>NC_142291.1:15325909-17998909 GCF_965620075.1 Prunus avium | reverse complement strand
ACTCAAAACTCACCAAATGACTCCTCCCACCATATTATGATGTTGCCCAAGTTTGGGGCCCGTTCTGAAATCAATAGGTGTGAGAAATTGGACAATTCAAGTTCAACGGCAGTTCGTTCCTAATTGGAGTGGTTGGTGTATTCCATACTTCTAGCGATTGGATTTCACTCAAAACTCACCAAATGACTCCTCCCACCATATTATGATGTTGCCCAAGTTTTGGGCTCGATCCGAAATCAGTAGGTGTGAGAAATTGGACAATTCAAGTTCAACGGCAGTTCGTTCCTAATTGGAGTGGTTGGTGTATTCCACACTTCTAGCGATTGCATTTCACTCAAAACTCACCCCCACCATATTATTATGTTGCCCAAGTTTTGGGCTCGATCCGAACTCAATAGGTGTGAGAAATTCGACAATTTAAGTTCAACGGCAGTTCATTCCTAATTGGAGTGGTTGGTGTATTCCATACTTCGAGCGATTGGATTTCACTCAAAACTCACCAAATGCCTCCTCCCACCATGTTATGATGTTGCACAAGTTTGGGGTTCGATCCGAAATCAATAGGTGTGAGAAATTGCACAATTCAAGTTCAACGGCAGTTCGTTCCTAATGAGAGTGGTTAGTGTATTCCATACTTCTAGCGATTGGATTTCACTCAAAACTCACCAAATGACTCCTCCCACCATATTATGATGTTGCACAAGTGTGGGGTTCCATCCGAAATCAATAGGTGTGAGAAATTGGACAATTCAAGTTCAACGGCAGTTCGTTCCTAATTGGAGTGTTTGGTGTATTCCACACTTCTAGCGATTGGATTTCACTCAAAACTCACCAAATGACTCCTCCCACCATATTATGATGTTGCACAAGTTTGGGGTTCTATCCGAACTCAATAGGTGTGAGAAATTGGACAATTCAAGTTCACCGGCAGTTCGTTCCTAATTGGTGTGGTTGGTGTATTCCATACTTCTAGAGCTTGGATTTCACTCAAAACTCACCAAATGACTCCTCCCACCATATTATGATGTTGCCCAAGTTTTGGGCTCGATCCGAAATCAATAGGTGTGAGAAATTGAACAATTCAAGTTCAACGGCAGTTCGTTCCTAATTGGAGTGCTTGGTGTATTCCATACTTCTAGCGATTGGATTTCACTCAAAACTCACCCAATGACTCCTCCCACCATATTATGATGTTGTCCAAGTTTGGGGCTCGGTCCGAAATCAATAGGTGTGAGAAATTGGACAATTCAAGTTCAACGGCAGTTCGTTCCTAATTGGAGTGGTTGGTGTATTCCATACTTCTAGCGATTGGATTTCACTCAAAACTCACCAAATGACTCCTCCCACCATATTATGATGTTGCCCAAGTTTTGGGCTCGATCCGAAATCAATAGGTTTGAGGAATTGGACAATTCAATTTCAACGGCAGTTCGTTCCTAATTGGAGTGGTTGGTGTATTCCATACTTCTAGCGATTGGATTTCACTCAAAACTCACCCAATGACTCCTCCCACCATATTATGATGTTACCCAAGTTTTGGGCTCGATCCGAAATCAATAGGTGTTCCAAATTGGACAATTCAAGTTCAACGGCAGTTCGTTCCTAATTGGAGTGGTTGGTGTATTCCATACCTCTAGCGATTGGATTTCCCTCAAAACTCACCAAATGAGTCCTCCCACCATATTTTGATGTTGCCTATGTTTTGGGCTCGATCCGAAATCAATAGGTGTGAGAAATTGGACAATTCAAGTTCAACGGCAGTTCGTTCCTAATTGGAGTGGTTGGTGTATTCCATACTTCTAGCGATTGGATTTCACTCAAAACTCACCAAATGACTCCTCCCACTATATTATGATGTTGCCCAAGTTTGGGGCCTGATCCGAAATCAATAGGTGTGAGAAATTGGACAATTCAATTTCAACGGCAGTTCGTTCCTAATTGGAGTGGTTGGTGTATTCCATACTTCTAGCGATTGGATTTCACTCAAACCTCACCCAATGACTCCTCCCACCATATTATGATGTTACCCAAGTTTTGGGCTCGATCCGAAATCCATAGGTGTTCCAAATTGGACAATTCAAGTTCAACGGCAGCTCGTTCCTAATTGGAGTGGTTCGTGTATTCCATACTTCTAGCGTTTGGATTTCACTCAAAACTCACCAAATGCCTCCTCCCACCATATTATGATGTTGCACAAGTTTGGGGTTCGATCCGAAATCAATAGGTGTGAGAAATTGCACAATTCAAGTTCAACGGCAGTTCGTTCCTAATGGGAGTGGTTAGTGTATTCCATACTTCTAGCGATTGGATTTCACTCAAAACTCACCAAATGACTCCTCCCACCATATTATGATGTTGCCCAAGTTTGGGGCCCGATCCGAAATCAGTAGGTGTGAGAAAATGGACAATTCAAGTTCAACGGCAGTTCGTTCCTAATTGGAGTGCTTGGTGTATTCCATACTTCTAGCGATTGGATTTCACTCAAAACTCACCAAATGCCTCGTCCCACCATATTATGACGTTGCACAAGTTTGGGGTTCGATCCGAAATCAATAGGTATGAGAAATTGCACAATTCAAGTTCAACGGCAGTTCGTTCCTAATGGGAGTGGTTAGTGTATTCCATACTTCTAGCGATTGGATTTCACTCAAAACTCACCAAATGACTCCTCCCACCATATTATGATGTTGCCCAAGTTTGGGGCCCGATCCGAACTCAATAGGTGACAGAAAATGGACAATTCAAGTTCAACGGCAGTTCGTTCCTAATTGGAGTGGTTGGTGTATTCCATACTTCTAGCGATTGGATTTCACTCAAAACTCGCCAAATGCCTCCACCCACCATATTATGACGTTGCACAAGTTTGGGGTTCGATCCGAAATCAATAGGTATGAGAAATTGCACAATTCAAGTTCAACGGCAGTTCGTTCCTAATGGGAGTGGTTAGTGTATTCCATACTTCTAGCGATTGGATTTCACTCAAAACTCACCAAATGACTCCTCCCACCATATTATGATGTTGCCCAAGTTTTGGGCTCGATCCGAAATCAGTAGGTGTGAGAAATTGGACAATTCAAGTTCAATGGCAGTTCGTTCCTAATGGGAGTGGTTGGTGTATTCCATACTTCTAGCGATTGGATTTCACTCAAAACTCACCAAATGACGCCTTCCACCATATTATGATGTTTCCCAAGTTTTTGGCTCGATCCGAAATCAATAGGTGTAATTGGAGAATTCAAGTTCAACGGCAGTTCGTTCCTAATGGGAGTGGTTGGTGTATTCCATACTTCTAGCGATTGGATTTCACTCAAAACTCACCAAATGACTCCTCCCACCATATTATGATGTTGCCCAAGTTTTGGGCTCGATCCGAAATCAATAGGTGCGAGAAATTGGGCAATTCAATTTCAACGATAGTTCGTTCCAAAATGGAGTGGTCGGTGTATTCCATACTTCTAGCGATTGGATTTCACTCAAAACTCACCAAATGACTCCTCCCACCATATTATGATGTTGCCCAAGTTTTGGGCTCGATCCGAAATCAATAGGTGTTCCAAATTGCACAATTCAAGTTCAACGGCAGTGCATTCCTAATTGGAGTGGTTGGTGTATTCCATACTTCTAGCGATTGGATTTCACTCAAAACTCACCAAATGACTCCTCCCACCATATTATGATGTTGCCCAAGTTTGGGGCTCAATCCGAAATCAATAGGTGTGAGAAATTGGACAATTCAAGTTCAACGGCAGTTCGTTCCTAATTGGAGTGGTTGGTGTATTCCATACTTCTAGCGATTGGATTTCACTCAAAACTCACCAAATGACTCCTCCCACCATATTACGATGTTGCCCATGTTTTGGGCTCGATCCGAAATCAATAGGTGTGAGAAATTGGACAATTCAAGTTCAACGGCAGTTCGTTCCTCATTGGAGTGGTTGGTGTATTTCATACTTCTAGCGTTCGGATTTCACTCAAAAATCACCAAATGACTTCTCCCACCATATTATGATGTTGCCCAAGTTTTGGGCTCGATCCGAAATCAATAGGTGTTCCAAATTGGACAATTCAAGTTCAACGGCAGTTCGTTCCTAATTGGAGTGGTTGGTGTATTCCGTACTTCTAGCGATTGGATTTCACTCAAAACTCGCCAAATGACTCATCCCACCGTATTATGATGTTGCACAAGTTTTGGGCTCGATCTGAAATCAATAGGTGTGAGAAATTGGTCAATTCAATTTCAACGATAGTTTGTTCCTAATTGGAGTGGTTGGTGTATTCCATACTTCTAGCGTTCGGATTTCACTCAAAACGCACCAAATGACTCCTCCCACCATATTATGATGTTGCCAAAGTTTTGGGGTCGCTCCGAAATCAATAGGTGTTCCAAATTGGACAATTCAAGTTCAACGGCAGTTCGTTCCTAATTGGAGTGGTTGGTGTATTCCATACTTGTAGCGATTGGATTTCACTCAAAACTCACCAAATGACTCCTCCCACCATATTATGATGTTGCACAAGTTTGGGGTTCTATCCGAACTCAATAGGTGTGAGAAATTGGACAATTCAAGTTCACCGGCAGTTCATTCCTAATTGGAGTGGTTGGTGTATTCCACACTTCTAGCGATTGGATTTCACTCAAAACTCACCAAATGACTCCTCCCACCATATTATGATGTTGCACAAGTTTGGGGTTCTATCCGAACTCAATAGGTGTGAGAAATTGGACAATTCAAGTTCACCGGCAGTTCGTTCCTAATTGGTGTGGTTGGTGTATTCCATACTTCTAGCGATTGGATTTCACTCAAAACTCACCAAATGACTCCTCCCACCATATTATGATGTTGCCCAAGTTTTGGGCTCGATCCGAAATCAATAGGTGCGAGAAATTGGGCAATTCAATTTCAACGATAGTTCGTTCCAAAATGGAGTGGTCGGTGTATTCCATACTTCTAGCGATTCGATTTCACTCAAAACTCACCAAATGACTCCTCCCACCATATTATGATGTTGCCCATGTTTTGGGCTCGATCCGAAATCAATAGGTGTTCCAAATTGCACAATTCAAGTTCAACGGCAGTGCATTCCTAATTGGAGTGGTTGGTGTATTCCATACTTCTAGCGATTGGATTTCACTCAAAACACACCAAATGACTCCTCCCACCATATTATGATGTTGCCCAAGTTTGGGGTTCTATCCGAACTCAATAGGTGTGAGAAATTGGACAATTCAAGTTCACCGGCAGTTCGTTCCTAATTGGTGTGGTTGGTGTATTCCATACTTCTAGATCTTGGATTTCACTCAAAACTCACCAAATGACTCCTCCCACCATATTATGATGTTGCCCAAGTTTTGGGCTCGATCCGAAATCAATAGGTGTGAGAAATTGAACAATTCAAGTTCAACGGCAGTTCGTTCCTAATTGGAGTGCTTGGTGTATTCCATACTTCTAGCGATTGGATTTCACTCAAAACTCACCCAATGACTCCTCCCACCATATTATGATGTTACCCAAGTTTTCGGCTCGATCCGAAATCAATAGGTGTTCCAAATTGGACAATTCAAGTTCAACGGCAGTTCGTTCCTAATTGGAGTGGTTGGTGTATTCCGTACTTCTAGCGATTGGATTTCACTCAAAACTCACCAAATGACTCCTCCCACCATATTATGATGTTGCCCAAGTTTTGGGCTCGATCCGAAATCAATAGGTGCGAGAAATTGGGCAATTCAATTTCAACGATAGTTCGTTCCAAAATGGAGTGGTCGGTGTATTCCATACTTCTAGCGATTCGATTTCACTCAAAACTCACCAAATGACTCCTCCCACCATATTATGATGTTGCCCATGTTTTGGGCTCGATCCGAAATCAATAGGTGTTCCAAATTGCACAATTCAAGTTCAACGGCAGTGCATTCCTAATTGGAGTGGTTGGTGTATTCCATACTTCTAGCGATTGGATTTCACTCAAAACTCACCAAACGACTCCTCCCACCATAATATGATGTTGCTCAAGTTTGGGGTTCGATCCGAAATCAATAGGTGTGAGAAATTGGACAATTCAAGTTCAACGGCAGTTCGTTCCTAATGGCAGTGGTTGGTGTATTCCATACTTCTAGCGATTGGATTACACTCAAAACTCACCAAATGACTCCTTCCACCAAATTATGTTGTTGCCCAAGTTTTGGGCTTGATCCGAAATCAATAGGTGTGAGATATTGGGCAATTCAATTTCAACGGCAGTTCGTTCCTAATGGCAGTGGTTGGTGTATTCCATACTTCTAGCGATTGGATTTCACTCAAAACTCACCAAATGACTCCTCCCACCATATTATGATGTTGCCCAAGTTTTGGGCTCGATCCGAAATCAATAGGTGTGAGAAATTGCAGAATTCAAGTTCAACGGCAGTTCGTTCCTAATTGGAGTGGTTGGGGTATTCCATACTTCTAGCGATTGGATTTCACTCAAAACTCACCAAATGACTCCTCCCACCATATTATGATGTTGCCCAAGTTTTGGGCTCGATCCGAAATCAATAGGTGTGAGAAATTGGACAATTCAAGTTCAACGGCAGTTCGTTCCTAATTGGAGTGGTTGGTGTATTCCATTCATCTACCGATTGGATTTCACTCAAAACTCACCAAATGACTCCTCCCACCATATTATGATGTTGCCCAAGTTTTGGGCTCGATCCGAAATCAATAGGTGTTCCAAATTGGACAATTCAAGTTCAACGGCAGTTCGTTCCTAATTGGAGTGGTTGGTGTATTCCATACTTCTAGCAATTGGATTTCACTCAAAACTCACCAAATGACTCCTCCCACCATATTATGATGTTGCGCAAGTTTTGGGCTCGATCCGAAATCAATAGGTGTGAGAAATTGGACAATTCAAGTTCAACGGCAGTTCGTTCCTAATTGGAGTGGTTGGTGTATTCCATTCATCTACCGATTGGATTTCACTCAAAACTCACCAAATGACTCCTCCCACCATATTATGATGTTGCCCAAGTTTTGGGCTCGATCCGAAATCAATAGGTGTTCCAAATTGGACAATTCAAGTTCAACGGCAGTTCGTTCCTAATTGGAGTGGTTGGTGTATTCCATACTTCTAGCAATTGGATTTCACTCAAAACTCACCAAATGACTCCTCCCACCATATTATGATGTTGCCCAAGTTTTGGTCTCGATCCGAAATCAATAGGTGTTCCAAATTAGACAATTCAAGTTCAACGGCAGTTCGTTCCTAATTGGAGTGGTTGGTGTATTCCATACTTCTAGCGATTGGATTTCACTCAAAACTCACCAAATAACTCCTCCCACCATAATATGATGTTGCCCAAGTTTTGGGCTCGATCCAAAATCAAAAGGTGTTTGAAATTGGACAATTCAAGTTCAACGGAAGTTCGTTCCTAATTGGAGTGGTTGGTGTATTCCATACTTCTAGCGATTGGATTTCACTCAAAACTCACCAAATAACTCCTCCCACCATATTATGATGTTGCCCAAGTTTTGGGCTCGATACGAAATCGATAGGTGTTCCAAATTGGACAATTCAAGTTCAACGGCAGTTCGTTCCTAATTGGAGTGGTTGGTGTATTCCATACTTCTAGCGATTGGATTTCACTCAAAACTCACCAAATGACTCCTCCCACCATATTATGATGTTGCCCAAGTTTTTGGCTCGATCCGAAATCAATAGGTGTGAGAAATTGGACAATTCAATTCAACGACAGTTCGTTCCTAATTGGAGTGGTTGGTGTATTCCATACTTCTAGCGATTGGATTTCACTCAAAACTGACCAAATGACTCCTCCCACCATATTATGATGTTGCCAAAGTTTTGGGCTCGATCCGAACTCAAGAGGTGTGAGAAATTGGACAATTTAAGTTCAACGGTAGTTCGTTCCAAATTGGAGTGGTTGGTGTATTCCATACTTCTAGCGATTGGATTTCACTCAAAACTCACCAAATGACTCCTCCCACCATATTATGATGTTGCCCAAGTTTTGGGCTCGATCCGAACTCAATTGGTGTGAGAAATTGGACAATTTAAGTTCAATGGCAGTTCGTTCCTAGTTGGAGTTCTTGGGGTATTCCATACTTCTAGCGATTGGATTTCAATCAAAACTCACCAAATGACTCCTCGCACCATATTATGATGTTGCCCAAGTTTTGGGCTCGATCCGAAATCAATAGGTGTGAGAAATTGGACAGTTCAAGTTCAACGGCAGTTCGTTCCTAATTGGAGTGTTTGGTGTATTCCATACTTTTAGCGATTGGATTTCACTCAAAACTAACCAAATGACTCCTCCCACCATATTATGATGTTGCCCAAGTTTTGGGCTCGATCCGAATTCAATAGGTGTGAGAAATTGGACAATTTAAGTTCAATGGCAGTTCGTTTCTAATTGGAGTTGTTGGTGTATTCCATACTTCTAGCGATTGGATTTCACTCAAAACTCACCAAATGACTCCTCCCAACATATTATGATGTTGCCCAAGTTTTGGGCTCGATCCGAAATCAATAGGTGTGAGAAATTGGACAATTCAAGTTCAACGGCAGTTCGTTCCTAATTGGAGTGGTTGGTGTATTCCATACTTCAAGCGATTGGATTTCACTCAAAAGTCACCAAATGACTCCTCCCACCATATTATGAGGTTGCCCAAGTTTTGGGTTCGATCCGAAATCAATAGGTTTGAGAAATTGGACAATTCAAGTTCAACGGCAGTTCGTTCCTAATTGGAGTGGTTGCTGTATTCCATACTTCTAGCGATTGGATTTCACTCAAAACTCACCAAATGACTCCTCCCACCATACTATGATGTTGCCCAAGTTTTGGGCTCGATCCGAAATCAATAGGTGTGACAAATTGGACAATTCAAGTTCAACGGCAGTTCGTTCCTAATTGGAGTAGTTGGTGTATCCCATAATTCTAGCGATTGGATTTCACTCAAAACTCACCAAATGACTCCTCCCACCATATTGTGATGTTGCCCAAGTTTTGGGTTCGATCCGAAATCAATAGGTGTTCCAAATTGGACAATTCAAGTTCAACGGCAGTTCGTTCCTAATTGGAGTGGTTGGTGTATTCCATACTTCTAGCGATTGGATTTCACTCAAAACTCACCAAATGACTCCTCCCACCATATTATGATGTTGCCCAAGTTTTGGGCGCGATCCGAAATCCATAGTTGTTCCAAATTGGACAATTCAAGTTCAACGACAGTTCGTTTCTAATTGGAGTGGTTGGGGTATTCCACACTTCTAGCGATTGGATTTCACTCAAAACTCACCAAATGACTCCTCCCACCATATTATGGTGTTGCCCAAGTTTTGGGCTCGATCCGAACTCAATAGGTGTTCCAAATTGGACAATTTAAGTTCAACGGCAGTTCGTTCCTAATTGGAGTTGTTGGTGTATTCCATACTTCTAGCGATTGGATATCACTCAAAACTCACCAAATGACTCCTCCCACCATATTATGATGTTGCCCAAGTTTTGGGCTCGATACGAAATCAATAGGTGTGAGAAATTGGACAATTCAAGTTCAACGGCAGTTCGTTCCTAATTGGAGTGGTTGGTGTATTCCATACTTCTAGCGATTGGATTTCACTCAAAACTCACCAAATGCCTCCTCCCTCCATATTATGATGTTGCCCAAGTTTTGGGCTCGATCCGAAATCAATAGGTGTGAGAAATTGGAAAATTCAAGTTCAACGGCAGTTCGTTCCTAATTGGAGTGGTTGATGTATTCCATACTTCTAATGATTGGATTTCACTGAAAACTCACCAAAGGACTCCTCCCACCATGTTATGATGTTTCCCAAGTTTTGGGCTCGATCCGAAATCAATAGGTGTTCGAAATTGGACAATTCAAGTTCAACGGCAGTTCGTTCCTAATTGGAGTGGTTGGTGTATTCCGTACTTCTAGCGATTGGATTTCACTCAAAACTTACCAAATGACTACTCCCACCATATTATGATGTTGCCCAAGTTTAGGGCTCCATCAAAAATCAATAGGTGTGAGATATTGGACAATTCAAGTTCAACGGCAGTTCGTTCCTAAATGGAGTGGTTGGTGTATTCCATACTTCTAGCGATTGGATTTCACTCAAAACTCACCAAATGACTCCTCCCACCATATTATGATGTTGCCCAAGTTTTGGGCTCGATCCGAAATCAATAGGTGTTCCAAATTGGACAATTCAAGTTCAACGGCAGTTCGTTCCTAATTGGAGTGGTTGGTGTATTCCATACTTCTAGCGATTGGATTTCACTCAAAACTCACCAAATGAATCCTCCCACCGTATTACGATGTTGCACATGTTTGGGGTTCGATCCGAAATCAATAGGTGTGAGAAATTGGACAATTCAAGTTCAACGGCAGTTCGTTCCTAATTGGAGTGTTTGGTGTATCTCATACTTCTAGCGTTTGGATTTCACTCAAAACTCACCAAATGACTCCTCCCACCATATTATGATGTTGCCCAAGTTTTGGGCTCGATCCGAAATCAATAGGTGTTCCAAATTGGACAATTCAAGTTCAACGGCAGTTCGTTCCTAATTGGAGTGGTTGGTGTATTCCATACTTCTAGCGATTGGATTTCACTCAAAACTCACCAATTGAATCCTCCCACCATATTATGATGTTGCACAAGTTTGGGGTTCGATCCGAAATCAATAGGTGTGAGAAATTGGACAATTCAAGTTCAACAACAGTTCATTCCTTATGGGAGTGGTTGGTGTATTCCATACCTCTAGCGATTGGATTTCACTCAAAACTCACCAAATGACTCCTCCCACCATATTATGATGTTGCCCAAGTTTTGGGCTCGATCTGAAATCAATAGGTGTGAGAAATTGGACAATCCAAGTTCAACGGCAGTTCGTTCCTAATTGGAGTGGTTGGTGTATTCCATATTTCTAGCGATTGGATTTCACTCAAAACTCACCAAATGACTCCTCCCACCATATTATGATGTTGCCCAAGTTTTGGTCACGATCCGAAATCAATAGGTGTTCCAAATTGGACAATTCAAGTTCAACGGCAGTTCGTTTCTAATTGGAGTGGTTTGTGTATTCCATACTTCTAGCGATTGGATTTCACTCAAAACCCACCAAATGACTCCTCCCACCATATTATGATGTTGCCCAAGTTTTGGGCTCGATCCGAAATCAATAGGTTTTCCAAATTGGACAATGCAAGTTCAACTGCAGTTCGTTCCTAATTGGAGTGGTTGGTGTATTCCATACTTCTAGCGATTGGATCTCACTCAAAACTCACCAAATGACTCCTCCCACCATATTATGATGTTGCCCAAGTTTTGGTCTCGATCCGAAATCTATAGGTGTTCCAAATTGGACAATTCAAGTTCAACGGAAGTTCGTTCCTAATTGGAGTGGTTGGTGTATTCCATACTTCTAGCAACCGGATTTCACTCAAAACTCACCAAATGACTCCTCCCACCATATTATGATGTTGCCCAAGTTTTGGGCTCGATCCGAAATCAATAGGTGTGAGAAATTGGACAATTCAAGTTCAACGGCAGTTCGTTCCTAATTGGAGTGGTTGGTGTATTCCGTACTTCTAGCGATTGGATTTCACTAAAAACTCACCAAATGACTCTTCCCACCATATTATGATGTTGCCCAAGTTTTGGGCTCGATCCGAAATCAATAGGTGTGAGACGTTGGACAATTCAAGTTCAACGGCAGTTCGTTCCTAAATGGAGTGGTTGGTTTATTCCATACTTCTAGCGATTGGATTTCACTCAAAACTCACAAAATGACTCCTCCCACCATATTATGATGTTGCCCAAGTTTTGGGCTCGATCCGAAATCAATAGGTTTTCCAAATTGGACAATTCAAGTTCAACGGCAGTTCGTTCCTAAATGGAGTGGTTGGTTTATTCCATACTTCTAGCGATTGGATTTCACTCAAAACTCACAAAATGACTCCTCCCACCATATTATGATGTTGCCCAAGTTTTGGGCTCGATCCGAAATCAATAGGTGTTCCAAATTGGACAATTCAAGTTCAACGGCAGTTCGTTCCTAATTGGAGTGGTTGGTGTATTCCATACTTCTAGCGATTGGATTTCACTCAAAACTCACCAAATGACTCCTCCCACCATATTATGATGTTGCCCAAGTTTTGGGCTCGATCCGAAATCAATAGGTGTTCCAAATTGGACAATTCATGTTCAACGGCAATTCGTTCCTAATGGGAGTGGTTGGTGTATTCCATACTTCTAGCGATTGGATTTCACTCAAAACTCGCCAAATGACTCCTCCCACCATATTATGATGTTGCCCAAGTTTTGGGCTCGATCCGAAATCAATAGGTGTGAGAAATTGGACAATTCAAGTTCAACGGCAGTTCGTTCCTAATTGGAGTGGTTAGTGTATTCCATACTTCTAGCGATTGGATTTCACTCAAAACTCACCAAATGACTCCTCCCACCATATTATGATGTTGCACAAGTGTGGGGTTCCATCCGAAATCAGTAGGTGTGAGAAATTGGACAATTCAAGTTCAACGGCAGTTCGTTCCTAATTGGATTGGTTGGTGTATTCCATACTTCTAGCGATTGGATTTCACTCAAAACTCACCAAATGACTCCTCCCACCATATTATGATGTTGCCCAAGTTTTGGGCTCGATCCGAAATCAATAGGGGTGAGAAATTGGACAATTCAAGTTCAACGACTGTTCGTTCCTAATTGGAGTGGTTGGTGTATTCCATACTTCTAGCGACAGGATTTCACTCAAAACTCACCAAATGACTCCTCCCACCATATTATGATGTTGCGCAAGTTTTGGGCTCGATCCGAAATCAATAGGTGTGAGACATTGGACAATTCAAGTTCAACGGCAGTTCGTTCCTAAATGGAGTGGTTGGTGTATTCCATACTTCTAGCGATTGGATTTCACTCAAAACTCACCAAATGATTCCTCCCACCATATTATGATGTTGCCCATGTTTTGGGCTCGATCCGAAATCAATAGGTGTTCCAAATTGGACAATTCATGTTCAACGGCAGTTCGTTCCTAAATCGAGTGGTTGGTTTATTCCATACTTCTAGCGATTGGATTTCACTCAAAACTCGCCAAATGACTCCTCCCACCATATTATGATGTTGCCCAAGTTTTGGGCTCGATCCGAAATCAATAGGTGAGAGAAATTGGACAATTCAAGTTCAACGGCAGTTCGTTCCTAATGGGAGTGGTTGGTGTATTCCATACTTCTGGCGATTGGATTTCACTCAAACCTCACCAAATGACTCCTCCCACCATATTATGATGTTGCCAAAGTTTGGGGCTTGATCCGAAATCAATAGGTGTGAGAAATTGGACAATTCAAGTTCAACGGCAGTTCGTTCCTAAATGGAGCGGTTGGTGTATTCCGTACTTCTAGCATTTCACTCAAAACTCACCAAATGACTCCTCCCACCAGATTATGATGTTGCCCAAGTTTTGGGCTCGATCCGAAATCAATAGGTGTGAGAAATTGGACAATTCAAGTTCAACGGCAGTTCGTTCCAAATTGGAGTGGTTAGTGTATTCCATACTTCTAGCGATTGGATTTCACTCAAAACTCACCAAATGACTCCTCCCACCATATTATGATGTTGCCCAAGTTTTGGGCTCGATCCGAAATCAATAGGTGTTCCAAATTGGACAATTCAAGTTCAACGGCAGTTCGTTCCTAATTGGAGTGGTTGGTGTATTCCATACTTCTAGCGATTGGATTTCACTCAAAACTCACCAAATGACTCCTCCCACCATATTATGATGTTGCCCAAGTTTTGGGCTCGATCCGAAATCAATAGGTGTTCCAAATTGGACAATTCATGTTCAACGGCAATTCGTTCCTAATGGGAGTGGTTGGTGTATTCCATACTTCTAGCGATTGGATTTCACTCAAAACTCGCCAAATGACTCCTCCCACCATATTATGATGTTGCCCAAGTTTTGGGCTCGATCCGAAATCAATAGGTGTGAGAAATTGGACAATTCAAGTTCAACGGCAGTTCGTTCCTAATTGGAGTGGTTAGTGTATTCCATACTTCTAGCGATTGGATTTCACTCAAAACTCACCAAATGACTCCTCCCACCATATTATGATGTTGCACAAGTGTGGGGTTCCATCCGAAATCAGTAGGTGTGAGAAATTGGACAATTCAAGTTCAACGGCAGTTCGTTCCTAATTGGATTGGTTGGTGTATTCCATACTTCTAGCGATTGGATTTCACTCAAAACTCACCAAATGACTCCTCCCACCATATTATGATGTTGCCCAAGTTTTGGGCTCGATCCGAAATCAATAGGGGTGAGAAATTGGACAATTCAAGTTCAACGACTGTTCGTTCCTAATTGGAGTGGTTGGTGTATTCCATACTTCTAGCGACAGGATTTCACTCAAAACTCACCAAATGACTCCTCCCACCATATTATGATGTTGCGCAAGTTTTGGGCTCGATCCGAAATCAATAGGTGTGAGACATTGGACAATTCAAGTTCAACGGCAGTTCGTTCCTAAATGGAGTGGTTGGTGTATTCCATACTTCTAGCGATTGGATTTCACTCAAAACTCACCAAATGATTCCTCCCACCATATTATGATGTTGCCCATGTTTTGGGCTCGATCCGAAATCAATAGGTGTTCCAAATTGGACAATTCATGTTCAACGGCAGTTCGTTCCTAAATCGAGTGGTTGGTTTATTCCATACTTCTAGCGATTGGATTTCACTCAAAACTCGCCAAATGACTCCTCCCACCATATTATGATGTTGCCCAAGTTTTGGGCTCGATCCGAAATCAATAGGTGAGAGAAATTGGACAATTCAAGTTCAACGGCAGTTCGTTCCTAATGGGAGTGGTTGGTGTATTCCATACTTCTGGCGATTGGATTTCACTCAAACCTCACCAAATGACTCCTCCCACCATATTATGATGTTGCCAAAGTTTGGGGCTTGATCCGAAATCAATAGGTGTGAGAAATTGGACAATTCAAGTTCAACGGCAGTTCGTTCCTAAATGGAGCGGTTGGTGTATTCCGTACTTCTAGCATTTCACTCAAAACTCACCAAATGACTCCTCCCACCAGATTATGATGTTGCCCAAGTTTTGGGCTCGATCCGAAATCAATAGGTGTGAGAAATTGGACAATTCAAGTTCAACGGCAGTTCGTTCCAAATTGGAGTGGTTAGTGTATTCCATACTTCTAGCGATTGGATTTCACTCAAAACTCACCAAATGACTCCTCCCACCATATTATGATGTTGCACAAGTGTGGGGTTCCATCCGAAATCAGTAGGTGTGAGAAATTGGACAATTCAAGTTCAACGGCAGTTCGTTCCTAATTGGATTGGTTGGTGTATTCCATACTTCTAGCGATTGGATTTCACTCAAAACTCACCAAATGACTCCTCCCACCATATTATGATGTTGCCCAAGTTTTGGGCTCGATCCGAAATCAATAGGGGTGAGAAATTGGACAATTCAAGTTCAACGACTGTTCGTTCCTAATTGGAGTGGTTGGTGTATTCCATACTTCTAGCGACAGGATTTCACTCAAAACTCACCAAATGACTCCTCCCACCATATTATGATGTTGCGCAAGTTTTGGGCTCGATCCGAAATCAATAGGTGTGAGACATTGGACAATTCAAGTTCAACGGCAGTTCGTTCCTAAATGGAGTGGTTGGTGTATTCCATACTTCTAGCTATTGGATTTCACTCAAAACTCACCAAATGATTCCTCCCACCATATTATGATGTTGCCCAAGTTTTGGGCTCGATCCGAAATCAATAGGTGTGAGAAATTGGACAATTCAAGTTCAACGGCAGTTCGTTCCTAATTGGAGTGGTTGGTGTATTCCATACTTCTAGCGATTGGATTTCACTCAAAATCACCAAATGACTCCTCCCACCATATTATGATGTTGCCCAAGTTTTGGGCTCCATCCGAAATCAATAGGTGTGAGAAATTGGACAATTCAAGTTCAACGGCAGTTCGTTCCTAATTGGAGTGGTTGGTGTATTCCATACTTCTAGCGATTGGATTTCACTCAAAACTCACCAAACGACTCCACCCACCATATTATGATGTCGCCCAACTTTTGGGCTCGATCCGAAATCAATAGGTGTGAGAAATTGGACAATTCTAGTTCAACGGCAGTTCGTTCCTAATTGGAGTGGTTGGTGTATTCCGTACTTCTAGCGATTGGATTTCACTCAAAACTAACCAAATGACTCCTCCCACCATATTATGATGTTGCCCAAGTTTTGGGCTCGATCCGAAATCAATAGGTGAGAGAAATTGGACAATTCAAGTTCAACGGCAGTTCGTTCCTAATGGGAGTGGTTGGTGTATTCCATACTTCTGGCGATTGGATTTCACTCAAAACTCACCAAATGACGCCTGCCACCATATTACGATGTTGCACAAGTGTGGGGTTCCATCCGAAATCAATAGGTGTGAGAAATTGGACAATTCAAGTTCAACGGCAGTTCGTTCCTAATTGGAGTGGTTGGTGTATTCCGTACTTCTAGCGATTGGATTTCACTCAAAACTCACCTAACGACTCCACCCACCATATTATGATGTCGCCCAACTTTTGGGCTCGATCCGAAATCAATAGGTGTGAGAAATTGGACAATTCAAGTTCAACGGCAGTTCGTTCCTAATTGGAGTGGTTGGTGTATTCCGTACTTCTAGCGATTGGATTTCACTCAAAACTAACCAAATGACTCCTCCCACCATATTATGATGTTGCCCAAGTTTTGGGCTCGATCCGAAATCAATAGGGGTGAGAAATTGGACAATTCAAGTTCAACGACTGTTCGTTCCTAATTGGAGTGGTTGGTGTATTCCATACTTCTAGCGACAGGATTTCACTCAAAACTCACCAAATGACTCCTCCCACCATATTATGATGTTGCGCAAGTTTTGGGCCCGATCCGAAATCAATAGGTGTGAGACATTGGACAATTCAAGTTCAACGGCAGTTCGTTCCTAATTGGAGTGGTTGGTGTATTCCGTACTTCTAGCGATTGGATTTCCCTGAAAACTCACCAAATGACTCCTCCCAACATATTATGATGTTGCGCAAGTTTTGGGCTCGATCCGAAATCAATAGGTGTGAGAAATTGGACAATTCAAGTTCAACGGCAGTTCGTTCCTAATTGGAGTGGTTGGTGTATTCCGTACTTCTAGCGATTGGATTTCACTGAAAACTCACCAAATGACTCCTCCCAACATATTATGATGTTGCCCAAGTTTTGGGCTCGATCCGAAATCAATAGGTGTGAGAAATTGAACAATTCAAGTTCAACGGCAGTTCGTTCGTAATTGGAGTGGTTGGTGTATTCCATACTTCTAGCAATTGGATTTCACTCAAAACTCACCAAATGACTCCTCCCACCATATTACGATGTTGCACAAGTGTGGGGTTCCATCCGAAATCAATAGGTGTGAGAAATTGGACAATTCAAGTTCAACGGCAGTTCGTTCCTAATTGGAGTGGTTGGTGTATTCCATACTTCTAGTGGTTGGATTTCACTCAAAACTCACCAAATGACTCCTCCCACCATATTATGATGTTGCCCAAGTTTTGGGCTCGATCCGAAATCAATAGGTGTTCCAAATTGGACAATTCAAGTTTAACGGCAGTTCGTTCCTAATTGGAGTGGTTGGTGTATTCCATACTTCTAGCGATTGGATTTCACTCAAAACTCACCAAACGACTCCACCCACCATATTATGATGTCGCCCAACTTTTGGGCTCGATCCGAAATCAATAGGTGTTCGAAATTGGACAATTCAAGTTCAACGGCAGTTCTTTCCTAATGGGAGTGGTTGGTGTATTCCATACTTCTGGCGATTGGATTTCACTCAAAACTCACCAAATGACTCCTCCCACCATATTATGATGTTGCCAAAGTTTGGGGCTCGATCCGAAATCAATAGGTGTGAGAAATTGGACAATTCATGTTCCACGGCAGTTCTTTCCTAAATGGAGAGGTTGGTGTATTCCGTACTTCTAGCGATTGGATTTCACTCAAAACTCACCAAATGACTCCTGCCACCATATTATGATGTTGCCCAAGTTTTGGGCTCGATCCGAAATTAATAGGTGTGCGAAATTGGACAATTCAAGTTCAACGGCAGTTCGTTCCTAAATGGAGCGGTTGGTGTATTCCGTACTTCTACCGATTGGATTTCACTCAAAACTCACCAAATGACTCCTCCCACCATATTATGTTGTTGCCCAAGTTTTGGGCTCGATCCGAAATCAATAGGTGTTCCAAATTGGACAATTGAAGTTGAACGGCACTTCGTTCCTAATTGGAGTGGTTGGTGTATTCCATACGTCTAGCGATTGGATTTCACTCAAAACTCACCAAATAACGCCTCCCACCATATTATGATGTTGCCCACGTTTTGGGCTCCATCCGAAATCAATAGGTATGAGAAATTGGACAATTCAAGTTCAACGGCAGTTCGTTCCAAATTGGAGTGGTTGGTGTATTGCATACTTCTAGCGATTGGATTTCACTCAACACTCACCAAATGACTCCTCCCACCATATTATGATGTTGCGCAAGATTTGGGCTCGATCCGAAATCAATAGGTGTGAGACATTGGACAATTCAAGTTCAACGGCAGTTCGTTCCTAAATGGAGTGGTTGGTGTATTCCATACTTCTAGCGATTGGATTTCTCTCAAAACTCACCAAATGACTCCTCCCACCATATTATGATGTTTCCCAAGTTTTGGGCTCGATCCGAAATCAATAGGTGTTCCAAATTGGACAATTCAAGTTCAACGGCAGTTCGTTCCAAATTGGAGTGGTTGGTGTATTCCATACTTCTAGCAATTGGATTTCACTCAAAACTCACCGAATGACTCCTCCCACCATATTATGATGTTGCCCAAGTTTTGGGCTCGATCCGAAATCAATAGGTGTCAGAAATTGGACAATTCAAGTTCAACGGCAGTTCGTTCCTAATTGGAGTGGTTGGTGTATTCCATACTTCTAGCGATTGGATTTCACTCAAAACTCACCAAATGTCTCCTCCCACCATATTATGGTGTTGCCCAAGTTTTGGGCTCGATCCGAAATCAATAGGTGTCAGAAATTGGACAATTCAAGTTCAACGGCAGTTCGTTCCTAATTGGAGTGGTTGGTGTATTCCATACTTCTAGCGATTGGATTTCACTCAAAACTCACCAAATGACTCCCACCATATTATGATGTTGCCCAAGTTTTGGCCTCGATCCGAAATCAATAGGTGTTCGAAATTGGACAATTCAAGTTCAACGACAGTTCGTTCCTAATTGGAGTGGTTGGTGTATTCCATACTTCTAGCGATTGGATTTCACTCAAAACTCACCAAATGACTCCCACCATATTATGATGTTGCCCAAGTTTTGGGCTCGATCCGAAATCAATAGGTGTGAGAAATTGGACAATTCAAGTTCAACGGCAGTTCGTTCCTAATTGGAGTGGTTGGTGTATTCCATACTTCTAGCGATTGGATTTCACTCAAAACTCACCAAATGACTCCTCCCACCATATTATGAAGTTGCCCAAGTTTTGGGCTCGATCGGAAATCAATAGGTGTGAGCAATTCGACAATTCAAGTTCAACGGCAGTTCGTTCCTAATTGGAGTGGTTGGTGTATTCCATACTTCTAGCGATTGGATTTCACTCAAAACTCACCAAACGACTCCACCCACCATATTATGATGTCGCCCAACTTTTGGGCTCGATCCGAAATCAATAGGTGTGAGAAATTGGACAATTCAAGTTCAACGGCAGTTCGTTCCTAATTGGAGTGGTTGGTGTATTCCGTACTTCTAGCGATTGGATTTCACTCAAAACTAACCAAATGACTCCTCCCACCATATTATGATGTTGCCCAAGTTTTGGGCTCGATCCGAAATCAATAGGTGTGAGAAATGGGACAATTCAAGTTCAACGGTAGTTCGTTCCTAATTGGAGTGGTTGGTGTATTCCATACTTCTAGCGATTGGATTTCACTCAAAACTCACCAAATGTCTCCTCCCACCATATTATGGTGTTGCCCAAGTTTTGGGCTCGATCCGAAATCAATAGGTGTCAGAAATTGGACAATTCAAGTTCAACGGCAGTTCGTTCCTAATTGGAGTGGTTGGTGTATTCCATACTTCTAGCGATTGGATTTCATTTAAAACTCACCAAACGACTCCTCCCACCATAATATGATGTTGCCCAAGTTTTGGCCTCGATCCGAAATCAATAGGTGTTCGAAATTGGACAATTCAAGTTCAACGACAGTTCGTTCCTAATTGGAGTGGTTGGTGTATTCCATACTTCTAGCGATTGGATTTCACTCAAAACTCACCAAATGACTCCCACCATATTATGATGTTGCCCAAGTTTTGGGCTCGATCCGAAATCAATAGGTGTGAGAAATTGGACAATTCAAGTTCAACGGCAGTTCGTTCCTAATTGGAGTGGTTGGTGTATTCCTTCCTTCTAGCGATTGGATTTCACTCAAAACTCCCCTAATGACTCCGCCCACCATATTTTGATGTTGCCCAAGTTTTGGGCTCGATCCGAAATCAATAGGTGTTCCAAATTGGACAATTCAAGTTCAATGGCAGTTCGTTCCTAGTTGGAGTGGTTGGTGTATTCCATACTTCTAGCGATTGGATTTCACTCAAAACTCACCAAATGACTCCACCCACCATATTATGATGTTGTCCAAGTTTTGGGCTCGATCCGAAATCAATAGGGGTGAGAAATTGGACAATTCAAGTTCAACGGCAGTTCGTTCCTAATTGCAGTGGTTGGGGTATTCCATACTTCTAGCGATTGGATTTCACTCAAAACTCACCAAACGACTCCTCCCATGATAATATGATGTTGCCCAAGTTGTGGGCTCGATCCAAAATCAATAGGTGTTCGAAATTGGACAATTCAAGTTCAACGGCAGTTCGTTCCTAATTGGAGTGGTTGGTATATTCCAAACCTGTAGCGATTGGATTTCACTCAAAACTCCCCAAATGACTCCTCCCACCATATTATGATGTTGCCCAAGTTTTGGGCTCGATCCAAAATCAATAGGTGTGAGAAATTGGACAATTCAAGTTCAACGGCAGTTCGTTCCTAATTGGAGTGGTTGGTGTATTCCATACTTCTAGCGATTGGATTTCACTCAAAACTCACAAAATGACTCCTCCCACCATGTTATGATGTTGCCCAAGTTTTGGGCTCGATCCGAAATCAATAGGTGTGAGAAATTGGACAATTGAAGTTCAACGGAAGTTCGGTCCTAATTGGAGTGGTTCGTGTATTCCATACTTCTAGCGATTGGATTTCACTCAAAACTCACCAAGTGACTCCTCCCACCATATTATGATGTTGCCCAAGTTTGGGGCTCGATCCGAAATCAATAGGGGTGAGAAATTGGACAATTCAAGTTCAACGGCAGTTCGTTCCTAATTGGAGTGGTTGGTGTATTCCATACTTCTAGCGTTTGGATTTCTCTCAAAACTCACCAAATGACTCCTCCCACCATATTATGATGTTGCCCAAGTTTTGGGCACGATCCGAAATCAATAGGTGTTCGAAATTGGACAATTCAAGTTCAACGGCAGTTCGTTCCTAATGGGAGTGGTTGGTGTATTCCACACTTCTAGAGAATTGGATTTCACTCAAAACTCACCAAATGACTCCTCCCACCATATTATGATGTTGCCCAAGTTTTGGGCACGATCCGAAATCAATAGGTGTTCCAAATTGGACAATTCAAGTTCAACGGCAGTTCTTTCCTAATTGGAGTGTTTGGTGTATTCCATACTTCTAGCGATTGGATTTCACTCAAAACTCACCAAATGACTCCTCCCACCATATTATGATGTTGCCCAAGTTTTGGGCTCCATCCGAAATCAGTAGGTGTGAGAAATTGGACAATTGAAGTTCAACGGAAGTTCGTTCCTAATTGGAGTGGTTGGTGTATTCCGGACTTCTAGCGATTGGATTTCACTCAAAACTCACCAAGTGACTCCTCCCACCATATTATGATGTTGCCCTAGTTTCGGGCTCGATCCGAAATCAATAGGGGTGAGAAATTGGACAATTCAAGTTCAACGGCAGTTCGTTCCTAATTGGAGTGGTTGGTGTATTCCAAACTTCTAGCGATTGGATTTCACTCAAAACTCACCAAATGACTCCTCCCACCATATTATGATGTTGTCCAAGTTTTGGGCTCGATCCAAAATCAATAGGGGTGAGAAATTGGACAATTCAAGTTCAACGGCAGTTCGTTCCTAATTGCAGTGGTTGGGGTATTCCATACTTCTAGCGATTGGATTTCACTCAAAACTCACCAAACGACTCCTCCCATGATAATATGATGTTGCCCAAGTTGTGGGCTCGATCCAAAATCAATAGGTGTTCGAAATTGGACAATTCAAGTTCAACGGCAGTTCGTTCCTAATTGGAGTGGTTGGTGTATTCCAAACCTGTAGCGATTGGATTTCACTCAAAACTCCCCAAATGACTCCTCCCACCATATTATGATGTTGCCCAAGTTTTGGGCTCGATCCAAAATCAATAGGTGTGAGAAATTGGACAATTCAAGTTCAACGGCAGTTCGTTCCTAATTGGAGTGGTTGGTGTATTCCATACTTCTAGCGATTGGATTTCTCTCAAAACTCACCAAATGACTCCTCCCACAATGTTATGATGTTGCCCAAGTTTTGGGCTCGATCCGAAATCAATAGGTGTGAGAAATTGGACAATTCAAGTTCAACGGCAGTTCGTTCCAAATTGGAGTGGTTGGTGTATTCCATACTTCCAGCGAATGGATTTCACTCAAAACTCACCAAATGACTCCTCCCACCATATTATGATGTTGCCCAAGTTTTGGGCTCCATCCGAAATCAATAGGTGTTCCAAATTGGACAATTCAAGTTCAACGGCAGTTCGTTCCGAATTGGAGTGGTTGGTGTATTCCATACTTCTAGCGATTGGATTTCACACAAAACTCACAAAATGACTCCCCCCACCATGTTATGATGTTGCCCAAGTTTTGGGCTCGATCCGAAATCAATAGGTGTTCGAAATTGGACAATTCAAGTTCAACGGCAGTTCGTTCCTAATTGGAGTGGTTGGTGTATTCCATACTTCTAGCGATTGGATTTCACTCAAAACTCACCAAATGACTCCTCCCACCATATTATGATGTTGCCCAAGTTTTGGGCACGATCCGAAATCAATAAGTGTTCGAAATTGGACAATTCAAGTTCAACGGCAGTTCGTTCCTAATGGGTGTGGTTGGTGTATTCCACACTTCTAGAGAATTGGATTTCACTCAAAACTCACCAAATGACTCCTCCCACCATATTATGATGTTGCCCAAGTTTTGGGCTAGATCCGAAATCAATAGGTGTTCCAAATTGGACAATTCAAGTTCAACGGCAGTTCGTTCCTAATTGGAGTGGTTGGTGTATTCCATACTTCTAGCGATTGGATTTCACTCAAAACTCACCAAATGACTCCTCCCACCATATTATGATGTTGCCCAAGTTTTGGGCTAGATCCGAAATCAATAGGTGTTCGAAATTGGACAATTCAAGTTCAACGGCAGTTCGTTCCTAATGGGAGTGGTTGGTGTATTCCATACTTCTAGCGATTGGATTTCACTCAAAACTCACCAAATGACTCCTCCCACCATATTATGGTGTTGCCCAAGTTTTGGGCTCGATCCGAAATCAGTAGGTGTGAGAAATTGGACAATTGAAGTTCAACGGAAGTTCGTTCCTAATTGGAGTGGTTGGTGTATTCCGGACTTCTTGCGATTGGATTTCACTCAAAACTCACCAAGTGACTCCTCCCACCATATTATGATGTTGCCCTAGTTTCGGGCTCGATCCGAAATCAATAGGGGTGAGAAATTGGACAATTCAAGTTCAATGGCAGTTCGTTCCTAATTGGAGTGGTTGGTGTATTCCAAACTTCTAGCGATTGGATTTCACTCAAAACTCACCAAATAACTCCTCCCACCATATTATGATGTTGCCCAAGTTTTGGGCACGATCCGAAATCAATAGGTGTTCGAAATTGGACAATTCAAGTTCAACGGCAGTTCGTTCCTAATTGGAGCGGTTGGTGTATTCCATACTTCTAGCGATTGGATTTCACTCAAAACTCACGAAATGACTCCTCCCATCATATTATGATGTTGCACAAGTTTGGGGTTCCATATGAAATCAATAGGTGTTCCAAATTGGACAATTCAGGTTCAACGGCAGTTCGTTCCTAATTGGAGTGGTTGGTGTATTCCATACTTCTAGCGATTGGATTTCACTCAAAACTCACCAAATGACTCCTCCCACCATATTATGGTGTTGCCCAAGTTTTGGGCTCAATCCGAAATCAATAGGTGTGAGAAATTGGACAATTCAAGTTCAACGGAAGTTCGTTCCTAATTGGAGTGGTTCGTGTATTCCGTACTTCTAGCGATTGGATTTCACTCAAAACTCACCAAATGACTCCTATCACGATATTATGATGTTGCCCAAGTTTTGGGCTCGATCCGAAATCATTAGGTGTTCGAAATTGGACAATTCAATTTCAACGGCAGTTCGTTCCTAATTGGAGTGGTTGGTGTATTCCATACTTCTAGCGATTGGATTTCACTCAAAACTCACCAAATGACTCCCACCATATTATGATGTTGCCCAAGTTTTGGGCTCGATCCGAAATCAATAGGTGTGAGAAATTGGACAATTCAAGTTCAACGGCAGTTCGTTCCTAATTGGAGTGGTTGGTGTATTACATACTTCTAGCAATTGGATTTCACTCAAAACTCACCAAATGACTCCTCCCACCATATTATGTTGTTGCCCAAGTTTGGGGCTCGATCCAAAATCAATAGGTGTTCCAAATTGGACAATTTAAGTTCAACGGCAGTTTGTTCCGAATTGTAGTGGTTGGTGTATTCCATACTTCTAGCGATTGGATTTCACTCAAAACTCACCAAATGACTCCTCCCACCATATTATGATGTTGCACAAGTTTGGGGTCCCATCCGAGATCAATAGGTGTGAGAAATTGGACAATTCAAGTTCAACGGCAGTTCGTTCCTAATTGGAGTGGTTGGTGTATTCCATACTTCTAGAGATTGGATTTCACTCAAAACTCACCAAATGACTCCTCCCGCCATATTATGATGTTGCCCAAGTTTTGGGCTCGATCCGAACTCAATAGGTGTGAGAAATTGGACAATTTAAGTTAAACGACAGTTCGTAACTAACTGGAGTGGTTGGTGTATTCCGTACTTCTAGCGATTGGATTTCACTCAAAACTCACCCAGTGACTCCTCCCATCATATTATGATGTTGCACAAGTTTAGGGTTCCATACGAAATCAATAGGTGTGAGAAATTGGACAATTCAAGTTCAACGGCAGTTCGTTCCTAATTGGAGTGGTTGGTGTATTCCATACTTCTAGCGATTGGATTTCACTCAAAACTCACCACATTACTCCTCCCATCATATTATGATGTTGCACAAGTTCGGGGTTCCATACGAAATCAATAGGTGTGAGAAATTGGACAATACAAGTTCAACGGCAGTTCGTTCCTAATTGGAGTGGTTGGTGTATTCCATACTTCTAGCGATTGGATTTCACTCAAAACTCACCAAATGACTCCTCCCGCCATATTATGATGTTGCCTAAGTTTTGGGCTCGATCCGAAATCAATAGGTATGAGAAATTGGACAATTCAAGTTCAACCACAGTTCGTTCCTAATTGGAGTGGTTGGTGTATTCCATACTTCTAGCGATTGGATTTCACTCAAAACTCACCAAATGACTCCTCCCGCCATATTATGATGTTGCCTAAGTTTTGGGCTCGATCCGAACTCAATAGGTGTGAGAAATTGGACAACTTAAGTTCAACGGCAGTTCGTTCCTAATTGGAGTGGTTGGTGTATTCCATACTTCTAGCGATTTGTTTTCACTCAAAACTCACCAAATGACTCCTCCCACCATATTATGATGTTGCCCAAGTTTTGGGCTCGATCCGAAATCAATAGGTGTTCCAAATTGGACGATTCAAGTTCAACGGCAGTTCGTTTCTAAATGGAGTGGTTGGTGTATTCCATACTTCTAACGATTGGATTTCACTCAAAACTCCCCAAATGACTCCTCCCACCATATTATGATGTTGCCCAAGGTTAGGGCTCGATCCGAAATCAATAGGTGTGAGAAATTGGACAATTCAAGTTCAACGGCATTTCGTTCCTAATTGGAGTGGTTGGTGTATTCCATACTTCTAGCGATTGGATTTCACTCACAAATCACCAAATGACTCCTCCCACCATATTATGATGTTGCCCAAGTTTGGGGCTCGATCCGAAATCAATAGGTGTGAGAAATTGGACAATTCAAGTTCAACGGCATTTCGTTCCTAATTGGAGTGGTTGGTGTATTCCATACATCAAGTGATTGGATTTCACTCAAAACTAACCAAATGACTCCTCCCACCATATTATGATGTTGCCCAAGTTTTGGGCACGATCCGAAATCAATAGGTGTTCGAAATTGGACAATTCAAGTTCAACGGCAGTTCGTTCCTAATTGGAGTGGTTGGTGTATTCCATACTTCTGGCGATTGGATTTCACTCAAAACTCACCAAATGACTCCTCCCACCATATTATGTTGTTGCCCAAGTTTTGGGCTCTATCCGAAATCAATAGGTGTTCAAAA
This sequence comes from Prunus avium, assembly GCF_965620075.1. Classification (NCBI taxonomy): domain Eukaryota; kingdom Viridiplantae; phylum Streptophyta; class Magnoliopsida; order Rosales; family Rosaceae; genus Prunus; species Prunus avium. The sequence continues at coordinate 17,972,135 of NC_142291.1, read as the reverse complement.
TTGTACAATTCAATTTCAACGGCAGTTCGTTCCTAATTGGACTGGTTGGTGTATTCCATACTTCTAGCGATTGGATTTCACTCAAAACTCACCAAATGACTCCTCCCACCATATTATGATGTTGCCCAAGTTTTGGGCTCGATCCGAAATCAATAGGTGTGAGAAATTGGACAATTCAAGTTCAACGGCATTTCGTTCCTAATTGGAGTGGTTGGTGTATTCCATACTTCTAGCGATTGGATTTCACTCAAAACTCACCAAATGACTCCTCCCACCATATTATGATGTTGCCCAAGTTTTGGCCACGATCCGAAATCAATAGGTGTTCGAAATTGGACAATTCAAGTTCAACGGCAGTTCGTTCCTAATTGGAGTGGTTGGTGAATTCCATACTTCTAGCGATTGGATTTCACTCAAAACTCACCAAATGACTCCTCCCACCATATTATGATGTTGCCCAAGTTTTGGGCTCGATCCGAAATCAATAGGAGTGAGAAATTGGACAATTCAAGTTCAACGGCAGTTCGTTCCTAATTGGAGTGGTTGGTGTATTCCATACTTCTAGCGATTGGATTTCACTCAAAACTCACCAAATGACTCCTCCCACCATATTATGATGTTGCCCAAGTTTTGGGCTCGATCCGAAATCAATAGGTGTTCCAAATTGGACAATTCAAGTTCAACGGCAGTTCGTTCCTAATTAGAGTGGTTGGTGTATTCCATACTTCTAGCGATTGGATTTCACTCAAAACTCACCAAAAGACTCCTCCCACCATATTATGATGTTGCCCAAGTTTTGGGCTCGATCCGAAATGAATAGGTGTTCCAGATTGGACAATTCAAGTTCAATGGCAGTTCGTTCCTAATTGGAGTGGTTGGTGTATTCCATACTTCTAGCGATTGGATTTCACTCAAAACTCACCAAATGACTCCTCCCACCATATTATGATGTTGCCCAAGTTTTGGGCTCGATCCAAACACAATAGGTGTGAGAAATTGGACAATTTAAGTTCAACGGCAGTTCGTTCCTAATTGGAGTTGTTGGTGTATTCCATACTTCTAGCGATTGGATTTCACTCAAAACTCACCAAATGACTCCTCCCACCATATCATGATGTTGCCCAAATTTTGGGCTCGATCTGAAATCAAGAGGTGTGAGAAATTGGACAATTCAAGTTCAACGGCAGTTCGTTCCTAATTGGTGTGGTTGGTGTATTCCATACTTCTAGCGATTGGATTTCACTCAAAACTCACGAAATGACTCCTCCCATCATATTATGATGTTGCAAAAGTTTGGGGTTCCATCCGAAATCAATAGGTGTTCCAAATTGGACAATTCAGGTTCAACGGCAGTTCGTTCCTAATTGGAGTGGTTGGTGTATTCCATACCTCTAGCGATTGGATTTCACTCAAAACTCACCAAATGACTCCTCCCAACATATTATGATGTTGCCCAAGTTTTGGGCTCGATCCGAAATCAATAGGTGTGAGAAATTGGACAATTCAAGTTCAACGGCAGTTCGTTCCTAATTGGAGTGGTTGGTGTATTCCATACTTCTAGCGATTGGATTTCACTCAAAACTCACAGCATGACTCCTCCCAACATATTATGATGTTGACCAAGTTTTGGGCTCGATCCGAAATCAATAGGAGTTCCAAATTGGACAATTCAAGTTCAACGGCAGTTTGTTCCTAATTGGAGTGGTTGGTGTATTCCATAGTTCTAGCGATTCGATTTCACTCAAAACTCACCAAATGACTCCTCCCACCATATTATGATGTTGCCCAAGTTTTGGGCTCGATCCGAAATCAATAGGTGTTCCAAATTGGACAATTCAAGTTCAACGGCAGTTCGTTCCTAATTGGAGTGGTTGGTGTATTCCATACTTCTGGCAATTGGATTTCACTCAAAATTCACCAAATGACTCCTCCCACCATATTATGATGTTGCCCAAGTTTTGGGCTCGATCCGAAATCAATAGTTGTTCCAAATTGGACAATTCAAGTTCAACGGCAACTCGTTCCTAATTGGAGTGGTTGGTGTATTCCATACTTCTAGCGATTGGATTTCACTCAAAACTCACCAAATGACTCCTCCCACCATATTATGATGTCGCCCAAGTTTTGGGCTCGATCCGAAATCAATAGGTGTGAGAAATTGGACAATTCATGTTCAACGGCAGTTCGTTCCTAATTGGAATGGTTGGTATATTGCATACTTCTACCGATTGGATTTCACTCAAACCTCACCAAATGACTCCTCCCACTATATTATGATGTTGCCCAAGTTTGGGGCTCGATCCGAAATCAATAGGTGTTCCAAATTGGACAATTCAAGTTCAACGGCAGTTCGTTCCTAATTGGAGTGGTTGGTGTATTCCATACTTCTCGCGATTGGATTTCACTCAAAACTCACCAAATGACTCCTCCCACCATATTATGATGTTGCCCAAGTTTTGGGCTCGATCCGAAATCAATAGGTGTGGGAAATTGGACAATTCAAGTTCAACGGCAGTTCGTTCCTAATTGGAATGGTTGGTGTATTCCACACTTCTAGCGATTGGATTTCACTCAAAACTCACCAAATGACTCCTCCCAAAATATTATGATGTTCCCCAAGTTTTGGGCTCGATTCGAAATCAATAGGTGTGAGAAATTGAACAATTCAAGTTCAACGGCAGTTCGTTCCTAATTGGAGTGGTTGGTGTATTCCATACTTCTAGCGATTGGATTTCACTCAAAACTCACCAAATGACTCCTACCAACATATTATGATGTTGCAAAAGTTTGGGGTTCCATCCGAAATCAATAGGTGTTCCAAATTGGACAATTCAGGTTCAACGGCAGTTCGTTCCTAATTGGAGTGGTTGGTGTATTCCATACCTCTAGCGATTGGATTTCACTCAAAACTCACCAAATGACTCCTCCCACCATATTATGATGTTGCCCAAGTTTTGGGCTCGATCCAAACACAATAGGTGTGAGAAATTGGACAATTTAAGTTCAACGGCAGTTCGTTCCTAATTGGAGTTGTTGGTGTATTCCATACTTCTAGCGATTGGATTTCACTCAAAACTCACCAAATGACTCCTCCCACCATATCATGATGTTGCCCAAATTTTGGGCTCGATCTGAAATCAAGAGGTGTGAGAAATTGGACAATTCAAGTTCAACGGCAGTTCGTTCCTAATTGGTGTGGTTGGTGTATTCCATACTTCTAGCGATTGGATTTCACTCAAAACTCACGAAATGACTCCTCCCATCATATTATGATGTTGCAAAAGTTTGGGGTTCCATCCGAAATCAATAGGTGTTCCAAATTGGACAATTCAGGTTCAACGGCAGTTCGTTCCTAATTGGAGTGGTTGGTGTATTCCATACCTCTAGCGATTGGATTTCACTCAAAACTCACCAAATGACTCCTCCCAACATATTATGATGTTGCCCAAGTTTTGGGCTCGATCCGAAATCAATAGGTGTGAGAAATTGGACAATTCAAGTTCAACGGCAGTTCGTTCCTAATTGGAGTGGTTGGTGTATTCCATACTTCTAGCGATTGGATTTCACTCAAAACTCACAGCATGACTCCTCCCAACATATTATGATGTTGACCAAGTTTTGGGCTCGATCCGAAATCAATAGGAGTTCCAAATTGGACAATTCAAGTTCAACGGCAGTTTGTTCCTAATTGGAGTGGTTGGTGTATTCCATAGTTCTAGCGATTCGATTTCACTCAAAACTCACCAAATGACTCCTCCCACCATATTATGATGTTGCCCAAGTTTTGGGCTCGATCCGAAATCAATAGGTGTTCCAAATTGGACAATTCAAGTTCAACGGCAGTTCGTTCCTAATTGGAGTGGTTGGTGTATTCCATACTTCTGGCAATTGGATTTCACTCAAAATTCACCAAATGACTCCTCCCACCATATTATGATGTTGCCCAAGTTTTGGGCTCGATCCGAAATCAATAGTTGTTCCAAATTGGACAATTCAAGTTCAACGGCAACTCGTTCCTAATTGGAGTGGTTGGTGTATTCCATACTTCTAGCGATTGGATTTCACTCAAAACTCACCAAATGACTCCTCCCACCATATTATGATGTCGCCCAAGTTTTGGGCTCGATCCGAAATCAATAGGTGTGAGAAATTGGACAATTCATGTTCAACGGCAGTTCGTTCCTAATTGGAATGGTTGGTATATTGCATACTTCTACCGATTGGATTTCACTCAAACCTCACCAAATGACTCCTCCCACTATATTATGATGTTGCCCAAGTTTGGGGCTCGATCCGAAATCAATAGGTGTTCCAAATTGGACAATTCAAGTTCAACGGCAGTTCGTTCCTAATTGGAGTGGTTGGTGTATTCCATACTTCTCGCGATTGGATTTCACTCAAAACTCACCAAATGACTCCTCCCACCATATTATGATGTTGCCCAAGTTTTGGGCTCGATCCGAAATCAATAGGTGTGGGAAATTGGACAATTCAAGTTCAACGGCAGTTCGTTCCTAATTGGAATGGTTGGTGTATTCCACACTTCTAGCGATTGGATTTCACTCAAAACTCACCAAATGACTCCTCCCAAAATATTATGATGTTCCCCAAGTTTTGGGCTCGATTCGAAATCAATAGGTGTGAGAAATTGAACAATTCAAGTTCAACGGCAGTTCGTTCCTAATTGGAGTGGTTGGTGTATTCCATACTTCTAGCGATTGGATTTCACTCAAAACTCACCAAATGACTCCTACCAACATATTATGATATTGCCCAAGTTTTGGGCTCGATCCGAAATCAATAGGTGTGAGAAATTGGACAATTCAAGTTCAACGGCAGTTCGTTCCTAATTGGAGTGGTTGGTGTATTCCATACTTCTAGCGATTGGATTTCACTCAAAACTCACAGCATGACTCCTCCCACCATATTATGATGTTGACCAAGTTTTGGGCACGATCCGAAATCAATAGGTGTTCCAAATTGGACAATTCAAGCTCAACGGCAGTTTGTTCCTAATTGGAGTGGTTGGTGTATTCCATAGTTCTAGCGATTCGATTTCACTCAAAACTCACCAAATGACTCCTCCCACCATATTATGATGTTGCCCAAGTTTTGGGCTCGATCCGAAATCATTAGGTGTTCCAAATTGGACAATTCAAGTTCAACGGCAGTTCGTTCCTAATTGGAGTGGTTGGTGTATTCCATACTTCTGGCAATTGGATTTCACTCAAAACTCACCAAATGACTCCTCCCACCATATTATGATGTTGCCCAAGTTTTGGGATCGATCCGAAATCAATAGTTGTTCCAAATTGGACAATTCAAGTCCAACGGCAACTCGTTCCTAATTGGAGTGGTTGGTGTATTCCATACTTCTAGCGATTGGATTTCACTCAAAACTCACCAAATGACTCCTCCCACCATATTATGATGTCGCCCAAGTTTTGGGCTCGATCCGAAATCAATAGGTGTGAGAAATTGGACAATTCAAGTTCAACGGCAGTTCGTTCCTAATTGGAATGGTTGGTATATTGCATACTTCTACCGATTGGATTTCACTCAAACCTCACCAAATGACTCCTCCCACCATATTATGATGTTGCCCAAGTTTGGGGCTCGATCCGAAATCAATAGGTGTGGGAAATTGGACAATTCAAGTTCAACGGCAGTTCGTTCCTAATTGGAGTGGTTGGTGTATTCCATACTTCTCGCGATTGGATTTCACTCAAAACTCACCAAATGACTCCTCCCACCATATTATGATGTTGCCCAAGTTTTGGGCTCGATCCGAAATCAATAGGTGTGGGAAATTGGACAATTCAAGTTCAACGGCAGTTCGTTCCTAATTGGAATGGTTGGTGTATTCCACACTTCTAGCGATTGGATTTCACTCAAAACTCACCAAATGACTCCTCCCAAAATATTATGATGTTCCCCAAGTTTTGGGCTCGATTCGAAATCAATAGGTGTGAGAAATTGAACAATTCAAGTTCAACGGCAGTTCGTTCCTAATTGGAGTGGTTGGTGTATTCCATACTTCTAGCGATTGGATTTCACTCAAAACTCACGAAATGACTCCTCCCATCATATTATGATGTTGCAAAAGTTTGGGGTTCCATCCGAAATCAATAGGTGTTCCAAATTGGACAATTCAGGTTCAACGGCAGTTCGTTCCTAATTGGAGTGGTTGGTGTATTCCATACTTCTAGCGATTGGATTTCACTCAAAACTCACCAAATGACTCCTACCAACATATTATGATGTTGCCCAAGTTTTGGGCTCGATCCGAAATCAATAGGTGTGAGAAATTGGACAATTCAAGTTCAACGGCAGTTCGTTCCTAATTGTTGTGGTTGGTGTATTCCATACTTCTAGCGATTGGATTTCACTCAAAACTCACGAAATGACTCCTCCCATCATATTATGATGTTGCACAAGTTTGGGGTTCCATCCGAAATCAATAGGTGTTCCAAATTGGACAATTCAGGTTCAACGGCAGTTCGTTCCTAATTGGAGTTGTTGGTGTATTCCATACTTCTCGCGATTGGATTTCACTTAAAACTCACCAAAAGACTCCTACCACCATATTATGGTGTTGCCCAAGTTTTGGGCTTGATCCGAAATCAATAGGTGTTCCAAATTGGACAATTCAAGTTCAACGGCAGTTCGTTCCTAATTGGAGTGGTTGGTGTATTCCATACTTCTAGCGATTGGATTTCACTCAAAACTCACCAAATGACTCCTCCCACCATATTATGATGTTGCCCAAGTGAGGGGCTCGATCCGAAATCAATAGGTGTGAGAAATTGGACAATTCAAGTTCAACGGCAGTTCGTTCCTAATTGGAATGGTTGGTGTATTCCACACTTCTAACGATTGGATTTCACTCAAAACTCACCAAATGACTCCTCCCAACATATTATGATGTTGCCCAAGTTTTGGGCTCGATACGAAATCAATAGGTGTGAGAAATTGAACAATTCGAGTTCAACGGCAGTTTGTTCCTAATTGGAGTGGTTGGTGTATTCCATACTTCTAGCGATAGGATTTCACTAAAAACTCACCAAATGACTCCTCCCATCATATTATGATGTTGCCCAAGTTTTGGGCTCGATCCGAAATCAACAGGTGTTCCAAATTGGACAATTCAAGTTCAACGGCAGTTCGTTCCTAATTGGAGTGGTTGGGGTATTCCATACTTCTCGCGATTGGATTTCACTTAAAACTCACCAAAAGACTCCTACCACCATATTATGGTGTTGCCCAAGTTTTGGGCTTGATCCGAAATCAATAGGTGTTCCAAATTGGACAATTCAAGTTCAACGGCAGTTCGTTCCTAATTGGAGTGGTTGGTGTATTCCATACTTCTAGCGATTGGATTTCACTCAAAACTCACCAAATGACTCCTCCCACCATATTATGATGTTGCCCAAGTTAGGGGCTCAATACGAAATCAATAGGTGAGAGAAATTGGACAATTCAAGTTCAACGGCAGTTCGTTCCTAATTGGAGTGGTTGGTGTATTCCATACTTCTAGCGATTGGATTTCACTCAAAACTCACCAAATCACTCCTCCCACCATATTATGATGTTGCCCAAGTTTGGGGTTCCATACGAAATCAATAGGTGTTCCAAATTGGACAATTCAAGTTCAACGGCAGTTCGTTCCTAATTGGAGTGGTTGGTGTATTCCATACTTCTAGCGATTGGATTTCACTCAAAACTCACCAAATGACTCCTCCCACCATATTATGATGTTGCCCAAGTTAGGGGCTCGATCCGAAACCAATAGGTGTGAGAAATTGGACAATTCAAAATCAACGGCAGTTCGTTCCTAATTGGAGTGGTTGGTGTATTCCATACTTCTAGCAATTAGATTTCACTCAAAACTCACTAAATGACTCCTCCCACCATATTATGATGATGCCCAAGTTTTGGTCTCGATCCGAAATCAATAGTTGTTCCAAATTGGACAATTCAAGTTCAACGGCAGTTCGTTCCAAATTGGAGTGGTTGGTTTATTCTATACTTCTAGCGATTGGATTTCACTCAAAACTCACGAAATGACTCCTCCCATCATATTATGATGTTGCATAAGTTTGGGGTTCCATCCGAAATCAATAGGTGTGAGAAATTGGACAATTCAAAATCAACGGCAGGTCGTTCCTAATTGGAGTGGTTGGTGTATTCCATACTTCAAGCGATTGGATATCATTCAAAACTCACCAAATGACTCCTCCCACCATATTACGATATTGCCCAAGTTTTGGGCTCGATCCGAAATCAATAGGTGTTCCAAATTGGACAATTCAAGTTCAACGGCAGTTCGTTCCTAATTGGAGTGGTTGGTGTATTCCATACTTCTCGCGATTGGATTTCACTCAAAACTCACCAAATGACTCCTCCCAACATATTACGATGTTGCCCAAGTTTTGGGCTCGATCCGAAATCAATAGGTGTGAGAAATTCAACAATTCAAGTTCAACGGCAGTTCGTTCCTAATTGTAGTGGTTTGTGTATTCCATACTTCTAGCGATTGGATTTCACTCAAAACTCACCAAATGACACCTCCCACCATATTACGATGTTGCCCAAGTTTTGGGCTCGATCCGAAATCAATAGGTGTTCCAAATTGGACAATTCAAGTTCAACGGCAGTTCGTTCCTAATTGGAGTGGTTGGTGTATTCCATACTTCTAGCGATTGGATTTCACTCAAAACTAACCAAATGACTCCTCCCACCATATTATGATGTTGCCCAAGTTTTGGGCTTGATCCGAAATCAATAGGTGTTCCAAATTGGACAATTCAAGTTCAACGGCAGTTCGTTCCTAATTGGAGTGGTTGGTGTATTCCATACTTCAAGCGATTGGATTTCACTCAAAACTAACCAAATGACTCCTCCCACCATATTATGATGTTGCCCAAGTTTTCGGCTCGATCCGAAATCAATAGGTGTTCGAAATTGTACAATTCAATTTCAACGGCAGTTCGTTCCTAATTGGAGTGGTTGGTGTATTCCATACTTCTAGCGATTGGATTTCACTCAAAACTCACCAAATGACTCCTCCCACCATATTATGATGTTGCCCAAGTTTTGGGCTCGATCCGAAATCAATAGGTGTTCCAAATTGGACAATTCAAGTTCAACGGCAGTTCGTTCCTAATTGGAGTGGTTGGTGTATTCCATACTTCTAGCGATTGGATTTCACTCAAAACTCACTAAATGACTCCTCCCACCATATTATGATGTTGCCCAAGTTTTGGGCTTGATCCGAAATCAATAGGTGTTCCAAATTGGACAATTCAAGTTCAACGGCAGTTCGTTCCTAATTGGGGTGGTTGGTGTATTCCATACTTCTAGCGATCGGATTTCACTCAAAACTCAGCAAATGACTCCTCCCCCCATATTATGATGTTGCCCAAGTTTTGGGCTCGATCCGAACTCAATAGGTGTGAGAAATTGGACAATTCAATTTCAACGGCAGTTCGTTCCTAATTGGAGTGGTTGGTTTATTCCACACTAGTAGCGACTGGATTTCACTCAAAACTCCACAAATGACTCCTCAAACCATATTATGATGTTGCCCAAGTTTTGGGCTCGATCTGAAATCAATAGGTGTTCCAAATTGGACATTTCAAGTTCAACGGCAGTTCGTTCCTAATTGGAGTGGTTGGTGTATTCCATACTTTTAGCGATTAGATTTTACTCAAAACTCACAAAATGGCTCCTCCCAACATATTATGATGTTGCCCATGTTTTGGGCGCGATCCCAAATCAATAGGTGTTCCGAATTGGACAATTCAAGTTCAACGGCAGTTCGTTCCTAATTGGAGTGGTTGGTGTATTCCATACTTCTAGCGATTGGATTTCACTCAAAACTCACTAAATGACTCCTCCCACCATATTATGATGTTGCCCAAGTTTTGGTCTCGATCCGAAATCAATCGGTGTTCCAAATTGGACAATTCAAGTTCAACGGCAGTTCGTTCCTAATTGGAGTGGTTGGTGTATTCCATACTTCTAGCGATTGGATTTCACTCAAAACTCACTAAATGACTCCTCCCCCCATATTATGATGTTGCCCAAGTTTTGGTCTCGATCCGAAATCAATAGGTGTTCCAAATTGGACAATTCAAGTTCAACGGCATTTCGTTCCTAATTGGAGTGGTTGGTGTATTCCATACTTCTAGCGATTGAATTTCACTCAAAACTCACCAAATGACTCGTCCCATCATATTATAATGTTCCCCACGTTTTGGGCTTGATCCGAAATCAATAGGTGTGAGAAATTGGACAATTCAAGTTCAACGGCAGTTCGTTCCTAATTGGAGTGGTCGGTGTATTCCATACCTCTAGCGATTGGATTTCACTCAAAACTCACCAAATGAATCCTCCCACCATATTATGATGTTGCCCAAGTTAGGGGCTCGATCCGAAATCAATAGGTGTGACAAATTGGACAATTCAAGTTCAACGGCAGTTCGTTCCTAATTGGAGTGGTTGGTGTATTCCATACTTCTAGCGATTGGATTTCACTCAAAACTCACTAAATGACTCCTCCCACCATATTATGATGTTGCCCAAGTTTTGGTCTTGATCCGAAATCAATAGGTGTGAGAAATTGGACAATTCAAGTTCAACGGCAGTTCGTTCCTAATTGGAGTGGTTGGTGTATTCCATACTTCTAGCGATTGGATTTCACTCAAAACTCACTAAATGACTCCTCCCACCATATTATGATGTTGCCCAAATTTTGGTCTCGATCCGAAATCAATAGGTGTGAGAAATTGGACAATTCAAGTTCAACGGCAGTTCGTTCCTAATTGGAGTGGTTGGTGTATTCCATACTTCTAGCGATTGGATTTCACTCAAAACTCACCAAATGACTCCTCCCAACATCTTATGTTGTTGCCCAAGTTTTGGGCTCGATCCGAAATCAATAGGTGTGAGAAATTGAACAATTCAAGTTCAACGGCAGTTCGTTCCTAATTGTAGTGGTTGGTGTTTTCCATACTTCTAGCGATTGGATTTCACTCAAAACTCACCAAATGACTCCTCCCACCATATTACGATGTTGCCCAAGTTTTGGGCTCGATCCGAAATCAATAGGTGTTCCAAATTGGACAATTCAAGTTCAACGGCAGTTCGTTCCTAATTGGAGTGGTTGGTGTATTCCATACTTCTCGCGATTGGATTTCACTCAAAACTCACCAAATGACTCCTCCCACCATATTACGATGTTGCCCAAGTTTTGGGCTCGATCCGAAATCAATAGGTGTTCCAAATTGGACAATTCAAGTTCAACGGCAGTTCGTTCCTAATTGGAGTGGTTGGTGTATTCCATACTTCTAGCGATTGGATTTCACTCAAAACTCACGAAATGACTCCTCCCATCATATTATGATGTTGCACAAGTTTGGGGTTCCATACGAAATCAATAGGTGTGAGAAATTGGACGATTCAGGTTCAACGGCAGTTCGTTCCTAATTGGAGTGGTTGGTGTATTCCATACTTCAAGCGATTGGATTTCACTCAAAACTCACCAAATGACTCCTCCCACCATATTATGATGTTGCCCAGGTTTTGGGCTCGATCCGAAATCAATAGGTGTTCCAAATTGGACAATTCAAGTTCAACGGCAGTTCGTTCCTAATTGGAGTGGTTGGTGTATTCCACACTTCTAGCGATTGGATTTCACTCAAAACTCACTAAATGACTCCTCCCACCATATTATGATGTTGCCCAAGTTTTGGGCTTGATCCGAAATCAATAGGTGTTCCAAATTGGACATTTCAAGTTTAGCGGCAGTTCGTTCCTAATTGGGGTGGTTGGTGTATTCCATACTTCTAGCGATTGGATTTCACTCAAAACTCACCAAATGACTCCTCCCCCCATATTATGATGTTGCCCAAGTTTTGGGCTCGATCCGAACTCAATAGGTGTGAGAAATTGGACAATTCAATTTCAACGGCAGTTCGTTCCTAATTGGAGTGGTTGGTTTATTCCACACTAGTAGCGATTGGATTTCACTCAAAACTCACCAAATGACTCCTCAAACCATATTATGATGTTGCCCTAGTTTTGGGCTCGATCTGAAATCAATAGGTGTTCCAAATTGGACAATTCAAGTTCAACGGCAGTTCGTTCCTAATTGGAGTGGTTGGTGTATTCCATACTTTTAGCGATTAGATTTCACTCAAAACTCCCCAAATGACTCCTCCCAACATATTATGATGTTGCCCATGTTTTGGGCTCGATCCGAAATCCATAGGTGTTCCAAATTGGACAATTCAAGTTCAACGGCAGTTCGTTCCTAATTGGAGTGGTTGGTGTATTCCATACTTCTAGCGATTGGATTTCACTCAAAACTCACCAAATGACTCCTCCCAACATCTTATGTTGTTGCCCAAGTTTTGGGCTCGATCCGAAATCAATAGGTGTGAGAAATTGAACAATTCAAGTTCAACGGCAGTTCGTTCCTAATTGTAGTGGTTGGTGTTTTCCATACTTCTAGCGATTGGATTTCACTCAAAACTCACCAAATGACTCCTCCCACCATATTACGATGTTGCCCAAGTTTTGGGCTCGATCCGAAATCAATAGGTGTTCCAAATTGGACAATTCAAGTTCAACGGCAGTTCGTTCCTAATTGGAGTGGTTGGTGTATTCCATACTTCTCGCGATTGGATTTCACTCAAAACTCACCAAATGACTCCTCCCACCATATTACGATGTTGCCCAAGTTTTGGGCTCGATCCGAAATCAATAGGTGTTCCAAATTGGACAATTCAAGTTCAACGGCAGTTCGTTCCTAATTGGAGTGGTTGGTGTATTCCATACTTCTAGCGATTGGATTTCACTCAAAACTAACGAAATGACTCCTCCCATCATATTATGATGTTGCACAAGTTTGGGGTTCCATACGAAATCAATAGGTGTGAGAAATTGGACGATTCAGGTTCAACGGCAGTTCGTTCCTAATTGGAGTGGTTGGTGTATTCCATACTTCAAGCGATTGGATTTCACTCAAAACTCACCAAATGACTCCTCCCACCATATTATGATGTTGCCCAGGTTTTGGGCTCGATCCGAAATCAATAGGTGTTCCAAATTGGACAATTCAAGTTCAACGGCAGTTCGTTCCTAATTGGAGTGGTTGGTGTATTCCACACTTCTAGCGATTGGATTTCACTCAAAACTCACTAAATGACTCCTCCCACCATATTATGATGTTGCCCAAGTTTTGGGCTTGATCCGAAATCAATAGGTGTTCCAAATTGGACAATTCAAGTTCAACGGCAGTTCGTTCCTAATTGGGGTGGTTGGTGTATTCCATACTTCTAGCGATTGGATTTCACTCAAAACTCACCAAATGACTCCTCCCCCCATATTATGATGTTGCCCAAGTTTTGGGCTCGATCCGAACTCAATAGGTGTGAGAAATTGGACAATTCAATTTCAACGGCAGTTCGTTCCTAATTGGAGTGGTTGGTTTATTCCACACTAGTAGCGATTGGATTTCACTCAAAACTCACCAAATGACTCCTCAAACCATATTATGATGTTGCCCTAGTTTTGGGCTCGATCTGAAATCAATAGGTGTTCCAAATTGGACAATTCAAGTTCAACGGCAGTTCGTTCCTAATTGGAGTGGTTGGTGTATTCCATACTTTTAGCGATTAGATTTCACTCAAAACTCCCCAAATGACTCCTCCCAACATATTATGATGTTGCCCATGTTTTGGGCTCGATCCGAAATCCATAGGTGTTCCAAATTGGACAATTCAAGTTCAACGGCAGTTCGTTCCTAATTGGAGTGGTTGGTGTATTCCATACTTCTAGCGATTGGATTTCACTCAAAACTCACCAAATGAATCCTCCCACCATATTATGATGTTGCCCATGTTTTGGGCGCGATCCGAAATCAATAGGTGTTCCAAATTGGACAATTCAAGTTCAACGGCAGTTCGTTCCTAATTGTAGTGGTTGGTGTATTCCATACTTCTAGCGATTGGATTTCACTCAAAACTCACCAAATGACTCCTCCCACCATATTACGATGTTGCCCAAGTTTTGGGCTCGATCCGAAATCAATAGGTGTTCCAAATTGGACAATTCAAGTTCAACGGCAGTTCGTTCCTAATTGGAGTGGTTGGTGTATTCCATACTTCTAGCGATTGGATGTCACTCAAAACTCACCAAATGACTCCTCCCACCATATTATGATGTTGCCCAAGTTTTGGGCTCGATCCGAAATCAATAGGTGTTCCAAATTGGACAATTCAAGTTCTACGGCATTTCGTTCCTAATTGGAGTGATTGGTGCATTCCATACTTCGAGCGATTCGATTTCACTCAAAACTCACCAAATGACTCCTCCCACCATATTCTGATGTTGCACAAGTTTGGGGTTCGACCCGAAATTAATAGGTGTGAGAAATTGCACAATTCAAGTTCAACGGATGTTCGTTCCTAATTGGAGTGGTTGGTGTATTCCATACTTCTAGAGATTGGATGTCACTCAAAACTCCCCAAATGACTCCTCCCACCATATTATGATGTTGCCAAAGTTTTTGGCTCGATCCGAAATCAATAGGTGTTCCAAATTGGACAATTCATGTTCAACGGCATTTCGTTCCTAATTGGAGTGATTGGTGTATTCCATACTTCGAGCGATTGGATTTCACTCAAAACCCACCAAAAGACTCCTCCCACCATATTATGTTGTTGCTCAAGTTTGGGGTTCGATCCAAAATCAACAGGTGTGAGAAATTGGACAATTCAATTTCAACGGCAGTTCTTTCCTAATGGGAGTGGTTGGTGTATTCCATACCTCTAGCGATTGGATTTCCCTCAAAACTCACCAAATGAGTCCTCCCACCATATTATGATGTTGCCCAAGTTTTGGGCTCGATCCGAACTCAATAGGTGTGAGAAATTGGACAATTAAAGTTCAACGGCAGTTCGTTCCTAATTGGAGTGGTTGGTGTATTCCATACTTCTAGCGATTGAATTTCACTCAAAACTCAGCGAATGACTCCACCCACCATATTATGATGTTGCACAAGTTTGGGGTTCGATCTGAAATCAACAGGTGTGAGAAATTGGACAATTCAAGTTCAACGGCAGTTCGTTCCTAATTGGAGTGGTTGGTGTATTCCATACTTCTAGCGATTGGATTTCACTCAAAACTCACCAAATGAATCCTCCCACCATATTATGATGTTGCCCATGTTTTGGGCGCGATCCGAAATCAATAGGTGTTCCAAATTGGACAATTCAAGTTCAACGGCAGTTCGTTCCTAATTGTAGTGGTTGGTGTATTCCATACTTCTAGCGATTGGATTTCACTCAAAACTCACCAAATGACTCCTCCCACCATATTACGATGTTGCCCAAGTTTTGGGCTCGATCCGAAATCAATAGGTGTTCCAAATTGGACAATTCAAGTTCAACGGCAGTTCGTTCCTAATTGGAGTGGTTGGTGTATTCCATACTTCTAGCGATTGGATGTCACTCAAAACTCACCAAATGACTCCTCCCACCATATTATGATGTTGCCCAAGTTTTGGGCTCGATCCGAAATCAATAGGTGTTCCAAATTGGACAATTCAAGTTCTACGGCATTTCGTTCCTAATTGGAGTGATTGGTGCATTCCATACTTCGAGCGATTCGATTTCACTCAAAACTCACCAAATGACTCCTCCCACCATATTCTGATGTTGCACAAGTTTGGGGTTCGACCCGAAATTAATAGGTGTGAGAAATTGCACAATTCAAGTTCAACGGATGTTCGTTCCTAATTGGAGTGGTTGGTGTATTCCATACTTCTAGAGATTGGATGTCACTCAAAACTCCCCAAATGACTCCTCCCACCATATTATGATGTTGCCAAAGTTTTGGGCTCGATCCTAAATCAATAGGTGTTCCAAATTGGACAATTCATGTTCAACGGCATTTCGTTCCTAATTGGAGTGATTGGTGTATTCCATACTTCGAGCGATTGGATTTCACTCAAAACTCACCAAAAGACTCCTCCCACCATATTATGTTGTTGCTCAAGTTTGGGGTTCGATCCAAAATCAACAGGTGTGAGAAATTGGACAATTCAATTTAAACGGCAGTTCTTTCCTAATGGGAGTGGTTGGTGTATTCCATACCTCTAGCGATTGGATTTCCCTCAAAACTCACCAAATGAGTCCTCCCACCATATTATGATGTTGCCCAAGTTTTGGGCTCGATCCGAACTCAATAGGTGTGAGAAATTGGACAATTAAAGTTCAACGGCAGTTCGTTCCTAATTGGAGTGGTTGGTGTATTCCATACTTCTAGCGATTGGATTTCACTCAAAACTCAGCGAATGACTCCACCCACCATATTATGATGTTGCACAAGTTTGGGGTTCGATCTGAAATCAACAGGTGTGAGAAATTGGACAATTCAAGTTCAACGGCAGTTCGTTCCTAATTGGAGTGGTTGGTGTATTCCATACTTCTATCGATTGGATGTCACTCAAAACTCACCAAATGACTCCTCCCAACATATTATGATGTTGCCCAAGTTTTGGGCTCGATCCGAAATCAATAGGTGTTCCAAATTGGACAATTCAAGTTCAACGGCATTTCATTCCTAATTGGAGTGGTTGGTGTATTCCATACTTCTAGCGATTGGATTTCACTCAAAACTCACCAAATGACTCCTCCCACCATATTACCATGTTGCCCAAGTTTTGGGCTCGATCCGAAATCAATAGGTCTTCCAAATTGGACAATTCAAGTTCAACGGCAGTTCGTTCCTAATGGGAGTGGTTGGTGTATTCCATACCTCTAGCCATTGGATTTCCCTCAAAGCACACCAAATGAGTCCTCCCACCATATTATGCTGTTTCCCAAGTTATGGGCTCGATCCGAAATCAATAGGTCTTCCAAATTGAACAATTCAAATTCAACGGCAGTTTGTTCCTAATTGGAGTGCTTGGTGTATTCCATACTTCCAGCGATTGGATTTCACTCAAAACTCACCAAATGACTCCTCCCTCCATATTATGATGTTGCCCTAGTTTTGGGCTCGATTCGAAATAAGTAGGGGTGAGAAATTGGACAATTCAAGTTCAACGGCTGTTCGTTCCTAATTGGAGTGGTTGGTGTATTCCATACTTCCATCGATTGGATTTCACTCAAAACTCACCAAATGAGTCCTCCCACCATATTATGATGTTGCCCAAGTTTTGGGCTCGATCCGAAATCAATAGGTGTTCCAAATTGGACAATTCAAGTTCAACGGCACTTCGTTCCAAATTGGAGTGGTTGGTGTATTCCATACTTCTTGCGATTGGATTTCACTCAAAACTCACCAAATGGCTCCTCCCATCATATTATGATGTTGCACAAGTTTGGGGTTCCATACGAAATCAATAGGTGTGAGAAATTGCACAATTCAAGTTCAACGGCAGTTCGTTCCTAATGGGAGTGGTTAGTGTATTCGATACTTCTAGCGACTGGATTTCACTCAAAACTCACCAAATGACTCCACCCACCATATTATGATGTTGCCCAAGTTTTGGGCTCGATCCGAAATCAATAGGTGTGAGAAATTGGACAATTTAAGTTCAACGGCAGTTCGTTCCTAATTGGAGTGGTTGGTGTATTCCATGCTTCCACCGATTGGATTTCACTCAAAACTCACCAAATGACTCCTCCCACCATATTATGATGTTTCCCAAGTGTTGGGCTCGATCCGAAATCAATAGGTGTTCCAAATTGGACAATTCCAGTTCAACGACAGTTCGTTCCTAATTGGTGTGGTTTGTGTATTCCAGACTTCTAGCGATTGGATTTCACTCAAAACTCACCAAATGACTCCTCCCACCATATTATGATGTTGCCCAAGTTTTGGGCTCGATCCGAACTCAATAGGTGTGAGAAATTGGACAATTTAAGTTCAACGGCAGTTCGTTCCTAATTGGAGTGGTTGGTGTATTCCATACTTCTACCGATTGGATTTCACTCAAAACTCACCAAATGACTCCTCCCACCATATTATGATGTTGCCCATGTTTTGGGCTCGATCCGAAATCAATAGGTGTTCGAAATTGGACAATTCAAGTTCAATGGCAGTTCGTTCCTAATTGGAGTGGTTGGTGTATTCCATACTTCTATAGTTTGGATTTAACTCAAAACTCACCAAATGACTCCTCCCACCATATTATGATGTTGCCCAAGTTTTGGGCTCGATCCGAAATCAATAGGTGTTCCAATTTGGACAATTCAAGTTCAACGGCAGTTCGTTCCTAATTGGAGTGGTCGGTGTATTCCATACTTCCAGCGATTGGATTTCACTCAAAACTCACCAAATGACTCCTCCCACCATATTATGATGTTGCCCTAGTTTTGGGCTCGATTCGAAATAAGTAGGGGTGAGAAATTGGACAATTCAAGTTCAACGGCTGTTCGTTCCTAATTGGAGTGGTTGGTGTATTCCATACTTCCAGCGATTGGATTTCACTCAAAACTCACCAAATGAGTCCTCCCACCATATTATGATGTTGCCCAAGTTTTGGGCTCGATCCGAAATCAATAGGTGTTCCAAATTGGACAATTCAAGTTCAACAGCACTTCGTTCCAAATTGGAGTGGTTGGTGTATTCCATACTTCTTGCGATTGGATTTCACTCAAAACTCACCAAATGGCTCCTCCCATCATATTATGATGTTGCACAAGTTTGGGGTTCCATACGAAATCAATAGGTGTGAGAAATTGGACAATTCAAGTTCAACGGCAGTTCGTTCCTAATTGGAGTGGTTGGTGTATTCCATACTTCTAGCGATTGGATTTCACTCAAAACTCACCAAATGCCTCCTCCCACCATATTATGACGTTGCACAAGTTTGGGGTTCGATCCGAAATCAATAGGTGTGAGAAATTGCACAATTCAAGTTCAACGGCAGTTCGTTCCTAATGGGAGTGGTTAGTGTATTCGATACTTCTAGCGACTGGATTTCACTCAAAACTCACCAAATGACTCCACCCACCATATTATGATGTTGCCCAAGTTTTGGGCTCGATTCGAAATCAATAGGTGTGAGAAATTGGACAATTCAAGTTCAACGGCAGTTCGTTCCTAATTGGAGTGGTTGGTGTATTCCATACTTCTAGCGATTGGATTTCACTCAAAACTCACCAAATGACTTCTCCCACCATATTATGATGTTGCCCAAGTTTTGGGCTCGGTCCGAAATCAATAGGTGTGAGAAGTTGGTCAAATTAATTTCAACCACAGTTCGTTCCTAATTGGAGTGGTTGGTGTATTCCATACTTCTAGCGATTGGGTTTCACTCAAAACTAACCAAATGACTCCTCCCACCATATTATGATGTTGCCCAAGTTTTGGGCTCGATCCGAAATCAATAGGTGTGAGAAATTGGACAATTCAAGTTCAACGGCAGTTCGTTCCTAATTGGAGTGGTTGGTATATTCCAAACTTCTAGCGATTGGATTTCACTCAAAACTCACCAAATGACTCCTCCCACCATATTATGATGTTGCCCAAGTTTTGGGCTCGATCCGAAATCAATAGGTGTTCCAAATTGGACAATTCCAGTTCAACGGCAGTTCGTTCCTAATTGGAGTGGTTTGTGTATTCCAGACTTCTAGCAATTGGATTTCACTCAAAACTCACCAAATGACTCCTCCCACCATATTATGATGTTTCCCATGTGTTGGGCTCGATCCGAAATCAATAGGTGTTCCAAATTGGAAAATTCCAGTTCAACGGCAGTTCGTTCCTAATTGGAGTGGTTTGTGTATTCCAGACTTCTAGCGATTGGATTTCACTCAAAACTCACCAAATGACTCCTTCCACCATATTATGATGTTGCCCAAGTTTTGGGCTCGATCCGAACTCAATAGGTGTGAGAAATTGGACAATTTAAGTTCAACGGCAGTTCGTTCCTAATTGGAGTGGTTGGTGTATTCCGAACTTCTAGCGATTGGATTTCACTCAAAACTCACCAAATGACTCCTCCCACCATATTATGATGTTGCAGAAGTTTGGGGTTCCATCCGAAATCAATAGGTGTGAGAAATTGGACAATTCAAGTTCAACGGCAGTTCGTTCCTAATTGTAGTGGTTGGTGTATTCCGTACTTCTAGCGATTGGATTTCACTCAAAACTCACCAAATGACTCCTCCCACCATATTATGATGTTGCCCAAGTTTTGGGGTCGATCCGAAATCAAGAGGTGTGAGAAATTGGACAATTTAAGTTCAATGGCAGTTCGTTCCTAATTGGAGTTGTTGGTGTATTCAGTACTTCTAGCGATTGGATTTCACTCAAAACTCACCAAATGACTCCTCCCACCATATTATGATGTTGCCCAAGTTTTGGGCTCGATCCGAAATCAAGAGGTGTGAGAAATTGGACAATTCAAGTTCAACGGCAGTTCGTTCCTAATTGTAGTGGTTGGTGTATTCCGTACTTCTAGCGATTGGATTTCACTCAAAACTCACCAAATGACTCCTCCCACCATATTATGATGTTGCCCAAGTTTTGGGCTCGATCCGAAATCAATAGGTGTGAGAAATTGAGCAATTCAAGTTCAACGGCAGTTCGTTCCTAATTGGAGTGGTTGGTGTATTCCATACTTCTAGTGATTGGATTTCACTCAAAACTCACCAAATGACTCCTCCCACCATATTACGATGTTGCCCAAGTTTGGGGCTCGATCCGAAATCAATAGGTGTTCCAAATTGGACAATTCAAGTTCAACGGCAGTTCGTTCGTAATTGGAGTGGTTGGTGTATTCCATACTTCTAGCGATTGAATTTCACTCAAAACTCACCAAATGACTCCTCCCAACATATTATGATGTTGCCCAAGTTTTGGGCTCGATCCGAAATCAATAGGTGTGAGAAATTGGACAATTCAAGTTCAATGGCAGTTCGTTCCAAGTTGGAGTGGTTGGTGTATTCCATACTTCTAGCGATTGGATTTCCCTCAAAACTCACCAAATGACTACTCCAACAATATTATGATGTTGCCCAAGTTTTGGGCTCGATCCGAACTCAATAGGTGTGAGAAATTGGACAATTCAAGTTCAACGGCAGTTTGTTCCTAATTGGAGTGGTTGGTGTATTCCATACTTCTAGTGATTGGATTTCACTCAAAACTCACCAAATGACTCCTCCCACCATATTACGATGTTGCCCAAGTTTGGGGCTCGATCCGAAATCAATAGGTGTTCCAAATTGGACAATTCAAGTTCCACGGCAGTTCGTTCCTAATTGGAGTGGTAGGTGTATTCCATACTTCTAGCGATTGGATTTCACTCAAAACTCACCAAATGACTCCTCCCACCATATTGTGATGTTGCCCAAGTTTTGGGTTCGATCCGAAATCAATAGGTGTTCCAAATTGGACAATTCAAGTTCAACGGCAGTTCGTTCCTAATTGGAGTGGTTGGTGTATTCCATACTTCTACCGATTGGATTTCCCTCAAAACTCACCAAATGACTACTCCAACAATATTATGATGTTGCCCAAGTTTTGGGCTCAATCCGAAATCAATAGGTGTGAGAAATTGGACAATTCAAGTTCAATGGCAGTTCGTTCCAAGTTTGAGTGGTTGGTGTATTCCATACTTCTAGCGATTGGATTTCCCTCAAAACTCACCAAATGACTACTCCAACAATATTATGATGTTGCCCAAGTTTTGGGCTCGATCCGAACTCAATACGTGTGAGAAATTGGACAATTCAAGTTCAACGGCAGTTTGTTCCTAATTGGAGTGGTTGGTGTATTCCATACTTCTAGCGATTGGATTTCACTGAAAACTGTCCAAATGACTCCTCCCACCATATTATGATGTTGCCCAAGTTTTGGGCTCGATCCGAACTCAATAGGTGTGAGAAATTGGACAATTCAAGTTCAACGGCAGTTCGTTCCTAATTGGAGTGGTTGGTGTATTCCATACTTCTAGTGATTGGATTTCACTCAAAACTCACCAAATGACTCCTCCCACCATATTACGATGTTGCCCAAGTTTGGGGCTCGATCCGAAATCAATAGGTGTTCCAAATTGGACAATTCAAGTTCAACGGCAGTTCGTTCGTAATTGGAGTGGTTGGTGTATTCCATACTTCTAGCGATTGAATTTCACTCAAAACTCACCAAATGACTCCTCCCACCATATTATGATGTTGCCCAAGTTTTGGGCTCGATCCGAAATCAATAGGTGTGAGAAATTGGACAATTCAAGTTCAATGGCAGTTCGTTCCAAGTTGGAGTGGTTGGTGTATTCCATACTTCTAGCGATTGGATTTCCCTCAAAACTCACCAAATGACTACTCCAACAATATTATGATGTTGCCCAAGTTTTGGGCTCGATCCGAACTCAATAGGTGTGAGAAATTGGACAATTCAAGTTCAACGGCAGTTTGTTCCTAATTGGAGTGGTTGGTGTATTCCATACTTCTAGTGATTGAATTTCACTCAAAACTCACCAAATGACTCCTCCCACCATATTATGATGTTGCCCAAGTTTTGGGCTCGATCCGAAATCAAGAGGTGTGAGAAATTGGACAATTCAAGTTCAACGGCAGTTCGTTCCTAATTGTAGTGGTTGGTGTATTCCGTACTTCTAGCGATTGGATTTCACTCAAAACTCACCAAATGACTCCTCCCACCATATTATGATGTTGCCCAAGTTTTGGGCTCGATCCGAAATCAATAGGTGTGAGAAATTGAGCAATTCAAGTTCAACGGCAGTTCGTTCCTAATTGGAGTGGTTGGTGTATTCCATACTTCTAGTGATTGGATTTCACTCAAAACTCACCAAATGACTCCTCCCACCATATTACGATGTTGCCCAAGTTTGGGGCTCGATCCGAAATCAATAGGTGTTCCAAATTGGACAATTCAAGTTCAACGGCAGTTCGTTCGTAATTGGAGTGGTTGGTGTATTCCATACTTCTAGCGATTGAATTTCACTCAAAACTCACCAAATGACTCCTCCCACCATATTATGATGTTGCCCAAGTTTTGGGCTCGATCCGAAATCAATAGGTGTGAGAAATTGGACAATTCAAGTTCAATGGCAGTTCGTTCCAAGTTGGAGTGGTTGGTGTATTCCATACTTCTAGCGATTGGATTTCCCTCAAAACTCACCAAATGACTACTCCAACAATATTATGATGTTGCCCAAGTTTTGGGCTCGATCCGAACTCAATAGGTGTGAGAAATTGGACAATTCAAGTTCAACGGCAGTTCGTTCCTAATTGGAGTGGTTGGTGTATTCCATACTTCTAGCGATTGGATTTCAGTCAAAACTCACCAAATGACTCCTCCCACCATATTGTGATGTTGCCCAAGTTTTGGGTTCGATCCGAAATCAATAGGTGTTCCAAATTGGACAATTCAAGTTCAACGGCAGTTCGTTCCTAATTGGAGTGGTTGGTGTATTCCATACTTCTAGCGATTGGATTTCCCTCAAAACTCACCAAATGACTACTCCAACAATATTATGATGTTGCCCAAGTTTTGGGCTCAATCCGAAATCAATAGGTGTGAGAAATTGGACAATTCAAGTTCAATGGCAGTTCGTTCCAAGTTGGAGTGGTTGGTGTATTCCATACTTCTAGCGATTGGATTTCCCTCAAAACTCACCAAATGACTACTCCAACAATATTATGATGTTGCCCAAGTTTTGGGCTCGATCCGAACTCAATAGGTGTGAGAAATTGGACAATTCAAGTTCAACGGCAGTTTGTTCCTAATTGGAGTGGTTGGTGTATTCCATACTTCTAGCGATTGGATTTCACTGAAAACTGTCCAAATGACTCCTCCCACCATATTATGATGTTGCCCAAGTTTTGGGCTCGATCCGAACTCAATAGGTGTGAGAAATTGGACAATTCAAGTTCAACGGCAGTTCGTTCCTAATTGGAGTGGTTGGTGTATTCCATACTTCTAGCGATTGGATTTCACTCAAAACTCACCAAATGACTTCTCCCACCATATTATGATGTTGCCCAAGTTTGGGGCTCGATCCGAAATCAATAGGTGAGAGAAATTGGAAAATTCAAGTTCAACGGCAGTTCGTTCCTAATTGGAGTGGTTGGTGTATTCCATACTTCTAGCGATTGGATTTCACTGAAAACACACCAAATGACTCCTCCCAACATATGATGTTGTTGCCCAAGTTTTGGGCTCGATCCGAAATCCGTAGGTGTGAAAAATTGAGCAATTCAAGTTCAACGGCAGTTCGTTCCTAAATGGAGTGGTTGGTGTATTCCGTACTTCTAGCGATTGGATTTCACTCAAAACTCAACAAATGACTCCTCCCACCATGTTATGACGTTGCCCAAGTTTGGGGCTCGATCCGAAATCAATAGGTGTTCCAAATTGGACAATTCAAGTTCAACGCCAGTTCGTTCCTAATTGGAGTGGTTGGTGTATTCCATGCTTCTAGCGATTGGATTTCACTCAAAACTCACCAAATGACTCCTCCCACCATATTATGATGTTGCCCAAGTTTGGGGCTCGATCCGAAGTCAATAGGTGTGAGAAATTGGACAATTCAAGTTCAACGGCAGTTCGTTCCTAATTGGAGTGGTTGGTGTATTCCATACTTCTAGGGATTGGATTTCAGTCAAAACTCACCAAATGACTCCTCCCACTATAATATGACGTTGCACAAGTTTGGGGTTCGATCCGAAATGAATAGGTGTGAGAAATTGGACAATTCAAGTTCAACGGCTGTTCGTTCCTAATGGGAGTGGTTGGTGTATTCCATAATTCTAGCGATTAGATTTCACTCAAAACTCACCAAATGACTCCTTCCACCATATTATGATGTTGTCCAAGTTTTGGGCTCGATCCGAAATCAATAGGTGTGAGAAATTGGGCAATTTAATTTCAACGGCAGTTCGTTCCAAAATTGAGTGGTTGGTGTATTCCATACTTCTAGCGATTGGATTTCACTCAAAACTCACCAAATGACTCCTCCCACCATATTATGATGTTGCCCAAGTTTTGGGCTCGATCCGAAATCAATAGGTGTTCCAAATTGCACAATTCAAGTTAAAACGGCAGTTCGTTCCAAATTGGAGTGGTTGGTGTATTCCATACTTCTAGCGATTGGATTTCACTCAAAACTCACCAAATGACTCCTCCCACCATTTTATGATGTTGCCCATGTTTTGGGCTCGATCCGAAATCAATAGGAGTGAGAAATTGGACAATTCAAGTTCAACGGCAGTTCGTTCCTAATTGGAGTGGTTGGTGTATTTCATACTTCTAGCGATTCGATTTCACTCAAAACTCACCAAATGACTCCTCCCACCATATTATGATGTTGCCCAAGTTTTGGGCTCGATCCGAAATCAATAGGTGTGTGAAATTGGACAATTCAAGTTCAACGGCAGTTCGTTCCTAATTGGAGTGGTTGGTGTATTCCGTACTTCTAGCGTTTGGATTTCACTCAAAACTCGCCAAATGACTCCTCCCACCATAATATGATGTTGCACAAGTTTGGGGTTCGATCCGAAATCAATAGGTGTGAGAAATTGGACAATTCAAGTTCAACGGCAGTTCGTTCCTAATGGGAGTGGTTGGTGTATTCCATACTTCTAGCGATTGGATTTCACTCAAAACTCACCAAATGACTCCTCCGACCATATTATGATGTTGCCCAAGTTTTGGGCTCGATCCGAAATCAATAGGCGTGAGAAATTGGACAATTCAAGTTCAATGGCAGTTCGTTCCTAGTTGGAGTGGTTGGTGTATTCCATACTTCTAGCGATTGGATTTCACTCAAAACTCACCAAATGACTACTCCAACAATATTATGATGTTGCCCAAGTTTTGGGCTCGATCCGAACTCAATAGGTGTGAGAAATTGGACAATTCAAGTTCAACGATAGTTTGTTCCTAATTGGAGTGGTTGGTGTATTCCATACTTCTAGCGATTGGATTTCACTGAAAACTCGCCAATTGACTCCTCCCACCATATTATGACGTTGCCCAAGTTTGGGGCTCGATCCGAAATCAATAGGTGTTCCAAATTGGACAATTCAAGTTCAACGACAGTTCGTTCCTAATTGGAGTGGTTGGTGTATTCCATGCTTCTAGCGATTGGATTTCACTCAAAACTCACCAAATGACTCCTCCCACCATATTATGATGTTGCCCAAGTTTTGGGCTCGATCCGAAATCAATAGGTGTGAGAAATTGGACAATTCAAGTTCAACGGCAGTTCGTTCCTAATTGGAGTGGTTGTTGTATTCCATACTTCTAGTGATTGGATTTCACTCAAAACTCACCAAATGACTCCTCCCACCGTAATATGATGTTGCACAAGTTTGGGGTTCGATCCGAAATCAATAGGTGTTCCAAATTGGACAATTCAAGTTCAACGGCAGTTCGTTCCCAATTGGAGTAGTTGGTGTATTCCATACTTCCAGGGATTGGTTTTCACTCAAAACTCACCAAATGACTCCTCCCATCATATTACGATGTTGCACAAGTTTGGGGTTCCGTACGAAATCAATAGGTGTGAGAAATTGGACAATTCAAGTTCAACCGCAGTTCGTTCATAATTGGAGTGGTTGGTGTATTCCATACTTCTAGCGATTGGATTTCACTCAAAACTCAACAAATGACTCCACCCACCATATTATGATGTTGCCCAAGTTTTGGGCTCGATCCGAAATCAATAGGTGTTTCAAATTGGTCAATTCAAGTTCAACTACAGTTCGTTCCTAATATGAGTGGTTGGTGTATTCCATACTTCTAGCGATTGGATTTCACTCAAAACTCACTAAATGACTCCTCCCACCATATTATGATGTTGCCCAAGTTTTGGGCTCGATCCGAAATCAATAGGTGTGAGAAATTGGACAATTCAAGTTCAACGGCAGTTCGTTCCTAATTGGAGTGGTTGGTCTATTCCATACTTCTAGCGATTGGATTTCACTCAAAACTGACCAAATGACTCCTCCCACCATATTATGATGTTGCCAAAGTTTTGGGCTCGATCCGAACTCAATAGGTGTTCCAAATTAGACAATTCAAGTTCAACGGCAGTTCGTTCCAAATTGGAGTGGTTGGTGTATTCCATACTTCTAGCGATTCGATTTCCCTGAAAACTCACCAAGTGACTCCTCCCACGATATTATGATGTTGCCCAAGTTTTGGGCTCGATATGAAATGAATAGGTGTGCGAAATTGGACAATTCAAGTTCAACGGCAGTTCGTTCCTAATTGGAGTGGTTGGTGTATTCCATACTTCTAGCGATTGGATTTCACTCAAAACTCACTAAATGACTCCTCCCACCATATTATGATGTTGCCCAAGTTTTGGTCTCGATCCGAAATCAATAGGTGTTCCAAATTGGACAATTCAAGTTCAACGGCAGTTCGTTCCTAATTGGAGTGGTTGGTGTATTCCATACTTCGAGCGATTGGATTTCACTCAAAACTCACTAAATGACTCCTCCCACCATATTATGATGTTGCCCAAGTTTTGGGGCTCGATCCGAAATCAATAGGTGTGAGAAATTGGACAATTCAAGTTCAACGGCAGTTCGTTCCTAATTGGAGTGGTTGGTGTATTCCATACATCTAAAGATTGGATTTCACTCAAAACTCACTAAATGACTCCTCCCACCATATTATGATGTTGCCCAAGTTTGGGGCTCGATCCGAAATCAATAGGTGTGAGAAATTGGACAATTAATGTTCAACGGCAGTTCTTTCCAAATTGGAGTGGTTGTTGTATTCCATACTTCTAGCGATTGGATTTCACTCAAAACTCACTAAATGACTCCTCCCACCATATTATGATGTTGCCCAAGTTTTGGTCTCGATCCGAAATCAATTGGTGTTCCAAATTGGACAATTCAAGTTCAACGGCAGTTCGTTCCTAATTGGAGTGGTTGGGGTATTCCATACTTCTAGCGATTGGATTTCACTCAAAACTCACCAAATGACTCCTCCCACCATATTATGATGTTGCCCAAGTTTTTGGCTCGATCTGAAATGAATAGGTGTGCGAAACTGGACAATTCAAGTTCAACGACAGTTCGTTCCTAATTGGAGTGGTTGGTGTATTCCATAATTCTAGCGATTGGATTTCACTCAAAACTCACTAAATGACTCCTCCCACCATATTATGATGTTGCCCAAGTTTTGGGCTCGATCCGAAATCAATAGGTGTTCCAAATTGGACAATTCAAGTTCAACGACAGTTCGTTCCTAATTGGAGTGGTTGGTGTATTCCATACTTCTAAAGATTGGATTTCACTCAAAACTCACCAAATGGCTCCTCCCACCATATTATGATGTTGCCCAAGTTTGGGGCTCGATCCGAAATCAATAGGTGTTCCAAATTGGACAATTCAAGTTCAACGGCAGTTCGTTCCTAATTGGAGTGGTTGGTGTATTCCATACTTCTAGCGAATGGATTTCACTTAAAACTCACTAAATGACTCCTCCCACCATATTATGATGTTGCCCAAGTTTTGGTCTCGATCCGAAATCGATTGGTGTTCCAAATTGGACAATTCAAGTTCAACGGCAGTTCGTTCCTAATTGGAGTGGTTGGTGTATTCCATACTTCTAGCGATTGGATTTCACTCAAAACTCACAAAATGACTCCTCCCACCATATTATGATGTTGCCCAAGTTTTTGGCTCGATCCGAAATGAATAGGTGTGCGAAATTGGACAATTCAAGTTCAACGGCAGTTCGTTCCTAATTGGAGTGGTTGGTGTATTCCATACTTTTAGCGAATGGATTTCACTCAAAACTCACCAAATGACTCCTCCCACCATATTATGATGTTGCCCAAGTTTTTGGCTTGATCCGAAATCAATAGGTGTGAGAAATTGGACAATTCAAGTTCAACGGCAGTTCGTTCCTAATTGGAGTGGTTGGTGTATTCCATATTTCTAGCGATTGGATTTCACTCAAAACTGACCAAATGACTCCTCCCACCATATTATGATGTTGCCAAAGTTTTGGGCTCGATCCGAACTCAAGAGGTGTGAGAAATTGGACAATTCAAGTTCAACGGCAGTTCGTTCCTAATTGGAGTGGTTGGTGTATTCCATACTTCTAGCGATTGGATTTCACTCAAAACTCACCAAATGACTCCTCCCACCATATTATGATTTTGCCCAAGTTTTGGGCTCGATCCGAACTCAATAGGTGTGAGAAATTGGACAATTTAAGTTCAATGGCAGTTCGTTTCTAATTGGAGTTGTTGGTGTATTCCATACTTCTAGCGATTGGATTTCACTCAAAACTCACCAAATGACTCCTCCCACCATATTATGATGTTGCCCAAGTTTTGGGCTCGATCCGAAATCAATAGGTGTGAGAAATTGGACAATTCAAGTTCAACGGCAGTTCGTTCCTAATTGGAGTGGTTGGTGTATTCGATACTTCTAGCGATTGGATTTCACTCAAAACTCACCAAATGACACCTCCCACCATATTATGATGTTGCCCAAGTTTTGGGGTCGATCCGAAATCAATAGGTGTTCCAAATTGGACAATTCAAGTTCAACGGCAGTTTGTTCCTAATTGGAGTGGTTGGTGTATTCCATACTTCAAGGGATTGGATTTCACTCAAAACTCACCAAATGACTCCTCCCACCATATTGTGATGTTGCCCAAGTTTTGGGTTCGATCCGAAATCAATAGGTGTTCCAAATTGGACAATTCAAGTTCAACGGCAGTTCGTTCCTAATTGGAGTGGTTGGTGTATTCCATACTTCTAGCGATTGGATTTCTCTCAAAACTCACCATATGACTCCTCCCACCATATTGTGATGTTGCCCAAGTTTTGGGCGCGATCCGAAATCCATAGTTGTTCCAAATTGGACAATTCAAGTTCAACGGTAGTTCGTTCCTAATTGGAGTGGTTGGGGTATTCCATACTTCTAGCGATTGGATTTCACTCAAAACTCACCAAATGACTCCTCCCACCATATTATGGTGTTGCCCAAGTTTTGGGCTCGATCCGAACTCAATAGGTGTTCCAAATTGGACAATTTAAGTTCAACGGCAGTTCGTTCCTAATTGGAGTTGTTGGTGTATTCCATACTTCCAAAGATTGGATATCACTCAAAACTCACCAAATGACTCCTCCCACCATATTATGATGTTGCCCAAGTTTTGGGCTCGATCCGAAATCAATAGTTGTTCCAAATTGGACAATTCAAGTTCAACGGCAGTTCGTTCCTAATTGGAGTGGTTGGTGTATTCCATACTTCTAGCGATTGGATTTCACTCAAAACTCACCAAATGACTCCTCCCGCCATATTATGATGTTGCCCAAGTTTTGGGCTCGATCCGAAATCAATAGGTGTTCCAAATTGGACAATTCAAGTTCAACGGCAGTTCGTTCCCAATTGGTGTGGTTGGTGAATTCCATACTTCTAGCGATTGGATTTCACTCAAAACTCACCAAATGACTCCTCCCACCATATTATGATGTTGCCCAAGTTTGGGGCTCGATCCGAAATCAATAGGTGTGAGAAATTGGACAATTCAAGTTCAACGGCAGTTCGTTCCTAATTGGAGAGGTTGGTGTATTCCATACTTCTAGCGATTGGATTTCACTCAAAACTCACCAAATGACTCCTCGCACCATATTATGATTTCGCCCAAGTTTTGGACTCGATCCGAACTCAATAGGTGTGAGAAATTGGACAATTCAAGTTCAACGGCAGTTCGTTCCTAATTGGAGTGGTTGGTGTATTCCGTACGTCTAGCTATTGGATTTCACTCATAACTCACCAAATGACACCTCCCACCGTATTATGATGTTGCACAAGTTTTGGGTTACATCCGAAATCAATAGGTGTGAGAAATTGGACAATTCAAGTTCAACGGCAGTTCGTTCCTAATTGGAGTGGTTGGTGTATTCCATACTTCTAGCGATTGGATTTCACTCAAAACTCACCAAATCACTCCTCCCACCATATTATGATGTTGCACAAGTTTGGGGTTCCATCCGAAATCAATAGGTGTGAGAAATTGGACAATTCAAGTTCAACGGCAGTTCGTTCCTAATTGGAGTGGTTGGTGTATTCCATACTTCTAGCGATTGGATTTCACTCAAAACTCACCACATGACTTCTCCCACCATATTATGATGTTGCCCAAGTTTGGGGCTCGATCCGAAATCAATAGGTGTGAGAAATTGGACAATTCAAGTTCAACGGCAGTTCGTTAATAATTGGAGTGGTTGGTGTATTCCATATTTCTAGCGATTGGATTTCACTAAAAACTCACCAAATGACTCCTCCCACCATATTATGATGTTGCCCAAGTTTTGGGCTCGATCCGAATTCAATAGGTGTGAGACACTGGAAAATTCAAGTTCAACGGCAGTTCATTCCTAAATGGAGTGGTTGGTGTATTCCATACTTCTAGAGATTGGATTTCACTCAAAACTCACCAAATGACTCCGCCCACCATATTATGATGTTGCCCAAGTTTTGGGCTCGATCCGAAATCAATAGGTGTTCCAAATTGGACAATTGAAGTTCAACGGCAGTTCGTTCCTAATTGGAGTGGTTGGTGTATTCCATACTTCTAGCTATTGGATTTCACTCAAAACTCACCATATGACTCCTCCCACCATATTGTGATGTTGCCCAAGTTTTGGGCGCGATCCGAAATCCATAGTTGTTCCAAATTGGACAATTCAAGTTCAACGGCAGTTCGTTCCTAATTGGAGTGGTTGGTGTATTCCATTCTTCTAGCGATTGGATTTCACTCAAAACTCACCAAATGACTCCTCCCACCGTATTATGATGTTGCACAAGTTTGGGGTTCCATCCGAAATCAATAGGTGTGAGAAATTGGACAATTCAAGTTCAACGGCAGTTCGTTCCTAATTGGAGTGGTTGGGGTATTCCATACTTCTAGCGATTGGATTTCACTCAAAACTCACCAAATGACTCCTCCCACCATATTATGGTGTTGCCCAAGTTTTGGGCTCGATCCGAACTCAATAGGTGTTCCAAATTGGACAATTTAAGTTCAACGGCAGTTCGTTCCTAATTGGAGTTGTTGGTGTATTCCATACTTCCAAATATTGGATATCACTCAAAACTCACCAAATGACTCCTCCCACCATATTATGATGTTGCCCAAGTTTTGGGCTCGATCCGAAATCAATAGTTGTTCCAAATTGGACAATTCAAGTTCAACGGCAGTTCGTTCCTAATTGGAGTGGTTGGTGTATTCCATACTTCTAGCGATTGGATTTCACTCAAAACTCACCAAATGACTCCTCCCACCATATTATGATGTTGCCCAAGTTTTGGGCTCGATCCGAATTCAATAGGTGTGAGACATTGGAAAATTCAAGTTCAACGGCAGTTCTTTCCTAAATGGAGTGGTTGGTGTATTCCATACTTCTACAGATTGGATTTCACTCAAAACTCACCAAATGACTCCGCCCACCATATTATGATGTTGCCCAAGTTTTGGGCTCGATCCGAAATCAATAGGTGTTGATCGGTTCATAATTGTATATCATTTTGTACCCTTCTAGCTTATGATTTGGTTATGGTTTTGAGTTAAACTTGTGCTTTTAATCCTTTTTGTGTTTATCTTTCAGTTAATTGACATTTAGGTAACAATGATGACTTTGGATAGGAAATGATGCAATCCATGCATGTTAAGGCTTGATTTGGGTGAATGGAAGAAGGGCTTAAAGACAAACACATTTTGGCTACAACTCCTTTCCAGCCCAATTTCGTAGGTCAGCTTCTTGGCCTTGGATCAGCATGCTATGGGGCTTGGATGAGGTGAAGATCTTCATGAAACTTGTTCCAATGGGTGTCTAGTACAACATATCCAAATTTCAGCCCAATTGGATACGTTTTGAAACCTGTGGCCTTCCTACACCAAGTCTGGTTCAGAAAACTCGTTTTTCAGCAACCAAAAGGCAACCACATGGGTTGGCAGCAAAAGGCAATCACATGGGTTGGCAGCAAAGGGCAGCCACATCTGACCACCTTTGAACCCATGTGATGAAAGCTTGAGGTGCAGCAAATGATGAAGGATGGTGTGGGAGTTCATCATGATGTTCCTCCCTCTTAGCCCTATAAATAGAGAAGCCTTCAAGCTTCAAAACACACCCCAAGGGGGGAGCTCTCAAACACTTCTCTAGAGCTCCCTTCCCTTCTCTCCCTCAAATTCTCTTAGTTTCTCTTTCTAAGTTTTCAGTTGTAATGAAATTCTGAAATTCTGTTTAAGTCTTTTCTTAGTTTCACTTTACTTTTCATTGTAATGTACATTCTTTCTTAAGTTTCAAGTTTAATTAGTTTCCAAGTTTCAATTATGGTTTTTGTTCTTATTCATTATGCTTATAAGTTAATATGCTAGTTTGAATGATTGATCACCATTTAGGCTTGCATGTTAGCTATCTTGGTTTGAATTAAGAGTAGACACCATGCTTTAATTCGAATTGAACTATGGATAGGAAGAGTATGTATGGACATTCGACAACAGGGATTAGATACATACTTGGTTGTTTAAAATGTTCTTCTATGCTTAATGGGTTCCTAATGCTTAATTTTAGGTTAGACAACAAATGATCAAATTAGGGAATTAGGAACACAAGGTTTTGACCAAACACCATGGCTTAATCATACTTTAGCTAGAATCAATCCGTTAATCTAATTGAACTTGGGAACTTATCTACTTGAGTTATTTTCTTTTTTCTTGTTTTATTTATTTTCTTTTTCATTTCTGTTTTGTGTAGGGAAAATGAATTGGATTATTCAATCACCAATCCTCGTGGGATCGACCTCGCACTTACATATGCTATACTACCAAACGGCTCGTGCACTTGCGAGTATCACAAGTTGAGGATGCAGCTGAATCTATTTTGGTGCAGCTGAATCCGAAGCAACAAGTTTTTGGCGCCGTTGCCGGGGATCGGTAACATTGCTTGATTCTATTTGGTTTTCCTATTTTTTTATTTATAATGTTTAAAGTCTACTTAGTTCTCTATTATTCATTCCTAATCCTTTTAATTCCATTTCAAGTTTGTGTGTTTGTTTTAGCAATTTATGATAGCTTAATAAAAATGGAGAGAGATGGCAACTTCAATCATAAAAATGGGAAGTGTGGAGCAATGGGAGAAGTCGCGCCCTCCAAGTGCATCCATGCTCGACCTAATCGCTTCAAGGGGAAGCATTTCAATCCTTTCTCTTCTTTGATTTCTGTTTATTTCCGTAATGGTGATAAATAGGTGATAGAAAGTGCTGTTTGTGTTTTTCTTTGGTTTCTTGGTTTGTTTCTTTTAGTACAACAATTTATTTCGTTTGTTTGAGTTTGTTTAGAGTACTTAGTTCATTTTCATTTATGGTTTGTTGTTTCATTTTATCTTAATTTGTTTTTGTTTTTTATCTTAAAAATTTAAACAAGAAAAGATTTTTCATATAAGCTAACTTTTGGTAACCCCAGTGAGCACTTCCGTCAATACAGTGTCTAGGAGTTCTATAGGCGACACCTTCGGTGTCTAAGAAGTTTGGGTTTTAAGCGGGACCATTGTGACCCCTCCAACCTTCCCGGATCCCCTGGCTGTGTTTTCTGAGGCCCTTAACTGGTCATCCGTGAGTTGCTTGTATATTCGTGTGTTTTTAAATTAAGTTTTTTATTTTATTTTTGTGTTTTCTTTGTTTTCTTTTCTGTTGAGTATTTGTTTTTGTTTTTGTTTTGTTAAGTTAGTTTATGTATTTTATTTACGTGGTATGGTTAGTTAGTTTATTTCTGAGTGTTAAAACACATTTTTATTTTATTTCAAACTCTGCATTAAAAACAAAAAAAAAAAAAACAAACAAACAAACAAAAAAAAAAAAAAAACTTCTTCTTCTTCTTCATCTTCTTTATCTTCATCTTCATCATCATCATGGCTTGCCTCTATTGTCTCGCACTTGTAGAATCTGCAGCAGCTCTACATGGTCCTCATTCTTTCTCTGCAGTGCTTCCACATGCTGATTGGCACAGTAAAGCCGCTTCTGCAAATCTGCCACCATAGCCTTCAAGGAAGCCACTTCCTCGTTCAGCGCTGTGCACTCCCGCATCCTCGCCAGTAATCGCATGCCCAAATTGGTAGCCGAGACCGCATGGAGCACAGATAAAGAGTGGGACTCATCCACTGCCATCTTGTCAGACCTACGTGCCACATGCAGATGATCTGCCGGTGTGAGTATACTGCCAATCATGCCACCCAACAGCACTGCTCTGTTCGGCATTGCCTCAGCAAAGTTCGGTATTGCCTCAGCAAAGTTTGAGGCCGTGCCGTGATGATATGTGGAGTTTGGGAAGACAGGAGTTGGAGGAGCCCTTGGCTGGGCATTCGGTGGTGCAAGTGAGAGCTCAAGGTTGAGATCATCAAGGTGAGTGCATGAGGATGCCATTTGTTTTGCTTCTGAATTTTTTGATGTTTTTCCTTGAGTTTGCAGGAAGAAATGCTGGGTATCATCCGCTTGCAGAGCTGTGGTTTAAATAGACATATGCTGATGAGAGAGAGCCAACACCATTTCGGATTTCCCGGGCATGCTCGACCTAATCGCTTCAAGGGGGAGCACATTAACTTTCACTTTACTTTTCTTTTTTCCGTGTTTTCTGTTGTTTTATGTTTTTGCCCGTTACTTTCATTTTCTAGTGCTCTGTGTTTTTGCCTTTCCCTTTCGGCTATCATCTTTGTCTTATTTTAGTTAGGGAAATGTGTTTTCTTTTCCGTTTGTCGTCTTTGTTTTATTTTAGTTGGGAAGTGTGTTTTCTTTTTCTTTTTCTTTCTGCAACCTTACTCTTTTATTTCCAAAACAAAATAACGAAAATACAAAAACAACAAAATAAAATAAAAACAACAATAATGCAGTAGGAAATCATTTCTTCTCGGTGCTTGGTGTCTCGACCATTGGAGCTTTGAGTTTGGCCCTCTGGCTGTCCTCTTCCGGGGCTTCACGCACAGCTTCTTGGGGCTCATCACTTGAGCTCCCAAAGATCGCAATCTTAGCTTGAGCGTAACTACTCTCGCGATCTGCTTGTTTGCGTTTACCCGGTCGGTCTAGGTCCTCCAGCTGTTTTCGCATGTCGCGAGAGTACAACTCTACCATTTTTGATAGGTTTTTATTCTCGTCCCGCAATACTTCTAGCTGGTGTCGATTCACCTCCACTATTCTTGACCTCTCCCTTTTCAAGTTTTTTATAGCAGTCTGACACTCTTCAACCATACTTCGCTCCGCCGCCAACCGACCCTTTAGCACCTCTACCTCATGGGACTTCGCAAGTAGGCGATGACCCAAACTTGCGACTGTTGCCGTACTCTGCACGCTCAGTGCCAGGGCATCGCTCACGACCCGGTTGTCATCCCTTGTCCCCAGAACACGTATATCTTTAGGAGTCACTAAATTTCTAGCCACTCCAATGGCAACATCGTTGTCCAGGAGTATTGAGTCAGTTACTGTCACAGGCCCCCGTGCGGAAGCAAAGTAGGGCATCCATACTGGTGCCGCTGCTTGGCCTCGTGTCTGAGTCGGTGGAGCTAGGTTGAGATCCAACGAAAATGGGTAGTTAGAGGCCATTTGATTTCTCACTCTCTTTTCTTCTTTCTTTCTTTTCTCTTTTGTGTGTTTCTGAGTTTGTGTTTTTTTTACCCTTTCTTTTTACCTCTTATAGACTTAGTCTTTGACAAACCCTAGCCATTGCAGCATCTGAGCATTTTCTGAATCTCCAGCATTCCTTGAGTCCCACAACCTTCTCGCCTTCCAACCATACCCAACTCATTTATCACGACGTGTCTTTTCTGAACGAACGCGTTCAGTAAAGTCTTCGCGCCTTTCCATGAGCCCGTAATTTTTGCTTGTGGAGTCTGCGGCGCCTCTACACGTCAACACGTGTCGCGCCCTGTCAGTTGGTCCCTTACACTGAACCGAGACATCATGACCCATGTTCTTTTAAAAATAAAATAAAATTTACAACAAAAAAATAAATAACATGTGGGCTTCGGATTTCATTGTGGGTCGGGTTTTCACCGTTGTTTAGGTTTCAAAGTGAGTTAATTTTCTTTTGGGTTGGGCTTTCAATCGTTTGGGTTTTGGTTTGCGTAAAACTGTTTGTTTAGGGCTTTCTGTTTCGAGTGTTTTACTGTTTCGTTTCTTTTGTTTGTTTGTTTTGTAATTTTTATTTTGTAATTATTTTGTTTTTGTATTTTAACTCTTGTTTGTTTTGTGATTTTTTATTGCTTTAATACCTTCATTTGTTATTTTTGACATTGCTTGTGCCTAAATTTTAAACATTGAGGACAATGTTCATTTCTAGGTTTGGGGGTATTGGAGTTTAACATGTAAATTTGGTTTTTCCTTAATTTAATTTTTTTTTTATTTGCTTGTTTTTATTTTTATTTTATTTTGTTTAAGTCTTGCTTTTATTTTATTTTTTATTTTGAGTCTTGTTTTATTTTGATTTTATTTCACTTTCCGAACACATTTGATGAGATTGTGCTAAATGTTTGCATGACTTAAATGAAAATTGAATTTTTTTTTTTCCTTGTAAATTTTTATTTCAAAAAAAAATTAAATTAATTAATTTGGCATCGTTCTAGCATGATATGTTCGAAACCTTCTTTGCACTTGCCATTTGTTTCATAATTTTCCAATTAAAGGATTTGCATGACCCAAAGAATTGTATCAAGCATAAATTAGACTTATATAACCATATAATGTGAGCTTTTGAGCCGTGTGCTTCATTTCATGAGTGTTATACACATACTCTTATTTTCTTGTCATCAAAGTTGTTGTTTGATCTCATTATTCATTGATTTGGTTGAACACTTAAAAGTCATTCATTCTTTTGCAATTTGATTTCATGACATTTAAGAAATGATATTAAGGCCCTCTTTGGATCGTTTGTGCCTTTCAAGCTAACCTTATGCATGCTTAAGCATGATTTTCCATTGTTAACCATTTTGAGCCTACATGTAAACCTTTTCTTTCATTTTACCAATTATATTTCCTCACCTTAGCCCGAAAAACAAATATTTACCTTTCTAAGGAACTCATGAGCTCTAATTCGGATGTGTTTTCATGCTAAGTTTGGGAAGGGATATTACATAAAGAAAAAAAAAAAAAAATTAAAAAAAAATTAAAATAAAAAATAAAAAATAAAAAAAAAAGAAACTTCACTCAATTGGAGAAAGAAAAAGAAAAAAAAAATGTTGTGATTAAGTGGTGGTTGATTGAAATTTCATTTTTGGGTTTCATTGGTGTTTGGAAAGGAAAGGAGTATGAATCAATGTAAATGAAGGTATAAGGAGTTTTGATCATGTAAAAGAAAAAAAAAATCTAATCGTGATGATTCGAAGTCTTGTAAACTATTATTTTATGCTCTTACATTTTGAGTTCCTTGGACTTTGTTTTATCCATACCTTTCATTTCTCACTCACCTTACACCCTTGGCCCCATTACAACCTATAATAAAGACCTAAATTGATCTTAAATGTCATATGGTTGAATTGCATGCATTTTCTTACTTTTAAGTGTTTGGCATCCTTCTTGAGATCATATTAATGCAAGTTCTTCATCTTCCTATTTTGAGTTAAGTCTCTTATGGTTTAACTCTAATCTCATGTTTATAACTGAGTGTTGCATTGTAGCCATCTTCTGAGTGATTCATTTGTGAGAGGACAACTTTGGTGAGATTTGAAGTTGCATTTGTGTTTGGTATGATTTTTGAAATTGTGTGGAAACTAAGATTGGAGAATTTGTTGCATTTGGCTATCACACTATACACTTTGAGCATGTTGTGCTTTGAACTTTGCCGCCTTGTAAATAATGTCTAAAATTGAGTTTTAACTTTTGAGTCATGTGCATGAGTCATTTCTCTTCAGAAAATGTTCGGAAAGATTGTTTTGAGTTTTATTTTTATTTCTTTTATTTTTGTTTTTGTTTTTGTAATTATTTTTGTTTTGGTATTTGTTTTTGTTTTTGCTTAAGAACTAACAAATCTATTAAGTTTTCTAACTACTTTGTTTTGTAGAGTTAGTAAAACGTTTGTGGGTATCGTATCTGTTAAACCCTCAGGAGACACAACTCCTCCTACTAGGGATGCCTAGAGGTTTAAAGGCTTGTTGCATACGCTCAATGCAATCGAGTTACCTACGAAAGTGGTTTAGTTAACTTCTTGTTTTGTTTTTAACTTTGTTTTGTGTTGTTTTGCTCGAGGACTAGCAAAATCTAGGTTTGGGGGTATTTGATCGGTTCATAATTGTATATCATTTTGTACCCTTCTAGCTTATGATTTGGTTATGGTTTTGAGTTAAACTTGTGCTTTTAATCCTTTTTGTGTTTATCTTTCAGTTAATTGACATTTAGGTAACAATGATGACTTTGGATAGGAAATGATGCAATCCATGCATGTTAAGGCTTGATTTGGGTGAATGGAAGAAGGGCTTAAAGACAAACACATTTTGGCTACAACTCCTTTCCAGCCCAATTTCGTAGGTCAGCTTCTTGGCCTTGGATCAGCATGCTATGGGGCTTGGATGAGGTGAAGATCTTCATGAAACTTGTTCCAATGGGTGTCTAGTACAACATATCCAAATTTCAGCCCAATTGGATACGTTTTGAAACCTGTGGCCTTCCTACACCAAGTCTGGTTCAGAAAACTCGTTTTTCAGCAACCAAAAGGCAACCACATGGGTTGGCAGCAAAAGGCAATCACATGGGTTGGCAGCAAAGGGCAGCCACATCTGACCACCTTTGAACCCATGTGATGAAAGCTTGAGGTGCAGCAAATGATGAAGGATGGTGTGGGAGTTCATCATGATGTTCCTCCCTCTTAGCCCTATAAATAGAGAAGCCTTCAAGCTTCAAAACACACCCCAAGGGGGGAGCTCTCAAACACTTCTCTAGAGCTCCCTTCCCTTCTCTCCCTCAAATTCTCTTAGTTTCTCTTTCTAAGTTTTCAGTTGTTGTAATGAAATTCTGAAATTCTGTTTAAGTCTTTTCTTAGTTTCACTTTACTTTTCATTGTAATGTACATTCTTTCTTAAGTTTCAAGTTTAATTAGTTTCCAAGTTTCAATTATGGTTTTTGTTCTTATTCATTATGCTTATAAGTTAATATGCTAGTTTGAATGATTGATCACCATTTAGGCTTGCATGTTAGCTATCTTGGTTTGAATTAAGAGTAGACACCATGCTTTAATTCGAATTGAACTATGGATAGGAAGAGTATGTATGGACATTCGACAACAGGGATTAGATACATACTTGGTTGTTTAAAATGTTCTTCTATGCTTAATGGGTTCCTAATGCTTAATTTTAGGTTAGACAACAAATGATCAAATTAGGGAATTAGGAACACAAGGTTTTGACCAAACACCATGGCTTAATCATACTTTAGCTAGAATCAATCCGTTAATCTAATTGAACTTGGGAACTTATCTACTTGAGTTATTTTCTTTTTTCTTGTTTTATTTATTTTCTTTTTCATTTCTGTTTTGTGTAGGGAAAATGAATTGGATTATTCAATCACCAATCCTCGTGGGATCGACCTCGCACTTACATATGCTATACTACCAAACGGCTCGTGCACTTGCGAGTATCACAAGTTGAGGATGCAGCTGAATCTATTTTGGTGCAGCTGAATCCGAAGCAACAGGTGTTCCAAATTGGACAATTCAAGTTCAACGGCAGTTCGTTCCTAATTGGAGTGGTTGGTGTATTCCATACTTCTAGCGATTGGATTTCACTCAAAACTCACCAAATGACTCCTCCCACCATATTATGATGTTGCACAAGTTTTGGGCTCGATCCGAAATCAATAGGTGTTCTAAATTGGACAATTCAAGTTCAACGGCAGTTCGTTCCTCATTGGAGTGGTTGGTGTATTCCATACTTCTAGCGATTGGATTTCACTCAAAACTCACCAAATGACTCCTCCCACCATATTATGATGTTGCACAAGTTTTGGGCTCGATCCGAAATCAA
Source organism: Prunus avium (assembly GCF_965620075.1). Classification (NCBI taxonomy): domain Eukaryota; kingdom Viridiplantae; phylum Streptophyta; class Magnoliopsida; order Rosales; family Rosaceae; genus Prunus; species Prunus avium. The sequence goes on along the minus strand of NC_142291.1, from coordinate 17,931,109 downwards.
TAGGTGTTCTAAATTGGACAATTCAAGTTCAACGGCAGTTCGTTCCTCATTGGAGTGGTTGGTGTATTCCATACTTCTAGCGATTGGATTTCACTCAAAACTCACCAAATGACTCCTCCCACCATATTATGATGTTGCCCAAGTTTTGGGCTCGATCCGAAATCAATAGGTGTTCCAAATTGGACAATTCAAGTTCAACGGCAGTTCGTTCCTAATTGGAGTGGTTGGTGTATTCCGTACTTCTAGCGATTGGATTTCACTCAAAACTCACCAAATGACTCCTCCCACCATAATATGATGTTGTACAAGTTTGGGGTTCTATCCGAAATCAATAGGTGTGAGAAATTGGACAATTCAAGTTCAACGGCAGTTCGTTCCTAATGGGAGTGGTTGGTGTATTCCATACTTCTAGCGATTGGATTTCACTCAAAACTCGCCAAATGACTCCTCCCACCATATTATGATGTTGCCCAACTTTTGGGCTCGATCCGAAATCAATAGGTGAGAGAAATTGGACAATTCAAGTTCAACGGCAGTTCGTTCCTAATGGGAGTGGTTGGTGTATTCCATACTTCTGGCAATTGGATTTCACTCAAAACTCACCAAATGACTCCTCCCACCATATTATGATGTTGCCAAAGTTTGGGGCTCGATCCGAAATCAATAGGTGTGAGAAATTGGACAATTCAAGTTCAACGGCAGTTCGTTCCTAAATGGAGAGGTTGGTGTATTCCGTACTTCTAGCGATTGGATTTCACTCAAAACTCACCAAATGACTCCTCCCACCATATTATGATGTTGCGCAAGTTTTGGGCTCGATCCGAAATCAATAGGTGTGAGACATTGGACAATTCAAGTTCAACGGCAGTTCGTTCCTAAATGGAGTGGTTGGTGTATTCCATACTTCTAGGGATTGGATTTCACTAAAAACTCACCAAATGACTCCTCCCACCATATTATGATGTTGCCCAAGTTTTGGGCTCGATCCGAAATCAATAGGTGTTCGAAATTGGAGAATTCAAGTTCAACAGCAGTTCGTCCCTAATTGGAGTGGTTGGTGTATTCCATACCTCTATCGATTGGATTTCACTCAAAACTCACCAAATGACTCCTCCCACCATATTATGTTGTTGCCCAAGTTTTGGGCTCAATCCGAAATCAATAGGTGTGAGAAATTGGACAATTCAAGTTCAACGGAAGTTCGTTCCTAATTGGAGTGGTTGGTGTATTCCATACTTCTAGCGATTGGATTTCACTCAAAACTCACCAAATGACTCGTCCCACCATATTATGATGTTACCCAAGTTTTGGAATCGATCCGAAATCAATAGGTGTGAGAAATTGGAAAATTCAAGTTCAACGGCAGTTCGTTCCTAATTGGAGTGGTTGGTGTATTCCATACTTCTAGCGATTGGATTTCACTTAAAACTCACCAAATGACTCCACCCACCATATTATGATGTTGCCCAAGTTTTGGGCTCGATCCGAAATCAATAGGTGTTCCAAATTGGACAGTTCAAGTTGAACGGCAGTTCGTGCCTAATTGGAGTGGTTGGTGTATTCCATACCTCTAGCGATTGGATTTCACTCAAAACTCACCAAATGACTCCACCCACCATATTATGATGTTGCACAAGTTTGGGGTTCGATCCGAAATCAATAGGTGTGAGATATTGGACAATTCAAGTTCAACAGCAGTTCGTTCCTAATGGGAGTGGTTGGTGTATTCCACACTTCTAGCGATTGGATTTCACTCAAAACTCACCAAATGACTCGTGCCACCATATTATGATGTTACCCAAGTTTTGGGCTCGATACGAAATCAATAGGTGTGACAAATTGGACAATTCAAGTTCAACGGCAGTTCTTTCCTAATTGGAGTGGTTGGTGTATTCCCTCCTTCTAGCGATTGGATTTCACTCAAAACTCACCTAATGACTCCGCCCACCATATTATGATGTTGCCCAATTTTTGGGCTCGATCCGAAATCAATAGAAAATTGGACAATTCAAGTTCAACGGCAGTTCGTTCCTAGTTGGAGTGGTTGGTGTATTCCATACTTCTAGCGATTGGATTTCATTCAAAACTCACCTAATGACTCCGCCCACCATATTATGATGTTGCCCAAGTTTTGGGCTCGATCCGAAATCAATAGGTGTTCCAAATTGGACAATTCAAGTAAAACGGCAGTTCGTTCCTAGTTGGAGTGGTTGGTGTATTTGTTGTTAATTATTATGTTAACTCGCAATTGTACGGGGCAATTAGTAATATAGCAAGACAAGTACGAGGTCGTACCCACGAAGACTGAGAAGTTCAAATTAGTTATGTACGTAGATTACCGAATTCAAGAAGTTAGGAAGTTAAGTCTAAAACAGAAATTAAAGTGAGAGTGATTGTGATTGTGAAAGGAAGTGAGCAAACTGAAATTGCAAATGAAAGCAAATAAACAAGTGTAACAAAGAGTGGTTTTAAGAGTTGGAAAACAGATTTGGAGACTAGGGCATTCGAATCACCATAACAATTCAATTCTGGGTTATATGGAGTCAAGTGACAAGTCTAATTCAGATTCAAAGATTGATTCTAGCTAAAGTATGATTAGGCCATGGTGTTTGGTCCTAACCTTGTGTTCCTAATTCCCTAATTTGATCATTTGTTGTCTAACCTAAAATTAAGCATTAGGAACCCATTAAGCATAGAAGAACAATTTAAACAACCAAGCATGTATCTAATCCCTGTTGTCGAATGTCCATACATACTCTTCCTATTCATAGTTCAATTCGAATTAAAGCATGGTGTCTACTCTTAATTCAAACCAAGATAGTTAACAAACAAGTTCTAATGGTGATCAATCATTCAAACAAGCATGTTAACTTATAAGCATAATGAATAAGAACATGAATCATGAATCAAACTTGAAACTCCAAACTTATAAACCCAGAATATTCATGTTAGGTTACATCGAAGCCCTAGTTATGGATTTAGCTACTCATAATGGAAAAGAAACTAAAATAGAAATGGGAAAACATAATGAATGCCATAAGAGTAGAAAAACCCTTTTCTGAAGTTCTTGTAGTGTCCAATGCTTCTCCAAGAGCTTCTCCACGTCTAGAAGGATGTATGAAGGATATGGAGGTGATTTGAGATGACCTTGAGTGAGTGGTGATGGCTGAGAAAGAGGAAATTCGTAGGGAAATGGAAGGGAGGTTTTCTGGAGCTGTTTTGGTGATTTTGGGGCAGTTTAGAGTATTGGGTTGATTGCTTGAGTGTTTGGGGTTGTGAGAATGTATGAGGATGATTTCTGGATGATGGAAGTGTGGAGGATAGCTGAAGTGAATTTTGTAGCTTGAAGACTCCTCTATTTATAGGGCTAAGAGGGAGGAACATCATGATGAAATCCAACACCACCATTCCTCATTTAATACAACCCATAACTCCCACTTTATCTTGTCTATGTTAGTGTGGTTGGAATCAATCCCATCCCATACTTCTTTTGCTGCACCTCAAGCTTTCTTCACATGGGATCAAAGGTGATCAATTGTGGCTGCCTTTTGCTGCCAACCCATGTGGTCTTCTTTTGGTTGTTGAACAAAAACGAGTCTTCTGAACCAGACTTGGTGTAGGAAGGCCAGAGGTTTCAAAACGTATCCAATGGGGCTCAAATGTGGATATGTTATAGTAGACACCCATTGGAACAACTTCTATGAAGAAAGTATTCCCATCGGAGCAGTAGAAGTATGCGTTTTGGGCCTTACAATTTGGCTGCCGAACAGAGACTGGAGTTGACTTCATTTCATTTATGCTTTACATGCATGCACATGCTTTCTCTATAATAACTCCAGCATGTACCAACTTGATCCTTTAGACTTTCATAGCTGGAATGCCTCCCCACTTCACTCATTATGTTGGATCCAAAGTCAGTTGCAGCATGGGTGAGGCACATGACAAAGCTGGCAGCTGCAAATCCTCCTGAGCAGGGTTGAGTGTTGGGTGGGCTGAGCACTCCACAAATGTCCAATTGGGCTGAAATTTGGATATGTTGTACTAGACACCCATTGGAACAAGTTTCATGAAGATCTTCACCTCATCCAAGCCCCATAGCATTCTGATCCAAGGCCAAGAAGCTGACCTACGAAATTGGGCTGGAAAGGAGTTGTAGCCAAAATGTGTTTGTCTTTAAGCCCTTCTTCCATTCACCCAAATCAAGCCTTAACATGCATGGATTGCATCATTTCCTATCCAAAGTCATCATTGTTACCTAAATGTCAATTAACTGAAAGATAAACACAAAAAGGATTAAAAGCACAAGTTTAACTCAAAAACATAACCAAATCATAAGCTAGAAGGGTACAAAATGATATACAATTATGAACCGATCAAATACCCCCAAACCTAGATTTTGCTAGTCCTCGAGCAAAACAACACAAAACAAAGTTAAAAACAAAAAGTTAACTAAACCACTTTCGTAGGTAACTCGATTGCATTGAGCGTATGCAACAAGCCTTTAAACCTCTAGGCATCCCTAGTAGGAGGAGTTGTGTCTCCTGAGGGTTTAACAGAAACGATACCCACAAACGCATTACTAACTCTACAAAACAAAGTGGTTAGTAAAACTTGAAATCAACTAATGAGAACGAAAGAAAACTTTAGTCATACCTCCAACACTGTAGAGTTGCCAAGATAGGTGATCAATCAGTGTGTAATGTGGAAGCTATAGCTCAAAGGCACACGGTTTCAAAGCAAGCACACTCAAACCTTGAATAAAGAACATGCTTCGACTCTAATTCTCACAGATAACACTCAATCACTCAGAACCAATGGTTTTATTCTCTCAAACAAGCTTAAGTGAGAATATGAAATAGAAGCACAATATTTGGTTAGATCTCATGAAGGGAATCAAATACTAAGAATAGAGATACACACATACCTACCAGCACCCATGAATACATCCTCAAAGATCAGCTAGGTCTTTCACAAGGTTTGTAATGAAAGGTAAGGTTAGGGGAAATGGAAGAATTGGAAGGAAAAACAGGTAACTTAAGAACATACCAAGGTTGCATTCTTCATTGATCTGCAAGGTAGCATTGACTTATAATGGCATGGCTGCAAACTTCATGGTACCACCTGGCATAGACTTTATTTATTTATATATTTTTTTTTATATATTTTTTTTACACTTAGATCAAATCGAAACACTTTCATCTTCGTTGATTTGATCTGCATCTTCATTAACTTCATTGCACAGAATCACACCATCTTTCATTTAGGCACATGGCAGCAACTTCCTTGCTTCAAACTTTATCTTGGCACACCTTGGTATATTTCTAAGCTATAGGGTATGGCTACAATAGGTGAAGTATCTCAGATTGAGATACAAAGGTAGGGAAATGATGAGGGTGATAGAAGAAAAGGCTTTAAGTGTTTGGCTTCAAGAGGGTTGATGGAACACACATATAGGTAGGGTGAAAAGAAAGCACATCGAATGGTTATGCACACATAGCCTAGCATCACTTCAATGAGTTCATTCATGAATGAGAGCAAGCACATGATATCTGCAAAAGAGAATCATCCTTAGTATTCAATCAAAATGGAATAATGAGATCATTTAGAGTGAAATGAAGAAAATAAATTGGGATGAGAAATAGAAATAGTTTAAACCCTCTCAAGAAAGCAATTGGGCTCAATATAGCTCACTAGGGTAGTCTCCACTATTCTCCTTCGAGAATTTGAGCATGGTACTTTAACCACCAGAATTCTAGGAGCCAAAGCTTTGTGAAGTGCAAAATTCTGATATGAAAACCTCAATGGCAGCTCCATAGCATCGATTGTATGACATTAAAAAAAAAAAAATTAGTGACAAATGAACGAAAATTGAAAACACAAATGAATGAAATTTGAAAACCTTCCCCCCAGACCTGAATTGAACATTGTCCTCAATGTTAAAGCAAAGTAAAGATGATTGAGAACAAGTAAATGATAAAGGGAAAAGTTAAGAAAAAGTTAAGAAGAAAAAAAAAACACAAATATACAAGCAACTCACGGATGACCAGTTAAGGGCCTCAGAAAACACAGCCAGGGGATCCGGGAAGGTTGGAGGGGTCACAATGGTCCCGCTTAAAACCCAAACTTCTTAGACACCGAAGGTGTCGCCTAAAGAACTCCTAGACACTGTATTGACGGAGGTGCTCACTGGGGTTACCAAAAGTTAGCTCATATGAAAAAAAAAAATTATTTAAAGAAACAGAAACTTAAAATGACTAAAATAAAAACAAAACAAGTAAAGAGAAAGGATAGAAATGCTCCCCCTTGATGCGATTAGGTCGATTGCTACCAAGCACCTTCTTCTTGAACACATGGGTTGCCTCCCAAGAAGCGCCTTAGTTACTGTCTTGGCAAGACATTATGTGATCAGCTAAGTTGATGGTACAAAGGGAAGTTGATCCACCACATGGCCTGTTTGAATGCCAGCTGAGATTCCCTCATAGAATGGCTTTAAACGTTGTCCATTTACTTTGAAAGTTGAGCCGTCTTTAGGGTTTTGAATCTCCACAACTCCATAGGGAGAAACATTGACCACGGTGAATGGGCCTTGCCATCTAGACTTCAATTTTCCTGGAAAGAGACGCAATCGTGAGTTAAACAAAAGAACTGACATACCTTTGGAGAACTCTTTCCGTTGAATGTTTCTGTCATGGTAACTCTTGGTTCGTTCTTTGTAAAGCTTTGCATTCTCATAAGACTCATGTCTAATTTCTTCCAATTCATTGAGCTGAAACTTTCTTGCATGGCCTGCCTTGTCTAGATCAAAATTTAACTTCTTGATGGCCCAAAAAGCATTGTGTTCAAGCTCCATTGGCAGGTGACAAGCTTTCCCAAACACAAGACGATAAGGGCTCATCCCAATGGGAGTCTTATATGCAGTCCTATAAGCCCATAATGAATCATTGAGCTTGGCTGCCCAATCTTTCCTTGTATTGTTCACCACCTTCTCCAGGATGTGCTTAATTTCTCTATTGCTTATTTCCACTTGACCAGAAGTTTGCGGATGATATGGTGTAGAGACTCGATGGGTGATGTTGTACTTCTTCATGAGTGCTTCGAATGGCTTGTTACAGAAGTGGCTGCCTCCATCACTAATGACAGCCCTTGGAGTACCAAACCTTGTGAAAATATTATCCTTCAAGAACTTGAGCACCACCTTATGATCATTGGTTTTGGTGGCTATGGCTTCCACCCATTTAGACACATAATCAACAGCAACAAGTATGTAAGTACAACCAAAGGAAGATGGGAATGGTCCCATGAAATCAATACCCCACACATCGAAGAGCTCCACAACAAGTATGCTATTCAATGGCATTTCGTTCCTGCGACTTATGTTCCCCATCCTTTGACACCTATCACACTTAACACAAAAATTAAACGCATCTTTGAATAGAGTGGGCCAAAAGAAACCAGATTGGAGAATTTTAAGTGCTGTTTTCTTAGCTCCAAAGTGACCTCCACAAGCCAATTCGTGGCTATGCCTAAGTATGCTTTCTTGCTCTTCTTCTGGAACACATCTTCTGATGAGTTGATCCGGGCAATGCTTGAATAAGAAAGGTTCATCCCAGACATAATGTTTCACCATGGAAAAGAACTTCTTCTTGTCCTGAGAAGTTAGATCATTTCTAAGAACACCACAAGCAAGATAATTAACAAAATCAGCATACCATGGTTCTTTGACTTGGGCAGCATATAGTTGTTCATCAGGGAAAGTCTCATTCAAGGGTAGCACATCTTCTCCTTTTTCTTCAACCACAATTCTGCTCAAATGATCAGCTACCACATTCTCACATCCCTTCTTGTCTCGAATTTCCAAATCGAACTCTTGCAGCAAGAGAATCCATCTAATCAAGCGTGGTTTCCCCGTCCTTCTTAGTGAGCAAGTATCTAAGAGCTGCATGGTCAGAATAAACAATTACTTTAGAACCAACAAGATAAGAACGAAATTTTTCTAAAGCAAAAACCACAGCAAGGAACTCCTTCTCTGTTGTGGAGTAGTTGATTTGAGCATCATTCAAGGTCCGGCTAGCATAATGAATCACATGGGGGAGTTTGTTCTTCTTTTGACCTAAAACTGCACCAATAGCAAAGTCAGAGGCATCACACATTATTTCAAATGGTAAAGACCAATCTGGAGCTATGATAATAGGGGCTGAAGTTAGCTCCCTCTTCAAGGTAGTAAAGGCTTCCATGCAAGCTTCATTAAACTCAAAAACAGCATCCTTAGCAAGGAGATTACACAATGGCCTTGTAATGCTTGAGAAATTTTTGATGAACCTTCTATAGAATCCAGCATGACCTAGAAAGCTTCTAATTCCTTTCACAGAGGTAGGGGGTGGCAGATTTGAGATGAGATCGATCTTGGCTTTATCCACTTCAATTCCCTTGCTTGAAATCACATGGCCTAGCACAATGCCTTGTCTCACCATGAAGTGACACTTCTCCCAATTCAAAATCAGATTTGTTTCCTGGCATCTTTTAAGCACTAGAGACAAGTGGTGAAGACAATTATCAAAAGAGGAACCAAAAACTGAAAAATCATCCATAAATACCTCAATGAATCGTTCCACCATATCTGAAAAGATTGACATCATGCATCTTTGGAAAGTTGCTGGGGCATTGCACAAACCGAATGGCATCCTTCTATAAGCAAACGTACCAAATGGGCATGTGAATGTGGTTTTCTCTTGGTCTTCCGGAGCAATGGGAATTTGATTATAACCTGAAAAACCATCAAGAAAACAATAGTAAGCATGGCCAGATAAACGTTCAAGCATTTGATCAATAAAAGGCAAGGGGAAATGATCTTTTCTAGTGGATGTGTTCAACTTCCTGTAATCAATGCAAACTCTCCAACCAGTGATAGTTCGTGTAGGAACTATCTCATTCTTCTCATTCTTCACAACGGTGATTCCGGACTTCTTCGGAACAACTTGTACAGGGCTCACCCACTTAGAATCTGAAATTGGGTAGATGATTCCTACATCGAGTAGCTTTAAAACTTCAGCTCCAACCACCTCTTTCATGTTGGGATTTAGCCTCCTTTGGGCATCACGGGATGGTTTGCTGTCTTCTTCCATTAGAATCCGGTGCATGCACATGCTTGGACTAATTCCTTTGATGTCTGCTATGGTCCACCCAATGGCTGTTTTATGCTCTTTTAGAACCTTAATTAAGCTCTCTTCTTCTTGTGAGGTGAGACCTGCAGCAATTATAACAGGGAGAGTTTTGTTAGCACCCAAATAAGTATATTTAAGATGATTGGGCAGTGGTTTAAGTTCTAGCTTTAGTGGGGTGATAATGGATGGCTCCAATTTCGTGGATGATGGTCCAAGAGGCTCGAGTGGTGGCCTAAAGGATGGTGGGTATGGTTGAAACACTTCTAAGGCAGCCACCACTTCTTGGAACTCCGGTTCACAAAGATCTTCCTCTTCTTGTGTTAAGACAGCTTCTAGAGCATCATTAGACTTTCTCTGCAAAATTTTGGAAGAAACCTCATGATCCACAACATCAATTGAAAAGCAAGAATCAAGAGAGATAGAAGGTTGAGATAGAGCATTAAGCATTTTAAATTCAACAGTTTCACCCAGAACAGTCATGGAAAGGGTGCTATCTTTCACTTTGATAACTGTGTCTGCAGTGGCCATGAATGGCCTGCCTAGGAGAATGCGATCAACATGATCTCCATTTGGATTGTCTTCCATGTCCATCACTACAAAATCAGCAGGGAGAATTAGTGTATTAACTTGAACTAAAATATCTTCTACAATACCTTTTGGATATTTTATAGAATGATCAGCTAGTTCAAGTCGTATTGAAGTCTTCTTCATCCCTTCTAAGCCAAGCTTTTGATACAATGAATATGGCATTAGGTTGACACTTGCTCCCAAGTCCAACATGGCTCTTCCAACCTTATTGCCTCCAATGTTAATGGGAATGTCAAAGCTGCCAGGATCAACTAGTTTTGGTGGAAGCTTCCTTTGCAACACAGCACTTACATTCTGGTCAAGCTTTACATCTTCATTTGGAGCGAAATTGAGCTTGTGAGTTTTCAAGTCCTTGATGAACTTTCCATATGCAGGAATCTGTTCAATAACATCAAGCAAAGGCAAATTGATATTAACTTTACTCAAAATATCATAAATCTCTTTAAAAGCCTTATCTTGCTTTGCTTTCTTAAGACGGCCTGGAAATGGAATCGGTGGAACATATGGAGCGGGTGGCACGTATCTATCTTCTTGAAGATGTGGTGGCACAAATTTGTCATCTCTCTTATGCAATTGGAATTGTTTGGATTCCTGAGAATCTGATTTGGCATTAGGAGCAGATTGAGAAGTTTTGAGATGTTCCCCTTCTGTAGCCGTGGTCTCGTCCTCTTCATCTTCTACAATCACAACATCATTTGAAAGATTAGAATCAACTTTACTATCAATGATCTTACCTGATCTGAGCACATGAATGGCCTTGGCTTCTTGGTTCTTTGGATTGATCTCGGTTTGGCTTGGCCATTTCCCAGGTGCTCTTTGAGTTATTTCAGCAGCTAATTGGCCTATTTGAACTTCCAATTTGGCAATGGCAGCTTGTGTAGTTTGCTGGAAATTGGAATGGTTGATTGCCATCTGCTTAACTATATCCTCCAATGATGATGTTTGTTGTGGCTTTTGGAATGAAGGGGGATTGGCTTGATTCTGAGTATTCCTCCATGAAAAGTTTGGATGATTCCTCCAACCTGGATTATAACTTTGAGAGTATGGATCATTTCTTGGACCTTGGTTGTAGGAATTTACCAACTTAGCTTGCTCTTGCACAAATTCTGGATATCCAGCCCCAAGTGGACAAGCTATGGTAGCATGGTCAGGAGTTTCGCAAATACTACACACTTCCTTCGGAGGGCTTCTTGAGTTTAATGCAAGAAGAGCATCTAGCTTTTGTTCCAGTTTTGAAATCTGCACACTAGAAGCATCATTAGAACCACTAATAACACGTTTACCTCTTGTATCCGTATGTTGGGTCTCCATTGCTATCTCCTCAAAGAGTTCATATGTTTCTTCTGGAGTTTTGGTTTTAAAAGAACCACCTGCAAAATTGGTGACTATATTATGACTAGAAGGGGTTAGTCCTTTATAAAACATACGCATTTGAAGCTTCAATGGAATCCCATGATGAGGACATTGGTTGAGCAGCCCATTGAATCTCTCCCATGCTTCACAAAACGATTCATCATCTTGCTGTGCAAATAACAAGATCTTATCCCTAAGCATGTCGGTCTTTTGCGTGGGGAAGTATTTCTCCAAGAACTTCTTTTGAATGGCAGCCCATGTAGTGAGTGAACCAGGCTTCAAAGAATTCAACCAATATTTCGCCTTATCCTTCAAAGTGTATGGAAACACTCTCATTCGAAGTTGATCTTCTGTCACACCTGTCAAGGGAAAAGAACTGACAACATTAAAAATATCCTTTATATGAGTTAATGGATCTTCATTAGGTAAACCATAAAAGGAAGGCAGCATATTAAGATGAGAAGATTTAAGCTCATAATTTCGAGCTACAGTGGGCAGCAAAATGCTTGAAGGAGATGCTGGAATTGTTGGGATATCAAGTTCTCCCATGAACTCATTGGCAGCCATCTCTTCTTCTTCTTCTTGGTCTGAACTTGCTTCCGAATTTGAAGGTGAAGAACCAGGAAGTTCAGTGTGGAGAGCAATACTTGTAAATGTGGCAAGAGCTTGCTCTTTTGCAGTTGACAACTCTCTTTCTAGACGATTATGAACTTCAAAGATCACCCGGTTGGGTTGCAACGATGGTCCTGCGTTCAAAGATCTGGAGCGTTGGAACGAAGACCTCACTTGTTCAAGGAACGGTCTTTTAGACATAAACTACCTGAAACAGAAAATTAGATTAATTAGAAACACTAAAAAGAATAGGGTAACCTTGGGCACATAACCAGGGAAGAACTTTCGTTCAGTCCCCGGCAACGGCGCCAAAATTTGTTGTTAATTATTATGTTAACTCGCAATTGTACGGGGCAATTAGTAATATAGCAAGACAAGTACGAGGTCGTACCCGCGAAGACTGAGAAGTTCAAATTAGTTATGTACGTAGATTACCGAATTCAAGAAGTTAGGAAGTTAAGTCTAAAACAGAAATTAAAGTGAGAGTGATTGTGATTGTGAAAGGAAGTGAGCAAACTGAAATTGCAAATGAAAGCAAATAAACAAGTGTAACAAAGAGTGGTTTTAAGAGTTGGAAAACAGATTTGGAGACTAGGGCATTCGAATCACCATAACAATTCAATTCTGGGTTATATGGAGTCAAGTGACAAGTCTAATTCAGATTCAAAGATTGATTCTAGCTAAAGTATGATTAGGCCATGGTGTTTGATCCTAACCTTGTGTTCCTAATTCCCTAATTTGATCATTTGTTGTCTAACCTAAAATTAAGCATTAGGAACCCATTAAGCATAGAAGAACAATTTAAACAACCAAGCATGTATCTAATCCCTGTTGTCGAATGTCCATACATACTCTTCCTATTCATAGTTCAATTCGAATTAAAGCATGGTGTCTACTCTTAATTCAAACCAAGATAGTTAACAAACAAGTTCTAATGGTGATCAATCATTCAAACAAGCATGTTAACTTATAAGCATAATGAATAAGAACATGAATCATGAATCAAACTTGAAACTCCAAACTTATAAACCCAGAATATTCATGTTAGGTTACATCGAAGCCCTAGTTATGGATTTAGCTACTCATAATGGAAAAGAAACTAAAATAGAAATGGGAAAACATAATGAATGCCATAAGAGTAGAAAAACCCTTTTCTGAAGTTCTTGTAGTGTCCAATGCTTCTCCAAGAGCTTCTCCACGTCTAGAAGGATGTATGAAGGATATGGAGGTGATTTGAGATGACCTTGAGTGAGTGGTGATGGCTGAGAAAGAGGAAATTCGTAGGGAAATGGAAGGGAGGTTTTCTGGAGCTGTTTTGGTGATTTTGGGGCAGTTTAGAGTATTGGGTTGATTGCTTGAGTGTTTGGGGTTGTGAGAATGTATGAGGATGATTTCTGGATGATGGAAGTGTGGAGGATAGCTGAAGTGAATTTTGTAGCTTGAAGACTCCTCTATTTATAGGGCTAAGAGGGAGGAACATCATGATGAAATCCAACACCACCATTCCTCATTTAATACAACCCATAACTCCCACTTTATCTTGTCTATGTTAGTGTGGTTGGAATCAATCCCATCCCATACTTCTTTTGCTGCACCTCAAGCTTTCTTCACATGGGATCAAAGGTGATCAATTGTGGCTGCCTTTTGCTGCCAACCCATGTGGTCTTCTTTTGGTTGTTGAACAAAAACGAGTCTTCTGAACCAGACTTGGTGTAGGAAGGCCAGAGGTTTCAAAACGTATCCAATGGGGCTGACATTTGGATATGTTATAGTAGACACCCATTGGAACAACTTCTATGAAGAAAGTATTCCCATCGGAGCAGTAGAAGTATGCGTTTTGGGCCTTACAATTTGGCTGCCGAACAGAGACTGGAGTTGACTTCATTTCATTTATGCTTTACATGCATGCACATGCTTTCTCTATAATAACTCCAGCATGTACCAACTTGATCCTTTAGACTTTCATAGCTGGAATGCCTCCCCACTTCACTCATTATGTTGGATCCAAAGTCAGTTGCAGCATGGGAGAGGCACATGACAAAGCTGGCAACTGCAAATCCTCCTGAGCAGGGTTGAGTGTTGGGTGGGCTGAGCACTCCACAAATGTCCAATTGGGCTGAAATTTGGATATGTTGTACTAGACACCCATTGGAACAAGTTTCAAGAAGATCTTCACCTCATCCAAGCCCCATAGCATTCTGATACAAGGCCAAGAAGCTGACCTACGAAATTGGGCTGGAAAGGAGTTGTAGCCAAAATGTGTTTGTCTTTAAGCCCTTCTTCCATTCACCCAAATCAAGCCTTAACATGCATGGATTGCATCATTTCCTATCCAAAGTCATCATTGTTACCTAAATGTCAATTAACTGAAAGATAAACACAAAAAGGATTAAAAGCACAAGTTTAACTCAAAAACATAACCAAATCATAAGCTAGAAGGGTATAAAATGATATACAATTATGAAACGATCAGTATTCCATACTTCTAGCGATTGGATTTCACTCAAAACTCACCAAATGACTCCTCCCACCATATTATGATGTTGCCCAAGTTTTGGGCTCGATCCGAAATCAATAGGTGTGAGAAATTGGACAATTCAAGTTCAACGGAAGTTCGTTCCTAATTGGAGTGGTTGGTGTATTCCATACTTCTAGCGATAGGATTTCACTCAAAACTCACCAAATGACTCCTCCCACCATATTAGGATGTTGCCCAAGTTTTGGGCTCGATCCGAAATCAATAGGTGTTCCAAATTGGACAATTCAATTTCAACGGAAGTTCGTTCCTAATTAGAGTGGTTGGTGTATTCCATACTTCTAGCGATTGGATTTCACTCAAAACTCACCAAATGACTCCTCCCACCATATTATGATGTTGTCCAAGTTTTGGGCTCGATCCGAAATCAATAGGTGTGAGAAATTGGACAATTCAAGTTCAACGGCAGTTCGTTCCTAATTGGAGTGGTTGGGGTATTCCATACTTCTAGCGATTGGATTTCACTCAAAACTCACCAAACGACTCCTCCCACCATAATATGATGTTGCCCAAGTTTTGGGCTCGATCCGAAATCAATAGGTGTTCGAAATTGGACAATTCAAGTTCAACGGCAGTTCGTTCCTAATTGGAGTGGTTGGTGTATTACATACTTCTAGCGATTGGATTTCACTCAAAAATCCACCAAACAACTCCTCCCACCATATTATGATGTTGCCCAAGTTTTGGGCTCTATCCGAAATCAATAGGTGTTCCAAATTGGACAATTCAAGTTCAACGGAAGTTCGTTCCTAATTAGAGTGGTTGGTGTATTCCATACTTCTAGCGATTGGATTTCACTCAAAACTCACCAAATGACTCCTCCCACCATATTATGATGTTGTCCAAGTTTTGGGCTCGATCCGAAATCAATAGGTGTGAGAAATTGGACAATTCAAGTTCAACGGCAGTTCGTTCCTAATTGGAGTGGTTGGGGTATTCCATACTTCTAGCGATTGGATTTCACTCAAAACTCACCAAACGACTCCTCCCACCATAATATGATGTTGCCCAAGTTTTGGGCTCGATCCGAAATCAATAGGTGTTCGAAATTGGACAATTCAAGTTCAACGGCAGTTCGTTCCTAATTGGAGTGGTTGGTGTATTCCATACTTCTAGCGATTGGATTTCACTCAAAACTCACCAAACAACTCCTCCCACCATATTATGATGTTGCCCAAGTTTTGGGCTCGATCCGAAATCAATAGGTGTTCCAAATTGGACAATTCAAGTTCAACGGCAGTTCGTTCCAAATTGGAGTGGTTGGTGTATTCCAAACCTGTAGCGATTGGATTTCACTCAAAACTCCCCAAATGACTCCTCCCACCATATTATGAACTTGCCCAAGTTTTGGGCTCGATCGGAAATCAATAGGTGTGAGAAATTCGACAATTCAAGTTCAACGGCAGTTTGTTCCTAATTGGAGTGGTTGGTGTATTCCATACTTCTAGCGATTGGATTTCACTCAAAACTCATCAAATGACTCCCACCACCATATTATGATGTTGCCCAAGTTTTGGGCTCGATCCGAAATCAATAGGTGTTCGAAATTGGAAAATTCAAGTTCAACGGCAGTTTGTTCCTAATTGGAGTGGTTGGTGTATTCCATACTTCTAGCGATTGGATTTCACTCAAAACTCACCAAATGACTCCACCCACCATATTATGATGTTGCCCAAGTTTTGGGCACGATCCGAAATCAATAGGTGTTCCAAATTGGACAATTCAAGTTCAACGGCAGTTCGTTCCTAGTTGGAGTGGTTGGTGTATTCCATACTTCTAGCGATTGGATTTCACTCAAAACTCACCAAATGACTCCTCCCACCATATTATGATGTTGTCCAAGTTTTGGGCTCGATCCGAAATCAATAGGTGTGAGAAATTGGACAATTCAAGTTCAACGAAAGTTCGTTCCAAATTGGAGTGGTTGGTGTATTCCACACTTCTAGCGATAGGATTTCACTCAAAACTCACCAAATGACTCCTCCCACCATATTAGGATGTTGCCCAAGTTTTGGGCTCGATCCGAAATCAATAGGTGTTCCAAATTGGACAATTCAAGTTGAACGAAAGTTCGTTCCTAATTGGAGTGGTTGGTGTATTCCATACTTCTAGCGATTGGATTTCACTCAAAACTCACCAAATGACTCCTCCCACCATATTATGATGTTGCCCAAGTTTTGGGCTCGATCCGAAATCAATAGGTGTGAGAAATTGGACAATTCGAGTTTAACGGCAGTTCGTTCCTAATTGGAGTGGTTGGTGTATTCCATACTTCTAGCGATTGGATTTCACTCAAAACTAACCAAATGACTCCTCCCACCATATTATGATGTTGCCCAAGTTTTGGGCTCGATCCGAAATCAATAGGTGTTCGAAATTGGACAATTCAAGTTCAACGGCAGTTCGTTCCTAATTGGGGTGGTTGGTGTATTCCATACTTCTAGCGATTGGATTTCACTCAAAACTAACCAAATGTGTCCTCCCACCATATTATGATGTTTCCCAAGTTTTGGGCTCGATCCGAAATCAATAGGTGTGAGAAATTGGACAACTGAAGTTCAACGGAAGTTCGTTCCTAATTGGAGTGGTTGGTGTATTCCAAACCTCTAGCGATTGTATTTCACTCAAAACTCCCCAAATGACTCCTCCCACCATATTATGAAGTTACCCAAGTTTTGGGCTCGATCGGAAGTCAATAGGTGTGAGCAATTGGACAATTCAAGTTCAACGGCAGTACGTTCCTATTTGGAGTGGTTGGTGTATTCCATACTTCTAGCGATTGGATTTCACGCAAAACTCCCCAAATGACTCCCCCCACCATGTTGGATTTCACTCAAAACTCCCCAAATGACTCCCCCCACCATATTATGATGTTGCCCAAGTTTTGGGATCGATCCGAAATCAATAGGTGTTCGAAATTGGACAATTCAAGTTCAACAGCAGTTCGTTCCTAATTGGAGTGGTTGGTGTATTCCATACTTCTAGCGATTGGATTTCACTCAAAACGCACCAAATGACTTCCCCCACCATATTATGATGTTGCCCAAGTTTTGGGCTAGATCCGAAATCAATAGGTGTTCGAAATTGGACAATTCAAGTTCAACGGCAGTTCGTTCCTAATTGGAGTGGTTGGTGTATTCCATACTTCTAGCGATTGGATTTCACTCAAAACTAACCAAATGACTCCTCCCACCATATTATGATGTTGCCCAAGTTTTGGGCTCGATCCGAAATCAATAGGTGTGAGAAATTGGACAGTTGAAGTTCAACGGAAGTTCGTTCCTAATTGGAGTGGTTGGTGTATTCCATACTTCTAGCGATTGGATTTCACTCAAAACTCACCAAATGACTCCTCCCACCATATTATGATGTTGCCCAAGTTTTGGGCTCAATCCGAAATCAATAGGTGTTCCAAATTGGACAATTCAAGTTCAACGGAAGTTCGTTCCTAATTGGAGTGGTTGGTGTATTCCATACTTCTAGCGATTGGATTTCACTCAAAACTCACCAAATGACTCCCCCCACCATATTATGATGTTGCCCAAGTTTTGGGCTCGATCCGAAATCAATAGGTGTTCGAAATTGGACAATTCAAGTTCAACGGCAGTTCGTTCCCAATTGGAGTGGTTGGTGTATTCCATACTTCTAGCGATTGGATTTCACTCAAAACTCACCAAATGACTCCTCCCACCATATTATGATGTTGCCCAAGTTTTGGGCTCGATTCGAATTCAATAGGTGTGAGAAATTGGACAATTCAAGTTCAACGGCAGTTCGTTCCTCATTGGAGTGGTTGGTGTATGTTAATAGGGCTCGATACATATACATGCCCTATTTACTTACTTCTTTTGCTTAGTTTCCTATAATTCTGAGTTATTTGCCTCCCTTTGTGTGTTTTGTAGGCAAATAGAGCAAGAGAGCATAATTCATGCAATTCAAGCATGTTAAGGCCTAATTTGGATGAATGGATGAAGAGCTTAAGGACAAACTCATTTTGGCTACAGCCCCTTGCCAGTCCAGTTCCGTAGGTCACATTGCAATATTTGTTTCAGCAACCTGCACAGCTCGGATGAGGCCGCATTTTGCATGAAAGTTGTTCCAATGGGTGTGTACTATAACATATCCAAAATTCAGCCCCATTGGATAAATATGGAGTCTGTTACCTAGCAAACACAGAGCCATGCTCAGGATGGATTTTATCAGCGCGCAAAATGAGTTAGCAATTTGTTTTGGCCTTAACTTCCTCCTCCGACCTTGGATTGGCCCAACTGATATATGGCTGGAAAGAAGACATTCTGAACTTCAAGTTTGAGTGCTTAAAGTCTTAATTTGCTTAAGGGAAGCCCAATTCGTAAGCCCTTGAAGTTGCTGGTCATGCTGACCTCAGGATGAGCTATTGTTTCTGGTTGGTAGCTTGGTCATGGTGAGCTAGGCATGAGCTATTGAGCTGGTTGGAAGCTTGGTCATGGTGACATGAAGATGAGCTAGGGCTGCTGGTGGGATTTATTGGTGAAGTGCATCAACCAATTCAAATTTTCTAATACAAGTGCATCAACCATTTCAGATTTTATAAAACAAGTGTTGTATGCATTAGCCATATTGAATTCAGATTTTCATCTTCCTTAGGCCTATAAATAGTGAGGTTTCCCAAGCTTGTAAACACACCCCAAGGGGGGGAGCTCTCAAACACTTCTCTAGAGCTCCCTTCCCTTCTCTCCCTCAAATTCTCTTAGTTTTGCTTTCTAGTTCTCAATTCTAGCTTTCTTTAATGTTTTCTTAGTTGTAATTTATTTTTCTTGTAATGTACATTCTTTCTTAAGTATTCAAGTTTAATTAGTTTCCAAGTTCCAATTATGGTTTTTGTTCTTATTCATTATGCTTATAAGTTAATATGCTAGTTTGAATGATTGATCACCATTTAGGCTTGCATGTTAGCTATCTTGGTTTGAATTAAGAGTATACACCATGCTTTAATTCGAATTGAACTATGAATAGGAAGAGTATGTATGGACATTCGACAACAGGGATTAAATACATGCTTGGTTGTTTAAAATGTTCTTCTATGCTTAATCGGTTCCTAATGCTTAATTTTAGGTTAGACAACAAATGATCAAATTAGGGAATTAGGAACACAAGGTTACGACCACACACCATGGCTTAATCATACTTTAGCTAGAATCAATCCATTAATCTAAATTGAACTTGGGAACTTACTTGCTTGAGTTACTTTCTTATTTTCTTCCTTCTTTCATGTTCTTTGTTTTTGTTTCTGTTTTGTGTAGGAAAACTGAATTGGATCATTCAATCACCAATCCCTGTGGAATCGACCTCGCACTTACATACGCTAAACTACCAACGGTTCGTGCACTTGCGAGTATCACAAGTTGAGGATGCAGCTGAATCCATTTTGGTACAGCTGAAATCATCACAACAGTGTATTCCACACTTCTAGCGATTGGATTTCACTCAAAACTAACCAAATGACTCCTCCCACCATATTATGATGTTGCCCAAGTTTTGGGCTCGACGCGAAATCAATAGGTGTGAGAAATTGGACAATTCAAGTTCAACGGCAGTTCGTTCATACTTGGAGTGGTTGGTGTATTCCGTACTTCTAGCGATTGGATTTCACTCAAAACTCACCAAATGACTCCTCCCACCATATTATGATGTTGCCCAAGTTTTGGGCTCGATCCGAAATCAATAGGTGTGAGAAATTGGACAATTGAAGTTCAGCGGAAGTTCGTTCCTAATTGGAGTGGTTGGTGTATTCCATACTTCCAGCGATTGGATTTCACTCAAAACTCACCAAATGACTCCTCCCACCATATTATGATGTTGCCCAAGTTTTGGGCTCGATACGAAATCAATAGGTGTTCCAAATTGGACAATTCAAGTTCAACGGCAGTTCGTTCCTAATTGGAGTGGTTGGTGTATTCCATACTTCTAGCGATTGGATTTCACTCAAAACTCACCAAATGACGCCTCCCACCATATTATGATGTTGCCCAAGTTTTGGGCTCGATCCGAAATCAATAGGTGTGAGAAATTGGACAATTGAAGTTCAGCGGAAGTTCGTTCCTAATTGGAGTGGTTGGTGTATTCCACACTTCTAGCGATTGGATTTCACTCAAAACAAACCAAATGACTCCTCCCACCATATTATGATGTTGCCCAAGTTTTGGGCTAGATGCGAAATCAATAGGTGTGAGAAATTGGACAATTCAAGTTCAACAGCAGTTCATTCCTAATTGGAGTGGTTGGTGTATTCCATACTTCTAGCGATTGGATTTCACTCGAAACTCACCAAATGACTCCTCCCACCATATTATGATGTTGGCCAAGTTTTGGGCTCGACCCGAAATCAATAGGTGTGAGAAATTGGACAATTGAAGTTCAGCGGAAGTTCGTTCCTAATTGGAGTGGTCGGTGTATTCCATACTTCTACCGATTGGATTTCACTCAAAACTCACTGTTGTTAATATTATGTTAACTCGCAATTGTACGGGGCAATTAGTAGTATAGCAAGACAAGTACGAGGTCGTACCCACGAAGACTGAGAAGTTAAAACTAGTTATGTACTTAGATTACCAAATTCAAGAAAGTAGGAGGTTATGTCTAAAACAGAATTTAAAACAAGAGTGGTTGTGATTGTTGAACAAAAGAAGCAAAATGAAATTGCAAACAAAAACAAGTAAACAAATGTAACAAAGAGTGGTTTTAAGAGTTGGAAAACAGATTTTGAGACTAGGGCATTCGAATCACCATAACAATTCAATTCTGGGTTATAAAGATTCAAGTAACAAGTCTAATTCAGATTCAAAGATTGATTCTAGCTACAGTATGATTAGGCCATGGTGTTTGGTCCTAACCTTGTGTTCCTAATTCCCTAATTTGATCATTTGTTGTCTAACCTAAAATTAAGCATTAGGAACCCATTAAGCATAGAAGAACATTTTAAACAACCAAGTATGTATCTAATCCCTGTTGTCGAATGTCCATACATACTCTTCCTATTCATAGTTCAATTCGAATTAAAGCATGGTGTATACTCTTAATTCAAACCAAGATAGTTAACAAACAAGTTCTAATGGTGATCAATCATTCAAACAAGCATGTTAACTTATAAGCATAATGAATAAGAACATGAATCATGAATCAAACTTGAAACTCCAAACTTATAAACCCAGAATATTCATGTTAGGTTACATCGAAGCCCTAGTTATGGATTTAGCTACTCATAATGGAAAAGAGACTTGAACAGAAATGAGAAAACATAATGAATACAATAAGAGTAGAAAAACCCTTTTTCTGAAGTTCTTGTGGTGTCCAAGGCTTCTCCAAGTGCTTCTCCACTTCTAATGCTTCTCCAAGAGCTTCCCCACTTCTAGAAAGATGTATGAAGGATATGGAGGTGATTTGGGATGAGTTTGAGTGAGTGGTGATGGCTAAGGAAGATGAAATTCGTAGGGAAATGGAAGAGAGGTTTGCTGGAGTTGTTTTGGTGATTGTTGGAGTGTTTGGGATTTTGAGAGTGTTTGAGGATGGTTGGAGTGAATTGTGGGGGTTGTGAATCTCATGATTTGTTGTGTCTTGAATGTGGAATGGATGTGGTATTTATAGGGAGAGGGGAGTGACAAATCTGAATTCAATATGGCTAATGCATACAACACTTGCATTATAAAAGATGAATTGGTTGATGCACTTCACTAATGCATACAACACTTGCATTATAAAATCTGAATTGGTTGATGCACTTCACCAATAGATCCCACCAGCAGCCCTAGCTCATCTTCATGTCACCATGACCAAGCTTCCAACCAGAAATGATAGCTCATACCTAGCTCACCATGACCAAGCATCCAACCAGCACATGCTGAGGTCAGCATAACCAGCAACTTCAAGGGCTTACAACTTGGGCTTCTCTTAATCAAATTAGGACTTTAAGCACTCGAAATTGAAGTTCAGAATGTCTTCTTTCCAGCCATATGTCATTTGGGCCAATCCAAGGTCGGAGGAGGAAGTTAAGGCCAAAACAAATTGCTAACTCATTTTGCGCGCTGATAAAATCCATCCTGAGCATGGCTCTGTGTTTGCTAGGTAACAGACTACATATTTATCCAATGGGGCTGACTTTTGGATATGTTATAGTACACACCCATTGGAACAACTTTCATGAAGAATGCTGCCTCATCCGAGCTGTGT
Source organism: Prunus avium (assembly GCF_965620075.1). Lineage (NCBI taxonomy): Eukaryota > Viridiplantae > Streptophyta > Magnoliopsida > Rosales > Rosaceae > Prunus > Prunus avium. The sequence goes on along the minus strand of NC_142291.1, from coordinate 17,908,654 downwards.
AGGTTGCTGAAACAAAGCTTGCAATATGACCTACGGAACTGGACTGGCAGGGGGCTGTAGCCAAAATGAGTTTGTCTTTTAAGCTCTTCTTCCATTCATCCAAATTAGGCCTTAACATGCTTGAATTGCATGAATTATGCTCTCTTGCTCTATTGGCCTACAAAACACACAAAGGGAGGGAAATAACTTAGAATTATAGGAACTAAGCAAAAGAAGTAAGTAAATTGGGCATGTATATGTATGAAATTATGAGCTTAACACACCCCCAAACTTAGATTTTGCTAGTCCTCGAGCAAAACAAAAGAGAAACAAAGATAAAAACAAAACAAGAAGTTAACTAGACCATTTTCGTAGGTAACTCGATTGCATTGAGCGTATGCAACAAGCCTTTAAACCTCTAGGCATCCCTAGTAGGAGGAGTTGTGTCTCCTGAGGGTTTAACAGATACGATACCCACAAACGTTTTTCTAACTCTACAAAACAAAATGGTTAGAAAAACAACTTTGAAATCAACTAATGAAAATGAAAGAAAGTTTTAGTCATACCTCTAACACCATAGAGTTGCCAAGATAGGTCATCAATCAGTGTGTACAAGTGGAAGCTATAGCTCAAAGGCACACAGTTTCAAAGCAAGCACACTCAAACCTTGAATAGAGAACATGCTTCGACTCTAATTCTCACAGATAACACTCAATCACTCAGAACCTATGTTTTAATTCTCTCAAGAAAGCATAAGTGAGTGTATGAAATAGAAGCACAAATTTGGTTAGATCTCATGAAAGGAATTAAATACTAAGAATAGAGATACACACATACTTACCAGCACCCATGAATACATCCTCAAAGATCAGCTAGGTCTTTCACAATGTTGTAATGAAAGGCTAAGGTTTAGGGGAAATGGAAGAATTGGAAGGAAAAACAAATAACTTAAGAACATACCAAGGTTGCATGCTTCATTAATCTGCAAGGCATCATTGATTTAGATTGGCATGGCAGCAAACTTCATGGTATCTCCTGGCATAGACTTTATTTTTCACACTTAGATCAAATCGAAACACTTTCATCTTCGTTGATTTGATCTGCATCTTCATTAACTTCATTGCACAGATTCACATCATCTTTATTTAGGTACATGGCTGCAACTTCCTTGCTTCAAACTTTATCTTGGCACACCTTGGTATATTTCTAAGCTATAGGGTATGGCTACAATAGGTCAAGTATCTCAGATTGAGATACAAAGGTAGGGAAATGATGAGGGTGATAGAAGAAAAGGCTTTAAGTGTTTGGCTTCAAGAGGGTTGATGGAACACACATATAGGTAGGGTGAAAAGAAAGCACATAGAATGGTTATGCACACATAGCCTAGCATCACTTCAATGAGTTCATTCATGAATGAGAGCAAGCACATGATATCTGCAAAAGAGAATCATCCTTAGTATTCAATCAAAATGGAATAATGAGATCAATTAGAGTGAATTGAAGAAAATAAGTATGGATGAGAAATAGAACACTTTAAACCCTCTCAAGAAAGCAATTAGGCTCGATATAGCTCACTAGGGTAGTCTCCACTATTTTCCTTCAAGAATTTGAGCGTGGTACTTTAGCCACCAGAATTCTAAGAGCAAAAGCTTTGTGAAGTGCAAAATTCTGATATGAAAACCTCAAATAGCAGCTCCATAGCATTGATTGTATGACATTCTTTAAAAAAAATAAAAAATAAAAAATAAATATAAAAAAAAAAAAAAAAAAAAATTGTGACAAGAGAACGAAAATTGAAAACACAAATGGATAAGAAAATTGAAATTGAAAACCTTCCCCCCAGACCTGAATTGAACATTGTCCTCAATGTGAAAGCATACAAAAGATGATTGAGAACAAACAAATGATAAAGGGAAAAGTTTAGAAGAAGGTTTAGGAAAAATAAAAAATAAAAAAAATGAATATATAAGCAACTCATGGATGACCAGTTAAGGGCCTCAGAAAACACAGCCAGGGGATCCGGGAAGGTTGGAGGGGTCACAATGGTCCCGCTTAAAACCCAAACTTCTTAGACACCGAAGGTGTCGCCTAAAGAACTCCTAGACACTGTATTGACGGAAGTGCTCACTGGAGTTACCATAAGTTAGCTCATATGAAAAATCTTTTTAAATTTTTAAATTTTTTTATTTTTTTTAAATTTTTATATAAAAAAAAAAACAGAAATTTAAAATAATAACAAGTAAAGAGAAAGGATTGAAATGCTCCCCCTTGATGCGATTAGGTCGATTGCTACCAAGCACCTTCTTCTTGAACACATGGGTTGCCTCCCAAGAAGCACCTTAGTTACTGTCTTGGCAAGACATTGTGCAATCAGCTAAGTTGATGGTACGAAGGGAAGTTGATCTACCACATGGCCAGTTTGGATGCCAGCTGAAACTCCCTCATAGAATGGCTTTAAACGTTGTCCATTTACTTTGAAAGTCGAGCCATCTTTAGGGTTTTGAATCTCCACAGCTCCATAGGGAGAAACATTGACCACGGTGAATGGGCCTTGCCATCTAGACTTCAATTTTCCTGGAAAGAGACGCAAACGTGAGTTAAACAAAAGAACTGACATACCTTTGGAGAACTCTTTCCGTTGAATGTTTCTGTCATGGTAACTCTTGGTTCGTTCTTTGTAAAGCTTTGCATTCTCATAAGACTCATGTCTAATTTCTTCCAATTCATTCAGCTGAAACTTTCTTGCATGGCCTGCCTTGTCTAGATCAAAATTTAACTTCTTGATGGCCCAAAAAGCATTGTGTTCAAGCTCCATTGGCAGGTGACAAGCTTTCCCAAACACAAGACGATAAGGGCTCATTCCAATGGGAGTCTTATATGCTGTCCTATAAGCCCATAATGCATCATTGAGCTTGGCTGCCCAATCTTTCCTTGTATTGTTCACCACCTTCTCCAGGATGTGCTTAATTTCTCTATTGCTTATTTCCACTTGACCAGAAGTTTGCGGATGATATGGTGTAGAGACTCGATGGGTGATGTTGTACTTCTTCATGAGTGCTTCGAATGGCTTGTTACAGAAGTGGCTGCCTCCATCACTAATGACAGCCCTTGGAGTACCAAACCTTGTGAAAATATTATCCTTCAAGAACTTCAGCACCACCTTATAATCATTGGTTTTGGTGGCTATGGCTTCCACCCATTTAGACACATAATCAACAGCAACAAGTATGTAAGTATAACCAAAGGAAGATGGGAATGGTCCCATGAAATCAATACCCCACACATCGAAGAGCTCCACAACAAGTATGTTATTCAATGGCATTTCATTCCTGCGACTTATGTTCCCCATCCTTTGGCACCTATCACACTTAACACAAAAATTAAATGCATCTTTAAATAGAGTGGGCCAAAAGAAACCAGATTGCAGAATTTTAAGTGCTGTTTTCTTAGCTCCAAAGTGACCTCCACAGGCCAATTCGTGGCTATGCCTAAGTATGCTTTCTTGCTCTTCTTCTGGAACACATCTTCTGATGAGTTGATCCGGGCAATGCTTGAATAAGAAAGGTTCATCCCATACATAATGTTTCACCATGGAAAAGAACTTCTTCTTATCCTGAGAAGTTAGATCATTTCTAAGAACACCACAAGCAAGATAATTAACAAAATCAGCATACCATGGCTCTTTGACTTGGGCAGCATATAGTTGTTCATCAGGGAAAGTCTCATTCAAGGGTAGCACAGCTCCTCCTTTTTCTTCAACCACAATTCTGCTCAAATGATCAGCTACCACATTCTCACATCCCTTCTTATCTCGAATCTCCAAATCGAATTCTTGCAGCAAGAGAATCCATCTAATCAAGCGTGGTTTGGCATCCTTCTTAGTGAGCAAGTATCTAAGGGCTGCATGGTCAGAATAAACAATTACTTTAGAACCAACAAGGTAAGAACGAAATTTTTCTAAAGCAAAAACCACAGCAAGCAACTCCTTCTCTGTTGTGGAGTAGTTGATTTGAGCATCATTCAAGGTCCGGCTAGCATAATGAATCACATGGGGCAGCTTGTTCTTCTTTTGACCTAAAACTGCACCAATAGCAAAGTCAGAGGCATCACACATTATTTCAAATGGTAAAGACCAATCCGGAGCTATGATAATAGGGGCTGAAGTTAGCTCCCTCTTCAAGGTAGAAAAAGCTTCCATGCAAGCTTCATTAAACTCAAAAACAGCATCCTTAGCAAGGAGATTACACAATGGCCTTGTAATGCTTGAGAAATTTTTGATGAACCTTCTATAGAATCCAGCATGACCTAGAAAGCTTCTAATTCCTTTAACAGAGGTAGGGGGTGGAAGATTTGAGATGAGGTCGATCTTGGCTTTATCCACTTCGATTCCCTTGCTTGAAATCACATGGCCTAGTACAATGCCTTGTCTCACCATGAAGTGACACTTCTCCCAATTCAAAATCAGATTTGTTTCCTGGCATCTTTTAAGCACTAGAGACAAGTGGTGAAGACAATTATCAAAAGAGGAACCAAAAACTGAAAAATCATCCATAAATACCTCAATGAATCGTTCCACCATATCTGAAAAGATTGACATCATGCATCTTTGGAAAGTTGCTGGGGCATTGCATAAACCGAATGGCATCCTTCTATAAGCAAACGTACCAAATGGGCATGTGAATGTGGTTTTCTCTTGGTCTTCCGGAGCAATGGGAATTTGATTATAACCTGAAAAACCATCAAGAAAAGAATAGTAAGCATGGCCAGATAAACGTTCAAGCATTTGATCAATAAAAGGTAAGGGGAAATGATCTTTTCTAGTGGATGTGTTCAACTTCCTGTAATCAATGCAAACTCTCCAACCAGTGACAGTTCGTGTAGGAACTAGCTCATTCTTCTCATTCTTCACAACGGTGATTCCGGACTTCTTTGGAACAACTTGCACAGGGCTCACCCACTTAGAATCTGAAATTGGGTAGATGATTCCTACATCGAGTAGCTTTAAAACTTCAGCTCTAACCACCTCTTTCATGTTGGGATTTAGCCTCCTTTGGGCATCACGAGATGGTTTGCTGTCTTCTTCCATTAAAATCCGGTGCATGCACATGCTTGGACTAATTCCTTTGATGTCTGCTATGGTCCACCCAATGGCTGTTTTATGCTCTTTTAGAACTTTAATTAAGCTCTCTTCTTCATGTGAGGAGAGACCTGCAGCAATTATAACAGGGAGAGTTTCGTTAGCACCCAAATATGTATATTTAAGATTATTGGGAAGAGGTTTAAGTTCTAGCTTTGGTGGGATGACAATGGATGGCTCCAATTTCGTGGATGATGGTCCAAGAGGCTCGATTGGTGGCCTAAAGGATGGTGGGTATGGCGGAAACACTTCTAAGGCAGCCACCACTTCTTGGAACTCCGGTTCACAAAGATCTTCCTCTTCTTGTGTTAAGACAGCTTCTAGAGCATCATTAGACTTTCTCTGCAAAATTTTGGAAGAAACCTCATGATCCACAACATCAATTGAAAAGCAAGAATCAAGAGAGATAGAAGGTTGAGATAGAGCATTAAGCATTTTAAATTCAACAGTTTCACCCAAAACAGTCATGGAGAGAGTGCTATCTTTCACTTTGATGATTGTGTCTGCAGTGGCCATGAATGGCCTGCCTAGGAGAATGGGATCAACACGATCTCCATTTGGATTGTCTTCCATGTCCATCACTACAAAATCAGCAGGGAGAATTAGTGTATTAACTTGAACTAGAATATCTTCTACAATACCTTTTGGATATTTTATAGAATGATCAGCTAGTTCAAGTCGCATTGAAGTCTTCTTCATCCCTTCTAAGCCAAGCTCTTGATAAACTGAATATGGCAAAACATTGATGCTTGCTCCCAAGTCCAACATGGCTCTTCCAACCTTCTTGCCTCCAATGTTAATGGGAATGTCAAAGCTGCCAGGATAATCTAGTTTTGGTGGAAGCTTCCTTTGCAATACAGCACTTACATTCTGGTCGAGCTTTACTCCTTCATTTGGAGCGAAATTGAGCTTGTGAGTTTTCAAGTCCTTGATGAATTTTCCATATGCAGGAATCTGTTCAATAAGATCAAGCAAAGGCAAATTGATATTAACTTTACTCAAAATATCATAAATCTCTTTAAAAGCCTTATCTTGCTTTGCTTTCTTAAGACGGCCTGGAAATGGAATCTGTGGAACATATGGAGCGGGTGGCACGTATCTATCTTCTTGAAGATGTGGTGGCACAAATTTGTCATCCCTTTTATGCAATTGGAATTGATCGGATTTCTGAGAATCTGATTTGGCCTTAGGAGCAGATTGAGAAGTTTTGAGTTGTTCTCCTTCCGTGGCCATGGTCTCCTCCTCTTCATTTTCTACAATCACAACATCATTTGAAAGATTAGAATCATCTTTATTATCAATGATCTTACCTGATCTGAGCACATGAATGGCCTTGGCTTCTGGGTTCTTTGGATTGATCTCAGTTTGGCTTGGCCATTTCCCAGGCACTCTTTGAGTTATTTCAGCAGCTATTTGGCCTAATTGGACTTCCAATTTGGAGATGGCAGCTTGTGTAGTTTGCTGAAAATTGGATTGGTTGATTGCCATCTGCTTCACTATATCTTCCAATGATGATGATGATTGTTGTGGCCTTTGGAATGAAGGGGGATTTGCTTGATTCTGGGTATTTCTCTATGAAAAGTTTGGATGATTCCTCCAACCTGGATTATAACTTTGAGAGTATGGATCATTTCTTGGACCTTGGTTGTAGGAATTTACCAACTTAGCTTGCTCTTGCACAAATTCTGGATATCCAGCCCCAAGTGGACAAGCTGTGGTAGCATGGTCATGAGATTCACAAATGCTACACACTTCCTTCGGAGGGCTTCTTGAGTTTAATGCAAGAAGAGCATCTAGCTTTTGTTCCAGTTTTGAAATCTGCACACTAGAAGCATCATTAGAACCACTAATAACACGTTTACCTCTTGTATCCGTATGTTGGGTCTCCATTGCTATCTCCTCAAAGAGTTCGTACGTTTCTTCTGGAGTTTTGGTTTTAAAAGAACCACCTGCAAAATTGGTGACTATATTATGACTAGAAGGGGTTAGTCCTTTATAAAACATACGCATTTGAAGCTTCAATGGAATCCCATGATGAGGACATTGGTTGAGCAACCCATTGAATTTCTCCCATGCTTCACAAAACGATTCATCATCTTGCTGTGCAAATAACAAGATCTTGTCCCTAAGCATGTCGGTCTTTTGCGTGGAGAAGTATTTTTCCAGGAACTTCTTTTGAATGGCAGACCATGTAGTGAGTGAACCAGGCTTCAAAGAATTCAACCAATACTTCGCCTTATCCTTTAAAGTGTATGGAAACACTCTCATTCGAAGTTGATCTTCTGTCACACCTGTCAAGGGAAAAGAACTCACAACATTAAAAATATCCTTTATATGAGTCAATGGATCTTCATTAGGTAAACCATAAAAGGAAGGCAGCATATTAAGATGAGAAGATTTAAGCTCATAATTTCGAGCTACAGTGGGCAGCAAAATGCTTGAAGGAGATGCTGGAATTGTTGGGATATCAAGTTCTCCCATGAACTCAATGGCAGCCATCATTTCTTCTTCTTCTTGGTCTGAACTTGCTTCCGAATTTGAAAGTGAAGAACCGGGAAGTTCAGTGTGGAGAGCAAGACTTGTAAATGTAGCAAGAGCTTGCTCTTTTGCAGTTGACAACTCCCTTTCTAGACGATTCTGAATTTCAGAGGTCACTCGTCTGGGTTGCAATGATGGTCCTGCGTTCAAAGATCTAGAACGTTGGAACGAAGACCTCACTTGTTCAAGTAATGGATTTTTAGACATAAACTACCTGAAACAGAAAATTAGATTAATTAGAAACACTAAAAAGAATAGGGTAACCTTGGGCACATAACCAGGGAAGAACTTTCGTTCAGTCCCCGGCAACGGCGCCAAAATTTGTTGTTAATATTATGTTAACTCGCAATTGTACGGGGCAATTAGTAGTATAGCAAGACAAGTACGAGGTCGTACCCACGAAGACTGAGAAGTTAAAACTAGTTATGTACTTAGATTACCAAATTCAAGAAAGTAGGAGGTTATGTCTAAAACAGAATTTAAAACAAGAGTGGTTGTGATTGTTGAACAAAAGAAGCAAAATGAAATTGCAAACAAAAACAAGTAAACAAATGTAACAAAGAGTGGTTTTAAGAGTTGGAAAACAGATTTTGAGACTAGGGCATTCGAATCACCATAACAATTCAATTCTGGGTTATAAAGATTCAAGTAACAAGTCTAATTCAGATTCAAAGATTGATTCTAGCTACAGTATGATTAGGCCATGGTGTTTGGTCCTAACCTTGTGTTCCTAATTCCCTAATTTGATCATTTGTTGTCTAACCTAAAATTAAGCATTAGGAACCCATTAAGCATAGAAGAACATTTTAAACAACCAAGTATGTATCTAATCCCTGTTGTCGAATGTCCATACATACTCTTCCTATTCATAGTTCAATTCGAATTAAAGCATGGTGTATACTCTTAATTCAAACCAAGATAGTTAACAAACAAGTTCTAATGGTGATCAATCATTCAAACAAGCATGTTAACTTATAAGCATAATGAATAAGAACATGAATCATGAATCAAACTTGAAACTCCAAACTTATAAACCCAGAATATTCATGTTAGGTTACATCGAAGCCCTAGTTATGGATTTAGCTACTCATAATGGAAAAGAGACTTGAACAGAAATGAGAAAACATAATGAATACAATAAGAGTAGAAAAACCCTTTTTCTGAAGTTCTTGTGGTGTCCAAGGCTTCTCCAAGTGCTTCTCCACTTCTAATGCTTCTCCAAGAGCTTCCCCACTTCTAGAAAGATGTATGAAGGATATGGAGGTGATTTGGGATGAGTTTGAGTGAGTGGTGATGGCTAAGGAAGATGAAATTCGTAGGGAAATGGAAGAGAGGTTTGCTGGAGTTGTTTTGGTGATTGTTGGAGTGTTTGGGATTTTGAGAGTGTTTGAGGATGGTTGGAGTGAATTGTGGGGGTTGTGAATCTCATGATTTGTTGTGTCTTGAATGTGGAATGGATGTGGTATTTATAGGGAGAGGGGAGTGACAAATCTGAATTCAATATGGCTAATGCATACAACACTTGCATTATAAAAGATGAATTGGTTGATGCACTTCACTAATGCATACAACACTTGCATTATAAAATCTGAATTGGTTGATGCACTTCACCAATAGATCCCACCAGCAGCCCTAGCTCATCTTCATGTCACCATGACCAAGCTTCCAACCAGAAATGATAGCTCATACCTAGCTCACCATGACCAAGCATCCAACCAGCACATGCTGAGGTCAGCATAACCAGCAACTTCAAGGGCTTACAACTTGGGCTTCTCTTAATCAAATTAGGACTTTAAGCACTCGAAATTGAAGTTCAGAATGTCTTCTTTCCAGCCATATGTCATTTGGGCCAATCCAAGGTCGGAGGAGGAAGTTAAGGCCAAAACAAATTGCTAACTCATTTTGCGCGCTGATAAAATCCATCCTGAGCATGGCTCTGTGTTTGCTAGGTAACAGACTCCATATTTATCCAATGGGGCTGACTTTTGGATATGTTATAGTACACACCCATTGGAACAACTTTCATGAAGAATGCTGCCTCATCCGAGCTGTGTAGGTTGCTGAAACAAAGCTTGCAATATGACCTACGGAACTGGACTGGCAGGGGGCTGTAGCCAAAATGAGTTTGTCTTTTAAGCTCTTCTTCCATTCATCCAAATTAGGCCTTAACATGCTTGAATTGCATGAATTATGCTCTCTTGCTCTATTGGCCTACAAAACACACAAAGGGAGGGAAATAACTTAGAATTATAGGAACTAAGCAAAAGAAGTAAGTAAATTGGGCATGTATATGTATGAAATTATGAGCTTAACACTCACCAAATGACTCCTCCCACCATATTATGAAGTTGCCCAAGTTTTGGGCTCGATCGGAAATCAATACGTGTGAGGAATGGGACAATTCAAGTTCAACGACAGTTCGTTCCTAATTGGAGTGTTTGGTGTATTCCATACTTCTAGCGATTGGAGTTCACTCAAAACTCACCAAATGACTCCCCCCACCATATTATGATGTTGCCCAAGTTTTGGGCTCGATCCGAAATCAATAGGTGTTCGAAATTGGACAATTCAGGTTCAACGGCAGTTCGTTCCTAATTGGAGTGGTTGGTGTATTCCATACTTCTAGCGATTCGATTTCACTCAAATCTCACCAAAAGACTCCTCCCACCATATTATGATGTTGCCCAAGTTTTGGGCTCGATCCAAAATCAATAGGTGTGAGAAATTGGACAATTCAAGTTCAACGGCAGTTCGTTCCTAATTGGAGTGGTTGGTGTATTCCATACTTCTAGCGATTCGATTTCACTCAAAACTCAGCAAATGACTCCTCCCACCATATTATGATGTTGCCCAAGTTTTGGGCTCGATCCAAAATCAAAAGGTGTTCGAAATTGGACAATTCAAGTTCAACTGCAGTTCGTTCCGAATTGGAGTGGTTGGTGTATTCCATACTTCCAGCGATTGGATTTCACTCAAAACTCACCAAATGACTCCTCCCACCATATTATGATGTTGCCCAAGTTTTGGGCTCGATCCGAAATCAATAGGTGTTCAAAATTGGACAATTCAAGTTCAACGGCAGTTTGTTCCTAATTGGAGTGGTTGGTGTATTCCATTACCCTAGCGATTGGATTTCACTCAAAACTCACCAAATGACTCCTCCCACCATATTATGATGTTGCACAAGTTTAGGGTTCGATCCGAAATCAATAGGTGTGAGAAATTGGACAATTCAAGTTCAACGGCAGTTCGTTCCTAATGGGAGTGGTTGGTGTATTCCAAACTTCTAGAGAATTGGATTTCACTCAAAACTCACCAAATGACTCCTCCCACCATATTATGATGTTGCCCAAGTTTTGGACTAGATCCGAAATCAATAGGTGTTCCAAATTGGACAATTCAAGTTCAACGGCAGTTCGTTCCTAATTGGAGTGGTTGGTGTATTCCATACTTCTAGCGATTGGATTTCACTCAAAACTCACCAAATGAATCCTCCCACCATATTATGGTGTTGCCCAAGTTTTGGGCTCGATCCGAAATCAATAGGTGTTCGAAATTGGACAATTCAAGTTCAACGGCAGTTCGTTCCTAATTGGAGTGGTTGGTGTATTCCATACTTCTAGCGATTGGATTTCACTCAAAACTCACCAAATGACTCCCCCCACCATGTTATGATGTTGTCCAAGTTTTGGGATAGATCCGAAATCAATAGGTGTTCGAAATTGGACAATTCAAGTTAAACGGCAGTTCGTTCCTAATTGGAGTGGTTGGTGTATTCCATACTTCTAGCGATTGGATTTCACCCAAAACTCACCAAATGACTCCTCCCACCACATTATGTTGTTGCCCAAGTTTTGGTCTCGATCCGAAATCAATAGGTGTTCGAAATTGTACAATTCAATTTCAACGGCAGTTCGTTCCTAATTGGAGTGGTTGGTGTATTCCATACTTCTAGCGATTGGATTTCACTCAAAACTCACCAAATGACTCCTCCCACAATATTATGATGTTGCCCAAGTTTTGGGCACGATCCGAAATCAATAGGTGTTCGAAATTGGACAATTCAAGTTCAACGGCAGTTCGTTCCTAATTGGAGTGGTTGGTGTATTCCGTACTTCTAGCGATTGGATTTCACTCAAAACTCACCAAATGACTCCTATCACGATATTATGATGTTGCCCAAGTTTTGGGCTCGATCCGAAATCAATAGGTGTTCGAAATTGGACAATTCAAGTTCAACGGCAGTTCGTTCCTAATTGGAGTGGTTGGTGTATTCCATACTTCTAGCGATTGGATTTCACCCAAAACTCACCAAATGACTACTCCCACCATATTATGTTGTTGCCCAAGTTTTGGGCTCGATCCGAAATCAATAGGTGTTCGAAATTGTACAATTCAATTTCAACGGCAGTTCGTTCGTAATTGGAGTGGTTGGTGTATTCCATACTTCTAGCGATTGGATTTCACTCAAAACTCACCAAATGACTCCTCCCACCATATTATGATGTTGCCCAAGTTTTGGGCACGATCCGAAATCAATAGGTGTTCGAAATTGGACAATTCAAGTTCAACGGCAGTTCGTTCCTAATTGGAGTGGTTGGTGTATTCCGTAATTCTAGCGATTGGATTTCACTCAAAACTCACCAAATGACTCCTATCACGATATTATGATGTTGCCCAAGTTTTGGGCTCGATCCGAAATCATTAGGTGTTCGAAATTGGACAATTCAATTTCAACGGCAGTTCGTTCCTAATTGGAGTGGTTGGTGTATTCCATACTTCTAGCGATTGGATTTCACTCAAAACTCACCAAATGACTCCTCCCACCATATTATGATGTTGCCCAAGTTTTGGGGTCGATCCGAAATCCATAGGTGTGAGAAATTGAACAATTCAAGTTCAACGGCCGTTCGTTCCTAATTGGAGTGGTTGGTGTATTCCATACTTCTAGAGATTGGATTTCACTCAAAACCCCCCAAATGACTCCTCCCACCATATTATGATGTTGCCCAAGTTTTCGGCTCGATCCGAAATCAATAGGTGTTCCAAATTGGACAATTCAAGTTCAACGGCAGTTCGTTCCTAATTGGAGTGGTTGGTGTATTCCATACTTCTAGCGATTGGATTTCACTCAAAACTCACCAAATGACTCCTCCCACCATATTATGATGTTGCCCAAGTTTTGGGCTCGATCCGAATTCAGTAGGTGTGAGAAATTGGACAATTCAAGTTCAACGGCAGTTCGTTCCTAATTGGAGTGGTTGGTGTATTACATACTTATAGCGATTGGATTTCACTCAAAACTCACCAAATGACTCCTCACACCATATTATGATGTTGCCCAAGTTTGGGGCTCGATCCGAAATCAATAGGTGTGAGAAATTGGACAATTCGATTTCAACAGCATTTCGTTCCTAATTGGAGTGGTTGGTGTATTCCATACTTCTAGCGATTGGATTTCACTCACAACTCACCAAATGACTCCTCCCACCATGTTATGATGTTGCCCAAGTTTGGGGCTCGATCCGAAATCAATAGGTGTGAGAAATTGGACAATTCAAGTTCAACGGCATTTCGTTCCTAATTGGAGTGGTTGGTGTATTCCATACTTCTAGCGATTGGATTTCACTCAAAACTCACCAAATGACTCCTCCCACCATATTATGATGTTGCCCAAGTTTTGGGCACGATCCGAAATCAATAGGTGTGAGAAATTGGACAATTCAAGTTCCACGGCAGTTCGTTCCTAATTGGAGTGGTTGGTGTATTCCGTACTTCTAGCGATTGGATTTCACTCAAAACTCACCAAATGACTCCTATCACGATATTATGATGTTGCCCAAGTTTTGGGCTCGATCCGAAATCATTAGGTGTTCGAAATTGGACAATTCAATTTCAACGGCAGTTCGTTCCTAATTGGAGTGGTTGGTGTATTCCATACTTCTAGCGATTGGATTTCACTCAAAACTCACCAAATGACTCCCCCCACCATATTATGATGTTGCCCAAGTTTGGGGCTCGGTCCGAAATCAATAGGTGTGAGAAATTGGACAGTTCAAGTTCAAGGGAAGTTCGTTCCGAATTGGAGTGGTTGGTGTATTCTATACTTCTAGCGATTGGATTTCACGCAAAACTCACCAAATGACTCCTCCCACCATATTATGATGTTGCCCAAGTTTTGGAGTCGATCCGAAATCAATAGGTGTGAGAAATTGGACAATTCAATTTCAACGGCAGTTCGTTCCTAATTGGAGTGGTCGGTGTATTCCATACTTCGAGCGATTGGATTTCACTCAAAACTCACAAATGACTCCTCCCACCATATTATGATGTCGCCCAAGTTTTGGGATCGATCCGAAATCAATAGGTGTTCGAAATTGGACAATTCAAGTTCAACGGCAGTTCGTTCCTAATTGGAGTGGTTGGTGTATTCCATACTTCTAGCGATTGGATTTCACTCAAAACTCACCAAATGACGCCTCCCACCATATTATGACGTTGCCCAAATTTTGGGATCGATCCGAAATCAATAGGTGTTCCAAATTGGACAATTCAAGTTCAACGGCAGTTCGTTCCTAACTGGAGTGGTTGGTGTATTCCATACTTCTAGCGATTGGATTTCACTCAAAACTCACCAAATGACTCCTCCCACCATGTTATGATGTTGCCCAAATTTTGGGCTCGATCCGAAATCAATAGGTGTTCTAAATTGGACAATTCAAGTTCAACGGCAGTTCATTCCTAATTGGAGTGGTTGGTGTATTCCATACTTTTAGCGATTGGATTTCACTCAAAACTCACCAAATGACTCCTCCCACTGTATTATGATGTTGCCCAAGTTTGGGGCTCGATCCGAACTCAATAGGTGTGAGAAATTGGACAATTTAAGTTCAACGGCAGTTTGTTCAGACTTGGAGTGGTTGGTGTATTCCATACTTCTAGCGATTGGATTTCACTCAAAACTCACCAAATGACTCCTCCCACCATATTATGATGTTGCCCAAGTTTTTGGGTCGATCCGAAATCCATAGGTGTGAGAAATTGGACAATTCAAGTTCAACGGCCGTTCATTCCTAATTGGAGTGGTTGGTGTAGTCCATACTTCTAGAGATTGGATTTCACTCAAAACCCCCCAAATGACTCCTCCCACCATATTATGATGTTGCCCAAGTTTTGGGCTCGATCCGAAATCAATAGGTGTGAGAAAGTGGACAATTCAAGTTCAACGGCAGTTCGTTCCTAATTGGAGTGGTTGGTGTATTCCATACTTCTAGCGATTGGATTTCACTCAAAACTCACCAAATGACTCCTCCCACCATATTATGCTGTTACCCAAGTTTTGGGCTCGATCCGAAATCAATAGGTGTGAGAAATTGGACAATTGAAGTTCAACGGAAGTTCGTTCCTAATTGGAGTGGTTGGTGTATTCAATACTTCTAGCGATTGGATTTCACTCAAAACTCACCAAGTGACTCCTCCCACCATATTATGATGTTGCCCAAGTTTTGGTCTCGAACCGAAATCAATAGGTGTTCCAAATTAGACAATTCAAGTTCAACGGCAGTTCGTTCCTAATTGGAGTGGTTGGTGTATTCCATACTTCTAGCGATTGGATTTCACTCAAACCTCACTAAATGACTCCTCCCGCCATATTATGATGTTGCCCAAGTTTTGGTCTCGATCCGAAATCAATAGGTGTTCCAAATTAGACAATTCAAGTTCAACGACAGTTCGTTCCAAATTGGAGTGGTTGGGGTATTCCATACTTCTAGCGATTGGATTTCACTGAAAACTCACCAAATGACTCCTCCCGCCATATTGTGATGTTGCCCAAGTTTGGGGCTCGATCCGAAATCAATAGATGTGAGAAATTGGACAATTCAAGTTCAACGGCAGTTCGTTCCTAATTGGAGTGGTTGGTGTATTCCATACTTCTAGCGATTGGATTTCACTCAAAACTCACCAAATTACTCCTCCCACCATATTATGGTGTTGCCCAAGTTTTGGGCTCGATCCGAAATCAATAGGTGTGAGAAATTGGACAATTCATGTTCAACGGCAGTTCGTTCCTAATTGGAGTGGTTGGTGTATTCCATACTTCTAGCGATTGGATTTCACTCAAAACTCGCCACATGACTCCTCCCGCCATATTATGATGTTGCCCAAGTTTTGGGCTCGATCCGAAATCAATAGGTGTTCCAAATTGGACAATTCAAGTTCAACGGCAGTTCGTTCCTAATTGGAGTGGTTGGGGTATTCCATACTTCTAGCGATTGGATTTCACTCAAAACTCACCAAATGACTCCTCCCATCATATTATGATGTTGCCCAAGTTTTGGGCTCGATCCGAAATCAATAGGTGTGAGAAATTGGACAATTCAAGTTCAACGGCAGTTCGTTCCTAATTGGAGTGGTTGGTGTATTCCATACTTCTACCGATTGGATTTCAATCAAAACTCACCAAATGACTCCTCCCACCATATTATGATGTGGCCCAAGTTTTGGGCTCGATCCGAACTCAATAGGTGTGAGAAATTGGACAATTTAAGTTCAATG
Organism: Prunus avium; assembly: GCF_965620075.1. Classification (NCBI taxonomy): domain Eukaryota; kingdom Viridiplantae; phylum Streptophyta; class Magnoliopsida; order Rosales; family Rosaceae; genus Prunus; species Prunus avium. Next base: position 17,892,444 of record NC_142291.1, on the reverse strand, counting down.
GCAGTTCGTTCCTAATTGGAGTTGTTGGTGTATTCCGTACTTCTAGCGATTAGATTTCACTCAAAACTCACCAAATGACTCCTCCCACCATATTATGATGTTGCCCAAGTTTTGGGCTCGATCCGAAATCAATAGGTGTGAGAAATTGGACAATTCAAGTTCAACGGCAGTGCGTTCCTAATTGGAGTGGTTGGTGTATCCCGTACTTCTAGCGATTGGATTTCACTCAAAACTCACCAAATGACTCCTCCCACCATATTATGAAGTTGCCCAAGTTTTGGGCTCGATCCGAAATCAATAGGTGTGAGAAATTGGACAATTCAAGTTCAACGAAAGTTCGTTCCTAATTGGGGTGGTTGGTGTATTCCATACTTCTAGCGAATGGATGTCACTCAAAACTCACTAAATGACTCCTCCCACCATACTATGACGTTGCCCAAGTTTTGGTCTCGATCCGGAATCAATAGGTGTTCCAAATTGGACAATTCAAGTTCAACGGCAGTTCGTTCCTAATTGGAGTGGTTGGTGTATTCCATACTTCTAGCGATTGGATTTCACTCAAAACTCACCAAATGACTCCTCCCACCATATTATGATGTTGCCCAAGTTTTGGGCTCGATCCGAACTCAATAGGTGTGAGAAATTGGACAATTTAAGTTCAACGGTAATTCGTTCCTAATTGGAGTTGTTGGTGTATTCCATACTTCTAGCGATTGGATTTCACTCAAAACTCACCAAATGACTCCTCCCACCATATTATGATGTTGCACAAGTTTGGGGTTCCATCCGAAATCAATAGGTGTGAGAAATTGGACAATTCAAGTTCAACGGCAGTTCGTTCCGAATTGGAGTGGTTGGTGTATTCCGTACTTCTAGCGATTGGATTTCACTCAAAACTCACCAAATGAGTCCTCCCACCATATTATGATGTTTCCCAAGTTTTGGGCTCGATCTGAAGTCAGTAGGTGTGAGAAATTGGACATTTCAAGTTCAACGGCAGTTCGTTCCTAATTGGAGTGGTTGGTGTATTCCATACTTCTAGCGATTGGATTTCACTCAAAACTCACCAAATGACTCCTCCCATCATATTATGATGTTAGCCAAGTTTTGGGCTCGATCCGAAATCAATAGGTGTGAGAAATTGGACAATTCAAGTTCAACGGCAGTTCGTTCCTAATTGGAGTGGTTGGTGTATTCCATACTTCTAGCGATTGGATTTCACTCAAAACTCACCAAATGACTCCTCCCACCATATTATGATGTTGCCCAAGTTTTGGGCTCGATCCGAAATCAATAGGTGTTCCAAATTGGACAATTCAAGTTCAACGGCAGTTCGTTCCTAATTGGAGTGGTTGGTGTATTCCATACTTCTAGCGATTGGATTTCACTGAAAACTCACCAAATGACTCCTCCCACCATATTCTGATGTTGCCCAAGTTTTGGGCTCGATCCGAACTCAATAGGTGTGAGAAATTGGACAATTTAAGTTCAATGACAGTTCGTTCCTAATTGGAGTTGTTGGTGTACTCCGTACTTCTAGCGATTGGATTTCACTCAAAACTCACCAAATGACTCCTCCCACCATATTATGATGTTGCCCAAGTTTTGGGCTCGATCCAAAATCAATAGGTGTGAGAAATTGGACAATTCAAGTTCAACGGCAGTTCTTTCCTAATTGGAGTGGTTGGTGTATTCTGTACTTCCAGCGATTGGATTTCACTCAAAACTCACCAAATGACTCCTCCCACCATATTATGATGTTGCCCAAGTTTTGGGCTTGATCCGAAATCAATAGGTGTGAGAAATTGGACAATTCAAGTTCAACGACAGTTCGTTCCTAATTGGGGTGGTTGGTGTATTCCATACTTCTAGCGATTGGATTTCACTGAAAACTCACCAAATGACTCCTCCCACCATATTATGATGTTGCCCAAGTTTTGGGCTCGATCTGAAATCAATAGGTGTGAGAAATTGGACAACTCAAGTTCAACGGCAGGTCGTTCCTAATTGGAGTGGTTGGTGTATTCCATACTTCTAGCGATTGGATTTCACTCAAAACTCACCAAATGACTCCTCCCACCATATTATGATGTTGCCCAAGTTTTGGGCTCGATCCGAAATCAATAGGTGTGAGAAATTGGACAATTCAAGTTCAACGGCAATTCGTTCCTAATTGGAGTGGTTGGTGTATTCCATACTTCTAGCGATTGGATTTCACTCAAAACTCACCAAATGACTCCTCCCACCATATTATGATGTTGACCAAGTTTTGGGCTCGATCCGAAATCAATAGGTGTTCCAAATTGGACAATTTAAGTTCAACGACAGTTTGTTCCTAATTGGAGTGGTTGGTGTATTCCATACTCCTAGCGATTGGATTTCACTCAAAACCCACCAAATCACTCCTCCCACCATATTATGATGTCGCCCAAGCTTTGGGCTCGATCCGAAATCAATAGGTGTTCCAAATTGGACAATTCAAGTTCAACGGCAATAATTTCCTAACTGGAGTGGTTGGTGTATTCCATACTTCTAGCGATTGGATTTCACTCAAAACTCACCAAATGACTCCTCCCAACGTATTATGATGTTGCCCAAGTTTTGGGCTCGATCCGGAATAAATAGGGGTGAGAAATTGGTCAATTCAATTTCAACGACAGTTCATTCCTAATTGGAGTGGTTGGTGTATTCCATACTTCTAGCGATTGGATTTCACTCAAAACTCACCAAATGACTCCTCCCACCATATTATGATGTCTCCCAAGCTTTGGGCTCGATCCGAAATCAATAGGTGTTCCAAATTGGACAATTGAAGTTCAACGACAGTTCGTTCCAAATTGGAGTGGTTGGTGTATTCCACACTTATAGCAACTGGATTTCACTCAAAACTCACCAAATGACTCCTCCCACCGTATTATGATGTTGCACAAGTTTGGGGTTTGATCCGAAATCAATAGGTGTGAGAAATTGGACAATTCAAGTTCAACGGCAGTTCGTTCCTAATTGGAGTGGTTGGTGTATTCCATACTTCTAGCGATTTGATTTCACTAAAAACTCACCAAATGACTCCTCCCACCATATTATGATGTTGCCCAACTTTGGGGCTTGATCCGAAATCAATAGGTGTGAGAAATGGGACAATTTAAGTTCAACGACAGTTCGTTCCTAATTGGAGTGGTTGGTGTATTCCATACTACTAGCTATTGGATATCACTCAAAACTCACCAAACGACTCCTCCAACCATATTATGATGTTGCCCAAGTTTTGGGCTCAATCCGAAATCAATAGGTGTTCCAAATTGGACAATTCAAGTTCAACGGCAGTTCGTTCCTAATTGGAGTGGTTGGTGTATTCCATACTTCTAAAGATTGGATTTCACTCAAAACTCACCAAATGACTCCTCCCTACAGATTATAATGTTGCCCAAGTTTTGGGCTCGACCCGAAATCAATAGGTGTGAGAAATTAGACAATTCAACTTCAACGGTAGTTCGTTCCTAATTGGAGTGGTTGGTGTATTCCATACTTCTAGAGATTGGATTTCACTCAAAACTCACCAAATGACTCCTCCCACCATATTATGATGTTGCCAAAGTTTGGGGATCAATCCGAAATCAATAGGTGTGAGAAATTGGACAATTCAAGTACAACGGCAGTTCGTTCCTAATTGGAGTGGTTGGTGTATTCCATACTTCTAGCGATTGGATTTCACTCAAAACTCACCAAATGACTCCTCCCACCATATTATGATGTTGCCCAAGTTTTGGGCTCGATCCGAAATCAATAGGTGTGAGAAATTGGACAATTCAAGTTCAACGGCTGTTCGTTCCTCATTGGAGTGGTTGGTGTATTCCATACTTCTAGCGATTGGATTTCACTCAAAACTCACCAAATGACTCCTCCCACCATATTATGATGTTGCCCAAGTTTTGGGCTCGATCCGAAATCAATAGGTGTGAGAAATTGGACAATTCAAGTTCAACGGCAATTCGTTCCTAATTGGAGTGGTTGGTGTATTCGATACTTCTAGCGATTGGATTTCACTGAAAACTCACCAAATGACTCCTCCCACCATATTATCATGTTCCCCAGGTTTTGGGCTCGATCTGAAATCAATAGGATTGAGAAATTGGACAATTCAAGTTCAACGGCAGTTCGTTCCTAATTGGAGTGGTTGGTGTATTCCATACTTCTGGCGATTGGATTTCACTCAAAACTCACTAAATGACTCCTCCCACCATATTACGATGTTCTCCAAGTTTTGGTCTCGATCCGAAATCAATAGGTGTGAGAAATTGGACAATTCAAGTTCAACGGCAGTTCGTTCCTAATTGGAGTGGTTGGTGTATTCCATACTTCTAGCGATTGGATTTCACTCAAAACTCACCAAATGGCTCCTCCCACCATATTATCATGTTGCCCAAGTTTTGGGCTCGAACCGAAATCAATAGGTGTGAGAAATTGGACAATTCAAGTTCAAAGGCAGTTCGTTCGAAATTGGAGTGGTTGGGGTAATTCATAGTTCTGGCGATTGGATTTCACTCAAAACATACCAAATGACTCCTCCCACCATATTATGATGTTGCCGAAGTTTTGGGCTCGAACCGAAATCAATAGGTGTGAGAAATTGGACAATTCAAGTTCAAAGGCAGTTCGTTCGAAATTGGAGTGGTTGGGGTAATTCATAGTTCTGGCGATTGGATTTCACTCAAAACATACCAAATGACTCCTCCCACCATATTATGATGTTGCCGAAGTTTTGGGCTCGATCCGAAATCAATCGGTGTGAGAAATTGGACAATTCAAGTTCAACGGCAGTTCGTTCCTAATTGGAGTAGTTGGTGTATTCCATACTTCAAGCGATTGGATTTCACTAAAAAGTCACCAAATGACTCCTCCCAGCATATTATGGTGTTGCCCAAGTTTGGGGCTCGATCCTAAATCAATAGGTGTGAGAAATTGGACAATTCAAGTTCAACGGCAATACATTCCTAATTGGAGTGGTTGGTGTATTCCATACTTCTTGCGATTGGATTTTGACTCAAAACTCACCAAATGACTCCACCCACCATATTATGATGTTGCCCAAGTTTTGGGCACGATCCGAAATCTATAGGTGTGAGAAATTGGACAATTCAAGTTCAACGACAGTACGTTCGTAACTGCAGTGGTTTTTGTATTCCATACTTCTAGCGGTTGGATTTCACTCAAAACTCACCAAATGACTCCTCCCACCATATTATGATGTTGCCCAAGTTTTGGGCTCGATCCGAAATCAATAGGTGTAAGAAATTGGACAATTCAAGTTCAAAGGCAGTTCGTTCCAAATTGGAACGGTTGGGGTAATTCATAGTTCTGGCGATTGGATTTCACTCAAAACACCCCAAATGACTCCTCCCACCATATTATTATGTTGCCCAAGTTTGGGGCCCGATCTGAAATCATTAGGTGGGTGAAATTCGACAATTCAAGTTCAACGGCAGTTCGTTCCTAATTGGAGTGGTTGGTGTATTCGATACTTCTAGCGATTGGATTTCACTCAAAACTCACCAAATGACTTCTCCCACCATATTATCATGTTCCCCATGTTTTGGGCTCGATCCGAAATCAATATGTTTGAGAAATTGGACAATTCAAGTTGAACGGCAGTTCGTTCATAATTGGAGTGGTTGGTTTATTACATACTTCTAGGGATTGGATTTCACTCAAAACTCAACAAATGACTCCTCCCACCATATTCTGTTGTTGCCCAAGTTTTTGGCTCGATTCGAAATCAATAGGTTTAAGAAATTGGAAAATTCAAGTTCAACGGCAGTTCGTTCCCAATTGGAGTGGTTGGTGTATTCCACACTTCTAGCGATTGGATTTCACTCAAAACTCACCAAATGACACCTCCCAGCATATTATGATGTTGCCCAAGTTTTGGGCTCGGTCCGAAATCAACAGATGTAAGAAATTGGACAACTCAAGTTCAAAGGCAATTCGTTCCAAATTGGAGTGGTTGGGGTAATTCATAGTTCTGGCGATTGGATTTCAATCAAAACACACCAAATGACTCCTCCCACCATATTATGATGTTGCCCAAGTTTGGGGCTGGATCCGAACTCAGTAGGTGTAAGAAATTGAACAATTCAAGTTCAACGGCAGTTCGTTCCTAATTGGAGTGGTTGCTGTATTCCATACTTCTAGTGATTGGATTTCACTCAAAACTCACCAAATGACTCCTCCCACCGTAGTATAATGTTGCCCAAGTTTTGGGCTCGATCTGAAATCAATAGGTGTGAGAAATTGGACAATTCAAGTTCAACGGCTGTTCGTTCCTAATTGGAGTGGTTGGTGTATTCCATACTTCTAGCGATTGGATTTCACTCAAAACTCACCAAATGACTCCTCCCCCCATATTATGATGTTGCACAAGTTTGGGGTTCCATCCGAAATCAATAGGTGTGAGAAATTGGACATTTCAAGTTCAACGGCAGTTCGTTCCTAATTGGAGTGGTTGCTGTATTCCACACTTCTAGCGATTGGATTTCACTCCAAACTCACCAAAGGACTCCTCCCACCATATTATGAAGTTGCCCAAGTTTTGGGCTCGATCCGAAATCAATAGGTGTGAGAAATTGGACAATTCAAGTTCCACGGCAGTTCGTTCCTAATTGGAGTGGTTGGTGTATTCCATACTTCTAGCGATTGGATTTCACTCAAAACTCACCAAATGACTCCTCCCACCATATTATGACATTTCCCAAGTTCGGGGCTCGATCCGAAATCAATAGGTGAAAGAAATTGGACAATTCAAGTTCAACGGCAGTTCGTTCCTAATTGGAGTAGTTGGTGTATTCCATATTTCTAGCGATTGGATTTCACCCAAAACTCACCAAATGACCCCTCCCACCATATTATCATGTTGCCCAATTTTTGGGCTCGATCCGAAATCAAGAGGTGTGAGAAATTGGACAATTCAAGTTCAACAGCAGTTCGTTCCTAAGTGGAGTGGTTGGTGTATTCCATACTTCTAGCTAATGGATTTCACTCAAAACTCACAAAATGACTCCTCCCACCATATTATGATGTTGCCCAAGTTTTGGGCTCGATCCGAAATCAATGGGTGTGAGAAATTGGACAATTCAAGTTCAACGGCAGTTCGTTCCTAATTGTAGTGGTTGGTGTATTCCATACTTCTAGCTGATGGATTTCACTCAAAACTCACAAAATGACTCCTCCCACCATATTATTGTAAAAAAAAAAAAACTTAAAAATTTAAATTAAAATAAATAAAAAAATTTGGCATTGTTCTAGCATGATATGATTAAAACCTTCTTTACACTTGCCATTTGTTTCATAATTTTCCAATTAAAGGATTTGCATGACCCAAAGAATTGTATCAAGCATAAATTAGACTTATATAACCATATAATGTGAGCTTTTGAGCCTTGTGCTTCATTTCATGAGTGTTATACACATACTCTTATTTTCTTGTCATCAAAGTTGTTGTTTGATCTCATTATTCATTGATTTGGTTGAACACTTAAAAGTCATTCATTCTTATGCAATTTGATTTCATGACATTTAAGAAGTGATATTAAGGCCCTCTTTGGATCGTTTGTGCTTTTCAAGCTAACCTTATGCATGCTTAAGCATGATTTTCCATTGTTAACCATTTTGAGCCTACATGTAAACCTTTTCTTTCATTTTACCAATTATATTTTCTCGCCTTAGCCCGAAAAATAAATATTTTACCTTTCTAAGGAACTCATGAGCTCTAATTCGGATGTGTTTTTCATGCTAAGTTTGGGATGGGATATTACATAAAAAAATAAAAATAAAAAAATAAAAACTTCACTCAATTGGTGAAAGAAAAAAAAAAAAAAAAAAGTTGTGATTAAGTGGTGGTTGATTAAAAATTCATTTTTGGGCCTTCAAAATAAATTGGCATTTGGAAAGGAGTATGAATCATTGTAAATGAAGGTATAAGGAGTTTTGATCATGTAAAAGAAAAAATCTAATCATGATGATTCGAAGTCTTGTAAACTATTATTTTATGCTCTTACATTTTGAGTTCCTTGGACTTTGTATTATCCATACCTTTCATTTCTTACTCACCTTACACCATTGACCCCATTACAACCTATAATAAAGACCTAAATTGATCTTAAATGTCATATGGTTGAATTGCATGCATTTTCTTACTTTTAAGTGTTTGGCATCCTTCTTGAGATCATATTAATGCAAGTTCTTCATCTTCCTATTTTTGAGTTAAGTCCCTTATGATTTAACTCTAATCTCATGTTTATAACTGAGTGTTGCATTGTAGCCCTCTTCTGAGTGATTCATTTGTGAGAGGACAACTTTGGTGAGATTTGAAGTTGCATTTGTGTTTGGTATGATTTTTGAAATTGTGTGAAAACTAAGATTGGGGAATTTGTTGCATTTGGCTATCACACTACTACACTTTGAGAATGTTGTGTTTTGAACTTTGCCGCCTTGTAAATAATGTCTAAAATTGAGTTTTTATTGTTAAAACTTTTGAGTCATGTGCATGAGTCATTTCTCTTCAGAAAATGTTCGGAATGATTGTTTTGAGTTTTTATTTATTTTTTTATTTTTTTATTTTATTTTTTGTTTTTGTAATTATTTTTGTTTTGGTTTTTGTTTTTTTCTTTTATTTTGCTTAAGGACTAACAAATCTAATAAGTTTTCTAACTACTTTGTTTTGTAGAATTAGTCAAGCGTTTGTGGGTATCGTTTCTGTTAAACCCTCAGGAGACACAACTCCTCCTACTAGGGATGCCTAGAGGTTTAAAGGTTTGTTGCATGTGCTCAATGCAATCGAGTTACCCGCGGAAGTGGTTTAGTTAACTTCTTGTTTTGTTTTTAACTTTGTTCTGTGTTGTTTTGCTCGAGGACTAGCAAAATCTAGGTTTGGGGGTATTTGATCGGTTCATAATTGTATATCATTTCGTACCCTTCTAGCTTATGATTTGGTTATGTTTTTGAGTTAAACTTGTGCTTTTAATCCTTTTTGTGTTTATCTTTCAGTTCATTGAGCTTTAGGTAACAATGATGGCTTTGGATAGGAAATGATGCAATCCATGCATGTTAAGGCCTGATTTGGGTGAATGGAAGAAGAGCTTAAAGACAAACTAAGTTGGGCCACACTTCTTGTCAGTCCAGTTTCGTAAGTCACCTTGCAGGTCTCATTTCAGCAATCTGCACAACTCGGATGAGGAGACATTCTTCATAGAGGTTGTTCAATTGGGTGTCTAGTATAACATATCCAAAATTCAGCCCAATTGAACATATGTGGAGTCCTTAGCCCGTCCAACACTGAACCATGCTCAGGAGGCTTTGCAGCTGCCAGCTTTGAGCCTTGTCTCCTCCTTTAAGCCATGTGCCTCACCCATGCTGCAACTGACTTTGGATCCAACATAATGAGTGAAGTGGGGAGGTATTCCAGCTATGAAAGTCTAAAGGAGCAAGTTGGTACATGCTGGAGCTATTAAAGAGAAAGCATGTGCATGCATGTAAAGCATAAATGAAATGAAGTCAATTACAGTCTCTGTTCGGCAGCCAAATTACAAGGCCCAAAACGCACACTTCTACTGCTCCGATGGGAATACTTGCTTCATAGAAGTTGTTCCAATGGGTGTCTAGTATAACATATCCAAATTTCAGCCCCATTGGATACATATTGAAAGCTCAGGCCTTCCTACACCAAACCTGGTGCAGAAGAACCGTTTTTTCCAACAAAGGTGAAGAAAACCCACATGGGTTGGCAGCAAAAGGCAGCCACAAATTGAACACCTTTGATAATCCCATGTGAAGAAAGCTTGGAGTGCAGCAAAAGAAGTATGGGATGGAATTGATTCCAACCACACTAACATAGACAAGATGAGGTGGGAGTTATGGGTTGTATTAAAGAAGGAATGGTGGTGTTGAATTTCATCATGTTGTTCCTCCCTCTTAGCCCTATAAATAGAGAAGCCTTCAAGCTTCAAAACACACCCCAAGGGGGGGAGCTCTCAAACACTTCTCTAGAGCTCCCTTCCCTTCTCTCCCTCAAATTCTCTTAGTTTCCTTTCAAGTTGTCAATTGTTGTAACAAAATGATTTTACTAAATTTTCCTTCAAGTTTTCTTATTAGTTCCACTTTACTTTTATTTGTAATGTACATTATTTCTTAAGTATTCAAGTTTAATTAGTTTCCAAGTTTCAATTATGGTTTTTGTTCTTATTCATTATGCTTATAAGTTAATATGCTAGTTTGAATGATTGATCACCATTTAGGCTTGCATGTTAGCTATCTTGGTTTGAATTAAGAGTAGACACCATGCTTTAATTCGAATATGAATAGGAAGAGTATGTATGGACATTCGACAACAGGGATTAGATACATGCATGGTTGTTTAAATTGTTCTTCTATGCTTAATGGGTTCCTAATGCTTCATTTTAGGTTAGACAACAAATGATCAAATTAGGGAATTAGGAACACAAGGTTATGACCAAACAGAATGGCTTAATCATACTTTAGCTAGAATCAATCCGTTAATCTAGTTGAACTTGGGAACTTATCTACTTGAGTTATTTTCTTTTCTTTCTTTCTTGTTTTCTTTCTTTTCTTTCTTGTTCTTCTGTTTTGTGTAGGAAAACTGAATTGGATTATTAAATCACCAATCCCTGTGGAATCGACCTCGCACTTACATATGTTACCGAACGACTCGTGCACTTGCGAGTATCACAAGTTGAAGATGCAGCTGAATCCATTTTGGTGCAGCTGAATCGACGCAAGGTGTATTCCATACTTCTAGCGATTGGATTTCACTCAAAACCCACCAAATGACTCCTCCCACCATATTATGATGTTGCATAAGTTTGGGGCCCGATCCGAAATCAATAGGTGTGAGAAATTGGACAATTCAAGTTCAACGGCAGTTTGTTCCTAATTGGAGTGGTTGGTGTACTCCATACTTCTAGCGATTGGATTTCACTCAAAACTCACCAAATGACTCCTCCCACCATATTATGATGTTGCCCAAGTTTTGGGCTCGATCTGATATCAATGGTGTGAGAAATTAGACAACTCAAGTTCAAGGCAGTTCGTTCCTAATTGGAGTGGTTGGTGCATTCCATACTTCTAGCGATTGGATTTCACTCAAAACTCACCAAAGGACTCCTCCCACCATATTATGATGTTGCCCAAGTTTTGGGCTCTATTCGAAATCAATAGTTGTGAGAAATTGGACAATTCAAGTTCAACGGCAGTTCGTTCCTAATTGGAGTGGTTGCTGTATTCCATACTTCAAGCGATTGGATTTCATTCAAAACTCACCAAATGACTCCTCCCACATTATTACGATGTTGCCCAAGTTTGGGACTCGAGCCGAAATCAATAGGTGTGAGAAATTGGACAATTCAAGTTCAACGGCAGTTCGTTCCTAATTGGAGTGGTTGGTGTGTTCCATACTTCTAGCCACTGGATTTCACTCAAAACTCACCAAACGACTCCTCCCACCATATTTTGACTAACCAAATGACTCCTCCCCCCATATTATGATGTTGCCCAAGTTTTGGGCTCGATCCGAAATCAATAGGTGAAAGAAATTGGACAATTCAAGTTCAACAGCAGTTCATTCCTAATTGGAGTGGTTGGTGTATTCCATACTTCTAGCGATTGGATTTCACTCAAAACTCACCAAATGACTCCTCCCACCATATTATGATGTTGCCCAAGTTTTGGGCTCGATCCGAAATCAATAGGTGTTCCAAATTGGACAATTCAAGTTCCGCGGCAGTTCGTTCCTAATTGGAGTGGTTGGTGTATTCCATACTTCTAAAGATTGGATTTCACTCAAAACACACCAAATGACTCCTCCCACCATATTATGTTGTTGCCCAAGTTTGGGGCTCGATCCGAAATCAATAGGTGTGCGAAATTGGACAATTCAAGTTCAACGGCAGTTCGTTCCTAATTGCAGTTGTTGGTGTATTCCACACTTCTAGCAATTGGATTTCACTCAAAACCCACCAAATGACTCCTCCCACCATATTATCAATCACCAAATGACTCCTCCCACCATATTATGATGTTGCCCAAGTTTTGGGCCCTATCCGAAATCAATAGGTGTGAGAAATTGGACAATTCAAGTTCAACGGCAGTTCGTTCCTAATTGGAGTGGTTGGTGTATTCCATACTTCTAGCGATTGTATTTCGCTCAAAACTCACCAAATGACTCCTCCCACCATATTATGAAGTTCCCCAAGTTTTGGGCCCTATCCGAAATCAATAGGTGTGAGAAATTGGACAATTGAAGTTCAACGGCAGTTCGTTCCTAATTGGAGTGGTTGGTGTATTCCATACTTCTAGCGATTGGATTTCGCTCAAAACTCACCAAATGACTCCTCCCACCATATTATGATGTTGCCCAACTTTGGGGCTCGAACCGAAATCAATAGGTGTGAAAAATTGGACAATTCAAGTTCAACGGCAGTTCGTTCCTAATTGGAGTGGTTGGTGTATTCCATACTTCTTGGTTTTAGATTTCACTCAAAACTCACCAAATGACTCCTCCCACCATATTATGTTGTTACCCAAGTTTGGGGCTCGATCCGAAATCAATAGGTGTGCGAAATTGGACAATTCAAGTTCAACGGCAGTTCGTTCCTAATTGCAGTTGTTGGTGTATTCCACACTTCTAGCAATTGGATTTCACTCAAAACCCACCAAATGACTCCTCCCACCATATTATGAATCACCAAATGACTCCTCCCACCATATTATGATGTTGCCCAACTTTTGGGCTCGATCCGAAATCAATAGGTGAAAGAAATTTGATAATTCAAGTTCAACGGCAGTTCCTTCCTAATTGGAATGGTTGGTGTATTCCATACTTCTAGCGATTTGATTTCATTCAAAACTCACCAAATTACTACTCCCACCGTATTATGATGTTGCCCATGTTTTGGGCACGATCCGAAATCAATAAGTGAAAGAAATTGGAAGATTCAAGTTCAACGGCAATTCGTTCCCAATTGGAGTGGTTGGTGTATTCCATACTTCTAAGGATTGGATTTCACTCAAAACTCACCAATTGACTCCTCCCACCATGTTATGATGTTGCCCAAGTTTTGAGCTCGATCCGAATTCAATAGGCGAAAGAAATTGGCCAATTCATGTTCAACGGCAGTTCGTTCCTAATTGGAGTGGTTTGTGTATTCCATACTTCTAGCGATTGGATTTAAATCAAAACTCGCCAAATGACTCCTCCCACCACATTATGATGTTGCCCAAGTTTTCGTCTCGATACGAAATCAATAGGTGCATTCCATACTTCTAGCGATTGGATTTCACTCAAAATTCACCAAATGACTCCTCCCAGCATATTATGATGTTGCCCAAGTTTGGGCTCGATCCGAAATCAATAGGTGAAAGAAATTGCACAATTCAAGTTCAACGGTAGTTCGTTCCTAATGGGAGTGGTTGGTGTAATCCATACTTCTAGAGATTGAATTTGAATCAAAACTCACCAAATGACTCCTCCCACCATATTATGATCTTGCCCAAGTTTTGGGCTCGATCCGAAATTAATAGGTGTTCCAAATTGGACAATTCAAGTTCAACGGCAGTTCGTTCCTAATTGGAGTGGTTGGTGTATTCCATACTTCTAGCGATTGGATTTCACTCAAAACTCTCCAAATGACTCCTCCCACCATATTATGATGTTGCCCACGTTTGGGCCCGATCCGAAATCAATTGGTGTGAGAAATTGGACAATTCAAGTTCAACGGCAGTTCGTTCCAAATTGGAGTGGTTGGTGTATTCCATACTTCTAGCGATTGGATTTCACTCAAAACTCACCAAATGACTCCTCCCACCATATTATGATGTTGCCCAAGTTTGGGGTTCGATCCGAAATCAATAGGTGTGAGAAATTGGACAATTCAAGTTCAACGGCAGTTCATTCCTAATTGTAGTGGTTGGTGTATTCCATACTTCTAGCGATTGGATTTCACTCAAAACTCACCAAATGACTCCTCCCACCATATTATTATGTTACCCAAGTTTTGGGCTCGATCCGAAATCAATTGGTGTGAGAAATTGGACAATTCAAGTTCAACGGCAGTTCGTTCCTAATTTTAGTGGTTGGTGTATTCCCTACTTCTAGCGATTGGATTTCACCCAAAACTCACCAAGTGACTCCTCCCACCATATTACGATGTTGCCCAAGTTTTGGGCTCGATCCGAAATTAATAGGTGTGAGAAATTGGACAATTCAGGTTCAACGGCAGTTCGTTCCTAATTGGAGTGGATGGTGTATTCCATACTTCTAGCGATTGGATTTCACTCAAAACTCCCCAAATGACTCCTCCCACCATATTGTGATGTTGCCCAAGTTTTGGGCACGATCCGAAATCAATAGGTGTGAGAAATTGGACACTTCAAGTTCAACGGCAGTTCGTTCCTAATTGGAGTTGTTGGTGTATTCCATACTTCTAGCGATTGGATTTCACTCAAAACTCACCAAATGACTCCTCCCACCATATTATGATGTTCCCCAGGTTTTGGGCTCGATCCGAAATCAATAGGTGAAAGAAATTGGACAATTCAAGTTCGACGGCAGTTCGTTCCTAATTGGAGTGGTTGGTGTATTCCATACTTCTAGCGATTGGATTTCACTCAAAACTCACCAAATGACTACTCAAACCATATTATGATGTTGCCCAAGTTTTGGGCACGATCCGAAATCAATAGGTGAAAGAAATTGGAAAATTCAAGTTCAACGGCAGTTCGTTCCTAATTCGAGTGGTTGGTGTATTCCATACTTCTAGCAATTTGATTTCACTCAAAACTCAACAAATGGCTCCTCCCACCATATTATGATGTTGCCCAAGTTTTGGGCTCGATCCGAAATCAATAGGTGTTCCAAATTGCACAATTCAAGTTCAACGGCAGTTCGTTACTAATTGGAGTGGTTGGTGTATTCCGTACTTCTAGCGATTGGATTTCACTCAAAACTCACCAAATGAGTCCTCCCACCATATTATGATGTTGCCCAAGTTTTGGGCTCGATCTGAAGTCAATAGGTGTGAGAAATTGGACAATTCAAGTTCAACGGCAGTTCGTTCCTAATTGGAGTGGTTGGTGTATTCCATACTTCTAGCGATTGGATTTCACTCAAAACTCACCAAATGACTCCTCCCATCATATTATGATGTTAGCCAAGTTTTGGGCTCGATCCGAAATCAATAGGTGTGAGAAATTGGACAATTCAAGTTCAACGGCAGTTCGCTCCTAATTGGACTGGTTGGTGTACTCCATACTTCTAGCGATTGGATTTCACTCAAAACTCCCCAAATGACTCCTCCCACCATATTATGATGTTGCCCAAGTTTGGGGCTCGATCCGAACTCAATAGGTGTGAGAAATTGGACAATTTAAGTTCAATGACAGTTCGTTCCTAATTGGAGTTGTTGGTGTACTCCATGCTTCTAGTGATTGGATTTCACTCAAAACTCACCAAATGACTCCTCCCACCATATTATGATGTTGCCCAAGTTTTGGGCTCGATCCGAAATCAATAGGTGTGAGAAATTGGACAATTCAAGTACAACGGCAGTTCGTTCCTAATTGGAGTGGTTGGTGTATTCCATACTTCTAGCGATTGGATTTCACTCAAAACTCACTAAATGACTTCTCCCACCATATTATGATGTTGCCCAAGTTTTGGTCTCGATCCGAAATCAATAGGTGTTCCAAATTGGACAATTCAAGTTCAACGGCAGTTCGTTCCTAATTGGAGTGGTTGGTGTATTCCATACTTCTAGCGATTGGATTGCACTAAAAACTCACCAAATGACTCCTCCCACCATATTATGATGTTGCCCAAGTTTTGGGCTCGATCCGAACTCAATAGGTGTGAGAAATTGGACAATTTAAGTTCAATGACAGTTCGTTCCTAATTGGAGTTGTTGGTGTACTCCGTACTTCTAGCGATTGGATTTCACTCAAAACTCACCAAATGACTCCTCCCACCATATTATGATGTTGCCCAAGTTTTGGGCTCGATCCAAAATCAATAGGTGTGAGAAATTGGACAATTCAAGTTCAACGGCAGTTCTTTCCTAATTGGAGTGGTTGGTGTATTCCGTACTTCTAGCGATTGGATTTCACTCAAAACTCACCAAATGACTCCTCCCACCATATTATGATGTTGCCCAAGTTTTGGGCTTGATCCGAAATCAATAGGTGTGAGAAATTGGACAATTCAAGTTCAACGACAGTTCGTTCCTTATTGGGGTGGTTGGTGTATTCCATACTTCTAGCGATTGGATTTCACTGAAAACTCACCAAATGACTCCTCCCACCATATTATGATGTTGCCCAAGTTTTGGGCTCGATCCGAAATCAATAGGTGTGAGAAATTGGACAATTCAAGTTCAACGGCAATTCGTTCCTAATTGGAGTGGTTGGTGTATTCCATACTTCTAGCGATTGGATTTCACTCAAAACTCACCAAATGACTCCTCCCACCATATTATGATGTTGACCAAGTTTTGGGCTCGATCCGAAATCAATACGTGTTCCAAATTGGACAATTCAAGTTCAACGACAGTTTGTTCCTAATTGGAGTGGTTGGTGTATTCCATACTCCTAGCGATTGGATTTCACTCAAAACCCACCAAATCACTCCTCCCACCATATTATGATGTCGCCCAAGCTTTGGGCTCGATCCGAAATCAATAGGTGTTCCAAATTGGCCAATTCAAGTTCAACGGCAGTTCGTTCCTAATTGGAGTGGTTGGTTTGTTCCATACTTCTAGCGATTGGATTTCACTCAAAACTCACCAAATGACTCCTCCCACCATATTATGATGTTGCCCAAGTTTTGGGCACGATCCGAAATCAATAAGTGAAAGAAATTGGAAGATTCAAGTTCAACGGCAATTCGTTCCCAATTGGAGTGGTTGGTGTATTCCATACTTCTAAGGATTGGATTTCACTCAAAACTCACCAATTGACTCCTCCCACCATGTTATGATGTTGCCCAAGTTTTGAGCTCGATCCGAATTCAATAGGTGAAAGAAATTGGGCAATTCATGTTCAACGGCAGTTCGTTCCTAATTGGAGTGGTTTGGTGTATTCCATAATTCTAGCGATTGGATTTCACTCAAAACTCACCAAATGATTCCTCCCACCGTATTACGAAGTTGCCCAAGTTTTGGGCTCGATCCGAAATCAATAGGTGTGAGAAATTGGACAATTCAAGTTCAACGGCAGTTCGTTCCTAATTGGAGTGGTTGGTGTATTCCATACTTCTAGCGATTGGATTTCACTCAAAACTCACCAAAGGACTCCTCCCACCATAGTATGCTGTTGCCCAAGTTTTGGGCTCGATCCGAAATCAATAGGTGTGAGAAAATGGACAATTCAAGTTCAACGGCAGTTCGTTCCTAATTGGAGTGGTTGGTGTATTCCATACTTCTAGCGATTGGATTTCACTCAAAACTCACCAAATGACTCCTCCCACCATATTATGATGTTGCCCAAGTTTTGGGCTCGATCCGAAATCAATAGGTGTGGGAAATTGGACAATTCAAGTTCAACGGCAGTTCGTTCCAAATTGGAGTGGTTGGTGTATTCCATACTTCTAGCGATTGGATTTCACTCAACACTCACCAAATGACTACTCCCACTATATTATGATGTTGCCCAAGTTTTGGGCTAGATCCGAAATCAATAGGTGTGAGAAATTGGACAATTCAAGTTCAACGGCAGTTCGTTCCTAATTGGAGTGGTTGGTGTATTCCAAACTTCTAGCAATTGGATTTCACTCAAAACTCACCAAATGACTCCTCCCACCATATTATGATGTCGCCCAAGTTTTGGGCTCGATCCGAAATCAATAGGTGTGAGAAATTGGACAATTCAATTTCAACGGCAGTTCGTTCCTAATTGGAGTGGTTGGTGTATTCCATACTTCTAGTGATTGGATTTCACTCAAAACTCACCCAATGACTCCTCCCACCATATTATGATGTTGCCCAAGTTTTCGGCTCGATCCGAAATCAATAGGTGTGAGAAATTGGACAATTCAAGTTCAACGGCAGTTCGTTCCTAATTGGAGTGGTTGGTGTATTCTATACTTCTAGCGATTGGATATCACTCAAAACTCTCCAAATGACTCCTCCCACCATATTATGATGTTGCCCAAGTTTTGGGCTCGATCCGAAATCAATTGGTGTGGGAAATTGGACAATTCAAGTTCAACGGCAGTTCGTTCCTAATTGGAGTGGTTGGTGTATTCCATACTTCTAGCGATTGGATTTCACTCAACACCCACCAAATGACTACTCCCACCATATTATGATGTTGCCCAAGTTTTGGGCTCGATCCGAAATCAATAGGTGTGAGAAGTTGGACAATTCAACTTCAACGGCAGTTCGTTCCTAATTGGAGTGGTTGGTGTATTCCAAACTTCTAGGAATTGGATTTCACTCAAAACTCACCAAATGACTCCTCCCACCATATTATGATGTCGCCCAAGTTTTGGGCTCGATCCGAAATCAATAGGTGTGACAAATTGGACAATTCAATTTCAACGGCAGTTCGTTCCTAATTGGAGTGGTTGGTGTATTCCATGCTTCTAGTGATTGGATTTCACTCAAAACTCACCCAATGACTCCTCCCACCATATTATGATGTTGCCCAAGTTTTGGGCTCAATCCGAAATCAATAGGTGTGAGAAATTGGACAATTCAAGTTCAACGGCAGTTCGTTCCTAATTGGAGTGGTTGGTGTATTCCATACTTCTAGCGATTGGGTTTCACTCAAAACTCAGCAAATTACTCCTCCCAACATATTATGATGTTGCCCAAGTTTGGGGCTCGACCCGAAATCAATAGGTGTGAGAATTTGGACAATTCAAGTTCAACGTCAGTTCGTTCCTAATTGGAGTGGTTGGTGTATTCCATAATTCTAGCGATTGGATTTCACTAAAAACTCACCAAATGACTCCTCCCACCATATTATGATGTTGCCCAAGTTTTGGGCTCGATCCGAAATCAATAGGTGTTCCAAATTGGACAATTCAAGTTTAACGGCAGTTCGTTCCTAATGGGAGTGGTTGGTGTATTCCATACTTCTAGCGATTGGATTTCACTCAAAACTCACCAAATGATTCCTCCCACCATATTATGATGTTGCCCAAGTTTTGGGCTCGATCCGAAATCAATAGGTGTCAGAAATTGGACAATTCAATTTCAACGGCAGTTCGTTCCTAATTTGAGTGGTTGGTGTATTCCATACTTCTAGTTATTGGATTTCACTCAAAACTCACCCAATGACTCCTCCCACCATATTATGATGTTGTCCAAGTTTTGGGCTCGATCCAAAATCAATAGGAGTGAGAAATTGGACAATTCAAGTTGAACGGCAGTTCGTTCCTAATTGGAGTGGTTGGTGTATTCCATACTTCAAGCGATTGGATTTCACTCAAAACTCACCAAAGGACTCATCCCGCCATATTATGATGTTGCCCAAGTTTTGGGCTCGATCCGAAATCAATAGGTGTGAGAAATTGGACAATTCAAGTTCAACGGCAGTTCGTTCCTAATTGGAGTGGTTGGTGTATTCCGTACTTCTAGCGATTGGATTTCATTCAAAACTCACCAAATGACTCCTCCCACCATATTATGATGTTGCCCATGTTTTGGGCTCGATCTGAAATCAATAGGAGTGAGAAATTGGACAATTCAAGTTCAACGGCGGTTCGTTCCTAATTGGAGTGGTTGGTGTATTCCAAACTTCTAGCAATTGGATTTCACTCAAAACTCACCAAATGACTCCTCCCACCATATTATGATGTCGCCCAAGTTTTGGGCTCGATCCGAAATCAATAGGTGTGAGAAATTGGACAATTCAATTTCAACGGCAGTTCGTTCCTAATTGGAGTGGTTGGTGTATTCCATACTTCTAGTGATTGGATTTCACTCAAAACTCACCCAATGACTCCTCCCACCATATTATGATGTTGCCCAAGATTTCGGCTCGATCCGAAATCAATAGGTGTGAGAAATTGGACAATTCAAGTTCAACGGCAGTTCGTTCCTAATTGGAGTGGTTGGTGTATTCTATACTTCTAGCGATTGGATATCACTCAAAACTCTCCAAATGACTCCTCCCACCATATTATGATGTTGCCCAAGTTTTGGGCTCGATCCGAAATCAATTGGTGTGGGAAATTGGACAATTCAAGTTCAACGGCAGTTCGTTCCTAATTGGAGTGGTTGGTGTATTCCATACTTCTAGCGATTGGATTTCACTCAACACCCACCAAATGACTACTCCCACCATATTATGATGTTGCCCAAGTTTTGGGCTCGATCCGAAATCAATAGGTGTGAGAAGTTGGACAATTCAACTTCAACGGCAGTTCGTTCCTAATTGGAGTGGTTGGTGTATTCCAAACTTCTAGGAATTGGATTTCACTCAAAACTCACCAAATGACTCCTCCCACCATATTATGATGTCGCCCAAGTTTTGGGCTCGATCCGAAATCAATAGGTGTGACAAATTGGACAATTCAATTTCAACGGCAGTTCGTTCCTAATTGGAGTGGTTGGTGTATTCCATGCTTCTAGTGATTGGATTTCACTCAAAACTCACCCAATGACTCCTCCCACCATATTATGATGTTGCCCAAGTTTTGGGCTCAATCCGAAATCAATAGGTGTGAGAAATTGGACAATTCAAGTTCAACGGCAGTTCATTCCTAATTGGAGTGGTTGGTGTATTCCATACTTCTAGCGATTGGGTTTCACTCAAAACTCAGCAAATTACTCCTCCCAACATATTATGATGTTGCCCAAGTTTGGGGCTCGACCCGAAATCAATAGGTGTGAGAATTTGGACAATTCAAGTTCAACGTCAGTTCGTTCCTAATTGGAGTGGTTGGTGTATTCCATAATTCTAGCGATTGGATTTCACTAAAAACTCACCAAATGACTCCTCCCACCATATTATGATGTTGCCCAAGTTTTGGGCTCGATCCGAAATCAATAGGTGTTCCAAATTGGACAATTCAAGTTTAACGGCAGTTCGTTCCTAATGGGAGTGGTTGGTGTATTCCATACTTCTAGCGATTGGATTTCACTCAAAACTCACCAAATGATTCCTCCCACCATATTACGATGTTGCCCAAGTTTTGGGCTCGATCCGAAATCAGTAGGTGTCAGAAATTGGACAATTCAATTTCAACGGCAGTTCGTTCCTAATTTGAGTGGTTGGTGTATTCCATACTTCTAGTTATTGGATTTCACTCAAAACTCACCCAATGACTCCTCCCACCATATTATGATGTTGTCCAAGTTTTGGGCTCGATCCAAAATCAATAGGAGTGAGAAATTGGACAATTCAAGTTGAACGGCAGTTCGTTCCTAATTGGAGTGGTTGGTGTATTCCATACTTCAAGCGATTGGATTTCACTCAAAACTCACCAAAGGACTCCTCCCGCCATATTATGATGTTGCCCAAGTTTTGGGCTCGATCCGAAATCAATAGGTGTGAGAAATTGGACAATTCAAGTTCAACGGCAGTTCGTTCCTAATTGGAGTGGTTGGTGTATTCCGTACTTCTAGCGATTGGATTTCATTCAAAACTCACCAAATGACTCCTCCCACCATATTATGATGTTGCCCATGTTTTGGGCTCGATCTGAAATCAATAGGAGTGAGAAATTGGACAATTCAAGTTCAACGGCAGTTCGTTCCTAATTGGAGTGGTTGGTGTATTCCAAACTTCTAGCAATTGGATTTCACTCAAAACTCACGAAATGACTCCTCCCATGATATTATGACGTTGCACAAGTTTGGGGTTCCATACGAAATCAATAGGTGTGAGGAATTGGACAATTCAGGTTCAACGGCAGTTCGTTCCTAATTGGAGTGGTTGGTGTATTCCATACTTCTAGCGATTGGATTTCACTCAAAACTCACCAAATGACTCCTCCCACCATATTATGGTGTTGCCCAAGTTTTGGGCTCGACCCGAAATCAATAGGTGTGAGAAATTGGACAATTCAAGTGCAACGGCAGTTCGTTCCTAATTGAATTGTTTGGTGTATTCCATATTTCTAGCGATTGGATTTCACTCAAAACTCACCAAATGACTCCTCCCACCATATTATGATGTTGCCCAAGTTAGGGGCTCGATCCGAAATCAATAGGTGTGAGAAATTGGACAATTCAAGTTCAACGGCAGTTCGTTCCTAATTGGAGTGGTTGGTGTATTCCATACTTCTAGCGATTGGATTTCACTCAAAACTCACCAAATGCCTCCTCCCACCATATTATGATGTTGCCCAAGTTTTGGTCTCGATCCGAAATCAATAGATGTTTCAAATTGGACAATTCAAGTTCAACGGCAGTTCGTTCCTAATTGGAGTGGTTGGTGTATTCCGTACTTCTAGCGATTGGATTTCACTCAAAACTCACCAAATGACTCCTCCCACCATATTATGATGTTGCCCAAGTTTTGGTCTCGATCCGAAATCAATAGGTGTTCCAAATTGGACAATTCAAGTTCAACGGCAGTTCGTTCCTAATTGGAGTGGTTGGTGTATTCCATACTTCTAGCGATTGGATTTCACTCAAAACTCACCAAATGACTCCTCCCACCATATTATGATGTTGCCCAAGTTTTGGGCTCGATCCGAACACAATAGGTGTGAGAAATTGCACAATTTAAGTTCAACGGCAGTTCTTTCCTAATTGGAGTTGTTGGTGTATTCCATACTTCTAGCGATTGGATTTCACTCAAAACTCACCAAATGACTCCTCCCACCATATTATGATGTTGCCCAAGTTTTGGGCTCGATCCGAAATCAATAGGTGTGAGAAATTGGACAATTCAAGTTCAACGGCAGTTCGTTCCTAATTGGAGTGGTTGGTGTATTCCGTACTTCTAGCGATTGGATTTCACTCAAAACTCACCAAATGACTCCTCCCACCATATTATGATGTTGCCCAAGTTTTGGACTCGATCCGAAATCAATAGGTGTGAGAAATTGGACAATTCATGTTCAACGGCAGTTCGTTCCTAATTGGAGTGGTTGGTGTATTCCATACTTCTAGCGATTGGATTTCACTCAAAACTCACCAAATGACTCCTCCCACCATATTATGATGTTGCCCAAGTTTTGGGCTCGATCCGAAATCAATACGTGTTCCAAATTGGACAATTCAAGTTCAACGGCAGTTCGTTCCTAATTGGAGTGGTTGGTGTATTCCATACTTCTAGCGATTGGATTTCACTCAAAACTCACCAAATGACTCCTCCCACCATATTATGATGTTGCCCAAGTTTGGGGCTCGGTCCGAAATCAATAGGTTTGAGAAATTGGACAATTCAAGTTCAACGGCAGTTCGTTCCTAATTGGAGTGGTTGGTGTATTCCATACTTCTAGCGATTGGATTTCACTCAAAACTCACCAAATGACTCCTCCCACAAAATTATGATGTTGCCCAAGTTTGGGGCCCGATCCGAAATCAATAGGTGTGAGAAATTGGACAATTCAAGTTCAACGGCAGTTCGTTCCTAATTGGAGTGGTTGGTGTATTCCATACTTCCAGCGATTGGATTTCACTCAAAACTCACCAAATGATCCCTCCCACCATATTATGATGTTGCCCAAGTTTTGGGCTCGATCCGAAATCAACAGGTGTGAGAAATTGGACAATTCAAGTTCAACGGCAGTTCGTTCCTAATTGGAGTGGTTGGTGTATTCCACACTTCTAGCGATTGCATTCCACTCAAAACTCACCCCCACCATATTATGATGTTGCCCAAGTTTTCGGCTCGATCCGAACTCAATAGGTGTGAGAAATTGGACAATTTAAGTTCAACGGCAGTTCGTTCCTAATTGGAGTGGTTGGTGTATTCCATACTTCTAGCGATTGGATTTCACTCAAAACTCACCAAATGCCTCCTCCCACCATATTATGATGTTGCACAAGTTTGGGGTTCGATCCGAAATCAATAGGTGTGAGAAATTGCACAATTCAAGTTCAACGGCAGTTCGTTCCTAATGGCAGTGGTTAGTGTATTCCTTACTTCTAGCGATTGGATTTCACTCAAAACTCACCAAATGACTCCTCCCACCATATTATGATGTTGCCCAAGTTTTGGGCTCGATCCGAAATCAATAGGTGTTCCAAATTGGACAATTCAAGTTCAACGGCAGTTCGTTCCTAATTGGAGTGGTTGGTGTATTCCATACTTCTAGCGTTGGGATTTCACTCAAAACTCACCAAATGACTCCTCCCACCATATTATGATGTTGCCCAAGTTTTGGGCTCGATCCGAACTCAATAGGTGTGAGAAATTGAACAATTCAAGTTCTACGGCAGTTCGTTCCAAATTGGAGTGGTTGGTGTATTCCGTACTTCTAGCAATTGGATTTCACTCAAAACTCACCAAATGACTCCTCCCACCATATTATGATGTTGCACAAGTGTGGGGTTCCATCCGAAATCAATAGGTGTGAGAAATTGGACAATTCAAGTTCAACGGCAGTTCGTTCCTCATTGGAGTGGTTGGTGTATTCCGTACTTCTAGCGATTGGATTTCACTCAAAACTCACCAAATGACTCCTCCCACCATATTATGATGTTGCCCAAGTTTTGGGCTCGATCCGAACTCAATAAGTGTGAGAAATTGGACAATTTAAGTTCAACGGCAGTTCGTTCCTAATTGGAAGGGTTGGTGTATTCCATACTTCTAGCGATTGGATTTCACTCAAAACTCACCAAATGACTCCTCCCACCATATTATGATGTTGCAGAAGTTTGGGGTTCCATCCGAAATCAATAGGTGTGAGAAATTGGACAATTCAAGTTCAACGGCAGTTCGTTCCTAATTGGAGTGGTTGGTGTATTCCATACTTCTTGCGATTGGATTTCACTCAAAACTCACCAAATGACTCCTCCCACCATATTATGATGTTGCAGAAGTTTGGGGTTCCATCCGAAATCAATAGGTGTGAGAAATTGGACAATTCAAGTTCAACGGCAGTTCGTTCCTAATTGGAGTGGTTGGTGTATTCCATACTTCTAGCGATTGGATTTCACTCAAAACTCACCAAATGACTCCCCCCACCATATTATGATGTTGCCCAAGTTTTGGGCTCGATCCGAAATCAACAGGTGTGAGAAATTGGACAATTCAAGTTCAACGGCAGTTCGTTCCTAATTGGAGTGGTTGGTGTATTCCATACTTCTAGCGATTGGATTAAATTGAAAACTCACCAAATGACTCCTCCCAACATATTATGATGTTGCCCAAGTTTTGGGCTCGATCCGAAATCAATAGGTGTGAGAAATTGAACGATTCAAGTTCAACGGCAGTTCGTTCCTAATTGGGGTGGTTGGTGTATTCCACACTTCTAGCGATTGGAATTCACTCAAAACTCACCAAATGACTCCTCCCACCATATTATGATGTTGCACAAGTTTGGGGTTCCATCCGAACTCAATAGGTGTGAGAAATTGGACAATTTAAGTTCACCGGCAGTTCGTTCCTAATTGGTGTGGTTGGTGTATTCCATACTTCTAGATCTTGGATTTCACTCAAAACTCTCCAAATGACTCCTCCCACCATATTATGATGTTGCCCAAGTTTTGGGTTCGATCCGAACTCAATAGGTGTGAGAAATTGGACAATTCAAGTTCAACGGCAGTTCGTTCCTAATTGGAGTGGTTGGTGTATTCCATACTTCTAGCGATTGGATTTCACTCAAAACTCACCAAATGACACCTCCCACCATATTACGATGTTGCCCAAGTTTGGGGCTCGATCCGAAATCAATAGGTGTGAGAAATTGGACAATTCAAGTTCAACGGCAGTTCGTTCCTAATTGGAGTGGTTGGTGTATTCCGTACTTCTAGCGATTGGATTTCACTCAAAACTCACCAAATGACTCCTCCCACCATATTATGATGTTACCCAAGTTTGGGGCTCGATCCGAAGTCAATAGGTGTGAGAAATTGGACAATTCAAGTTCAACGGCAGTTCGTTCCTAATTGGAGTGGTTCGTGTATTCCATACTTCTAGCGATTGGATTTCACTCAAAACTCACCAAACGACTCCTCCCACCATAATATGATGTTGCACAAGTTTGGGGTTCGATCCGAAATCAATAGGTGTGAGAAATTGGACAATTCAAGTTCAACGGCAGTTCGTTCCTAATGGGAGTGGTCGGTGTATTCCATACTTCTAGCGATTGGATTTCACTCAAAACTCACCAAATGACTCCTTCCACCAAATTATGTTGTTGCCCAAGTTTTGGGCTCGATCCGAAATCAATAGGTGTGAGAAATTGGGCAATTCAATTTCAACGGCAGTTCGTTCCAAAATGGTGTGGTTGGTGTATTCCATACTTCTAGCGATTGGATTTCACTCAAAACTCACCAAATGACTCCTCCCACCATATTATGATGTTGCCCAAGTTTTGGGATCGATCCGAAATCAATAGGTGTGAGAAATTGGGCAATTCAATTTCAACGGCAGTTCGTTCCAAAATGGAGTGGTTGGTGTATTCCATACTTCTAGCGATTGGATTTCACTCAAAACTCACCAAATGACTCCTCCCACCATATTATGATGTTGCCCAAGTTTTGGGGTCGATCCGAAATCAATAGGTGTTCCAAATTGGACAATTCAAGTTCAACGGCAGTTCATTCCTTATTGGAGTGGTTGGTGTATTCCATACTTCTTGCGATTGGATTTCACTCAAAAATCACCAAATGACTTCTCCCACCATATTATGATGTTGCCCAAGTTTTGGGCTCGATCCGAAATCAATAGGTGTTCCAAATTGGACAATTCAAGTTCAACGGCAGTTCGTTCCTAATTGGAGTGGTTGGTGTATTCCGTACTTCTAGGTATTGGATTTCACTCAAAACTCACCAAATGACTCATCCCACCGTATTATGATGTTGCACAAGTTTTGGGCTCGATCTGAAATCAATAGGTGTGAGAAATTGGTCAATTCAATTTCAACGATAGTTTGTTCCTAACTGGAGTGGTTGGTGTATTCCATACTTCTAGCGATCGGATTTCACTCAAAATGCACCAAATGACTCCTCCCACCATATTATGATGCTGCCCAAGTTTTGGGCTCGATCCGAAATCAATAGGTGTTCCAAATTGGACAATTCAAGTTCAACGGCAGTTCGTTCCTAATTGGAGTGGTTGGTGTATTCCATACTTCTAGCGATTGGATTTCACTCAAAACTCACCAAATGACTCCTCCCACCATATTATGATGTTGCCCAAGTTTTGGGCTCGATCCGAAATCAATAGGTATGAGAAATTCGACAATTCAAGTTCAACAGCAGTTCGTTCCTAATTGGAGTGGTTGGTGTATTCCATACTTCTAGCGATTGGATTTCACTCAAAACTCACCAAATGACTCCTCACCCCATATTATGATGTTGCCCTAGTTTTGCGCTCGATTCGAAATCAGTAGGGGTGAGAAATTGGACAATTCAAGTTCAACGGCTGTTCGTTCCTAATTGGAGTGGTTGGTGTATTCCATACTTCTAGCGATTGGATTTCACTCAAAACTCACCAAACGACTCCTCCCACCATATTATGATGTTGCCCAAGTTTTGGGCTCGATCCGAAATCAATAGGTGTGAGACATTGGAAAATTCAAGTTCAACGGCAGTTCGTTCCAAAATGGAGTGGTTGGTGTATTCCATACTTCTAGCGATTGGATTTCACTCAAAACTCACCAAATGACTCCGCCCACCATATTATGATGTTGCCCAAGTTTTGGGCTCGATCCGAAATCAATAGGTGTTCCAAATTGGACAATTCAAGTTCAACGGCAGTTCGTTCCTAATTGGAGTGGTTGGTGTATTCCGTACTTCTAGCGATTGGATTTCACTCAAAACTCACCAAATGACTCCTCCCACCATATTATGATGTTGCCCATGTTTTGGCCTCGATACGAAATCAATAGCTGTTCCAAATTGGACAATTCAAGTTCAACGGCTGTTCGTTCCTAATTGGAGTGGTTGGTGTATTCCGTACTTCTAGCTATTGGATTTCACTCAAAACTCACCAAATGACTCCTCCCACCATATTATGATGTTGCCCAAGTTTGTGGCTCGGTCCGAAATCAATAGGTGTGAGAAATTGGTCAATTCAATTTGAACGGCAGTTCGTTCCTAATTGGAGTGGTTGGTGTATTCCATACTTCTAGCGATTGGGTGCTAGTCCTCGAGCAAAACAACACAAAACAAAGTTAAAAACAAAAAGTTAACTAAACCACTTTCGTAGGTAACTCGATTGCATTGAGCGTATGCAACAAGCCTTTAAACCTCTAGGCATCCCTAGTAGGAGGAGTTGTGTCTCCTGAGGGTTTAACAGAAACGATACCCACAAACGCATTACTAACTCTACAAAACAAAGTGGTTAGTAAAACTTGAAATCAACTAATGAGAACGAAAGAAAACTTTAGTCATACCTCCAACACCGTAGGATTGCCAAGATAGGTGATCAATCAGTGTGTAATGTGGAAGCTATAGCTCAAAGGCACACGGTTTCAAAGCAAGCACACTCAAACCTTGAATAAAGAACATGATTCGACTCTAATTCTCACAGATAACACTCAATCACTCAGAACCAATGGTTTTATTCTCTCAAACAAGCTAAAGTGAGTATATGAAATAGAAGCACAATATTTGGTTAGATCTCATGAAGGGAATCAAATACTAAGAATAGAGATACACACATACCTACCAGCACCCATGAATACATCCTCAAAGATCAGCTAGGTCTTTCACAAGGTTTGTAATGAAAGGTAAGGTTAGGGGAAATGGAAGAATTGGAAGAAAAAACAGGTAACTTAAGAACATACCAAGGTTGCATTCTTCATTGATCTGCAAGGTAGCATTGACTTATAATGGCATGGCTGCAAACTTCATGGTACCACCTGGCATAGACTTTATTTATTTATTTATTTATATTTTTTTTTACACTTAGATCAAATCGAAACACTTTCATCTTCGTTGATTTGATCTGCATCTTCATTAACTTCATTGCACAGAATCACACCATCTTTCATTTAGGCACATGGCAGCAACTTCCTTGCTTCAAACTTTATCTTGGCACACCTTGGTATATTTCTAAGCTATAGGGTATGGCTACAATAGGTGAAGTATCTCAGATTGAGATACAAAGGTAGGGAAATGATGAGGGTGATAGAAGAAAAGGCTTTAAGTGTTTGGCTTCAAGAGGGTTGATGGAACACACATATAGGTAGGGTGAAAAGAAAGCACATCGAATGGTTATGCACACATAGCCTAGCATCACTTCAATGAGTTCATTCATGAATGAGAGCAAGCACATGATATCTGCAAAAGAGAATCATCCTTAGTATTCAATCAAAATGGAATAATGAGATCATTTAGAGTGAAATGAAGAAAATAAATTGGGATGAGAAGTAGAAACACTTTAAACCCTCTCAAGAAAGCAATTGGGCTCAATATAGCTCACTAGGGTAGTCTCCACTATTCTCCTTCGAGAATTTGAGCATGGTACTTTAGCCACCAGAATTCTAGGAGCCAAAGCTTTGTGAAGTGCAAAATTCTGATATGAAAACCTCAATGGCAGCTCCATAGCATCGATTGTATGACATTAAAAAAAAAAATTAGTTACAAATGAACGAAAATTGAAAACACAAATGAATGAAATTTGAAAACCTTCCCCCCAGACCTGAATTGAACATTGTCCTCAATGTTAAAGCAAAGTAAAGAAGATTGAGAACAAGTAAATGATAAAGGGAAAAGTTAACTCGCAATTGTACGGGGCAATTAGTAATATAGCAAGACAAGTACGAGGTCGTACCCACGAAGACTGAGAAGTTCAAATTAGTTATGTACGTAGATTACCGAATTCAAGAAGTTAGGAAGTTAAGTCTAAAACATAAATTAAAGTGAGAGTGATTGTGATTGTGAAAGGAAGTGAGCAAACTGAAATTGCGAATGAAAGCAAATAAACAAGTGTAACAAAGAGTGGTTTTAAGAGTTGGAAAACAGATTTGGAGACTAGGGCATTCGAATCACCATAACAATTCAATTCTGGGTTATATGGAGTCAAGTAACAAGTCTAATTCAGATTCAAAGATTGATTCTAGCTAAAGTATGATTAGGCCATGGTGTTTGATCCTAACCTTGTGTTCCTAATTCCCTAATTTGATCATTTGTTGTCTAACCTAAAATTAAGCATTAGGAACCCATTAAGCATAGAAGAACAATTTAAACAACCAAGCATGTATCTAATCCCTGTTGTCGAATGTCCATACATACTCTTCCTATTCATAGTTCAATTCGAATTAAAGCATGGTGTCTACTCTTAATTCAAACCAAGATAGTTAACAAACAAGTTCTAATGGTGATCAATTGTGGCTGCCTTTTGCTGCCAACCCATGTGGTCTTCTTTTGGTTGTTGAACAAAAACGAGTCTTCTGAACCAGACTTGGTGTAGGAAGGCCAGAGGTTTCAAAACTTATCCAATGGGGCTCAAATCTGGATATGTTATAGTAGACACCCATTGGAACAACCTCTATGAAGAAAGTATTCCCATCGGAGCAATAGAAGTATGCGTTTTGGGCCTTGCAATTTGGCTGCCGAACAGAGACTGGAATTGACTTCATTTCATTTATGCTTTACATGCATGCACATGCTTTCTCTATAATAACTCCAGCATGTACCAACTTGATCCTTTAGAATTTCATAGCTGGAATGCCTCCCCACTTCACTCATTATGTTGGATCCAAAGTCAGTTGCAGCATGGGTGAGGCACATGGAGGCACATGACAAAGCTGGCAGCTGCAAATCCTCCTGAGCAGGGTTGAGTGTTGGGCGGGCTGAGCACTCCACAAATGTCCAATTGGGGTGAAATTTGGATATGTTGTACTAGACACCCATTGGAACAACTTTCATGAAGATCTTCACCTCATCCAAGCCCCATAGCATGCTGATCCAAGGCCAAGAAGCTGACCTACGAAATTGGGCTGGAAAGGAGTTGTAGCCAAAATGTGTTTGTCTTTAAGCCCTTCTTCCATTCACCCAAATCAAGCCTTAACATGCATGGATTGCATCATTTCCTATCCAAAGTCATCATTGTTACCTAAATGTCAATTAACTGAAAGATAAACACAAAAAGGATTAAAAGCACAAGTTTAACTCAAACACATAGCCAAATCATAAGCTAGAAGGGTACAAAATGATATACAATTATGAACCGATCATTGGGTTTCACTCAAAACCCACCAAATGACTCCTCCCACCATAATATGATGTTTCCCAAGTTTTGGGCTCGATCCGAAATCAATAGGTGTTCCAAATTGGACAATTCCAGTTCAACGGCAGTTCGTTCCTAATGGGAGTGGTTGGTGTATTCCATACTTCTAGCGATTGGATTTCACCCAAAACTCACCAAATGACTCCTCCCACCATATTATGATGTTGCCCAAGTTTGGGGCTCGGTCCGAAATCAATAGGTGTGAGAAATTGGCCAATTCAATTTCAACGGCAGTTCGTTCCTAATTGGAATGGTTGGTGTATTCCATACTTCTAGCGATTGGATTTCAATCAAAACTCACCAAATGACTCCTCCCACCATATTATGATGTTGCCCAAGTTTGGGGCTCGGTCCGAAATCAATAGGTTTGAGAAATTGGACAATTCAAGTTCAACGGCAGTTCGTTCCTAAATGGAGTGGTTGGTGTATTCTATACTTCTAGCGATTGGATTTCACTCAAAACTCACCAAATGACTCCTCCCACCTTATTATGATGTTGCCCAAGTTTTGGGCCCGATCCGAAATCAATAGGTGTTCGAAATTGGACAATTCAAGTTCAACGGCAGTTCGTTCCTAATTGGAGTGGTTGGTGTATTTCATACTTCTAGCGATTGGATTTCACTCAAAACTCACCAAACGACTCCACCCACCATATTATGATGTTGCCCAAGTTTTGGGCTCGGTCCGAAATCAATAGGTGTGAGAAATTGGACAATTCAAGTTCAACGGCAGTTCGTTCCTAATTCGAGTGGTTGGTGTATTCCATACTTCTAGCGATTGGATTCCACTCAAAACTCTCCAAATGACTCCTCCCACCATATTATGATGTTGCCCAAGTTTTGGGCTCGATCTGAAATCAATAGGTGTGAGAAATTGGTCAAGTCAATTTCAACGACAATTCGTTCCTAATTGCAGTGGTTGGTGTATTCCATACTTCTAGCGATTGGATTTCACTCAAAACTCACGAAATGACTCCTCCCACCATATTATGATGTTGCCCAGGTTTTGGGCTCGATCCGAAATCAATAGGTGTGAGAAATTGGACAATTCAAGTTCAACGGCAGTTTGTTCCTAATTGGAGTGGTTGGTGTATTCCATACTTCTACCGATGGGATTTCACTCAAAACTCACCAAATGACTCCTCCCACCATATTATGATGTTTCCCAAGTTTTGGGCTCGATCCGAAATCAATAGGTGTTCCAAATTGGACAATTCCAGTTCAACGGCAGTTCGTTCCTAATTGGAGTGGTTTGTGTATTCCATACTTCTTGCGATTGGACTTCACTCAAAACTCACCAAATGACTCCTCCCACCATATTATGATGTTGCCCAAGTTTTGGGCTCCATCCGAAATCAATAGGTGTTCGAAATTGGACAATTCAAGTTCAACGGCAGTTCGTTCCTAATTCGAGTGGTTGGTGTATTCCAGACTTCTAGCGATTGGATTTCCCTCAAAACTCACCAAATGACTCCTCCGACCATATTATGATGTTTCCCAAGTTTTGGGCTCCATCCGAATTCAATAGGTGTTCGAAATTGGACAATTCAAGTTCAACGGCAGTTCGTTCCTAATTGGAGTGGTTGGTGTATTCCATACTTCTAGCGATTGGATTTCACTCAAAACTCACCAAATGACTCCTCCCACCATATTATGATGTTGCCCAAGTTTTGGGCTCGATCCGAAATCAATAGGTGTGAGAAATTCGACAATTCAAGTTCAACAGCAGTTCGTTCCTAATTGGAGTGGTTGGTGTATTCCATACTTCTAGCGATTGGATTTCACTCAAAACTCACCAAATGACTCCTCCCACCATATTATGATGTTGCCCTAGTTTTGCGCTCGATTCGAAATCAGTAGGGGTGAGAAATTGGACAATTCAAGTTCAACGGCTGTTCGTTCCTAATTGGAGTGGTTGGTGTATTCCATACTTCTAGCGATTGGATTTCACTCAAAACTCACCAAATGACTCCTCCCACCGTATTATGACGTTGCCAAAGTTTTGGGCTAGATCCGAAATGAATAGGTGTTCCAAATTGGACAATTCAAGTTCAACGGCAGTTCGTTCCTAATTGGAGTGGTTGGTGTATTCCATACTTCTAGCGATCGGATTTCACTCAAAACTCACCAAATGACTCCTCCCACCATATTATGATGTTGCCCAAGTTTTGGGCTCGATCCGAAATCAATAGGTGTGAGAAATTGGACAATTCAAGTTCAACGGCAGTTCGTTCCTAATTGGAGTGGTTGGTGTATTCCATACTTCAAGCGATTGGATTTCACTCAAAACTCACACAATGACTCCTCCAACCATATTATGATGTTGCCCAAGTTTTGGGCTCGATCCGAAATCAATAGGTGTGAGAAATTGGACAATTCAAGTTCAACGGCAGTTCGTTTCTAATTGGAGTGGTTGGTGTATTCCATACTTCTAGCGATTGGATTTCACTCAAAACTCACTAAATGACTCTGCCCACCATATTATGATGTTGCCCAAGTTTTGGTCTCGATCCGAAATCAATAGGTGTGAGAAATTGGACAATTCAAGTTCAACGGCAGTTCGTTCCTAATTGTAGTGGTTGGTGTATTCCATACTTCTAGCGATTGGATTTCACTCAAAACTCACACAATGACTCCTCCAACCATATTATGATGTTGCCCAAGTTTTGGGCTCGATCCGAAATCAATAGGTGTGAGAAATTGGACAATTCAAGTTCAACGGCAGTTTGTTTCTAATTGGAGTGGTTGGTGTATTCCATACTTCTAGCGATTGGATTTCACTCAAAACTCACCAAATGACTCCTCCCACCATATTATGATGTTGCCCAGGTTTTGGGCTCGATCCGAAATCAATAGGTGTGAGAAATTGGACAATCAAGTTCAACGGCAGTTCGTTCCTAATTGGAGTGGTTGGTGTATTCCATACTACTAGCGATTGGATTTCACTCAAAACTCACCAAATGACTCCTCCCACCATATTATGATGTTGCCCAAGTTTTGGGCTCGATCCGAACTCAATAGGTGTGAGAAATTGGACAATTTAAGTTCAATGGCAGTTCTTTCCTAATTGGAGTTGTTGGTGTATTCCGTACTTCTAGCGATTGGATTTCACTCAAAACTCACCAAATGACTCCTCCCACCATATTATGATGTGGCCCAAGTTTTGGGCTCGAACCGAAGTCAATAGGTGTCAGAAATTGGACAATTCAAGTTCAACGGCAGTTCGTTCCTAATTGGAGTGGTTGTTGTATTCCATACTTCTACCTACTGGATTTCACTCAAAACCCACCATATGACTCCTCCCACCATATTATGATGTTGCCCAAGTTTTGGGCTCGATCCGAAATCAATAGGTGTTCCAAATTGGACAATTCAAGTTCAACGGCAGTTCGTTCCAAATTGGAGTGGTTGGTGTATTCCAAACCTCTAGCGATTGGATTTCACTCAAAACTCACCAAATGACTCCTCCCACCATATTATGATGTTGCCCAAGTTTTGGGCTCGATCCGAAATCAATAGGTGTGAGAAATTGGACAATTCAAGTTCAACGGCAGTTCGTTCCTAATTGGAGTGGTTGGTGATACCATACTTCTAGCGACTGGATTTCACTCAAAACTCACACAATGACTCCTCCAACCATATTATGATGTTGCCCAAGTTTTGGGCTCCATCCGAAATCAATAGGTGTTCCAAATTGGTAAATTCAATTTCAACGGCAGTTCGTTCCTAATTGGAGTGGTTGGTGTATTCCATACTTTTAGCGATTGGATTTCACTCAAAACTCACCAAATGACTCCTCCCACCATATTATGATGTTGCCCAAGTTTTGGGCTCGATCCGAAATCAATAGGTGTTCAAAATTGGACAATTCAAGTTCAACGGCAGTTCGTTCCTAATTGGAGTGGTTGGTGTATTCCATACTTCTAGCGATTGGATTTCACTCAAAACTCACCAAATGACTCCTCCCACCGTATTATGACGTTGCCCAAGTTTTGGGCTCGATCCGAAATGAATAGGTGTTCCAAATTGGACAATTCAAGTTCAACGGCAGTTCGTTCCTAATTGGAGTGGTTGGTGTATTCCATACTTCTAGAGATCGGATTTCACTCAAAACTCACCAAATGACTCCTCCCACCATATTATGATGTTGCAGAAGTTTGGGGTTCGATCCGAAATCAATAGGTGTGAGAAATTGCACAATTCAAGTTCAACGGCAGTTCGTTCCTAATGGGAGTGGTTTGTGTATTCCATACTTCTAGCGATTGGATTTCACTCAAAACTCAACAAATGACTCCTCCCACCATATTATGATGTTGCCCAAGTTTTTGGCTCGATCCGAAATCAATAGGTGTTCGAAATTGGACAATTCAAGTTCAACGGCAGTTAGTTCCTAATTGGAGTGGTTGGTGTATTCCACACTTCTAGCGATTGGATTTCACTCAAAACTCACAAAATGACTCTTCCCACCATATTATGATGTTGCCCATGTTTTGGGCTCGATCCGAAATCAATAGGTGTTCCAAATTGGACAATTCAAGTTCAACGGTAGTTCGTTCCTAATTCGAGTGGTTGGTGTATTCCATACTTCTAGCGATTGGATTTCACTCAAAACTCCCCAAATGACTCCTCCCACCATATTATGATGTTGCCCAAGTTTTGGGCTCGATCCGAAATCAATAGGTGTTACAAATTGGACAATTCAAGTTCAGCGGCAGTTCGTTCCTAATTGGAGTTGTTGGTGTTTTCCATACTTCTAGCGATTGGATTTCACTCAAAACTCACCAAATGACTCCTCCCACCATATTATGTTGTTGCCCAAGTTTTGGGCTCGATCTGAAATCAATAGGTGTGAGAAATTGGACAATTCAAGTTCAACGGCAGTTCGTTCCTAATTGGAGTTGTTGGTGTATTCCATACTTCTAGCGATTGGATTTCACACAAAACTCACCAAATGACTCCTCCCACCATATTATGATGTTGCCCAAGTTTTGGGCTCGATCCGAAATCAATAGTTGTGAGAATTTGGACAATTCAAGTTCAACGACTATTCGTTCCTAATGGGAGTGGTTGGTGTATTCCATACGTCTAGTGATTGGATTTCACTCAAAACTCACCAAATGACTCCTCCCACCTGATTATGATGTTGCCCAAGTTTTGGGCTCGGTCCGAAATCAATTGGTGTGAGAAATTGGACAATTCAAGTTCAACGGCAGTTCGTTCCTAATTGGAGTGGTTGGTGTATTCCATACTTCTAGCGATTGGATTTCACTCAAAACTCACCAAATGACTCCTCGCACCATATTATGATGTTGCCCAAGTTTGGGGCTCGGTCCGAAATCAATATTTGTGAGAAATTGGACAATTCATGTTCAACGGCAGTTCGTTCCTAATTGGGGTGGTTGGTGTATTCCATACTTCTAGCGATTGGATTTCACTCAAAACTCACCAAATGACTCCTGCCACTATATGATGATGTTGCCCAAGTTTGGGGCTCGATCCGAAACCAATAGGTGTTCCAAATTGGACAATTCAAGTTCAACGACAGTTCGTTCCTAATTGGAGTGGTTGGTGTATTCCACACTTCTAGCGATTGGATTTCACTCAAAACTCACCCAATGACCCCTCCCACCATATTATGATGTTACCCTATGTTTTGGGCTCGATCCGAAATCAATAGGTGTGAGAAATTGGACAATTCAAGTTACACGGCAGTTCGTTCCTAATTGGAGTGGTTGGTGTATTACATACTTCTAGCGATTGTATTTCACTCAAAACTCAGCAAATGACTCCTTCCACCATATTATGATGTTGCCCACGTTTTGGGCTCGATCCGAAATTAATAGGTGTTCCAAATTGGACAATTCAAGTTCAACGGCAGTTCGTTCCTAATTGGAGTGGTTGGGGTATTCCAAACTTCTAGCGATTGGATTTCACTCAAAACTCACCGAATGACTCCTCCCACCATATTATGATGTTGCCCAAGTTTTGGGCTCGATCCGAAATCAATAGGTGTGAGAAATTGGACAATTCAAGTTCAACGGCAGTTCATTCCTAATTGGAGTGGTTGGTGTATTCCATACTTCTAGCGATTGGATTTCACTCAAAACTGTCCAAATGACTCCTCCCACCATATTATGATGTTTCCCACGTTTTGGGCTCGATCCGAAATCAATAGGTGTTCCAAATTGGACAATTCAAGTTCAACGGCAGTTCGTTCCTAATTGGAGTGGTTGTTGTATTCCACACTTCTAGCGATTGGATTTCACTCAAAACTCACCAAATGACTCTTCCCACCATATTATGATGTTGCCCATGTTTTGGGCTCGATCCGAAATCAATAGGTGTTCCAAATTGGACAATTCAAGTTCAACGGTAGTTCGTTCCTAATTCGAGTGGTTGGTGTATTCCATACTTCTAGCGATTGGATTTCACTCAAAACTCCCCAAATGACTCCTCCCACCATATTATGTTGTTGCCCAAGTTTTGGGCTCGATCCGAAATCAATAGGTGTGAGAAATTGGACAATTCAAGTTCAACGGCAGTTCGTTCCTAATTGGAGTTGTTGGTGTATTCCATACTTCTAGCGATTGGATTTCACACAAAACTCACCAAATGACTCCTCCCACCATATTATGATGTTGCCCAAGTTTTGGGCTCGATCCGAAATCAATAGTTGTGAGAATTTGGACAATTCAAGTTCAACGACTATTCGTTCCTAATGGGAGTGGTTGGTGTATTCCATACGTCTAGTGATTGGATTTCACTCAAAACTCACCAAATGACTCCTCCCACCTTATTATGATGTTGCCCAAGTTTTGGGCTCGGTCCGAAATCAATATTTGTGAGAAATTGGACAATTCATGTTCAATGGCAGTTCGTTCCTAATTGGGGTGGTTGGTGTATTCCGTACTTCTAGCGATTGGATTTCACTCAAAACTCACCAAATGACTCCTGCCACTATATGATGATGTTGCCCAAGTTTGGGGCTCGATCCGAAACCAATAGGTGTTCCAAATTGGACAATTCAAGTTCAACGGCAGTTCGTTCCTAATTGGAGTGGTTGGTGTATTCCATACTTCTAGCGATTTGATTTCACTCAAAACTCACCCAATGACCCCTCCCACCATATTATGATGTTACCCTATGTTTTGGGCTCGATCCGAAATCAATAGGTGTTCCAAATTGGACAATTCAAGTTCAACGGCAGTTCGTTCCTAATTGGAGTGGTTGGTGTATTCCATACTTCTAGCGATTGGATTTCACTCAAAACTCACCAAATGACTCCTCCCACCATATATTATGGTGTTGCCCAAGTTTTGGGCTCAATCCGAAATCAATAGGTGTGAGAAATTGGACAACTCAATTTCAACGGCAGTTCGTTCCTAATGGGAGTGGTTGGTGTATTCCATACTTCTAGCGATTGGATTTCACTCAAAACTCACCAAATGACTCCTCCCACCACATTATGATGTTGCCCAAGTTTTGGGCTCGATTCGAAATCAATAGGTGTGAGAAATTGGACAATTCAAGTTACACGGCAGTTCGTTCCTAATTGGAGTGGTTGGTGTATTCCATACTTCTAGCGATTGTATTTCACTCAAAACTCAGCAAATGACTCCTTCCACCATATTATGATGTTGCCCACGTTTTGGGCTCGATCCGAAATCAATAGGTGTTCCAAATTGGACAATTCAAGTTCAACGACAGTTCGTTCCTAATTGGAGTGGTTGGGGTATTCCAAACTTCTAGCGATTGGATTTCACTCAAAACTCACCGAATGACTCCTCCCACCATATTATGATGTTGCCCAAGTTTTGGGCTCGATCCTAAATCAATAGGTGTGAGAAATTGAGCAATTCAAGTTCAACGGCAGTTCGTTCCTAATTGGAGTGGTTGGTGTATTCCATACTTCTAGCGATTGGATTTCACTCAAAACTCACCAAATGACTACTCCAACAATATTATGATGTTGCACAAGTTTTGGGCTCGATCCGAAATCAATAGGTGTTCCAAATTGGACAATTCAAGTTCAACGGCAGTTCGTTCCTATTTGGAGTGGTTGGTGTTTTCCAAACTTCTAGCGATTGGATTTCACTCAAAACTCACCGAATGACTCCTCCCACCATATTATGATGTTGCCCAAGTTTTGGGCTCGATCTGAAATCAATAGGTGTGAGAAATTGGACAATTCAAGTTCAACGGCAGTTCATTCCTAGTTGGAGTGGTTGGTGTATTCCATACTTCTAGCGATTGGATTTCACTCAAAACTGTCCAAATGACTCCTCCCACCATATTATGATGTTGCCCACGTTTTGGGCTCGATCCGAAATCAATAGGTGTTCCAAATTGGACAACTCAAGTTCAACGGCAGTTCGTTCCTAATTGGAGTGGTTGGGGTATTCCAAACTTCTAGCGATTGGATTTCACTCAAAACTCACCGAATGACTCCTCCCACCATATTATGATGTTGCCCAAGTTTTGGGCTCGATCCTAAATCAATAGGTGTGAGAAATTGGGCAATTCAAGTTCAACGGCAGTTCGTTCCTAATTGGAGTGGTTGGTGTATTCCATACTTCTAGCGATTGGATTTCACTCAAAACTCACCAAATGACTACTCCAACAATATTATGATGTTGCACAAGTTTTGGGCTCGATCCGAAATCAATAGGTGTTCCAAATTGGACAATTCAAGTTCAACGGCAGTTCGTTCCTATTTGGAGTGGTTGGTGTTTTCCATACTTCTAGCGATTGGATTTCACTCAAAACTCACCAAATGACACCTCCCACCATATTACGATGTTGCCCAAGTTTGGGGCTCGATCCGAAATCAATAGGTGTGAGAAATTGGACAATTCAAGTTCAACGGCAGTTTGTTCCTAATTGGAGTGGTTGGTGTATTCCATACTTCTAGCGATTGATTTTCACTCAAAACTCACCAAATGACTCCTCCCACCATATTATGATGTTGCCCAAGTTTTGGGCTCGATCCGAAATCAATAGGTGTGAGAAATTGGACAATTCAAGTTCAATGGCAGTTCGTTCCTAGTTGGAGTGGTTGGTGTATTCCATACTTCTAGCGATTGGATTTCACTCAAAACTCACCAAATGACTACTCCAACAATATTATGATGTTGCCCAAGTTTTGGGCTCGATCCGAACTCAATAGGTGTGAGAAATTGGACAATTCAAGTTCAACGGCAGTTTGTTCCAAATTGGAGTGGTTGGTGTATTCCATACTTCTAGTGATTGGATTTCACTGAAAACTGTCCACATGACTCCTCCCACCATATTATGATGTTGCCCAAGTTTTGGGCTCGATCCGAACTCAATAGGTGTGAGAAATTGGACAATTCAAGTTCAACGGCAGTTCGTTCCTAATTGGAGTGGCTGGTGTATTCCATACTTCTAGCGATTGGATTTCACTGAAAACTTTCCAAATGACTCCTCCCAACATATTATGATGTTGCCCAAGTTTTGGGCTCGATCCGAAATCAATAGGTGTGAGAAATTGGACAATTTAAGTTCAACGGCAGTTCGTTCCTAATTGAAGTGGTTGTTGTATTCCATACTTCTAGCGATTGGATTTCACGGAAAACTCACCAATTGACTCCTCCCAACATATTATTGTTGAGCCTATTCCTAACAACTAAAATGAGTTATTAAAAATAGAAACTTCAATTCTCGCAAGTGCACGAACCATTTATAGTATAGCTTATGAAATACGAGGTCGATCCCACGGAGAATGGTAACTTGGTTGCAAGTTAAACTACTTAGAATGATGGAAAAACTGAAAACAAAGAAACAAACTAACTAACAATTGGCAAGGTCTAGGACAGAATCCTAGCACCACACACGCACTCGAATGGGGGGTTTTTGTTGTTTAAATGAAAACAAGAGAATGAAATGGAAGTGCTGGAAGTAAACAATGGCAGCAATGAACAAGTTGTGAAACAATGATTGAGAAGTGTTAGAGCCTTGGAATCTACCACTAGTCTTCCTATCCAAGTTATGAATGCATAGAAATTGACTCAAGCTTCATTAACAATAGATTATCGCATACAAGCCTATGGTATCTAGGTGCAGGATGCATGATTCTCCTAAGGCATGTAATTGTGCATGGTATCTACACAACACGTGATCTCTAATATGCAACCTAAGCATGGTATCTACTTAGAATAAAGCATATAAGAGTCATTAAGTTCCTTGAGAATATGATAATCACACAAGTCCTAGAACATGGTATCTGTCCTAGTCAACCTATGGTTATTAACCCCTTGAATGATTCTTAGGCCATTCATGTGTTGCTTGTGAAAGGAGAGTAGAATTGGTGAATCTAAACCCCTTCCCAACCTGTGCTAGATGCATAAAATCCTAGTTAGCTACTCCAAGAAAACATACATCAAGCACATAATAAGCTGGAGATTAACAACTTGATAATGAAAGCAAGGAAATCAATTAACTATGAAATCATCCATAACATTGAATATTCATGACTAGGGCTTCATCCTAAGCCCTAACAAAATGGATTAGTTAAACATAATTATGAATACAGAAGATAAGAAATACATAGGTAGAATAAAGAGAATAGAAGAACTAGCTGGTGGCAGCAAGGTAGTTTCCAGGACAGCTCCCAGCTCTCCCTCCTTTGCAGCTAGCTCTCTCTCTCTCTTTGTGGTGAATCTGAATGTGTGTATGGAAGTAATGGATGAAGTGAATTGTGTCTGGGATGTGGAATGGAAGTGGTATTTATAGGGAGAAGGAAAGGGGAATTCTGAATTGAATATGACTAATGCATACAACACTTGTATTTAGATAATCAGAATTGGTTGCTGCACTAATAAATCCCACCAGCAGCCATAGGTCATCTTCATGTCAGCATGATCAAGCATCCATCCAGAAACCAATAGCTCATGCCTAGCTCACCATGACCAAGCATCCATCAGCTCATCCTCATGTCAGCATGATGTGTATTTTGATGGGCTCACGGATTGGGTTTGGCTGAATCCAAATATGACTTTAAGATATCCATTTTGAAGTTCAGAATGTCTCTGATCCAACCACACAAGTATTGGCCCAATCCAAGCTCGGATGAAGAAGATAAGTCCGAAATGAACTTCTAACTCAATATCCAGTTTTTGCACGTTTTGCACCATTTTGCTTCAAAAGCAATCTCTTGCTGCCTTCAACCTATAGAACACACAAACATAGGTAAGTGACTTGAAATAAAGAGAAACTAAACAAAATTACTAAGTAACGAAGGCATGCAAATGTGTGAAATTATGAACTTATCAAATACCCCCAAACTTAGACTTTGCTAGTCCTCGAGCAAACAAAATAAAACTACAACTTAGAAAACAGAAAATAAGCAGCTAGCCTTCCAAACAATATCCTCAAAGAATCATCAAAGTATATGGTTCCAAAGAAACACAACAATCACAATCTAAGTTCCACACATGATTCAAGAGTGTGCAAAGCTTACAATGACATCCTTAAGTGTAGTGTGTGAATGCCAAATCAGAACAACACCTGCAACTCAAATAAGTACATGCGCACACACTTAAAGCACAATCAAGAATTTCGAGCCCCATAAGCTCATTATGAAATCAGCTCTCCACAGTAATACCACACATTACCAAGGATCAAAAGGACTTTACAAGGGTTGTAATGAGGCTTAGGGTAGTGGTTGAATGAAAGAGGAGACATGGAGATATAACAACATTTTGAGCACAACTAAAGCATAGGTAAAAGCATGAGAGATTACTGAACTTTGTAACAAGCAAGGAACACATACATGAGCAGATTTTCAACATAAT
This sequence comes from Prunus avium, assembly GCF_965620075.1. Classification (NCBI taxonomy): domain Eukaryota; kingdom Viridiplantae; phylum Streptophyta; class Magnoliopsida; order Rosales; family Rosaceae; genus Prunus; species Prunus avium. The sequence continues at coordinate 17,849,267 of NC_142291.1, read as the reverse complement.
TTCAGCACCTTCAAATGTGTTATTTGGCCTAATTTTGTGGCTCTTTACCCTAGATCACCATGATCTTTCCTTATAACACCCTAGGGCCGTGACTACATTGGTCACACTTCATTACCTCTTTTGATTAGTTAACAATACCCCAAAACTTATTTCTTTTCAACACTTGGGTTACAGCACTAATGACTCAGTTTTGCTCCAAAAACCTTGCAATCTTTATGACTCTCCTTTAAAGATAGCTTTAATTGCTCAAAGAATAGGTAAAGATAAGAAACAGAGATTTATTATGGTAGAAATGGTTTACACAAAGAAAGGCTTAACGTAGGCTCAAATGGATTGACTAGGGATGAATACATGTAGAGGGATGGTTAGAAAGGCTCAAACGATTTAAACATGGCCTAAATCACTTCCTAAGCATTGTATGGCAACAGAATGTCTCAAGAGATATTCAAATAAGTTCTAGAGCATGAAACCAAGATCATGAAATAAGCAGAATTGCATAACATCTCCAAGTAGCAAGAAATTGGACTAACTTGGCAAAGTGCTCAATAAGTGCAAGGATGGCATGCAAGACAAAGTTCACTCAGAATCACACATAGGCCTTAAACAATGACTATCAATTTCTGAAAAAACCATATTAGTATTAAATCCAAGTCTTATCATAGGTGTTTGGAAGGATAACGAAACAACACACAAAATCCTGCGTTATTAGACACTAGACACACTTAAAAAATTTAAAATTTGACAATAAAACAACATAACTGAATCCTTCCCCCCAAACTTAAATGAAACATTGTCCTCAATGTTTAGAGTATAAGAACAAGCAATGCCTCATAAATGAAAGGAAAGAAGATAAGGAAAAGACATAACCAAATGTTAGAGTTCAGAAAACAACTCCCCTTTGAAGCGATTAGGACGCAAGCAAGCTCCTTGCACGTTCTATCTTCTCCTCATCACCTTGGGTTGCCTCCCAAGAAGCGCTAAGTTTTATGTCTTCAGCCGGACGTCCAAACTTTGGTGAGCTTCAAGAGAGTGGTGGAGGCTCCTTGAGTGCTTGAGACTCAATATTGGCATCAAAGTTGGCATCAAAGTAAGGTTTCAACCGATGTCCGTTCACCTTGAAGGTGCTGCCATCCTTAATATTTTGAATCTCCACTGCGCCATGATCAAACACATTAGTAATAACAAAAGGGCCAATCCACCAAGAACGAAGCTTACCTGGGAAGAGCTTAAGGCGTGAATTGAATAAGAGAACCTTCTGCCCTTCCTCAAACGTCTTCCTAAGAATCTTCTTGTCATGATACTGCTTTGTTTTCTCCTTATAAAGCTTAGCGTTCTCATACGCCTCATGTCGCAACTCCTCCAACTCATTGAGTTGAAGCCTCCTCTTTTCACCAGCAGCTTTCATGTCAAAATTGAATGCCTTGATCGCCCAATAAGCCCTGTGCTCAAGCTCCACTGGTAAGTGACAAGGTTTACCAAAAACAAGTCTATATGGAGACATACCTATGGGGGTCTTATAAGCTGTCCTATAAGCCCACAATGCATCCTCCAAACGCATGTACCAATCCTTCCTTGTGGTGTTCACTGTCTTCTCAAGTATGTGCTTAATCTCCCTATTGCTTATCTCAACCTGCCCACTAGTTTGAGGATGGTAGGGTGTTGCCACCTTATGCTTGATTCCATACTTCTTCAAGAGTGCTGCAAAAGCTTGGTTAACAAAATGGGAGCCACCATCACTAATGATTGCTCTTGGTGTGCCAAACCTTGTAAAAATATTTCCTCTGAGAAAACTGATCACAATCTTAGCATCATTAGTTCTAGTGGCAATGGCTTCCACCCATTTGGAAACATAATCGACAGCAACTAATATATATTCAAATCCATAAGAAGTAGGAAAAGGGCCCATGAAATCAATTCCCCAAACATCAAATATATCAATGACTAAGATATTAGTGAGAGGCATCTGATTTCTAGCATGCAAATTACCCATCCGTTGGCATCTATCACATGAAGCACAAAATGTATAAGCATCCTTAAAAAGGGTAGGCCAAAAGAAACCTGATTGTAGCACTTTGTTGGCAGTCTTCTTTGCTCCAAAATGGCCTCCGCATGCATGGGAGTGACAAAACTCTAGAATGCTCTTAAAATCACCTTCAGGCACACACCTTCGAATTACTTGGTCCGGACAATGCTTGAATAGGTATGGATCATCCCAAAAGTAGTATCTTGCTTGTTTCCTAAGCTTGTCACGTTGGAATGTAGATAACCCTGTAGGGAGTTCGTTAGTGCATAAGTAGTTAACAATATCAGCAAACCAAGGCAATGGATTAAGAGAATTCAAAGCACAAATAGAGAAGAGTTGCTCATCAGGGAAGCTTTCACGCAATGGCAGTGAATCCTCCTCTTCATTAGATACATGCACCAATCTACTCAAGTGATCAGCCACCACATTCTCACTTCCTTTCTTATCTTTTATCTCCAAGTCAAACTCTTGCAACAAGAGGATCCATCTAATGAGGCGTGGCTTGGCATCCTTTTTAGCTAACAAGTATTTCAATGCTGCATGATCAGTGTAAACAATGACCTTGTTAGTAATCAAATAAGATCTGAACTTCTCTAAAGCAAATATGACAGCTAATAACTCCTTCTCTGTGGTGGAATAGTTGAGTTGGGCATCGTTGAGGGTTCTACTAGCATAGTAGATGGCATGTGGCTTCTTATCAACTCGCTGCCCCAAAACAGCTCCAACAGCATAATCTGAGGCGTCACACATCAGTTCAAAAGGCAAGCTCCAATCCGGTGGCATAATGATTGGGGCAGTTGTGAGCATCATTTTCAAAGCATTGAAAGCATTCTCACAGTTTTGATCAAACACAAAATCCATGTCCTTGGCAAGGAGATTGCACAAAGGCCTTGCAATCTTAGAAAAATCTTTAATGAAACGCCTATAGAAACCTGCATGGCCAAGGAAAGAACGTACTTCTTTGACAGAAGTAGGTGAGGGCATAGAAGCAATCAAATCAATCTTAGCTTTATCTACCTCAATTCCATTACTAGAGATGACATGACCAAGAACTATGCCTTGGTTAACCATAAAATGACATTTTTCCCAATTAAGCACAAGGTTATTTTGTTCACATCTAGCCAACACCTTAGATAAGTTATGCAAACATTGATCAAAAGAATCACCAAAGACAGAGAAGTCATCCATGAATACCTCAATAAACCTTTCTACCATGTCGGAGAAAATGCTCATCATGCACCTTTGGAAAGTGGCTGGGGCGTTGCAAAGACCAAAGGGCATCCTCCTATAAGCAAAAGTACCAAAGGGACATGTGAAGGTTGTCTTCTCTTGATCTTCTGGGGCTATGGCGATTTGGTTGTAACCTGAATATCCATCAAGGAAGCAATAGTGGCTATGGCCAGCCAATCTCTCAAGCATTTGATCAATAAATGGAAGAGGGAAGTGATCCTTGCTTGTTGCTGTGTTGAGCTTCCTATAATCAATGCAAACTCTCCAGCCCGTGGTCATCCGTGTTGGTACAAGCTCGTTTGCTTCATTCTTCACCACTGTGATACCTGATTTCTTGGGGACAACTTGTATTGGGCTCACCCATTTACTGTCAGAAATAGGGTAAATAATACCAACATCTAAAAGCTTCATTACTTCTTTCCTTACCACCTCCTTCATGTTTGGATTGAGACGTCTTTGGGCATCCCTCTTAGGCACTGCATTGTCCTCCAATAGTATCCTATGCATGCACGATGTTGGGCTTATGCCTTTGATATCTGCAATGCTCCATCCAATCGCAGTTTTGTGCTCTTTTAGAACCCTCAAAAGCTTCTTCTCATCATTTGGTTCGAGGTGTGAGGCAATGATAACAGGTAGAGTCTCACTCTCACCTAAATAAGCATATTTAAGGTGTGTTGGCAATTGCTTTAATTCCAACTCCGGTGCCTGCACAATAGAAGGTAAAACCTTATTAGTAGGTGCGGGTAAAGATTCAAATTGGTTTGCATACCTCTTTCCCACTTCTATGTAGCTATCCATGCTGCAAACAAGCTCAAGAAGTAAAGGAGAGATCACAGCCTCTAATCTGTCCACTTCTTCTTTCCTTATGCTTTGTGTGATGCATGCTTCAATAGGCTCCAAATAACTCATTGGCAGTGCTTCTTTCACCATATTATCAATTGCATCAAGCTGGAAAACTTCATGCTCATCACTTGGAAACTTGGAGGCTTCAAACACTTTGAATGCTATTGTCTCATCAAACACGTTCATAGTCAATGTACCCTTCTTCACATCAATAATTGCACCGGCAGTTGCCATGAATGGACGACCAAGAATGAGTGGTAACTGATTGTCATGAATTGGTGCTTCTTCCATTTCCAACACCAAGAAATCAGCTGGCAAAATCAGCTCTTCTACTTTCACCAAAACATCTTCTAGAATGCCCCTAGGGTACCTGATAGTTCTATCTGCCAATTGAATGCTCACAGATGTGGCTTGCAACTCACCAAGGTTAAGTTTCTCATAAACATGATATGGCATAAGGTTAATGGATGCACCAAGATCAAGCAAAGCTTTTTGAAACTTAAAATCACCAACTATACAAGGTATAGAAAATGAACCTGGATCCTTTAGCTTTGGAGGTAGCTTTCTTTGTAAGACTGCACTAACCTCTTCACTTAATGCAACCTGTTCATGCTCTTTGAATCTCCTCTTGTTAGTGCATAGATCCTTCAAAAATTTTGCATATTTTGGAATCTGAGCAATGGCATTGAGCAATGGGATGTTGATTTGCACTTTCTTGAATATTTCCATTATCTCATCCAAGCCTTGATCTTTCTTTGACTTTGATAACCTGCTGGGAAAGGGTGCAATAGGCCTAAAAGCATTAGATGAAATTGGAACTTGATTAGCATTAGATGATACCTTAGGGCCTGTGCTCTTTCCAAGAGAATTGAGGGGCTGTTTGGTGGAACCTGTGGGCTGCCCTTGTGGTGGCTGAATGATCTCCACGTTTTCTCCATCTTCTTGCTCTTCATTGGCATCTCCAACCTTATTATCAACTTGTTTACCACTTCTCAAGATGTGCACTGCTTTAACTTGCTCATGATGCCTTGGATTCACCTCCGTTTGGCTTGGAAAAGTTCCGGATGCTCTATTGCTCATGGAGGATGCAATCTGCCCAACTTGCACTTCTAGTTTGTTCACTGCATTTTGAAGATTCTGATTGGTTTGCATCTGTTGCCCCATGAACTTCTTGAACATGTCTTGCAATTCTCCCATTTGATCACCCCTTTGCTCTTGTACTTGTTGGGGAGCTTGCTGGAATTGCCTTTGTTGTATTTGAAATCCTGGGGGAGGTCCTTGAGATTGTTGCACATTTGAATTATTGCTCCACCTGAAATTAGGATGATTTCTCCACCCCGGATTGTATGTGTTTGAGTAAGGATCATTCTGAGGATTCCTTCCTTGAAGGGCATTTGCTTGCTCTAGCATGTGCTTTGCAAAAGATTGGTCTTGAACTTCCTCTTTGCTTCCTAGAGGGCCAGTCACTGCCTGTTGAAGCAAAGAACACATAACATCAAGTTTTGCATTAATCTCATTATTAGTACTTACCTCAGAGACCACAGCTTTCATAGGAGCTCCTCTTCCTTTATTGTAGCTCCATTGTTGAGAGTTGGTACTCAAAGATTCAAAGAGAGTAAAAGCCTCATCTGCTGTTTTGTTCATCAGTCCTTCTCCACTTGTTGCATCTACCATCATCCTTTCGGAATCAAGCAAACCTTCATAGAAAGATTGCATTTGCATCCAACTCTCTATATTGTGGTGTGGGCAAGAACTCATCATCTCCTTGTACCTCTCCCAGCATTCATGAAAAGCTTCTCCTTCTCTTTGTGTGAAACCAAGAATTTCCTTTCTAATCTTGTTAGTCTTTTGAGCTGGAAAGAATTTCTGCAAAAACTTATTAGAAAGCTCATCCCAAGTACGAATTGAAGCATTAGGCAAAGAGTATAACCATGACTTAGCCTTATCTTTTAAACTGAATGGGAATAGCCTCATCTTAATCTGCTCATCATCAAGTCCTTGAATTTTGATTGTAGCACATATTTCAAAGAATTGCTTAACATGCATGTAAGGATCCTCAGTGGTATTACCATAATAAGTTGGAAGAAGATGAATCATACCACTTCTAAGCTCAAACCTGTCAATTGTGAGTTGAGGATAGACGATGCACGAAGGTTGATCAGTGACTTTGGGGATGGAAAATTCACGCAGGGGTTTCCTAGGTTGGACAACAAGCGCACCACCTCCTTCATCATTATTGTTGTTGTTTGGAATCTCTGCCATCTTGCTTGAACCTTCAGATTCGTAGCTCTCAGATTCAGCACTTAAAGAACTATAATTCCTCCTCAAACCAACACGTACAGCAAAAGTTCCTGGTGAAATTGGCTCAGAATCAGATTCGGACATATATGCACACACAAGAAACCAATTAGTGCCTTCAAATGGAGATAACAACTAAAAAGAAAAACAGAATACAGAAATAAAAACCAACGAAAACAAAAACAAAAACACTCAAAGTAATCTAACTATAGCACCATCGTTACCGGTTCCCCGGCAACGGCGCCAAAAACTTGTTGAGCCTATTCCTAACAACTAAAATGAGTTATTAAAAATAGAAACTTCAATTCTCGCAAGTGCACGAACCATTTATAGTATAGCTTATGAAATACGAGGTCGATCCCACGGAGAATGGTAACTTGGTTGCAAGTTAAACTACTTAGAATGATGGAAAAACTGAAAACAAAGAAACAAACTAACTAACAATTGGCAAGGTCTAGGACAGAATCCTAGCACCACACACGCACTCGAATGGGGGGTTTTTGTTGTTTAAATGAAAACAAGAGAATGAAATGGAAGTGCTGGAAGTAAACAATGGCAGCAATGAACAAGTTGTGAAACAATGATTGAGAAGTGTTAGAGCCTTGGAATCTACCACTAGTCTTCCTATCCAAGTTATGAATGCATAGAAATTGACTCAAGCTTCATTAACAATAGATTATCGCATACAAGCCTATGGTATCTAGGTGCAGGATGCATGATTCTCCTAAGGCATGTAATTGTGCATGGTATCTACACAACACGTGATCTCTAATATGCAACCTAAGCATGGTATCTACTTAGAATAAAGCATATAAGAGTCATTAAGTTCCTTGAGAATATGATAATCACACAAGTCCTAGAACATGGTATCTGTCCTAGTCAACCTATGGTTATTAACCCCTTGAATGATTCTTAGGCCATTCATGTGTTGCTTGTGAAAGGAGAGTAGAATTGGTGAATCTAAACCCCTTCCCAACCTGTGCTAGATGCATAAAATCCTAGTTAGCTACTCCAAGAAAACATACATCAAGCACATAATAAGCTGGAGATTAACAACTTGATAATGAAAGCAAGGAAATCAATTAACTATGAAATCATCCATAACATTGAATATTCATGACTAGGGCTTCATCCTAAGCCCTAACAAAATGGATTAGTTAAACATAATTATGAATACAGAAGATAAGAAATACATAGGTAGAATAAAGAGAATAGAAGAACTAGCTGGTGGCAGCAAGGTAGTTTCCAGGACAGCTCCCAGCTCTCCCTCCTTTGCAGCTAGCTCTCTCTCTCTCTTTGTGGTGAATCTGAATGTGTGTATGGAAGTAATGGATGAAGTGAATTGTGTCTGGGATGTGGAATGGAAGTGGTATTTATAGGGAGAAGGAAAGGGGAATTCTGAATTGAATATGACTAATGCATACAACACTTGTATTTAGATAATCAGAATTGGTTGCTGCACTAATAAATCCCACCAGCAGCCATAGGTCATCTTCATGTCAGCATGATCAAGCATCCATCCAGAAACCAATAGCTCATGCCTAGCTCACCATGACCAAGCATCCATCAGCTCATCCTCATGTCAGCATGATGTGTATTTTGATGGGCTCACGGATTGGGTTTGGCTGAATCCAAATATGACTTTAAGATATCCATTTTGAAGTTCAGAATGTCTCTGATCCAACCACACAAGTATTGGCCCAATCCAAGCTCGGATGAAGAAGATAAGTCCGAAATGAACTTCTAACTCAATATCCAGTTTTTGCACGTTTTGCACCATTTTGCTTCAAAAGCAATCTCTTGCTGCCTTCAACCTATAGAACACACAAACATAGGTAAGTGACTTGAAATAAAGAGAAACTAAACAAAATTACTAAGTAACGAAGGCATGCAAATGTGTGAAATTATGAACTTATCAAATACCCCCAAACTTAGACTTTGCTAGTCCTCGAGCAAACAAAATAAAACTACAACTTAGAAAACAGAAAATAAGCAGCTAGCCTTCCAAACAATATCCTCAAAGAATCATCAAAGTATATGGTTCCAAAGAAACACAACAATCACAATCTAAGTTCCACACATGATTCAAGAGTGTGCAAAGCTTACAATGACATCCTTAAGTGTAGTGTGTGAATGCCAAATCAGAACAACACCTGCAACTCAAATAAGTACATGCGCACACACTTAAAGCACAATCAAGAATTTCGAGCCCCATAAGCTCATTATGAAATCAGCTCTCCACAGTAATACCACACATTACCAAGGATCAAAAGGACTTTACAAGGGTTGTAATGAGGCTTAGGGTAGTGGTTGAATGAAAGAGGAGACATGGAGATATAACAACATTTTGAGCACAACTAAAGCATAGGTAAAAGCATGAGAGATTACTGATGTTGCCCAAGTTTGGGGCTCGATCCGAAATCAATAGGTGTGAGAAATTGGACAATTCAAGTTCAACAGCAGTTCGTTCCTAATTGGAGTGGTTGGTGTATTCCGTACTTCTGGTGATTGGATTTCACTCAAAACTCACCAAATGACTCCTCCCACCATATTACGATGTTGCCCATGTTTGGGGCTCGATCCGAAATCAATAGGTTTGAGAAATTGGACAATTCAAGTTCAACGGCAGTTCGTTACTAATTGGAGTGGTTGGTGTATTCCATACTTCTAGCAATTGGATTTCACTCAAAACTCACCAAATGACTCCACCCACCATATTATGATGTTGCCCAAGTTTGGGGCTCGGTCTGAAGTCAATAGGTGTTCGAAATTGGACAATTCAAGTTCAACGGCAGTAAGTTCCTAATGGGAGTGGTTGATGTATTCCATACCTCTAGCGATTGGATTTCACTTAAAACTCACCAAATGACTCATCCCACCATATTATGATGTTGCCCAAGTTTTGGGCTCGATCCGAAATCAATAGGTGTGAGAAATTGGACAATTCAAGTTCAACGGCAGTTCGTTCCTAATGGGAGTGGTTGGTGTATTCCATACTTCTAGCGATTGGATTTCACTCAAAACGCACCAAATGACTCCTCCCACCATATTATGTTGTTGCCAAAGTTTTGGGCTCGATCCGAAATCAATAGGTGTTCCAAATTGGACAATTCAAGTTCAACGGCAGTTCGTTCCTAATTGGAGTGGTTGGTGTATTCCATACTTCTAGCGATTAGATTTCACTCAAAACTCACCAAATGACTCCCCCCACCATATTATGATGTTGCCCAAGTTTTGGGCTCGATCCGAAATCAATAGGTGTTCGAAATTGGAAAATTCAAGTTCAACGGCAGTTTGTTCCTAATTGGAGTGGTTGGTGTATTCCATACTTCTAGCGATTGGATTTCACTCAAAACTCTCCAAATGACTCCACCCACCATATTATGATGTTGCCCAAGTTTTGGGCACGATCCGAAATCAATAGGTGTTCCAAATTGGACAATTCAAGTTCAACGGCAGTTCGTTCCTAGTTGGAGTGGTTGGTGTATTCCATACTTCTAGCGATTGGATTTCACTCAAAACTCACCAAATGACTCCTCCCACCATATTATGATGTTGCCCAAGTTTTGGGCTCGATCCGAAATCAATAGGTGTGAGAAATGGGACAATTCAAGTTCAACGGTAGTTCGTTCCTAATTGGAGTGGTTGGTGTACTCCATACTTCTAGCGATTGGATTTCACTCAAAACTCACCAAATGACTCGTCCCACCATATTATGATGTTACCCAAGTTTTGGGCTCGATACGAAATCAATAGGTGTGACAAATTGGACAATTCAAGTTCAACGGCAGTTCGTTCCTAATTGGAGCGGTTGGTGTATTCCCTCCTTCTAGCGATTGGATTTCACTCAAAACTCACCTAATGACTCCGCCCACCATATTATGATGTTGCCCAAGTTTTGGGCTCGATCCGAAATCAATAGGTGTTCCAAATTGGACAATTCAAGTTCAACGGCAGTTCGTTCCTAGTTGGAGTGGTTGGTGTATTCCATACTTCTAGCGATTGGATTTCACTCAAAACTCACCAAATGACTCCTCCCACCATATTATGATGTTGCCCAAGTTTTGGGCTCGATCCGAAATCAATAGGTGTGAGAAATTGGACAATTCAAGTTCAACGGAAGTTCGTTCATAATTGGAGTGGTTGGTGTATTCCATACTTCTAGCGATAGGATTTCACTCAAAACTCACCAAATGACTCCTCCCACCATATTAGGATGTTGCCCAAGTTTTGGGCTCGATCCGAAATCAATAGGTGTTCCAAATTGGACAATTCAAGTTCAACGGCAGTTCGTTCCAAATTGGAGTGGTTGGTGTATTCCAAACCTGTAGCGATTGGATTTCACTCAAAACTCCCCAAATGACTCCTCCCACCATATTATGAAGTTGCCCAAGTTTTGGGCTCAATCGGAAATCAATAGGTGTGAGAAATTCGACAATTCAAGTTCAACGGCAGTTCGTTCCTAATTGGAGTGGTTGGTGTATTCCATACTTCTAGCGATTGGATTTCACTCAAAACTCACCAAATGACTCCCCCCACCATATTATGATGTTGCCCAAGTTTTGGGCTCGATCCGAAATCAATAGGTGTTCGAAATTGGAAAATTCAAGTTCAACGGCAGTTTGTTCCTAATTGGAGTGGTTGGTGTATTCCATACTTCTAGCGATTGGATGTTCGGTTCATTTTTACACATGATTTTTCATGTTATTCACCCACTATTTTGAGTTAGTTCTTGACATTTTATAGCTTTTTACTTCCTTTTTGTGTTTTCTTAGATTTTACCTTGGTTGGGATGAAAATGTGCTAAAAGTGCATTATTAGTTATAAATTCTGTTTTTGTTCATTTTCGTAGGTCAACTTCTTGGCCTGGGATCAACATGCTCTGGTGCTCGGATGAGGTCATGATCTTCATGAGACTTGTTCCAATGGATGTTAACTACAACATATCCAAATTTGAGCTCCATTGGACAAGTATTGCCTATCCAACCAATCCAGCATGTTACCACAGCTCTGGAAATCCGGATTTGGCCAGCTTTTACCTCCTTTGTGTCATCTTAATTTCTTGTTACCATAACTCTTGGTAACAAGGAATTACCTTTGTAAATGAGATATTTTCTGAAGCTTTTGGCATCTTTGTGAAGTCAAAGCTTCATCATGGCAAGGGGACAATGGGCAAAGGCTTTAGAGGAAAGAATGAGTTTTATATTAAAAGTGTGAGCTGGAAATGATGGGGAAAGGAGCAAAGGGAAGTGCAATCTGAAGTGGGAGAGGTTTTGAACGTGGGAAGCCAATTCAATTCATCATTCTACACATTGAGAGCAGATTTTGGAGAGTTTTTGGAGCTTGGAGAAAGCCAAGGTGCAGCCAAGAAAAGTGGAGAAGAAGACTTCCACCATTGATGATCTTGAAGCTTTCATCATTTTCTGAAAATCTGTAAACTCTTTCTAATTTCATTTTGAGTTTGTATTTGAAATAAGTATGAGCAACTAAACTCTATAGCTAGGGCTTAGGTTGAAGCCCTAAACATGATTACCTTATTGTTTTGATACTTGAGTGTATGAATTTCTAGATATTGTTGATGAATTCCAATTCACCAAATTAATCTATCCTTGATGTGTGTTTTTCCTTGGTTGGCCATCTTTGAAAGCATGCTTCTTGAGATTGTTGGGATTATGTGTATCTTCATGTTATCCTAAGCAATAAATGGATGAAGTAAGAATCATCCATGTGAATTGGTTTCTTGAATACCTAATGTAAACACCATGCTATTAGGATTCTTGTGATGTTCATATTCTCTTTGAACTTAATGGGTTCTCCTTGTAATTGAATCAAAGTACGAACCATACCTAGGTTCGGTTATGAGGAGGGCACAAGTATTGTAGCACGAACCATGCACTTTACGTATATTAGAGAGAATCAATGCGTCTTGAGCCACGACCCATGGCCTTGATTGCGAACATTTTCATCAACACGTTTAGAGTTCATCACTTGAGTATTCATGAACTTGGGTAGAATTGTTTAGGGTGGATTCCGAAACCCTAGTGTTTGTTACATTTTGATTCCACTCTTTGATAATTCATCTCTGCCATTCTCATTTAATTTCAAAGTCCATTTACTTTCATGCAATAGAAATAGGTCACTTCAAACAAATCAAAACCCCCCCCTATGTGTGTGTGAGTTGCGTGTTTGACACGTTATGTGTCTTTGTTACTAAATTTTATCTGTTTCCGTAATTGTTTTGGACCTTTGGTCCGCGCTGTGTTCTTGCATTTTCTGTGCTGAATCCAACCGTATAAAGAACGTGAATTTGGGACGTACGGTTGGAAAGTTATAGGCAAAACACTGGACAGAGGTCGAAACTGAAAAACAGATAAACGAATCTGCCAAAAAACGACCGGTCGTTACTGTTTAGGCGACCGGTCGCACATGAATCTGTCCAAAAACGACCGGTCGTCACTGTTGACGACCGGTCGCACTGTTCACTGTTCACGGCACTGTTCACTGTCCACGGCACTGTTCATTGTTCACAGTACTGTTCACAGGTGATAAAGTGGTGATAAAATGGCGATAGAAAATGCTGTTTGTGTTTTTGTTTAGTTTTCTTGTGTTGTTTCATTTCTTTTACACTTCTTTACTCATTTTTAGTTTCCATTTTGCATTTGTGCATTTGTGGTGTGTCAATTAAGTGTTCTTTACGTACTCAAATTAGAACTTATAGGAAGCCGACAAGTTCTTCGTGGGATCGACCCCGTACTTACATAATCTATACTTCAATAGATTCGTGCACTTGCGGGTATTTTTAATTGGTTGTTTGCACATTAATTTGTGTCCCCTTAGGAATGCAACATTGGATTTCACTCAAAACTCTCCAAATGACTCCACCCACCATATTATGATGTTGCCCAAGTTTTGGGCACGATCCGAAATCAATAGGTGTTCCAAATTGGACAATTCAAGTTCAACGGTAGTTCGTTCCTAGTTGGAGTGGTTGGTGTATTCCATACTTCTAGCGATTGGATTTCACTCAAAACTCACCAAATGACTCCTCCCACCATATTATGATGTTGTCCAAGTTTTGGGCTCGATCCGAAATCAATAGGTGTGAGAAATTGGACAATTCAAGTTCAACGAAAGTTCGTTCCTAATTGGAGTGGTTGGTGTATTCCATACTTCTAGCGATAGGATTTCACTCAAAACTCACCAAATGACTCCTCCCACCATATTAGGATGTTGCCCAAGTTTTGGGCTCGATCCGAAATCAATAGGTGTTCCAAATTGGACAATTCAAGTTCAACGGAAGTTCGTTCCTAATTGGAGTGGTTGGTGTATTCCATACTTCTAGCGATAGGATTTCACTCAAAACTCACCAAATGACTCCTCCCACCATATTATGATGTTGCCCAAGTTTTGGGCTCGATCCGAAATCAATAGGTGTGAGAAATTGGACAACTGAAGTTCAACGGAAGTTCGTTCCTAATTGGAGTGGTTGGTGTATTCCAAACCTCTAGCGATTGGATTTCACTCAAAATTCCCCAAATGACTCCTCCCACCATATTATGAAGTTGCCCAAGTTTTGGGCTCGATCCGAAATCAATAGGTGTGAGAAATTGGACAACCGAAGTTCAACGGAAGTTCGTTCCTAATTGGAGTGGTTGGTGTATTCCAAACCTCTAGCGATTGGATTTCACTCAAAACTCCCCAAAGGACTCCTCCCACCATATTATGAGGTTGCCCAAGTTTTGGCTCGATCGGAAGTCAATAGGTGTTAGCAACTGGACAATTCAAGTTCAACGGCAGTACGTTCCTAATCGGAGTGGTTGGTGTATTCCATACTTCCAGCGATTGGATTTCACTCAAAACTCCCCAAATGACTCCCCCCACCATATTATGATGTTGCCCAAGTTTTGGGATCGATCCGAAATCAATAGGTGTTCCAAATTGGACAATTCAAGTTCAACGGCAGTTCGTTCCTAATTGGAGTGGTTGGTGTATTCCATACTTCTAGCGATTGGATTTCAGTCAAAACTAACCAAATGACTCCTCCCACCATATTATGATGTTGCCCAAGTTTTGGGCTCGATCCGAAATCAATAGGTGTGAGAAATTGGACAATTCAAGTTCAACGGCAGTTCGTTCCTAATTGGAGTGGTTGGTGTATTCCATACTTCTAGCGATTGGATTTCACTCAAAACTCACCAAATGACTTCCCCCACCATATTATGATGTTGCCCAAGTTTTGGGCTCGATCCGAAATCAATAGGTGTGAGAAATTGGACAGTTGAAGTTCAACGGAAGTTCGTTCGTAATTGGAGTGGTTGGTGTATTCCATACTTCTAGCGATTGGATTTCACTCAAAACTAACCAAATGACTCCTCCCACCATATGATGATGTTGCCCAAGTTTTGGGCTCGATCCGAAATCAATAGGTGAGAGAAATTGGACAGTTGAAGTTCAACGGAAGTTCGTTCGTAATTGGAGTGGTTGGTGTATTCCATACTTCTAGCAATTGGATTTCACTCAAAACTCACCAAATGACTCCTCCCACCATATTATGATGTTGCCCAAGTTTTGGGCTCGATCCAAAATCAGTAGGTGTGAGAAATTGGACAATTGAAGTTCAACGGAAGTTCGTTCCTAATTGGAGTGGTTGGTGTATTCCGTACTTCTAGCGATTGGATTTCACTCAAAACCCACCAAATGACTCTTATCACGATATTATGATGTTGCCCAAGTTTTGGGCTCGATCCGAAATCAGTAGGTGTGAGAAATTGGACAATTGAAGTTCAACGGAAGTTCGTTCCTAATTGGAGTGGTTGGTGTATTCCATACTTCTAGCGATTGGATTTCACTCAAAACCCACCAAATGACTCCTCCCAAGATATTATGATGTTGCCCAAGTTTTGGGCTCGATCCGAAATCAGTAGGTGTGAGAAATTGGACAATTGAAGTTCAGCGGAAGTTCGTTCCTAATTGGAGTGGTTGGTGTATTCCGAACTTCTAGCGATTGGATTTCACTCAAAACTCACCAAATGACACCTCCCACCATATTAAGATGTTGCCCAAGTTTTGGGATCGATCCGAAATCAATAGGTGTTCCAAATTGGACAATTCAAGTTCAACGGCAGTTCGTTCCTAATTGGAGTGGTTGGTGTATTCCATACTTCTAGCGATTGGATTTCAGTCAAAACTAACCAAATGACTCCTCCCACCATATTATGATGTTGCCCAAGTTTTGGGCTCGATCCGAAATCAATAGGTGTGAGAAATTGGACAATTCAAGTTCAACGGCAGTTCGTTCCTAATTGGAGTGGTTGGTGTATTCCATACTTCTAGCGATTGGATTTCACTCAAAACTCACCAAATGACTTCCCCCACCATATTATGATGTTGCCCAAGTTTTGGGCTCGATCCGAAATCAATAGGTGTGAGAAATTGGACAGTTGAAGTTCAACGGAAGTTCGTTCGTAATTGGAGTGGTTGGTGTATTCCATACTTCTAGCAATTGGATTTCACTCAAAACTCACCAAATGACTCCTCCCACCATATTATGATGTTGCCCAAGTTTTGGGCTCGATCCAAAATCAGTAGGTGTGAGAAATTGGACAATTGAAGTTCAACGGAAGTTCGTTCCTAATTGGAGTGGTTGGTGTATTCCGTACTTCTAGCGATTGGATTTCACTCAAAACCCACCAAATGACTCTTATCACGATATTATGATGTTGCCCAAGTTTTGGGCTCGATCCGAAATCAGTAGGTGTGAGAAATTGGACAATTGAAGTTCAACGGAAGTTCGTTCCTAATTGGAGTGGTTGGTGTATTCCATACTTCTAGCGATTGGATTTCACTCAAAACCCACCAAATGACTCCTCCCAAGATATTATGATGTTGCCCAAGTTTTGGGCTCGATCCGAAATCAGTAGGTGTGAGAAATTGGACAATTGAAGTTCAGCGGAAGTTCGTTCCTAATTGGAGTGGTTGGTGTATTCCGAACTTCTAGCGATTGGATTTCACTCAAAACTCACCAAATGACACCTCCCACCATATTAAGATGTTGCCCAAGTTTTGGGATCGATCCGAAATCAATAGGTGTTCCAAATTGGACAATTCAAGTTCAACGGCAGTTCGTTCCTAATTGGAGTGGTTGGTGTATTCCATACTTCTAGCGATTGGATTTCAGTCAAAACTAACCAAATGACTCCTCCCACCATATTATGATGTTGCCCAAGTTTTGGGCTCGATCCGAAATCAATAGGTGTGAGAAATTGGACAATTCAAGTTCAACGGCAGTTCGTTCCTAATTGGAGTGGTTGGTGTATTCCATACTTCTAGCGATTGGATTTCACTCAAAACTCACCAAATGACTTCCCCCACCATATTATGATGTTGCCCAAGTTTTGGGCTCGATCCGAAATCAATAGGTGTGAGAAATTGGACAGTTGAAGTTCAACGGAAGTTCGTTCGTAATTGGAGTGGTTGGTGTATTCCATACTTCTAGCGATTGGATTTCACTCAAAACTAACCAAATGACTCCTCCCACCATATGATGATGTTGCCCAAGTTTTGGGCTCGATCCGAAATCAATAGGTGTGAGAAATTGGACAGTTGAAGTTCAACGGAAGTTCGTTCGTAATTGGACTGGTTGGTGTATTCCATACTTCTAGCGATTGGATTTCACTCAAAACTCACCAAATGACTCCTCCCACCATATTATGATGTTGCCCAAGTTTTGGGCTCGATCCAAAATCAGTAGGTGTGAGAAATTGGACAATTGAAGTTCAACGGAAGTTCGTTCCTAATTGGAGTGGTTGGTGTATTCCGTACTTCTAGCGATTGGATTTCACTCAAAACCCACCAAATGACTCTTATCACGATATTATGATGTTGCCCAAGTTTTGGGCTCGATCCGAAATCAGTAGGTGTGAGAAATTGGACAATTGAAGTTCAACGGAAGTTCGTTCCTAATTGGAGTGGTTGGTGTATTCCATACTTCTAGCGATTGGATTTCACTCAAAACCCACCAAATGACTCCTCCCAAGATATTATGATGTTGCCCAAGTTTTGGGCTCGATCCGAAATCAGTAGGTGTGAGAAATTGGACAATTGAAGTTCAGCGGAAGTTCGTTCCTAATTGGAGTGGTTGGTGTATTCCGAACTTCTAGCGATTGGATTTCACTCAAAACCCACCAAATGACTCCTATCACGATATTATGATGTTGCCCAAGTTTTGGGCACGATCCGAAATCAATAGGTGTTCGAAATTGGACAATTCAAGTTCAACGGCAGTTCGTTCCTAATTGGAGTGGTTGGTGTATTCCATACTTCTATCGATTGGATTTCACTCAAAACTCACCAAATGACTCCCCCCACCATGTTATGATGTTGCCCAAGTTTTGGGCTCGATCCGAAATCAATAGGTGTTCGAAATTGGACAATTCAAGTTCAACGGCAGTTCGTTCCTAATTGGAGTGGTTGGTGTATTCCATACTTCTAGCGACTGGATTTCACTCAAAACTCTCCAAATGACTCCTCCCACCATATTATGATGTTGCCCAAGTTTTGGGCCCGATCCGAAATCAGTAGGTGTGAGAAATTGGACAATTGAAGTTCAACGGAAGTTCGTTCCTAATTGGAGTGGTTGGTGTATTCCATACTTCTAGCGATTGGATTTCACTCAAAACTCACCAATGACTCCTCCCACCATATTATGATGTTGCCCTGGTTTGGGGCTCGATCCGAAATCAATAGGGGTGAGAAATTGGACAATTCAAGTTCAACGGTAGTTCGTTCCTAATTGGAGTTGTTGGTGTATTCCATACTTCTAGCGATTGGATTTCACTCAAAACTCACCAAATGACTCCTCCCACCATATTATGATGTTGCCGAAGTTTTGGGCTCGATCCGAAATCAATAGGTGTGAGAAATTGGACAATTCAAGTTCAACGACAGTTCGTTCCTAATTGGAGTCGTTGGTGTTTTCCATACTTCTAGCGATTGGATTTCACCCAAAACTCACCAAATGACTCCTCCCACCATATTATGTTGTTGCCCAAGTTTTGGGCTCGATCCGAAATCAATAGGTGTTCGAAATTGGACAATTCAAGTTCAACGGCAGTTCGTTCCTAATTGGAGTGGTTGGTGTATTCCATACTTCTAGCGATTGGATTTCACTCAAAACTCACCAAATGACTCCTCCCACCATATTATGATGTTACCCAAGTTTTGGGCCCGATCCGAAATCAGTAGGTGTGAGAAATTGGACAATTGAAGTTCAACGGAAGTTCGTTCCTAATTGGAGTGGTTGGTGTATTCCATACTTCTAGCGATTGGATTTCACTCAAAACTCACCAAATGACTCCTCCCACCATATTATGATGTTGCCCTGGTTTGGGGCTCGATCCGAAATCAATAGGGGTGAGAAATTGGACAATTCAAGTTCAACGGTAGTTCGTTCCTAATTGGAGTTGTTGGTGTATTCCATACTTCTAGCGATTGGATTTCACTCAAAACTCACCAAATGACTCCTCCCACCATATTATGATGTTGCCCAAGTTTTGGGCTCGATCCGAAATCAATAGGTGTTCGAAATTGGACAATTCAAGTTCAACGGCAGTTCGTTCCTAATTGGAGTGGTTGGTGTATTCCATACTTCTAGCGATTGGATTTCACTCAAAACTCACCAAATGACTCCTCCCACCATATTATGATGTTGCCCTGCTTTTGGGCTCGATCTGAAATCAATAGGGGTGAGAAATTGGACAATTCAAGTTCAACGGTAGTTCGTTCCTAATTGGAGTTGTTGGTGTATTCCATACTTCTAGCGATTGGATTTCACTCAAAACTCACCAAATGACTCCTCCCACCATATTATGATGTTGCCGAAGTTTTGGGCTCGATCCGAAATCAATAGGTGTGAGAAATTGGACAATTCAAGTTCAACGGCAGTTCGTTCCTAATTGGAGTGGTTGGTGTATTCCATACTTCTAGCGATTCGATTTCACTCAAAACACACCAAATGACTCCTCCCACCATATTATGGTGTTGCCCAAGTTTTGGGCTCAGTCCGAAATCAATAGGTGTGAGAAATTGGACACTTGAAGTTCAACGGAAGTTCGTTCCTAATTGGAGTGGTTCGTGTATTCCATACTTCTAGCGGTTGGATTTCACTCAAAACTCACCAAGTGACTCCTCCCACCATATTATGATGTTGCCCAAGTTTGGGGCTCGATTCGAAATCAATAGGGGTGAGAAATTGGACAATTCAAGTTCAACGGCAGTTCGTTCCTAATTGGAGTGGTTGGTGTATTCCATACTTCTTGCGATTGGATTTCACTCAAAACTCACCAAATGACTCCTCCCACCATATTATGATGTTGCCCAAGCTTTGGGCACGATCCGAAATCAATAGGTGTTCGAAATTGGACAATTCAAGTTCAACGGCAGTTCGTTCCTAATTGGTGTGGTTGGTGTATTCCATACTTCTAGCGATTGGATTTCTCCCAAAACTCACCAAATGACTCCTCCCACCATATTATGTTGTTGCCCAAGTTTTGGGCTCGATCCGAAATCAATAGGTGTTCGAAATTGTACAATTCAATTTCAACGGCAGTTCGTTCCTAATTGGAGTGGTTGGTGTATTCCATACTTCTAGCGATTGGATTTCACTCAAAACTCACCAAATGACCCCTCCCACCATATTATGATATTGCCCAAGTTTTGGGCACGATCCGAAATCAATAGGTGTTCGAAATTGGACAATTCAAGTTCAACGGCAGTTCGTTCCTAATTGGAGTGGTTGGTGTATTCCATACTTCTAGCGATTGGATTTCACTCAAAACTCACCAAATGACTCCTCCCACCATATTATGATGTTGCCCAAGTTTTGGGCTCGATCCAAAATCAGTAGGTGTGAGAAATTGGACAATTGAAGTTCAACGGAAGTTCGTTCCTAATTGGAGTGGTTGGTGTATTCCGTACTTCTAGCGATTGGATTTCACTCAAAACCCCCCGAATGACTCCTATCACGATATTATGATGTTGCCCAAGTTTTGGGCTCTATCCGAAATCAGTAGGTGTGAGAAATTGGACAATTGAAGTTCAACGGAAGTTCGTTCCTAATTGGAGTGGTTGGTGTATTACATACTTCTAGCGATTGGATTTCACTCAAAACTCACCAAATGACTCCTCCCACCATATTATGATGTTGCCCAAGTTTTGGGCTCGATCCGAAATCAGTAGGTGTGAGAAATTGGACAATTGAAGTTCAGCGGAAGTTCGTTCCTAATTGGAGTGGTAGGTGTATTCCGTACTTCTAGCGATTGGATTTCACTCAAAACCCACCAAATGACTCCTATCACGATATTATGATGTTGCCCAAGTTTTGGGCTCGATCCGAAATCATTAGGTGTTCGAAATTGGACAATTCAATTTCAGTGGCAGTTCGTTCCTAATTGGAGTGGTTGGTGTATTCCATACTTCTAGCGATTGGATTTCACTCAAAATTCACCAAATGACTCCTCCCACCATATTATGATGTTGCCCAAGTTGTAAGTTCGATCCGAAATCAATAGGTGTGAGAAATTGAACAATTCAAGTTCAAAGGCAGTTCGTTCCTACTTGGAGTGGTTGGTGTATTCCATACTTCTAGCGATTGGATTTCACTCAAAACTCACGAAATGACTCCACCCACCATATTATGATGTTGCCAAAGTTTGGGGCTCGGTCCGAAATCAATAGGTGTGAGAAATTGGACAATTCAAGTTCAACGGCAGTTCGTTCCTAATTGGAGTGGTTGGTGTATTCCATACTTCTAGCGATTGGATTTCACTCAAAACTCACCAAATGACGCCTCCAACCATATTAGGACGTTGCCCAAATTTTGGGCTCGATCCGAAATCAATAGGTGTTCCAAATTGGACAATTCCAGTTCAACGGCAGTTCGTTCCTAACTGGAGTGGTTGGTGTATTCCATACTTCTAGCGATTGGATTTCACTCAAAACTCACCAAATGACTCCTCCCACCATATTATGACGTTGCCCAAATTTTGGGCTCGATCCGAAATCAATAGGTGTTCCAAATTGGACAATTCAAGTTCAACGGCAGTTCGTTCCTAATTGGAGTTGTTGGTGTATTCCATACTTCTAGCGATTTGATTTCACTCAAAACTCACCAAATGACTCCTCCCACCATATTATGACGTTGCCCAAATTTTGGGCTCGATCCGAAATCAATAGGTGTTCCAAATTGGACAATTCAAGTTCAACGGCAGTTCGTTCCTAATTGGAGTGGTTGGTGTATTCCATACTTCTAGCGGTTGGATTTCACTCAAAACTCACCAAGTGACTCCTCCCACCATATTATGATGTTGCCCAAGTTTGGGGCTCGATCCGAAATCAATATGGGTGAGAAATTGGACAATTCAAGTTCAACGGCAGTTCGTTCCTAATTGGAGTGGTTGGTGTATTCCATACTTCTAGCGATTGGATTTCACTCAAAACTCACCAAATGACTCCTCCCACCATATTATGATGTTGCCCAAGTTTTGGGCACGATCCGAAATCAATAGGTGTTCGAAATTGGACAATTCAAGTTCAACGGCAGTTCGTTCCTAATTGGAGTGGTTGGTGTATTCCATACTTCTAGCGATTGGATTTCACCCAAAACTCACCAACTGACTCCTCCCACCATATTATGTTGTTGCCCAAGTTTTGGGCTCGATCCGAAATCAATAGGTGTTCGAAATTGTACAATTCAATTTCAACGGCAGTTCGTTCCTAATTGGAGTGGTTGGTGTATTCCATACTTCTAGCGATTGGATTTCACTCAAAACTCACCAAATGACTCCTCCCACTGTATTATGATGTTGCCCAAGTTTGGGGATCGATCCAAAATCAATAGGTGTGAGAAATTGGACAATTTAACTTCAACGGCAGTTTGTTCAGACTTGGAGTGGTTGGTGTATTCCATACATCTAGCGATTGGATTTCACTCAAAACTCACCAAAGGACTCCTCCCACCATATTATGATGTTGCCCAAGTTTTGGGGTAGATCCGAAATGAATAGGTGTGAGAAACAGGACAATTCAAGTTCAACGGCCGTTCGTTCCTAATTGGAGTGGTTGGTGTATTCCATACTTCTAGTGATTGGATTTCACTCAAAACTCACCAAATGACTCCTCCCACCATATTATGATGTTGCCCAAGTTTTCGGCTCGATCCGAAATCAATAGGTGTGAGAAATTGGACAATTCAAGTTCAACGGCAGTTCGTTCCTAATTGGAGTGGTTGGTGTATTCCATACTTCTAGCGATTGGATTTCACTCAAAACTCACCAAATGACTCCTCCCACTGTATTATGATGTTGCCCAAGTTTGGGGATCGATCCAAAATCAATAGGTGTGAGAAATTGGACAATTTAACTTCAACGGCAGTTTGTTCAGACTTGGAGTGGTTGGTGTATTCCATACTTCTAGCGATTGGATTTCACTCAAAACTCACCAAATGACTCCTCCCACCATATTATGATGTTGCCCAAGTTTTGGGGTAGATCCGAAATGAATAGGTGTGAGAAACAGGACAATTCAAGTTCAACGGCCGTTCGTTCCTAATTGGAGTGGTTGGTGTATTCCATACTTCTAATGATTGGATTTCACTCAAAACTCACCAAATGACTCCTCCCACCATATTATGATGTTGCCCAAGTTTTCGGCTCGATCCGAAATCAATAGGTGTGAGAAATTGAACAATACAAGTTCAAAGGCAGTTCCTTCCTACTTGAAGTGGTTGGTGTATTCCATACTTCTAGCGATTGGATTTCACTCAAAACTCACCAAATGACTCCATCCACCATATTATGATGTTGCCCAAGTTTGGGGCTCGGTCCGAAATCAATAGGTGTGAGAAATTGGACAGTTCAAGTTCAAGGGAAGTTCGTTCCTAATTGGAGTGGTTGGTGTATTCTATACTTCTAGCGATTGGATTTCACGCAAAACTCACCAAATGTCTCCTCCCACCATATTATGATGTTGCCCAAGTTTTGGAGTCGATCCGAAATCAATAGGTGTGAGAAATTGGACAATTCAATTTCAACGGCAGTTCGTTCCTAACTGGAGTGGTTGGTGTATTCCATACTTCTAGCGATTGGATTTCACTCAAAACTCACCAAATGACTCCTCCCACCATATTATGATGTTGCCCAAGTTTTGGGGTCGATCCGAAATGAATAGGTGTGAGAAACAGGACAATTCAAGTTCAACGGCAGTTCGTTCCTAATTGGAGTGGTTGGTGTATTCCATACTTCTAGCGATTGGATTTCACTCAAAACTCACCAAATGACGCCTCCCACCATATTATGACGTTGCCCAAATTTTGGGCTCGATCCGAAATCAATAGGTGTTCCAAATTGGACAATTCAAGTTCAACGGCAGTTCGTTCCTAACTGGAGTGGTTGGTGTATTCCATACTTCTAGCGATTGGATTTCACTCAAAACTCACCAAATAACTCCTCCCACCATATTATGATGTTGCCCAAGTTTTGGGGTCGATCCGAAATGAATAGGTGTGAGAAACTGGACAATTCAAGTTCAACGGCCGTTCGTTCCTAATTGGAGTGGTTGGTGTATTCCATACTTCTAGAGATTGGATTTCACTCAAAACTCACCAAA
This sequence comes from Prunus avium, assembly GCF_965620075.1. NCBI lineage: Eukaryota > Viridiplantae > Streptophyta > Magnoliopsida > Rosales > Rosaceae > Prunus > Prunus avium. The sequence continues at coordinate 17,825,212 of NC_142291.1, read as the reverse complement.
TGACTCCTCCCACCATATTATGATGTTGCCCAAGTTTTGGTCGCGATCCGAAATCAATAGGTGTTCCAAATTGGACAATTCAAATTCAACGGCAGTTCGTTCCTAATTGGAGTGGTTGGTGTATTCCATACTTCTAGCGATTGGATTTCACTCAAAACTCACCAAATGACTCCTCCCACCATATTATGATGTTGCCCAAGTTTTGGGCTCGATCCGAAATCAATAGGTGTGAGAAATTGGACAATTCAAGTTCAACGGCAGTTCGTTCCTAATTGGAGTGGTTGGTGTATTACATACTTCTAGCAATTGGATTTCACTCAAAAATCAACAAATGACTCCTCCCACCATATTATGATGTTGCCCAAGTTGTAAGTTCGATCCGAAATCAATAGGTGTGAGAAATTGAACAATTCAAGTTCAAAGGCCGTTAATTCCTACTTGGAGTGGTTGGTGTATTCCATACTTCTAGCGAATTGATTTCACTCAAAACTCACCAAATGACTCCACCCACCATATTATGATGTTGCCCAAGTTTGGGGCTCGGTCCGAAATCAATAGGTGTGAGAAATTGGACAGTTGAAGTTCAAGGGAAGTTCGTCCTAATTGGAGTGGTTGGTGTATTCTATACTTCTAGCGATTGGATTTCACGCAAAACTCACCAAATGACTCCTCCCACCATATTATGATGTTGCCCAAGTTTGGGCTCGATCCGAAATCAATAGGTGTGAGAAATTGGACAATTTAAGTTCAACGGCAGTTTGTTCAGACTTGGAGTGGTTGGTGTATTCCATACTTCTAGAGATTGGATTTCACTCAAAACTCCCCAAATGACTCCTCCCACCATATTATGATGTTGCCCAAGTTTTCGGCTCGATCCGAAATCAATAGGTGTTCCAAATTGGACAATTCAAATTCAACGGCAGTTCGTTCCTAATTGGAGTGGTTGGTGTATTCCATACTTCTAGCGATTGGATTTCACTCAAAACTCACCAAATGAATCCTCCCACCATATTATGATGTTGCCCAAGTTTTGGGCTCGATCCGAAATCAATAGGTGTGAGAAATTGGACAATTCAAGTTCAACGGCAGTTCGTTCCTAATTGGAATGGTTGGTGTATTACATACTTCTAGCAATTGGATTTCACTCAAAACTCACCAAATGACTCCTCCCACCATATTATGATGTTGCCCAAGTTTGGGGCTCGATCAAAAAACAATAGGTGTTCCAAATTGGACAATTTAAGTTCAACGGCAGTTTGTTCCGAATTGGAGTGGTTGGTGTATTCCATACTTCTAGCGATTGGATTTCACTCAAAACTCACCAAATGAATCCTCCCACCATATTATGATGTTGCCCAAGTTTTGGGCTCGATCCGAAATCAATAGGTATGAGAAATTGGACAATTCAAGTTCAACGACAGTTCGTTCCTAATTGGAGTGGTTGGTGTATTCCATACTTCTAGCGATTGGATTTCACTCAAAACTCACCAAATGACTCCTCCCACCATATTATGATGTTGCACAAGTTTGGGGCTCGATCCGAAATCAATAGGTGTGAGAAATTGGACAATTCAAGTTCAACGGCAGTTCGTTCCTAATTGGAGTGGTTGGTGTATTCCATACTTCTAGCGATTGGATTTCACTCAAAACTCACCAAATCACTCCTCCCACCATATTATGGTGTCGCCCAAGTTTTGGGCTCGATCCAAAATCAATAGGTGTTCCAAATTGGACAATTCAAGTTCAACGGCAGCTCGTTCCTAATTGGAGTGGTTGGTGTATTCCATACTTCTAGCGATTGGATTTCACTCAAAACTCACCAAATGACTCCTCCCACCATATTATGATGTTTCCCAAGTTTTGGGCTCGATCCGAAATCAATAGGAGTTCGAAATTGGACAATTCAAGTTCAACGGCAGTTCGTTCCTAATTGGAGTGGTTGGTGTATTCCATACTTCTAGCGATTGGTTTTCACTCAAAACTCACCAAATGACTCCTCCCACCATATTATGATGTTGCCCAAGTTTTGGGCTCGATCCGAAATCAATAGGTGTTCCAAATTGGACAATTCAAGTTCAACGGCAGTTCGTTCCTAATTGGAGTGGTTGGTGTATTCCATACTTCTAGCGATTGGATTTCACTCAAAACTCACCAAATGACTCCTCCCACCATATTGTGATGTTGCCCAAGTTTTTGGTTCGATCCGAAATCAATAGGTGTTCCAAATTGGACAATTCAAGTTCAACGGCAGTTCGTTCCCAATTGGTGTGGTTGGTGTATTCCATACTTCTAACGATTGGATTTCACTCAAACCTCACCAAATGACTCCTCCCACCATATTATGATGTTGCCCAAGTTTGGGGCTCGATCCGAAATCAATAGGTGTGAGAAATTGGACAATTCAAGTTCAACGGTATTTCATTCCTAATTGGAGTGGTTGGTGTATTCCATACTTCTAGCGATTGGATTTCACTCAAAACTCACCAAATGACTCCTCCCAACATATTATGATGTTGCCCAAGTTTGGGGCTCGATCCGAAATCAATAGGGGTGAGAAATTGGACAATTCAAGTTCAACGGCAGTTCGTTCCTAATTGGAGTGGTTGGTGTATTCCATACTTCTAGCGATTGGATTTCACTCAAAACTCACTAAATGACTCCTTCCACCATATTATGATGTTTCCCAAGTTTTGGGCTCGATCCGAAATCAATAGGTGTTCGAAATTGGACAATTCAAGTTCAACGGCAGTTCGTTCCTAATTGGAGTGGTTGGTGTATTCCATACTTCTAGCTATTGGATTTCACTCAAAACTCACCAAATGACTCCTCCCACCATATTATGATGTTGCCCAAGTTTTGGGGTCGATCCGAAATCAATAGGTGTGAGAAATTGGACAATTCAAGTTCAACGGCCGTTCGTTCCTAATTGGAGTGGTTGGTGTATTCCATACTTCTAGAGATTGGATTTCACTCAAAACTCCCCAAATGACTCCTCCCACCATATTATGATGTTGCCCAAGTTTTCGGCTCGATCCGAAATCAATAGGTGTTCCAAATTAGACAATTCAAGTTCAACGGCAGTTCGTTCCTAATTGGAGTGGTTGGTGTATTCCATACTTCTAGCGATTGGATTTCACTCAAAACTCACCAAATGACTCCTCCCACCATATTATTATGTTTCCCAAGTTTTGGGGTCGATCCGAAATCAATAGGTGTGAGAAATTGGACAATTCAAGTTCAACGGCCGTTCGTTCCTAATTGGAGTGGTTGGTGTATTCCATACTTCTAGAGATTGGATTTCACTCAAAACTCCCCAAATGACTCCTCCCACCATATTATGATGTTCCCCAAGTTTTGGTCTCGATCCGAAATCAATAGGTGTTCCAAATTAGACAATTCAAGTTCAACGGAAGTTCGTTCCTAATTGGAGTGGTTGGTGTATTCCATACTTCTAGCGATTGGATTTCACTCAAAACTCACCAAATGACTCCTCCCACCATATTGTGATGTTGCCCAAGTTTTTGGTTCGATCCGAAATCAAAAGGTGTTCCAAATTGGACAATTCAAGTTCAACGGCAGTTCGTTCCCAATTGGTGTGGTTGGTGTATTCCATACTTGTAGCGATTGGATTTCACTCAAAACTCACCAAATTACTCCTCCCACCATATTATGATGTTGCCCAAGTTTGGGGCTCGATCCGAAATCAATAGGTGTGAGAAATTGGACAATTCAAGTTCAACGGCAGTTCGTTCCTAATTGGAGTGGTTGGTGTACTCCGTACTTCTAGCGATTGGATTTCACTCAAAACTCACCAAATGACTCCTCCCACCATATTATGATGTTGCCCAAGTTTTGGGCTCGATCCGAAATCAATAGGTGTGAGAAATTGGACAATTCAAGTTCAACGGTAATTCGTTCCTAATTGGAGTGGTTGGTGTATTCCATACTTCTAGCGATTGGAGTTCACTCAAAACTCACCAAATGACTCCTCCCACCATATTATGATGTTTCCCAAGTTTTGGGCTCGATCCGAAATCAATAGGTGTTCCAAATTGGACAATTCAAGTTCAACGGCAGTTTGTTCCTAATTGGAGTGGTTGGTGTATTCCATACTTCTAGCGATTGGATTTCACTCAAAACTCACCAAATCACTCCTCCCACCATATTATGGTGTCGCCCAAGTTTTGGGCTCGATCCAAAATCAATAGGTGTTCCAAATTGGACAATTCAAGTTCAACGGCAGTTCGTTCCCAATTGGTGTGGTTGGTGTATTCCATACTTGTAGCAATTGGATTTCACTCAAAACTCACCAAATGACCCCTCCCACCATATTATGATGTTGCCCAAGTTTGGGGCTCGATCCGAAATCAATAGGTGTGAGAAATTGGACAATTCAAGTTCAACGGCAGTTCGTTCCTAATTGGAGTGGTTGGTGTATTCCATACTTCTAGCGATTGGATTTCACTCAAAACTCACCAAATAACTCCTCCCACCATATTATGATGTTGCCCAAGTTTTGGGCTCGATCCGAAATCAATAGGTGTTCCAAATTGGACAATTCAAGTTCAACGGCAGTTCGTTCCCAATTGGTGTGGTTGCTGTATTCCATACTTGTAGCAATTGGATTTCACTCAAAACTCACCAAATGACCCCTCCCACCATATTATGATGTTGCCCAAGTTTGGGGCTCGATCCGAAATCAATAGGTGTGAGAAATTGGACAATTCAAGTTCAACGGCAGTTCGTTCCTAATTGGAGTGGTTGGTGTATTCCATACTTCTAGCGATTGGATTTCACTCAAAACTCACTAAATGACTCCTCCCACCATATTATGATGTTGCCCAAGTTTTGGGCTCGATCTGAAATCAATAGGTGTGAGAAATTGGACAATTCAAGTTCAACGGCAGGTCGTTCCTAATTGGAGTGGTTGGTGTATTCCATTCTTCTGGCGATTGGATTTCACTCAAAACTCACCAAATGACTCCTCCCACCATATTATGATGTTGCCCAAGTTTTGGGCTCGATCCGAAATCAATAGGTGTGAGAAATTGGACAATTCAAGTTCAACGGCAATTCGTTCCTAATTGGAGTGGTTGGTGTATTCCATACTTCTAGCGATTGGAGTTCACTCAAAACTCACCAAATGACTCCTCCCACCATATTATGATGTTTCCCAAGTTTTGGGCTCGATCCGAAATCAATAGGTGTTCCAAATTGGACAATTCAAGTTCAACGGCAGTTTGTTCCTAATTGGAGTGGTTGGTGTATTCCATACTTCTAGCGATTGGATTTCACTCAAAACTCACCAAATCACTCCTCCCACCATATTATGGTGTCGCCCAAGTTTTGGGCTCGATCCAAAATCAATAGGTGTTCCAAATTGGACAATTCAAGTTCAACGGCAGTTCGTTCCTAATTGGAGTGGTTGGTGTATTCCATACTTCTAGCGTTTGGATTTCACTCAAAACTCACCAAATGACTTCTCCCACCATATTGTGATGTTGCCCAAGTTTTGGGCTCGATCCGAACTCAATAGGTGTGAGAAATTGGACAATTTAAGTTCAACGGCAGTTCGTTCCTAATTGGAGATGTTGGTGTATTCCATACTTCTAGCGATTGGATTTCACTCAAAACTCACCAAATGACTCCACCCACCATATTATGATGTTGCACAAATTCGGGGTTCCATCCGAAATCAATAGGTGTGAGAAATTGGACAATTCAAGTTCAACGGTAGTTCGTTCCTAATTGGAGTGGTTGGTGTATTCCATACTTCTAGCGATTGGATTTCACTCAAAACTCACCAAATGACTCCTCCCACCATATTGTGATGTTGCCCAAGTTTTGGGCTCGATCTGTAATCAATAGGTGTGAGAAATTGGACAATTCAAGTTCAACGGCAGTTCGTTCCTAATTGGAGTGGTTGGTGTAATCCATACTTCTAGCAATTAGAGTTCACTCAAAACTCACCAAATGACTCCTCCCGCCATATTATGATGTTGCCCAAGTTTTGGGCTCGATCCGAAATCAATAGGTGTGAGAAATTGGACAATTCAAGTTCAACGGCAGTTCGTTCCTAATTGGAGTGGTTGGTGTATTCCATACCTCTAGCGATTGGATTTCACTCAAAACTCACCAAATGACTCCTCCCACCATATTATGATGTTGCCCAAATTTTGGGCTCGATCCGAAATCAATTGGTGTGAGAAATTGGACAATTCAAGTTCAACGGCAGTTCATTCCTAATTGGAGTGGTTGGTGTATTCCATACTTCTAGCGATTGGATTTCACTCAAAACTCACGAAATGACTCCTCCCATCATATTATGATGTTGCACAAGTTTGGGGTTCCATACGAAATCAATAGGTGTGAGAAATTGGACAATTCAAGTTCAACGGCAGTTCGTTCCTAATTGGAGTGGTTGGTGTATTCCATACTTCTAGCGATTGGATTTCACTCAAAACACACTAAATGACTCCTCCCACCATATTATGATGTTGCCCAAGTTTTGGTCGCGATCCGAAATCAATAGGTGTTCCAAATTGGACAATTCAAATTCAACGGCAGTTCGTTCCTAATTGGAGTGGTTGGTGTATTCCATACTTCTAGCGATTGGATTTCACTCAAAACTCACCAAATGACTCCTCCCACCATATTATGATGTTGCCCAAGTTTTGGGCTCGATCCGAAATCAATAGGAGTGAGAAATTGGACAATTCAAGTTCAACGGCAGTTGGTTCCAAATTGGAGTGGTTGGTGTATTCCATACTTCTAGCGATTGGATTTCACTCAAAACTCACTGCATGACTCCTCCCACCATATTATGATGTTGCCCAAGTTTTGGTCTCGATCCGAAATCAATAGGTGTTCCAAATTAGACAATTCAAGTTCAACGGCAGTTTGTTCCTAATTGGAGTTGTTGGTGTATTCCATACTTCTAGCGATTGGATTTCACTCAAAACTCACCAAATGACTCCTCCCACCATATTATGATGTTGCCCAAGTTTTGGGCTCGATCCGAAATCAATAGGTGTCGGAAATTGGACAATTCAAGTTCAACGGCAGTTCGTTCCTAATTGAAATGGTTGGTGTATTCCACACTTCTAGCGATTGGGTTTCACTCAAAACTCACCAAATGACTCCTCCCAAAATATTATGATGTTGCCCAAGTTTTGGGCTCGATCCGAAATCAATAGGTGTGAGAAATTGAACAATTCAAGTTCAACGGCAGTTCGTTCCTAATTGGAGTGGTTGGTGTATTCCATACTTCTAGCGATTGGATTTCACTCAAAACTCACCAAATGACTCCTCCCACCATATTATGATGTTGCCAAAGTCAGGGGTTCGATCCGAAATCAATAGGAGTGAGAAATTGGACAATTCAAGTTCAACGGCAGTTCGTTCCTAATTGGAGTGGTTGGTGTATTCCATAATTCTAGCGATTTGATTTCACTCAAAACTCACCAAATGACTCCTCCCACCATATTATGATGTTGCCCAAGTTTTGGGCTCGATCCGAACTCAATAGGTTTGAGAAATTGGACAATTTCAGTTCAATGGCAGTTCGTTCCTAATTGGAGTTGTTTGTGTATTCCGTACTTCTAGCGATTGGATTTCACTCAAAACTCACCAAATGACTCCTCCCACCATATTACGATGTTGCCCAAGTTTTGGGCTCGATCCGAAATCAATAGGTGTTCCAAATTGGACAATTCAAGTTCAACGGCAGTTCGTTCCTAATTGGAGTGGTTGGTGTATTCCATACTTCTCGCGATTGGATTTCACTTAAAACTCACCAAATGACTCCTCCCACCACAATATGATGTTGCCCAAGTTTTGGGCTCGATCCTAAATCAATAGGTGTGAGAAATTGGACAATTCAAGTTCAACGGCAGTTCGTTCCTAATTGGAGTGGTTGGTGTATTCCATATTTCTAGCGATTGGATTTCACTTAAAACTCACTAAATGACTCCTCCCACCATATTATGATGTTGCCCAAGTTTTGGTCGCGATCCGAAATCAATAGGTGTTCCAAATTGGACAATTCAAGTTCAACGGCAGTTCGTTCCTAATTTGAGTGGTTCGTGTATTCCATACTTCTAGCGATTGGATTTCACTCAAAACTCACCAAATGACTCCTCCCACCATATTATGATGTTGCCCAAGTTTTGGGCTCGATCCGAAATCAATAGGTGTGAGAAATTGGACAATTCAAGTTCAACGGCAGTTCGTTCCTAATTGGAGTGGTTGGTGTATTCCATACTTCTAGCGATTGGATTTCACTCAAAACTCACTAAATGACACCTCCCACCGTATTATGATGTTGCCCAAGTTTTGGTCACGATCCGAAATCAATAGGTGTTCCAAATTGGACAATTCAAGTTCAACGGCAGTTCGTTACTAATTGGAGTGGTTGGTGTATTCCATACTTCTAGCGATTGGATTTCACTCAAAACTGACGAAATGACTCCTCCCACCATATTATGATGTTGCACAAGTTTGGGGTTCCATACGAAATCAATAGGTGTTCCAAATTGGACAATTCAGGTTCGACGGCAGTTCGTTCCTAATTGGAGTGGTTGGTGTATTCCATACTTCTAGCGATTGGATTTCACTCAAAACTCACCAAATGACTCCTCCCAACATATTATGATGTTGCCCAAGTTAGGGGCTCGATCCGAAATCAATAGGTGTGACAAATTGGACAATTCAAGTTCAACGGCAGTTCGTTCCTAATTGGAGTGGTTGGTGTATTCCATACTTCTAGCGATTGGAGTTCACTCAAAACTCACTAAATGAATCCTCCCACCATATTATGATGTTGACCAAGTTTTGGTCTCGATCCGAAATCAATAGGTGTTCCAAATTGGACAATTCAAGTTCAACGGCAGTTCGTTCCTAATTGGAGTGGTTGGTGTATTCCATACTTCTAGCGATCGGATTTCACTCAAAACTCACCAAATGACTCCTCCCACCATATTATGATGTTGCCCAAGTTTTGGGCTCGATCCGAAATCAGTAGGTGTTCCAAATTGGACAATTCAAGTTCAACGGCAGCTCGTTCCTAATTGGAGTGGTTGGTGTATTCCATACTTCTAGCGATTGGATTTCACTCAAAACTCACCAAATGACTCCTCCCACCATATTATGATGTTGCCCAAGTTTTGGGCTCGATCCGAAATCAATAGGTTTGAGAAATTGGACAATTCAAGTTCAACGGCAGTTCGTTCCTAATTGGAGTTGTTGGTGTATTCCATACTTCTAGCGATTGGATTTCACTCAAAACTCACCAAATGACTCCTCCCACCATATTATGATGTTGCCCAAGTTAGGGGCTCGATCCGAAATCAGTAGGTGTGAGAAATTGGACAATTCAAGTTCAACGGCAGTTCGTTCCTAATTGGAGTGGTTGGTGTATTCCATACTTCTAGCGATTGGATTTCACTCAAAACTCACGAAATGACTCCTCCCATCATATTATGATGTTGCACAAGTTTGGGGTTCCGTACGAAATCAATAGGTGTTCCAAATTGGACAATTCAAGTTCAACGGCAGCTCGTTCCTAATTGGAGTGGTTGGTGTATTCCATACTTCTAGCGATTGGATTTCACTCAAAACTCACCAAATGACTCCTCCCACCATATTATGATGTTGCCCAAGTTTTGGGCTCGATCCGAAATCAATAGGTTTGAGAAATTGGACAATTCAAGTTCAACGGCAATTCGTTCCTAATTGGAGTGGTTGGTGTATTCCATACTTCTAGCGATTGGATTTCACTCAAAACTCACCAAAGGACTCCTCCAACCATATTATGATGTTGCCCAAGTTAGGGGCTCGATCCGAAATCAATAGGTGTGAGAAATTGGACAATTCAAGTTCAACGGCAGTTCGTTCCTAATTGGAGTGGTTGGTGTATTCCGTACTTCTAGCGATTGGATTTCACTCAAAACTCACCAAATGACTCCTCCCACCATATTATGATGTTGCCCAAGTTTTGGGCTCGATCCGAAATCAATAGGTGTGAGAAATTGAACAATTCAAGTTCACCGGCAGTTCATTCCTAATTGGAGTGGTTGTTGTATTCCAGACTTCTAGTGATTGGATTTCCCTCAAAACTCACCAAATGACTCCTCCCACCATATTATGATGTTGCCCAAGTTTTGCGCTCGATCCGAAATCAATAGGTGTTCAAAATTGGACAATTCAATTTCAACGGCAGTTCATTCCTAATTGGAGTGGGTGTTGTATTCCAGACTTCTAGTGATTGGATTTCCCTCAAAACTCACCAAATGACTCCTCCCACCATAATATGATGTTGCCCAAGTTTTACGCTCGATCCGAATTCAATAGGTGTTCCAAATTGGACAATTCAAGTTCAACGGCAGTTCATTCCTAATTGGAGTGGTTGTTGTATTCCAGACTTCTAGTGATTGGATTTCACTCAAAACTCACCAAATGACTCCACCCACCATATTATGATGTTGCCCAAGTTTTGGGCTCGATCCGAAATCAATAGGTGTTCCAAATTGGACAATTCAAGTTCAACGGCAGTTCGTTCCTAATTGGAGTGGTTGGTGTATTCCATACTTCTAGCGATTGGATTTCACTCAAAACTCACCAAATGACTCCTCCCACCATATTATGATGTTGCCCAAGTTCTGGGCTCGATCCGAACACAATAGGTGTGAGAAATTGGACAATTTAAGTTCAACGGCAGTTCGTTCCTAATTGGAGTTGTTGGTGTATTCCATACTTCTAGCGATTGGATTTCACTCAAAACTCACCAAATGACTACTCCCACCATATTATGATGTTGCACAAGTTTGCGGTTCCATCTGAAATCAATAGGTGTGAGAAATTGGACAATTCAAGTTCAACGGCACTTCGTTCCTAATTGGAGTGCTTGGTGTATTACGTACTTCTAGCGATTGGATTTCACTCAAAACTCACCAAATGACTCCTCCCACCATATTATGATGTTGCTCAAGTTTTGGGCTCGATCCGAAATCAATAGGTGTGAGAAATTGGACAATTTAAGTTCAACGGCAGTTCGTTCCTAATTGGAGTGGTTGGTGTATTCCATAATTCTAGCGATTTGATTTCACTCAAAACTCACCAAATGACTCCTCCCACCATATTATGATGTTGCCCAAGTTTTGGGCTCGATCCGAACTCAATAGGTTTGAGAAATTGGACAATTTCAGTTCAATGGCAGTTCGTTCCTAATTGGAGTTGTTTGTGTATTCCGTACTTCTAGCGATTGGATTTCACTCAAAACTCACCAAATGACTCCTCCCACCATATTACGATGTTGCCCAAGTTTTGGGCTCGATCCGAAATCAATAGGTGTTCCAAATTGGACAATTCAAGTTCAACGGCAGTTCGTTCCTAATTGGAGTGGTTGGTGTATTCCATACTTCTCGCGATTGGATTTCACTTAAAACTCACCAAATGACTCCTCCCACCACAATATGATGTTGCCCAAGTTTTGGGCTCGATCCTAAATCAATAGGTGTGAGAAATTGGACAATTCAAGTTCAACGGCAGTTCGTTCCTAATTGGAGTGGTTGGTGTATTCCATATTTCTAGCGATTGGATTTCACTTAAAACTCACTAAATGACTCCTCCCACCATATTATGATGTTGCCCAAGTTTTGGTCGCGATCCGAAATCAATAGGTGTTCCAAATTGGACAATTCAAGTTCAACGGCAGTTCGTTCCTAATTTGAGTGGTTCGTGTATTCCATACTTCTAGCGATTGGATTTCACTCAAAACTCACCAAATGACTCCTCCCACCATATTATGATGTTGCCCAAGTTTTGGGCTCGATCCGAAATCAATAGGTGTGAGAAATTGGACAATTCAAGTTCAACGGCAGTTCGTTCCTAATTGGAGTGGTTGGTGTATTCCATACTTCTAGCGATTGGATTTCACTCAAAACTCACTAAATGACACCTCCCACCGTATTATGATGTTGCCCAAGTTTTGGTCACGATCCGAAATCAATAGGTGTTCCAAATTGGACAATTCAAGTTCAACGGCAGTTCGTTACTAATTGGAGTGGTTGGTGTATTCCATACTTCTAGCGATTGGATTTCACTCAAAACTGACGAAATGACTCCTCCCACCATATTATGATGTTGCACAAGTTTGGGGTTCCATACGAAATCAATAGGTGTTCCAAATTGGACAATTCAGGTTCGACGGCAGTTCGTTCCTAATTGGAGTGGTTGGTGTATTCCATACTTCTAGCGATTGGATTTCACTCAAAACTCACCAAATGACTCCTCCCAACATATTATGATGTTGCCCAAGTTAGGGGCTCGATCCGAAATCAATAGGTGTGACAAATTGGACAATTCAAGTTCAACGGCAGTTCGTTCCTAATTGGAGTGGTTGGTGTATTCCATACTTCTAGCGATTGGAGTTCACTCAAAACTCACTAAATGAATCCTCCCACCATATTATGATGTTGACCAAGTTTTGGTCTCGATCCGAAATCAATAGGTGTTCCAAATTGGACAATTCAAGTTCAACGGCAGTTCGTTCCTAATTGGAGTGGTTGGTGTATTCCATACTTCTAGCGATCGGATTTCACTCAAAACTCACCAAATGACTCCTCCCACCATATTATGATGTTGCCCAAGTTTTGGGCTCGATCCGAAATCAGTAGGTGTTCCAAATTGGACAATTCAAGTTCAACGGCAGCTCGTTCCTAATTGGAGTGGTTGGTGTATTCCATACTTCTAGCGATTGGATTTCACTCAAAACTCACCAAATGACTCCTCCCACCATATTATGATGTTGCCCAAGTTTTGGGCTCGATCCGAAATCAATAGGTTTGAGAAATTGGACAATTCAAGTTCAACGGCAGTTCGTTCCTAATTGGAGTTGTTGGTGTATTCCATACTTCTAGCGATTGGATTTCACTCAAAACTCACCAAATGACTCCTCCCACCATATTATGATGTTGCCCAAGTTAGGGGCTCGATCCGAAATCAGTAGGTGTGAGAAATTGGACAATTCAAGTTCAACGGCAGTTCGTTCCTAATTGGAGTGGTTGGTGTATTCCATACTTCTAGCGATTGGATTTCACTCAAAACTCACGAAATGACTCCTCCCATCATATTATGATGTTGCACAAGTTTGGGGTTCCGTACGAAATCAATAGGTGTTCCAAATTGGACAATTCAAGTTCAACGGCAGCTCGTTCCTAATTGGAGTGGTTGGTGTATTCCATACTTCTAGCGATTGGATTTCACTCAAAACTCACCAAATGACTCCTCCCACCATATTATGATGTTGCCCAAGTTTTGGGCTCGATCCGAAATCAATAGGTTTGAGAAATTGGACAATTCAAGTTCAACGGCAATTCGTTCCTAATTGGAGTGGTTGGTGTATTCCATACTTCTAGCGATTGGATTTCACTCAAAACTCACCAAAGGACTCCTCCAACCATATTATGATGTTGCCCAAGTTAGGGGCTCGATCCGAAATCAATAGGTGTGAGAAATTGGACAATTCAAGTTCAACGGCAGTTCGTTCCTAATTGGAGTGGTTGGTGTATTCCGTACTTCTAGCGATTGGATTTCACTCAAAACTCACCAAATGACTCCTCCCACCATATTATGATGTTGCCCAAGTTTTGGGCTCGATCCGAAATCAATAGGTGTGAGAAATTGAACAATTCAAGTTCACCGGCAGTTCATTCCTAATTGGAGTGGTTGTTGTATTCCAGACTTCTAGTGATTGGATTTCCCTCAAAACTCACCAAATGACTCCTCCCACCATATTATGATGTTGCCCAAGTTTTGCGCTCGATCCGAAATCAATAGGTGTTCAAAATTGGACAATTCAATTTCAACGGCAGTTCATTCCTAATTGGAGTGGGTGTTGTATTCCAGACTTCTAGTGATTGGATTTCCCTCAAAACTCACCAAATGACTCCTCCCACCATAATATGATGTTGCCCAAGTTTTACGCTCGATCCGAATTCAATAGGTGTTCCAAATTGGACAATTCAAGTTCAACGGCAGTTCATTCCTAATTGGAGTGGTTGTTGTATTCCAGACTTCTAGTGATTGGATTTCACTCAAAACTCACCAAATGACTCCACCCACCATATTATGATGTTGCCCAAGTTTTGGGCTCGATCCGAAATCAATAGGTGTTCCAAATTGGACAATTCAAGTTCAACGGCAGTTCGTTCCTAATTGGAGTGGTTGGTGTATTCCATACTTCTAGCGATTGGATTTCACTCAAAACTCACCAAATGACTCCTCCCACCATATTATGATGTTGCCCAAGTTCTGGGCTCGATCCGAACACAATAGGTGTGAGAAATTGGACAATTTAAGTTCAACGGCAGTTCGTTCCTAATTGGAGTTGTTGGTGTATTCCATACTTCTAGCGATTGGATTTCACTCAAAACTCACCAAATGACTACTCCCACCATATTATGATGTTGCACAAGTTTGCGGTTCCATCTGAAATCAATAGGTGTGAGAAATTGGACAATTCAAGTTCAACGGCACTTCGTTCCTAATTGGAGTGCTTGGTGTATTACGTACTTCTAGCGATTGGATTTCACTCAAAACTCACCAAATGACTCCTCCCACCATATTATGATGTTGCTCAAGTTTTGGGCTCGATCCGAAATCAACAGGTGTGAGAAATTGGACAATTCAAGTTCAACGACAGTTCGTTCCTAATTCGAGTGGTTGGTGTATTCCATACTTCTAGCGATTGTATTTCACTCAAAGCTCACCAAATGACTCCTCCCACCGTATTACGATGTTGCCCAAGTTTTGGGCTCGATCCGAAATCAATAGGTGTTCCAAATTGGACAATTCAAGTTCAACGGCAGTTCGTTCCTAATTGGAGTGGTTGGTGTATTCCGTACTTCTAGCGATTGGATTTCACTCAAAACTCACCAAATGACTCCTCCCACCATATTATGATGTTGCCCAAGTTTTGGGCTCGATCCGAAATCAATAGGTGTTCCAAATTGGACAATTCAAGTTCAACGGCAGTTCGTTCCTAATTGGAGTGGTTGGTGTATTCCGTACTTCTAGCGATTGGATTTCACTCAAAACTCACCAAATGACTCCTCCCACCATATTATGATGTTGCCCAAGTTTTGGGCTCGATCCGAAATCAATAGATGTGAGAAATTGAACAATTCAAGTTCAACGGCAGTTCATTCCTAATTGGAGTGGTTGTTGTATTCCAGACTTCTAGTGATTGGATTTCCCTCAAAACTCACCAAATGACTCCTCCCACCATATTATGATGTTGCCCAAGTTTTGCGCTCGATCCGAAATCAATAGGTGTTCAAAATTGGACAATTCAATTTCAACGGCAGTTCATTCCTAATTGGAGTGGTTGGTGTATTCCATACTTCTCGCGATTGGATTTCACTTAAAACTCACCAAATGACTCCTCCCACCACATTATGATGTTGCCCAAGTTTTGGGCTTGATCCGAAATCAATAGGTGTTCCAAATTGGACAATTCAAGTTCAACGGCAGTTCGTTCCTAATTGGAGTGGTTGGTGTATTACATACTTCTAGCGATTGGATTTCACTCAAAACTCACCAAATGACTCCTCCCACCATATTATGTTGTTGCCCAAGTTTTGGGCTCGATCCGAAATCAATACGTGTGAGGAATTGGACAATTCAGGTTCAACGGCAGTTCGTTCCTAATTGGAGTGGTTGGTGTATTCCATACTTCTAGCGAATGGATTTCACTCAAAACTCACCAAATGACTCCTCCCACCATATTATGATGTTCCCCAAGTTTTTCGCTCGATCCGAAATCAATAGGTGTTCCAAATTGAACAATTCAAGTTCAACGGTAGTTCATTCCTAATTGGAGTGGTTGTTGTATTCCAGACTTCTAGTGATTGGATTTCACTCAAAACTCACCAAATGACTCCTCCCACCATATTATGATGTTGCCCAAGTTTTGCGCTCGATCCGAAATCAATTGGTGTTCCAAATTGGACAATTCAAGTTCAACGGCAGTTCATTCCTAATTGGAGTGGTTGTTGTATTCCAGACTTCTAGTGATTGGATTTCACTCAAAACTCACCAAATGACTCCTCCCACCATATTATGATGTTGCCCAAGTTTTGGGCTCGATCGGAAATCAATAGGTGTTCCAAATTGGACAATTCAAGTTCAACGGCAGTTCGTTCCTAATTGAAGTGGTTGGTGTATTCCATACTTCTAGCGATTGGATTTCACTCAAAACTCACCAAATGACTCCTCCCACCATATTATGATGTTGCCCAAGTTTTGGGCTCGATCCGAAATCAATAGGTGTTCCAAATTGGACAATTCAAGTTCAACGGCAGTTCGTTCCTAATTGGAGTGGTTGGTGTATTCCGTACTTCTAGCGATTGGATTTCACTCAAAACTCACCAAATGACTCCTCCCACCATATTATGATGTTGCCCAAGTTTTGGGCTCGATCCGAAATCAATAGGTGTTCCAAATTGGACAATTCAAGTTCAACGGCAGTTCGTTCCTAATTGGAGTGGTTGGTGTATTCCGTACTTCTAGCGATTGGATTTCACTCCAAACTCACCAAATGACTCCTCCCACCATATTATGATGTTGCCCAAGTTTTGGGCTCGATCCGAAATCAATAGGTGTTCCAAATTGGACAATTCAAGTTCAACGGCAGTTCGTTCCTAATTGGAGTGGTTGGTGTATTACATACTTCTAGCGATTGGATTTCATTCAAAACTCCCCAAATGACTCCTCCCACCATATTATGATGTTGCCCAAGTTTTGGGTTCGATCCGAAATCGATAGGTGTGAGAAATTGGACAATTCAAGTTCAACGGCAGTTC
This sequence comes from Prunus avium, assembly GCF_965620075.1. Taxonomy (NCBI): domain Eukaryota; kingdom Viridiplantae; phylum Streptophyta; class Magnoliopsida; order Rosales; family Rosaceae; genus Prunus; species Prunus avium. Next base: position 17,808,350 of record NC_142291.1, on the reverse strand, counting down.
GTTCCTAATTGGAGTGGTTGGTGTATTCCATACTTCTAGCGATTGGATTTCACTCAAAACTCACCAAATGACTCCTCCCACCATATTATGATGTTGCCCAAGTTTTGGGCTCGATCCGAAATCAATAGGTGTGAAAAATTGGACAATTCAAGTTCAACGGCAGTTCGTTCCTAATTGGAGTGGTTGGTGTATTCCATACTTCTAGCGATTGGATTTCACTCAAAACTCACTGCATGACTCCTCCCACCATATTTTGATGTTGCCCAAGTTTTGGTCTCGATCCGAAATCAATAGGTGTTCCAAATTAGACAATTCAAGTTCAACGGCAGTTCGTTCCTAATGGGAGTGGTTGGTGTATTACATACTTCTAGCGATTGGATTTCACTGAAAACTCACCAAATGACTCCTCCCACCATATTATGATGTTGCCCAAGTTTTCGGCTCGATCCGAAATCAATAGGTTGGAGAAATTGGATAATTTAAGTTCAACGGCAGTTCGTTCCTAATTGTAGTGGTTGGTGTATTCCATACTTCTAGCGATTGGATTTCACTAAAAACTCACGAAATGACTCCTCCCATCATATTATGATGTTGCCCAAGTTAGGGGTTTGATCCGAAATCAATAGGTGTGAGAAATTGGACAATTCAAGTTCAACGGCAGTTCGTTCCTAATTGGAGTGGTTGGTGTATTCCATACTTCTCGCGATTGGATTTCACTTAAAACCCACCAAATGACTCCTCCCACCACATTATGATGTTGCCCAAGTTTTGGGCTCGATCCGAAATCAATAGGTGTTCCAAATTGGACAATTCAAGTTCAACGGCAGTTCGTTCCTAATTGGAGTTGTTGGTGTATTCCATACTTCTAGCGATTGTATTTCACTCAAAACTCACCAATTGACTCCTCCCACCATATTACGATGTTGCCCATGTTTTGGGCTCGATCCGAAATCAATAGGTGTTCCAAATTGGACAATTCAAGTTCAACGGCAGTTCGTTCCTAATTGGAGTGGTTGGTGTATTCCATACTTCTCGCGATTGGATTTTACTTAAAACTCACCAAATGACTCCTCCCACCGCATTATGATGTTGCCCAAGTTTTGGGCTAGATCCGAAATCAATAGGTGTTCCAAATTGGACAATTCAAGTTCAACGGCAGTTCGTTCCTAATTGGAGTGGTTGGTGTATTCCATACTTCTATCGATTGTATTTCACTTAAAACTCACCAAATGACTCCTCCCACCACATTATGATGTTGCCCAAGTTTTGGGCTCGATCCGAAATCAATAGGTGTTCCAAATTGGACAATTCAAGTTCAACGGCAGTTCGTTCCTAATTGGAGTTGTTGGTGTATTCCATACTTCTAGCGATTGTATTTCACTCAAAACTCACCAAATGACTCCTGCCACCATATTATGATGTTGGCCAAGTTTTCGGCTCGATCCGAAATCAACAGGTGTGAGAAATTGGACAATTTAAGTTCAACGGCGGTTCGTTCCTAATTGTAGTGGTTGGTGTATTCCATACTTCTAGCGATTGGATTTCACTCAAAACTCACGAAATGACTCCTCCCATCATATTATGATGTTGCACAAGTTTGGGGTTCCATACGAAATCAATAGGTGTGAGGAATTGGACAATTCAGGTTCAACGGCAGTTCGTTCCTAATTGGAGTGGTTGGTGTATTCCATACTTCTAGCGATTGGATTTCACTCAAAACTCACCAAATGACTCCTCCCACCATATTATGATGTTGCCCAAGTTTTGGGCTCGATCCGAAATCAATAGGTGTGAGAAATTGGACAATTCCAGTTCAACGGCAGTTCGTTCCTAATTAGAGTGGTTGCTGTATTCCATACTTCTAGCGATTGGATTTCACTCAAAACTCACCAAATGACACCTACCAACATATTATGATGTTGCCCAAGTTTTGGGCTCGATCTGAAATCAATAGGTGCGAGAAATTGGACAATTCAAGTTCAACGGCAGTTCGTTCCTAATTGGAGTGGTTGGTGTATTCCATACTTCTAGCAATTGGATTTCACTCAAAACTCACCAAATGACTCCTCCCACCATATTATGATGTTGTCCAAGTTTTGGGCTCGATCCGAAATCAATAGGTGTTCCAAATTGGACAATTCAAGTTCAACGGCAGTTCGTTCCTAATTGGAGTGGTTGGTGTATTCCATACTTCTAGCGATTGGATTTCACTCAAAACTCACCAAATGACTCCTCCCACCATATTATGATGTTGCCCAAGTTTTGGGCTCGATCCGAAATCAATAGGTGTGAGAAATTGGACAATTCAAGTTCAACGGCAGTTCGTTCCTAATTGGAGTGGTTGGTGTATTCCATACTTCTAGCGATTGGATTTCACTCAAAACTCACCAAATGACTCCTCCCACCATATTATGATGTTGCCCAAGTTTTGGGCTCGATCCGAAATCCATAGGTGTGAGAAATTGGACAATTCAAGTTCAACGGCAGCTCGTTCCTAATTGGAGTGGTTGGTGTATTCCATACTTCTAGAGATTCGATTTCACTCAAAACTCACCAAATGACTCCTACCAACATATTATGATGTTGCCCAAGTTTTGGGCTCGATCTGAAATCAATAGGTGCGAGAAATTGGACAATTCAAGTTCAACGGCAGTTCGTTCCTAATTGGAGTGGTTGGTGTATTCCATACTTCTAGCAATTGGATTTCACTCAAAACTCACCAAATGACTCCTCCCACCATATTATGATGTTGTCCAAGTTTTGGGCTCGATCCGAAATCAATAGGTGTTCCAAATTGGACAATTCAAGTTCAACGGCAGTTCGTTCCTAATTGGAGTGGTTGGTGTATTCCATACTTCTAGCGATTGGATTTCACTCAAAACTCACCAAATGACTCCTCCCACCATATTATGATGTTGCCCAAGTTTTGGGCTCGATCCGAAATCAATAGGTGTGACAAATTGGACAATTCAAGTTCAACGGCAGTTCGTTCCTAATTGGAGTGGTTGGTGTATTCCATACTTCTAGCGATTGGATTTCACTCAAAACTCACCAAATGACTCCTCCCACCATATTATGATGTTGCCCAAGTTTTGGGCTCGATCCGAAATCCATAGGTGTGAGAAATTGGACAATTCAAGTTCAACGGCAGCTCGTTCCTAATTGGAGTGGTTGGTGTATTCCATACTTCTAGCGATTGGATTTCACTAAAAACTCACTGCATGACTCCTCCCACCATATTATGATGTTACCCAAGTTTTGGTCTCGATCCGAAATCAATAGGTGTTCCAAATTAGACAATTCAAGTTCAACGGCAGTTCGTTCCTAATTGGAGTGGTTGGTGTATTCCATACTTCTAGCGATTGGATTTCACTCAAAACTCACCAAATGACTCCACCCACCATATTATGATGTTGCTCAAGTTTTGGGCTCGATCCGAAATCAATAGGTGTGAGAAATTGGACAATTCAAGTTCAACGGCAGTTCGTTCCTAATTGGAGTGGTTGGTGTATTCCATACTTCTAGCGATTGGATTTCACTCAAAACTCACCAAATGACTCCTCCCACCATATTATGATGTTGCTCAAGTTTTGGGCTCGATCCGAAATCAATAGGTGTGAGAAATTGGACAATTCAAGTTCAACGGCAGTTCGTTCCTAATTGGAGTGGTTGGTGTATTCCATACTTCTAGCGATTGGATTACACTCGAAACTCACCAAATGACTCCTCCCACCATATTATGATGTTGCCCAAGTTAGGGGCTCGATCCGAAATCAATTGGTGTGAGAAATTGGACAATTCAAAATCAACGGCAGTTCGTTCCTAATTGGAGTGGTTGGTGTATTCCATACTTCTAGCGATTGGATTTCACTCAAAACTCACTAAATGACTCCTCCCATCATATTATGATGTTGCCCAAGTTTTGGTCTCGATCCGAAATCAATAGGTGTTCCAAATTGGACAATTCAAGTTCAACGGCAGTTTGTTCCTAATTGGAATGGTTGGTATATTCCATACTTCTACCGATTGGATTTCACCCAAAACTCACCGAATGACTCCTCCCACCATAATATGGTGTTGCAAAAGTTTGGGGTTCGATCCGAAATCAATAGGTGTGAGAAATTGGACAATTCAAGTTCAACGGCAGTTCGTTACTAATTGGGATGGTTGGTATAGTCCATACTTCTACCGATTGGGTTTCACTCAAACCTCACCAAATGACTACTCCCACAATATTATGATGTTGCCAAAGTTTGGGGCTCGATCCGAAATCAATAGGTGTTCCAAATTGGACAATTCAAGTTCAACGGCAGTTCGTTCCTAATTGGAGTGGTTGGTGTATTCCATACTTCTAGCGATTGGATTTCACTCAAAACTCACTAAATGACTCCTCCCACCATATTATTATGTTGCCCAAGTTTTGGTCTCGATCCGAAATCAATAGGTGTTCCAAATTGGACAATTCAAGTTCAACGGCAGTTCGTTCCTAATTGGAGTGGTTGGTGTATTCCATACGTCTAGCGATTGGATTTCACTCAAAACTCACCAAATGACTCCGCCCACCATATTATGATGTTGCCCAAGCTTTGGGCTCGATCTGAAATCAATAGGTGTGAGAAATTGGACAATCCAAGTTCAACGGCAGTTCGTTCCTAATTGGGATGGTTGGTATATTCCATACTTCTACCGATTGGATTTCACTCAAACCTCAGGAAATGACTACTCCCACTATATTATGATGTTGCCCAAGTTTAGGGCTCGATCCGAAATCAATAGGTGTTCCAAATTGGACAATTCAAGTTCAACGGCAGTTCGTTCCTAATTGGAGTGGTTGGTGTATTCCATACTTCTTGCGATTGGATTTCACTCAAAACTCACCAAATGACTCCTCCCACCATATTATGATGTTGCCCAAGTTAGGGGCTCGATACGAAATCAATAGGTGTGAGAAATTGGACAATTCAAGTTCAACGGCAGTTCGTTCCTAATTGGGATGGTTGGTATAGTCCATACTTCTACCGATTGGGTTTCACTCAAACCTCACCAAATCACTCCTCCCACCATATTATGATGTTGCACAAGTTTGGGGTTCCATACGAAATCAATAGGTGTGAGAAATTGGACAATTCAAAATCAACGGCAGTTCGTTCCTATTTGGAGTGGTTGGTGTATTCCATACTTCTAGCGATTGGATTTCACTCAAAACTCACTAAATGACCCCTCCCACCATATTATGATGTTGCCCAAGTTTTGGTCTCGATCCGAAATCAATAGGTGTTCCAAATTGGATAATTCAAGTTCAACAGCAGTTCGTTCCTAATTGGAGTGGTTGGTGTATTCCGTACTTCTAGCGATTGGATTTCACTCAAAACTCACTAAATGACTCCTCCCACCATATTATGCTGTTGCCCAAGTTTTGGTCTCGATCCGAAATCAATAGGTGTTCCGAATTGGACAATTCAAGTTCAACGGCAGTTCGTTCCTAATTGGAGTGGTTGGTGTATTCCACACTTCTAGCGATTGGATTTCACTCAAAACTCACCAAATGACTCCTCCCACCATATTATGATGTTGCCCAAGTTAGGGCCTCGATCCGAAATCAATAGGTGTGAGAAATTGGACAATTCAAGTTCAACGGCAGTTCGTTCCTAATTGGAATGGTTGGTGTATTCAACACTTCTAACGATTGGATTTCACTCAAAACTCACCAAATGACTCCTCCCAACATATTATGATGTTGCCCACGTTTTGGGCTCGATCTGAAATCAATAGGTGTGAGAAATTGGACAATCCAAGTTCAACGGCAGTTCGTTCCTAATTGGGATGGTTGGTATATTCCATACTTCTACCGATTGGATTTCACTCAAACCTCAGGAAATGACCACTCCCACTATATTATGATGTTGCCCAAGTTTAGGGCTCGATCCGAAATCAATAGGTGTTCCAAATTGGACAATTCAAGTTCAACGGCAGTTCGTTCCTAATTGGAGTGGTTGGTGTATTCCATACTTCTTGCGATTGGATTTCACTCAAAACTCACCAAATGACTCCTCCCACCATATTATGATGTTGCCCAAGTTAGGGGCTCGATACGAAATCAATAGGTGTGAGAAATTGGACAATTCAAGTGCAACGGCAGTTCGTTCCTAATTGGAGTGGTTGGTGTATTCCATACTTCTAGCGATTGGATTTCACTCAAAACTCACGAAATGTCTCCTCCCATCATATTATGATGTTGCACAAGTTTGGGGTTCCATACGAAATCAATAGGTGTTCCAAATTGGACAATTCAGGTTCAACGGCAGTTCGTTCCTAATTGGAGTGGTTGGTGTATTCCATACTTCTAGCGATTGGATTTCACTCAAAACTCACCAAATGACTCCTCCCACCATATTATGATGTTGCCCAAGTTAGGGGCTCGATCCGAAATCAATAGGTGTGAGAAATTGGACAATTCAAAATGAACGGCAGTTCGTTCCTAATTGGAGTGGTTGGTGTATTCCATACTTCTAGCGATTGGATTTCACTCAAAACTCACTAAATGACTCCTCCCACCATATTATGATGTTGCCCAAGTTTTGGTCTCGATCCGAAATCAATAGGTGTTCCAAATTGGACAATTCAAGTTCAACGGCAGTTCGTTCCTAATTGGAGTGGTTGGTGTATTCCATACTTCTAGCGATTGGATTTCACTCAAAACTCACGAAATGACTCCTCCCATCATATTATGATGTTGCACAAGTTTGGGGTTCCATACGAAATCAATAGGTGTGAGGAATTGGACAATTCAGGTTCAACGGCAGTTCGTTCCTAATTGGAGTGGTTGGTGTATTCCATACTTCTAGCGATTGGATTTCACTCAAAACTCACCAAATGACTCCTCCCACCATATTATGATGTTTCCCAAGTTTTGGGCTCGATCAGAAATCAATAGGTGTTCCAAATTGGACAATTCCGGTTCAACAGCAGTTCGTTCCTGATGGGAGTGGTTGGTGTATTCCATACTTCTAGCGATTGGATTTCACTCAAAACTCACCAAGTGACTCCTCCCACCATATTATGATGTTGCCCAAGTTTGGGGCTCGGTCCGAAATCAATAGGCGTGAGAAATTGGTCAATTCAATTTCAACGGCAGTTCGTTCCTAATTGGAGTGGTTGGTGTATTCCATACTTCTAGCGATTGGATTTCACTCAAAACTCACCAAATGACTCCTCCCACCATATTACGATGTTGCCCAAGTTTTGGGCTCGATCCGAAATCAATAGGTGTTCCAAATTGGACAATTCAAGTTCAACGGCAGTTCGTTCCTAATTGGAGTGGTTGGTGTATTCCATACTTCTAGCGATTGGATTTCACTCAAAACTCACTAAATGACTCCTCCCACCATATTATGATGTTGCCCAAGTTTTGGTCTCGATCTGAAATCAATAGGTGTGAGAAATTGGACAATTCATGTTCAACGACAGTTTGTTCCTAATTGGAGTAGTTGGTGTATTCCATACTTCTAGCGATTGGATTTCACTCAAAACTCACCAAATGAATCCTCCCACCATATTACGATGTTGCCCCCAAGTTTTGGGCTCGATCCGAAATAAATAGGTGTTCCAAATTGGACAATTCAAGTTCAACAGCAGTTCGTTCCTAATTGGAGTGGTTGGTGTATTCCATACTTCTCGCGATTGGATTTCACTCAAAACTCACCAAATGACTCCTCCCATCATATTATGATGTTGCACAAGTTTGGGGTTCCATACGAAATCAATAGGTGTGAGGAATTGGACAATTCAGGTTCAACGGCAGTTCGTTCCTAATTGGAGTGGTTGGTGTATTCCAAACTTCAAGCGATTGGATTTCACTCAAAACTCACCAAATGACTCCTCCCACCATATTATGATGTTGCCCAAGTTTTGGGCTCGATCCGAAATCAATAGGTGTTCCGAATTGGACAATTCAAGTTCAACGGCAGTTCGTTCCTAATTGGAGTGGTTGGTGTATTCCATACTTCTAGCGATTGGATTTCACTCAAAACTCACCAAATGACTCCTCCCACCATATTATGATGTTGCCCAAGTTTTGGGCACTTCTAACGATTGGATTTCACTCAAAACTCACCAAATGACTCCTCCCAACATATTATGATGTTGCCCAAGTTTTGGGCTCGATACGAAATCAATAGGTGTGAGAAATTGAACAATTCAAGTTCAACGGCAGTTCGTTCCTAATTGGAGTGGTTGGTGTATTTCATACTTCTAGCGATTGGATTTCACTCAAAATTAACCCAATGACTCCTCCCATCATATTATGATGTTGCCCAAGTTTTGGGCTCGATCCGAAATCAATAGGTGTTCCAAATTGGACAATTCAAGTTCAACGGCAGTTCGTTCCTAATTGGAGTGGTTGGTGTATTCCATACTTCTAGCGATTGGATTTCACTCAAAACCCACCAAATGACTCCTCCCACCATATTATGTTGTTGCCCAAGTTAGGGGCTCGATCCGAAATCAATAGGTGTGAGAAATTGGACAATTCAAAATCAACGGCAGTTCGTTCCTAATAGGAGTGGTTGGTGAATTCCATACTTCTAGCGATTGGATTTCACTCAAAACTCACTAAATGACTCCTCCCACCATATTATGATGTTGCCCAAGTTTTGGTCTCGATCAGAAATCAATAGGTGTTCCAAATTGGACAATTCAAGTTCAACGGCAGTTCGTTCCTAATTGGAGTGGTTGGTGTATTCCACACTTCTTGCGATTGGATTTCACTCAAAACTCACTAAATGACTCCTCCCACCATATTATGATGTTGCCCAAGTTTGGGGTTCCATCCGAAATCAATAGGTGTGAGAAATTGGACAATTCAATTTCAACGGCAGTTCGTTCCTAATTGGAGTGGTTGGTGTATTCCATACTTCTAGCGATTGGATTTCACTGAAAACTCACCAAATGAATCCTCCCACCATATTATGATGTTGCCCAAGTTAGGGGCTCGATCCGAAATCAATAGGTGTGAGAAATTGGACAATTCAGGTTCAACGGCAGTTCGTTCGTAATTGGAGTGGTTGGTGTATTCCATACTTCTAGCGATTGGATTTCACTCAAAACTCACCCAATGACTCCTCCCACCATATTATGATGTTACCCAAGTTTTGGGCTCGATCCGAAACACATAGGTGTTCCAAATTGGACAATTCAAGTTCAACGGCAGTTCGTTCCTAATTGGAGTGGTTGTTGTATTCCATACTTCTAGCGATTGGATTTCACTCAAAACTCACCAAATGACTCCTCCCACCATATTATGATGTTGCCCAAGTTTTGGGCTCGATCCGAAATCAATAGGTGTGAGAAATTGGACAATTCAATTTCAACGGCAGTTCGTTCCTAATTGGAGTGGTTGGTGTATTCCATACTTCTAACAATTGGATTTCACTCAAAACTCACCAAATGACTCCTCCCACCATATTATGATGTTGCACAAGTGTGGGGTTCCATCCGAAATCAATAGGTGTGAGAAATTGGACAATTCAAGTTCAACGGCAGTTCGTTCCTCATTGGAGTGGTTGGTGTATTCCATACTTCTAGCGATTGGATTTCACTCAAAACTCACCAAATGACTCCTCCCACCATATTATGATGTTGCCCAAGTTTTGGGCTCGATCCGAACTCAATAGGTGTGAGAAATTGGACAATTTAATTTCAATGGCAGTTCGTTCCTAATTGGAAGGGTTGGTGTATTCCATACTTCTAGCGATTAGATTTCACTCAAAACTCACCAAATGATTCCTCCCACCATATTATGATGTTGCACAAGTTTGGGGTTCCATCCGAAATCAATAGGTGTGAGAAATTGGACAATTTAAGTTCACCGGCAGTTCGTTCCTAATTGGTGTGGTTGGTGTATTCCATACTTCTAGATCTTTGATTTCTCTCAAAATTCACCAAATGACTCCTCCCACCATATTATGATGTTGCCCAAGTTTGGGGTTCCATCCGAACTCAATAGGTGTGAGAAATTGGACAATTTAAGTTCACCGGCAGTTCGTTCCTAATTGGTGTGGTTGGTGTATTCCATACTTCTAGATCTTGGATTTCTCTCAAAATTCACCAAATGACTCCTCCCACCATATTATGATGTTGCCCAAGTTTTGGGCTCGATCCGAAATCAATAGGTGTGAGAAATTGGACAATTCAAGTTCAACGGCAGTTCGTTCCTAATGGGAGTGGTTGGTGTATTCCATACTTCTAGCGATTGGATTTCACTCAAAACTCACCAAATGACTCCTTCCACCAAATTATGTTGTTGCCCAAGTTTTGGGCTCGATCCGAAATCAATAGGTGTGAGAAATTGGGCAATTCAATTTCAACGGCAGTTCGTTCCAAAATGGAGTGGTTGGTGTATTCCATACTTCTAGCGATTGGATTTCACTCAAAACTCACCAAATGTCTCCTTCCACCATATTATCTTGTTGCCCAACTTTTGGGCTCGATCCGAAATCAATAGGTGTGAGAAATTGGACAATTCAAGTTCAACGGCAGTTCGTTCCTCATTGGAGTGGTTGGTGTATTTCATACTTCTAGCGATTGGATTTCACTCAAAACTCACCAAATGACTCCTCCCACCATATTATGATGTGGCCCAAGTTTTGGGCTCGATCCGAAATCAATAGGTGTGAGAAATTGGACAATTCTAGTTCAACGGCACTTCGTTCCTAATTGGAGTGGTTGGTGTATTCCGTACTTCTAGCGATTGGATTTCACTCAAAACTCACCAAATGACTCCTCCCACCATATTATGGTGTTGCCCAAGTTTTGGGCTCGATCCGAAATCAATAGGTGTTCCAAATTCGACAATTCAAGTTCAACGGCAGATCGTTCCTAATTGGAGTGGTTGGTGTATTCCATACTTCTAGCGATTGGATTTCACTCAAAACTCACCAAATGACTCCTCCCACCATATTATGATGTTGCCCAAGTTTGGGGCTCGATCCAAAGTCAATAGGTGTGAGAAATTGGACAATTCAAGTTCAACGGCAGTTCGTTCCTAATTGGAGTGGTTGGTGTATTCCATACTTCTAGCGATTGGATTTCACTCAAAACTCACCAAATGACTCCTCCCACCATAATATGATGTTGCACAAGTTTGGGGTTCGATCCGAAATCAATAGGTGTGAGAAATTGGACAATTCAAGTTCAACGGCAGTTCGTTCCTAATGGGAGTGGTTGGTGTATTCCATACTTCTAGCGATTGGATTTCAGTCAAAACACACCAAATGACTCCTCCCACCATATTATGATGTTGCCCAAGTTTTGGGCTCGATCCGAAATCAATAGGTGTGAGACATTGGAAAATTCAAGTTCAACGGCAGTTCGTTCCTAAATGGAGTGGTTGGTGTATTCCATACTTCTAGCGACTGGATTTCACTCAAAACTCACCAAATGACTCCGCCCACCATATTATGATGTTGCCCAAGTTTTGGGATCGATCCGAAATCAATAGGTGTTCCAAATTGGACAATTCAAGTTCAACGGCAGTTCGTTCCTAATTGGAGTGGTTGGTGTATTCCATACTTCAAGCGATTGGATTTCACTCAAAACTCACCAAATGACTCCTCCCACCATATTATGATGTTGCCCAAGTTTGGGGCTCGGTTCGAAATCAATAGGTGTGAGAAATTGGTCAATTCAATTTGAACGGCAGTTCGTTCCTAATTGGAGTGGTTGGTGTATTCCATACTTCTAGCGATTGGGTTTCACTCAAAACCCACCAAATGACTCCTCCCACCATATTATGATGTTTCCCAAGTTTTGGGCTCGATCAGAAATCAATAGGTGTTCCAAATTGGATAATTCCAGTTCAACAGCAGTTCGTTCCTGATGGGAGTGGTTGGTGTATTCCATACTTCTAGCGATTGGATTTCACTCAAAACTCACCAAATGACTCCGCCCACCATATTATGGTGTTGCCCAAGTTTTGGGCTCGATCCGAAATCAATAGGTGTTCCAAATTCGGCAATTCAAGTTCAACGGCAGTTCGTTCCTAATTGGAGTGGTTGGTGTATTCCATACTTCTAGCGATTGGATTTCACTCAAAACTCACCAAATGACTCCTCCCACCATATTATGATGTTGCCCAAGTTTGGGGCTCGGTCCGAAATCAATAGGTTTGAGAAATTGGACAATTCAAGTTCAACGGCAGTTCGTTCCTAATTGGAGTGGTTGGTGTATTCCATACTTCTAGCGATTGGATTTCACTCAAAACTCACCAAATGACTCCTCCCACCATATTATGATGTTGCCCAAGTTTTGGGCTCGGTCCGAAATCAATAGGTGTTCGAAATTGGACAATTCATGTTCAACGGCAGTTCGTTCCTAATTGGAGTGGTTGGTGTATTCCACACTTCTAGCGATTGGATTCCACTCAAAACTCACCAAATGACTCCTCCCACCATATTATGATGCTGCCCAAGTTTTGGGCTCGATCCGAAATCAATAGGTGTGAGAAATTGGACAATTCAAGTTGAACGGCAGTTCGTTCCTAATTGGAGTGGTTGGTGTATTCCATACTTCTAGCGATTGGATTTCACTCAAAATTCACCAAGTGACTCCTCCCACCATATTATGATGTTGCCCAAGTTTGGGGATCGATCCGAAGTCAATAGGGGTGAGAAATTGGACAATTCACGTTCAACGGCAGTTCGTTCCTAATTGGAGTGGTTGGTGTATTCCGTACTTCTAGCGATTGGATTTCACTCAAAACCCACCAAATGACTCCTCCCACCATATTATGAAGTTGCCCAAGTTTTGGGCTCGATCCGAAATCAATAGGTGTTCCAAATTGGACAATTCAAGTTCAACGGCAGTTCGTTCCTAATTGGAGTCGTTGGTGTGTTCCATACTTCTAGCGATTGGATTTCACTCGAAACTCACCAAATGACTCCTCCCACCATATTATGGTGTTGCCCAAATTTTGGGCTCGATCCGAAATCTATAGGTGTCCGAAATTGGACAATTCAAGTTCAACGGCAGTTCGTTCCTAATTGGAGTGGTTGGTGTATTCCATACTTCAAGCGATTGGATTTCACTCTAAACTCACCAAATGACTCCGCCCACCATATTATGATGTTGCCCAAGTTTTGGGCTCGATCTGAAATCAATAGGTGTGAGAAATTGGACAATTCAAGTTCAACGGCAGTTCGTTCCTAATTGGAGTGGTCGGTGTATTCCATACTTCTAGCGATTGGATTTCACTCAAAACTCACCAAATGACTCCTCCCACCATATTGTGATGTTGCCCAAGTTTTGGGTTCGATCCGAAATCAATAGGTGTTCCAAATTGGACAATTCAAGTTCAACGGCGGTTCGTTCCTAATTGGAGTGGTTGGTGTATTCCATACTTCTAGCGATTGGATTTCACTCAAAACTCACCAAATGACTCCTCCCGCCATATTATGATGTTGCCCAAGTTTTGGGCTCGATCCGAAATCAATAGTTGTTCGAAATTGGAAATTCAATTTCAACTGCAGTTCGTTCCTAATTGGAGTGGTTGGTGTATTCCATACTTCTAGCGATTGGATTTCACTCAAAACTCCCCAAATGACTCCTCCCACCATGTTGGGATGTTGCCCAAGTTTTGGGTTCGATCCGAAATCAATAGGTGTGAGAAATTGGACAATTCAAGTTCAACGGCAGTTCGTTCCTAATTGGAGTGGTTGGTGTATTCCATACTTCTAGCGATTGGATTTCACTCAAAACTCACCAAATGACTCCTCCCACCATATTATGATGTTGCCCAAGTTTTGGGCTCGATCCGAAATCAATAGGTGTTCCAAATTAGACAATTCAAGTTCAACGGCAGTTTGTTCCAAATTGGAGTGGTTGGTGTATTCCACACGTCTAGCGATTGGATTTCACTCAAAACTCACCAAATGACTCCTCCACCATATTATGATGTCGCCCAAGTTTTGGGCTCGATCCGAAATCAATAGGTGTTCCAAATTGGACAATTCAAGTTCAACGGCAGTTCGTTCCTAATTGGAGTGGTTGGTGTATTCCATACTTCGAGAGGTTGGATTTCACTCAAAACTCACCAAATGACTCCTCCCACCATATTATGCTGTTGCCCAAGTTTCGGGCTCGATCCGAACTCAGTAGGTGTGAGAAATTGGACAATTTAAGTTCAATGGCAGTTCGTTCCTAATTGGAGTTGTCGGTGTATTCCATACTTCTAGCGATTGGATTTCACTCAAAACTCACCAAATGACTCCACCCACCATATTATGATGTTGCACAACTTTGGGGTTCCATCCGAAATCAATAGGTGTGAGAAATTGGACAATTCAATTTCAACTGCAGTTCGTTCCTAATTGGAGTGGTTGGTGTATTCCATACTTCTAGCGATTGGATTTCACTCAAAACGCACCAAATGACTCCTCCCACCATATTATGATGTTGCCCAAGTTTTGGGCTCGATCTGTAATCAATAGGTGTGAGTAATTGGACAATTCAAGTTCAACGGCAGTTCGTTCCTAATTCGAGTGGTTGGTGTATTCCATACTTCTAGCGATTGGATTTCACTCAAAACTCACCAAATGACTCCTCCCACCATATTATGATGTTGCCCAAGTTTTGGGCTCGATCCGAAATCAATAGGTGTGAGAAATTGGACAATTCAAGTTCAACGGCAGTTCGTTCCTAATTGGAGTGGTTGGTGTATTCCATACTTCTAGCGATTGGATTTCATTCAAAACTCAGCAAATGACTCCTCCCACCATAATATGATGTTGCCCAAGTTTTGGTCTCGATCCGAAATCAATAGGTGTTCCAAATTGGACAATTCAAGTTGAATGGCAGTTCGTTCCTAATTGGAGTTGTCGGTGTATTCCATACTGCTAGCGATTGGATTTCACTCAAAACTCACCAAATGACTCCACCCACCATATTATGATGTTGCACAACTTTGGGGTTCCATCCGAAATCAATAGGTGTGAGAAATTGGACAATTCAATTTCAACTGCAGTTCGTTCCTAATTGGAGTGGCTGGTGTATTCCATACTTCTAGCGATTGGATTTCACTCAAAACGCACCAAATGACTCCTCCCACCATATTATGATGTTGCCCAAGTTTTGGGCTCGATCTGTAATCAATAGGTGTGAGTAATTGGACAATTCAAGTTCAACGGCAGTTCGTTCCTAATTCGAGTGGTTGGTGTATTCCATACTTCTAGCGATTGGATTTCACTCAAAACTCACCAAATGACTCCTCCCACCATATTATGATGTTGCCCAAGTTTTGGGATCGATCCGAAATCAATAGGTGTGAGAAATTGGACAATTCAAGTTCAACGGCAATTCGTTCCTAATTTGAGTGGTTGGTGTATTCCATACTTCTACCGACTGGATTTCACTCAAAACTCACCAAATGACTCCTCCCACCATATTATGATGTTGCACAAGTTTGGGGCTCGATCCGAAATCAATAGGTGTGAGAAATTGGACAATTCAAGTTCAACGGCAGTTCGTTCCTAATTGGAGTGGTTGGTGTATTCCATACTTCTACCGACTGGATTTCACTCAAAACTCACGAAATGACTCCTCCCACCATATTATGATGTTGCCCAAGTTTTGGGCTCGATTCGAAATCAATAGGTGTTCCAAATTGTACAATTCAAGTTCAACGGCAATTCGTTCCTAACTGGAGTGGTTGGTGTATTCCATACTTCTAGCGATTGGATTTCACTCAAAACTAACCAAACGACTCCTCCCACCATATTATGATGTTGTCCAAGTTTTAGGCTCGATCCGAAATCAATAGGTGTGAGAAATTGGACAATTCAATTTCAACGGCAGTTCGTTCCTAATTGGAGTGGTTGGTGTATTCCATACTTCTAGCGATTGGATTTCACTCAAAACTCACCAAATGATTCCTCCCCCCATATTATGATGTTGCCCAAGTTTTGGGATCGATCCGAAATCAATAGGTGTGAGAAATTGGACAATTCAATTTCAACAGCAGTTCGTTCCTAATTGGAGTGGTTGGTTTATTCCACACTAGTAGCGATTGGATTTCACTCAAAACTCACCAAATGACTCCTCAAACCATATTATGATGTTGCCAAAGTTTTGGGCTCGATCCGAAATCAATAGGTGTTCCAAATTGGACAATTCCAGTTCAACGGCAGTTCGTTCCTAACTGGAGTGGTTGGTTTATTCCCTACTTCTAGCGATTGGATTTCACTCAAAACACACCAAATGACTCCTCCCACCATATTATGTTGTTTCCCAAGTTTTGGGCTCGATCCGAAATCAATAGGTGTTCCAAATTGGACAATTCAAGTTCAACGGCAGTTCGTTCCTAATTGGAGGGGTTGGTGTATTCCATACTTCTAGCTGTTGGATTTCACTCAAAACTCACCAAATGACTCCTCCCACCATATTATGATGTTGCCCAAGTTTGGGGCTCGATCCAAAATCAATAGGTGTGAGAAATTGCACAATTCAAGTTCAACGGCAGTACGTTCCTAATTGGAGTGGTTGGTGTATTCCATACTTCTACCGACTGGATTTCATTCAAAAATCACCAAATGACTCCTCCCGCCATATTATGATGTTGCCCAAGTTTTGGGCTCGATCCGAAATCAATAGGTGTGAGAAATTGGACAATTCAAGTTCAACGGCAGTTCGTTCCTAATTGGAGTGGTTGGTGTATTCCATACTTCTAACGATTGGATTTCACTCAAAACTCACCAAATGACTCCTCAAACCATGTTATGATGTTGCCCAAGTTTTGGGCTAGATCCGAAGTCAATAAGTGTTCCAAATTGGACAATTCAAGTTCAACGGCAGTTCGTTCGTAATTGGAGTGGTTGGTGTATTCCATACTTCTAGCGATTGTATTTCATTCAAAACTCAGCAAATGACTCCTCCCACCATATTATGATGTTGCCCAAGTTTTGGGCCCGATCCGAAATCAATAGGTGTTCCAAATTGGACAATTCAAGTTCAACGGCAGTTCGTTCCTAATTGGAGTGGTTGGTGTATTCCATACTTCTAGGTATTGGATTTCACCCAAAACTCACCAAATGACTCCTCCCACCATATTATGATGTTGCCCAAGTTTTGGGCTCGATCCGAAGTCAATAGGTGTGAGAAATTGGACAATTCAAGTTCAACGGCAGTTCGTTCCTAATTGGAGGGGTTGGTTTATTCCATACTTCTAGCGATTGGATTTCACTCAAAACTCACCAAATGACTCCTCCCACCATATTATGATGTTGCACACGTTTGAGGTTCGATCCGAAATCAATAGTTGTGAGAAATTGCACAATTCAAGTTCAACGGCAGTTCGTTCCTAATTGGAGTGGTTGGTGTATTCCATACTTCTACCTACTGGATTTCACTCAAAACTCACCAAATGACTCCTCCCACCATATAATGATGTTGCCCAAGTTTTGGGCTCGATCCGAAATCAATAGGTGTACCAAATTGGACAATTCAAGTTCAACGGCACTTCGTTCCTAATGGGAGAGGTTGGTGTATTCCATATCTCTAGCGATTGGATTTCCCTCAAAACTCACCAAATGAGTCCTCCCACCATATTATTATGTTGCCCAAGTTTTGGGCTCGATCCGAAATCAATAGGTGTGAGAAATTGGACAATTCAAGTTCAACGGCAGTTCGTTCCTAATTGGAGTGGTTGGTGTATTCCATACTTCTAGCTATTGGATTTCACTCAAAACTCACCAAATGACTCCTCCCACCATATTATGATGTTGCCCAAGTTTTGGGCTCGATACGAAATCAATAGGTGTGAGAAATTGGACAATTCAAGTTCAACGGCAGTTCGTTCCTAATTGGAGTGGTTGGTGTATTCCATACTTCTAGCGATTGGATTTCACTCAAAACTCACCAAATGACTCCTCCCACCATATTATGGTGTTGCAAAAGTTTGGGGTTCGATCCGAAATCAATCGGTGTGAGAAATTGCACAATTCAAGTTCAACGGCAGTTGGTTCCTAATGGGAGTGGTTAGTGTATTCCATACTTCTAGTGATTGGATTTCACTCAAAACTCACCAAATGACTCCTCCCACCATATTATGATGTTGCCCAAGCTGTGGGCTCGATCCGAAATCAATAGGTGTTCCAAATTGGACAATTCCAGTTCAACGGCCGTTCGTTCCTAATTGGAGTGGTTGGTGTATTCCATACTTCTAGCGTTTCGATTTCACTCAAAACTCACCAAATGACTCCTCCCACCATATTATCATGTTGCCCAAGTTTTGGGCTCGATCCGAAATCAATAGGTCTTCCAAATTGGACAATTCAAGTTCAACGGCAGTTCGTTCCTAATTGGAGTCGTTGGTGTATTCCATACTTCTAGCGATTGGATGTCATTCAAAACTCTCCAAACGACTCCTCCCACCATATTATGATGTTGCCCAAGTTTTGGGCTCGATCCGAAATCAATAGGTTTGAGAAATTGGACAATTCAATTTCAACGGCAGTTCGTTCCTAATTGGAGTGGTTGGTGTATTCCATACTTCTAGCGATTGGATTTCACTCAAAACTCACCCAATGACTCGTCCCACCATATTATGCTGTTGCCCAAGTTTTGGGCTCGATCCGAAATCAATAGGTGTTCCAAATTGGACAATTCAAGGAAAACGGCAGTTCGTTCCTAATTGGAGTGGTTGGTGTATTCCACACTTCCAGCGATTGGATTTCACTCAAAGCTCGCCAAATGACACCTCCCACCATATTATGATGTGGCCCAAGTTTTGGGCTCGATCCGAAATCAATAGGTGTTCCAAATTGGACAATTCAAGTTCAACGGCAGTTCGTTCCTAACTGGAGTGGTTGGTGTATTCCATACTTCTAGCGATTGGATTTCACTCAAAACTGACACAATGACTCCTCCAACCATATTATGGTGTTGCCCAAGTTTTGGGCTCGATCCGAAATCAATAGGTGTGAGAAATTGGACAATTCAAGTTGGACGGCAGTTCGTTCCTAATTGGTGTGGTTGGTGCGGCGATTGGATTTCACTCAAAACTCACCAAATGACTCCTCCCACCATATTATGATGTTGCCCATGTTTTGGGCTCGATCCGAAATCAATAGGTGTTCCAAATTGGACAATTCAAGTTCAACGGCAGTTCGTTCCTCATTGGAGTGGTTGGTGTATTCCATACTTCTAGCGATTGGATTTCACTCAAAACTCATCAAACGACTCCTCCCACCATATTATGATGTTGCACAAGTTTGGGGTTCAATCCGAAATCAATAGTTGTGAGAAATTGGACAATTCAAGTTCAACGACAATTCGTTCCTAATGGGAGTGGTTGGTGTATTCCATACGTCTAGCGGTTGGATTTCACTCAAAACTCACCAAATGACTCCTCCCACCATATTATGTTGTTGCCCAAGTTTTGGGCTCGATCCGAAATCAATAGGTGTGAGAAATTGGACAATTCAAGTTCAACGGCAGTTCATTCCTAATTGGAGTGGTTGGTGTATTCCATACTTCTACCTACTGGATTTCACTCAAAACTCACCAAATGACTCCTCCCACCGTATAATGATGTTGCCCAAGTTTTGGGCTCGATCCGAAATCAATAGGTGTACCAAATTGGACAATTCAAGTTCAACGGCACTTCGTTCCTAATGGGAGTGGTTGGTGTATTCCATACTTCTAGCTATTGGATTTCTCCCAAAACTCACCAAATGACTCCTCCCACCTTGTTATGATGTTGCCCAAGTTTTGGGCTTGGTCCGAAATCAATTGGTGTGAGAAATTGGACAATTCAAGTTCAACGGCAGTTCGTTCCTAATTGGTGCGGTTGGTGTATTCCATACTTCTAGCGATTGGATTTCACTCAAAACTCACCAAATGACACCTCCCACCATTTTATGATGTTGCCCATGTTTTGGGCTCGATCCGAAATCAATAGGTGTGAGAAATTGGACAATTCAAGTTCAACGGCAGTTCGTTCCTAATTGGAGTGGTTGGTGTATTCCATACTTCTAGCGATTGGATTTCACTAAAAACTCACCAAATGACTCCTCCCACCAGATTATGATGTTGCCCAAGTTTTGGGCTCGATCCGAAATTAATAGGTGTTCGAAATTGGACAATTCAAGTTCAACGACAGTTCGTTCCTAATTGGAGTTGTTGGTGTATTCCATACTTCTAGCGATTGGATTTCACACAAAACTCACCAATGACTCCTCCCACCATATTATGATGTTGCCCAAGTTTTGGGCTCGATCCGAAATGAATAGGTGTTCCAAATTGGACAATTCAAGTTCAACGGCAGTTCGTTCCTAATTGGAGTGGTTGGTGTATTCCATACTTCTAGCGATTGGATTTCACTCAAAACTCACCAAATGACTCCTCCCATCATATTATGATGTTGCCCAAGTTTTGGGCTCGATCCGAAATCAATAGGTGTTAGAAATTGGACAATTCAAGTTCAACGGCAGTTCGTTCCTAATTGGAGTTGTTGGTGTATTCCATACTTCTAGCGATTGGATTTCACTCAAAACTCACCAAATGACTCCTCCCACCATATTATGTTGTTGCCCAAGTTTTGGGCTCGATCCGAAATCAATAGGTGTGAGAAATTGGACAATTCAAGTTCAACGGCAGTTCGTTCCTAATTGGAGTTGTTGGTGTATTCCAAACTTCTAGCGATTGGATTTCACACAAAACTCACCAAATGACTCCTCCCACCTTATTATGATGTTGCCCAAGTTTTGGGCTCGATCCGAAATCAATAGTTGTGAGAATTTGGACAATTCAAGTTCAACGACAATTCGTTCCTAATGGGAGTGGTTGGTGTATTCCATACGTCTATCGATTGGATTTCACTCAAAACTCACCAAATGACTCCTCCCACCTTGTTATGATGTTGAACAAGTTTTGGGCTTGGTCCGAAATCAATTGGTGTGAGAAATTGGACAATTCAAGTTCAACGGCAGTTCGTTCCTAATTGGTGTGGTTGGTGTATTCCACACCTCTAGCGATTGGATTTCACTCAAAACTCACCAAATGACTCCTCCCACCATATTATGATGTTGCCCATGTTTTGGGCTCGATCCGATATCAATAGGTGTGAGAAATTGGACAATTCCAGTTCAACGGCAGTTCGTTCCTAATTGGAGTGGTTGGTGTATTCCATACTTCTAGCGATTGGATTTCACTCAAAACTCACCAAATGACTCCTCCCACCATATTATGATGTTGCCCAAGTTTGGGGCTCGGTCCGAAATCAATAGGTGTGAGAAATTGGACAATTCATGTTCAACGGCAGTTCGTTCCTAACTAGGGTGGTTGGTGTATTCCGTACTTCTAGCGATTGGATTTCACTCAAAACTCACCAAATGACTCCTGCCACCATATGATGATGTTGCCCAAGTTTGGGGCTCGATCCGAAACCAATAGGTGTTCCAAATTGGACAATTCAAGTTCAACGGCAGTTCGTTCCTAATTGGAGTGGTTGGTGTATTCCATACTTCTAGCGATTGGATTTCACTCAAAACTCACCAAATGATTCCTCCCACCATATTATGATGTTGCCCAAGTTTTGGGCTCGATCAGAAATCAATAGGTGTTCCAAATTTGACAATTCAAGTTCAACGGCAGTTCGTTCCTAATTGGAGTGGTTGGTGTATTCCATACTTCTAGCGATTGGATTTCACTCAAAACTCACCAAATGACTCCTCCCACCATATTATGATGTTGCCCAAGTTTTGGGCTCGATCCGAAATCAATAGGTGTGAGAAATTGGACAATTCAAGTTCAACGGCAGTTCGTTCCTAATTGGAGTGGTTGGTGTATTCCATACTTCTAGCAATTGGATTTCACTCAAAACTCACCAAATGACTCCTCCCACCATATTATGATGTTGCCCAAGTCTTGGGCTCGATCCGAAATCAATAGGTGTGAGAAATTGGACAATTCAAGTTCAACGGCAGTTCGTTCCTAATTGGAGTGGTTGGTGTATTCCATACTTCTAGCGATTGGATTTCACTCAAAACTCACCAAATGACTCCTCCCACCATATTATGATGTTACCCAAGTTTTGGGCTCGATCCGAAATCCATAGGTGTTCCAAATTGGACAATTCAAGTTCAACGGCAGTTCGTTCCTAATTGGAGTGGTTGGTGTATTCCATACTTCTAGCGATTGGATTTCACTCAAAACTCACCAAATGCCTCCTCCCACCATATTATGATGTTGCACAAGTTTGGGGTTCGATCCGAAATCAATAGGTGTGAGAAATTGCACGATTCAAGTTCAACGGCAGTTGGTTCCTAATGGGAGTGGTTAGTGTATTCCATACTTCTAGCGATTGGATTTCACTCAAAACTTACCAAATGACTCCTCCCACCATATTATGATGTTGCCCAAGTTTTGGGCTCGATCCGAAATCAATAGGTGTTCCAAATTGGACAATTCAAGTTCAACGGCAGTTCGTTCCTAATTGGAGTGGTTGGTGTATTCCATACTTCTAGCGATTGGATTTCACTCAAAACTCACCAAATGACTCCTCCCACCATATTATGATGTTGCCCAAGTTTGGGGATCGATCCGAAATCAATTGGTGTGAGAAATTGGACAATTCAAGTTCAACGACAGTTCGTTCCTAATTGGAGTGGTTGGTGTATTCCATACTTCTAGCGATTGGATTTCACTCAAAACTCACCAAATGACTCCTTCCACCATATTATGATGTTGCCCAAGTTTTGGGCTCGATCCGATATCAATAGGTGTGGAAAATTGGACAATTCAAGTTCAACGGAAGTTCGTTCCTAATTGGAGTGGTTGGTGTATTTCATACTTCTAGCGATTGGATTTCACTCAAAACTCACCAAAAGACTCCTGCCACCATATTATGATGTTGCACAAGTTTGGGGATCCATCCGAAATCAATAGGTGTTCCAAATTGGACAATTCAAGTTCAACGGCAGTTCGTTCCTAATTGGAGTGGTTGGTGTATTCCATACTTCTAGCGATTGGATTTCACTCAAACCTCACTAAATGACTCCTCCCACCATATTATGATGTTGCAGAAGTTTGGGGTTCCATCCGAACTCAATAGGTGTGAGAAATTGGACAATTTAACTTCACCGGCAGTTCGTTCCTAATTGGTGTGGTTGGTGTATTCCATACTTCTAGATCTTGGATTTCACTCAAAACTCACCAAATGACTCCTCCCACCATATTATGATGTTGCACAAGTGTGGGGTTCCATCCGAAATCAATAGGTGTGAGAAATTGAACAATTCAAGTTTAACGGCAGTTCGTTCCTAATTGGAGTGGTTGGTGTATTCCATACTTCTAGCGATTGGATTTCACTCAAAACTCACCAAATGACTCCTCCCACCATATTATGATGTTGCACAAGTTTGGGGTTCCATCCGAACTCAATAGGTGTGAGAAATTGGACAATTTAAGTTCACCCGCAGTTCGTTCCTAATTGGTGTGGTTGGTGTATTCCATACTTCTAGATCTTGGATTTCACTCAAAACTCATCAAATGACTCCTCCCACCATATTATGACGTTGCACAAGTTTGGGGTTCCATCCGAAATCAATAGGTGTGAGAAATTGGACAATTCAAGTTCAACGGCAGTTCGTTCCTAATTGGAGTTGTTGGTGTATTCCATACTTCTAGCGATTGGATTTCACTCAAAACTCACCAAATGACTCCTCCCACCATATTATGATGTTGCCCAAGTTTTGGTCTCGATTCGAAATCAATAGGTGTTCCAAATTGGACAGTTCAAGTTCAATGGCAGTTCGTTTCTAATTCGAGTGGTTGGTGTATTCCATACTTCTAGCGATTGGATTTCACTCAAAACCCACCAAATGACTTCCCCCACCATATTACGATGTTGCCCAAGTTTTGGGCTAGATCCGAAATCAATAGGTGTTCCAAATTGGACAATTCAAGTTCAACTGCAGTTCGTTCCTAATTGGAGTGGTTGGTGTATTCCATACTTCTAGCGATTGGATTTCACTCAAAACTCACCAAATGACTCCTCCCACCATATTATGATGTTGCCCAAGTTTTGGGCTCGATCCAAAATCAACAGGTGTGAGAAATTTTACAATTCAAGTTGAACGGAAGTTCGTTCCTAATTGGAGTGGTTGGCGTATTCCATACTTCTAGCGATTTGATTTCACTGAAAACTCACCGAATGACTCCTTCCAAGATATTATGATGTTGCCCAAGTTTTGGGGTCGATCCGAAATCAATAGGTGTGAGAAATTGGACAATTTAAGTTCAACGGCAGTTCATTCCTAATTGCAGTGGTTGGTGTATTCCATACTTCTAGCGATTGGATTTCACTCAAAACTCACCAAATGACTCCGCCCACCATTTTATGATGTTGCACAAGTTTGGGGTTCCATCCGAAATCAATAGGTGTGAGCAATTTGGCAATTCAAGTTCAACGGCAGTTCGTTCCTAATTGGAGTGGTTGGTGTATTCCATACTTCTAGCGATTGGATTTCACTCAAAACTCACCAAATGACTCCTCCCAACATATTATGATGTTGCCCAAGTTTTGGGCTCAATCCGAAATCAATAGGTGTGAAAAATTGAGCAATTTAAGTTCAACGGTAGTTCGTTCCTTATTGGAGTGGTTGGTGTATTCCATGTTTCTAGCGATTGTATTTCACTCAAAACTCAGCAAATGACTCCTTCCACAATATTATGATGTTGCCCAAGTTTTGGGCTCGATCCGAACTCACTAGGAGTGAGAAATTGGACAATTCAAGTTCAACGGCAGTTTGTTCCTAATTGGAGTGGTTGGTGTATTCCATACTTCTAGCGATTGGATTTCACTGAAAACTGTCCAAATGACTCCTCCCACCATATTATGATGTTTCCCAAGTTTTGGGCTCGATCCGAACTCAATAGGTGTTCCAAATTGGACAATTCAAGTTCAACGGCAGTTCGTTCCTAATTGGAGTGGTTGGTGTATTCCATACTTCTAGCGATTGGATTTCACTCAAAACTCACCGAATGACTCCTCCCACCATATTATGGTGTTGCACAAGTTTTGGGCTCGATCTGTAATCAATAGGTGTGAGCAATTTGGCAATTCAAGTTCAACGGCAGTTCGTTCCTAATTGGAGTGGTTGGTGTATTCCATACTTCTAGCGATTGGATTTCACTCAAAACTCACCAAATGACTCCGCCCACCATTTTATGATGTTGCACAAGTTTGGGGTTCCATCCGAAATCAATAGGTGTGAGCAATTTGGCAATTCAAGTTCAACGGCAGTTCGTTCCTAATTGGAGTGGTTGGTGTATTCCATACTTCTAGCGATTGGATTTCACTCAAAACTCACCAAATGACTCCTCCCAACATATTATGATGTTGCCCAAGTTTTGGGCTCAATCCGAAATCAATAGGTGTGAAAAATTGAGCAATTTAAGTTCAACGGTAGTTCGTTCCTTATTGGAGTGGTTGGTGTATTCCATGTTTCTAGCGATTGTATTTCACTCAAAACTCAGCAAATGACTCCTTCCACAATATTATGATGTTGCCCAAGTTTTGGGCTCGATCCGAACTCACTAGGAGTGAGAAATTGGACAATTCAAGTTCAACGGCAGTTTGTTCCTAATTGGAGTGGTTGGTGTATTCCATACTTCTAGCGATTGGATTTCACTGAAAACTGTCCAAATGACTCCTCCCACCATATTATGATGTTTCCCAAGTTTTGGGCTCGATCCGAACTCAATAGGTGTTCCAAATTGGACAATTCAAGTTCAACGGCAGTTCGTTCCTAATTGGAGTGGTTGGTGTATTCCATACTTCTAGCGATTGGATTTCATTCAAAACTCACCAAATGACTTCGCCCACCATTTTATGATGTTGCACAAGTTTGGGGTTCCATCCGAAATCAATAGGTGTGAGCAATTTGGCAATTCAAGTTCAACGACAGTTCGTTCGTAATTGGAGTGGTTGGTGTATTCCATACTTCTAGCGATTGGATTTCACTCAAAACTCACCAAATGACTCCTCCCACCATATTATGATGTTGCCCAAGTTTTGGGCTCGATCCAAAATCAACAGGTGTGAGAAATTTTACAATTCAAGTTGAACGGAAGTTCGTTCCTAATTGGAGTGGTTGGCGTATTCCATACTTCTAGCGATTTGATTTCACTGAAAACTCACCGAATGACTCCTTCCAAGATATTATGATGTTGCCCAAGTTTTGGGCTCGATCCGAAATCAATAGGTGTGAGAAATTGGACAATTTAAGTTCAACGGCAGTTCATTCCTAATTGAAGTGGTTGGTGTATTCCATACTTCTAGCGATTGGATTTCACTCAAAACTCACCAAATGACTCCGCCCACCATTTTATGATGTTGCACAAGTTTGGGGTTCCATCCGAAATCAATAGGTGTGAGCAATTTGGCAATTCAAGTTCAACGGCAGTTCATTCCTAATTGGAGTGGTTGGTGTATTCTATACTTCTAGCGATTGGATTTCACTCAAAACTGTCCAAATGACTCCTCCCACCATATTATGATGTTGCCCAAGTTTTGGGCTCGATCCGAACTCAATAGGTGTTCCAAATTGGACAATTCAAGTTCAACGGCAGTTCGTTCCTAAATGGAGTGGTTGGTGTATTCCATACTTCTAGCGATTGGATTTCACTCAAAACTCACCGAATGACTCCTCCCACCATATTATGGTGTTGCACAAGTTTTGGGCTCGATCTGTAATCAAAAGGTGTGAGAAATTGGACAATTCAAGTTCAACGGCAGTTCGTTCCTAATTCGAGTGGTTGGTGTATTCCATACTTCTAGCGATTGGATTTCATTCAAAACTCACCAAATGACTTCGCCCACCATTTTATGATGTTGCACAAGTTTGGGGTTCCATCCGAAATCAATAGGTGTGAGCAATTTGGCAATTCAAGTTCAACGACAGTTCGTTCGTAATTGGAGTGGTTGGTGTATTCCATACTTCTAGCGATTGGATTTCACTCAAAACTCACCAAATGACTCCTCCCACCATATTATGTTGTTGCCCAAGTTTTGGGCTCGATTCGAAATCAATAGGTGTTCCAAATTGGACAATTCAAGTTCAACGGCAGTTCATTCCTAATTGGAGTGGTTGGTGTATTCCATACTTCTAGCGATTGGATTTCACTCAAAACTGTCCAAATGACTCCTCCCACCATATTATGATGTTGCCCAAGTTTTGGGCTCGATCCGAACTCAATAGGTGTTCCAAATTGGACAATTCAAGTTCAACGGCAGTTCGTTCCTATTTGGAGTGGTTGGTGTTTTCCATACTTCTAGCGATTGGATTTCACTCAAAACTCACCAAATGACACCTCCCACCATATTACGATGTTGCCCAAGTTTGGGGCTCGATCCGAAATCAATAGGTGTGAGAAATTGGACAATTCAAGTTCAATGGCAGTTCGTTCCTAGTTGGAGTGGTTGGTGTATTCCATACTTCTAGCGATTGGATTTCACTCAAAACTCACCAAATGACTACTCCAACAATATTATGATGTTGCCCAAGTTTTGGGCTCGATCCGAACTCACTAGGAGTGAGAAATTGGACAATTCAAGTTCAACGGCAGTTTGTTCCTAATTGGAGTGGTTGGTGTATTCCATACTTCTAGCGATTGGATTTCACTGAAAACTGTCCAAATGACTCCTCCCACCATATTATGATGTTTCCCAAGTTTTGGGCTCGATCCGAACTCAATAGGTGTGAGAAATTGGACAATTCAAGTTCAACGGATGTTCGTTCCTAATTGGAGTGGTTGGTGTATTCCATACTTCTAGCAATTGGATTTCACTGAAAACTCTCCAAATGACTCCTCCCAACATATTATGATGTTGCCCAAGTTTTGGGCTCGATCCGAAATCAATAGGTGTGAGAAATTGGGCAATTCAAGTTCAACGGCAGTTCGTTCCTAATTGGAGTGGTTGGTGTATTCCATACTTCTAGCGATTGGATTTCACTCAAAACTCACCAAATGAATACTCCAACAATATTATGATGTTGCACAAGTTTTGGGCTCGATCCGAAATCAATAGGTGTTCCAAATTGGACAATTCAAGTTCAACGGCAGTTCGTTCCTATTTGGAGTGGTTGGTGTTTTCCATACTTCTAGCGATTGGATTTCACTCAAAACTCACCAAATGACACCTCCCACCATATTACGATGTTGCCCAAGTTTGGGGCTCGATCCGAAATCAATAGGTGTGAGAAATTGGACAATTCAAGTTCAACGGCAGTTCATTCCTAATTGGAGTGGTTGGTGTATTCCATACTTCTAGCGATTGGATTTCACTGAAAACTCACCAAATGACTCCTCCCAACATATTATGATGTTTTCCAAGTTTTGGGCTCGATCCGAAATCAATAGGTGTGAGAAATTGGGCAATTCAAGTTCAACGGCAGTTCGTTCCTAATTGGAGTGGTTGGTGTATTCCATACTTCTAGCGATTGGATTTCACTCAAAACTCACCAAATGAATACTCCAACAATATTATGATGTTGCACAAGTTTTGGGCTCGATCCGAAATCAATAGGTGTTCCAAATTGGACAATTCAAGTTCAACGGCAGTTCGTTCCTATTTGGAGTGGTTGGTGTTTTCCATACTTCTAGCGATTGGATTTCACTCAAAACTCACCAAATGACACCTCCCACCATATTACGATGTTGCCCAAGTTTGGGGCTCGATCCGAAATCAATAGGTGTGAGAAATTGGACAATTCAAGTTCAATGGCAGTTCGTTCCTAGTTGGAGTGGTTGGTGTATTCCATACTTCTAGCGATTGGATTTCACTCAAAACTCACCAAATGACTACTCCAACAATATTATGATGTTGCCCAAGTTTTGGGCTCGATCCGAACTCACTAGGAGTGAGAAATTGGACAATTCAAGTTCAACGGCAGTTTGTTCCTAATTGGAGTGGTTGGTGTATTCCATACTTCTAGCGATTGGATTTCACTGAAAACTGTCCAAATGACTCCTCCCACCATATTATGATGTTTCCCAAGTTTTGGGCTCGATCCGAACTCAATAGGTGTGAGAAATTGGACAATTCAAGTTCAACGGATGTTCGTTCCTAATTGGAGTGGTTGGTGTATTCCATACTTCTAGCAATTGGATTTCACTGAAAACTCACCAAATGACTCCTCCCAACATATTATGATGTTGCCCAAGTTTGGGGCTCGATCCGAAATCAATAGGTGTGAGAAATTGGACAATTCAAGTTCAATGGCAGTTCGTTCCTAGTTGGAGTGGTTGGTGTATTCCATACTTCTAGCGATTGGATTTCACTCAAAACTCACCAAATGACTACTCCAACAATATTATGATGTTGCCCAAGTTTTGGGCTCGATCCGAACTCACTAGGAGTGAGAAATTGGACAATTCAAGTTCAACGGCAGTTTGTTCCTAATTGGAGTGGTTGGTGTATTCCATACTTCTAGCGATTGGATTTCACTGAAAACTGTCCAAATGACTCCTCCCACCATATTATGATGTTTCCCAAGTTTTGGGCTCGATCCGAACTCAATAGGTGTGAGAAATTGGACAATTCAAGTTCAACGGATGTTCGTTCCTAATTGGAGTGGTTGGTGTATTCCATACTTCTAGCAATTGGATTTCACTGAAAACTCACCAAATGACTCCTCCCAACATATTATGATGTTGCCCAAGTTTTGGGCTCGATCCGAAATCAATAGGTGTGAGAAATTGGGCAATTCAAGTTCAACGGCAGTTCGTTCCTAATTGGAGTGGTTGGTGTATTCCATACTTCTAGCAATTGAATTTCACTCAAAACTCACCAAATGAATACTCCAACAATATTATGATGTTGCACAAGTTTTGGGCTCGATCCGAAATCAATAGGTGTTCCAAATTGGACAATTCAAGTTCAACGGCAGTTCGTTCCTATTTGGAGTGGTTGGTGTTTTCCATACTTCTAGCGATTGGATTTCACTCAAAACTCACCAAATGACACCTCCCACCATATTACGATGTTGCCCAAGTTTGGGGCTCGATCCGAAATCAATAGGTGTGAGAAATTGGACAATTCAAGTTCAACGGCAGTTCATTCCTAATTGGAGTGGTTGGTGTATTCCGTACTTCTAGTGATTGGATTTCACTCAAAACTCACCAAATGACTCCTCCCACCATATTACGATGTTGCCCAAGTTTGGGGCTCGATCCGAAATCAATAGGTGTGAGAAATTGGACAATTCAAGTTCAACGGCGGTTCGTTCCCAATTGGAGTGGTTGGTGTATTCCATACTTCTAGCGATTGAATTTCACTCAAAACTCACCAAATGACTCCTCCCACCATATTATGATGTTGCCCAAGTTTTGGGCTCGATCCGAAATCAATAGGTGTGAGAAATTGGACAATTCAAGTTCAATGGCAGTTCGTTCCTAGTTGGAGTGGTTGGTGTATTCCATACTTCTAGCGATTGGATTTCACTCAAAACTCACCAAATGACTACTCCAACAATATTATGATGTTGCCCAAGTTTTGGGCTCGATCCGAACTCACTAGGAGTGAGAAATTGGACAATTCAAGTTCAACGGCAGTTTGTTCCTAATTGGAGTGGTTGGTGTATTCCATACTTCTAGCGAATGGATTTCACTGAAAACTTTCCAAATGACTCCTCCCAACATATTATGATGTTGCCAAAGTTTTGGGCTCGATCCGAAATTAATAGGTGTGAGAAATTGGGCAATTCAAGTTCAACGGCAGTTCGTTCCTAATTGGAGTGGTTGGTGTATTCCATACTTCTAGCGACTGGATTTCACTCAAAACTCACCAGATGGCTACTCCAACAATATTATGATGTTGCACAAGTTTTGGGCTCAATCCGAAATCAATAGGTGTTCCAAATTGGACAATTCAAGTTCAACGACAGTTCGTTCCTATTTGGAGTGGTTGGTGTTTTCCATACTTCTAGCGATTGGATTTCACTGAAAACTCACCAATTGAATCCTCCCAACATATTATGTTGTTGCCCAAGTTTTGGGCTCGATCCGAAATCAATAGGTGTGAGAAATTGAGCAATTCAAGTTCAACGGCAGTTCATTCCTAATTGTAGTGGTTGGTGTACTCCATACTTCTAGCGATTGGACTTCACTGAAAACTCACCAAATGACTCCTCGCAACATATTATGATGTTGCCCAAGTTTTGGGCTCGATCCGAAATCAATAGGTGTGAGAAATTGAGCAATTCAAGTTCAACGGCAGTTCGTTTCTAATTGGAGTGGTTGGTGTATTCCATACTTCTAGCGATTGGATTTCACTCCAAACTCACCAAATGACTCCTCCCACCATATTATGATGTTGCCCAACTTTTGGGCTCGATCCGAAATCAATAGGTGTGACAAATTGGACAATACAAGTTCAACGGCAGTTCGTTCCTAATTGGAGTAGTTGGTGTATCCCATACTTCTAGCGATTGGATTTCACTCAAAACTCACCAAATGACTCCTCCCACCATATTATGATGTTGCCCAAGTTTTGGGCTCGATCCGAAATCAATAGGTGTTCAAAATTGGACAATTCAAGTTCAACGGCAGTTTGTTCCTAATTGGAGTGGTTGGTGTATTCCATGCTTCTAGCGATTGGATTTCACTCAAAACTCACCAAATGACTCCTCCCACCATATTGTGATGTTGCCCAAGTTTTGGGTTCAATCCGAAATCAATAGGTGTTCCAAATTGGACAATTCAAGTTCAACGGCAGTTCGTTCCCAATTGGTGTGGTTGGTGTATTCCATACTTCTAGCGATTGGATTTCACTCAAAACTCACCAAATGACTCCTCCCACCATATTATGATGTTGCCCAAGTTTTGGGCTCGATCGGAAATCAATAGGTGTTCAAAATGTGACAATTCAAGTTCAACGGCAGTTTGTTCCTAATTGGAGTGGTTGGTGTATTCCATGCTTCTAGCAATTGGATTTCACTCAAAACTCACCAAATGACTCCTCCCACCATATTGTGATGTTGCCCAAGTTTTGGGTTCAATCCGAAATCAATAGGTGTTCCAAATTGGACAATTCAAGTTCAACGGCAGTTCGTTCCCAATTGGTGTGGTTGGTGTATTCCATACTTCTAGCGATTGGATTTCACTCAAAACTCACCAAATGACTCCTCCCACCATATTATGATGTTGCCCAAGTTTGGGGCTCGATCCGTAATCAATAGGTGTGAGAAATTGGACAAGTCAAGTTCAACGGCAGTTCGTTCCTAATTGGAGTGGTTGGTGTATTCCATACTTCTATCGATTGCATTTCACTGAAAACTCACCAAATGACTCCAACCACCATATTATGATGTTGCCCAAGTTTTGGGCTCGATCTGAAATCAATAGGTGTGAGAAATTGGACAAGTCAAGTTCAACGGCAGTTCGTTCCTAATTGGAGTGGTTGGTGTATTCCATACTTCTAGCGATTGGACTTCACTCAAAACTCACTAAATGACTCCTCCCACCATATTACGATGTTGCCCAAGTTTTGGTCTCGATCCGAAATCAATAGGTGTGAGAAATTGGACAATACAAGTTCAACGGCAGTTCGTTCCTAATTGGAGTGGTTGGAGTATTCCATACTTCTAGCGATTGGATTTCACTCAAAACTCACTAAATGACTCCTCCCACCATATTACGATGTTGCCCAAGTTTTGGTCTCGATCCGAAATCAATAGGTGTGAGAAATTGGACAATTCAAGTTCAACGGCAGTTCGTTCCTAATTGGAGTGGTTGGTGTATTCCATACTTCTAGCGATTGGATTTCACTCAAAACTCACCAAATGACTCCTCCCACCATATTATGATGTTGCCCAAGTTTTGGGCTCGATCCGAACTCAATAGGTGTGAGAAATTGGACAATTTAAGTTAAATGGCAGTTCGTTCCTGATTGGAGTTGTTGGTGTATTCCGTACTTCTAGCGATTGGATTTCACTCAAAACTCACCAAATGACTCCTCCCACCATATTATGATGTTGCCCAAGTTTTGGGCTCGATCCGAAATCAATAGGTGTTCAAAATTGGACAATTCAAGTTCAACGGCAGTTCGTTCCTAGTTGGAGGGGTTGGTGTATTCCGTACTTCTAGCTATTGGATTTCACTCAAAACTCACCAAATGACTCCTCCCACCATATTATGATGTTGCCCAAGTTTTGGGCTCGATCCGAAATCAATAGGTGTGAGAAATTGGACAATTCAAGTTCAACGACAGTTCGTTCCTAATTGGGGTGGTTGTTGTATTCCATACATCTAGCGATTGGATTTCACTCAAAACTCACCAAATGACTCCTCCCACCATATTATGATGTTGCCCAAGGTTTGGTCTCGATCCGAAATCAATAGGTGTGAGAAATTGGACAATTCAAGTTCAACGGCAGTTCGTTCCTAATTGGTGTGGTTGGTGTATTACATACTTCTATCGATTGCATTTCACTCAAAACTCACCAAATGACTCCTCCCGCCATATTATGATGTTGCCCAAGTTTTGGGCTCGATCCGAACTCAGTAGGTGTGAGAAATTGGACAATTTAAGTTAAATGGCAGTTCGTTCCTAATTGGAGTTGTTGGTGTATTCCGAACTTCTAGCGATTGGATTTCACTCAAAACTCACCAAATGACTCCTCCCACCATATTATGATGTTGCCCAAGTTTTGGGCTCGATCCGAACTCAATAGGTGTGAGAAATTGGACAATTTAAGTTCAATGGCAGTTCGTTCCTAATTGGAGTTGTTGGTGTATTCCGTACTTCTAGCGATTGGATTTCACTCAAAACTCACCAAATGAGTCCGCCCACCATATTATGATGTTGCCCAAGTTTTGGGCTCGATCCGAAATCAATAGGTGTGAGAAATTGGACAATTCAAGTTCAACGGCAGTTCGTTCCTAAATGGAGTGGTTGGTGTATTCCGTACTTCTAGCGATTGGATTTCACTCAAAACTTACCAAATGACTCCTCCCACCATATTATGTTGTTGCCCAAGTTTTGGGCTCGATCCGAACTCAATAGGTGTGAGAAATTGGACAAATCAATTTCAACGGCAGTTCGTTCCTAATTGGAGTGGTTGGTGTATTCCTTACTTCTAGCGATTGGATTTCGCTCAAAACTCACTAAATGACTCCTCCCACCATATTATGATATTGCCCAAGTTTTCGTCTCGATCCGAAATCAATAGGTGTTCCAAATTGGACAATTCAAGTTCAACGGCAGTTCGTTCCTAATTCGAGTGCTTGGTGCATTCCATACTTCTAGCGATTGGACTCCACTCAAAACTCACCAAATGACTCCTCCCACCATATTATGATGTTGCCCAAGTTTTGGGCTCGATCCGAAATCAATTGGTCTGGGAAATTGGTCAATTCAATTTCAACGACAGTTCGTTCCTAATTGGTGTGGTTGGTGTATTCCATACTTCTAGCGATTGGATTTCACTCAAAACTCACCAAATGACTCCTCCCACCATATTATGATGTTGCCCAAGTTTTGGGCTCGATCCGAAATCAGTAGGTGTGAGAAATTGGACAATTCAAGTTCAACGGCAGTTCGTTCCAAATTGGAGTGGTTGGTGTATTCCATACTTCTAGCGATTGGATTTCACTCAAAACTCACCAAATGACACCTCCCACCATATTATGATGTTGCCCAAGTTTTGGGCTCGATCCGAAATCAATTGGTCTGGGAAATTGGTCAATTCAATTTCAACGACAGTTCGTTCCTAATTGGTGTGGTTGGTGTATTCCATACTTCTAGCGATTGGATTTCACTCAAAACTCACCAAATGACTCCTCCCACCATATTATGATGTTGCCCAAGTTTTGGGCTCGATCCGAAATCAGTAGGTGTGAGAAATTGGACAATTCAAGTTCAACGGCAGTTCGTTCCAAATTGGAGTGGTTGGTGTATTCCATACTTCTAGCGATTGGATTTCACTCAAAACTCACCAAATGACACCTCCCACCATATTATGATGTTGCCCAAGTTTTGGGCTCGATCCGAAATTAATAGGTGTGAAAAATTGGACAATTCAAATTCAACGGTAGTTCGTTCCTAATTGGAGTGGTTGGTGTATTCCATACTTCTAGCGATTGGATTTCACTCAAAACTCACCAAATGACTCCTCCCACCATATTATGATGTTGCCCAAGTTTTGGGCTCGATCCGAAATCAATAGGTGTGAGAAATTAGACAATTCAAGTTCAACGGCAGTTCGTTCCTAATTGGAGTGGTTGGTGTATTCCATACTTCTAGCGATTGGATTTCACTCAAAACTCACCAAATGACTCCTCCCACCATATTATGATGTTGCCCATGTTTGGGGCTCGATCCGAAATCAATAGGTGTTCAAAATTGGACAATTCAAGTTCAACGGCAGTTCGTTCCTAATTGGAGTGGTTGGTGTATTCCACACTTCTAGCGATTGGATTTCACTCAAAACTCACCAAAGGACTCCTCCCACCATATTATGATGTTGCCCAAGTTTTGGGCTCGATCCGAAATCAATAGTTGTGAGAAATTGGACAATTCAAGTTCAACGGCAGTTCGTTCCTAATTGGAGTGGTTGGTGTATTCCATAGTTCTAGCGATTGGATTTCACTCAAAACTCACCAAATGACTCCTCCCACCATATTATGATGTTGCCCAAGTTTTGGGCTCCATCCGAAATCAATAGGTTTTCGAAATTGGACAATTCAAGTTCAAAGGCAGTTCGTTCCTAATTGGAGTGGTTGGTGTATTCCGTACTTCTATCGATTGGATTTCACTCAAAACTAACCAAATGACTCCTCTCACCATATTATGATGTTGCCCAAGTTTTGGGCTCGATCCGAAATCAATAGGTGTGAGAAATTGGACAATTCATATTCAACGGCAGTTCGTTCCTAATTGGAGTGGTTGGTGTATTCCATACTTCTAGCGATTGGATTTCACTCAAAATCACCAAATGACTCCTCCCACCATATTATGATGTTGCCCAAGTTTTGGGCTCGGTCCGAAATCAATTGGTGTGAGAAATTGGACAATTCAAGTTCAATGGCAGTTCGTTCCTAATTCGAGTGGTTGGTGTATTCCATACTTCTAGCGATTGGATTTCACTCAAAACTCACCAAATGACTCCTCCCACCATATTATGATGTTGCCCAAGTTTTGGGCTCGATCCGAAATCAGTAGGTGTTCGAAATTGGACAATTCAACTTCAACGGTGGTTCGTTCCTAATTGGAGTGGTTGGTGTATTCCATACTTCTAGCGATTGGATTTCGCTGAAAACTCACCAAATGAATCCTCCCACCATATTATGATGTTGCACAAGTTTGGGGTTCGGTCCGAAATCTATAGGTGTGAGAAATTGAACAATTCAAGTTCAACAACAGTTCGTTCCTAATGGGAGTGGTTGGTGTATTCCGTACTTCTAGCGATTGGATTTCACTCAAACCTCACCAAATGACTCCTCCCACCATATTATGATGTTGCCCAAGTTTGGGGCTCGGTCCGAAATCAATAGCTGTGAGAAATTGGACAATTCAAGTTCAACGGCAGTTCGTTCCTAATTGGAGTGGTTGGTGTATTCCATACTTCTAGCGATTGGATTTCACTCAAAACTCACCAAATGACTCCTCCCACCATATTATGATGTTGCCCAAGTTTTGGGCTCGATCCGAAATCAATAGGTGTGAGAAATTGGACAATTCAAGTTCAACGGCAGTTCGTTCCTAATTGGAGTGGTTGGTGTATTCCATACTTCTAGCGATTGGGTTTCACTCAAAACTCACCAAAGGACGCCTCCCACCATATTATGATGTTGCCCAAGTTTTGGGCTCGATCCGAAAGCAATAGGTGTTCGAAATTGGACAATTCAAGTTCAACGGCAGTTCGTTCCTAATTGCAGTGGTTGGTGTATTCCATACTTCTAGCGATTGGATTTCACTCAAAACTCACCAAATGAATCCTCCCACCATATTATGATGTTGAACAAGTTTGGGGTTCGATCCGAAATCAATTGGTGTGAGAAATTGGACAATTCAAGTTCAACAACAGTTCATTCCTAATGGGAGTGGTTGGTGTATTCCATACTTCTAGCGATTGGATTTCACTCAAAACTCACCAAATGACTCCTCCCACCACATTGTGATGTTACCCAAGTTTTGGGCTCGATCTGAAATCAATAGGTGTGATAAATTGGTCATTTCAATTTCAACGGCAGTTCGTTCCTAAATGGAGTGGTTGGTGTATTCCATACTTCTAGCAATTGGATTTCACTCAAAACTCACCAAATGACTCCTCCCACCATATTATGATGTTTCCCATGTTTGGGGGTCGATACGAAATCGATAGGTGTGAGAAATTGGACAATTCAAGTTCAACCGCAGTTCGTTCCTCAATGGGGTGGTCGGTGTATTCCATACTTCTAGCGATTGGATTTCACTCGAAACTCACCAAATGACCCCTCCCACCATATTATGATGTTGCCCAAGTTTTGGGCTTGATCCGAAATCAATAGGTGTTCCAAATTGGTCAATTCAAGTTCAACGGCAGTTCGTTCCTAATTGGAGTGGTTGGTGTATTCCATACTTCTAGCGATTGGATTTCACTCAAAACTCACCCAATGACTCCTCCCAACATATTATGATGTTGCCCAAGTTTTGGGCTCGATCCGAAATCAATAGGTGTGAGAAATTGGACAATTCATGTTCAACGGCAGTTCGTTCCTAGTTGGAGTGGTTGGTGTATTCCATACTTCTAGCGATTGGATTTCACTCAAAACTCACCAAATGACTCCTCCCACCATATTATGATGTTGCCCAAAATTTGGGCTCGATCCGAAATCAATAGGTGTGAGAAATTGGACAATTCAATTTCAAAGGCAGTTCGTTCCTAATTGGAGTGGTTGGTGTATTCCATACTTCTAGCGATTGGATTTCACTCAAAACTCAATAAACGACTCCTCCCACCATATTATCATGTTGCCCAAGTTTGGGGCTCGATCCGAAATCACTAGGTGTGAGAAATTGGACAATTCAAGTTCAACGGCAATTCGTTCCTAATTGGAGTGGTTGGTGTATTCCACACTTCTAGCAATTGGATTGCACTCAAAACTCACCAAACGACTCCTCCCACCATATTATGATGTTGTCCAAGTTTTGGGCTCGATCCGAAATCAATAGGTGTTCGAAATTGGACAATTCAAGTTCAACGGCAGTTCGTTTCTAATTGGAGTGGTTGGAGTATTCCATACTTCTAGCGATTGGATTTCACTCAAAACTCACCAAATGACTCCCACCATATTATGATGTTGCCCAAGTTTTGGGCGCTCGATCCGAAATTAATAGGTGTTCCAAATTGGACAGTTCAAGATCAACTGCAGTTCGCTCCTAATTGGAGTGGTTGGTGTATTCCATACTTCTAGCGATTGTATTTCACTCAAAACTCACCAAATGACTCCTCCCACCATATTATGATGTTGCCCAAGTTTTGGGCTCGATCCGAAATCAATAGGTGTTCTAAATTGGACATTTCAAGTGCAACGGCAGTTCGTTCCTAATTGGAGTGGTTGGTGTATTCCATACTTCTAGCGATTGGATTTCACTCAAAACGTACCAAATGACTCCCCCCACCATATTACGATGTTGCCCAAGTTTGGGGCTCGATCCGAAATCAATAGGTGTGAGAAATTGGACAATTCAAGTTCAACAGCAGTTCGTTCCTAATTGGAGTGGTTGGTGTATTCCATACTTCCAGCGATTTGATTTCACTCAAAACTCACCAAAGGACTCCTCCCACCATATTATGATGTTGCCCAAGTTTTGGGCTAGATCCGAAATCAATAAGTGTTCGAAATTGGACAATTCAAGTTCAACGGCAGTTCGTTCCTAATTGGAGTGGTTGCTGTATTCCGTACTTCTAGCGATTGGATTTCACTCAAAATTAACCAAATGACTCCTCCCACCATATTATGATGTTGCCCAAGTTTTGGGCTCGATCCGAAATCAATAGGTGTTCGAAATTGGACATTTCAAGTTCAACGGCAGTTCGTTCCTAATTGGAGTGGTTGGTGTATTCCGTACTTCTAGCGATTGGATTTCACTCAAAATTAACCAAATGACTCCTCCCACCATATTATGATGTTGCTCAAGTTTTGGGCTCGATCCGAAATCAATAGGTGTGAGAAATTGGACAATTCATGTTCAACGGCAGTTCGTTCCTAATTCGAGTGGTTGGTGTATTCCATACTTCGATCGATTGGATTTTACTGAAAACTCACCAAATGACTCCTCCCATGATATTATGATGTTGCCCAAGTTTTGGGCTCGATCCGAAATCAATAGGTGTTCCAAATTGGACAATTCAAGTTCAACGGCAGTTCGTTCCTAATTGGAGTGGTTGGTGTATTCCATACTTCTAGCGATTTGATTTCACTCAAAACTCACCAAATGACTCCTCCCACCATATTACGTTGTTGCCCAAGTTTGGGGCTCGATCCGAAATCAATAGGTGTGAGAAATTGGACAATTCAAGTTCAACGGCAGTTCGTTCCTAATTCGAGTGGTTGGTGTATTACATACTTCGAGCGATTGGATTTTACTGAAAACTCACCAAATGACTCCTCCCATGATATTATGATGTTGCCCAAGTTTTGGGCTCGATCCGAAATCAATAGGTGTTCCAAATTGGACAATTCAAGTTCAACGGCAGTTCGTTCCTAATTGGAGTGGTTGGTGTATTCCATACTTCTAGCGATTTGATTTCACTCAAAACTCACCAAATGACTCCTCCCACCATATTACGTTGTTGCCCAAGTTTGGGGCTCGATCCGAAATCACTAGGTGTGAGAAATTGGACAATTCAAGTTCAACGGCAGTTCGTTCCTAATTGGAGTGGTTGGTGTATTCCATACTTCTAGCGATTGGATTTCACTCAAAACTCACCAAATGACTCCTCCCAACATATTATGATGTTGCCCAAAATTTGGGCTCGATCCGAAATCAATAGGTGTGAGAAATTGGACAATTCAATTTCAAAGACAGTTCGTTCCTAATTGGAGTGGTGGTGTATTCCATACTTCTAGCGATTGGATTTCACTCAAAACTCACCCAATGACTCCTCCCACCATATTATAATGTTGCCCAAGTTTTGGGCTCGATCCGAAATCAATTGGTGTGAGAAATTGGACAATTCAAGTTCAACGGCAGTTCGTTAGTAATTGGAGTGGTTGGTGTATTCCATACTTCTAGCGATTGGATTTCACTCAAAACTCACCAAATGACAACTCCCACCAGATTATGATGTTGCCCAAGTTTTGGGCTCGATCCGAAATCAATAGGTGTTCCAAATTGGACAATTCAAGTTCAACGGCAATTTGTTCCTAATTGGAGTGGTTGGTGTATTCCATACTTCTAGCGATTGGATTTCACACAAAACTCACCAAATGACTCCTCCCACCATATTATGATGTTGCTCAAGTTTTGGGCTCAATCCGAAATCAATAGGTGTGAGAAATTGGACAATTCAAGTTCAACGGCAGTTCGTTCCTAATTGGAGTGGTTGGTGTATTCCATACTTCTAGCGATTGGATTTCACTCAAAACTCACCAAATGACTCCTCCCACCATAATATGATGTTGCCCAAGTTCTGGTCTCGATCCGAAATCAATAGGTGTGATAAATTGGACAATTCAAGTTCAACGGCAGTTCGTTCCTAATTGGGGTGGTTGGTGTATTCCATACTTCTAGCGATTGGATTTCACTCAAAACTCACCAAATGACTCCTCCCACCATATTATAACGTTGCCCAAGTTTTGGGCACGATCCGAAATCAATAGGTGTTCCAAATTGGACAATTCAAGTTCAGCGGCAGTTCGTTCCTAATTGGAGTGGTTGGTGTATTCCATACTTCTAGCGATTGGATTTCACTCAAAACTCACAAATGACTACTCCCACCATATTATGATGTTACCCAAGTTTTGGGCTCGATCCGAAATCAATAGGTGTGAGAAATTGGACAATTCAAGTTCAACGGGAGTTCGTTCCTAATTGGAGTGGTTGGTGTATTCCATACTTCTAGCGATTGGATTTCACTCAAAACTCACCAAATGACTCCTCCCACCATATTATGATGTTGCCCAAGTTTGGGGCTCGATCCGAAATCATTAAGTGTGAGAAATTGGACAATTCAAGTTCAACGGCAGTTCGTTCCTAATTGGAGTGGTTGGTGTATTCCATACTTCTATTGATTGGATTTCACTCAAAACTCACCGAATGACTCCTTCCACCATATTATGACGTTGCCCAAGTTTTGGGCTCGATCCGAAATCAATAGGTGTGAGAAGTTGGACAATTCAAGTTCAACGGCAGTTCGTTCCTAATTGGAGTGGTTGGTGTATTCCATACTTCTAGCGATTGGATTTCACTCAAAACTCACCAAATGACTCCTCCCACCATATTATGATGTTGCCCAAGTTTTGGGCTCGATCCGAAATCAATTGGTGTTCCAAATTGGACAATTCATGTTCAACGGCAGTTCGTTCCTAATTGGAGTGGTTGGTGTATTCCATACTTCTAGCGATTGGATTTCATTCAAAACTCACCAAATGACTCCACGAATCATATTATTATGTTGCCCAAGTTTTGGGCTTGATCCGAAATCAATAGGTGTTCCAAATTGGACAATTCAAGTTTAACGGCAGTTCGTTCCTAATTGGAGTGGTAAGTGTATTCCATACTTCTAGCGATTGGATTTCACTCAAAACTCACCAAATGACTCCTCCCACCATATTATGATGTTGCCCAAGTTTTGGGCCCGATCCGAAATCCATAGGTGTTCCAAATTGGACAATTCAAGTTCAACGGCAGTTCGTTCCTAATTGGACTGGTTCGTGTATTCCATACTTCTAGCGATTGGATTTCACTCAAAACCCACCAAATGACTCCTCCCACCATATTATGATGTTGCCCAAGTTTTGGGCTCGATCCGAAATCAATAGGTGTTCCAAATTGGACAATTCAGGTTCAACGGTAGTTCGTCCCTAATTGGAGTGGTTGGTGTATTCCATACTTCTAGCGATTGGATTTCACTCAAAACTCACCAAACGACTCCTCCCACCATATTATGATGTTGCCCAAGTTCTGGTCTCGATCCGAAATCAATAGGTGTGATAAATTGGACAATTCAAGTTCAACGGCAGTTCGTTCCTAATTGGAGTGGTTGGTGTATTCCATACTTCTAGTGATTGGATTTCACTCAAAACTCACTAAATGACTCCTCCCACCATATTATGATGTTACCCAAGTTCTGATCTCGATCCGAAATCAATAGGTGTTTCAAATTGGACAATTCAAGTTCAACGGCAGTTCGTTCCTAATTGGAGTGGTTGGTGTATTCCATACTTCTAGCGATTGGATTTCCCTCAAAACTCACCAAATAACTCCTCCCACCATATTATGATGTTGCCCAAGTTTTGGGCTCGATCCGAAATCAATAGGTATTCCAAATTGGACAATTCAAGTTCAACGGTAGTTCGTTCCTAATTGGAGTGGTTGGTGTATTCCATACTTCTAGCGATTGGATTTCACTCAAAACTCACCAAATGACTCCTCCCACCATATTATGATGTTGCCCAAGTTTGGGGCTCGATCTGAAATCAATAGGTTTGAGAAATTGGACAATTCAAGTTCAACGGCAGTTCGTTCCTAATTGGAGTGGTTGGTGTATTCCATACTTCTAGCGATTGGATTTCACTCAAAACTCACCAAATGACTCCTCCCACCAGATTATGATGTTGCCCAAGTTTTGGTCTCGATCCGAAATCAATAGGTGTTCCAAATTGGACAATTCAAGTTCAACGGCAATTTGTTCCTAATTGGAGTGGTTGGTGTATTCCATACTTCTAGCGATTGGATTTCACACAAAACTCACCAAATGACTCCTCCCACCATATTATGATGTTGCTCAAGTTTTGGGCTCAATCCGAAATCAATAGGTGTGAGAAATTGGACAATTCAAGTTCAATGGCAGTTCGTTCCTAATTGGAGTGGTTGGTGTATTCCACACTTCTAGCAATTGGATTTCACTCAAAAGTCACCAAATGACTCCTCCCACAGTATTATGATGTTGCACAGGTTTGGGGTTTGATCCGAAATCAATAGGTGTGGGAAATTGGACAATTCAAGTTCAACTGCAGTTCGTTCCTAATTGGAGTGGTTGGTGTATTCCATACTTCTAGCGATTGGATTTCACTCAAAACTCACCAAATGACTCCTCCCACCGTATTATGATGTTGCACAAATTTGGGGCTCCATCCGAAATCAATAGGTGTGAGAAATTGGACAATTCAAGTTCAACGGTAGTTCGTTCCTAATTGGAGTGGTTGGTGTATTCCATACTTCTAGCGATTGGATTTCACTCAAAACTCACCACATGACTCCTGTTGTTAATAATATGTTAACTCGCAATTGTACGGGGCAATTAGTAGTATTGCAAGACAAGTACGAGGTCGTACCCACGAAGACTGAGAAGTTCAAATTAGTTATGTACTTTAGATTACCAAATTCAAGAAGTTAGGAAGTTAAATCTAAAACAGAATTTAAAGCAAGAGTGAGTTTGAAAACAATTGCAGCAAGATTAAAATGAACTTTGAAGTGAGAATGCTTGTGATTATAGAAAGAAATGAACAAACTGAAATTGCAACGGAAAGCAAGTAAACAAAAGTAACAAAGGGTGGTTTTGAAAGTTAAAACACAGGTTTGGAGACTAGGGCATTCGATTCACCATAACACTTCAATTCTGGGTTATAAAGATTCAAGTAACAAGTCTAATTCAGATTCAAAGATTGATTCTAGCTAAAGTATGATTAGGCCATGGTGTTTGGTCCTAACCTTGTGTTCCTAATTCCCTAATTTGATCATTTGTTGTCTAACCTAAAATTAAGCATTAGGAACCCATTAAGCATAGAAGAACATTTTAAACAACCAAGTATGTATCTAATCCCTGTTGTCGAATGTCCATACATACTCTTCCTATTCATAGTTCAATTCGAATTAAAGCATGGTGTATACTCTTAATTCAAACCAAGATAGTTAACAAACAAGTTCTAATGGTGATCAATCATTCAAACAAGCATGTTAACTTATAAGCATAATGAATAAGAACATGAATCATGAATCAAACTTGAAACTCCAAACTTATAAACCCAGAATATTCATGTTAGGTTACATCGAAGCCCTAGTTATGGATTTAGCTACTCATAATGGAAAAGAGACTTGAACAG
The DNA here is from genome assembly GCF_965620075.1 of Prunus avium. Lineage (NCBI taxonomy): Eukaryota > Viridiplantae > Streptophyta > Magnoliopsida > Rosales > Rosaceae > Prunus > Prunus avium. The sequence goes on along the minus strand of NC_142291.1, from coordinate 17,764,046 downwards.
AAATGAGAAAACATAATGAATGCAATAAGAGTAGAAAAACCCTTTTTCTGAAGTTCTTGTGGTGTCCAAGGCTTCTCCAAGTGCTTCTCCACTTCTAATGCTTCTCCAAGAGCTTCCCCACTTCTAGAAAGATGTATGAAGGATATGGAGGTGATTTGGGATGAGTTTGAGTGAGTGGTGATGGCTAAGGAAGATGAAATTCGTAGGGAAATGGAAGAGAAGTTTGCAGGAGTTGTTTTGGTGATTGTTGGAGTGTTTGGGATTGTGAGAGTGTTTGAGGATGGTTGGAGTGAATTGTGGGGGTTGTGAATCTCAGGATTTTTTGTGTCTTGAATGTGGAATGGATGTGGTATTTATAGGGAGAGGGGAGTGATAAATCTGAATTCAATATGGCTAATGCATACAACACTTGCATTATAAAAGATGAATTGGTTGATGCACTTCACTAATGCATACAACACTTGCATTATAAAATCTGAATTGGTTGATGCACTTCAGCAATAAATCCCACCAGCAGCCCTAGCTCATCTTCATGTCACCATGACCAAGCTTCCAACCAGCTACAATAGCTCATGCCTAGCTCACCATGACCAAGCTTCCAACCAGCTCATCCTGAGGTCAGCATGACCAGCAACTTCAAGGGCTTACAACTTGGGCTAGGCTGAATCAAATGAAGACTTTAAGATGTCCATTGTGAAGTTCAGAATGTGTATGATCCAACCACACAAGTATTGGCCCAATCCAAGCTCGGAGGAGGAAGTTAAGGCCGAAACAAATTGCTAACTCAGTTTGCTCGCTGACAAAATCCATCCTGAGCATGGTTCTGTGTTTGCTAGGTGACGGACTCCAGATTTATCCAATGGGGCTGAATTTTGGATATGTTATAGTACACACCCATTGGAACAACTTTCATGAAGAATGTTGCCTCATCCGAGCTATGTAGGTTGCTGAAACAAAGCTTGCAATATGACCTACGGAACTGGACTGGCAGGGGGCTGTAGCCGAAATGAGTTTGTCTTTAAGCTCTTCTTCTCTTCATCCAAATTAGGCCTTAACATGCATGAATTGCATGAATTATGCTCTCTTGCTCTTTTGGCCTACAAAACACATAAAGGGAGGCAAATAACTCAAAATTATAAGAAACTAAGCAAAAGAAGTAAGTAAATTGGGCATGTATATGTATGAAATTATGAGCTTAACACACCCCCAAACTTAGATTTTGCTAGTCCTCGAGCAAAACAAAAGAGAAACAAAGATAAAAACAAAACAAGAAGTTAACTAGACCACTTTCGTAGGTAACTCGATTGCATTGAGCGTATGCAACAAGCCTTTAAACCTCTAGGCATCCCTAGTAGGAGGAGTTGTGTCTCCTGAGGGTTTAACAGATACAATACCCACAAACGTTTTTCTAACTCTACAAAACAAAATGGTTAGAAAAACAACTTTGAAATCAACTAATGAAAATGAAAGAAAGTTTTAGTCATACCTTCAACACCATAGAGTTGCCAAGATAGGTCATCAATCAGTGTGTACAAGTGGAAGCTATAGCTCAAAGGCACACAGTTTCAAAGCAAGCACACTCAAACCTTGAATAGAGAACATGCTTCGACTCTAATTCTCACAGATAACACTCAATCACTCAGAACCTATGTTTTAATTCTCTCAAGAAAGCATAAGTGAGTGTATGAAATAGAAGCACAAATTTGGTTAGATCTCATGAAAGGAATTAAATACTAAGAATAGAGATACACACATACTTACCAGCACCCATGAATACATCCTCAAAGATCAGCTAGGTCTTTCACAATGTTGTAATGAAAGGCTAAGGTTTAGGGGAAATGGAAGAATTGGAAGGAAAAACAAATAACTTAAGAACATACCAAGGTTGCATGCTTCATTAATCTGCAAGGCATCATTGATTTAGATTGGCATGGCAGCAAACTTCATGGTATCACCTGGCATGGACTTTATTTTTCACACTTAGATCAAATCGAAACACTTTCATCTTCGTTGATTTGATCTGCATCTTCATTAACTTCATTGCACAGATTCACACCAAATTTCATTTAGGTACACGGCAGCAACTTCCTTGCATCAAACTTTATCTTGGCACACCTTGGTATATTTCTAAGTTATAGGGTATGGCTACAAGAGGTTAAGTATCTCAGATTGAGATACAAAGGTAGGGAAAATGATGAGGGTGATAAAAGAAAAGGCTTTGAGTGTTTGGCTTCAAGAGGGCTAATGGAACACACATATGGGTAGGGTGAAAAGAAAGCATATAGAATGGTTATACACACATAGCCTAGCATCACTTCAATGAGTTCATTCATGAATGAGAGCAAGCATATGATATCTGCAAAAGAGAATCATCCTTAGTATTCGATCAAAATGAAATGATGAGATCAATTAGAGTGAATTGAAGAAAATAAGTATGGATGAGAAATAGAACACTTTAAACCCTCTCAAGAAAGCAATTAGGCTCGATATAGCTCACTAGGGTAGTCTCCACTATTTTCCTTCAAGAATTTGAGCATGGTACTTTAGCCACCAGAATTCTAAGAGCCAAAGCTTTGTGAAGTGCAAAATTCTGATATGAAAACCTCAATGGCAGCTCCATAGCATCGATTGTATGACATTTAGAAAAAAAAAAATTAGTGACAAATGAACGAAAATTGAAACACAAATGAATGAAATTTGAAAACCTTCCCCCCAGACCTGAATTAAACATTGTCCTCAATGTGAAAGCATACAAAAGATGATTGAGAACAAACAAATGATAAGGGAAAAGTTAGAAGAAGGTTTAGGAAAAATTAAAAAAAAAAAAAAATGAATATATAAGCAACTCATGGATGACCAGTTAAGGGCCTCAGAAAACACAGCCAGGGGATCCGGGAAGGTTGGAGGGGTCACAATGGTCCCGCTTAAAACCCAAACTTCTTAGACACCGAAGGTGTCGCCTAAAGAACTCCTAGACACTGTATTGACGGAGGTGCTCACTGGGGTTACCAAAAGTTAGCTTATATGATTTTTATTTTTTTTAAATTTTTTTTTAATTTTTATATTTATTTATTTATAAAAAGGAACAGAAACTTAAAAATAAAAACAAAACAAGTAAAGAGAAAGGATTGAAATGCTTCCCCTTGATGCGATTAGGTCGATTGCTACCAAGCACCTTCTTCTTGAACACATGGGTTGCCTCCCAAGAAGCGCCTTAGTTACTGTCTTGGCAAGACATTGTGCAATCAGCTAAGCAAAAGAAGTAAGTAAATTGGGCATGTATATGTATGAAATTATGAGCTTAACAACTCCTCCCACCATATTATGATGTTGCCCAAATTTTGGGCTCGATCCGAACTCAATAGGTGTGAGAAATTGGACAATTTAAGTTCAACGGCAGTTCATTCCTAATTGGAGTGGTTGGTGTATTCCATACTTCTAGCGATTGGATTGCACTCAAAACTCACCAAATGACTCCTCCCACCATATTATGATGTTGCCCAAGTTTGGGGCTCGATCCGAAATCAATAGGTGTGAGAAATTGGACAATTCAAGTTCAACGGCAGTTCGTTCCTAATTGGAGTGGTTGGTGTATTCCATACTTCTAGCGATTGGATTTCACTCAAAACTCACCAAATGACTCCTCCCACCATACTATGATTTTGCCCAAGTTTTGGGCTCGATCCGAAATGAATACGTGTTCCAAATTGGACAATTCAAGTTCAACGGCAGTTCGTTCCTAATTGGAGTGGTTGGTGTATTCCATGCTTCTAGCTATTGGATTTCACTCAAAACTCTCCAAATGACTCCTCCCACCATATTATGATGTTGCCCAAGTTTTGGGTTCGATCCGAACTCAATAGGTGTGAGAAATTGGACAATTCAAGTTCAACGGCAGTTCGTTCCTAATTGGAGTGGTTGGTGTATTCCGTACGTCTAGCGATTGGATTTCACTCAAAACTCACCAAATGACTCCTCCCACCATATTATGATGTTGCCCAAGTTTTGGGCTCGATCCGAAATCAATAGGTGTGAGAAATTGGACAATTCAAGTTCAACGGCAGTTCGTTCCTAATTGGAGTGGTTGGTGTATTCCACACTTCTAGCGATTGGATTTCACTCAAAACTCACCAAATGACTCCTCCCACCATATTATGATGTTGCCCAAGTTTTGGGCTCGATCCGAAATCAATAGGTGTGAGAAATTGGACAATTCAAGTTCAACGGCAGTTCGTTCCTAATTGGAGTGGTTGGTATATTCCACACTTCTAGCGATTGGATTTCACTCAAAACTCACCAAATGACTCCTCCCACCATATTATGATGTTGCCCAAGTTTGGGGCTCGATCCGAAATCAATAGGTGTGAGAAATTGGACAATTCAAGTTCAACGGCAGTTCGTTCCTAATTGGAGTGGTTGGAGTATTCCATACTTCTAGCAATTGGATTTCACTCAAAACTCACCAAATGACTCCTCCCACCATATTATGATGTTGCACAAGTTTGGGGTTCCATCCGGAATCAATAGGTGTGAGAAATTGGACAGTTCAGGTTCATCGGCAGTTCGTTCCTAATTGGAGTGGTTGGTGTATTCCACACTTCTAGCAATTGGATTTCACTCAAAACTCACCAAATGACTCCTCCCACCATATTATGATGTTGCCCAAGTTTGGGGCTCGATCCGAAATCAATAGGTGTGAGAAATTGGACAATTCATGTTCAACGGCAGTTCTTTCCTAATTGGAGTGGTTGGTGTATTCCATACTTCTAGCGATTGGATTGCACTCAAAACTCACTAAATGACTCCTCCCACCATATTATGTTGTTGACCAAGTTTGGGGCTCGATCCGAAATCAATAGGTGTTCCAAATTAGACAATTCAAGTTCAACGGCAGTTCGTTCCTAATTGGAGTGGTTGGTGTATTCCATACTTCTAGCGATTGGATTTCACTCAAAACTCACCAAATGACTCCTCCCACCATATTACGACGTTGCCCAAGTTTTAGGCTCGATCCGAACTCAATAGGTGTTCCAATTTGGACAATTTAAGTTCTACGGCAGTTCGTACCTAATTGGAGTTGTTGGTGTATTCCATACTTCTAGCGATTGGATTTCACTCAAAACTCACCAAATGACTCCTCCCACCATATTGTGATGTTGCCCAAGTTTTGGGTTCGATCCGAAATCAATAGGTGTTCCAAATTGGACAATTCAAGTTCAACGGCAGTTCGTTCCTAATTGGAGTGGTTGGTGTATTCCATACTTCTAGCGATTGGATTTCACTCAAAACTCTCCAAATGACTCCTCCCACCATATTATGATGTTGCCCAAGTTTTGGGCTCGATCCGAAATCAATAGGTGTGAGAAATTGGACAATTCAAGTTCAACGGCAGTTCGTTCCTAATTGGAGTGGTTGGTATATTCCACACTTCTAGCGATTGGATTTCACTCAAAACTCACCAAATGACTCCTCCCACCATATTGTGATGTTGCCCAAGTTTTGGGTTCGATCCGAAATCAATAGGTGTTCCAAATTGGACAATTCAAGTTCAACGGCAGTTCGTTCCTAATTGGAGTGGTTGGTGTATTCCATACTTCTACCAATTGGATTTCAATCAAAACTCACCTAATGACTCCTCCCACCATATTATGATGTTGCCCAAGTTTGGGCACGATCCGAACTCAATAGGTGTGAGAAATTGGACAATTTAAGTTCAATGGCAGTTCGTTCCTAATTGGAGTTGTTGGTGTATTCCGTACTTCTAGCGATTGGATTTCACTCAAAACTCCCCAAATGACTCCTCCCACCATATTATGATGTTGCCCAAGTTTGGGGCTCGATCCGAAATCAATAGGTGTGTGAAATTGGACAATTCAAATTCAACGGCAGTTCGTTCCTAATTGGAGTGGTTGGTGTATTCCATACTTCTAGCGATTGGATTTCACTCAAAACTCACCAAATGACTCCTCCCACCATATTATGATTTTGCCCAAGTTTTGGGCTCGATCCGAAATGAATACGTGTTCCAAATTGGACAATTCAAGTTCAACGGCAGTTCGTTCCTAATTGGAGTGGTTGGGGTATTCCATGCTTCTAGCTATTGGATTTCACTCAAAACTCTCCAAATGACTCCTCCCACCATATTATGATGTTGCCCAAGTTTTGGGTTCGATCCGAACTCAATAGGTGTGAGAAATTGGACAATTCAAGTTCAACGGCAGTTCGTTCCTAATTGGAGTGGTTGGTGTATTCCGTACGTCTAGCGATTGGATTTCACTCAAAACTCACCAAATGACTCCTGCCACCATATTATGATGTTGCCCAAGTTTTGGGCTCGATCCGAAATCAATAGGTGTGAGAAATTGGACAATTCAAGTTCAACGGCAGTTCGTTCCTAATTGGAGTGGTTGGTGTATTCCACACTTCTAGCGATTGGATTTCACTAAAAACTCACCAAATGACTCCTCCCACCATATTATGATGTTGCCCAAGTTTGAGGCTCGATCCGAAATCAATAGGTGTGAGAAATTGGACAATTCAAGTTCAACGGCAGTTCGTTCCTAATTGGAGTGGTTGGAGTATTCCATACTTCTAGCAATTGGATTTCACTCAAAACTCAACAAATGACTCCTCCCACCATATTATGATGTTGCACAAGTTTGGGGTTCCATCCGGAATCAATAGGTGTGAGAAATTGGACAGTTCAGGTTCAACGGCATTTCGTTCCTAATTGGAGTGGTTGGTGTATTCCACACTTCTAGCAATTGGATTTCACTCAAAACTCACCAAATGACTCCCCCCACCATATTATGATGTTGCCCAAGTTTGGGGATCGATCATAAATCAATAGGTGTGAGAAATTGGACAATTCATGTTCAACGGCAGTTCTTTCCTAATTGGAGTGGTTGGTGTATTCCATACTTCTAGCGATTGGATTTCACTCAAAACTCACTAAATGAATCCTCCCACCATATTATGTTGTTGCCCAAGTTTGGGGCTCGATCCGAAATCAATAGGTGTTCCAAATTAGACAATTCAAGTTCAACGGCAGTTCGTTCCTAATTGGAGTGGTTGGTGTATTCCATACTTCTAGCGATTGGATTTCACTCAAAACTCACCAAATGACTCCTCCCACCATATTACGATGTTGCCCAAGTTTTGGGCTCGATCCGAACTCAATAGGTGTTCCAAAATGGACAATTTAAGTTTTACGGCAGTTCGTACCTAATTGGAGTTGTTGGTGTATTCCATACTTCTAGCGATTGGATTTCACTCAAAACTCACCAAATGACTCCTCCACCATATTGTGATGTTGCCCAAGTTTTGGGTTCGATCCGAAATCAATAGGTGTACCAAATTGGACAATTCAAGTTCAACGGCAGTTTGTTCCTCATTGGAGTGGTTGGTGTATTCCATACTTCTAGCGGTTGGATTTCACTCAAAACTCACCAAATCACTCCTCCCACCATATTATGATGTTGCCCAAGTTTTGGGCTCGACCCGAAATCAATAGGTGTGAGAAATTGAACAATTCAAGTTCAATGGCAGTTCGTTCCTAATTGGAGTGGTTGGTGTATTCCATACTTCTAGCGATTGAATTTCACTCAAAACTCACCAAACGAGTCCTCCCACCATATTACGATGTTGCCCAAGTTTTGGTCGCGATCCGAAATCAATAGGTGTTCCAAATTGGACAATTCAAGTTCAACGGCAGTTCATTCCTAATTGGAGTGGTTGTTGTATTCCATACTTCTAGTGATTGTATTTCACTCAAAACTCACCAAATGACTCCCCCCACCATATTATGATGTTGACCAAGTTTTGGGCTCGATCCGAAATCAATAGGTGTGAGAAATTGGACAATTCAAGTTCAACGGCAGTTCGTTCCTAATTGGAGTGGTTGGTGTATTCCACACTTCTAGCGATTGGATTTCACTCAAAACTCACCAAATGACTCCTCCCACCATATTATGATGTTGCACAAGTTTGGGGTTCCATCCGGAATCAATAGGTGTGAGAAATTGGACAATTCAAGTTCAACGGCAGTTCGTTCCGAATTGGAGTGGTTGGTGTATTCCATACTTCTAGCGATTGTATTTCACTCAAAACTCACCAAATGACTCCTCCCACCTTATTAGGATGTTGCCCAAGTTTTGGGCTCGATCCGAACACAATAGGTGTGAGAAATTGGACAATTTAAGTTCAACGGCAGTTCGTTCCTAATTGGAGTTGTTGGTGTATTCCATACTTCTAGCGATTGGATTTCACTCAAAACTCACCAAATGACTCCTCCCACCATATTATGATGTTGCACAAGTTTGGGGTTCCATCCGAAATCAATAGGTGTGAGAAATTGGACAATTCAAGTTCAACGGCAGTTCGTTCCGAATTGGAGTGGTTGGTGTATTCCATACTTCTAGCGATTGTATTTCACTCAAAACTCACCAAATGACTCCTCCCACCTTATTAGGATGTTGCCCAAGTTTTGGGCTCGATCCGAAATCAATAGGTGTGAGAAATTGAACAATTCAAGTTCAACGGCAGTTCGTTCCTAATTGGAGTGGTTGGTGTATTCCATACTTCTAGCGATTGGATTTCACTCAAAACTCACCAAATGAGTCCTCCCACCATATTACGATGTTGCCCAAGTTTTGGGCTCGATTCGAAATCAATAGGTGTTCCAAATTGGACAATTCAAGTTCAACGGCAGTTCGTTCCTAATTGGAGTGGTTGGTGTATTCCATACTTCTCGCGATTGGATTTCACTTAAAACTCACCAAATGACTCCTCCCACCACATTATGATGTTGCCCAAGTTTTGGGCTCGATCCGAAATCAATAGGTGTTCCAAATTGGACAACTCAAGTTCAACGGCAGTTCGTTCCTAATTGGAGTGGTTGGTGTATTCCATACTTCTAGCGATTGGATTTCACTCAAAACTCACCAAATGACTCCTCCCACCATATTATGATGTTGCCCAAGTTTTGGGCTCGATCCGAAATCAATAGGTGTGAGAAATTGGACAATTCAAGTTCAACGGCAGTTCGTTCCTAATTGGAGTGGTTGGTGTATTCCATACTTCTCGCGATCGGATTTCACTCAAAACTCACCAAATGACTCCTCCCACCATATTATGATGTTGCCCAAGTTTTGGGCTCGATCCGAAATCAATAGGTGTTCCAAATTGGACAATTCAAGTTCAACGGCAGTTCGTTCCTAATTGGAGTGGTTGGTGTATTCCATACTTCTAGCGATTGGATTTCACTCAAAACTCACCAAATGACTCCTCCCACCATATTATGATGTTGCCCAAGTTTTGGGCTCGATCCGAACACAATAGGTGTGAGAAATTGGACAATTTAAGTTCAACGGCAGTTCGTTCCTAATTGGAGTTGTTGGTGTATTCCATACTTCTAGCGTTTGGATTTCACTCAAAACTCACCAAATGACTCCTCCACCATATTGTGATGTTGCCCAAGTTTTGGGTTCGATCCGAAATCAATAGGTATTCCAAATTGGACAATTCAAGTTCAACGGCAGTTTGTTCCTCATTGGAGTGGTTGGTGTATTCCATACTTCTAGCGGTTGGATTTCACTCAAAACTCACCAAATCACTCCTCCCACCATATTATGATGTTGCCCAAGTTTTGGGCTCGACCCGAAATCAATAGGTGCGAGAAATTGAACAATTCAAGTTCAACGGCAGTTCGTTCCTAATTGGAGTGGTTGGTGTATTCCATACTTCTAGCGATTGGATTTCACTCAAAACTCACCAAATGAGTCCTCCCACCATATTACGATGTTGCCCAAGTTTTGGGCTCGATTCGAAATCAATAGGTGTTCCAAATTGGACAATTCAAGTTCAACGGCAGTTCGTTCCTAATTGGAGTGGTTGGTGTATTCCATACTTCTCGCGATTGGATTTCACTTAAAACTCACCAAATGACTCCTCCCACCACATTATGATGTTGCCCAAGTTTTGGGCTCGATCCGAAATCAATAGGTGTTCCAAATTGGACAACTCAAGTTCAACGGCAGTTCGTTCCTAATTGGAGTGGTTGGTGTATTCCATACTTCTAGCGATTGGATTTCACTCAAAACTCACCAAATGACTCCTCCCACCATATATGATGTTGCCCAAGTTTTGGGCTCGATCCAAAATCAATAGGTGTGAGAAATTGGACAATTCAAGTTCAACGGCAGTTCGTTCCTAATTGGAGTGGTTGGTGTATTCCATACTTCTAGCGATCGGATTTCACTCAAAACTCACCAAATGACTCCTCCCACCATATTATGATGTTGCCCAAGTTTTGGGCTCGATCCGAAATCAATAGGTGTTCCAAATTGGACAATTCAAGTTCAACGGCAGTTCGTTCCTAATTGGAGTGGTTGGTGTATTCCATACTTCTAGCGATTGTATTTCACTCAAAACTCACCAAATGACACCTCCCACCTTATTATGATGTTGCCCAAGTTTTGGGCTCGATCCGAAATCAATAGGTGTTCCAAATTGGACAATTAAAGTTCAACGGCAGTTCCTTCCTAATTGGAGTGGTTGGGGTATTCCATACTTCTAGCGATTGGATTTCACTCAAAACTCACCAAATGACTCCTCCCACCATATTATGATGTTGCCCAAGTTTTGGGCTCGATCCAAAATCAATAGGTGTGAGAAATTGGACAATTCAAGTTCAACGGCAGTTCGTTCCTAATTGGAGTGGTTGGTGTATTCCATACTTCTAGTGATTGGATTTCACTCAAAACTCACTAAATGACTCCTCCCACCATATTATGATGTTGCCCAAGTTTTGGTCGCGATCCGAAATCAATAGGTGTTCCAAATTGGACAATTCAAGTTCAACGGCAGTTCGTTCCTAATTGGAGTGGTTGGTGTATTCCATACTTCTCGCGATTGGATTTCACTTAAAACTCACCAAATGACTCCTCCCACCACATTATGATGTTGCCCAAGTTTTGGGCTCGATCCGAAATCAATAGGTGTTCCAAATTGGACAACTCAAGTTCAACGGCAGTTCGTTCCTAATTGGAGTGGTTGGTGTATTCCATACTTCTCGCGATTGGATTTCACTTAAAACTCACCAAATGACTCCTCCCACCACATTATGATGTTGCCCAAGTTTTGGGCTCGATCCGAAATCAATAGGTGTTCCAAATTGGACAACTCAAGTTCAACAGCAGTTCGTTCCTAATTGGAGTGCTTGGTGTATTCCATACTTCTAGCGATTGGATTTCACTCAAAACTCACCAAATGACTCCTCCCACCATATTATGATGTTGCCCAAGTTTTGGGCTCGATCCGTAATCAATAGGTGTGAGAAATTGGACAATTCAAGTTCAACGGCAGTTCGTTCCAAATTGGAGTGGTTGGTGTATTCCATACTTCTAGCGATTGGATTTCACTCAAAACTCACCAAATGACTCCCCCCACCATATTATGATGTTGCCCAAGTTTTGGGCTCAATCCGAAATCAATAGGTGTGAGAAATTGGACAATTCAAGTTCAACGGCAGTTCGTTCCTAATTGGAGTGGTTGGGGTATTCCATACTTCTAGCGATTGGATTTGACTCAAAACTCACCAAATGACTCCTCCCACCATATTATGATGTTGCCCAAGGTTTGGGCTCGATCCGAAATCAATAGGTGTGAAAAAATTGGACAATTCAAGTTCAACGGCAGTTCGTTCCTAATTGGAGTGGTTGGTATATTCCATACTTCTAGCGATTGGATTTCACTCAAAACTCACCAAATGACTCCTCCCACCATATTATGATGTTGCCCAAGTTTTGGGCTCGATCCGAAATCAATAGGTGTGAGAAATTGGACAATTCAAGTTCAACGGCAGTTGGTTCCTAATTGGAGTGGTTGGTGTATTCCATACTTCTAGTGATTGGATTTCACTCAAAACTCACCAAATGACTCCTCCCACCATATTATGATGTTGCCCAAGTTTTGGGCTCGATCCGAAATCAATAGGTGTTCCAAATTGGACAATTCAAGTTCAACGGCAGTTCGTTCCTAATTGGAGTGGTCGGTGTATTCCATACTTCTAGCGATTGTATTTCACTCAAAACTCACCAAATGACTCCTCCCACCTTATTATGATGTTGCCCAAGTTTTGGGCTCGATCCGAAATCAATAGGTGTGAGAAATTGAACAATTCAAGTTCAACGGCAGTTCGTTCCTAATTGGAGTGGTTGGTGTATTCCATACTTCTAGCGATTGGATTTCACTCAAAACTCACCAAATGAGTCCTCCCACCATATTACGATGTTGCCCAAGTTTTGGGCTCGATTCGAAATCAATAGGTGTTCCAAATTGGACAATTCAAGTTCAACGGCAGTTCGTTCCTAATTGGAGTGGTTGATGTATTCCATACTTCTCGCGATTGGATTTCACTTAAAACTCACCAAATGACTCCTCCCACCACATTATGATGTTGCCCAAGTTTTGGGCTCGATCCGAAATCAATAGGTGTTCCAAATTGGACAATGCAAGTTCAACGGCAGTTCATTCTTAATTGGAGTGGTTGTTGTATTCCATACTTCTAGTGATTGGATTTCACTCAAAACTCACCAAATGACTCCTCCCACCATATTATGATGTTGACCAAGTTTTGGGCTCGATCCGAACACAATAGGTGTGAGAAATTGGACAATTTAAGTTCAACGGCAGTTCGTTCCTAATTTTTTGTTGTTGGTGTATTCCATACTTCTAGCGATTGGATTTCACTCAAAACTCACCAAATGACTCCTCCCACCATATTATGATGTTGGACAAGTTTGGGGTTCCATCCGAAATCAATAGGTGTTCCAAATTGGACAATTCAAGTTCAACGGCAGTTCGTTCCGAATTGGAGTGGTTGGTGTATTCCATACTTCTAGCGATTGTATTTCACTCAAAACTCACCAAATGACACCTCCCACCTTATTATGATGTTGCCCAAGTTTTGGGCTCGATCCGAAATCAATAGGTGTTCCAAATTGGACAATTAAAGTTCAACGGCAGTTCGTTCCTAATTGGAGTGGTTGGGGTATTCCATACTTCTAGCGATTGGATTTCACTCAAAACTCACCAAATGACTCCTCCCACCATATTATGATGTTGCCCAAGTTTTGGGCTCGATCCGAAATCAATAGGTGTGAGAAATTGGACAATTCAAGTTCAACGGCAGTTCGTTCCTAATTGGAGTGGTTGGTGTATTCCATACTTCTAGCGATTGGATTTCACTCAAAACTCACTAAATGACTCCTCCCACCACATTATGACGTTGCCCAAGTTTTGGGCTCGATCCGAAATCAATAGGTGTTCCAAATTGGACAACTCAAGTTCAACAGCAGTTCGTTCCTAATTGGAGTGCTTGGTGTATTCCATACTTCTAGCGATTGGATTTCACTCAAGACTCACCAAATGACTCCTCCCACCATATTATGATGTTGCCCAAGTTTTGGCTCGATCCGTAATCAATAGGTGTGAGAAATTGGACAATTCAAGTTCAACGGCAGTTCGTTCCAAATTGGAGTGGTTGGTGTATTCCATACTTCTAGCGATTGGATTTCACTCAAAACTCACCAAATGACTCCCCCCACCATATTATGATGTTGCCCAAGTTTTGGGCTCAATCCGAAATCAATAGGTGTGAGAAATTGGACAATTCAAGTTCAACGGCAGTTCGTTCCTAATTGGAGTGGTTGGGGTATTCCATACTTCTAGCGATTGGATTTGACTCAAAATTCACCAAATGACTCCTCCCACCATATTATGATGTTGCCCAAGTTTTGGGCTCGATCCGAAATCAATAGGTGTGATAAAATTGGACAATTCAAGTTCAACGGTAGTTCGTTCCTAATTGGAGTGGTTGGTATATTCCATACTTCTAGCGATTGGATTTCACTCAAAACTCACCAAATGACTCCTCCCACCATATTATGATGTTGCCCAAGTTTTGGGCTCGATCCGAAATCAATAGGTGTGAGAAATTGGACAATTCAAGTTCAACGGCAGTTGGTTCCTAATTGGAGTGGTTGGTGTATTCCATACTTCTAGTGATTGGATTTCACTCAAAACTCACCAAATGACTCCTCCCACCATATTATGATGTTGCCCAAGTTTTGGGCTCGATCCGAAATCAATAGGTGTTCCAAATTGGACAATTCAAGTTCAACGGCAGTTCGTTCCTAATTGGAGTGGTCGGTGTATTCCATACTTCTAGCGATTGTATTTCACTCAAAACTCACCAAATGACTCCTCCCACCTTATTATGATGTTGCCCAAGTTTTGGGCTCGATCCGAAATCAATAGGTGTTCCAAATTGGACAATTAAAGTTCAACGGCAGTTCGTTCCTAATTGGAGTGGTTGGTGTATTCCATACTTCTAGCGATTGGATTTCACTCAAAACTCACTAAATGACTCTTCCCACCATATTATGATGTTGCCCAAGTTTTGGTCGCGATCCGAAATCAATAGGTGTTCCAAATTGGACAATTCAAGTTCAACGGCAGTTCGTTCCTAATTGGAGTGGTTGGTGTATTCCACACTTCTAGCGATTGGATTTCACTCAAAACTCACCAAATGACTCCTCCCACCATATTATGATGTTGCCCAAGTTTTGGGCTCGATCCGAAATCAATAGGTGTGAGAAATTGGACAATTCAAGTTCAACGGCAGTTCGTTCCTAATTGGAGTGGTTGGTGTATTCCATACTTCTAGCGATTGGATTTCACTCAAAACTCACCAAATGACTCCTCCCACCATATTATGATGTTGCCCAAGTTTTGGTCGCGATCCGAAATCAATAGGTGTTCCAAATTGGACAATTCAAGTTCAACGGCAGTTCGTTCCTAATTGGAGTGGTTGGTGTATTCCATACTTCTCGCGATTGGATTTCACTTAAAACTCACCAAATGACTCCTCCCACCACATTATGATGTTGCCCAAGTTTTGGGCTCGATCCGAAATCAATAGGTGTTCCAAATTGGACAATTCAAGTTCAACGGCAGTTCGTTCCTAATTGGAGTGGTCGGTGTATTCCCTACTTCTAGCGATTGGATTTCACTCAAAACTCACCAAATGACTCCTCCCACCAGATTATGATGTTGCCCAAGTTTTGGGCTCGATCCGAACACAATAGGTGTGAGATATTGGACAATTTAAGTTCAACGGCAGTTCGTTCCTAATTGGAGTTGTTTATGTATTCCATACTTCTAGCGATTGGATTTTACTCAAAACTCACCAAATGACTCCTCCCACCATATTATGATGTTGCCCAAGTTTTGGGCTCGATGTTGCATTCCTAAAAGGACACAAATTAATGTGCAAACAACCAATTAAAAATACCCGCAAGTGCACGAATCTAATGAAGTCTAGATTATGTAAGTACGGGGTCGATCCCACAAAGAACTTGTCGGTTTCCTATAAGTTCTAATTTGAGTACGTAAAGAACACTAATTTTACACAACACACAAACACAATACAAATTGGAAACTAAAAATGAAGTAAGGAAGATAAAAGAAATGAAACAACACAAGAAAACAAAGAAAAACACAAACAGCACTTTCTATCACCCGTTTATCACCATTTGGACAGATTCGTTTCTCTGTTTTTCAGTTTCGACCTCTGTCCAGTTTTTGACCTATAACTTTCCAACCGTTTATCCAAAATTCACGTTCTTTATACGGTTGGAATCAGCACAGAAAATTCAAGAACACTTCGCGGACCAAAAGTCCAAAACAATTACGGAAACAAACAAAATTCAGTGACAAAGACACAAAACATGTCAAACACGCAACTCACACACACATTGGGGGGGTTTTTTTGATTTGGTTCAAGTGACCTATTTCTATTGCATGAAAGTAAATGGACTTTGAATTTAAATGTGAATGGCAGAGATGAATTATCAAAAAGTGAAATTAAAATGTAACAAACACTAGGGTTTCGGAATCCACCCTAAACAATTCTACCCATGTTCATGGATACTCAAGTGATGAACTCTAAATGTATTGATGAAGATGTTCGCAATCAAGACCATGGGTCGTGGCTCAAGACGCATTGATTCTCTCTAATATACGTAAAGTGCATGGTTCGTGCTACAATACTTGTGCCCTCCTCATAACCGAACCTAGGTATGGTTCGTACTTCGATTCGATTGCAAGGAAAACCCATTAAGTTCAAAGAGAATATGAACATCACAAGAACCCTAATAGCATGGTGTTTACATTAGGTATTCAAGAAACCAATTCACATGGATGGTTCTTACTCCATCCATCTATTGCTTAGGAAAACATGAAGATACACATAATCCCAACAACCTCAAGAAGCATGCTTTCAAAGGTAATCAATCAAGGAAAACACACATCAAGGATAGATTAATTTGGTGAATTGGAATTCATCAATTGTTGTCAAGAAACCAATTCACATGATGCTCACTTAAACAAGTTCAATCATTTGTTGCTAATTAGAAATTGTGTTCTTGGTTATCTTACACAACTTCTCAACTTTAGCTACATGCATACAACCTAAGGTGATTAAGCAAAGGAAGCAAACACATATCATAAAATTCAATTAGTGAATGGGGTTCATCAACAACATCTAGAAATTCATACACTCAAGCATCAAAACAATAAGATAATCATGTTTAGGGCTTCAACCTAAGCCCTAGCTATGGAGTTTAGTTGCTCATACTTATTCCAAATACAAACTCGAAATATAACTAGAAGGAGTTTACAGATTTGGAAATGATGAAAGCTTGAAGTCTTCAATGGTAGAAGTCTTCTCCTTTCTTCCTTGGCTGCACCTCCTTCTCCTTCCTTGCTCTTAGCTCCCCAAAAGCTGCTCTCAAGTTGTGTAGAATGTGGAATAGCCTGATTTCCCACGATCAAAAGGCTCCCAATATCAGATTGCAATTTTGACTTCTCCTCCCTCTCTCCTCCTTTCCAGCTTTTACCTTTTAATATAAAACTACCACCTTTGATAAAGCCTTAGCCCATTGTCCCCTTGCCATGATGGAGCTTTGACGTCACAAAGATGCCAAAAGCTCAGAAAATATCTATTTTACAAATGTAATTCCTTGTTACCAAGAGTTATGGTAACAAGAAGTTAAGATGACACAAGGGAGGTAAAAGCTGGCCAAATCCGGATTTCCAGAACTGTGGTAACATGATGGATTGGTTGGATAGGCAATACTTGTCCAATGGAGCTCAAATTTGGATATGTTGTAGTTAATATCCATTGGAACAAGTCTCATGAAGATCATGACCTCATCCGAGCACCAGAGCATGTTGATCCCAGGCCAAGAAGTTGACCTACGAAAATGAACAAAAACAGAATTTATAACTAATAATGCACTTTTAGCTCATTTTCATCCCAACCAAGGCAAAATCTAAGAAAACACAAAAAGGAAGTAAAAAGCTATAAAATGTCAAGAACTAACTCAAAATAGTGGGTGAATAACATGAAAAATCATGTGTAAAAATGAACCGAACAAACGATCCGAAATCAATAGGTGTGAGAAATTGGACAATTCAAGTTCAACAGCAGTTCGTTCCTAATTGGAGTGGTTGGTGTATTCCATACTTCTAGCTATTGGATTTCACCCAAAACTCACCAAATGACTCCTCCCACCATATTATGATGTTGCCCAAGTTTTGGGCTCGATCCGAAATCAATAGGTGTGAGAAATTGGACAATTCAAGTTCAACGGCAGTTCGTTCCTAATTGGAGTGGTTGGTGTATTCCATACTTCTAGCGATTGGATTTCACTCAAAACTCACTGCATGACTCCTCCCACCATATTATGATGTTGCCCAAGTTTTGGTCTCGATCCGAAATCAATAGGTGTTCCAAATTAGACAATTCAAGTTCAACGGCAGTTCGTTCCTAATTGGAGTGGTTGGTGTATTCCATACTTCTCGCGATTGGATTTCACTCAAAACTCACCAAATGACTCCTCCCACCATATTATGATGTTGCCCAAGTTTTGGGCTCGATCCGAAATCAATAGGTGTTCCAAATTGGACAATTCAAGTTCAACGGCAGTTCGTTCCTAATTGGAGTGGTTGGTGTATTCCATACTTCTAGCGATTGGATTTCACTCAAAACTCACCAAATGACTCCTCCCACCATATTATGATGTTGCCCAAGTTTTGGGCTCGATCCGAAATCAATAGGTGTTCCAAATTGGACAATTCAAGTTCAACGGCAGTTCGTTCCTAATTGGAGTGGTTGGTGTATTCCATACTTCTAGCGATTGGATTTCACTCAAAATTCACCAAATGACTCCTCCCACCATATTATGATGTTGCCCAAGTTTTGGGCTCGATCCGAATCAATAGGTGTGAGAAATTGGACAATTCCAGTTCAACGGCAGTTCGTTCCTAATTGGAGTGGTTGGTGTATTCCATACTTCTAGCGATTGGATTTCACTCAAAACTCACCAAATGACTCCTCCCAACATATTATGATGTTGCCCAAGTTTTGGCCTCGATCTGAAATCAATAGGTGCGAGAAATTGGACAATTCAAGTTCAACGGCAGTTCGTTCCTAATTGGAGTGGTTGGTGTATTCCATACTTCTAGCAATTGGATTTCACTCAAAACTCACCAAATGACTCCTCCCACCATATTATGATGTTGCCCAAGTTTTGGGTTCGATCCGAAATCAATAGGTGTTCCAAATTTGACAATTCAAGTTCAACGGCAGTTCGTTCCTAATTGGAGTGGTTAGTGTATTCCATACTTCTAGCGATTGGATTTCACTCAAAACTCACCAAATGACTCCTCCCACCATATTATGATGTTGCCCAAGTTTTGGGCTCGATCCGAAATCAATAGGTGTGAGAAATTGGACAATTCCAGTTCAACGGCAGTTCGTTCCTAATTGGAGTGGTTGGTGTATTCCATACTTCTAGCTATTGGATTTCACTCAAAACTCACCAAATGACTCCTCCCAACATATTATGATGTTGCCCAAGTTTTGGCCTCGATCTGAAATCAATAGGTGCGAGAAATTGGACAATTCAAGTTCAACGGCAGTTCGTTCCTAATTGGAGTGGTTGGTGTATTCCATACTTCTAGCAATTGGATTTCACTCAAAACTCACCAAATGACTCCTCCCACCATATTATGATGTTGCCCAAGTTTTGGGTTCGATCCGAAATCAATAGGTGTTCCAAATTGGACAATTCAAGTTCAACGGCAGTTCGTTCCTAATTGGAGTGGTTGGTGTATTCCATACTTCTAGCGATTTGATTTCACTCAAAACTCACCAAATGACTCCTCCCACCATATTATGATGTTGCCCAAGTTTTGGGCTCGATCCGAAATCAATAAGTGTGAGAAATTGGACAATTGAAGTTCAACGGCAGTTCGTTCCTAATTGGAGTGGTTGGCGTATTCCATACTTCTAGCGATTGGATTTCACTCAAAACTCACTGCATGACTCCTGCCACCATATTATGATGTTGCCCAAGTTTTGGGCTCGATCCGAAATCAATAGGTGTGAGAAATTGGACAATTGAAGTTCAACGGCAGTTCGTTCCTAATTGGAGTGGTTGGCGTATTCCATACTTCTAGCGATTGGATTTTACTCAAAACTCACTGCATGACTCCTCCCACCATATTATGATGTTGCCCAAGTTTTGGGCTCGATCCGAAATCAATAGGTGTTCCAAATTGGACAATTCAAGTTCAACGGCAGTTCGTTCCTAATTGGAGTGGTTGGTGTATTTCACACTTCTAGCGATTCGATTTCACTCAAAACTCACGAAATGACTCCTCCCACCATATTATGATGTTGCCCAAGTTTTGGTCTCGATCCGAAATCAATAGGTGTTCCAAATTGGACAATTCAAGTTCAACGGCAGTTCGTTCCTAATTGGAGTGGTTGGTGTATTCCATACTTCTAGTCATTGGATTTCACTCAAAACTCACCAAATGACTCCTCGCACCATATTATGATGTTGCCCAAGTTTTGGGCTCGATCCGAAATCAATAGGTGTTCCAAATTGGACAATTCAAGTTCAACGGCAGTTCGTTCCTAATTGGAGTGGTTGGTGTATTCCATACTTCTAGCGATTGGATTTCACTCAAAACTCACCAAATGACTCCTCCCACCAGATTATGATGTTGCCCAAGTTTTGGGCTCGATCCGAACACAATAGGTGTGAGAAATTGGACAATTTAAGTTCAACGGCAGTTCGTTCCTAATTGGAGTTGTTTATGTATTCCATACTTCTAGCGATTGGATTTCACTCAAAACTCACCAAATGACACCTCCCACCATATTATGATGTTGCCCAAGTTTTGGGCTCGATCCGAAATCAATAGGTGTGAGAAATTGGACAATTCAAGTTCAACGGCAGTTCGTTCCTAATTGGAGTGGTTGGTGTATTCCATACTTCTAGCGATTGGATTTCACCCAAAACTCACCAAATGACTCCTCCCACCATATTATGATGTTGCCCAAGTTTTGGGCTAGATCCGAAATCAATAGGTGTGAGAAATTGGACAATTCAAGTTCAACGGCAGTTCGTTCCAAATTGGAGTGGTTGGTGTATTCCATACTTCTAGCGATTGGATTTCACTCGAAACACACTGCATGACTCCTCCCACCATATTATGATGTTGCCCAAGTTTTGGGCTCGATCCGAAATCAATAGGTGTTCCAAATTGGACAATTCAAGTTCAACGGCAGTTCGTTCCTAATTGGAGTGGTCGGTGTATTCCATACTTCTAGCGATTGTATTTCACTCAAAACTCACCAAATGACTCCTCCCACCTTATTATGATGTTGCCCAAGTTTTGGGCTCGATCCGAAATCAATAGGTGTGAGAAATTGAACAATTCAAGTTCAACGGCAGTTCGTTCCTAATTGGAGTGGTTGGTGTATTCCATACTTCTAGTGATTGGATTTCACTCAAAACTCACCAAATGACTCCTCCCACCATATTATGATGTTGCCCAAGTTTTGGGCTCGATCCGAAATCAATAGGTGTGAGAAATTGGACAATTCAAGTTCAACGGCAGTTCGTTCCAAATTGGAGTGGTTGGTGTATTCCATACTTCTAGCGATTGGATTTCACTCGAAACACACTGCATGACTCCTCCCACCATATTATGATGTTGCCCAAGTTTTGGGCTCGATCCGAAATCAATAGGTGTTCCAAATTGGACAATTCAAGTTCAACGGCAGTTCGTTCCTAATTGGAGTGGTTGGTGTATTACATACTTCTAGCGATTGGATTTCACTCAAAACTCACCAAATGACTCCTCCCACCATATTATGATGTTGCCCAAGTTAGGGGCTCGATCCGAAATCAGTAGGTGTGAGAAATTGGACAATTCAAGTTCAACGGCAGTTCGTTCCTAATTGGAGTGGTTGGTGTATTCCATACTTCTAGCGATTGGATTTCACTCAAAACTCACCAAATGACTCCTCTCACCATATTATGATGTTGCCCATGTTTTGGGCTCGATCCGAACTCAATAGGTGTGGGAAATCGGACAATTTAAGTTCTACGGCAGTTCGTTCCTAATTGGAGTGGTTGGTGTATTCCATACTTCTAGCGATTGGATTTCACTAAAAACTCACCAAATGACTCCTCCCACCATATAATGATGTTGCCCAAGTTTTGGGCTCGATCCGAACTCAATAGGTGTGGGAAATCGGACAATTTAAGTTCTACGGCAGTTCGTTCCTAATTGGAGTGGTTGGTGTATTCCATACTTCTAGCGATTGGATTTCACTCAAAACTCACCAAATGACTCCTCTCACCATATTATGATGTTGCCCAAGTTTTGGGCTCGATCCGAACTCAATAGGTGTGGGAAATCGGACAATTTAAGTTCTACGGCAGTTCGTTCCTAATTGGAGTGGTTGGTGTATTCCATACTTCTAGCGATTGGATTTCACTCAAAACTCACCAAATGACTCCTCCCACCATATTATGATGTTGCCCAAGTTTTGGGCTCGATCCGAAATCAATAGGTGTGAGAAATTGGACAATTGAAGTTCAACGGCAGTTCGTTCCTAATTGGAGTGGTTGGCGTATTCCATACTTCTAGCGATTGGATTTCACTCAAAACTCACTGCATGACTCCTCCCACCATATTATGATGTTGCCCAAGTTTTGGGCTCGATCCGAAATCAGTAGGTGTTCCAAATTGGACAATTCAAGTTCAACGGCAGTTCGTTCCTAATTGGAGTGGTTGGTGTATTTCACACTTCTAGCGATTGGATTTCACTCAAAACTCACGAAATGACTCCTCCCACCATATTATGATGTTGCCCAAGTTTTGGTCTCGATCCGAAATCAATAGGTGTTCCAAATTGGACAATTCAAGTTCAACGGCAGTTCGTTCCTAATTGGAGTGGTTGGTGTATTCCATACTTCTAGTCATTGGATTTCACTCAAAACTCACCGAATGACTCCTCGCACCATATTATGATGTTGCCCAAGTTTTGGGCTCGATCCGAAATCAATAGGTGTTCCAAATTGGACAATTCAAGTTCAACGGCAGTTCGTTCCTAATTGGAGTGGTTGGTGTATTCCATACTTCTAGCGATTGGATTTCACTCAAAACTCACCAAATGACTCCTCCCACCAGATTATGATGTTGCCCAAGTTTTGGGCTCGATCCGAACACAATAGGTGTGAGAAATTGGACAATTTAAGTTCAACGGCAGTTCGTTCCTAATTGGAGTTGTTTATGTATTTCATACTTCTAGCGATTGGATTTCACTCAAAACTCACCAAATGACACCTCCCACCATATTATGATGTTGCCCAAGTTTTGGGCTCGATCCGAAATCAATAGGTGTGAGAAATTGGACAATTCAAGTTCAACGGCAGTTCGTTCCTAATTGGAGTGGTTGGTGTATTCCATACTTCTAGCGATTGGATTTCACCCAAAACTCACCAAATGACTCCTCCCACCATATTATGATGTTGCCCAAGTTTTGGGCTAGATCCGAAATCAATAGGTGTGAGAAATTGGACAATTCAAGTTCAACGGCAGTTCGTTCCAAATTGGAGTGGTTGGTGTATTCCATACTTCTAGCGATTGGATTTCACTCGAAACACACTGCATGACTCCTCCCACCATATTATGATGTTGCCCAAGTTTTGGGCTCGATCCGAAATCAATAGGTGTTCCAAATTGGACAATTCAAGTTCAACGGCAGTTCGTTCCTAATTGGAGTGGTTGGTGTATTACATACTTCTAGCGATTGGATTTCACTTAAAACTCACCAAATGACTCCTCCCACCATATTATGATGTTGCCCAAGTTAGGGGCTCGATCCGAAATCAGTAGGTGTGAGAAATTGGACAATTCAAGTTCAACGGCAGTTCGTTCCTAATTGGAGTGGTTGGTGTATTCCATACTTCTAGCGATTGGATTTCACTCAAAACTCACCAAATGACTCCTCTCACCATATTATGATGTTGCCCGTGTTTTGGGCTCGATCCGAACTCAATAGGTGTGGGAAATCGGACAATTTAAGTTCTACGGCAGTTCGTTCCTAATTGGAGTGGTTGGTGTATTCCATACTTCTAGCGATTGGATTTCACTAAAAACTCACCAAATGACTCCTCCCACCATATAATGATGTTGCCCAAGTTTTGGGCTCGATCCGAAATCAATAGGTGTTCCAAATTGGACAATTCAAGTTCAACGTCAGTTCGTTCCTAATTGGAGTGGTTCGTGTATTACATACTTCTAGCGATTGGATTTCACTCAAAACTCACCAAATGACTCCTCCCACCATATTATGATGTTGCCCAAGTTTTCGGCTCGATCCGAAATCAATAGGTGGGAGAAATTGGACAATTTAAGTTCAACGGCAGTTCGTTCCTAATTGTAGTGGTTGGTGTATTCCATACTTCTAGCGATTGGATTTCACTCAAAACTCACCAAATGACTCCTCCCACCATATTATGATGTTGCCCAAGTTTTCGGCTCGATCCGAAATCAATAGGTGTGAGAAATTGGACAATTCAAGTTCAACGGCAGTTCGTTCCTAATTGGAGTGGGTGGTGTATTCCATACTTCTAGCGATTGGATTTCACTCAAAACTCACCAAATGACTCCTCCCACCATATTATGATGATGCCCAAGTTTTCGGCTCGATCCGAAATCAATAGGTGTTCCAAATTGGACAATTCAAGTTCAACGGCAGTTCGTTCCTAATTGGAGTGGTTGGTGTATTCCATACTTCTAGCGATTTGATTTCACTCAAAACTCACCAAATGACTCCTCCCACCATAGTATGATGTTGCCCAAGTTTTGGGCTCGATCCGAAATCAATAGGTGTGAGAAATTGGACAATTGAAGTTCAACGGCAGTTCGTTCCTAATTGGAGTGGTTGGCGTATTCCATACTTCTAGCGATTGGATTTCACTCAAAACTCACTGGATGACTCCTCCCACCATATTATGATGTTGCCCAAGTTTTGGGCTCGATCCGAAATCAGTAGGTGTTCCAAATTGGACAATTCAAGTTCAACGGCAGTTCGTTCCTAATTGGAGTGGTTGGTGTATTTCACACTTCTAGCGATCGGATTTCACTCAAAACTCACAAAATGACTCCTCCCACCATATTATGATGTTGCCCAAGTTTTGGTCTCGATCCGAAATCAATAGGTGTTCCAAATTGGACAATTAAAGTTCAACGGCAGTTCGTTCCTAATTGGAGTGGTTGGTGTATTCCATACTTCTAGTCATTGGATTTCACTCAAAACTCACCGAATGACTCCTCGCACCATATTATGATGTTGCCCAAGTTTTGGGCTCGATCCGAAATCAATAGGTGTTCCAAATTGGACAATTCAAGTTCAACGGCAGTTCGTTCCTAATTGGAGTGGTTGGTGTATTCCATACTTCTAGCGATTGGATTTCACTCAAAACTCACCAAATGACTCCTCCCACCAGATTATGATGTTGCCCAAGTTTTGGGCTCGATCCGAACACAATAGGTGTGAGAAATTGGACAATTTAAGTTCAACGGCAGTTCGTTCCTAATTGGAGTTGTTTATGTATTCCATACTTCTAGCGATTGGATTTCACTCAAAACTCACCAAATGACACCTCCCACCATATTATGATGTTGCCCAAGTTTTGGGCTCGATCCGAAATCAATAGGTGTGAGAAATTGGACAATTCAAGTTCAACGGCAGTTCGTTCCTAATTGGAGTGGTTGGTGTATTCCATACTTCTAGCGATTGGATTTCACCCAAAACTCACCAAATGACTCCTCCCACCATATTATGATGTTGCCCAAGTTTTGGGCTAGATCCGAAATCAATAGGTGTGAGAAATTGGACAATTCAAGTTCAACGGCAGTTCGTTCCAAATTGGAGTGGTTGGTGTATTCCATACTTCTAGCGATTGGATTTCACTCGAAACACACTGCATGACTCCTCCCACCATATTATGATGTTGCCCAAGTTTTGGGCTCGATCCGAAATCAATAGGTGTTCCAAATTGGACAATTCAAGTTCAACGGCAGTTCGTTCCTAATTGGAGTGGTTGGTGTATTCCATACTTCTAGCGATTGGATTTCACTCAAAACTCACCAAATGACTCCTCCCACCAGATTATGATGTTGCCCAAGTTTTGGGCTCGATCCGAACACAATAGGTGTGAGAAATTGGACAATTTAAGTTCAACGGCAGTTCGTTCCTAATTGGAGTTGTTTATGTATTCCATACTTCTAGCGATTGGATTTCACTCAAAACTCACCAAATGACACCTCCCACCATATTATGATGTTGCCCAAGTTTTGGGCTCGATCCGAAATCAATAGGTGTGAGAAATTGGACAATTCAAGTTCAACGGCAGTTCGTTCCTAATTGGAGTGGTTGGTGTATTCCATACTTCTAGCGATTGGATTTCACTCAAAACTCACCAAATGACTCCTCTCACCATATTATGATGTTGCCCATGTTTTGGGCTCGATCCGAACTCAATAGGTGTGGGAAATCGGACAATTTAAGTTCTACGGCAGTTCGTTCCTAATTGGAGTGGTTGGTGTATTCCATACTTCTAGCGATTGGATTTCACTAAAAACTCACCAAATGACTCCTCCCACCATATAATGATGTTGCCCAAGTTTTGGGCTCGATCCGAAATCAATAGGTGTTCCAAATTGGACAATTCAAGTTCAACGTCAGTTCGTTCCTAATTGGAGTGGTTCGTGTATTACATACTTCTAGCGATTGGATTTCACTCAAAACTCACCAAATGACTCCTCCCACCATATTATGATGTTGCCCAAGTTTTCGGCTCGATCCGAAATCAATAGGTGGGAGAAATTGGACAATTTAAGTTCAACGGCAGTTCGTTCCAAATTGTAGTGGTTGGTGTATTCCATACTTCTAGCGATTGGATTTCACTCAAAACTCACCAAATGACTCCTCCCACCATATTATGATGTTGCCCAAGTTTTCGGCTCGATCCGAAATCAATAGGTGTGAGAAATTGGACAATTCAAGTTCAACGGCAGTTCGTTCCTAATTGGAGTGGGTGGTGTATTCCATACTTCTAGCGATTGGATTTCACTCAAAACTCACCAAATGACTCCTCCCACCATATTATGATGTTGCCCAAGTTTTCGGCTCGATCCGAAATCAATAGGTGTGAGAAATTGGACAATTCAAGTTCAACGGCAGTTCGTTCCTAATTGGAGTGGTTGGTGTATTCCATACTTCTAGCGATTGGATTTCACTCAAAACTCACCAAATGACTCCTCTCACCATATTATGATGTTGCCCATGTTTTGGGCTCGATCCGAACTCAATAGGTGTGGGAAATCGGACAATTTAAGTTCTACGGCAGTTCGTTCCTAATTGGAGTGGTTGGTGTATTCCATACTTCTAGCGATTGGATTTCACTAAAAACTCACCAAATGACTCCTCCCACCATATTATGATGTTGCCCAAGTTTTCGGCTCGATCCGAAATCAATAGGTGTGAGAAATTGGACAATTCAAGTTCAACGGCAGTTCGTTCCTAATTGGAGTGGGTGGTGTATTCCATACTTCTAGCGATTGGATTTCACTCAAAACTCACCAAATGACTCCTCCCACCATATTATGATGATGCCCAAGTTTTCGGCTCGATCCGAAATCAATAGGTGTTCCAAATTGGACAATTCAAGTTCAACGGCAGTTCGTTCCTAATTGGAGTGGTTGGTGTATTCCATACTTCTAGCGATTTGATTTCACTCAAAACTCACCAAATGACTCCTCCCACCATATTATGATGTTGCCCAAGTTTTGGGCTCGATCCGAAATCAATAGGTGTGAGAAATTGGACAATTGAAGTTCAACGGCAGTTCGTTCCTAATTGGAGTGGTTGGCGTATTCCATACTTCTAGCGATTGGATTTCACTCAAAACTCACTGCATGACTCCTCCCACCATATTATGATGTTGCCCAAGTTTTGGTCTCGATCCGAAATCAGTAGGTGTTCCAAATTGGACAATTCAAGTTCAACGTCAGTTCGTTCCTAATTGGAGTGGTTCGTGTATTACATACTTCTAGCGATTGGATTTCACTCAAAACTCACCAAATGACTCTTCCCACCATATTATGATGTTGCCCAAGTTTTCGGCTCGATCCGAAATCAATAGGTGGGAGAAATTGGACAATTTAAGTTCAACGGCAGTTCGTTCCTAATTGTAGTGGTTCGTGTATTCCATACTTCTAGCGATTGGATTTCACTCAAAACTCACCAAATGACTCCTCCCACCATATTATGATGTTGCCCAAGTTTTCGGCTCGATCCGAAATCAATAGGTGTGAGAAATTGGACAATTCAAGTTCAACGGCAGTTCGTTCCTAATTGGAGTGGGTGGTGTATTCCATACTTCTAGCGATTGGATTTCACTCAAAACTCACCAAATGACTCCTCCCACCATATTATGATGATGCCCAAGTTTTCGGCTCGATCCGAAATCAATAGGTGGGAGAAATTGGACAATTTAAGTTCAACGGCAGTTCGTTCCTAATTCGAGTGGTTGGTGTATTCCATACTTCTAGCGATTGGATTTCACTCAAAACTCACCAAATGACTCCTCCCACCATATTATGATGTTGCCCAAGTTTTGGGCTCGATCCGAAATCAATAGGTGTTCCAAATTGGACAATTCAAGTTCAACGGCAGTTCGTTCCTAATTGGAGTGGTTGGTGTATTCCATACTTCTAGCGATTGGATTTCACTCAAAACTCACGAAATGACTCCTCCCATCATATTATGATGTTGCACAAGTTTGGGGTTCCATACGAAATCAATAGGTGTGAGAAATGGGACAATTCAGGTTCAACGGCAGTTCGTTCCTAATTGGAGTGGTTGGTGTATTCCATACTTCTAGCGATTGGATTTCACTCAAAACTCACCAAATGACTCCTCCCACCATATTATGATGTTGCCCAAGTTTTGGGCTCGATCCGAAATCAATAGGTGTGAGAAATTGGACAATTGAAGTTCAACGGCAGTTCGTTCCTAATTGGAGTGGTTGGCGTATTCCATACTTCTAGCGATTGGATTTCACTCAAAACTCACTGCATGACTCCTCCCACCATATTATGATGTTGCCCAAGTTTTGGTCTCGATCCGAAATCAGTAGGTGTTCCAAATTGGACAATTCAAGTTCAACGTCAGTTCGTTCCTAATTGGAGTGGTTCGTGTATTACATACTTCTAGCGATTGGATTTCACTCAAAACTCACCAAATGACTCTTCCCACCATATTATGATGTTGCCCAAGTTTTCGGCTCGATCCGAAATCAATAGGTGGGAGAAATTGGACAATTTAAGTTCAACGGCAGTTCGTTCCTAATTGTAGTGGTTCGTGTATTCCATACTTCTAGCGATTGGATTTCACTCAAAACTCACCAAATGACTCCTCCCACCATATTATGATGTTGCCCAAGTTTTCGGCTCGATCCGAAATCAATAGGTGTGAGAAATTGGACAATTCAAGTTCAACGGCAGTTCGTTCCTAATTGGAGTGGGTGGTGTATTCCATACTTCTAGCGATTGGATTTCACTCAAAACTCACCAAATGACTCCTCCCACCATATTATGATGATGCCCAAGTTTTCGGCTCGATCCGAAATCAATAGGTGGGAGAAATTGGACAATTTAAGTTCAACGGCAGTTCGTTCCTAATTCGAGTGGTTGGTGTATTCCATACTTCTAGCGATTGGATTTCACTCAAAACTCACCAAATGACTCCTCCCACCATATTATGATGTTGCCCAAGTTTTGGGCTCGATCCGAAATCAATAGGTGTTCCAAATTGGACAATTCAAGTTCAACGGCAGTTCGTTCCTAATTGGAGTGGTTGGTGTATTCCATACTTCTAGCGATTGGATTTCACTCAAAACTCACGAAATGACTCCTCCCATCATATTATGATGTTGCACAAGTTTGGGGTTCCATACGAAATCAATAGGTGTGAGAAATGGGACAATTCAGGTTCAACGGCAGTTCGTTCCTAATTGGAGTGGTTGGTGTATTCCATAC
Organism: Prunus avium; assembly: GCF_965620075.1. Lineage (NCBI taxonomy): Eukaryota > Viridiplantae > Streptophyta > Magnoliopsida > Rosales > Rosaceae > Prunus > Prunus avium. The sequence continues at coordinate 17,734,505 of NC_142291.1, read as the reverse complement.
TTCTAGCGATTGGATTTCACTCAAAACTCACCAAATGACTCCTCCCACCATATTATGATGTTGCCCAAGTTTTGGGCTCGATCCGAAATCAATAGGTGTGAGAAATTGGACAATTGAAGTTCAACGGCAGTTCGTTCCTAATTGGAGTGGTTGGCGTATTCCATACTTCTAGCGATTGGATTTCACTCAAAACTCACTGCATGACTCCTCCCACCATATTATGATGTTGCCCAAGTTTTGGTCTCGATCCGAAATCAGTAGGTGTTCCAAATTGGACAATTCAAGTTCAACGTCAGTTCGTTCCTAATTGGAGTGGTTCGTGTATTACATACTTCTAGCGATTGGATTTCACTCAAAACTCACCAAATGACTCTTCCCACCATATTATGATATTGCCCAAGTTTTCGGCTCGATCCGAAATCAATAGGTGGGAGAAATTGGACAATTTAAGTTCAACGGCAGTTCGTTCCTAATTGTAGTGGTTCGTGTATTCCATACTTCTAGCGATTGGATTTCACTCAAAACTCACCAAATGACTCCTCCCACCATATTATGATGTTGCCCAAGTTTTCGGCTCGATCCGAAATCAATAGGTGTGAGAAATTGGACAATTCAAGTTCAACGGCAGTTCGTTCCTAATTGGAGTGGGTGGTGTATTCCATACTTCTAGCGATTGGATTTCACTCAAAACTCACCAAATGACTCCTCCCACCATATTATGATGATGCCCAAGTTTTCGGCTCGATCCGAAATCAATAGGTGGGAGAAATTGGACAATTTAAGTTCAACGGCAGTTCGTTCCTAATTCGAGTGGTTGGTGTATTCCATACTTCTAGCGATTGGATTTCACTCAAAACTCACCAAATGACTCCTCCCACCATATTATGATGTTGCCCAAGTTTTGGGCTCGATCCGAAATCAATAGGTGTTCCAAATTGGACAATTCAAGTTCAACGGCAGTTCGTTCCTAATTGGAGTGGTTGGTGTATTCCATACTTCTAGCGATTGGATTTCACTCAAAACTCACGAAATGACTCCTCCCATCATATTATGATGTTGCACAAGTTTGGGGTTCCATACGAAATCAATAGGTGTGAGAAATGGGACAATTCAGGTTCAACGGCAGTTCGTTCCTAATTGGAGTGGTTGGTGTATTCCATACTTCTAGCGATTGGATTTCACTCAAAACTCACCAAATGACTCCTCCCACCATATTATGATGTTGCCCAAGTTTTGGGCTCGATCCGAAATCAATAGGTGTTCCAAATTGGACAATTCAAGTTCAACGGCAGTTCGTTCCCTATTGGAGTGGTTCGTGTATTACATACTTCTAGCAATTGGATTTCACTCAAAACTCACCAAATGACTCCTCCCACCATATTATGATGTTGCCCAAGTTTTCGGTTCGATCCGAAATCAATAGGTGTTCCAAATTGGACAATTCAAGTTCAACGGCAGTTCTTTCCTAATTGGAGTGGTTGGTGTATTCCATACTTCTAGCGATTGGATTTCACTCAAAACTCACCAAATGACTCCTCCCACCGTATTATGATGTTGCCCAAGTTTTGGGCTCGATCCGAAATCAATAGGTGTGAGAAATTGAACAATTCAAGTTCAACGGCAGTTCGTTCCTAATTGGAGTGGTTGGTGTATTCCATACTTCTAGCGATTGTATTTCACTCAAAACTCACCAAATGACTCCTCCCACCATATTACGATGTTGCCCAAGTTTTGGGCTCGATCCGAAATCAATAGGTGTTCCAAATTGGACAATTCAAGTTCAACGGCAGTTCGTTCCTAATTGGAGTGGTTGGTGTATTCCATACTTCTGTCGATTGGATTTCACTCAAAACTCACCAAATGACTCCTCCAACCATATTATGATGTTGCCCAAGTTTTGGGCTCGATCCGAAATCAATACGTGTTCCAAATTGGATGATTCAAGTTCAACGGCAGTTCGTTCCTAATTGGATTGGTTGGTGTATTCCATACTTCTCGCGATTGGATTTCACTTAAAACTCACCAAATGACTCCTCCCACCACATTATGATGTTGCCCAAGTTTTGGGCTTGATCCGAAATCAATAGGTGTTCCAAATTGGACAATTCAAGTTCAACGGCAGTTCGTTCCGAATTGGAGTGGTTGGTGTATTCCATACTTCTAGCGATTGGATTTCACTCAAAACTCTCCAAATGACTCCTCCCACCATATTATGATGTTGCCCAAGTTTTGGGCTCGATCCGAAATCAATAGGTGTTCCAAATTGGACAATTTAAGTTCAACAGCAGTTCGTTCCTAATTGGAGTGTTTGGTGTATTCCATACTTCTAGCGATGGGATTTCACTCAAAACTCACCAAATGACACCTCCCACCGTATTATGATGTTGCCCAAGTTAGGGGTTCGATCCGAAATCAATAGGTGTGAGAAATTGGACAATTCAAGTTCAACGGCAGTTCGTTCCTAATTGGAGTGGTTGGTGTATTCCATACTTGTAGCGATTGGATTTCACTCAAAACTCACCAAATGACTCCTCCCACCATATTATTATGTTGCCCAAGTTCTGGGCTCGATCCGAAATCAATAGGTGTTCCAAATTGGACAATTCAAGTTCAACGGCAGTTCGTTCCTAATTGGAGTGGTTGGTGTATTCCATACTTCTAACGATTGGATTTCACTCAAAACTCACCAAATGACTCCTCCCACCATATTATGATGTTGCCCAAGTTTTGGGCTCGATCCGAAATCAATAGGTGTTCCAAATTGGACAATTCAAGTTCAACGGCAGTTCGTTCCTAATTGGAGTGGTTTATTTATTCCATACTTCTAGTGATTGGATTTCACTCAAAACTCACCAAATGACTCCTCCCACCATATTATGATGTTGCCCAAGTTTTGGGCTCGATCCGAAATCAATAGGTGTTCCAAATTGGACAATTCAAGTTCAACGGCAGTTCGTTCCTAATTGGAGTGTTTGGTGTATTCCATACTTCTAGCGATGGGATTTCACTCAAAACTCACCAAATGACTCCTCCCACCATATTATGATGTTGCCCAAGTTAGGGGTTCGATCCGAAATCAATAGGTGTGAGAAATTGGACAATTCAAGTTCAACGGCAGTTCGTTCCTAATTGGAGTGGTTGGTGTATTCCATACTTGTAGTGATTGGATTTCACTCAAAACTCACCAAATGACTCCTCCCACCATATTATGATGTTGCCCAAGTTTTGGGCTTGATCCGAAATCAATAGGTGTTCCAAATTGGACAATTCAAGTTCAACGGCAGTTCGTTCCGAATTGGAGTGGTTGGTGTATTCCATACTTCTAGCGATTGGATTTCACTCAAAACTCTCCAAATGACTCCTCCCACCATATTATGATGTTGCCCAAGTTTTGGGCTCGATCCGAAATCAATAGGTGTTCCAAATTGGACAATTCAAGTTCAACGGCAGTTCGTTCCCTATTGGAGTGGTTCGTGTATTACATACTTCTAGCAATTGGATTTCACTCAAAACTCACCAAATGACTCCTCCCACCATATTATGATGTTGCCCAAGTTTTCGGTTCGATCCGAAATCAATAGGTGTTCCAAATTGGACAATTCAAGTTCAACGGCAGTTCTTTCCTAATTGGAGTGGTTGGTGTATTCCATACTTCTAGCGATTGGATTTCACTCAAAACTCACCAAATGACTCCTCCCACCGTATTATGATGTTGCCCAAGTTTTGGGCTCGATCCGAAATCAATAGGTGTGAGAAATTGAACAATTCAAGTTCAACGGCAGTTCGTTCCTAATTGGAGTGGTTGGTGTATTCCATACTTCTAGCGATTGTATTTCACTCAAAACTCACCAAATGACTCCTCCCACCATATTACGATGTTGCCCAAGTTTTGGGCTCGATCCGAAATCAATAGGTGTTCCAAATTGGACAATTCAAGTTCAACGGCAGTTCGTTCCTAATTGGAGTGGTTGGTGTATTCCATACTTCTGTCGATTGGATTTCACTCAAAACTCACCAAATGACTCCTCCAACCATATTATGATGTTGCCCAAGTTTTGGGCTCGATCCGAAATCAATACGTGTTCCAAATTGGATGATTCAAGTTCAACGGCAGTTCGTTCCTAATTGGATTGGTTGGTGTATTCCATACTTCTCGCGATTGGATTTCACTTAAAACTCACCAAATGACTCCTCCCACCACATTATGATGTTGCCCAAGTTTTGGGCTTGATCCGAAATCAATAGGTGTTCCAAATTGGACAATTCAAGTTCAACGGCAGTTCGTTCCGAATTGGAGTGGTTGGTGTATTCCATACTTCTAGCGATTGGATTTCACTCAAAACTCTCCAAATGACTCCTCCCACCATATTATGATGTTGCCCAAGTTTTGGGCTCGATCCGAAATCAATAGGTGTTCCAAATTGGACAATTTAAGTTCAACAGCAGTTCGTTCCTAATTGGAGTGTTTGGTGTATTCCATACTTCTAGCGATGGGATTTCACTCAAAACTCACCAAATGACACCTCCCACCGTATTATGATGTTGCCCAAGTTAGGGGTTCGATCCGAAATCAATAGGTGTGAGAAATTGGACAATTCAAGTTCAACGGCAGTTCGTTCCTAATTGGAGTGGTTGGTGTATTCCATACTTGTAGCGATTGGATTTCACTCAAAACTCACCAAATGACTCCTCCCACCATATTATTATGTTGCCCAAGTTCTGGGCTCGATCCGAAATCAATAGGTGTTCCAAATTGGACAATTCAAGTTCAACGGCAGTTCGTTCCTAATTGGAGTGGTTGGTGTATTCCATACTTCTAACGATTGGATTTCACTCAAAACTCACCAAATGACTCCTCCCACCATATTATGATGTTGCCCAAGTTTTGGGCTCGATCCGAAATCAATAGGTGTTCCAAATTGGACAATTCAAGTTCAACGGCAGTTCGTTCCTAATTGGAGTGGTTTATTTATTCCATACTTCTAGTGATTGGATTTCACTCAAAACTCACCAAATGACTCCTCCCACCATATTATGATGTTGCCCAAGTTTTGGGCTCGATCCGAAATCAATAGGTGTTCCAAATTGGACAATTCAAGTTCAACGGCAGTTCGTTCCTAATTGGAGTGTTTGGTGTATTCCATACTTCTAGCGATGGGATTTCACTCAAAACTCACCAAATGACTCCTCCCACCATATTATGATGTTGCCCAAGTTAGGGGTTCGATCCGAAATCAATAGGTGTGAGAAATTGGACAATTCAAGTTCAACGGCAGTTCGTTCCTAATTGGAGTGGTTGGTGTATTCCATACTTGTAGTGATTGGATTTCACTCAAAACTCACCAAATGACTCCTCCCACCATATTATGATGTTGCCCAAGTTTTGGGCCCGATCCGAAATCAATAGGTGTGAGAAATTGAACAATTCAAGTTCAACGGCAGTTCGTTCCTAATTGGAGTGGTTGGTGTATTCCATACTTCTAGCGATTGTATTTCACTCAAAACTCACCAAATGACTCCTCCCACTATATTACGATGTTGCCCAAGTTTTGGGCTCGATCCGAAATCAATAGGTGTTCCAAATTGGACAATTCAAGTTCAACGGCAGTTCGTTCCTAATTGGAGTGGTTGGTGTATTCCATACTTCTAGCGATTGGATTTCACTCAAAACTCACCACATGACTCCTCCCACCATATTATGATGTTGCCCAAGTTTTGGGCTCGAACCGAAATCAATACGTGTTCCAAATTGGACAATTCAAGTTCAACGGCAGTTCGTTCCTAATTGGATTGGTTGGTGTATTCCATACTTCTCGCGATTGGATTTCACTTAAAACTCACCAAATGACTCCTCCCACCACATTATGATGTTGCCCAAGTTTTGGGCTTGATCCGAAGTCAATAGGTGTTCCAAATTGGACAATTCAAGTTCAACGGCAGTTCGTTCCTAATTGGAGTGGTTGGTGTATTCCATACTTCTAGCGATTGGATTTCACTAAAAACTCACGAAATAACTCCTCCCATCATATTATGATGTTGCACAAGTTTGGGGTTCCATACGAAATCAATACGTGTGAGGAATTGGACAATTCAGGTTCAACGACAGTTCGTTCCTAATTGGAGTGGTTGGTGTATTCCATACTTCTAGCGATTGGATTTCACTCAAAACTCACCAAATGACTCCTCCCACCATATTTTGATGTTGCCCAAGTTTTGGTCTCGATCCGAAATCAATAGGTGTTCCAAATTAGACAATTCAAGTTCAACGGCAGTTCGTTCCTAATTGGAGTGGTTGGTGTATTACATACTTCTAGCGATTGGATTTCACTGAAAACTTACCAAATGACTCCTCCCACCATATTATGATGTTGCCCAAGTTTTCGGCTCGATCTGAAATCGATAGGTATTCCAAATTGGACAATTCAAGTTCAACGGCAGTTCGTTCCTAATTGGAGTGGTTGGTGTATTCCATACTTCTAGCGATTGGATTTCACTCAAAACTCTCCAAATGACTCCTCCCACCATATTATGATGTTGCCCAAGTTTTGGGCACGATCCGAAATCAATAGGTGTTCCAAATTGGACAATTCAAGTTCAACGGCAGTTCGTTCCTAATTGGAGTGGTTGGTGTATTCCATACTTCTAGCGATTTCATTTCATTCAAAACTCACCAAATGACTCCTCCCACCATATTATGACGTTGCCCAAGTTTTGGGCTCGATCCGAAATCAATAGGTGTGAGAAATTGGACAATTCAAGTTCAACGGCAGTTCGTTCCTAATTGGAGTGGTTGGTGTATTCCATACTTCTAGCGATTGGGTTTCACTCAAAACTCACCAAATGACTCCTCCCACCATATTATGATGTTGCCCAAGTTTTGGGCACGATCCGAAATCAATAGGTGTTCCAAATTGGACAATTCAAGTTCAACGGCAGTTCGTTCCTAATTGGAGTGGTTGGTGTATTCCATACTTCTAGCGATTGGATTTCACTCAAAACTCACCAAATGACTCCTCCCACCATATTATGATGTTGCCCAAGTTCTGGGCTCGATCCGAAATCAATACGTGTTCCAAATTGGACAATTCAAGTTCAACGGCAGTTCGTTCCTAATTGGATTGGTTGGTGTATTCCATACTTCTCGCGATTGGATTTCACTTAAAACTCACCAAATGACTCCTCCCACCACATTATGATGTTGCCCAAGTTTGGGGTTCCATACGAAATCAATAGGTGTGAGGAATTGGACAATTCAGGTTCAACGGCAGTTCGTTCATAATTGGAGTGGTTGGTGTATTCCATACTTCTAGCGATTGGATTTCACTCAAAACTCTCCAAATGACTCCTCCCACCATATTATGATGTTGCCCAAGTTTTGGGCTCGATCCGAAATCAATAGGTGTTCCAAATTGGACAATTCAAGTTCAACGGCAGTTCGTTCCTAATTGGAGTGGTTGGTGTATTCCATACTTCTAGCGATTGGATTTCACTCAAAACTCACCAAATGACTCCTCCCACCATATTATGATGTTGTCCAAGTTTGGGGCTCGGTCCGAAATCAATAGGTGTGAGAAATTGGACAATTCAAGTTCAACGGCAGTTCGTTCCTAATTGGAGTGGTTGGTGTATTCCATACTTCTAGCGATTAGATTTCACTCAAAACTCACCAAATGACTCCTCCCAACATATTATGATGTTGCCCAAGTTTTGGGCTCGATCCGAAATCAATAGGTGTGAGAAATTGGACAATTCAATTTCAACGGCAGTTCGTTCCTAATTGGAGTGGTTGGTGTATTCCATACTTCTAGCGATTGGATTTCACTCAAAACTCACCAAATGACTCCTCCCACCATATTATGATGTTGCCCAAGTTTTGGGCTCGATCCGAAATCAATACGTGTTCCAAATTGGACAATTCAAGTTCAACGGCAGTTCGTTCCTAATTGGAGTGGTTGGTTTATTCCATACTTCTAGCGATTGGATTTCACTCAAAACTCACCAAATGACTCCTCCCACCATATTATGATGTTGCCCAAGTTTGGGGCCCGATCCGAAATCAATAGGTGTGAGAAAATGGACAATTCAAGTTCAACGGCAGTTCGTTCCTAATTGGAGTGGTTGTTGTATTCCATACTTCTAGCGATTGGATGTCACTCAAAACTCACCAAATGCCTCCACCCACCATATTATGACGTTGCACAAGTTTGGGGTTCGATCCGAAATCAATAGGTGTGAGAAATTGCACAATTCAAGTTCAATGGCAGTTCGTTCCTAATGGGAGTGGTTAGTGTATTCCATACTTCTAGCGATTGGATTTCACTCAAAACTCACCAAATGACTCGTCCCACCATATTATGATGTTGCCCAAGTTTGGGGCCCGATCCGAAATCAATAGCTGTGAGAAATTGGACAATTCAAGTTCAACGGCAGTTCGTTCCTAATTGGAATGGTTGGTGTATTCCATACTTCTAGCGATTGGATTTCACTCAAAAGTCACCAAATGACTCCTCCCACCATATTATGATGTTGCCCAAGTTTGGGGCCCGTTCCGAAATCAATAGGTGTGAGAAATTGGACAATTCAAGTTCAATGGCAGTTCGTTCCTAATTGGAGTGGTTAGTGTATTCCATACTTCTAGCGATTGGATTTCACTCAAAACTCACCAAATGACTCCTCCCACCATATTATGATGTTGCACAAGTGTGGGGTTCCATCCAAAATCAATAGGTGTGAGAAATTGGACAATTCAAGTTCAACGGCAGTTCGTTCCTAATTGGAGTGGTTGGTGTATTCCACACTTCTAGCGATTGGATTTCACTCAAAACTCTCCAAATGACTCCTCCCACCATATTATGATGTCGCACAAGTTTGGGGTTCTATCCGAACTCAATAGGTGTGAGAAATTGGACAATTCAAGTTCACCGGCAGTTCGTTCCTAATTGGTGTGGTTGGTGTATTCCATACTTCTAGATCTTGGATTTCACTCAAAACTCACCAAATGACTCCTCCCACCATAATATGATGTTGCCCAAGTTTTGGGCTCGATCCGAAACCAATAGGTGTGAGAAATTGAACAATTCAAGTTGAGCGGCAGTTCGTTCCTAATTGGAGTGGTTGGTGTATTCCACACTTCTAGCGATTGGATTTCACTCAAAACTCACCAAATGACTCTTCCCACGATATTATGATGTTGCACAAGTTTGGGGTTCCATCCGAACTCAATAGGTGTGAGAAATTGGACAATTTAAGTTCACCGGCAGTTCGTTCCTAATTGGTGTGGTTGGTGTATTCCATACTTCTAGATCTTGGATTTCACTCAAAACTCACCAAATGACTCCTCCCACCATATTATGATGTTGCCCAAGTTTTGGGCTCGATCCGAACTCAATAGGTGTGAGAAATTGGACAATTCAAGTTCAACGGCAGTTCGTTCCTAATTGGAGTGGTTGGTGTATTCCATACTTCTAGCGATTGGATTTCACTGAAAACTGTCCAAATGACTCCTCCCACCATATTATGATGTTGCCCAAGTTTTGGGCTCGATCCGAACTCAAAAGGTGTGAGAAATTGGACAATTCAAGTTCAACGGCAGTTCGTTCCTAATTGGAGTGGTTGGTGTTTTCCATACTTCTAGCGATTGGATTTCACTCAAAACTGTCCAAATGACTCCTCCCAACATATTATGATGTTGCCCAAGTTTTGGGCTCGATCCGAAATCAATAGGTGTGAGAAATTGGACAATTCAATTTCAACGGCAGTTCGTTCCTAATTGGAGTGGTTGGTGTATTCCATACTTCTAGCGATTGGATTTCACTCAAAACTCACCAAATGACTCCTCCCACCATATTATGATGTTGCCCAAGTTTTGGGCTCGATCCGAAATCAATACGTGTTCCAAATTGGACAATTCAAGTTCAACGGCAGTTCGTTCCTAATTGGAGTGGTTGGTTTATTCCATACTTCTAGCGATTGGATTTCACTCAAAACTCACCAAATGACTCCTCCCACCATATTATGATGTTGCCCAAGTTTGGGGCCCGATCCGAAATCAATAGGTGTGAGAAAATGGACAATTCAAGTTCAACGGCAGTTCGTTCCTAATTGGAGTGGTTGTTGTATTCCATACTTCTAGCGATTGGATGTCACTCAAAACTCACCAAATGCCTCCACCCACCATATTATGACGTTGCACAAGTTTGGGGTTCGATCCGAAATCAATAGGTGTGAGAAATTGCACAATTCAAGTTCAATGGCAGTTCGTTCCTAATGGGAGTGGTTAGTGTATTCCATACTTCTAGCGATTGGATTTCACTCAAAACTCACCAAATGACTCGTCCCACCATATTATGATGTTGCCCAAGTTTGGGGCCCGATCCGAAATCAATAGCTGTGAGAAATTGGACAATTCAAGTTCAACGGCAGTTCGTTCCTAATTGGAATGGTTGGTGTATTCCATACTTCTAGCGATTGGATTTCACTCAAAAGTCACCAAATGACTCCTCCCACCATATTATGATGTTGCCCAAGTTTGGGGCCCGTTCCGAAATCAATAGGTGTGAGAAATTGGACAATTCAAGTTCAATGGCAGTTCGTTCCTAATTGGAGTGGTTAGTGTATTCCATACTTCTAGCGATTGGATTTCACTCAAAACTCACCAAATGACTCCTCCCACCATATTATGATGTTGCACAAGTGTGGGGTTCCATCCAAAATCAATAGGTGTGAGAAATTGGACAATTCAAGTTCAACGGCAGTTCGTTCCTAATTGGAGTGGTTGGTGTATTCCACACTTCTAGCGATTGGATTTCACTCAAAACTCTCCAAATGACTCCTCCCACCATATTATGATGTCGCACAAGTTTGGGGTTCTATCCGAACTCAATAGGTGTGAGAAATTGGACAATTCAAGTTCACCGGCAGTTCGTTCCTAATTGGTGTGGTTGGTGTATTCCATACTTCTAGATCTTGGATTTCACTCAAAACTCACCAAATGACTCCTCCCACCATAATATGATGTTGCCCAAGTTTTGGGCTCGATCCGAAACCAATAGGTGTGAGAAATTGAACAATTCAAGTTGAGCGGCAGTTCGTTCCTAATTGGAGTGGTTGGTGTATTCCACACTTCTAGCGATTGGATTTCACTCAAAACTCACCAAATGACTCCTCCCACGATATTATGATGTTGCACAAGTTTGGGGTTCCATCCGAACTCAATAGGTGTGAGAAATTGGACAATTTAAGTTCACCGGCAGTTCGTTCCTAATTGGTGTGGTTGGTGTATTCCATACTTCTAGATCTTGGATTTCACTCAAAACTCACCAAATGACTCCTCCCACCATATTATGATGTTGCCCAAGTTTTGGGCTCGATCCGAACTCAATAGGTGTGAGAAATTGGACAATTCAAGTTCAACGGCAGTTCGTTCCTAATTGGAGTGGTTGGTGTATTCCATACTTCTAGCGATTGGATTTCACTGAAAACTGTCCAAATGACTCCTCCCACCATATTATGATGTTGCCCAAGTTTTGGGCTCGATCCGAACTCAAAAGGTGTGAGAAATTGGACAATTCAAGTTCAACGGCAGTTCGTTCCTAATTGGAGTGGTTGGTGTTTTCCATACTTCTAGCGATTGGATTTCACTCAAAACTGTCCAAATGACTCCTCCCAACATATTATGATGTTGCCCAAGTTTTGGGCTCGATCCGAAATCAATAGGTGTGAGAAATTGGACAATTCAAGTTCAACGGCAGTTCGTTCCTAATTGGAGTGGTTGGTGTATTCCATACTTCTAGCGATTGGATTTCACTCAAAACTCACGAAATGACACCTCCCACCATATTACGTTGTTGCCCAAGTTTGGGGCTCGATCCGAAATCAATAGGTGTGAGAAATTGGACAATTCAAGTTCAACGGCAGTTCGTTCCTAATTGGAGTGGTTCGTGTATTCCATACTTCTAGCGATTGGATTTCACTCAAAACTCACCAAATGACTCCTCCCACCATATTATGATGTTGCCCAAGTTTTTCGCTCGATCCGAAATCAATAGGTGTGACAAATTGGTCAATTCAATTTAACCGGCAGTTCGTTCCTAATTGAAGTGGTCGGTGTATTCCATACTTCTAGCGATTGGATTTCACTCAAAACTCACCAAATGACTCCTCCCACCATATTATGATGTTGCCCAAGTTTTGGGCTCGATCCGAAATCAATAGGAGTTCAAAATTGGACAATTCAAGTTCAACGGCAGTTCGTTCCTAATTGGAGTGGTTGGTGTATTCCATACTTCTAGCGATTGGATTTCACTCAAAACTCACCAAATGACTCCTCCCACCATATTATGATGTTGCCCAAGTTTTCGCTCGATCCGAAATCAATAGGTGTGAGAAATTGGTCAATTCAATTTCAACGGCAGTTCGTTCCTAATTGAAGTGGTGGGTGTATTCCATACTTCTAGCAATTGGATTTCAGTCAAAACTCACCAAATGACTCCTCCCACCATATTATGATGTTGCCCAAGTTTTGGGTTCGATCCGAAATCAATAGGTGTGAGAAATTGGACAATTCAATTTGAACGGCAGTTCGTTCCTAATTGAAGTGGTTGGTGTATTCCATACTTCTAGCGATTGGATTTCACTCAAAACTCACCAAATGACTCCTCCCACCATATTATGATGTTGCCCAAGTTTGGGGCTCGATCCGAAATCAATAGGTGTGAGAAATTGGACAATTCAAGTTCAACGGCAGTTCGTTCCTAATTGGAGCGGTTGGTGTTTTCCATACTTCTAGCGATTGGATTTCACTCAAAACTCACCGAATGACTCCTCCCACCATATTATGATGTTGCCCAAGTTTGGGGCTCGATCCGAAATCAATAGGTGTGAGAAATTGGACAATTCAAGTTCAACGGCAGTTCGTTCCTCATTGGAGTGGTTGGTGTATTTCATACTTCTAGCGATTGGATTTCACTCAAAACTCACCAAATGACTCCTCCCACCATATTATGATGTGGCCCAAGTTTTGGGCTCGATCCGAAATCAATAGGTATGAGCAATTGGACAATTCAAGTTCAACGGCAGTTCGTTCCTAATTGGAGTGGTTGGTGTATTCCGTACTTCTAGCGATTGGATTTCACTCAAAACTCACCAAATAACTACTCCCACCATATTATGGTGTTGCCCAAGTTTTGGGCTCGATCCGAAATCAATAGCTGTTCCAAATTCGACAATTCAAGTTCAACGGCAGTTCGTTCCTAATTGGAGTGGTTGGTGTATTCCATACTTCTAGCGATTGGATTTCACTCAAAACTCACCAAATGACTCCTCCCACCGTATTATGATGTTGCCCAAGTTTGGGGCTCGATCCAAAGTCAATAGGTGTGAGAAATTGGACAATTCAAGTTCATCGGCAGTCCGTTCCTAATTGGAGTGGTTGGTGTATTCCATACTTCTAGCGATTGGATTTCACTCAAAACTCACCAATTGACTCCTCCCACCATAATATGATGTTGCACAAGTTTGGGGTTCGATCCTAAATCAATAGGTGTGAGAAATTGGACAATTCAAGTTCAACGGCAGTTCGTTCCTAATGGGAGTGGTTGGTGTATTCCATACTTCTGGCGATTGGATTTCACTCAAAACTCACCAAATGACTCCTTCCACCATATTATGATGTTGCCCAAGTTTTGGGCTCGATCCGAAATCAATAGGTGTGAGAAATTGGACAATTCAAGTTCAACGGCAGTTCGTTCCTAATGGGAGTGGTTGGTGTATTCCATACTTCTAGCGATTGGATTTCACTCAAAACTCACCAAATGACTCCTCCCACCATATTATGATGTTGCCCAAGTTTTGGGCTCGATCAGAAATCAATAGTTGTTCCAAATTGGACAATTCAAGTTCAACGGCAGCTCGTTCCTAATTGGTGTGGTTGTTGTATTCCGTACTTCTAGCGATTGGATTTCACTCAAAACTCACCAAATGACTCCTCCCACCATATTATGATGTTGCCCAAGTTTTGGGCTCGATTCGAAATCAGTGGGGGTGAGAAATTGGACAATTCAAGTAAAACGGCTGTTCGTTCCTAATTGGAGTGGTTGGTGTATTCCATACTTCTAGCGATTGGATTTCACTCAAAACTCACCAAATGACTCCTCCCACCATATTATGATGTTGCCCAAGTTTGGGGCTCGGTCCGAAATCAATAGGTTTGAGAAATTGGACAATTCAAGTTCAACGGCAGTTCGTTCCTAATTGGAGTGGTTGGTGTATTCAATACTTCTAGCGATTGGATTTCACTCAAAACTCACCAAATGACTCCTCCCACCATATTATGATGTTACCTAAGTTTTGGGCTCGGTCCGAAATCAATAGGTGTGAGAAATTGGACAATTCAAGTTCAACGGCAGTTCGTTCCTAATTGGAGTGGTTGGTGTATTCCATACTTCTAGCGATTGGATTTCACTCAAAACTCACCAAATGACTCCTCCCACCATATTATGATGTTGCCCAAGTTTGGGGCTCGGTCCGAAATCAATAGGTTTGAGAAATTGGACAATTCAAGTTCAACGGCAGTTCGTTCCTAATTGGAGTGGTTGGTGTATTCAATACTTCTAGCGATTGGATTTCACTCAAAACTCACCAAATGACTCCTCCCACCATATTATGATGTTGCCTAAGTTTTGGGCTCGGTCCGAAATCAATAGGTGTGAGAAATTGGACAATTCAAGTTCAACGGCAGTTCGTTCCTAATTCGAGTGGTTGGTGTATTCCATACTTCTAGCGATTGGATTCCACTCAAAACTCACCAAATGACTCCTCCCACCATATTATGATGTTGCCCAAGTTTTGGGATCGATCTGAAATCAATAGGTGTGAGAAATTGGTCAATTCAATTTCAACGACAATTCGTTCCTAATTGCAGTGGTTGGTGTATTCCATACTTCTAGCGATTGGATTTCACTCAAAACTCACCAAATGACTCCTCCCACCATATTATGATGTTGCCTAGGTTTTGGGCTCGATCCAAAATCAATAGGTGTGAGAAATTGGACAATTCAAGTTCGACGGCAGTTCGTTCCTAATTGGAGTGGTTGGTGTATTCCATACTTCTACCGATTGGATTTCACTCAAAACTCACCAAATGACTCCTCCCACCATATTATGATGTTTCCCAAGTTTTGGGCTCGATCCGAAATCAATATGTGTGAGAAATTGGAAAATTCCAGTTCAACGGCAGTTCGTTCCTAATTGGAGTGGTTTGTGTATTCCATACTTCTTGCAATTCGACTTCACTCAAAACTCACCAAATGACTCCTCCCACCATATTATGATGTTGCCCAAGTTTTGGGCTCCATCCGAAATCAATAGGTGTGAGAAATTGGACAATTCAAGTTCAACGGCAGTTCGTTCCTAATTCGAGTGGTTGGTGTATTCCATACTTCTAGCGATTGGATTTCACTCAAAACTCACCAAATGACTCCTCCCATAATATTATGATGTTGCCCAAGTTTTGGGCTCCATCTGAAATCAATAGGTGTTCGAAATTGGACAATTCAAGTTCAACGGCAGTTCGTTCCAAATTGGAGTGGTTGGTGTATTCCATACTTCTAGCGATTGGATTTCACTCAAAACTCACCAAATGACTCCTCCCACCATATTATGATGTTGCCCAAGTTTTGGGCTCGATCAGAAATCAATAGTTGTTCCAAATTGGACAATTCAAGTTCAACGGCAGCTCGTTCCTAATTGGTGTGGTTGTTGTATTCCGTACTTCTAGCGATTGGATTTCACTCAAAACTCACCAAATGACTCCTCCCACCATATTATGATGTTGCCCAAGTTTGGGGCTCGGTCCGAAATCAATAGGTTTGAGAAATTGGACAATTCAAGTTCAACGGCAGTTCGTTCCTAATTGGAGTGGTTGGTGTATTCAATACTTCTAGCGATTGGATTTCACTCAAAACTCACCAAATGACTCCTCCCACCATATTATGATGTTGCCCAAGTTTTGGGCTCGATTCGAAATCAGTGGGGGTGAGAAATTGGACAATTCAAGTAAAACGGCTGTTCGTTCCTAATTGGAGTGGTTGGTGTATTCCATACTTCTAGCGATTGGATTTCACTCAAAACTCACCAAATGACTCCTCCCACCATATTATGATGTTGCCCAAGTTTGGGGCTCGGTCCGAAATCAATAGGTTTGAGAAATTGGACAATTCAAGTTCAACGGCAGTTCGTTCCTAATTGGAGTGGTTGGTGTATTCAATACTTCTAGCGATTGGATTTCACTCAAAACTCACCAAATGACTCCTCCCACCATATTATGATGTTGCCTAAGTTTTGGGCTCGATCCGAAATCAATATGTGTGAGAAATTGGAAAATTCCAGTTCAACGGCAGTTCGTTCCTAATTGGAGTGGTTTGTGTATTCCATACTTCTTGCAATTCGACTTCACTCAAAACTCACCAAATGACTCCTCCCACCATATTATGATGTTTCCCAAGTTTTGGGCTCGATCCGAAATCAATATGTGTGAGAAATTGGAAAATTCCAGTTCAACGGCAGTTCGTTCCTAATTGGAGTGGTTTGTGTATTCCATACTTCTTGCAATTCGACTTCACTCAAAACTCACCAAATGACTCCTCCCACCATATTATGATGTTGCCCAAGTTTTGGGCTCCATCTGAAATCAATAGGTGTTCGAAATTGGACAATTCAAGTTCAACGGCAGTTCGTTCCAAATTGGAGTGGTTGGTGTATTCCATACTTCTAGCGATTGGATTTCACTCAAAACTCACCAAATGACTCCTCCCACCATATTATGATGTTGCCCAAGTTTTGGGCTCGATCAGAAATCAATAGTTGTTCCAAATTGGACAATTCAAGTTCAACGGCAGCTCGTTCCTAATTGGTGTGGTTGTTGTATTCCGTACTTCTAGCGATTGGATTTCACTCAAAACTCACCAAATGACTCCTCCCACCATATTATGATGTTGCCCAAGTTTTGGGCTCGATTCGAAATCAGTGGGGGTGAGAAATTGGACAATTCAAGTAAAACGGCTGTTCGTTCCTAATTGGAGTGGTTGGTGTATTCCATACTTCTAGCGATTGGATTTCACTCAAAACTCACCAAATGACTCCTCCCACCATATTATGATGTTGCCCAAGTTTGGGGCTCGGTCCGAAATCAATAGGTTTGAGAAATTGGACAATTCAAGTTCAACGGCAGTTCGTTCCTAATTGGAGTGGTTGGTGTATTCAATACTTCTAGCGATTGGATTTCACTCAAAACTCACCAAATGACTCCTCCCACCATATTATGATGTTGCCTAAGTTTTGGGCTCGGTCCGAAATCAATAGGTGTGAGAAATTGGACAATTCAAGTTCAACGGCAGTTCGTTCCTAATTCGAGTGGTTGGTGTATTCCATACTTCTAGCGATTGGATTCCACTCAAAACTCACCAAATGACTCCTCCCACCGTATTATGATGTTGCCCAAGTTTTGGGATCGATCTGAAATCAATAGGTGTGAGAAATTGGTCAATTCAATTTCAACGACAATTCGTTCCTAATTGCAGTGGTTGGTGTATTCCATACTTCTAGCGATTGGATTTCACTCAAAACTCACCAAATGACTCCTCCCACCATATTATGATGTTGCCTAGGTTTTGGGCTCGATCCAAAATCAATAGGTGTGAGAAATTGGACAATTCAAGTTCGACGGCAGTTCGTTCCTAATTGGAGTGGTTGGTGTATTCCATACTTCTACCGATTGGATTTCACTCAAAACTCACCAAATGACTCCTCCCACCATATTATGATGTTTCCCAAGTTTTGGGCTCGATCCGAAATCAATATGTGTGAGAAATTGGAAAATTCCAGTTCAACGGCAGTTCGTTCCTAATTGGAGTGGTTTGTGTATTCCATACTTCTTGCAATTCGACTTCACTCAAAACTCACCAAATGACTCCTCCCACCATATTATGATGTTGCCCAAGTTTTGGGCTCCATCCGAAATCAATAGGTGTGAGAAATTGGACAATTCAAGTTCAACGGCAGTTCGTTCCTAATTCGAGTGGTTGGTGTATTCCATACTTCTAGCGATTGGATTTCACTCAAAACTCACCAAATGACTCCTCCCATAATATTATGATGTTGCCCAAGTTTTGGGCTCCATCTGAAATCAATAGGTGTTCGAAATTGGACAATTCAAGTTCAACGGCAGTTCGTTCCAAATTGGAGTGGTTGGTGTATTCCATACTTCTAGCGATTGGATTTCACTCAAAACTCACCAAATGACTCCTCCCACCATATTATGATGTTGCCCAAGTGTTGGGCTCGATCCGAAATCAATAGGTGTGACAAATTGGACAATTCAATTTCAACGGCAGTTCGTTCCTAATTGGAGTGGTTGGTGTATTCCATACTTTTAGCGTTTGGGTTTCACTCAAAACTCACCAAAGGACTGCTCCCACCATATTATGATGTTGCCCATGTTTTGGGCTCGATCCGAAATCAATAGGTGTGAGAAATTGGACAATTCAAGTTCAACGGCAGTTCGTTCCTAATGGTAGTGGTTGGTGTATTCCATACTTCTAGCGAGTGGGTTTCACTCAAAACTCACCAAAGGATTCCTCCCACCATATTATGATGTTGCCCAAGTTTTGGGCTCGATCCGAAAGCAATAGGTGTTCGAAATTGGAAAATTCAAGTTCAACGGCAATTCGTTCCTAACTGGAGTGGTTGGTGTATTCCATACTTCTAGAGATTGGATTTCACTCAAAACTCACCAAATGACTCCTCCCACCATATTATGATGTTGCCCAAGTTTTGGGCTCCATCCGAAATCAATAGGTGTTCGAAATTGGACAATTCAAGTTCAACGGCAGTTCGTTCCTAATTGGAGTGGTTGGTGTATTCAGTACTTCTAGCGATTGGATTTCACTCAAAACTCACCAAATGAATCCTCCCACCATATTATGATGTTGCACAAGTTTGGGGTTCGATCCGAAATCAATAGGTGTGAGAAATTGGACAATTCAAGTTCAACGACTGTTCGTTCCTAATGGGAGTGGTTGGTGTATTCCATACTTCTAGCGATTGGATTTCACTCAAAACTCACCAAATGACTCCTCCCACCATATTATGATGTTGCCCAAGTTTTGGGCTCGATCCGAAATCAATAGTTGTGAGAAATTCGACAATTCAAGTTCAACAGCAGTTCGTTCCTAATTGGAGTGGTTGGTGTATTCCATACTCTTAGCGATTGGGTTTCACACAAAACTAACCAAAGGACTTCTCCCACCATATTACGATGTTGCCCAAGTTTTGGGCTCGATCCGAAATCAATAGGTGTGTGAAATTGGACAATTCAAGTTCAACGGCAGTTCGTTCCTAGTTGGAGTGGTTGGTGTATTCCATACTTCTAGCGATTGGATTTCACTCAAAACTCACCAAATGACTCCTCCCACCATATTATGATGTTGCCCAAGTTTGGGGCTCGGTCCGAAATCAATAGGTGTGAGAAATTGGACAATTCAAGTTCAACGGCAGTTCGTTCCTAATAGGAGTGGCTGGTGTATTCCATACTTCTAGCGATTGGATTTCACTCAAAACTCTCCAAAGGACTCCTCCCTCCATATTACGATGTTGCCCAAGTTTTGGGCTCGATCCGAAATCAATAGGTGTTCGAAATTGGACAATTCAAGTTCAACGGCAGTTCGTTCCTAATTGGAGTGGTTGGTGTATTCCACACTTCTAGCGATTGGATTTCATTCAAAACTCACCAAATGACTCCTCCCACCATATTATGATGGTGCCCAAGTTTGGGGCTCGGTCCGAAATCAATAGGTGTGAGAAATTGGACAATTCAAGTTCAACGGCAGTTCGTTCCTAATTGAACTGGTTAGCGTATTCCATACTTCTTGGATTGGATTTCACTCAAAACTCACCAAATGACTACTCCCACCATATTATGATGTTGCCCAAGTTTTGGGCTCGATCCGAAATCAATAGGTGTTCGAAATTGGACAATTCAAGTTCAACGGCAGTTCGATCCTAATTGGAGTGGTTGGTATATTCCATACTTCAAGCGATTGGATTTCACTCAAAACTCACCAAATGACTCCTCCCACCATATTATGATGTTGCCCAAGTTTGGGCTCGATCCGAAATCAATAGGTGAGAGAAATTGGACAATTCAAGTTCAACGGCAGTTCGTTCCTAATGGGAGTGGTTGGTGTATTCCATACTTCTAGCGATTGGATTTCACTCAAAACTCACCGAATGACTCCTCCCACCATATTATGATGTTACCCAAGTTTGGGGCTCGATCCGAAATCAATAGGTGTGAGAAATTGGACAATTCAAGTTCAACGGCAGTTCGTTCCTAATGGGAGTGGTTGGTGTATTCCATACTTCTAGCGATTGGATTTCACTCAAAACTCACCAAATGACTCCTTCCACCATATTACGATGTTGCCCACGTTTTGGGCACGATCCGAAATCAATAGGTTTGAGAAATTGGACAATTCAAGTTCAACGGCAGTTCGTTCCTAATGGGAGTGGTTGGTGTATTCCATACTTCTAGCGATTGGATTTCACTCAAAACTCACCAAATGACTTCTCCCACCATATTATCATGTTGCCCAACTTTTGGGCTCGAGCCGAAATCAATAGGTGTGAGAAATTGCACAATTCAAGTTCAATGACAGTTCGTTCCAAAATGGAGTGGTTGGTGTATTCCATACTTCTTGCGATTGGATTTCACTCAAAACTCACCAAATGACTCCTCCCACCATATTATGATGTTGCCCAAGTTTTGGGCTCGATCCGAAATCAATAGGTGTGAGAAATTGGACAATTCAAGTTCAACGGCAGTTCGTTCCTAATGGGAGTGGTTGGTGTATTCCATACTTCTAGCGATTGGATTTCACTCAAAACTCACCAAATGACTCCTCCCACCATATTATGATGTTGCCCAAGTTTTGGGCTCGATCCGAAATCAATAGGTGTGAGAAATTGGGCAATTCAATTTCAACGGCAGTTCGTTCCAAAATGGAGTGGTTGGTGTATTCCATACTTCTAGCGATTGGATTTCACTCAAAACTCACCAAATGACTCCTCCCACCATATTATGATGTTGCCCAAGTTTTGGGCTCGATCCGAAATCAATAGGTGTTCCAAATTGCACAATTCAAGTTCAACGGCAGTTCGTTCCTAATTCGAGTGGTTGGTGTATTCCATACTTCTAGCGATTGGATTTCACTCAAAACTCACCAAATGACTCCTCCCACCATATTATGATGTTGCCCATGTTTTTGGCTCGATCCGAAACGAATAGGTGTGCGAAATTGGACAATTCAAGTTCAACGGCAGTTCGTTCCTAATGGGAGTGGTTGGTGTATTCCATACTTCTAGCGATTGGATTTCACTCAAAACTCACCAAATGACTCCTTCCACCATATTACGATGTTGCCCACGTTTTGGGCATGATCCGAAATCAATAGGTTTGAGAAATTGGACAATTCAAGTTCAACGGCAATTCGTTCCTAATTGGAGTGGTTGGTGTATAACATACTTCTAGCGATTGGATTTCACTCCAAACCCACTATATGACTCCTCCCACCATATTATGATGTTGCCCAAGTTTTGGTCTCGAACCGAAATCAATAGGTGTTTCAAATTGGACAATTCAAGTTCAACGGCAGTTCGTTCCTAATTGGAGTGGTTGGTGTATTCCATACTTCTAGCGATTGGATTTCACTCAAAACTCACCAAATGACTCCTCCCACCATATTATGATGTTGCCCAAGTTTTGGGCTCGATCAGAAAATCAATAGGTGTGAGAAATTGGACAATTCCAGTTCAACGGCAGTTCGTTCCTAATTGGAGTGGTTGGTGTATTCCATACTTCTAGCGATTGGATTTCACTCAAAACTCACCAAATGACTCCTCCCAACATATTATGATGTTGCCCAAGTTTTGGGCTCGATCTGAAATCAATAGGTGCGAGAAATTGGACAATTCAAGTTCAACGGCAGTTCGTTCCTAATTGGAGTGGTTGGTGTATTCCATACTTCTAGCAATTGGATTTCACTCAAAACTCACCAAATGACTCCTCCCACCATATTATGATGTTGCCCAAGTTTTGGTCTCGATCCGAAATCAATAGGTGTTCCAAATTAGACAATTCAAGTTCAACGGCAGTTCGTTCCTAATTGGAGTGGTTGGTGTATTCCATACTTCTCGCGATTGGATTTCACTTAAAACTCGCCAAATGACTCCTACCACCATATTATGGTGTTGCCCAAGTTTTGGGGTTGATCCTAAATGAATAGGTGTTCCAAATTGGACAATTCAAGTTCAACGGCAGTTCGTTCCTAATTGGAGTGGTTGGTGTATTCCATAATTCTAGCGATTGGATTCCACTCAAAACTCACGAAATGACTCCTCCCACCATATTATGATGTTGCCCAAGTTTGGTCTCGATCCGAAATCAATAGGTGTTCCAAATTGGACAATTCAAGTTCAACGGCAGTTCGTTCCTAATTGGAGTGGTTGGTGTATTCCATACTTCTAGCAATTGGATTTCACTCAAAACTCACCAAATGACTCCTCCCACCATATTATGATGTTGCCCAAGTTTTGGGCTCGATCTAAAATCAATAGGTTTGGGAAATTGGACAATTCAAGTTCAACGGCAGTTCGTTCCTAATTGAAATGGTTGCTGTATTCCACACTTCTAGCGATTGGGTTTCACTCAAAACTCGCCAAATGACTCCTCCCCAAATATTATGATGTTGCCCAAGTTTTGGGCTCGATCCGAAATCAATAGGTGTGAGAAATTGAACAATTCAAGTTCAACGGCAGTTCGTTCCTAATTGGAGTGGTTGGTGTATTCCATACTTCTAGCGATTGGATTTCACTCAAAACTCACCAAATGACTCCTCCCACCATATTATGATGTTGCCCAAGTTAGGGGCTCGATCCGAAATCATAGGTGTGAGAAATTGGACAATTGAAGTTCAACGGCAGTTCGTTCCTAATTGGAGTGGTTGGTGTATTCCATACTTCTAGCGATTGGATTTCACTCAAAACTCACTAAATGACTCCTGCCACCATATTATGATATTGCACAAGTTTTGGTCTCGATCCGAAATCAATAGGTGTTCCAAATTGGACAATTCAAGTTCAACGGCAGTTCGTTGTTCGGTTCATTTTTAAACATGATTTTTCATGTTATTCCCCTTGTATTTTGAGTTAGTTTTTGACATTTTATAGTTTTTTACTTCCTTTTTGTGTTTTCTTAGATTTTACCTTGGTTAGATTGAAAATGAGGTAAAAGTGCACTACTTGTTATAATTTCTGTTTTTGTTCATTTTCGTAGGTCAACTTCTTGTCCTGGGATCAGCATGCTCCGGTGCTCGGATGAGGTCATGATCTTCTTGAGACTTGTTCCAATGGATGTTAACTACAACATATCCAAATTTGAGCTCCATTGGACAAGTATTGCCCATCCAACCGATCCTGCATGTTACCACAGCTCTGAAATCCGAATTTGGCCAGCTTTTACCTCCTTTGTGTTATCTTGATTTTCTTGTTACCATAACTCTTGGTAACAAGGAGTTACCTTAGCTTTGAGATATTTCTGAAGCAATTGGCATCTTATTGAGGACAAAGCCTCATCATGACAAGGGGACAATGGGCTAAGGCTTTATCAAAGGTGGTAGTTTAATATTAAAAGGTAAAAGCTGGAAAGGAGGAGAGAGGGAAGCCAAAGGAAATTGCAATCTGAAGTTGGGGAGCCTTTTGAACGTGGAAAAGGAAGGATTCTAGCATTCTACAGATGGAGAGCAGATTTTGGAGAGCTTGGAGCTAGGAGAAAGCCAAGGTGCAGCCAAGAAAAGTGGAGAAGAAGACTTCCACCATTGATGATCTTGAAGCTCTCATCATTTTCTGAAAATCTGTAAACTCTTTCTAATTTCATTTTGAGTTTGTATTTGGAATAAGTATGAGCAACTAAACTCCATAGCTAGGGCTTAGGTTGAAGCCCTAAACATGATTACCTTATTGTTTTGATGCTTGAGTGTATGAATTTCTAGATATTGTTGATGAATTCCAATTCACCAAATTAATCTATCCTTGATGTGTGTTTTTCCTTGGTTGGCCATCTTTGAAAGCATGCTTCTTGAGATTGTTGGGATTATGTGTATCTTCATGTTCTCCTAAGCAATAAATAGATGAAGTAAGAATCATCCATGTGAATTGGTTTCTTGAATACCTAATGTAAACACCATGCTATTAGGATTCTTGTGATGTTCATATTCTCTTTGAACTTAATGGGTTCTCCTTGTAATTGAATCGAAGTACGAACCATACCTAGGTTCGGTTATGGGGAGGGCACAAGTATTGTAGCACGAACCATGCACTTTACGTATATTAGAGAGGATCAATGCGTCTTGAGCCACGACCCATGGTCTTGATTGCGAACATTTTCATCAACATGTTTAGAGTTCATCATTTGAGTATTCATGAACATGGGTAGAATTGTTTAGGGTGGATTCCGAAACCCTAGTGTTTGTTACTTGGTACTTTCACATTTTGATAATTCATCTCTGCCTTTCTCATTTAAATTCAAAGTCCATTTACTTTCATGCAATAGAATTAGGTCACTTGAACCAAACCAAACCCCCCCCCCCCCCCCCAATGTGTGTGTGAGTTGTGTGTTTGTTACATTGTGTGTCTTGTTTACTGAATTCTGTTTATTTTCGTAACTGTTTTGGACTTTTGGTCCGCGCGGTGTTCTTGAATTTTCTGTGCTGAATCCAACCGTATAAAGAACGTGAATTTTGGACGTACGGTTGGAAAGTTATAGGCAAAACACTGGACAGAGGTCGAAACTGAAAAACAGAGAAAACGAATCTGCCCAAAAACGACCGGTCGCTTTTACCTGACGACCGGTCTCTTTTCAAGACAAATTTTGAGTTTCGAATCTGCCCAAAAACGACCGGTCGCTTTTACCTGACGACCGGTCGCTTTAGCACTGTTCATAGGTGATAAATGGGTGATAAAAGGGTGATAGAAAATGCTGTTTGTGTTTTTGTTTAGTTTTCTTGTGTTGTTTCATTTCGTTTACACTTCTTTACTCATTTTTAGTTTCCATTTTGCATTTGTGCATTTGTGGTGTGTCAATTAAGTGTTCTTTACGTACTCAAATTAGAACTTATAGGAAGCCAACAAGTTCTTCGTGGGATCGACCCCGTACTTACATAATCTATACTTCAATAGATTCGTGCACTTGCGGGTATTTTTAATTGGTTGTTTGCACATTAATTTGTGTCCTCTTAGGAAAGCAACAATTTTTGGCGCCGTTGCCGGGGAACTGGCACGGCTGCTTATCTGTTTTGTTTGAGTATGTTTAGAGTACTTAGTTTTATTTTTGTTTATTGATTGTTGTTTCATTTTATCTTGATTTGTTTTTGTTTCTTTTTCTTATAGGAACATCCGACGAGTCACCTCCACCATCACCAATGGCAGCCGCAACTGAAATTGTGGAACTTACTATGCAAGAATACTCCAATAAATTTGTGATGGAGGAAGCAAATGCATTTGGCTCATTTCAGAATGAATTGCCTATGAATGAATATTTCCCACAAACATACAATCCGGAGTGGAGAAATCATTCGAACTTTTGGTGGACCGACAATCCAAATTTTCAACAAGGGTCATATCAACCATATCAAGGCCAACATAATACTTGTCCACCTTATGGTCAACCCCAATATTATAATCCACCACCACTTAGTCAATCTCACCAACCACCTCAAGGACCAACTTTGGAAGAAATTGTTGCTTCAATGGTTAGAAACACAGATAATTTCATCATGCAGAGGAATGACACCCACATGCAGAGGAATGATACCCACATGCAGAAAATGAATAAGGCCATTGCCAATCTAGAAAATCAAGTGGGGCAAATTGCTATAGCTTTGAGTCAAAGGGAAGTTGGGATGATGTCTAACCAAACAGTGATACCAACCGGGCATGAGCATGTTCAAGCAGTTACCTTGAGAATTGGTAAGGTAATTGGTGAAATTGATGGTTCTAAAAATTTGATTCACAATGTTGATGACATGCAGGTTGAACAAGTGACTGAGCCTAAAGAAAAGGATGAAAGCAACAAAGAGAAAGATAAACAAGCAGCTTCTTCATCCGAATGGATCCCAAAGCATGAACTTGCAAGAAGGGCAAGAAAGGAGAAGGTAAGTCGTGAACCTACTGATGAAGAAATCTTACGTGCTCCTTTTCCTCACAGGCTTATGAGTTCCAAAAAAATTCAACATGCCAAGGACATATTGGAAACTTGTAGGAAGGTGCAAGTCAACATTCCTCTCTTGGAGGATCTTTGTACCAACAAGAGGAACTTCAAAGATGACGAAACTGTTGCATTAACGGAAGAGGTTTCTGCTGTTTTGCAAAGGAAGCTTCCTCCCAATTTACAAGATCCAGGAAGTTTCACAATTCCTTGTATAATTGATGATAAATTGTTTGAGAAACCTTTAATTGATTTAGGTGCTTCAATTAATCTAATGTCTTATTCTATTTTTGAAGTACTAGAGGAAGACAAGCTGAGCATCCATGTTCCAAGTACCAATCATATGTTCAATGTCATTCCTTCTACTCAAATGAGAAGGCCACCCGATCCTAAATATGTGCCTCCTCCATCTAATCCACGTATTGAAAAGCGCTTAAAATTGCTTTTGAAATCTACTCATGCGCATAAAAAGAAAAGAATACGAAATGGGTTGATTAGATGGCAAAGAGATTTGAAGAAACTTCATGTTCGGCACAAGGAGGCGATTGAGCCAAAACCCCCTAAGTGACCATGGTATGTTGGAAGTCCGGCAAAAGACTTTAAACTTAGCGCTTCTTGGGAGGCAACCCAAGGTGAATAGAAGAAGTTTGTTGTCGTCCTAATCGCTTCAAAGTGGAGTTTCTCTAGACTCAAACTTTCTTTTATTTAATTTTATTTATTTTATTTTTGTGTTAGGGTTACAATTTTCCAACCAAGGTAATTTCGAATTTCTTGTTTTTTCTCTTTGTTTTTCTTACTCTTTCTTTCTTTTATTTGTTTGTGTTTCTATTTTGTTAGTAAGTTTGGGAAGTAGATTGCTTCATGATTGCACACTCTGAACTTTGGCTCAAATGCTTATTCCATTTCATAACATGTGATTACATTTATAAACTTGAAAATGCATACATAAAATTCCTAATCACACGTTCATTGTTGCATTCTGCGCCACCTGAGGCTTCTGCTAATTGCCTCTGTCTGTTCTTGCTTGTAGAATCTGCAGCAGCTCTACATGATCTTCGTTCCTTTTCTGCAGCATCTCTACATGCTGGTTGGCAATGTAGAGCCGCTTCTGCAGGTCCGCCACCAGAGCTTTCAGGGCTGCCACCTCCTCAGCCAGTGCTCTGCACTCTTGTGTTCTCGCCGTTAGGCGCATACCCAAATTAGTGGCCAAGACCGCGTTGAGCACGGTTAGATTGTGGGACTCGTCCACTGCCATCTGGTCAGACCTCTGCGCCACATGCAGATGATCTGCAACTGTCAGTCTGCTGACAGTCATGCCCTCCGGCAATACTGCCCTACGCGGCACCACCTCAGAGAAGTTTGAGGCCGAACCATGGTGGTATGAGGAGTTTGGGAAGATAGGGTTTGGAGGAGCCCGTGTCTGGGCATTTGGTGGTGCAAGGGACAACTCAAGGTTAAGGTCATCAACAAGCATATCTGGGGATGTCATTGATTTTTCTGTCTGGGCTTTTTGATGGTTTTTCTTGAGTTTGCAGGTTGAAATCCAGGATGCTCCTTCTTTCAATCGAGAAGTGGTTTAAATAGCCATATGCTCATAAGGGAGCCGACACCACTTTGCATTTCCTGCGCAATTTGCGGTTGCGTCCGGTTAAAAGGGGAAGCATTTCTACTTTCGCTTTGCTTTCTTTTCCTCCCTGTTTTCTGGTGCATTATGTTTTGATTTCTTTTCAGTTTGTCGTTTTTGTTTTATTTCAGTTGGGGAAGTGTGATTTGTGTCGTTTTCGTTTGTCGCATTCCTTTTATTCCGGTTTGGGGAAGTGCGTTTTGTTTTTCTTCTTTGTCTTTTGCAACTTTCTTTTCTTTTTATTTCCGGAAACGAGAAATTTAAAATTAAAAATAAAATAAAATAAAAATAAATACACGGAAAGTGCAAAGACAACCAGGCACACCACTAATACATTAGAAATTATTCTTTCACAGTGCTCGGTGTCTCGGCCATTGGACCTTTGAGCTTAGCCCTATGGCTATCCTCTTCCGGGGCTTCACGCACAGCCTCTTGGGGCTCATCACTCGAGCTCCCAAAGATCGCACTCTTAGCTTGAGCGTATCTACTTTCGCGATCTGTTTTCTTGCGTTTACCCGGTTGGTCCAGGTCCTCCAGCTGCTTTCTCATGTCATGGGCGTAAACACTTACCATCTTTGAGAGATTTTGGTTCTCTTCCCGCAACGCCTCCAGCTGGTGTCGATTCACCTCCACTATCCTTGCCCTTTCCCTTTTTAAACTTTTAATAATACTCTGGCACTCTTCCACCATACTTCGCTCCGCCGCCAACTGACCTCTTAGCACCTCCACCTCATGGGACTTCGCAAGTAGGCGATGACCCACACTTGCGACTGTTGCGGTGCTTTGCACGCTTAGTGCCAGAGCATCGCTCACGACCCGGTTGTCATCCCTTGATCCCAGCACCCGTATATCCTTGGGAGTTACTAGATTTCTAGCAACTCCAAGGGCAACATCGTTGTCCAGTAGTATCGAGTCGTTCACTGTCACGTGCCCCCGTGCAGAGGCAAAGTAGGGCATCCACACTGGTGCCACTGCTTGGCCCCGAGTCTGAGTCGGTGGAGCTAGGTTGAGATCCAGCGAGAATGGGTAGGAAGAAGCCATTTGAACTTTCTTTTCTTTTGTTCTTTCTTTTCTCTGTTGTGTGTTTCTGCGTTTGTGTGTTTTTTCCCAACTCTTTCTCTTCTTCTTTTATAGAGTTAGTTTCTTTGTAACCCTAGACACTGCGCTTCTGCGTTTTGCGCGGCCCTTACGGCCTATCCCCTTAGGTCACCTCACCTGGTCCCCAACCCCTTTAATTACAGTTCCGCCTTTCAGCACTTTTGAGAAACGAAAGTCGTCACACCTTCCTATGAAGCCAATAATTCTGGCTTGGGACCGTGAGATAGACCTCTGCTTGTCGACACGTCTCTCACTTTGTATCCCGTGACTCACAGGTGCCGAGACTTCAGGGCCCACTTTTTCTATTTTACTGAGTCCTCGCTCTTTGTGCTTCTGACTTGGTTTCTTTGTTTTATTTACTTTCTTCGCTTTTGGGCTTTCGTTTGGGTTGGGCTTTCTTTTGGTTTGTGCGTTTCTTTGGGTTGGATTTCTGCATGTGTGAGACTGTTGTTAGGGCTTACTGTTTTATTTGTTTATGTTTGGTTTCGTTTTTGTTTTTGTTTTTGCAACCGTGTTGTAGTTGTTTTTTCGTGTTTGTTCTTGTATTTAACTGCTTTATTCCCTTTAATTCTTGTTATAACGTTGTTGATGCCTAAATTCTTTAACATTGAGGACAATGTTTATTTCTAAGTTTGGGAAAGGATAGCAAGTCTTTTTCGTTTCACTTAAATTCTTACTTTCTTTTGTTCTGTTTTCTTTTTCAGTTTTGAGTCTTTTTGTTTTCAAGTCACTTTCCGGACATATATGATGAGATTGTGATGAATGTTTACATGACTTGATTGAAAATGCTATAATAATAATAATAATTTGTTATTCACTAAATGGCATCGCTCTAGCATGATATGTTTGAAACCCTCTACGCACTTGCCATTTGTTTCATAATTCTCTAGTTGAGGGACTTGCATGATCCAAAGAATTGTATCAAGCATGAATTAACTTGTATAACCATATAATGTGAGCTTTGAGCCTTGTGCTTCAATTCATGAGTGTTATACACATATTCTTACTTTTCTTGTCATCTGAGTTGTTGTTTGATCTCATTATTCATTGATTTGGTTGAGCACTTAAAAGTTACTCATTCTTGTGCAATTTGATTACATGACATTTGAGAAATGATATTAAGGCCCTCTTTGGACCGTTTGTGCCTTTCAAGCTAACCCTATGCATGCTTAAGCATGATTTTCCATTGTTAACCACCTTGAGCCTATATGTATGCCTTTTCTTTCAAGTAACCAATTATTACTTCTAGCCTTAGCCTAAAAAACAAGAATTGACCTTTCTAAGGAACTCGTGAGCTTTAATTTAGATGTGTTTTTCATGCTAAGTTTGGGAAGGGTTATTACATTCTAATGAAAAAAAAAAAAAAAAAAGAGTACTTCATTAAAAGGGTGAAAGAAGAGAGAAAAGTTGTGGTTATGTGGCAATGGTTTCAAATTCAATTCCATGTTTCTTGGTTGTTCAAATGGAAGGAAGGAGTGTGAATCGTAATTAGTGGAGGTATAAGGCTTTGTGGTCTATTTGATCACCAAAAAAAAAATTGAGTGAAAATCTCAAGCGTGATGTTTCAAAGTCTTTTAGTCAACGATTATATGCTCTTACATTGTGAGTTCCTTGGACTTTGTTGTATCCATTCCCTTCATTTCTCACTTACCTTGCACCCTTAGCCCCATTACAACCTATAATAAAGACCTAAATTGATCCTAAATGTCATGTGGTTGATTTGCACACATTTTTCAGCTTTTAAGTGTTTAGCATCCTTCTTGAGATCATATTCATGCATGTTTTTCATCTTGCTAATTTGGAGTTAAGTCCCTTATGGTTTAACTCTATTCTCATATTTACTATTGAGTGATGCATTGTAACCCTCTTCCGAGTGATTCATTTGTGAGAGGACAACTTTGGTGAGATTTGAAGTTACATTTGTGCTTGGTATGATTTTTGAAGTTGTGTGAAAACTGAAATTGGAGAATGAGTTTCATTTGGCCATCACACTACTACACTTGAGCATGTTGTGTTCTGAACTTTGCCGCCTTGTGACTAATGTCTAAACTGAGTTTTTCTTGTGAAAACTTTTGAGTCGTTTGCATGAGTCGCTCTCTCCTTAGAAAGTGTTCGGAAAGTTTTATTTCGAGTCTTGTTTTAATTTCTGTTTTGCTCGAGGACTAGCAAAAGATAAGTTTGGGAAGTTTGTTCGGTTCATTTTTAAACATGATTTTTCATGTTATTCCCCTTGTATTTTGAGTTAGTTTTTGACATTTTATAGTTTTTTACTTCCTTTTTGTGTTTTCTTAGATTTTACCTTGGTTAGATTGAAAATGAGGTAAAAGTGCACTACTTGTTATAATTTCTGTTTTTGTTCATTTTCGTAGGTCAACTTCTTGGCCTGGGATCAGCATGCTCCGGTGCTCGGATGAGGTCATGATCTTCTTGAGACTTGTTCCAATGGATGTTAACTACAACATATCCAAATTTGAGCTCCATTGGACAAGTATTGCCCATCCAACCGATCCTGCATGTTACCACAGCTCTGAAATCCGAATTTGGCCAGCTTTTACCTCCTTTGTGTTATCTTGATTTTCTTGTTACCATAACTCTTGGTAACAAGGAGTTACCTTAGCTTTGAGATATTTCTGAAGCAATTGGCATCTTATTGAGGACAAAGCCTCATCATGACAAGGGGACAATGGGCTAAGGCTTTATCAAAGGTGGTAGTTTAATATTAAAAGGTAAAAGCTGGAAAGGAGGAGAGAGGGAAGCCAAAGGAAATTGCAATCTGAAGTTGGGGAGCCTTTTGAACGTGGAAAAGGAAGGATTCTAGCATTCTACAGATGGAGAGCAGATTTTGGAGAGCTTGGAGCTAGGAGAAAGCCAAGGTGCAGCCAAGAAAAGTGGAGAAGAAGACTTCCACCATTGATGATCTTGAAGCTCTCATCATTTTCTGAAAATCTGTAAACTCTTTCTAATTTCATTTTGAGTTTGTATTTGGAATAAGTATGAGCAACTAAACTCCATAGCTAGGGCTTAGGTTGAAGCCCTAAACATGATTACCTTATTGTTTTGATGCTTGAGTGTATGAATTTCTAGATATTGTTGATGAATTCCAATTCACCAAATTAATCTATCCTTGATGTGTGTTTTTCCTTGGTTGGCCATTTTTGAAAGCATGCTTCTTGAGATTGTTGGGATTATGTGTATCTTCATGTTCTCCTAAGCAATAAATAGATGAAGTAAGAATCATCCATGTGAATTGGTTTCTTGAATACCTAATGTAAACACCATGCTATTAGGATTCTTGTGATGTTCATATTCTCTTTGAACTTAATGGGTTCTCCTTGTAATTGAATCGAAGTACGAACCATACCTAGGTTCGGTTATGGGGAGGGCACAAGTATTGTAGCACGAACCATGCACTTTACGTATATTAGAGAGGATCAATGCGTCTTGAGCCACGACCCATGGTCTTGATTGCGAACATTTTCATCAACATGTTTAGAGTTCATCATTTGAGTATTCATGAACATGGGTAGAATTGTTTAGGGTGGATTCCGAAACCCTAGTGTTTGTTACTTGGTACTTTCACATTTTGATAATTCATCTCTGCCTTTCTCATTTAAATTCAAAGTCCATTTACTTTCATGCAATAGAATTAGGTCACTTGAACCAAACCAAACCCCCCCCCCCCCCCCCAATGTGTGTGTGATCGTTGTGTGTTTGTTACATTGTGTGTCTTGTTTACTGAATTCTGTTTATTTTCGTAACTGTTTTGGACTTTTGGTCCGCGCTGTGTTCTTGAATTTTCTGTGCTGAATCCAACCGTATAAAGAACGTGAATTTTGGACGTACGGTTGGAAAGTTATAGGCAAAACACTGGACAGAGGTCGAAACTGAAAAACAGAGAAAACGAATCTGCCCAAAAACGACCGGTCGCTTTTACCTGACGACCGGTCTCTTTTCAAGACAAATTTTGAGTTTCGAATCTGCCCAAAAACGACCGGTCGCTTTTACCTGACGACCGGTCGCTTTAGCACTGTTCATAGGTGATAAATGGGTGATAAAAGGGTGATAGAAAATGCTGTTTGTGTTTTTGTTTAGTTTTCTTGTGTTGTTTCATTTCGTTTACACTTCTTTACTCATTTTTAGTTTCCATTTTGCATTTGTGCATTTGTGGTGTGTCAATTAAGTGTTCTTTACGTACTCAAATTAGAACTTATAGGAAGCCGACAAGTTCTTCGTGGGATCGACCCCGTACTTACATAATCTATACTTCAATAGATTCGTGCACTTGCGGGTATTTTTAATTGGTTGTTTGCACATTAATTTGTGTCCTCTTAGGAATGCAACATTCGTTCCTAATTGGAGTGGTTGGTGTATTACATACTTCTAGCGATTGGATTTCACTCAAAACTCACCAAATGACTCCTCCCACCATATTATGATGTTGCCCAAGTTTTGGGCTCTATCCGAAATCAATAGGTGTGAGAAATTGGACAATTCAAGTTCAACGGCAGTTCGTTCCTAATTGGAGTGGTTGGTGTATACCATACTTCTAGCGATTGGATTTCACTCAAAACTCACCAAATGACTCCTCCCACCATATTATGATGTTGCCCAAGTTTTGGGCTCGATCCGAAATCAATAGGTGTTCCAAATTGGACAATTCAAGTTCAACGGCAGTTAGTTCCTAATTGGAGTGGTTGGTGTATTACATACTTCTAGCGATTGGATTTCACTCAAAACTCACCAAATGACTCCTCCCACCATATTATGATGTTGCCCAAGTTTTTTGTTCGATCCGAAATCAATAGGTGTGAGAAATTGGACAATTCAAGTTCAACGGCAGTTCGCTCCTAATTGGAGTGGTTGGTGTATTCCATACTTCTAGCGATTGGATTTCACTCAAAACTCACCAAATGACTCCTCCCACCATATTATGATGTGGCCCAAGTTTTGGGCTCGATCCGAAATCAATAGGTGTGAGCAATTGGACAATTCAAGTTCAACGGCAGTTCGTTCCTAATTGGAGTGGTTGGTGTATTCCGTACTTCTAGCGATTGGATTTCACTCAAAACTCACCAAATGACTCCTCCCACCATATTATGATGTTGCCCAAGTTTGGGGCTCGGTCCGAAATCAATAGGTGTGAGAAATTGGTCAATTCAATTTCAACGGCAGTTCGTTCCTAATTGGAGTGGTTGGTGTGTTCCATACTTCTAGCGATTGGATTTCACTCAAAACCCACCAAATGACTCCTCCCACCATATTATGATGTGGCCCAAGTTTTGGGCTCGATCCGAAATCAATAGGTGTTCGAAATTGGACAATTCAAGTTCAACGGCAGTTCGTTCCTAATTGGAGTGGTTGGTGTATTCCATACTTCTAGCGATTGGATTTCTCTCAAAACTCACCAAATGACTCCTCTCACCATATTATGATGTTGCCCAAGTTTTGGGCTCGATCCGAAATCAATAGGTGTTCGAAATTGGACAATTCAAGTTCAACGGCAGTTCGTTCCTAATTGGAGTGGTTGGTGTATTCAATACTTCTAGCGATTGGATTTCACTCAAAACTCACCAAATGACTCCTCCCACCATATTATGGTGTGGCCCAAGTTTTGGGCTCGATCCGAAATCAATAGGTGTTCGAAATTGGACAATTCAAGTTCAACGGCAGTTCGTTCCTAATTGGAGTGGTTGGTGTATTCCATACTTCTAGCGATTGGATTTCACTCAAAACTCACCAAATGACTCCTCCCATAATATTATGATGTTGCCCAAGTTTTGGGCTCCATCTGAAATCAATAGGTGTGAGAAATTGGACAATTCAAGTTCAACGGCAGTTCGTTCCTAATGGGAGTGGTTGGTGTATTCCATACTTCTAGCGGTTGGATTTCACTCAAAACTCACCAAATGACTCGTCCCACCATATTATGATGTTGCCCAAGTTTTGGGCTCGATCAGAAATCAATAGTTGTTCCAAATTTGACAATTCAAGTTCAACGGCAGTTCGTTCCTAATTGGTGTGGTTGTTGTATTCCGTACTTCTAGCGATTGGATTTCACTCAAAACTCACCAAATGACTCCTCCCACCATATTATGGTGTTGCCCAAGTTTTGGGCTCGATTCGAAATCAGTGGGGGTGAGAAATTGGACAATTCAAGTAAAACGGCTGTTCGTTCCTAATTGGAGTGGTTGGTGTATTCCATACTTCTAGCGATTGGATTTCACTCAAAACTCACCAAATGACTCCTCCCACACCATATTATGATGTTGCCCAAGTTTTGGGCTCGGTCCGAAATCAATAGGTGTGAGAAATTGGACAATTCAATTTCAACGGCAGTTCGTTCCTAATTGGAGTGGTTGGTGTATTCCATACTTCTAGCGATTAGATTTCACTCAAAACTCACCAAATGACTCCTCCCACCATATTATGATGTTGCCCAAGTTTGGGGCTCGGTCCGAAATCAATAGGTGTGAGAAATTGGTCAATTCAATTTCAACGGCAGTTCGTTCCTAATTGGAGTGGTTGGTGTGTTCCATACTTCTAGCGATTGGATTTCACTCAAAACTCACCAAATGACTCCTCCCACCATATTATGATGTTGCCCAAGTTTGGGGCTCGGTCCGAAATCAATAGGTTTGAGAAATTGGACAATTCAAGTTCAACGTCCGTTCGTTCCTAATTGGAGTGGTTGGTGTATTCAATACTTCTAGCGATTGGATTTCACTCAAAACTCACCAAATGACTCCTCCCACCATATTATGATGTGGCCCAAGTTTTGGGCTCGATCCGAAATCAATAGGTGTTCGAAATTGGACAATTCAAGTTCAACGGCAGTTCGTTCCTAATTGGAGTGGTTGGTGTATTCCATACTTCTAGCGATTGGATTTCACTCAAAACTCACCAAATGACTCCTCCCACACCATATTATGATGTTGCCCAAGTTTTGGGCTCGGTCCGAAATCAATAGGTGTGAGAAATTGGACAATTCAAGTTCAACGGCAGTTCGTTCCTAATTCGAGTGGTTGGTGTATTCCATACTTCTAGCGATTGGATTCCACTCAAAACTCACCAAATGACTCCTCCCACCATATTATGATGTTGCCCAAGTTTTGGGCTCGATCTGAAATCAATAGGTGTGAGAAATTGGTCAATTCAATTTCAACGACAATTCGTTCCTAATTGCAGTGGTTGGTGTATTCCATACTTCTAGCGATTAGATTTCACTCAAAACTCACCAAATGACTCCTCCCACCATATTATGATGTTGCCCAAGTTTGGGGCTCGGTCCGAAATCAATAGGTGTGAGAAATTGGTCAATTCAATTTCAACGGCAGTTCGTTCCTAATTGGAGTGGTTGGTGTGTTCCATACTTCTAGCGATTGGATTTCACTCAAAACTCACCAAATGACTCCTCCCACCATATTATGATGTTGCCCAAGTTTGGGGCTCGGTCCGAAATCAATAGGTTTGAGAAATTGGACAATTCAAGTTCAACGTCCGTTCGTTCCTAATTGGAGTGGTTGGTGTATTCAATACTTCTAGCGATTGGATTTCACTCAAAACTCACCAAATGACTCCTCCCACCATATTATGATGTGGCCCAAGTTTTGGGCTCGATCCGAAATCAATAGGTGTTCGAAATTGGACAATTCAAGTTCAACGGCAGTTCGTTCCTAATTGGAGTGGTTGGTGTATTCCATACTTCTAGCGATTGGATTTCACTCAAAACTCACCAAATGACTCCTCCCACACCATATTATGATGTTGCCCAAGTTTTGGGCTCGGTCCGAAATCAATAGGTGTGAGAAATTGGACAATTCAAGTTCAACGGCAGTTCGTTCCTAATTCGAGTGGTTGGTGTATTCCATACTTCTAGCGATTGGATTCCACTCAAAACTCACCAAATGACTCCTCCCACCATATTATGATGTTGCCCAAGTTTTGGGCTCGATCTGAAATCAATAGGTGTGAGAAATTGGTCAATTCAATTTCAACGACAATTCGTTCCTAATTGCAGTGGTTGGTGTATTCCATACTTCTAGCGATTGGATTTCACTCAAAACTCACCAAACGACTCCTCCCACCATATTATGATGTTGCCTAGGTTTTGGGCACGATCCAAAATCAATAGGTGTGAGAAATTGGACAATTCAAGTTCGACGGCAGTTCGTTCCTAATTGGAGTGGTTGGTGTATTCCATACTTCTACCGATTGGATTTCACTGAAAACTCACCAAATGACTCCTCCCACCATATTATGATGTTGCCCAAGTTTGGGGCTCGGTCCGTAATCAATAGGTGTGAGAAATTGGACAATTCAAGTTCAACGGCAGTTCGTTCCTAATTCGAGTGGTTGGTGTATTCCATACTTCTAGCGATTGGATTTCACTCAAAACTCACCAAATGACTCCTCCCATAATATTATGATGTTGCCCAAGTTTTGGGCTCGATCCGAAAGCAATAGGTGTTCGAAATTGGAAAATTCAAGTTCAACGGCAATTCGTTCCTAACTGGAGTGGTTGGTGTATTCTGTACTTCTAGAGATTGGATTTCACTCAAAACTCACCAAATGACTCCTCCCACCATATTATGATGTTGCCCAAGTTTTGGGCTCCATCCGAAATCAATAGGTGTTCGAAATTGGACAATTCAAGTTCAACGGCAGTTCGTTCCTAATTGGAGTGGTTGGTGTATTCCGTACTTCTAGCAATTGGATTTCACTCAAAACTCACCAAATGAATCCTCCCACCATATTATGATGTTGCACAAGTTTGGGGTTCGATCCGAAATCAATAGGTGGGAGAAATTGGACAATTCAAGTTCAACGACAGTTCGTTCCTAATGGGAGTGGTTGGTGTATTCCATACTTCTAGCGATTGGATTTCACTCAAAACTCACCAAATGACTCCTCCCACCATATTATGATGTTGCCCAAGTTTTGGGCTCGATCCGAAATCAATAGTTGTGAGAAATTCGACAATTCAAGTTCAACAGCAGTTCGTTCCTAATTGGAGTGGTTGGTGTATTCCATACTCTTAGCGATTGGGTTTCACTCAAAACTAACCAAAGGACT
The DNA here is from genome assembly GCF_965620075.1 of Prunus avium. Classification (NCBI taxonomy): domain Eukaryota; kingdom Viridiplantae; phylum Streptophyta; class Magnoliopsida; order Rosales; family Rosaceae; genus Prunus; species Prunus avium. The sequence goes on along the minus strand of NC_142291.1, from coordinate 17,696,397 downwards.
TCTCCCACCATATTATGATGTTGCCCAAGTTTTGGGCTCGATCCGAAATCAATAGGTGTGAGAAATTGGACAATTCAAGTTCAACGGCAGTTCTTTCCTAATTGGAGTGGTTGGTGTATTCCATACTTCTAGCGATTGGATTTCACTCAAAACTCACCAAATGACTCCTCCCACCATATTATGATGTTGCCCAAGTTTGGGGCTCGGTCCGTAATCAATAGGTGTGAGAAATTGGACAATTCAAGTTCAACGGCAGTTCGTTCCTAATAGGAGTGGCTGGTGTATTCCATACTTCTAGCGATTGGATTTCACTCAAAACTCTCCAAAGCACTCCTCCCTCCATATTATGATGTTGCCCAAGTTTTGGGCTCGATCCGAAATCAATAGGTGTTCGAAATTGGACAATTCAAGTTCAACGGCAGTTCGTTCCTAATTGGAGTGGTTGGTGTATCCCACACTTCTAGCGATTGGATTTCATTCAAAACTCACCAAATGACTCCTCCCACCATATTATGATGGTGCCCAAGTTTGGGGCTCGGTCCGAAATCAATAGGTGTGAGAAATTGGACAATTCAAGTTCAACGGCAGTTCGTTCCTAATTGAACTGGTTAGCGTATTCCATACTTCTAGCGATTGGATTTCACTCAAAACTCACCAAATGACTACTCCCACCATATTATGATGTTGCCCAAGTTTTGGGCTCGATCCGAAATCAATAGGTGTTCGAAATTGGACAATTCAAGTTCAACGGCAGTTCGATCCTAATTGGAGTGGTTGTTATATTCCATACTTCTAGCGATTGGATTTCACTCAAAACTCACCAAATGAATCCTCCCACCATATTATGATGTTGCATAAGTTTGGGTTTCGATCCGAAATCAATATGTGTGAGAAATAGGACAATTCAAGTTCAACGGCAGTTCGTTCCTAATGGGAGTGGTTGGTGTATTCCATACTTCTAGCGATTGGATTTCACTCAAAACTCACCAAATGACTCCTCCCACCATATTATGATGTTGCTGTTGTTAATTATTATGTTAACTCGCAATTGTACGGGGCAATTAGTAATATAGCAAGACAAGTACGAGGTCGTACCCACGAAGACTGAGAAGTTCAAATTAGTTATGTACGTAGATTACCGAATTCAAGAAGTTAGGAAGTTAAGTCTAAAACAGAAATTAAAGTGAGAGTGATTGTGATTGTGAAAGGAAGTGAGCAAACTGAAATTGCAAATGAAAGCAAATAAACAAGTGTAACAAAGAGTGGTTTTAAGAGTTGGAAAACAGATTTGGAGACTAGGGCATTCGAATCACCATAACAATTCAATTCTGGGTTATATGGAGTCAAGTAACAAGTCTAATTCAGATTCAAAGATTGATTCTAGCTAAAGTATGATTAGGCCATGGTGTTTGGTCCTAACCTTGTGTTCCTAATTCCCTAATTTGATCATTTGTTGTCTAACCTAAAATTAAGCATTAGGAACCCATTAAGCATAGAAGAACAATTTAAACAACCAAGCATGTATCTAATCCCTGTTGTCGAATGTCCATACATACTCTTCCTATTCATAGTTCAATTCGAATTAAAGCATGGTGTCTACTCTTAATTCAAACCAAGATAGTTAACTCCAGCATGTACCAACTTGATCCTATAATAACTCCAGCATGTACCAACTTGATCCTTTAGACTTTCATAGCTGGAATGCCTCCCCACTTCACTCATTATGTTGGATCCAAAGTCAGTTGCAGCATGGGTGAGGCACATGGAGGCACATGACAAAGCTGGCAGCTGCAAATCCTCCTGAGCAGGGTTGAGTGTTGGGTGGGCTGAGCACTCCACAAATGTCCAATTGGGCTGAAATTTGGATATGTTGTACTAGACACCCATTGGAACAAGTTGCATGAAAATCTTCACCTCATCCAAGCCCCATAGCATTCTGATCCAAGGCCAAGAAGCTGACCTACGAAATTGGGCTGGAAAGGAGTTGTAGCCAAAATGTGTTTGTCTTTAAGCCCTTCTTCCATTCACCCAAATCAAGCCTTAACATGCATGGATTGCATCATTTCCTATCCAAAGTCATCATTGTTACCTAAATGTCAATTAACTGAAAGATAAACACAAAAAGAATTAAAAGCACAAGTTTAACTCAAAAACATAACCAAATCATAAGCTAGAAGGGTACAAAATGATATACAATTATGAACCGATCAGTTGCCCAAGTTTTGGGCTCGATCCGGAATCAATAGGTGTTCCAAATTGGACAATTCAAGTTCAACGGCAGTTCGTTCCTCATTGGAGTGGTTGGTGTATTCAATACTTCTACCGATTGGATTTCACTCAAAACTCACCAAATGACTCCTCCCACCATATTATGATGTTTCCCATGTTTTGGGCTCAATCCGAAATCAATAGGTGTTCCAAATTGGACAATTCCAGTTCAACGGCAGTTCGTTCCTAATTGGAGTGGTTTGTGTATTCCATACTTCTTGCGATTGGATTTCACTCAAAACTCACCAAATGACTCCTCCCACCATATTATGATGTTGCCCAAGTTTTGGGCTCGATCCGAAATCAATAGGTGTTCCAAATTAGACAATTCAAGTTCAACGGCAGTTCGTTCCTAATTGGAGTGGTTGGTGTATTCCATACTTCTAGCGGTTGGATTTCTCTCAAAACTCAACAAATGACTCCTCCCACCATATTATGACGTTGCCCAAGTTTGGGGCTCGATCCGAAATCAATAGGTGTTCCAAATTGGACAATTCAAGTTCAACGGCAGTTCATTCCTCATTGGAGTGGTTGGTGTATTCCATACTTCTAGCGATTGGATTTCACTCAAAACTCACCAAATGACTCCTCCGACCATATTATAATGTTACCCAAGTTTTGGACTCGATCCGAAATCAATAGGTGTGCGAAATTGGACAATTCAAGTTCAACGGCAGTTCGTTCCAAATGGGAGTGGTTGGTGTATTCCATACTTCTAGCGATTGGATTTCACTCAAAACTCACCAAATGACTCCTTCCACCATATTACGATGTTGCCCACGTTTTGGGCACGATCCGAAATAAATAGGTTTGAGAAATTGGACAATTCAAGTTCAACGGCAGTTCGTTCCTAATGGGAGTGGTTGGTGTATTCCATACTTCTAGCGATTGGATTTCACTCAAAACTCACCAAATGACTCCTCCCACCATATTATGATGTTGCCCAAGTTTTGGGCTCGATCCGAAATCAATAGGTGTGAGAAATTGGACATTTCAAGTTCAATGGCAGTTCATTCCTAGTTGGAGTGGTTGGTGTATTCCATACTTCTAGCGATTGGATTTCACTCAAAACTCACCAAGAGACTACTCCAACAATACTATGATGTTGCCCATGTTTTGGGCTCGATCCGAAATCAATAGGTGTTCCAAATTGGACAATTCAAGTTCAACGGCAGTTCGTTCCTAGTTGGAGTGGTTGGTGTATTCCATACTTCTAGCGGTTGGATTTCACTCAAAACTCACCAAATGACACCTCCCACCATATTACGATGTTGCCCAAGTTTGGGGCTCGATCCGAAATCAATAGGTGTGAGAAATTGGACAATTCAAGTTCAACGGCAATTCGTTCCTAATTGGAGTGGTTGGTGTATTCCGTACTTCTAGTGATTGGAATTCACTCAAAACTCGCCAAATGACTCCTCCCACCATATTAAGATGTTGCCCAAGTTTGGGGCTCGATCCGAAATCAATAGGTGTGAGAAATTGGACAATCCAAGTTCAACGGCAGTTCGTTCCTAATTGGAGTGGTTGGTGTATTCCATACTTCTAACGATTGGATTTCACTCAAAACTCACCAAATGACTCCACCCACCATATTATGATGTTGGCCAAGTTTGGGGCTCGGTCTGAAGTCAATAGGTGTTCGAAATTGGACAATTCAAGTTCAACGGCAGTAAGTTCCTAATGGAAGTGGTTGGTGTATTCCATACCTCTAGCGATTGGATTTCACTTAAAACTAACCAAATGACTCCTCCCACCATATTATGATGTTGCCCAAGTTTTGGGCTCGATCCGAAATCAATAGGTGTGAGAAATTGGACAATTCAAGTTCAACGGCAGTTCGTTCCTAATTGGAGTGGTTGGTGTATTCCATACTTCTAGCGATTGGATTTCACTCAAAACTCATCAAACGACTCCTCCCACCATATTATGACGTTGCCCAAGTTTGGGGCTCGATCCGAAATCAATAGGTGTGAGAAATTGGACAATTCAAGTTCAACGGCAGTTCGTTCCTAATTGGAGTAGTTGGTGTATTCCATACTTCCAGCGATTGGATTTCACTCAAAACTCACCAAATGACTCCTCCCACCATATTATGATGTTGCCCAAGTTTTGGGCTCGATCCGAAATCAATATTATGATGTTGCCCAAGTTTTGGAATCGATCCGAAATCAATAGGTGTGAGAAATTGGTCAATTCAATTTCAAGGACAGTTCGTTCCAAATTGGAGTGGTTGGTGTATTCCATACTTCTAGCGATTGGATTTCACTCAAAACTCATCAAACGACTCCTCCCACCATATTATGATGTTGCCCAAGTTTTGGGCTCGATCCGAAATCAATAGGTGTGAGAAATTGGACAATTCAAGTTCAACGGCAGTTCGTTCCTAATTGGAGTAGTTGGTGTATTCCATACTTCTAGCGATTGGATTTCACTCAAAACTCATCAAACGACTCCTCCCACCATATTATGATGTTGCCCAAGTTTTGGGCTCGATCCGAAATCAATAGGTGTGAGAAATTGGACAATTCAAGTTCAACGGCAGTTCGTTCCTAATTGGAGTAGTTGGTGTATTCCATACTTCCAGCGATTGGATTTCACTCAAAACTCACCAAATGACTCCTCCCACCATATTATGATGTTGCCCAAGTTTTGGGCTCGATCCGAAATCAATAGGTGTTCCAAATTGGACAATTCAAGTTCAACGGCAGTTCGTTCCTAATTCGAGTGGTTGGTGTATTCCATTACCCTAGCGATTGGATTTCACTCAAAACTCACAAAATGACTCCTCCCACCATATTATGATGTTGTACAAGTTTGGGGTTCGATCCGAAATCAATAGGTGTGAGAAATTGGACAATTCAAGTTCAACGGCTGTTCGTTCCTCATTGGAGTGGTTGGTGTATTCCATACTTCTAGCAATTGGATTTCACTCAAAACTCACCAAATGACTCCTCCCACCATATTATGATGTTGCCCAAGTTTTGGGCACGATCCGAAATCAATAGGTGTTCGAAATTGGACAATTCAAGTTCAACGGCAGTTCGTTCCTAATTGGAGTGGTTGATGTATTCCATACTTCTAGCGATTGGATTTCACTCAAAACTCACCAAATGACTCCTCCCACCATATTATGATTTTGCCCAAGTTTTGGGCTCGATCCGAACTCAATAGGTGTGAGAAATTGGACAATTTAAGTTCAGTGGCAGTTCGTTCCTAATTGGAGTTGTTGGTGTATTCCATACTTATAGCGATTGGATTTCACTCAAAACTCACCAAATGACTCCTCCCACCATATTATGATGTTGCCCAAGTTTTGGGCTCGATCCGAAATCAATAGGTGTGAGAAATTGGACAATTCAAGTTCAACGGCAGTTCGTTCCTAATTGGAGTGGTTGGTGTATTCCATACTTCTAGCGATTGGATTTCACTCAAAACTCACCAAATGACTCCTCCCACCATATTATGATGTTGCCCAAGTTTTGGGCTCGATCCGAAATCAATAGGTGTGAGAAATTGGACAATTCATGTTCAACGGCAGTTCGCTCCTAATTGGAGTGGTTGGTGTATTCCATACTTCTAGCGATTGGATTTCACTCAAAACTCACCAAATGACTCCTCCCACCATATTATGGTGTTGCCCAAGTTTTGGGCTCGATCCGAACTCAATAGGTGTTCCAAATTGGACAATTTAAGTTCAACGGCAGTTCGTTCCTAATTGGAGTTGTTGGTGTATTCCATACTTCTAGCGATTGGATATCACTCAAAACTCACCAAATGACTCCTCCCACCATATTATGATGTTGCCCAAGTTTTGGGCTCGATCCGAAATCAATAGTTGTTCCAAATTGGACAATTCAAGTTCAACGGCAGTTCGTTCCTAATTGGAGTGGTTGGTGTATTCCATACTTCTAGCGATTGGATTTCACTCCAAACTCACCAAATGACTCCTCCCTCCATATTATGATGTTGCCCAAGTTTTGGGCTCGATCCGAAATCAGTAGGTGTTCCAAATTGGACAATTCAAGTTCAACGGCAGTTCGTTGCCAATTGGTGTGGTTGGTGTATTCCATACTTCTAGCAATTGGATTTCACTCAAAACTCACCAAATGACTCCTCCCACCATATTATGAGGTTGCCCAAGTTTGGGGCTCGATCCGAATTCAATAGGTGTGAGAAATTGGACAATTCAAGTTCAACGGCAGTTCGTTCCTAATTGGAGTGGTTGGTGTATTCCATACTTCTATCGATTGCATTTCACTCAAAACTCACCAAATGACTCCTCCCACCATATTATGATGTTGCCCAAGTTTTGGGCTCGATCTGAAATCAATATGTGTGAGAAATTGGACAATTCAAGTTCAACGGCAGTTCGTTCCTAATTGGAGTGGTTGGTGTATTCCATACTTCTAGCGATTGGATTTCACTCAAAACTCACTAAATGACTCCTCCCACCATATTATGATGTTGCCCAAGTTTTGGTCTCGATCCGAAATCAATAGGTGTTCCAAATTGGACAATTCAAGTTCAACGGCAGTTCGTTCCTAATTGGAGTGGTTGGTGTATTCCATACTTCTAGCGATTGGATTTCACTCAAAACTCACCAAATGACTCCTCCCACCATATTATGATGTTGCCCAAGTTTTGGGCTCGATCCGAAATCAATAGGTGTGAGAAATTGGACAGTTCAAGTTCGACGGCAGTTCGTTCCTAATTGGAGTGGTTGGTGTATTCCATACTTCTAAAGATTGTATTTCACTCAAAACTCACCAAATGACTCCTCCCACCATATTACGATGTTGCCCAGGTTTGGGGCTCGATCCGAAATCAATAGGTGAGAGAAATTGGACAATTCAAGTTCAACGGCAGTTCGTTCCTAATTGGAGTGGTTGGTGTATTCCATACTTCTAGCGATTGGATTTCACTCAAAATTCACTAAATGACTCCTCCGACCATATTATGATGTTGCCCAAGTTTTGGGCTCGATCCGAAATCAATAAGTGTGAGAAATTGGACAATTCAAGTTCAACGGCAGTTCGTTCCTAATTGGAGTGGTTGGTGTATTCCGTACTTCTAGCGATTGGATTTCGCTCAAAACTCACCGAATGACTCCTCCCACCATATTATGATGTTGCCCAAGTTTGGGGCTCGATCCGAAATCAATAGGTGTGAGAAATTGGACAATTCAAGTTCAACGGCAGTTCGTTCCTAATTGGAGTGGTTGGTGTATTCCATACTTCTAGCGATTGGATTTCACTCAAAACTCACCAAATGACTCCTCCCACCATATTATGATGTTGCCCAAGTTTTTGGCTCGATCCGAAATGAATAGGTGTGCGAAATTGGACAATTCAAGTTCAACGGCAGTTCGTTCCTAATTGGAGTGGTTGGTGTATTCCATACTTCTAGCGAATGGATGTCACTCAAAACTCACTAAATGACTCCTCCCACCATACTATGACGTTGCCCAAGTTTTGAACTCGATCCGAAATCAATAGGTGTTCCAAATTGGACAATTCAAGTTCAACGGCAGTTCGTTCCCAATTGGTGTGGTTGGTGTATTGCATACTTCTAGCGATTGGATTTCACTCAAAACTCACCAAATGACTCCTCCCACCATATTATGATGTTGCCCAAGTTTTGGGCTCGATCCGAACTCAATAGGTGTGAGAAATTGGACAATTTAAGTTGAATGGCTGTTCGTTCCTAATTGGAGTTATTGGTGTATTCCATACTTCTAGCGATTGGAATTCACTCAAAACTCACCAAATGACTCCTCCCACCATATTATGATGTTGCCCAAGTTTTGGGTTCGATCCGAAATCAATAGGTGTGAGAAATTGGACAATACAAGTTCAACGGCAGTTCGTTCCTAATTGGAGTGGTTGGTGTATTCCGTACTTCTAGCGATTGGATTTCACTCAAAACACACCAAATGACTCCTCCCACCATATTATGATTTTGCCCAAGTTTTGGGCTCGATCCGAACTCAATAGGTGTGAGAAATTGGACAATTTAAGTTCAATGGCAGTTCGTTCCTAATTGGAGTTGTTGGTGTATTCCATACTTATAGCGATTGGATTTCACTCAAAACTCACCAAATGACTCCTCCCACCATATTATGATGTTGCCCAAGTTTTGGGCTCGATCCGAAATCAATAGGTGTGAGAAATTGGACAATTCAAGTTCAACGGCAGTTCGTTCCTAATTGGAGTGGTTGGTGTATTCCATACTTCTAGCGATTGGATTTCACTCAAAACTCACCAAATGACTCCTCCCACCATATTATGATGTTGCCCAAGTTTTGGGCTCGATCCGAAATCAATAGGTGTGAGAAATTGGACAATTCATGTTCAACGGCAGTTCGCTCCTAATTGGAGTGGTTGGTGTATTCCATACTTCTAGCGATTGGATTTCACTCAAAACTCACCAAATGACTCCTCCCACCATATTATGGTGTTGCCCAAGTTTTGGGCTCGATCCGAACTCAATAGGTGTTCCAAATTGGACAATTTAAGTTCAACGGCAGTTCGTTCCTAATTGGAGTTGTTGGTGTATTCCATACTTCTAGCGATTGGATATCACTCAAAACTCACCAAATGACTCCTCCCACCATATTATGATGTTGCCCAAGTTTTGGGCTCGATCCGAAATCAATAGTTGTTCCAAATTGGACAATTCAAGTTCAACGGCAGTTCGTTCCTAATTGGAGTGGTTGGTGTATTCCATACTTCTAGCGATTGGATTTCACTCCAAACTCACCAAATGACTCCTCCCTCCATATTATGATGTTGCCCAAGTTTTGGGCTCGATCCGAAATCAGTAGGTGTTCCAAATTGGACAATTCAAGTTCATGGCAGTTCGTTGCCAATTGGTGTGGTTGGTGTATTCCATACTTCTAGCAATTGGATTTCACTCAAAACTCACCAAATGACTCCTCCCACCATATTATGAGGTTGCCCAAGTTTGGGGCTCGATCCGAAATCAATAGGTGTGAGAAATTGGACAATTCAAGTTCAACGGCAGTTCGTTCCTAATTGGAGTGGTTGGTGTATTCCATACTTCTATCGATTGCATTTCACTCAAAACTCACCAAATGACTCCTCCCACCATATTATGATGTTGCCCAAGTTTTGGGCTCGATCTGAAATCAATATGTGTGAGAAATTGGACAATTCAAGTTCAACGGCAGTTCGTTCCTAATTGGAGTGGTTGGTGTATTCCATACTTCTAGCGATTGGATTTCACTCGAAACTCACTAAATGACCCCTCCCACCATATTACGATGTTGCCCAAGTTTTGGTCTCGATCCGAAATCAATAGGTGTGAGAAACTGGACAATTCAAGTTCAACGGCAGTTTGTTCCTAATTGGAGTGGTTGGTGTATTCCATACTTCTAGCGATTGGATTTCCCTCAAAACTCACCAAATGACTCCTCCCACCATATTGTGATGTTGCCCAAGTTTTGGGTTCGATCCGAAATCAATAGGTGTTCCAAATTGGAAAATTCAAGTTCAACGGCAGTTCGTTCCTAATTGGAGTGGTTGGGGTATTCCATACTTCTAGCGATTGGATTTCACTCAAAACTCCCCAAATGACTCCTCCCACCATATTATGATGTTGCCCAAGGTTTGGGCTCGATCCGAAATCAATAGGTGTTCCAAATTGGACAATTCAAGTTCAACGGCAGTTCGTTCCAAATTGGAGTGGTTGGTGTATTCCATACTTCTAGCGATTGGATTTCACTCAAAACTCACCAAATGACTCCTCCCACCATATTATGATGTTTCCCAAGTTTTGGGCTCGGTCCGAAATCAATAGGTGTGAGAAATTGGACAATTCAAGTTCAATGGCAGTTCGTTCCTAAATGGAGTGGTTGGTGTTTTCCGTACTTCTAGCGATTGGATTTCACTCAAAACTTACCAAATGACTCCTCCCACCATATTATGTTGTTGCCCAAGTTTTGGGCTCGATCCGAACTCAATAGGTGTGAGAAATTGGACAAATCAATTTCAACGGCAGTTCGTTCCTAATAGGAGTGGTTGGTGTATTCCTTACTTCTAGCGATTGGATTTCGCTCAAAACTCACTAAATGACTCCTCCCACCATATTATGATATTGCCCAAGTTTTCGTCTCGATCCGAAATCAATAGGTGTTCGAAATTCGACAATTCAAGTTCAACGGCAGTTCGTTCCAAATTGGAGTGGTTGGTGTATTCCGTACTTCTAGCGATTGGATTTCACTCAAAACTCACCAAATGACTCCTCCCACCATATTATCATGTTGCCCAAGTTTTGGGCTCAATCCGAAATCAATAGGTGTTCGAAATTGGATAATTCAAGTTCCACGGCAGTTCGTTCCTAATTCGAGTGCTTGGTGCATTCCATACTTCTAGCAATTGGACTCCACTCAAAACTCACCAAATGACTCCTCCCACCATATTATGATGTTGCCAAAGTTTTGGGCTCCATCCGAAATCAATAGGTGTGAGAAATTGGACAATTCAAGTTCAACGGCAGTTCGTTCCTAATTGGTGTGGTTGGTGTATTCCATACTTCTAGCGATTGGATTTCACTCAAAACTCACCAAATGACTCCTCCCACTATGTCATGATGTTGCCCAAGTTTTGGGCTCAGTCTGAAGTCAATAGGTGTGAGAAATTGGACAATTCAAGTTCAACGGAAGTTCGTTCCTAATTCGAGTGGTTGGTGTATTCCATACTTCTAGCGATTTGATTCCACTCAAAACTCACCAAATGACTCCTCCCACCATATTACGTTGTTGTCCAAGTTTTGGGCTCGATCTGAAATCAATAGGTGTGACAAATTTGACAATTCAAGTTCAACGGCAGTTCGTTCCTAATTGGAGTGGTGGGTGTATTCCATACTTTTAGCAATTGGGTTTCACTCAAAACTCACCAAAGGACTGCTCCCACCATATTATGATGTTGTCCAAGTTTTGGGCTCGATCCGAAATCAATAGGTGTGAGAAATTGGACAATTCAAGTTCAACGGCAGTTCGTTCCTAATTGGAGTGGTTGGTGTATTCCAGACTTATGGCGATTGGATTTCACTCAAAACTCACCAAATGACTCCTCCCACCATATTATGATGTTGCCCAAGTTTTGGGCTCGATCCGAAATCAATAGGTGTGAGACATTGGACAATTCAAGTTCAACGGCAGTTCGTTCCTAATTGGAGTGGTTGGTGTATTCCATACATCTACCGATTGGATTTCCCTCAAAACTCACCAAATGACTCCTCCCACCACATTATGATGTTGCCCAAGTTTTGGGCTCGATCCGAAATCAATAGGGGTTCCAAATTGGACAATTCAAGTTCAACGGCAGTTCGTTCCTAATTGGAGTGGTTGGTGTATTCCATACTTCTAGCGTTTGGATTTCACTCAAAACTCACGAAATGACTCCTCCCACCATATTATGATGTTGCCCAAGTTTTGGGCTCGATCCGAAATCAATAGGTGTTCGAAATTGGACAATTCAAGTTCAACGGCAGTTCGTTCCTAATTGGAGTGGTTGGTGTATTCCATACTTGTAGCGATTGGGTTTCACTCAAAACTAACCAAATGACTCCTCCCACCATATTATGATGTTGCCCAAGTTTTGGGCTCGATCCGAAATCAATAGATGTGAGAAATTGGACAACTCAAGTTCAACGGCAGTTCGTTCCTAATTGGAGTGGTTGGTGTATTCCATACATCTACCGATTGGATTTCACTCAAAACTCACCAAATGACTCCTCCCACCATATTATGATGTTGCCCAAGTTTTGGGCTCGATCCGAAATCAATAGGTGTTCGAAATTGGACAATTCAAGTTCAACGGCAGTTCGTTCCTAATTGGAGTGGTTGGTGTATTCCATACTTCTAGCGATTGGATTTCACTCAAAACTCACCAAATGAATCCTCCCACCATATTATGATGTTGCACAAGTTTGGGGTTCGATCCGAAATGAATAGGTGTGAGAAATTGGACAATTCAAGTTCAACGGCAGTTCGTTCCTAATTGGAGTGGTTGCTGTATTCCAGACTTATGGCGATTGGATTTCACTCAAAACTCACCAAATGACTCCTCCCACCATATTATGATGTTGCCCAAGTTTTGGGCTCGATCCGAAATCAATAGGTGTGAGACATTGGACAATTCAAGTTCAACGGCAGTTCGTTCCTAATTGGAGTGGTTGGTGTATTCCATACATCTACCGATTGGATTTCCCTCAAAACTCACCAAATGACTCCTCCCACCACATTATGATGTTGCCCAAGTTTTGGGCTCGATCCGAAATCAATAGGGGTTCCAAATTGGACAATTCAAGTTCAACGGCAGTTCGTTCCTAATTGGAGTGGTTGGTGTATTCCATACTTCTAGCGTTTGGATTTCACTCAAAACTCACCAAATGACTCCTCCCACCATATTATGATGTTGCCCAAGTTTTGGGCTCGATCCGAAATCAATAGGTGTTCGAAATTGGACAATTCAAGTTCAACGGCAGTTCGTTCCTAATTGGAGTGGTTGGTGTATTCCATACTTGTAGCGATTGGGTTTCACTCAAAACTAACCAAATGACTCCTCCCACCATATTATGGTGTTGCCCAAGTTTTGGGCTCGATCCGAAATCAATAGATGTGAGAAATTGGACAATTCAAGTTCAACGGCAGTTCGTTCCTAATTGGAGTGGTTGGTGTATTCCATACATCTATCGATTGGATTTCACTCAAAACTCACCAAATGACTCCTCCCACCATATTATGATGTTGCCCAAGTTTTGGGCTCGATCCGAAATCAATAGGTGTTCGAAATTGGACAATTCAAGTTCAACGGCAGTTCGTTCCTAATTGGAGTGGTTGGTGTATTCCATACTTCTAGCGATTGGATTTCACTCAAAACTCACCAAATGAATCCTCCCACCATATTATGATGTTGCACAAGTTTGGGGTTCGATCCGAAATGAATAGGTGTGAGAAATTGGACAATTCAAGTTCAACAACAGTTCGTTCCTAATGGGAGTGGTTGGTGTATTCCATACTTCTAGCGATTGGATTTCACTCAAAACTCACCAAATGACTCCTCCCACCATATTATGATGTTGCCCAAGTTTTGGGCTCGATCCGAAATCAATAGGTGTGAGAAATTCGACAATTCACGTTCAACGGCAGTTCGTTCCTAATTGGAGTGGTTGGTGTTTTCCCTCCTTCTAGCGATTGGATTTCACTCAAAACTCACCTAATGACTCCGCCCACCATATTATGATGTTTCCCAAGTTTTGGGCTCGATCCGAAATCAATAGGTGTTCCAAATTGGACAATTCAAGTTCACCGGCAGTTCGTTCCTAATTGGTGTGGTTGGTGTATTCCATACTTCTAGATCTTGGATTTCACTCAAAACTCACCAAATGACTCGTCCCACCATATTATGATGTTACCCAAGTTTTGGGCTCGATACGAAATCAATAGGTGTGACAAATTGGACAATTCAAGTTCAACGGCAGTTCGTTCCTAATTGGAGTGGTTGGTGTATTCCCTCCTTCTAGCGATTGGATTTCACTCAAAACTCACCTAATGACTCCGCCCACCATATTATGATGTTTCCCAAGTTTTGGGCTCGATCCGAAATCAATAGGTGTTCCAAATTGGACAATTCAAGTTCAACGGCAGTTCGTTCCTAGTTGGAGTGGTTGGTGTATTCCATACTTCTAGCGATTGGATTTCACTCAAAACTCACCAAATGACTCCTCCCACCATGTTATGATGTTGCCCAAGTTTTGGGCTCGATTCGAAATCAATAGGTGTGAGAAATTGGACAATTCAAGTTCAACGGAAGTTCGTTCATAATTGGACTGGTCGGTGTATTCCATACTTCTAGCGATAGAATTTCACTCAAAACTCACCAAAAGACTCCTCCCACCATATTATAATGTTGCCCAAGTTTTGGGCTCGATCCGAAATCAATAGGTGTTCCAAATTGGACAATTCAAGTTCAACGGAAGTTCGTTCCTAATTAGAGTGGTTGGTGTATTCCATACTTCTAGCGATTGGATTTCACTCAAAACTCACCAAATGACTCCTCCCACCATATTATGATGTTGTCCAAGTTTTGGGCTCGATCCGAAATCAATAGGTGTGAGAAATTGGACAATTCAAGTTCAACGGAAGTTCGTTCCTAATTAGAGTGGTTGGTGTATTCCATACTTCTAGCGATTGGATTTCACTCAAAACTCACCAAATGACTCCTCCCACCATATTATGATGTTGTCCAAGTTTTGGGCTCGATCCGAAATCAATAGGTGTGAGAAATTGGACAATTCAAGTTCAACGGCAGTTCGTTCCTAATTGGAGTGGTTGGTGTATACCATACTTCTAGCGATTGGATTTCACTCAAAACTCACCAAACAACTCCTCCCACCATATTATGATGTTGCCCAAGTTTTGGGCTCGATCCGAAATCAATAGGTGTTCCAAATTGGACAATTCAAGTTCAACGTCAGTTCGTTCCAAATTGGAGTGGTTGGTGTATTCCAAACCTGTAGCGATTGGATTTCACTCAAAACTCCCCAAATGACTCCTCCCACCATATTATGAAGTTGCCCAAGTTTTGGGCTCGATCGGAAATCAATAGGTGTGAGAAATTCGACAATTCAAGTTCAACGGCAGTTCGTTCCTAATTGGAGTGGTTGGTGTATTCCATACTTCTAGCGATTGGATTTCACTCAAAACTTCCCAAATGACTCCCCCCACCATATTATGAAGTTGCCCAAGTTTTGGGCTCGATCCGAAATCAATAGGTGTGAGAAATTCGACAACTGAAGTTCAACGGAACTTCGTTCCTAATTGGAGTGGTTGCTGTATTCCAAACCTCTAGCGATTGGATTTCACTCAAAACTCCCCAAATGACTCCTCCCACCATATTATGAGGTTGCCCAAGTTTTGGGCTCGATCGGAAGTCAATAGGTGTGAGCAATTGGACAATTCAAGTTCAACGGCATTACGTTCCTAATTGGAGTGGTTGGTGTATTCCATACTTCTAGCGATTGGATTTCACTCAAAACTCCCCAAATGACTCCCCCCACCATATTGGATTTCACTCAAAACTCCCCAAATGACTCCCCCCACCATATTATGATGTTGCCCAAGTTCTGGGATCGATCCGAAATCAATAGGTGTGAGAAATTGGACAATTCAAGTTCAGCAGCAGTTCGTTCCTAATTGGAGTGGTTGGTGTATTCCATACTTCTAGCGTTTGGATTTCACTCAAAACTCACCAAATGACTCCTCCCACCATGTTATGTTGTTGCCCAAGTTTTCGGCTCGATCCGAAATCAATAGGTGTTCCAAATTGGACAATTCAAGTTCAACGGCAGTTCGTTCCTAATTGGAGTGGTTGGTGTATTCCATACTTCTGGCGATTGGATTTCCGTCAAAACTAACCAAATGAGTCCTCCCACCATATTATGATGTTGCCCAAGTTTTGGGCTCGATCCGAAATCAATAGGTGTGAGAAATTGGACAATTCAAGTTCAACGGCAGTTCGTTCCTAATTGGAGTGGTTGGTGTATTCCATACTTCTAGCGATTGGATTTCACTCAAAACTCACCAAATGACTCCTCCCACCATATTATGATGTTGTCCAAGTTTTGGGCTCGATCCGAAATCAATAGGTGTGAGAAATTGGACAATTCAAGTTCAACGGAAGTTCGTTCCTAATTAGAGTGGTTGGTGTATTCCATACTTCTAGCGATTGGATTTCACTCAAAACTCACCAAATGACTCCTCCCACCATATTATGATGTTGTCCAAGTTTTGGGCTCGATCCGAAATCAATAGGTGTGAGAAATTGGACAATTCAAGTTCAACGGCAGTTCGTTCCTAATTGGAGTGGTTGGTGTATTCCATACTTCTAGCGATTGGATTTCACTCAAAACTCACCAAACAACTCCTCCCACCATATTATGATGTTGTCCAAGTTTTGGGCTCGATCCGAAATCAATAGGTGTGAGAAATTGGACAATTCAAGTTCAACGGAAGTTCGTTCCTAATTAGAGTGGTTGGTGTATTCCATACTTCTAGCGATTGGATTTCCCTCAAAACTCACCAAATGACTCCTCCCACCATATTATGATGTTGTCCAAGTTTTGGGCTCGATCCGAAATCAATAGGTGTGAGAAATTGGACAACTGAAGTTCAACGGAAGTTCGTTCCTAATTGGAGTGGTTGCTGTATTCCAAACCTCTAGCGATTGGATTTCACTCAAAACTCCCCAAATGACTCCTCCCACCATATTATGAGGTTGCCCAAGTTTTGGGCTCGATCGGAAGTCAATAGGTGTGAGCAATTGGACAATTCAAGTTCAACGGCATTACGTTCCTAATTGGAGTGGTTGGTGTATTCCATACTTCTAGCGATTGGATTTCACTCAAAACTCCCCAAATGACTCCCCCCACCATATTGGATTTCACTCAAAACTCCCCAAATGACTCCCCCCACCATATTATGATGTTGCCCAAGTTTTGGGATCGATCCGAAATCAATAGGTGTGAGAAATTGGACAATTCAAGTTCAGCAGCAGTTCGTTCCTAATTGGAGTGGTTGGTGTATTCCATACTTCTAGCATTTGGATTTCACTCAAAACTCACCAAATGACTCCTCCCACCATATTATGTTGTTGCCCAAGTTTTCGGCTCGATCCGAAATCAATAGGTGTTCCAAATTGGACAATTCAAGTTCAACGGCAGTTCGTTCCTAATTGGAGTGGTTGGTGTATTCCATACTTCTGGCGATTGGATTTCCGTCAAAACTAACCAAATGAGTCCTCCCACCATATTATGATGTTTCCCAAGTTTTGGGCTCGATCTGAAATCAATAGGTGTGAGAAATTGGACAATTCAAGTTCAACGGCAGTTCGTTCCTAATTGGAGTGGTTGGTGTATTCCATACTTCTAGCGATTGGATTTCACTCAAAACTCACCAAATGACTTCCCCCACCATATTATGATGTTGCCCAAGTTTTGGGCTCGATCCGAAATCAATAGGTGTTCGAAATTGGACAGTTGAAGTTCTACGGAAGTTCGTTCGTAATTGGAGTGGTTGGTGTATTCCATACTTCTAGCGATTGGATTTCACTCAACACTCACCAAATGACTTCCCCCACCATATTATGATGTTGCCCACGTTTTGGGCTCGATCCGAAATCAATAGGTGTTCGAAATTGGACAGTTGAAGTTCAACGGAAGTTCGTTCGTAATTGGAGTGGTTGGTGTATTCCATACTTCTAGCGATTGGATTTCACTCAAAACTCACCAAATGACTCCTCCCACCATATTATGTTGTTGTCCAAGTTTTGGGCTCGATCCGAAATCAATAGGTGTTCCAAATTGGACAATTCAAGTTCAACGGAAGTTCGTTCCTAATTGGAGTGGTTGGTGTATTCCATACTTCTAGCGATTGGATTTCACTCAAAACTCACCAAATGACTCCCCCCACCATATTATGATGTTGCCCAAGTTTTGGTCTCGATCCGAAATCAATAGGTGTTCCAAATTGGACAATTCAAGTTCAACGGCAGTTCGTTCCTAATTGGAGTGGTTGGTGTATTCCATACTTCTAGCGATTGGATTTCACTCAAAACTCACCAAATGACTCCTCCCACCATATTATGATGTTGCCCAAGTTTTGGGCTCGATCCGAATTCAATAGGTGTGAGAAATTGGACAATTCAAGTTCAACGGCAGTTCGTTCCTTATTGGAGTGGTTGGTGTATGTTAAGGTCATAATATCATACATATACATGCCCTATTTACTTACTTCTTTTGCTTAGTTTCCTATAATTCTGAGTTATTTGCCTCCCTTTGTGTGTTTTGTAGGCAAATAGAGCAAGATAGCATAATTCATGCAATTCAAGCATGTTAAGGCCTAATTTGGATGAATGGATGAAGAGCTTAAAGACAAACTCATTTTGGCTACAGCCCCTTGCCAGTCCAGTTCCGTAGGTCACATTGCAATATTTGTTTCAGCAACCTGCACAGCTCGGATGAGGCCGCATTTTGCATGAAAGTTGTTCCAATGGGTGTGTACTATAACATATCCAAAATTCAGCCCCATTGGATAAATATGGAGTCTGTTACCTAGCAAACACAGAGCCATGCTCAGGATGGATTTTATCAGCGCGCAAAATGAGTTAGCAATTTGTTTTGGCCTTAACTTCCTCCTCCGACCTTGGATTGGCCCAACTGATATATGGCTGGAAAGAAGACATTCCGAACTTCAAGTTTGAGTGCTTAAAGTCTTAATTTGCTTAAGGGAAGCCCAATTCGTAAGCCCTTGAAGTTTCTGGTCAAGCTGACCTCAGGATGAGCTATTGTTTCTGGTTGGAAGCTTGGTCATGGTGAGCTAGGCATGAGCTATTGAGCTGGTTCGAAGCTTGGTCATGGTGACATGAAGATGAGCTAGGGCTGCTGGTGGGATTTATTGGTGAAGTGCATCAACCAATTCAAATTTTCTAATACAAGTGCATCAACCATTTCAGATTTTATAAAACAAGTGTTGTATGCATTAGCCATATTGAATTCAGATTTTCATCTTCCTTAGGCCTATAAATAGTGAGGTTTCCCAAGCTTGTAAACACACCCCAAGGGGGGGAGCTCTCAAACACTTCTCTAGAGCTCCCTTCCCTTCTCTCCCTCAAATTTTCTTAGTTTTGCTTTCTAGTTCTCAATTCTAGCTTTCTTTAATGTTTTCTTAGTTGTAATTTATTTTTCTTGTAATGTACATTCTTTCTTAAGTATTCAAGTTTAATTAGTTTCCAAGTTCCAATTATGGTTTTTGTTCTTATTCATTATGCTTATAAGTTAATATGCTAGTTTGAATGATTGATCACCATTTAGGCTTGCATGTTAGCTATCTTGGTTTGAATTAAGATTATACACCATGCTTTAATTCGAATTGAACTATGAATAGGAAGAGTATGTATGGACATTCGAAAACAGGGATTAGATACATGCTTGGTTGTTTAAAATGTTCTTCTATGCTTAATGGGTTCCTAATGCTTAATTTTAGGTTAGACAACAAATGATCAAATTAGGGAATTAGGAACACAAGGTTATGACCACACACCATGGCTTAATCATACTTTAGCTAGAATCAATCCATTAATCTAAATTGAACTTGGGAACTTATTTGCTTGAGTTACTTTCTTATTTTCTTCCTTCTTTCATGTTCTTTTTTTTTTGTTTCTGTTTTGTGTAGGAAAACTGAATTGGATCATTCAATCACCAATCCCTGTGGAATCGACCTCGCACTTACATACGCTAAACTACCAACGGTTCGTGCACTTGCGACTATCACAAGTTGAGGATGCAGCTGAATCCATTTTGGTACAGCTGAAATCTACACAACAGTGTATTCCACACTTCTAGCGATTGGATTTCACTCAAAACTAACCAAATGACCCCTCCCACCATATTTTGATGTTGACCAAGTTTTGGGCTCGACGCGAAATCAATAGGTGTGAGAAATTGGACAATTCAAGTTCAACGGCAGTTCGTTCCTACTTGGAGTGGTTGGTGTATTCCGTACTTCTAGCGATTGGATTTCACTCAAAACTCACCAAATGACTCCTCCCACCATATTATGATGTTGCCCAAGTTTTGGGCTCGATCCGAAATCAGTAGGTGTGAGAAATTGGACAATTGAAGTTCAGCGGAAGTTCGTTCCTAATTGGAGTGGTTGGTGTTTTCCATACTTCCAGCGATTGGATTTCACTCAAAACTCACCAAATGACTCCTCCCACCATATTATGATGTTGCCCAAGTTTTGGGCTCGATCCGAAATCAATAGGTGTTCCAAATTGGACAATTCAAGTTCAACGGCAGTTCGTTCCTAATTGGAGTGGTTGGTGTATTCCGTACTTCTAGTGATTGGATTTCACTCAAAACTCACCAAATGACGCCTCCCACCATATTATGATGTTGCCCAAGTTTTGGGCTCGATCCGAAATCAATAGGTGTGAGAAATTGGACAATTGAAGTTCAGCGGAAGTTCGTTCCAAATTGGAGTGGTTGGTGTATTCCATTCTTCTAGCGATTGGATTTCTCTCAAAACTCCCCAAATGACTCCTCCCACCATATTATGATGTTGCCCAAGTTTTGGGCTCGATCCGAATTCAATAGGTGTGAGAAATTGGATAATTCAAGTTCAACGGCAGTTCGTTCCTAATTGGAGTGGTTGGTGTATTCCACACTTCTAGCGATTGGATTTCACTCAAAACTAACCAAATGACTCCTCCCACCATATTATGATGTTGCCCAAGTTTTGGGCTAGATGCGAAATCAATAGGTGTGAGAAATTGGACAATTCAAGTTCAACGGCAGTTCGTTCCTACTTGGAGTAGTTGGTGTATTCCGTACTTCTAGCGATTGGATTTCACTCAAAACTCACCAAATGACTCCTCCCACCATATTATGATGTTGCCCAAGTGTTGGGCTCGATCCGAAATCAGTAGGTGTGAGAAATTGGACAATTGAAGTTCAGCGGAAGTTCGTTCCTAATTGGAGTGGTTGGTGTTTTCCATACTTCCAGCGATTGGATTTCACTCAAAACTCACCAAATGACTCCTCCCACCATATTATGATGTTGCCCAGGTTTTGGGCTCAATCCGAAATCAATAGGTGTTCCAAATTGGACAATTCAAGTTCAACGGCAGTTCGTTCCTAATTGGAGTGGTTGGTGTATTCCATACTTCTAGCGATTGGATTTCACTCAACACTCACCAAATGACGCCTCCCACCATATTATGATGTTGCCCAAGTTTTGGGCTCGATCCGAAATCAATAGGTGTGAGAAATTGGACAATTGAAGTTCAGGGGAAGTTCGTTCCAAATTGGAGTGGTTGGTGTATTCCATTCTTCTAGCGATTGGATTTCTCTAAAAACTCCCCAAATGACTCCTCCCACCATATTATGATGTTGCCCAAGTTTTGGGCTCGATCCGAATTCAATAGGTGTGAGAAATTGGATAATTCAAGTTCAACGGCAGTTCGTTCCGAATTGGAGTGGTTGGTGTATTCCACACTTCTAGCGATTGGATTTCACTCAAAACTAACCAAATGACTCCTCCCACCATATTATGATGTTGCCCAAGTTTTGGGCTAGATGCGAAATCAATAGGTGTGAGAAATTGGACAATTCAAGTTCAACAACAGTTCGTTCCTAATTGGAGTGGTTGGTGTATTCCATACTTCTAGTGATTGGATTTCACTCAAAACTCACCAAATGACTCCTCCCACCATATTATGATGTTGCCCAAGTTTTGGGCTCGACCCGAAATCAATAGGTGTGAGAAATTGGACAATTGAAGTTCAACGGAAGTTCGTTCCTAATTGGAGTGGTTGGGGTATTCCATACTTCTACCGATTGGATTTCACTCAAAACTCACCAAATGACTCCTCCCACCATACTATTATGTTGCCCAAGTTTTGGGCTCGATCCGAATTCAATAGGTGTTCGAAATTGGACATTTCAAGTTCAACGGCAGTTCGTTCCTAATTGGAGTGGTTGGTGTATTCCAAACCTCTAGCGATTGGATTTCACTCAAAACTCACCAAATGACTCCTCCCACCATATTATGAAGTTGCCCAAGTTTTGGGCTCGATCGGAAATCAATACGTGTGAGGAATTTGACAATTCAAGTTCAACGACAGTTCGTTTCTAATTGGATTGTTTGGTGTATTCCATACTTCTAGCGATTGGATTTCACTCAAAACTCACCAAATGACTCCCCCCACCATATTATGATGTTGCCCAAGTTTTGGGCTCGATCCGAAATAAACAGGTGTTCGAAATTGGACAATTCAGGTTCAACGGCAGTTCGTTCCTAATTGGAGTGGTTGATGTATTCCATACTTCTAGCGATTGGATTTCACTCAAATCTCACCAAAAGACTCCTCCCACCATATTACGATGTTACCCAAGTTTTGGGCTCGATCCAAAATCAATAGGTGTGAGAAATTGGACAATTCAAGTTCAACGGCAGTTCGTTCCTAATTGGAGTGGTTGGTGTATTCCATACTTCTAGCGATTGGATTTCACTCAAAACTCACCAAATGACTCCTCCCACCATATTATGATGTTGCCCAAGTTTTGGGCTCGATCCAAAATCAAAAGGTGTTCGAAATTGGCAATTCAAGTTCAACGGCAGTTCGTTCCTAATTGGAGTGGTTGGTGTATTCCATACTTCCAGCGATTGGATTTCACTCAAAACTCACCAAATGACTCCTCCCACCATATTATGATGTTGCCCAAGTTTTGGGCTCGATCCGAAATCAATAGGTGTTCCAAATTGGACAATTCAAGTTCAACGGCAGTTCGTTCCTAATTGGAGTGGTTGGTATACCATTACCCTAGCGATTGGATTTCACTCAAAACTCACCAAATGACTCCTCCCACCATATTATGATGTTGCACAAGTTTAGGGTTCGATCCGAAATCGATAGGTGTGAGAAATTGGACAATTCAAGTTCAACGGCAGTTCGTTCCTAATGGGAGTGGTTGGTGTATTCCAAACTTCTAGAGAATTGGATTTCACTCAAAACTCACCAAATTACTCCTCCCACCATATTATGATGTTGCCCAAGTTTTGGGCTAGATCCGAAATCAATAGGTGTTCCAAATTGGACAATTCAAGTTCAACGGCAGTTCGTTCCTAATTGGAGTGGTTGGTGTATTCCATACTTCTAGCGATTGGATTTCACTCAAAACTCACCAAATGACTCCTCCCACCAAATTATGATGTTGACCAAGTTTTGGGCTCGATCCGAAATCAGTAGGCGTGAGAAATTAGACAATTGAAGTTCAACGGAAGTTCGTTCCTAATTGGAGTGGTTGGTGTATTCCGTACTTCTAGCGATTGGATTTCACTCAAAACCCACCAAATGACTCCTATCACGATATTATGATGTTGCCCAAGTTTTGGGATCGATCCGAAATCAGTAGGTGTGAGAAATTGGACAATTGAAGTTCAACGGAAGTTCGTTCCTAATTGGAGTGGTTGGTGTATTCCGTACTTCTAGCGATTGGATTTCACTCAAAACTCACCAAATGACTCCTCCCACCATATAATGATGTTGCCCAAGTTTTGGGCTCGATCCGAAATCAATAGGTGTTCCAAATTGGACAATTCAAGTTCAACGGCAGTTCGTTCCTAATTGGAGTGGTTGGTGTATTCCATACTTCTAGCGATTGGATTTCACTCAAAACTCACCAAATGAGTCCTCCCACCATATTACGATGTTGCCCAAGTTTTGGGCTCGATCCGAAATCAATAGGTGTTCGAAATTGGACAATTCAAGTTCAACGGCAGTTCGTTCCTAATTGGAGTGGTTGGTGTATTCCATACTTCTAGCGATTGGATTTCACTCAAAACTCACCAAATGACTCCTCCCACCATATTATGATGTTGCCCAAGTTTTGGGCTCGATCCGAAATCAATAGGTGTGAGAAATTGAACAATCCAAGTTCAACGGCAGTTCGTTCCTAATTGGAGTGGTTGGTGTATTCCGTACTTCTAGCGATTGGATTTCACTCAAAACTCACCAAATGAGTCCTCCCACCATATTACGATGTTGCCCAAGTTTTGGGCTCGATCCGAAATCAATAGGTGTTCGAAATTGGACAATTCAAGTTCAACGGCAGTTCGTTCCTAATTGGAGTGGTTGGTGTATTCCATACTTCTAGCGATTGGATTTCACTCAAAACTCACCAAATGACTCCTCCCACCATATTATGATGTTGCCCAAGTTTTGGGCTCGATCCGAAATCAATAGGTGTGAGAAATTGAACAATCCAAGTTCAACGGCAGTTCGTTCCTAATTGGAGTGGTTGGTGTATTCCGTACTTCTAGCGATTGGATTTCACTCAAAACTCACCAAATGAGTCCTCCCACCATATTACGATGTTGCCCAAGTTTTGGGCTCGATCCGAAATCAATAGGTGTTCCAAATTGGACAATTCAAGTTCAACGGCAGTTCGTTCCTAATTGGAGTGGTTGGTGTATTCCATACTTCTCGCGATTGGATTTCACTTAAAACTCACCAAATGACTTCTCCCACCACATTATGATGTTGCCCAAGTTTTGGGCTTGATCCGAAATCAATAGGTGTTCCAAATTGGACAACTCAAGTTCAACGGCAGTTCGTTCCTAATTGGAGAGGTTGGTGTATTCCATACTTCTAGCGATTGGATTTCACTCAAAACCCACCAAATGACTCCTCCCACCATATTATGATGTTGCCCAAGTTTTGGTCTCGATCCGAAATCAATAGGTGTTCCAAATTGGACAATTCAAGTTCAACGGCAGTTCGTTCCTAATTGGAGTGGTTGGGGTATTCCATACTTCTAGCGATTGGATTTCACTCAAAACTCACCAAATGACTCCTCCCACCATATTATGATGTTGCCCAAGTTTTGGGCTCGAAACGAAATCAATAGGTTTGAGAAATTGGACAATTTAAGTTCAATGGCAGTTCGTTCTTAATTGGAGTGGTTGGTGTATGCTATACTTCTAGCGATTGGATTTCACTCAAAACTCACTAAATGACTCCTCCCACCATATTATGATGTTGCCCAAGTTTTGGTCTCGATCCGAAATCAATAGGTGTTCCAAATTGGACAATTCAAGTTCAACGGCAGTTCGTTCCTAATTGGAGAGGTTGGTGTATTCCATACTTCTAGCGATTGGATTTCACTCAAAACTCACCAAATGAGTCCTCCCACCATATTACGATGTTGCCCAAGTTTTGGTCTCGATCCGAAATCAATAGGTGTTCCAAATTGGACAATTCAAGTTCAACGGCAGTTCGTTCCTAATTGGAGTGGTTGGGGTATTCCATACTTCTAGCGATTGGATTTCACTCAAAACTCACCAAATGAGTCCTCCCACCATATTACGATGTTGCCCAAGTTTTGGGCTCGATCCGAAATCAATAGGTGTTCGAAATTGGACAATTCAAGTTCAACGGCAGTTCGTTCCTAATTGGAGTGGTTGGTGTATTCCATACTTCTAGCGATTGGATTTCACTCAAAACTCACCAAATGACTCCTCCTACCATATTATGATGTTACCCAAGTTTTGGGCTCGATCCGAAATCAATAGGTGTGAGAAATTGGACAATTCAAGTTCAACGGCAGTTGGTTCCTAATTGGAGTGGTTGGTGTATTCCATATTTCTAGCGATTGGATTTCACTCAAAACTGACCAAATGACTCCTCCCACCATATTATGATGTTGCCCAAGTTTTGGGATCGAAACGAAATCAATAGGTGTGAGAAATTGGACTATTCAAGTTCAACGGCAGTTCGTTCCTAATTGGAGTGGTTGGTGTATTCCGTACATCTAGCGATTGGATTTCACTCAAAACTCACCAAATGACTCCTCCCACCACATTATGATGTTGCCCAAGTTTTGGGCTCGATCCGAAATCAATAGGTGTTCCAAATTGGACAACTCAAGTTCAACCGCAGTTCGTTCCTAATTGGAGTGGTTGGTGTATTCCATACTTCTAGCGATTGGATTTCACTCAAAACTCACCAAATGACTCCTCCCACCATATTATGATGTTGCCCAAGTTTTGGTCTCGATCCGAAATCAATAGGTGTTCCAAATTGGACAATTCAAGTTCAACGGCAGTTCGTTCCTAATTGGAGTGGTTGGTGTATTCCATACTTCTAGAGATTGGATTTCACTCAAAACTCACCAAATGACTCCTCCCACCATATTATGATGTTGCCCAAGTTTTGGGCTCGAAACGAAATCAATAGGTGTGAGAAATTGGACAATTCAAGTTCAACGGCAGTTCGTTCCTAATTGGAGTGGTTGGTGTATTCCATACTTCTAGCGATTGGATTTCACTCAAAACTCACTAAATGACTCCTCCCACCATATTATGTTGTTGCCCAAGTTTTGGTCGCGATCCGAAATCAATAGGTGTTCCAAATTGGACAATTCAAGTTCAACAGCAGTTCGTTCCTAATTGGAGTGGTTGGTGTATTCCATACTTCTAGCGATTGGATTTCACTCAAAACTCCCCAAATGACTACTCCCACCATATTATGATGTTGCCCAAGTTTTGGGCTCGATCCGAACACAATAGGTGTGAGAAATTGGACAATTTAAGTTCAACGGCAGTTCGTTCCTAATTGGAGTTGTTGGTGTATTCCATACTTCTAGCGATTGGATTTCACTCAAAACTCACCAAATGACTCCTCCCACCATATTATGATGTTGCACAAGTTTGGGGATCCATCCGAAATCAATAGGTGTGAGAAATTGGATAATTCAAGTTCAACGGCAGTTCGTTCCGAATTGGAGTGGTTGGTGTATTACATACTTCTAGCGATTGGATTTCACTCAAAACTCACCAAATGACTCCTCCCACCTTATTATGATGTTGCCCAAGTTTTGGGCTCGATCCGAAATCAATAGGTGTGAGAAATTGGACAATTCAAGTTCAACGGCAGTTCGTTCCTAATTGGAGTTGTTGGTGTATTCCATACTTCTAGCGTTTGGATTTCACTCAAAACTCACCAAATGACTCCTCCCACCATATTATGATGTTGCACAAGTTTGGGGTTCCATCCGAAATCAATAGGTGTGAGAAATTGGATAATTCAAGTTCAACGGCAGTTCGTTCCGAATTGGAGTGGTTGGTGTATTACATACTTCTAGCGATTGGATTTCACTCAAAACTCACCAAATGACTCCTCCCACCTTATTATGATGTTGCCCAAGTTTTGGGCTCGATCCGAAATCAATAGGTGTTCCAAATTGGACAATTCAAGTTCACCGGCAGTTCGTTCCTAATTGGAGTGGTTGGTGTATTCCATACTTCTAGCGATCGGATTACACTCAAAACTCACCAAATGACTCCTCCCACCATATTATGATGTTGCCCAAGTTTTGGGCTCGATCCGAAATCAATAGGTGTGAGAAATTGGACAATTCAAGTTCAACAGCAGTTCGTTCCTAATTGGAGTGGTTGGTGTATTCCATACTTCTAGCGATTGGATTTCACTCAAAACTCACTAAATGACTCCTCCCACCATATTATGATGTTGCCCAAGTTTTGGTCGCGATCCGAAAGCAATAGGTGTTCCAAATTGGACAATTCAAGTTCAACGGCAGTTCGTTCCTAATTGGAGTGGTTGGTGTATTCCATACTTCTAGCGATTGGATTTCACTCAAAACTCACCAAATGACTCCTCCCACCATATTATGATGTTGCCCAAGTTTTGGGCTCGATCCGAACTCAATAGGTGTGAGAAATTGAACAATTTAAGTTCAATGGCAGTTCGTTCCTAATTGGAGCGTTTGGTGTATTCCATACTTCTAGCGATTGGATTTCACTCAAAACTCACCAAATGACTCCTCCCACCATATTATGATGTTGCCAAAGTTAGGGGTTCGATCTGAAATCAATAGGAGTGAGAAATTGGACAATTCAAGTTCAACGGCAGTTCGTTCCTAATTGGAGTGGTTGGTGTATTCCATACTTCTAGCGATTGGATTTCACTCAAAACTCACCAAATGACTCCTCCCACCATATTATGATGTTGCCCAAGTTTTGGGCTCGATCCGAAATCAATAGGTGTAAGAAATTGAACAATTCAAGTTCAACGGCAGTTCGTTCCTAATTGGAGTGGTTGGTGTATTCCATACTTCTAGAGATTGGATTTCACTCAAAACTCACCAAATGACTCCTCCCACCATATTATGATGTTGCCCAAGTTTTGGGCTCGAAACGAAATCAATAGGTGTGAGAAATTGGACAATTCAAGTTCAACGGCAGTTCGTTCCTAATTGGAGTGGTTGGTGTATTCCATACTTCTAGCGATTGGATTTCACTCAAAACGCACCAAATGACTCCTCCCACCATATTATGATGTTGCCCAAGTTTTGGGCTCGATCCGAAATCAATAGGTGTGAGAAATTGGACAATTCAAGTTCAACGGCAGTTCGTTCCTAATTGGAGTGGTTGGTGTATTCCATACTTCTAGCGATTGGATTTCACTCAAAACTCACTAAATGACTCCTCCCACCATATTATGTTGTTGCCCAAGTTTTGGTCGCGATCCGAAATCAATAGGTGTTCCAAATTGGACAATTCAAGTTCAACAGCAGTTCGTTCCTAATTGGAGTGGTTGGTGTATTCCATACTTCTAGCGATTGGATTTCACTCAAAACTCCCCAAATGACTACTCCCACCATATTATGATGTTGCCCAAGTTTTGGGCTCGATCCGAACACAATAGGTGTGAGAAATTGGACAATTTAAGTTCAACGGCAGTTCGTTCCTAATTGGAGTTGTTGGTGTATTCCATACTTCTAGCGATTGGATTTCACTCAAAACTCACCAAATGACTCCTCCCACCATATTATGATGTTGCCCAAGTTTTGGTCTCGATCCGAAATGAATAGGTGTGAGAAATTGGACAATTCAAGTTCAACGACAGTTCGTTCCTAATTGGAGTGGTTGGTGTATTCCATACTTCTAGCGATTAGATTTCACTCAAAACTCACCAAATGACTCCTCCCACCATATTATGATGTTGCCCAAGTTTTGGGCTCGATCCGAAATGAATAGGTGTGAGAAATTGGACAATTCAAGTTCAACGGCAGTTCGTTCCTAATTGGAGTGGTTGGTGTATTCCATACTTCTAGCGATTGGATTTCACTCAAAACTCACTAAATGACTCCTGCCACCATATTATGATGTTGCCCAAGTTTTGGTCTCGATCCGAAATCAATAGGTGTTCCAATTTGGACAATTCAAGTTCAACGGCAGTTCGTTCCTAATTGGAGTGGTTGGTGTATTCCATACTTCTAGCGATTGGATTTCACTCAAAACTCACCAAATGACTCCTCCCACCATATTATGATGTTGCCCAAGTTTTGGGCTCGATCCGAAATCAATAGGTGTGAGAAATTGGACAATTCAAGTTCAACGGCAGTTCATTCCTAATTGGAGTGGTTGGTGTATTCCACAATTCTAGCGATTGGATTTCACTGAAAACTCACCAAATGACTCCCCCCACCATATTATGACGTTGCCCAAGTTTTGGGCTCGATCCGAAATCAATAGGTGTTCCAAATTGGACAATTCAACTTCAATGGCAGTTCGTTCCTAATTGGAGTGGTTGGTGTATTCCATACTTCTAGCGATTAGATTTCACTCAAAACTCACCAAATGACTCCTCCCACCATATTATGGTGTTGCCCAAGTTTTGGGCTCGATCCGAAATGAATAGGTGTGAGAAATTGGACAATTCAAGTTCAACGGCAGTTCGTTCCTAATTCGAGTGGTTGGTGTATTCCATACTTCTAGCGATTGGATTTCACTCAAAACTCACTAAATGACTCCTGCCACCATATTATGATGTTGCCCAAGTTTTGGTCTCGATCCGAAATCAATAGGTGTTCCAATTTGGACAATTCAAGTTCAACGGCAGTTCGTTCCTAATTGGAGTGGTTGGTGTATTCCATACTTCTAGCGATTGGATTTCACTCAAAACTCACCAAATGACTCCTCCCACCATATTATGATGTTGCCCAAGTTTGGGGTTCCGTACGAAATCAATAGGTCTTCCAAATTGGACAATTCAAGTTCAACGGCAGTTCGTTCCTAATTGGAGTGGTTGGTGTATTACATACTTCTAGCGATTGGATTTCACTCAAAACTCACCAAATGACTCCTCCCACCATATTCTGATGTTGCCCAAGTTTTGGGCTCGATCCGAAATCAATAGGAGTGAGAAATTGGACAATTCAAGTTCAACGGCAGTTCGTTCCTAATTGGAGTGGTTGGTGTATTCCATACTTCTAGCGATTGGATTTCACTCAAAACTCACCAAATGACTCCTCCCACCATATTATGATGTTGCCCAAGTTTTGGGCTCGATCCGAAATCAATAGGTGTTCCAAATTGGACAATTCAAGTTCAACGGCAGTTCGTTCTTAATTGGAGTGGTTGGTGTATTCCATACTTCTAGCGATTGGATTTCACTGAAAACTCACCAAATGACTCCCCCCACCATATTATGACGTTGCCCAAGTTTTGGGCTCGATCCGAAATCAATAGGTGTTCCAAATTGGACAATTCAACTTCAATGGCAGTTCGTTCCTAATTGGAGTGGTTGGTGTATTACATACTTCTAGCGATTGGATTTCACTCAAAACTCACCAAATGACTCCTCCCACCTTATTATGATGTTGCCCAAGTTTTGGGCTCGATCCGAAATCAATAGGTGTGAGAAATTGGACAATTCAAGTTCAACGGCAGTTCGTTCCTAATTGGAGTTGTTGGTGTATTCCATACTTCTAGCGATTGGATTTCACTCAAAACTCACCAAATGACTCCTCCCACCATATTATGATGTTGCACAAGTTTGGGGTTCCATCCGAAATCAATAGGTGTGAGAAATTGGATAATTCAAGTTCAACGGCAGTTCGTTCCGAATTGGAGTGGTTGGTGTATTACATACTTCTAGCGATTGGATTTCACTCAAAACTCACCAAATGACTCCTCCCACCTTATTATGATGTTGCCCAAGTTTTGGGCTCAATCCGAAATCAATAGGTGTTCCAAATTGGACAATTCAAGTTCACCGGCAGTTCGTTCCTAATTGGAGTGGTTGGTGTATTCCATACTTCTAGCGATCGGATTACACTCAAAACTCACCAAATGACTCCTCCCACCATATTATGATGTTGCCCAAGTTTTGGGCTCGATCCGAAATCAATAGGTGTGAGAAATTGGACAATTCAAGTTCAACAGCAGTTCGTTCCTAATTGGAGTGGTTGGTGTATTCCATACTTCTAGCGATTGGATTTCACTCAAAACTCACTAAATGACTCCTCCCACCATATTATGATGTTGCCCAAGTTTTGGTCGCGATCCGAAAGCAATAGGTGTTCCAAATTGGACAATTCAAGTTCAACGGCAGTTCGTTCCTAATTGGAGTGGTTGGTGTATTCCATACTTCTAGCGATTGGATTTCACTCAAAACTCACCAAATGACTCCTCCCACCATATTATGATGTTGCCCAAGTTTTGGGCTCGATCCGAACTCAATAGGTGTGAGAAATTGAACAATTTAAGTTCAATGGCAGTTCGTTCCTAATTGGAGCGTTTGGTGTATTCCATACTTCTAGCGATTGGATTTCACTCAAAACTCACCAAATGACTCCTCCCACCATATTATGATGTTGCCAAAGTTAGGGGTTCGATCTGAAATCAATAGGAGTGAGAAATTGGACAATTCAAGTTCAACGGCAGTTCGTTCCTAATTGGAGTGGTTGGTGTATTCCATACTTCTAGCGATTGGATTTCACTCAAAACTCACCAAATGACTCCTCCCACCATATTATGATGTTGCCCAAGTTTTGGGCTCGATCCGAAATCAATAGGTGTGAGAAATTGGACAATTCAAGTTCAACGGCAGTTCGTTCCTAATTGGAGTGGTTGGTGTATTCCATATTTCTAGCGATTGGATTTCACTCAAAACTCACGAAATGACTCCTCCCATCATATTATGATGTTGCACAAGTTTGGGGTTCCGTACGAAATCAATAGGTGTTCCAAATTGGACAATTCAGGTTCAACAGCAGTTCGTTCCTAATTGGATTGGTTGGTGTATTCCATACTTCTAGCGATTGGATTTCACTCAAAACTCGCCAAAGGACTCCTCCCACCATATTATGACGTTGCCCAAGTTAGGGGCTCGATCCGAAATCAATAGGTGTGAGAAATTGGACAATTCAAGTTCAACGGCAGTTCGTTCCTAATTGGAGTGGTTGGTGTATTCCGTGCTTCTAGCGATTGGATTTCACTCAAAACGCACCAAATGACTCCTCCCACCATATTATGATGTTGCCCAAGTTTTGGGCTCGATCCGAAATCAATAGGTGTGAGAAATTGAACAATTCAAGTTCAACGGCAGTTCATTCCTAATTGGAGTGGTTGGTGTATTCCATACTTCTAGCGATTGGATTTCACTGAAAACTCACCAAATGACTCCCCCCACCATATTATGACGTTGCCCAAGTTTTGGGCTCGATCCGAAATCAATAGGTGTTCCAAATTGGACAATTCAACTTCAATGGCAGTTCGTTCCTAATTGGAGTGGTTGGTGTATTCCATACTTCTAGCGATTAGATTTCACTCAAAACTCACCAAATGACTCCTCCCACCATATTATGATGTTGCCCAAGTTTTGGGCTCGATCCGAAATGAATAGGTGTGAGAAATTGGACAATTCAAGTTCAACGGCAGTTCGTTCCTAATTGGAGTGGTTGGTGTATTCCATACTTCTAGCGATTGGATTTCACTCAAAACTCACTAAATGACTCCTGCCACCATATTATGATGTTGCCCAAGTTTTGGTCTCGATCCGAAATCAATAGGTGTTCCAATTTGGACAATTCAAGTTCAACGGCAGTTCGTTCCTAATTGGAGTGGTTGGTGTATTACATACTTCTAGCGATTGGATTTCACTCAAAACTCACCAAATGACTCCTCCCACCATATTCTGATGTTGCCCAAGTTTTGGGCTCGATCCGAAATCAATAGGAGTGAGAAATTGGACAATTCAAGTTCAACGGCAGTTCGTTCCTAATTGGAGTGGTTGGTGTATTCCATACTTCTAGCGATTGGATTTCACTCAAAACTCACCAAATGACTCCTCCCACCATATTATGATGTTGCCCAAGTTTTGGGCTCGATCCGAAATCAATAGGTGTTCCAAATTGGACAATTCAAGTTCAACGGCAGTTCGTTCTTAATTGGAGTGGTTGGTGTATTCCATACTTCTAGCGATTGGATTTCACTGAAAACTCACCAAATGACTCCCCCCACCATATTATGACGTTGCCCAAGTTTTGGGCTAGATCCGAAATCAATAGGTGTTCCAAATTGGACAATTCAACTTCAATGGCAGTTCGTTCCTAATTGGAGTGGTTGGTGTATTCCATACTTCTAGCGATTGGATTTCACTCAAAACTCACCAAATGACTCCTCCCACCATATTACGATGTTGCCCAAGTTTTGGGCTCGATCCGAAATCAATAGGTGTGAGAAATTGAACAATTCAAGTTCAACGGCAGTTCGTTCCTAGTTGTAGTGGTTGGTGTATTCCATACTTCTAGCGATTGGATTTCACTCAAAACTCACGAAATGACTCCTCCCAACGTATTATGATGTTGCACAAGTTTGGGGTTCCATACGAAATCAATAGGTGTGAGAAATTGAACAATTCAAGTTCAACGGCAGTTCGTTCCTAATTGGAGTTGTTGGTGTATTCCATACTTCTAGCAATTGGATTTCACTCAAAACTCACCAAATGACTCCTCCCACCATATTATGATGTTGCCCAAGTTTTGGGCTCGATCCGAAATCAATAGGTGTTCCAAATTGGACAATTCAAGTTCAACGGCAGTTCGTTCCTAATTGGAGTGGTTGGTGTATTCCATACTTCTCGCGATTGGATTTCACTTCAAACTCACCAAATGACTCCTCCCACCACATTATGATGTTGCCCAAGTTTTGGGCTCGATCCGAAATCAATAGGTGTTCGAAATTGGACAATTCATGTTCAACGGCAGTTCGTTCCTAATTGGAGTGGTTGGTGTATTACATACTTCTAGTGATTGGATTTCACTCAAAACTCACCAAATGACTCCTCCCACCATATTATGATGTTGCCCAAGTTTTGGTCTCGATCCGAAATCAATAGGTGTTTCAAATTGGACAATTCAAGTTCAACGGCAGTTCGTTCCTAATTGGAGTGGTTGGTGTATTCCATACTTCTAGCGATTGGATTTCACTCAAAACTCACGAAATGACTCCTCCCATCATATTATGATGTTGCACAAGTTTGGGGTTCCATACGAAATCAATAGGTGTTCCAAATTGGACAATTCAGGTTCAACGGCAGTTCGTTCCTAATTGGAGTGGTTGGTGTATTCCATACTTCTAGCGATTGGATTTCACTCAAAACTAAACAAATGACTCCTCCCACCATATTATGATGTTGCCCAAGTTTTGGGCTCGATCCGAAATCAATAGGTGTGAGAAATTGGACAATTCAAGTTCAACGGCAGTTCGTTCCTAATTGGAGTGGTTGGTGTATTCCATTCTTCTAGCGATTGGATTTCACTCAAAACTCACCAAATGACTCCTCCCACCATATTATGATGTTGCCCAAGTTTTCGGCTCGATCCGAAATCAACAGGTGTGAGAAATTGGACAATTTAAGTTCAACGGCAGTTCGTTCCTAGTTGTAGTGGTTGGTGTATTCCATACTTCTAGCGATTGGATTTCACTCAAAACTCACGAAATGACTCCTCCCATCATATTATGATGTTGCACAAGTTTGGGGTTCCATACGAAATCAATAGGTGTGAGGAATTGGACAATTAAGGTTCAACGGCAGTTCGTTCCTAATTGGTGTGGTTGGTGTATTCCATACTTCTAGCGATTGGATTTCACTCAAAACTCACCAAATGACTCCTCCCACCATATTATGATGTTGCCCAAGTTTTGGGCTCGATCCGAAATCAATAGATGTGAGAAATTGAACAATTCAAGTTCAACGGCAGTTCGTTCCTAATTGGAGTTGTTGGTGTATTCCATACTTCTAGCGATTGTATTTCACTCAAAACTCACCAATTGACTCCTCCCACCATATTACTATGTTGCCCATGTGTTGGGCTCGATCAGAAATCAATAGGTGTTCCAAATTGGACAATTCCAGTTCAACGGCAGTTCGTTCCTAATTGGAGTGGTTGGTGTATTCCATACTTCTCGCGATTGGATTTCACTTAAAACTCACCAAATGACTCCTCCCACCACATTACGATGTTGCCCAAGTTTTGGGCTCGATCCGAAATCAATAGGTGTTCCAAATTGGACAATTCAAGTTCAACGGCAGTTCGTTCCTAATTGGAGTGGTTGGTGTATTACATACTTCTAGCGATTGGATTTCACTCAAAACTCTCCAAATGACTCCTCCCACCATATTATGATGTTGCCCAAGTTTTGGGCTCGATCCGAAATCAATAGGTGTGAGAAATTGGACAATTCAAGTTCAACGGCAGTTCGTTCCTAATTGGAGTGGTTGGTGTATTCCATACTTCTAGCGATTGGATTTCACTCAAAACTCACCAAATGACTCCTCCCACCATATTATGACGTTGCCCAAGTTTTCTGCTCGATCCGAAATCAACAGGTGTGAGAAATTGGACAATTTAAGTTCAACGGCAGTTCGTTCCTAATTGTAGTGGTTGGTGTATTCCATACTTCTAGCAATTGGATTTCACTCAAAACTCACGAAATGACTCCTCCCATCATATTATGATGTTGCACAAGTTTGGGGTTCCATACGAAATCAATAGGTGTGAGGAATTGGACAATTAAGGTTCAACGGCAGTTCGTTCCTAATTGGAGTGGTTGGTGTATTCCATACTTCTAGCGATTGGATTTCACTCAAAACTCACTAAATGACTCCTCCCATCATATTATGATGTTGCACAAGTTTGGGGCTCGATCCGAAATCAATAGGTGTGAGGAATTGGACAATTAAGGTTCAACGGCAGTTCGTTCCTAATTGGAGTGGTTGGTGTATTCCACACTTCTAGCGATTGGATTTCACTCAAAACTCACTAAATGACTCCTCCCATCATATTATGATGTTGCACAAGTTTGGGGTTCCATACGAAATCAATAGGTGTTCCAAATTGGACAATTCAGGTTCAACGGCAGTTCGTTCCTAATTGGAGTGGTTGGTGTATTCCATACTTCAAACGATTGGATTTCACTCAAAACTCACAAAATGACTCCTCCCATCATATTATGATGTTGCACAAGTTTGGGGTTCCATACGCAATCAATAGGTGTTCCAAATTGGACAATTCAGGTTCAACGGCAGTTCGTTCCTAATTGGAGTGGTTGGTGTATTCCATACTTCTAGCGATTGGATTTCACTCAACACTCACCAAATGACTCCTCCCACCATATTATGATGTTGCCCAAGTTAGGGGCTCGATCCGAAATCAATAGGTGTGAGGAATTGGACAATTCAAAATCAACGGCAGTTCGTTCCTAATTGGAGTGGTTGGTGTATTCCATACTTCTAGCGATTGGATTTCACTCAAAACTCACTAAATGACTCCTCCCACCATATTATGATGTTGCCCAAGTTTTGGTCTCGATCCGAAATCAATAGGTGTTCCAAATTGGACAATTCAAGTTCAACGGCAGTTCGTTCCTAATTGGAGTGGTTGGTGTATTCCATACTTCTAGCGATTGGATTTCACTCAAAACTCACCAAATGACTCCTCCCACCATATTATGATGTTGCCCAAGTTTTGGGCTCGATCCGAAATCAATAGGTGTGAGAAATTGGACAATTCAAGTTCAACGGCAGTTCGTTCCTAATTGGAATGGTTGGTGTATTCCACACTTCTAACGATTGGATTTCACTCAAAACTCACCAAATGACTCCTCCCAACATATTATGATGTTGCCCAAGTTTTGGGCTCGATACGAAATCAATTGGTGTGAGAAATTGAACAATTCAAGTGCAACGGCAGTTCGTTCCTAATTGGAGTGGTTGGTGTATTCCTTACTTCTAGCGATTGGATTTCACTCAAAACTCACCAAATGACTCCTCCCATCATATTATGATGTTGCCCAAGTTTTGGGCTCGATCCGAAATCAATAGGTGTTCCAAATTGGACAATTCAAGTTCAACGGCAGTTCGTTCCTAATTGGAGTGGTTGGTGTATTCCATTACCCTAGCGATTGGATTTCACTTAAAACTCACCAAATGACTCCTACCACCATATTATGGTGTTGCCCAAGTTTTGGGCTTGATCCGAAATCAATAGGTGTTCCAAATTGGACAATTCAAGTTCAACGGCAGTTCGTTCCTAATTGGAGTGGTTGGTGTATTCCATACTTCTAGCGATTGGATTTCACTCAAAACTCACCAAATGACTCCTCCCACCATATTATGACGTTGCCCAAGTTAGGGGCTCGATACGAAATCAATAGGTGTGAGAAATTGGACAATTCAAGTTCAACGGCAGTTCGTTCCTAATTGGAGTGGTTGGTGTATTCCATACGTCAAGCGATTGGATTTCACTCAAAACTCACCAAATGACTCCGCCCACCATATTATGATGTTGCCCAAGTTTTGGGCTCGATCTGAAATCAATAATTGTGAGAAATTGGACAATTTAAGTTCAACGGCAGTTCGTTCCTAATTGGGATGGTTGGTATATTCCATACTTCTACCGATTGGATTTCACTCAAACCTCACCAAATGACTACTCCCACTATATTATGATGTTGCCCAAGTTTGGGGCTCGATCAGAAATCAATAGGTGTTCCAAATTGGACAATTCAAGTTCAACGGCAGTTCGTTCCTAATTGGAGTGGTTGGTGTATTCCATACTTCTAGCAATTGGATTTCACTCAAAACTCACCAAATGACTCCTCCCACCATATTATGATGTTGCCCAAGTTAGGGGCTCGATACGAAATCAATAGGTGTGAGAAATTGGACAATTCAAGTTCAACGGCAGTTCGTTCCTAATTGGAGTGGTTGGTGTATTCCATACTTCTAGAGATTGGATTTCACTCAAAACTCACCAAATGACTCCTCCCACCATATTACGACGTTGCCCCAGTTTTGGGCTCGATCCGAAATCAATAGGTGTTCCAAATTGGACAATTCAAGTTCAACGGCAGTTCGTTCCTAATTGGAGTGGTTGGTGTATTCCATACTTCTCGCGATTGGATTTCACTCAAAACTCACCAAATGACTCCTCCCAACATATTACGATGTTGCCCAAGTTTTGGGCTCGATCCGAAATCAATAGGTGTGAGAAATTGAACAATTCAAGTTCAACGGCAGTTCGTTCCTAATTGTAGTGGTTGGTGTATTCCATACTTCTAGCGATTGGATTTCACTCAAAACTCACCAAATGACTCTTCCCACCATATTATGATGTTGCCCAAGTTTTGGGCTCGATCCGAAATCAATAGGTGTGAGAAATTGGACAATTCAAGTTCAACGGCAGTTCGTTCCTAATTGGAGTGGTGGGTCAATTCCATACTTCTAGCGATTGGATTTCACTCAAAACTCACCAAATGACTCCTCCCAACGTATTATGTTGTTGCCCAAGTCTTGGGCCCGATCCGAAATCAATAGGTGTGAGAAATTGAACAATTCAAGTTCAACGGCAGTTCGTTCCTAATTGTAGTGGTTGGTGTATTCCATACTTCTAGCATGATTTCACTCAAAACTCACCAAATGACTCCTCCCACCATATTACGATGTTGCCCAAGTTTTGGGCTCGATCCGAAATCAATAGGTGTTCCAAATTGGACAATTCAAGTTCAACAGCAGTTCGTTCCTAATTGGAGTGGTTGGTGTATTCCATACTTCTCGTGATTGGATTTCACTCAAAACTCACCAAATGACTCCTCCCAACATATTACGATGTTGCACAAGTTTTGGGCTCAATCCGAAATCAATAGGTGTGAGAAATTGAACAATTCAAGTTCAACGGCAGTTCGTTCCTAATTGTAGTGGTTGATGTATTCCATACTTCTAGCGATTGGATTTCACTCAAAACTCACCAAATGACTCCTCCCACCATATTACGATGTTGCCCAAGTTTTGGTCTCGATCCGAAATCAATAGGTGTGAGAAATTGGACAATTCAAGTTCAACGGCAGTTCGTTCCTAATTGGAGTGGTTGGTGTATTCCATACCTCTCGCGATTGGATTTCACTTAAAACTCACCAAATGACTCCTCCCACCACATTACGATGTTGCCCAAGTTTTGGGCTCGATCCGAAATCAATAGGTGTTCCAAATTAGACAATTCAAGTTCAACGGCAGTTCGTTCCTAATTGGAGTGGTTGGTGTATTACATACTTCTAGCGATTGGATTTCACTCAAAACTCACGAAATGACTCCTCCCATCATATTATGATGTTGCACAAGTTTGCGGTTCCATACGAAATCAATAGGTGTGAGAAATTGGCCAATTCAGGTTCAATGGCAGTTCGTTCCTAATTGGAGTGGTTGGTGTATTCCATACTTCAAGCGATTGGATTTCACTCAAAAATCACCAAATGACTCCTCCCACCATATTATGATGTTGCCCAAGTTTTGGGCTCGATCCAAAATCAATAGGTGTTCCAAATTGAACAATTCAAGTTCAACGGCAGTTCGTTCCTAATTGGAGTGGTTGGTGTATTCCATACTTCTAGCGATTGGATTTCACTCAAAACTCACTAAATGACTCCTCCCACCATATTATGATGTTGCCCAAGTTTTGGGCTTGATCCGAAATCAATAGGTGTTCCAAATTGGACAATTCAAGTTCAACGGCAGTTCGTTCCTAATTGGAGTGGTTGGTGTATTCCGTACTTCTAGCAATTGGATTTCACTCAAAACTCACCAAATGACTCCTCCCACCATATTATGATGTTGCCCAAGTTAGGGGCTCGATACGAAATCAATAGGTGTGAGAAATTGGACAATTCAAGTTCAACGACAGTTCGTTCCTAATTGGAGTGGTTGGTGTATTCCATACTTCTAGCGATTGGATTTCACTCAAAACTCACGAAATGACTCCTCCCATCATATTATGATGTTGCACAAGTTTGGGGTTCCATACGAAATCAATAGGTGTTCCAAATTGGACAAATCATGTTCAACGGCAGTTCGTTCCTAATTGGAGTGGTTGGTGTATTCCATACTTCTAGCGATTGGATTTCACTCAAAACTCACCAAATGAATCCTCCCACCATATTATGATGTTGCCCAAGTTAGGGGCTCGATCCGAAATCAATAGGTGTGAGAAATTGGACAATTCAAAATCAACGGCAGTTCGTTCCTAATTGGAGTGGTTGG
Source organism: Prunus avium (assembly GCF_965620075.1). Lineage (NCBI taxonomy): Eukaryota > Viridiplantae > Streptophyta > Magnoliopsida > Rosales > Rosaceae > Prunus > Prunus avium. The sequence goes on along the minus strand of NC_142291.1, from coordinate 17,656,141 downwards.
TGTATTCCAGACTTCTAGCGATTGGATTTCACTCAAAACTCACTAAATGACTCCTCCCACCATATTATGATGTTGCCCAAGTTTTGGTCTCGATCCGAAATCAATAGGTGTTCCAAATTGGACAATTCAAGTTCAACGGCAGTTCGTTCCTAATTGGAGTGGTTGGTGTATTCCATACTTCTAGCGATTGGATTTCTCTCAAAACTCACCAAATGACTCTTCCCCCCATATTATGATGTTAGCCAAGTTTTGGGGTCGATCCGAAATCAACAGGTGTGAGAAATTGGACAATTCAAGTTCAACGACAGTTCGTTCCTAATTGGAGTGGTGGGTCTATTCCATACTTCTAGCGATTGGATTTCACTCAAAACTCCCCAAATGACTCCTCCCAACATATTATGTTGTTGCCCAAGTTTTGGGCTCGATCCGAAATCAATAGGTGTGAGAAATTGAACAATTCAAGTTCAACGGCAGTTCGTTCCTAATTGTACTGGTTGGTGTATTCCATACTTCTAGCGATTGGATTTCACTCAAAACTCACCAAATGACTCCTCCCACCATATTTCGATGTTGCCCTAGTTTTGGGCTCGATCCGAAATCAATAGGTGTTCCAAATTGGACAATTCAAGTTCAACGGCAGTTCGTTCCTAATTGGAGTGGTTGGTGGATTCCATACTTCTCGCGATTGGATTTCACTCAAAACTCACCAAATGACTTCTCCCACCATATTATGATGTTTCCCAAGTTTTGGGCTCGATCCGAACTCAATAGGTGTGAGAAATTGGACAATTCAATTTCAACGGCAGTTCGTTCCTAATTGGAGTTGTTGGTTTATTCCACACTTGTAGCGATTGGATTTCACTCAAAACTCACCAAATGACTCCTCAAACCATATTATGATGTTGCCCAAGTTTTGGGCTCCATCCGAAATCAATAAGTGTTCCAAATTGGACAATTGAAGTTCAACGGCAGTTCATTCCTAATTGGAGTGGTTGGTGTATTCCATACTTCTAGCGATTGGATTTCACTCAAAACTCACCAAATGACTCCTCCCACCACATTATGATTTTGCCCAAGTTTTGGGCTCGATCCGAAATCAATAGGTGTTCCAAATTGGACAATTCAAGTTCAACGGCAGTTCGTTCCTAATTGGAGTGGTTGGTGTATTCCACACTTCTACCGACTGGATTTCACTCAAAACACACCAAATGACTCCTCCTACCATATTATGATGTTGCCCAAGTTTGGGGCTCGATCACAAATCAATAGGTGTGAGAAATTGGACAATTCAAGTTCCACGGCAGTACGTTACTAGTTGGAGTGGTTGGTATATTCCATACTTCGACCGACTGGATTTCATTCAAAAATCACGAAATGACTCCTCCCACCATATTATGATGTTGCCCAAGTTTTGGGCTCGATCCGAAATCAATAGGTGTGAGAAATTGGACAATTCAAGTTCAACGGCAATTCGTTCCTAATTGGAGTGGTTGGTGTATGCCGTACTTCTACCGACTGGATTTCACTCAAAACTCACGAAATGACTCCTCCCACCGTATTATGATGTTGCATAAGTTTTGGGCTCGATTCGAAATCAATAGGTGTTCCAAATTGGACAATTAAAGTTCAACGGCAGTTCGTTCCTAATTGGAGTGGTTGGTGTATTCCATACTTCTAGCGATTGGATTTCACTCAAAACTCACCAAATGACTCCTCCCACCATATTATGATGTTGCCCAAGTTTTGGGCTCGATCCGAAATCAATAGGTGTGAGAAATTGGACAATTCAAGTTCAATGGCAGTTCGTTCCAAGTTGGACTGGTTGGTGTATTCCATACTTCTAGCGATTGGATTTCCCTCAAAACTCACCAAATGACAACTCCAACAATATTATGATGTTGCCCACGTTTTGGGCTCGATCCGAACTCAATAGGTGTGAGAAATTGGACAATTCAAGTTCAACGGCAGTTTGTTCCTAATCGGAGTGGTTGGTGTATTCCATACTTCTAGCGATTGGATTTCACTGAAAACTTTCCAAATGACTCCTCCCACCATATTATGATGTTGCCCAAGTTTTGGGCTCGATCCGAACTCAATAGGTGTGAGAAATTGGACAATTCAAGTTCAACGGCAGTTCGTTCCTAATTGGAGTGGTTGGTGTATTCCATACTTCTAGCTATTGGATTTCACTCAAAACTCACCAAATGACTCCTCCCAACATATTATGATGTTGCACAAGTTTGGGGTTCCATCCGAAATCAATAGGTGTGAGAAATTGGACAATTCAAGTTCAACGGCAGTTCGTTCCTACTTGGAGTGGTTGGTGTATTCCATACTTCTAGCGATTGGATTTCACTCAAAACTCACCAAATGACTCCTCCCACCATATTATGATGTTGCCCAAGTTAGGGGCTCGATACGAAATCAATAGGTGTGAGAAATTGGACAATTCAAGTTCAACGGCAGTTCGTTCCTAATTGGAGTGGTTGGTGTATTCCACACTTCTAGCGATTGGATTTCACTGAAAACTTTCCAAATGACTCCTCCCAACATATTATGATGTTGCCCAAGTTTTGGGCTCGATCCGAAATCAATAGGTGTGAGAAATTGGACAATTTAAGTTCAACGGCAGTTCGTTCCTAATTGGAGTGGTTGGTGTATTCCATGCTTCTAGCGATTGGATTTCACTGAAAAATCACCAATTGACTCCTCCCAACATATTATGATGTTGCCCAAGTTTTGGGCTCGATCCGAAATCAATATGTGTGAGAAATTGTGCAATTCAAGTTCAACGGCAGTTCGTTCCTAATTGTAGTGGTTGGTGTAGTCCATACTTCTAGCGATTGGAGTTCACTGAAAACTCACCAAATGACTCCTCCCAACATATGATGTTGTTGCCCAAGTTTTGGGCTCGATCCGAAATCCATAGGTGTGAAAAATTGAGCAATTCAAGTTCAACGGCAGTTCGTTCCTAAATGGAGTGGTTGGTGTATTCCGTACTTCTAGCGATTGGATTTCACTCAAAACTCAACAAATGACTCCTCCCACCATGTTATGACGTTGCCCAAGTTTGGAGCTCGATCCGAAGTCAATAGGTGTGAGAAATTGGACAATTCAAGTTCAACGGCAGTTCGTTCCAAATTGGAGTGGTTGGTGTATTCCATGCTTCTAGCGATTGGATTTCACTCAAAACTCACCAAATGACTCCTCCCACCATATTATGATGTTGCCCAAGTTTGGGGCTCGATCCGAAGTCAATAGGTGTGAGAAATTGGACAATTCAAGTTCAACGGCAGTTCGTTCCTAATTGGAGTGGTTGGTGTATTCCATACTTCTACCGATTGGATTTCACTCAAAACTCACCAAATGACTCCAGCCACTATAATATGACGTTGCACAAGTTTGGGGTTCGATCCGAAATCAATAGGTGTGAGAAATTGGACAATTCAAGTTCAACGGCAGTTCGTTCCTAATTGGTGTGGTTGGTGTATTTCATACTTCTAGCGATTCGATTTCACTCAAAACTCACCAAATGACTCCTCCCACCATATTATGATGTTGCCCAAGTTTTGGGCTCGATCCGAAATCAATAGGTGTGAGAAATTGGACAATTCAAGTTCAACGGTAGTTCGTTCCTAATTGGAGTGGTTGGTGTATTCCGTACTTCTAGCGTTTGGATTTCACTCAAAACTCGCCAAATGACTCCTCCCACCATAATATGATGTTGCACAAGTTTGGGGTTCGATCCGAAATCAATAGGTGTGAGAAATTGGACAATTCAAGTTCAACGGCAGTTCGTTCCTAATGGGAGTGGTTGGTGTATTCCATACTTCTAGCGATTGGATTTCACTCAAAACTCACCAAATGACTCCTCCGACCATATTATGATGTTGCCCAAGTTTTGGGCTCGATCCGAAATCAATAGGTGTGAGAAATTGGACAATTCAAGTTCAATGGCAGTTCGTTCCTAGTTGGAGTGGTTGGTGTATTCCATACTTCTAGCAATTGGATTTCACTCAAAACTCACCAAATGACTACTCCAACAATATTATGATGTTGCCCAAGTTTTGGGCTCGATCCGAACTCAGTAGGTGTGAGAAATTGGACAATTCAAGTTCAACGGTAGTTTGTTCCTAATTGGAGTGGTTGGTGTATTCCATACTTCTAGCAATTGGATTTCACTGAAAACTGTCCAAATGACTCCTCCCACCATATTATGATGTTGCCCAAGTTTTGGGCTCGATCCGAACTCAATAGGTGTGAGAAATTGGACAACTCAAGTTCAACATCAGTTCATTCCTAATTGGAGTGGTTGGTGTATTCCATACTTCTAGCGATTGGATTTCACTGAAAACTTTCCAAATGACTCCTCCCAACATATTATGATGTTGCCCAAGTTTTGGGCTCGATCCGAAATCAATAGGTGTGAGAAATTGGACAATTTAAGTTCAACGGCAGTTCGTTCCTAATTGGAGTGGTTGGTGTATTCCATACTTCTAGCGATTGGATTTCACTGAAAACTCGCCAATTGACTCCTCCCACCATATTATGACGTTGCCCAAGTTTGGGCCTCGATCCGAAATCAATAGGTGTTCCAAATTGGACAATTCAAGTGCAACGGCAGTTCGTTCCTAATTGGAGTGGTTGGTGTATTCCATGCTTCTAGCGATTGGATTTCACTCAAAACTCACCAAATGACTCCTCCCACCATATTATGATGTTGCCCAAGTTTTGGGCTCGATCCGAAATCAATAGGTGTGAGAAATTGGACAATTCAAGTTCAACGGCAGTTCGTTCCTAATTGGAGTGGTTGGTGTATTCCATACTTCTAGCGATTGGATTTCACTCAAAACCCACCAAATGACTCCTCCCACCGTAATATGATGTTGCACAAGTTTGGGGTTCGATCCGAAATCAATAGGTGTTCCAAATTGGACAATTCAAGTTCAACGGCAGTTCGTTCCTAATTGGAGTAGTTGGTGTATTCCATACTTCCAGCGATTGGTTTTCACTCAAAACTCACCAAATGACTCCTCCCATCATATTACGATGTTGCACAGGTTTGGGGTTCCGTACGAAATCAATAGGTGTGAGAAATTGGACAATTCAAGTTCAACCGCAGTTCGTTCCTAATTGGAGTGGTTGGTGTATTCCATACTTCTAGCGATTGGATTTCACTCAAAACTCAACAAAAGACTCCACCCACCATATTATGATGTTGCCCAAGTTTTGGGCTCGATCCGAAATCAATAGGTGTTCCAAATTGGACAATTCAAGTTCAACTACAGTTCGTTCCTAATAGGAGTGGTTCGTGTATTCCATACTTCTAGCGATTGGATTTCACACAAAACTCACCAAATGACTCCTCCCACCATATTATGATGTTGCCCAGGTTTGGGGCTCGATCCGAATTCAATAGGTGTGAGAAATTGGACAATTCAAGTTCAACGGCAGTTCGTTCCTAATTGGAGTGGATGGGGTATTCCATACTTCTAGCGATTGGATTTCACTCAAAACTCACTAAATGACTCTTCCCACCATATTATGATGTTGCCCAAGTTTTGGTCTCGATCCGAAATCAATAGGTGTTCCAAATTAGACAATTTAAGTTCAACGGCAGTTCGTTCCTAATAGGAGTGGTTGGTGTATTCCATACTTCTAGCGATTCGATTTCCCTGAAAACTCACCAAGTGACTCCTCCCACGATATTATGATGTTGCCCAAGTTTTGGGCTCGATATGAAATGAATAGGTGTGCGAAATTGGACAATTCAAGTTCAACGGCAGTTCGTTCCTAATTGGAGTGGTTGGTGTATTCCATACTTCTAGCGATTGGATTTCACTCAAAACTCACTAAATGACTCCTCCCACCATATTATGATGTTGCCCAAGTTTTGGTCTCGATCCGAAATAAATAGGTGTTCCAAATTGGACAATTCAAGTTCAACGGCAGTTCGTTCCTAATTGGAGTGGTTGGTGTATTCCATACTTCTAGCGATTGGATTTCACTCAAAACTCACCAAATGACTCGTCCCACCATATTATGATGTTGCCCAAGTTTTGGGCTCGATCCGAAATCAATAGGTGTTCCAAATTGTACAATTCAAGTTCAACGGCAGTTCGTTCCTAATTGGAGTGGTTGGTGTATTCCATACTTCTAGCGATTGGATTTCACACAAAACTCACCAAATGACTCCTCTTACCATATTATGATGTTGCCCAAGTTTGGGGTTCGATCCGAAATCAATAGGTGTTCCAAATTGGACAATTCAAGTTCAACGGCAGTGCGTTCCTAATTGGAGTGGTTGGGGTATTCCATACTTCTAGCGATTGGATTTCACTGAAAACTCACCAAATGACTCCTCCCACCATATTATGATGTTGCCCAAGTTTTTGGCTAGATCTGAAATGAATAGGTGTGCGAAACTGGACAATTCAAGTTCACCGGAAGTTCGTTCCTAATTGGAGTGGTTGGTGTATTCCATACTTCTAGCGATTGGATTTCACTCAAAACTCACCAAATGACTCCTCCCACCATATTATGATGTTGCCCAAGTTTTGGGCTCGATTCGAAATCAATAGGTGTAAGAAATTGGACAATTCAAGTTCAACGGCAGTTCGTTCCTAATTGGAGTGGTTGGTGTATTCCATACTTCTAGCGATTGGATTTCACTCAAAACTCACCAAATGACTCCTCCCACCATATTATGATGTTGCCCAAGTTTATGGCTCGATCCGAAATCTATAGGTGTGCGAAATTGGACAATTCAAGTTCAACGGCAGTTCGTTCCTAATTGGAGTGGGTGGTGTATTCCATACTTCTAGCGATTGGATTTCACTCAAAACTCACTAAATGACTCCTCCCACCATATTACGATGTTGCCCAGGTTTTGGTCTCGAACCGAAATCAATAGGTGTTCCAAATTGGATAATTCAAGTTCAACCACAGTTCGTTCCTAATTGGAGTGGTTGGTGTATTCCATACTTCTAGCGATTGCATTTCACTCAAAACTCACCAAATGACTCCTCCCACCATATTATGATGTTGCCCAAGTTTTGGGCTCGATCCGAAATCAATAGGTGTGAGAAATTGGACAATTCAAGTTCAACGGCAGTTCGTTCCTAATGGGAGTGGTTGGTGTATTCCATACTTCTAGCGATTGGATTTCACTCAAAACTCACCAAATGACTACTCCGACCATATTATGATGTTGCCCAAGTTTTGGGCTCGATCCGAAATCAATAGGTGTGAGAAATTGGACAATTCAAGTTCAATGGCAGTTCGTTCCTAGTTGGAGTGGTTGGTGTATTCCATACTTCTAGCAATTGGATTTCACTCAAAACTCACCAAATGACTACTCCAACAATATTATGATGTTGCCCAAGTTTTGGGCTCGATCCGAACTCAATAGGTGTGAGAAATTGGACAATTCAAGTTCAACGGTAGTTTGTTCCTAATTGGAGTGGTTGGTGTATTCCATACTTCTAGCGATTGGATTTCACTCAAAACTCACCAAATGACTCCTCCCACCATATTATGATGTTGCACAAGTTTGGGGTTCCATCCGAAATCAATAGGTGTGAGAAATTGGACAATTCAAGTTCAACGGCAGTTCGTTCCTAATTGGAGTGGTTGGTGTATTCCATACTTCAAGCGATTGGATTTCACTCAAAACTCACCAAATGACTCCTCCCACCATATTGTAATGTTGCCCAAGTTTTGGGTTCGATCCGAAATCAATAGGTGTTCCAAATTGGACAATTCAAGTTCAACGGCAGTTCGTTCCTAATTGGAGTGGTTGGTGTATTCCATACTTCTAGCGATTGGATTTCACTCAAAACTCACCAAATGACTCCTCCCACCATATTATGGTGTTGCCCAAGTTTTGGGCTCGATCCGAACTCAATAGGTGTTCCAAATTGGACAATTTAAGTTCAACGGCAGTTCGTTCCTAATTGGAGTTGTTGGTGTATTCCATACTTCTAAAGATTGGATATCACTCAAAACTCACCAAATGACTCCTCCCACCATATTATGATGTTGCCCAAGTTTTGGGCTCGATCCGAAATCAATGTTGTTCCAAATTGGACAATTCAAGTTCAACGGCAGTTCGTTCCTAATTGGAGTGGTTGGTGTATTCCATACTTCTAGCGATTGGATTTCACTCAAAACTCACCAAATGACTCCTCCCGCCATATTATGTTGTTGCCCAAGTTTTGGGCTCGATCCGAAATCAATAGGTGTTCCAAATTGGAGAATTCAAGTTCAACGGCAGTTCATTCCCAATTGGTGTGGTTGGTGAATTCCATACTTCTAGCGATTGGATTTCACTCAAAACTCACCAAATGACTCCTCCCACCATATTATGATATTGCCCATGTTTGGGGCTCGATCCGAAATCAATAGGTGTGAGAAATTGGACAATTCAAGTTCAACGGCAGTTCGTTCCTAATTGGAGTGGTTGGTGTATTCCATACTTCTAGCGATTGGATTTCACTCAAAACTCACCAAATGACTCCTCGCACCAAATTATGATTTCGCCCAAGTTTTGGACTCGATCCGAACTCAATAGGTGTGAGAAATTGGACAATTCAAGTTCAACGGCAGTTCGTTCCTAATTGGAGTGGTTGGTGTATTCCGTACGTCTAGCTATTGGATTTCACTCATAACTCACCAAATGACACCTCCCACCGTATTATGATGTTGCCCAAGTTTTGGGCTCGATCCGAAATTAATAGGTGTGCGAAATTGGACAATTCAAGTTCAACGGCAATTCGTTCCTAAATGGAGAGGTTGGTGTATTCCGTACTTCTAGCGATTGGATTTCACTCAAAACTCACCAAATGACTCCTCCCACCATATTATGATGTTGCCCAAGTTTTGGGCTCGATCCGAAATGAATAGGTGTGAGAAATTGGACAATTCAAGTTCAACGGCAGTTCGTTCCTAATTGGAGTGGTTGGTGTATTTCATACTTCTAGCGATTGGATTTCACTCAAAACTCACCAAATGACTTCACCCACCATATTATGATGTTGCCCAAGTTTTGGAATCGATCCGAAATCAATAGGTGTGAGAAATTGGTCAATTCAATTTCAAGGACAGTTCGTTCCTAATTGGAGTGGTTGGTGTATTCCATACTTCTAGCGATTGGATTTCACTCAAAACTCACCAAATGACTCCTCCCACCATATTATGATGTTGCACAAGTTTGGGGTTCCATCCGAAATCAATAGGTGTGAGAAATTGGACAATTCAAGTTCAACGGCAGTTCGTTCCTAATTGGAGTGGTTGGTGTATTCCATACTTCTAGCGATTGGATTTCACTCAAAACTCACCAAATGACTTCTCCCACCATATTATGATGTTGCCCAAGTTTGGGGCTCGATCCGAAATCAATAGGTGTGAGAAATTGGACAATTCAAGTTCAACGGCAGTTCGTTCCTAATTGGAGTGGTTGGTGTATTCCATATTTCTAGCGATTGGATTTCACTAAAAACTCACAAAATGACTCCTCCCACCATATTATGATGTTGCCCAAGTTTTGGGCTCGATCCGAAATCAATAGTTGTGAGAAATTGGACACTAAAAGTTCAACGGTAGTTCGTTCCTAGTTGGAGTGGTTGGTGTATTCCGTACTTCTAGCGATTGGATTTCACTCAAAACTCACCAAATGACTCCTCCCACCATATTATGATGTTGCCCAAGTTTTGGGCTCGATTCGAAATCAGTAGGGGTGAGAAATTGGACAATTCAAGTTCAACGGCTGTTCGTTTCTAATTGGAGTGAGTGGTTGGTGTATTCCATACTTCTAGCGATTGGATTTCACTCAAAACTCACCAAATGACTCCTCCCACCATATTATGATGTTGCCCAAGTTTTGGGCTCGATCCGAATTCAATAGGTGTGAGACATTGGAAAATTCAAGTTCAACGGCAGTTCGTTCCTAAATGGAGTGGTTGGTGTATTCCATACTTCTAGAGATTGGATTTCACTCAAAACTCACCAAATGACTCCGCCCACCATATTATGATGTTGCCCAAGTTTTGGGCTCGATCCGAAATCAATAGGTGTTCCAAATTGGATAATTCAAGTTCAACGGCAGTTCGTTCCTAATGGGAGTGGTTAGTGTATTCCATACTTCTAGCGATTGGATTTCACTTAAAACTCACCAAATGACTACTCCCACCATATTATGATGTTGCCCTAGTTTTGGGCTCGATCCGAAATCAATAGGTGTTCCAAATTGGACAATTCAAGTTCAACGGCAGTTCGTTCCTAATTGGAGTGGTTGGTGTATTCCGTACTTATAGCGATTGGATTTCACTCAAAACTCACCAAATGACTCCTCCCACCATATTATGATGTTGCCCAAGTTTTGGGCTCAATTCGAAATCAGTAGGGGTGAGAAATTGGACAATTCAAGTTCAACGGCTGTTCGTTTCTAATTGGAGTGGTTGGTGTATTCCATACTTCTAGCGATTGGATTTCACTAAAAACTCACCAAATGACTCCTCCCACCATATTATGATGTTGCACAAGTTTGGGGTTCTATCCGAAATCAATAGGTGTGAGACGTTGGACAATTCAAGTTCAACGGCAGTTCGTTCCTAAATGGAGTGGTTGGTTTATTCCATACTTCTTGCGATTGGATTTCACTCAAGACTCACCAAATGACTCCGCCCACCATATTATGATGTTGCCCAAGTTTTGGGCTCGATCTGAAATCAATAGGTGTTCCAAATTGGACAATTCAAGTTCAACGGCAGTTCGTTCCTAATTGGAGTGGTTGGTGTATTCCATACTTCTAGCGGTTGGATTTCACTCAAAACTCACCAAATGACTCCTCCCACCATATTATGATGTTGCACAAGTTTTGGGCTCGATCCGAAATCAATAGGTGTTCTAAATTGGACAATTCAAGTTCAACGGCAGTTCGTTCCTAATTGGAGTGGTTGGTGTATTCCATACTTCTAGCGATTGGATTTCACTCAAAACTCACCAAATGACTCCTCCCACCATAATATGATGTTGCACCAGTTTGGGGTTCTATCCGAAATCAATAGGTGTGAGAAATTGGACAATTCAAGTTCAACGGCAGTTCGTTCCTAATGGGAGTGGTTGGTGTATTCCATACTTCTAGCGATTGGATTTCACTCAAAACTCGCCAAATGACTCCTCCCACCATTTTGTGATGTTGCCCAAGTTTTGGGCTCGATCCGAAATCAATAGGTGAGAGAAATTGGACAATTCAAGTTCAACGGCAGTTCGTTCCTAATGGGAGTGGTTGGTGTATTCCGTACTTCTACCGATTGGATTTCACTCAAAACTCACCAAATGACTCCTGCCACCATATTATGATGTTGCCCAAGTTTTGGGCTCGATCCGAAATTAATAGTTGTGCGAAATTGGACAATTCAAGTTGAACGGCAGGTCGTTCCTAAATGGAGCGGTTGGTGTATTCCGTACTTCTAGCGATTGGATTTCACTCAAAACTCACCAAATGACTCCTCCCACCATATTATGATGTTGCCCAAGTTTTGGGCTCGATCCGAAATCAATAGGTGTTCCAAATTGGACAATTCAAGTTCAACGGCAGTTCGTTCCTAATTGGAGTGGTTGGTGTATTCCATACTTCTAGCGATTGGATTTCACTCAAAACTCACCAAATGACTCCTCCCACCATATTATGATGTTGCCCAAGGTTTGGGCTCGATCCGAAATCAATAGGGGTGAGAAATTGGACAATTCAAGTTCAACGGCTGTTCGTTCCTAATTGGAGTGGTTGGTGTATTCCACACTTCTAGCGATAGGATTTCACTCAAAACTCACCAAATGACTCCTCCCACCATATTATGATGTTGCGCAAGTTTTGGGCTCGATCCGAAATCAATAGGTGTGAGACATTGGACAATTCAAGTTCAACGGCAGTTCGTTCCAAAATGGAGTGGTTGGTGTATTCCATACTTCTAGCGATTGGATTTCACTCAAAACTCACCAAATGACTCCTCCCACCATATTATGATGTTGCCCAAGTTTTGGGCTCGATCCGAAATCAATAGGTGTTCCAAATTGGACAATTCAAGTTCAACGGCAGTTCGTTCCTAATTGGAGTGGTTGGTGTATTCCATACTTCTAGCGATTGGATTTCACACAAAACTCACCAAATGACTCCCACCATATTATGATGTTGCCCAAGTTTTGGGCTCGATCCGAAATCAATAGGTGTGAGAAATTGGACAATTCAAGTTCAACGGCAGTTCGTTCCTAATGGGAGTGGTTGGTGTATTCCATACTTCTAGCGATTGGATTTCACTCAAAACTCGCCAAATGACTCCTCCCACCATTTTGTGATGTTGCCCAAGTTTTGGGCTCGATCCGAAATCAATAGGTGAGAGAAATTGGACAATTCAAGTTCAAAGGCAGTTCGTTCCTAATGGGAGTGGTTGGTGTATTCCGTACTTCTACCGATTGGATTTCACTCAAAACTCACCAAATGACTCCTCCCACCATATTATGATGTTGCCCAAGTTTTGGGCTCCATCCGAAATCAATAGGTGTGAGAAATTGGACAATTCAAGTTCAACGGCAGTTCGTTCCTAATTGGAGTGGTTGGTGTATTCCATACTTCTAGCGATTGGATTTCACTCAAAACTCACCAAATGACTCCTCCCACCATATTATGATGTTGCGCAAGTTTTGGGCTCGATCCGAAATCAATAGGTGTGAGAGATTGGACAATTCAAGTTCAACGGCAGTTCGTTCCTAAATGGAGTGGTTGGTGTATTCCATACTTCTAGGGATTGGATTTCACTAAAAACTCACCAAATGACTCCTCCCACCATATTATGATGTTGCCCAAGTTTTGGGCTCGATCCGAAATCAATAGGTGTTCGAAATTGGAGAATTCAAGTTCAACAGCAGTTCGTCCCTAATTGGAGTGGTTGGTGTATTCCATACCTCTATCGATTGGATTTCACTCAAAACTCTCCAAATGACTCCTCCCACCATATTATGATGTTGCCCAAGTTTTGGGCTCAATCCGAAATCAATAGTTGTTCCAAATTGGACAATTCAACTTCAACGGCAGTTTGTTCCTAATTCGAGTGGTTGGTGTATTCCATACTTCTAGCAATTGGATTTCACTCAAAACTCACCAAATGACTCCTCCCACCATATTATGATGTTGCCCAAGTTTGGGCTAGATCCGAAATCAATAGGTGTGAGAAATTGGACAATTTAAGTTCAACGGAAGTTCGTTCCTAATTGGAGTGGTTGGTGTATTCCATACTTCTAGCGATTGGATTTCACTCAAAACTCACCAAATGACTCGTCCCACCATATTATGATGTTTCCCAAGTTTTGGAATCGATCAGAAATCAATAGGTGTGAGAAATTGGAAAATTCAAGTTCAACGGCAGTTCGTTCCTAATTGGAGTGGTTGGTGTATTCCATACTTCTAGCGATTGGATTTCACTTAAAACTCACCAAATGACTCCACCCACCATATTATGATGTTGCCCAAGTTTTGGGCTCGATCCGAAATCAATAGGTGTTCCAAATTGGACAATTCAAGTTGAACGGCAGTTCGTTCCTAATTGGAGTGGTTGGTGTATTCCATACCTCTAGCGATTGGATTTCACTCAAAACTCACCAAATGACTCCACCCACCATATTAAGATGTTGCACAAGTTTGGGGTTCGATCCGAAATCAATAGGTGTGAGATATTGGACAATTCAAGTTCAACAGCAGGTCGTTCCTAATGGGAGTGGTTGGTGTATTCCACACTTCTAGCGATTGGATTTCACTCAAAACTCACCAAATGACTCGTGCCACCATATTATGATGTTACCCAAGTTTTGGGCTCGATATGAAATCAATAGGTGTGACAAATTGGACAATTCAAGTTCAACGGCAGTTCGTTCCTAATTGGAGTGGTTGGTGTATTCCCTCCTTCTAGCGATTGGATTTCACTCAAAACTCACCAAATGACTCCGCCCACCATATTATGATGTTGCCCAAGTTTTGGGCTCGATCCGAAATCAATAGAAAATTGGACAATTCAAGTTCAACGGCAGTTCGTTCCTAGTTGGAGTGGTTGGTGTATTCCATACTTCTAGCGATTGGATTTCATTCAAAACTCACCTAATGACTCCGCCCACCATATTATGATGTTGCCCAAGTTTTGGGCTCGATCCGAAATCAATAGGTGTTCCAAATTGGACAATTCAAGTTCAATGGCAGTTTGTTCCTAGTTGGAGTGGTTGGTGTATTCCATACTTCTAGCGATTGGATTTCACTCAAAACTCACCAAATGACTCCTCCCACCATATTATGATGTTGCCCAAGTTTTGGGCTCGATCCGAAATCAATAGGTGTGAGAAATTGGACAATTCAAGTTCAACGGAAGTTCGTTCCTAATTGGAGTGGTTGGTGTATTCCATACTTCTAGCGATAGGATTTCACTCAAAACTCACCAAATGACTCCTCCCACCATATTAGGATGTTGCCCAAGTTTTGGGCTCGATCCGAAATCAATAGGTGTTCCAAATTGGACAATTCAAGTTCAACGGCAGTTCGTTCCTAGTTGGAGTGGTTGGTGTATTCCATACTTCTAGCGATTGGATTTCACTCAAAACTCACCAAATGACTCCTCCCACCATATTATGATGTTGTCCAAGTTTTGGGCTCGATCCGAAATCAATAGGTGTGAGAAATTGGACAATTCAAGTTCAACGAAAGTTCGTTCCTAATTGGAGTGGTTGGTGTATTCCACACTTCTAGCGATAGGATTTCACTCAAAACTCACCAAATGACTCCTCCCACCATATTAGGATGTTGCCCAAGTTTTGGGCTCGATCCGAAATCAATAGGTGTTCCAAATTGGACAATTCAAGTTCAACGGAAGTTCGTTCCTAATTGGAGTGGTTGGTGTATTCCATACTTCTAGCGATTGGATTTCACTCAAAACCCACTAAATGACTCCTCCCACCATATTACGATGTTGCCCAAGTTTTGGTCTCGATCCGAAATCAATAGGTGTTCGAAATTGGAAAATTCAAGTTCAACGGCAGTTTGTTCCTAATTGGAGTGGTTGGTGTATTCCATACTTCTAGCGATTGGATTTCACTCAAAACTCACCAAATGACTCCACCCACCATATTATGATGTTGCCCAAGTTTTGGGCACGATCCGAAATCAATAGGTGTTCCAAATTGGACAATTGAAGTCCAACGGCACTTCGTTCCTAATTGGAGTGGTTGGTGTATTCCATACTTCTAGCGATTGGATTTCACTCAAAACTCACCAAATGACGCCTCCCACCATATTATGATGTTGCCCAAGTTTTGGGCTCCATCCGAAATCAATAGGTGTGAGAAATTGGACAATTCAAGTTCAACGGCAGTTCGTTCCTAATTGGAGTGGTTGGTGTATTCCATACTTCTAGCGATTGGATTTCACTCAAAACTCACCAAATGACTCCTCCCACCATATTATGATGTTGCGCAAGTTTTGGGCTCGATCCGAAATCAATAGGTGTGAGAAATTGGACAACTGAAGTTCAACGGAAGTTCGTTCCTAATTGGAGTGGTTGGTGTATTCCAAACCTCTAGCGATTGTATTTCACTCAAAACTCCCCAAATGACTCCTCCCACCATATTATGAAGTTGCCCAAGTTTTGGGCTCGATCGGAAGTCAATAGGTGTGAGCAATTGGACAATTCAAGTTCAACGGCAGTACGTTCCTAATTGGAGTGGTTGGTGTATTCCATACTTCTAGCGATTGGATTTCACTCAAAACTCCCCAAATGACTCCCCCCACCATGTTGGATTTCACTCAAAACTCCCCAAATGGCTCCCCCCACCATATTATGATGTTGCCCAAGTTTTGGGATCGATCCGAAATCAATAGGTGTTCGAAATTGGACAATTCAAGTTCAACAGCAGTTCGTTCCTAATTGGAGTGGTTGGTGTATTCCATACTTCTAGCGTTTGGATTTCACTCAAAACTCACCAAATGACTCCTCCCACCATATTATGTTGTTGCCCAAGTTTTCGGCTCGCTCAGAAATCAATAGGTGTGAAAAATTGGACAATTCAAGTTCAACGGCAGTTCGTTCCTAATTGGAGTGGTTGGTGTATTCCATACTTCTAGCGATTGGATTTCAGTCAAAACTAACCAAATGAGTCCTCCCACCATATTATGATGTTGCCCAAGTTTTGGGCTCGATCCGAAATCAATAGGTGTTCGAAATTGGACAATTCAAGTTCAACGGTAGTTCGTTCCTAATTGGAGTGGCTGGTGTATTCCATACTTCTAGCGATTGGATTTCACTCAAAACTAACCAAATGACTCCTCCCACCATATTATGAAGTTGCCCAAGTTTTGGGCTCGATCGGAAATCTATACGTATGAGGAATTGGACAATTCAAGTTCAACGACAGTTCGTTCCTAATGGGAGTGTTTGGTGTATTCCATACTTCTAGCGATTGGAGTTCACTCAAAACTCACCAAATGACTCCCCCCACCATATTATGATGTTGCCCAAGTTTTGGGCTCGATCCGAAATCAATAGGTGTTCGAAATTGGACAATTCAGGTTCAACGGCAGTTCGTTCCTAATTGGAGTGGTTGGTGTATTCCATACTTCTAGCGATTGGATTTCACTCAAATCTCACCAAAAGACTCCTCCCACCATATTATGATGTTGCCCAAGTTTTGGGCTCGATCCAAAATCAATAGGTGTGAGAAATTGGACAATTCAAGTTCAACGGCAGTTCGTTCCTAATTGGAGTGGTTGGTGTATTCCATACTTCTAGCGATTCGATTTCACTCAAAACTCAGCAAATGACTCCTCCCACCATATTATGATGTTGCCCAAGTTTTGGGCTCGATCCAAAATCAAAAGGTGTTCGAAATTGGACAATTCAATTTCAACTGCAGTTCGTTCCTAATTGGAGTGGTTGGTGTATTCCATACTTCCAGCGATTGGATTTCACTCAAAACTCACCAAATGACTCCTCCCACCATATTATGATGTTGCCCAAGTTTTGGGCTCGATCCGAAATCAATAGGTGTTCCAAATTGGACAATTCAAGTTCAACGGCAGTTTGTTCCTAATTGGAGTGGTTGGTGTATTCCATTACCCTAGCGATTGGATTTCACTCAAAACTCACCAAATGACTCCTCCCACCATATTATGATGTTGCACAAGTTTAGGGTTCGATCCGAAATCAATAGGTGTGAGAAATTGGACAATTCAAGTTCAACGGCAGTTCGTTCCTAATGGGAGTGGTTGGTGTATTCCAAACTTCTAGAGAATTGGATTTCACTCAAAACTCACCAAATGACTCCTCCCACCATATTATGATGTTGCCCAAGTTTTGGACTAGATCCGAAATCAATAGGTGTTCCAAATTGGACAATTCAAGTTCAACGGCAGTTCGTTCCTAATTGGAGTGGTTGGTGTATTCCATACTTCTAGCGATTGGATTTCACTCAAAACTCACCAAATGACTCCTCCCACCATATTATGATGTTGCCCAAGTTTTGGGCTCGATCCGAAATCAATAGGTGTTCGAAATTGGACAATTCAAGTTCAACAGCAGTTCGTTCCTAATTGGAGTGGTTGGTGTATTCCATACTTCTAGCGATTGGATTTCACTCAAAACTCACCAAATGACTCCCCCCACCATGTTATGATGTTGTCCAAGTTTTGGGATCGATCCGAAATCATTAGGTGTTCGAAATTGTACAATTCAATTTCAACGGCAGTTCGTTCCTAATTGGAGTGGTTGGTGTATTCCATACTTCTAGCGATTGGATTTCACTCAAAACTCACCAAATGACTCCTCCCACCATATTATGATGTTGCCCAAGTTTTGGGCACGATCCGAAATCAATAGGTGTTCGAAATTGGACAATTCAAGTTCAACGGCAGTTCGTTCCTAATTGGAGTGGTTGGTGTATTCCGTACTTCTAGCGATTGGATTTCACTCAAAACTCACCAAATGACTCCTATCACGATATTATGATGTTGCCCAAGTTTTGGGCTCGATCCGAAATCATTAGGTGTTCGAAATTGGACAATTCAATTTCAACGGCAGTTCGTCCCTAATTTGAGTGGTTGGTGTATTCCATACTTCTAGCGATTGGATTTCACTCAAAACTCACCAAATGACTCCTCCCACCATATTATGTTGTTGCCCAAGTTGTAAGTTCGATCCGAAATCAATAGGTGTGAGAAATTGAACAATTCAAGTTCAAAGGCAGTTCGTTCCTACCTGGAGTGGTTGGTGTATTCCATACTTCTAGCGATTGGATTTCACTCAAAACTCACCAAATGACTCCACCCACCATGTTATGATGTTGCCCAAGTTTGGGGCTCGGTCCGAAATCAATAGGTGTGAGAAATTGGACAGTTCAAGTTCAAGGGAAGTTCGTTCCTAATTGGAGTGGTTGGTGTATTCTATACTTCTACCGATTGGATTTCACGCAAAACTCACCAAATGACTCCTCCCACCATATTATGATGTTGCCCAAGTTTTGGAGTCGATCCGAAATCAATAGGTGTGAGAAATTGGACAATTCAATTTCAACGGCAGTTCGTTCCTAATTGGAGTGGTCGGTGTATTCCATACTTCTAGCGATTGGATTTCACTCAAAACTCACAAATGACTCCTCCCACCATATTATGATGTTGCCCAAGTTTTGGGATCGATCCGAAATCAATAGGTGTTCCAAATTGGACAATTCAAGTTCAACGGCAGTTCGTTCCTAATTGGAGTGGTTGGTGTATTCCATACTTCTAGCGATTGGATTTCACTCAAAACTCACCAAATGACGCCTCCCACCATATTATGACGTTGCCCAAATTTTGGGCTCGATCCGAAATCAATAGGTGTTCCAAATTGGACAATTCAAGTTCAACGGCAGTTCGTTCCTAACTGGAGTGGTTGGTGTATTCCATACTTCTAGCGATTGGATTTCACTCAAAACTCACCAAATGACTCCTCCCGCCATATTATGATGTTGCCCAAATTTTGGGATCGATCCGAAATCAATAGGTGTTCGAAATTGGACAATTCAAGTTCAACGGCAGTTCGTTCCTAATTGGAGTGGTTGGTGTATTCCATACTTATAGCGATTGGATTTCACTCAAAACTCACCAAATGACTCCTCCCACTGTATTATGATGTTGCCCAAGTTTGGGGCTCGATCCTAAATCAATAGGTGTGAGAAATTGGACAATTTAAGTTCAACGGCAGTTTGTTCAGACTTGGAGTGGTTGGTGTATTCCATACTTCTAGCGATTGGATTTCACTCAAAACTCACCAAATGACTCCTCCCACCATATTATGATGTTGCCCAAGTTTTGGGGTCGATCCGAAATTCATAGGTGTGAGAAATTGGACAATTCAAGTTCAACGGCCGTTCGTTCCTAATTGGAGTGGTTGGTGTATTCCATACTTCTAGAGATTGGATTTCACTCAAAACCCCCCAAATGACTCCTCCCACCATATTATGATGTTGCCCAAGTTTTCGGCTCGATCCGAAATCAATAGGTGTTCCAAATTGGACAATTCAAGTTCAACGGCAGTTCGTTCCTAATTGGAGTGGTTGGTGTATTCCATACTTCTAGCGATTGGATTTCACTCAAAACTCACCAAATGACTCCTCCCACCATATTATGATGTTGCCCAAGTTTTGGGCTCGATCCGAAATCAATAGGTATGAGAAATTGGACAATTCAAGTTCAACGACAGTTCGTTCCTAATTGGAGTGGTTGGTGTATTCCATACTTCTAGCGATTGGATTTCTCTCAAAACTCACCAAATGACTCCTCCCGCCATATTATGATGTTGCCAAAGTTTTTGGCTCGATCCGAACTCAATAGGTGTGAGAAATTGGACAATTTAAGTTCAACGGCAGTTCGTTCCTAACTGGAGTGGTTGGTGTATTCCATACTTCTAGCGATTGGATTTGACTCAAAACTCACCAAATGACTCCTCCCACCATATTATGATGTTGCCCAAGTTTGGGGCTCAATCCGAAATCAATAGGTGTGAAAAATTGGACAATTCGAGTTCAACGGCATTTCGTTCCTAATTGGAGTGGTTGGTGTATTCCATACTTCTAGCGATTGGATTTCACTCACAACTCACCAAATGACACCTCCCACCATGTTATGATGTTGCCCAAGTTTGGGGCTCGATCCGAAATCAATAGGTGTGAGAAATTGGACAATTCAAGTTCAACGGAAGTTCGTTCCTAATTGGAGTGGTTGGTGTATTCCATACTTCTAGCGATTGGATTTCACTCAAAACTCACCAAATGACTCCTCCCACCATATTATGATGTTGCCCAAGTTTTGGGCACGATCCGAAATCAATAGGGGTTCGAAATTGGACAATTCAAGTTCAACGGCAGTTCGTTCCTAATTGGAGTGGTTGGTGTATTCCATACTTCTAGCGATTGGATTTCACTCAAACCTCACCAAATGACACCTCCCACCATATTATGTTGTTGCCCAAGTTTTGGGCTCGATACGAAATCAATAGGTGTTCGAAATTGTACAATTCAATTTCAACGGCAGTTCGTTCCTAATTGGAGTGGTTGGTGTATTCCATACTTCTAGCGATTGGATTTCACTCAAAACTCACCAAATGACTCCTCCCACCATATTATGATGTTGCCCAAGTTTTGGGCTCGATCCGAAATCAATAGGTGTTCCAAATTGGACAATTTAAGTTCAACGGCAGTTTGTTCCGAATTGGAGTGGTTGGTGTATTCCATACTCCTAGAGATTGGATTTCACTCAAAACTCACCAAATGACTCCTCCCACCATATTATGATGTTCCCCAAGTTTTGGGCTCGATCCGAAATCAATAGGTATGAGAAATTGGACAATTCAAGTTCAACGACAGTTCGTTCCTAATTGGAGTGGTTGGTGTATTCCATACTTCTAGCGATTGGATTTCTCTCAAAACTCACCAAATGACTCCTCCCGCCATATTATGATGTTGCCAAAGTTTTTGGCTCGATCCGAACTCAATAGGTGTGAGAAATTGGACAATTTAAGTTCAACGGCAGTTCGTTCCTAACTGGAGTGGTTGGTGTATTCCATACTTCTAGCGATTGGATTTCACTCAAAACTCACCAAATGACTCCTCCCACCATATTATGATGATGCCCAAGTTTGGGGCTCGATCCGAAATCAATAGGTGTGAAAAATTGGACAATTCGAGTTCAACGGCATTTCGTTCCTAATTGGAGTGGTTGGTGTATTCCATACTTCTAGCGATTGGATTTCACTCACAACTCACCAAATGACACCTCCCACCATGTTATGATGTTGCCCAAGTTTGGGGCTCGATCCGAAATCAATAGGTGTGAGAAATTGGACAATTCAAGTTCAACGGAAGTTCGTTCCTAATTGGAGTGGTTGGTGTATTCCATACTTCTAGCGATTGGATTTCACTCAAAACTCACCAAATGACTCCTCCCACCATATTATGATGTTGCCCAAGTTTTGGGCACGATCCGAAATCAATAGGGGTTCGAAATTGGACAATTCAAGTTCAACGGCAGTTCGTTCCTAATTGGAGTGGTTGGTGTATTCCATACTTCTAGCGATTGGATTTCACTCAAACCTCACCAAATGACACCTCCCACCATATTATGTTGTTGCCCAAGTTTTGGGCTCGATACGAAATCAATAGGTGTTCGAAATTGTACAATTCAATTTCAACGGCAGTTCGTTCCTAATTGGAGTGGTTGGTGTATTCCATACTTCTAGCGATTGGATTTCACTCAAAACTCACCAAATGACTCCTCCCACCATATTATGATGTTGCCCAAGTTTTGGGCTCGATCCGAAATCAATAGGAGTGAGAAATTGGACAATTCAAGTTCAACGGCAGTTCGTTCCTAATTGGAGTGGTTGGTGTATTCCACACTTCTAGCGATTGGATTTCACTCAAAACTCACCAAATGACTCCTCCCACCATATTATGTTCTTGCCCAAGTTTTGGGCTCGATCCGAAATCAATAGGTGTGAGAAAGTGGACAATTCAAGTTCAACGGCAGTTCGTTCCTAATTGGAGTGGTTGGTGTATTCCATACTTCTAGCGATTGGATTTCACTCAAAACTCACCAAATGACTCCTCCCACCATATTATGTTGTTACCCAAGTTTTGGGCTCGATCCGAAATCAATAGGTGTGAGAAATTGGACAATTGAAGTTCAACGGAAGTTCGTTCCTAATTGGAGTGGTTGGTGTATTCAATAGTTCTAGCGATTGGATTTCACTCAAAACTCACCAAGTGACCCCTCCCACCATATTATGATGTTGCCCAAGTTTTGGTCTCGAACCGAAATCAATAGGTGTTCCAAATTAGACAATTCAAGTTCAACGGCAGTTCGTTCCTAATTGGAGTGGTTGGTGTATTCCATACTTCTAGCGATTGGATTTCACTCAAAACTCACTAAATGACTCCTCCCACCATATTATGATGTTGCCCAAGTTTTGGTCTCGATCCGAAATCAATAGGTGTTCCAAATTAGACAATTCATGTTCAACGACAGTTCGTTCCTAATTGGAGTGGTTGGGGTATTCCATACTTCTAGCGATTGGATTTCACTGAAAACTCACCAAATGACTCCTCCCGCCATATTATGATGTTGCCCAAGTTTGGGGCTCGATCCGAAATCAATAGGTGTTCGAAATTAGAAAATTCAAGTTCAACGGCAGTTCGTTCCTAATTGGAGTGGTTGGTGTACTCCATACTTCTAGCGATTGGATTTCACTCAAAACTCACCAAATGACTCCTCCCACCATATTATGATGTTGCCCAAGTTTTGGGCTCGATCCGAACTCAATAGGTGTTCCAAATTGGACAATTTAAGTTCAACGGCAGTTCGTTCCTAATTGGAGTTGTTGGTGTATTCCATACTTATAGCGATTGGATTTCACTCAAAACTCACCAAATGACTCCTCCCACCATATTGTGATGTTGCCCAAGTTTTGGGTTCGATCCGAAATCAATAGGTGTTCCAAATTGGACAATTCAAGTTCAACGGCAGTTCGTTCCTAATTGGAGTGGTTGGTGTATTCCATACTTCTACCGATTGGATTTCAATCAAAACTCACCAAATGACTCCTCCCACCATATTATGATGTGGCCCAAGTTTTGGGCTCGATCCGAACTCAATAGGTGTGAGAAATTGGACAATTTAAGTTCAATGGCAGTTCGTTCCTAATTGGAGTGGTTGGTGTATTCCATACTTCTAGCAATTGGATTTCACTCAAAACTCGCCACATGACTCCTCCCGCCATATTATGATGTTGCCCAAGTTTTGGGCTCGATCCGAAATCAATAGGTGTTCCAAATTGGACAATTCAAGTTCAACGGCATTTCGTTCCTAATTGGAGTGGTTGGTGTATTCCATACTTCTACCGATTGGATTTCAATCAAAACTCACCAAATGACTCCTCCCACCATATTATGATGTGGCCCAAGTTTTGGGCTCGATCCGAACTCAATAGGTGTGAGAAATTGGACAATTTAAGTTCAATGGCAGTTCGTTCCTAATTGGAGTGGTTGGTGTATTCCATACTTCTAGCGATTGGATTTCACTCAAACCTCACCAAATGACACCTCCCACCATATTATGTTGTTGCCCAAGTTTTGGGCTCGATCTGAAATCAATAGGTGTGAGAAATTGGACATTTCAAGTTCAACGGCAGTTCGTTCCTAATTGGAGTGGTTGGTGTATTCCATACTTCTCGCGATTGGATTTCACTCAAAACTCGCCACAATACTCCTCCCGCCATATTATGATGTTGCCCAAGTTTTGGGCTCGATCCGAAATCAATAGGTGTTCCAAATTGGACAATTCAAGTTCAACGGCAGTTCGTTCCCAATTGGTGTGGTTGGTGTATTCCATACTTCTACCGATTGGATTTCACTCAAAACTCACCAAATGACTCCTCCCACCATATTATGATGTTGCCCAAGTTTGGGGCTCGATCCGAAATCAATCGGTGTGAGAAATTGGACGATTCAAGTTCAACGGCAGTTCGTTCCTAATTGGAGTGGTTGGTGTATTCCATACTTCTAGCGATTGGATTTCACTCAAATCTCACCAAATGACTCCTCCCACCATATTATGATGTTGCCCAAGTTTTGGGCTCGATCCGAAATCAATAGGTGTGAGAAATTGGACAATTCAAGTTCAACGACAGTTCGTTCCTAATTGGAGTGGTTGGTGTATTCCATACTTCTAGCGATTGGATATCTCTCAAAACTCACCAAATGACTCCTCCCACCATATTATGATGTTGCCCAAGTTTTGGGCCCAATCCGAAATCAATAGGTGTTCCAAATTGGACAATTCAAGTTCAACGGCAGTTCGTTCCTAATTCGAATGGTTGGTGTATTCCATACTTCTAGCGATTGGATTTCACTCAAAACTCACCAAATGACTCCTCCGACCATATTATGATGTCGCCCATGTTTTGGGCTCGATCCGAAATCAATAGGTGTTCCAAATTGGACAATTCAAGTTCAATGGCAGTTCGTTCCTAATTGGAGTGGTTGGTGTATTCCATACTTCTAGCGATTGGATTTCACTCAAAACTCACCAAATGACTCCTCCCATCATATTATGATGTTGCCCAAGTTTTGGGCTCGATCCGAAATCAATAGGTGTGAGAAATTGGACAATTCAAGTTCAACGGCAGTTCGTTCCTAATTGGAGTGGTTGGTGTATTCCATACTTCTACCGATTGGATTTCAATCAAAACTCACCAAATGACTCCTCCCACCATATTATGATGTGGCCCAAGTTTTGGGCTCGATCCGAACTCAATAGGTGTGAGAAATTGGACAATTTAAGTTCAATGGCAGTTCGTTCGTAATTGGAGTTGTTGGTATATTCCGTACTTCTAGCGATTAGATTTCACTCAAAACTCACCAAATGACTCCTCCCACCATATTATGATGTTGCCCAAGTTTTGGGCTCGATCCGAAATCAATAGGTGTGAGAAATTGGACAATTCAAGTTCAACGGCAGTTCGTTCCTAATTGGAGTGGTTGGTGTATCCCGTACTTCTAGCGATTGGATTTCACTCAAAACTCACCAAATGACTCCTCCCACCATATTATGATGTTGCCCAAGTTTTGGGCTCGATCCGAAATCAATAGGTGTGAGAAATTGGACAATTCAAGTTCAACGACAGTTCGTTCCTAATTGGGGTGGTTGGTGTATTCCATACTTCTAGCGATTGGATTTCACTCAAAACTCACCAAATGACTCCTCCCACCATATTATGATGTTGCCCAAGTTTTGGGCTCGATCCGAACTCAATAGGTGTGAGAAATTGGACAATTTAAGTTCAACGGTAATTCGTTCCTAATTGGAGTTGTTGGAGTATTCCATACTTCTAGCGATTGGATTTCACTCAAAACTCACCAAATGACTCCTCCCACCATATTATGATGTTGCACAAGTTTGGGGTTCCATCCGAAATCAATAGGTGTGAGAAATTGGACAATTCAAGTTCAACGGCAGTTCGTTCCTAATTGGAGTGGTTGGTGTATTCCGTACTTCTAGCGATTGGATTTCACTCAAAACTCACCAAATGAGTCCTCCCACCATATTATGATGTTGCCCAAGTTTTGGGCTCGATCTGAAGTCAATAGGTGTGAGAAATTGGACAATTCAAGTTCAACGGCAGTTCGTTCCTAATTGGAGTGGTTGGTGTATTCCATACTTCTAGCGATTGGATTTCACTCAAAACTCACCAAATGACTCCTCCGACCATATTATGTTGTTGCCCAAGTTTTCGGCTCGCTCCGAAATCAATAGGTGTGAGAAATTGGACAATTCAAGTTCAACGGCAGTTCGTTCCTAATTGGAGTGGTTGGTGTATTCCACACTTATAACAACTGGATTTCACTCAAAACTCACCAAATGACTCCTCCCACCGTATTATGATGTTTCACAAGTTTGGGGTTTGATCTGAAATCAATAGGTCTGAGAAATTGGACAATTCAAGTTCAACGGCAGTTCGTTCCTAATTGAAGTGGTTGGTGTATTCCATACTTCTAGCGATTTGATTTCACTAAAAACTCACCAAATGACTCCTCCCACCATATTATGATGTTGCCCAACTTTGGGGCTTGATCCGAAATCAATAGGTGTGAGAAATTGGACGATTCAAGTTCAACGACAGTTCGTTCCTAATTGGAGTGGTTGGTGTATTCCATACTTCTAGCGATTGGATATCTCTCAAAACTCACCAAATGACTCCTCCCACCATATTATGATGTTGCCCAAGTTTTGGGCCCAATCCGAAATCAATAGGTGTTCCAAATTGGACAATTCAAGTTCAACGGCAGTTCGTTCCTAATTGGAGTGGTTGGTGTATTCCATACTTCTAAAGATTGGATTTCACTCAAAACTCACCAAATGACTCCTCCCTACATATTATGATGTTGCCCAAGTTTTGGGCTCGACCCGAAATCAATAGGTGTGGGAAATTAGACAATTCAACTTCAACGGCAGTTCGTTCCTAATTGGAGTGGTTGGTGTATTCCATACTTCTAGAGATTGGATTTCACTCAAGACTCACCAAATGACTCCTCCCACCATATTATGATGTTGCCCAAGTTTGGGGATCAATCCGAAATCAATAGGTGTGAGAAATTGGACAATTCAAGTTCAACGGCAGTTCGTTCCTAATTGGAGTGGTTGGTGTATTCCATACTTTTAGCTATTGGATTTCACTCAAAACTCACCAAATGACTCCTCCCACCATATTATGATGTTGCCCAAGTTTTGGGCTCGACCCGAAATCAATAGGTGTTAGAAATTGGACAATTCAAGTTCAACGGCAGTTCGTTCCTAATTGGAGTGGTTGGTGTATTCCATACTTCTAGCGAATGGATTTCACTCAAAATTCACCAAATGACTCCTCCCACCATATCATGATGTTGCCCATGTTTTGGGCTCGATCCGAAATCAATAGGTGTTCCAAATTGGACAATTCAAGTTCAACGGCAGTTCGTTCCTAATTGGAGTGGTTGGTTTGGAGTGGTTGGTGTATTCCATACTTCTAGCGATTGGATTTCCCTCAAAACTCACCCAATGACTCCTCCCACCATATTATGATGTTACCCAAGTTTTGGGCTCGATCTGAAATCAATAGGTGTTCCAAATTCGACAATTCAAGTTCAACGGCAGTTCGTTCCTAATTGGAGTGGTTGGTGTATTCCATACTTCTAGCGATTGGATTTCACTCAAAACTCACCAAATGCCTCCTCCCACCATATTATGATGTTGCACAAGTTTGGGGTTCGATCCGAAATCAATAGGTGCGAGAAATTGCACAATTCAAGTTCAACGGCAGTTCGTTCCTAATGGGAGTGGTTAGTGTATTCCATACTTCTAGCGATTGGATTTCACTCAAAACTCACCAAATGACTCCTCCCACCATATTATGATGTTGCCCAAGTTTGGGGCCCGATCCGAAATCAATAGGTGTGAGAAATTGGACAATTCAAGTTCAATGGCAGTTCGTTCCTAATTGGAGTGGTTGGTGTATTCCATACTTCTAGCGATTGGATTTCACTCAAAACTCCCCAAATTACTCCTCCCACCATATTACGATGTTGCCCAAGTTTGGGGCCCGATCCGAAATCAATAGGTGTGAAAAATTGGACAATTCAAGTTCAACGGCAGTTCGTTCCTAATTGGAGTGGTTGGTGTATTCCACACTTCTAGCGATTGGATTTCACTCAAAACTCACCAAATGCCTCCTCCCACCATATTATGACGTTGCACAAGTTTGGGGTTCGATCCGAAATCAATAGGTGTGAGAAATTGCACAATTCAAGGTCAACGGCAGTTCGTTCCTAATGGGAGTGGTTAGTGTATTCCATACTTCTAGCGATTGGATTTAACTCAAAACTCACCAAATGAATCCTCCCACCATATTATGATGTTGCCCAAGTTTTGGGCTCGGTCCAAAATCAATAGGTGTGAGAAATTGGACAATTCAAGTTCAACGGCTGTTCGTTCCTAATTGGAGTGGTTGGTGTATGCCATACTTCTAGCGATTGGATTTAACTCAAAACTCAGCAAATGACTCCTTCCACCATATTATGATGTTGCCCAAGTTTTGGGCTCGATCCGAAATCAATAGGTGTTCCAAATTGGACAATTCCAGTTCAACGGCAGTTCGTTCCTAATTGGAGTGGTTTGTGTATTCCATACTTCTTGCGATTGGACTTCACTCAAAACTGACCAAATGACTCCTCCCACCATATTATGATGTTGCCCAAGTTTTGGGCTCCATCCGAAATCAATAGGTGTTCGAAATTGGACAATTCAAGTTCAACGGCAGTTCGTTCCTAATTCGAGTGGTTGGTGTATTCCATACTTCTAGCGATTGGATTTCACTCAAAATTCACCAAATGACTCCTCCCACCATATTATGATGTTGCCCAAGTTTTGGGCTCCATCCGAAATCAATAGGTGTTCGAAATTGGACAATTCAAGTTCAACGGCAGTTCGTTCCTAATGGGAGTGGTTGGTGTATTCCACACTTCTAGCGATTGGATTTCACTCAAAACTCACCAAATGACTCCTTCCATCAAATTATGATGTTGCCCAAGTTTTGGGCTCGATCCGAAATCAATAGGTGTGGGAAATTGGGAAATTCAATTTCAACGGCAGTTCGTTCCAAAATGGAGTGGTTGGTGTATTCCATACTTCTAGCGATTGGATTTCACTCAAAACTCACCAAATGACTCCTCCCACCATATTATGATGTTGCCCAAGTTTTGGGGTCGATCTGAAATCAATAGGTGTTCCAAATTGGACAATTCAAGTTCAACGACAGTTCATTCCTTATTGGAGTGGTTGGTGTATTCCACACTTCCAGCGATTGGATTTCACTCAAAACTCACCAAATGACACCTCCCACCATATTAAGATGTTGCCCAAGTTTGGGGCTCGATCTGAAATCAATAGGTGTTCCAAATTGGACAATTCAAGTTCAACGGCAGTTCATTCCTAATTGGAGTGGTTGGTGTATTCCGTACTTCTAGCGATTGGATTTCACTCAAAACTCACCAAATGACTCCTCCCACCATATTATGATGTTGCCCAAGTTTGGGGCTCGATCCGAAGTCAATAGGTGTGAGAAATTGGACAATTCAAGTTCAACGGCAGTTCGTTCCTAATTGGAGTGGTTGGTGTATTCCATACTTCTAGCGATTGGATTTCACTCAAAACTCACCAAACGACTCCTCCCACCATAATATGATGTTGCACAAGTTTGGGGTTCGATCCGAAATCAATAGGTGTGAGAAATTGGAAAATTCAAGTTCAACGGCAGTTCGTTCCTAATGGGAGTGGTTGGTGTATTCCATACTTCTAGCGATTGGATTTCACTCAAAACTCACCAAATGACTCCTTCCACCAAATTATGTTGTTGCCCAAGTTTTGGGATCGATCCGAAATCAATAGGTGTTCCAAATTGGACAATTCAAGTTCAACGGCAGTTCGTTCCTAATTGGAGTGGTTGTTGTATTCCGTACTTCTAGCGATTGGATTTCACTCCAAAACGCACCAAATGACTCCTACCACCATATTATGATGTTGCCCAAGTTTTGGGCTCGATCCGAAATCAATAGGTGTTCCAAATTGGACAATTGAAGTTCAACGGCAGTTCGTTCCTCATTGGAGTGGTTGGTGTATTCCATACTTCTACCGATTGGATTTCACTAAAAACTCACCAAATGACTCCTCCGACCATATTATGATGTTGCCCAAGTTTTGGGCTCGATCCGAAATCAATAGGTGTGAGAAATTGGACAATTCAAGTTCAACGACATTTCGTTCCTAATTGGAGTGGTTGGTGTATTCCATACTTCTACGGATTGGATTTCACTCAAAACTCACCAAATGACTCCTCCCACCATATTATGATGTTGCCCAAGTTTTGGGCTCGATCCGAAATCAATAGGTGAGAGAAATTGGACAATTCAAGTTCAACGGCAGTTCGTTCCTAATTGGAGTGGTTGGTGTATTCCATACTTCTAGCGATTGGATTTCACTCAAAACTCAACAAATGACTCCTCCCAACATATTACGATGTTGCCCAAGTTTTGGGCTCGATCCGAAATCAATAGGTGTGAGAAATTGGACAATTCAAGTTCAACGACAGTTCGTTCCTAATTGGAGTGGTTGGTGTCTTCCATACTTCTAGCGATTGGATTTCACTCAAAACTCACCAAATGACTCCTCCCACCATATTATGATGTTGCCCAAGTTTGGGGCTCGGTCCGAAATCAATAGGTTTGAGAAATTGGACAATTCAAGTTCAACGGCAGTTCGTTCCTAATTGGAGTGGTTGGTGTATTCCATACTTCTAGCGATTGGATTTCACTCAAAACTCACCAAATGACTACTCTAACCGTATTATGATGTTGCCCAAGTTTTGGGCCCGATCCGAAATCAATAGGTGTGAGAAATTGGAGAATTCAAGTTCAACGGCAGTTCGTTCCTAATTGGAGTGGTTGGTGTATTCCATACTTCTAGCTATTGGATTTCACTCAAAACTCACTAAATGACTCCTCCCACCATATTATGATGTTGCCCAAGTTTTCGTCTCGATCCGAAATCAATAGCTGTTCCAAATTGGACAATTCAAGTTCAACGGCAGTTCGTTCCCAATTGGAGTGGTTGGTGTATTCCATACTTCCAGCGATTGGATTTCATTCAAAACTCACCAAATGACTCCTCCCATCATATTATGATGTCGCACAAGTTTGGGGTTCCATCCGAAATCAATCGGTGTGAGAAATTGGACAATTCAAGTTCAACGGCACTTCGTTCCTAACTGGAGTGGTTGGTGTATTCCACACTTCTAGCGATTGGAATTCACTCAAAACTCACCAAATGACTCCTCCCACCATATTATGTTGTTGCCCAAGTTTTGGGCTCGATCCGAAATCAATAGGTGTTCCAAATTGGACAATTCATGTTCAACGGCAGTGCGTTCCTAATTGGAGTGGTTGGTGTATTCTATACTTCTAGCGATTTGATTTCACTCAAAACTCACTAAATGACTCCTCCCACCATATGATGATGTTGCCCAAGTTTTGGCCTCGATCCGAAATCAATAGGTGCTCCAAATTGGACAATTCAAATTCAACGGCAGTTCGTTCCTAATTGGAGTGGTTGGTGTATTGCATACTTCTAGCGATTGGATTTCACTCAAAACACACTAAATGACTCCTCCCACCATATTATGATGTTGCCCAAGTTTTGGTGTCGATCCGAAAGCAATAGGTGTTCCAAATTGGACAATTAAAGTTCAACGGCAGTTCGTTCCTAATTGGAGTGGTTGGTGTATTCCATACTTCTAGCGATTGGATTTCACTCAAAACTCACCAAATGACTCCTCCCACCATATTATGATGTTGCCCATGTTTTGGGCTCGATCCGAAATCAATAGGTGTGAGAAATTGGACAATTCAAGTTCAACGGCAGTTCGTTCCTAATTGGAGTGGTTGGTGTATTGCATACTTCTAGCGATTGGATTTCACTCAAAACACACTAAATGACTCCTCCCACCATATTATGATGTTGCCCAAGTTTTGGTGTCGATCCGAAAGCAATAGGTGTTCCAAATTGGACAATTCAAGTTCAACGGCAGTTCGTTCGTAATTGGAGTGGTTGGTGTATTCCATACTTCTAGAGATTGGATTTCACTCAAAACTCTCCAAATGACTCCTCCCACCATATTATGATGTTGCCCAAGTTTTGGGCTCGATCCGAATTCAATAGGTGTTCCAAATTGGACAATTCAAGTTCAACGGCAGTTCGTTCCTAATTGGAGTGGTTGGTGTATTCCATACTTCTAGCGATTGGATTTCACTCAAAACTCACCAAATGACTCCTCCCACCATATTATGATGTAGGCCAACTTTTGGTCTCGATCCGAAATCAATAGGTGTTCCAAATTAGACAATTCAAGTTCAACGGCAGTTCGTTCGTAATTGGAGTGGTTGGTGTATTCCATACTTCTAGAGATTGGATTTCACTCAAAACTCACCAAATGACTCCTCCCACCATATTATGATGTTGCCCAAGTTTTGGGCTCGATCCGAAATCAATAGGTGTGAGAAATTGGAGAATTTAAGTTCAACGGCAGTTCGTTCCTAATTGGAGTAGTTGGTGTATCCCATACTTCTAGCGATTGGATTTCACTCAAAACTCACCAAATGACTCCTCCCACCATATTATGATGTTGCCCAAGTTTTGGGCTCGATCCGAAATCAATAGGTGTTCCAAATTGGACAATTCAAGTTCAACGGCAGTTCGTTCCTAATTGGAGTGGTTGGTGTATTCCATACTTCTAGCGATTGGATTTCACTCAAAACTCACCAAATGACTCCTCCCACCATATTATGATGTAGGCCAACTTTTGGTCTCGATCCGAAATCAATAGGTGTTCCAAATTGGACAATTCAAGTTCAACGGCAGTTCGTTCGTAATTGGAGTGGTTGGTGTATTCCATACTTCTAGAGATTGGATTTCACTCAAAACTCACCAAATGACTCCTCCCACCATATTATGATGTTGCCCAAGTTTTGGGCTCGATCCGAAATCAATAGGTGTGAGAAATTGGAGAATTCAAGTTCAACGGCAGTTCGTTCCTAATTGGAGTAGTTGGTGTATCCCATACTTCTAGCGATTGGATTTCACTCAAAACTCACCAAATGACTCCTCCCACCATATTATGATGTTGGCCAAGTTTTGGGCTCGATCCGAAATCAATAGGTGTTCCAAATTGGACAATTCAAGTTCAACGGCAGTTCGTTCCTAATTGGAGTGGTTGGTGTATTCCATACTTCTAGCGATTGGATTTCACTCAAAACTCACCAAACGACTCCTCCCACCATATTATGATGTTGCCCAAGTTTTGGGCTCGATCCGAAATCAATAGGTGTGAGAATTTGGACAATTCAAGTTCAACGGCAGTTCGTCCCTAATTGGAGTGGTTTGTGTATTCCATACTTCTAGCGATTGGATTTCACTCAAAACTCACCAAATGACTCCTCCCACCATATTATGATGTTGCCCAAGTTTTGGGCTCGATCCGAAATCAATAGGTGAGAGAAATTGGACAATTCAAGTTCAACGGCAGTTCGTTCCTAATTGGAGTGGTTGGTGTATTCCATACTTCTAGCGATTGGATTTCACTCAAAACTCACCAAATGACTCCTCCCACCATATTATGATGTAGGCCAACTTTTGGTCTCGATCCGAAATCAATAGGTGTTCCAAATTGGACAATTCAAGTTCAACGGCAGTTCGTTCGTAATTGGAGTGGTTGGTGTATTCCATACTTCTAGAGATTGGATTTCACTCAAAACTCACCAAATGACTCCTCCCACCATATTATGATGTTGCCCAAGTTTTGGGCTCGATCCGAAATCAATAGGTGTGAGAAATTGGAGAATTCAAGTTCAACGGCAGTTCGTTCCTAATTGGAGTAGTTGGTGTATCCCATACTTCTAGCGATTGGATTTCACTCAAAACTCACCAAATGACTCCTCCCACCATATTATGATGTTGCCCAAGTTTTGGGCTCGATCCGAAATCAATAGGTGTTCCAAATTGGACAATTCAAGTTCAACGGCAGTTCGTTCCTAATTGGAGTGGTTGGTGTATTCCATACTTCTAGCGATTGGATTTCACTCAAAACTCACCAAATGACTCCTCCCACCATATTATGATGTTGCCCAAGTTTTGGGCTCGATCCGAAATCAATAGGTGTGAGAATTTGGACAATTCAAGTTCAACGGCAGTTCGTCCCTAATTGGAGTGGTTTGTGTATTCCATACTTCTAGCGATTGGATTTCACTCAAAACTCACCAAATGACTCCTCCCACCATATTATGATGTTGCCCAAGTTTTGGGCTCGATCCGAAATCAATAGGTGAGAGAAATTGGACAATTCAAGTTCAACGGCAGTTCATTCCTAATTGGAGTGGTTGGTGTATTCCATACTTCTAGCGATTGGATTTCATTCAAAACTCACCAAATGACTCCTGCCACCATATTATGATGTTGCCCAAGTTTTGGTATCGATCCGAAATCAATAGGTGTTCCAAATTGGACAATTCAAGTTCAACGGCAGTTCGTTCCTAATTGGAGTGGTTGGTGTATTCCATACTTCTAGCTATTGGATTCCACTCAAAACTCACCAAATGACTCCTCCCACCATATTATGATGTTGGCCAAGTTTTGGGCTCGATCCGAACTCAATAGGTGTGAGAAATTGGACAATTTAAGTTCAATGGCAGTTCGTTCCTAATTGGAGAGGTTGGTGTATTCCGTACTTCTAGCGATTGGATTTCACTCAAAACTCACCAAATGACTCCTCCCACCATATTATGATGTTGCCCAAGTTTTGGGCTCGATCCGAAATCAATAGGTGTGAGAAATTGGACAATTCAAGTTCAACGACAGTTCGTTCCTAATTGGGGTGTCTGGTGTATTCCATACTTCTACCGATTGGATTTCACTCAAAACTCACCAAATGACTCCTCCCACCATATTATGATGTTGCCCAAGTTTTGGGCTCGATCTGA
Source organism: Prunus avium (assembly GCF_965620075.1). Taxonomy (NCBI): domain Eukaryota; kingdom Viridiplantae; phylum Streptophyta; class Magnoliopsida; order Rosales; family Rosaceae; genus Prunus; species Prunus avium. The sequence continues at coordinate 17,621,464 of NC_142291.1, read as the reverse complement.
AATCAATAGGTGTGAGAAATTGGACAATTCAAGTTCAACGGCAGTTCGTTCCTAATTGGAGTGGTTGGTGTATTCCATACTTCTAGCGATTGGATTTCACTCAAAACTCTCCAAATGACTCCTCCCACCATATTATGATGTTGCCCAAGTTTTGGGCTCGATCCGAAATCAATAGGTGTGAGAAATTGGAGAATTCAAGTTCAACGGCAGTTCGTTCCTAATTGGAGTGGTTGGTGTATTCCATACTTCTTGCGATTGGATTTCACTCAAAACTCACCAAATGACTCCTCCCGCCATATTATGATGTTGCCCAAGTTTTGGGCTCGATCCGAATTCAATAGGTGTTCAAATTGGGCAATTCAAGTTCAACGGCAGTTTGTTCCTAATTGGAGTGGTTGGTGTATTCCATACTTCGAGCGATTGGATTTCACTCAAAACTCACAAAATGACTCCACCAACCATATTGTGATGTTGCCCAAGTTTTGGGTTCGATCCGAAATCAATAGGTGTTCCAAATTGGACAATTCAAGTTCAACGGCAGTTCGTTCCGAATTGGAGTGGTTGGTGTATTCCATACTTCCAGTGATTGGATTTCACTCAAAACTCACCAAATGACTCCTCCCACCATATTATGATGTTGCCCAAGTTTTGGGCTCGATCTGAAATCAATAGGTGTGAGAAATTGGACAATTCAAGCTCAACGGCAGTTCGTTCCTAAATGGAGTGGTTGGTGTATTCCATACTTCTAGCGATTGGATTTCACTCAAAACTCACCAAATGCCTCCTCCCACCATATTATGATGTTGCCCAAGTTTGGGGTTCGATCCGAAATCAATAGGTGTACGAAATTGGACAATTCAAGTTCAACGGCAGTTCGTTCCTAATTGGAGTGGTTGGTGTATTCCGTACTTCTAGCGAGTGGATTTCACTCAAAACTCACCAAATGCCTCCTCCCACCATATTATGATGTTGCCCAAGTTTTGGGCTCGATCTGAAATCAATAGGTGTGACAAATTGGACAATTCAAGTTCTACAGCAGTTCGTTCCTAATTGGAGTGGTTGGTGTATTCCATACTTCTGGCGATTGGATTTCACTCAAAACTCACCAAATGACTCCTCCCACCATATTATGATGTTGCCCAAGTTTGGGGCTCGGTCCGAAATCAATAGGTGTGAGAAATTGGACAATTCAAGTTCAACGGCAGTTCGTTCCTACTTGGAGTGGTTGGTGTATTCCGTACTTCTAGCGATTGGATTTCTCTCATAACTCACCAAATGACTCCTCCCACCATATTCTGATGTTGCCGAAGTTTTTGGCTCGATACGAAATCAATCGGTGTGAGAATTGGACAATTCAAGTTCAACGGCAGTTCGTTCCTAATTGGTGTGGTTGGTGTATTCCATACTTCTAGCGATTGGATTTGACTCAAAACTCGCCAAATGAGTCCTCCCACCATATTACGATGTTGCCCAAGTTTGGGGCTCGATCCGAAATCAACAGGTGTGAGAAATTGGACAATTCAAGTTCAACGGCAGTTCATTCCTAATTGGAGTGGTTGGTGTATTCCATACTTCTAGCGATTGGATTTCTCTCAAAACTCGCCAAATGACTCCTCCCACCATATTATGATGTTGCCCAAGTTTTGGGCTCGATCCGAAATCAATCGGTGTGAGAATTGGACAATTCATGTTCTACGGCAGTTCGTTCCTAATTGGAGTGGTTGGTGTATTCCATACTTCTAGCGATTGGATTTCACTCAAAACTCACCAAATGACTCCGCCCACCATATTACGATGTTGCCCAAGTTTTGGGCTCGATCCGAAATAAATCGGTGTGAGAATTGGACAATTCATGTTCTACGGCAATTCGTTCCTAATTGGAGTGGTTGGTGTATTCCATACTTCGAGCGATTGGATTTCACTCAAAACTCACCAAATGACTCCTCCTGCCATATTATGATGTTGCCCAAGTTTTGGGCTCGATCCGAAATCAATAGGTGTGAGAAATGGGACAATTCAAGTTCAACGGCAGTTTGTTCCTAATTGGAGTGGTTGGTGTATTCCATACTTCTAGCGATTGGATTTCACTCAAAACTCACTAAATGACTCCTCCCACCATATTATGATGTTGCCCAAGTTCCAAATTAGACAATTCAAGTTCAACGGCAGTTTGTTCCTAATTGGAGTGGTTGGTGTATTCCATACTTCTAGCGATTGGATTTCACTCAAAACTCACTAAATGACTCCTCCCACCATATTATGATGTTGCCCAAGTTCCAAATTAGACAATTCAAGTTCAACGGCAGTTTGTTCCTAATTGGAGTGGTTGGTGTATTCCATACTTCTAGCGATTGGATTTCACTCAAAACTCACCAAATGACTCCTCCCACCATATTATGATGTTGCCCAAGTTTTGGGCTCGATCCGAAATCAATAGGTGTGAGAATTTGGACAATTCAAGTTCAACGGCAGTTCGTTCCTAATTGGAGCGGTTGGTGTATTCCATACTTCTAGCGATTGGATTTCACTCAAAACTCACCAAATGACTCCTCCCACCATATTATGATGTCGCCCAAGTTTTGGGCTCGATCCGAAATCAATAGGTGTTCCAAATTGGACAATTCAAGTTCAACGGCAGTTCGTTCCTAACTGGAGTGGTTGGTGTATTCCATACTTCTAGCGATTGGATTTCACTCAAAACTCAATAAATGACTCCTCCCACCATATCATGATGTTGCCCAAGTTTGGGGCTCGATCTGAAATCAATAGGTGTGAGAAATTGGACAATTCAAGTTCAACGGCAGTTCGTTCCTAAATGGAGTGGTTGGTGTATTCCATACTTCTAGCGATTGGATTTCACTCAAAACTCAATAAATGACTCCTCCCACCATATTATGATGTTGCCCAAGTTTGGGGCTCGATCTGAAATCCTTAGGTGTGAGAAATTGGACAATTCAAGTTCTACGGCAGTTCGTTCCTAATTGGAGTTGTTGGTGCATTCCATACTTCTAGCGATTGGATTTCACTCAAAACTCACCAAATGACTCCTCCCACCATATTATGACGTTGCCCAAGTTTGGGGGTCGATCCGAAATCAATAGGTGTGAGAAATTGGACAATTCAAGTTCAACGGCAGTTCGTTCCTAATTGGAGTGGTTGGTTCATTCCATACTTCTAGCGATTGGATTTCACTCAAAACTCACCAAATGACTCCTCCCACCATATTATGATGTTGCCCAAGTTTTGGGCTCGATCCGAAATCAATAGGTGTTCCAAATTGGACAATTCAAGTTCAACGGCAGTTCGTTCCTAGTTGGAGTGGTTGGTGTATTACATACTTCTAGCGATTGGATTTCACTCAAAACTCACCAAATGACTCCTCCCACCATATTATGATGTTGCCCACGTTTGGGGCTCGATCCGAAATCCATAGGTGTGAGAAATTGGACAATTCAAGTTCAACGACAGTTCGTTCCTAAATGGAGTGGTTGGTGTATTCCATACTTCTAGCGATTGGATTTCACTCAAAACTCACCAAATGCCTCCTCCCACCATATTATGATGTTGCCCAAGTTTGGGGTTCGATCCGAAATCAATAGGTGTACGAAATTGGACAATTCAAGTTCAACGGCAGTTCGTTCCTAATTGGAGTGGTTGGTGTATTCCATACTTCTAGCAAGTGGATTTCACTCAAAACTCACCAAATGCCTCCTCCCACCATATTATGATGTTGCCCAAGTTTGGGGTTCGATCCGAAATCAATAGGTGTTCGAAATTGGACAATTCAAGTTCAACGGCAGTTCGTTCCTAATTAGAGTGGTTGGTGTATTCCATACTTCTAGCGAGTGGATTTCACTCAAAACTCACCAAATGACTCCTCCCACCATATTATGATGTTGCCCAAGTTTTGGGCTCGATCCGAAATCAATTGGTGTGAGAAATTGGACAATTCAAGTTCAACAACAGTTCGTTCCTAATTGGAGTGGTTGGTGTATTCCATACTTCTAGCGATTGGATTTCACTCAAAACTCACCAAATGACTCCTCCCACCATATTATGATGTTGCCAAAGTTTGGGGCTCGGTCCGAAATCAATAGGTGTGAGAAATTGGACAATTCAAGTTCAACGGCAGTTCGTTCCTACTTGGAGTGGTTGGTGTATTCCACACTTCTAGCGATTGGATTTCTCTCAAAACTCACCAAATGACTCCTCCCACCATATTCTGATGTTGCCGAAGTTTTTGGTTCGATACGAAATCAATCGGTGTGAGAATTGGACAATTCAAGTTCAACGGCAGTTCGTTCCTAATTGGAGTGGTTGGTGTATTCCATACTTCTAGCGATTGGATTTCACTCAAAACTCACCAAATGACTCCGCCCACCATATTACGATGTTGCCCAAGTTTTGGGCTCGATCCGAAATCAATCGGTGTGAGAATTGGACAATTCATGTTCTACGGCAGTTCGTTCCTAATTGGAGTGGTTGGTGTATTCCATACTTCGAGCGATTGGATTTCACTCAAAACTCACCAAATGACTCCTCCCACCATATTATGATGACGCCCATGTTTTGGGCTCGATCCGAAATCAATAGGTGTGAGACATTGGAAAATTCAAGTTCAACGGCAGTTCGTTCCTAAATGGAGTGGTTGGTGTATTCCATACTTCTAGCGATTGGATTTCACTCAAAACTCACCAAATGACTCCTTCCACCAAATTATGATATTGCCCAAGTTTTGGGCTCGATCCGAAATCAATAGGTGTGAGAAATTGGGCAATTCAATTTCAACGGCAGTTCGTTCCAAAATGGAGTGGTTGGTGTATTCCATACTTCTAGCGATTGGATTTCACTCAAAACTCACCAAATGACTCCTCCCACCATATTATGATGTTGCCCAAGTTTTGGGCTCAATCCGAAATCAATAGGTGTGAGAAATTGGGCAATTCAATTTCAACGGCAGTTCGTTCCAAAATGGAGTGGTTGGTGTATTCCATACTTCTAGCGATTGGATTTCACTCAAAACTCACCAAATGACTCCTCCCACCATATTATGATGTTGCCCAAGTTTTGGGGTCGATCCGAAATCAATAGGTGTTCCAAATTGGACAATTCAAGTTCAACGGCAGTTCATTCCTTATTGGAGTGGTTGGTGTATTCCATACTTCTAACGATTGGATTTCACTCAAAAATCACCAAATGACTTCTCCCACCATATTATGATGTTGCCCAAGTTTTGGGCTCGATCCGAAATCAATAGGTGTTCCAAATTGGAAAATTCAAGTTCAACGGCAGTTCGTTCCTAATTGGAGTGGTTGGTGTATTCCGTACTTCTAGCGATTGGATTTCACTCAAAACTCACCAAATGACTCATCCCACCGTATTATGATGTTGCACAAGTTTTGGGCTCGATCTGAAATCAATAGGTGTGAGAAATTGGTCAATTCAATTTCAACGATAGTTTGTTCCTAATTGGAGTGGTTGGTGTATTCCATACTTCTAGCGATCGGATTTCACTCAAAATGCACCAAATGACTCCTCCCACCATATTATGATGTTGCCCAAGTTTTGGGCTCGATCCGAAATCAATAGGTGTTCCAAATTGGACAATTCAAGTTCAACGGCAGTTCGTTCCTAATTGGAGTGGTTGTTGTATTCCGTACTTCTAGCGATTGGATTTCACTCAAAACTCACCAAATGACTCCTCCCACCATATTATGATGTTGCCCAAGTTTTGGGCTCGATCCGAAATCAATAGGTGTGAGACATTGGAAAATTCAAGTTCAACGGCAGTTCGTTCCTAAATGGAGTGGTTGGTGTATTCCATACTTCTAGCGATTGGATTTCACTCAAAACTCACCAAATGACTCCTTCCACCAAATTATGATGTTGCCCAAGTTTTGGGCTCGATCCGAAATCAATAGGTGTGAGAAATTGGGCAATTTAATTTCAACGGCAGTTCGTTCCAAAATGGAGTGGTTGGCGTATTCCATACTTCTAGCGATTGGATTTCACTCAAAACTCACCAAATGACTCCTCCCACCATATTATGATGTTGCCCAAGTTTTGGGCTCAATCCGAAATCAATAGGTGTGAGAAATTAGGCAATTCAATTTCAACGGCAGTTCGTTCCAAAATGGAGTGGTTGGTGTATTCCATACTTCTAGCGATTGGATTTCACTCAAAACTCAACAAATGACTCCTCCCACCATATTATGATGTTGCCCAAGTTTTGGGGTCGATCCGAAATCAATAGGTGTTCCAAATTGGACAATTCAAGTTCAACGGCAGTTCATTCCTTATTGGAGTGGTTGGTGTATTCCATACTTCTAGCGATTGGATTTCACTCAAAAATCACCAAATGACTTCTCCCACCATATTATGATGTTGCCCAAGTTTTGGGCTCGATCCGAAATCAATAGGTGTTCCAAATTGGACAATTCAAGTTCAACGGCAGTTCGTTCCTAATTGGAGTGGTTGGTGTATTCCGTACTTCTAGCGATTGGATTTCACTCAAAACTCCCCAAATGACTCATCCCACCGTATTAGGATGTTGCACAAGTTTTGGGCTCGATCTGAAATCAATAGGTGTGAGAAATTGGTCAATTCAATTTCAACGATAGTTTGTTCCTAATTGGAGTGGTTGGTGTATTCCATACTTCTAGCGATCGGATTTCACTCAAAATGCACCAAATGACTCCTCCCACCATATTATGATGTTGCCCAAGTTTTGGGCTCGATCCGAAATCAATAGGTGTTCCAAATTGGACAATTCAAGTTCAACGGCAGTTCGTTCCTAATTGGAGTGGTTGTTGTATTCCGTACTTCTAGCGATTGGATTTCACTCAAAACTCACCAAATGACTTCTCCCACCATATTATGATGTTGCCCAAGTTTTGGGCTCGATCCGAAATCAATAGGTGTGAGACATTGGAAATTTTCAAGTTCAACGGCAGTTCGTTCCTAAATGGAGTGGTTGGTGTATTCCATACTTCTAGCGATTGGATTTCACTCAAAACTCACCAAATGACTCCGCCCACCATATTATGATGTTGCCCAAGTTTTGGGCTCGATACGAAATCAATAGCTGTTCCAAATTGGACAATTCAAGTTCAACGGCTGTTCGTTCCTAATTGGAGTGGTTGGTGTATTCCGTACTTCTAGCTATTGGATTTCACTCAAAACTCACCAAATGACTCCTCCCACCATATTATGATGTTGCCCAAGTTTGGGGCTCGGTCCGAAATCAATAGGTGTGAGAAATTGGGCAATTCAATTTCAACGGCAGTTCGTTCCTAATTGGAATGGTTGGTGTATTCCATACTTCTAGCGATTGGATTTCACTCAAAACTCACCAAATGACTCCTCCCACCATATTATGATGTTGCCCAAGTTTGGGGCTCGGTCCGAAATCAATAGGTGTGAGAAATTGGGCAATTCAATTTCAACGGCAGTTCGTTCCTAATTGGAATGGTTGGTGTATTCAATACTTCTAGCGATTGGATTTCAATCAAAACTCACCAAATGACTCCTCCCACCATATTATGATGTTGCCCAAGTTTGGGGCTCGGTCCGAAATCAATAGGTTTGAGAAATTGGACAATTCAAGTTCAACGGCAGTTCGTTCCTAATTGGAGTGGTTGGTGTATTATATACTTCTAGCGATTGGATTTCACTCAAAACTCACCAAATGACTCCTCCCACCTTATTATGATGTTGCCAAGTTTTGGGCTCGATCCGAAATCAATAGGTGTTCGAAATTGGACAATTCAAGTTCAACGGCAGTTCGTTCCTAATTGGAGTGGTTGGTGTATTCCATACTTCTAGCGATTGGATTTCACTCAAAACTCACCAAATGACTCCTCCCACCATATTATGATGTTGCCCAAGTTTTGGGCTCGATCTGAAATCAATAGGTGTGAGAAATTGGTCAAGTCAATTTCAACGACAATTCGTTCCTAATTGCAGTGGTTGGTGTATTCCATACTTCTAGCGATTGGATTTCACTCAAAACTCACGAAATGATTCCTCCCACCATATTATGATGTTGCCCAGTTTTTGGGCTCGATCCGAAATCAATAGGTGTGAGAAATTGGACAATTCAAGTTCAACGGCAGTTCGTTCCTAATTGGAGTGGTTGGTGTATTCCATACTTCTACCGATGGGATTTCACTCAAAACTCACCAAATGACTCCTCCCACCATATTATGATGTTTCCCAAGTTTTGGGCTCGATCCGAAATCAATATGTGTTCCAAATTGGACAATTCCAGTTCAACGGCAGTTCGTTCCTAATTGGAGTGGTTGGTGTATTCCGTACTTCTAGCGATTGGATTTCACTCAAAACTCCCCAAATGACTCATCCCACCGTATTAGGATGTTGCACAAGTTTTGGGCTCGATCTGAAATCAATAGGTGTGAGAAATTGGTCAATTCAATTTCAACGATAGTTTGTTCCTAATTGGAGTGGTTGGTGTATTCCATACTTCTAGCGATCGGATTTCACTCAAAATGCACCAAATGACTCCTCCCACCATATTATGATGTTGCCCAAGTTTTGGGCTCGATCCGAAATCAATAGGTGTTCCAAATTGGACAATTCAAGTTCAACGGCAGTTCGTTCCTAATTGGAGTGGTTGTTGTATTCCGTACTTCTAGCGATTGGATTTCACTCAAAACTCACCAAATGACTTCTCCCACCATATTATGATGTTGCCCAAGTTTTGGGCTCGATCCGAAATCAATAGGTGTGAGACATTGGAAATTTTCAAGTTCAACGGCAGTTCGTTCCTAAATGGAGTGGTTGGTGTATTCCATACTTCTAGCGATTGGATTTCACTCAAAACTCACCAAATGACTCCGCCCACCATATTATGATGTTGCCCAAGTTTTGGGCTCGATACGAAATCAATAGCTGTTCCAAATTGGACAATTCAAGTTCAACGGCTGTTCGTTCCTAATTGGAGTGGTTGGTGTATTCCGTACTTCTAGCTATTGGATTTCACTCAAAACTCACCAAATGACTCCTCCCACCATATTATGATGTTGCCCAAGTTTGGGGCTCGGTCCGAAATCAATAGGTGTGAGAAATTGGGCAATTCAATTTCAACGGCAGTTCGTTCCTAATTGGAATGGTTGGTGTATTCCATACTTCTAGCGATTGGATTTCACTCAAAACTCACCAAATGACTCCTCCCACCATATTATGATGTTGCCCAAGTTTGGGGCTCGGTCCGAAATCAATAGGTGTGAGAAATTGGGCAATTCAATTTCAACGGCAGTTCGTTCCTAATTGGAATGGTTGGTGTATTCAATACTTCTAGCGATTGGATTTCAATCAAAACTCACCAAATGACTCCTCCCACCATATTATGATGTTGCCCAAGTTTGGGGCTCGGTCCGAAATCAATAGGTTTGAGAAATTGGACAATTCAAGTTCAACGGCAGTTCGTTCCTAATTGGAGTGGTTGGTGTATTATATACTTCTAGCGATTGGATTTCACTCAAAACTCACCAAATGACTCCTCCCACCTTATTATGATGTTGCCAAGTTTTGGGCTCGATCCGAAATCAATAGGTGTTCGAAATTGGACAATTCAAGTTCAACGGCAGTTCGTTCCTAATTGGAGTGGTTGGTGTATTCCATACTTCTAGCGATTGGATTTCACTCAAAACTCACCAAATGACTCCTCCCACCATATTATGATGTTGCCCAAGTTTTGGGCTCGATCTGAAATCAATAGGTGTGAGAAATTGGTCAAGTCAATTTCAACGACAATTCGTTCCTAATTGCAGTGGTTGGTGTATTCCATACTTCTAGCGATTGGATTTCACTCAAAACTCACGAAATGATTCCTCCCACCATATTATGATGTTGCCCAGTTTTTGGGCTCGATCCGAAATCAATAGGTGTGAGAAATTGGACAATTCAAGTTCAACGGCAGTTCGTTCCTAATTGGAGTGGTTGGTGTATTCCATACTTCTACCGATGGGATTTCACTCAAAACTCACCAAATGACTCCTCCCACCATATTATGATGTTTCCCAAGTTTTGGGCTCGATCCGAAATCAATATGTGTTCCAAATTGGACAATTCCAGTTCAACGGCAGTTCGTTCCGAATTGGAGTGGTTTGTGTATTCCATACTTCTTGCGATTGGACTTCACTCAAAACTCACCAAATGACTCCTCCCACCATATTATGATGTTGCCCAAGTTTTGGGCTCCATCCGAAATCAATAGGTGTTCGAAATTGGACAATTCAAGTTCAACGGCAGTTCGTTCCTAATTCGAGTGGTTGGTGTATTCCATACTTCTAGCGATTGGGTTTCCCTCAAAACTCACCAAATGACTCCTCCCACCATATTATGATGTTGCCCAAGTTTTGGGCTCCATCCGAAATCAATAGGTGTTCGAAATTGGACAATTCAAGTTCAACGGCAGTTCGTTCCTAATTGGAGTGGTTGGTGTATTCCATACTTCTAGCGATTGGATTTCACTCAAAACTCAACAAATGACTCCTCCCACCATATTATGATGTTGCCCAAGTTTTGGGCTCGATCCGAAATCAATAGGTGTGAGAAATTCGACAATTCAAGTTCAACAGCAGTTCGTTCCTAATTGGAGTGGTTGGTGTATTCCATACTTCTAGCGATTGGATTTCACTCAAAACTCACCAAATGACTCCTCCCACCATATTATGATGTTGCCCTAGTTTTGCACTCGATTCGAAATCAGTAGGGTTGAGAAATTGGACAATTTAAGTTCAACGGCTGTTCGTTCCTAATTGGAGTGGTTGGTGTATTCCATACTTCTAGCGATTGGATTTCACTCAAAACTCACCAAACGACTCCTCCCACCATATTATGATGTTGCCCAAGTTTTGGGCTCGATCCGAAATCAATAGGTGTGAGACATTGGAAAATTCAAGTTCAACGGCAGTTCGTTCCTAATTGGAGTGGTTGGTGTATTCCGTACTTCTAGCGATTGGATTTCACTCAAAACTCACCAAATGACTTCTCCCACCATATTATGATGTTGCCCAAGTTTTGGGCTCGGTCCGAAATTAATAGGTGTGAGAAATTGGTCAATTCAATTTGAACGGCAGTTCGTTCCTAATTGGAGTGGTTGGTGTATTCCATACTTCTAGCGATTGGATTTCACTCAAAACTCACCAAATGACTCCTCCCACCATATTAGGTTGTTGCCCAAGTTTAGGGCTCGATCCGAAATCAATAGGTGCTCCAAATTGGACAATTCAAGTTCAACAGCAGTTCGTTCCTAATTGGAGTGGTTGGTGTATTCCATACTTCTAGCGATTGTATTTCACTCAAAACTCACCAAATTACTCCTCCCAAAATATTATGATGTTGCCCAAGTTTTGGGCTCGATCCGAAATCAATAGGTGTGAGAAAATGGACAATTCAAGTTCAACGGCAGTTCGTTCCTAATTGGAGTGGTTGGTGTATTCCATACTTCTAGCGATTGGATTTCGCTCAAAACTTACCAAATGACTCCTCCCACCATATTATGATGTTGCCCAAGTTTTGGGCTCGATCCGAAATCAATAGGTGCTCCAAATTGGACAATTCAAGTTCACCGGCAGTTCATTCCGAATTGGAGTGGTTGGTGTATTCCTTACTTCTAGCGATTGGATTTCACTCAAAACTCACCAAACGACTCCTCCCACCATATTATGATGTTGCCCAAGTTTTGGGCTCGATCCGAAATCAATAGGTGTGAGACATTGGAAAATTCAAGTTCAACGGCAGTTCGTTCCAAAATGGAGTGGTTGGTGTATTCCATACTTCTAGCGATTGGATTTCACTCAAAACTCACCAAATGACTCCTCCCACAATATTATGATGTTGCCCAAGTTTTGGGCTCGATCCGAAATCAATAGGTGTTCCAAATTGGACAATTCAAGTTCAACAGCAGTTCGTTCCTAATTGGAGTGGTTGGTGTATTCCATACTTCTAGCGATTGTATTTCACTCAAAACTCACCAAATGACTCCTCCCAAAATATTATGATGTTGCCCAAGTTTTGGGCTCGATCCGAAATCAATAGGTGTGAGAAATTGGACAATTCAAGTTCAACGGCAGTTCGTTCCTAATTGGAGTGGTTGGTGTATTCCATACTTCTAGCGATTGGATTTCGCTCAAAACTTACCAAATGACTCCTCCCACCATATTATGATGTTGCCCAAGTTTTGGGCTCGATCCGAAATCAATAGGTGCTCCAAATTGGACAGTTCAAGTTCACCGGCAGTTCGTTCCGAATTGGAGTGGTTGGTGTATTCCTTACTTCTAGCGATTGGATTTCACTCAAAACTCACCAAACGACTCCTCCCACCATATTATGATGTTACCCAAGTTTCGGGCTCAATCCGAACTCAATAGGTGTGAGAAATTGGACAACTTAAGTTCAACGGCAGTTCGTTCCTAATTGGAGTTGTTGGTGTATTACATACTTCTAGCGATTGGATTTCACTCAAAACTCACCAAATGACTCCTCCCATCATATTATGATGTTGCACAAGTTTGGGGTTCCATCCGAAATCAATAGGTGTGAGAAATTGGACAATTTAAGTTCAACGGCACTACGTTCCTCATTGGAGTGGTTGGTGTATTCCATACTTCTAGCGATTGGATTCCACTCAAAACGCACCAAATGACTCCTCTAACCATATTATGATGTTGCCCAAGTTTTGGGCCCGATCCGAAATCAATAGGTGTGAGAAACTGGACAATTCAAGTTCAACGGTAGTTCGTTCCTAATTGGAGTGGTTGGTGTATTCCATACTTCTAGCTATTGGATTTCACTCAAAACTCACTAAATGACTCCTCCCACCATATTATGATGTTGCCCAAGTTTTCGTCTCGATCCGAAATCAATAGGTGTTCCAAATTGGACAATTCAAGTTCTACGGCAGTTCGTTCCTAATTGGAGTGATTGGTGTATTCCATACTTCTAGAGATTGGATTTCACTCAAAACTCACCAAATGACTCCTCCCATCATATTATGATGTTGCCCAAGTTTTGGGCTCGATCCGAAATCAATAAGTGTGAGAAATTGGACAATTCAAGTTTAACGGCAGTTAGTTCCTAATTGGAGTGGGTGGTTTATTCCATACTTCTAGCGATTGGATTTCACTCAAAACTCACCAAATGACTCCTCCCACCATATTATGATGTTGCCCAAGTTTGGGGCTTGATCCGAAATCAATAGGTGTGAGAAATTGGACAATTCAAGTTCAACGGCAGTTCGTTCCGAATTGTAGTGGTTCGTGTATTCCATACTTCTAGCGATTGGATTTCACTGAAAACTCACCAAATGACACCTCCCACCATATTATGATGTTGCCCAAGTTTTGGGCTCGATCCGAAATCAATAGCTGTTCCAAATTGGACAATTCAAGTTCAACGGCAGTTCGTTCCCAATTGGAGTGGTTGGTGTATTCCATACTTCCAGCGATTGGATTTCATTCAAAACTCACCAAATGACTCCTCCCATCATATTATGATGTTGCACAAGTTTGGGGTTCCATCCGAAATCAATAGGTGTGAGAAATTGCACAATTTAAGTTCAACGGCACTTCGTTCCTAATTGGAGTGGTTGGTGTATTCCATACTTCTAGCGATTGGATTTCACTCAAAACTCACCAAATGACTCCTCCCACCATATTATGTTGTTGCCCAAGTTTTGGGCTCGATCCGAAATCAATAGGTGTTCCAAATTGGACAATTCATGTTCAACGACTGTTCGTTCCTAATTGGAGGGGTTGGTGTATTCTATACTTCTAGCGATTTGATTTCACTCAAAACTCTCCAAATGACTCCTCCCACCATATGATGATGTTGCCAAAGTTTTGGCCTCGATCCGAAATCAATAGGTGTTCCAAATTGGACAATTCAAGTTCAACGGCAGTTCGTTCCTAATTGGAGTGGTTGGTGTATTCCATACTTCTAGCGATTGGATTTCACTCAAAACTCACCAAATGACTCCTCCCACCATATTATGATGTTGCCCAAGTTTTGGGCTCGATCCGAAATCAATAGGTGTGAGAAATTGGACAATTCAAGTTCAATGGCAGTTCGTTCCTAATTGGAGTGATTGGTGTATTCCATACTTCTAGCGATTGGATTTCACTCAAAACTCACCAAATGACTCCTCCCACCATATTATGATGTTGCCCAAGTTTTGGGCTCGATCCGAAATCAATAGGTGTGAGAAATTGGACAATTCAAGTTCAATGGCAGTTCGTTCCTAATTGGAGGGGTTGGTGTATTCCATACTTCTAGCGATTGGATTTCACTCAAAACACACTAAATGACTCCTCCCACCATATTATGATGTTGCCCAAGTTTTGGTGTCGATCCGAAAGCAATAGGTGTTCCAAATTGGACAATTCAAGTTCAGTGGCAGTTCGTTCCTAATTGGAGGGGTTGGTGTATTCCATACTTCTAGCGATTGGATTTCACTCAAAACTCACCAAATGACTCCTCTCACCATATCACGATGTTGCCCAAGTTTTGGGCTCGATCCGAAATCAATAGGTGTTCCAAATTGGACAATTCAAGTTCAACGGCAGTTCGTTCCTAATTGTAGTGGTTGGTGTATTCCATACTTCTAGCGATTCTATTTCACTCAAAACTCACTGAATGACTCCTCCCACCATATTATGATGTTGCCCAAGTTTTGGGCTCGATCCGAAATCAATAGGTGTTCCAAATTGGACAATTCAAGTTCAACGGCAGTTCGTTCCTAATTGGAGTGGTTGGTGTATTCCAAACCTCTAGCGATTGGATTTCACTCAAAACTCACCAAATGACTACTCCCACCATATTATGATGTTGCCCAAGTTTGCGGCTCGATCCGAAATCAATAGGTGTGAGAACTTGGACAATTCAAGTTCAACGACAGTTCGTTCCTAATTGGAGTGGTTGGTGTATTCCGTACTTCTAGCGATTAGATTTCACCCAAAACTCACCGAATAACTCCTCCCACCATATTATGATGTTGCCCAAGTTTTGGGCTCGATCCGAAATCAAGGTGTTCCAAATTGGACAATTCAAGTTCAACGGCAGTTCGTTCCTAATTGGAGTGGTTGGTGTATTCCATACTTCTAGTGATTGGATTTCACTCAAAACGCACCAAATGACTCCTCCCACCATATTATGATGTTGCCCAAGTTTTGGGCTCGATCTGTAATCAATAGGTGTGAGAAATTGGACAATTCAATTTCAACGGCAGTTCGTTCCTAATTGGAGTGGTTGGTGTATTACATACTTCTAGCGATTGGATTTCACTCAAAACTCAACAAATGACTCCTCCCACCATATTATGATGTTGCCCAAGTTTTGGTGTCGATCCGAAATCAATAGGTGTTCCAAATTGGACAATTCAAGTTCAACGGCAGTTCGTTCCTAATTGGAGTGGTTGGTGTATTCCATACTTCTAGCGATTGGATTTCACTCAAAACTCACCAAATGACTCCTCCCACCTTATTATGATGTTGCCCAAGTTTTGGGCTCGATCCGAAATCAATAGGTGTGAGAAATTGGACAATTCAAGTTCAACGGCAGTTCGTTTCTAATTGGAGTGGTTGGTGTATTCCACACTTCTAGCGATTGGATTTCACTCAAAACTCACTAAATGACTCTGCCCACCATATTATGATGTTGCCCAAGTTTTGGTCTCGATCCGAAATCAATAGGTGTGAGAAATTGGACAATTCAAGTTCAACGGCAGTTCGTTCCGAATTGGAGTGGTTGGTGTATTCCACACTTCTAGCGATTGGATTTCACTCAAAACTCACCAAATGACTCCTCCCACCATATTATGATGTTGCCCAAGTTTGGGGCTCGATCCGAAATCAATAGGTGTTCCAAATTGGACAATTCAAGTTCAACGGCAGTTCGTTCCTAATTGGAGTGGTTGGTGTATTCCATACTTCTAGCGATTGGATTTCACTCAAAACTCACCAAATGACTCCTCCCACCATATTATGACGTTGCCCAAGTTTTGGGCTCGATCCGAAATCAATAGGTGTTCCAAATTGGACAATTCAAGTTCAACGGTAGTTCGTTCCTAATTCGAGTGGTTGGTGTATTCCATACTTCTAGCGATTGGATTTCACTCAAAACTCAACAAATGACTCCTCCCACCATATTATGATGTTGCAGAAGTTTTTGGTTCGATCCGAAATCAATAGGTGTGAGAAATTGCACAATTCAAGTTCAACGGCAGTTCGTTCCTAATGGGAGTGGTTTGTGTATTCCATACTTCTAGCGATTGGATTTCACTCAAAACCCAACAAATGACTCCTCCCACCGTATTATGATGTTGCCCAAGTTTTTGGCTCGATCCGAAATCAATAGGTGTTCGAAATTGGACAATTCAAGTTCAACGGCAGTTAGTTCCTAATTGGAGTGGTTGGTGTATTCCACACTTCTAGCGATTGGATTTCACTCAAAACTCACCAAATGACTCCTCCCACCATATTATGTTGTTGCCCAAGTTTTGGGCTCGATCCGAAATCAATAGGTGTGAGAAATTGGACAATTCAAGTTCAACGGCAGTTCGTTCCTAATTGGAGTTGTTGGTGTATTCCATACTTCTAGCGATTGGATTTCACACAAAACTCACCAAATGACTCCTCCCACCATATTATGATGTTGCCCAAGTTTTGGGCTCAATCCGAAATCAATAGTTGTGAGAATTTGGACAATTCAAGTTCAATGACTATTCGTTCCTAATGGGAGTGGTTGGTGTATTCCATACGTCTAGTGATTGGATTTCACTGAAAACTCACCAAATGACTCCTCCCACCTTATTATGATGTTGCCCAAGTTTTGGGCTCTGTCCGAAATCAATTGGTGTGAGAAATTGGACAATTCAAGTTCAACGGCAGTTCGTTCCTAATTGGAGTGGTTGGTGTATTCCATACTTCTAGCGATTGTATTTCACTCAAAATTCACCAAATGACTCCTCCCACCATATTATGATGTTGCCCAAGTTTGGGGCTCGGTCCGAAATCAATAGGTGTGAGAAATTGGACAATTCATGTTCAACGGCAGTTCGTTCCTAATTGGGGTGGTTGGTGTATTCCATACTTCTAGCGATTGGATTTCACTCAAAACTCACCAAATGACTCCTGCCACTATATGATGATGTTGCCCAAGTTTGGGGCTCGATCCGAAACCAATAGGTGTTCCAAATTGGACAATTCAAGTTCAACGGCAGTTCGTTCCTAATTGGAGTGGTTGGTGTATTCCACACTTATAGCGATTGGATTTCACTCAAAACTCACCCAATGACCCCTCCCACCATATTATGATGTTACCCTATGTTTTGGGCTCGATCCGAAATCAATAGGTGTTCCAAATTGGACAATTCAAGTTCAACGGCAGTTCGTTCCTAATTGGAGTGGTTGGTGTATTCCATACCTCTAGCGATTGGATTTCCCTCAAAACTCACCAAATGAGTCCTCCCACCATATTATGATGTTGCCCATGTTTTGGGCTCGATCCGAAATCAATAGGTGTGAGAAATTGGACAATTCAAGTTCAACGGCAGTTCGTTCCTAATTGGAGTGGTTGGTGTATTCCATACTTCTAGCGATTGGATTTCACTCAAAACTCACCAAATGACTCCTCCCACCATATTATGGTGTTGCCCAAGTTTTGGGCTCAATCCGAAATCAATAGGTGTGAGAAATTGGACAATTCAATTTCAACGACAGTTCGTTCCTAATGGGAGTGGTTGGTGTATTCCATACTTCTAGCGATTGGATTTCACTCAAAACTCACCAAATGACTCCTCCCACCACATTATGATGTTGCCCAAGTTTTGGGCTCGATACGAAATCAATAGGTGTGAGAAATTGGACAATTCAAGTTACACGGCAGTTCGTTCCTAATTGGAGTGGTTGGTGTATTCCATACTTCTAGCGATTGTATTTCATTCAAAACTCAGCAAATGACTCCTTCCACCATATTATGATGTTGCCCACGTTTTGGGCTCGATCCGAAATCAATAGGTGTTCCAAATTGGACAATTCAAGTTCAACGGCAGTTCGTTCCTAATTGGAGTGGTTGGGGTATTCCAAACTTCTAGCGATTGGATTTCACTCAAAACTCACCGAATGACTCCTCCCACCATATTATGATGTTGCCCAAGTTTTGGGCTCGATCCGAAATCAATAGGTGTGAGAAATTGGACAATTCATGTACAACGGCAGTTCATTCCTAATTGGAGTGGTTGGTGTATTCCATACTTCTAGCGATTGGATTTCACACAAAACTGTCCAAATGACTCCTCCCACCATATTATGATGTTGCCCACGTTTTGGGCTCGATCCGAAATCAATAGGTTTTCCAAATTGGACAATTCAAGTTCAACGGCAGTTCGTTCCTAATTGGAGTGGTTGGGGTATTCCAAACTTCTAGCGATTGGATTTCACTCAAAACTCACCGAATGACTCCTCCCACCATATTATGATGTTGCCCAAGTTTTGGGCTCGATTCTAAATCAATAGGTGTGAGAAATTGAGCAATTCAAGTTCAACGGCAGTTCGTTCCTAATTGGAGTGGTTGGTGTATTCCATACTTCTAGCGATTGGATTTCACTCAAAACTCACCAAATGACTACTCCAACAATATTATGATGTTGCACAAGTTTTGGGCTCGATCCGAAATCAATAGGTGTTCCAAATTGGACAATTCAAGTTCAACGGCAGTTCGTTCCTATTTGGAGTGGTTGGTGTTTTCCATACTTCTAGCGATTGGATTTCACTCAAAACTCACCAAATGACACCTCCCACCATATTACGATGTTGCCCAAGTTTGGGGCTCGATCCGAAATCAATAGGTGTGAGAAATTGGACAATTCAAGTTCAACGGCAGTTCGTTCCTAATTGGAGTGGTTGGTGTATTCCATACTTCTAGCGATTGAATTTCACTCAAAACTCACCAAATGACTCCTCCCACCATATTATGATGTTGCCCAAGTTTTGGGCTCGATCCGAAATCAATAGGTGTGAGAAATTGGACAATTCAAGTTCAATGGCAGTTCGTTCCTAGTTGGAGTGGATGGTGTATTCCATACTTCTAGCGATTGGATTTCACTCAAAACTTACCAAATGACTACTCCAACAATATTATGATGTTGCCCAAGTTTGGGGACCGATCCGAACTCAATAGGTGTGAGAAATTGGACAATTCAAGTTCAACGGCAGTTTGTTCCAAATTGGAGTTGTTGGTGTATTCCATACTTCTAGCGATTGGATTTCACTGAAAACTGTCCAAATGACTCCTCCCACCATATTATGATGTTGCCCAAGTTTTGGGCTCGATCCGAACTCAATAGGTGTGAGAAATTGGACAATTCAAGTTCAACGGCAGTTCGTTCCTAATTGGAGTGGTTGGTGTATTCCATACTTCTAGCGATTGGATTTCACTGAAAACTCCCCAAATGACTCCTCCCAACATATGATGATGTTGCCCAAGTTTTGGGCTCGATCCGAAATCCATAGGTATGAGAAATTGAGCAATTCAAGTTCAACGGCAGTTCGTTCCTAAATGGAGTGGTTGGTGTATTCCACACTTCTAGCGATTGGATTTCACTCAAAACTCACCAAATGACTCCTCCCACCATATTATGATGTTGCCCAAGTTTTGGGCTCGATCCGAAATCAATAGGTGTTCCAAATTTGACAATTCAAGTTCAACGGCAGTTCATTCCTTATTGGAGTGGTTGGTGTATTCCGTACTTCTAGCGATTGGATTTCACTCAAAACTCACCAAATGATTCCTCCCACCATATTATGATGTTGCCAAAGTTTTGGGCTCGATCCGAAATCAATAGGTGTTCCAAATTGGACAATTCAAGTTCAACGGCAGTTCGTTCCTAATTGGAGTGGTTGGTGTATTCCATACTTCTAGCGGTTGGATTTCACTCAAAACTCACCAAATGACACCTCCCACCATATTAAGATGTTGCCCAAGTTTGGGGCTCGATCCGAAATCAATAGGTGTGAGAAATTGGACAATTGAAGTTCAACGGCAGTTCGTTCCTAATTGGAGTGGTTGGTGTATTCCGTACTTCTAGTGATTGGATTTCACTCAAAACTCACCAAATGACTCCTCCCACCATATTACGATGTTGCCCAAGTTCGGGGCTCGATCCGAAATCAATAGGTGTGAGAAATTGGACAATTCAAGTTCAACGGCAGTTCGTTCCTAATTGGAGTGGTTGGTGTATTCCATACTTCTAGCGATTGCATTTCACTCAAAACTCACCAAATGACTCCTCCCACCATATTATGATGTTGCCCAAGTTTGGGGCTCGATCTGAAGTCAATAGGTGTGAGAAATTGGACAATTCAAGTTCAACGGCAGTTCGTTCCTAATTGGAGTGGTTGGTGTATTCCATACTTCTAGCGATTGGATTTCACCAAAAACTCACCAAATGACTCCTCCCACCATAATATGATGTTGCACAAGTTTGGGGTTCGATCCGAAATCAATAGGTGTGAGGAATTGGACAATTCAAGTTCAACGGCAGTTCGTTCCTAATGGGAGTGGTTGGTGTATTCCATAATTCTAGCGATTGGATTTCACTCAAAACTCACCAAATGACTCCTTCCACCATGTTATGATGTTGCCCAAGTTTTGGGCTCGATCCGAAATCAATAGGTGTCAGAAATTGGGCAATTCAATTTCAACGGCAGTTCGTTCCAAAATTGAGTGGTTGGTGTATTCCATACTTCTAGCGATTGGATTTCACTCAAAACTCACCAAATGAATCCTCCCACCATATTATGATGTTGCCCAAGTTTTGGGCCCGATCCGAAATCAATAGGTGTTCCAAATTGCACAATTCAAGTTCAACGGCAGTTCGTTCCTAATTGGAGTGGTTGGTGTATTGCATACTTCTAGCGATTGGATTTCACTCTAAACTCACCAAATGACTCCTGCCACCATATTATGATGTTGCCCAAGTTTGGGGCTCGATCCGAAATCAATAGGTGTGAGAAATTGGACAATTCATGTTCAACGGCAGTTCGTTCCTAATGGGAGTGGTAGGTGTATTCCATACTTCTAGCGATTGGATTTCCCTCAAAACTCACCAAATGACTCCTTCCACCATATTATGATGTTGCCCAAGTTTTGGGCTCGATCCGAAATCAATAGGTGTTCCAAATTGGACAATTCAAGTTCAACGGCAGTTCGTTCCTAATTGGAGTGGTTGGTGTATTCCATACTTCGAGCGATTGGATTTCACTCAAAACTCACCAAATGACTCCTCCCACCATATTATGATTATGATGTTGCCCAAGTTTTGGGCTCTATCCGAAATCAATAGGTGTTCCAAATTGGACAATTCAAGTTCAACGGCAGTTCGTTCCTAATTGGAGTGGTTGCTGTATTCCATACTTCTAGCGATTGGATTTCACTCAAAACTCACCAAATGACTCCTACCACCGTATTATGATGTTGCACAAGGTTTGGGCTCGATCTGAAATCATTAGGTGTGAGAAATTGGTCAATTCAATTTCAACGATAGTTTGTTCCTAATTGGAGTGGTTGGTGTTGCCCAAGTTTGGGGCTCGATCCGAAGTCAATAGGTGTGAGAAATTGGACAATTCAAGTTCAATGGCCGTTCGTTCCTAATTGGAGTGGTTGGTGTATAAAATACTTCTAGCGATTGGATTTCACTCAAAACTCAACAAATGACTCCTCCCACCATAATATGATGTTGCACAAGTTTTTGGTTCGATCCGAAATCAATAGGTGTGAGAAATTGGACAATTCAAGTTCAACGGCAGTTCGTTCCTAATGGGAGTGGTAGGTGTATTCCATACTTCTAGCGATTGGATATCCCTCAAAACTCACCAAATGACTCCTCCCACCATATTATGATGTTGACCAAGTTTTGGGCTCGATCCGAAATCAATAGGTGTGAGACATTGGAAAATTCAAGTTCAACGGCAGTTCGTTCCTAAATGGAGTGGATGGTGTATTCCATACTTCTAGCAATTGGATTTCACTCAAAACTCACCAAATGACTCCGCCCACCATATTACTATGTTGCCCAAGTTTTGGGCTCGATCCGAAATCAATAGGTGTTCCAAATTGGACAATTCAAGTTCAACGGCAGTTCGTTCCTAATGGGAGTGGTTGGTGTATTCCATACTTCTAGCTATTGGATTTCAATCAAAACTCACCAAATGACTCCTCCCACCATATTATGATGTTGCCCAAGTTTTGGGGTCGATCCGAAATCAATAGGTGTTCCAAATTGGACAGTTCAAGTTCAACGGCAGTTCGTTCCTAATTGGAGTGGTTAGTGTATTCCATACTTCTAGCGATTGCATTTCACTCAAAACTCACCAAATGACTCCTCCCACCATATTATGATGTTGCCCAAGTTTTGGGCTCGATCCGAAATCAATAGGTGTGAGAAATTGGAAAATTCAAGTTCAACGGCAGTTTGTTCGTAATTGGAGTGGTTGGTGTATTCCATACTTCTAGCGATTGGATTTCACTCAAAACTCACCAAATGACTCCTCCCACCATATTATGATGTTGCCCAGGTTTGGGGCTCGATCCGAAATCAATAGGTGTGAGAAATTGGACAATTCAAGTTCAACGGCAGTTCGTTCGTAATTGGAGTGGTTGGTGTATTCCATACTTCTAGCGATTGGATTTCACTCAAAACTCACTAAATGACTCCTCCCACCATATTATGATGTTGCCCAAGTTTTGGGCTCGATCCGAAATCAATAGGTGTGAGAAATTGGACAATTCAAGTTCAACGGCAGTTCGTTCCTAATTGGAGTGGTTGGTGTATTCCATACTTCTAGCGATTGGATTTCACTCAAAACTCACCAAATGACTCCTACCACCGTATTATGATGTTGCACAAGGTTTGGGCTCGATCTGAAATCATTAGGTGTGAGAAATTGGTCAATTCAATTTCAACGATAGTTTGTTCCTAATTGGAGTGGTTGGTGTATTCCATACTTCTAGCGATTGGATTTCACTCAAAACTCACCAAATGACTCCTCCCACCATATTATGATGTTGCCCAAGTTTTGGGCTCGATCCGAAATCAATAGGTGTTCCAAATTGGACAATTCAAGTTCAACGGCAGTTCGTTCCTAATTGGAGTGGTTGGTGTATTCCATACTTCTAGCGATTGGATTTCACTCAAAACTCACCAAATGACTCCTCCCACCATATTATGATGTTGCCCAAGTTTGGGGCTCGATCCGAAGTCAATAGGTGTGAGAAATTGGACAATTCAAGTTCAACGGCCGTTCGTTCCTAATTGGAGTGGTTGGTGTATAAAATACTTCTAGCGATTGGATTTCACTCAAAACTCAACAAATGACTCCTCCCACCATAATATGATGTTGCACAAGTTTGGGGTTCGATCCGAAATCAATAGGTGTGAGAAATTGGACAATTCAAGTTCAACGGCAGTTCGTTCCTAATGGGAGTGGTAGGTGTATTCCATACTTCTAGGGATTGGATTTCCCTCAAAACTCACCAAATGACTCCTTCCACCATATTATGATGTTGCCCAAGTTTTGGGCTCGATCCGAAATGAATAGGTGTGAGAAACTGGACAATTCAAGTTCAACGGCCGTTCGTTCCTAATTGGAGTGGTTGGTGTATTCCATACTTCTAGCGACTGGATTTCACTCAAAACTCACCAAATGACTCCTCCCACCATATTATGATATTGCCCAAGTTTTGGGCACGATCCGAAATCAATAGGTGTTCGAAATTGGACAATTCAAGTTCAACGGCAGTTCGTTCCTAATTGGAGTGGTTGGTGTATTCCATACTTCTAGCGATTGGATTTCACTCAAAACTCACCAAATGACTCCTCCCACCATATTATGATGTTGCCCAAGTTTTGGGCTCGATCCAAAATCAGTAGGTGTGAGAAATTGGACAATTGAAGTTCAACGGAAGTTCGTTCCTAATTGGAGTGGTTGGTGTATTCCGTACTTCTAGCGATTGGATTTCACTCAAAACCCTCCAAATGACTCCTATCACGATATTATGATGTTGCCCAAGTTTTGGGCTCGATCCGAAATCATTAGGTGTTCGAAATTGGACAATTCAATTTCAGTGGCAGTTCGTTCCTAATTGGAGTGGTTGGTGTATTCCATACTTCTAGCGATTGGATTTCACTCAAAACTCACCAAATGACTCCTCCCACCATATTATGATGTTGCCCAAATTTTGGGCTCGATCCGAAATCAATAGGTGTTCCAAACTGGACAATTCAAGTTCAACGGCAGTTCGTTCCTAATTGGAGTGGTTGGTGTATTCCGTACTTCTAGCTATTGGATTTCACTCAAAACTCACCAAATGACTCCTCCCACTGTATTATGATGTTGCCCAAGTTTGGGGCTCGATCTGAAATCAATAGTTGTGAGAAATTGGACAATTTAAGTTCAACGGCAGTTTGTTCAGACTTGGTGTGGTTGGTGTATTCCATACTTCTAGCGATTGGATTTCACTCAAAACTCACCAAATGACTCCTCCCACCATATTATGATGTTGCCCAAGTTTTGGGCACGATCCGAAATCAATAGGTGTTCGAAATTGGACTATTCAAGTTCAACGGCAGTTCGTTCCTAATTGGAGTGGTTGGTGTATTCCATACTTCTAGCGATTGGATTTCACCCAAAACTCACCAAATGACTCCTCCCACCATATTATGTTGTTGCCCAAGTTTTGGGCTCGATCCGAAATCAGTAGGTGTTCGAAATTGTACAATTCAATTTCAACGGCAGTTTTTTCCTAATTGGAGTGGTTGGTGTATTCCATACTTCTAGCGATTGGATTTCACTCAAAACTCACCAAATGACTCCCCCCACCATATTATGATGTTGCCCAAGTTGTAAGTTCGATCCGAAATCAATAGGTGTGAGAAATTGAACAATTCAAGTTCAAAGGCAGTTCCTTCCTACTTGGAGTGGTTGGTGTATTCCATACTTCTAGCGATTGGATTTCACTCAAAACTCACCAAATGACGCCTCCCAACATATTATGACGTTGCCCAAATTTTGGGCTCGATCCGAAATCAATAGGTGTTCCAAATTGGACAATTCAAGTTCAACGGCAGTTCGTTCCTAACTGGAGTGGTTGGTGTATTCCATACTTCTAGCGATTGGATTTCACTCAAAACTCACCAAATGACTCCTCCCACCATATTATGATGTTGCCCAAATTTTGGGCTCGATCCGAAATCAATAGGTGTTCCAAACTGGACAATTCAAGTTCAACGGCAGTTCGTTCCTAATTGGAGTGGTTGGTGTATTCCGTACTTCTAGCGATTGGATTTCACTCAAAACTCACCAAATGACTCCTCCCACCATTTTATGACGTTGCCCAAATTTTGGGCTCGATCCGAAATCAATAGGTGTTCCAAATTGGACAATTCAAGTTCAACGGCAGTTCGTTCCTAACTGGAGTGGTTGGTGTATTCCATACTTCTAGCGATTGGATTTCACTCAAAACTCACCAAATGACTCCTCCCACCATATTATGATGTTGCCCAAATTTTGGGCTCGATCCGAAATCAATAGGTGTTCCAAATTGGACAATTCAAGTTCAACGGCAGTTCGTTCCTAACTGGAGTGGTTGGTGTATTCCATACTTCTAGCGATTGGATTTCACTCAAAACTCACCAAATGACTCCTCCCACTGTATTATGATGTTGCCCAAGTTTGGGGCTCGATCTGAAATCAATAGGTGTGAGAAATTGGACAATTTAAGTTCAACGGCAGTTTGTTCAGACTTGGTGTGGTTGGTGTATTCCATACTTCTAGCGATTGGATTTCACTCAAAACACACCGAATGACTCCTCCCACCATATTATGATGTTGCCCAAGTTTTGGGGTCGATCCGAAATGAATAGGTGTGAGAAACTGGACAATTCAAGTTCAATGGCCGTTCGTTCCTAATTGGAGTGGTTGGTGTATTCCATACTTCTAGAGATTGGATTTCACTCAAAACTCACCAAATGACTCCTCCCACCATATTATGATGTTGCCCAAGTTTTCGGCTCGATCCGAAGTCAATAGGTGTTCCAAATTGGACAATTCAAGTTCAACGGCAGTTCGTTCCTAATTGGAGTGGTTGGTGTATTCCATACTTCTAGCGATTGGATTTCACTCAAAACTCACCAAATGACTCCTCCCACCATATTATGATGTTGCCCAAGTTTTGGGCTCGATACGAAATCAATAGGTGTGAGAAATTGGACAATTCAAGTTCAACGGCAGTTCGTTCCAAATTGGAGTGGTTGGTGTATTACATACTTCTAGCAATTGGATTTCACTCAAAACTCACCAAATGACTCCTCCCACCATATTATGATGTAGCCCAAGTTGTAAGTTCGATCCGAAATCAATAGGTGTGAGAAATTGAACAATTCAAGTTCAAAGGCAGTTCCTTCCTACTTGGAGTGGTTGGTGTATTCCATACTTCTAGCGAATTGATTTCACTCAAAACTCACCAAATGACTCCACCCACCATATTATGATGTTGCCCAAGTTTGGGGCTCGGTCCGAAATCAATAGGTGTGAGAAATTGGACAGTTGAAGTTCAAGGGAAGTTCGTCCCTAATTGGAGTGGTTGGTGTATTCTATACTTCTAGCGATTGGATTTCACGCAAAACTCACCAAATGACTCCTCCCACCATATTATGATGTTGCCCAAGTTTGGGCTCGATCCGAAATCAATAGGTGTGAGAAATTGGACAATTTAAGTTCAACGGCAGTTTGTTCAGACTTGGAGTGGTTGGTGTATTCCATACTTCTAGCGATTGGATTTCACTCAAAACTCACCAAATGACTCCTCCCACCATATTATGATGTTGCCCAAGTTTTGGGCTCGATCCGAAATCAATAGGTGTTCCAAATTGGACAATTCAAGTTCAACGGCAGTTCGTTCCTAATTGGAGTGGTTGGTGTATTCCATACTTCTAGTGATTGGATTTCACTCAAAACTCACCAAATGACTCCTCCCACCATATTATGATGTTGCCCAAGTTTTGGGCTCGATCCGAAATCAATAGGTAAGAGAAATTGGACAATTCAAGTTCAACGACAGTTCGTTCCTAATTGGAGAGGTTGGTGTATTCCATACTTCTAGCGATTGGATTTCACTCAAAACTCACCAAATGACTCCTCCCACCATATTATGATGTTGCCCAAGTTTTGGGCTCGATCCGAAATCAATAGGTGTTCGAAATTGGACAATTAAAGTTCAACGGCAGTTCGTTCCTAATTGGAGTGGTTGGTGTATTCCATACTTCTAGCGATTGGAATTCACTCAAAACTCACAAAATGACTCCTCCTGCCATATTATGATGTTGACAAAGTTTTGGGCTCGATCCGAACTCAATTGGTGTGAGAAATTAGACAATTTAAGTTCAACGGCAGTTCGTTCCTAACTGGAGTGGTTGGTGTATTCCATACTTCTAGCGATTGGATTTCACTCAAAACTCACCAAATGACTCCTCCCACCATATTATGATGTTTCCCAAGTTTTGGGCTCGATCCGAAATCAATAGGTGTTCCAAATTGGACAATTCAAGTTCAACGGCAGTTCGTTCAGACTTGGAGTGGTTGGTGTATTCCTTACTTCTAGCGATTGGAATTCACTCAAAACTCACAAAATGACTCCTCCCGCCATATTATGATGTTGACAAAGTTTTGGGCTCGATCCGAACTCAATAGGTGTGAGAAATTAGACAATTTAAGTTCAACGGCAGTTCGTTCCTAACTGGAGTGGTTGGTGTATTCCATACTTCTAGCGATTGGATTTCACTCAAAACTCACCAAATGACTCCTCCCACCACATTATGATGTTGCCCAAGTTTGGGCTCGATCCGAAATCAATAGGTGTGAGAAATTGGACAATTTAAGTTCAACGGCAGTTTGTTCAGACTTGGAGTGGTTGGTGTATTCCATACTTCTAGCGATTGGATTTCACTCAAAACTCACCAAATGACTCCTCCCACCATATTATGATGTTGCCCAAGTTTTCGGGTCGATCCGAAATCAATAGGTGTGAGAAATTGGACAATTCAAGTTCAACGGCCGTTCGTTCCTAATTGGAGTGGTTGGTGTATTCCATACTTCTAGAGATTGGATTTCACTCAAAACTCCCCAAATGACTCCTCCCACCATATTACGATGTTGCCCAAGTTTTCGGCTCGATCCAAAATCAATAGGTGTTCCAAATTGGACAATTCAAGTTCAACGGCAGTTCGTTCCTAATTGGAGTGGTTGGTGTATTCCATACTTCTAGCGATTGGATTTCACTCAAAACTCACCAAATGACTCCTCCCACCATATTATGATGTTGCCCAAGTTTTGGGCTCGATCCGAAATCAATAGGTGCGAGAAATTGGACAATTCAAGTTCAACGGCAGTTCGTTCCTAATTGGAGTGGTTGGTGTATTACATTCTTCTAGCAATTGGATTTCACTCAAAACTCACCAAATGACTCCTCCCACCATATTATGATGTCGCCCAAGTTTTGGGCTCGATATGAAATGAATAGGTGTGCGAAATTGGACAATTCAAGTTCAACGGCAGTTCGTTCCTAATTGGAGTGGTTTGTGTATTCCATACTTCTAGCGATTGGATTTAACTCAAAACACACTAAATGACTCCTTCCACCATATTATGTTGTTGCCCAAGTTTGGGGCTCGATCCGAAATCAATAGGTGTTCCAAATTAGACAATTCAAGTTCAACGGCAGTTCGTTCCTAATTGGAGTGGTTGGTGTATTCCATACTTCTAGCGATTGGATTTAACTCAAAACACACTAAATGACTCCTTCCACCATATTATGTTGTTGCCCAAGTTTGGGGCTCGATCCGAAATCAATAGGTGTTCCAAATTAGACAATTCAAGTTCAACGGCAGTTCGTTCCTAATTGGAGTGGTTGGGGTATTCCATACTTCTAGCGATTGGATTTCAACAAAAACTCACCAAATGACTCCTCCCACCATATTATGATGTTGCCCAAGTTTGGGGCTCGATCCGAAATCAATAGGTGTTCCAAATTGGACAATTCAAGTTCAACGGCAGTTCGTTCCCAATTGGTGTGGTTGGTGTATTACATACTTGTAGCAATTGGATTTCACTCAAAACTCACCAAATGACCCCTCCCACCATATTATGATGTTGCCCAAGTTTGGGGCTCGATCCGAAATCAATAGGTGTGAGAAATTGGACAATTCAAGTTCAACGACAGTTCGTTCCAAATTGGGGTGGTTGGTGTATTCCATACTTTTTTGAGGATATTGTTTGGAAGGCTAGCTGCTTATTTTCTGTTTTCTAAGTTGTAGTTTTATTTTGTTTGCTCGAGGACTAGCAAAGTCTAAGTTTGGGGGTGTTTGATAAGTTCATAATTTCACACATTTGCATGCCTTCGTTACTTAGTAATTTTGTTTAGTTTCTCTTTATTTCAAGTCGCTTACCTATGTTTGTGTGTTCTATAGGTTGAAGGCAGCAAGAGATTGCTTTTGAAGCAAAATGGTGCAAAACGTGCAAAAACTGGATATTGAGTTAGAAGTTCATTTCGGACTTATCTTCTTCATCCGAGCTTGGATTGGGCCAATACTTGTGTGGTTGGATCAGAGACATTCTGAACTTCAAAATGGATATCTTAAAGTCATATTTGGATTCAGCCAAACCCAATCCGTGAGCCCATCAAAATACACATCATGCTGACATGAGGATGAGCTGATGGATGCTTGGTCATGGTGAGCTAGGCATGAGCTATTGGTTTCTGGATGGATGCTTGATCATGCTGACATGAAGATGACCTATGGCTGCTGGTGGGATTTATTAGTGCAGCAACCAATTCTGATTATCTAAATACAAGTGTTGTATGCATTAGTCATATTCAATTCAGAATTCCCCTTTCCTTCTCCCTATAAATACCACTTCCATTCCACATCCCAGACACAATTCACTTCATCCATTACTTCCATACACACATTCAGATTCACCACAAAGAGAGAGAGAGAGCTAGCTGCAAAGGAGGGAGAGCTGGGAGCTGTCCTGGAAACTACCTTGCTGCCACCAGCTAGTTCTTCTATTCTCTTTATTCTACCTATGTATTTCTTATCTTCTGTATTCATAATTATGTTTAACTAATCCATTTTGTTAGGGCTTAGGATGAAGCCCTAGTCATGAATATTCAATGTTATGGATGATTTCATAGTTAATTGATTTCCTTGCTTTCATTATCAAGTTGTTAATCTCCAGCTTATTATGTGCTTGATGTATGTTTTCTTGGAGTAGCTAACTAGGATTTTATGCATCTAGCACAGGTTGGGAAGGGGTTTAGATTCACCAATTCTACTCTCCTTTCACAAGCAACACATGAATGGCCTAAGAATCATTCAAGGGGTTAATAACCATAGGTTGACTAGGACAGATACCATGTTCTAGGACTTGTGTGATTATCATATTCTCAAGGAACTTAATGACTCTTATATGCTTTATTCTAAGTAGATACCATGCTTAGGTTGCATATTAGAGATCACGTGTTGTGTAGATACCATGCACAATTACATGCCTTAGGAGAATCATGCATCCTGCACCTAGATACCATAGGCTTGTATGCGATAATCTATTGTTAATGAAGCTTGAGTCAATTTCTATGCATTCATAACTTGGATAGGAAGACTAGTGGTAGATTCCAAGGCTCTAACACTTCTCAATCATTGTTTCACAACTTGTTCATTGCTGCCATTGTTTACTTCCAGCACTTCCATTTCATTCTCTTGTTTTCATTTAAACAACAAAAACCCCCCACACTTCTAGTGATTGGATTTCACTCAAAACTCACCAAATGACTCCTCCCACCATATTATGATGTTGCCCAAGTTTTCGGCTCGATCCGAAATCAACAGGTGTGAGAAATTGGACAATTTAAGTTCAACGGCGGTTCGTTCCTAATTGTAGTGGTTGGTGTATTCCATACTTCTAGCGATTGGATTTCACTCAAAACTCACGAAATGACTCCTCCCATCATATTATGATGTTGCACAAGTTTGGGGTTCCATACGAAATCAATAGGTGTGAGGAATTGGACAATTCAGGTTCAACGGCAGTTCGTTCCTAATTGGAGTGGTTGGTGTATTCCATACTTCTAGCGATTGGATTTCACTCAAAACTCACCAAATGACTCCTCCCACCATATTATGATGTTCCCCAAGTTTTGGGCTCGATCCGAAATCAATAGGTGTGAGAAATTGGACAATTCCAGTTCAACGGCAGTTCGTTCCTAATTGGAGTGGTTGGTGTATTCCATACTTCTAGCGATTGGATTTCACTCAAAACTCACCAAATGTCTCCTCCCACCATATTATGTTGTTGCCCAAGTTTTGGGCTCGATCCGAAATCAATAGGTGTGAGAAATTGGGCAATTCAATTTCAACGGCAGTTCGTTCCAAAATGGAGTGGTTGGTGTATTCCATTCTTCTAGTGATTGGATTTCACTCAAAACTCACCAAATGACTCCTCCCACCATATTATGATGTTGCCCAAGTTTTCGGCTCGATCCGAAATCAACAGGTGTGAGAAATTGGACAATTTAAGTTCAACGGCGGTTCGTTCCTAATTGTAGTGGTTGCTGTATTCCATACTTCTAGCGATTGGATTTCACTCAAAACTCACCAAATGACTCCTACCAACATATTATGATGTTGCCCAAGTTTTGGGCTCGATCTGAAATCAATAGGTGCGAGAAATTGGACAATTCAAGTTCAACGGCAGTTCGTTCCAAATTGGAGTGGTTGGTGTATTCCATACTTCTAGCAATTGGATTTCACTCAAAACTCACCAAATGACTCCTCCCAGCATATTATGATGTTGCCCAAGTTTTGGGCTCGATCCGAAATCAATAGGTGTTCCAAATTGGACAATTCAAGTTCAACGGCAGTTCGTTCCTAATTGGAGTGGTTGGTGTATTCCATACTTCTAGCGATTGGATTTCACTCAAAACTCACCAAATGACTCCTCCCACCATATTATGATGTTGCCCAAGTTTTGGGCTCGATCCGAAATCAATAGGTGTGACAAATTGGACAATTCAAGTTCAACGGCAGTTCGTTCCTAATTGGAGTGGTTGGTGTATTCCATACTTCTAGCGATTGGATTTCACTCAAAACTCACCAAATGACTCCTCCCACCATATTATGATGTTGCCCAAGTTTTGGGCTCGATCCGAAATCAATAGGTGTGAGAAGTTGGACAATTCAAGTTCAACGGCAGTTCGTTCCTAATTGGAGTGGTTGGTGTATTCCATACTTCTAGCGATTCGATTTCACTCAAAACACACTGCATGACTCCTCCCACCATATTATGATGTTCCCCAAGTTTTGGTCTCGATCCGAAATCAATAGGTGTTCCAAATTAGACAATTCAAGTTCAACGGCAGTTCGTTCCTAATTGGAGTGGTTGGTGTATTCCATACTTCTAGCGATTGGATTACACTCAAAACTCACCAAATGACTCCTCCCACCATATTATGATGTTGCCCAAGTTAGGGGCTCGATCCGAAATCAATTGGGGTGTGAGAAACTGGACAATTCAAAATCAACGGCAGTTCGTTCCTAATTGGAGTGGTTGGTGTATTCCATACTTCTAGCGATTGGATTTCACTCAAAACTCACTAAATGACTCCTCCCATCATATTATGATGTTGCCCAAGTTTTGGTCTCGATCCGAAATCAATAGATGTTCCAAATTGGACAATTCAAGTTCAACGGCAGTTTGTTCCTAATTGGAATGGTTGGTATATTCCATACTTCTACCGATTGGATTTCACTCAAAACTCACCGAATGACTCCTCCCACCATAATATGGTGTTGCAAAAGTTTGGGGTTCGATCCGAAATCAATAGGTGTGAGAAATTGGACAATTCAAGTTCAACGGCAGTTCGTTCCTAATTGGGATGGTCGATATAGTCCATACTTCTACCGATTGGGTTTCACTCAAACCTCACCAAATGACTACTCCCACAATATTATGATGTTGCCCAAGTTTGGGGCTCGATCCGAAATCAATAGGTGTTCCAAATTGGACAATTCAAGTTCAACGGCAGTTCATTCCTAATTGGAGTGGTTGGTGTATTCCATACTTCTAGCGATTGGATTTCACTCAAAACTCACTAAATGACTGCTCCCACCATATTATGATGTTGCCCAAGTTTTGGTCTCGATCCGAAATCAATAGGTGTTCCAAATTGGACAATTCAAGTTCAACGGCAGTTCGTTCCTAATTGGAGTGGTTGGTGTATTCCATACGTGTAGCGATTGGATTTCACTCAAAACTCACCAAATGACTCCGCCCACCATACTATGACGTTGCCCAAGTTTTGGGCTCGATCTGAAATCAATAGGTGTGAGAAATTGGACAATTCAAGTTCAACGGCAGTTCGTTCCTAATTGGGATGGTTGGTATAGTCCATACTTCTACCGATTGGGTTTCACTCAAACCTCACCAAATGACTACTCCCACAATATTATGATGTTGCCCAAGTTTTGGGCTCGATCTGAAATCAATAGGTGCGAGAAATTGGACAATTCAAGTTCAACGGCAGTTCGTTCCAAATTGGAGTGGTTGGTGTATTCCATACTTCTAGCAATTGGATTTCACTCAAAACTCACCAAATGACTCCTCCCACCATATTATGATGTTGCCCAAGTTTTGGGCTCGATCCGAAATCAATAGGTGTTCCAAATTGGACAATTCAAGTTCAACGGCAGTTCGTTCCTAATTGGAGTGGTTGGTGTATTCCATACTTCTAGCGATTGGATTTCACTCAAAACTCACCAAATGACTCCTCCCACCATATTATGATGTTGCCCAAGTTTTGGGCTCGATCCGAAATCAATAGGTGCGAGAAATTGGACAATTCAAGTTCAACGGCAGTTCGTTCCAAATTGGAGTGGTTGGTGTATTCCATACTTCTAGCAATTGGATTTCACTCAAAACTCACCAAATGACTCCTCCCACCATATTATGATGTTGCCCAAGTTTTGGGCTCGATCCGAAATCAATAGGTGTTCCAAATTGGACAATTCAAGTTCAACGGCAGTTCGTTCCTAATTGGAGTGGTTGGTGTATTCCATACTTCTAGCGATTGGATTTCACTCAAAACTCACCAAATGACTCCTCCCACCATATTATGATGTTGCCCAAGTTTTGGGCTCGATCCGAAATCAATAGGTGTGACAAATTGGACAATTCAAGTTCAACGGCAGTTCGTTCCTAATTGGAGTGGTTGGTGTATTCCATACTTCTAGCGATTGGATTACACTCAAAACTCACCAAATGACTCGTCCCACCATATTATGATGTTGCCCAAGTTAGGGGCTCGATCCGAAATCAATTGGGGTGTGAGAAACTGGACAATTCAAAATCAACGGCAGTTCGTTCCTAATTGGAGTGGTTGGTGTATTCCATACTTCTAGCGATTGGATTTCACTCAAAACTCACTAAATGACTCCTCCCATCATATTATGATGTTGCCCAAGTTTTGGTCTCGATCCGAAATCAATAGATGTTCCAAATTGGACAATTCAAGTTCAACGGCAGTTTGTTCCTAATTGGAATGGTTGGTATATTCCATACTTCTACCGATTGGATTTCACTCAAAACTCACCGAATGACTCCTCCCACCATAATATGGTGTTGCAAAAGTTTGGGGTTCGATCCGAAATCAATAGGTGTGAGAAATTGGACAATTCAAGTTCAACGGCAGTTCGTTCCTAATTGGGATGGTCGATATAGTCCATACTTCTACCGATTGGGTTTCACTCAAACCTCACCAAATGACTACTCCCACAATATTATGATGTTGCCCAAGTTTGGGGCTCGATCCGAAATCAATAGGTGTTCCAAATTGGACAATTCAAGTTCAACGGCAGTTCATTCCTAATTGGAGTGGTTGGTGTATTCCATACTTCTAGCGATTGGATTTCACTCAAAACTCACTAAATGACTGCTCCCACCATATTATGATGTTGCCCAAGTTTTGGTCTCGATCCGAAATCAATAGGTGTTCCAAATTGGACAATTCAAGTTCAACGGCAGTTCGTTCCTAATTGGAGTGGTTGGTGTATTCCATACGTCTAGCGATTGGATTTCACTCAAAACTCACCAAATGACTCCGCCCACCATACTATGACGTTGCCCAAGTTTTGGGCTCGATCTGAAATCAATAGGTGTGAGAAATTGGACAATTCAAGTTCAACGGCAGTTCGTTCCTAATTGGGATGGTTGGTATAGTCCATACTTCTACCGATTGGGTTTCACTCAAACCTCACCAAATGACTACTCCCACAATATTATGATGTTGCCCAAGTTTTGGGCTCGATCTGAAATCAATAGGTGCGAGAAATTGGACAATTCAAGTTCAACGGCAGTTCGTTCCAAATTGGAGTGGTTGGTGTATTCCATACTTCTAGCGATTG
Organism: Prunus avium; assembly: GCF_965620075.1. NCBI lineage: Eukaryota > Viridiplantae > Streptophyta > Magnoliopsida > Rosales > Rosaceae > Prunus > Prunus avium. Next base: position 17,585,931 of record NC_142291.1, on the reverse strand, counting down.
GATTTCACTCAAAACTCACCAAATGACTCCTCCCACCATATTACGATGTTGCCCAAGTTTTGGGCTCGATCCGAAATCAATCGGTGTTCCAAATTGGACAATTCAAGTTCAACGGCAGTTCGTTCCTAATTGGAGTGGTTGGTGTATTCCATACTTCTAGCGATTGGATTTCACTCAAAACTCACCAAATGACTCCTCCCACCATATTATGATGTTGCCCAAGTTAGGGGCTCGATACGAAATCAATAGGTGTGAGAAATTGCACAATTCAAGTTCAACGGCAGTTCGTTCCTAATTGGAGTGGTTGGTGTATTCCATACTTCTAGCGATTGGATTTCACTCATAACTCACGAAATGACTCCTCCCATCATATTATGATGTTGCACAAGTTTGGGGTTCCATACGAAATCAATAGGTGTTCCAAATTGGACAATTCAGGTTCAACGGCAGTTCGTTCCTAATTGGAGTGGTTGATGTATTCCATACTTCTAGCGATTGGATTTCACTCAAAACTCACCAAATGACTCCTCCCACCATATTATGATGTTGCCCAAGTTAGGGGCTCGATCCGAAATCAATAGGTGTGAGAAATTGGACAATTCAAAATCAACGGCAGTTCGTTCCTATTTGGAGTGGTTGGTGTATTCCATACTTCTAGCGATTGGATTTCACTCAAAACTCACTAAATGACTCCTCCCACCATATTATGTTGTTGCCCAAGTTTTGGTCTCGATCCGAAATCAATAGGTGTTCCAAATTGGATAATTCAAGTTCAACGGCAGTTCGTTCCTAATTGGAGTGGTTGGTGTATTCCATACTTCTAGCGATTGGATTTCACTCAAAACTCACCAAATGACTCCTCCCACCATATTATGATGTTGCCCAAGTTAGGGGCTCGATCCGAAATCAATAGGTGTGAGAAATTGGACAATTCAAAATCAACGGCAGTTCGTTCCTAATTGGAGTGGTTGGTGTATTCCATACTTCTAGCGATTGGATTTCTCTCAAAACTCACTAAATGACTCCTCCCACCATATTATGATGTTGCCCAAGTTTTGGGCTCGATCCGAAATCAATAGGTGTTCCAAATTGGACAATTCAAGTTCAACGGCAGTTCGTTCCTAATTGGAGTGGTTGGTGTATTCCATACTTCTCGCGATTGGATTTCACTCAAAACCCACCAAATGACTCCTCCCAACATATTACGATGTTGCCCAAGTTTTGGGCTCGATCCGAAATCAATAGGTATGAGAAATTGAACAATTCAAGTTCAACGGCAGTTCGTTCCTAATTGTAGTGGTTGGTGTATTCCATACTTCTAGCGATTTGATTTCACTCAAAACTCACCAAATGACTCCTCCCACCATATTACGATGTTGCCCAAGTTTTGGGCTCGATCCGAAATCAATAGGTGTTCCAAATTAGACAATTCAAGTTCAACGGCAGTTCGTTCCTAATTGGAGTGGTTGGTGTATTCCATACTTCTAGCGATTGGATTTCACTCAAAACTCACGAAATGACTCCTCCCATCATATTATGATGTTGCACAAGTTTGGGGTTCCATACGAAATCAATAGGTGTGAGAAATTGGACAATTCAGGTTCAACGGCAGTTCGTTCCTAATTGGAGTGGTTGGCGTATTCCATACTTCAAGCGATTGGATTTCACTCAAAACTCACCAAATGACTCCTCCCACCATATTATGATGTTGCCCAAGTTAGGGGCTCGATCCGAAATCAATAGGTGTGAGAAATTGGACAATTCAAAATCAACGGCAGTTCGTTCCTAATTGGAGTGGTTGGTGTATTCCATACTTCTAGCGATTGGATTTCACTCAAAACTCACTAAATGTCTCCTCCCACCATATTATGATGTTGCCCAAGTTTTGGTCTCGATCCGAAATCAATAGGTGTGAGAAATTGGACAATTCAAGTTCAACGGCAGTTTGTTCCTAATTGGAGTGGTTGGTGTATTCCATACTTCTAGCGATTGGATTTCACTCAAAACTCACCAAATGACTCCTCCCACCATATTACGATGTTGCCCAAGTTTTGGGCTCGATCCGAAACCAATAGGTGTTCCAAATTGGACAATTCAAGTTCAACGGCAGTTCGTTCCTAATTGGAGTGGTTGGTGTATTCCATACTTCTCGCGATTGGATTTCACTCAAAACTCACCAAATGACTCCTCCCCACATATTACGATGTTACCCAAGTTTTGGGGTCGATCCGAAATCAATAGGTGTGAGAAATTGAACAATTCAAGTTCAACGGCAGTTCGTTCCTAATTGTAGTGGTTGGTGTATTACATACTTCTAGCGATTGGATTTCACTCAAAACTCACCAAATGACTCCTCCCACCATATTACGATGTTGCCCAAGTTTTGGGCTCGATCCGAAATCAATAGTTGTTCCAAATTGTACAATTCAAGTTCAACGGCAGTTCGTTCCTAATTGGAGTGGTTGGTGTATTCCATACCTCTAGCGATTGGATTTCACTCAAAACTCACGAAATGACTCCTCCCACCATATTATGATGTTGCCCAAGTTAGGGGCTCGATCCGAAATCAATAGGTGTGAGAAATTGGACAATTCAAGTTCAACGGCAGTTCGTTCCTAATTGGAGTGGTTGGTGTATTCCATACTTCTAGCGATTGGATTTCACTCAAAACTCACCAAATGACTCCTCCCACCATATTATGATGTTGCCCAAGTTTTGGGCTCGATCCGAAATCAATAGGTGTTTCAAATTGGACAATTAAAGTTCAACGGCAGTTTGTTCCTAATTGGAGTGGTTGGTGTATTCCACACTTCTAGCGATTGGATTTCACTCAAAACTCACCAAATGACTCCTCCCACCATATTATGATGTCGCCCAAGTTTTGGGCTCGATCCGAAATCAATAGGTGTTCCAAATTGGACAATTCAAGTTCAACGGCAGTTCGTTCCTAATTGGAGTGGTTGGTGTATTCCATACTTCTAGAGGTTGGATTTCACTCAAAACTCACCAAATGACTCCTCCCACCATATTATGATGTTGCCCAAGTTTTGGGCTCGATCCGAACTCAGTAGGTGTGAGAAATTGGACAATTTAAGTTCAATGGCAGTTCGTTCCTAATTGGAGTTGTCGGTGTATTCCATACTTCTAGCGATTGGATTTCACTCAAAACTCACCAAATGACTCCACCCACCATATTATGATGTTGCACAACTTTGGGGTTCCATCCGAAATCAATAGGTGTGAGAAATTGGACAATTCAAGTTGAACGGCAGTTCGTTCCTAATTTGAGTGGTTGGTGTATTCCATACTTCTAGCGAATGGATTTCACTCAAAACGCACCAAATGACTCCTCCCACCATATTATGATGTTGCCCAAGTTTTGGGCTCGATCTGTAATCAATAGGTGTGAGTAATTGGACAATTCAAGTTCAACGGCAGTTCGTTCCTAATTCGAGTGGTTGGTGTATTCCATACTTCTAGCGATTGGATTTCACTCAAAACTCACCAAATGACTCCTCCCACCATATTATGATGTTGCCCAAGTTTTGGGTTCGATCCGAAATCAATAGGTGTGAGAAATTGGACAATTCAAGTTCAACGGCAGTTCGTTCCTAATTGGAGTGGTTGTTGTATTCCGTACTTCTAGCGATTGGATTACACTCAAAACCCACCAAATGACTCCTCCCACCATATTATGATGTTGCCCAAGTTTTGGGCTCGATCCGAAATCAATAGGTGTTCCAAATTGGACAATTCAAGTTCAACGGCAGTTCGTTCCTAATTGGAGTCGTTGGTGTGTTCCATACTTCTAGCGATTGGATTTCACTCAAAACTCACCAAATGACTCCTCCCACCATATTATGGTGTTGCCCAAATTGTGGGCTCGATCCGAAATCTATAGGTGTCCGAAATTGGACAATTCAAGTTCAACGGCAGTTCGTTCCTAATTGGAGTGGTTGGTGTATTCCATACTTCTAGCGATTGGATTTCACTCAAAACTTACTAAATGACTCCACCCATCATATTATGATGTTGCCCAAGTTTTGGTCTCGAACCGAAATCAATAGGTGTTCCAAATTGGACAATTCAAGTTCAACGGCAGTTCGTTCCTAATTGGAGTGGTTGGTGTAGTCCATACTTCTAGCGATTGGATTTCACTCAAAGCTCACCAAATGACTCCTCCCACCATATTATGATGTTGCCCAAGTTCTGGGCTCGATCCGAAATCAATAGGTGTGAGAAATTGGACAATTCATGTTCAACGGCAGTTCTTTCCTAATTGGAGTGGTTGGTGTATTCCATGCTTCTAGGGATTGGATTTCACTCAAAACTCACTAAATGACTCCTCCCACCATATGATGTTGTTGCCCAAGTTTTGGTCTCGATCCGAAATCAATAGGTGTTCCAAATTGGACAATTCAAGTTCAACGGCAGTTCGTTCCTAATTGGAGTGGTTGGTGTATTCCATACTTCTAGCGATTGGATTTCAGTCAAAATTCACCAAGTGACTCCTCCGACCATATTATGATGTTGCCCAAGTTTGGGGATCGATCCGAAATCAATAGGGGTGAGAAATTGGACAATTCGTGTTCAACGGCAGTTCGTTCCTAATTGGAGTGGTTGGTGTATTCCGTACTTCTAGCGATTGGATTTCACTCAAAACCCACCAAATGACTCCTCCCACCATATTATGATGTTGCCCAAGTTTTGGGGTCGATCAGAAATCTATAGGTGTGAGAAATTGGACAATTCAAGTTCAACGGCAGTTCGTTCCTAATTGGAGTAGTTGGTGTATCCCATACTTCGAGCGATTGGATTTCACTCAAAATTCACCAAATGACTCCTCCCACCATATTATGATGTTGCCCAAGTTTGGGGCTCGATCTGAAATCAATAGGTGTGAGAAATTGGACAATTCAAGTTCAACGGCAGTTCGTTCCTAATTGGAGTGGTTGTTGTATTCCGTACTTCTAGCGATTGGATTACACTCAAAACCCACCAAATGACTCCTCCCACCATGTTGTGTTGTTGCCCAAGTTTTGGGTTCGATCCGAAATCAATAGGTGTTCCAAATTGGACAATTCAAGTTCAACGGCGGTTCGTTCCAAATTGGAGTGGTTGGTGTATTCCATACTTCTAGCAATTGGATTTCACTCAAAACTCACCAAATGACTCCTCCCGCCATATTATGATGTTGCCCAAGTTTTGGGCTCGATCCGAAATCAATAGTTGTTCCAAACTGGACAATTCAATTTCAACTGCAGTTCGTTCCTAATTGGAGTGGTTGGTGTATTCCACACTTCTAGCAATTGGATTTCACTCAAAACTCACCAAATGACTCCTCCCACCATATTATGATGTTGCCCAAGTTTTGGTCTCGATCCGAAATCAATAGGTGTTCCAAATTGGACAATCCAAGTTCAACGGCAGTTTGTTCCAAATTGGAGTGGTTGGTGTATTCCACACTTCTAGCAATTGGATTTCACTCAAAACTCACCAAATGACTCCTCCACCATATTATGATGTCGCCCAAGTTTTGGGCTCGATCCGAAATCAATAGGTGTTCCAAATTGGACAATCCAAGTTCAACGGCAGTTTGTTCCAAATTGGAGTGGTTGGTGTATTCCACACTTCTAGCAATTGGATTTCACTCAAAACTCACCAAATGACTCCTCCACCATATTATGATGTTGCCCAAGTTTTGGTCTCGATCCGAAATCAATAGGTGTTCCAAATTGGACAATTCAAGTTCAACGGCAGTTCGTTCCTAATTGGAGTGGTTGGTGTATTCCATACTTCTAGAGGTTGGATTTCACTCAAAACTCACCAAATGACTCCTCCCACCATATTATGATGTTGCCCAAGTTTTGGGCTCGATCCGAACTCAGTAGGTGTGAGAAATTGGACAATTTAAGTTCAATGGCAGTTCGTTCCTAATTGGAGTTGTCGGTGTATTCCATACTTCTAGCGATTGGATTTCACTCAAAACTCACCAAATGACTCCTCCCACCATGTTGGGATGTTGCCCAAGTTTTGGGTTCGATCCGAAATCAATAGGTGTGAGAAATTAAACAATTCAAGTTCAACGGCAGTTCGTTCCTAATTGGAGTGGTTGGTGTATTCCATACTTCTAGCGATTGGATTTCACTCAAAACTCACCAAATGACTCCTCCCACCATATTATGATGTTGCCCAAGTTTTGGGCTCGATCCGAAATCAATAGGTGTTCCAAATTGGACAATCCAAGTTCAACGGCAGTTTGTTCCAAATTGGAGTGGTTGGTGTATTCCACACTTCTAGCAATTGGATTTCACTCAAAACTCACCAAATGACTCCTCCACCATATTATGATGTCGCCCAAGTTTTGGGCTCGATCCGAAATCAATAGGTGTTCCAAATTGGACAATTCAAGTTCAACGGCAGTTCGTTCCTAATTGGAGTGGTTGGTGTATTCCATACTTCTAGAGGTTGGATTTCACTCAAAACTCACCAAATGACTCCTCCCACCATATTATGATGTTGCCCAAGTTTTGGGCTCGATCCGAACTCAGTAGGTGTGAGAAATTGGACAATTTAAGTTCGATGGCAGTTCGTTCCTAATTGGAGTTGTCGGCGTATTCCATACTTCTAGCGATTGGATTTCACTCAAAACTCACCAAATGACTCCACCCACCATATTATGATGTTGCACAACTTTGGGGTTCCATCCGAAATCAATAGGTGTGAGAAATTGGACAATTCAAGTTCAACGGCAGTTCGTTCCTAATTTGAGTGGTTGGTGTATTCCATACTTCTAGCGATTGGATTTCACTCAAAACGCACCAAATGACTCCTCCCACCATATTATGATGTTGCCCAAGTTTTGGGCTCGATCTGTAATCAATAGGTGTGAGTAATTGGACAATTCAAGTTCAACGGCAGTTCGTTCCTAATTCAAGTGGTTGGTGTATTCCATACTTCTAGCGATTGGATTTCATTCAAAACTCACCAAATGACTCCTCCCACCATAATATGATGTTGCCCAAGTTTTGGTCTCGATCCGAAATCAATAGGTGTTCCAAATTGGACAATTCAAGTTGAACGGCAGTTCGTTCCTAATTGGAGTGGTTTGTGTATTCCATACTTCTAGCGACTAGATTTCACTGAAAACTCACCAAATGACTCCTCCCACCATATTATGATGTTGGCCAAGTTTTGGGCTCGATCCGAACTCAATAGGTGTGAGAAATTGGACAATTTAAGTTCAATGGCAGTTCGTTCCTAATTGGACTAGTTGGTGTATTCCACACTTCTAGCGTTTGGATTTCACTCAAAACTCACAAAATGACTCCTCCCACCATATTATGATGTTGCCCAAGTTTTGGGCTCGATCCGAAATCAATAGGTGTGAGAAATTGGACAATTCAAGTTCAACGGCAGTTCGTTCCTAATTGAAGTGGTTGGTGTATTCCGTACTTCTAGCGATTGGATTTCACTCAAAACGCACCAAATGACTCCTCCCACCATATTATGATGTTGCCCAAGTTTTGGGCTCGATATGAAATCAATAGGTGTGAGAAATTGGACAATTCAAGTTCAACGACAGTTCGTTCCTAATTGGGGTGGTTGGTGTATTCCATACTTCTAGCGATTGGATTTCACTCAAAACTCACCAAATGACTCCTCCCACCATATTATGATGCTGCCCAAGTTTTGGGCTCGATCTGAAATCAATAGGTGTGAGAAATTGGACAATTCAAGTTCAACGACAGTTCGTTCCTAATTGGAGTGGTTGGTGTATTCCATACTTCTAGCGATTGGATTTCACTCAAAACTCACCAAATGTCTCCTTCGACCATATTGTGATGTTGCCCAAGTTTTGGGTTAGATCCGAAATCAATAGGTGTTCCAAATTGGACAATTCAAGTTCAATGGCAGTTCGTTCCTAATTGGAGTGGTTGGTGTATTCCATACTTCTAGCGATTGGATTTCACTCAAAACTCACCAAATGACTCCTCAAACCATATTATGTTGTTTCCCAAGTTTTGGGCTCGATCCGAAATCAATAGTTGTTCCAAATTGGACAATTCAAGTTCAACGGCATTTCGTTCCTAATTGGAATGGTTGGTGTATTCCATACTTCTAGCGAGTGGATTTCACTCGAAACTCACTAAATGACTCATCCCACCATATTATGATGTTGCCCAAGTTTTGGGCTCGATCCGAAATCAATATGTGTTCCAAATTGGACAATTCAAGTTCAAGGGTAGTTCGTTCCTAATTGGAGTGGTTGGTGTATTCCATACTTCTAGCGATTGGATTTCATTCAAAATTCACCAAATGACTCCTCCCACCATATTATGATGTTGCCCAAGTTTTGGGCTCGATCCGAAATCAATAGGTGTGAGAAATTGGACAATTCAAGTTCAACGGCAGTTCGTTCCTAATTGGAGTGGTTGGTGTATTCCATACTTCTAGCGATTGGATTTCACTCAAAACTCACCAAATGACTCCTCCCACCATATTATGATGTTGCCCAAGTTTTGGGCTCGATCCGAAATCAATAGGTGTTCCAAATTGGACAATTCAAGTTCAAGGGCAGTTCGTTCCTAATTGGAGTGGTTGGTGTATTCCATACTTCTAGCTATTGGATTTCACTCAAAACTCACCAAATGACTCCTCCCACCATATTATGATGTTGCCCAAGTTCTGGGCTCGATCCGAAATCAATAGGTGTGAGAAATTGGACAATTCAAGTTCAACGGCAGTTCGTTCCTAATTGGAGTGGTTGGTGTATTCCATACTTCTAGCGATTGGATTTCACTCAAAACTCACCAAATGACTCCTCAAACCATGTTATGATGTTGCCCAAGTTTTGGGCTAGATCCGAAGTCAATAAGTGTTCCAAATTGGACAATTCAAGTTCAACGGCAGTTCGTTCGTAATTGGAGTGGTTGGTGTATTCCATACTTCTAGCGATTGGATTTCACTCAAAACTCACCAAATGACTCCTCCCACCATATTATGATGTTGCCCAAGTTTTGGGCTCGATCCGAAGTCAATAGGTGTTCCAAATTGGACAATTCAAGTTCAACGGCAGTTAGTTCCTAATTGGAGTGGTTTGTGTATTCCATACTTCTAGCGTTTGGTGTTCACTCAGAACTCACCAAATGTCTCCTCCCACCATATTATCATGTTGCCCAAATTTTGGGCTCGATCCGAAGTCAATAGGTCCTCCAAATTGGACAATCCAAATTCAACGGCAGTTCATTCCTAATTGGAGTGGTTGGTGTATTCCATACTTCTAGCGATTGGATTTCACCCAAAACTCACCAAATGACTCCTCCCACCATATTATGATGTTGCCCAAGTTTTGGGCTCGATCCGAAGTCAATAGGTGTGAGAAATTGGACAATTCAAGTTCAACGGCAGTTCGTTCCTAATTGGAGGGGTTGGTTTATTCCATACTTCTAGCGATTGGATTTCACTCAAAACTCACCAAATGACTCCTCCCACCATATTATGATGTTGCACACGTTTGGGGTTCGATCCGAAATCAATAGGTGTGAGAAATTGCACAATTCAAGTTCAACGGCAGTTCGTTCCTAATTGGAGTGGTTGGTGTATTCCATATTTCTAGCGATTGGATTTCACTCAAAACTCACCAAATGACTCCTCCCACCATATAATGATGTTGCCCAAGTTTTGGGCTCGATACGAAATCAATAGGTGAACCAAATTGGACAATTCAAGTTCAACGGCACTTCGTTCCTAATTGGAGAGGTTGGTGTATTCCATACCTCTAGCGATTGGATTTCCCTCAAAACTCACCAAATGAGTCCTCCCACCATATTATTATGTTGCCCAAGTTTTGGGCTCGATCCGAAATCAATAGGTGTGAGAAATTGGACAATTCAAGTTCAACGGCAGTTCGTTCCTAATTGGAGTGGTTGGTGTATTCCATACTTCTAGCGATTGGATTTCACTCAAAACTCACCAATGACTCCTCCCACCATATTATGATGTTGCCCAAGTCTTGGGCTCGATCCGAAATCAATAGGTGAGAGAAATTGGACAATTCAAGTTCAACGGCAGTTCGTTCCTAATTGGAGTGGTTGGTGTATTCCATACTTCTAGCGATTGGATTTCACTCAAAACTCACCAGATGACTCCTCCCACCATATTATGATGTTACCCAAGTTTTGGGCTCGATCCGAAATCCATAGGTGTTCCAAATTGGACAATTCAAGTTCAACGGCAGTTCGTTCCTAATTGGAGTGGTTGGTGTATTCCATACTTCTAGCGATTGGATTTCACTCAAAACCCACCAAATGACTCCTCCCACCATATTATGATGTTGCACAAGTTTGGGGTTCGATCCGAAATCAATAGGTGTGAGAAATTGCACAATTCAAGTTCAACGGCAGTTGGTTCCTAATGGGAGTGGTTAGTGTATTCCATACTTCTAGCGATTGGATTTCACTCAAAACTTACCAAATAACTCCTCCCACCATATTATGATGTTGCCCAAGTTTTGGGCTTGATCCGAAATCAATAGGTGTTCCAAATTGGACAATTCAAGTTCAACGGCAGTTCGTTCCTAGTTGGAGTGGTTGGTGTATTCCATACTTCTAGCGATTGGATTACACTGAAAACTCACCAAATGACTCCTCCCAACGTATTATGATGTTGCCCAAGTTTTGGGCTCGATTCGAAATCAATAGGTGTGAGAAATTTAACAATTCAAGTTCAACGGCAGTTCGTTCCAAATTGGAGTGGTTGGTGTATTCCATACTTCTAGCGATTGGATTTCACTCAAAACTCACCAAATGACTCCTCCCACCATATTATGATGTTGCCCAAGTTTTGGGCTCGATCCGAACTCAATAGGTGTGAGAAATTGGACAATTTAAGTTCAACGGCAGTTCATTCCTAATTGGAGTGGTTGGTGTATTCCATACTTCTAGCGATTGGATTTCACTGAAAACTCACCAAATGACTCCTCCCAACATATTATGATGTTGCCCAAGTTTTGGGCTCGATCCGAAATCAATAGGTGTGAGAAATTGAACAATTCAAGTTCTACGGCAGTTCGTTCCCAATTGGAGTGGTTGGTGTATTCCATACTCCTAGCAATTGGATTTCACTCAAAACTCACCAAATGACTCCTCCCACCATATTATGATGTTGCACAAGTGTGGGGTTCCATCCGAAATCAATAGGTGTGAGAAATTGGACAATTCAAGTTCAACGGCAGTTCGTTCCTAATTGGAGTGGTTGGTGTATTCCATACTTCTAGCGATTGGATTTCACTCAAAACTGACCAACTGACACCTCCCAAAATATTATGATGTTGCCCAAGTTTTGGGCCCGATCCGAACTCAATAGGTGTGAGAAATTGGACAATTTAAGTTCAACGGCAGTTCGTTCCTAATTGGAGGGTTTGGTGTATTCCATACTTCTAGATCTTGGATTTCACTCAAAACTCACCAAAAGACTCCTGCCACCATATTATGATGTTGCACAAGTTTGGGGATCCATCCGAAATCAATAGGTGTTCCAAATTGGACAATTCAAGTTCAACGGCAGTTCGTTCCTAATTGGAGTGGTTGGTGTATTCCATACTTCTAGCGATTGGATTTCACTCAAACCTAACTAAATGACTCCTCCCACCATATTATGATGTTGCAGAAGTTTGGGGTTCCATCCGAACTCAATAGGTGTGAGAAATTGGACAATTTAACTTCACCGGCAGTTCGTTCCTAATTGGTGTGGTTGGTGTATTCCATACTTCTAGATCTTGGATTTCACTCAAAACTCACCAAATGACTCCTCCCACCATATTATGATGTTGCACAAGTGTGGGGTTCCATCCGAAATCAATAGGTGTGAGAAATTGAACAATTCAAGTTTAACGGCAGTTCGTTCCTAATTGGAGTGGTTGGTGTATTCCATACTTCTAGCGATTGGATTTCACTCAAAACTCACCAAATGACTCCTTCCACCATATTATGATGTTGCCCAAGTTTTGGGCTCGATCCGATATCAATAGGTGTGAGAAATTGGACAATTCAAGTTCAACGGAAGTTCGTTCCTAATTGGAGTGGTTGGTGTATTCCATACTTCTAGCGATTGGATTTCACTCAAAACTCACCAAAAGACTCCTGCCACCATATTATGATGTTGCACAAGTTTGGGGATCCATCCGAAATCAATAGGTGTTCCAAATTGGACAATTCAAGTTCAACGGCAGTTCGTTCCTAATTGGAGTGGTTGGTGTATTCCATACTTCTAGCGATTGGATTTCACTCAAACCTCACTAAATGACTCCTCCCACCATATTATGATGTTGCAGAAGTTTGGGGTTCCATCCGAACTCAATAGGTGTGAGAAATTGGACAATTTAACTTCACCGGCAGTTCGTTCCTAATTGGTGTGGTTGGTGTATTCCATACTTCTAGATCTTGGATTTCACTCAAAACTCACCAAATGACTCCTCCCACCATATTATGATGTTGCACAAGTGTGGGGTTCCATCCGAAATCAATAGGTGTGAGAAATTGAACAATTCAAGTTTAACGGCAGTTCGTTCCTAATTGGAGTGGTTGGTGTATTCCATACTTCTAGCGATTGGATTTCACTCAAAACTCACCAAATGACTCCTCCCACCATATTATGATGTTGCACAAGTTTGGGGTTCCATCCGAACTCAATAGGTGTGAGAAATTGGACTATTTAAGTTCACCGGCAGTTCGTTCCTAATTGGTGTGGTTGGTGTATTCCATACTTCTAGATCTTGGATTTCACTCAAAACTCATCAAATGACTCCTCCCACCATATTATGACGTTGCACAAGTTTGGGGTTCCATCCGAAATCAATAGGTGTGAGAAATTGGACAATTCAAGTTCAACGGCAGTTCGTTCCTAAATGGAGTGGTTGGTGTATTCCGTACTTCTATCGATTGCATTTCACTCAAAACTCACCAAATGACTCCTCCCGCCATATTATGATGTTGCCCAAATTTTGGGTTCGATCCGAACTCAGTAGGTGTGAGAAATTGGACAATTTAAGTTAAATGGCAGTTCGTTCCTAATTGGAGTTGTTGGTGTATTCCGAACTTCTAGCGATTGGATTTCACTCAAAACTTACCAAATGACTCCTCCCACCATATTATGTTGTTGCCCAAGTTTTGGGCTCGATCCGAACTCAATAGGTGTGAGAAATTGGACAAATCAATTTCGAAGGCAGTTCGTTCCTAATTGGAGTGGTTGGTGTATTCCATACTTCTAGCGATTGGATTTCACTCAAAACTCACCCAATGACTCCTCCCACCATATTATAATGTTGCCCATGTTTTGGGCTCGATCCGAAATCAATTGGTGTGAGAAATTGGACAATTAAAGTTCAACGGCAGTTCGTTAGTAATTGGAGTGGTTGGTGTATTCCATACTTCTTGCGATTGGATTTCACTCAACACTCACCAAATGACTCCTCCCACCATATTATGATGTTGCCCAAGTTTTGGGCTCGATCCGAAATCAATAGGTGTTCCAAATTGGACAATTCAAGTTCAACGGCAGTTCGTTCCTAATTGGAGTGGTTGGTGTATTATATACTTCTAGCGATTGGATTTCACTCAAAACTCACCAAATGACTCCTCCCACCATATTATGATGTTGCCCAAGTTTTGGGCGCTCGATCCGAAATTAATAGGTGTTCCAAATTGGACAATTGAAGTTCAACGGCAGTTCGTTCCTAATTGGAGTGGTTGGTGTATTCCATACTTCTAGCGATTGGATTTCACTCAAAACTCACCAAATGACTCCTCCCACCATATTATGATGTTGCCCAAGTTTTGGGCTCGATCTGAAATCAATAGGTGTGAGAAATTGGACAATAAAAGTTCAACGGCAGTTCGTTCCTAATTGGAGTGGTTGGTGTATTCCACACTTCGAGCGATTGGATTTCACTCAAAACTCACCAAATGACTCCTCCCACCATATTATGATGTTGCCCAAGTTTTGGGCTCAATCCGAAATCAATAGGTGTGAGAAATTGGACAATACAAATTCAACGGCAGTTCGTTGATAATTGGAGTGGTTGGTGTATTACATACTTCTTGCGATTGGATTTCACTCAAAACTCAACAAATGACTCCTCCCACCATATTATGATGTTGCCCAAGTTTTGGGCTCGATACGAAATCAATAGGTGTTCCAAATTGGACAATTCAAGTTGAACGGCAGTTCGTTCCTAATTGGAGTGGTCGGTGTATTCCATACTTCTAGCGATTGGATTTCACTCAAAACTCACCAAATGACTCCTCCCACCATATTATGATGTTGCCCAAGTTTGGGGCTCGATCCGAAATCACTAGGTGTGAGAAATTGGACAATTCAAGTTCAACGGCAATTCGTTCCTAATTGGAGTGGTTGGTGTATTCCACACTTCTAGCAATTGGATTGCACTCAAAACTCACCAAACGACTCCTCCCACCATATTATGATGTTGTCCAAGTTTTGGGCTCGATCCGAAATCAATAGGTGTTCGAAATTGGACAATTCAAGTTCAACGGCAGTTCGTTTCTAATTGGAGTGGTTGGAGTATTCCATACTTCTAGCGATTGGATTTCACTCAAAACTCACCAAATGACCCTCCCACCATATTATGATGTTGCCCAAGTTTTGGGCTCGATCCGAAATCAATAGGTGTGAGAAATTGGACAATTCAAGTTCAACGGCAGTTCGTTCCTAATTGGAGTGGTCGTCGTATTCCATACTTCTAGCGATTGGATTTCACTCAAAACTCACCAAATGACCCTCCCACCATATTATGATGTTGCCCAAGATTTGGGCTCGATCCGAAATCAATAGCTGTGAGAAATTGGACAATTCAATTTCAACGGCAGTTCGTTCCTAATTGGAGTGGTTGGTGTATTCCATACTTCTAGCGATTGGATTTCACTCAAAACTCACCAAATGACTCCTCCCACCATATTATGATGTTGCCCAAGTTTTCGGCTCGATCCGAAATCAATCGGTGTTCCAAATTGGTCACTTCAAGTTCAACGGCAGTTCGTTCCTAATTGGAGTGGTTGGTGTATTCCATACTTCTAGAGATTGGATTTCACTCAAAACGTACCAAATGACTCCCCCCACCATATTACGATGTTGCCCAAGTTTGGGGCTCGATCCGAAATCAATAGGTGTGAGAAATTGGACAATTCAAGTTCAACAGCAGTTCGTTCCTAATTGGAGTGGTTGGTGTATTCCATACTTCTAGCGATTGTATTTCACTAAAAACTCACCAAATGACTCCTCCCACCATATTATGATGTTGCCCAAGTTTTGGGCTCGATCCGAAATCAATAGGTATTCAAAATTGGACATTTCAAGTTCAACGGCAGTTCGTTCCTAATTGGAGTGGTTGGTGTATTCCGTACTTCTAGCGATTGGATTTCACTCAAAACTAACCAAATGACTCCTCCCACCATATTATGATGTTGCTCAAGTTTTGGGCTCGATCCGAAATCAATAGGTGTGAGAAATTGGACAATTCAAGTTCAACGGCAGTTCGTTCCTAATTCGAGTGGTTGGTGTATTCCATACTTCGATCGATTGGATTTTACTGAAAACTCACCAAATGACTCCTCCCATGATATTATGATGTTGCCCAAGTTTTGGGCTCGATCCGAAATCAATAGGTGTTCCAAATTGCACAATTCAAGTTCAACGGCAGTTCGTTCCTAATTGGAGTGGTTGGTGTATTCCATACTTCTAGCGATTTGATTTCACTCAAAACTCACCAAATGACTCGTCCCACCATATTATGATGTTGCCCAAGTTTTGGGCTCGATCCAAAATCAATAGGTGTGAGAAATTGGACAATTCAAGATCAACGGCAGTTCGTTCCTAATTGGAGTGGTTGGTGTATTCCATACTTCTAGCGATTGTATTTCACTAAAAACTCACCAAATGACTCCTCCCACCATATTATGATGTTGCCCAAGTTTTGGGCTCGATCCGAAATCAATAGGTGTGAGAAATTGGACATTTCAAGTTCAACGGCAGTTCGTTCCTAATTGGAGTGGTTGGTGTATTCCATACTTCTAGCGATTGGATTTCACTCAAAACGCACCAAATGACTCCTCCCACCATATTATGTTGTTGCCCATTTTTGGGGCTCGATCCGAAATCAATAGGTGTGAGAAATTGGACAATTCAAGTTCAACGGCAGTTCGTTCCTAATTCGAGTGGTTGGTGTATTCCATACTTCGAGCGATTGGATTTTACTGAAAACTCACCAAATGACTCCTCCCATGATATTATGATGTTGCCCAAGTTTTGGGCTCGATCCAAAATCAATAGGTGTTCCAAATTGGACAATTCAAGTTCAACGACAGTTCGTTCCTAATTGGAGTGGTTGGTGTATTCCATACTTCTAGCGATTTGATTTCACTCAAAACTCACCAAATGACTCCTCCCACCATATTATGATGTTGCCCAAGTTTGGGGCTCGATCCGAAATCACTAGGTGTGAGAAATTGGACAATTCAAGTTCAACGGCAGTTCGTTCCTAATTGGAGTGGTTGGTGTATTCCATACTTCTAGCGATTGGATTTCACTCAAAACTCACCAAATGACTCCTCCCACCATATTATGATGTTGCCCAAAATTTGGGCTCGATCCGAAATCAATAGGTGTGAGAAATTGGACAATTCAATTTCAAAGGCAGTTCGTTCCTAATTGGAGTGGTTGGTGTATTCCATACTTCTAGCGATTGGATTTCACTCAAAACTCACCCAATGACTCCTCCCACCATATTATAATGTTGCCCATGTTTTGGGCTCGATCCGAAATCAATTGGTGTGAGAAATTGGACAATTCAAGTTCAACAGCAGTTCGTTAGTAATTGGAGTGGTTGGTGTATACTTCTTGCGATTGGATTTCACTCAAAACTCACCAAATGACTCCTCCCACCATATTATGATGTTGCCCAAGTTTTGGGCTCGATCCGAAATCAATAGGTGTTCCAAATTGGACAATTCAAGTTCAACGGCAGTTCGTTCCTAATTGGAGTGGTTGGTGTATTCCATACTTCTAGCGATTGGATTTCACTCAAAACTCACCAAATGACTCCTCCCACCATATTATGATGTTGCCCAAGTTTTGGGCGCTCGATCCGAAATTAATAGGTGTTCCAAATTGGACAATTGAAGTTCAACGGCAGTTCGTTCCTAATTGGAGTGGTTGGTGTATTCCATACTTCTAGCGATTGGATTTCAATCAAAACTCACCAAATGACTACTGCCACCATATTATGATGTTGCCCAAGTTTTGGGCTCGATCCAAAATCAATAGGTGTTCGAAATTGGACAATTCAAGTTCAACGGCAGTTCGTTCCTAATTGGAGTGGTTGGTGTATTCCATACTTCTAGCGATTGGATTTCACTCAAAACTCACCAAATGACTCCTCCCACCATATTATGATGTTGCACAAGTTTTGGGCTCGATCCGAAATCAATAGGTGTTCGAAATTGAACAATTCAAGTTCAACGGCAGTTCATTCCTAATTGGAGTGGTTGGTGTATTCCATACTTCTAACGATTGGATTTCACTCAAAACTCACCAAATGACTCCTCCCACCATATTATGATGTTGCCCAAGTTTTGGGCTCGATCCGAAATCAATAGGTGTGAGAAATTGGACAATTCAAGTTCAATGGCAGTTTGTTCCTAATTGGAGTGGTTGGTGTATTCCATACTTCTAGCGATTGGATTTCACTCAAAACTCACCAAATGACTCCTCCCACCATATTATGATGTTGCCCAAGTTTGGGGCTCGGTCCGAAATCAATAGGTGTGAGAAATTGGACAATTCAAGTTCAACCGCAGTTCGCTCGTAATTGGAGTGGTTGGTGTACTCCATACTTCTAGGGATTGGATTTCACTCAAAACACTACAAAACAGAACCCCTTTAGCGAGGGCTTTTTTTTGTCGTAAAAAGCCTTTTGCTGTCGGAAATACCCTTTTACGACGGCAAAAGTCCGTCGGAAGTCGTCGGTAAAACGCTGGTTGGAAATACTTCTTTTTCGACCATTCCGTCGAAAATAATGTATTTTCGACGCCCATGTTTCGTAGCTGCTGCTTAAATTTCTATCGGAAATGAATTTTTAAAACGACCATGCATATTTATTTCCGACCCGTACATGTAGTCGCAATTACTTAAAAGATTGTCGGAAACAATTTTTTTTATCAAGATTTCGCGAATTCATATTTTCGACCAATGAGTGTTGTCGAAAATACATTTTCCAACAATAATATATTATTTGCAAGGGCTAAATTTCATCGCAATTATCATTACTGACCAAAAGAGTTTGTGGAAAATATATAATATCTCATCGGAAATATATATTTTCAACCACATTTAGTCATCGCAAAGTTTGTTGCAAATAGATTAATCTTGTCGACAAATATTTTCGATGAACAAGTGGTCGAAAACATTATATTCAACCAACAAATTTATTTCTAACAATGTCAATTCATTGTAAAAAAATCTTGTTAAATGGTATATAAAAGCAAAACAATTGAAAACACTAAATATCATCATAAATAAATAAAAATTCATTGTGCAATACATAGCCGTGATAAAACAAGGCTCCCTAAATATAGTAGCGTCTCATTTATTCTCATATAACAATAATGTACATGCTTTATGGCAAACTAACACAACTAATCTTGTCGTTCAGTCATCTTCAACTAATAATGTTCAAGCTTTATGCCCTTTGTAACCCCAAGGTTTGTACTCATCATCTCTAACACCTGTGGAATAGCGATCCAAACAGCTTGACAATCTTATCGTAACTAGCTGAAGCAACCACACCTGTAACAGGTGACATAGCCAAAGAAGTAACACATCCTTTATGTACAAAGTTATCAATATTATATGTGTGAAAACAATTGGCTAGAAGATCAGACATAAATTATGAAAATTGAACACCTCCTCCAACTATCAAATTAAAAAGACCTATGCAAATCTGTAAAACCATATTACTGTCAAATTAAAAAGATCAACTATGTTGTGACCCAGAAATTAAATAAAACCTATACAACCCAGAAAATCCACAAAACTCAGATAATCAATATAACCCAGAAAATCCAGACAGATTCAACCCCAAACACCAAAAGAAAATAAAACTCAAATAAAAAATAAAATATTCTTACCAAAGTGTGGAGCAGTCAGTGGTCATGGGGTGGTGGCGTTGATCCTTAGTTGCAGAGGAAGAGGAATTTAAAAAAATCAAAAAGGGAAAAAATTCAGATTCATAATTAAAACCGAGAGATGGATTCGACCAACAAAAAACAGAGAGATTCATAACTACAACTAGCCGCTCCTCTTTCTTGACTTTGCTAGCCACAGAAAATAGCCGCACATGCCCACCGAATTGCACTCCAATTGCTTTAGGTGTAGATCACTCAAGTGTTGGCTCCCACTTCATCTCTTTGTCTCCAGCTTTGAAACAAAGATGGCATGTGCCATCATTTCCTCATTTCAAAACCCACGGCATGACAAGGAAGAAAGCTAGCAAACATCAATAAAGTGGCCCTTACACACTTAATTAATCAATACAATTTGGGCCAATTCCAACAGCAATACCAGAAAAGAAACATGATTAAATTTGAGGCAATCTTTAGTTAATCCATAAAAAGAAACAAGATTAAAAATATTTGGATTACCGACTGCAATAGCAAAGAGAAGCCAAAAGGGTCGTATGGGTGTCAAGTGTGTTCATCGACTGCAATGGCAGACAAGATTTCTTAACAGCAAAAAGAAACCAAGAGTTCATCCACATATAATTGAACTAACTAAGCATGTCTTCGATTAAAAGCAGAAATTTATAAATAAAAAATTAATTGAATACCTACAAATAATGCCCCAATCGCCCACAAAAGATTAAATTGAAAAAATATAAATAATAACAATACCTAATATCACCCATATTTAGCCCCAAATTACACTCGAATGAAAAATCTTAAAACCAATACCTAGAAGCTCTGTCATGGAGGAGAACACACAAGTTCAGCAACCAGATCTGCCATGGAGAGAGAGAGAGAGAGAGAGAGAGAGAGAGAGAGAGATGGCTGGGATGGAGCAAAAGAGGTAGGGATATTGGATTTTTCCCTAGGTTTAGCAGTGTGAGAGTGATGGGCAAAAGAAAGAGGGGCCGTGAAATGTTATTCAGAAAAGAGGGGTTTTAGAAAACTTTCAAATGTTTTAACATTTTGAGAGAGAGGGAGTTCTCCCGCATAAATTTTGGGTATATTTCCTTTTAAAAAAAGAGCGCCAGCGAAAAAAAAATGGGGAAGAGAAATCAATGTTTATGAGCGCATGACATGTTGTAGAAATCAACGTCCAAGACTCAGCCACGTGTCAATCTATTATATTTCATATTATTTCTCTATAATTTAGAAATTCATAATAAATAAATTAAAAATCAGAAAAATACACCAAAAATTCCTATGAACACCTTGTGATATTCTCTTCTCCTTAAAGCTAAAAAATTCTAATTCTAAATTATAAAAATACAAATCAATAATAAAAACTCAACTTTATTCATAGATAAATCAAAACATTCTATCACATACACTCTTGTTTATTTGATCCAATGATTCCCATTAATTTAAACAAATGAAATCATCATGATTTTAGATCTCCATAATCGAAGGCTATGTCGTAAGAAATTTTTATCATTTTTTGGTGTATATTTATGATTTTTATATAATTTTTAAGAATTGTTTAAGATAAAACACAATAAATTACAAAAAAAACATTACACATGTTACCATCTTATAAGGCCACACATGAGAAATGCTGACATGCGCAAATCAACTTTGTTCATAGACAAATCAAAACATTCTATCACATGTTACCATCTTACCATCTTAATGACGTTCTAATATATTAATGTTGTGTTTGAGTTTGAGTTTGACCAAACCACAAACAATAATGGAGCACGAAAACACAACTTTGTTCATATACAAATCAAAACATTCTATCTCATAACACTCTTGTTTATTAGATCCAATGATTCTCATGAACTCAAACATGTGGAATCATGATTTTAGATCTTCATAATCAAAGGCTAATTTATAAAGAGTTTGTAGCAATTTTCGGTGCATTTTTATGCTTTTTATTTAATTTTAATGAATTGTTTAAGATAAAAGCAATAAATAGTAAGAAAATGACATGTGTCGCCATATTATAGGCCTCCTGTCAGAAACGCTGACGGAGTGCCTTTAAGAGAATGACATGTGTCAATCCATTCTATTTCATATTATTTCTTTTAGATTTAACTTCTATAATTCATAATAAATAAATTTAAAATAAGAAAAATACACCGAAAATTCCTAGGAACTCCTTGTGACATTCTCTTCACCTTAAAGTTCAAAAAATCCAATTTTGAATTATAAAATACAAAGTAATAATAAAAACTCAATTTTGTTCATAGACAAATCCGATGGAAATGAGAAGCCCCTCAAAAATAGTCAAACAATTCCGACGGAATGAGAAGCTCCTCAGAAATAGTCAAACAATTCCGAGGGAAAGAGAAGCTCCTCGGAAATAGTCAAACAATTTCGACGGAATGAGTAGCCCCTCGGAAATAATCATCTTATTTCCGACTAAAATATTTTTTGTCGTTAATAAAGTTGGCGCAAAGTTTTCCCGCCAAATAAATTACATTTTCTACGAATTTAGAGACTTTTTCCGAGGGTAGTTCCTTTGTCGGAAATAAATTTCATCCTTGTGAAGTATTTCCAACGGACAACATTTTTTGGTCGGAAATATCACTTTTACCGATGAAATTTCGAGGTCCTCGGAAAAAGTTCGTCGGTAATGACCCTTTTTTTTGTAGTGAAACTCACTAAATGACTCCGCCCCCCATATTATGATGTTGCACAAGTTTGGGGTTCGATCCGAAATCAATAGGTGTGAAAAATTGGACAATTCAAGTTCAACGGCAGTTCGTTCCTAATGGGAGAGGTTGGTGTATTCCATACTTCTAGCGATTGGATTTCACTCAAAACTCACCAAATGACTCCTCCCACCATATTATGATGTTGCCCAAGTTTTGGGCTCCATCCGAAATCAATAGGTGTGAGAAATTGGACAATTCAAGTTCAACGGCAGTTCGATCCTAATTGGAGTGGTTGGTGTATTCCATACTTCTAGCAATTGGATTTCACTCAAAACTCACCAAATGACTCCTCCCACCATATTATGATGTTGCCCAAGTTTTGGGCGCTCGATCCGAAATTAATAGGTGTTCCAAATTGGACAATTCAAGTTCAACGGCAGTTCGTTCCTAATTGGAGTGGTTGGTGTATTCCATACTTCTAGCGATTGGATTTCAATCAAAACTCACCAAATGACTACTCCCACCATATTATGATGTTGCCCAAGTTTTGGGCTCGATCCGAAATCAATAGGTGTTCGAAATTGGACAATTCAAGTTCAACGGCAGTTCGTTCCTAATTGGAGTGGTTGGTGTATTCCATACTTCTAGCGATTAGATTTCACTCAAAACTCACCAAATGACTCCTCCCACCATATTATGATGTTGCACAAGTTGTGGGCTCGATCCGAAATCAATAGGTGTTCGAAATTGAACAATTCAAGTTCAACGGCCGTTCATTCCTAATTGGAGTGGTTGGTGTATTCCATACTTCTAATGATTGGATTTCACTCAAAACTCACCAAATGACTCCTCCCACCATATAATGATGTTGCCCAAGTTTTGGGCTCGATCCGAAATCAATAGGTGTGAGAAATTGGACAATTCAAGTTCAATGGCAGTTTGTTCCTAATTGGAGTGGTTGGTGTATTCCGTACTTCTAGCGATTG
The DNA here is from genome assembly GCF_965620075.1 of Prunus avium. Taxonomy (NCBI): domain Eukaryota; kingdom Viridiplantae; phylum Streptophyta; class Magnoliopsida; order Rosales; family Rosaceae; genus Prunus; species Prunus avium. Next base: position 17,563,050 of record NC_142291.1, on the reverse strand, counting down.
GATTTCACTCAAAACTCACCAAATGACTCCTCCCACCATATTATGATGTTGCCCAAGTTTGGGGCTCGATCCGAAATCAATAGGTGTGAGAAATTGGACAGTTCAAGTTCAACGGCAGTTCGTTCCTAATTGGAGTGGTCGGTGTATTCCATACTTCTAGCGATTGGATTTCACTCAAAACTCACCAAATGACTCCTCCCACCATATTATGATGTTGCCCAAGTTTTGGGCTCGATCCGAAATCAATAGGTGTGAGAAATTGGACAATTCACGTTCAATGGCAGTTTGTTCCTAATTGGTATGGTTGGTGTATTCCATACTTCTAGCGATTGGATTTCACTCAAAACTCACCAAATGACTCCTCCGACCATATTATGATGTTGCCCAAGTTTTGGGCGCTCGATCCGAAATTAGTAGGTGTTCCAAATTGGACAATTCAAGTTCAACGGCAGTTCGTTCCTAATTGGAGTGGTTGGTGTATTCTATACTTCTAGCGATTGGATTTCAATCAAAACTCACCAAATGACTACTCCCACCATATTATGATGTTGCCCAAGTTTTGGGCTCGATCCGAAATCAATAGGTGTGTGAAATTGGACAATTCAAGTTCATTGCCAGTTCGTTCCTAATTGGAGTGGTTGGTGTATTCCATACTTCTAGCGATTGGATTTCACTCAAAACTCACCAAATGACTCCTCCCACCATATTATGATGTTGCCCAAGTTTGGGGCTCGGTCCGAAATTAATAGGTGTGAGAAATTGGACAATTCAAGTTCAACGGCAGTTCGTTCCTAATTGGAGTGGTTGGTGTATTCCGTACTTCTAGCGATTGGTTTTCACTCAAAACTCACCAAATGACTCCTCCCACAATATTATGATGTTCCCCAAATTTTGGGCTTGATCCGAAATCAATAGGTGCGCGAAATTGGACAATTCAAGTTCAACGGCAATTCGTTCCTAATTGGAGTGGTTGGTGTATTCCGTACTTCTAGCGATTGGTTTTCACTCGAAACTCACCAAATGACTCCTCCCACCATATTATGATGTTGCACAAGTTTTGGGCTCGATCCGAAATCAATAGGTGTTCGAAATTGAACAATTCAAGTTCAACGGCAGTTCATTCCTAATTGGAGTGGTTGGTGTATTTCATACTTCTAATGATTGGATTTCACTCAAAACTCACCAAATGACTCCTCCCACCATATTATGATGTTGGCCAAGTTTTGGGCTCGATCCGAAATCAATAGGTGAGAGAAATTGGACAATTCAAGTTCAATGGCAGTTTGTTCCTAATTGGAGTGGTTGGTGTATTCCATACTTCTAGCGATTGGATTTCACTCAAAACTCACCAAATGACTCCTCCCACCATATTATGATGTTGCCCAAGTTTTGGGCGCTCGATCCGAAATTAATAGGTGTTCCAAATTGGACAATTCAAGTTCAACGGCAGTTCGTTCCTAATTGGAGTGGTTGGTGTATTCCATACTTCTAATGATTGGATTTCACTCAAAACTCCCCAAATGACTCCTCCCACCAAATTATGATGTTGCCCAAGTTTTGGGCTCGATCCGAAATCAATAGGTGTGAGAAATTGGACAATTCAAGTTCAATGGCAGTTTGTTCCTAATTGGAGTGGTTGGTGTATTCCGTACTTCTAGCGATTGGATTTCACTCAAAACTCACCAAATGACTCCTCCTACCATATTATGATGTTGCCCAACTTTGGGGCTTGATCCGAAATCAAAAGGTGTAAAAAATTAGACAATTCAAGTTCAACGGCAGTTCGTTCCTAATTTGAGTGGTTGGTGTATTCCATACTTCTAGCGATTGGATTTCACTCAAAACCCACTAAATGACTCCTCCCACCATATTATGATGTTGCCCAAGTTTTGGGCTCGATTCGAAATCAATACGTGTCAGAAATTGGACAATTTAAGTTCAACGGCAGTTCGTTCCCAATTGGAGTGGTTGGTGTATTCCATACTTCTAGCGATTGGATTTCACTCAAAACTCACCAAATGACTCCCACCATATTATGATGTTGCCCAAGTTTTGGGCTCGATCCGAAATCAATACGTGTGAGAATTTGGACAATTCAAGTTCAACTGCAGTTCGTTCCTAATTGGAGTGGTTGGTGTATTCCATACTTCTAGCGATTGGATTTCACTCAAAACTCACAAATGACTACTCCCACCATATTATGATGTTGCCCAAGTTTTGGTCTCGATCCGAAATCAATAGGTGTTCCAAATTGGACAATTCAAGTTCAACGGCAGTTCGTTCCTCATTGGAGTGGTTTGTGTATTCCACACTTCTAGCTATTGGATTTCACTCAAAACTCACCAAATGACTCCTCCCACCATATTATGATGTTGCCCCAGGTTTGGGCTCGATCCGAAGTCAATAGGTGTGAGAAATTGGACAATTCAAGTTCAACGGCAGTTCGTTCCTAATTTGAGTGGTTGGTGTATTCCATACTTCTAGTGATTGGATTTCACTCAAAACTCACCAAATGACTCCTCCCACCATATTATGATGTTGCCCAAGTTTTGGGTTCGATCCGAAATCAATAGGTGTGAGAAATTGGACAATTCAAGTTCAACGGCAGTTCGTTCCTAATCGGAGTGGTTGGTGTATTCCATACTTCTAGCAATTGGATTTCACTCAAAACTTACCAAATGACTCCTCCCAACATATTATGTTGTTGCCCAAGTTTTGGGCTCGATCCGAAATCAATAGGTGTGCGAAATAGGACAATTCAAGTTCAACGGCAGTTCGTTCCTAATTGGAGTGGTTGGTGTATTCCATACTTCTAGCGATTGGATTTCACTCAAAACTCACCAAATGACTCCTCCCACCATATTATGATGTTGCCCAAGTTTTGGGCTCGATCCGAAATGAATAGGTGTTCGAAATTGGAGAATTCAAGTTCAACGGCAGTTCGTTCCTAATTGGAGTGGTTGGTGTATTCCATACTTCTAGCAATTGGATTTCACTCAAAACTCACTAAATGACTCCTCCCACCATACTATGATGTTGCCCAAGTTTTGGTCTCGATCCGAAATCAATAGGTGTTCCAAATTGGACAATTCAAGTTCAACGGCAGTTCGTTCCTCATTGGAGTGGTTTGTGTATTCCACACTTCTAGCGATTGGATTTCACTCAAAACTCACCAAATGACTCCGCCCACCATATTATGATGTTGCCCCAGTTTTGGGCTCGATCCGAAATCAATAGGTGTGAGAAATTGGACAATTCAAGTTCAACGGCAGTTCGTTCCTAATTTGAGTGGTTGGTGTATTCCATACTTCTAGCGATTGGATTTCCCTCAAAACTCACCAAATGACTCCTCCCACCATATTTTGATGTTGCCCAAGTTTTGGGCTCGATCCGAAATCAATAGGTGTGAGAAATTGGACAATTCAAGTTCAACGGCAGTTCGTTCCTAATTGGGGTGGTTGGTGTATTCCATACTTCTAGCGATTGGATTTCACTCAAAACTCACCAAATGAGTCCTCCCACCATATTATGACGTTGCCCAAGTTTTGGGCACGATCCGAAATCAATAGGTGTGAGAAATTGGACAATTCAAGTTCAACGGCAGTTCGTTCCTAATTGGATTGGTTGGTGTATTCCATACTTCTATCGATTGGATTTCACTCAAAACTCACCAAATGACTCCTCCCACCATATTATGACGTTGCCCAAGTTTTGAGCTCGATCCGAAATCAATAGGTGTGAGAAGTTGGACAATTCAAGTTCAACGGCAGTTCGTTCCTAATTGGAGTGGTTGGTGTATTCCATACTTCTAGCGATTGGATTTCACTCAAAACTCACCAAATGACTCCTCCCACCATATTATGATGTTGCCCAAGTTTTGGGCTCGATCCGAAATCAATTGGTGTTCCAAATTGGACAATTCATGTTCAACGGCAGTTCGTTCCTAATTGGAGTGGTTGGTGTATTCCATACTTCTAGCGATTGGATTTCATTCAAAACTCACCAAATGACTCCACGAATCATATTATTATGTTGCCCAAGTTTTGGGCTTGATCTGAAATCAATAGGTGTTCCAAATTGGACAATTCAAGTTTAACGGCAGTTGGTTCCTAATTGGAGTGGTAAGTGTATTCCATACTTCTAGCGATTGGATTTCACTCAAAACTCACCAAATGACTGCTCCCACCATATTATGATGTTGCCCAAGTTTTGGGCCCAATCCGAAATCCATAGGTGTTCCAAATTGGACAATTCAAGTTCAACGGCAGTTCGTTCCTAATTGGACTGGTTCGTGTATTCCATACTTCTAGCGATTGGATTTCACTCAAAACCCACCAAATGACTCCTCCCACCATATTATGATGTTGCCCAAGTTTTGGGCTCGATCCGAAATCAATAGGTGTTCCAAATTGGACAATTCAAGTTCAACGGTAGTTCGTCCCTAATTGCAGTGGTTGGTGTATTCCATACTTCTAGCGATTGGATTTCACTCAAAACTCACCAAATGACTCCTCCCACCATATTATGATGTTGCCCAAGTTCTGGTCTCGATCCGAAATCAATAGTTGTGATAAATTGGACAATTCAAGTTCAACGGCAGTTCGTTCCTAATTGGAGTGGTTGGTGTATTCCATACTTCTAGCGATTGGATTTCACTCAAAACTCACTAAATGACTCCTCCCACCATATTATGATGTTACCCAAGTTCTGGTCTCGATCCGAAATCAGTAGGTGTTTCAAATTGGACAATTCAAGTTCAACGGCAGTTCGTTCCTAATTGGAGTGGTTGGTGTATTCCGTACTTCTAGCGATTGGATTTCACTCAAAACTCACCAAATAACTCCACCCACCATATTATGATGTTGCCCAAGTTTTGGGCTCGATCCGAAATCAATAGGTATTCCAAATTGGACAATTCAAGTTCAAAGGCAGTTCGTTCCTAATTGGAGTGGTTGGTGTATTCCATACTTCTAGCGATTGGATTTCACTCAAAACTCACCAAATGACTCCTCCCACCATATTATGATGTTGCCCAAGTTTGGGGCTCGATCCGAAATCAATAGGTTTGAGAAATTGGACAATTCAAGTTCAACGGCAGTTCGTTCCTAATTGGAGTGGTTGGTGTATTCCATACTTCTAGCGATTGGATTTCACTCAAAACTCACCAAATGACTCCTCCCACCAGATTATGAAGTTGCCCAGGTTTTGGGCTCGATCCGAAATCAATAGGTGTGAGACATTGGACGATTCAAGTTCAGGGGCAGTTCGTTCCTAATTGGAGTGGTTGGTGTATTCCATACTTCACGCGATTGGATTTCACTCAAAACTCACCAAATGTCTCCTCCCACCATATTATGATGTTGCCCAAGTTTTGGGCTCGATCCTAAATCAATAGTTGTGAGAAATTGGACAATTCAAGTTTAATGGCAGTTCGTTCCTAATTGGAGTGGTTGGTGTATTCCATACTTCTAGCGATTGGCTTTCACTCAAAACCCACCAAATGACTCCTCCCACCCTTTTATGATGTTGCCCAAGTTTTGGGCTCGATCCGAAATCAATAGGTGTGAGAAATTGAGCAATTCAAGTTCAACGGCAGTTCGTTTCTAATTGGAGTGGTTGGTGTATTCCATACTTCTAGCGATTGGATTTCACTCAAAACTCACCAAAGGACTCCTCCCACCATATTATGATGTTGCCCAAGTTTTGGGCTCGATCCGAAATCAATAGGTGTGAGAAATTGGACAATTCAAGTTCAGCGGCAGTTCGTTCCTAATAGGAGTGGTTGGTGTATTCCGTACTTCTAGCGATTGGATTTCACTCAAAACTCACCAAATGACTCCTCCCACCATAATAAGATGTTGCCCAAGTTTTGGAGTCGATCCGAAATCAATAGGTGTGAGAAATTGGACAATTCAAGTTCAACGGCAGTTCGTTCCTAATTCGAGTGGTTGGTGTATTCCATACTTCTAGCGATTGGATTTCACTCAAAACTCGCCAAATGACTCCTCCCACCATATTATGATGTTGCCCAAGTTTTGGGCTCGATCCGAAATCAATAGGTGTTCCAAATTGGACAATTCAAGTTCAACGGCAGTTCGTTCCTAATTGGAGTGGTTGGTGTATTCCATACTTCTAGCGATTGGATTTCACTCAAAACTCACCAAATGACTCCTCCCACCATATTATGATGTTGCCCAAGTTTTGGGCTCGATCCGAAATCAATAGGTGTTCCAAATTGGACAATTTAAGTTCAAGGGCAGTTCATTCCTAATTGGAGTGGTTGGTGTATTCCATACTTCTAGCGATTGGATTTCACTCAAAACTCACCAAATGACTCCTCCCACCATATTATGATGTTGCCCAAGTTTTGGGCTCGATCCGAAATCAATAGGTGTGAGAAATTGGACAATTCAAGTTCAACGGCAGTTCGTTCCTAATTGGAGTGGTTGGTGTATTCCATACTTCTAGCGATTGGATTTCACTCAAAACTCACCAAATGACTCCTCCCACCATATTATGATGTTGCCCAAGTTCTGGTCTCGAACCGAAATCAATAGGTGTGATAAATTGGACAATTCAAGTTCAACGGCAGTTCGTTCCTAATTGGAGTGGGTGGTGTATTCCATACTTCTAGCGATTGGATTTTACTCAAAACTCACTAATTGACTCGTCCCACCATATTATGTTGTTGCCCAAGTTTTGGTCTCGATCCGAAATCAATAGGTGTTCCAAATTGGACAATTCAAGTTCAACGGCAGTTCGTTCCTAATTGGAGTGGTTGGTGTATTCCATACTTCTAGCGATTGGATTTCACTCAAAACTCACCAAATGACTCCTCCCACCAAATTATGATGTTGCCCAAGTTTTGGTCTCGATCCGAAATCAATAGGTGTTCCAAAGTGGACAATTCAAGTTCAACGGCAGTTCGTTCCTAATTGGAGTGGTTGCTGTATTCCATACTTCTAGCGATTGGATTTCACTCAAAACTCTCCAAATGGCTCCTCCCACCATATTATGATGTTGCCCAAGTTTGGGGCTCGATCCGAAATCACTAGGTGTGAGAAATTGGACAATTCAAGTTCAACGGCAGTTCGTTCCTAATTGGAGTGGTTGGTGTATTCCGTACTTCTAGCAATTGGATTTCACTCAAAACTCCCCAATTGACTCCTCCCACCGTATTATGATGTTGCCCAAGTTTGGGGTTCCATCCGAAATCAATAGGTGTGAGAAATTGGACAATTCAAGTTCAACGGCAGTTCGTTCCTAATTGGAGTGGTTGGTGTATTCCATACTTCTAACGATTGGATTTCACTCAAAACTCACCAAATGACTCCTCCCACCATATTATGATGTTGCCCAAGTTTTGGGCTCGATCTGAAATCAATATGTGTGAGAAATTGGACAATTCAAGTTCAACGGCAGTTCATTCCTAATTGGAGTGGTTGGTGTATTCCATACTTCTAGCGATTGGATTTCACGCAAAACTCACCAAATGACTCCTCCCACCATATTATGATGTTGCCCAAGTTTTCGGCTCGATCCGAAATCAATAGGTGTTCCAAATTGGACAATTCAAGTTCAACGGCAGTTCGTTCCAAAATGGAGTGGTTGGTGTATTCCATACTTCTAGCGATTGGATTCCACTCAAAATTCTCCAAATGACTCCTCCCACCATATTATGATGTTGCCCAAGTTTTGGGCTCGATCCGAAATCAATAGGTGTTCCAAATTGGACAATTCAAGTTCAACGGCAGTTCGTTCCTAATTGGAGTGGTTGGTGTATTCCATACTTCTAGCGATTGGATTTCACTCAAAACTCACCAAATGACTCCTCCCACCATATTATGATGTTGCCCAAGTTTTGGGCTCGATCCGAAATCAATAGGTGTTCCAAAGTGGACAATTCAAGTTCAACGGCAGTTCGTTCCTAATTGGAGTGGTTGCTGTATTCCATACTTCTAGCGATTGGATTTCACTCAAAACTCTCCAAATGGCTCCTCCCACCATATTATGATGTTGCCCAAGTTTGGGGCTCGATCCGAAATCACTAGGTGTGAGAAATTGGACAATTCAAGTTCAACGGCAGTTCGTTCCTAATTGGAGTGGTTGGTGTATTCCATACTTCTAGCGATTGGATTTCACTCAAAACTCACCAAATGACTCCTCCCACCAAATTATGATGTTGCCCAAGTTTTGGGCTCGATCCGAAATCAATAGGTGTTCCAAATTGGACAATTCAAGTTCAACGGCAGTTCGTTCCTAATTGGAGTGGTTGGTGTATTCCATACTTCTATCGATTGGATTTCACTCAAAACTCACCAAATGACTCCTCCCACCATATTATGACGTTGCCCAAGTTTTGGGCTCGATCCGAAATCAATAGTTGTTCGAAATTGGACAATTCAAGTTCAACGGCAGTTCGTTCCTAATTGGAGTGGTTGGTGTATTCCACACTTCTAGCAATTGGATTTCACTCAAAACTCACCAAATGACTCCTCCCACCGTATTATGATGTTGCCAAAGTTTGGGTTTCCATCCGAAATCAATAGGTGTGAGAAATTGGACAATTCAAGTTCAACGGCAGTTCGTTCCTAAGTGGAGTGGTTGGTGTATTCCATACTTCTAGCGACTGGATTTCACTCAAAACTCACCAAATGACTCCTCCCACCATATTATGATGTTGCCCAAGTTTTGGGCTCGATCCCAACTCAATAGGTGTCAGAAATTGGACAATTTAAGTTCAACGGCAGTTCGTTCCTAATTGGAGTGGTTGGTGTATTCCACACTTCTAGCAATTGGAGTTCACTCAAAACTCACCAAATGACTCCACCCACAGTATTATGATGTTGCACAAGTTTGGGGCTTGATCCGAAATCAATAGGTGTGAGAAATTGGACAATTCAAGTTCAATGGCAGTTCGTTCCTAATTGGAGTGGTTGGTGTATTCCACACTTCTAGCAATTGGATTTCACTCAAAAGTCACCAAATGACTCCTCCCACAGTATTATGATGTTGCACAGGTTTGGGGTTTGATCCGAAATCAATAGGTGTGGGAAATTGGACAATTCAAGTTCAACTGCAGTTCGTTCCTAATTGGAGTGGTTGGTGTATTCCATACTTCTAGCGATCGGATTTCACTCAAAACTCACCAAATGACTCCTCCCACCGTATTATGATGTTGCACAAATTTGGGGCTCCATCCGAAATCAATAGGTGTGAGAAATTGGACAATTCAAGTTCAACGGCAGTTCGTTCCTAATTGGAGTGGTTGGTGTATTCCATACTTCTAGCGATTGGATTTCACTCAAAACTCACCACATGACTCCTGTTGTTAATAATATGTTAACTCGCAATTGTACGGGGCAATTAGTAGTATTGCAAGACAAGTACGAGGTCGTACCCACGAAGACTGAGAAGTTCAAATTAGTTATGTACTTTAGATTACCAAATTCAAGAAGTTAGGAAGTTAAATCTAAAACAAAATTTAAAGCAAGAGTGAGTTTGAAAACAAATGCAGCAAGATTAAAATGAACTTTGAAGTGAGAATGCTTGTGATTATAGAAAGAAATGAACAAACTGAAATTGCAACGGAAAGCAAGTAAACAAAAGTAACAAAGGGTGGTTTTGAAAGTTAAAACACAGGTTTGGAGACTAGGGCATTCGATTCACCATAACACTTCAATTCTGGGTTATAAAGATTCAAGTAACAAGTCTAATTCAGATTCAAAGATTGATTCTAGCTAAAGTATGATTAGGCCATGGTGTTTGGTCCTAACCTTGTGTTCCTAATTCCCTAATTTGATCATTTGTTGTCTAACCTAAAATTAAGCATTAGGAACCCATTAAGCATAGAAGAACATTTTAAACAACCAAGTATGTATCTAATCCCTGTTGTCGAATGTCCATACATACTCTTCCTATTCATAGTTCAATTCGAATTAAAGCATGGTGTATACTCTTAATTCAAACCAAGATAGTTAACAAACAAGTTCTAATGGTGATCAATCATTCAAACAAGCATGTTAACTTATAAGCATAATGAATAAGAACATGAATCATGAATCAAACTTGAAACTCCAAACTTATAAACCCAGAATATTCATGTTAGGTTACATCGAAGCCCTAGTTATGGATTTAGCTACTCATAATGGAAAAGAGACTTGAACAGAAATGAGAAAACATAATGAATGCAATAAGAGTAGAAAAACCCTTTTTCTGAAGTTCTTGTGGTGTCCAAGGCTTCTCCAAGTGCTTCTCCACTTCTAATGCTTCTCCAAGAGCTTCCCCACTTCTAGAAAGATGTATGAAGGATATGGAGGTGATTTGGGATGAGTTTGAGTGAGTGGTGATGGCTAAGGAAGATGAAATTCGTAGGGAAATGGAAGAGAAGTTTGCTGGAGTTGTTTTGGTGATTGTTGGAGTGTTTGGGATTGTGAGAGTGTTTGAGGATGGTTGGAGTGAATTGTGGGGGTTGTGAATCTCAGGATTTTTTGTGTCTTGAATGTGGAATGGATGTGGTATTTATAGGGAGAGGGGAGTGATAAATCTGAATTCAATATGGCTAATGCATACAACACTTGCATTATAAAAGATGAATTGGTTGATGCACTTCACTAATGCATACAACACTTGCATTATAAAATCTGAATTGGTTGATGCACTTCAGCAATAAATCCCACCAGCAGCCCTAGCTCATCTTCATGTCACCATGACCAAGCTTCCAACCAGCTACAATAGCTCATGCCTAGCTCACCATGACCAAGCTTCCAACCAGCTCATCCTGAGGTCAGCATGACCAGCAACTTCAAGGGCTTACAACTTGGGCTAGGCTGAATCAAATGAAGACTTTAAGATGTCCATTGTGAAGTTCAGAATGTGTATGATCCAACCACACAAGTATTGGCCCAATCCAAGCTCGGAGGAGGAAGTTAAGGCCGAAACAAATTGCTAACTCAGTTTGCTCGCTGACAAAATCCATCCTGAGCATGGTTCTGTGTTTGCTAGGTGACGGACTCCAAATTTATCCAATGGGGCTGAATTTTGGATATGTTATAGTACACACCCATTGGAACAACTTTCATGAAGAATGTTGCCTCATCCGAGCTATGTAGGTTGCTGAAACAAAGCTTGCAATATGACCTACGGAACTGGACTGGCAGGGGGCTGTAGCCAAAATGAGTTTGTCTTTAAGCTCTTCTTCTCTTCATCCAAATTAGGCCTTAACATGCATGAATTGCATGAATTATGCTCTCTTGCTCTTTTGGCCTACAAAACACATAAAGGGAGGCAAATAACTCAAAATTATAAGAAACTAAGCAAAAGAAGTAAGTAAATTGGGCATGTATATGTATGAAATTATGAGCTTAACACACCCCCAAACTTAGATTTTGCTAGTCCTCGAGCAAAACAAAAGAGAAACAAAGATAAAAACAAAACAAGAAGTTAACTAGACCACTTTCGTAGGTAACTCGATTGCATTGAGCGTATGCAACAAGCCTTTAAACCTCTAGGCATCCCTAGTAGGAGGAGTTGTGTCTCCTGAGGGTTTAACAGATACGATACCCACAAACGTTTTTCTAACTCTACAAAACAAAATGGTTAGAAAAACAACTTTGAAATCAACTAATGAAAATGAAAGAAAGTTTTAGTCATACCTTCAACACCATAGAGTTGCCAAGATAGGTCATCAATCAGTGTGTACAAGTGGAAGCTATAGCTCAAAGGCACACAGTTTCAAAGCAAGCACACTCAAACCTTGAATAGAGAACATGCTTCGACTCTAATTCTCACAGATAACACTCAATCACTCAGAACCTATGTTTTAATTCTCTCAAGAAAGCATAAGTGAGTGTATGAAATAGAAGCACAAATTTGGTTAGATCTCATGAAAGGAATTAAATACTAAGAATAGAGATACACACATACTTACCAGCACCCATGAATACATCCTCAAAGATCAGCTAGGTCTTTCACAATGTTGTAATGAAAGGCTAAGGTTTAGGGGAAATGGAAGAATTGGAAGGAAAAACAAATAACTTAAGAACATACCAAGGTTGCATGCTTCATTAATCTGCAAGGCATCATTGATTTAGATTGGCATGGCAGCAAACTTCATGGTATCACCTGGCATGGACTTTATTTTTCACACTTAGATCAAATCGAAACACTTTCATCTTCGTTGATTTGATCTGCATCTTCATTAACTTCATTGCACAGATTCACACCAAATTTCATTTAGGTACACGGCAGCAACTTCCTTGCATCAAACTTTATCTTGGCACACCTTGGTATATTTCTAAGTTATAGGGTATGGCTACAAGAGGTTAAGTATCTCAGATTGAGATACAAAGGTAGGGAAAATGATGAGGGTGATAAAAGAAAAGGCTTTGAGTGTTTGGCTTCAAGAGGGCTAATGGAACACACATATGGGTAGGGTGAAAAGAAAGCATATAGAATGGTTATACACACATAGCCTAGCATCACTTCAATGAGTTCATTCATGAATGAGAGCAAGCATATGATATCTGCAAAAGAGAATCATCCTTAGTATTCGATCAAAATGAAATGATGAGATCAATTAGAGTGAATTGAAGAAAATAAGTATGGATGAGAAATAGAACACTTTAAACCCTCTCAAGAAAGCAATTAGGCTCGATATAGCTCACTAGGGTAGTCTCCACTATTTTCCTTCAAGAATTTGAGCATGGTACTTTAGCCACCAGAATTCTAAGAGCCAAAGCTTTGTGAAGTGCAAAATTCTGATATGAAAACCTCAATGGCAGCTCCATAGCATCGATTGTATGACATTTAGAAAAAAAAAATTAGTGACAAATGAACGAAAATTGAAACACAAATGAATGAAATTTGAAAACCTTCCCCCCAGACCTGAATTAAACATTGTCCTCAATGTGAAAGCATACAAAAGATGATTGAGAACAAACAAATGATAAGGGAAAAGTTAGAAGAAGGTTTAGGAAAAATAAAAAAAATAAAAAAATGAATATATAAGCAACTCATGGATGACCAGTTAAGGGCCTCAGAAAACACAGCCAGGGGATCCGGGAAGGTTGGAGGGGTCACAATGGTCCCGCTTAAAACCCAAACTTCTTAGACACCGAAGGTGTCGCCTAAAGAACTCCTAGACACTGTATTGACGGAGGTGCTCACTGGGGTTACCAAAAGTTAGCTTATATGAATTTTTTTTTTTTAATTTTTTTTTAATTTTTATATTTATTTATTTATAAAAAGGAACAGAAACTTAAAAATAAAAACAAAACAAGTAAAGAGAAAGGATTGAAATGCTTCCCCTTGATGCGATTAGGTCGATTGCTACCAAGCACCTTCTTCTTGAACACATAGGTTGCCTCCCAAGAAGCGCCTTAGTTACTGTCTTGGCAAGACATTGTGCAATCAGCTAAGTTGATGGTACGAAGGGAAGTTGATCTACCACATGGCCAGTTTGGATGCCAGCTGAAACTCCCTCATAGAATGGCTTTAAACGTTGTCCATTTACTTTGAAAGTCGAGCCATCTTTAGGGTTTTGAATCTCCACAGCTCCATAGGGAGAAACATTGACCACGGTGAATGGGCCTTGCCATCTAGACTTCAATTTTCCTGGAAAGAGACGCAAACGTGAGTTAAACAAAAGAACTGACATACCTTTGGAGAACTCTTTCCGTTGAATGTTTCTGTCATGGTAACTCTTGGTTCGTTCTTTGTAAAGCTTTGCATTCTCATAAGACTCATGTCTAATTTCTTCCAATTCATTGAGCTGAAACTTTCTTGCATGGCCTGCCTTGTCTAGATCAAAATTTAACTTCTTGATGGCCCAAAAAGCATTGTGTTCAAGCTCCATTGGCAGGTGACAAGCTTTCCCAAACACAAGACGATAAGGGCTCATTCCAATGGGAGTCTTATATGCAGTCCTATAAGCCCATAATGAATCATTGAGCTTAGCTGCCCAATCTTTCCTTGTATTGTTCACCACCTTCTCCAGGATGTGCTTAATTTCTCTATTGCTTATTTCCACTTGACCAGAAGTTTGCGGATGATATGGTGTAGAGACTCGATGGGTGATGTTGTACTTCTTCATGAGTGCTTCGAATGGCTTGTTACAGAAGTGGCTGCCTCCATCACTAATGACAGCCCTTGGAGTACCAAACCTTGTGAAAATATTATCCTTCAAGAACTTCAGCACCACCTTATAATCATTGGTTTTGGTGGCTATGGCTTCCACCCATTTAGACACATAATCAACAGCAACAAGTATGTAAGTATAACCAAAGGAAGATGGGAATGGTCCCATGAAATCAATACCCCACACATCGAAGAGCTCCACAACAAGTATGTTATTCAATGGCATTTCATTCCTGCGACTTATGTTCCCCATCCTTTGGCACCTATCACACTTAACACAAAAATTAAATGCATCTTTAAATAGAGTGGGCCAAAAGAAACCAGATTGCAGAATTTTAAGTGCTGTTTTCTTAGCTCCAAAGTGACCTCCACAGGCCAATTCGTGGCTATGCCTAAGTATGCTTTCTTGCTCTTCTTCTGGAACACATCTTCTGATGAGTTGATCCGGGCAATGCTTGAATAAGAAAGGTTTATCCCATACATAATGTTTCACCATGGAAAAGAACTTCTTCTTATCCTGAGAAGTTAAATCATTTCTAAGAACACCACAAGCAAGATAATTAACAAAATCAGCATACCATGGCTCTTTGACTTGGGCAGCATATAGTTGTTCATCAGGGAAAGTCTCATTCAAGGGTAGCACAGCTCCTCCTTTTTCTTCAACCACAATTCTGCTCAAATGATCAGCTACCACATTCTCACATCCCTTCTTATCTCGAATCTCCAAATCGAATTCTTGCAGCAAGAGAATCCATCTAATCAAGCGTGGTTTGGCATCCTTCTTAGTGAGCAAGTATCTAAGGGCTGCATGGTCAGAATAAACAATTACTTTAGAACCAACAAGGTAAGAACGAAATTTTTCTAAAGCAAAAACCACAGCAAGCAACTCCTTCTCTGTTGTGGAGTAGTTGATTTGAGCATCATTCAAGGTCCGGCTAGCATAATGAATCACATGGGGCAGCTTGTTCTTCTTTTGACCTAAAACTGCACCAATAGCAAAGTCAGAGGCATCACACATTATTTCAAATGGTAAAGACCAATCCGGAGCTATGATAATAGGGGCTGAAGTTAGCTCCCTCTTCAAGGTAGAAAAAGCTTCCATGCAAGCTTCATTAAACTCAAAAACAGCATCCTTAGCAAGGAGATTACACAATGGCCTTGTAATGCTTGAGAAATTTTTTATGAACCTTCTATAGAATCCAGCATGACCTAGAAAGCTTCTAATTCCTTTAACAGAGGTAGGGGGTGGAAGATTTGAGATGAGATCGATCTTGGCTTTATCCACTTCGATTCCCTTGCTTGAAATCACATGGCCTAGCACAATGCCTTGTCTCACCATGAAGTGACACTTCTCCCAATTCAAAATCAGATTTGTTTCCTGGCATCTTTTAAGCACTAGAGACAAGTGGTGAAGACAATTATCAAAAGAGGAACCAAAAACTGAAAAATCATCCATAAATACCTCAATGAATCGTTCCACCATATCTGAAAAGATTGACATCATGCATCTTTGGAAAGTTGCTGGGGCATTGCACAAACCGAATGGCATCCTTCTATAAGCAAACGTACCAAATGGGCATGTGAATGTGGTTTTCTCTTGGTCTCCCCGGCAATGGCGCCAAAATTTGTTGTTAATAATATGTTAACTCGCAATTGTACGGGGCAATTAGTAGTATAGCAAGACAAGTACGAGGTCGTACCCACGAAGACTGAGAAGTTCAAATTAGTTATGTACTTTAGATTACCAAATTCAAGAAGTTAGGAAGTTAAATCTAAAACAGAATTTAAAGCAAGAGTGAGTTTGAAAACAAATGCAGCAAGATTAAAATGAACTTTGAAGTGAGAATGCTTGTGATTATAGAAAGAAATGAACAAACTGAAATTGCAACGGAAAGCAAGTAAACAAAAGTAACAAAGGGTGGTTTTGAAAGTTAAAACACAGGTTTGGAGACTAGGGCATTCGATTCACCATAACACTTCAATTCTGGGTTATAAAGATTCAAGTAACAAGTCTAATTCAGATTCAAAGATTGATTCTAGCTAAAGTATGATTAGGCCATGGTGTTTGGTCCTAACCTTGTGTTCCTAATTCCCTAATTTGATCATTTGTTGTCTAACCTAAAATTAAGCATTAGGAACCCATTAAGCATAGAAGAACATTTTAAACAACCAAGTATGTATCTAATCCCTGTTGTCGAATGTCCATACATACTCTTCCTATTCATAGTTCAATTCGAATTAAAGCATGGTGTATACTCTTAATTCAAACCAAGATAGTTAACAAACAAGTTCTAATGGTGATCAATCATTCAAACAAGCATGTTAACTTATAAGCATAATGAATAAGAACATGAATCATGAATCAAACTTGAAACTCCAAACTTATAAACCCAGAATATTCATGTTAGGTTACATCGAAGCCCTAGTTATGGATTTAGCTACTCATAATGGAAAAGAGACTTGAACAGAAATGAGAAAACATAATGAATGCAATAAGAGTAGAAAAACCCTTTTTCTGAAGTTCTTGTGGTGTCCAAGGCTTCTCCAAGTGCTTCTCCACTTCTAATGCTTCTCCAAGAGCTTCCCCACTTCTAGAAAGATGTATGAAGGATATGGAGGTGATTTGGGATGAGTTTGAGTGAGTGGTGATGGCTAAGGAAGATGAAATTCGTAGGGAAATGGAAGAGAAGTTTGCTGGAGTTGTTTTGGTGATTGTTGGAGTGTTTGGGATTGTGAGAGTGTTTGAGGATGGTTGGAGTGAATTGTGGGGGTTGTGAATCTCAGGATTTTTTGTGTCTTGAATGTGGAATGGATGTGGTATTTATAGGGAGAGGGGAGTGATAAATCTGAATTCAATATGGCTAATGCATACAACACTTGCATTATAAAAGATGAATTGGTTGATGCACTTCACTAATGCATACAACACTTGCATTATAAAATCTGAATTGGTTGATGCACTTCAGCAATAAATCCCACCAGCAGCCCTAGCTCATCTTCATGTCACCATGACCAAGCTTCCAACCAGCTACAATAGCTCATGCCTAGCTCACCATGACCAAGCTTCCAACCAGCTCATCCTGAGGTCAGCATGACCAGCAACTTCAAGGGCTTACAACTTGGGCTAGGCTGAATCAAATGAAGACTTTAAGATGTCCATTGTGAAGTTCAGAATGTGTATGATCCAACCACACAAGTATTGGCCCAATCCAAGCTCGGAGGAGGAAGTTAAGGCCGAAACAAATTGCTAACTCAGTTTGCTCGCTGACAAAATCCATCCTGAGCATGGTTCTGTGTTTGCTAGGTGACGGACTCCAAATTTATCCAATGGGGCTGAATTTTGGATATGTTATAGTACACACCCATTGGAACAACTTTCATGAAGAATGTTGCCTCATCCGAGCTATGTAGGTTGCTGAAACAAAGCTTGCAATATGACCTACGGAACTGGACTGGCAGGGGGCTGTAGCCAAAATGAGTTTGTCTTTAAGCTCTTCTTCTCTTCATCCAAATTAGGCCTTAACATGCATGAATTGCATGAATTATGCTCTCTTGCTCTTTTGGCCTACAAAACACATAAAGGGAGGCAAATAACTCAAAATTATAAGAAACTAAGCAAAAGAAGTAAGTAAATTGGGCATGTATATGTATGAAATTATGAGCTTAACAACTCCTCCCACCATATTATGATGTTGCCCAAATTTTGGGCTCGATCCGAACTCAATAGGTGTGACAAATTGGACAATTTAAGTTCAACGGCAGTTCATTCCTAATTGGAGTGGTTGGTGTATTCCATACTTCTAGCGATTGGATTGCACTCAAAACTCACCAAATGACTCCTCCCACCACATTATGATGTTGCCCATGTTTGGGGCTCGATCCGAAATCAATAAGTGTGAGAAATTGGACAATTCAAGTTCAACGGCAGTTCGTTCCTAACTGGAGTGGTTCTTGTATTCCATACTTCTAGCTATTGGATTTCACTCAAAACTCTCCAAATGACTCCTCCCACCATATTATGATGTTGCCCAAGTTTTGGTTTCGATTCGAACTCAATAGGTGTGAGAAATTGGACAATTCAAATTCAACGGCAGTTCGTTCCTAATTGGAGTGGTTGGTGTATTCCATACTTCTAGCGATTGGATTTCACTCAACACTCACCAAATGACTCCTCCCACCATATTATGATGTTGCCCAAGTTTTGGGCTCGATCTGAAATGAATAGGTGTTCCAAGTTGGACAATTCAAGTTCAACGGCAGGTCTTTCCCAATTGGAGTGGTTGGTGTATTCAATATTTCTAGCGATTGGATTTCACTCAAAACTCACCAAATGACTTCTCCCACCATATTATGATGTTGCCCAAGTTTGGGGCTCGATCCGAAATCAATAGGTGTGAGAAATTGGACAATTCAAGTTCAACGGCAGTTCGTTCCTAATTGGAGTGGTTTGTGTATTCTATACTTCTGGCGATTGGATTTCACTCAAAACCCACCAAATGACTCCTCCCACCATATTATGATGTTTCCCAAGTTTTGGGCTCGATCCGAAATCAATAGGTGTGAGAAATGGGACAATTCAAGTTCAACGGCAGTTCGTTCCTAATTGGAGTGGTTGGAGTATTCCACACTTCTGGCAATTGGATTTCACTCAAGACTCACCAAATGACTCCTCCCACCATATTATGATGTTGCACAAGTTTGGGGTTCCATCCGGAATCAATAGGTGTGAGAAATTGGACAATTCAAGTTCAACTGCAGTTCGTTCCTAATTGGAGTGGTTGGTGTATTCCATACTTCTAGCGATTGGATTTGACTCAAAACACACCAAATGACTCCTCCCACCATATTATGATGTTGCCCAAGTTTGGGGCTCGATCCGAAATCAATAGGTGTGAGAAATTGGACAATTCAAGTTCAACGGCAGTTCGTTCCTAATTGGAGTGGTTGGTGTATTCCATACTTCTAGCGATTGGATTTCACTCAAAACTCACTGCATGACTCCTCCCAACATATTTTGATGTTGCCCAAGTTTTGGTCTCGATCTGAAATCAATAGGTGTTCCAAATTAGACAATTCAAGTTCAACGGCAGTTCGTTCCTAATTGGAGTGGTTGGTGTATTCCATGCTTCTAGCTATTGGATTTCACTCAAAACTCTCCAAATGACTCCTCCCACCATATTATGATGTTGCCCAAGTTTTGGGTTCGATCCGAACTCAATAGGTGTGAGAAATTGGACAATTCAAGTTCAACGGCAGTTCGTTCCTAATTGGAGTGGTTGGAGTATTCCGTACGTCTAGCGATTGGATTTCACTCAAAACTCACCAAACGACTCCTCCCACCATATTAAGATGTTGCCCAAGTTTTGGGCTCGATCCGAACTCAATAGGTGTTCCAAATTGGACAATTCAAGTTCAACGGCAGTTCGTTCCTAATTGGAGTGGTTGGTGTATTCCATACTTCTACCGATTGGATTTCAGTCAAAACTCACCAAATGACTCCTCCCACCATATTATGATGTTGCCCAAGTTTTGGGCTCGATCCGAACTCAATAGGTGTGAGAAATTGGACAATTTAAGTTCAATGGCAGTTCGTTCCTAATTGGAGTTGTTGGTGTATTCCGTACTTCTAGCGATTGGATTTCACTCAAAACTCCCCAAATGACTCCTCCCACCATATTATGATGTTGCCCAAGTTTGGGGCTCGATCCGAAATCAATAGGTGTGAGAAATTGGACAATTCAAGTTCAACGGCAGTTCGTTCCTAATTGGAGTGGTTGGAGTATTCCATACTTCTAGCGATTGGGTTTCACTCAAAACTCACCAAATGACTCCTCCCACCATATTATGATTTTGCCCAAGTTTTGGGCTCGATCCGAAATGAATACGTGTTCCAAATTGGACAATTCAAGTTCAACGGCAGTTCGTTCCTAATTGGAGTGGTTGGTGTATTCCATGCTTCTAGCTATTGGATTTCACTCAAAACTCTCCAAATGACTCCTCCCACCATATTATGATGTTGCCCAAGTTTTGGGTTCGATCCGAACTCAATAGGTGTGAGAAATTGGACAATTCAAGTTCAACGGCAGTTCGTTCCTAATTGGAGTGGTTGGTGTATTCCGTACGTCTAGCGATTGGATTTCACTCAAAACTCACCAAATGACTCCTCCCACCATATTATGATGTTGCCCAAGTTTTGGGCTCGATCCGAAATCAATAGGTGTGAGAAATTGGACAATTCAAGTTCAACGGCAGTTCGTTCCTAATTGGAGTGGTTGGTGTATTCCACACTTCTAGCGATTGGATTTCACTCAAAACTCACCAAATGACTCCTCCCACCATATTATGATGTTGCCCAAGTTTGGGGCTCGATCCGAAATCAATAGGTGTGAGAAATTGGACAATTCAAGTTCAACGGCAGTTCGTTCCTAATTGGAGTGGTTGGAGTATTCCATACTTCTAGCAATTGGATTTCACTCAAAACTCACCAAATGACTCCTCCCACCATATTATGATGTTGCACAAGTTTGGGGTTCCATCCGGAATAAATAGGTGTGAGAAATTGGACAGTTCGGGTTCAACGGCAGTTCGTTCCTAATTGGAGTGGTTGGTGTATTCCACACTTCTAGCAATTGGATTTCACTCAAAACTCACCAAATGACTCCTCCCACCATATTATGATGTTGCCCAAGTTTGGGGCTCGATCCGAAATCAATAGGTGTGAGAAATTGGACAATTCATGTTCAACGGCAGTTCTTTCCTAATTGGAGTGGTTGGTGTATTCCATACTTCTAGCGATTGGATTTCACTCAAAACTCACTAAATGACTCCTCCCACCATATTATGTTGTTGCCCAAGTTTGGGGCTCGATCCGAAATCTATAGGTGTTCCAAATTAGACAATTCAAGTTCAACGGCAGTTCGTTCCTAATTGGAGTGGTTGGTGTATTCCATACTTCTAGCGATTGGATTTCACTCAAAACTCACCAAATGACTCCTCCCACCATATTACGATGTTGCCCAAGTTTTGGGCTCGATCCGAACTCAATAGGTGTTCCAAATTGTACAATTTAAGTTCTACGGCAGTTCGTACCTAATTGGAGTTGTTGGTGTATTCCATACTTCTAGCGATTGGATTTCACTCAAAACTCACCAAATGACTCCTCCCACCATATTGTGATGTTGCCCAAGTTTTGGGTTCGATCCGAAATCAATAGGTGTTCCAAATTGGACAATTCAAGTTCAACGGCAGTTCGTTCCTAATTGGAGTGGTTGGTGTATTCCATACTTCTACCGATTGGATTTCAACCAAAACTCACCAAATGACTCCTCCCACCATATTATGATGTTGCCCAAGTTTTGGGCTCGATCCGAACTCAATAGGTGTGAGAAATTGGACAATTCAAGTTCAACGGCAGTTCGTTCCAACTTGGAGTGGTTGGTGTATTACGTACTTCTAGCGATTGGATTTCACTCAAAACTCCCCAAATGACTCCTCCCACCATATTATGATGTTGCCCAAGTTTTGGGCTCGATCCGAAATCAATAGGTGTGAGAAATTGGACAATTTAAGTTCAACGGCAGTTCGTTCCTAATTGGAGTTGTTGGTGTATTCCATACTTCTAGCGATTGGATTTCACTCAAAACTCACCAAATGACTCCTCCCACCATATTACGATGTTGCCCAAGTTTTGGGCTCGATCCGAACTCAATAGGTGTTCCAAATTGGACAATTTAAGTTCTACGGCAGTTCGTACCTAATTGGAGTTGTTGGTGTATTCCATACTTCTGGCGATTGGATTTCACTCAAAACTCACCAAATGACTCCTCCCACCATATTGTGATGTTGCCCAAGTTTTGGGTTCGATCCGAAATCAATAGGTGTTCCAAATTGGACAATTCAAGTTCAACGGCAGTTCGTTCCTAATTGGAGTGGTTGGTGTATTCCATACTTCTACCGATTGGATTTTAATCAAAACTCACCAAATGACTCCTCCCACCATATTATGATGTTGCCCAAGTTTTGGGCTCAATCCGAACTCAATAGGTGTGAGAAATTGGACAATTCAAGTTCAACGGCAGTTCGTTCCTACTTGGAGTGGTTGGTGTATTACGTACTTCTAGCGATTGGATTTCACTCAAAACTCCCCAAATGACTCCTCCCACCATATTATGATGTTGCCCAAGTTTTGGGCTCGATCCGAAATCAATAGGTGTGAGAAATTGGACAATTTAAGTTCAACGGCAGTTCGTTCCTAATTGGAGTTGTTGGTGTATTCCATACTTCTAGCGATTGGATTTCACTCAAAACTCACCAAATGACTCCTCCCACCATATTATGATGTTGCAGAAGTTTGGGGTTCCATCCGAAATCAATAGGTGTGAGAAATTGGACAATTCAAGTTCAACGGCAGTTCGTTCCGAATTGGAGTGGTTGGTGTATTCCATACTTCTAGCGATTGTATTTCACTCAAAACTCACCAAATGACTCCTCCCACCTTATTTGGATGTTGCCCAAGTTTTGGGCTCGATCCGAAATCAATAGGTGTGAGAAATTGAACAATTCAAGTTCAACGGCAGTTCGTTCCTAATTGGAGTGGTTGGTGTATTCCATACTTCTACCGATTGGATTTCAATCAAAACTCACCAAATGACTCCTCCCACCATATTATGATGTTGCCCAAGTTTTGGGCTCGATCCGAACTCAATAGGTGTGAGAAATTGGACAATTTAAGTTCAATGGCAGTTCGTTCCTAATTGGAGTTGTTGGTGTATTACGTACTTCTAGCGATTGGATTTCACTCAAGACTCCCCAAATGACTCCTCCCACCATATTATGATGTTGCCCAAGTTTTGGGCTCGATCCGAAATCAATAGGTGTTCCAAATTGGACAATTCAAGTTCAACGGCAGTTCGTTCCTAATTGGAGTGGTTGGTGTATTCCATACTTCTCGCGATTGGATTTCACTCAAAACTCACCAAATGACTCCTCCCAACATATTATGATGTTGCCCAAGTTTTAGGCTCGATCCGAACTCAATAGGTGTGAGAAATTGAACAATTCAAGTTCAACTGCAGTTCGTTCCTAATTGTAGTGGTTGGTGTATTCCATACTTCTAGCGACTGGATTTCACTCAAAACTCACCAAATGACTCCTCCCACCATATTACGATGTTACCCAAGTTTTGGGCTCGATCCGAAATCAATAGGTGTTCCAAATTGGACAATTCAAGTTCAACGGCAGTTCGTTCCTAATTGGAGTGGTTGGTGTATTCCATACTTCTAGCGATTGGATTTCACTCAAAACTCACGAAATGACTCCTCCCATCATATTATGATGTTGCCCAAGATTGGGGTTCCATACGAAATCAATAGGTGTGAGAAATTGGACAATTCAGGTTCAACGGCAGTTCGTTCCTAATTGGAGTGGTTGGTGTATTCCATACTTCAAGCGATTGGATTTCACTCAAAACTCACCAAATGACTCCTCACACCATATTATGATGTTGCCCAAGTTTTGGGCTCGATCCGAAATCAATAGGTGTTCCAAATTGGACAATTCAAGTTCAACGGCAGTTCGTTCCTAATTGGAGTGGTTGGTGTATTCCATACTTCTCGCGATTGGATTTCACTCAAAACTCACCAAATGACTACTCCCAACATATTACGATGTTGCCCAAGTTTTGGGCTCGATCCGAACTCAATAGGTGTGAGAAATTGAACAATTCAAGTTCAACGGCAGTTCGTTCCTAATTGTAGTGGTTGGTGTATTCCATACTTCTAGCGACTGGATTTCACTCAAAACTCACCAAATGACTCCTCCCACCATATTACGTTGTTGCCCAAGTTTTGGGCTCGATCCGAAATCAATAGGTGTTCCAAATTGGACAATTCAAGTTCAACGGCAGTTCGTTCCTAATTGGAGTGGTTGGTGTATTCCATACTTCTAGCGATTGGATTTCACTCAAAACTCACGAAATGACTCCTCCCATCATATTATGATGTTGCACAAGTTTGGGGTTCCATACGAAATCAATAGGTGTGAGAAATTGGACAATTCAGGTTCAACGGCAGTTCGTTCCTAATTGGAGTCGTTGGTGTATTCCATACTTCTAGCGATTGGATTTCACTCAAAACTCACGAAATGACTCCTCCCATCATATTATGATGTTGCACAAGTTTGGGGTTCCATACGAAATCAATAGGTGTTCCAAATTGGACAATTCAAGTTCAACGGCAGTTCGTTCCTAATTGGAGTGGTTGGTGTATTCCATACTTCTAGCGATTGGATTTCACTCAAAACTCACGAAATGACTCCTCCCATCATATTATGATGTTGCCCAAGTTTGGGGTTCCATACGAAATCAATAGGTGTGAGAAATTGGACAATTCAGGTTCAACGGCAGTTCGTTCCTAATTGGAGTGGTTGGTGTATTCCATACTTCAAGCGATTGGATTTCACTCAAAACACACCAAATGACTCCTCCCACCATTTTATGATGTTGCCCAAGTTGTGGGCTCGATCCGAAATCAATAGGTGTTCCAAATTGGACAATTCAAGTTCAACGACAGTTCGTTCCTAATTGGAGTGGTTGGTGTATTCCATACTTCTAGCGATTGGATTTCACTCAAAACTCACTAAATGACTCCTCCCACCATATTATGATGTTGCCCAAGTTTTGGGCTTGATCCGAAATCAATAGGTGTTCCAAATTGGGCAATTCAAGTTCAACGGCAGTTCGTTCCTAATTGGAGTGGTTGGTGTATTCCATACTTCTAGCGATTGGATTTCACTCAAAACTCACGAAATGACTCCTCCCATCATATTATGATGTTGCCCAAGTTTGGGGTTCCATACGAAATCAATAGGTGTGAGAAATTGGACAATTCAGGTTCAACGGCAGTTCGTTCCTAATTGGAGTGGTTGGTGTATTCCATACTTCAAGCGATTGGATTTCACTAAAAACTCACCAAATGACTCCTCCCACCATTTTATGATGTTGCCCAAGTTTTGGGCTCGATCCGAAATCAATAGGTGTTCCAAATTGGACAATTCAAGTTCAACGACAGTTTGTTCCTAATTGGAGTGGTTGGTGTATTCCATACTTCTAGCGATTGGATTTCACTCAAAACTCACCAAATGACTCCTCCCACCATATTATGATGTTGCCCAAGTTAGGGGCTCGATACGAAATCAATAGGTGTGAGAAATTGGACAATTCAAGTTCAACGGCAGTTCATTCCTAATTGGAGTGGTTGGTGTATTCCATACTTCTAGCGATTGGATTTCACTCAAAACTCACGAAATGACTCCTCCCATCATATTATGATGTTGCACAAGTTTGGGGTTCCATACGAAATCAATAGGTGTGAGAAATTGGACAATTCAGGTTCAACGGCAGTTCGTTCCTAATTGGAGTGGTTGGTGTATTCCATACTTCAAGCGATTGGATTTCACTCAAAACTCACCAAATGACTCCTCCCACCATTTTATGATGTTGCCCAAGTTGTGGGCTCGATCCGAAATCAATAGGTGTTCCAAATTGGACAATTCAAGTTCAACGACAGTTCGTTCCTAATTGGAGTGGTTGGTGTATTCCATACTTCTAGCGATTGGATTTCACTCAAAACTCACTAAATGACTCCTCCCACCATATTATGATGTTGCCCAAGTTTTGGGCTTGATCCGAAATCAATAGGTGTTCCAAATTGGGCAATTCAAGTTCAACGGCAGTTCGTTCCTAATTGGAGTGGTTGGTGTATTCCATACTTCTAGCGATTGGATTTCACTCAAAACTCACGAAATGACTCCTCCCATCATATTATGATGTTGCCCAAGTTTGGGGTTCCATACGAAATCAATAGGTGTGAGAAATTGGACAATTCAGGTTCAACGGCAGTTCGTTCCTAATTGGAGTGGTTGGTGTATTCCATACTTCAAGCGATTGGATTTCACTCAAAACTCACCAAATGACTCCTCCCACCATTTTATGATGTTGCCCAAGTTTTGGGCTCGATCCGAAATCAATAGGTGTTCCAAATTGGACAATTGAAGTTCAACGACAGTTCGTTCCTAATTGGAGTGGTTGGTGTATTCCATACTTCTAGCGATTGGATTTCACTCAAAACTCACTAAATGACTCCTCCCACCATATTATGATGTTGCCCAAGTTTTGGGCTTGATCCGAAATCAATAGTTGTTCCAAATTGGGCAATTCAAGTTCAACGGCAGTTCGTTCCTAATTGGAGTGGTTGGTGTATTCCATACTTCTAGCGATTGGATTTCACTCAAAACTCACCAAATGACTCCTCCCACCATATTATGATGTTGCCCAAGTTAGGGGCTCGATACGAAATCAATAGGTGTGAGAAATTGGACAATTCAAGTTCAACGGCAGTTGTTGCATTCCTAAAAGGACACAAATTAATGTGCAAACAACCAATTAAAAATACCCGCAAGTGCACGAATCTAATGAAGTATAGATTATGTAAGTACGGGGTCGATCCCACGAAGAACTTGTCGGTTTCCTATAAGTTCTAATTTGAGTACGTAAAGAACACTAATTTTACACAACACACAAACACAATACAAATTGGAAACTAAAAATGAAGTAAGGAAGATAAAAGAAATGAAACAACACAAGAAAATAAAGAAAAACACAAACAGCACTTTCTATCACCCGTTTATCACCATTTGGACAGATTCGTTTCTCTGTTTTTCAGTTTCGACCTCTGTCCAGTTTTTGACCTATAACTTTCCAACCGTTTATCCAAAATTCACGTTCTTTATACGGTTGGAATCAGCACAGAAAATGCAAGACGTGTCAAACACGCAACTCACACACACATTGGGGGGGTTTTTTGATTTGGTTCAAGTGACCTATTTCTATTGCATGAAAGTAAATGGACTTTGAATTTAAATGTGAATGGCAGAGATGAATTATCAAAATGTGAAATTAAAATGTAACAAACACTAGGGTTTCGGAATCCACCCTAAACAATTCTACCCATGTTCATGGATACTCAAGTGATGAACTCTAAATGTATTGATGAAGATGTTCGCAATCAAGACCATGGGTCGTGGCTCAAGACGCATTGATTCTCTCTAATATACGTAAAGTGCATGGTTCGTGCTACAATACTTGTGCCCTCCTCATAACCGAACCTAGGTATGGTTCGTACTTCGATTCGATTGCAAGGAAAACCCATTAAGTTCAAAGAGAATATGAACATCACAAGAACCCTAATAGCATGGTGTTTACATTAGGTATTCAAGAAACCAATTCACATGGATGGTTCTTACTCCATCCATCTATTGCTTAGGAAAACATGAAGATACACATAATCCCAACAACCTCAAGAAGCATGCTTTCAAAGGTAATCAATCAAGGAAAACACACATCAAGGATAGATTAATTTGGTGAATTGGAATTCATCAATTGTTGTCAAGAAACCAATTCACATGATGCTCACTTAAACAAGTTCAATCATTTGTTGCTAATTAGAAATTGTGTTCTTGGTTATCTTACACAACTTCTCAACTTTAGCTACATGCATACAACCTAAGGTGATTAAGCAAAGGAAGCAAACACATATCATAAAATTCAATTAGTGAATGGGGTTCATCAACAACATCTAGAAATTCATACACTCAAGCATCAAAACAATAAGGTAATCATGTTTAGGGCTTCAACCTAAGCCCTAGCTATGGAGTTTAGTTCCTCATAATCATTTCAAACACAAATTCAAAATGAAATTAGAAAGAGTTTACAGATTTTCAGAAAATGATGAAAGCTTCAAGATCATCAATGGTGGAAGTCTTCTTCTCCACTTTTCTTGACTGCACCTTGTCTTTCTCCTAGCTCCAAGCTCCAAAATCTGCTCTCAATTGTGTAGAATGGTGGAATACCCTCTCTCCCGTTGCAAAAAACTCCCCCAAATCTGATTGCAATCCCTTTTGACTTCTCTCTCTCCTCCTTTCCAGCTTTTCTTTTAGTATAAAACTTATTCTTTCTCTAAAGCTATTGCCCATTGTCCCCTTGCAAATGATGAAACCTTGTTTTAAGGTATAATCCAAGGCTCCAATTGACTCAGGAAATGCCACTCAAATGCAATCCATTGTTACCAAAAGGTGTGGTAACAAGTAGAAATAAAATGCTATTAAGTGGGGGTGAAAACTGGGCCAAAACAAACATCCAGAGCCAGCGTCAATTGTCCGATCAGCTGGATAGGCTACACTTGCCCAATGGAGCTCAAATTTGGATATGTTGTAGTTAACATCCATTGGAACAAGTCTTATGAAGATCATCACCTCATCCAAGGACCGGAACATGCTGATCCAAGGCCACGAAGTTGACCTACGAAAATGAACAAAAACAGAATTTATATCAAATAATGCACTTTTAGCTCATTTTCATACAAACCAAGGTAAAACCTATTAAAACACAAAAAAGAAGTAAAAAGCTATAAAATGTCAAGAACTAACTCAAAATAGTGGGTGAATAACATGAAAAATCATGTGTAAAAATGAACCGAACAAACTTCCCAAACTTATCTTTTGCTAGTCCTCGAGCAAAACAGAAATTAAAACAAGACTCGAAACAAAACTTTCCGAACACTTTCTAAGGAGAGAGCAACTCATGCAAACGACTCAAAAGTTTTCACAAGAAAAACTCAGTTTACACATTATTCACAAGGCGGCAAAATTCATAACACAACATGCTCAAGTGTAGTAGTGTGATGGCCAAATGGAACTCATTCTCCAATTTCAGTTTTCACACAACTTCAAAAATCATACCAAGCACAAATGTAACTTCAAATCTCACCAAAGTTGTCTTCTCACAAATGAATCACTCGGAAGAGGGTTACAATGCATCACTCAATAATAAATATGAGACTAGAGTTAAACCATACGGGACTTAACTCAAAATTAGCAAGATGAAAAACATGCATGAATATGATCTCAAGAAGGATGCTAAACACTTAAAAGCTGAAAAATGTGTGCAAATCAACCACATGACATTTAGGATCAATTTAGGTCTTTATTATAGGTTGTAATGGGGCTAAGGGTGTAAGGTGAGTAAGAAATGAAGGATATGGATACAACAAAGTCCAAGGAACTCACAATGTAAGAGCATATAATCGTTGACTAAAAGACTTTGAAACATCACGCTTGAGATTTTCACTCAGTTTTTGGTGATCAAATAGACCACAAAGCCTTATACCTCCACTAATTATGATTCACACTCCTTCCTTCCATTTGAACAACCAAGAAACATGGAATTGAAATTGAAACCATTGCCACTTAACCACGACTTTTCTCTTTTCTTTCACCCTTTGAGTGAAGTACTTTTTTTTTTTTTTTTTTTTTTTTTAAAGAATGTAATAACCCTTCCCAAACTTAGCATGAAAAACACATCTAAATTAAAGCTCACGAGTTCCTTAGAAAGGTGAATTCTTGTTTTTCAGGCTAAGGCTAGAAGTAATAATTGGTTACTTGAAAGAAAAGGCATACATATAGGCTCAAGGTGGTTAACAATGGAAAATCATGCTTAAGCATGCATAGGGTTAGCTTGAAAGGCACAAACGGTCCAAAGAGGGCCTTAATATCATTTCTCAAATGTCATGTAATCAAATTGCACAAGAATGAGTAACTTTTAAGTGCTCAACCAAATCAATGAATAATGAGATCAGACAACAACTCAGATGACAAGAAAAGTAAGAATATGTGTAACACTCATGAATTGAAGCACAAGGCTCAAAGCTCACATTATATGGTTATACAAGTCTAATTCATGCTTGATACAATTCTTTGGATCATGCAAGTCCCTCAACTGGAGAATTATGAAACAAATGGCAAGTGCATAGAGGGTTTCAAACATATCATGCTAGAACGATGCCATTTAGTGAATAACAAATTATTTTTTTTTTTTTTTAAATTTTTTTAACATCTTCAATCAAGTCATGTAAACATTCATCACAATCTCATCATATATGTTCGGAAAGTGACTTGAAAACAAAAAAGACTCAAAACTGAAAAGAAAACAGAACAAATTAAAGCAAGAATTTAAGCGAAACGAAAAAGACTTGCTATCCCTTCCCAAACTTAGAAATAAACATTGTCCTCAATGTTAAAGAATTCAGGCATTAACAACGTTATAACAAGAAATAAAGGGAAAGAGCAAGTAAATACAAAAACAAAAAAGAAAAACAACTACAACACGGTTGCAAAACAAAACAAAACAAAACAACACCAAACAAAACCAAACAGTAAGCCCTAACAACAATCTTACACATGCAGAAATCCAGCCCAATGAAATGCACAAACCAAATGAAAGCCCAACCCAAACGAAAGCCCAAAAGCGAAGAAAGTAAATAAAAAAATAAAAAAAATAAAAAACAGAGAAACCAAGTCAGAAGCACAAAGAGCGAGGACTCAGTAAAATAGAAAAAAGTGGGCCCTGAAGTCTCGGCACCTGTGAGTCACGGGAAACAAAGTGAGAGACGTGTCGACAAGCAGCGGTCTCTCTCTCGGTCCCAAGCCAGAATTATTGGCTTCATAGGAAGGTGTGACGACTTTTGTTTCTCAAAAGTGCTGAAAGGCAGAACTGTAATTAAAGGGGTTGGGGACCAGGTGAGGTGACCTAAGGGGATAGGCCGTAAGGGCCGCGCAAAACGCAGAAGCGCCGTGTCTAGGGTTACGTAGAAACTAACTCTATAAAAGAAGAAGAGAAAGAGTTGGGGAAAAACACACAAACGCAGAAACACACAACAGAGAAAAGAAAGAACAAAAGAAAAGAAAGTTCAAATGGCTTCTTCCTACCCATTCTCGCTGGATCTCAACCTAGCTCCACCGACTCAGACTCGGGGCCAAGCAGTGGCACCAGTGTGGATGCCCTACTTTGCCTCTGCACGGGGGCACGTGACAGTGAATGACTCGATACTGCTGGACAACGATGTTGCCCTTGGAGTTGCTAGAAATCTAGTAACTCCCAAGGATATACGGGTGCTGGGATCAAGGGATGACAACCGGGTCGTGAGCGATGCTCTGGCACTAAGCGTGCAAAGCACCGCAACAGTCGCAAGTGTGGGTCATCGCCTACTTGCGAAGTCCCATGAAGTGGAGGTGCTAAGAGGTCAGTTGGCGGCGGAGCGAAGTATGGTGGAAGAGTGCCAGAGTATTATTAAAAGTTTAAAAAGGGAAAGGGCAAGGATAGTGGAGGTGAATCGACACCAGCTAGAGGCGTTGCGGGAAGAGAACCAAAATCTCTCAAAGATGGTAAGTGTTTACGCCCATGACATGAGAAAGCAGCTGGAGGACCTGGACCAACCGGGTAAACGCAAGAAAACCGATCGCGAGAGTAGGTATGCTCAAGCTAAGAGTGCGATCTTTGGGAGCTCGAGTGATGAGCCCCAAGAGGCTGTGCGTGAAGCCCCGGAAGAGGATAGCCATAGGGCTAAACTCAAAGGTCCAATGGCCGAGACACCGAGCACTGTGAAAGAATAATTTCTAATGTATTAGTGGTGTGCCTGGTTGTCTTTGCCCTTTCCGTGTATTTGTTTGTTGTTGTTGTTTTTTTTTTTTTTTTTTTTCAGAAATAAAAGAAAATGAAGTTGCAAAAGAAAAAGAAGCACACTTCCCAAACAAAACAAAGACGACAGCCGAAAGGGAAAACACACTTCCCTAACTAAAATAAGACAAAGGTGATAGCCGAAAGGGAAAGGCAAAAACACAAAACACTAGAAAAACACGGAAAAAAGAAAAGTAAAGTGAAAGTTAATGTGCTCCCCCTTGAAGCGATTAGGTCGAGCATGCCCGGGAAATCCGAAATGGCGTTGGCTCTCCCTCTCATCTGCATATGTCTATTTAAGCCACGCCTCTGCAAGCGGAAGAGTACCCTGCAATTCTTTCTGCAAACTCAAGGAAAACCATCAAAAACATCCAAAAACAAAACAATGGCATCCACATGTACTCACCTTGATGATCTCAACCTTGAGCTGTCACTAGCACCACCAAATTCCCAGATAAGGGCTCCTCCAAACCCTATCTTCCCAAACTCCTCATACCACCATGGCTCGGCCTCAAACTTCTCTGAGGTGGTGCCGCGAAGGGCAGTAATGCCGGAGGGCATGACTGTCAGTAGACTGACAGTTGCAGATCACCTGCATGTGGCGCAGAGGTCTGACCAGATGGCAGTGGACGAGTCCCACAATCTAACCGTGCTCAACGCGGTCTCGGCCACAAATTTGGGCATGCGCCTACTGGCGAGAACACGAGAGTGCGGGGCACTGAGTGAGGAGGTGGCGGCCCTGAAAGCTCTGGTGGCGGACCTGCAGAAGCGGCTCTACAGTGCCAGCCAGCATGTAGAGATGCTGCAAAAGAGGAATGAAGATCATGTAGAGCTTTTGCAGGTTCTACAAGCAAGAACAGACAGAGGCAATTAGCAGAAGCCTCAGGTGGTGCAAAATGCAACAATGAACATGTGATTGAGAAATTTATGTTTTTTTTTTTTTTTTTTTTTTTTCAAGTTTGTGTTTGGAATCACATGTATGGAATGAAATAAACATTTGAGCCAAAGTTCAGTGTGTGCAATCATGAAGCAATTTACTTCCCAAACTTAACAACAAAATAGAAACACAAACAAGTAAAGGAAAGTAAAAGTAAGAAAAACAAAGAGAAACAACAAGAAAATCGAAATTACCTTGGTTGGAGATTGAAATCCTAACTCAAAAGGAAAATAAATAAATAAAGTAAAATAAAAGTAAGTTTGAGTCTAGAGAAACTCCACTTTGAAGCGATTAGGACGACAACAAACTTCTTCTATTCACCTTGGGTTGCCTCCCAAGAAGCGCTAAGTTTAAAGTCTTTTGCCGGACTTCCAACATACTTGGGTCACTTGGGGGGTTTTGGCTCAATCGCCTCCTTGTGCCGAATATGAAGTTTCTTCAAATCCCTTTGCCATCTAATCAACCCATTTCGTATTCTTTTCTTTTTATGCACATGAGTAGGTTTCAAAAGCAATTTTAAGCGCTCTTCAATACGTGGATTAGATGGAGGAGGCACAAATTTAGGGTCGGGTGGCCTTCTCATTTGAGTAGAAGGAGTGACACTGAACATATGATTGGTGCTTGGAACATGGATGTTCAGCTTGTCTTCCTTTAGTACTTCAAAAACAGAATATGGCATTAGATTAATTGAAGCACCGAAATCAATTAAAGGTTCCTCAAATAATTTATCACCAACTATACAAGGAATTGTGAAACTTCCTGGATCTTGCAAATTGGGAGGAAGCTTCCTTTGCAAAACAGCAGAAACCTCTTCCGTTAATGCAACAGTTTCGCATTCCTTGAGCTTGTTTGCATCCAAGGAAGGAATATTGACTTGCACTTGCTTGAAAGTTTCCAATATGTCCTTGGCATGTTGATTTTTCCTAGAACTCATCAACCTGTGAGGAAAAGGAGCATGTAAGATATCTTCATCAGTAGGTTCACGACTTACCTTCTCCTTTCTTGCCCTTCTTGCAAGTTCATGCTTTGGGATCCACTCAGGTGAAGATGCTGCTTGTTTATCTTCCCCCTTGTTGATTTCATCATTTTCCTTAGGCCCAATCACTTGCTCAACCTGCATTTCATCAACATTGTGAATCAAATTTTTAGAACCATCAATTTCACCAATTACCTTACCAGTTCTCAAGGTAACTGCTTGAACATGCTCACGCCCATTTTGTATCACTATTTGGCTAGACATTATCCTAGCTTCCCTTTGACTCAAAGATGTGACAATTTGCCCCACTTGATTTTCTAGATTGGCAATGGCCTTAACCATTTTCTGCATGTGGGTATCATTCCTCTGCATATGGGTGTCATTCCTCTGCATGATGAAACTATCTGTGTGTCTAACCATTGAAGCAACAATTTCTTCCAAAGTTGGTCCTTGAGGTGGTTGGTGAGATTGACTAAGTGGTGGTGGATTATAATATTGGGGTTGACCATAAGGTGGACAAGTATTATGTTGGCCTTGATATGGTTGATATGACCCTTGTTGAAAATTTGGATTGTCGGTCCACCAGAAGTTTGAATTATTTCTCCACTCCGAATTGTATGTTTGTCGGAAATATTCATTCATAGGCAATTCATTATGAAATGAGCCAAAAACATTTGCTTCTTCCATCACAAATTTATTGGAGTATTCTTACATAGTAAGTTCCACAATTTCAGTTGCGGCTGCCATTGGAGATGGTGGAGGTGACTCCTCGGATGTTCCTGTAAGAAAAAGAAACAAAAATAAATCAAGATAAAATGAAACAACAATCAATAAACAAAAATAAAACTAAGTACTCTAAACATACTCAAACAAAACAAATAAGCAACCGTGCCAGTTCCCCGGCAACGGCGCCAAAAATTGTTGCATTCCTAAAAGGACACAAATTAATGTGCAAACAACCAATTAAAAATACCCGCAAGTGCACGAATCTAATGAAGTATAGATTATGTAAGTACGGGGTCGATCCCACGAAGAACTTGTCGGTTTCCTATAAGTTCTAATTTGAGTACGTAAAGAACACTAATTTTACACAACACACAAACACAATACAAATTGGAAACTAAAAATGAAGTAAGGAAGATAAAAGAAATGAAACAACACAAGAAAATAAAGAAAAACACAAACAGCACTTTCTATCACCCGTTTATCACCATTTGGACAGATTCGTTTATCTGTTTTTCAGTTTCGACCTCTGTCCAGTTTTTGACCTATAACTTTCCAACCTTTTATCCAAAATTTACGTTCTTTATACGGTTGGAATCAGCACAGAAAATGCAAGAACACAACGCGGACCAAAAGTCCAAAACAATTACGAAACAAACGAAATTCAGTGACAAAGACACAAAACGTGTCAAACACGCAACTCACACACACATTGGGGGGGTTTTTTGATTTGGTTCAAGTGACCTATTTCTATTGCATGAAAGTAAATGGACTTTGAATTTAAATGTGAATGGCAGAGATGAATTATCAAAATGTGAAATTAAAATGTAACAAACACTAGGGTTTCGGAATCCACCCTAAACAATTCTACCCATGTTCATGGATACTCAAGTGATGAACTCTAAATGTATTGATGAAGATGTTCGCAATCAAGACCATGGGTCGTGGCTCAAGACGCATTGATTCTCTCTAATATACGTAAAGTGCATGGTTCGTGCTACAATACTTGTGCCCTCCTCATAACCGAACCTAGGTATGGTTCGTACTTCGATTCGATTGCAAGGAAAACCCATTAAGTTCAAAGAGAATATGAACATCACAAGAACCCTAATAGCATGGTGTTTACATTAGGTATTCAAGAAACCAATTCACATGGATGGTTCTTACTCCATCCATCTATTGCTTAGGAAAACATGAAGATACACATAATCCCAACAACCTCAAGAAGCATGCTTTCAAAGGTAATCAATCAAGGAAAACACACATCAAGGATAGATTAATTTGGTGAATTGGAATTCATCAATTGTTGTCAAGAAACCAATTCACATGATGCTCACTTAAACAAGTTCAATCATTTGTTGCTAATTAGAAATTGTGTTCTTGGTTATCTTACACAACTTCTCAACTTTAGCTACATGCATACAACCTAAGGTGATTAAGCAAAGGAAGCAAACACATATCATAAAATTCAATTAGTGAATGGGGTTCATCAACAACATCTAGAAATTCATACACTCAAGCATCAAAACAATAAGGTAATCATGTTTAGGGCTTCAACCTAAGCCCTAGCTATGGAGTTTAGTTCCTCATAATCATTTCAAACACAAATTCAAAATGAAATTAGAAAGAGTTTACAGATTTTCAGAAAATGATGAAAGCTTCAAGATCATCAATGGTGGAAGTCTTCTTCTCCACTTTTCTTGACTGCACCTTGTCTTTCTCCTAGCTCCAAGCTCCAAAATCTGCTCTCAATTGTGTAGAATGGTGGAATACCCTCTCTCCCGTTGCAAAAAACTCCCCCAAATCTGATTGCAATCCCTTTTGACTTCTCTCTCTCCTCCTTTCCAGCTTTTCTTTTAGTATAAAACTTATTCTTTCTCTAAAGCTATTGCCCATTGTCCCCTTGCAAATGATGAAACCTTGTTTTAAGGTATAATCCAAGGCTCCAATTGACTCAGGAAATGCCACTCAAATGCAATCCATTGTTACCAAAAGGTGTGGTAACAAGTAGAAATAAAATGCTATTAAGTGGGGGTGAAAACTGGGCCAAAACAAACATCCAGAGCCAGCGTCAATTGTCCGATCAGCTGGATAGGCTACACTTGCCCAATGGAGCTCAAATTTGGATATGTTGTAGTTAACATCCATTGGAACAAGTCTTATGAAGATCATCACCTCATCCAAGGACCGGAACATGCTGATCCAAGGCCACGAAGTTGACCTACGAAAATGAACAAAAACAGAATTTATATCAAATAATGCACTTTTAGCTCATTTTCATACAAACCAAGGTAAAACCTATTAAAACACAAAAAAGAAGTAAAAAGCTATAAAATGTCAAGAACTAACTCAAAATAGTGGGTGAATAACATGAAAAATCATGTGTAAAAATGAACCGAACAGCAGTTCATTCCTAATTGGAGTGGTTGGTGTATTCCATACTTCTAGCGATTGGATTTCACTCAAAACTCACGAAATGACTCCTCCCATCATATTATGATGTTGCACAAGTTTGGGGTTCCATACGAAATCAATAGGTGTGAGAAATTGGACAATTCAGGTTCAACGGTAGTTCGTTCCTAATTGGAGTGGTTGGTGTATTCCATACTTCAAGCGATTGGATTTCACTCAAAACTCACCAAATGACTCCTCCCACCATATTATGATGTTGCCCAAGTTTTGGGCTCGATCCGAAATCAATAGGTGTTCCAAATTGGACAATTCAAGTTCAACGGCAGTTCGTTCCTAATTGGAGTGGTTGGTGTATTCCATACTTCTAGCGATTGGATTTCACTCAAAACTCCCGAAATGACTCCTCCCATCATATTATGATGTTGCACAAGTTTGGGGTTCCACACGAAATCAATAGGTGTGAGAAATTGGACAATTCAGGTTCAACGGCAGTTCGTTCCTAATTGGAGTGGTTGGAGTATTCCATACTTCTAGCGATTGGATTTCACTTAAAACTCACCAAATGACTCCTCCCACCATATTATGATGTTGCCCAAGTTTTGGGCTCGATCCGAAATCAATAGGTGTTCCAAATTGGACAATTCAAGTTCAACGGCAGTTCGTTCCTAATTGGAGTGGTTGGTGTATTCCATACTTCTCGCGATTGGATTTCACTCAAAACTCACCAAATGACTCCTCCCAACATATTACGATGTTGCCCAAGTTTTGGGCTCGATCCGAACTCAATAGGTGTGAGAAATTGAACAATTCAAGTTCAACGGCAGTTCGTTCCTAATTGTAGTGGTTGGTGTATTCCATACTTCTAGCGACTGGATTTCACTCAAAACTCACCAAATGACTCCTCCCACCATATTACGATGTTGCCCAAGTTTTGGGCTCGATCCGAAATCAATAGGTGTTCCAAATTGGACAATTCAAGTTCAACGGCAGTTCGTTCCTAATTGGAGTGGTTGGTGTATTCCATACTTCTAGCGATTGGATTTCACTCAAAACTCACGAAATGACTCCTCCCATCATATTATGATGTTGCCCAAGATTGGGGTTCCATACGAAATCAATAGGTGTGAGAAATTGGATAATTCAGGTTCAACGGCAGTTCGTTCCTAATTGGAGTGGTTGGTGTATTCCATACTTCAAGCGATTGGATTTCACTCAAAACTCACCAAATGACTCCTCACACCATATTATGATGTTGCCCAAGTTTTGGGCTCGATCCGAAATCAATAGGTGTTCCAAATTGGACAATTCAAGTTCAACGGCGGTTCGTTCCTAATTGGAGTGGTTGGTGTATTCCAAACTTCTAGCGATTGAATTTCACTAAAAACTCACTAAATGACTCCTCCCACCATATTATGATGTTGCCCAAGTTTTGGGCTTGATCCGAAATCAATAGGTGTTCCAAATTGGACAATTCAAGTTCAACGGCAGTTCGTTCCTAATTGGTGTGCTTGGTGTATTCCATACTTCTAGCGATTGGATTTCACTCAAAACTCACCAAATGACTCCTCCCACCATATTATGATGTTGCCCAAGTTAGGGGCTCGATACGAAGTCAATAGGTGTGAGAAATTGGACAATTCAAGTTCAACGGCAGTTCATTCCTAATTGGAGTGGTTGGTGTATTCCATACTTCTAGCGATTGGATTTCACTCAAAACTCACGAAATGACTCCTCCCATCATATTATGATGTTGCCCAAGTTTTGGGCTCGATCCGAACTCAATAGGTGTGAGAAATTGAACAATTCAAGTTCAACGGCAGTTCGTTCCTAATTGTAGTGGTTGGTGTATTCCATACTTCTAGCGACTGGATTTCACTCAAAACTCACCAAATGACTCCTCCCAACATATTATGTTGTTGCCCAAGTTTTGGGCTCGATCCGAAATCAATAGGTGTGAGAAATTGAACAATTCAAGTTCAACGGCAGTTCGTTCCTAATTGTAGTGGTTGGTGTATTCCATACTTCTAGCGATTGGATTTCACTCAAAACTCACCAAATGACTCCTCCCACCATATTATCATGTTGCCCAAGTTTTGGGCTCGATCCGAAATCAATAGCTCTTCCAAATTGGACAATTCAAGTTCAACGGCAGTTCGTTCCTAATTGGAGTGGTTGGTGTATTCCATACTTCTAGCGATTGGATTTCACTCAAAACTCACCAAATGACTCTTCCCATCATATTATGATGTTGCACAAGTTTGGGGTTCGATCCGAAATCAACAGGTGTGAGAAATTGGACAATTGAAGTTCAACGGCAGTTCGTTCCTAATTGGAGTGGTTGGTGTATTCCATACTTCTAGCGATTGGATTTCACTCAAAACTCACTAAATGACTCCTCCCACCATATTATGATGTTGCCCAAGTTTTGGTCTAGATCCGAAATCAATAGGTGTTCCAAATTGGACAATTCAAGTTCAACGGCAGTTCGTTCTTAATTGGGGTGGTTGGTGTATTCCTTACTTCTAGCGATTGGATTTCACTCAAAACTCACCAAATGACTCCTCCCACCATATTATGATGTTGCACTAGTTTGGGGTTCGATCCGAAATCAATAGGTGTGAGAAATTGCATAATTCAAGTTCAACGGCAGTTCGTTCCTAATGTGAGTGGTTAGTGTATTCCATACTTCTAGCGATTGGATTTCACTCAAAACTCACCAAATGACTCCTCCCACCATATTATGATGTTGCCCAAGTTTTGGGCGCGATCCGAAATCAATAGGTGTTCCAAATTGGACAATTCAAGTTCAACGGCAGTTCGTTCCTAATTGGAGTGGTTGGTGTATTCCATACTTCTAGCGATTGGATTTCACTCAAAACACACCAAATGACTCCTCCCACCATATTATCATGTTGCCCAAGTTTTGGGCTCGATCCGAAATCAATAGGTCTTCCAAATTGGACAATTCAAGTTCAACGGCAGTTCGTTCCTAATTGGAGTGGTTGGTGTATTCCATACTTCTAGCGATTGGATTTCACTCAAAACTCACCAAATGACTCTTCCCATCATATTATGATGTTGCACAAGTTTGGGGTTCGATCCGAAATCAACAGGTGTGAGAAATTGGACAATACCTCTAGCGATTGGATTTCCCTCAAAACTCACCAAATGAGTCCTCCCACCATATTATGAAGTTGCCCAAGTTTGGGCTCGATCCGAAATCAATAGGTGTGAGAAATTGGACAATTCAAGTTCAACGGCAGTTCGTTCATAGTTGGAGTGGTTGGTGTATTCCATACTTCTAGCGATTGGATTTCACTCAAAACTCACCCAATGACTCCTCCCACCATATTATGATGTTACCCAAGTTTTGGGCTCGATCCGAAATCAATAGGTGTTCCAAATTGGACAATTCAAGTTCAACGGCAGTTCGTTCCTAATTGGAGTGGTTGGTGTATTCCATACTTCTAGCGATTGGATTTCACTCAAAACTCACCAAATGACTCCTCTCACCATATTATGATGTTGCCCAAGTTTTGGGCTCGATCCGAAATCAATAGGTGTTCGAAATTGGACGATTCAAGTTCAACGACAGTTCGTCCCTAATTGGAGTGGTTGGAGTATTCCACACTTCTAGCGATTGGATTTCACTCAAAACTCACCAAATGACTCCTCCCACCATATTATGA
The DNA here is from genome assembly GCF_965620075.1 of Prunus avium. Taxonomy (NCBI): domain Eukaryota; kingdom Viridiplantae; phylum Streptophyta; class Magnoliopsida; order Rosales; family Rosaceae; genus Prunus; species Prunus avium. The sequence continues at coordinate 17,522,611 of NC_142291.1, read as the reverse complement.
TGTTGCCCAAGTTTTGGGCTCGATCCGAAATCAATAGGTTTGAGAAATTGGACAATTCAATTTCAACGGCAGTTCGTTCCTAATTGGAGTGGTTGGTGTATTCCACACTTCTAGCGATTGGATTTCACTCAAAACTCACCAAATGACTCCTCCCACCATATTATGATGTTGCACAAGTTTGGAGTTCGATCCGAAATCAATAGGTGTGAGAAATTGCACAATTCAAGTTCAACGGCAGTTCGTTCCTAATGGGAGTGGTTAGTGTATTCCATACTTCAAGAGATTGGATTTCACTCAAAACTCACCAAATGACTCCTCCCACTATATTATGATGTTGCCCAAGTTTTGGGCTTGATCCGAAATCAATAGGTGTTCCAAATTGGACAATTCAAGTTCAACGGCAGTTCGTTCCTTATTGGAGTGGTTGGTGTATTCCATACTTCTAGCGATTGGATTTCACTCAAAACTCATCAAATGACTCCTCCCACCATATTATGAAGTTGCACAAGTTTGGGGTTCGATCCGAAATCAATAGTTGTGAGAAATTGGACAATTCAAGTTCAACGACAATTCGTTCCTAATGGGAGTGGTTGGTGTATTCCATACGTCTAGCGATTGGATTTCACTCAAAACTCAGCAAATGACTCCTCCCACCATATTATGATGTTACCCAAGTTTTGGGCTCGATCCGAAATCAATAGGTGTTCCAAATTGGACAATTCAAGTTCAACGGCAGTTCGTTCCTAATTGGAGTGGTTGGTGTATTCCATACCTCTAGCGATTGGATTTCCCTCAAAACTCACCAAATGAGTCCTCCGACCATATTTTGATGTTGCCTATGTTTTGGGCTCGATCCGAAATCAATAGGTGTGAGAAATTGGACAATTCAAGTTCAACGGCAGTTCGTTCCTAATTGGAGTGGTTGGTGTATTCCATACTTGTAGCGATTGGATTTCACTCAAAACTCACCAAATGACTCCTCCCACCATATCATGATGTTGCCCAAGTTTGGGGCCCGATCCGAAATCAATAGGTGTGAGAAATTGGACAATTCAATTTCAACGGCAGTTCGTTCCTAATTGGAGTGGTTGGTGTATTCCATACTTCTAGCGATTGGATTTCACTCAAACCTCACCCAATGACTCCTCCCACCATATTATGATGTTACCCAAGTTTTGGGCTCGATCCGAAATCCACAGGTGTTCCAAATTGGACAATTCAAGTTCAACAGCAGTTCGTTCCTAATTGGAGTGGTTGGTGTATTCCATACTTCTAGCGTTTGGATTTCACTCAAAACTCACCAAATGCCTCCTCCCACCATATTATGATGTTGCACAAGTTTGGGGTTCGATCCGAAATCAATAGGTGTGAGAAATTGCACAATTCAAGTTCAACGGCAGTTCGTTCCTAATTTGAGTGGTTAGTGTATTCCATACTTCTAGCGATTGGATTTCACTCAAAACTCACCAAATGACTCCTCCCACCATATTATGATGTTGCCCAAGTTTGGGGCCCGATCCGAAATCAATAGGTGTGAGAAAATGGACAATTCAAGTTCAACGGCAGTTCGTTCCTAATTGGAGTGCTTGGTGTATTCCATACTTCTAGCGATTGGATTTCACTCAAAACTCACCAAATTCCTCCTCCCACCATATTATGACGTTGCACAAGTTTGGGGTTCGATCCGAAATCAATAGGTCTGAGAAATTGCACAATTCAAGTTCAACGGCAGTTCGTTCCTAATGGGAGTGGTTAGTGTATTCCATACTTCTAGCGATTGGATTTCACTCAAAACTCACCAAATGACTCCTCCCACCATATTATGATGTTGCCCAAGTTTGGGGTCCGATCCGAAATCAATAGGTGTGAGAAAATGGACAATTCAAGTTCAACGGCAGTTCGTTCCTAATTGGAGTGGTTGGTGTATTCCATACTTCTAGCGATTGGATTTCACTCAAAACTCACCAAATGCCTCCACCAACCATATTATGACGTTGCACAAGTTTGGGGTTCGATCCGAAATCAATAGGTGTGAGAAATTGCACAATTCAAGTTCAACGGCAGTTCGTTCCTAATGGGAGTGATTAGTGTATTCCATACTTCTAGCTATTGGATTTCACTCAAAACTCACCAAATGACTACTCCCACCATATTATGATGTTGCCCAAGTTTGGGGCCCGATCCGAAATCAATAGGTGTGAGAAATTGGACAATTCAAGTTCAACGGCAGTTCGTTCCTAATTGGAATGGTTGGTGTATTCCATACTTCTAGCGATTGGATTTCACTCAAAACTCACCAAATGACTCCTCCCACCATATTATGATGTTGCCCAAGTTTGGGGCCCGTTCCGAAATCAATAGGTGTGAGAAATTGGACAATTCAAGTTCAACGGCAGTTCGTTCCTAATTGGAGTGGTTGGTGTATTCCATACTTCTAGCGATTGGATTTCACTCAAAACTCACCAAATGACTCCTCCCACCATATTATGATGTTGCCCAAGTTTTGGGCTCGATCCGAAATCAGTAGGTGTGAGAAATTGGACAATTCAAGTTCAACGGCAGTTCGTTCCTAATTGCAGTGGTTGGTGTATTCCACACTTCTAGCGATTGCATTTCACTCAAAACTCACCCCCACCACATTATTATGTTGCCCAAGTTTTGGGATCGATCCGAACTCAATAGGTGTGAGAAATTGGACAATTTAAGTTCAACGGCAGTTCATTCCTAATTGGAGTGGTTGGTGTATTCCATACTTCGAACGATTGGATTTCACTCAAAACTCACCAAATGCCTCCTCCCACCATATTATGATGTTGCACAAGTTTGGGGTTCGATCCGAAATCAATAGGTGCAAGAAATTGCACAATTCAAGTTCAACGGCAGTTCGTTCCTAATGGGAGTGGTTAGTGTATTCCATACTTCTAGCGATTGGATTTCACTCAAAACTCACCAAATGACTCCTCCCACCATATTATGATGTTGCACAAGTGTGGGGTTCCATCCGAAATGAATAGGTGTGAGAAATTGGACAATTCAAGTTCAACGGCAGTTCGTTCCTAATTGGAGTGGTTGGTGTATTCCACACTTCTAGCGATTGGATTTCACTCAAAACTCACCAAATGACTCCCCCCACCATATTATGATGTTGCACAAGTTTGGGGTTCTATCCGAACTCGATAGGTGTGAGAAATTGGACAATTCAAGTTCACCGGCAGTTCGTTCCTAATTGGTGTGGTTGGTGTATTCCATACTTCTAGATCTTGGATTTCACTCAAAACTCACCAAATGACTCCTCCCACCATATTATGATGTTGCCCAAGTTTTGGGCTCGATCCGAAATCAATAGGTGTGAGAAATTGAACAATTCAAGTTCAACGGCAGTTCGTTCCTAATTGGAGTGGTTGGTGTATTCCACACTTCTAGCGATTGGATTTCACTCAAAACTCACCAAATGACTCCTCCCACGATATTATGAGGTTGCACAAGTTTGGGGTTCCATCCGAGCTCAATAGGTGTGAGAAATTGGACAATTTAAGTTCACCGGCAGTTCGTTCCTAATTGGTGTGGTTGGTGTATTCCATACTTCTAGATCTTGGATTTCACTCAAAACTCACCAAATGACTCCTCCCACCATATTATGATGTTGCCCAAGTTTTGGGCTCGATCCGAAATCAATAGGTGTGAGAAATTGAACAATTCAAGTTCAACGGCAGTTCGTTCCTAATTGGAGTGGTTGGTGTATTCCACACTTCTAGCGATTGGATTTCACTGAAAACTGTCCAAATGACTCCTCCCACCATATTATGATGTTGCCCAAGTTTTGGGCTCGATCCGAACTCAATAGGTGTGAGAAATTGGACAATTCAAGTTCAACGGCAGTTCGTTCCTAATTGGAGTGGTTGGTGTTTTCCATACTTCTAGCGATTGGATTTCATTCAAAACAGTCCAAATGACTCCTCCCAACATATTATGATGTTGCCCAAGTTTTGGGCTCGATCCGAAATCAATAGGTGTGAGAAATTGGACAATTCAAGTTCAACGGCAGTTCGTTCCTAATTGGAGTGGTTGGTGTATTCCATACTTCTAGCTATTGGATTTCACTCAAAACTCACCAAATGACTCCTCCCACCATATTATGATGTTGCCAAAGTTTTGGGCTCGATCCGAAATCAATAGGTGTGAGAAATTGGACAATTCAAGTTCAATGGCAGTTCGTTCCTAGTTGGAGTGGTTGGTGTATTCCATACTTCTAGCGATTGGATTTCACTCAAAACTCACCAAATGACTACTCCAACAATACTATGATGTTGCCCAAGTTTTGGGCTCGATCCGAAATCAATAGGTGTTCCAAATTGGACAATTCAAGTTCAACGGCAGTTACTTCCAAATTGGAGTGGTTGGTGTATTCCATACTTCTAGCGATTGGATTTCACTCAAAACTCACCAAATGACACCTCCCACCATATTACGATGTTGCCCAAGTTTGGGGCTCGATCCGAAATCAATAGGTGTGAGAAATTGGACAATTCAAGTTCAACGGCAGTTCGTTCCTAATTGGAGTGGTTGGTGTATTCCGTACTTCTAGCGATTGGATTTCACTCAAAACTCACCAAATGACTCCTCCCACCATATTATGATGTTGCCCAAGTTTGGGGTTCCATCCGAACTCAATAGGTGTGAGAAATTGGACAATTTAAGTTCACCGGCAGTTCGTTCCTAATTGGTGTGGTTGGTGTATTCCATACTTCTAGATCTTGGATTTCACTCAAAACTGTCCAAATGACTCCTCCCAACATATTATGATGTTGCCCAAGTTCTGGGCTCGATCCGAAATCAATAGGTGTGAGAAATTGGTCAATTCAATTTCAACGGCAGTTCGTTCCTAATTGAATTGGTTGGTGTATTCCATACTTCTAGAAATTGGATTTCACTCAAAACTCACCAAATGACTCCTCCCACCATATTATGATGTTGCCCAAGTTTTGGGTTCGATCCGAAATCAATAGGTGTGAGAAATTGGACAATTCAATTTCAACGGCAGTTCATTCCTAATTGAAGTGGTTGGTGTATTCCATACTTCTAGCGATTGGATTTCACTCAAAACTCACCAAATGACTCCTCCCACCATATTATGATGTTGCCCAAGTTTTGGGCTCCATCCGAAATCAATAAGTGTTCCAAATTGGAAAATTCAAGTTCAACGGCTGTTCGTTCCTAATTGAAGTGGTTGGTGTATTCCATACTTCTAGCGATTGGATTTCACTCAAAACTCACCAAATGACTCCTCCCACCATATTATGATGTTGCCCAAGTTTTGGGCTCCATCCGAAATCAATAAGTGTTCCAAATTGGAAAATTCAAGTTCAACGGCTGTTCGTTCCTAATTGGAGTGGTTGGTGTATTCCATACTTCTAGCGATTGGATTTCACTCAAAACTCACCAAATGACTCCTCCCACCATATTATGATGTTGCCCAAGTTTTGGGCTCCATCCGAAATCAATAAGTGTTCCAAATTGGAAAATTCAAGTTCAACGGCTGTTCGTTCCTAATTGGAGCGGTTGGTGTTTTCCATACTTCTAGCGATTGGATTTCACTCAAAACTCACCAAATGACTCCTCCCAACATATTATGATGTTGCCCAAGTTTTGGGCTTGATCCGAAATCAATAGGTGTGAGAAATTGGGCAATTCAAGTTCAACGGCAGTTCGTTCCTCATTGGAGTGGTTGGTGTATTTCATACTTCTAGCGATTGGATTTCACTCAAAACTCACCAAATGACTCCTCCCACCATATTATGACGTTGCCAAAGTTTTGGGCTCGATCCAAAATCAATAGGTGTGAGAAATTGGACAATTCAAGTTCAACGGCAGTTCGTTCCTAATTGGAGTGGTTGGTGTATTCCGTACTTCTAGCGATTGGATTTTACTCAAAACTCACCAAATGACTCCTCCCACCATAATATGATGTTGCACAAGTTTGGGGTTCGATCCGAAATCAATATGTGTGAGAAATTGGACAATTCAAGTTCAACGGCAGTTCGTTCCTAATGGGAGTGGTTGGTGTATTCCATACTTCTAGCGATTGGATTTCACTCAAAACTCACCAAATGACGCCTTCCACCATATTATGATGTTGCCCAAGTTTTTGGCTCGATCCGAAATCAATAGGTGTAATTGGAGAATTCAAGTTCAACGGCAGTTCGTTCCTAATGGGAGTGGTTGGTGTATTCCATACTTCTAGCGATTGGATTTCACTCAAAACTCACCAAATGACTCCTCCCACCATATTATGATGTTGCCCAAGTTTTGGGCTCGATCCGAAATCAATAGGTGCGAGAAATTGGGCAATTCAATTTCAACGACAGTTCGTTCCAAAATGGAGTGGTTGGTGTATTCCATACTTCTAGCGATTGGATTTCACTCAAAACTCACCAAATGACTCCTCCCACCATATTATGATGTTGCCCAAGTTTTCGGCTCGATCCGAAATCAATAGGTGTGAGAAATTGGACAATTCAAGTTCAACGGCAGTTCGTTCCTCATTGGAGTGGTTGGTGTATTTCATACTTCTAGCGTTCGGATTTCACTCAAAAATCACCAAATGACTTCTCCCACCATATTATGATGTTGCCCAAGTTTTGGGCTCGATCCGAAATCAATAGGTGTTCCAAATTGGACAATTCAAGTTCAACGGCAGTTCGTTCCTAATTGGAGTGGTTGGTGTATTCCGTACTTCTAGCGATTGGATTTCACTCAAAACTCACCAAATGACTCCTCCCACCATATTATGATGTTGCCCAAGTTTGGGGCTCGATCCGAAATCAACAGGTGTGAGAAATTGGACAATTCAAGTTCAACGGCAGTTCGTTCCTAATTGGAGTGGTTGGTGTATTCCATACTTCTAGCGATTGGATTTCACTCAAAACTCACCAAACGACTCCTCCCACCATAATATGATGTTGCTCAAGTTTGGGGTTCGATCCGAAATCAATAGGTGTGAGAAATTGGACAATTCAAGTTCAACGGCAGTTCGTTCCTAATGGCAGTGGTTGGTGTATTCCATACTTCTAGCGATTGGATTTCACTCAAAACTCACCAAATGACTCCTTCCACAAAATTATGTTGTTGCCCAAGTTTTGGGCTCGATCTGAAATCAATAGGTGTGAGATATTGGGCAATTCAATTTCAACGGCAGTTCGTTCCAAAATGGAGTGGTTGGTGTATTCCATACTTCTAGCGATTGGATTTCACTCAAAACTCACCAAATGACTCCTCCCACCATATTATGATGTTGCCCAAGTTTTGGGCTCGATCCGAAATCAATAGGTGTTCCAAATTGCAGAATTCAAGTTCAACGGTAGTTCGTTCCTAATTGGAGTGGTTTGGGTATTCCATACTTCTAGCGATTGGATTTCACTCAAAACTCACCAAATGACTCCTCCCACCATATTATGATGTTGCCCAAGTTTTGGGCTCGATCCGAAATCAATAGGTGTGAGAAATTGGACAATTCAAGTTCAACGGAAGTTCGTTCATAATTGGAGTGGTTGGTGTATTCCATACTTCTAGCGATAGGATTTCACTCAAAACTCACCAAATGACTCCTCCCACCATATTAGGATGTTGCCCAAGTTTTGGGCTCGATCCGAAATCAATAGGTGTTCCAAATTGGACAATTCAAGTTCAACGGAAGTTCGTTCCTAATTAGAGTGGTTGGTCTATTCCATACTTCTAGCGATTGGATTTCACTCAAAACTCACCAAATGACTCCTCCCACCATATTATGATGTTGTCCAAGTTTTGGGCTCGATCCGAAATCAATAGGTGTGAGAAATTGGACAATTCAAGTTCAACGGCAGTTCGTTCCTAATTGGAGTGGTTGGGGTATTCCATACTTCTAGCGACTGGATCTCACTCAAAACTCACCAAACGACTCCTCCCACCATAATATGATGTTGCCCAAGTTTTGGGCTCGATCCGAAATCAATAGGTGTTCGAAATCGGACAATTCAAGTTCAACGGCAGTTCGTTCCTAATTGGAGTGGTTGGTGTATTCTATACTTCTAGCGATTGGATTTCACTCAAAACTCACCAAACAACTCTTCCCACCATATTATGATGTTGCCCAAGTTTTGGGCTCGATCCGAAATCAATAGGTGTTCCAAATTGGACAATTCAAGTTCAACGGCAGTTCGTTCCAAATTGGGGTGGTTGGTGTATTCCAAACCTGTAGCGATTGGATTTCACTCAAAACTCCCCAAACGACTCCTCCCACCATATTATGAAGTTGCCCAAGTTTTGGGCTCGATCAGAAATCAATAGGTGTGAGAAATTCGACAATTCAAGTTCAACGGCAGTTCGTTCCTAATTGGAGTGGTTGGTGTATTCCATACTTCTAGCGATTGGATTTCACTCAAAACTAACCAAATGACTCCTCCCACCATATTATGATGTTGCCCAAGTTTTGGGCTATATCCGAAATCAATAGGTGTGAGAAATTGGACAACTGAAGTTCAACGGAAGTTCGTTCCTAATTGGAGTGGTTGGTGTATTCCATACTTCTAGCGATTGGATTTCACTCAAAACTCACCAAATGACTCCTCCCACCATATTATGATGTTGCCCAAGTTTTGGGCTCGATCCGAAATCAATAGGTGTGAGAAATTGGACAATTCGAGTTTAACGGCAGTTCGTTCCTAATTGGAGTGGTTGGTGTATTCCATACTTCTAGCGATTGGATTTCACTCAAAACTAACCAAATGACTCCTCCCACAATATTATGATGTTGCCCAAGTTTTGGGCTCGATCCGAAATCAATAGGTGTTCGAAATTGGACAATTCAAGTTCAACGGCAGTTCGTTCCTAATTGGAGAGGTTGGTGTATTCCATACTTCTAGCGATTGGATTTCACTCAAAACTAACCAAATGACTGCTCCCACCATATTATGATGTTGCCCAAGTTTTGGGCTCGATCCGAAATCAATAGGTGTGAGAAATTGGACAACTGAAGTTCAACGGAAGTTCGTTCCTAATTGGAGTGGTTGGTGTATTCCAAACCTCTAGCGATTGGATTTCACTCAAAACTCCCCAAATGACTCCTCCCACCATATTATGAAGTTGCCCAAGTTTTGGGCTCGATCGGAAGTCAATAGTTGTGAGCAATTGGACAATTTAAGTTCAACGGCAGTACGTTCCTAATTGGAGTGGTTGGTGTATTCCATACTTCTAGCGATTGGATTTCACTCAAAACTCCCCAAATGACTCCCCCCACCATATTGGATTTCACTCAAAACTCCCCAAATGACTCCCCCCACCATATTATGATGTTGCCCAAGTTTTGGGATCGATCCGAAATCAATAGGTGTTCGAAATTGGACAATTCAAGTTCAACAGCAGTTCGTTCCTAATTGGAGTGGTTGGTGTATTCCATACTTCTAGCGTTTGGATTTCACTCAAAACTCACCAAATGACTCCTCCCACCATATTATGTTGTTGCCCAAGTTTTGGGCTCGATCCGAAATCAATAGGTGTGAGAAATTGGACAATTTAAGTTCAACGGCAGTTCGTTCCTAATTGGAGTGGTTGGTGTATTCCATACTTCTAGCGATTGGATTTCAGTCAAAACTAACCAAATGAGTCCTCCCACCATATTATGATGTTGCCCAAGTTTTGGGCTCGATCCGAAATCAATTGGTGTGAGAAATTGGACAATTCAAGTTCAACGGCAGTTCGTTCCTAATTGGAGTGGTTGGTGTATTCCATACTTCTAGCGATTAGATTTCCCTCAAAACTCACCAAATGACTTCCCCCACCATATTATGATGTTGCCCAAGTTTTGGGCTCGATCCGAAATCAATAGGTGTTCGAAATTGGACAATTCAAGTTCAACGGCAGTTCGTTCCTAATTGGAGTGGTTGGTGTATTCCATACTTCTAGCGATTGGATTTCACTCAAAACTCACCAAATGACTCCTCCCACCATATTATGATGTTGCCCAAGTTTTGGGCTCGATCCGAATTCAATAGGTGTGAGAAATTGGACAATTCAAGTTCAACGGCAGTTCGTTCCTCATTGGAGTGGTTGGTGTATGTTAAGCTCATAATATCATACATATACATGCCCTATTTACTTACTTCTTTTGCTTAGTTTCCTATAATTCTGAGTTATTTGCCTCCCTTTGTGTGTTTTGTAGGCAAATAGAGCAAGAGAGCATAATTCATGCAATTCAAGCATGTTAAGGCCTAATTTGGATGAATGGATGAAGAGCTTAAAGACAAACTCATTTTGGCTACAGCCCCTTGCCAGTCCATTTCCGTAGGTCACATTGCAATATTTGTTTCAGCAACCTGCACAGCTCGGATGAGGCCGCATTTTGCATGAAAATTGTTCCAATGGGTGTGTACTATAACATATCCAAAATTCAGCCCCATTGGATAAATATGGAGTCTGTTACCTAGCAAACACAGAGCCATGCTCAGGATGGATTTTATCAGCGCGCAAAATGAGTTAGCAATTTGTTTTGGCCTTAACTTCCTCCTCCGACCTTGGATTGGCCCAACCGATAGATGGCTGGAAAGAAGACATTCTGAACTTCAAGTTTGAGTGCTTAAAGTCTTAATTTGCTTAAGGGAAGCCCAATTCGTAAGCCCTTGAAGTTGCTGGTCATGCTGACCTCAGGATGAGCTATTGTTTCTGGTTGGAAGCTTGGTCATGGTGAGCTAGGCATGAGCTATTGAGCTGGTTGGAAGCTTGGTCATGGTGACATGAAGATGAGCTAGGGCTGCTGGTGGGATTTATTGGTGAAGTGCATCAACCAATTCAAATTTTCTAATACAAGTGCATCAACCATTTCAGATTTTATAAAACAAGTGTTGTAGCCATATTGAATTCAAATTTTCATCTTCCTTAGGCCTATAAATAGTGAGGTTTCCCAAGCTTGTAAACACACCCCAAGGGGGGGAGCTCTCAAACACTTCTCTAGAGCTCCCTTCCCTTCTCTCCCTCAAATTCTCTTAGTTTTGCTTTCTAGTTCTCAATTCTAGCTTTCTTTAATGTTTTCTTAGTTGTAATTTATTTTTCTTGTAATGTACATTCTTTCTTAAGTATTCAAGTTTAATTAGTTTCCAAGTTCCAATTATGGTTTTTATTCTTATTCATTATGCTTATAAGTTAATATGCTAGTTTGAATGATTGATCACCATTTAGGCTTGCATGTTTAGCTATCTTGGTTTGAATTAAGAGTATACACCATGCTTTAATTCGAATTGAACTATGAGTAGGAAGAGTATGTATGGACATTCGACAACAGGGATTAGATACATGCTTGGTTGTTTAAAATGTTCTTCTATGCTTAATGGGTTCCTAATGCTTAATTTTAGGTTAGACAACAAATAATCAAATTAGGGAATTAGGAACACAAGGTTATGACCACACACCATGGCTTAATCATACTTTAGCTAGAATCAATCCATTAATCTAAATTGAACTTGGGAACTTACTTGCTTGAGTTACTTTCTTATTTTCTTCCTTCTTTCATGTTCTTTGTTTTTGTTTCTGTTTTGTGTAGGAAAACTGAATTGGATCATTCAATCACCAATCCCTGTGGAATCGACCTCGCACTTACATACGCTAAACTACCAACGGTTCGTGCACTTGCGAGTATCACAAGTTGAGGATGCAGCTGAATCCATTTCGGTACAGCTGAAATCTACACAACAGTGTATTCCACACTTCTAGCGATTGGATTTCACTCAAAACCAACCAAATGACTCCTCCCACCATATTATGATGTTGCCCAAGTTTTGGGCTCGACGCGAAATCAATAGGTGTGAGAAATTGGACAATTCAAGTTCAACGGCAGTTCGTTCCTACTTGGAGTGGTTGGTGTATTCCGTACTTCTAGCGATTGGATTTCACTCAAAACTCACCAAATGACTCCTCCCACCATATTATGATGTTGCCCAAGTTTTGGGCTCGATCCGAAATCAATAGGTGTGAGAAATTGGACTATTGAAGTTCAGCGGAAGTTCATTCCTAATTGGAGTGGTTGGTGTATTCCATACTTCCAGCGATTGGATTTCACTCAAAACCCACCAAATGACTCCTCCCACCATATTATGATGTTGCCCAAGTTTTGGGCTCGATCCGAAATCAATAGGTGTTCCAAATTGGACAATTCCAGTTCAACGGCAGTTCGTTCCTAATTGGAGTGGTTGGTGTATTCCATACTTCTAGCGATTGGATTTCAGTCAAAACTCACCAAACGACTCCTCCCACCATAATATGATGTTGCTCAAGTTTGGGGTTCGATCCGAAATCAATAGGTGTGAGAAATTGGACAATTCAAGTTCAACGGCAATTCGTTCCTAATGGCAGTGGTTGGTGTATTCCATACTTCTAGCGATTGGATTTCACTCAAAACTCACCAAATGACTCCTTCCACCAAATTATGTTGTTGCCCAAGTTTTGGGCTCGATCCGAAATCAATAGGTGTGAGATATTGGGCAATTCAATTTCAACGGCAGTTCGTTCCTAATGGCAGTGGTTGGTGTATTCCATACTTCTAGCGATTGGATTTCACTCAAAACTCACCAAATGACTCCTCCCACCATATTATGATGTTGCCCAAGTTTTGGGCTCGATCCGAAATCAATAGGTGTGAGAAATTGGACAATTCAAGTTCAACGGCAGTTCGTTCCTAATTGGAGTGGTTGGTGTATTCCATTCATCTACCGATTGGATTTCACTCAAAACTCACCAAATGAGTCCTCCCACCATATTATGATGTTGCCCAAGTTTTGGGCTCGATCCGAAATCAATAGGTGTTCCAAATTGGACAATTCAAGTTCAACGGCAGTTCGTTCCTAATTGGAGTGGTTGGTGTATTCCATACTTCTAGCAATTGGATTTCACTCAAAACTCACCAAATGACTCCTCCCACCATATTATGATGTTGCGCAAGTTTTGGGCTCGATCCGAAATCAATAGGTGTGAGAAATTGGACAATTCAAGTTCAACGGCAGTTCGTTCCTAATTGGAGTGGTTGGTGTATTCCATTCATCTACCGATTGGATTTCACTCAAAACTCACCAAATGACTCCTCCCACCATATTATGATGTTGCCCAAGTTTTGGGCTCGATCCGAAATCAATAGGTGTTCCAAATTGGACAATTCAAGTTCAACGGCAGTTCATTCCTAATTGGAGTGGTTGGTGTATTCCATACTTCTAGCAATTGGATTTCACTCAAAACTCACCAAATGACTCCTCCCACCATATTATGATGTTGCCCAAGTTTTGGGCTCGATCCGAAATCAATAGGTGTTCCAAATTAGACAATTCAAGTTCAACGGCAGTTCGTTCCTAATTGGAGTGGTTGGTGTATTCCATACTTCTAGCGATTGGATTTCACTCAAAACTCACCAAATAACTCCTCCCACCATAATATGATGTTGCCCAAGTTTTGGGCTCGATCCAAAATCAAAAGGTGTTTGAAATTGGACAATTCAAGTTCAACGGAAGTTCGTTCCTAATTGGAGTGGTTGGTGTATTCCATACTTCTAGCGATTGGATTTCACTCAAAACTCACCAAATAACTCCTCCCACCATATTATGATGTTGCCCAAGTTTTGGGCTCGATACGAAATCGATAGGTGTTCCAAATTGGACAATTCAAGTTCAACGACAGTTCGTTCCTAATTGGAGTGGTTGGTGTATTCCAAACCTCTAGCGATTGGATTTCACTCAAAACTCCCCAAATGACTCCTCCCACCATATTATGAAGTTGCCCAAGTTTTGGGCTCAATCGGAAATCAATAGGTGTGAGCAATTCGACAATTCAAGTTGATCGGTTCATAATTGTATATCATTTTGTACCCCTCTTGCTTATGATTTGGTTATGTTATTGATAAATAGAGAAGCCTTCAAGCTTCAAAACACACCCCAAGGGGGGGAGCTCTCAAACACTTCTCTAGAGCTCCCTTCCCTTCTCTCCCTCAAATTCTCTTAGTTTCCTTTCTAGTTTTCAATTGTTGTAATGAAATATTTGTGCTGAAATTCTCCTTAAGTTTTTCAAGTTCTACTTTACTTTTATTTGTAATGTACATTCTTTCTTAAGTATTCAAGTTTAATTAGTTTCCAAGTTTCAATTATGATTTTTGTTCTTATTCATTATGCTTATAAGTTAATATGCTAGTTTGAATGATTGATCACCATTTAGGCTTGCATGTTAGCTATCTTGGTTTGAATTAAGAGTAGACACCATACTTTAATTCGAATTGAACTATGGATAGGAAGAGTATGTATGGACATTCGACAACAGGGATTAGATACATACTTGGTTGTTTAAAATGTTCTTCTATGCTTAATGGGTTCCTAATGCTTAGTTTTAGGTTAGACAACAAATGATCAAATTAGGGAATTAGGAACACAAGGTTTTGACCAAACACCATGGCATAATCATACTTTAGCTAGAATCAATCCATTAATCTAATTGAACTTGGGAACTTATTTGCTTGAGTTATTTCTTTTTTTTCTTGTTTTATTTATTTCCTTTTTCATTTCTATTTTGTGTAGGGAAAACAAATTGGATCATTCAATCACCAATCCTCGTGGGATCGACCTCGCACTTACATATGCTATACTACCAAACGGCTCGTGCACTTGCGAGTATCACAAGTTGAGGATGCAGCTGAATCTATTTTGGTGCAGCTGAATCGAAGCAACACAAGTTCAACGGCAGTTCGTTCCTAATTGGAGTGGTTGGTGTATTCCATACTTCTAGCGATTGGATTTCACTCAAAACTCACCAAATGACTCCACCCACCATATTATGATGTCGCCCAACTATTGGGCTCGATCCGAAATCAATAGGTGTGAGAAATTGGACAATTCAAGTTCAACGGCAGTTCGTTCCTAATTGGAGTGGTTGGTGTATTCCGTACTTCTAGCGAATGGATTTCACTCAAAACTAACCAAATGACTCCTCCCACCATATTATGATGTTGCCCAAGTTTTGGGCTCGATCCGAAATCAATAAGTGTGAGAAATTGGACAATTCAAGTTCAACGGCAGTTCGTTCTTAATTGGAGTGGTTGGTGTATTCCATACTTCTAGCGATTGGATTTCACTCAAAACTCACCAAATGACTCCTCCCACCATATTATGATGTTGCCCAAGTTTTGGGCTCGATCCGAAATCAATAGGTGTGAGAAATTGGACAATTCAAGTTCAACGGTAGTACGTTCCTAATTGGAGGGGTTGGTGTACTCCATACTTCTAGCGATTGGATTTCACTCAAAACTCACCAAATGACTCGTCCCACCATATTATGATGTTACCCAAGTTTTGGGCTCGATACGAAATCAGTAGGTGTGACAAATTGGACAATTCAAGTTCAACGGCAGTTCGTTCCTAATTGGAGTGGTTGGTGTATTCCCTCCTTCTAGGGATTGGATTTCACTCAAAACTCACCTAATGACTCCGCCCACCATATTATGATGTTGCCCAAGTTTTGGGCTCGATCCGAAATCAATAGGTGTTCCAAATTGGACAATTCAAGTTCAACGGCAGTTCGTTCCTAGTTGGAGTGGTTGGTGTATTCCATACTTCTAGCGATTGGATTTCACTCAAAACTCACCAAATGACTCCTCCCACCATATTATGATGTTGCCCAAGTTTTGGGCTCGATCCGAAATCAATAGGTGTGAGAAATTGGACAATTCAAGTTCAACGGAAGTTCGTTCATAATTGGAGTGGTTGGTGTATTCCATACTTCTAGCGATAGGATTTCACTCAAAACTCACCAAATGACTCCTCCCACCATATTAGGATGTTGCCCAAGTTTTGGGCTCGATCCGAAATCAATAGGTGTTCCAAATTGGACAATTCAAGTTCAACGGAAGTTCGTTCCTAATTAGAGTGGTTGGTCTATTCCATACTTCTAGCGATTGGATTTCACTCAAAACTCACCAAATGACTCCTCCCACCATATTATGATGTTGTCCAAGTTTTGGGCTCGATCCGAAATCAATAGGTGTGAGAAATTGGACAATTCAAGTTCAACGGCAGTTAGTTCCTAATTGGAGTGGTTGGGGTATTCCATACTTCTAGCGACTGGATTTCACTCAAAACTCACCAAACGACTCCTCCCACCATAATATGATGTTGCCCAAGTTTTGGGCTCGATCCGAAATCAATAGGTGTTCGAAATTGGACAATTCAAGTTCAACGGCAGTTCGTTCCTAATTGGAGTGGTTGGTGTATTCCATACTTCTAGCGATTGGATTTCACTCAAAACTCACCAAACAACTCCTCCCACCATATTATGGTGTTGCCCAAGTTTTGGGCTCGATCCGAAATCAATAGGTGTTCCAAATTGGACAATTCAAGTTCAACGGCAGTTCGTTCCAAATTGGGGTGGTTGGTGTATTCCAAACCTGTAGCGATTGGATTTCACTCAAAACTCCCCAAATGACTCCTCCCACCATATTATGAAGTTGCCCAAGTTTTGGGCTCGATCAGAAATCAATAGGTGTGAGAAATTCGACAATTCAAGTTCAACGGCAGTTCGTTCCTAATTGGAGTGGTTGGTGTATTCCATACTTCTAGCGATTGGATTTCACTCAAAACTAACCAAATGACTCCTCCCACCATATTATGATGGTGCCCAAGTTTTGGGCTATATCCGAAATCAATAGGTGTGAGAAATTGGACAACTGAAGTTCAACGGAAGTTCGTTCCTAATTGGAGTGGTTGGTGTATTCCAAACCTCTAGCGATTGGATTTCACTCAAAACTCCCCAAATGACTCCTCCCACCATATTATGAAGTTGCCCAAGTTTTGGGCTCGATCGGAAGTCAATAGGTGTGAGCAATTGGACAATTCAAGTTCAGCGGCAGTACGTTCCTAATTGGAGTGGTTGGTGTATTCCATACTTCTAGCGATTGGATTTCACTCAAAACTCCCCAAATGACTCCCCCCACCATATTGGATTTCACTCAAAACTCCCCAAATGACTCCCCCCACCATATTATGATGTTGCCCAAGTTTTGGGATCGATCCGAAATCAATAGGTGTTCGAAATTGGACAATTCAAGTTCAACAGCAGTTCGTTCCTAATTGGAGTGGTTGGTGTATTCCATACTTCTAGCGTTTGGATTTCACTCAAAACTCACCAATTGACTCCTCCCACCATATTATGTTGTTGCCCAAGTTTTGGGCTCGATCCGAAATCAATAGGTGTGAGAAATTGAACAATTCAAGTTCAACGGCAGTTCTTTCCTAATTGGAGTGGTTGGTGTATTCCATACTTCTAGCGATTGGATTTCACTCAAAACTCACTGCATGACTCCTCCCACCATATTATGATGTTGCCCAAGTTTTGGGCTCGATCATAACTCAATAGGTGTGAGAAATTGGACAATTCCAGTTCAACGGCAGTTCGTTCCTAATTGGAGTTGGTTGGTGTATTCCATACTTCTAGCGATTGGATTTCACTCAAAACTTGCCAAATGACTCCTCCCAACATATTATGATGTTGCCCAAGTTTTGGGCTCGATCTGAAATCAATAGGTGCTAGAAATTGGACAATTCAAGTTCAACGGCAGTTCGTTCCTAATTGGAGTGGTTGGTGTATTCCACACTTCTAGCAATTGGATTTCACTCAAAACTAACCAAATGACTCCTCCCACCATATTATGATGTTGCCCAAGTTTTGGGCTCGATCCGAAATCAATAGGTGTTCCAAATTGGACAATTCAAGTTCAACGGCAGTTCGTTCCTAATTGGAGTGGTTGGTGTATTCCATACTTCTAGCTATTGGATTTCACTCAAAACTGACCAAATGACTCCTCCCACCATATTATGATGTTGCCCAAGTTTTGGGCCCGATCCGAAATCAATAGGTGTGAGAAATTGGACAATTCAAGTTCAACGGCAGTTCGTTCCTAATTGGAGTGGTTGGTGTATTCCATACTTCTAGCGATTGGATTTCACTCAAAACTCACTGCATGACCCCTCCCACCATATTATGATGTTGCCCAAGTTTTGGGCTCGATAATAACTCAATAGGTATGAGAAATTGGACAATTTAAGTTCAACGGCAGTTCGTTCCTAATTGGAGTGGTTGGTGTATAACATACTTCTAGCGATTGGATTTCACTCAAAACTCACTATATGACTCCTCCCACCATGTTATGATGTTGCCCAAGTTTTGGTCTCGATCCGAAATCAATTGGTGTTTCGAATTGGACAATTCAAGTTCAACGGCAGTTCGTTCCTAATTGGAGTGGTTGGTGTATTCCATACTTCTAGCGATTGGATTTCACTCAAAACTCACCAAATGACTCCTCCCACCATATTATGAAGTTGCCCAAGTTTTGGGCTCGATCAGAAAATCAATAGGTGTGAGAAATTGGACAATTCCAGTTCAACGGCAGTTCGTTCCTAATTAGAGTGGTTGGTGTATTCCATACTTCTAGCGATTGGATTTCACTCAAAACTCACCAAATGACTCCTCCCAACATATTATGATGTTGCCCAAGTTTTGGGCTCGATCTGAAATCAATAGGTGCTCCAAATTGGACAATTCAAGTTCAACGGCAGTTCGTTCCTAATTGGAGTGGTTGGTGTATTCCATACTTCTAGCAATTGGATTTCACTCAAAACTCACCAAATGACTCCTCCCACCATATTATGATGTTGCCCAAGTTTTGGTCTCGATCCGAAATCAATAGGTGTTCCAAATTAGACAATTCAAGTTCAACGGCAGTTCGTTCCTAATTGGAGTGGTTGGTGTATTCCATACTTCTCGCGATTAAATTTCACTTAAAACTCGCCAAATGACTCCTACCACCATATTATGGTGTTGCCCAAGTTTTGGGCTCGATCCGAAATCAATAGGTGTTCCAAATTGGACAATTCAAGTTCAACGGCAGTTCGTTCCTAATTGGAGTGGTTGGTGTATTCCATACTTCTAGCGATTGGATTTCACTCAAAACTCACCAAATGACTCCTCCCACCATATTATGATGTTGCCCAAGTTTTGGGCTCGATCTGAAATCAATAGGTTTGGGAAATTGGACAATTCAAGTTCAACGGCAGTTCGTTCCTAATTGAAATGGTTGGTGTATTCCACACTTCTAGCGATTGGGTTTCACTCAAAACTCACCAAATGACTCCTCCCAAAATATTATGATGTTGCCCAAGTTTTGGGCTCGATCCGAAATCAATAGGTGTGAGAAATTGAACAATTCAAGTTCAACGGCAGTTCGTTCCTAATTGGAGTGGCTGGTGTATTCCATACTTCTCGCGATTGGATTCCACTTAAAACTCGCCAAATGACTCCTACCACCATATTATGGTGTTGCCCAAGTTTTGGGCTTGATCCGAAATGAATAGGTGTTCCAAATTGGACAATTCAAGTTCAACGGCAGTTCGTTCCTAATTGGAGTGGTTGGTGTATTCCATACTTCTAGCGATTGGATTTCACTCAAAACTCACCAAATGACTCCTCCCACCATATTATGATGTTGCCTAAGTTTTGGGCTCGATCCGAAATCAATAGGTGTGAGAAATTGAACAATTCAAGTTCAACGACAGTTCGTTCCTAATTGGAGTGGTTGGTGTATTCCATACTTCAAGGGATTGGATTTCACTCAAAACTCACCAAATGACTCCTCCCACCATATTACGATGTTGCCCAAGTTTTGGGCTCGATCCGAAATCAATAGGTGTTCCAAATTGGACAATTCAAGTTCAACGGCAGTTCGTTCCTAATTGGAGTGGTTGGTGTATTCCATACTTCTCGCGATTGGATTCCACTCAAAACTCACGAAATGACTCCTCCCACCATATTATGATGTTGCCCAAGTTTTGGTCTCGATCCGAAATCAATAGGTGTGAGAAATTGGACAATTCAAGTTCAACGGCAGTTCGTTCCTAATTGGAGTGGTTGGTGTATTCCATACTTCTAGCGATTGGATTTCAGTCAAAACTCACCAAATGACTCCTCCCACCATATTATGATGTTGCCCAAGTTTTGGGCTCGATCTGAAATCAATAGGTTTGGGAAATTGGACAATTCAAGTTCAACGGCAGTTCGTTCCTAATTGAAATGGTTGGTGTACTCCACACTTCTAGCGATTGGGTTTCACTCAAAACTCACCAAATGACTTCTCCCAAAATATTATGATGTTGCCCAAGTTTTGGGCTCGATCCGAAATCAATAGGTGTGAGAAATTGAACAATTCAAGTTCAACGGCAGTTCGTTCCTAATTGGAGTGGCTGGTGTATTCCATACTTCTCGCGATTGGATTTCACTTAAAACTCGCCAAATGACTCCTACCACCATATTATGGTGTTGCCCAAGTTTTGGGCTTGATCCGAAATGAATAGGTGTTCCAAATTGGACAATTCAAGTTCAACAGCAGTTCGTTCCTAATTGGAGTGGTTGGTGTATTCCATACTTCTAGCGATTGGATTTCACTCAAAACTCACCAAATGACTCCTCCCACCATATTATGATGTTGCCCAAGTTAGGGGCTCGATCCGAAATCATAGGTGTGAGAAATTGGACAATTGAAGTTCAACGGCAGTTCGTTCCTAATTGGAGTGGTTGGTGTATTCCATACTTCTAGCGATTGGATTTCACTCAAAACTCACTAAATGACTCCTGCCACCATATTATGATATTGCACAAGTTTTGGTCTCGATCCGAAATCAATAGGTGTTCCAAATTGGACAATTCAAGTTCAACGGCAGTTCGTTCCTAATTGGAGTGGTTGGTGTATTACATACTTCTAGCGATTGGATTTCACTCAAAACTCACCAAATGACTCCTCCCACCATATTATGATGTTGCCCAAGTTTTTTGTTCGATCCGAAATCAATAGGTGTGAGAAATTGGACAATTCAAGTTCAACGGCAGTTCGTTCCTAATTGGAGTGGTTGGTGTATTCCATACTTCTAGCGATTGGATTTCACTCAAAACTCACCAGATGACTCCTCCCACCATATTATGATGTTGCCCAAGTTTTGGGCTCGATCCGAAATCAATAGGTGTGAGAAATTGAACAATTCAAGTTCAACGGCAGTTCGTTCCTAATTGGAGTGGTTGGTGTATTCCATACTTCTAGCGATTGGATTTCACTCAAAACTCACCAAATGACTCCTCCCACCATATTACGATGTTGCCCAAGTTTTGGGCTCGATCCGAAATCAATAGGTGTTCCAAATTGGACAATTCAAGTTCAACGACAGTTCGTTCCTAATTGGAGTGGTTGGTGTATTCCATACTTCTCGCGACTGGATTTCACTTAAAACTCACCAAATGACTCCTCCCACCATATTACGATGTTGCCCAAGTTTTGGGCTTGATCCGAAATCAATAGGTGTTCCAAATTGGACAATTCAAGTTCAACGGCAGTTCGTTCCTAATTGGAGTGGTTGGTGTATTCCATACTTCACGCGATTGGATTTTACTTAAAACTCACCAAATGACTCCTCCCACCACATTATGATGTTGCCCAAGTTTTGGGCTCGATCCGAAATCAATAGGTGTTCCAAATTGGACAATTCAAGTTCAACGGCAGTTCGTTCCTAATTGGAGTGGTTGGTGTATTACATACTTCTAGCGATTGGATTTCACTCAAAACTCACCAAATGACTCCTCCCACCATATTATGATGTTGTCCAAGTTTTGGGCTCGATCCGAAATCAATAGGTGTGAGAAATTGGACAATTCAAGTTCAACGGCAGTTCGTTCCTAATTGGAGTGGGTGGTGTATTCCATACTTCTAGCGATTGGATTTCACTCAAAACTCACCAAATGAGTCCTCCCACCATATTATGATGTTGCCCAAGTTTTGGGCTCGATCTGAAATCAATAGGTGTTAGAAATTGGACAATTGAAGTTCAACGGCAGTTCGTTCCTAATTGGAGTGGTTGGTGTATTCCATACTTCTAGCGATTGGATTTCACTCAAAACTCCCCAAATGACTCCTCCCACCATATTATGATGTTGCCCAAGTTTTGGGCTCGATCCGAAATCAATAGGTGTGAGAAATTGGACAATTCTAGTTCAACGGCAGTTCGTTCCTAATTGGAGTGGTTGGTGTATTCCATACTTCTAGCGATTGGATTTCACTCAAAACTCACCAAATGACTCCTCCCACCATATTATGATGTTGCCCAAGTTTTTTGTTCGATAAGAAATCAATAGGTGTGAGAAATTGGACAATTCAAGTTCAACGGCAGTTCGCTCCAAATTGGAGTGGTTGGTGTATTCCACACTTCTAGCGATTGGATTTCACTCAAAACTCACCAAATGACTCCTCCCACCATATTATGATGTTGCCCAAGTTTTGGGCTCGATCCGAAATCAATAGGTTTGAGAAATTGAACAATTCAAGTTCAACGGCAGTTCGTTCCTAATTGGAGTGGTTGGTGTATTCCATACTTCTCGCGATTGGATTTTACTTAAAACTCACCAAATGACTCCTCCCACCACATTATGATGTTGCCCAAGTTTTGGGCTCGATCCGAAATCAATAGGTGTTCCAAATTGGACAATTCAAGTTCAACGGCAGTTCGTTCCTAATTGGAGTGGTTGGTGTATTACATACTTCTAGCGATTGGATTTCACTCAAAACTCACCAAATGACTCCTCGCACGATATTATGATGTTGCACAAGTTTGGGGTTCGATCCGAAATCAATAGGTGTGACAAAATGGACAATTCAAGTTCAACGGCAGTTCGTTCCTAATTGGAGTGCTTGGTGTATTCCATACTTCTAGCGATTGGATTTCACTCAAAACTCACCAAATGACTCCTCCCACCATATTATGATGTTGCCCAAGTTTTTTGTTCGATCCGAAATCAATAGGTGTGAGAAATTGGACAATTCAAGTTCAACGGCAGTTCGCTCCTAATTGGAGTGGTTGGTGTATTCCACACTTCTAGCGATTGGATTTCACTCAAAACTCACCAAATGACTCCTCCCACCATATTATGATGTTGCCCAAGTTTTGGGCTCGATCCGAAATCAATAGGTGTGAGAAATTGAACAATTCAAGTTCAACGGCAGTTCGTTCCTAATTGGAGTGGTTGGTGTATTCCATACTTCTAGCGATTGGATTTCACTCAAAACTCCCCAAATGACTCCTCCCACCATATTACGATGTTGCCCAAGTTTTGGGCTTGATCCGAAATCAATAGATGTTCCAAATTGGACAATTCAAGTTCAACGGCAGTTCGTTCCTTATTGGAGTGGTTGGTGTATTCCATACTTCTAGCGATTGGATTTCACTCAAAACTCATCAAATGACTCCTCCCACCATATTACGATGTTGCACAAGTTTGGGGTTCGATCCGAAATCAATAGTTGTGAGAAATTGGACAATTCAAGTTCAACGACAATTCGTTCCTAATGGGAGTGGTTGGTGTATTCCATACGTCTAGCGATTGGATTTCACTCAAAACTCACCAAATGACTCCTCCCACCATATTATGATGTTGCCCAAGTTTTGGGCTCGATCCGAAATCAATATGTGTGAGAAATTGGACAATTCAATTTCAACGGCAGTTCGTTCCTAATTGGAGTGGTTGGTGTATTCCATACTACTAGCGATTGGATTTCACTCAAAACTCACCCAATGACTCCTCCCACCATATTATGATGTTGCCCAAGTTTTGGGCTCGATCCGACATCAATAGGTGTGAGAAATTGAACAGTTCAAGTTCAACGGCAGTTCGTTCCTAATGGGAGTGGTTAGTGTATTCCATACTTCTAGCGATTGGATTTCACTCAAAACTCACCAAATGACTCCTCCCACCATATTATGATGTTGTCCAAGTTTGGGGCTCGATCCGAAATCAATAGGTGTGAGGAATTGGACAATTCAATTTCAACGGCAGTTCGTTCCTAATTGGAGTGGTTGGTGTATTCCATACTTCTAGCGATTGGATTTCACTCAAAACTCACCCAATGACTCCTCCCACCATATTATGATGTTACCCAAGTTTTGGGCTCGATCCGAAATCAATAGGTGTTCCAAATTGGACAATTCAAGTTCAACGGCAGTTCGTTCCTAATTGGAGTGGTTGGTGTATTCCATACCTCTAGCGATTGGATTTCCCTCAAAACTCACCAAATGAGTCCTCCCACCATATTTTGATGTTGCCTATGTTTTGGGCTCGATCCGAAATCAATAGGTGTGAGAAATTGGACAATTCAAGTTCAACGGCAGTTCGTTCCTAATTGGAGTGGTTGGTGTATTCCATACTTCGAGCGATTGGATTTCACTCAAAACTCACCAAATGACTCCTCCCACTATATTATGATGTTGCCCAAGTTTGGGGCCTGATCCGAAATCAATAGGTGTGAGAAATTGGACAATTCAATTTCAACGGCAATTCGTTCCTAATTGGAGTGGTTGGTGTATTCCATACTTCTAGCGATTGGATTTCACTCAAACCTCACCCAATGACTCCTCCCACCATATTATGATGTTACCCAAGTTTGGGGCCCGATCCGAAATCAATAGGTGTGAGAAAATGGACAATTCAAGTTCAACGGCAGTTCGTTCCTAATTGGAGTGCTTGGTGTATTCCATACTTCTAGCGATTGGATTTCACTCAAAACTCACCAAACGCCTCCTCCCACCATATTATGACGTTGCACAAGTTTGGGGTTCGATCCGAAATCAATAGGTCTGAGAAATTGCACAATTCAAGTTCAGCGGCAGTTCGTTCCTAATGGGAGTGGTTAGTGTATTCCATACTTCTAGCGATTGGAATTCACTCAAAACTCACCAAATGACTCCTCCCACCATATTATGATGTTGCCCAAGTTTGGGGCCCAATCCGAAATCAATAGGTGAGAGAAAATGGACAATTCAAGTTCAACGGCAGTTCGTTCCTAATTGGAGTGGTTGGTGTATTCCATACTTCTAGCGATTGGATTTCACTCAAAACTCACCAAATGCCTCCACCCACCATATTATGACGTTGCACAAGTTTGGGGTTCGATCCGAAATCAATAGGTGTGAGAAATTGCACAATTCAAGTTCAACGGCAGTTCGTTCCTAATGGGAGTGGTTAGTGTATTCCATACTTCTAGCGATTGGATTTCACTCAAAACTCACCAAATGACTCCTCCCACGATATTATGATGTTGCCCAAGTTTGGGGCCCGATCCGAAATCAATAGGTGTGAGAAATTGGACAATTCAAGTTCAACGGCAGTTCGTTCCTAATTGGAATGGTTGGTGTATTCCATACTTCTAGCGATTGGATTTCACTCAAAACTCACCAAATGACTCCTCCCACCATATTATGACGTTGCCCAAGTTTTGGGCTCGATCCGAAATCAATAGGTGTGAGGAATTGGACAATTCAATTTCAACGGCAGTTCGTTCCTAATTGGAGTGGTTGGTGTATTCCATACTTCGAGCGATTGGATTTCACTCAAAACTCACCAAATGCCTCCTCCCACCATGTTATGATGTTGCACAAGTTTGGGGTTCGATCCGAAATCAATAGGTGTGAGAAATTGCACAATTCAAGTTCAACGGCAGTTCGTTCCTAATGGGAGTGGTTAGTGTATTCCATACTTCTAGCGATTGGATTTCACTCAAAACTCACCAAATGACTCCTCCCACCATATTATGATGTTGCACAAGTGTGGGGTTCCATCCGAAATCAATAGGTGTGAGAAATTGGACAATACAAGTTCAACGGCAGTTCGTTCCTAATTGGAGTGGTTGGTGTATTCCACACTTCTAGCGATTGGATTTCACTCAAAACTCACCAAATGACTCCTCCCACCATATTATGATGTTGCACAAGTTTGGGGTTCTATCCGAACTCAATAGGTGTGAGAAATTGGACAATTCAAGTTCACCGGCAGTTCGTTCCTAATTGGTGTGGTTGGTGTATTCCATACTTCTAGATCTTGGATTTCACTCAAAACTCACCAAATGACTCCTCCCACCATATTATGTTGTTGCCCAAGTTTTGGGCTCGATCCGAAATCAATAGGTGTGAGAGATTGAACAATTCAAGTTCAACGGCAGTTCGTTCCTAATTGGAGTGGTTGGTGTATTCCATACTTCTAGCGATTGGATTTCACTCAAAACTCACCCAATGACTCCTCCCACCATATTATGATGTTGTCCAAGTTTGGGGCTCGGTCCGAAATCAATAGGTGTGAGAAATTGGACAATTCAAGTTCAACGGCAGTTCGTTCCTAATTGGAGTGGTTGGTGTATTCCATACTTCTAGCGATTGGATTTCACTCAAAACTCACCAAATGACTCCTCCCACCATATTCTGATGTTGCCCAAGTTTCGGGCTCGATCCGAAATCAATAGGTGTGAGGAATTGGACAATTCAATTTCAACGGCAGTTCGTTCCTAATTGGAGTGGTTGGTGTATTCCATACTTCTAGCGATTGGATTTCACTCAAAACTCACCCAATGACTCCTCCCACCATATTATGATGTTACACAAGTTTTGGGCTCGATCCGAAATCAATAGGTGTTCCAAATTGGACAATTCAAGTTCAACGGCAGTTCGTTCCTAATTGGAGTGGTTGGTGTATTCCATACCTCTAGCGATTGGATTTCCCTCAAAACTCACCAAATGAGTCCTCCCACCATATTTTGATGTTGCCTATGTTTTGGGCTCGATCCGAAATCAATAGGTGTGAGAAATTGGACAATTCAAGTTCAACGGCAGTTCGTTCCTAATTGGAGTGGTTCGTGTATTCCATACTTCTAGCGTTTGGATTTCACTCAAAACTCACCAAATGCCTCCTCCCACCATATTATGATGTTGCACAAGTTTGGGGTTCGATCCGAAATCAATAGGTGTGAGAAATTGCACAATTCAAGTTCAACGGCAGTTCGTTCCTAATGGGAGTGGTTAGTGTATTCCATACTTCTAGCGATTGGATTTCACTCAAAACTCACCAAATGACTCCTCCCACCATATTATGATGTTGCCCAAGTTTGGGGCCCGATCCGAAATCAGTAGCTGTGAGAAAATGGACAATTCAAGTTCAACGGCAGTTCGTTCCTAATTGGAGTGCTTGGTGTATTCCATACTTCTAGCGATTGGATTTCACTCAAAACTCACCAAATGCCTCGTCCCACCATATTATGACGTTGCACAAGTTTGGGGTTCGATCCGAAATCAATAGGTCTGAGAAATTGCACAATTCAAGTTCAACGGCAGTTCGTTCCTAATGGGAGTGGTTAGTGTATTCCATACTTCTAGCGATTGGATTTCACTCAAAACTCACCAAATGACTCCTCCCACCATATTATGATGTTGCCCAAGTTTGGGGCCCGATCCGAACTCAATAGGTGAGAGAAAATGAACAATTCAAGTTCAACGGCAGTTCGTTCCTAATTGGAGTGGTTGGTGTATTCCATACTTCTAGCGATTGGATTTCACTCAAAACTCGCCAAATGCCTACACCCACCATATTATGACGTTGCACAAGTTTGGGGTTCGATCCGAAATCAATAGGTGTTAGAAATTGCACAATTCAAGTTCAACGGCAGTTCGTTCCTAATTGGAGTGGTTGGTGTATTCCATACTTCTAGCGATTGGATTTCACTCAAAACTCACCAAATGACTCCTCCCACTATATTATGATGTTGCCCAAGTTTGGGGCCTGATCCGAAATCAATAGGTGTGAGAAATTGGACAATTCAAGTTCAACGGCAGTTCGTTCCTAATTGGAATGGTTGGTGTATTCCATACTTCTAGCGATTGGATTTCACTCAAAACTCACCAAATGACTCCTCCCACCATATTATGATGTTGCCCAAGTTTGGGGCCCGTTCTGAAATCAATAGGTGTGAGAAATTGGACAATTCAAGTTCAACGGCAGTTCGTTCCTAATTGGAGTGGTTGGTGTATGCCATACTTCTAGCGATTGGATTTCACTCAAAACTCACCAAATGACTCCTCCCACCATATTATGATGTTGCCCAAGTTTTGGGCTCGATCCGAAATCAGTAGGTGTGAGAAATTGGACAATTCAAGTTCAACGGCAGTTCGTTCCTAATTGGAGTGGTTGGTGTATTCCACACTTCTAGCGATTGCATTTCACTCAAAACTCACCCCCACCATATTATTATGTTGCCCAAGTTTTAGGCTCGATCCGAACTCAATAGGTGTGAGAAATTGGACAATTTAAGTTCAACGGCAGTTCATTCCTAATTGGAGTGGTTGGTGTATTCCATACTTCGAGCGATTGGATTTCACTCAAAACTCACCAAATGACTCCTCCCACCATATTATGATGTTGCACAAGTGTGGGGTTCCATCCGAAATCAATAGGTGTGAGAAATTGGACAATTCAAGTTCAACGGCAGTTCGTTCCTAATTGGAGTGGTTGGTGTATTCCACACTTCTAGCGATTGGATTTCACTCAAAACTCACCAAATGACTCCTCCCACCATATTATGATGTTGCACAAGTTTGGGGTTCTATCCGAACTTAATAGGTGTGAGAAATTGGACAATTCAAGTTCACCGGCAGTTCGTTCCTAATTGGTGTGGTTGGTGTATTCCATACTTCTAGATCTTGGATTTCACTCAAAACTCACCAAATGACTCCTCCCACCATATTATGATGTTGCCCAAGTTTTGGGCTCGATCCGAAATCAATAGGTGTGAGAAATTGGACAATTCAAGTTCAACGGCAGTTCGTTCCTAATTGGAGTGGTTGGTGTATTCCGTACTTCTAGCGATTGGATTTCACTCAAAACTCGCCAAATGACTCATCGCACCGTATTATGATGTTGCACAAGTTTTGGGCTCGATCTGAAATCAATAGGTGTGAGAAATTGGTCAATTCAATTTCAACGATAGTTTGTTCCTAATTGGAGTGGTTGGTGTATTCCATACTTCTAGCGTTCGGATTTCACTCAAAACGCACCAAATGACTCCTCCCACCATATTATGATGTTGCCAAAGTTTTGGGGTCGCTCCGAAATCAATAGGTGTTCCAAATTGGACAATTCAAGTTCAACGGCAGTTCGTTCCTAATTGGAGTGGTTGGTGTATTCCATACTTCTAGCGATTGGATTTTAGTCAAAACTCACCAAACGACTCCTCCCACCATAATATGATGTTGCTCAAGTTTGGGGTTTGATCCGAAATCAATAGGTGTGAGAAATTGGACAATTCAAGTTCAACGGCAGTTCGTTCCTAATGGCAGTGGTTGGTGTATTCCATACTTCTAGCGATTGGATTTCACTCAAAACTCACCAAATGAGTCCTTCCACCAAATTATGTTGTTGCCCAAGTTTTGGGCTCGATCCGAAATCAATAGGTGTGAGATATTGGGCAATTCAATTTCAACGGCAGTTCGTTCCTAATGGCAGTGGTTGGTGTATTCCATACTTCTAGCGATTGGATTTCACTCAAAACTCACCAAATGACTCCTCCCACCATATTATGATGTTGCCCAAGTTTTGGGCTCGATCCGAAATCAATAGGTGTGAGAAATTGCAGAATTCAAGTTCAACGGCAGTTCGTTCCTAATTGGAGTGGTTGGGGTATTCCATACTTCTAGCGATTGGATTTCACTCAAAACTCACCAAATGACTCCTCCCACCATATTATGATGTTGCCCAAGTTTTGGGCTCGATCCGAAATCAATAGGTGTGAGAAATTGGATAATTCAAGTTCAACGGCAGTTCGTTCCTAATTGGAGTGGTTGGTGTATTCCACACTTCTAGCGATTGGATTTCACTCAAAACTCACCAAATGACTCCTCCCACCATATTATGATGTTGCACAAGTTTGGGGTTCTATCCGAACTTAATAGGTGTGAGAAATTGGACAATTCAAGTTCACCGGCAGTTCGTTCCTAATTGGTGTGGTTGGTGTATTCCATACTTCTAGATCTTGGATTTCACTCAAAACTCACCAAATGACTCCTCCCACCATATTATGATGTTGCCCAAGTTTTGGGCTCGATCCGAAATCAATAGGTGTGAGAAATTGAACAATTCAAGTTCAACGGCAGTTCGTTCCTAATTGGAGTGGTTGGTGTATTCCACACTTCTAGCGATTGGATTTCACTCAAAACTCACCAAATGACTCCTCCCACGATATTATGATGTTGCACAAGTTTGGGGTTCCATCCGAACTCAATAAGTGTGAGAAATTGGAGAATTTAAGTTCACCGGCAGTTCGTTCCTAATTGGTGTGGTTGGTGTATTCCATACTTCTAGATCTTGGATTTCACTCAAAACTCACCAAATGACTCCTCCCACCATATTATGATGTTGCCCAAGTTTTGGGCTCGATCCGAACTCAATAGGTGTGAGAAATTGGACAAGTCAAGTTCAACGGCAGTTCGTTCCTAATTGGAGTGGTTGGTGTATTCCACACTTCTAGCGATTGGATTTCACTGAAAACTGTCCAAATGACTCCTCCCACCATATTATGATGTTGCCCAAGTTTTGGGCTCGATCCGAACTCAATAGGTGTGAGAAATTGGACAATTCAAGTTCAACGGCAGTTCGTTCCTAATTGGAGTGGTTGGTGTTTTCCATACTTCTAGCGATTGGATTTCACTCAAAACTGTCCAAATGACTCCTCCCAACATATTAGGATGTTGCCCAAGTTTTGGGCTCGATCCGAAATCAATAGGTGTGAGAAATTGGACAATTCAAGTTCAACGGCAGTTCGTTCCTAATTGGAGTGGTTGGTGTATTCCATACTTCTAGCGATTGGATTTCACTCAAAACTCACCAAATGACTCCTCCCACCATATTATGATGTTGCCAAAGTTTTGGGCTCGATCCGAAATCAATAGGTGTGAGAAATTGGACAATTCAAGTTCAACGGCAGTTCGTTCCTAATTGGAGTGGTTGGTGTATTCCATACTTCTAGCGATTGGATTTCACTCAAAACTCATAAAATGACTCCTCCCACCATATTATGATGTTGCCCAAGTTTTCGCTCGATCCGAAATCAATAGGTGTGAGAAATTGGCCAATTCAATTTCAACGGCAGTTCGTTCCTAATTGAAGTGGTTGGTGTATTCCATACTTGTACCAATTGGATTTCTCTCAAAACTCACCAAATGACTCCTCCCACCATATTATGATGTTGCCCAAGTTTTGGGCTCGATCCGAAATCAATAGGTGTGAGAAATTAGACAATTCAAGTTCAACGGCAGTTCGTTCCTCATTGGAGTGGTTGGTGTATTTCATACTTCTAGCGATTGGATTTCTCTCAAAACTCACCAAATGACTCCTCCCACCATATTATGATGTTGCCCAAGTTTTGGGCTCGATCCGAAATCAATAGGTGTGAGAAATTGGACAATTCAAGTTCAACGGCAGTTCGTTCCTAATTGGAGTGGTTGGTGTATTCCGTACTTCTAGCGATTGGATTTTACTCAAAACTCACCAAATGACTCCTCCCACCATAATATGATGTTGCACAAGTTTGGGGTTCGATCCGAAATCAATAGGTGTGAGAAATTGGACAATTCAAGTTCAACGGCAGTTCGTTCCTAATGGGAGTGGTTGGTGTATTCCATACTTCTAGCGATTGGATTTCACTCAAAACTCACCAAATGACGCCTTCCACCATATTATGATGTTGCCCAAGTTTTGGGCTCGATCCGAAATCAATAGGTGCGAGAAATTGGGCAATTCAATTTCAACGATAGTTCGTTCCAAAATGGAGTGGTCGGTGTATTCCATACTTCTAGCGATTGGATTTCACTCAAAACTCACCAAATGACTCCTCCCACCATATTATGATGTTGCCCAAGTTTTGGGCTCGATCCGAAATCAATAGGTGTTCCAAATTGCACAATTCAAGTTCAACGGCAGTTCGTTCCTAATTGGAGTGGTTGGTGTATTCCATACTTCTAGCGATTGGATTTCACTCAAAACTCACCAAATGACTCCTCCCACCATATTATGATGTTGCCCAAGTTTGGGGCTCAATCCGAAATCAATAGGTGTGAGAAATTGGACAATTCAAGTTCAACGGCAGTTCGTTCCTAATTGGAGTGGTTGGTGTATTCCATACTTCTAGCGATTGGATTTCACTCAAAACTCACCAAATGACTCCTCCCACCATATTACGATGTTGCCCATGTTTTGGGCTCGATCCGAAATCAATAGGTGTGAGAAATTGGACAATTCAAGTTCAACGGCAGTTCGTTCCTCATTGGAGTGGTTGGTGTATTTCATACTTCTAGCGTTCGGATTTCACTCAAAAATCACCAAATGACTTCTCCCACCATATTATGATGTTGCCCAAGTTTTGGGCTCGATCCGAAATCAATAGGTGTTCCAAATTGGACAATTCAAGTTCAACGGCAGTTCGTTCCTAATTGGAGTGGTTGGTGTATTCCGTACTTCTAGCGATTGGATTTCACTCAAAACTCGCCAAATGACTCATCCCACCGTATTATGATGTTGCACAAGTTTTGGGCTCGATCTGAAATCAATAGGTGTGAGAAATTGGTCAATTCAATTTCAACGATAGTTTGTTCCTAATTGGAGTGGTTGGTGTATTCCATACTTCTAGCGTTCGGATTTCACTCAAAACGCACCAAATGACTCCTCCCACCATATTATGATGTTGCCAAAGTTTTGGGGTCGCTCCGAAATCAATAGGTGTTCCAAATTGGACAATTCAAGTTCAACGGCAGTTCGTTCCTAATTGGAGTGGTTGGTGTATTCCATACTTCTAGCGATTGGATTTCAGTCAAAACTCACCAAACGACTCCTCCCACCATAATATGATGTTGCTCAAGTTTGGGGTTTGATCCGAAATCAATAGGTGTGAGAAATTGGACAATTCAAGTTCAACGGCAGTTCGTTCCTAATGGCAGTGGTTGGTGTATTCCATACTTCTAGCGATTGGATTTCACTCAAAACTCACCAAATGACTCCTTCCACCAAATTATGTTGTTGCCCAAGTTTTGGGCTCGATCCGAAATCAATAGGTGTGAGATATTGGGCAATTCAATTTCAACGGCAGTTCGTTCCTAATGGCAGTGGTTGGTGTATTCCATACTTCTAGCGATTGGATTTCACTCAAAACTCACCAAATGACTCCTCCCACCATATTATGATGTTGCCCAAGTTTTGGGCTCGATCCGAAATCAATAGGTGTGAGAAATTGCAGAATTCAAGTTCAACGGCAGTTCGTTCCTAATTGGAGTGGTTGGGGTATTCCATACTTCTAGCGATTGGATTTCACTCAAAACTCACCAAATGACTCCTCCCACCATATTATGATGTTGCCCAAGTTTTGGGCTCGATCCGAAATCAATAGGTGTGAGAAATTGGACAATTCAAGTTCAACGGCAGTTCGTTCCTAATTGGAGTGGTTGGTGTATTCCATTCATCTACCGATTGGATTTCACTCAAAACTCACCAAATGACTCCTCCCACCATATTATGATGTTGCCCAAGTTTTGGGCTCGATCCGAAATCAATAGGTGTTCCAAATTGGACAATTCAAGTTCAACGGCAGTTCGTTCCTAATTGGAGTGGTTGGTGTATTCCATACTTCTAGCAATTGGATTTCACTCAAAACTCACCAAATGACTCCTCCCACCATATTATGATGTTGCCCAAGTTTTGGTCTCGATCCGAAATCAATAGGTGTTCCAAATTAGACAATTCAAGTTCAACGGCAGTTCGTTCCTAATTGGAGTGGTTGGTGTATTCCATACTTCTAGCGATTTGATTTCACTCAAAACTCACCAAATAACTCCTCCCACCATATTATGATGTTGCCCAAGTTTTGGGCTCGATCCAAAATCAATAGGTGTTCGAAATTGGACAATTCAAGTTCAACGGCAGTTCGTTCCTAATTGGAGTGGTTGGTGTATTCCATACTTCTAGCGATTGGATTTCACTCAAAACTCACCAAATAACTCCTCCCACCATAATATGATGTTGCCCAAGTTTTGGGCTCGATCCAAAATCAAAAGGTGTTTGAAATTGGACAATTCAAGTTCAACGGAAGTTCGTTCCTAATTGGAGTGGTTGGTGTATTCCATACTTCTAGCGATTGGATTTCACTCAAAACTCACCAAATAACTCCTCCCACCATATTATGATGTTGCCCAAGTTTTGGGCTCGATACGAAATCGATAGGTGTTCCAAATTGGACAATTCAAGTTCAACGGCAGTTCGTTCCTAATTGGAGTGGTTGGTGTATTCCAAACCTCTAGCGATTGGATTTCACTCAAAACTCCCCAAATGACTCCTCCCACCATATTATGAAGTTGCCCAAGTTTTGGGCTCAATCGGAAATCAATAGGTGTGAGCAATTCGACAATTCAAGTTGATCGGTTCATAATTGTATATCATTTTGTACCCCTCTTGCTTATGATTTGGTTATGTTATTGAGTTAAACTTGTGCTTTTAATTCATTTTCTATTTTGATAAGTCCATAATTTCATACACTTGCATGCCTTCTTTATTTAGTGATTTTGCTTAGTTTCTCTTTATTTTGAGTCACTTACCTATGTTTGTGTGTTTTGTAGGTTAAGATAGCAAGAGATAACATTTGATGCAATCCATGCATGTTAAGGGCTGATTGGCATATGAGGAATATGAGCTTAAAGACAAACACATTTTGGCTACAACCCCTTTCCAGCCCAATTTCGTAGGTCAACTTCTTGGCCTTGGATCAGCATGCTATGGGGCTCGAATGAGGTGAAGATCTTCATGAAACTTGTTCCAATGGGTGTCTACTACAACATATCCAAATTTCAGCCCAATTGGACATTTGTGGAGTGCTCAGCCCGTCCAACACCCAACCTTGCTCAGCAGGATTTGCAGCTGCCAGCTTTGAGCCTTATCTCCTCCTTTAAGCCATGTGCCTCACCCATGCTGCAACTGACTTTGGATCCAACATAATGAGTGAAGTGGGGAGGCATTCCAGCTATTAAATTCTAAAGGAGCAAGTTGGTACATGCTGGAGTTATTATAGAGAAAGCATGTGCATGCATGTAAAGCAAAGAAATAAAATGAAGTCAATTCCAGTCTCTGTTCGGCTGCCAACTTGCAAGGCCCAAAACGCACACTTCTACTGCTCCGATGGGAATACTTTCTTCATAGAGGTTGTTCCAATGGGTGTCTAGTATAACATATCCAAATTTGAGCACCATTGGATACGTTTTGAAACCTCTGGCCTTCCTACACCAAGACTGGTTCAGAAAACTCGTTTTTCAGCAACCAAAAGGCAACCACATGGGTTGGCAACCAAAAGGCAACCACATGGGTTGGCAGCAAAGGCAGCCACAACTGATCACCTTTGAACCCATGTGAGGATGCTTGAGGTGCAGCAAAAGAAGTATGGGATGAGATTGATTCCAACCACATTAACATAGACAAGATGAAGTGTGAGTTATGGGTTGTATTAAAAGAGGAATGGTGGTGTTGGATTTCATCATGTTGTTCCTCCCTCTTAGCCCTATAAATAGAGAAGCCTTCAAGCTTCGAAACACACCCCAAGGGGGGGAGCTCTCAAACACTTCTCTAGAGCTCCCTTCCCTTCTCTCCCTCAAATTCTCTTAGTTTCCTTTCTAGTTTTCAATTGTTGTAATGAAATATTTGTGCTGAAATTCTCCTTAAGTTTTTCAAGTTCTACTTTACTTTTATTTGTAATGTACATTCTTTCTTAAGTATTCAAGTTTAATTAGTTTCCAAGTTTCAATTATGATTTTTGTTCTTATTCATTATGCTTATAAGTTAATATGCTAGTTTGAATGATTGATCACCATTTAGGCTTGCATGTTAGCTATCTTGGTTTGAATTAAGAGTAGACACCATACTTTAATTCGAATTGAACTATGGATAGGAAGAGTATGTATGGACATTCGACAACAGGGATTAGATACATACTTGGTTGTTTAAAATGTTCTTCTATGCTTAATGGGTTCCTAATGCTTAGTTTTAGGTTAGACAACAAATGATCAAATTAGGGAATTAGGAACACAAGGTTTTGACCAAACACCATGGCATAATCATACTTTAGCTAGAATCAATCCATTAATCTAATTGAACTTGGGAACTTATTTGCTTGAGTTATTTCTTTTTTTTCTTGTTTTATTTATTTCCTTTTTCATTTCTATTTTGTGTAGGGAAAACAAATTGGATCATTCAATCACCAATCCTCGTGGGATCGACCTCGCACTTACATATGCTATACTACCAAACGGCTCGTGCACTTGCGAGTATCACAAGTTGAGGATGCAGCTGAATCTATTTTGGTGCAGCTGAATCGAAGCAACACAAGTTCAACGGCAGTTCGTTCCTAATTGGAGTGGTTGGTGTAATCCATACTTCTAGCGATTGGATTTCACTCAAAACTCACCAAATGACTCCACCCACCATATTATGATGTCGCCCAACTATTGGGCTCGATCCGAAATCAATAGGTGTGAGAAATTGGACAATTCAAGTTCAACGGCAGTTCGTTCCTAATTGGAGTGGTTGGTGTATTCCGTACTTCTAGCGATTGGATTTCACTCAAAACTAACCAAATGACTCCTCCCACCATATTATGATGTTGCCCAAGTTTTGGGCTCGATCCGAAATCAATAGGTGTGAGAAATTGGACAATTCAAGTTCAACGACAGTTCGTTCCTAATTGGAGTGGTTGGTGTATTCCATACTTCTAGCGATTGGATTTCACTCAAAACTCAC
Organism: Prunus avium; assembly: GCF_965620075.1. Lineage (NCBI taxonomy): Eukaryota > Viridiplantae > Streptophyta > Magnoliopsida > Rosales > Rosaceae > Prunus > Prunus avium. Next base: position 17,485,894 of record NC_142291.1, on the reverse strand, counting down.
CAAATGACTCCTCCCACCATATTATGATGTTGCCCAAGTTTTGGGCTCGATCCGAAATCAATAGGTGTGAGAAATGGGACAATTCAAGTTCAACGGTAGTACGTTCCTAATTGGAGTGGTTGGTGTACTCCATACTTCTAGCGATTGGATTTCACTCAAAACTCACCAAATGACCCGTCCCACCATATTATGATGTTACCCAAGTTTTGGGCCTGATACGAAATCAGTAGGTGTGACAAATTGGACAATTCAAGTTCAACGGCAGTTCGTTCCTAATTGGAGTGGTTGGTGTATTCCCTCCTTCTAGGCATTGGATTTCACTCAAAACTCACCTAATGACTCCGCCCACCATATTATGATGTTGCCCAAGTTTTGGGCTCGATCCGAAATCAATAGGTGTTCCAAATTGGACAATTCAAGTTCAACGGCAGTTCGTTCCTAGTTGGAGTGGTTGGTGTATTCCATACTTCTAGCGATTGGATTTCACTCAAAACTCACCAAATGACTCCTCCCACCATATTATGATGTTGCCCAAGTTTTGGGCTCGATCCGAAATCAATAGGTGTGAGAAATTGGACAATTCAAGTTCAACGGAAGTTCGTTCATAATTGGAGTGGTTGGTGTATTCCATACTTCTAGCGATAGGATTTCACTCAAAACTCACCAAATGACTCCTCCCACCATATTAGGATGTTGCCCTAGTTTTGGGCTCGATCCGAAATCAATAGGTGTTCCAAATTGGACAATTCAAGTTCAACGGAAGTTCGTTCCTAATTAGAGTGGTTGGTCTATTCCATACTTCTAGCGATTGGATTTCACTCAAAACTCACCAAATGACTCCTCCCACCATATTATGATGTTGTCCAAGTTTTGGGCTCGATCCGAAATCAATAGGTGTGAGAAATTGGACAATTCAAGTTCAACGGCAGTTCGTTCCTAATTGGAGTGGTTGGGGTATTCCATACTTCTAGCGACTGGATTTCACTCAAAACTCACCAAACGACTCCTCCCACCATAATATGATGTTGCCCAAGTTTTGGGCTCGATCCGAAATCAATAGGTGTTCGAAATTGGACAATTCAAGTTCAACGGCAGTTCGTTCCTAATTGGAGTGGTTGGTGTATTCCATACTTCTAGCGATTGGATTTCACTCAAAACTCACCAAACAACTCCTCCCACCATATTATGGTGTTGCCCAAGTTTTGGGCTCGATCCGAAATCAATAGGTGTTCCAAATTGGACAATTCAAGTTCAACGGCAGTTCGTTCCAAATTGGGGTGGTTGGTGTATTCCAAACCTGTAGCGATTGGATTTCACTCAAAACTCCCCAAATGACTCCTCCCACCATATTATGAAGTTGCCCAAGTTTTGGGCTCGATCAGAAATCAATAGGTGTGAGAAATTCGACAATTCAAGTTCAACGGCAGTTCGTTCCTAATTGGAGTGGTTGGTGTATTCCATACTTCTAGCGATTGGATTTCACTCAAAACTAACCAAATGACTCCTCCCACCATATTATGATGGTGCCCAAGTTTTGGGCTATATCCGAAATCAATAGGTGTGAGAAATTGGACAACTGAAGTTCAACGGAAGTTCGTTCCTAATTGGAGTGGTTGGTGTATTCCAAACCTCTAGCGATTGGATTTCACTCAAAACTCCCCAAATGACTCCTCCCACCATATTATGAAGTTGCCCAAGTTTTGGGCTCGATCGTAAGTCAATAGGTGTGAGCAATTGGACAATTCAAGTTCAGCGGCAGTACGTTCCTAATTGGAGTGGTTGGTGTATTCCATACTTCTAGCGATTGGATTTCACTAAAAACTCCCCAAATGACTCCCCCCACCATATTGGATTTCACTCAAAACTCCCCAAATGACTCCCCCCACCATATTATGATGTTGCCCAAGTTTTCGGATCGATCCGAAATCAATAGGTGTTCGAAATTGGACAATTCAAGTTCAACAGCAGTTCGTTCCTAATTGGAGTGGTTGGTGTATTCCATACTTCTAGCGTTTGGATTTCACTCAAAACTCACCAAATGACTCCTCCCACCATATTATGTTGTTGCCCAAGTTTTGGGCTCGATCCGAAATCAATAGGTGTTCGAAATTGGACAATTCAAGTTCAACGGCAATTCGTTCCTAATTGGAGTGGTTGGTGTATTCCATACTTCTAGCGATTGGATTTCACTCAAAACTAACCAAATGACTCCTCCCACCATATTATGAAGTTGCCCAAGTTTTGGGCTCGATCGGAAGTCAATAGGTGTGAGCAATTGGACAATTCAAGTTCAACGGCAGTACGTTCCTAATTGGAGTGGTTGGTGTATTCCATACTTCTAGCGATTGGATTTCACTCAAAACTGCCCAAATGACTCCCCCCACCATATTGGATTTCACTCAAAACTCCCCAAATGACTCCCCCCACCATATTATGATGTTGCCCAAGTTTTGGGCTCGATCCGAAATCAATAGGTGTTCGAAATTGGACAATTCAAGTTCAACGGCAGTTCGTTCCCAATTGGAGTGGTTGGTGTATTCCATACTTCTAGCGATTGGATTTCACTCAAAACTCACCAAATGACTCCTCCCACCATATTATGATGTTGCCCAAGTTTTGGGCTCGATCCGAATTCAATAGGTGTGAGAAATTGGACAATTCAAGTTCAACGGCAGTTCGTTCCTCATTGGAGTGGTTGGTGTATGTTAAGCTCATAATATCATACATATACATGCCCTATTTACTTACTTCTTTTGCTTAGTTTCCTATAATTCTGAGTTATTTGCCTCCCTTTGTGTGTTTTGTAGGCAAATAGAGCAAGAGAGCATAATTCATGCAATTCAAGCATGTTAAGGCCTAATTTGGATGAATGGATGAAGAGCTTAAAGACAAACTCATTTTGGCTACAGCCCCTTGCCAGTCCATTTCCGTAGGTCACATTGCAATATTTGTTTCAGCAACCTGCACAGCTCGGATGAGGCCGCATTTTGCATGAAAATTGTTCCAATGGGTGTGTACTATAACATATCCAAAATTCAGCCCCATTGGATAAATATGGAGTCTGTTACCTAGCAAACACAGAGCCATGCTCAGGATGGATTTTATCAGCGCGCAAAATGAGTTAGCAATTTGTTTTGGCCTTAACTTCCTCCTCCGACCTTGGATTGGCCCAACCGATATATGGCTGGAAAGAAGACATTCTGAACTTCAAGTTTGAGTGCTTAAAGTCTTAATTTGCTTAAGGGAAGCCCAATTCGTAAGCCCTTGAAGTTCCTGGTCATGCTGACCTCAGGATGAGCTATTGTTTCTGGTTGGAAGCTTGGTCATGGTGAGCTAGGCATGAGCTATTGAGCTGGTTGGAAGCTTGGTCATGGTGACATGAAGATGAGCTAGGGCTGCTGGTGGGATTTATTGGTGAAGTGCATCAACCAATTCAAATTTTCTAATACAAGTGCATCAACCATTTCAGATTTTATAAAACAAGTGTTGTAGCCATATTGAATTCAAATTTTCATCTTCCTTAGGCCTATAAATAGTGAGGTTTCCCAAGCTTGTAAACACACCCCAAGGGGGGGAGCTCTCAAACACTTCTCTAGAGCTCCCTTCCCTTCTCTCCCTCAAATTCTCTTAGTTTTGCTTTCTAGTTCTCAATTCTAGCTTTCTTTAATGTTTTCTTAGTTGTAATTTATTTTTCTTGTAATGTACATTCTTTCTTAAGTATTCAAGTTTAATTAGTTTCCAAGTTCCAATTATGGTTTTTATTCTTATTCATTATGCTTATAAGTTAATATGCTAGTTTGAATGATTGATCACCATTTAGGCTTGCATGTTAGCTATCTTGGTTTGAATTAAGAGTATACACCATGCTTTAATTCGAATTGAACTATGAGTAGGAAGAGTATGTATGGACATTCGACAACAGGGATTAGATACATGCTTGGTTGTTTAAAATGTTCTTCTATGCTTAATGGGTTCCTAATGCTTAATTTTAGGTTAGACAACAAATGATCAAATTAGGGAATTAGGAACACAAGGTTATGACCACACACCATGGCTTAATCATACTTTAGCTAGAATCAATCCATTAATCTAAATTGAACTTGGGAACTTACTTGCTTGAGTTACTTTCTTATTTTCTTCCTTCTTTCATGTTCTTTGTTTTTGTTTCTGTTTTGTGTAGGAAAACTGAATTGGATCATTCAATCACCAATCCCTGTGGAATCGACCTCGCACTTACATACGCTAAACTACCAACGGTTCGTGCACTTGCGAGTATCACAAGTTGAGGATGCAGCTGAATCCATTTCGGTACAGCTGAAATCTACACAACAGTGTATTCCACACTTCTAGCGATTGGATTTCACTCAAAACTAACCAAATGACTCCTCCCACCATATTATGATCTTGCCCAAGTTTTCGGCTCGACGCGAAATCAATAGGTGTGAGAAATTGGACAATTCAAGTTCAACGGCAGTTCGTTCCTACTTGGAGTGGTTGGTGTATTCCGTACTTCTAGCGATTGGATTTCACTCAAAACTCACCAAATGACTCCTCCCACCATATTATGATGTTGCCCAAGTTTTGGGCTCGATCCGAAATCAATAGGTGTGAGAAATTGGACTATTGAAGTTCAGCGGAAGTTCATTCCTAATTGGAGTGGTTGGTGTATTCCATACTTCCAGCGATTGGATTTCACTCAAAACTCACCAAATGACTCCTCCCACCATATTATGATGTTGCCCAAGTTTTGGGCTCGATCCGAAATCAATAGGTGTTCCAAATTGGACAATTCCAGTTCAACGGCAGTTCGTTCCTAATTGGAGTGGTTGGTGTATTCCATACTTCTAGCGATTGGATTTCACTCAAAACTCACCAAATGACGCCTCCCACCATATTATGATGTTGCCCAAGTTTTGGGCTCGATCCGAAATCAATAGGTGTGAGAAATTGGACAATTGAAGTTCAGCGGAAGTTCGTTCCAAATTGGAGTGGTTGGTGTATTCCATTCTTCTAGCGATTGGATTTCACTCAAAACTCACCAAATGACTCCTCCCACCAGATTATGATGTTGCCCAAGTTTTGGGATCGACCCGAAATCAATAGGTGTGAGAAATTGGACAATTGAAGTTCAGCGGAAGTTCGTTCCTAATTTTAGTGGTCGGTGTATTCCATACTTCTAGCGATTGGATTTCACTCAAAACTCAACAAATGACTCCTCCCACCATATTATGACGTTGCCCAAGTTTGGGGCTCGATCCGAAATCAAAAGGTGTTCCAAATTGGACAATTCAAGTTCAACGGCAGTTCATTCCTTATTGGAGTGGTTGGTGTATTCCATACTTCTAGCGATTGGATTTCACTCAAAACTCACCAAATGACTCCTTCCACCATATTACGATGTTGCCCACGTTTTGGGCACGATCCGAAATCAATAGGTTTGAGAAATTGGACAATTCAAGTTCAACGGCAGTTCGTTCCTAATGGGAGTGGTTGGTGTATTCCATACTTCTAGCGATTGGATTTCACTCAAAACTCACCAAATGACTCCTCCCACCATATTATGATGTTGCCCAAGTTTTGGGCTCGATCCGAAATCAATAGGTGTGAGAAATTGGACATTTCAAGTAAAATGGCAGTTCATTCCTAGTTGGAGTGGTTGGTGTATTCCATACTTCTAGCGATTGGATTTCTTTCAAAACTCACCAAGAGACTACTCCAACAATACTATGATGTTGCCCATGTTTTGGGCTCGATCCGAAATCAATAGGTGTTCTAAATTGGACAATTCAAGTTCAACGGCAGTTCGTTCCTAATTGGAGTGGTTGGTGTATTCCATACTTCTAGCGGTTGGATTTCACTCAAAACTCACCAAATGACACCTCCCACCATATTACGATGTTGCCCAAGTTTGGGGCTCGATCCGAAATCAATAGGTGTGAGAAATTGGACAATTCAAGTTCAACGGCAGTTCGTTCCTAATTGGAGTGGTTGGTGTATTCCGTACTTCTAGTGATTGGATTTCACTCAAAACTCACCAAATGACTCCTCCCACCATATTAAGATGTTGCCCAGGTTTGGGGCTCGATCCGAAATCAATAGGTGTGAGAAATTGGACAATCCAAGTTCAACGGCAGTTCGTTCCTAATTGGAGTGGTTGGTGTATTCCATACTTCTAACGATTGGATTTCACTCAAAACTCACCAAATGACTCCACCCACCATATTATGATGTTGGCCAAGTTTGGGGCTCGGTCTGAAGTCAATAGGTGTTCGAAATTGGACAATTCAAGTTCAACGGCAGTAAGTTCCTAATGGGAGTGGTTGGTGTATTCCATACCTCTAGCGATTGGATTTCACTTAAAACTAACCAAATGACTCCTCCCACCATATTATGATCTTGCCCAAGTTTTGGGCTCGATCCGAAATCAATAGGTGTGAGAAATTGGACAATTCAAGTTCAACGGCAGTTCGTTCCTAATTGGAGTGGTTGGTGTATTCCATACTTCTAGCGATTGGATTTCACTCAAAACTCACCAAATGACTCCTTCCACCATATTACGATGTTGCCCACGTTTTGGGCACGATCCAAAATCAATAGGTTTGAGAAATTGGACAATTCAAGTTCAACGGCAGTTCGTTCCTAATGGGAGTGGTTGGTGTATTCCATACTTCTAGCGATTGGATTTCACTCAAAACTCACCAAATGACTCCTCCCACCATATTATGATGTTGCCCAAGTTTTGGGCTCCATCCGAAATCAATAGGTGTGAGAAATTGGGCAATTCAATTTCAACGGCAGTTCGTTCCAAAATGGAGTGGTTGGTGTATTCCATACTTCTAGCGATTGGATTTCACTCAAAACTCACTAAATGACTCCTCCCACCATATTATGATGTTGCCCAAGTTTTGGTCTCGATCCGAAATCAATAGGTGTTCCAAATTGGACATTTCAAGTTCAACGGCAGTTCGTTCCTAATTGGAGTGGTTGGTATATTCCATACTTCTAGCGATTGGATTTCACTCCAAACTCACCAAATGACTCCGCCCACCATATTATGATGTTGCCCAAGTTTTTGGCTCGATCCGAAATGAATAGGTGTGCGAAATTGGACAATTCAAGTTCACCGGCAGTTCGTTCCTAATTGGAGTGGTTGGTGTATTCCATACTTCTAGCGAATGGATGTCACTCAAAACTCACTAAATGACTCCTCCCACCATACTATGACGTTGCCCAAGTTTTGGTCTCGATCCGAAATCAATAGGTGTTCCAAATTGGACAATTCAAGTTCAACGGCAGTTCAATCCTAATTGGAGTGGTTGGTGTATTCCATACTTCTAGCGATTGGATTTCACTCAAAACTCACCAAATGACTCCTCCAACCATATTATGATGTTGCCCAAGTTTGGGGCTCGATCCGAAATCAATAGGTGTGAGAAATTAGACAATTTAAGTTCAACGGCAGTTCGTTCCTAATTGGAGTGGTTGGTGTATTCCATACTTCTAGCGATTGGATTTCACTCAAAACTGACCAAATGACTCCTCCCACCATATTATGATGTTGCCAAAGTTTTGGGCTCGATCCGAACTCAAGAGGTGTGTGAAATTGGACAATTTAAGTTCAACGGCAGTTCGTTCCTAATTGGAGTGGTTGGTGTATTCCATACTTCTAGCGATTGGATTTCTCTCAAAACTCACTAAATGACTCCTCCCACCATATTATGATGTTGCCCAAGTTTTGGTCTCGATCCGAAATCAATAGGTGTTCCAAATTGGACATTTCAAGTTCAACGGCAGTTCGTTCCTAATTGGAGTGGTTGGTGTATTCCATACTTCTAGCGATTGGATTTCTCTCAAAACTCACTAAATGACTCCTCCCACCATATTATGATGTTGCCCAGGTATTGGTCTCGATCCGAAATCAATTGGTGTTCCAAATTGGACAATTCAAGTTCAACGGCAGTTCGTTCCTAATTGGAGTGGTTGGTGTATTCCATACTTCTAGCGATTGGATTTCACTCCAAACTCACCAAATGACTCCTCCCACCATATTATGATGTTGCCCAAGTTTTTGGCTCGATCCGAAATGAATAGGTGTGCGAAATTCGACAATTCAAGTTCACCGGCAGTTCGTTCCTAATTGGAGTGGTTGGTGTATTCCATACTTCTAGCGAATGGATGTCACTCAAAACTCACTAAATGACTCCTCCCACCATACTATGACGTTGCCCAAGTTTTGGTCTCGATCCGAAATCAATAGGTGTTCCAAATTGGACAATTCAAGTTCAACGGCAGTTCAATCCTAATTGGAGTGGTTGGTGTATTCCATACTTCTAGCGATTGGATTTCACTCAAAACTCACCAAATGACTCCTCCAACCATATTATGATGTTGCCCAAGTTTGGGGCTCGATCCGAAATCAATAGGTGTGAGAAATTAGACAATTTAAGTTCAACGGCAGTTCGTTCCTAATTGGAGTGGTTGGTGTATTCCATACTTCTAGCGATTGGATTTCACTCAAAACTGACCAAATGACTCCTCCCACCATATTATGATGTTGCCAAAGTTTTGGGCTCGATCCGAACTCAAGAGGTGTGTGAAATTGGACAATTTAAGTTCAACGGCAGTTCGTTCCAAATTGGAGTGGTTGGTGTATTCCATACTTCTAGCGATTGGATTTCACTCAAAACTCACCAAATGACTCCGCCCACCATATTATGATGTTGCCCAAGTTTTGGGCTCGACCCGAACTCAATAGGTGTGAGAAATTGGACAATTTAAGTTCAATGGCAGTTCGTTCCAAATTGGAGTTCTTGGTGTATTCCATACTTCTAGCGATTGGATTTCTCTCAAAACTCACCAAATGACTCCTCCCACCATATTATGAGGTTGCCCAAGTTTTGGGCTCGATCCGAAATCAATAGGTGTTCCAAATTGGACAATTCAAGTTCAACGGCAGTTCGTCCCTAATTGGAGTGGTTGGTGTATTCCATACTTCTAGCGATTGGATTTCACTCAAAACCCACCAAATGACTCCTCCCACCATATTATGATTTTGCCCAAGTTTTGGGCTCGATCCGAACTCAATAGGTGTGAGAAATTGGACAATTTAAGTTCAATGGCAGTTCGTTTCTAATTGGAGTTGTTGGTGTATTCCATACTTCTAGCGATTGGATTTCACTCAAAACTCACCAAATGACACCTCCCACCATATTATGTTGTTGCCCAAGTTTTGGGCTCGATCCGAAATCAATAGGTGTGAGAAATTGGACAATTCAAGTTCAACGGCAGTTCGTTCCTAATTGGAGTGGTTGGTGTATTCCATACTTCTAGCGATTGGATTTCACTCAAAACTCACCAAATGACTCCTCCCACCATATTATGATGTTGCCCAAGTTTGGGGCTCGATCCGAAATCAATAGGTGTGAGAAATTAGACAATTCAAGTTCAACGGCAGTTCATTCCTAATTGGAGTGGTTGGTGTATTCCATACTTCTAGCGATTGGATTTCACTCAAAACTCACCAAATGACTCCTCCAACCATATTATGATGTTGCCCAAGTTTGGGGCTCGATCCGAAATCAATAGGTGTGAGAAATTAGACAATTTAAGTTCAACGGCAGTTCGTTCCTAATTGGAGTGGTTGGTTTATTCCATACTTCTAGCGATTGGATTTCTCTCAAAACTCACTAAATGACTCCTCCCACCATATTATGATGTTGCCCAGGTATTGGTCTCGATCCGAAATCAATTGGTGTTCCAAATTGGACAATTCAAGTTAAACGGCAGTTCGTTCCTAATTGGAGTGGTTGGTGTATTCCATACTTCTAGCAATTGGATTTCACTCAAAATTCACCAAATGACTCCTCCCACCATATTATGACGTTGCCCAAGTTTTTGGCTCGATCCGAAATCAATAGGTGTGAAAAATTGGACAATTCAAGTTCAACGGCAGTTCGTTCCTAATTGGAGTGGTTGGTGTATTCCATACTTCTAGCAATTGGATTTCACTCAAAACTCACCAAATGACTCCTCCCACCATATTATGATGTTGCCCAAGTTTTGGGCTCGATCCGAAATCAATAGGTGTTCCAAATTGGACAATTCAAGTTCAACGACAGTTGGTTCCTAATTGGAGTGGTTGGTGTATTCCATACTTCTAGCGATTGGATTTCACTCAAAACTCACCAAATGACTCCTCCCACCATATTATGATTTTGCCCAAGTTTTGGGCTCGATCCGAACTCAATAGGTGTGAGAAATTGGACAATTTAAGTTCAGTGGCAGTTCGTTCCTAATTGGAGTTGTTGGTGTATTCCATACTTCTAGCGATTGGATTTCAATCAAAACTCACCAAATGACTCCTCCCACCATATTATGATGTTGCCCATGTTTTGGGCTCGATCCGAAATCAATAGGTGTGAGAAATTGGACAATTCAAGTTCAACGGCAGTTCGTTCCTAATTGGAGTGGTTGATGTATTCCACACTTCTAGCGATTGGATTTCACTCAAAAGTCTCCAAATGACTCCTCCCACCATATTATGAGGTTGCCCAAGTTTTGGGCTCTATCCGAAATCAATAGGTGTGAGAAATTGGACAATTCAAGTTCAACGGCAGTTCGTTCGAAATTGGAGTGGTTGGGGTATTCCATACTTCTATCGATTGCATTTCACTCAAAACTCACCAAAGGACTCCTCCCACCATATTATGATGTTGCCCAAGTTTTGGGCTCGATCTGAAATCAATAGGTGTGAGAAATTGGACAATTCAAGTTCAATGGCAGTTCGTTCCAAATTGGAGTGGTTGGTGTATTCCACACTTCTAGCGATTGGATTTCACCCGAAACTCACTAAATGACTCCTCCCACCATATTACGATGTTGCCCAAGTTTTGGTCTCGATCCGAAATCAATAGGTGTTCCAAATTGGACAATTCAAGTTCAACGGCAGTTCGTTCCTAATTAGAGTGGTTCGTGTATTCCATACTTCTAGCGATTGGATTTCACTAAAAACTCACCAAATGACTCCTCCCACCACATTATGATGTTGCCCAAGTTTTGGGCTCGATCCGAAATCAATAGGTGTTCCAAATTGGACAATTCAAGTTCAACGGCAGTTCGTTCCCAATTGGAGTGGTTGGTGTATTCCGTACTTCTGTCGATTGGATTTCACTCAAAACTCACCAAATCACTCCTCCCACCATATTATGATGTTGCCCAAGTTTTGGGCTCGATCCGAAATCAATAGGTGTGAGAAATTGGACAATTCAAGTTCAACGGCAGTTCGTTCCTAATGGGAGTGGTTGGTGTATTCCATACTTCTAGCGATTGGATTTCACTCAAAACTCACCAAATGACTCCTCCCACCATATTATGATGTTGCCCAAGTTTTGGGCTCGATCCGAAATCAATAGGTGTTGCAAATTGGACAATTCTATTTCAGCGGCAGTTCGTTCCTAATTGGAGTGGTTGGTGTATTCCATACTTCTAGCGATTGGATTTCACTCAAAACTTACCAAATGACTCCTCCCACCATATTATGATGTTGCCCAAGTTTTGGGCTCGATCCGAAATCAATAGGTGTTCCAAATTGGACAATTCAAGTTCAACGGCAGTTCGTTCCAAATTGGAGTGGTTGGTGTATTCCATACTTCTAGCGATTGGATTTCACTCAAAACTCACCAAATGACTCCTCCCACCATATTATGATGTTGCCCAAGTTTTGGGCTCGATCCGAAATCAATAGGTGTTCCAAATTGGACAATTCAAGTTCAACGGCAGTTCGTTCCCAACTGGAGTGGTTGGTGTATTCCGTACTTCTGTCGATTGGATTTCACTCAAAACTCACCAAATCACTCCTCCCACCATATTATGATGTTGCCCAAGTTTTGGGCTCGATCCGAAATCAATAGGTGTGAGAAATTGGACAATTCAAGTTCAACGGCAGTTCGTTCCTAATGGGAGTGGTTGGTGTATTCCATACTTCTAGCGATTGGATTTCACTCAAAACTCACCAAATGACTCCTCCCACCATATTATGATGTTGCCCTAGTTTTGGGCTCGATCCGAAATCAATAGGTGTTGCAAATTGGACAATTCAAGTTCAACGGCAGTTCGTTCCAAATTGGAGTGGTTGGTGTATTCCATACTTCTAGCGATTGGATTTCACTCAAAACTTACCAAATGACTACTCCCACCATATTATGATGTTGCCCAAGTTTTGGGCTCGCTCCGAAATCAATAGGTGTTCCAAATTGGACAATTCAAGTTCAACGGCAGTTCGTTCCAAATTGGAGTGTTTGGTGTATTCCATACTTCTAGTGATTGGATTTCACTCAAAACTCACCAAATGACTCCTCCCACCATATTATGATGTTGCCCAAGTTTTGGGCACGATCCGAAATCACTAGGTGTTCGAAATTCGACAATTCAAGTTCAACGGCAGTTCGTTCCAAATTGGAGTGGTTGGTGTATTCCGTACTTCTAGCGATTGGATTTCACTCAAAACTCACCAAATGACTCCTCCCACCATATTATGATGTTGCCCAAGTTTTGGGCTCAATCCGAAATCAATAGGTGTTCGAAATTGGACAATTCAAGTTCAACGGCAGTTCGTTCCTAATTGGAGTGGTTGGTGTATTCCATACTTCTAGCGATTGGATTTCACTCAAAACTCACCAAATGAATCCTCCCACCATATTATGATGTTGCCCAAGTTTTGGGCTCCATCCGAAATCCATAGGTGTTCGAAATTGGACAATTCAAGTTCAATGGCAGTTCGTTCCTAATTGGAGTGGTTGGTGTATTCCATACTTCTAGCGATTGGATTTCGCTCAAAACTAACCAAATGACTCCTCCCACCATATTATGGTGTTGCCCAAATTTTGGGCTCGATCCGACATCAATAGGTGTTCGAAATTGGACAATTCAAGTTCAACGGCAGTTCGTTCCTAATTGGAGTGGTCGGTGTATTCCACACTTCTAGCGATTGGATTTCACTCAAAACTCCCCAAATGACTCCTTCCACCATGTTATGATGTTGTCCAAGTTTTGGGCTCGATCCGAAACAATAGGTGTGAGAAATTGGTCAATTCAATTTCAACGACTGTTCGTTCCTAATTGGAGTGGTTGGTGTATTCCATACTTCTAGCGATTCGATTTCACTCAAAACTCACCAAATGACTCCTCCCACCATATTATGATGTTGCCCAAGTTTTTGGCTCGATCCGAAATCCATAGGTGTTCCAAATTGGACAATTCAAGTTCAACGGCAGTTCGTTCCTAATTGGAGTGGTTGGTGTATTCCATACTTCTAGCGATTGGATGTCACTCAAAACTCACCAAATGACTCCTCCCACCATATTATGTTGTTGCCCAAGTTTTGAGCTCGATCCGAAATCAATAGGTGTTCCAAATTGGACAATTCAAGTTCAACGGCAGTTCGTTCCTAATTGGAGTGGTTGGTGTATTCCATACTTCTAGCGATTGGATTTCACTCAAAACTCATCAACTGACTCCTCAAACCTTATTATGATGTTGCCCAAGTTTTGGGCTCGATCCGAAATAAATAGGTGTTCCAAATTGGACAATTCAAGTTCAACGGCAGTTCGTTCCTAATTGGAGTGGTTGGTGTATTCCATACTTCTAGCGATTGGATTTGACTCAAAACTTCCCAAATGACTCCTCCCACCATATTATGATGTTGCCCAAGTTTTGGTCTGGATCCGAAATCAATAGGTGTTCCAAATTGGACAATTCAAGTTCAACGGCAGTTCGTTCCAAATTGGAGTGGTTGGTGTATTCCATACTTCTAGCGATTGGATTTCGCTCAAAACTAACCAAATGACTCCTCCCACCATATTATGGTGTTGCCCAAATTTTGGGCTCGATCCGACATCAATAGGTGTTCGAAATTGGACAATTCAAGTTCAACGGAAGTTCGTTCCTAATTGGAGTGGTTGGTGTATTCCACACTTCTAGCGATTGGATTTCACTCAAAACTCCCCAAATGACTCCTTCCACCATGTTATGATGTTGTCCAAGTTTTGGGCTCGATCCGAAATCAATAGGTGTGAGAAATTGGTCAATTCAATTTCAACGACTGTTCGTTCCTAATTGGAGTGGTTGGTGTATTCCATACTTCTAGCGATTCGATTTCACTCAAAACTCACCAAATGACTCCTCCCACCATATTATGATGTTGCCCAAGTTTTTGGCTCGATCCGAAATCCATAGGTGTTCCAAATTGGACAATTCAAGTTCAACGGCAGTTCGTTCCTAATTGGAGTGGTTGGTGTATTCCATACTTCTAGCGATTGGATGTCACTCAAAACTCACCAAATGACTCCTCCCACCATATTATGTTGTTGCCCAAGTTTTGAGCTCGATCCGAAATCAATAGGTGTTCCAAATTGGACAATTCAAGTTCAACGGCAGTTCGTTCCTAATTGGAGTGGTTGGTGTATTCCATACTTCTAGCGATTGGATTTCACTCAAAACTCACCAAATGCCTCCTCCCTCCATATTATAATGTTGCCCAAGTTTTGGGCTCGATCCGAAATCAATAGGTGTGAGAAATTGGACAATTCAAGTTCAACGGCAGTTCGTTCCTAATTGGAGTGGTTGGTGTATTCCATACTTCTAGCGATTGGATTTCACTCAAAACTCACCAAATGACTCCTCCCACCATATTATGATGTTGCCCAAGTTTTGGTCGCGATCCGAAATCAATAGGTGTTCCAAATTGGACAATTCAAGTTCAACGGCAGTTCGTTCCTAATTGGAGTGGTTGGTGTATTCCATACTTCTAGCGATTGGATTTCACTCAAAACCCCCCAAATGACTCCTCCCCCCATATTATGATGTTGCCCAAGTTTTGGGCTCGATCCGAACACAATAGGTGTGAGAAATTGGACAATTTAAGTTCAACGGCAGTTCGTTCCTAATTGGAGTTGTTGGTGTATTCCATACTTCTAGCGATTGGATTTCACTCAAAACTCACCAAATGACTCCTCCCACCATAGTATGATGTTGCCCAAGTTTGGGGTTCCATCCGAAATCAATAGGTGTGAGAAATTGGACAATTCAAGTTCAACGGCAGTTCGTTCCGAATTGGAGTGGTTGGTGTATTACATACTTCTAGCGATTGGATTTCACTCAAAACTCACCAAATGACTACTCCCACCTTATTATGATGTTGCCCAAGTTTTGGGCTCGATCCGAAATCAATAGGTGTTCCAAATTGGACAATTCAAGTTCACCGGCAGTTCGTTCCTAATTGGAGTGGTTGGTGTATTCCATAGCGATTGGATTTCACTCAAAACTCACCAAATGACTCCTCCCACCATATTATGATGTTGCCCAAGTTTTGGGCTCGATCCGAAATCAATAGGTGTGAGAAATTGGACAATTCAAGTTCAACAGCAGTTCGTTCCTAATTGGAGTGGTTGGTGTATTCCATACTTCTAGCGATTGGATTTCACTCAAAACTCACTAAATGACTCCTCCCACCATATTATTATGTTGCCCAAGTTTTGGTCGCGATCCGAAAGCAATAGGTGTTCCAAATTGGACAATTCAAGTTCAACGGCAGTTCGTTCCTAATTGGAGTGGTTGGTGTATTCCATACTTCTAGCGATTGGATTTCACTCAAAACTCACCAAATGACTCCTCCCACCACATTATGATGTTGCCCAAGTTTTGGGCTCGATCCGAAATCAATAGGTGTTCCAAATTGGACAACTCAAGTTCAACGGCAGTCCGTTCCTAATTGGAGTGGTTGGTGTATTCCATACTTCTAGCGATTGGATTTCACTCAAAACTCACAAAATGACTCCTCCCACCATATTATGATGTTGCCCAAGTTTTGGGCTCGATCCGAAATCAATAGGTGTGAGAAATTGGACAATTCAAGTTCAACGGCAGTTCGTTCCTAATTGGAGTGTTTGGTGTATTCCATACTTCTAGCGATTGGATTTCACTCAAAACTCACTAAATGACTCCTCCCACCATATTATGATGTTGCCCAAGTTTTGGTCGCGATCCGAAATCAATAGGTGTTCCAAATTGGACAATTCAAGTTCAACGGCAGTTCGTTCCTAATTGGAGTGGTTGGTGTATTCCATACTTCTAGCGATTGGATTTCACTCAAAACTCCCCAAATGACTCCTCCCACCATATTATGATGTTGCCCAAGTTTTGGGCTCGATCCGAACACAATAGGTGTGAGAAATTGGACAATTTAAGTTCAACGGCAGTTCGTTCCTAATTGGAGTTGTTGGTGTATTCCATACTTCTAGCGATTGGATTTCACTCAAAACTCACTAAATGACTCCTCCCACCTTATTATGATGTTGCCCAAGTTTTGGTCGCGATCCGAAAGCAATAGGTGTGAGAAATTGGACAATTCAAGTTCAACGGCAGTTCGTTCCTAATTGGAGTGGTTGGTGTATTCCATACTTCTAGCGATTGGATTTCACTCAAAACTCACCAAATGACTCCTCCCACCATATTATGATGTTGCCCAAGTTTTGGGCTCGATCCGAACTCAATAGGTGTGAGAAATTGAACAATTTAAGTTCAATGGCAGTTCGTTCCTAATTGGAGCGTTTGGTGTATTCCATACTTCTAGCGATTGGATTTCACTCAAAACTCACCAAATGACTCCTCCCACCATATTATGATGTTGCCAAAGTTAGGGGTTCGATATGAAATCAATAGGAGTGAGAAATTGGACAATTCAAGTTCAACGGCAGTTCGTTCCCAATTGGAGTGGTTGGTGTATTCCATACTTCTAGCGATTGGATTTCACTCAAAACTCACCAAATGACTCCTCCCACCATATTATGATGTTGCCCAATTTTTGGGCTCGATCCGAAATCAATAGGTGTGAGAAATTGAACAATTCAAGTTCAACGGCAGTTCGTTCCTAATTGGAGTGGTTGGTGTATTCCGTACTTCTAGCGATTGGATTTCACTCAAAACTCACCAAATGAGTCCTCCCACCATATTACGATGTTGCCCAAGTTTTTTGCTCGATCCGAAATCAATAGGTGTTCCAAATTGGACAATTCAAGTTCAACGGCAGTTCGTTCCTAATTGGAGTGGTTGGTGTATTCCATACTTCTCGCGATTGGATTTCACTTAAAACTCACCGAATGACTCCTCCCACCACATTATGATGTTGCCCAAGTTTTGGGCTCGATCCGAAATCAATAGGTGTTCCAAATTGGACAACTCAAGTTCAAAGGCAGTTCGTTCCTAATTGGAGTGGTTGGTGTATTCCATACTTCTAGCGATTGGATTTCACTCAAAACTCACCAAATGACTCCTCCCACCATATTATGATGTTGCCCAAGTTTTGGTCTCGATCCGAAATCAATAGGTGTTCCAAATTGGACAATTCAAGTTCAACGGCAGTTCGTTCCTAATTGGAGTGGTTGGTGTATTCCATACTTCTAGCGATTGGATTTCACTCAAAACTCACCAAATGACTCCTCCCACCATATTATGATGTTGCCCAAGTTTTGGGCTCGAAACGAAATCAATAGGTGTGAGAAATTGGACAATTCAAGTTCAACGGCAGTTCCTTCCTAATTGGAGTGGTTGGTGTATTCCATACTTCTAGCGATTGGATTTCACTCAAAACTCCCCAAATGACTCCTCCCACCATATTATGATGTTGCCCAAGTTTTGGGCTCGATCCGAACACAATAGGTGTGAGAAATTGGACAATTTAAGTTCAACGGCAGTTCGTTCCTAATTGGAGTTGTTGGTGTATTCCATACTTCTAGCGATTGGATTTCACTCAAAACTCACCAAATGACTCCTCCCACCATAGTATGACGTTGCCCAAGTTTGGGGTTCCATCCGAAATCAATAGGTGTGAGAAATTGGACAATTCAAGTTCAACGGCAGTTCGTTCCGAATTGGAGTGGTTGGTGTATTACATACTTCTAGCGATTGGATTTCTCTCAAAACTCACCAAATGACTCCTCCCACCTTATTATGATGTTGCCCAAGTTTTGGGCTCGATCCGAAATCAATAGGTGTTCCAAATTGGACAATTCAAGTTCACCGGCAGTTCGTTCCTAATTGGAGTGGTTGGTGTATTCCATACTTCTAGCGATTGGATTTCACTCAAAACTCACCAAATGACTCCTCCCACCATATTATGATGTTGCCCAAGTTTTGGGCTCGATCCGAAATCAATAGGTGTGAGAAATTGGACAATTCAAGTTCAACAGCAGTTCGTTCCTAATTGGAGTGGTTGGTGTATTCCATACTTCTAGCGATTGGATTTCACTCAAAACTCACTAAATGACTCCTCCCACCATATTATGATGTTGCCCAAGTTTTGGTCGCGATCCGAAAGCAATAGGTGTTCCAAATTGGACAATTCAAGTTCAACGGCAGTTCGTTCCTAATTGGAGTGGTTGGCGTATTCCATACTTCTAGCGATTGGATTTCACTCAAAACTCACCAAATGACTCCTCCCACCACATTATGATGTTGCCCAAGTTTTGGGCTCGATCCGAAATCAATAGGTGTTCCAAATTGGACAACTCAAGTTCAACGGCAGTTCGTTCCTAATTGGAGTGGTTGGTGTATTCCATACTTCTAGCGATTGGATTTCACTCAAAACTCACCAAATGACTCCTCCCACCATATTATGATGTTGCCCAAGTTTTGGTCTCGATCCGAAATCAATAGGTGTTCCAAATTGGACAATTCAAGTTCAACGGCAGTTCGTTCCTAATTGGAGTGGTTGGTGTATTCCATACTTCTAGCGATTGGGTTTCACTCAAAACTCACTAAATGACTCCTCCCACCATATTATGATGTTGCCCAAGTTTTGGGCTCGATCCGAACTCAATAGGTGTGAGAAATTGAACAATTTAAGTTCAATGGCAGTTCGTTCCTAATTGGAGCGTTTGGTGCATTCCATACTTCTAGCGATTGGATTTCACTCAAAACTCACCAAATGACTCCTCCCACCATATTATGATGTTGCCAAAGTTAGGGGTTCGATCTGAAATCAATAGGAGTGAGAAATTGGACAATTCAAGTTCAACGGCAGTTCGTGCCTAATTGGAGTGGTTGGTGTATTCCATACTTCTAGCGATTGGATTTCACTCAAAACTCACCAAATGACTCCTCCCACCATATTATGATGTTGCCCAAGTTTTGGGCTCGATCCGAAATCAATAGGTGTGAGAAATTGAACAATTCAAGTTCAACGGCAGTTCGTTCCTAATTGGAGTGGTTGGTGTATTCCGTACTTCTAGCGATTGGATTTCACTCAAAACTCACCGAATGAGTCCTCCCACCATATTACGATGTTGCCCAAGTTTTGGGCTCGATCCGAAATCAATAGGTGTTTCAAATTGGACAATTCAAGTTCAACGGCAGTTCGTTCCTAATTGGAGTGGTTGGTGTATTCCATACTTCTCGCGATTGGATTTCACTTAAAACTCACCAAATGACTCCTCCCACCACATTATGATGTTGCCCAAGTTTTGCGCTCGATCCGAAATCAATAGGTGTTCCAAATTGGACAACTCAAGTTCAAAGGCAGTTCGTTCCTAATTGGAGTGGTTGGTGTATTCCATACTTCTAGCGATTGGATTTCACTCAAAACTCACCAAATGACTCCTCCCACCATATTATGATGTTGCCCAAGTTTTGGTCTCGATCCGAAATCAATAGGTGTTCCAAATTGGACAATTCAAGTTCAACGGCAGTTCGTTCCTAATTGGAGTGGTTGGTGTATTCCATACTTCTAGCGATTGGATTTCACTCAAAACTCACCAAATGACTCCTCCCACCATATTATGATGTTGCCCAAGTTTTGGGCTCGAAACGAAATCAATAGGTGTGAGAAATTGGACAATTCAAGTTCAACGGCAGTTCGTTCCTAATTGGAGTGGTTGGTGTATTCCATACTTCTAGCGATTGGATTTCACTCAAAACTCACCAAATGACTCCTCCCACCATATTATGATGTTGCCAAAGTTAGGGGTTCGATCTGAAATCAATAGGAGTGAGAAATTGGACAATTCAAGTTCAACGGCAGTTCGTGCCTAATTGGAGTGGTTGGTGTATTCCATACTTCTAGCGATTGGATTTCACTCAAAACTCACCAAATGACTCCTCCCACCATATTATGATGTTGCCCAAGTTTTGGGCTCGATCCGAAATCAATAGGTGTGAGAAATTGAACAATTCAAGTTCAACGGCAGTTCGTTCCTAATTGGAGTGGTTGGTGTATTCCGTACTTCTAGCGATTGGATTTCACTCAAAACTCACCGAATGAGTCCTCCCACCATATTACGATGTTGCCCAAGTTTTGGGCTCGATCCGAAATCAATAGGTGTTTCAAATTGGACAATTCAAGTTCAACGGCAGTTCGTTCCTAATTGGAGTGGTTGGTGTATTCCATACTTCTAGCGATTGGGTTTCACTCAAAACTCACTAAATGACTCCTCCCACCATATTATGATGTTGCCCAAGTTTTGGGCTCGATCCGAACTCAATAGGTGTGAGAAATTGAACAATTTAAGTTCAATGGCAGTTCGTTCCTAATTGGAGCGTTTGGTGCATTCCATACTTCTAGCGATTGGATTTCACTCAAAACTCACCAAATGACTCCTCCCACCATATTATGATGTTGCCAAAGTTAGGGGTTCGATCTGAAATCAACAGGAGTGAGAAATTGGACAATTCAAGTTCAACGGCAGTTCGTGCCTAATTGGAGTGGTTGGTGTATTCCATACTTCTAGCGATTGGATTTCACTCAAAACTCACCAAATGACTCCTCCCACCATA
The DNA here is from genome assembly GCF_965620075.1 of Prunus avium. Classification (NCBI taxonomy): domain Eukaryota; kingdom Viridiplantae; phylum Streptophyta; class Magnoliopsida; order Rosales; family Rosaceae; genus Prunus; species Prunus avium. The sequence goes on along the minus strand of NC_142291.1, from coordinate 17,465,071 downwards.
TTATGATGTTGCCCAAGTTTTGGGCTCGATCCGAAATCAATAGGTGTGAGAAATTGAACAATTCAAGTTCAACGGCAGTTCGTTCCTAATTGGAGTGGTTGGTGTATTCCGTACTTCTAGCGATTGGATTTCACTCAAAACTCACCGAATGAGTCCTCCCACCATATTACGATGTTGCCCAAGTTTTGGACTCGATCCGAAATCAATAGGTGTTTCAAATTGGACAATTCAAGTTCAACGGCAGTTCGTTCCTAATTGGAGTGGTTGGTGTATTCCATACTTCTCGCGATTGGATTTCACTTAAAACTCACCAAATGACTCCTCCCACCACATTATGATGTTGCCCAAGTTTTGGGCTCGATCCGAAATCAATAGGTGTTCCAAATTGGACAACTCAAGTTTAAAGGCAGTTCGTTCCTAATTGGAGTGGTTGGTGTATTCCATACTTCTAGCGATTGGATTTCACTCAAAACTCACCAAATGACTCCTCCCACCATATTATGATGTTGCCCAAGTTTTGGTCTCGATCCGAAATCAATAGGTGTTCCAAATTGGACAATTCAAGTTCAACGGCAGTTCGTTCCTAATTGGAGTGGTTGGTGTATTCCATACTTCTAGCGATTGGATTTCACTCAAAACTCACCAAATGACTCCTCCCACCATATTATGATGTTGCCCAAGTTTTGGGCTCGAAACGAAATCAATAGGTGTGAGAAATTGGACAATTCAAGTTCAACGGCAGTTCGTTCCTAATTGGAGTGGTTGGTGTATTCCATACTTCTAGCGATTGGATTTCACTCAAAACTCACCAAATGACTCCTCCCACCATATTATGATGTTGCCCAAGTTTTGGGCTCGATCCGAAATCAATATGTGTGAGAAATTGGACAATTCAAGTTTAACGGCAGTTCGTTCCTAACTGGAATGGTTGGTGTATTCCATATTTCTAGCGATTGGATTTCACTCAAAACTCACCAAATGACTCCTCCCACCATATTATGATGTTGCCCAAGTTTGGGGCTCGATCCGAAATCAATAGGTGTGAGAAATTGGACAATTCAAGTTCAACGGCAGTTCGTTCCTAATTGGAGTGGTTGGTGTATTCCATACTTCTAGCGATTGGATTTCACTCAAAACTCACTAAATGACACCTCCCACCATATTATGATGTTGCCCAAGTTTTGGTCGCGATCCGAAATCAATAGGTGTTCCAAATTGGACAATTCAAGTTCAACGGCAGTTCGTTCCTAATTGGAGTGGTTCGTGTATTCCATACTTCTAGCGATTGGATTTCACTCAAAACTCCCCAAATGACTCCTCCCACCATATTATGATGTTGCCCAAGTTTTGGGCTCGATCCGAACTCAATAGGTTTGAGAAATTGGACAATTTCAGATCAGTGGCAGTTCGTTCCTAATTGGAGTTGTTGGTGTATTCCGTACTTCTAGCGATTGGATTTCACTCAAAACTCACCAAATGACTCCTCCCACCATATTACGACGTTGCCCAAGTTTTCGGCTCGATCCGAACTCAATAGGTGTGAGAAATTGGACAATTTAAGTTCAATGGCAGTTCGTTCCTAATTGGAGTTGTAGGTGTATTCCGTACTTCTAGCGATTGGATTTCACTCAAAACTCACCAAATGACTCCTCCCACCATATTATGATGTTGCCCAAGTTTTGGGCTTGATCCGAAATCAATAGGTGTGAGATATTGGACAATTCAAGTTCAACGGCAGTTCGTTCCTAATTGGAGTGGTTGGTGTATTCCGTACTTCTAGCGATTGGATTTCACTCAAAACTCACCAAATGACTCCTTCCAACATATTATGATGTTGCACAAGTTTGGGGTTCCATACGAAATCAATACGTGTGAGAAATTGGACAATTCAGGTTCAACGGCAGTTCGTTCCTAATTGGAGTGGTTGGTGTATTCCATACTTCTAGCGATTGGATATCACTCAAAACTCACTAAATGACTCCTCCCACCATATTATGATGTTGCCCAACTTTTGGTCGCGATCCGAAATCAATAGGTGTTCCAAATTGGACAATTCAAGTTCAACGGCAGTTCGTTCCTAATTGGAGTGGTTGGTGTATTCCATACTTCTAGCGATTGGATTTCACTCAAAACTCACCAAATGACTCCTCCCACCATATTATGATGTTGCCCAAGTTTTGGGCTCGATCCGAACTCAATAGGTGTGAGAAATTGGACAATTTAAGTTCAAAGGCAGTTCGTTCCTAATTGGAGTTGTTGGTGTATTCCGTACTTCTAGCGATTGGATTTCACTCAAAACTCACCAAATGACTCCTCCCACCGTATTATGATGTTGCCCAAGTTTTGGGCTCGATCCGAAATCAATAGGTTTGAGAAATTGGACAATTCAAGTTCAACGGCAGTTCGTTCCAAATTGGAGTGGTTGGTGTATTCCATACTTCTAGCGATTGGATTTCACTCAAAACTCACTGCATGACTCCTCCCACCATATTATGATGTTGCCCAAGTTTTGGTCTCGATCCGAAATGAATAGGTGTTCCAAATTAGACAATTCAAGTTCAACGGCAGTTCGTTCCAAATTGGAGTGGTTGGTGTATTCCATACTTCTAGCGATTGGATTTCACTCAAAACTTACCAAATGACTCCTCCCACCATATCATGATGTTGCCCAAGTTTTGGGCTCGATCCGAAATCAATAGGTGTGAGAAATTGAACAATTCAAGTTCAACGGCAGTTCATTCCTAATTGGAGTGGTTGTTGTATTCCAGACTTCTAGCGATTGGATTTCCCTCAAAACTCACCAAATGACTCCTCCCACCATATTATGATGTTGCCCAAGTTTTGCGCTCGATCCGAAATCAATAGGTGTGAGAAATTGGACAACTCAAGTTCAACGGCAGTTCGTTCCTAATTGGAGTGGTTGGTGTATTCCATACTTCTAGCGATTGGATTTCACTCAAAACTCACCAAATGACTCCTCCCAATATATTATGATGTTGCCCAAGTGAGGGGCTCGATCCGAAATCAATAGGTGTGAGAAATTGGACAATTCAAGTTCAACGGCAGTTCGTTCCTAATTGGAGTGGTTGGTGTATTCCATACTTCTAGCGATTGGATTTCACTCAAAACTCACTAAATGAATCCTCCCACCATATTATGATGTTGACCAAGTTTTGGTCTCGATCCGAAATCAATAGGTGTTCCAAACTGGACAATTCAAGTTCAACGGCAGTTCGTTCCTAATTGGAGTGGTTGGTGTATTCCATACTTCTAGCGATCGGATTTCACTCAAAACTCACCAAATGACTCCTCCCACCATATTATGATGTTAACCAAATTTGGGCTCGATCCGAAATCAGTAGGTGTTCCAAATTGGACAATTCAAGTTCAACGGCAGCTCGTTCCTAATTGGAGTGGTTGGTGTATTCCATACTTCTAGCGATTGGATTTCACTCAAAACTCACCAAATGACTCCTCCCACCATATAATGATGTTGCCCAAGTTTTGGGCTCGATCCGAAATCAATAGGTGTTCCAAATTGGACAATTCAAGTTCAACGGCAGTTCGTTCCTAATTGGAGTGGTTTGTGTATTCCATACTTCTAGCGATTGGATTTCACTCAAAACTCACCAAATGACTCCTCCCACCATATTATGATGTTGCCCAAGTTTTGGGCTCGATCCGAAATCAATAGGTGTGGGAAATTGGACAATTCAAGTTCAACGGCAGTTCGTTCCTAATTGAAATGGTTGGTGTATTCCACACTTCTAGCGATTGGGTTTCACTCAAAACTCACCAAATGACTCCTCCCCAAATATTATGATGTTGCCCAAGTTTTGGGCTCGATCCGAAATCAATAGGTGTGAGAAATTGAACAATTCAAGTTCAACGGCAGATCGTTCCTAATTGGAGTGGTTGGTGTATTCCATACTTCTAGCGATTGGATTTCACTCAAAACTCACCAAATGACTCCTCCCACCATATTATGATGTTGCCCAAGTTTTGGGCTCGATCCGAAATCAATAGGTGTGAGAAATTGGACAATTCAAGTTCAACGGCAGTTCGTTCCTAATTGGAGTGGTTGGTGTATTCCATATTTCTAGCGATTGGATTTCACTCAAAACTCACGAAATGACTACTCCCATCATATTATGATGTTGCACAAGTTTGGGGTTCCGTAGGAAATTGTTGCATTCCTAAGAGGACACAAATTAATGTGCAAACAACCAATTAAAAATAACCGCAAGTGCACGAATCTATTGAAGTATAGATTATGTAAGTACGGGGTCGATCCCACGAAGAACTTGTCGGCTTCCTATAAGTTCTAATTTGAGTACGTAAAGAACACTTAATTGACACACCACAAATGCACAAATGCAAAATGGAAACTAAAAATGAGTAAAGAAGTGTAAAAGAAATGAAACAACACAAGAAAACTAAACAAAAACACAAACAGCATTTTCTATCACCCTTTTATCACCCATTTATCACCTATGAACAGTGCTAAAGCGACCGGTCGTCAGGTAAAAGCGACCGGTCGTTTTTTGGGCAGATTCGAAACTCAAAATTTGACTTGAAAAGCGACCGGTCGTCAGGTAAAAGAGACCGGTCGTTTTTGGGCAGATTCGTTTTCTCTGTTTTTCAGTTTCGACCTCTGTCCAGTGTTTTGCCTATAACTTTCCAACCGTACGTCCAAAATTCACGTTCTTTATACGGTTGGATTCAGCACAGAAAATGGAAGAACACAGCGCGGACCAAAAGTCCAAAACAATTACAGAAAGAAATAAAATTCAGTAACAAAGACACGTAACGTGTCAAACACGCAACTCACACACACATTGGGGGGGGGGTTTTGATTTGGTTCAAGTGATCTATTTCTATTGCATGTAAGTAAATGGACTTCGAATTTAAATGAGAATGGCAGAGATGAATTATCAAGATGTGAAATCAAAATGTAACAAACACTATGGTTTCGGAATCCACCCTAAACAATTCTACCCATGTTCATGAATACTCAAATGATGAACTCTAAACATGTTGATGAAAATGTTCGCAATCAAGACCATGGGTCGTGGCTCAAGACGCATTGATCCTCTCTAATATACGTAAAGTGCATGGTTCATGCTACAATACTTGTGCCCTCCCCATAACCGAACCTAGGTATGGTTCGTACTTCGATTCAATTACAAGGAGAACCCATTAAGTTCAAAGAGAATATGAACATCACAAGAATCCTAATAGCATGGTGTTTACATTAGGTATTCAAGAAACCAATTCACATGGATGATTCTTACTTCATCCATTTATTGCTTAGGAGAACATGAAGATACACATAATCCCAACAATCTCAAGAAGCATGCTTTCAAAGATGGCCAACCAAGGAAAAACACACATCAAGGATAGATTAATTTGGTGAATTGGAATTCATCAACAATATCTAGAAATTCATACACTCAAGCATCAAAACAATAAGGTAATCATGTTTAGGGCTTCAACCTAAGCCCTAGCTATGGAGTTTAGTTGCTCATACTTATTCCAAATACAAACTCAAAATGAAATTAGAAAGAGTTTACAGATTTTCAGAAAATGATGAGAGCTTCAAGATCATCAATGGTGGAAGTCTTCTTCTCCACTTTTCTTGGCTGCACCTTGGCTTTCTCCTAGCTCCAAGCTCTCCAAAATCTACTCTCAATTGTGTAGAATGTGGAATAGCCTGATTTCCCACGATCAAAAGGCTCCCAATATTAGATTGCAATTTTGACTTCTCCTCCCTCTCTCCTCCTTTCCAGCTTTTACCTTTTAATATAAAACTACCACCTTTGATAAAGCCTTAGCCCATTGTCCCCTTGCCATGATGGAGCTTTGACTTCACAAAGATGCCAAAAGCTCAGAAAATATCTATTTTACAAATGTAATTCCTTGTTACCAAGAGTTATGGTAACAAGAAGTTAAGATGACACAAGGGAGGTAAAAGCTGGCCAAATCCGGATTTCCAGAACTGTGGTAACATGATGGATTGGTTGGATAGGCAATACTTGTCCAATGGAGCTCAAATTTGGATATGTTGTAGTTAACATCCATTGGAACAAGTCTCATGAAGATCATGACCTCATCCGAGCACCAGAGCATGTTGATCCCAGGCCAAGAAGTTGACCTACGAAAATGAACAAAAACAGAATTTATAACTAATAATGCACTTTTAGCTCATTTTCATCCCAACCAAGGCAAAATCTAAGAAAACACAAAAAGGAAGTAAAAAGATATAAAATGTCAAGAACTAACTCAAAATAGTGGGTGAATAACATGAAAAATCATGTGTAAAAATGAACCGAACAGAAATCAATAGGTGTTCCAAATTGGACAATTCAGGTTCAACGGCAGTTCGTTCCTAATTGGATTGGTTGGTGTATTCCATACTTCTAGCGATTGGATTTCACTCAAAACTCGCCAAAGGACTCCTCCCACCATATTATGATGTTGCCCAAGTTAGGGGCTCGATCCGAAATCAATAGGTGTGAGAAATTGGACAATTAAAGTTCAACGGCAGTTCGTTCCTAATTGGAGTGGTTGGTGTATTCCGTACTTCTAGCGATTGGATTTCACTCAAAACTCACCAAATAACTCATCCCACCATATTATGATGTTGCGCAAGTTTTGGGCTCGATCCGAAATCAATAGGTGTGAGAAATTGAACAATTCAAGTTCAACGGCAGTTCATTCCTAATTGGAGTGGTTGTTGTATTCCAGACTTCTAGTGATTGGATTTCCCTCAAAACTCACCAAATGACTCCTCCCACCATATTATGATGTTGCCCAAGTTTTGCGCTCGATCCGAAATCAATAGGTGTTCCAAATTGGACAATTCAAGTTCAACGGCAGTTCATTCCTAATTGGAGTGGTTGTTGTATTCCAGACTTCTAGTGATTGGATTTCCCTCAAAACTCACCAAATGACTCCTCCCACCATATTATGATGTTGCCCAAGTTTTGCGCTCGATCCGAAATCAATAGGTGTTCAAAATTGGACAATTCAAGTTCAACGGCAGTTCATTCCAAATTGGAGTGGTTGTTGTATTCCAGACTTCTAGTGATTGGATTTCCCTCAAAACTCACCAAATGACTCCTCCCACCATAATATGATGTTGCCCAAGTTTTACGCTCGATCCGAAATCAATAGGTGTTCCAAATTGGACAATTCAAGTTCAACGGCAGTTCATTCCTAATTGGAGAGGTTGTTGTATTCCAGACTTCTAGTGATTGGATTTCACTCAAAACTCACCAAATGACTCCTCCCACCATATTATGATGTTGCCCAAGTTTTGGGCTCGATCCGAAATCAATAGGTGTTCCAAATTGGACAATTCAAGTTCAACGGCAGTTCGTTCCTAATTGGAGTGGTTGGTGTATTCCATACTTCTAGCGATTGGATTTCACTCAAAACTCACCAAATGACTCCTCCCGCCATATTATGATGTTGCCCAAGTTTTGGACTCGATCCGAAATCAATAGGTGTTCCAAATTGGACAATTCAAGTTCAACGGCAGTTCGTTCCTAATTGGAGTGGTTGGTGTATTCCATACTTCTAGCGATTGGATTTCACTCAAAACTCACCAAATGACTCCCCCCACCATATTATGACGTTGCCCAAGTTTTGGTCTCGATCCGAAATCAATAGGTGTTCCAAATTGGACAATTCAAGTTCAACGGCAGTTCGTTCCTAATTGGAGTGGTTGGTGTATTCCATACTTCTAGCGATTGGATTTCACTCAAAACTCACCAAATGACTCCTCCCACCATATTATGATGTTGCCCAAGTTTTGGGCTCGATCCGAAATCAATAGGTGTGGGAAATTGGACAATTCAAGTTCAACGGCAGTTCGTTCCTAATTGAAATGGTTGGTGTATTCCACACTTCTAGCGATTGGGTTTCACTCAAAACTCACCAAATGACTCCTCCCCAAATATTATGATGTTGCCCAAGTTTTGGGCTCGATCCGAAATCAATAGGTGTGAGAAATTGAACAATTCAAGTTCAACGGCAGTTCGTTCCTAATTGGAGTGGTTGGTGTATTCCATACTTCTAGCGATTGGATTTCACTCAAAACTCACCAAATGACTCCTCCCACCATATTATGATGTTGCCCAAGTTTTGGGCTCGATCCGAAATCAATAGGTGTGAGAAATTGGACAATTCAAGTTCAACGGCAGTTCGTTCCTAATTGGAGTGGTTGGTGTATTCCATATTTCTAGCGATTGGATTTCACTCAAAACTCACGAAATGACTACTCCCATCATATTATGATGTTGCACAAGTTTGGGGTTCCGTAGGAAATCAATAGGTGTTCCAAATTGGACAATTCAGGTTCAACGGCAGTTCGTTCCTAATTGGATTGGTTGGTGTATTCCATACTTCTAGCGATTGGATTTCACTCAAAACTCGCCAAAGGACTCCTCCCACCATATTATGATGTTGCCCAAGTTAGGGGCTCGATCCGAAATCAATAGGTGTGAGAAATTGAACAATTCAAGTTCAACGGCAGTTCGTTCCTAATTGGAGTGGTTGGTGTATTCCGTACTTCTAGTGATTGGATTTCACTCAAAACTCACCAAATGACTCATCCCACCATATTATGATGTTGCCCAAGTTTTGGGCTCGATCCGAAATCAATAGGTGTGAGAAATTGAACAATTCAAGTTCAACGGCAGTTCATTCCTAATTGGAGTGGTTGTTGTATTCCAGACTTCTAGTGATTGGATTTCCCTCAAAACTCACCAAATGACTCCTCCCACCATATTATGATGTTGCCCAAGTTTTGCGCTCGATCCGAAATCAATAGGTGTTCCAAATTGGACAATTCAAGTTCAACGGCAGTTCATTCCTAATTGGAGTGGTTGTTGTATTCCAGACTTCTAGTGATTGGATTTCCCTCAAAACTCACCAAATGACTCCTCCCACCATATTATGATGTTGCCCAAGTTTTGCGCTCGATCCGAAATCAATAGGTGTTCAAAATTGGACAATTCAAGTTCAACGGCAGTTCATTCCAAATTGGAGTGGTTGTTGTATTCCAGACTTCTAGTGATTGGATTTCCCTCAAAACTCACCAAATGACTCCTCCCACCATAATATGATGTTGCCCAAGTTTTACGCTCGATCCGAAATCAATAGGTGTTCCAAATTGGACAATTCAAGTTCAACGGCAGTTCATTCCTAATTGGAGTGGTTGTTGTATTCCAGACTTCTAGTGATTGGATTTCACTCAAAACCCACCAAATGACTCCTCCCACCATATTATGATGTTGCCCAAGTTTTGGGCTCGATCCGAAATCAATAGGTGTTCCAAATTGGACAATTCAAGTTCAACGGCAGTTCGTTCCTAATTGGAGTGGTTGGTGTATTCCATACTTCTAGCGATTGGATTTCACTCAAAATTCACCAAATGACTCCTCCCACCATATTATGGTGTTGCCCAAGTTTTGGGCTCGATCCGAAATCATTAGGTGTGAGAAATTGGACAATTCAAGTGCAACGGCAGTTCGTTCCTAATTGAAGTGTTTGGTGTATTCCATACTTGTAGCGATTGGATTTCACTCAAAACTCACCAAATGACTCCTCCCACCATATTATGATGTTGCCCAAGTTAGGGGCTCGATCCGAAATCAATAGGTGTGAGAAATTGGACAATTGAAGTTCAACGGCAGTTCGTTCCTAATTGGAGTGGTTGGTGTATTCCATATTTCTAGCGATTGGATTTCACTCAAAACTCACCAAATGACTCCTCCCACCATATTGTGATGTTGCCCAAGATTTGGTCTCGATCCGAAATCAATAGGTGTTTCAAATTGGACAATTCAAGTTCAACGGCAGTTCGTTCGTAATTGGAGTGGTTGGAGTATTCCATACTTCTACCGATTGGATTTCACTCAAAACTCACCAAATGACTCCTCCCACCACATTATGATGTTGCCCAAGTTTTGGGCTCGATCCGAAATCAATAGGTGTGAGAAATTGGACAATTCCAGTTCAACGGCAGTTCGTTCCTAATTGGAGTGGTTGGTGTATTCCATACTTCTAGCGATTGGATTTCACTCAAAACTCACCAAATGAATCCTCCCAACAAATTATGATGTTGCCCAAGTTTTCGGCTCGATCTGAAATGAATTGGTGTTCCAAAATTGGACAATTCAAGTTCAACGGCAGTTCGTTCCTAATTGGAGTGGTTGGTGTATTCCATACTTCTAGCGATTGGATTTCACTCAAAACTCACCAAATGACTCCTCCCACCATATTATGATGTTGCCCAAGTTTTGGGCTCGATCCGAAATCAATAGGTGTGAGAAATTGGACAATTCAAGTTCAACGGCAGTTCGTTCCTAATTGGAGTGGTTGGTGTATTCCATACTTCTAGCGATTGGATTTCACTCAAAACTCACCAATTGACTCCTCCCACCATATTATGATGTTGCCCAGGTTTTGGGATCGATCCGAACTCAATAGGTGTGAGAAATTGGACAATTTAAGTTCAACGGCAGTTCGTTCCTAATTGGAGTGGTTGGTGTATAACATACTTCTAGCGATTGGATTTCACTCAAAACTCACTATATGACTCCTCCCACCATATTATGATGTTGCCCAAGTTTTGGTCTCGATCCGAAATCAATAGGTGTTTCAAATTGGACAATTCAAGTTCAACGGCAGTTCGTTCCTAATTGGAGTGGTTGGTGTATTCCATACTTCTAGCGAATGGATTTCACTCAAAACTCACCAAATGACTCCTCCCATCATATTATGATGTTGTACAAGTTTGGGGTTCCATACGAAATCAATAGGTGTGAGGAATTGGACAATTCAGGTTCAACGGCAGTTCGTTCCTAATTGGAATGGTTGGTGTATTCCATACTTCTCGCGATTGGTTTCACTCAAAACTCACCAAATGACTCCTCCCACCATATTATGATGTTGCCCAAGTTTTGGGCTCGATCCGAAATCAATACGTGTTCCAAATTGGACAATTCAAGTTCAACGGCAGTTCGTTCCTAATTGGAGTGGTTGGTGTATTCCATACTTCTCGCGATTGGATTTCACTTAAAACTCACCAAATGACTCCTCCCACCACATTATGATGTTGCCCAAGTTTTGGGCTTGATCCGAAATCAGTAGGTGTTCCAAATTGGACAATTCAAGTTCAACGGCAGTTCGTTCCTAATTGGAGTGGTTGGTGTATTTCATACTTCTAGCGATTGGATTTCACTCAAAAATCACCAAATGACTCCTCCCACCATATTATGATGTTGCCCAAGTTTTGGGCTCGATCCGAAATCAATAGGTGTGAGAAATTGGAGTGGTTGGTGTATTCCGTACTTCTAGCGATTGGATTTCACTAAAAACTCACGAAATGACTCCTCCCATCATATTATGATGTTGCACAAGTTTGGGGTTCCATACGAAATCAATAGGTGTGAGGAATTGGACAATTCAGGTTCAACGGCAGTTCGTTCCTAATTGGGGTGGTTGGTGTATTCCATACTTCTAGCGATTGGATTTCACTCAAAACTCACCAAATGACTCCTCCCACCATATTATGATGTTGCCCAAGTTTTGGGCTCGATCCGAAATCAAAAGGTGTTCCAAATTGGACAATTCAAGTTCAACGGCAGTTCGTTCCTAATTGGAGTGGTTGGTGTATTCCATACTTCTAGCGATTGGATTTCACTCAAAACTCTCCAAATGACTCCCCCCACCATATTATGACGTTGCCCAAGTTTTGGGCTCGATCCGAAATCAATAGGTGTTCCAAATTGGACAATTCAAGTTCACTGGCAGTTCGTTCCTAATTGGAGTGGTTGGTGTATTCCATACTTCTAGCGATTGGATTTCACTCAAAACTCACCAAATGACCCCTCCCACCATATTATGATGTTGCCCAAGTTTTGGGCTCGATCCGAAATCAATAGGTGTGAGAAATTGAACAATTCAAGTTCAACGGCAGTTCGTTCCTAGTTGTAGTGGTTGGTGTATTCCATACTTCTAGCGATTGGATTTCACTCAAAACTCACGAAATGACTCCTCCCATCATATTATGATGTTGCACAAGTTTGGGGTTCCATACGAAATCAATTGGTGTGAGAAATTGAACAATTCAAGTTCAACGGCAGTTCGTTCCTAATTGGAGTTGTTGGTGTATTCCATACTTCTAGCAATTGGATTTCACTCAAAACTCACCAAATGACTCCTCCCACCATATTATGATGTTGCCCAAGTTTTGGGCTCGATCCGAAATCAATAGGTGTTCCAAATTGGACAATTCAAGTTCAACGGCAGTTCGTTCCTAATTGGAGTGGTTGGTGTATTCCATACTTCTCGCGATTGGATTTCACTTCAAACTCACCAAATGACTCCTCCCACCACATTATGATGTTGCCCAAGTTTTGGGCTCGATGCGAAATCAATAGGTGTGTGAAATTGGACAATTCAAGTTCAACGGCAGTTCGTTCCTAATTGGAGTGGTGGGTGTATTCCATACTTCTAGCGATTGGATTTCACTAAAAACTCACGAAATGACTCCTCCCATCATATTATGATGTTGCACAAGTTTGGGGTTCCATACGAAATCCATAGGTATGAGAAATTGGACAATTCAGGTTCAACGGCAGTTCGTTCCTAATTGGAATGGTTGGTGTATTCCATACTTCTAGCGATTGGATTTCACTCAAAACTCACCAAATGACTCCTCCCATCATATAATGATGTTGCACAAGTTTGGGGTTCCATACGAAATCAATAGGTGTGAGAAATTGGACAATTCAGGTTCAACGGCAGTTCTTTCTTAATTGGAGTGGTGGGTGTATTCCATACTTCTAGCGATTGGATTTCACTCAAAACTCACCAAATGACTCCTCCCAACATATTATGATGTTGCCCAAGTTTTGGGCTCGATCCGAAATCAATAGGTGTGAGAAATTGAACAATTCAAGTTCAACGGCAGTTCGTTCCTAATTGTAGTGGTTGGTGTATTCCATACTTCTAGCGATTGGATTTCACTCAAAACTCACCAAATGACTCCTCCCACCATATTACGATGTTGCCCAAGTTTTGGGCTCGATCCGAAATCAATAGGTGTTCCAATTTGGACAATTCAAGTTCAACGGCAGTTCATTCCTAATTGGAGTGGTTGGTGTATTCCATACTTCTAGCGATTGGATTTCACTCAAAACTCACGAAATGACTCCTCCCATCATATTATGATGTTGCACAAGTTTGGGGTTCCATACGAAATCAATAGGTGTGAGGAATTGGACAATTAAGGTTCAACGGCAGTTCGTTCCTAATTGGAGTGGTTGGTGTATTCCATACTTCTAGCGATTGGATTTCACTCAAAACTCACTAAATGACTCCTCCCATCATATTATGATGTTGCACAAGTTTGGGGTTCCGTACGAAATCAATAGGTGTTCCAAATTGGACAATTCAGGTTCAACGGCAGTTCGTTCCTAATTGGAGTGGTTGGTGTATTCCATACTTCTAGTGATTGGATTTCACTCAAAACTAAACAAATGACTCCTCCCACCATATTATGATGTTGCCCAAGTTTTGGGCTCGATCCGAAATCAATAGGTGTGAGAAATTGGACAATTCAAGTTCAACGGCAGTTCGTTCCTCATTGGAGTGGTTGGTGTATTCCATTCTTCTAGCGATTGGATTTCACTCAAAACTCACCAAATGACTCCTCCCACCATATTATGATGTTGCCCAAGTTTTGGGCTCGATCCGAAATCAATAGGTGTTCCAAATTCCACAATTCAAGTTCAACGGCAGTTCGTTCCTAATTGGAGTGGTTGGTGTATTCCATACTTCTAGCGATTGGATTTCACTCAAAACTAAACAAATGACTCCTCCCACCATATTATGATGTTGCCCAAGTTTTGGGCTCGATCCGAAATCAATAGGTGTGAGAAATTGGACAATTCAAGTTCAACGGCAGTTCGTTCCTAATTGGAGTGGTTGGTGTATTCCATTCTTCTAGCGATTGGATTTCACTCAAAACTCACCAAATGATTCCTCCCACCATATTATGATGTTGCCCAAGTTTTCGGCTCGATCCGAAATCAACAGGTGTGAGAAATTGGACAATTTAAGTTCAACGGCAGTTCGTTCCTAATTGTAGTGGTTGGTGTATTCCATACTTCTAGCGATTGGATTTCACTCAAAACTCTCCAAATGACTCCTCCCACCATATTACGATGTTGCCCAAGTTTTGGGCTCGATCCGAAATCAATAGATGTGAGAAATTGGACAATTCAAGTTCAACGGCAGTTCGTTCCTCATTGGAGTGGTTGGTGTATTCCATTCTTCTAGCGATTGGATTTCACTCAAAACTCACCAAATGACTCCTCCCACCATATTATGATGTTGCCCAAGTTTTGGGCTCGATCCGAAATCAATAGGTGTTCCAAATTGCACAATTCAAGTTCAACGGCAGTTCGTTCCTAATTGGAGTGGTTGGTGTATTCCATACTTCTAGCGATTGGATTTCACTCAAAACACACCAAATGACTCCTCCCACCATATTATGATGTTGCCCAAGTTTTGGGCTCGATCCGAAAATCAATAGGTGTGAGAAATTGGACAATTCAAGTTCAACGGCAGTTCGTTCCTAATTGGAGTGGTTGGTGTATTCCATACTTCTAGCGATTGGATTTCACTCAAAACTCTCCAAATGACTCCTCCCACCATATTATGATGTTGCCCAAGTTTTGGGCTCGATCCGAAATCAATAGGTGTGAGAAATTGGAGAATTCAAGTTCAACGGCAGTTCGTTCCTAATTGGAGTAGTTGGTGTATCCCCTACTTCTAGCGATTGGATTTCACTCAAAACTCACCAAATGACTCCCCCCACCATATTATGATGTTGCCCATGTTTTGGGCTCGATCCGAAATCAATAGGTGTTCCAAATTGGACAATTCAAGTTCAACGGCAGCTCGTTCCTAATTGGAGTGGTTGGTGTATTCCATACTTCTACCAACTGGATTTCACTCAAAACTCAACAAATGACCCCTCCCACCATATTATGACGTTGCCCAAGTTTGGGGCTCGATCCGAAATCAATAGGTGTGAGAAATTGGACAATTCAAGTTCAACTGCAGTTCGTTCCTAATTGGAGTGGTTGGTGTATTCCATACTTCTAGCGATTCGATTTCACTCAAAAGTCACCAAATGACTCCTCCCACCATACTACGATGTTGCCCAAGTTTTGGGGTCGATCGGAAATCAATAGGTGTGAGAAATTGGAAAATTCAAGTTCAACGGCAGTTCATTCCTAATGGGAGTGGTTGGTGTATTCCATACTTCTAGCGATTGGATGTCACTCAAAACTCACCAAATGACTCCTTCCACCATATTATGATGTTGCCCAAGTTTTGGGCTCGATCCGAAATCAATAGGTGTTCCAAATTGGACAATTCAACTTCAACGGCAGTTCGTTCCTAATTGGAGTGGTTGGTGTATTCCATACTTCTAGCGATTGGATTTCACTCAAAACTCACCAAATGACTCCTCCCACCATATTATGATGTTGCACAAGTTTGGGGTTCGATCCGAAATCAATAGGTGTTCCAAATTGCACAATTCAAGTTCAACGGCAGTTCGTTCCTAATGGGAGTGGTTAGTGTATTCCATACTTCTAGCGATTGGATTTCACTCAAAACTCACCAAATGACTCCTCCCACCATATTATGATGTTGCCCAAGTTTTGGGCTCGATCAGAAATCAATAGGTGTTCCAAATTGGACAATTAAAGTTCAACGGCAGTTCGTTCCTAATTGGAGTGGTTTGTGTATTCCATACTTCTAGCGTTTGGATTTCACTCAAAACTCACCAAATGACTCCTCCCACCATATTATCATGTTGCCCAAGTTTTGGTCTCGATCCGATATCAATAGGTCTTCCAAATTGGACAATCCAAATTCAACGGCAATTCATTCCTAATTGGAGTGGTTGGTGTATTCCATACTTCTAGCGATTGGATTTCACCCAAAACTCACCAAATGACTCCTCCCGCCATATTATGATGTTGCCCAAGTTTTGGGCCCGATCCGAAGTCAATAGGTGTGAGAAATTGGACAATTCAAGTTCAACGGCAGTTCGTTCCTAATTGGAGTGGTTGGTGTATTCCATAATTCTAGCGATTGGATTTCACTCAAAACTCACCAAATGACTCCTCCTACCATAATATGATGTTGCACAAGTTTGGGGTTCGATCTGAAATCAATAGGTGTGAGAAATTGGACAATTGAAGTTCAACGGCAGTTCGTTCCTAATTGGAGTGGTTCGTGTATTCCATACTTCTAGGGATTGGATTTCACTCAAAACTCACCAAATGACTCCTCCCACCATATTATGATGTTGCCAAAGTTTTGGGCTCGATCCGAAATCAATAGGTGTTCCAAATTGGACAATTCAAGTTCAACAGCAGTTCGTTCCTAATTGGGGTGGTTGGTGTATTCCATACTTCTAGCGATTGGATTTCACTCAAAACTCACCAAATGACTCCTCCCACCATATTATGTTGTTGCCCAAGTTTTGGGCTCGATCCGAAATCAATAGGTGTTCCAAATTGGACAATTCAAGTTCAACGGCAATTCGTTCCGAATTGGAGTGGTTGGTGTATTCCATACTTCTAGCGATTGGATTTCACTCAAAACTCACCAAATGACTCCTCAAACCATATTATGATGTTGCCCAAGTTTTGGGCTCGATCCGAAATCCATAGGTGTGAGAAATTGGACAATTCAAGTTCAACGGCAGTTCGTTCCTAATTGGAGTGGTTCGTGTATTCCATACTTCTAGCGATTGGATATCACTCAAAACTCACCAAATGACTCCTCCCACCATATTATGATGTTGCCCAAGTTTTGGGCTCGATCCGAAATCAATAGGTGTTCCAAATTGGACAATTCAAGTTCAACGGCAATTCGTTCCGAATTGGAGTGGTTGGTGTATTCCATACTTCTAGCGATTGGATTTCACTCAAAACTCACCAAATGACTCCTCCCACCATATTATGATGTTGCCCAAGTTTTGGGCTCGATCCGAAATCAATAGGTGTGAGAAATTGGACAATTGAAGTTCAACGGCAGTTCGTTCCTAATTGGAGTGGTTGGTGTATTCCATACTTCTACCAACTGGATTTCACTCAAAACTCAACAAATGACCCCTCCCCCCATATTATGATGTTGCCCAAGTTTTGGGCTCGATCCGAAATCAATAGGTGTGAGAAACTGCACAATTCAAGTTCAACGGCAGTTCGTTCCTAACGGGAGTGGTTGGTGTATTCCATACTTCTAGCGATTGGATTTCACTCAAAACTCACCAAATGACTCCTCAAACCATATTATGATGTTGCCCAAGTTTTGGGCTCGATCCGAAATCAATAGGTGTCAAAAATTGGACAATTCAAATTTAACGGCAGTTCGTTCCTAATTGGAGTGGTTGGTGTATTCCATACTTCTAGCTATTGGATTTCACTCAAAACTCACCAAATGACTCCTCCCACCATATTATGATGTTGCACAAGTTTGGGGTTCGATCCGAAATCAATAGGTGTGAGAAATTGCACAATTCAAGTTCAACGGCAGTTCGTTCCTAATGGGAGTGGTTAGTGTATTCCATACTTCTAGCGATTGGATTTCACTCAAAACTCACCAAATGACTCCTCCCACCATATTATGATGTTGCCCAAGTTTTGGGCTCGATCAGAAATCAATAGGTGTTCCAAATTGGACAATTCAAGTTCAACGGCAGTTCGTTCCTAATTGGAGTGGTTTGTGTATTCCATACTTCTAGCGTTTGGATTTCACTCAAAACTCACCAAATGACTCCTCCCACCATATTATCATGTTGCCCAAGTATTGGTCTCGATCCGATATCAATAGGTCTTCCAAATTGGACAATCCAAATTCAACGGCAATTCATTCCTAATTGGAGTGGTTGGTGTATTCCATACTTCTAGCGATTGGATTTCACCCAAAACTCACCAAATGACTCCTCCCACCATATTATGATGTTGCCCAAGTTTTGGGCCCGATCCGAAGTCAATAGGTCTTCCAAATTGGACAATCCAAATTCAACGGCAGTTCATTCCTAATTGGAGTGGTTGGTGTATTCCATACTTCTAGCGATTGGATTTCACCCAAAACTCACCAAATGACTCCTCCCACCATATTATGATGTTGCCCAAGTTTTGGCTCGATCCGAAGTCAATGGGTGTGAGAAATTGGACAATTCAAGTTCAACGGCAGTTCGTTCCTAATTGGAGTGGTTGGTGTATTCCATACTTCTAGCGATTGGATTTCACTCAAAACTCACCAAATGACTCCTCCCACCATATTATGATGTTGCCCAAGTTTTGGGCTCGATCCGAAATCAATAGGTGTTCCAAATTGGACAATTCAAGTTCAACGGCAGTTCGTTCCTAATTGGAGTGGTTGGTGTATTCCGTACTTCTAGCGATTGGATTTCACTCAAAACTCACCAAATGACTCCTCCCACCATATTACGATGTTGCCCAAGTTTTGGGCTCGATCCGAAATCAATAGGTGTTCCAAATTGGACAATTCAAGTTCAACGACAGTTCGTTCCTAATTGGAGAGGTTGGTGTATTCCGTACTTCTAGCGATTGGATTTCACTCAAAACTCACCAAATGACTCCTCCCACCATATTATGATGTTGCCCATGTTTTGGGCTCGATCCGAAATCAATAGGTGTTCCAAATTGGACAATTCAAGCTCAACGGCAGTTCGTTCCTTGTGGGAGTGGTTGGTGTATTCCATACTTCTAGCGATTGGATTTCACTCAAAACTCACCAAATGACTCCTCACACCATATTATGATGTTGCCCAAGTTTTGGGCTCGATCTGAAATCAATAGGTGTGAGAAATTGGACAATTCAAGTTCAACGGCAGTTCGTTCCTAATTGGAGTGGTTGGTGTATTCCATACTTCTAGCGATTGGATTTCACTCAAAACTCACCAAATGACTCCTCCCACCAGATTATGATGTTGCCCAAGTTTTGGGCTCGATCCGAAATTAATAGGTGTTCGAAATTGGACAATTCAAGTTCAACGGAAGTTCGTTCCTAATTGGAGTGGTTGGTGTATTCCATACTTCCAGCGATTGGATTTCACTCAAAACTCACCAAAGGACTCCACCCACCATGTTATGATGTTGCCCAAGTTTTGGGCTCGATCCGAACTCAATATGTGTTCGAAATTGGACAATACAAGTTCAACGGCGGTTCGTTCCTACTTGGAGTGGTTGGTGTATTCCATACTTCTAGCGATTGGATTTCACTCAAAACTCACCAATGACTCCTCCCACCATATTATGATGTTGCCCAAGTTTTGGGCTCGATCCGAAATCAATAGGTGTGAGAAATTGGACAATACAAGTTCAACGGCAGTTCGTTCCTAATGGGAGTGGTTGGTGTATTCCATACTTCTAGCGATTGGATTTCACTCAAAACTCACCAAATGACTCCTCCCACCGTATTCTGATGTTGCACAACTTTTGGGCTCGATCCAAAATCAATAGGTGTTCCAAATTGGACAATTCAATTTCAACGGCAATTCGTTCCTACTTGCAGTGGTTGGTGTATTCCATACTTCTAGCGATTGGATTTCACATAAAACTCACCAATGACTCCTCCCACCATATTATGATGTTGCCCAAGTTTTGGGCTCGATCCGAAATGAATAGGTGTTCCAAAATGGACAATTCAAGTTCAACGGCAGTTCGTTCCTCATTGGAGTGGTTGGTGTATTCCATACTTCTAGCGATTGGATTTCACTCAAAACTCACCAAATGACTCCTCCCACCATATTATGATGTTGCCCAAGTTTTGGGCTCGATCAGAAATCAATAGGTGTTAGAAATTGGACAATTCAAGTTCAACGACAGTTCGTTCCTAATAGGAGTTGTTGGTGTATTCCATACTTCTAGCGATTGGATTTCACTGAAAACTCACCAAATGACTCCTCCCACCATATTATGTTGTTGCCCAAGTTTTGGGCTCGATCCGAAATCAATAGGTGTGAGAAATTGGACAATTCAAGTTCAACGGCAGTTCTTTCCTAATTGGAGTTGTTGGTGTATTCCATACTTCTAGCGGTTGGATTTCACACAAAACTCCCCATATGACTCCTCCCACCATATTATGATGTTGCCAAAGTTTTGGGCTCGATCCGAAATCAATAGTTGTGAGAATTTGGACAATTCAAGTTCAACGACAATTCGTTCCTAATGGGAGTGGTTGGTGTATTCCATACGTCTAGCGACTGGATTTCACTCAAAACTCACCAAATGACTCCTCCCACCTTGTTATGATGTTTCCCAAGTTTGGGGCTTGGTCCGAAATCAATTGGTGTGAGAAATTGGACAATTCAAGTTCAACGGCAGTTCGTTCCTAATTGGTGTGGTTGGTGTATTCCATACCTCTAGCGATTGGATTTCACTCAAAACTCACCAAATGACTACTCCCACCATATTATGATGTTGCCCAAGTTTTGGGCTCGATCCGAAATCAGTAGGTGTGAGAAATTGGACAATTCGAGTTCAACGGCAGTTCGTTCCTAATTGGAGCGGTTGTTGTATTCCATACTTCTAGCGATTGGATTTCACTCAAAACTCACCAAATGACACCTCCCACCATTTTATGATGTTGCCCATGTTTTGGGCTCGATCCGAAATCAATAGGTGTGAGAAATTGGACAATTCAAGTTCAACGGCAGTTCGTTCCTAATTGGAGTGGTTGGTGTATTCCATACTTCTAGCGATTGGATTTCACTCAAAACTCACCAAATGACTCCTCCCACCATATTATGATGTTGCCCAAGTTTGGGGCTCGGTCCGAAATCAATAGGTGTGAGAAATTGGACAATTCATGTTCAACGGCAGTTCGTTCCTAATTGGGGTGGTTGGTGTATTCCGTACTTCTAGCGATTGGATTTCACTCAAAACTCACCAAATGACTCCTGCCACCATATGATGATGTTGCCCAAGTTTGGGGCTCGATCCGAAACCAATAGGTGTTCCAAATTGGACAATTCAAGTTCAACGGCAGTTCGTTCCTAATTGGAGTGGTTGGTGTATTCCATACTTCTAGCGATTGGATTTCACTCAAAACTCACCAAATGACTCCTCCCACCATATTATGATGTTACCCAAGTTTTGGGCTCGATCCGAAATCCATAGGTGTTCCAAATTGGACAATTCAAGTTCAACGGCAGTTCGTTCCGAATTGGAGTGGTTGGTGTATTCCATACTTCTAGCGATTGGATTTCACTCAAAACTCCCCAAATGCCTCCTCCCACCACATTATGATGTTGCACAAGTTTGGGGTTCGATCCGAAATCAATAGGTGTGAGAAATTGCACAATTCAAGTTCAACGGCAGTTCGTTCCTAATGGGAGTGGTTAGTGTATTCCATGCTTCTAGCGATTGGATTTCAATCAAAACTCACCAAATGACTCCTCCCACCATATTATGATGTTGCCCAAGTTTTAGGCTCGATCCGAAATCAATAGGTGTGAGAAATTGGACAATTCAATTTCAACGGCAGTTCGTTCCTAATTGGAGTGGTTGGTGTATTCCATACTACTAGCGATTGGATTTCACTCAAAACTTAGTCCCACCATATTATGATGTTGCCCAAGTTTTGGGCTCGATCCGAAATCAATAGGTGTGAGAAATTGGACAATTGAAGTTCAACGGCAGTTCGTTCCTAATTGGAGTGGTTGGTGTATTCCATATTTCTAGCAATTGGATTTCACTCAAAACTCACCAAATGACTCCTCCCACCATATTATGATGTTGCCCAAGTTTTGGGGTCGATCCGAACTCAATAGGTGTGAGAAATTGGACAATTTAAGTTCAACGGCAGTTCGTTCCTAATTGGAGTGGTTGGTGTATTCCATATTTCTGGCGATTGGATTTCACTCAAAACTGACAAAATGACTCCTCCCACCATATTATGATGTTGCACAAGTTTGGGGTTCCATCCGAAATCAATAGGTGTTAGAAATTGGACAATTCATGTTCAACGGCAGTTCGTTCCAAATTGGAGTGGTTGGTGTATTCCATACTTCTACCAATTGGATTTCACTCAAAACTCACTAAATGACTCCTCCCACCATATTATGATGTTGCCCAAGTTTTGGTCTCGATTCGAAATCAATAGGTGTTCCAAATTGGACAATTCAAGTTCAACGGCAGTTCGTTCCTAATTCGAGTGGTTGGTGTATTCCATACTTCTAGCGATTGGATTTCACTCAAAACCCACCAAATGACTTCCCCCACCATATTATGATGTTGCCCAAGTTTTGGGCTTGATCCGAAATCAATAGGTGTTCCAAATTGGACAATTCAAGTTCAACGGCAGTTCGTTCCTAATTCGAGTGGTTGGTGTATTCCATACTTCTAGCGATTGGATTTCACTCAAAACCCACCAAATGACTTCCCCCACCATATTATGATGTTGCCCAAGTTTTGGGCTTGATCCGAAATCAATAGGTGTTCCAAATTGGACAATTCAAGTTCAACTGCAGTTCGTTCGTAATTGGAGTGGTTGGTGTATTCCATACTTCTAGCGATTGGATTTCACTCAAAACTCACCAAATGACTCCGCCCACCATTTTATGATGTTGCACAAGTTTGGGGTTCCATCCGAAATCAATAGGTGTGAGCAATTTGGGAATTCAAGTTCAACGGCAGTTCGTTCCTAATTGGAGTGGTTGGTGTATTCCATACTTCTAGCGATTGGATTTCACTCAAAACTCACCAAATGACTCCTCCCAACATATTATGATGTTGCCCAAGTTTTGGGCTCGATCCGAAATCAATAGGTGTTCCAAATTGGACAATTCAAGTTCAACGGCAGTTCGTTCCTAATTGGAGTGGTTGGTGTATTACATACTTCTAGCGATTGGATTTCACTCATAACTGACCAAATGACTCCTCCCACCATATTATGTTGTTGCCCAAGTTTTGGGCTCGATCCGAAATCAATAGGTGTTCCAAATTGGACAATTCAAGTTCAACGGCAGTAAGTTCCTAATTGGAGTGTTTGGTGTATTCCATACTTCTAGCGATTGGATTTCACTCAAAACTCACCGAATGACTCCTCCCACCATATTATGATGTTGCCCAAGTTTTGGGATCGATCCGAAATCAATAGGTGTGAGAAATTGGACAATTCAAGTTCAACGGCAGTTCATTCCTAATTGTAGTGGTTGGTGTATTCCATACTTCTAGCGATTGGATTTCACTCAAAACTGTCCAAATGACTCCTCCCACCATATTATGATGTTGCCCAAGTTTTGGGATCGATCCGAAATCAATAGGTGTTCCAAATTGGACAATTCAAGTTCAACGGCAGTTCGTTCCTATTTGGAGTGGTTGGTGTTTTCCATACTTCTAGCGATTGGATTTCACTCAAAACTCACCAAATGACACCTCCCACCATATTACGATGTTGCCCAAGTTTGGGGTTCGATCCGAAATCAATAGGTGTGAGAAATTGGACAATTCAAGTTCAACGGCAGTTCGTTCCTAATTGGAGTGGTTGGTGTATTCCGTACTTCTAGTGATTGGATTTCACTCAAAACTCACCAAATGACTCCTCCCACCATATTACGATGTTGCCCAAGTTTGGGGCTCGATCCGAAATCAATAGGTGTGAGAAATTGGACAATTCAAGTTCAACGGCAGTTCGTTCCTAATTGGAGTGGTTGGTGTATTCCATACTTCTAGCGATTGAATTTCACTCAAAACTCACCAAATGACTCCTCCCACCATATTATGATGTTGCCCAAGTTTTGGGCTCGATCCGAAATCAATAGGTGTGAGAAATTGGACAATTCAAGTTCAAAGGCAGTTCGTTCCTAGTTGGAGTGGTTGGTGTAGTCCATACTTCTAGCGATTGGATTTCACTCAAAACTCACCAAATGACTACTCCAACAATATTATGATGTTGCCCAAGTTTTGGGCTCGATCCGAACTCACTAGGAGTGAGAAATTGGACAATTCAAGTTCAACGGCAGTTTGTTCCTAATTGGAGTGGTTGGTGTATTCCATACTTCTAGTGATTGGATTTCACTGAAAACTGTCCAAATGACTCCACCCACCATATTATGATGTTGCCCAAGTTTTGGGCTCGATCCGAACTCTATAGGTGTGAGAAATTGGACAATTCAAGTTCAACGGCAGTTCATTCCTAATTGGAGTGGTTGGTGTATTCCATACTTCTAGCAATTGGATTTCACTCAAAACTGTCCAAATGACTCCCCCCACCATATTATGATGTTGCCCAAGTTTTGGGCTCGATCCGAACTCAATAGGTGTGAGAAATTGGACAATTCAAGTTCAACGGCAGTTCGTTCCCAATTGGAGTGGTTGGTTTATTCCATACTACTAGCGATTGGATTTCACTGAAAACTCACCAAATGACTCCTCCCAACATATTACGATGTTGCCCAAGTTTGGGGCTCGATCCGAAATCAATAGGTGTGAGAAATTGGACAATTCAAGTTCAACGGCAGTTCGTTCCTAATTGGAGTGGTTGGTGTATTCCGTACTTCTAGTGATTGGATTTCACTCAAAACTCACCAAATGACTCCTCCCACCATATTACGATGTTGCCCAAGTTTGGGGATCGATCCGAAATCAACAGGTGTGAGAAATTGGACAATTCAAGTTCAACGGCAGTTCGTTCCTAATTGGAGTGGTTGGTGTATTCCGTACATCTAGTGATTGGATTTCACTCAAAACTCACCAAATGACTCCTCCCACCATATTACGATGTTGCCCAAGTTTGGGGCTCGATCCGAAATCAATAGGTGTGAGAAATTGGACAATTCAAGTTCAACGGCAGTTCGTTCCTAATTGGAGTGGTTGGTGTATTCCATACTTCTAGCGATTGAATTTCGCTCAAAACTCACCAAATGACTCCTCCCACCATATTATGATGTTGCCCAAGTTTTGGGCTCGATCCGAAATCAATAGGTGTTAGAAATTGGACAATTCAAGTTCAATGGCAGTTCGTTCCTAGTTGGAGTGGTTGGTGTATTCCATACTTCTAGCGATTGGATTTCATTCAAAACTCACCAAATGACTACTCCAACAATATTATGGTGTTGCCCAAGTTTAGGGCTCGATCCGAACTCACTAGGAGTGAGAAATTGGACAATTCAAGTTCAACGGCAGTTTGTTCTTAATTGGAGTGGTTGGTGTATTCCATACTTCTATCGATTGCATTTCACTCAAAATTCACCAAATGACTCCTCCCACCATATTATGATGTTGCCCAAGTTTTGGGCTCGATCTGAAATCAATAGGTGTGAGAAATTGGACAGTTCAAGTTCAACGGCGGTTCGTTCCTAATTGGAGTGGTTGGTGTATTCCATATTTCTAGCGATTGGATTTCACTCAAAACTCACTAAATGACTCCTCCCACCATATTACGATGTTGCCCAAGTTTTGGTCTCGATCCGAAATCAATAGGTGTTCCAAATTGGACAATTCAAGTTCAACGGCAGTTTGTTCCTAATTGGAGTGGTTGGTGTATTCCATACTTCTAGCGATTGGATTTCACTGAAAACTTTCCAAATTACTACTCCCAACATATTATGATGTTGCCCAAGTTTTGGGCTCGATCCGAAATCAATAGGTGTGAGAAATTGGGCAATTCAAGTTCAACGGCAGTTCGTTCCTAATTGGAGTGGTTGGTGTATTCCATACTTCTAGCGATTGGATTTCACTAAAAACTCACCAAATGACTACTCCAACAATATTATGATGTTGCACAAGTTTTGGGCTCGATCCGAAATCAATAGGTGTTCCAAATTGGACAATTCAAGTTCAACGGCAGTTCGTTCCTATTTGGAGTGGTTGGTGTATTACATACTTCTAGCGATTGGATTTCACTCAAAACTCACCAAATGACTCCTCCCACCATATTATGATGTTGCCCAAGTTTTGGGCTGGATCCGAAATCAATAGGTGTGAGAAATTGAGCAATTCAAGTTCAACGGCAGTTCGTTCCTAATTGTAGTGGTTGGTGTATTCCATACTTCTAGCGATTGGATTTCACTGAAAACTCACCAAATGACTCCTCCCAACATATTATGATGTTGCCCAAGTTTTGGGCTCGATCCGAAATCAGTAGGTGTGAGAAATTGGACAATTCAAGTTCAATGGCAGTTCATTCCTAGTTGGAGTGGTTGGTGTATTCCATACTTCTAGCGATTGGATTTCACTCAAAACTCACCAAATGACTACTCCAACAATACTATGATGTTGCCCAAGTTTTTGGCTCGATCCGAAATCAATAGGTGTTCCAAATTGGACAATTCAAGTTCAACGGCAGTTCGTTCCTAATTGGAGTGGTTGGTGTATTCCATACTTCTAGCGATTGGATTTCACTCAAAACTCACCAAAAGACACCTCCCACCATATTATGATGTTGCCCAAGTTTTGGGGTCGATCCGAAATCAATAGGTGTGAGAAATTGGACAATTCAAGTTCAACGGCAGTTCGTTTCTAATTGGAGTGGTTGGTGTATTCCATACTTCTAGCGATTGGATTTCACTCAAAACTCACCAAATGACACCTCCCCACCATATTATGATGTTGCCCAAGTTTTGGGCTCGATGCGAAATCAATAGGTGTGAGAAATTGGACAATTCAAGTTCAACGGCAGTTCGTTCCTAATTGGAGTGGTTGGTGTATTCCATACTTCTAGCGATTGAATTTCACTCAAAAGTCACCAAATCACTCCTCCCACCATATTATGATGTTGCCCAAGTTTTGGGCTCGATCTGAAATCAATAGGTGTGAGAAATTGGACAATTCAAGTTCAACGGCAGTTATTTCCTAATTGGAGTGGTTGGTGTGTTCCGTACTTCTAGCGATTGGATTTCACTCAAAACTCACCAAATGACTCCTCCCACCATACTATGATGTTGCCCAAGTTTGGGGCTCGATCCGAAATCAATCGGTGTGAGAAATTGGACAATTCAAGTTCAACGGCAGTTCGTTCCTAATTGGAGTGGTTGGTGTATTCCATACTTCTATCGATTGGATTTCACTCAAAACTCACCAAATGACTCCTCCCACCATATTATGATGTTGCCCAAGTTTTGGGCTCGATCTGAAATCAATAGGTGTGAGAAATTGGACAGTTCAAGTTCAACGGCGGTTCGTTCCTAATTGGAGTGGTTGGTGTATTCCATATTTCTAGCGATTGGATTTCACTCAAAACTCACTAAATGACTCCTCCCACCATATTACGATGTTGCCCAAGTTTTGGGCTCGATCCGAAATCAATAGGTGTTCCAAATTGGACAATTCAAGTTCAACGGCAGTTCGTTCCTATTTGGAGTGGTTGGTGTATTACATACTTCTAGCGATTGGATTTCACTCAAAACTCACCAAATGACTCCTCCCACCATATTATGATGTTGCCCAAGTTTTGGGCTGGATCCGAAATCAATAGGTGTGAGAAATTGAGCAATTCAAGTTCAACGGCAGTTCGTTCCTAATTGTAGTGGTTGGTGTATTCCATACTTCTAGCGATTGGATTTCACTGAAAACTCACCAAATGACTCCTCCCAACATATTATGATGTTGCCCAAGTTTTGGGCTCGATCCGAAATCAGTAGGTGTGAGAAATTGGACAATTCAAGTTCAATGGCAGTTCATTCCTAGTTGGAGTGGTTGGTGTATTCCATACTTCTAGCGATTGGATTTCACTCAAAACTCACCAAATGACTACTCCAACAATACTATGATGTTGCCCAAGTTTTTGGCTCGATCCGAAATCAATAGGTGTTCCAAATTGGACAATTCAAGTTCAACGGCAGTTCGTTCCTAATTGGAGTGGTTGGTGTATTCCATACTTCTAGCGATTGGATTTCACTCAAAACTCACCAAATGACACCTCCCACCATATTATGATGTTGCCCAAGTTTTGGGGTCGATCCGAAATCAATAGGTGTGAGAAATTGGACAATTCAAGTTCAACGGCAGTTCGTTTCTAATTGGAGTGGTTGGTGTATTCCATACTTCTAGCGATTGGATTTCACTCAAAACTCACCAAATAACACCTCCCCACCATATTATGATGTTGCCCAAGTTTTGGGCTCGATGCGAAATCAATAGGTGTGAGAAATTGGACAATTCAAGTTCAACGGCAGTTCGTTCCTAATTGGAGTGGTTGGTGTATTCCATACTTCTAGCGATTGAATTTCACTCAAAAGTCACCAAATCACTCCTCCCACCATATTATGATGTTCCCCAAGTTTTGGGCTCGATCTGAAATCAATAGGTGTGAGAAATTGGACAATTCAAGTTCAACGGCAGTTATTTCCTAATTGGAGTGGTTGGTGTGTTCCGTACTTCTAGCGATTGGATTTCACTCAAAACTCACCAAATGACTCCTCCCACCATACTATGATGTTGCCCAAGTTTGGGGCTCGATCCGAAATCAATCGGTGTGAGAAATTGGACAATTCAAGTTCAACGGCAGTTCGTTCCTAATTGGAGTGGTTGGTGTATTCCATACTTCTATCGATTGGATTTCACTCAAAACTCACCAAATGACTCCTCCCACCATATTATGATGTTGCCCAAGTTTTGGGCTCGATCTGAAATCAATAGGTGTGAGAAATTGGACAGTTCAAGTTCAACGGCGGTTCGTTCCTAATTGGAGTGGTTGGTCTATTCCATACTTCTAGCGATTGGATTTCACTCAAAACTCACTAAATGACTCCTCCCACCATATTACGATGTTGCCCAAGTTTTGGTCTCGATCCGAAATCAATAGGTGTTCCAAATTGGACAATTCAAGTTCAACGGCAGTTCGTTCCTAATTGGAGTGGTTGGTGTATTCCATACTTCTATCGATTGCATTTCACTCAAAACTCACCAAATGACTCCTCCCACCATATTATGATGTTGCCCAAGTTTTGGGCTCGATCCGAACTCAATAGGTGTGAGAAATTGGACAATTTAAGTTAAATGGCAGTTCGTTCCTAATTGGAGTTGTTGGTGTATTCCGTACTTCTAGCGATTGGATTTCACTCAAAACTCACCAAATGACTCCTCCCACCATATTATGATGTTGCCCAAGTTTTGGGCTCGATCCGAACTCAATAGGTGTGAGAAATTGGACAATTTAAGTTCAATGGCAGTTCGTTCCTAATTGGAGTTGTTGGTGTCTTCCGTACTTCTAGCGATTGGATTTCACTCAAAACTCACCAAATGACTCCTCCCACCATATTATGATGTTGCCCAAGTTTTGGGCTCGATCCGAAATCAATAGGTGTTCCAAATTGGACAATTCAAGTTCAACGGCAGTTCGTTCCTAATTGGAGTGGTTGGTGTATTCCATACTTCTAGCGATTGGATTTCACTCAAAACTCACCAAACGACTCCTCCCACCATATTATGATGTTGCCCAAGTTTTGGGCTCGATCCGAACTCAATAGGTGTGAGAAATTGGACAAATCAATTTCAACGGCAGTTCGTTCCTAATTGGAGTGGTTGGTGTTTTCCATACTTCTAGCGATTGGATTTCACTCAAAACTCACCAAATGACTCCTCCCACCCTATTATGATGTTGCCCAAGTTTTGGGCTCGATCCGAAATCAATATGTGTGAGAAATTGGACAAATCAATTTCAACGGCAGTTCGTTCCTAATTGGAGTGGTTGGTGTATTCCATACTTCTAGCGATTGGATTTCACTCAAAACTCACAAAATGACTCCTCCCACCATATTATGATGTTGCACAAGTTTGGGGTTCCATCCGAAATCAATAGGTGTGAGAAATTGGACAATTGAAGTTCAACGGCAGTTCGTTCCTAATTGGAGTGGTTGGTGTATTCCATACTTCTAGCGATTGGATTTCACTCAAAACACACCAAATGACTCCTCCCACCATATTATGTTGTTGCCCAAGTTTTGGGCTCGATCCGAAATCAATAGGTGTGAGAAATTGGACAATTCAAGTTCAACGGCAGTTCGTTCCTAATGGGAGTGGTTGGTGTATTCCATACTTCTAGCGATTGGATTTCACTCAAAACTCACCAAATGACTCCTCCCACCATATTATGAAGTTGCCCAGGTTTTGGGCTCGATCCGAAATCAATAGGTGTGAGACATTGGACAATTCAAGTTCAAGGGCAGTTCCTTCCTAATTGGAGTGGTTGGTGTATTCCATACTTCACGCGATTGGATATCACTCAAAACTCACCAAATGACTCCTGCCAACATATTATGACGTTGCCCAAGTTTTGGGCTCGATCCGAAATCAATAGGTGTTCCAAATTGGAAAATTCAAATTCAACGGCAGTTCGTTCCTAATTGGAGTGGTTGGTGTATTCCATACTTCACGCGATTGGATTTCACTCAAAACTCACCAAATGACTCCTCCCACCATAATATGATCTTGCCCAAGTTCGGGGCTCGATCCGAAATCAATAGGTGTGAGAAATTGGACACTTCAAGTTCAACGGTAGTTCGTTCCTAATTGGAGTGGTTGATGTATTCCATACTTCTAGCGATTGGAATTCACTCAAAACTCACTAAAGGACTCCTCCCACCATATTATGATGTTGCCCAAGTTTTGGTCTCGATCCGAAATCAATAGGTGTTTCAAATTGGACAATTCAAGTTCAACGGCAGTTCGTTCCTAATTGGAGTGGTTGGTGTATTCCATACTTCTAGCGATTGGATTTCACTCAAAACTCACCAAATGACTCCTCCCACCATATTATGATGTTGCCCAAGTTTTGGGCTCGATCCGAAATCAATAGGTGTGAGAAATTGGACAATTCAAGTTCAACGGCAGTTCGTTCCAAGTTGGAGTGGTTGGTGTATTCCATACTTCTAGTGATTGGATTTCACTCAAAACTTACTAAATGACTCCTCCCATCATATTATGATGTTGCCCAAGTTTTGGTCTCGATCCGAAATCAATAAGTGTTCCAAATTGGACAATTCAAGTTCAACGGCAGTTCGTTCCTAATTGGAGTGGTTGGTGTATTCCATACTTCTAGCGATTGGATTTCACTCAAAACTTACCAAATGACTCCTCCCACCATATTATGATGTTGCAAAAGTTTTGGGCTCGATCCGAAATCAATAGGTGTTCCAAATTGGAAAATTCAAATTCAACGGCAGTTCGTTCCTAATTGGAGTGGTTGGTGTATTCCATACTTCACGCGATTGGATTTCACTCAAAACTCACCAAATGTCTCCTCCCACCATATTATGATGTTGCCCGAGTTTTGGGCTCGATCCGAAATCAATAGGTGTTCCAAATTGGACAATTCATGTTCAACGGCAGTTCGTTCCTAATTGGAGTGGTTGGTGTATTCCATACTTCTAGCGATTGGATTTCACTCAAAACTCCCCAAATGACTCCTCCCACCATATGATGATGTTGCCCAAGTTTTGGGCTTGATCCGAAATCAATAGGTGTTCCAAATTGGACAATTCAAGTTCAACGGCAGTTCGTTCCTAATTGGAGTGGTTGGTGTATTCCATAATTCTAGCGATTGGATTTCACTCAAAACTCACCAAATGACTCCTCCCACCATATTAGGATGTTCCCCAAGTTTTGGGCTCGATCCGAAATCAATCGGTGTGAGAAATTGGAGAATTCAAGTTCATCGGCAGTTCGTTCCTAATTGGAGTGGTTGGTGTATTCCATACTTCTAGTGATTGGATTTCACTCAAAACTTACTAAATGACTCCTCCCATCATATTATGATGTTGCCCAAGTTTTGGTCTCGATCCGAAATCAATAAGTGTTCCAAATTGGACAATTCAAGTTCAACGGCAGTTCGTTCCTAATTGGAGTGGTTGGTGTATTCCATACTTCTAGCGATTGGATTTCACTCAAAACTTACCAAATGACTCCTCCCACCATATTATGATGTTGCCCAAGTTTTGGGCTCGATCCGAAATCAATAAGTGTGAGAAATTGGACAATTCAAGTTTAACGGCAGTTCGTTCCTAATGGGAGTGGTTGGTGTATTCCATACTTCTAGCGATTGGATTTCACTCAAAACTCACCAAATGACTCCTCCCACCATATTATGATGTTGCCCAAGTTTTGGGTTCGATCCAAAATCAATTTGTGTGAGAAATTGGACAATTCAAGTTCAACGGCAGTTCGCTCCTAGTTGGAGTGGTTGGTGTATTCCATACTTCTAGCGATTGGATTTCACTCAATACTCACCAAATGACTCCTCCCACCATATGATGATGTTGCCCAAGTTTTGGGCTTGATCCGAAATCAATAGGTGTTCTAAATTGGACAATTCAAGTTCAACGGCAGTTCGTTCCTAATTGGAGTGGTTGGTGTATTCCATACTTCTAGCGATTGGATTTAACTCAAAACTCACCAAATGACTCCTCCCACCATATTAGGATGTTCCCCAAGTTTTGGGCTCGATCCGAAATCAATAGGTGTGAGAAATTGGACAATTCAAGTTCAACGGCAGTTCGTTCCTAATTGGTGTGGTTGGTGTATTCCGTACTTCTAGCGATTGGATTTCACTCAAAACACACCAAATGACTCCTCCCACCATATTATGATGTTGCCCAAGTTTTGGGTTCGATCCGAAATCAATTTGTGTGAGAAATTGGACAATTCAAGTTCAACGGCAGTTCGTTCCAAGTTGGAGTGGTTGGTGTATTCCATACTTCTAGCGATTGGATTTCACTCAAAACTCACCAAATGACTCCTCCCACCATATTATGATGTTACCCAAGTTTTGGGCTCGATCCGAAATCAATAGGTGTGAGAAATTGGACAATTCAAGTTCAACGGCAGTTCGTTCCTAATTGGAGTGGTTGGTGTATTCCATACTTCGAGCGATTGGATTTCACTCAAAACTCACCAAATGACTCCTGCCAACATATTATGACGTTGCCCAAGTTTTGGGCTCGATCCGAAATCAATAGGTGTGAGAAATTGAAGAATTCAAGTTCAACGACAGTTCGTTCCTAATTGGAGTGGTTGGTGTATTCCATACTTCTAGCGATTGGATTTCACTCAAAACTCACCAAATGACTCCTCCCACCATATTATGATGTTGCACAAGTTTTGGGCTCCATACGAAATCAATAGGTGTTCCAAATTGGACAATTCAAGTTCAACGGCAGTTCGTTCCTAATTGGAGTGGTTGGTGTATTCCATACTTCTCGCGATTGGATTTCACTCAAAACTCACCAAATGACTCCTCCCACCATATTATGATGTTGCCCAAGTTTTGGGCTCGTTCCGAAATCAATAGGTGTTCCAAATTCGACAATTCAAGTTCAACGACAGTTCGTTCCTAATTGGAGTGGTTGGTGTATTCCATACTTCTAGCGATTGGATTTCACTCAAAACTCCCCAAATGATTCCTCCCACCATATGATGATGTTGCCCAAGTTTTGGGCATGATCCGAAATCAATAGGTGTTCTAAATTGGACAATTCAAGTTCAACGGCAGTTCGTTCCTAATTGGAGTGGTTGGTGTATTCCATACTTCTAGCGATTGGATTTCACTCAAAACTCACCAAATGACTCCTCCCACCATATTAGGATGTTCCCCAAGTTTTGGGCTCGATCCGAAATCAATAGGTGTGAGAAATTGGACAATTCAAGTTCAACGGCAGTTCGTTCCTAATTGGTGTGGTTGGTGTATTCCGTACTTCTAGCGATTGGATTTCACTCAAAACACACCAAATGACTCCTCCCACCATATTATGATGTTGCCCAAGTTTTGGGTTCGATCCGAAATCAATTTGTGTGAGAAATTGGACAATTCAAGTTCAACGGCAGTTCGTTCCAAGTTGGAGTGGTTGGTGTATTCCATACTTCTAGCGATTGGATTTCACTCAAAACTCACCAAATGACTCCTCCCACCATATTATGATGTTACCCAAGTTTTGGGCTCGATCCGAAATCAATAGGTGTGAGAAATTGGACAATTCAAGTTCAACGGCAGTTCGTTCCTAATTGGAGTGGTTGGTGTATTCCATACTTCGAGCGATTGGATTTCACTCAAAACTCACCAAATGACTCCTGCCAACATATTATGACGTTGCCCAAGTTTTGGGCTCGATCCGAAATCAATAGGTGTGAGAAATTGAAGAATTCAAGTTCAACGACAGTTCGTTCCTAATTGGAGTGGTTGGTGTATTCCATACTTCTAGCGATTGGATTTCACTCAAAACTCACCAAATGACTCCTCCCACCATATTATGATGTTGCACAAGTTTTGGGCTCCATACGAAATCAATAGGTGTTCCAAATTGGACAATTCAAGTTCAACGGCAGTTCGTTCCTAATTGGAGTGGTTGGTGTATTCCATACTTCTCGCGATTGGATTTCACTCAAAACTCACCAAATGACTCCTCCCACCATATTATGATGTTGCCCAAGTTTTGGGCTCGATCCGAAATCAATAGGTGTTCCAAATTGGACAATTCAAGTTCAACGACAGTTCGTTCCTAATTGGAGTGGTTGGTGTATTCCATACTTCTAGCGATTGGATTTCACTCAAAACTCCCCAAATGATTCCTCCCACCATATGATGATGTTGCCCAAGTTTTGGGCTCGATCCGAACTCAAAAGGTGTGAGAAATTGGACAATTTAAGTTCAACGGCAGTTCATTCCTAATTGGAGTGGTTGGTGTATTCCATACTTCTAGCAATTGGATTTCATTCAAAACTCACTAAATGAGTCCACGAATCATATTATGATGTTGCCCAAGTTTTGGGCTCGATCCGAAATCAATAGGTGTTCCAAATTGGACAATTCAAGTTTAATGGCAGTTCGTTCCTAATGGGAGTGGTTGGTGTATTCCATACTTCTAGCGATTGGATTTCACTCAAAACTCACCAAATGACTCCTCCCACCATATTATGCTGTTGCCCAAGTTTTGGGACCGATCCGAAATCCATAGGTGTTCCAAATTGGACAATTCAAGTTCAACGGCAGTTCGTCCCAAATTGGAGTGGTTGGTGTATTCCATACTTCTAGCGATTGGATTTCACTCAAAACTCACCAAACGACTCCACCCACCATATTATGTTGTTGCCCAAGTTCTGGTCTCGATCCGAAATCAATAGGTGTGATAAATTGGACAATTCAAGTTCAACGGCAGTTCGTTCCTAATTGGAGTGGTTGGTGTATTCCATACTTCTAGCAATTGGATTTTACTCAAAACTCACTAAATGACTCGTCCCACCATATTATGATGTTGCCCAAGTTTTGGCCTCGATCCGAAATCAATAGGTGTTCCAAATTGGACAATTCAAGTTCAACGGCAGTTTGTTCCTAATTGGAGTGGTTGGTGTATTCCATACTTCTAGCGATTGGATTTCACTCAAAACTCACCAAATGACTCCTCCCACCATATTATGATGTTGCCCAAGTTTTGGTCTCGATCCGAAATCAATAGTTGTTCGAAATTGGACAATTCAAGTTCAACGGCAGTTCGTTCCTAATTGGAGTGGTTGGTGTATTCCACACTTCTAGCAATTGGATTTCACTCAAAACTCACCAAATGACTCCTCCCACAGTATTATGATGTTGCACAAGTTTGGGGCTTGATCCGAAATCAATAGGAGTGAGAAATTGGACAATTCAAGTTCAACGGCAGTTCGTTCCTAATTGGAGTGGTTGGTGTATTCCATACTTCTAGCAATTGGATTTCACTCAAAACTCCCCAATTGACTCCTCCCACCGTATTATGATGTTGCCCAAGTTTGGGGTTCCATCCGAAATCAATAGGTGTGAGAAATTGGACAATTCAAGTTCAACGGCAGTTCGTTCCTAAGTGGAGTGGTTGGTGTATTCCATACTTCTAGCGACTGGATTTCACTCAAAACTCATCAAATGACTCCTCCCAACATATTATGATGTTGCCCAAGTTTTGGGCTCGATCCAAACTCAATAGGTGTCAGAAATTGGACAATTTAAGTTCAACGGCAGTTCGTTCCTAACTGGAGTGGTTCGTGTATTCCGTACTTCTAGCGATTGGATTTCACTCAAAACCCACCAAATGACTCCTCCCACCATATTATGATGTTGCCCAAGTTTTGGGCTCGATCCGAAATCAATAGGTGTTCCAAATTGGACAATTCAAGTTCAACGGCAGTTCGTCCCTAATTGGAGTGGTTGGTGTATTCCATACTTCTAGCGATTGGATTTCACTCAAAGCTGACCAAATGACTCCTCCCACCATATTATGATGTTGCCCAAGTTCTGGTCTCGATCCGAAATCAATAGGTGTGAGAAATTGGACAATTCAAGTTCAACGGCAGTTCGTTCCTAATTGGAGTGGTTGGTGTATTCCATACTTCTAGCGATTGGATTTCACTTAAAACTCACCAAATGACTCCTCCCACCATATTATGAAGTTGCCCAGGTTTTGGGCTCGATCCGAAATCAATAGGTGTGAGACATTGGACAATTCAAGTTCAAGGGCAGTTCCTTCCTAATTGGAGTGGTTGGTGTATTCCATACTTCACGCGATTGGATATCACTCAAAACTCACCAAATGTCTCCTCCCACCATATTATGATGTTGCCCAAGTTTTGGGGTCGATCCGAAATCAATAGTTGTGAGAAATTGGACAATTCAAGTTTAATGGCAGTTCGTTCCTAATTGGAGTGGTTGGTGTATTCCACACTTCTAGCGATCGGATTTCACTCAAAACTCCCCAATTGACTCCTCCCACCATATTATGATGTTGCCCAAGTTTTGGTCTCGATCCGAAATCAATAGGTGTTCCAAATTGGACAATTCAAGTTCACCGGCAGTTCGTTCCTAATTGGAGTGGTTGGTGTATTCCATACTTCTAGCGATTGGATTTCACTCAAAACCCACCAAATGACTCCTCCCACCATATTATGATGTTGCCCAAGTTTTGGTCTCGATACGAAATCAATAGTTGTTCGAAATTGGACAATTCAAGTTCAACAGCAGTTCGTTCCTAATTGGAGTGGTTGGTGTATTCCACACTTCTAGCAATTGAATTTCACTCAAAACTCACCAAATGACTCCTCCCACCGTATTATGATGTGGTCAAACTTTGGGTTTCCATCCGAAATCAATAGGTGTGAGAAATTGGACAATTCAAGTTCAACGACAGTTCGTTCCTAAGTGGAGTGGTTGGTGTATTCCATACTTCTAGCGACTGGATTTCACTCAAAACTCACCCAATGACTCCTCCCACCATATTATGATGTTGCCCAAGGTTTGGGCTCGATCCCAACTCAATAGGTGTCAGAAATTGAACAATTTAAGTTCAACGGCAGTTCGTTCCTAATTGGAGTGGTTGGTGTATTCCATACTTCTAACGATTGGATTTCACTCAAAACTCACCTAATGACTCCTCCCACCATATTATGATGTTGCACAAGTTTGGGGTTCCATCCGGAATCAATAGGTGTGAGAAATTGGACAATTCAAGTTCAACGGCAGTTCGTTCCTAATTGGAGTGGTTGGTGTATTCCATACTTCTAACAATTGGATTTCACTCAAAACTCACCAAATGACTCCTCCCACCATATTATGATGTTGCCCAAGTTTTGGGCGCTCGATCCGAAATTAATAGGTGTTCCAAATTGGACAATTCAAGTTCAACGGCAGTTCGTTCCTAATTGGAGTGGTTGGTGTATTCCACACTTCTAGCAATTGGATTTCACTCAAAACTCACCAAATGACTCCTCCCACAGTATTATGATGTTGCACAGGTTTGGGGTTTGATCCGAAATCAATAGGTGTGGGAAATTGGACAATTCAAGTTCAACTGCAGTTCGTTCCTAATTGGAGTGGTTGGTGTATTCCATACTTCTAGCGATTGGATTTCACTCAAAACTCACCAAATGACTCCTCCCACCGTATTATGATGTTGCACAAATTTGGGGTTCCATCCGAAATCAATAGGTGTGAGAAATTGGACAATTCAAGTTCAACGGCAGTTCGTTCCTAATTGGAGTGGTTGGTGTATTCCATACTTCTAGCAATTGGATTTCACTCAAAACTCACCACATGACTCCTCCCACCATATTACGATGTTGCCCAAATTTTGGGTTCGATCCGAACTCAATAGGTGTGAGAAATTGGACAATTTAAGTTCAACGGCAGTTCATTCCTAATTGGAGTGGTTGGTGTATTCCATACTTCTAGCGATTGGATTGCACTCAAAACTCACCAAATGACTCCTCCCACCATATTATGATGTTGCCCATGTTTGGGGCTCGATCCGAAATCAATAAGTGTGAGAAATTGGACAATTCAAGTTCAACGGCAGTTCGTTCCTAATTGGAGTGGTTCGTGTATTCCATACTTCTAGCTATTGGATTTCACTCAAAACTCTCCAAATGAGTCCTCCCACCATATTATGATGTTGCCCAAGTTTTGGCTTCGATTCGAACTCAATAGGTGTGAGAAATTGGACAATTCAAGTTCAACGGCAGTTCGTTCCTAATTGGAGTGGTTGGTGTATTCCACACTTCTAGCAATTGGATTTCACTCAAAACTCACCAAATGACTCCTCCCACAGTATTATGATGTTGCACAGGTTTGGGGTTTGATCCGAAATCAATAGGTGTGGGAAATTGGACAATTCAAGTTCAACTGCAGTTCGTTCCTAATTGGAGTGGTTGGTGTATTCCATACTTCTAGCGATTGGATTTCACTCAAAACTCACCAAATGACTCCTCCCACCGTATTATGATGTTGCACAAATTTGGGGTTCAATCCGAAATCAATAGGTGTGAGAAATTGGACAATTCAAGTTCAACGGCAGTTCGTTCCTAATTGGAGTGGTTGGTGTATTCCATACCTCTAGCAATTGGATTTCACTCAAAACTCACCACATGACTCCTCCCACCATATTACGATGTTGCCCAAACTTTGGGTTCGATCCGAACTCAATAGGTGTGAGAAATTGGACAATTTAAGTTCAACGGCAGTTCATTCCTAATTGGAGTGGTTGGTGTATTCCATACTTCTAGCGATTGGATTTCACTCAAAACTCTCCAAATGACTCCTCCCACCATATTATGATGTTGCCCAAGTTTTGGCTTCGATTCGAACTCAATAGGTGTGAGAAATTGGACAATTCAAGTTCAACGGCAGTTCGTTCCTAATTGGAGTGGTTGGTGTATTCCATACTTCTAGCGATTGGATTTCACTCAAAACTCACCAAATGACTCCTCCCACCATATTATGATGTTGCCCAAGTTTTGGGCTCGATCCGAAATGAATAGGTGTTCCAAATTGGACAATTCAAGTTCAATGGCAGGTCTTTCCCAATTGGAGTGGTTGGTGTATTCCATACTTCTAGTGATTGGATTTCACTCAAAACTCACCAAATGACTTCTCCCACCATATTATGATGTTGCCCAAGTTTGGGGCTCGATCCGAAATCAATAGGTGTGAGAAATTGGACAATTCAAGTTCAACGGCAGTTCGTTCCTAATTGGAGTGGTTTGTGTATTCTATACTTCTAGCGATTGGATTTCACTCAAAACCCACCAAATGACTCCTCCCACCATATTATGATGTTTCCCAAGTTTTGGGCTCGATCCGAAATCAATAGGTGTTCCAAATTAGACAATTCAAGTTCAACGGCAGTTCGTTCCTGATTGGTGTGGTTGGAGTATTCCACACTTCTAGCAATTGGATTTCACTCAAAACTCACCAAATGACTCCTCCCACCATATTATGATGTTGCCCAAGTTTTGGGCTCGATCCGAAATCAATAGGTGTTCCAAATTGGACAATTCAAGTTCAACGGCAGTTCGTTCCTAATTGGAGTGGTTGGTGTATTCCATACTTCTAGCTATTGGA
The DNA here is from genome assembly GCF_965620075.1 of Prunus avium. Lineage (NCBI taxonomy): Eukaryota > Viridiplantae > Streptophyta > Magnoliopsida > Rosales > Rosaceae > Prunus > Prunus avium. The sequence goes on along the minus strand of NC_142291.1, from coordinate 17,425,153 downwards.
TTTCACTCAAAACTCACCAAATGACTCCTCCCACCATATTATGATGTTGCCCATGTTAGGGGCCCGATCCGAAATCAATAGGTGTGAGAAATTGGACAATTCAAGTGCAACGGCAGTTCGTTCCTAATTGAAGTGTTTGGTGTATTACATACTTCTAACGATTGGATTTCACTCAAAACTCACCAAATGACTCCTCCCTCCGTATTATGATGTTGCACAAATTTGGGGTTCCATCCGAAATCAATAGTTGTTCGAAATTGGACAATTCAAGTTCAACGGCAGTTCGTTCCTAATTGGAGTGGTTGGTGTATTCCACACTTCTAGCAATTGGATTTCACTCAAAACTCACCAAATGACTCCTCCCACAGTATTATGTTGTTGCACAGGTTTGGGGTTTGATCCGAAATCAATAGGTGTGGGAAATTGGACAATTCAAGTTCAACTGCAGTTCGTTCCTAATTGGAGTGGTTGGTGTATTCCATACTTCTAGCGATTGGATTTCACTCAAAACTCACCAAATGACTCCTCCCACCATATTATGATGTTGCCAAAGTCAGGGGTTCGATCCGAAATCAATAGGTGTGAGAAATTGGACAATTCAAGTTCAACGGCAGTTAGTTCCTAATTGGAGTGGTTTGTGTATTCTATACTTCTAGCGATTGGATTTCACTCAAAACCCACCAAATGACTCCTCCCACCATATTATGATGTTTCCCAAGTTTTGGGCTCGATCCGAAATCAATAGGTGTTCCAAATTAGACAATTCAAGTTCAACGGCAGTTCGTTCCTAATTGGAGTGGTTGGAGTATTCCACACTTCTAGCAATTGGATTTCACTCAAAACTCACCAAATGACTCCTCCCACCATATTCTGATGTTGCCCAAGTTTTGGGCTCGATCCGAAATCAATAGGTGTTCCAAATTGGACAATTCAAGTTCAACGGCAGTTCGTTCCTAATTGGAGTGGTTGGTGTATTCCATACTTCTAGCGATTGGATTTCACTCAAAACTCACCAAATGACTCCTCCCACCATATTATGATGTTGGCCATGTTAGGGGCCCGATCCGAAATCAATAGGTGTGAGAAATTGGACAATTCAAGTGCAACGACAGTTCGTTCCTAATTGAAGTGTTTGGTGTATTCCATACTTCTAGCGATTGGATTTCACGCAAAACTCACCAAATGACTCCTCCCACCATATTATGATGTTGCCCAAGTTGTGGGCTCGATCCGAAATCAATAGGTGTTCCAAATTGGGCAATTCAATTTCAACGGCAGTTCGTTCCGAATTGGAGTGGTTGGTGTATACCATACTTCTAGCGATTGGATTTCACTCAAAACTCACCAAATGACTCCTCCCACCATATTATGATGTTGCCCAAGTTTGGGGCTCGATCCGAAATCAATTGGTGTGAGAAATTGGACAATTCAAGTTCAACGGCAGTTCGTTCCTAATTGGAGTGGTTGGTGTATTCCATAATTCTAGCGATTGGATTTCACTCAAAACTCACCAAATGACTCCTCCCAGCATATTATAATGTTGCCCAAGTTTTGGGCTCGATCCGAAATCAATAGGTGTGCGAAATTGGTCAATTCAATTTCAACGACAGTTTTTTCCTAATTGGAATGGTTGGTGTATTCCATACTTCTAGCGTTTGGATTTCACTCAAAACTCACCAAATGACTCCTCCCACCATATTATGATGTTGAAGAAGTTTTGGGCTCGATCCGAAATCAATAGGTGTTCCAAATTGGACAATAAAAGTTCAACGGCGGTTCGTTTCTAATTGGAGTGGTTGGTGTATTCCATACTTCTAGCGATTGGATTTCACTCAAAACTCACCAAATGACCCCTCCCACCATATTATGATGTCGCCCAAGTTAGGGGCTCGATTCGAAATCAATAGGTGTGAGAAATTGGACAATTCAAGTTCAACGGCAGTTCGTTCCTAATTGGAGTGGTTGGTGTATTCCCTACTTCTAGCGAATGGATTTCACTCAAAACTCACCAAATAACGCCTCCCACCATATTAGGATGTTGCCCAAGTTTGGGGCTCGATCCGAAATCAATAGGTGTGAGAAATTGGACAATTCAAGTTCAACGGCAGTTCGTTCCTAATTGGAGTGGTTGGTGTATTCCATACTTCTAGGGATTGGATTTCACTCAAAACTCACCAAATGACTCCTCCCACGATATTATGATGTTACCCAAGTATTGGGCTCGATCCGAAATCAATAGGTGTGCGAAATTGGTCAATTCAATTTCAACGACAGTTTTTTCCTAATTGGAATGGTTGGTCTATTCCATACTTCTAGCGATTGGATTTCACTCAAAACTCGCCAAATGACTCCTCCCACCATATTATGATGTTGAACAAGTTTTGGGCTCGATCCGAAATCAATAGGTGTTCCAAATTGGACAATAAAAGTTCAACGGCGGTTCGTTCCTAATTGGAGTGGTTGGTGTATTCCATACTTATAGCGATTGGATTTCACTCAAAACTCACCAAATGACTCCTCCCACCATATTATGATGTCGCCCAAGTTAGGGGCTCGATCCGAAATCAATAGGTGTGAGAAATTGGACAATTCAATTTCAACGGCAGTTCGTTCCTAATTGGAGTGGTTGGTGTATTCCATACTTCTAAGGATTGGATTTCACTCAAAACTCACCAATTGACTCCACCCACCGTATTATGATGTTGCCCAAGTTTTGGGCTCGATCTGAAATCAATAGGTGTTCCAAATTGGACAATTCAGGTTCAACGGCAGTTCGTTCCTAGTTGGAGTGTTTGGTGTATTCCATACTTCTAGCGATTCGATTTCACTCGAAACACACCAAATGACTCCTCCCACCATATTATGATGTTGCCCAAGTTTTGGGCTCGATCCGTATTCAATAGGTGTTCGAAATTGGACAATTCAAGTTCAACGGCAGTTCGTTCCTAATTGGAGTGGTTGGTGTATTCCCTACTTCTAGCGAATGGATTTCACTCAAAACTCACCAAATAACGCCTCCCACCATATTAGGATGTTGCCCAAGTTTGGGGCTCGATCCGAAATCAATAGGTGTGAGAAATTGGACAATTCAAGTTCAACGGCAGTTCGTTCCTAATTGGAGTGGTTGGTGTATTCCATACTTCTAGGGATTGGATTTCACTCAAAACTCACCAAATGACTCCTCCCACGATATTATGATGTTACCCAAGTATTGGGCTCGATCCGAAATCAATAGGTGTGCGAAATTGGTCAATTCAATTTCAACGACAGTTTTTTCCTAATTGGAATGGTTGGTCTATTCCATACTTCTAGCGATTGGATTTCACTCAAAACTCACCAAATGACTCCTCCCACCATATTATGATGTCGCCCAAGTTAGGGGCTTGATCCGAAATCAATAGGTGTGAGAAATTGGACAATTCAAGTTCAACGGCAGTTCGTTCCTAATTGGAGTGGTTGGTGTATTCCATACTTCTAGGGATTGGATTTCACTAAAAACTCACCAAATGACTCCTCCCACCATATTATGATGTTGCCCAAGTTTTGGCCTCGATCCGAACACAATAGGTGTGAGAAATTGGACAATTTAAGTTCAACGGCAGTTCGTTCCTAATTGGAGTTGTTGGTGTATTCCATACTTCTAGCGATTGGATTTCACTCAAAACTCACCAAATGACTCCTCCCACCATAGTATGAAGTTGCCCAGGTTATCGGCTCGATCCGAAATCAATTGGTGTTCCAAATTCGACAATTCAAATTCAACGGCAGTTCGTTCCAAACTGGAGTGGTTGGTGTATTCCATACTTCTAGCGATTGGATTTCACTCAAAACTCACCAAATGACTCCTCCCACCATATTATGATGTTGCCCAAGTTTTGGGCTCGATCCGAAATCAATAGGTGTTCCAAATTGGACAATTCAAGTTCAACGGCAGTTCGTTCCTAATTGGAGTGGTTGGTGTATTCCATACTTCTAGCGATTGGATTTCACTCAAAACTCACCAAATGACTCCTACCACCGTATTATGTTGTTGCACAAGTTTGTGGTTCGATCCGAAATCAATAGGTGTGAGAAATTGGATAATTCAAGTTCGACGGCAGTTCGTTCCTAATGGCAGTGGTTGGTGTATTCCATACTTCTAGCGATTGGATTTCACTCAAAACTCACCAAATGACTCCTCCCACCATATTATGATGTTTCCCAAGTTTTGGGCTCGATCCGAAATCAATAGGTGTTCCCAATTGCACAATTCAAGTTCAACGGCAGTTCGTTCCTAATTGGAGTGGTTGGTGTATTCCATACTTCTAGCGAATGGATTTCACTCAAAACTCACCAAATGACTCCTCCCACCACATTATGATGTTTCCCAAGTTTTGGGCTCGATCCGAAATCAATAGGTGTCAGAAATTGGACAATTCAAGTTCAACGACAGTTCGTTCCTAATTGGAGTGGTTGGTGTATTCCATACTTCTAGCGATTGGATTTCACTCAAAACTCACCAAATGACTCGTCCCACCATATTATGATGTTGCCCAAGTTTGGGGCTCGATCCGAAATCAATAGGTGTGAGAAATTGGACAATTCAGGTTCAACGGCAGTTCGTTCCTAAATGGAGTGGTTGGTGTATTCCATACTTCTAGCGATTGGATTTCACTCAAAACTAACCAAATGACTCCTCCCACCATATTATGATGTTGCCCAAGTTTTGGGCTCGATCCGAAATTAATAGGTTTGAGAAATTGGACAATTCAAGTTCAACGGCAGTTCGTTCCTAATTGGAGGGGTTGGTGTATTCCATACTTCTAGCGATTGGAATTCACTCAAAACTCACCAAATGACTCCTCCCACCATATTATGATGTTGCCCAAGTTTTGGGCTCGATCCGTATTCAATAGGTGTTCCAAATTGGACAATTCAAGTTCAACGGCAGTTCGTTCCAAACTGGAGTGGTTGGTGTATTCCATACTTCTAGCGATTGGATTTCACTCAAAACTCACCAAATGACTCATCCCACCATATTATGATGTTGCCCAAGTTTTGGGCTCGATCCGAAATCAATAGGTGTTCGAAATTGGACAATTCAAGTTCAACGGCAGTTCGTTCCAAACTGGAGTGGTTGGTGTTTTCCATACTTCTAGCGATTGGATTTCACTCAAAACTCACCAAATGACTCCTCCCACCATATTATGATGTTGCCCAAGTTTGGGGCTCGATCCGAAATCAATAGGTGTGAGAAATTGGACAATTCAGGTTCAACGGCAGTTCGTTCCTAAATGGAGTGGTTGGTGTATTCCATACTTCTAGCGATTGGATTTCACTCAAAACAAACCAAATGACTCCTCCCTCCATATTATGATGTTGCCCAAGTTTTGGGCTCGATCCGAAATCAATAGGTGTGAGAAATTGGAAAATTCAAGTTCAACGGCAATTCGTTCCTAATTGTAGTGCTTGGTGTATTCCATACTTCTAGCGATTGGATTTCACTCAAAACTCACCAAATGACTCCTCCCACCGTATTATGATTTTGCCCAAGTTTTGGGCTCGATCCGAAATCAATAGGTGTGAGAAATTGGACAATTCAAGTTCAACGGCAGTTCGTTCCTAATCGGAGAGGTTGGTGTATTCCATACTTCTAGCGATTGGATTTCACTCAAAACTCACCAAATGACTCCTCCCACCATATTATGATGTTGCCCAAGTTTTGGGCTCGATCCGAAATCAATAGGTGTGAGAAATTGGACAATTCAAGTTCAACGGCAGTTCGTTCCTAATTGGAGTGGTTGGTGTATTCCATACTTCTAGGGATTGGATTTCACTAAAAACTCACCAAATGACTCCTCCCACCATATTATGATGTTGCCCAAGTTTTGGCCTCGATCCGAAATCAATAGGTGTGCGAAATTGGTCAATTCAATTTCAACGACAGTTTTTTCCTAATTGGAATGGTTGGTGTATTCCGTACTTCTAGCGATTGGATTTCACTCAAAACTCACCAAATGACTCCTCCCACCATATTATGATGTTGAACAAGTTTTGGGCTCGATCCGAAATCAATAGGTGTTCCAAATTAGACAATAAAAGTTCAACGGCGGTTCGTTCCTAATTGGAGTGGTTGGTGTATTCCATACTTCTAGCGATTGGATTTCACTCAAAACTCACCAAATGACTCCACCCACCATGTTATGATGTCGCCCAAGTTAGGGGCTCGATCCGAAATCAATAGGTGTGAGAAATTGGACAATTCAAGTTCAACGGCAGTTCGTTCCTAATTGGAGTGGTTGGTGTATTCCATACTTCTAGGGATTGGATTTCACTCAAAACTCACCAAATGACTCCTCCCACCATATTATGATGTTGCCCAAGTTTTGGGCTCGATCTGAAATCAATAGGTGTGAGAAATTGGACAATTCAAGTTCAACGGCAGTTCGTTCCTAATTGGAGTGGTTGGTGTATTCCATACTTCTAGGGATTGGATTTCACTAAAAACTCACCAAATGACTCCTCCCACCATATTATGATGTTGCCCAAGTTTTGGGCTCGATCCGTATTCAATAGGTGTTCCAAATTGGACAATTCAAGTTCAACGGCAGTTCGTTCCTAATTGGAGTGGTTGGTGTATTCCCTACTTCTAGCGAATGGATTTCACTCAAAACTCACCAAATGACTCCTCCCACCACATTATGATGTTGCCCAAGTTTTGGGCTCGATCCGAAATCAATAGGTGTGAGAAATTGGACAGTTCAAGTTCAACGACAGTTCGTTCCTAATTGGTGTGGTTGGTGTATTCCATACTTCTAGCGATTGGATTTCACTCAAAACTCACCAAATTACTCCTCCCACCATATTATGATGTCGCCCAAGTTAGGGGCTCGATCCGAAATCAATAGGTGTGAGAAATTGGACAATTCAAGTTCAACGGCAGTTCGTTCCTAATTGGAGTGGTTGGTGTATTCCATACTTCTAGCGATTGGAATTCACTCAAAACTCACCAAAGGACTCTTCCCACCATATTATGATGTTGCCCAAGTTTTGGGCTCGATCCAAAATCAATAGGTGTGAGAAATTGGACAATTCAAGTTCAGCGGCAGTTCGTTCCTAATTGGAGTGGTTGGTGTATTCCATACTTCTAGCGATTGGATTTCACTCAAAACTCACCAAATGACTCCTCCCACCATATTATGAAGTTGCCCAGGTTATCGGCTCGATCCGAAATCAATTGGTGTTCCAAATTCGACAATTCAAGTTCAACGGCAGTTCGTTCCAAACTGGAGTGGTTGGTGTATTCCATACTTCTAGCGATTGGATTTCACTCAAAACTCACCAAATGACTCCTCCCACCATATTATGATGTTGCCCAAGTTTTCGGCTCGATCCGAAATCAATAGGTGTTCCAAATTGGACAATTCAAGTTCAACGGCAGTTCGTTCCTAATTGGAGTGGTTGGTGTATTCCATACTTCTAGCGATTGGATTTCACTCAAAACTCACCAAATGACTCCTCCCACCATATTATGATGTTGCCCAAGTTTTGGCCTCGATCCGAAATCAATAGGTGTGCGAAATTGGTCAATTCAATTTCAACGACATTTTTTTCCTAATTGGAATGGTTGGTGTATTCCGTACTTCTAGCGATTGGATTTCACTCAAAACTCACCAAATGACTCCTCCCACCATATTATGATGTTGAACAAGTTTTGGGCTCGATCCGAAATCAATAGGTGTTCCAAATTAGACAATAAAAGTTCAACGGCGGTTCGTTCCAAATTGGAGTGGTTGGTGTATTCCATACTTCTAGCGATTGGATTTCACTCAAAACTCACCAAATGACTCCACCCACCATGTTATGATGTCGCCCAAGTTAGGGGCTCGATCCGAAATCAATAGGTGTGAGAAATTGGACAATTCAAGTTCAACGGCAGTTCGTTCCTAATTGGAGTGGTTGGTGTATTCCATACTTCTAGGGATTGGATTTCACTCAAAACTCACCAAATGACTCCTCCCACCATATTATGATGTTGCCCAAGTTTTGGGCTCGATCCGTATTCAATAGGTGTTCCAAATTGGACAATTCAAGTTCAACGGCAGTTCGTTCCTAATTGGAGTGGTTGGTGTATTCCCTACTTCTAGCGAATGGATTTCACTCAAAACTCACCAAATGACTCCTCCCACCACATTATGATGTTGCCCAAGTTTTGGGCTCGATCCGAAATCAATAGGTGTGAGAAATTGGACAGTTCAAGTTCAACGACAGTTCGTTCCTAATTGGTGTGGTTGGTGTATTCCATACTTCTAGCGATTGGATTTCACTCAAAACTCACCAAATTACTCGTCCCACCATATTATGATGTCGCCCAAGTTAGGGGCTCGATCCGAAATCAATAGGTGTGAGAAATTGGACAATTCAAGTTCAACGGCAGTTCGTTCCTAATTGGAGTGGTTGGTGTATTCCATACTTCTAGCGATTGGAATTCACTCAAAACTCACCAAAGGACTCTTCCCACCATATTATGATGTTGCCCAAGTTTTGGGCTCGATCCAAAATCAATAGGTGTGAGAAATTGGACAATTCAAGTTCAGCGGCAGTTCGTTCCTAATTGGAGTGGTTGGTGTATTCCATACTTCTAGCGATTGGATTTCACTCAAAACTCACCAAATGACTCCTCCCACCATATTATGAAGTTGCCCAGGTTATCGGCTCGATCCGAAATCAATTGGTGTTCCAAATTCGACAATTCAAGTTCAACGGCAGTTCGTTCCAAACTGGAGTGGTTGGTGTATTCCATACTTCTAGCGATTGGATTACACTCAAAACTCACCAAATGACTCCTCCCACCATATTATGATGTTGCCCAAGTTTTGGGCTCGATCCGAAATCAATAGGTGTTCCAAATTGGACAATTCAAGTTCAACGGCAGTTCGTTCCTAATTGGAGTGGTTGGTGTATTCCATACTTCTAGCGTTTGGATTTCACTCAAAACTCACCAAATGACTCCTCCCACCATATTATGATGTTGCCCAAGTTTTGGCCTCGATCCGAAATCAATAGGTGTGCGAAATTGGTCAATTCAATTTCAACGACATTTTTTTCCTAATTGGAATGGTTGGTGTATTCCGTACTTCTAGCGATTGGATTTCACTCAAAACTCACCAAATGACTCCTCCCACCATATTATGATGTTGAACAAGTTTTGGGCTCGATCCGAAATCAATAGGTGTTCCAAATTAGACAATAAAAGTTCAACGGCGGTTCGTTCCTAATTGGAGTGGTTGGTGTATTCCATACTTCTAGCGATTGGATTTCACTCAAAACTCACCAAATGACTCCACCCACCATGTTATGATGTCGCCCAGGTTAGGGGCTCGATCCGAAATCAATAGGTGTGAGAAATTGGACAACTCAAGTTCAACGGCAGTTCGTTCCTAATTGGAGTGGTTGGTGTATTCCATACTTCTAGGGATTGGATTTCACTCAAAACTCACCAAATGACTCCTCCCACCATATTATGATGTTGCCCAAGTTTTGGGCTCGATCCGTATTCAATAGGTGTTCCAAATTGGACAATTCAAGTTCAACGGCAGTTCGTTCCTAATTGGAGTGGTTGGTGTATTCCCTACTTCTAGCGAATGGATTTCACTCAAAACTCACCAAATGACTCCTCCCACCACATTATGATGTTGCCCAAGTTTTGGGCTCGATCCGAAATCAATAGGTGTGAGAAATTGGACAGTTCAAGTTCAACGACAGTTCGTTCCTAATTGGTGTGGTTGGTGTATTCCATACTTCTAGCGATTGGATTTCACTCAAAACTCACCAAATTACTCCTCCCACCATATTATGATGTCGCCCAAGTTAGGGGCTCGATCCGAAATCAATAGGTGTGAGAAATTGGACAATTCAAGTTCAACGGCAGTTCGTTCCTAATTGGAGTGGTTGGTGTATTCCATACTTCTAGCGATTGGAATTCACTCAAAACTCACCAAAGGACTCTTCCCACCATATTATGATGTTGCCCAAGTTTTGGGCTCGATCCAAAATCAATAGGTGTGAGAAATTGGACAATTCAAGTTCAGCGGCAGTTCGTTCCTAATTGGAGTGGTTGGTGTATTCCATACTTCTAGCGATTGGATTTCACTCAAAACTCACCAAATGACTCCTCCCACCATATTATGAAGTTGCCCAGGTTATCGGCTCGATCCGAAATCAATTGGTGTTCCAAATTCGACAATTCAAGTTCAACGGCAGTTCGTTCCAAACTGGAGTGGTTGGTGTATTCCATACTTCTAGCGATTGGATTACACTCAAAACTCACCAAATGACTCCTCCCACCATATTATGATGTTGCCCAAGTTTTGGGCTCGATCCGAAATCAATAGGTGTTCCAAATTGGACAATTCAAGTTCGACGGCAGTTCGTTCCTAATTGGAGTGGTTGGTGTATTCCATACTTCTAGCGATTGGATTTCACTCAAAACTCACCAAATGACTCCTCCCACCGTATTATGTTGTTGCACAAGTTTGGGGTTCGATCCGAAATCAATAGGTGTGAGAAATTGGATAATTCAAGTTCGACGGCAGTTCGTTCCTAATGGCAGTGGTTGGTGTATTCCATACTTCTAGCGATTGGATTTCACTCAAAACTCACCAAATGACTCCTCCCACCATATTATGATGTTTCCCAAGTTTTGGGCTCGATCCGAAATCAATAGGTGTTCCCAATTGCACAATTCAAGTTCAACGGCAGTTCGTTCCTAATTGGAGTGGTTGGTGTATTCCATACTTCTAGCGAATGGATTTCACTCAAAACTCACCAAATGACTCCTCCCACCACATTATGATGTTTCCCAAATTTTGGGCTCGATCCGAAATCAATAGGTGTGAGAAATTGGACAATTCAAGTTCAACGACAGTTCGTTCCTAATTGGAGTGGTTGGTGTATTCCATACTTCTAGCGATTGGATTTCACTCAAAACTCACCAAATGACTCGTCCCACCATATTATGATGTTGCCCAAGTTTGGGGCTCGATCCGAAATCAATAGGTGTGACAAATTGGACAATTCAGGTTCAACGGCAGTTCGTTCCTAAATGGAGTGGTTGGTGTATTCCATACTTCTAGCGATTGGATTTCACTCAAAACTAACCAAATGACTCCTCCCACCATATTATGATGTTGCCCAAGTTTTGGGCTCCATCCGAAATTAATAGGTTTGAGAAATTGGACAATTCAAGTTCAACGGCAGTTCGTTCCTAATTGGAGGGGTTGGTGTATTCCATACTTCTAGCATTGGAATTCACTCAAAACTCACCAAATGACTCCTCCCACCATATTATGATGTTGCCCAAGTTTTGGGCTCGATCCGTATTCAATAGGTGTTCCAAATTGGACAATTCAAGTTCAATGGCAGTTCGTTCCTAATTGGAGTGGTTGGTGTATTCCATACTTCTAGAGATTGGATTTCACTCAAAACTCACCAAATGACTCCTCCCGCCATATTATGATGTTGCCCAAGTTTTGGGCTCGATCCGAACTCAATAGGTGTGAGAAATTGGACAATTTAAGTTCAACGACAGTTCGTAACTAACTGGAGTGGTTGGTGTATTCCGTACTTCTAGCGATTGGATTTCACTCAAAACTCACCAAATGACTCCTCCCATCATATTATGATGTTGCACAAGTTTAGGGTTCCATACGAAATCAATAGGTGTGAGAAATTGGACAATTCAAGTTCAACGGCAGTTCGTTCCTAATTGGAGTGGTTGGTGTATTCCATACTTCTACCGATTGGATTTCACTCAAAACTCACCAAATTACTCCTCCCATCATATTATGATGTTGCACAAGTTCGGGGTTCCATACGAAATCAATAGGTGTGATAAATTGGACAATTCAGGTTCAACGGCAGTTCGTTCCTAATTGGAGTGGTTGGTGTATTCCATACTTCTAGCGATTGGATTTCACTCAAAACTCACCAAATGACTCCTCCCGCCATATTATGATGTTGCCCAAGTTTTGGGCTCGATCCAAAATCAATAGGTATGAGAAATTGGACAATTCAAGTTCAAAGACAGTTCGTTCCTAATTGGAGTGGTTGGTGTATTCCATACTTCTAGCGATTGGATTTCACTCAAAACTCACCAAATGACTCCTCCCGCCATATTATGATGTTGCCTAAGTTTTGGGCTCGATCCGAACTCAATAGGTGTGAGAAATTGGACAATTTAAGTTCAATGGCAGTTCGTTCCTAACTGGAGTGGTTGGTGTATTCCATACTTCTAGCGATTGGATTTCACTCAAAACTCACCAAATGACTCCTCCCATCATATTATGTTGTTGCACAAGTTTGGGGTTCCATACGAAATCAATAGGTGTTCCACATTGGTCGATTCAGGTTCAACGGCAGTTCGTTTCTAATTGGAGTGGTTGGTATATTCCATACTTCTAGCGATTGGATTTCACTCAAAACTCCCCAAATGACTCCTCCCACCATATTATGATGTTGCCCAAGTTTGGGGCTCGATCCGAAATCAATAGGTGTGAGAAATTGGACAATTCAAGTTCAACGGCATTTCGTTCCTAATTGGAGTGGTTGGTGTATTCCATACTTCTAGCGATTGGATTTCACTCACAACTCACCAAATGACTCCGCCCACCATATTATGATGTTGCCCAAGTTTGGGGCTCGATCCGAAATCAATAGGTGTGAGAAATTGGACAATTCAAGTTGAACGGCATTTCGTTCCTAATTGGAGTGGTTGGTGTATTCCATAGTTCTAGCGATTGGATTTCACTCAAAACTCACCAAATGACTCCTCCCACCATATTATGATGTTTCCCAAGTTTTGGGCACGATCCGAAATCAATAGGTGTTCGAAATTGGACAATTCAAGTTCAACGGCAGTTCGTTCCTAATTGGAGTGGTTGGTGTATTCCATACTTCAAGCGATTGGATTTCACTCAAAACTCACCAAATGACTCCTCCCACCATATTATGTTGTTGCCCAAGTTTTGGGCTCGATCCGCAATCAATAGGTGTTCGAAATTGTACAATTCAATTTCAACGGCAGTTCGTTCCTAATTGGAGTGGTTGGTGTATTCCATACTTCTAGCGATTGGATTTCACTCAAAACTCACCAAATGACTCCTCCCACCATATTATGATGTTGCCCAAGTTTCGGGCTCGATCCGCAATCAATTGGTGTGCGAAATTGGACAATTCAAGTTCAACGGCAGTTCGTTCCTAATTGGAGTGGTTGGTGTATTCCATACTTCTAGCGATTGGATTTCACTCAAAACTCACCAAATGACTCCTCCCGCCATATTATGTTGTTGCCCAAGTTTGGCGATCGATCCGAAATCAATAGATGTGAGAAATTGGACAATTGAAGTTCAACGGAAGTTCGTTCCTAATTGGAGTGGTTAGTGTATTCCATACTTCTAGCGATTCGATTTCACTCAAAACTCACCAAGTGACTCCTCCCACCATATTATGATGTTGCCCAAGTTTTGGTCTCGAACCGAAATCAATAGGTGTTCCAAATTAGACAATTCAAGTTCAACGGCAGTTCGTTCCTAACTGGAGTGGTTGGTGTATTCCATACTTCAAGCGATTGGATTTCACTCAAAACTCACCAAATGACTCCTCCCACCATATTATGATGTTGCCCAAGTTTGGGGCTCGATCCGAAATCAATAGGTGTGAGAAATTGGACAATTCATGTTCAACGGCAGTTCTTTCCTAATTGGAGTGGTTGGTGTATTCCATACTCCTAGCGATTGGATTTCACACAAAACTAACTAAATGACTCCTCCCACCATATTATGTTGTTGCCCAAGTTTGGGGCTCGATCCGAAATCAATAGGTGTTCCAAATTAGACAATTCAAGTTCAACGGCAGTTCGTTCCTAATTGGAGTGGTTGGTGTATTCCATACTTCTAGCGAATGGATGTCACTCAAAACTCACGAAACGACTCCTCCGACCATATTATGATGTTGCCCAAGTTTTGGTCTCGATCCGAAATCAATAGGTGTTCCAGATTGGACAATTCAAGTTCAACGGCAGTTCGTTCCTAATAGGAGTGGTTGGTGTATTCCATACTTCTAGCGATTGGATTTCACTCAAAACGCACCAAATGACTCCTCCCACCATATTATGATGTTGCCCAAGTTTGGGGCTCGATCCGAAATTAATAGGTGTGAGAAATTGGACAGTTCAAATTCAACGGCAGTTCGTTCCTAATTGGAGTGGTTGGTGTATTCCATACTTCTAGCGATTGGATTTCACTCAAAACTCACCAAATGACTCCTCCCACCATATTATGATGTTGCCCAAGTTTTGGGCTCGATCCGAACTCAATAGGTTTGAGAAATTGGACAATTTAAGTTCAATGGCAGTTCGTTCCTAATTGGAGTTGTAGGTGTATTCCGTACTTCTAGCGATTGGATTTCACTCAAAACTCACCAAATGACTCCTCCCACCATATTATGATGTTGCACAAGTTTGGGGTTCCATACGAAATCAATAGGTATGAGAAATTGGACAATTCAGGTTCAACGGCAGTTCGTTCCTAATTGGAGTGGTTGGTGTATTCCATACTTCTAGCGATTGGATTTCGCTCAAAACTCACTAAATGACTCCTCCCACCATATTATGATGTTGCCCAAGTTTTGGTCGCGATCCGAAAGCAATATGTGTTCCAAATTGGACAATTCAAGTTCAACGGCAGTTCTTTCCTAATTGGAGTGGTTGGTGTATTCCATACTTCTAGCGATTGGATTTCACTCAAAACTCTCCAAATGACTCCTCCCACCATATTATGATGTTGCCCAAGTTTTGGGCTCGATCCGAACTCAATAGGTGTGAGAAATTGGACAATTTAAGTTCAATGGCAGTTCGTTCCTAATTGGAGTTGTTGGTGTATTCCGTACTTCTAGCGATTGGATTTCACTCAAAACTCACCAAATGACTCCTCCCACCATATTATGATGTTGCCCAAGTTTTGGGCCCGATCCGAAATCAATAGGTGTGAGAAATTGGACAATTCAAGTTCAACGGCAGTTCGTTCCAAATTGGAGTGGTTGGTGTATTCCATACTTCTAGCGATTGGATTTCACTCAAAACTCACTGCATGACTCCTCCCTCCATATTATGATGTTGCCCAAGTTTTGGTCTCGATCCGAAATCAATAGGTGTTCCAAATTAGACAATTCAAGTTCAACGGCAGTTCGTTCCTAATTGAAGTTGTTGGTGTATTCCATACTTCTAGCGATTGGATTTCACTCAAAACTCACCAAATGACTCCTCCCACCATATTATGATGTTGCCCGAGTTTTGGGCTCGATCCGAAATCAATAGGTGTCGGAAATTGGACAATTCAAGTTCAACGGTAGTTCGTTCCTAATTGAAATGGTTGGTGTATTCCACACTTCTAGCGATTGGATTTCACTCAAAACTCACCAAATGGCTCCTCCCACCATATTATGATGTTGCACAAGTTTGGGGTTCCATACGAAATCAATAGGTGTGAGAAATTGGACAATTCAGGTTCAACGGCAGTTCGTTCCTAATTGGAGTGGTTGGTGTATTCCATACTTCTAGCGATTGGATTTCACTCAAAACTCACTAAATGACTCCTCCCTCCATATTATGATGTTGCCAAAGTTTTGGTCGCGATCCGAAATCAATAAGTGTTCCAAATTGGACAATTCAAGTTCAACGGCAGTTCGTTCCTAATTGGAGTGGTTGGTGTATTCCATACTTCTAGCGATTGGATTTCACTCAAAACTCACCAAATGACTCCTCCCACCATATTATGATGTTGCCCAAGTTTTGGGCTCGATCCGAACTCAATAGGTGTGAGAAATTGGACAATTTAAGTTCAATGGCAGTTCGTTCCTAATTGGAGTTGTTGGTGTATTCCGTACTTCTAGCGATTGGATTTCACTCAAAACTCACCAAATGACTCCTCCCACCATATTATGATGTTGCACAAGTTTGGGGTTCCATACGAAATCAATAGGTGTGAGAAATTGGACAATTCAGGTTCAACGGCAGTTCGTTCCTAATTGGAGTGGTTGGTGTATTCCGTACTTCTAGCGATTGGATTTCACCCAAAACTCACCAAATGACTCCTCCCACCATATTATGATGTTGCGCAAGTTTGGGGTTCCATACGAAATCAATAGGTGTGAGAAATTGGACAATTCAGGTTCAACGGCAGTTCGTTCCTAATTGGAGTGGTTGGTGTATTCCATACTTCTAGCGATTGGATTTCACTCAAAACTCACTAAATGACTCCTCCCACCATATTATGATGTTGCCCAAGTTTTGGTCGCGATCCGAAATCAATATGTGTTCCAAATTGGACAATTCAAGTTCAACGGCAGTTCGTTCCTAATTGGAGTGGTTGGTGTATTCCATACTTCTAGCGATTGGATTTCACTCAAAACTCACCAAATGACTCCTCCCACCATATTATGATGTTGCCCAAGTTTTGGGCTCGATCCGAACTCAATAGGTGTGAGAAATTGGACAATTTAAGTTCAATCGCAGTTCGTTCCTAATTGGAGTTGTTGGTGTATTCCGTACTTCTAGCGATTGGATTTCACTCAAAACTCACTGCATGACTCCTCCCTCCATATTATGATGTTGCCCAAGTTTTGGTCTCGATCCGAAATCAATAGGTGTTCCAAATTAGACAATTCAAGTTCAACGGCAGTTCGTTCCTAATTGAAGTTGTTGGTGTATTCCATACTTCTAGCGATTGGATTTCACTCAAAACTCACCAAATGACTCCTCCCACCATATTATGATGTTGCCCGAGTTTTGGGCTCGATCCGAAATCAATAGGTGTCGGAAATTGGACAATTCAAGTTCAACGGTAGTTCGTTCCTAATTGAAATGGTTGGTGCATTCCACACTTCTAGCGATTGGATTTCACTCAAAACTCACCAAATGGCTCCTCCCACCATATTATGATGTTGCACAAGTTTGGGGTTCCATACGAAATCAATAGGTGTGAGAAATTGGACAATTCAGGTTCAACGGCAGTTCGTTCCTAATTGGAGTGGTTGGTGTATTCCATACTTCTAGCGATTGGATTTCACTCAAAACTCACTAAATGACTCCTCCCTCCATATTATGATGTTGCCCAAGTTTTGGTCGCGATCCGAAATCAATAAGTGTTCCAAATTGGACAATTCAAGTTCAACGGCAGTTCGTTCCTAATTGGAGTGGTTGGTGTATTCCATACTTCTAGCGATTGGATTTCACTCAAAACTCACCAAATGACTCCTCCCACCATATTATGATGTTGCCCAAGTTTTGGGCTCGATCCGAACTCAATAGGTGTGAGAAATTGGACAATTTAAGTTCAATGGCAGTTCGTTCCTAATTGGAGTTGTTGGTGTATTCCGTACTTCTAGCGATTGGATTTCACTCAAAACTCACCAAATGACTCCTCCCACCATATTATGATGTTGCACAAGTTTGGGGTTCCATACGAAATCAATAGGTGTGAGAAATTGGACAATTCAGGTTCAACGGCAGTTCGTTCCTAATTGGAGTGGTTGGTGTATTCCGTACTTCTAGCGATTGGATTTCACCCAAAACTCACCAAATGACTCCTCCCACCATATTATGATGTTGCGCAAGTTTGGGGTTCCATACGAAATCAATAGGTGTGAGAAATTGGACAATTCAGGTTCAACGGCAGTTCGTTCCTAATTGGAGTGGTTGGTGTATTCCATACTTCTAGCGATTGGATTTCACTCAAAACTCACTAAATGACTCCTCCCACCATATTATGATGTTGCCCAAGTTTTGGTCGCGATCCGAAATCAATATGTGTTCCAAATTGGACAATTCAAGTTCAACGGCAGTTCGTTCCTAATTGGAGTGGTTGGTGTATTCCATACTTCTAGCGATTGGATTTCACTCAAAACTCACCAAATGACTCCTCCCACCATATTATGATGTTGCCCAAGTTTTGGGCTCGATCCGAACTCAATAGGTGTGAGAAATTGGACAATTTAAGTTCAATCGCAGTTCGTTCCTAATTGGAGTTGTTGGTGTATTCCGTACTTCTAGCGATTGGATTTCACTGAAAACTCACCAAATGACTCCTCCCACCATATTATGATGTTGCCCAAGTTTTGGGCTCGATCCGAAATCAATAGGTGTGAGAAATTGGACAATTCAAGTTCAACGGCAGTTCGTTCGAAATTGGAGTGGTTGGTGTATTCCATACTTCTAGCGATTGGATTTCACTCAAAACTCACTGCATGACTCCTCCCACCATATTATGATGTTGCCCAAGTTTTGGTCTCAATCCGAAATCAATAGGTGTTCCAAATTAGACAATTCAAGTTCAACGGCAGTTCGTTCCTAATTGGAGTTGTTGGTGTATTCCATACTTCTAGCGATTGGATTTCACTCAAAACTAACGAAATGACTCCTCCCACCATATTATGATGTTGCCCAAGTTTTGGGCTCGATCCAAAATCAATAGGTGTGAGAAATTGCACAATTCAAGTTCAACGGCAGTTCGTTCCTAATTGGAGTGGTTGGTGTATTCCATACTTCTAGCGATTGGATTTCACTCAAAACTCACGAAATGACTCCTCCCATCATATTATGATGTTGCACAAGTTTGGGGTTCTGTACGAAATCAATAGGTGTTCCAAATTGGACAATTCAGGTTCAACGGCAGTTCATTCCTAATTGGAGTGGTTGGTGTATTCCATACTTCTAGCGATTGGATTTCACTCAAAACTCACCAAAGGACTCCTCCCACCATATTATGTTGTTGCCCAAGTTAGGGGCTCGATCCGAAATCAATAGGTGTGAGAAATTGGACAATTCAAGTTCAACGGCAGTTCGTTCCTAATTGGAGTGGTTGGTGTATTCCGTACTTCTAGCGATTGGATTTCACTCAAAACTCACCAAATGACTCCTCCCACCATATTATGATGTTGCCCAAGTTTTGGGCTCGATCCGAAATCAATAGGTGTGAGAAATTGAACAATTCAAGTTCAACGGCAGTTCATTCCTAATTGGAGTGGTTGTTGTATTCCAGACTTCTAGTGATTGGATTTCCCTCAAAACTCACCAAATGACTCCTCCCACCATATTATGATGTTGCCCAAGTTTTGCGCTCGATCGGAAATCAATAGGTGTTCAAAATTGGACAATTCAAGTTCAACGGCAGTTCATTCCTAATTGGAGTGGTTGTTGTATTCCAGACTTCTAGTGATTGGATTTCCCTCAAAACCCACCAAATGACTCCTCCCACCATAATATGATGTTGCCCAAGTTTTACGCTCGATCCGAATTCAATAGGTGTTCCAAATTGGACAATTCAAGTTCAACGGCAGTTCATTCCTAATTGGAGTGGTTGTTGTATTCCAGACTTCTAGTGATTGGATTTCACTCAAAACTCGCCAAATGACTCCTCCCACCATATTATGATGTTGCCCAAGTTTTGGGCTCGATCCGAAATCAATAGGTGTTCCAAATTGGACAATTCAAGTTCAACGGCAGTTCGTTCCTAATTGGAGTGGTTGGTGTATTCCATACTTCTAGCGATTGGATTTCACTCAAAACTCACCAAATGACTCCTCCCACCATATTATGATGTTGCCCAAGTTTTGGGCTCGATACGAACACAATAGGTGTGAGAAATTGGACAATTTAAGTTCAACGGCAGTTCGTTCCTAATTGGAGTTGTTTGTGTATTCCATACTTCTAGCGATTGGATTTCACTCAAAACTCACCAAATGACTACTCCCACCATATTATGATGTTGCACAAGTTTGCGGTTCCATCCGAAATCAATAGGTGTGAGAAATTGGACAATTCAAGTTCAACGGCAGTTCGTTCCTAATTGGAGTGCTTGGTGTATTACATAGTTCTAGCGATTGGATTTCATTCAAAACTCACCAAATGACTCCTCCCACCATATTTTGATGTTGCCCAAGTTTTGGTCTCGATCCGAAATCAATAGGTGTTCCAAATTAGACAATTCAAGTTCAACGGCAGTTCGTTCCTAATTGTAGTGGTTGGTGTATTCCATACTTCTAGCGATTGGATTTCACTAAAAACTCACGAAATGACTCCTCCCATCATATTATGATGTTGCCCAAGTTAGGGGTTTGATCCGAAATCAATTGGTGTGAGAAATTGGACAATTCAAGTTCAACGGCAGTTCGTTCCTAATTGGAGTGGTTGGTGTATTCCATACTTCTCGCGATTGGATTTCACTTAAAACTCACCAAATGACTCCTCCCACCACATTATGATGTTGCCCAAGTTTTGGGCTCGATCCGAAATCAATAGGTGTTCCAAATTGGACAATTCAAGTTCAACGGCAGTTCGTTCCTAATTGGAGTTGTTGGTGTATTCCATACTTCTAGCGATTGTATTTCACTCAAAACTCACCAATTGACTCCTCCCACCATATTACGATGTTGCCCAAGTTTTGGGCTCGATCCGAAATCAATAGGTGTTCCAAATTGGACAATTCAAGTTCAACGGCAGTTCGTTCCTAATTGGAGTGGTTGGTGTATTCCATACTTCTCGCGATTGGATTTCACTTAAAACTCACCAAATGACTCCTCCCACCACATTATGATGTTGCCCAAGTTTTGGGCTCGATCCGAAATCAATAGGTGTTCCAAATTGGACAATTCAAGTTCAACGGCAGTTCGTTCCTAATTGGAGTTGTTGGTGTATTCCATACTTCTAGTGATTGGATTTCACTCAAAACTCACCAAATGACTCCTCCCACCATATTATGATGTTGCCCAAGTTTTCGGCTCGATCCGAAATCAACAGGTGTGAGAAATTGGACAATTTCAGTTCAACGCCGGTTCGTTCCTAATTGTAGTGGTTGGTGTATTCCATACTTCTAGCGATTGGATTTCACTCAAAACTCATGAAATGACTCCTCCCATCATATTATGGTGTTGCACAAGTTTGGGGTTCCATACGAAATCAATAGGTGTGAGGAATTGGACAATTCAGGTTCAACGGCAGTTCGTTCCTAATTGGAGTGGTTGGTGTATTCCATACTTCTAGCGATTGGATTTCACTCAAAACTCACCAAATGACTCCTCCCACCATATTATGATGTTGCCCAAGTTTTGGGCTCGATCCGAAATCAGTAGGTGTGAGAAATTGGACAATTCCAGTTCAACGGCAGTTCGTTCCTAATTGGAGTGGTTGCTGTATTCCATACTTCTAGCGATTGGATTTCACTCAAAACTCACCAAATGACTCCTACCAACATATTATGATGTTGCCCAAGTTTTGGGCTCGATCTGAAATCAATAGGTGCGAGAAATTGGACAATTCAAGTTCAACGGCAGTTCGTTCCTAATTGGAGTGGTTGGTGTATTCCATACTTCTAGCAATTGGATTTCACTCAAAACTCACCAAATGACTCCTCCCACCATATTATGATGTTGCCCAAGTTTTGGGCTCGATCCGAAATCAATAGGTGTTCCAAATTGGACAATTCAAGTTCAACGGCAGTTCGTTCCTAATTGGAGTGGTTGGTGTATTCCATACTTCTAGCGATTGGATTTCACTCAAAACTCACCAAATGACTCCTCCCACCATATTATGATGTTGCCCAAGTTTTGGGCTCGATCCGAAATCAATAGGTGTGACAAATTGGACAATTCAAGTTCAACGGCAGTTCGTTCCTAATTGGAGTGGTTGGTGTATTCCATACTTCTAGCGATTGGATTTCACTCAAAACTCACCAAATGACTCCTCCCACCATATTATGATGTTGCCCAAGTTTTGGGCTCGATCCGAAATCTATAGGTGTGAGAAATGGGACAATTCAAGTTCAACGGCAGCTCGTTCCTAATTGGAGTGGTTGGTGTATTCCATACTTCTAGCGATTGGATTTCACTCAAAACTCACTGCATGACTCCTCCCACCATATTATGATGTTGCCCAAGTTTTGGTCTCGATCCGAAATCAATAGGTGTTCCAAATTGGACAATTCAAGTTCAACGGCAGTTCGTTCCTAATTGGAGTGGTTGGTGTATTCCATACGTCTAGCGATTGGATTTCACTCAAAACTCACCAAATGACTCCGCCCACCATATTATGATGTTGCCCAAGTTTTGGGCTCGATCTGAAATCAATAGGTGTAAGAAATTGGACAATTCAAGTTCAACGGCAGTTCGTTCCTAATTGGGATGGTTGGTATAGTCCATACTTCTACCGATTGGGTTTCACTCAAACCTCACCAAATGACTACTCCCACAATATTATGATGTTGCCCAAGTTTGGGGCTCGATCCGAAATCAATAGGTGTTCCAAATTGGACAATTCAAGTTCAACGGCAGTTCGTTCCTAATTGGAGTGGTTGGTGTATTCCATACTTCTAGCGATTGGATTTCACTCAAAACTCACCAAATGACTCCTCCCACCATATTATGATGTTGCCCAAGTTAGGGGCTCGATACGAAATCAATAGGTGTGAGAAATTGCACAATTCAAGTTCAACGGCAGTTCGTTCCTAATTGGAGTGGTTGGTGTATTCCATACTTCTAGCGATTGGATTTCACTCAAAACTCACGAAATGACTCCTCCCATCATATTATGATGTTGCACAAGTTTGGGGTTCCATACGAAATCAATAGGTGTTCCAAATTGGACAATTCAGGTTCAACGGCAGTTCGTTCCTAATTGGAGTGGTTGGTGTATTCCATACTTCTAGCGATTGGATTTCACTCAAAACTCACCAAATGACTCCTCCCACCATATTATGATGTTGCCCAAGTTAGGGGGTCGATCCGAAATAAATAGGTGTGAGAAATTGGACAATTCAAAATCAACGGCAGTTCGTTCCTATTTGGAGTGGTTGGTGTATTCCATACTTCTAGCGATTGGATTTCACTCAAAACTCACTAAATGACTCCTCCCACCATATTATGATGTTGCCCAAGTTAGGGGCTCGATCCGAAATCAATAGGTGTGAGAAATTGGACAATTCAAGTTCAACGGCAGTTCGTTCCTAATTGGAATGGTTGGTGTATTCCACACTTCTAACGATTGGATTTCACTCAAAACTCACCAAATGACTCCTCCCTACATATTATGATGTTGCCCACGTTTTGGGCTCGATCTGAAATCAATAGGTGTGAGAAATTGGACAATCCAAGTTCAACGGCAGTTCGTTCCTAATTGGGATGGTTGGTATATTCCATACTTCTACCGATTGGATTTCACTCAAACCTCACCAAATGACTACTCCCACTATATTATGTTGTTGCCCAAGTTTAGGGCTCGATCCGAAATCAATAGGTGTGAGAAATTGAACAATTCAAGTTCAACGGCAGTTCGTTCCTAATTGTAGTGGTTGGTGTATTCCATACTTCTAGCGATTGGATTTCACTCAAAACTCACCAAATGACTCCTCCCACCATATTACGATGTTGCCCAAGTTTTGGGCCCGATCCGAAATCAATAGGTGTTCCAAATTGGACAATTCAAGTTCAACGGCAGTTCGTTCCTAATTGGAGTGGTTGGTGTATTCCATACCTCTAGCGATTGGATTTCACTCAAAACCCACGAAATGACTCCTCCCATCATATTATGATGTTGCACAAGTTTGGGGTTCCATACGAAATCAATAGGTGTGAGAAATTGGACAATTCAGGTTCAACGGCAGTTCGTTCCTAATTGGAGTGGTTGGCGTATTCCATACTTCAAGCGATTGGATTTCACTCAAAACTCACCAAATGACTCCTCCCACCATATTATGATGTTGCCCAAGTTTTGGGCTCGATCCGAAATCAATAGGTGTTCCAAATTGGACAATTCAAGTTCAACGGCAGTTCGTTCCTAATTGGAGTGGTTGGTGTATTCCATACTTCTAGCGATTGGATTTCACTCAAAACTCACTAAATGACTCCTCCCACCATATTATGATGTTGCACAAGTTTTGGTCTCGATCCGAAATCAATAGGTGTGAGAAATTGGACAATTCAAGTTCAACGGCAGTTTGTTCCTAATTGGAGTGGTTGGTGTATTCCATACTTCTAGCGATTGGATTTCACTCAAAACTCACCAAATGACTCCTCCCACCATATTACGATGTTGCCCAAGTTTTGGGCTCGATCCAAAATCAATAGGTGTTCCAAATTGGACAATTCAAGTTCAACGGAAGTTCGTTCCTAATTGGAGTGGTTGGTGTATTCCATACTTCTCGCGATTGGATTTCACTCAAAACTCACCAAATGACTCCTCCCCACATATTACGATGTTGCCCAAGTTTTGGGCTCGATCCGAAATCAATAGGTGTGAGAAATTGAACAATTCAAGTTCAACGGCAGTTCGTTCCTAATTGTAGTGGTTCGTGTATTCCATACTTCTAGCGATTGGATTTCACTCAAAACTCACCAAATGACTCCTCCCACCATATTACGATGTTGCCCAAGTTTTGGGCTCGATCCGAAATCAATAGGTGTTCCAAATTGGACAATTCAAGTTCAACGGCAGTTCGTTCCTAATTGGAGTGGTGGGTGTATTCCATACCTCTAGCGATTGGATTTCACTCAAAACTCACGAAATGACTCCTCCCATCATATTTTGATGTTGCACAAGTTTGGGGTTCCATACGAAATCAATAGGTGTGAGAAATTGGACAATTCAGGTTCAACGGCAGTTCGTTCCTAATTGGAGTGGTTGGTGTATTCCATACTTCAAGCGATTGGATTTCACTCAAAACTCACCAAATGACTCCTCCCACCATATTATGATGTTGCCCAAGTTTTGGACTCGATCCGAAATCAATAGGTTTTCCGAATTGGACAATTCAAGTTCAACGGCAGTTCGTTCCTAATTGGAGTGGTTGGTGTATTCCATACTTCTAGCGATTGGATTTCACTCAAAACTCACTAAATGACTCCTCCCACCATATTATGATGTTGCCCAAGTTTTGGTCTCGATCCGAAATCAATAGGTGTGAGAAATTGGACAATTCAAGTTCAACGGCAGTTCGTTCCTAATTGGAGTGATGGGTCAATTCCATACTTCTAGCGATTGGATTTCACTCAAAACTCACCAAATGACTCCTCCCAACATATTATGTTGTTGCCCAGGTTTTGGGCTCGATCCGAAATCAATAGGTGTGAGAAATTGAACAATTCAAGTTCAACGGCAGTTCGTTCCTAATTGGAGTGGTTGGTGTATTCCATACTTCTAGCGATTGGATTTCACTCAAAACTCACCAAATGACTCTTCCCACCATATTATGATGTTGCCCAAGTTTTGGGCTCGATCCGAAATCAACAAGTGTGAGAAATTGGACAATTCAAGTTCAACGGCAGTTCGTTCCTAATTGGAGTGGTGGGTCTGTTCCATACTTCTAGCGATTGGATTTCACTCAAAACTCCCCAAATGACTCCTCCCAACATATTATGTTGTTGCCCAAGTTTTGGGCTCGATCCGAAATCAACAAGTGTGAGAAATTGGACAACTCAAGTTCAACGGCAGTTCGTTCCTAATTGGAGTGGTGGGTCTATTCCATACTTCTAGCGATTGGATTTCACTCAAAACTCACTAAATGACTCCTCCCACCATATTATGATGTTGCCCAAGTTTTGGGCTTGATCCGAAATCAATAGGTGTTCCAAATTGGAGAATTCAAGTTCAACGGCAGTTCGTTCCTAATTGGAGTGGTCGGTGTATTCCATACTTCTAGCGATTGGATTTCACTCAAAACTCACCAAATGACTCCTCCCACCATATTATGATGTTGCCCAAGTTAGGGGCTCGATACGAAATCAATAGGTGTGAGAAATTGGACAATTCAAGTTCAACGGCAGTTCGTTCCTAATTGTAGTGGTTGGTGTATTCCGTACTTCTAGCGATTGGATTTCACTCAAAACTCACGAAATGACTCCTCCCATCATATTATGATGTTGCACAAGTTTGGGGTTCCATACGAAATCAATAGGTGTTCCAAATTGGACAAATCATGTTCAACGGCAGTTCGTTCCTAATTGGAGTGGTTGGTGTATTCCATACTTCTAGCGATTGGATTTCACTCAAAACTCACCAAATGACTCCTCCCACCATATTATGCTGTTGCCCAAGTTAGGGGCTCGATCCGAAATCAATAGGTGTGAGAAATTGGACAATTCAAAATCAACGGCAGTTCGTTCCTAATTGGAGTGGTTGGTGTATTCCATACTTCTAGCGATTGGATTTCACTCAAAACTCACTAAATGACTCCTCCCACCATATTATGATGTTGCCCAAGTTTTGGTCTCGATCCGAAATCAATAGGTGTTCCAAATTGGACAATTCAAGTTCAACGGCAGTTCGTTCCTAATTGGAGTGGTTGGTGTATTCCATACTTCTAGCGATTGGATTTCACTCAAAACTCACTAAATGACTCCTACCACCATATTATGATGTTGCCCAAGTTTTGGTCTCGATACGAAATCAATAGGTGTTCCAAATTGGACAATTCAAGTTCAACGACAGTTCGTTCCTAATTGGAGTGGTTGGTGTATTCCATACTTCTAGCGATTGGATTTCACTCAAAACTCACCAAATGACTCTTCCAACCATATTATGATGTTGCCCAAGTTTTGGGCTCGATCCGAAATCAACAAGTGTGAGAAATTGGACAATTCAAGTTCAACGGCAGTTCGTTCCTAATTGGAGTGGTGGGTCTATTCCATACTTCTAGCGATTGGATTTCACTCAAAACTCCCCAAATGACTCCTCCCAACATATTATGTTGTCGCCCAAGTTTTGTGCTCGATCCGAAATCAATAGGTGTTCGAAATTGGACAATTCAAGTTCAACAGCAGTTCGTTCCTAATTGGAGTGGTAAGTGTATTCCATACTTCCAGCGATTGGATTTCACTCAACACTCACTCAAGGACTCCACCCACCATGTTATGATGTTGCCCAAGTTTTGGGCTCGATCCGAAATCAATAGGTGTTCGAAATTGGACAATTCGAGTTCAACGGCAGTTCGTTCCTAATTGGAGTGGTTGGTGTATTCCATACTTCTAGCGATTGGATTTCACTCAAAACTCAACCAATGACTCCTCCCACCATATTATGTTGTTACCCAAGTTTTGGGCTCGATCCGAAATCAATAGGTGTTCCAAATTGGACAATTCAAGTTCAACGGCAGTTCGTTCCTAATTGGAGTGGTTGGTGTTTTCCATACCTGTAGCGATTGGATTTCCCTCAAAACTCACCAAATGAGTCCTACCACCATATTTTGATGTTGCCTATGTTTTGGGCTCGATCCGAAATCAATAGGTGTGAGAAATTGGACAATTCAAGTTCAACGGCAGTTCGTTCCTAATTGGAGTGGTTGTTGTATTCCATACTTCTAGCGATTGGATTTCACTCAAAACTCACCAAATGACTCCTCCCACCATATTATGATGTTACCCAAGTTTTGGGCTCGATCCGAAATCAATAGGTGTGAGAAATTGGACAATTCAAGTTCAACGGCAACTCGTTCCTAATTGGAGTGGTTGGTGTATTCCATACTTCTAGCGATTGGATTTCACTCAAAACTCACTAAATGACTCCTCCCACCATATTATGATGTTGCCCAAGTTTTGGTCTCGATCCGAAATCAATTGGTGTTCCAAATTGGACAATTCAAGTTCAACGGCAGTTCGTTCCTAATTGGAGTGGTTGGTGTATTCCATACTTCTAGCGATTGAATTTCACTCAAAACTCGCCAAATGACTCGTCCCACCATATTATAATGTTGCCCACGTTTTGGGCTCGATCCGAAATCAATAGGTGTGAGAAATTGGACAATTGAAGTTGAACGGCAGTTCGTTCCTAATTGGACTGGTTGGTGTATTCCATACTTCTAGCGATTGGATTTCACTCAAAACTCACCAAATGACTCCTCCCACCATATTATGATGTTGCACAAGTTTGGGGTTCCATCCGAAATCAATAGGTGTGAGAAATTGGACAATTCAATTTCAACGGCAATTCGTTCCTAATTGGAGTGGTTGGTGTATTCCATACTTCTAGCGATTGGATTTCACTCAAAACTCACCAAATGACTCCTCCCACCATATTATGATTTTGCCCAAGTTTTGGGCTCGATCCGAACTCAATAGGTGTGAGAAATTGGGCAATTTAAGTTCAATGGCAGTTCGTTCCTAATTGGAGTTGTTGGTGTATTCCATACTTCTAGCGATTGGATTTCACTGAAAACTCACCAAATGAATCCTCCCACCATATTATGATGTTGCCCAGGTTAGGGGCTCGATCCGAAATCAATAGGTGTGAGAAATTGGACAATTCAAGTTGAACGGCAGTTCGTTCCTAATTGGAGTGGTTGGTGTATTCCATACTTCAAGCGATTGGATTTCACTCAAAACTCGCCAAATGACTCCCCCCACCATATGATGATGTTGCACAAGTTTGGGGTTCCATCCGAAATCAATAGGTGTGAGAAATTGGACAATTCAATTTCAACGGCAGTTCGTTCCTAATTGGAGTGGTTGGTGTATTCCATACTTCTAGCGATTGGATTTCACTCAAAACTCACCAAATGACTCCTCCCACCATATTATGATTTTGCCCAAGTTTTGGGCTCGATCCGAACTCAATAGGTGTGAGAAATTGGACAATTTAAGTTCAATGGCAGTTCGTTCCTAATTGGAGTTGTTGGTGTATTCCATACTTCTAGCGATTGGATTTCACTGAAAACTCACCAAGTGAATCCTCCCACCATATTATGATGTTGCCCAGGTTAGGGGCTCGATCCGAAATCAATAGGTGTGAGAAATTGGACAATTGAAGTTGAACGGCAGTTCGTTCCTAATTGGAGTGGTTGGTGTATTCCATACTTCTAGCGATTGGATTTCACTCAAAACTCACCAAATGACTCCTCCCACCATATTATGATGTTGCACAAGTTTGGGGTTCCATCCGAAATGAATAGGTGTGAGAAATTGGACAATTCAATTTCAACGGCAGTTCGTTCCTAATTGGAGTGGTTGGTGTATTCCATACTTCTAGCGATTGGATTTCACTCAAAACTCACCAAATGACTCCTCCCACCATATTATGATGTTGCACAAGTTTGGGGTTCCATCCGAAATGAATAGGTGTGAGAAATTGGACAATTCAATTTCAACGGCAGTTCGTTCCTAATTGGAGTGGTTGGTGTATTCCATACTTCTAGCGATTGGATTTCACTCAAAACTCACCAAATGACTCCTCCCACCATATTATGATGTTGCACAAGTTTGGGGTTCCATCCGAAATGAATAGGTGTGAGAAATTGGACAATTCAATTTCAACGGCAATTCGTTCCTAATTGGAGTGGTTGGTGTATTCCATACTTCTAGCGATTGGATTTCACTCAAAACTCACCAAATGACTCCTCCCACCATATTATGATTTTGCCCAAGTTTTGGGCTCGATCCGAACTCAATAGGTGTGAGAAATTGGGCAATTTAAGTTCAATGGCAGTTCGTTCCTAATTGGAGTTGTTGGTGTATTCCATACTTCTAGCGATTGGATTTCACTGAAAACTCACCAAATGAATCCTCCCACCATATTATGATGTTGCCCAGGTTAGGGGCTCGATCCGAAATCAATAGGTGTGAGAAATTGGACAATTCAAGTTGAACGGCAGTTCGTTCCTAATTGGAGTGGTTGGTGTATTCCATACTTCTAGCGATTGGATTTCACTCAAAACTCACCAAATGACTCCCCCCACCATATTATGTTGTTGCACAAGTTTGGGGTTCCATCCGAAATCAATAGGTGTGAGAAATTGGACAATTCAATTTCAACGGCAGTTCGTTCCTAATTGGAGTGGTTGCTGTATTCCATACTTCTAGCGATTGGATTTCACTCAAAACTCACCAAATGACTCCTCCCACCATATTATGATTTTGCCCAAGTTTTGGGCTCGATCCGAACTCAATAGGTGTGAGAAATTGGACAATTTAAGTTCAATGGCAGTTCGTTCCTAATTGGAGTTGTTGGTGTATTCCATACTTCTATCGATTGGATTTCACTGAAAACTCACCAAATGAATCCTCCCACCATATTATGATGTTGCCCAGGTTAGGGGCTCGATCCGAAATCAATAGGTGTGAGAAATTGGACAATTGAAGTTGAACGGCAGTTCGTTCCTAATTGGAGTGGTTTGTGTATTCCATACTTCTAGCGATTGGATTTCACTCAAAACTCACCAAATGACTCCTCCCACCATATTATGATGTTGCACAAGTTTGGGGTTCCATCCGAAATGAATAGGTGTGAGAAATTGGACAATTCAATTTCAACGGCAGTTCGTTCCTAATTGGAGTGGTTGGTGTATTCCATACTTCTAGCGATTGGATTTCACTCAAAACTCACCAAATGACTCCTCCCACCATATTATGATTTTGCCCAAGTTTTGGGCTCGATCCGAACTCAATAGGTGTGAGAAATTGGACAATTTAAGTTCAATGGCAGTTCGTTCCTAATTGGAGTTGTTGGTGTATTCCATACTTCTAGCGATTGGATTTCACTGAAAACTCACCAAATGAATCCTCCCACCATATTATGATGTTGCCCAGGTTAGGGGCTCGATCCGAAATCAATAGGTGTGAGAAATTGGACAATTCAAGTTCAACGGCAGTTCGTTCCTAATTGGAGTGATGGGTCAATTCCATACTTCTAGCGATTGGATTTCACTCAAAACTCACCAAATGACTCCTCCCAACATATTATGTTGTTGCCCAAGTTTTGGGCTCGATCCGAAATCAATAGGTGTGAGAAATTGAACAATTCAAGTTCAACGGCAGTTCGTTCCTAATTGGAGTGGTTGGTGTATTCCATACTTCTAGCGATTGGATTTCACTCAAAACTCACCAAATGACTCTTCCCACCATATTATGATGTTGCCCAAGTTTTGGGCTCGATCCGAAATCAACAAGTGTGAGAAATTGGACAATTTAAGTTCAACGGCAGTTCGTCGCGATTGGATTTCACTCAAAACTCCCCAAATGAGTCCTCCCAACATATTATGTTGTTGCCCAAGTTTTGGGCTCGATCCGAAATCAACAAGTGTGAGAAATTGGACAACTCAAGTTCAACGGCAGTTCGTTCCTAATTGGAGTGGTGGGTCTATTCCATACTTCTAGCGATTGGATTTCACTCAAAACTCACCAAATGACTCCGCCCACCATATTATGATGTTGCCCAAGTTTTGGGCTCGATCCAAATTGGAGTGGTTGGTGTATTCCGTACTTCTAGCGATTGGACAATTCAAGTTCAACGGCAGTTCGTTCCTAATTGGAGTGGTTGGTGTATTCCGTACTTCTAGCGATTGGATTTCACTCAAAACTCACCAAATGACTCCTCCCACCATATTATGATGTTGCCCAATGTTAAGCTCATAATTCCATACATATACATGCCCAATTTACTTACTTCTTTTGCTTAGTTTCTTAGATTTCTAAGTTATTTGCCTCCCTTTGTGTGTTTTGTAGGCCAATAGAGCAAGAGAGCATAATTCATGCAATTCTAGCATGTTAAGGCCTAATTTGGATGAATGGAAGAAGAGCTTAAAAGACAAACTCATTTTGGCTACAGCCCCCTGCCAGTCCAGTTCCGTAGGTCATATTGCAAGCTTTGTTTCAGCAACCTACACAGCTCGGATGAGGTAGCATTCTTCATGAAAGTTGTTCCAATGGGTGTGTACTATAACATATCCAAAATTCAGCCCCATTGGATAAATATGGAGTCTGTTACCTAGCAAACACAGAGCCATGCTCAGGATGGATTTTATCAGCGCGCAAAATGAGTTAGCAATTTGTTTTGGCCTTAACTTCCTCCTCCGACCTTGGATTGGCCCAAATGATATATGGCTGGAAATAAGACATTCTGAACTTCAATTTCGAGTGCTTAAAGTCCTAATTTGATTAAGAGAAGCCCAAGTTGTAAGCCCTTGAAGTTGCTGGTTATGCTGACCTCAGCATGTGCTGGTTGGATGCTTGGTCATGGTGAGCTAGGTATGAGCTATCATTTCTGGTTGGAAGCTTGGTCATGGTGACATGAAGATGAGCTAGGGCTGCTGGTGGGATCTATTGGTGAAGTGCATCAACCAATTCAGATTTTATAATGCAAGTGTTGTATGCATTAGTGAAGTGCATCAACCAATTCATCTTTTATAATGCAAGTGTTGTATGCATTAGCCATATTGAATTCAGATTTGTCACTCCCCTCTCCCTATAAATACCACATCCATTCCACATTCAAGACACAACAAATCCTGAGATTCACAACCCCCACAATTCACTCCAACCATCCTCAAACACTCTCAAAATCCCAAACACTCCAACAATCACCAAAACAACTCCAGCAAACCTCTCTTCCATTTCCCTACGAATTTCATCTTCCTTAGCCATCACCACTCACTCAAACTCATCCCAAATCACCTCCA
This sequence comes from Prunus avium, assembly GCF_965620075.1. Lineage (NCBI taxonomy): Eukaryota > Viridiplantae > Streptophyta > Magnoliopsida > Rosales > Rosaceae > Prunus > Prunus avium. The sequence goes on along the minus strand of NC_142291.1, from coordinate 17,392,688 downwards.
TATCCTTCATACATCTTTCTAGAAGTGGGGAAGCTCTTGGAGAAGCATTAGAAGTGGAGAAGCACTTGGAGAAGCCTTGGACACCACAAGAACTTCAGAAAAAGGGTTTTTCTACTCTTATTGTATTCATTATGTTTTCTCATTTCTGTTCAAGTCTCTTTTCCATTATGAGTAGCTAAATCCATAACTAGGGCTTCGATGTAACCTAACATGAATATTCTGGGTTTATAAGTTTGGAGTTTCAAGTTTGATTCATGATTCATGTTCTTATTCATTATGCTTATAAGTTAACATGCTTGTTTGAATGATTGATCACCATTAGAACTTGTTTGTTAACTATCTTGGTTTGAATTAAGAGTATACACCATGCTTTAATTCGAATTGAACTATGAATAGGAAGAGTATGTATGGACATTCGACAACAGGGATTAGATACATACTTGGTTGTTTAAAATGTTCTTCTATGCTTAATGGGTTCCTAATGCTTAATTTTAGGTTAGACAACAAATGATCAAATTAGGGAATTAGGAACACAAGGTTAGGACCAAACACCATGGCCTAATCATACTTTAGCTAGAATCAATCTTTGAATCTGAATTAGACTTGTTACTTGAATCTTTATAACCCAGAATTGAATTGTTATGGTGATTCGAATGGCCTAGTCTCAAAATCTGTTTTCCAACTCTTAAAACCACTCTTTGTTACATTTGTTTACTTGTTTTTGTTTGCAATTTCATTTTGCTTCTTTTGTTCAACAATCACAACCACTCTTGTTTTAAATTCTGTTTTAGACATAACCCACCAAATGACTCCTCCCACCATATTATGATGTTGCCCAAGTTTTGGGCTCGATCCGAAATCAATAGGTGTGAGAAATTGGACAATTCGAGTTCAACGGCAGTTCGTTCCTAATTGGAGCGGTTGGTGTATTCCATACCTCTAGCGATTGGATTTCACTCAAAACTCACCAAATGACACCTCCCACCATTTTATGATGTTGCCCATGTTTTGGGCTCGATCCGAAATCAATAGGTGTGAGAAATTGGACAATTCAAGTTCAACGGCAGTTCGTTCCTAATTGGAGTGGTTGGTGTATTTCATACTTCTAGCGATTGGATTTCACTCAAAACTCACCAAATGACTCCTCCCACCATATTATGATGTTGCCCAAGTTTGGGGCTCGGTCCGAAATCAATAGGTGCGAGAAATTGGACAATTCATGTTCAACGGCAGTTCGTTCCTAACTGGGGTGGTTGGTGTATTCCGTACTTCTAGCGATTGGATTTCACTCAAAACTCACCAAATGACTCCTGCCACCATATGATGATGTTGCCCAAGTTTGGGGCTCGATCCGAAACCAATAGGTGTTCCAAATTGGACAATTCAAGTTCAACGGCAGTTCGTTCCTAATTGGAGTGGTTGGTGTATTCCATACTTCGAGCGATTGGATTTCACTCAAAACTCACCAAATGACTCCCCCCACCATATTATGATGTTGCCCAAGTTTTGGGCTCGATCAGAAATCAATAGGTGTTCCAAATTTGACAATTCAAGTTCAACGGCAGTTCGTTCCTAATTGGAGTGGTTGGTGTATTCCATACTTCTAGCGATTGGATTTCACTCAAAACTCACCAAATGACTCCTCCCACCATATTATGATGTTGCCCAAGTTTTGGGCTCGATCCGAAATCAATAGGTGTGAGAAATTGGACAATTCAAGTTCAACGGCAGTTCGTTCCTAATTGGAGTGGTTGGTGTATTCCATACTTCTAGCAATTGGATTTCACTCAAAACTCACCAAATGACTCCTCCCACCATATTATGATGTTGCCCAAGTTTTGGGCTCGATCAGAAATCAATAGGTGTTCCAAATTTGACAATTCAAGTTCAACGGCAGTTCGTTCCTAATTGGAGTGGTTGGTGTATTCCATACTTCTAGCGATTGGATTTCACTCAAAACTCACCAAATGACTCCTCCCACCATATTATGAAGTTGCCCAAGTTTTGGGCTCGATCCGAACTCAATAGGTGTGAGAAATTGGACAATTTAAGTTCAACGGCAGTTCGTTCCTAATTGGAGTGGTTGGTGTATTCCATACTTCTAGCGATTGGATTTCACTGAAAACTCACCAAATGACTCCTCCCAACATATTATGATGTTGCCCAAGTTTTGGGCTCGATCCGAAATCAATAGGTGTGAGAAATTGAACAATTCAAGTTCTACGGCAGTTCGTTCCTAATTGGAGTGGTTGGTGTATTCCATACTTCTAGCAATTGGATTTCACTCAAAACTCACCAAATGACTCCTCCCACCATATTATGATGTTGCGCAAGTGTGGGGTTCCATCCGAAATCAATAGGTGTGAGAAATTGGACAATTCAAGTTCAACGGCAGTTCGTTCCTAATTGGAGTGGTTGGTGTATTCCATACTTCTAGCGATTGGATTTCACTCAAAACTGACCAAGTGACACCTCCCACCATATTATGGTGTTGCCCAAGTTTTGGGCCCGATCCGAACTCAATAGGTGTGCGAAATTGGACAATTTAAGTTCAACGGCAGTTCGTTCCTAATTGGAGTGGTTGGTGTATTCCATACTTCTAGCGATTGGATTTCACTCAAAACTCACTAAATGACTCCTCCCACCATATTATGATGTTGCCCAAGTTTTGGGCTTGATCCGAAATCAATAGGTGTTCCAAATTGGACAATTCAAGTTCAACGGCAGTTCGTTCCTAATTGGAGTGGTTGGTGTATTCCATACTTCTAGCGATTGGATTTCACTCAAACCTCACTAAATGACTCCTCCCACCATATTATGATGTTGCAGAAGTTTGGGGTTCCATCCGAACTCAATAGGTGTGAGAAATTGGACAATTTAACTTCACCGGCAGTTCGTTCCTAATTGGTGTGGTTGGTGTATTCCATACTTCAAGATCTTGGATTTCACTCAAAACTCACCAAATGACTCCTCCCACCATATTATGATGTTGCACAAGTGTGGGGTTCCATCCGAAATCAATAGGTGTGAGAAATTGAACAATTCAAGTTTAACGGCAGTTCGTTCCTAATTGGAGTGGTTGGTGTATTCCATACTTCTAGCGATTGGATTTCACTCAAAACTCACCAAATGACTCCTCCCACCATATTATGATGTTGCTCAAGTTTGGGGTTCCATCCGAACTCAGTAGGTGTGAGAAATTGGACAATTTAAGTTCACCGGCAGTTCGTTCCTAATTGGTGTGGTTGGTGTATTCCATACTTCTAGATCTTGGATTTCACTCAAAACTCATCAAATGACTCCTCCCACCATATTATGACGTTGCACAAGTTTGGGGTTCCATCCGAAATCAATAGGTGTGAGAAATTGGACAATTCAAGTTCAACGGCAGTTCGTTCCTAATTGGAGTTGTTGGTGTATTCCATACTTCTAGCGATTGGATTTCACTCAAAACTCACCAAATGACTCCTACCACCAAATTATGATGTTGCCCAAGTTTTGGGGTCGATCCGACCTCAATAGGTGTGAGAAATTGGACAATTTAAGTTCAACGGCAGTTCGTTCCTAATTGGAGTGGTTGGTGTATTCCATACTTCTAGCGATTGGATTTCACTCAAACCTCACTAAATGACTCCTCCCACCATATTATGATGTTGCAGAAGTTTGGGGTTCCATCCGAACTCAATAGGTGTGAGAAATTGGACAATTTAACTTCACCGGCAGTTCGTTCCTAATTGGTGTGGTTGGTGTATTCCATACTTCAAGATCTTGGATTTCACTCAAAACTCACCAAATGACACCTCCCACCATATTATGATGTTGCACAAGTGTGGGGTTCCATCCGAAATCAATAGGTGTGAGAAATTGGACAATTCAAGTTCAACGGCAGTTCGTTCCTAATTGGAGTTGTTGGTGTATTCCATACTTCTAGCGATTGGATTTCACTCAAAACTCACCAAATGACTCCTCCCACCATATTATGATGTTGCCCAAGTTTTGGGGTCGATCCGACCTCAATAGGTGTGAGAAATTGGACAATTTAAGTTCAACGGCAGTTCGTTCCTAATTGGAGTGGTTGGTGTATTCCATATTTCTGGCGATTGGATTTCACTCAAAACTCACAAAATGACTCCTCCCACCATATTATGATGTTGCACAAGTTTGGGGTTCCATCCGAAATCAATAGGTGTTAGAAATTGGACAATTCATGTTCAACGGCAGTTCGTTCGAAATTGGGGTGGTTGGTGTATTCCATACTTCTACCGATTGGATTTCACTCAAAACTCACTAAATGACTCCTCCCACCATATTATGATGTTGCCCAAGTTTTGGTCTCGATTCGAAATCAATAGGTGTTCCAAATTGGACAGTTCAAGTTCAATGGCAGTTCGTTTCTAATTCGAGTGGTTGGTGTATTCCATACTTCGAGCGATTGGATTTCACTCAAAACCCACCAAATGACTTCCCCCACCATATTACGATGTTGCCCAAGTTTTGGGCTTGATCCGAAATCAATAGGTGTTCCAAATTGGACAATTCAAGTTCAACTGCAGTTCGTTCCTAATTGGAGTGCTTGGTGTATTCCATACTTCTAGCGATTGGATTTCACTCAAAACTCTCCAAATGACTCCTCCCACCATATTATGATGTTGCCCAAGTTTTGGGCTCGATCCAAAATCAACAGGTGTGAGAAATTTTACAATTCAAGTTGAACGGTAGTTCGTTCCTAATTGGAGTGGTTGGCGTATTCCATACTTCTAGCGATTTGATTTCACTGAAAACTCACCGAATGACTCCTCCCAAGATATTATGATGTTGCCCAAGTTTTGGGCTCGATCCGAAATCAATAGGTGTGAGAAATTGGACAATTTAAGTTCAACGGCAGTTCGTTCCTAATTGAAGTGGTTGGTGTATTCCATACTTCTAGCGATTGGATTTCACTCAAAACTCACCAAATGACTCCGCCCACCATTTTATGATGTTGCACAAGTTTGGGGTTCCATCCGAAATCAATAGGTGTGAGCAATTTGGCAATTCAAGTTCAACGGCAGTTCGTTCCTAATTGGAGTGGTTGGTGTATTCCATACTTCTAGCGATTGGATTTCACTCAAAACTCACCGAATGACTCCTCCCACCATATTATGGTGTTGCCCAAGTTTTGGGCTCGATCCGAAATCAATAGGTGTGAGAAATTGGACAATTCAAGTTCAACGGCAGTTCGTTCCTAATTGGAGTGGTTGGTGTATTCCATACTTCTAGCGATTGGATTTCACTGAAAACTGTCCAAAAGACTCCTCCCACCATATTATGATGTTTTCCAAGTTTTGTGCTCGATCCGAACTCAATAGGTGTGAGAAATTGGACAATTTAAGTTCAACGGCAGTTCGTTCCTGATTGAAGTGGTTGGTGTATTCCATACTTCTAGCGATTGGATTTCACTCAAAACTCACCAAATGACTCCGCCCACCATTTTATGATGTTGCACAAGTTTGGGGTTCCATCCGAAATCAATAGGTGTGAGCAATTTGGCAATTCAAGTTCAACGACAGTTCGTTCGTAATTGGAGTGGTTGGTGTATTCCATACTTCTAGCGATTGGATTTCACTCAAAACTCACCAAATGACTCCTCCCACCATATTATGTTGTTGCCCAAGTTTTGGGCTCGGTCCGAAATCAATAGGTGTTCCAAATTGGACAATTCAAGTTCAACGGCAGTTCATTCCTAATTGGAGTGGTTGGTGTATTCCATACTTCTAGCGATTGGATTTCACTCAAAACTGTCCAAATGACTCCTCCCACCATATTATGATGTTGCCCAAGTTTTGGGCTCGATCCGAACTCAATAGGTCTGAAAAATTGGACAATTCAAGTTCAACGGCAGTTCGTTCCTAATTGGAGTTGTTGGTGTATTCCATACTTCTAGCGATTGGATTTCACTGAAAACTCACCAAATGACTCCTCCCAACATATTATGATGTTTTCCAAGTTTTGGTCTCGATCCGAAATCAATAGGTGTTCCAAATTGGACAATTCAAGTTCAACAGCAGTTCGTTCCTATTTGGAGTGGTTGGTGTTTTCCATACTTCTAGCGATTGGATTTCACTCAAAACTCACCAAATGACACCTCCCACCATATTACGATGTTGCCCAAGTTTGGGGCTCGATCCGGAATCAATAGGTGTGAGAAATTGGACAATTCAAGTTCAACGGCAGTTCGTTCCTAATTGGAGTGGTTGGTGTATTCCATACTTCTAGCGATTGGATTTCACTGAAAACTCACCAATTGAATCCTCCCACATATTATGATGTTGCCCAAGTTTTGGGCTCGATCCGAAATCAATAGGTGTTCCAAATTGGACAATTCAAGTTCAACGGCAGTTCGTTCCCAATTGGAGTAGTTGGTGTATCCCATACTTCTAGCGATTGGATTTCACTCAAAACTCACCATATGACTCCTCCCACCATATTATGATGTTGCCCAAGTTTTGGGCTCGATCCGAAATCAATAGGTGTTCCAAATTGGACAATTCAAGTTCAACGGCAGTTTGTTCCTAATTGGAGTGGTTGGTGTATTCCATGCTTCTAGCGATTGGATTTCACTCAAAACTCACCAAATGACTCCTCCCAACATATTGTGATGTTGCCCAAGTTTTGGGTTCGATCCGAAATCAATAGGTGTGAGAAATTGAGCAATTCAAGTTCAACGGCAGTTCGTTTCTAATTGGCGTGGTTGGTGTATTCCATACTTCTAGCGATTGGATTTCACTCAAAACTCACCCAATGACTCCTCCCACCATATTATGATGTTGCCCAAGTTTTGGGCTCGATCCGAAATCAATAGGTGTGAGAAATGGGACAATTCATGTTCAACGGCAGTTCGTTCCTAGTTGGAGTGGTTGGTGTATTCCATACTTCTAGCGATTGGATTTCACTCAAAACTCACCAAATGACTCCTCCCACCATATTATGATGTTGCCCAAGTTTTGGGCTCGGTCCGAAATCAATTGGTGTGAGAAATTGGACAATTCAAGTTCAACGGCAGTTCGTTCCTAATTCGAGTGGTTGGTGTATTCCATACTTCTAGCGATTGGATTTCACTCAAAACTCACCAAATGACTCCTCCCACCATATTATGATGTTGCCCAAGTTTTGGGCTCGGTCCGAAATCAATTGGTGTGAGAAATTGGACAATTCAAGTTCAACGGCAGTTCGTTCCTAATTCGAGTGGTTGGTGTATTCCATACTTCTAGCGATTGGATTTCACTCAAAACTCACCAAATGACTCCTCCCACCATATTATGATGTTGCCCAAGTTTTGGGCTCGATCCGAAATCAATAGGGGTTCGAAATTGGACAATTCAACTTCAACGGTGGTTCGTTCCTAATTGGAGTGGTTGGTGTATTCCATACTTCTAGCGATTGGATTTCGCTGAAAACTCACCAAATGAATCCTCCCACCATATTATGTTGTTGCACAAGTTTGGGGTTCGGTCCGAAATCTATAGGTGTGAGAAATTGAACAATTCAAGTTCAACAACAGTTCGTTCCTAATGGGAGTGGTTGGTGTATTCCGTACTTCTAGCGATTGGATTTCACTCAAACCTCACCAAATGACTCCTCCCACCATATTATGATGTTGCCCAACTTTTGGGCTCGATCCGAAATCAATAGGTGTGACAAATTGGACAATTCAAGTTCAACGGCAGTTCGTTCCTAATTGGAGTAGTTGGTGTATCCCATACTTCTAGCGATTGGATTTCAATCAAAACTCACCAAATGACTCCTCCCACCATATTATGATGTTGCCCAAGTTTTGGGCTCGATCCGAAATCAATAGGTGTTCCAAATTGGACAATTCAAGTTCAACGGCAGTTCGTTCCCAATTGGTGTGGTTGGTGTATTCCATACTTCTAGCGATTGGATTTCACTCAAAACTCACCAAAGGACTCCTCCCACCATATTATGATGTTGCCCAAGTTTTGGCTCCATCCGAAATCAATAGTTGTGAGAAATTGGACAATTCAAGTTCAACGGTAGTTCGTTCCTAATTGGAGTGGTTGGTGTATTCCATACTTCTAGCGATTGGATTTCACTCAAAACTCACCAAATGACTCCTCCCACCATATTATGATGTTGCCCAAGTTTTGGGCTCCATCCGAAATCAATAGGTGTTCCAAATTGGACAATTCAAGTTCAACGGCAGTTCGTTCCTAATTGGAGTGGTTGGTTTATTCCTACTTCTAGTGATTGGATTTCACTCAAAACTCACCAAATGAATCCTCCCACCATATTATGATGTTGCACAAGTTTGGGGTTCGATCCGAAATCAATTGGTGTGAGAAATTGGACAATTCAAGTTCAACAACAGTTCATTCCTAATGGGAGTGGTTGGTGTATTCCATACTTCTAGCGATTGTATTTCACTCAAAACTCACCAAATGACTCCTCCCACCATATTGTGATGTTGCCCAAGTTTTGGGCTCGATCTGAAATCAATAGGTGTGAGAAATTGGTCATTTCAATTTCAACGGCAGTTCGTTCCTAAATGGAGTGGTTGGTGTATTCCATACTTCTAGCGATTGGATTTCACTCAAAACTCACCAAATGACTCCTCCCACCATATTATGATGTTGCCCATGTTTGGGGGTCGATACGAAGTCGATAGGTGTGAGAAATTGGACAATTCAAGTTCAACCGCAGTTCGTTCCTAAATGGGGTGGTCGGTGTATTCCATACTTCTAGCGAATGGATTTCACTCGAAACTCACCAAATGACCCCTCCCACCATATTATGATGTTGCCCAAGTTTTGGGCTCGATACGAAATCAATAGGTGTTCCAAATTGGTCAATTCAAGTTGAACGGCAGTTCGTTCCTAATTGGAGTGGTTGGTGTATTCCATACTTCTAGCGATTGGATTTCACTCAAAACTCACCAAATGACTCCTCCCACCATATTATGATGTTCCCCAAGTTTTGGGTTCGATCCGAAATCAATAGGTGTGAGAAATTGGACAATTCAAGTTCAACGGCAGTTCGTTCCTAATTGGAGTGGTTGGTGTATTCCATACTTCAAGCGATTGGATTTCACTCAAAACTCACCAAATGACCCTCCCACCATATTATGATGTTGCCCAAGTTTTGGGCTCTATCCGAAATCAATAGGTGTGAGAAATTGGACAATTCAAGTTCAACGGCAGTTCGTTCCTAATTGGAGTGGTCGTCGTATTCCATACTTCTAGCGATTGGATTTCACTCAAAACTCACCAAATGACCCTCCCACCATATTATGATGTTGCCCAAGTTTTGGGCTCGATCCGAAATCAATAGGTGTTCCAAATTAGACAATTCAAGTTCAACGGCAGGTCGTTCCTAATTGGAGTGGTTGGTGTATTCCGTACTTCTAGGGATTGGATTTCACTCAAAACTCACCAAATGACTCCTCCCACCATATTATGATGTTGCCCAAGATTTGGGCTCGATCCGAAATCAATAGCTGTGAGAAATTGGACAATTCAATTTCAACGGCAGTTCGTTCCTAATTGGAGTGGTTGGTGTATTCCATACTTCTAGCGATTGGATTTCACTCAAAACTCACCAAATGACTCCTCCCACCGTATTATGATGTTGCCCAAGTTTTCGGCTCGATCCGAAATCAATCGGTGTTCCAAATTGGTCAATTCAAGTTCAACGGCAGTTCGTTCCTAATTGGAGTGGTTGGTGTATTCCATACTTCTAGAGATTGGATTTCATTCAAAACTCTCCCAATGACTCCTCCCACCATATTATAATGTTGCCCAAGTTTTGGGCTCGATCCGAAATCAATAGGTGTTCCAAATTGACCAATTCAAGTTCAACGGCAGTTCGTTCCTAATTGGAGTGGTTGGTGTATTCCATACTTCTAGCGTTTGGATTTCACTCGAAACTCACCAAATGACCCCTCCCACCATATTATGATGTTGCCCAAGTTTTGGGCTCGATCCGAAATCAATAGGTGTTCCAAATTGGTCAATTCAACTTCAACAGCAGTTCGTTCCTAATTGGAGTGGTTGGTGTATTCCATACTTCTAACGATTGGATTTCACTCAAAACTCACCAAATGAGTCCTCCCACCATATTATAACGTTGCCCAAGTTTTGGGCTCGATCCGAAATCAATAGGTGTAAGAAATTGGACAATTCAAGTTCAACAGCAGTTCGATCCTAATTAGAGTGGTTGGTGTATTCCATACTTCCAGCGATTGGATTTCACTCAAAACTCACCCAATGACTCCTCCCACCATATTATAATGTTGCCCAAGTTTTGGGCTCGATCCGAAATCAATAGGTGTTCCAAATTGACCAATTCAAGTTCAACGGCAGTTCGTTCCTAATTGGAGTGGTTGGTGTATTCCATACTTCTAGCGTTTGGATTTCACTCGAAACTCACCAAATGAACCCTCCCACCATATTATGATGTTGCCCAAGTTTTCGGCTCGATCCGAAATCAATCGGTGTTCCAAATTGGTCAATTCAAGTTCAACGACAGTTCGTTCCTAATTGGAGTGGTTGGTGTATTCCATACTTCTAGCGATTGGATTTCACTCAAAACTCACCCAATGACTCCTCCCACCATATTATGATGTTGGCCAAGATTTGGGCTCGATCCGTAATCAATAGCTGTGAGAAATTGGACAATTCAATTTCAACGGCAGTTCGTTCCTAATTGGAGTGGTTGTTGTATTCCATACTTCTAGCGATTGGATTTCACTCAAAACTCACCCAATCACTCCTCCCACCATATTATGATGTTGCCCAAGTTTTGGGCTCGATCCGAAATCAATAGGTGTGAGAAATTGGACAATTCAAGTTCAACGGCAGTTCGTTTGTAATTGGATTGGTTGGTGAATTCCATACTTCTAGCGATTGGATTTCACTCAAAACTCACCAAATGACTCCTCCCACCATATTATGATGTTGCCCAAGTTTTGGGCTCGATCCGAAATCAATAGGTGTTCCAAATTAGACAATTCAAGTTCAACGGCAGTTCGTTCCTAATTGGAGTGGTTGGTGTATTCCGTACTTCTAGCGATTGGATTTCACTCAAAACTCACCAAATGACTCCTCCCACCATATTATGATGTTGCCCAAGTTTTGGGTTCGATCCGAAATCAATAGGTGTGAGAAATTGGACAATTCAATTTCAACGGCAGTTCGTTCCTAATCGGAGTGGTTGGTGTATTCCATACTTCTAGCAATTGGATTTCACTCAAAACTTACCAAATGACTCCTCCCAACATATTATGTTGTTGCCCAAGTTTTGGGCTCGATCCGAAATCAATAGGTGTGAGAAATAGGACAATTCAAGTTCAACGGCAGTTCGTTCCTAATTGGAGTGGTTGGTGTATTCCATACTTCTAGCGATTGGATTTCACTCAAAACTCACCCAATGACTCCTCCCACCATATTATGATGTTGCCCAAGATTTGGGCTCGATCCGAAATCAGTAGCTGTGAGAAATTGGACAATTCAATTTCAACGGCAGTTCGTTCCTAATTGGAGTGGTTGTTTTATTCCATACTTCTAGCGATTGGATTTCACTCAAAACTCACCAAATGACTCCTCCCACCATATTATGATGTTGCCCAAGTTTTGGGCTCGATCCGAAATCAATAGGTGTTCCAAATTGGACAGTTCAAGATCAACTGCAGTTCGCTCCTAATTGGAGTGGTTGGTGTATTCCATACTTCTAGCGATTGTATTTCACTCAAAACTCACCAAATGACTCCTCCCACCATATTATGATGTTGCCCAAGTTTTGGGCTCGATCCGAAATCAATAGGTGTTCTAAATTGGACATTTCAAGTTCAACGGCAGTTCGTTCCTAATTGGAGTGGTTGGTGTATTCCATACATCTAGCGATTGGATTTCACTCAAAAGGTACCAAATGACTCCCCCCACCATATTACGATGTTGCCCAAGTTTGGGGCTCGATCCGAAATCAATAGGTGTGAGAAATTGGACAATTCAAGTTCAACAGCAGTTCGTTCCTAATTGGAGTGGTTGGTGTATTCCATACTTCCAGCGATTTGATTTCACTCAAAACTCACTAAATGACTCCTCCCACCATACTATGATGTTGCCCAAGTTTTGGTCTCGATCCGAAATCAATAGGTGTTCCAAATTGGACAATTCAAGTTCAACGGCAGTTCGTTCCTCATAGGAGTGGTTTGTGTATTCCACACTTCTAGCGATTGGATTTCACTCAAAACTCACCAAATGACTCCTCCCACCATATTATGATGTTGCCCCAGGTTTGGGCTCGATCCGAAATCAATAGGTGTGAGAAATTGGACAATTCAAGTTCAACGGCAGTTCGTTCCTAATTTGAGTGGTTGGTGTATTCCATACTTCTAGTGATTGGATTTCACTCAAAACTCACCAAATGACTCCTCCCACCATATTATGATGTTGCCCAAGTTTTGGGTTCGATCCGAAATCAATAGGTGTGAGAAATTGGACAATTCAATTTCAACGGCAGTTCGTTCCTAATCGGAGTGGTTGGTGTATTCCATACTTCTAGCGATTGGATTTCACTCAAAACTTACCAAATGACTCCTCCCAACATATTATGTTCTTGCCCAAGTTTTGGGCTCGATCCGAAATCAATAGGTGTGAGAAGTAGGACAATTCAAGTTCAACGGCAGTTCGTTCCTAATTGGAGTGGTTGGTGTATTCCATACTTCTAGCGATTGGATTTCACTCAAAACTCACCCAATGACTCCTCCCACCATATTATAATGTTGCCCAAGTTTTGGGCTCGATCCGAAATCAATTGGTGTGAGAAATTGGACAATTCAAGTTCAACGGCAGTTCGTTAGTAATTGGAGTGGTTGGTGTATTCCATACTTCTTGCGATTGGATTTCACTCAAAACTCACCAAATGACTCCTCCCACCATATTATGATGTTGCCCAAGTTTTGGGCTCGATCCGAAATCAATAGGTGTTCCAAATTGGACAATTCAAGTTCAACGGCAGTTCGTTCCTAATTGGAGTGGTTGGTGTATTCCATACTTCTAGCGATTGGATTTCACTCAAAACTCACCAAATGACTCCTCCCACCATATTATGATGTTGCCCAAGTTTTGGGCGCTCGATCCGAAATTAATAGGTGTTCCAAATTGGACAATTCAAGTTCAACGGCAGTTCGTTCCTAATTGGAGTGGTTGGTGTATTCCATACTTCTAGCGATTGGATTTCAATCAAAACTCACCAAATGACTACTGCCACCATATTATGATGTTGCCCAAGTTTTGGGCTCGATCCAAAATCAATAGGTGTTCGAAATTGGACAATTCAAGTTCAACGGCAGTTCGTTCCTAATTGGAGTGGTTGGTGTATTCCATACTTCTAGCGATTTGATTTCACTCAAAACTCACCAAATGACTCCTCCCACCATATTATGATGTTGCACAAGTTTTGGGCTCGATCCGAAATCAATACGTGTTCGAAGTTGAACAATTCAAGTTCAACGGCAGTTCATTCCTAATTGGAGTGGTTGGTGTATTCCATACTTCTAACGATTGGATTTCACTCAAAACTCACCAAATGACTCCTCCCACCATATTATGATGTTGCCCAAGTTTAGGGCTCGGTCCGAAATCAATAGGTGTGAGAAATTGGACAATTCAAGTTCAACGGCAGTTAGTTCCTAATTGGAGTGGTTGGTGTATTTCATACTTCTAGCGATTGGATTTTACTAAAAACTCACAAAATGACTCCTCCCACCATATTATGATGTTCCCCAAATTTTGGGCTTGGTCCGAAATCAATAGGTGCGCGAAATTGGGAAATTCAAGTTCAACGGCAGTTCGTTCCTAATTGGAGTGGTTGGTGTATTCCGTACTTCTAGCGATTGGTTTTCACTCAAAACTCACCAAATGACTCCTCCCACCATATTATGATGTTGCACAAGTTTTGGGCTCGATCCGAAATCAATAGGTGTTCGAAATTGAACAATTCAAGTTCAACGGCAGTTCATTCCTAATTGGAGTGGTTGGTGTATTCCATACTTCTAATGATTGGATTTCACTCAAAACTCACCAAATGACTCCTCCCACCATATTATGATGTTGGCCAAGTTTTGGGCTCGATCCGAAATCAATAGGTGTGAGAAATTGGACAATTCAAGTTCAATGGCAGTTTGTTCCTAATTGGAGTGGTTGGTGTATACCATACTTCTACCGATTGGATTTCACTCAAAACTCACCAAATGACTCCTCCCACCATATTATGATGTTGCCCAAGTTTTGGGCGCTCGATCCGAAATTAATAGGTGTTCCAAATTGGACAATTCAAGTTCAACGGCAGTTCGTTCCAAATTGGAGTGGTTGGTGTATTCCATACTTCTAGCGATTGGATTTCACTCAAAACTCACCAAATGACTCCTCCCACCATATTATGATGTTGCCCAAGTTTTGGGTTCGATCCGAAATCAATAGGTGTGAGAAATTGGACAATTCAAGTTCAACGGCAGTTCGTTCCTAATCGGAGTGGTTGGTGTATTCCATACTTCTAGCAATTGGATTTCACTCAAAACTTACCAAATGACTCCTCCCAACATATTATGTTGTTGCCCAAGTTTTGGGCTCGATCCGAAATCAATAGGTGTGAGAAATAGGACAATTCAAGTTCAACGGCAGTTCGTTCCTAATTGGAGTGGTTGGTGTATTCCATACTTCTAGCGATTGGATTTCACTCAAAACTCACCAAATGACTCCCACCATATTATGATGTTGCCCAAGTTTTGGGCTCGATCCGAAATCAATACGTGTGAGAAATTGGACAATTCAAGTTCAACTGCAGTTCGTTCCTAATTGGAGTGGTTGGTGTATTCCATACTTCTAGGGATTGGATTTCACTCAAAACTCACAAATGACTACTCCCACCATATTATGATGTTGCCCAAGTTTTGGGTTCGATCCGAAATCAATAGGTGTGAGAAATTGGACAATTCAAGTTCAACGGCAGTTCGTTCCTAATCGGAGTGGTTGGTGTATTCCATACTTCTAGTGATTGGATTTCACTCAAAACATACCAAATGACTCCTCCCAACATATTATGTTGTTGCCCAAGTTTTGGGCTCGATCCGAAATCAATAGGTGTGAGAAATAGGACAATTCAAGTTCAACGGCAGTTCGTTCCTAATTGGAGTGGTTGGTGTATTCCATACTTCTAGTGATTGGATTTCACTCAAAACTCACCAAATGACTCCTCCCACCATATTATGATGTTGCCCAAGTTTTGGGCTCGATCCGAAATGAATAGGTGTTCGAAATTGGAGAATTCAAGTTCAACGGCAGTTCGTTCCTAATTGGAGTGGTTGGTGTATTCCATACTTCTAGCGATTGGATTTCACTCAAAACTCACTAAATGACTCCTCCCACCATACTATGATGTTGCCCAAGTTTTGGTCTCGATCCGAAATCAATAGGTGTTCCAAATTGGACAATTCAAGTTCAACGGCAGTTCATTCCTCATTGGAGTGGTTTGTGTATTCCACACTTCTAGCGATTGGATTTCACTCAAAACTCACCAAATGACTCCTCCCACCATATTATGATGTTGCCCCAGGTTTGGGCTCGATCCGAAATCAATAGGTGTGAGAAATTGGACAATTCAAGTTCAACGGCAGTTCGTTCCTAATTTGAGTGGTTGGTGTATTCCATACTTCTAGTGATTGGATTTCACTCAAAACTCACCAAATGACTCCTCCCACGATATTATGATGTTGCCCAAGTTTTGGGTTCGATCCGAAATCAATAGGTGTGAGAAATTGGACAATTCAATTTCAACGGCAGTTCGTTCCTAATCGGAGTGGTTGGTGTATTCCATACTTCTAGCGATTGGATTTCACTCAAAACTTACCAAATGACTCCTCCCAACATATTATGTTCTTGCCCAAGTTTTGGGCTCGATCCGAAATCAATAGGTGTGAGAAATAGGACAATTCAAGTTCAACGGCAGTTCGTTCCAAATTGGAGTGGTTGGTGTATTCCATACTTCTAGCGATTGGATTTCACTCAAAACTCACCAAATGACTCCTCCCACCATATTATGATGTTGCCCAAGTTTTGGGTTCGATCCGAAATCAATAGGTGTGAGAAATTGGACAATTCAAGTTCAACGGCAGTTCGTTCCTAATCGGAGTGGTTGGTGTATTCCATACTTCTAGCAATTGGATTTCACTCAAAACTTACCAAATGACTACTCCCAACATATTATGTTGTTGCCCAAGTTTTGGGCTCGATCCGAAATCAATAGGTGTGAGAAATAGGACAATTCAAGTTCAACGGCAGTTCGTTCCTAATTGGAGTGGTTGGTGTATTCCATACTTCTAGCAATTGGATTTCACTCAAAACTCACCAAATGACTCCTCCCACCATATTATGATGTTGCCCAAGTTTTGGGCTCGATCCGAAATGAATAGGTGTTCGAAATTGGAGAATTCAAGTTCAACGGCAGTTCGTTCCAAATTGGAGTGGTTGGTGTATTCCATACTTCTAGCGATTGGATTTCACTCAAAACTCACTAAATGACTCCTCCCACCATACTATGATGTTGCCCAAGTTTTGGTCTCGATCCGAAATCAATAGGTGTTCCAAATTGGACAATTCAAGTTCAACGGCAGTTCGTTCCTCATTGGAGTGGTTTGTGTATTCCACACTTCTAGCGATTGGATTTCACTCAAAACTCACCAAATGACTCCTCCCACCATATTATGATGTTGCCCCAGGTTTGGGCTCGATCCGAAATCAATAGGTGTGAGAAATTGGACAATTCAGGTTCAACGGCAGTTCGTTCCTAATTTGAGTGGTTGGTGTATTCCATACTTCTAGGGATTGGATTTCACTCAAAACTCACCAAATGACTCCTCCCACCATATTATGATGTTGCCCAAGTTTT
The DNA here is from genome assembly GCF_965620075.1 of Prunus avium. Classification (NCBI taxonomy): domain Eukaryota; kingdom Viridiplantae; phylum Streptophyta; class Magnoliopsida; order Rosales; family Rosaceae; genus Prunus; species Prunus avium. The sequence goes on along the minus strand of NC_142291.1, from coordinate 17,375,747 downwards.
GGGTTCGATCCAAAATCAATAGGTGTGAGAAATTGGACAATTCAATTTCAACGGCAGTTCGTTCCTAATCGGAGTGGTTGGTGTATTCCATACTTCTAGCGATTGGATTTCACACAAAACTTACCAAATGACTCCTCCCAACATATTATGTTCTTGCCCAAGTTTTGGGCTCGATCCGTAATCAATAGTGTGCGAAATAGGACAATTCAAGTTCAACGGCAGTTCGTTCCTAATTGGAGTGGTTGGTGTATTCCATACTTCTAGCGATTGGATTTCACTCAAAACTCACCAAATGACTCCTCCCACCATATTATGATGTTGCCCAAGTTTTGGGTTCGATCCGAAATCAATAGGTGTGAGAAATTGGACAATTCAAGTTCAACGGCAGTTCGTTCCTAATCGGAGTGGTTGATGTATTCCATACTTCTAGCAATTGGATTTCACTCAAAACTTACCAAATGACTCCTCCCAACATATTATGTTGTTGCCCAAGTTTTGGGCTCGATCCGAAATCAATAGGTGTGAGAAATAGGACAATTCAAGTTCAACGGCAGTTCGTTCCTAATTGGAGTGGTTGGTGTATTCCATACTTCTAGCGATTGGATTTCACTCAAAACTCACCAAATGACTCCTCCCACCATATTATGATGTTGCCCAAGTTTTGGGCTCGATCCGAAATGAATAGGTGTTCGAAATTGGAGAATTCAAGTTCAACGGCAGTTCGTTCCTAATTGGAGTGGTTGGTGTATTCCATACTTCTAGCGATTGGATTTCACTCAAAACTCACTAAATGACTCCTCCCACCATACTATGATGTTGCCCAAGTTTTGGTCTCGATCCGAAATCAATAGGTGTTCCAAATTGGACAATTCAAGTTCAACGGCAGGTCGTTCCTCATTGGAGTGGTTTGTGTATTCCACACTTCTAGCGATTGGATTTCACTCAAAACTCACCAAATGACTCCTCCCACCATATTACGATGTTGCCCCGGTTTTGGGCTCGATCCGAAATCAATAGGTGTGAGAAATTGGACAATTCAAGTTCAACGGCAGTTCGTTCCTAATTTGAGTGGTTGGTGTATTCCATACTTCTAGCGATTGGATTTCACTCAAAACTCACCAAATGACTTCTCCCACCATATTTTGATGTTGCCCAAGTTTTGGGCTCGATCCGAAATCAATAGGTGTGAGAAATTGGACAATTCAAGTTCAACGGCAGTTCGTTCCTAATTGGGGTGGTTGGTGTATTCCATACTTCTAGCGATTGGATTTCACTCAAAACTCACCAAATGACTCCTCCCACCATATTATGACGTTGCCCAAGTTTTGGGCACGATCCGAAATCAATAGGTGTTCCAAATTGGACAATTCAAGTTCAGCGGCAGTTCGTTCCAAATTGGAGTGGTTGGTGTATTCCATACTTCTAGCGATTGGATTTCACTCAAAACTCACAAATGACTACTCCCACCATATTATGATGTTGCCCAAGTTTTGGGCAAGATCCGAAATCAATAGGTGTGAGAAATTGGACAATTCAAGTTCAACGGGAGTTCGTTCCTAATTGGAGTGGTTGGTGTATTCCATACTTCTAGCGATTGGATTTCACTCAAAACTCACCAAATGACTCCTCCCACCATATTATGATGTTGCCCAAGTTTGGGGCTCGATCCGAAATCATTAAGTGTGAGAAATTGGACAATTCAAGTTCAACGGCAGTTCGTTCCTAATTGGAGTGGTTGGTGTATTCCATACTTCTATCGATTGGATTTCACTCAAAACTCACCAAATGACTCCTCCCACCATATTATGATGTTGCTCAAGTTTTGGGCTCAATCCGAAATCAATAGGTGTGAGAAATTGGACAATTCATTGTCAACGGCAGTTCGTTCCTAATTGGAGTGGTTGGTGTATTCCATACTTCTAGCGATTGGATTTCACTCAAAAGTCACCAAATGACTCCTCCCACCAGATTATGAAGTTGCCCAGGTTTTGGGCTCGATCCGAAATCAATAGGTGTGAGACATTGGACAATTCAAGTTCAGGGGCAGTTCATTCCTAATTGGAATGGTTGGTGTATTCCATACTTCACGCGATTGGATTTCACTCAAAACCCACCAAATGTCTCCTCCCACCATATTATGATGTTGCCCAAGTTTTGGGCTCGATCCTAAATCAATAGTTGTGAGAAATTGGACAATTCAAGTTTAATGGCAGTTCGTTCCTAATTGGAGTGGTTGGTGTATTCCATAATTCTAGCGATTGGATTTCACTCAAAACTCACCAAATGACTCCTCCCACCATATTATGATGTTGCCCAAGTTTTGGGCTCGATCCGAAATCAATAGGTGTTCCAAATTGGATAATTCAAGTTCAACGGCAGTTCATTCCTAATTGGAGAGGTTGGTGTATTCCATACTTCTAGCGATTGGATTTCATTCAAAACTCACCAAATGACTCCACGAATCATATTATTATGTTGCCCAAGTTTTGGGCTTGATCCGAAATCAATAGGTGTTCCAAATTGGACAATTCAAGTTTAACGGCAGTTCGTTCCTAATTGGAGTGGTAAGTGTATTCCATACTTCTAGCGATTGGATTTCACTCAAAACTCACCAAATGACTCCTCCCACCATATTATGATGTTGCCCAAGTTTTGGGCCCGATCCGAAATCCATAGGTGTTCCAAATTGGACAATTCAAGTTCAACGGCAGTTCGTTCCTAATTGGACTGGTTCGTGTATTCCATACTTCTAGCGATTGGATTTCACTCAAAACCCACCAAATGACTCCTCCCACCATATTATGATGTTGCCCAAGTTTTGGGCTCGATCCGAAATCAATAGGTGTTCCAAATTGGACAATTCAAGTTCAACGGTAGTTCGTCCCTAATTGGAGTGGTTGGTGTATTCCATACTTCTAGCGATTGGATTTCACTCAAAACTCACCAAATGACTCCTCCCACCATATTATGATGTTGCCCAAGTTTTGGGCTCGATCCGAAATCAATAGGTGTTCCAAATTGGCTAATTCAAGTTCAACGGTAGTTCATTCCTAATTGGAGAGGTTGGTGTATTCCATACTTCTAGCGATTGGATTTCACTCAAAACTCACCAAATAACTCCTCCCACCATATTATGATGTTGCCCAAGTTTGGGGCTCGATCCGAAATCAATAGGTGTGAGAAATTGGACAATTCAAGTTCAAAGGCAGTTCGTTCCTAATTTGAGTGGTTGGTGTATTCCATACTTCTAGCGATTGGATTTCACTCAGAACTCACTAAATGACTCCTCCCACCATATTATGATTTTACCCAAGTTTTGGTCTCGATCCGAAATCAATAGGTGTTTCAAATTGGACAATTCAAGTTCAACGGCATTTCGTTCCTAATTGGAGTGGTTGGTGTATTCCATACTTCTAGCGATTGGATTTCACTCAAAACTCACCAAATGACTCCTCCCACCACATTATGATGTTGCCCATGTTTGGGGCTCGATCCGAAATCAATAAGTGTGAGAAATTGGACAATTCAAGTTCAACGGCAGTTCGTTCCTAATTGGAGTGGTTCGTGAATTCCATACTTCTAGCTATTGGATTTCACTCAAAACTCTCCAAATGACTCCTCCCACCATATTATGATGTTGCCCAAGTTTTGGCTTCGTTTCGAACTCAATAGGTGTGAGAAATTGGACAATTCAAATTCAACGGCAGTTCGTTCCTAATTGGAGTGGTTGGTGTATTCCATACTTCTAGCGATTGGATTTCACTCAAAACTCACCAAATGACTCCTCCCACCATATTTTGATGTTGCCCAAGTTTTGGGCTCGATCTGAAATGAATAGGTGTTCCAAATTGGACAATTCAAGTTCAACGGCAGGTCTTTCCCAATTGGAGTGGTTGGTGTATTCCATACTTCTAGCGATTGGATTTCTCTCAAAACTCACCAAATGACTTCTCCCACCATATTATGATGTTGCCCAAGTTTGGGGCTCGATCCGAAGTCAATAGGTGTGAGAAATGGGACAATTCAAGTTCAACGGCAGTTCGTTCCTAATTGGAGTGGTTGGAGTATTCCACACTTCTGGCAATTGGATTTCACTCAAGACTCACCAAATGACTCCTCCCACCATATTATGATGTTGCACAAGTTTGGGGTTCCATCCGGAATCAATAGGTGTGAGAAATTGGACAATTCAAGTTCAACTGCAGTTCGTTCCTAATTGGAGTGGTTGGTGTATTCCATACTTCTAGCGATTGGATTTGACTCAAAACACACCAAATGACTCCTCCCACCATATTAGGATGTTGCCCAAGTTTGGGGCTCGATCCGAAATCAATAGGTGTGAGAAATTGGACAATTCAAGTTCAACGGCAGTTCGTTCCTAATTGGAGTGGTTGGTGTATTCCATACTTCTAGCGATTGGATTTCACTCAAAACTCACCAAATGACTCCTCCCACCATATTATGATTTTGCCCAAGTTTTGGGCTCGATCCGAAATGAATACGTGTTCCAAATTGGACAATTCAAGTTCAACGGCAGTTCGTTCCTAATTGGAGTGGTTGGTGTATTCCATGCTTCTAGCTATTGGATTTCACTCAAAACTCTCCAAATGACTCCTCCCACCATATTATGATGTTGCCCAAGTTTTGGGTTCGATCCGAACTCAATAGGTGTGAGAAATTGGACAATTCAAGTTCAATGGCAGTTCGTTCCTAATTGGAGTGGTTGGTGTATTCCGTACGTCTAGCGATTGGATTTCACTCAAAACTCACCAAATGACTCCTCCCACCATATTATGATGTTGCCCAAGTTTTGGGCTCGATCCGAAATCAATAGGTGTGAGAAATTGGACAATTCAAGTTCAACGGCAGTTCGTTCCTAATTGGAGTGGTTGGTGTATTCCACACTTCTAGCGATTGGATTTCACTCAAAACTCACCAAATGACTCCTCCCACCATATTATGATGTTGCCCAAGTTTGGGGCTCAATCCGAAATCAATAGGTGTGAGAAATTGGACAATTCAAGTTCAGCGGCAGTTCGTTCCTAATTGGAGTGGTTGGAGTATTCCATACTTCTAGCAAATGGATTTCACTCAAAACTCACCAAATGACTCCTCCCACCATATTATGATGTTGCACAAGTTTTGGGTTCCATCCGGAATCAATAGGTGTGAGAAATTGGACAGTTCAGGTTCAACGGCAGTTCGTTCCTAATTGGAGTGGTTGGTGTATTCCACACTTCTAGCAATTGGATTTCACTCAAAACTCAAAAAATGACTCCTCCCACCATATTATGATGTTGCCCAAGTTTGGGGCTCGATCCGAAATCAATAGGTGTGAGAAATTGGACAATTCATGTTCAACGGCAGTTCTTTCCTAATTGGAGTGGTTGGTGTATTCCATACTTCTAGCGATTGGATTTCACTCAAAACTCACTAAATGACTCCTCCCACCATATTATGTTGTTGCCCAAGTTTGGGGCTCGATCCGAAATCAATAGGTGTTCCAAATTAGACAATTCAAGTTCAACGGCAGTTCGTTCCTAATTGGAGTGGTTGGTGTATTCCATACTTCTAGCGATTGGATTTCACTCAAAACTCACCAAATGACTCCTCCCACCATGTTACGATGTTGCCCAAGTTTTGGGCTCGATCCGAACTCAATAGGTGTTCCAAATTGGACAATTTAAGTTCTACGGCAGTTCGTACCTAATTGGAGTTGTTGGTGTATTCCATACTTCTAGCGATTGGATTTCACTCAAAACTCACCAAATGACTCCTCCCACCATATTGTGATGTTGCCCAAGTTTTGGGTTCGATCCGAAATCAATAGGTGTTCCAAATTGGACAATTCAAGTTCAACGGCAGTTCGTTCCTAATTGGAGTGGTTGGTGTATTCCATACTTCTACCGATTGGATTTCAATCAAAACTCACCAAATGACTCCTCCCACCATATTATGATGTTGCCCAAGTTTTGGGCTCGATCCGAACTCAATAGGTGTGAGAAATTGGACAATTTAAGTTCAATGGCAGTTCGTTCCTAATTGGAGTTGTTGGTGTATTCCATACTTCTAGCGATTGGATTTCACTCAAAACTCACCAAATGACTCCTCCCACCATATTGTGATGTTGCCCAAGTTTTGGGTTCGATCCGAAATCAATAGGTGTTCCAAATTGGACAATTCAAGTTCAACGGCAGTTCGTTCCTAATTGGAGTGGTTGGTGTATTCCATACTTCTAGCGATTGGATTTCACTCAAAACACACCAAATGACTCCTCCCACCATATTATGATGTTGCCCAAGTTTTGGGCTCGATCCGAAATCAATACGTGTTCCAAATTGGACAATTCAAGTTCAACGGCAGTTCGTTCCTAATTGGATTGGTTGGTGTATTCCATACTTCTCGCGATTGGATTTCACTTAAAACTCACCAAATGACTCCTCCCACCACATTATGATGTTGCCCAAGTTTTGGGCTTGATCCGAAATCAGTAGGTGTTCCAAATTGGACAATTCAAGTTCAACGGCAGTTCGTTCCTAATTGGAGTGGTTGGTGTATTCCATACTTCTAGCGATTGGATTTCACTCAAAACTCACGAAATGACTCCTCCTATCATATTATGATGTTGCACAAGTTTGGGGTTCCATACGAAATCAATAGGTGTGAGGAATTGGACAATTCAGGTTCAACGGCAGTTCGTTCCTAATTGGAGTGGTTGGTGTATTCCATACTTCTAGCGATTGGATTTCACTCAAAACTCTCCAAATGACTCCTCCCACCATATTATGATGTTGCCCAAGTTTTGGGCTCGATCCGAAATCAATAGGTGTTCCAAATTGGACAATTCAAGTTCAACGGCAGTTCGTTCCTAATTGGAGTGGTTGGTGTATTCCATACTTCTAGCGATTGGATTTCACTCAAAACTCACCAAATGACTCCTCCCACCATATTATGATGTTGCACAAGTTTGGGGTTCTATCCGAACTCAATAGGTGTGAGAAATTGGACAATTCAAGTTCACCGGCAGTTCGTTCCTAATTGGTGTGGTTGGTGTATTCCATACTTCTAGATCTTGGATTTCACTCAAAACTCACCAAATGACTCCTCCCACCATATTATGATGTTGCCCAAGTTTTGGGCTCGATCCGAAATCAATAGGTGTGAGAAATTGAACAATTCAAGTTCAACGGCAGTTCGTTCCTAATTGGAGTGGTTGGTGTATTCCACACTTCTAGCGATTGGATTTCACTCAAAACTCACCAAATGACTCCTCCCACGATATTATGATGTTGCACAAGTTTGGGGTTCCATCCGAACTCAATAGGTGTGAGAAATTGGACAATTTAAGTTCACCGGCAGTTCGTTCCTAATTGGAGTGGTTGGTGTATTCCGTACTTCTAGCGATTGGATTTCACTCAAAACTCACCAAATGACTCCTCCCAACATATTATGTTGTTGCCCAAGTTTTGGGCTCGATCCGAAATCAATAGGTGTGAGAAATTGAACAATTCAAGTTCAACGGCAGTTCGTTCCTAATTGTACTGGTTGGTGTATTCCATACTTCTAGCGATTGGATTTCACTCAAAACTCACCAAATGACTCCTCCCACCATATTACGATGTTGCCCAAGTTTTGGGCTCGATCCGAACTCAATAGGTGTTCCAAATTGGACAATTTAAGTTCTACGGCAGTTCGTACCTAATTGGAGTTGTTGGTGTATTCCATACTTCTAGCGATTGGATTTCACTCAAAACTCACCAAATGACTCCTCCCACCATATTGTGATGTTGCCCAAGTTTTGGGTTCGATCCGAAATCAATAGGTGTTCCAAATTGGACAATTCAAGTTCAACGGCAGTTCGTTCCTAATTGGAGTGGTTGGTGTATTCCATACTTCTACCGATTGGATTTCAATCAAAACTCACCAAATGACTCCTCCCACCATATTATGATGTTGCCCAAGTTTTGGGCTCGATCCGAACTCAATAGGTGTGAGAAATTGGACAATTTAAGTTCAATGGCAGTTCGTTCCTAATTGGAGTTGTTGCTGTATTCCATACTTCTAGCGATTGGATTTCACTCAAAACTCACCAAATGACTCCTCCCACCATATTACGATGTTGCCCAAGTTTTGGGCTCGATCCGAACTCAATAGGTGTTCCAAATTGGACAATTTAAGTTCTACGGCAGTTCGTACCTAATTGGAGTTGTTGGTGTATTCCATACTTCTAGCGATTGGATTTCACTCAAAACTCACCAAATGACTCCTCCCACCATATTGTGATGTTGCCCAAGTTTTGGGTTCGATCCGAAATCAATAGGTGTTCCAAATTGGACAATTCAAGTTCAACGGCAGTTCGTTCCTAATTGGAGTGGTTGGTGTATTCCATACTTCTACCTATTGGATTTCAATCAAAACTCACCAAATGACTCCTCCCACCATATTATGATGTTGCCCAAGTTTTGGGCTCGATCCGAACTCAATAGGTGTGAGAAATTGAACAATTCAAGTTCAACGGCAGTTCGTTCCTAATTGTAGTGGTTGGTGTATTCCTTACTTCTAGCGATTGGATTTCACTCAAAACTCACCAAATGACTCCTCCCACCATATTACGATGTTCCCCAAGTTTTGGGCTCGATCCGAAATCAATAGGTGTTCCAAATTGGACAATTCAAGTTCAACGGCAGTTCGTTCCTAATTGGAGTGGTTGGTGTATTCCATACTTCTAGCGATTGGATTTCACTCAAAACTCACCAAATGACTCTTCCCATCATATTATGATGTTGCACAAGTTTGGGGTTCGATCCGAAATCAACAGGTGTGAGAAATTGGACAATTCAAGTTCAACGGCAGTTCGTTCCTAATGGGAGTGGTTGGTGTATTCCATACCTCTAGCGATTGGATTTCCCTCAAAACTCACCAAATGAGTCCTCCCACCATATTATGAAGTTGCCCAAGTTTGGGCTCGATCCGAAATCAATAGGTGTGAGAAATTGGACAATTCAAGTTCAACGGCAGTTCGTTCCTAGTTGGGGTGGTTGGTGTATTCCATACTTCTAGCGGTTGGATTTCACTCAAAACTCACCCAATGACTCCTCCCACCATATTATGATGTTACCCAAGTTTTGGGCTCGATCCGAAATCAATAGGTGTTCCAAATTGGACAATTCAAGTTCAACGGCAGTTCGTTCCTAATTGGAGTGGTTGGTGTATTCCATACTTCTAGCGATTGGATTTCACTCAAAACTCACCAAATCACTCCTCCCACCATATTATGATGTTGCCCAAGTTTTGGGCTCGATCCGAAATCAATAGGTGTTCCAAATTGGACGATTCAAGTTCAACGACAGTTCGTCCCTAATTGGAGTGGTTGGAGTATTCCACACTTCTAGCGATTGGATTTCACTCAAAACTCACCAAATGACTCCTCCCACCATATTATGATGTTGCCCAAGTTTTGGGCTCGATCCGAAATCAATAGGTTTGAGAAATTGGACAATTCAATTTCAACGGCAGTTCGTTCCTAATTGGAGTGGTTGGTGTATTCCATACTTCTAGCGATTGGATTTCACTCAAAACTCACCAAATGACTCCTCCCACCATATTATGATGTTGCACAAGTTTGGGGTTCGATCCGAAATCAATAGGTGTTCCAAATTGCACAATTCAAGTTCAACGGCAGTTCGTTCCTAATGGGAGTGGTTAGTGTATTCCATACTTCAAGCGATTGGATTTCACTCAAAACTCACCAAATGACTCCTCCCACCATATTATGATGTTGCCCAAGTTTTGGGCTTGATCCGAAATCAATAGGTGTTCCAAATTGGACAATTCAAGTTCAACGGCAGTTCGTTCCTTATTGGAGTGGTTGGTGTATTCCATACTTCTAGCGATTGGATTTCACTCAAAACTCATCAAATGACTCCTCCCACCATATTATGATGTTGCCCAAGTTTGGGGTTCGATCCGAAATCAATAGTTGTGAGAAATTGGACAATTCAAGTTCAACGACAATTCGTTCCTAATGGGAGTGGTTGGTGTATTCCATACGTCTAGCGATTGGATTTCACTCAAAACTCACCAAATGACTCCTCCCACCATATTATGATGTTGCCCAAGTTTTGGGCTCGATCCGAAATCAATAGGTGTGAGAAATTGGACAATTCAATTTCAACGGCAGTTCGTTCCTAATTGGAGTGGTTGGTGTATTCCATACTACTAGCGATTGGATTTCACTCCAAACTCACCCAATGACTCCTCCCACCATATTATGATGTTGCCCAAGTTTTGGGCTCGATCCGACATCAATAGGTGTGAGAAATTGGACAATTCAAGTTCAACGGCAGTTCGTTCCTAATTGGAGTGGTTGGTGTATTCCACACTTCTAGCGATTGGATTTCACTCAAAACTCACCAAATGACTCCTCCCACCATATTATGATGTTGTCCAAGTTTGGGGCTCGGTCCGAAATCAATAGGTGTGAGAAATTGGACAATTCAAGTTCAACGGCAGTTCGTTCCTAATTGGAGTGGTTGGTGTATTCCATACTTCTAGCGATTGGATTTCACTCAAAACTCACCAAATGACTCCTCCCACCATATTATGATGTTGCCCAAGTTTTGGGCTCGATCCGAAATCAATAGGTGTGAGAAATTGGACAATTCAATTTCAACGGAAGTTCGTTCCTAATTGGAGTGGTTGGTGTATTCCATACTTCTAGCGATTGGATTTCACTCAAAACTCACCCAATGACTCCTCCCACCATATTATGATGTTACCCAAGTTTTGGGCTCGATCCGAAATCAATAGGTGTTCCAAATTGGACAATTCAAGTTCAACGGCAGTTCGTTCCTAATTGGAGTGGTTGGTGTATTCCATACCTCTAGCGATTGGATTTCCCTCAAAACTCACCAAATGAGTCCTCCCACCACATTTTGTTGTTGCCTATGTTTTGGGCTCGATCCGAAATCAATAGGTGTGAGAAATTGGACAATTCAAGTTCAACGGCAGTTCGTTCCTAATTGGAGTGGTTGGTGTATTCCATACTTCTAGCGATTGGATTTCACTCAAAACTCACCAAATGACTCCTCCCACCATATTATGATGTTGCCCAAGTTTGGGGCCCGATCCGAAATCAATAGGTGTGAGAAATTGGACAATTCAATTTCAACGGCAGTTCGTTCCTAATTGGAGTGGTTGGTGTATTCCATACTTCTAGCGATTGGATTTCACTCAAACCTCACCCAATGACTCCTCCCACCATATTATGATGTTACCCAAGTTTTGTGCTCGATCCGAAATCCATAGGTGTTCCAAATTGGACAATTCAAGTTCAACGGCAGTTCGTTCCTAATTGGAGTGGTTGGTGTATTCCATACTTCTAGCGTTTGGATTTCACTCAAAACTCACCAAATGCCTCCTCCCATCATATTATGATGTTGCACAAGTTTGGGGTTCGATCCGAAATCAATAGGTGTGAGAAATTGCACAATTCAAGTTCAACGGCAGTTCGTTCCTAATGGGAGTGGTTAGTGTATTCCATACTTCTAGCGATTGGATTTCACTCAAAACTCACCAAATGACTCCTCCCACCATATTATGATGTTGCCCAAGTTTGGGGCCCGATCCGAAATCAATAGGTGTGAGAAAATGGACAATTCAAGTTCAACGGCAGTTCGTTCCTAATTGGAGTGGTTGGTGTATTCCATACTTCTAGCGATTGGATTTCACTCAAAACTCACCAAATGACTCCTCCCACCATATTATGATGTTGCCCAAGTTTGGGGCCCGATCCGAAATCAATAGGTGTGAGAAATTGGACAATTCAAGTTCAACGGCAGTTCGTTCATAATTGGAATGGTTGGTGTATTCCATACTTCTAGCGATTGGATTTCACTCAAAACTCACCAAATGACTCCTCCCACCATATTATGATGTTGCCCAAGTTTGGGGCCGTTCCGAAATCAATAGGTGTGAGAAATTGGACAATTCAAGTTCAACGGCAGTTCGTTCCTAATTGGAGTGGTTGGTGTATTCCATACTTCTAGCAATTGGATTTCACTTAAAACTCACCAAATGACTCCTCCCACCATATTATGATGTTGCCCAAGTTTTGGGCTCGATCCGAAATCAGTAGGTGTGAGAAATTGGACAATTCAAGTTCAACGGCAGTTCGTTCCTAATTGGAGTGGTTGGTGTATTCCACACTTCTAGCGATTGCATTTCACTCAAAACTCACCCCCACCATATTATTATGTTGCCCAAGTTTTGGGCTCAATCCGAACTCAATAGGTGTGAGAAATTGGACAATTTAAGTTCAACGGCAGTTCATTCCTAATTGGAGTGGTTGGTGTATTCCATACTTCGAGCGATTGGATTTCACTCAAAACTCACCAAATGCCTCCTCCCAACATATTATGATGTTGCACAAGTTTGGGGTTCGATCCGTAATCAATAGGTGTGAGAAATTGCACAATTCAAGTTCAACGGCAGTTCGTTCCTAATGGGAGTGGTTAGTGTATTCCATACTTCTAGCGATTGGATTTCACGCAAAACTCACCAAATGACTCCTCCCACCATATTATGATGTTGCACAAGTGTGGGGTTCCATCCGAAATCAATAGGTGTGAGAAATTGGACAATTCAAGTTCAACGGCAGTTCGTTCCTAATTGGAGTGGTTGGTGTATTCCACACTTCTAGCGATTGGATTTCACTCAAAACTCACCAAATGACTCCTCCCACCATATTATGATGTTGCACAAGTTTGGGGTTCTATCCGAACTCAATAGGTGTGAGAAATTGGACAATTCAAGTTCACCGGCAGTTCGTTCCTAATTGGTGTGGTTGGTGTATTCCATACTTCTAGATCTTGGATTTCACTCAAAACTCACCAAATGACTCCTCCCACCATATTATGATGTTGCCCAAGTTTTGGGCTCGATCCGAAATCAATAGGTGTGAGAAATTGAACAATTCAAGTTCAACGGCAGTTCGTTCCTAATTGGAGTGGTTGGTGTATTCCACACTTCTAGCGATTGGATTTCACTCAAAACTCACCAAATGACTCCTCCCACCATATTATGATGTTGCCCAAGTTTTGGGCTCGATCCGAAATCAATAGGTGTGAGAAATTGGACAATTCAATTTCAACGGAAGTTCGTTCCTAATTGGAGTGGTTGGTGTATTCCATACTTCTAGCGATTGGATTTCACTCAAAACTCACCCAATGACTCCTCCCACCATATTATGATGTTACCCAAGTTTTGGGCTCGATCCGAAATCAATAGGTGTTCCAAATTGGACAATTCAAGTTCAACGGCAGTTCGTTCCTAATTGGAGTGGTTGGTGTATTCCATACCTCTAGCGATTGGATTTCCCTCAAAACTCACCAAATGAGTCCTCCCACCATATTTTGTTGTTGCCTATGTTTTGGGCTCGATCCGAAATCAATAGGTGTGAGAAATTGGACAATTCAAGTTCAACGGCAGTTCGTTCCTAATTGGAGTGGTTGGTGTATTCCATACTTCTAGCGATTGGATTTCACTCAAAACTCACCAAATGACTCCTCCCACGATATTATGATGTTGCACAAGTTTGGGGTTCCATCCGAACTCAATAGGTGTGAGAAATTGGACAATTTAAGTTCACCGGCAGTTCGTTCCTAATTGGTGTGGTTGGTGTATTCCATACTTCTAGATCTTGGATTTCACTCAAAACTCACCAAATGACTCCTCCCACCATATTATCATGTTGCCCAAGTTTTGGGCTCGATCCGAACTCAATAGGTGTGAGAAATTGGACAATTCAAGTTCAACGGCAGTTCGTTCCTAATTGGAGTGGTTGGTGTATTCCATACTTCTAGCGATTGGATTTCACTGAAAACTGTCCAAATGACTCCTCCCACCATATTATGATGTTGCCCAAGTTTTGGGCTCGATCCGAACTCAATAGGTGTGAGAAATTGGACAATTCAAGTTCAACGGCAGTTCGTTCCTAATTGGAGTGGTTGGTGTTTTCCATACTTCTAGCGATTGGGTTTCACTCAAAACTGTCCAAATGACTCCTCCCAACATATTATGATGTTGCCCAAGTTTTGGGCTCGATCCGAAATCAATAGGTGTGAGAAATTGGACAATTCAAGTTCAACGGCAGTTCGTTCCTAATTGGAGTGGTTGGTGTATTCCATACTTCTAGCGATTGGATTTCACTCAAAACTCACCAAATGACTCTTCCCACCGTATTATGATGTTGCCAAAGTTTTGGGCTCGATCCGAAATCAATAGGTGTGAGAAATTGGACAATTCAAGTTCAATGGCAGTTCGTTCCTAGTTGGAGTGGTTGGTGTATTCCATACTTCTAGCGATTGGATTTCACTCAAAACTCACCAAATGACTACTCCAACAATACTATGATGTTGCCCAAGTTTTGGGCTCGATCCCAAATCAATAGGTGTTCCAAATTGGACAATTCAAGTTCAACGGCAGTTAGTTCCTAATTGGAGTGGTTGGTGTATTCCATACTTCTAGCAATTGGATTTCACTCAAAACTCACCAAATGACACCTCCCACCATATTACGATGTTGCCCAAGTTTGGGGCTCGATCCGAAATCAATAGGTGTGAGAAATTGGACAATTCAAGTTCAACGGCAGTTTGTTCCTAATTGGAGTGGTTGGTGTATTCCGTACTTCTAGCGATTGGATTTCACTCAAAACTCACCAAATGACTCCTCCCACCATATTACGATGTTGCCCAAGTTTGGGGCTCGATCCGAAATCAATAGGTGTGAGAAATTGGACAATTCAAGTTCAACGGCAGTTCGTTCCTAAATGGAGTGGTTGGTGTATTCCATACTTCTAGCGATTGGATTTCACTCAAAACTCACCAAATGACTCCTCCTACCATATTATGATGTTGCCCAAGTTTTTCGCTCGATCCGAAATCAATAGGTGTGACAAATTGGTCAATTCAATTTAACCGGCAGTTCGTTCCTAATTGAAGTGGTTGGTGTATTCCATACTTCTAGCGATTGGATTTCACTCAAAACTCACCAAATGACTCCTCCCACCATATTATGATGTTGCCCAAGTTTTGGGCTCGATCCGAAATCAATAGGAGTTCAAAATTGGACAATTCAAGTTCAACGGCAGTTCGTTCCTAATTGGAGTGGTCGGTGTATTCCATACTTGTAGCGATTGGATTTCACTCAAAACTCACCAAATGACTCCTCCCACCATATTATGATGTTGCCCAAGTTTTCGCTCGATCCGAAATCAATAGGTGTGAGAAATTGGTCAATTCAATTTCAACGGCAGTTCGTTCCTAATTGAAGTGGTTGGTGTATTCCATACTTCTAGAAATTGGATTTCACTCAAAACTCCCCAAATGACTCCTCCCACCATATTATGATGTTGCCCAAGTTTTGGGTTCGATCCGAAATCAATAGGTGTGAGAAATTGGACAATTCAATTTCAACGGCAGTTCGTTCCTAATTGAAGTGGTTGGTGTATTCCATACTTCTAGCGATTGGATTTCACTCAAAACTCACCAAATGACTCCTCCCACCATATTATGATGTTGCCTAAGTTTTGGGCTCGATCCGAAATCAATAGGTGAGAGAAATTGGACAATTCAAGTTCAACGGCAGTTCGTTCCTAATGGGAGTGGTTGGTGTATTCCATACTTCTAGCGATTGGATTTCACTCAAAACTCACCGAATGACTCCTCCCACCATATTATGATGTTGCCCAAGTTTGGGGCTCGATCCGAAATCAATAGGTGTGAGAAATTGGACAATTCAAGTTCAACGGCAGTTAGTTCCTAATTGGAGCGGTTTGTGTTTTCCATACTTCTAGATATTGGATTTCACTCAAAACTCACCAAATGACTCCTCCCACCATATTATGATGTTGCCCAAGTTTTGGGCTCGATCCGAAATCAATAGGTGTGAGAAATTGGACAATTCAAGTTCAACGGCAGTTCGTTCCTCATTGGAGTGGTTGGTGTATTTCATACTTCTAGCGATTGGATTTCACTCAAAACTCACCAAATGACTCCTCCCACCATATTATGATGTTGACCAAGTTTTGGGCTCGATCCAAAATCAATAGGTGTGAGAAATTGGACAATTCAAGTTCAACGGCAGTTCGTTCCTAATTGGAGTGGTTGGTGTATTCCGTACTTCTAGCGATTGGATTTTACTCAAAACTCACCAAATGACTCCTACCACCATAATATGATGTTGCACAAGTTTGGGGTTCGATCCGAAATCAATAGGTGTGAGAAATTGGACAATTCAAGTTCAACGGCAGTTCGTTCCTAATGGGAGTGGTTGGTGTATTCCATACTTCTAGCGATTGGATTTCACTCAAAACTCACCAAATGACGCCTTCCACCATATTATGATGTTGCCCAAGTTTTTGGCTCGATCCGAAATCAATAGGTGTAATTGGAGAATTCAAGTTCAACGGCAGTTCGTTCCTAATGGGAGTGGTTGGTGTATTCCATACTTCTAGCGATTAGATTTCACTCAAAACTCACCAAATGACTCCTCCCACCATATTATGATGTTGCCCAAGTTTTGGGCTCGATCCGAAATCAATAGGTGCGAGAAATTGGGCAATTCAATTTCAACGACAGTTCGTTCCAAAATGGAGTGGTTGGTGTATTCCATACTTCTAGCGATTGGATTTCACTCAAAACTCACCAAATGACTCCTCCCACCATATTATGATGTTGCCCAAGTTTTGGGCTCGATCCGATATCAATAGGTGTTCCAAATTGCACAATTCAAGTTCAACGGCAGTTCGTTCCTAATTGGAGTGGTTGGTGTATTCCATACTTCTAGCGACTGGATTTCACTCAAAACTCACCAAATGACTCCTCCCACCATATTATGATGTTGCCCAAGTTTGGGGATCAATCCGAAATCAATAGGTGTGAGAAATTGGACAATTCAAGTTCAACGGCAGTTCGTTCCTAATTGGAGTGGTTGGTGTATTTCATACTTCTAGCGATTGGATTTCACTCAAAAATCACCAAATGACTTCTCCCACCGTATTATGATGTTGCCCAAGTTTTGGGCTCGATCCGAAATCAATAGGTGTTCCAAATTGGACAATTCAAGTTCAACGGCAGTTCGTTCCTAATTGGAGTGGTTGGTGTATTCCGTACTTCTAGCGATTGGATTTCACTCAAAACTCGCCAAATGACTCATCCCACCGTATTATGATGTTGCACAAGTTTTGGGCTCGATCTGAAATCAATAGGTGTGAGAAATTGGTCAATTCATTTTCAACGACAGTTTGTTCCTAATTGGAGTGGTTGGTGTATTCCATACTTCTAGCGTTCGGATTTCACTCAAAACGCACCAAATGACTCCTCCCACCATATTATGATGTTGCCAAAGTTTTGGGGTCGATCCGAAATCAATAGGTGTTCCAAATTGGACAATTCAAGTTCAACGGCAGTTCGTTCCTAATGGGAGTGGTTGGTGTATTCCATACTTCTAGCGATTGGATTTCACTCAAAACTCACCAAATGACTCCTCCCACCATATTATGATGTTGCCCAAGTTTGGGGCTCGATCCGAAGTCAATAGGTGTGAGAAATTGGACAATTCAAGTTCAACGGCAGTTCGTTCCTAATTGGAGTGGTTGGTGTATTCCATACTTCTAGCGATTGGATTTCACTCAAAACTCACCAAACGACTCCTCCCACCGTAATATGATGTTGCTCAAGTTTGGGGTTCGATCCGAAATCAATAGGTGTGAGAAATTGGACAATTCAAGTTCAACGGCAGTTCGTTCCTAAGGGCAGTGGTTGGTGTATTCCATACTTCTAGCGATTGGATTTCACTCAAAACTCACCAAATGACTCCTTCCACCAAATTATGTTGTTGCCCAAGTTTTGGGCTCGATCCGAAATCAATAGGTGTGAGATATTGGGCAATTCAATTTCAACGGCAGTTCGTTCCAAAATGGAGTGGTTGGTGTATTCCATACTTCTAGCGATTGGATTTCACTCAAAACTCACCAAATGACTCCTCCCACCATATTATGATGTTGCCCAAGTTTGGGGCTCGATCCGAAATCAATAGGTGTGAGAAATTGGACAATTCAAGTTCAACGGCAGTTCGTTCCTAATTGGAGTGGTTGGTGTACTCCATACTTCTAGCGATTGGATTTCACTCAAAACTCACCAAATGACTCCTCCCACCATATTATGATGTTGCCCAACTTTTGGGCTCGATCCGAAATCAATATGTGTGAGAAATTGGACAATTCAAGTTCAACGGCAGTTCGTTCCTCATTGGAGTGGTTGGTGTATTTCATACTTCTAGCGATTGGATTTCACTCAAAACTCACCAAATG
Organism: Prunus avium; assembly: GCF_965620075.1. Taxonomy (NCBI): domain Eukaryota; kingdom Viridiplantae; phylum Streptophyta; class Magnoliopsida; order Rosales; family Rosaceae; genus Prunus; species Prunus avium. Next base: position 17,357,377 of record NC_142291.1, on the reverse strand, counting down.
ACTCCTCCCACCATATTATGATGTGGCCCAAGTTTTGGGCTCGATCCGAAATCAATAGGTGTGAGCAATTGGACAATTCAAGTTCAACGGCAGTTCGTTCCTAATTGGAGTGGTTGGTGTATTCCGTACTTCTAGCGATTGGATTTCACTCAAAACTCACCAAATAACTCCTCCCACCATATTATGGTGTTGCCCAAGTTTTGGGCTCGATCCGAAATCAATAGGTGTTCCAAATTCGACAATTCAAGTTCAACGGCAGTTCGTTCCTAATTGGAGTGGTTGGTGTATTCCATACTTCTAGCGATTGGATTTCACTCAAAACTCACCAAATGACTCCTCCCACCATATTATGATGTTGCCCAAGTTTGGGGCTCGATCCAAAGTCAATAGGTGTGAGAAATTGGACAATTCAAGTTCATCGGCAGTTCGTTCCTAATTGGAGTGGTTGGTGTATTCCATACTTCTAGCGATTGGATTTCACTCAAAACTCACCAAATGACTCCTCCCACCATAATATGATATTGCACAAGTTTGGGGTTCGATCCGAGATCAATAGGTGTGAGAAATTGGACAATTCAAGTTCAACGGCAGTTCGTTCCTAATGGGAGTGGTTGGTGTATTCCATACTTCTAGCGATTGGATTTCTCTCAAAACTCACCAAATGACTCCTCCCACCATATTATGATGTTGCCCAAGTTTTGGGCTCGATCAGAAATCAATAGTTGTTCCAAATTGGACAATACAAGTTCAACGGCAGTTCGTTCCTAATTGGAGTGGTTGGTGTATTCCACACTTCTAGCGATTGGATTTCATTCAAAACTCACCAAATGACTCCTCCCACCATATTATGATGGTGCCCAAGTTTGGGGCTCGGTCCGAAATCAATAGGTGTGAGAAATTGGACAATTCAAGTTCAACGGCAGTTCGTTCCTAATTGAACTGGTTAGCGTATTCCATACTTCTAGCGATTGGATTTCACTCAAAACTCACCAAATGACTACTCCCACCATATTATGATGTTGCCCAAGTTTTGGGCTCGATCCGAAATCAATAGGTGTTCGAAATTGGACAATTCAAGTTCAGCGGCAGTTCGATCCTAATTGGAGTGGTTGGTATATTCCATACTTCTAGCGATTGGATTTCACTCAAAACTCACCAAATGAATCCTCCCACCATATTATGATGTTGCATAAGTTTGGGTTTCGATCCGAAATCAATATGTGTGAGAAATTGGACAATTCAAGTTCAACGGCAGTTCGTTCCTAATGGGAGTGGTTGGTGTATTCCATACTTCTAGCGATTGGATTTCACTCAAAACTCACCAAATGACTCCTCCCACCATATTATGATGTTGCCCAAGTTTTGGGCTTGATCCGGAATCAATAGGTGTTCCAAATTGGACAATTCAAGTTCAACGGCAGTTCGTTCCTCATTGGAGTGGTTGGTGTATTCCATACTTCTACCGATTGGATTTCACTCAAAACTCACCAAATGACTCCTCCCACCATATTATGATGTTTCCCATGTTTTGGGCTCGATCCGAAATCAATTGGTGTTCCAAATTGGACAATTCCAGTTCAACGGCAGTTCGTTCCTAATTGGAGTGGTTTGTGTATTCCATACTTCTTGCGATTGGATTTCACTCAAAACTCACCAAATGACTCCTCCCACCATATTATGATGTTGCCCATGTTTTGGGCTCGATCCGAAATCAATAGGTGTGAGAAATTGGACAATTCAAGTTCAACGGCAGTTCGTTCCTAATGGTAGTGGTTGGTGTATTCCATACTTCTAGCTAGTGTGTTTCACTCAAAACTCACCAAAGGATTCCTCCCACCATATTATGATGTTGCCCAAGTTTTGGGCTCGATCCGAAAGCAATAGGTGTTCGAAATTGGAAAATTCAAGTTCAACGGCAATTCGTTCCAAACTGGAGTGGTTGGTGTATTCCATACTTCTAGAGATTGGATTTCACTCAAAACTCCCCAAATGACTCCCCCCACCATATTATGATGTTGCCCAGGTTTTGGGATCGATCCGAAATCAATAGGTGTTCGAAATTGGACAATTCAAGTTCAACAGCAGTTCGTTCCTAATTGGAGTGGTTGGTGTATTCCATACTTCTAGCGTTTGGATTTCACTCAAAACTCACCAAATGAATCCTCCCACCATATTATGATGTTGCACAAGTTTGGGGTTCGATCCGAAATCAATAGGGGTGAGAAATTGGACAATTCAAGTTCAACGACAGTTCGTTCCTAATGGGAGTGGTTGGTGTATTCCATACTTCTAGCGATTGGATTTCACTCAAAACTCACCAAATGACTCCTCCCACCATATTATGATGTTGCCCAAGTTTTGGGCTCGATCCGAAATCAATAGTTGTGAGAAATTCGACAATTCAAGTTCAACAGCAGTTCGTTCCTAATTGGAGTGGTTTGTGTATTCCATACTCTTAGCGATTGGGTTTCACTCAAAACTAACCAAAGGACTTCTCCCACCATATTATGATGTTGCCCAAGTTTTGGGCTCGATCCGAAATCAATAGGTGTGAGAAATTGGACAATTCAAGTTCAACGGCAGTTCGTTCCTAATTGGAGTGGTTGGTGTATTCCATACTTCTAGCGATTGGATTTCACTCAAAACTCACCAAATGACTCCTCCCACCATATTATGATGTTGCCCAAGTTTGGGGCTCGGTCAGAAATCAATAGGTGTGAGAAATTGGACAATTCAAGTTCAACGGCAGTTCGTTCCTATTAGGAGTGGCTGGTGTATTCCATACTTCTAGCGATTGGATTTCACTCAAAACTCTCCAAAGCACTCCTCCCTCCATATTATGATGTTGCCCAAGTTTTGGGCTCGATCCGAAATCAATAGGTGTTCGAAATTGGACAATTCAAGTTCAACGGCAGTTCGTTCCTAATTGGAGTGGTTGGTGTATTCCACACTTCTAGCGATTGGATTTCATTCAAAACTCACCAAATGACTCCTCCCACCATATTATGATGGTGCCCAAGTTTGGGGCTCGGTCCGAAATCAATAGGTGTGAGAAATTGGACAATTCGAGTTCAACGGCAGTTCGTTCCTAATTGAACTGGTTAGCGTATTCCATACTTCTAGCGATTGGATTTCACTCAAAACTCACCAAATGACTACTCCCACCATATTATGATGTTGCCCAAGTTTTGGGCTCGATCCGAAATCAATAGGTGTTCGAAATTGGACAATTCAAGTTCAGCGGCAGTTCGATCCTAATTGGAGTGGTTGGTATATTCCATACTTCTAGCGATTGGATTTCACTCAAAACTCACCAAATGAATCCTCCCACCATATTATGATGTTGCATAAGTTTGGGTTTCGATCCGAAATCAATATGTGTGAGAAATTGGACAATTCAAGTTCAACGGCAGTTCGTTCCTAATGGGAGTGGTTGGTGTATTCCATACTTCTAGCGATTGGATTTCACTCAAAACTCACCAAATGACTCCTCCCACCATATTATGATGTTGCCCAAGTTTTGGGCTTGATCCGGAATCAATAGGTGTTCCAAATTGGACAATTCAAGTTCAACGGCAGTTCGTTCCTCATTGGAGTGGTTGGTGTATTCCATACTTCTACCGATTGGATTTCACTCAAAACTCACCAAATGACTCCTCCCACCATATTATGATGTTTCCCATGTTTTGGGCTCGATCCGAAATCAATAGGTGTTCCAAATTGGACAATTCCAGTTCAACGGCAGTTCGTTCCTAATTGGAGTGGTTTGTGTATTCCATACTTCTTGCGATTGGATTTCACTCAAAACTCACCAAATGACTCCTCCCACCATATTATGATGTTGCCCAAGTTTTGGGCTCGATCCGAAATCAATAGGTGTTCCAAATTGGACAATTCAAGTTCAACGGCAGTTCGTTCCTAATTGGAGTGGTTGGTGTATTCCATACTTCTAGCGGTTGGATTTCACTCAAAACTCAACAAATGACTCCTCCCACCATATTATGACGTTTAGGCCTGGGCACGGTTCGGGTCGGTTTAAAATTTGGGTGACCCGTGGGCCGAACCGATGAAGGCTTCGGTTCTCGGATCGGGTCGGGTCTAAATGAAAACCCGAAAATGGGCCGAACCGGAAATGAATTCGGTTCTCGGGTCGGTTCAGCCTTGTGATCGGTTTGGGCTTGAGCCCAATTTTACATTTTCAAAAGCCCAAATTAAATTAAATTTCAACCAAAAAAAGCCCAAATCGAATTCTCTTTCAGCCAAAACCCTTTTTTTGTTGTCAAATTGACAAAACCTAATAAATTCTTATTAACAAGCCCAAATCACATTTTTACTTCTCTTTCAAATCCTAAAATTATGCAAATTAAACCTATAAAAATCCATCATTCCAATCTAAGTTTCTAAACAACTAAATGAATCCCACATTTACACAATCATCAACTAAGTAAGGAAAGAAAATATAACGTCTTACAACCATTACAAAAAATAACTTACAAATAAAACAAGCAATTTAAATGAAACTTATGAAATATTACAACCCATCACAAAAATACACATAAAGTCTAAAGATAATATCCTTGCAAAAAATCAGCTGCATCCATTCTTCCAAAAGCCTTAACAAAGCAACCTACATAACACTTAAAAGAATTAACACAAAGTTTCACCATAAACAAATCAGCAGCAGAGATGCTAAACAACTGTGAATGAAAACAAAAATAGGGTTAGGTTATGAACAAAATATAAACAGAGATCAAAGAAATATCAAAAGAAGGTTGTCAAAAAGGCAGTACTTCTACCCAAAATTGTTCAGAATCAATACTCACACAAAGCAGTCTTATGAAAAAGGTTTCAGTTACCCAATATTGAATTCAATCCCAAAGTACAAGCCTTTTGACCAAACCACCGAAAGCCCAAAGCCAATTATTAATTTATGCACCATAAACATAGCACTAGACAAATTAATAGTTTAGAACTATATCCAATATTAACAAGCTGATTTTCAAAATTTGAAGCACTGGTAATGAATTTTTTTACACCCAGCTGTTGACCAAGAACAAAACTCTGCAGAATTTTAGGAACACTTACAAGTGAAATACCAAGTAATGGAAATCAAATAAGAACCACCAAGAAAGTACAACAGACCAAACCTTATCTCTGCAGGGAAGATAGAGAAGAAAGAAAGCAGTTTTCAATGCAATATTATATTGTACTTTGTTTTAGTGAGAGAAAAATGCTAACTACTGGTTTAGATTTAGAATGTCTATTTCTCAGGTTTGGCTCTTTGCACTTCCATGAGGCATACGGGAGTTTTTTGAGTCATTCACATATACAGTACAGTCAAGAACCATGGAAGAGGTTTGGAAAGACATCAATCTTGCCTCTCTCTTTGAGACCACCACAAACAGGAGATCATCACCATCACTTTAACCCCAAAGTTTCACAAAAAAAATAGAACAGATAAGAGAGAGAGAGAGAGAGAGAGAGAGAGAGAGAGAGAGAGAGAGAGAGAGAGAAGCTGACCTGCGTGCAGTGATGGAGGCGGCGCGGTGGCTGATCGACTGAGAGTGAGAGGATCGGAGATCTGAGGTGGGTCGAGAGAGAGAGAGGCGCGCCGCAGCCTCTTAGTCTTAGGTCAAAAACAAAACGAAAAATTAAAACAGAAGAGAGAAGAGAAGACTGAGTGAAAGAGAAGTGAGGAGGGTTACTGGAAAAAAAAAAGGTGAGGGATCTGCTGCAAGCAGTCTCACATGAATATATTTTTGACCAATCACACGACGCCATGTGTAATATATATAGATTTATTTATTTATTTAATTATGTACCGGTTCGGTTCAGGTCCTCCGGTTCTGAAAAAATTAGACCCGAGAGCCGAACCGTGGACCTTCGGTTCGGTTCAGGTCCAAGTTTGACTTTTTCGGTTCAATCAAAAAATACCCTTTTTCGGTTCGGTTTGGTTCGGTTCGATCGGTTTGATCGGTTCATCGGTTTTTATGCCCACCCCTAATGACGTTGCCCAAGTTTGGGGCTCGATCCGAAATCAATAGGTGTTCCAAATTGGACAATTCAAGTTCAACGGCAGTTCATTCCTAATTGGAGTGGTTGGTGTATTCCATACTTCTAGCGATTGGATTTCACTCAAAACTCACCAAATGACTCCTTCCACCATATTACGATGTTGCCCACGTTTTGGGCACGATCCGAAATCAATAGGTTTGAGAAATTGGACAATTCAAGTTCAACGGCAGTTCGTTCCTAATGGGAGTGGTTGGTGTATTCCATACTTCTAGCGATTGGATTTCACTCAAAACTCACCAAATGACCCCTCCCACCATATTATGATGTTGCCCAAGTTTTGGGCTCCATCCGAAATCAATAGGTGTGAGAAATTGGGCAATTCAATTTCAACGGCAGTTCGTTCCAAAATGGAGTGGTTGGTGTATTCCATACTTCTAGCGATTGGATTTCACTCAAAACTCACCAAATGACTCCTCCCACGATATTATGATGTTGCCCAAGTTTTGGGCTCGATCCGAAATCAATAGGTGTGAGAAATTGGACAATTCAAGTTCAACGGCAGTTCGTTCCTAATGGGAGTGGTTGGTGTATTCCATACTTCTAGCGATTAGATTTCACTGAAAACTCACCAAATGACTCCTCCCACCATATTATGATGTTGCCCAAGTTTTGGGCTCGATCCGAAATCAATAGGTGTTCCAAATTGCACAATTCAAGTTCAACGGCAGTTCGTTCCTAATTCGAGTGGTTGGTGTATTCCATACTTCTAGCGATTGGATTTCACTCAAAACTCGCCAAATGACTCCTCCCACCATATTATGATGTTGCCCAAGTTTTTGGCTCGATCCGAAATGAATAGGTGTGCGAAATTGGACAATTCAAGTTCAACGGCAGTTCGTTCCTAATTGGAGTGGTTGGTGTATTCCATACTTCTAGCGATTGGATTTCTCTCAAAACTCACTAAATGACTCCTCCCACCATATTATGATGTTGCCCAAGTTTTGGTCTCGATCCGAAATCAATAGGTGTTCCAAATTGGACAGTTCAAGTTCAACGGCAGTTCGTTCCTAATTGGAGTGGTTGGTGTATTCCATACTTCTACCGATTGGATTTCTCTCAAAACTCACTAAATGACTCCTCCCACCATATTATGATGTTGCCCAAGTTTTGGTCTCGATCCGAAATCAATTGGTGTTCCAAATCGGACAATTGAAGTTCAACGGCAGTTCGTTCCTAATTGGAGTGGTTGGTGTATTCCATACTTCTAGCGATTGGATTTCACTCCAAACTCACCAAATGACTCCTCCCACCATATTATGATGTTGCCCAAGTTTTTGGCTCGATCCGAAATGAATAGGTGTGCGAAATTCGACAATTCAAGTTCACCGGCAGTTCGTTCCTAATTGGAGTGGTTGGTGTATTCCATACTTCTAGCGAATGGATGTCACTCAAAACTCACTAAATGACTCCTCCCACCATACTATGACGTTGCCCAAGTTTTGGTCTCGATCCGGAATCAATAGGTGTTCCAAATTGGACAATTCAAGTTCAACGGCAGTTCAATCCTAATTGGAGTGGTTGGTGTATTCCATACTTCTAGCGATTGGATTTCACTCAAAACTCACCAAATGACTCCTCCCACCATATTATGATGTTGCCCAAGTTTTGGGCTCGATCCGAAATCAATAGGTGTGAGAAATTGGGCAATTCAATTTCAACGGCAGTTCGTTCCAAAATGGAGTGGTTGGTGTATTCCATACTTCTAGCGAATGGATGTCACTCAAAACTCACTAAATGACTCCTCCCACCATACTATGACGTTGCCCAAGTTTTGGTCTCGATCCGGAATCAATAGGTGTTCCAAATTGCACAATTCAAGTTCAACGGCACTTCGTTCCTAATTCGAGTGGTTGGTGTATTCCATACTTCTAGCGATTGGATTTCACTCAAAACTCACCAAATGACTCCTCCCACCATATTATGATGTTGCCCAAGTTTTTGGCTCGATCCGAAATGAATAGGTGTGCGAAATTGGACAATTCAAGTTCAACGGCAGTTCGTTCCTAATTGGAGTGGTTGGTGTATTCCATACTTCAAGCGATTGGATTTCACTCAAAACTCACCAAATGACTCCTCCCACCATATTATGATGTTGCCCAAGTTTTGGGCTCGATCTGAAATCAATAGGTGTGAGAAATTGGACAATTCAAGTTCAACGGCAGTTCGTTCCTAATTGCAGTGGTTGGTGTATTCCATACTTCTAGCTATTGGATTTCACTCAAAACTCACTAAATGACTCCTCCCACCATATTACGATGTTGCCCAAGTTTTGGTCTCGATCTGAAATCAATAGGTGTTCCAAATTGGACAAGTCAAGTTCAACGGCAGTTCGTTCCTAATTGGAGTGGTTGGTGTATTCCATACTTCTATCGATTGCATTTCACTCAAAACTCACCAAATGACTCCTCCCACCAAATTATGATGTTGCCCAAGTTTTGGGCTCGATCCGAACTCAATAGGTGTTAGAAATTAGACAATTTATGTTAAATGGCAGTTCGTTCCTAATTGGAGTTGTTGGTGTATTCCGTACTTCTAGCGATTGGATTTCACTCAAAACTCACCAAATGACTGCTCCCACCATATTATGATGTTGCCCAGGTTTTGGGCTCTATCCGAAATCAATAGGTTTGAGAAATTGGACAATTCAAGTTCAACGGCAGTTCATTCCTAATTGGAGTGGTTGGTGTATTCCGTACTTCTAGCGATTGGATTTCACTCAAAACTTACCAAATGACTTCTCCCACCATATTATGATGTTGCCCAAGTTTAGGGCTCCATCCGAAATCAATAGGTGTGAGATATTGGACAATTCAAGTTCAACGGCAGTTCGTTCCTGAATGGAGTGGTTGGTGTATTCCATACTTCTAGCGATTGGATTTCACTCAAAACTCACCAAATGACTCCTGCCACCATATTATGATGTTGCCCAAGTTTTGGGCTCGATCCGAAATCAATAGGTGTTCCAAATTGGACAATTCAAGTTCAACGGCAGTTCGTTCCTAATTGGAGTGGTTGGTGTATTCCATACTTCTAGCGATTGGATTTCACTCAAAACTCACCAAATGACTCCTCCCACCATACTATGATGTTGCCCACGTTTTGGGCTCGATCCGAAATCACTAGGTATTCCAAATTGGACAATTCAAGTTCAACGGCAATTCGTTCCTAATTGGAGTGGTTGGTGTATTCCATACTTCTAGCGATTGGATTTCACTCAAAACTCACCAAATGACTCCTCCCACCATATTATGATGTTGCCCAAGTTTTGGGCTCGATCCGAACTCAATAGTTGTGAGAAATTGGACAAATCAATTTCAACGGCAGTTCGTTCCTAATTGGAGTGGTTGGGGTATTCCATACTTCTAGCGATTGGATTTCACTCAAAACTCACCAAATGACTCCTCCCACCATATTATGATGTTGCCCACGTTTTGGGCTCGATCCGAAATCAATAGGTGTTCCAAATTGGACAATTCAAGTTCAACGGCAGTTCGTTCCCAATTGGAGTGATTGGTGTATTCCATACTTCTAGCGATTGGATTTCACTCAAAACTCACCAAATGACTCCTCCCACCATATTATGATGTTGCCCAAGTTTTGGGCTCGATCCGAAATCAATAGGTGTTCCAAATTGGACAATTCAAGTTCAACGGCAGTTCGTTCCCAATTGGAGTGGTTGGTGTATTCCGTACTTCTGGCGATTGGATTTCACTCAAAACTCACCAAATCACTCCTCCCACCATATTATGACGTTGCCCAGGTTTTGGGCTCGATCCGAAATCAATAGGTGTGAGAAATTGGACAATTCAAGTTCAACGGCAGTTCGTTCCTAATGGGAGTGGTTGGTGTATTCCATACTTCTAGCGATTGGATTTCACTCAAAACTCACCAAATGACTCCTCCCACCATATTATGATGTTGCCCAAGTTTTGGGCTCGATCCGAAATCAATAGGTGTTGCAAATTGGACAATTCTATTTCAGCGGCAGTTCGTTCCTAATTGGAGTGGTTGGTGTATTCCATACTTCTAGCGATTGGATTTCACTCAAAACTTACCAAATGACTCCTCCCACCAAATTATGATGTTGCCCAAGTTTTGGGCTCGATCCGAACTCAATAGGTGTTAGAAATTAGACAATTTATGTTAAATGGCAGTTCGTTCCTAATTGGAGTTGTTGGTGTATTCCGTACTTCTAGCGATTGGATTTCACTCAAAACTCACCAAATGACTCCTCCCACCATATTATGATGTTGCCCAGGTTTTGGGCTCTATCCGAAATCAATAGGTTTGAGAAATTGGACAATTCAAGTTCAACGGCAGTTCGTTCCTAATTGGAGTGGTTGGTGTATTCCGTACTTCTAGCGATTGGATTTCACTCAAAACTTACCAAATGACTACTCCCACCATATTATGATGTTGCCCAAGTTTAGGGCTCCATCCGAAATCAATAGGTGTGAGATATTGGACAATTCAAGTTCAACGGCAGTTCGTTCCTGAATGGAGTGGTTGGTGTATTCCATACTTCTAGCGATTGGATTTCACTCAAAACTCACCAAATGACTCCTGCCACCATATTATGATGTTGCCCAAGTTTTGGGCTCGATCCGAAATCAATAGGTGTTCCAAATTGGACAATTCAAGTTCAACGGCAGTTCGTTCCTAATTGGAGTGGTTGGTGTATTCCATACTTCTAGCGATTGGATTTCACTCAAAACTCACCAAATGACTCCTCCCACCATACTATGATGTTGCCCACGTTTTGGGCTCGATCCGAAATCAATAGGTATTCCAAATTGGACAATTCAAGTTCAACGGCAATTCGTTCCTAATTGGAGTGGTTGGTGTATTCCATACTTCTAGCGATTGGATTTCACTCAAAACTCACCAAATAACTCCTCCCACCATATTATGATGTTGCCCAAGTTTTGGGCTCGATCCGAACTCAATAGTTGTGAGAAATTGGACAAATCAATTTCAACGGCAGTTCGTTCCTAATTGGAGTGGTTGGGGTATTCCATACTTCTAGCGATTGGATTTCACTCAAAACTCACCAAATGACTCCTCCCACCATATTATGATGTTGCCCACGTTTTGGGCTCGATCCGAAATCAATAGGTGTTCCAAATTGGACAATTCAAGTTCAACGGCAGTTCGTTCCCAATTGGAGTGATTGGTGTATTCCATACTTCTAGCGATTGGATTTCACTCAAAACTCACCAAATGACTCCTCCCACCATATTATGATGTTGCCCAAGTTTTGGGCTCGATCCGAAATCAATAGGTGTTCCAAATTGGACAATTCAAGTTCAACGGCAGTTCGTTCCCAATTGGAGTGGTTGGTGTATTCCGTACTTCTGGCGATTGGATTTCACTCAAAACTCACCAAATCACTCCTCCCACCATATTATGACGTTGCCCAGGTTTTGGGCTCGATCCGAAATCAATAGGTGTGAGAAATTGGACAATTCAAGTTCAACGGCAGTTCGTTCCTAATGGGAGTGGTTGGTGTATTCCATACTTCTAGCGATTGGATTTCACTCAAAACTCACCAAATGACTCCTCCCACCATATTATGATGTTGCCCAAGTTTTGGGCTCGATCCGAAATCAATAGGTGTTGCAAATTGGACAATTCTATTTCAGCGGCAGTTCGTTCCTAATTGGAGTGGTTGGTGTATTCCATACTTCTAGCGATTGGATTTCACTCAAAACTTACCAAATGACTCCTCCCACCATATTATGATGTTGCCCAAGTTTTGGGCTCGATCCGAAATCAATAGGTGTTCCAAATTGGACAATTCAAGTTCAACGGCAGTTCGTTCCAAACTGGAGTGGTTGGTGTATTCCATACTTCTAGCGATTGGATTTCACTCAAAACTCACCAAATGACTCCTCCCACCATATTATGATGTTGCCCAACTTTTGGGCTCGATCCGAAATCACTAGGTGTTCGAAATTCCACAATTCAAGTTCAACGGCAGTTCGTTCCAAATTGGAGTGGTTGGTGTATTCCGTACTTCTAGCGATTGGATTTCACTCAAAACTCACGAAATGACTCCTCCCACCATATTATGATGTTGCCCAAGTTTTGGGCTCAATCCGAAATCAATAGGTGTTCGAAATTGGACAATTCAAGTTCAACGGCAGTTCGTTCCTAATTGGAGTGGTTGGTGTATTCCATACTTCTAGCGATTGGATTTCACTCAAAACTCACCACATGAATCCTCCCACCATATTATGATGTTGCCCAAGTTTTGGGCTCGATCCGAAATCAATAGGTGTTCGAAATTGGACAATTCAAGTTCAACGGCAGTTCGTTCCTAATTGGAGTGGTTGGTGTATTCCATACTTCTAGCGATTGGATTTCGCTCAAAACTAACCAAATGACTCCTCCCACCATATTATGGTGTTGCCCAAATTTTGGGCTCGATCCGACATCAATAGGTGTTCGAAATTGGACAATTCAAGTTCAACGGCAGTTCGTTCCTAATTGGAGTGGTTGGTGTATTCCACACTTCTAGCGATTGGATTTCACTCAAAACTCCCCAAATGACTCCTTCCACCATGTTATGATGTTGTCCAAGTTTTGGGCTCGATCCGAAATCAATAGGTGTTCGAAATTGGTCAATTCAATTTCAACGACTGTTCGTTCCTAATTGGAGTGGTTGGTGTGTTCCATACTTCTAGCGATTCGATTTCACTCAAAACTCACCAAATGACTCCTCCCACCATGTTATGATGTTGCCCAAGTTTTGGGCTCGATCCGAAATCCGTAGGTGTTCCAAATTGGACAATTCAAGTTCAACGGCAGTTCGTTCCTAATTGGAGTGGTTGGTGTATTCCATACTTCTAGCGATTGGATGTCACTCAAAACTCACCAAATGACTCCTCCCACCATATTATGATGTTGCCGAAGTTTTGAGCTCGATCCGAAATCAATAGGTGTTCCAAATTGGACAATTCAAGTTCAACGGCAGTTCGTTCCTAATTGGAGTGGTTGGTGTATTCCGTACTTCTAGCGATTGGATTTCACTCAAAACACACCAAATGACTCCTCCCACCATACTATCATGTTGCCCAAGTTTTGGGCTCAATCTGAAATCAATAGGTGCTCGAAATTGGACAATTCAAGTTCAACGGCAGTTCGTTCCTAATTCGAGTGCTTGGTGAATTTCATACTTCTAGCGATTGGATTCCACTCAAAACCCACGAAATGACTCCTCCCACCATATTATGATGTTGCCCAAGTTTTGGGGTCGATCCGAAATCAATAGGTGTGTGAAATTGGACAATTCAAGTTCAGCGGCATCTCGTTCAAATTCGAGTGCTTGGTGCATTCCATACTTCTAGTGATTGGATTCCACTCAAAACTCACCAAATGACTCCTCCCACCATATTATGATGTTGCCCAAGTTTTGGGCTCGATCCGAAATCAATTGGTGTGAGAAATTGGTCAATTCAATTTCAACGACAGTTCGTTCCTAATTGGTGTGGTTGGTGTATTCCATACTTCTAGCGATTGGATTTGACTCAAAACTCACCAAATGCCTCCTCCCTCCATATTATGATGTTGCCCAAGTTTTGGGCTCGATCCGAAATCAATAGGTGTTCCAAATTGGACAATTCAAGTTCAACGGCAGTTCGTTCCTAATTGGAGTGGTTGGTGTATTCCATACTTCTAGCGATTGGATTTCACTCAAAACTCATCAACTGACTCCTCAAACCATATTATGATGTTGCCCAAGTTTTGGGCTCGATCCGAAATAAATAGGTGTTCCAAATTGGACAATTCAAGTTCAACGGCAGTTCGTTCCTAATTGGAGTGGTTGGTGTATTCCATACTTCTAGCGATTGGATTTGACTCAAAACTTCCCAAATGACTCCTCCCACCATATTATGATGTTGCCCAAGTTTTGGTCTGGATCCGAGATCAATAGGTGTTCCAAATTGGACAATTCAAGTTCAACGGCAGTTCGTTCCTAAGTGGAGTAGTTAGTGTATTCCTTACTTCTAGCGATTGGATTTCGCTCAAAACTCACTAAATGACTCCTCCCACCATATTATGATGTTGCCCAAGTTTTCGTCTCGATCCGAAATCAATAGGTGTTCCAAATTGGACAATTCAAGTTCAACGGCACTTCGTTCCCAATTGGAGTGGTTGGTGTATTCCATACTTCTAGCGATTGGATTTCACTCAAAACTCACCAAATGACTCCTCCCACCATATTATGATGTTGCCCAAGTTTTGGGCTCGATCCGAAATCAATAGGTGTTCGAAATTCGACAATTCAAGGTCAACGGCAGTTCGTTCCAAATTGGAGTGGTTGGTGTATTCCGTACTTCTAGCGATTGGATTTCACTCAAAACACACCAAATGACTCCTCCCACCATACTATCATGTTGCCCAAGTTTTGGGCTCAATCTGAAATCAATAGGTGCTCGAAATTGGACAATTCAAGTTCAACGGCAGTTCGTTCCTAATTCGAGTGCTTGGTGAATTTCATACTTCTAGCGATTGGATTCCACTCAAAACCCACGAAATGACTCCTCCCACCATATTATGATGTTGCCCAAGTTTTGGGGTCGATCCGAAATCAATAGGTGTGTGAAATTGGACAATTCAAGTTCAGCGGCATCTCGTTCAAATTCGAGTGCTTGGTGCATTCCATACTTCTAGTGATTGGATTCCACTCAAAACTCACCAAATGACTCCTCCCACCATATTATGATGTTGCCCAAGTTTTGGGCTCGATCCGAAATCAATTGGTGTGAGAAATTGGTCAATTCAATTTCAACGACAGTTCGTTCCTAATTGGTGTGGTTGGTGTATTCCATACTTCTAGCGATTGGATTTGACTCAAAACTCACCAAATGCCTCCTCCCTCCATATTATGATGTTGCCCAAGTTTTGGGCTCGATCCGAAATCAATAGGTGTTCCAAATTGGACAATTCAAGTTCAACGGCAGTTCGTTCCTAATTGGAGTGGTTGGTGTATTCCATACTTCTAGCGATTGTATTTCACTAAAAACTCACCAAATGACTCCTCCCACCATATTATGATGTTGCCCAAGTTTTGGGCTCGATCCGAAATCAATAGGTGTGAAAAATTGGACAATTCAAATTCAACGGCAGTTCGTTCCTAATTGGAGTGGTTGGTGTATTCCATACTTCTAGCGATTGGATTTCACTCAAAACTCACCAAATGACTCCTCCCACCATATTATGATGTTGGCCAAGTTTTGGGCTCGATCCGAAATCAATAGGTGTGAGAAATTGGACAATTCAAGTTCAACGGCAATTCGTTCCTAATTGGAGTGGTTGGTGTATTCCTTACTTCTAGCGATTGGATTTCACTCAAAACTCACCAAATGACTCCTCCAACCATATTATGATGTTGCCCTTGTTTGGGGCTTGATCCGAAATCAATAGGTGTTCGAAATTGGACAATTCAAGTTCAACGGCAGTTCGTTCCTAATTGGAGTGGTTGGTGTATTCCATACTTCTAGCGATTGGATTTCAATCAAAACTCACCAAAGGACTCCTCCCACCATATTATGATGTTGCCCAAGTTTTGGGCTCGATCCGAAATCAATAGGTGTGAGAAATTGGACAATTCAAGTTCAACGGCAGTTCGTTCCTAATTGGAGTGGTTGGTGTATTCCATACTCCTAGCGATTGGATTTCACTCAAAACTCATCAAATGACTTCTGCCACCATATTATGATGTTGCCCAAGTTTTGGGCTCGATCCGAAATCAATAGGTGTGAGAAATTGGACAATTCAAGTTCAACGGCAGTTCGTTCCTAATTGGAGTGGTTGGTGTATTCCATACTTCTAGCGATTGGATTTCACTCAAAACTCCCCAAATGACTCCTCCCACCATATTATGATGTTGCCCAAGTTTTGGGCTCGATCCGAAATCAACAGGTGTGTGAAATTGGACAATTCAAGTTCAGCGGCATCTCGTTCAAATTAGAGTGGTTGGTGTATTCCATACTTCTAACGATTGGATTTCACTCAAAACTCACCAAATGACTCCTCCCACCATATTATGATGTTGGCCAAGTTTTGGGCTCGATCCGAAATCAATAGGTGTGAGAAATTGGACAATTCAAGTTCAACGGCAGTTCGTTCCTAATTGGAGTGGTTGGTGTATTCCTTACTTCTAGCGATTGGATTTCACTCAAAACTCACCAAATGACTCCTCCCACCATATTATGATGTTGCCCAAGTTTGGGGCTCGATCCGAAATCAATAGGTGGTCGAAATTGGACAATTCAAGTTCAACGGCAGTTCGTTCCTAATTGGAGTGGTTGGTGTATTCCATACTTCTAGCGATTGGATTTCACTCAAAACTCACCAAATGAATCCTCCCACCATATTATGATGTTGCAAAAGTTTGGGGTTCGATCCGAAATCAATAGGTGTGAGAAATTGGACAATTCAAGTGCAACGGCAGTTCGTTCCTAATTGGAGTGGTTGGTGTATTCCATACTTCTAGCGATTGGATTTCACTCAAAACTCCCCAAATGACTCGTCCCACCATATTATGATGTTGCCCAAGTTTTGGGCTCGATCCCAAATCAATAGGTGTGAGAAATTGGACAATTCAAGTTCAACGGCAGTTCGTTCCTAATTGGAGTGGTTGGTGTATTCCATACTTCTAGCGATTGGATTTCACTCAAAACTCACCAAATGACTCCTCCCACCATATTATGATGTTGCCCAAGTTTTGGGCTCGATCCGAAATCAATAGGTGTTCGAAATTCGACAATTCAAGGTCAACGGCAGTTCGTTCCAAATTGGAGTGGTTGGTGTATTCCGTACTTCTAGCGATTGGATTTCACTCAAAACACACCAAATGACTCCTCCCACCATACTATCATGTTGCCCAAGTTTTGGGCTCGATCCGAAATCAATAGGTGTTCGAAATTCGACAATTCAAGGTCAACGGCAGTTCGTTCCAAATTGGAGTGGTTGGTGTATTCCGTACTTCTAGCGATTGGATTTCACTCAAAACACACCAAATGACTCCTCCCACCATACTATCATGTTGCCCAAGTTTTGGGCTCAATCTGAAATCAATAGGTGCTCGAAATTGGACAATTCAAGTTCAACGGCAGTTCGTTCCTAATTCGAGTGCTTGGTGAATTTCATACTTCTAGCGATTGGATTCCACTCAAAACCCACGAAATGACTCCTCCCACCATATTATGATGTTGCCCAAGTTTTGGGGTCGATCCGAAATCAATAGGTGTGTGAAATTGGACAATTCAAGTTCAGCGGCATCTCGTTCAAATTCGAGTGCTTGGTGCATTCCATACTTCTAGTGATTGGATTCCACTCAAAACTCACCAAATGACTCCTCCCACCATATTATGATGTTGCCCAAGTTTTGGGCTCGATCCGAAATCAATTGGTGTGAGAAACTGGTCAATTCAATTTCAACGACAGTTCGTTCCTAATTGGTGTGGTTGGTGTATTCCATACTTCTAGCGATTGGATTTGACTCAAAACTCACCAAATGCCTCCTCCCTCCATATTATGATGTTGCCCAAGTTTTGGGCTCGATCCGAAATCAATAGGTGTTCCAAATTGGACAATTCAAGTTCAACGGCAGTTCGTTCCTAATTGGAGTGGTTGGTGTATTCCATACTTCTAGCGATTGTATTTCACTAAAAACTCACCAAATGACTCCTCCCACCATATTATGATGTTGCCCAAGTTTTGGGCTCGATCCGAAACCAATAGGTGTGAGAAATTGGACAGTTCAAGTTCAACGGCAGTTCGTTCCTAATTGGAGTGGTCGGTGTATTCCATACTTCTAGCGATTGGATTTCACTCAAAACTCACCAAATGACTCCTCCCACCATATTATGATGTTGCCCAAGTTTTGGGCTCGATCCGAAATCAATAGGTGTGAGAAATTGGACAATTCAAGTTCAACGGCAGTTCGTTCGTAATTGGAGTGGTTGGTGTATTACATACTTCCAGCGATTGGATTTCACTCAAAACCCACCAAATGACTCCTCCCACCATATTATGATGTTGCCCAAGTTTTGGGCTCGATCCGAAATTAATAGGTGTGAGAAATTAGACAATTCAAGTTCAATGGCAGTTCGTTCCTAATTGGAGTGGTTGGTGTATTCCATACTTCTAGCGATTGGGTTTCACTCAAAACTCACCAAAGGACTCCTCCCACCATAGTATGATGTTGCCCAAGTTCTGGGCTCAATCCGAAATCAATAGGTGTTCGAAATTGGACAATTCAAGTTCAACGGCAGTTCGTTCCTAAATGGAGTGGTTGGTGTATTCCATATTTCTAGCGATTGGATTTCACTCAAAACTAACGAAATGACTCCTCCCACCATATTATGATGTTGCCCAAGTTTTGGGCTCGATCCGAAATCAATAGGTGTGAAAAATTGGACAATTGAAATTCAACGGCAGTTCGTTCCTAATTGGAGTGGTTGGTGTATTCCATACTTCTAGCGATTGGATTTCACCCAAAACTCACCAAATGACTCCTCCCACCATATTATGTTGTTGGCCAAGTTTTGGGCTCGATCCGAAATCAATAGGTGTGAGAAATTGGACAATTCAAGTTCAACGGCAGTTCGTTCCTAATTGGAGTGGTTGGTGTATTCCTTACTTCTAGCGATTGGATTTCACTCAAAACTCACCAAATGACTCCTCCCACCATATTATGATGTTGCCCAAGTTTTGTCCTCGATCCGAAATCAATAGGTGTTCGAAATTGGACAATTCAAGTTCAACGGCAGTTCGTTCCTAATTGGAGTGGTTGGTGTATTCCATACTTCTAGCGATTGGATTTCACTCAAAACTCACCAAATGAATCCTCCCACCATATTATGATGTTGCAAAAGTTTGGGGTTCGATCCGAAATCAATAGGTGTGAGAAATTGGACAATTCAAGTGCAACGGCAGTTCGTTCCTAATTGGAGTGGTTGGTGTATTCCATACTTCTAGCGATTGGATTTCACTCAAAACTCCCCAAATGACTCGTCCCACCATATTATGATGTTGCCCAAGTTTTGGGCTCGATCCCAAATCAATAGGTGTGAGAAATTGGACAATTCAAGTTCAACGGCAGTTCGTTCCTAATTGGAGTGGTTGGTGTATTCCATACTTCTAGCGATTGGATTTCACTTAAAACTCACCAAACGACTCCTCCCACCATAATATGATGTTGCGCAAGTTTTGGGCTCGATCCAAAATCAATAGGTGTTCGAAATTGGACAATTCAAGTTCAACAGCAGTTCGTTCCTAATTGGAGTGGTTGGTGTATTCCACACTTCTAGCGATTGTATTTCACTAAAAACTCACCAAATGACTCCTCCCACCATATTATGATGTTGCCCAAGTTTTGGGCTCGATCCGAAATCAATAGGTGTGAAAAATTGGACAATTCAAATTCAACGGCAGTTCGTTCCTAATTGGAGTGGTTGGTGTATTCCATACTTCTAGCGATTGGATTTCACTCAAAACTCACCAAATGACTCCTCCCACCATATTATGATGTTGGCCAAGTTTTGGGCTCGATCCGAAATCAATAGGTGTCAGAAATTGGACAATTCAAGTTCAACGGCAATTCGTTCCTAATTCGAGTGGTTGGTGTATTCCTTACTTCTAGCGATTGGATTTCACTCAAAACTCACCAAATGACTCCTCCAACCATATTATGATGTTGCCCTTGTTTGGGGCTCGATCCGAAATCAATAGGTGTTCGAAATTGGACAATTCAAGTTCAACGGCAGTTCGTTCCTAATTGGAGTGGTTGGTGTATTCCATACTTCTAGCGATTGGATTTCAATCAAAACTCACCAAATGACTCCTCCCACCATATTATGATGTTGCCCAAGTTTTGGGCTCGATTCGAAATCAATAGGTGTGAGAAATTGGACAATTCAAGTTCAACGGCAGTTCGTTCCTAATTGGAGTGGTTGGTGTATTCCATACTTCTAGCGATTGGATTTCACTCAAAACTCACCAAATGAATCCTCCCACCATATTATGATGTTGCAAAAGTTTGGGGTTCGATCCGAAATCAATAGGTGTGAGAAATTGGACAATTCAAGTGCAACGGCAGTTCGTTCCTAATTGGAGTGGTTGGTGTATTCCATACTTCTAGCGATTGGATTTCACTCAAAACTCCCCAAATGACTCGTCCCACCATATTATGATGTTGCCCAAGTTTTGGGCTCGATCCGAAATCAATAGGTGTTCCAAATTGGACAATTCAAGTTCAACGGCAGTTCGTTCCTAATTGGAGTGGTTGGTGTATTCCATACTTCTAGCGATTGGATTTCACTTAAAACTCACCAAACGACTCCTCCCACCATAATATGATGTTGCGCAAGTTTTGGGCTCGATCCAAAATCAATAGGTGTTCGAAATTGGACAATTCAAGTTCAACAGCAGTTCGTTCCTAATTGGAGTGGTTGGTGTATTCCACACTTCCAGCGATTGTATTTCACTAAAAACTCACCAAATGACTCCTCCCACCATATTATGATGTTGCCCAAGTTTTGGGCTCGATCCGAAATCAATAGGTGTGAAAAATTGGACAATTCAAATTCAACGGCAGTTCGTTCCTAATTGGAGTGGTTGGTGTATTCCATACTTCTAGCGATTGGATTTCACTCAAAACTCACCAAATGACTCCTCCCACCATATTATGATGTTGGCCAAGTTTTGGGCTCGATTCGAAATCAATAGGTGTGAGAAATTGGACAATTCAAGTTCAACGGCAATTCGTTCCTAATTGGAGTGGTTGGTGTATTCCTTACTTCTAGCGATTGGATTTCACTCAAAACTCACCAAATGACTCCTCCAACCATATTATGATGTTGCCCTTGTTTGGGGCTCGATCCGAAATCAATAGGTGTTCTAAATTGGACAATTCAAGTTCAACGGCAGTTCGTTCCTAATTGGAGTGGTTGGTGTATTCCATACTTCTAGCGATTGGATTTCAATCAAAACTCACCAAAGGACTCCTCCCACCATATTATAATGTTGCCCAAGTTTTGGGCTCGATCCGAAATCAATAGGTGTGAGAAATTGGACAATTCAAGTTCAACGGCAGTTCGTTCCTAATTGGAGTGGTTGGTGTATTCCATACTCCTAGCGATTGGATTTCACTCAAAACTCATCAAATGACTTCTGCCACCATATTATGATGTTGCCCAAGTTTTGGGCTCGATCCGAAATCAATAGGTGTGAGAAATTGGACAATTCAAGTTCAACGGCAGTTCGTTCCTAATTGGAGTGGTTGGTGTATTCCATACTTCTAGCGATTGGATTTCACTCAAAACTCCCCAAATGACTCCTCCCACCATATTATGATGTTGCCCATGTTTTGGGGTCGATCCGAAATCAACAGGTGTGTGAAATTGGACAATTCAAGTTCAGCGGCATCTCGTTCAAATTAGAGTGGTTGGTGTATTCCATACTTCTAACGATTGGATTTCACTCAAAACTCACCAAATGACTCCTCCCACCATATTATGATGTTGGCCAAGTTTTGGGCTCGATCCGAAATCAATAGGTGGTCGAAATTGGACAATTCAAGTTCAACGGCAGTTCGTTCCTAATTGGAGTGGTTGGTGTATTCCATACTTCTAGCGATTGGATTTCACTCAAAACTCACCAAAGGACTCCTCCCACCATATTATGATGTTGCCCAAGTTTTGGGCTCGATCCGAAATCGATAGGTGTGAGAAATTGGACAGTTCAAGTTCAACGGCAGTTCGTTCCTAATTGGAGTGGTTGGTGTATTCCATACTTCTAGCGATTGGATTTCACTCAAAACTCACCAAAGGACTCCTCCCACCATATTATAATGTTGCCCAAGTTTTGGGCTCGATCCGAAATCAATAGGTGTGAGAAATTGGACAATTCAAGTTCAACGGCAGTTCGTTCCTAATTGGAGTGGTTGGTGTATTCCATACTCCTAGCGATTGGATTTCACTCAAAACTCACCAAATGACTCCTCCCACCATATTATGATGTTGCCCAAGTTTTGGGCTCGATCCGAAATCAATAGGTGTGAGAAATTGGACAATTCTGGTTCAACGGCAGTTCATTCCTAATTGGAGTGGTTGGTGTATTCCATACTTCAAGCGATTGGATTTCACTCAAAACTCACCAAATGACTCCTCCCACCATATTATGATGTTGCCGAAGTTTTGGGCTCGATCCGAAATCAATAGGTGTTCCAAATTGGACAATTCAAGTTCAACGGCAGTTCGTTCCTAATTGGAGTGGTTGGTGTATTCCATACTTCTAGCGATTGGATTTCACTCAAAACTCACTAAATGACTCCTCCCACCATATTATGATGTTGGCCAAGTTTTGGTCTCGATCCGAAATCAATAGGTGTTCCAAATTGGACAATTCAAGTTCAACGGCAGTTCGTTCCTAATTGGAGTGGTTGGTGTATTCCATACTTCTAGCGATTGGATTTCACTTAAAACTCACCAAATGACTCCTCCCACCATATTATGATGTTGCCCAAGTTTTGGGTTCGATCCGAAATCAATAGGTGTTCCAAATTGGACAATTCAAGTTCAACGGCAGTTCGTTCCTAATTGGAGTGGTTGGTGTATTCCATACTTCTCGCGATTGGATTTCACTCAAAACTCACCAAATGACTCCTCCCAACATATTACGATGTTGCCCAAGTTTTGGGCTCGATCCGAACTCAATAGGTGTGAGAAATTGAACAATTCAAGTTCAACGGCAGTTCGTTCCTAATTGTAGTGGTTAGTGTATTCCATACTTCTAGCGACTGGATTTCACTCAAAACTCACCAAATGACTCCTCCCACCATATTACGATGTTGCCCAAGTTTTGGGCTCGATCCGAAATCAATAGGTGTTCCAAATTGGACAATTCAAGTTCAACGGCAGTTCGTTCCTAATTGGAGTGGTTGGTGTATTCCATACTTCTAGCGATTGGATTTCACTCAAAACTCACGAAATGACTCCTCCCATCATATTATGATGTTGCCCAAGTTTGGGGTTCCATACGAAATCAATAGGTGTGAGAAATTGGACAATTCAGGTTCAACGGCAGTTCGTTCCTAATTGGAGTGGTTGGTGTATTCCATACTTCAAGCGATTGGATTTCACTCAAAACTCACCAAATGACTCCTCCCACCATATTATGATGTTGCCCAAGTTTTGGGCTCGATCCGAAATCAATAGGTGTTCCAAATTGGACAATTCAAGTTCAACGGCAGTTCGTTCCTAATTGGAGTGGTTGGTGTATTCCATACTTCTAGCGATTGGATTTCACTCAAAACTCACCACATGACTCCTCCCACCATATTATGATGTTGCCCATGTTAGGGGCTCGATACGAAATCAAAAGGTGTGAGAAATTGGACAATTCAAGTTCAACGGCAGTTCATTCCTAATTGGAGTGGTTGGTGTATTCCATACTTCTAGCGATTGGATTTCACTCAAAACTCCCGAAATGACTCCTCCCATCATATTATGATGTTGCACAAGTTTGGGGTTCCATACGAAATCAATAGGTGTGAGAAATTGGACAATTCAGGTTCAACGGCAGTTCGTTCCTAATTGGAGTGGTTGGTGTATTCCATACTTCAAGCGATTGGATTTCACTCAAAACTCACCAAATGACTCCTCCCACCATATTATGATGTTACCCAAGTTTTGGGCTCGATCCGAAATCAATAGGTGTTCCAAATTGGACAATTCAAGTTCAACGGCAGTTCGTTCCTAATTGGAGTGGTTGGTGTATTCCATAATTCTAGCGATTGGATTTCACTCAAAACTCACGAAATGACTCCTCCCATCATATTATGATATTGCACAAGTTTGGGGTTGCATACGAAATCAATAGGTGTGAGAAATTGGACAATTCAGGTTCAACGGCAGTTCGTTCCTAATTGGAGTGGTTGGTGTATTCCATACTTCAAGCGATTGGATTTCACTCAAAACTCACCAAATGACTCCTCCCACCATATTATGATGTTGCCGAAGTTTTGGGCTCGATCCGAAATCAATAGGTGTTCCAAATTGGACAATTCAAGTTCAACGGCAGTTCGTTCCTAATTGGAGTGGTTGGTGTATTCCATACTTCTAGCTATTGGATTTCACTCAAAACTCACCAAATGACTCTTCCCACCATATTATGATGTTGCCCAAGTTTTGGGCTCGATCCGAAATCAACAGGTGTGAGAAATTGGACAATTCAAGTTCAACGGCAGTTCGTTCCTAATTTGAGTGGTTGGTCTATTCCATACTTCTAGCGATTGGATTTCACTCAAAACTCACCAAATGACTCCTCCCAACATATTATGTTGTTGCCCAAGTTTTGGGCTCGATCCGAAATCAATAGGTGTGAGAAATTGAACAATTCAAGTTCAACGGCAGTTCGTTCCTAATTGTAGTGGTTGGTGTATTCCATACTTCTAGCGATTGGATTTCACTCAAAACTCACCAAATGACTCCTCCCACCATATTATGATGTTGCCCAAGTTTTGGGCTCGATCCGAAATCAATAGGTGTGAGAAATTGGACATTTCAAGTTCAATGGCAGTTCATTCCTAGTTGGAGTGGTTGGTGTATTCCATACTTCTAGAGATTGGATTTCACTCAAAACTCACCAAGAGACTACTCCAACAATACTATGATGTTGCCCATGTTTTGGGCTCGATCCGAAATCAGTAGGTGTTCCAAATTGGACAATTCAAGTTCAACGGCAGTTCGTTCCTAATTGGAGTGGTTGGTGTATTCCATACTTCTAGCGGTTGGATTTCACTCAAAACTCACCAAATGACACCTCCCACCATATTACGATGTTGCCCAAGTTTGGGGCTCGATCGGAAATCAATAGGTGTGAGAAATTGGACAATTCAAGTTCAACGGCTGTTCGTTCCTAATTGGAGTGGTTGGTGTATTCCGTACTTCTAGTGATTGGATTTCACTCAAAACTCACCAAATGACTCCTCCCACCATATTAAGATGTTGCCCAAGTTTGGGGCTCGATCCGAAATCAATAGGTGTGAGAAATTGGACAATCCAAGTTCAATGGCAGTTCGTTCCTAATTGGAGTGGTTGGTGTATTCCATACTTCTAACGATTGGATTTCACTCAAAACTCACCAAATGACTCCACCCACCATATTATGATGTTGGCCAAGTTTGGGGCTCAGTCTGAAGTCAATAGGTGTTCGAAATTGCACAATTCAAGTTCAACGGCAGTAAGTTCCTAATGGGAGTGGTTGGTGTATTCCATACCTCTAGCGATTGGATTTCACTTAAAACTAACCAAATGACTCCTCCCACCATATTATGATGTTGCCCAAGTTTTGGGCTCGATCTGAAATCAATAGGTGTGAGAAATTGGACAATTCAAGTTCAATGGCAGTTCGTTCCAAATTGGAGTGGTTGGTGTATTCCATACTTCTAGCGATTGGATTTCACTCAAAACTCACTAAATGACTCTTCCCACCATATTACGATGTTGCCCAAGTTTTGGTCTCGATCCGAAATCAATAGGTGTTCCAAATTGGACAATTCAAGTTCAACGGTAGTTCGTTCCTAATTGGAGTGGTTGGTGTATTCCATACTTCTAGCGATTGGATTTCACTAAAAACTCACCAAATGACTCCTCCCACCATATTATGATGTTGCCCAAGTTTTAGGCTCGATCCGAACTCAATAGCTGTGAGAAATTGGACAATTTAAGTTCAATGGCAGTTCGTTCCTAATTGGAGTTGTTGGTGTATTCCGTACTTCTAGCGATTGGATTTCACTCAAAACTCACCAAATGAGTCCGCCCACCATGCTATGATGTTGCCCAAGTTTTGGGCTCGATGCGAAATCAATAGGTGTGAGAAATTGGACAATTCAAGTTCAACGGTAGTTCGTTCCTAATTGGAGTGGTTGGTGTATTCCGTACTTCTAGCGATTGGATTTCACTCATAACTCACCAAATGACACCTCCCACCATATTATGATGTTGCCCAAGTTTTGGGCTCGATCCGAAATCAATAGGTGTGAGAAATTGGACAATTCAAGTTCAACGACAGTTCGTTCCTAATTGGGGTGGTTGGTGTATTCCATACTTCTAGCGATTGGATTTCACTCAAAACTCACCAAATGACTCCTCCCATCATATTATGATATTGCACAAGTTTGGGGTTGCATACGAAATCAATAGGTGTTCCAAATTGGACAATTCAAGTTCAACGGCAGTTCGTTCCTAATTGGAGTGGTTGGTGTATTCCATACTTCTAGCAATTGGATTTCACTCAAAACTCACCAAATGACTCCTCCCACCATATTATGATGTTGCCCAAGTTTTTGGCTCGATCCGAACTCAGTAGGTGTGAGAAATTGGACAATTTAAGTTCAATGGCAGTTCGTTCCTAATTGGAGTTGTTGGTGTATTCCATACTTCTAGCGATTGGATTTCACTCAAAACTCACCAAATGACTCCTCCCACCATATTATGTTGTTGTCCAAGTTTTGGGCTAGATCCGAAATCAATAGGTGTGAGAAATTGGACAATTCAAGTTCAATGGCAGTTCGTTCCTAATTGGAGTGGTTGGTGTATTCCATACTTCTAGCGATTGGATTTCACTCAAAACTCACCAAATGACTCCTCCCACCATATTATGATTTTGCCCAAGTTTTGGGCTCGATCCGAACTCAATAGGTGTGAGAAATCGGACAATTTAAGTTCAATGGCAGTTCGTTCCTAATTGGAGTTGTTGGTGTATTCCGTACTTCTAGCGATTGGATTTCACTCAAAACTCACCAAATGAGTCCGCCCACCATATTATGATGTTGCCCAAGTTTTGGGCTCGATCCGAAGTCAATAGGTGTGAGAAATTGGACAATTCAAGTTCAACGGTAGTTCGTTCCTAATTGGAGTGGTTGGTGTATTCCGTACTTCTAGCGATTGGATTTCACTCATAACTCACCAAATGACACCTCCCACCATATTATGATGTTGCCCAAGTTTTGGGCTCGATCCGAAATCAATAGGTGTGAGAAATTGGACAATTCAAGTTCAACGACAGTTCGTTCCTAATTGTGGTGGTTGGTGTATTCCATACTTCTAGGGATTGGATTTCACTCAAAACTCACCAAATGACTCCTCCCACCATATTATGATGTTGCCCAAGTTTTGGGCTCGATCTGAAATCAATAGGTGTGAGAAATTGGACAATTCAAGTTCAACGGCAGTTCGTTCCTAATTGGAGTGGTTGGGGTATTCCATACTTCTAGCGATTGTATTTCACTCAAAACTCACCAAATGACTCCTCCCACCATATTATGATGTTGCCCAAGTTTTGGGCTCGATCCGAAATCAATAGGTGTGAGAAATTGGACAATTCAAGTTCAACGGCATTTCGTTACTGATTGGAGTGGTTGGTGTATTCCATACTTCTAGCGATTGGATTTCACTCAAAACTCACCAAATGACTCCTCCCACCATATTATGATGTTGCCCAAGTTTTGGTCTCGATCCGAAATCAATAGGTGTTCCGAATTGGACAATTCCAGTTCAACGGCAGTTCGTTCCAAATTGGAGTGGTTGGTGTATTCCATACTTCTAGCGATTGGATTTCACTCAAAACTCACCAAATGACTCCTCCCACCGTATTATGATGTTGCCCAAGTTTTGGGCTCGATCCGAAATCAATAGGTGTGAGAAATTGGACAATTCAATTTCAACGGCAGTTTGTTCCTAATTGGAGTGGTTGGTGTATTCCATACTTCTAGCGATTGAAGTTCACTCAAAACTCACCAAATGACTCCTCCCACCATATTATGATGTTGCCCAAGTTTTGGGCTCGATCCGAAATCAATAGGTGTTCCAAATTGGACAATTCAAATTCAACGGCAGTTTGTTCCTAATTGGAGTGGTTGGTGTATTCCATACTTCTAGCGATTGGATTTCACTCAAAACTCACCAAATGACTCCTCCCACCGTATTATGATGTTGCCCAAGTTTTGGGCTCGATCCGAAATCAATAGGTGTTCCAAATTGGACAATTCAAGTTCAACGACAGTTCGTTCCCAATTGGAGTGATTGGTGTATTCCATACTTCTAGCGATTGGATTTCACTCAAAACTCCCCAAATGACTCCTCCCACCATATTATGATGTTGCCCAAGTTTTGGGCTCGATCCGAAATCAATAGGTGTTCCAAATTGGACAATTCAAGTTCAACGGCAGTTCGTTCCCAATTGGAGTGGTTGGTGTATTCCGTACTTCTGGCGATTGGATTTCACTCAAAACTCACCAAATCACTCCTCCCACCATATTATGATGTTGCCCAAGTTTTGGGCTCGATCCGAAATCAATAGGTGTGAGAAATTGGACAATTCAAGTTCAACGGCAGTTCGTTCCTAATGGGAGTGGTTGGTGTATTCCATACTTCTAGCGATTGGATTTCACTCAAAACTCACCAAATGACTCCTCCCACCATATTATGAAGTTGCCCAAGTTTTGGGCTCAATCGGAAATCAATAGGTGTGAGCAATTCGACAATTCAAGTTGATCGGTTCATAATTGTATATCATTTTGTACCCTTCTAGCTTATGATTTGGTTATGTTATTGAGTTAAACTTGTGCTTTTAATTCATTTTCTATTTTGATAAGTCCATAATTTCATACACTTGCATGCCTTCTTTATTTAGTGATTTTGCTTAGTTTCTCTTTATTTTGAGTCACTTACCTATGTTTGTTGTCATCAAAGTTGTTGTTTGATCTCATTATTCATTGATTTGGTTGAACACTTAAAAGTCATTCATTCTTTTGCAATTTGATTTCATGACATTTAAGAAATGATATTAAGGCCCTCTTTGGATCGTTTGTGCCTTTCAAGCTAACCTTATGCATGCTTAAGCATGATTTTCCATTGTTAACCATTTTGAGCCTACATGTAAACCTTTTCTTTCATTTTACCAATTATATTTCCTCACCTTAGCCCGAAAAACAAATATTTACCTTTCTAAGGAACTCATGAGCTCTAATTCGGATGTGTTTTTCATGCTAAGTTTGGGAAGGGATATTACATAAATAAAAAATAAAATTAAAAAAAAAAAAAAAAAAAAAGGGAAATTCACACAATTGGTGAAAGAAAAGAAAAAAAAAAAAAAAGTTGTGATTAAGTGGTGGTTGATTGAAAATTCATTTTTGAGCCTTCAAAATAAATTGGTGTTTGGAAAGGAGTGTGAATCAATGTAAATGAAGGTATAAGGAGTTTTGATCATGTAAAAGAAAAAATCTAATCGTGATGATTCGAAGTCTTGTAAACTATTATTTTATGCTCTTACATTTTGAGTTCCTTGGACTTTGTATTATCCATACCTTTCATTTCTTACTCACCTTACACCCTTGGCCCCATTACAACCTATAATAAAGACCTAAATTGATCTTAAATGTCATATGGTTGAATTGCATGCATTTTCTTACTTTTAAGTGTTTGACATCCTTCTTGAGATCATATTAATGCAAGTTCTTCATCTTCCTATTTTGAGTTAAGTCCTTTATGATTTAACTCTAATATCATGTTTATAACTGAGTGTTGCATTGTAGCCCTCTTCTGAGTGATTCATTTGTGAGAGGACAACTTTGGTGAGATTTGAAGTTGAACTTGTGCTTTGTATGATTTTTAAAATTGTGTAAAAACTAAGATTGGGGAATTTGTTGCATTTGGCTATCACACTACTACACTTTGAGCATGTTGTGTTTTGAACTTTGCCACCTTGTAAATAATATCTAAAATTGAGCTTTTATTGTTAAAACTTTTGAGTTATGTGCATGAGTCATCTCTCTTCAGAAAATGTTCGGAAAGATTGTTTTGTGTTTACTTTTTACATTTTTTTTAATTTATTTATTTATTTATTTTGGTTTTGTTATTATTTTTATTTTGGTTTTTGTGTTTATTTTATTTTGCTTAAGGACTAACAAATCTAATAAGTTTTCTAACCACCTTGTTTTGTAGAGTTAGTAAAACGTTTGTGGGTATCGTTTCTGTTAAACCCTCAGGAGACACAACTCCTCCTACTAGGGATGCCTAGAGGTTTAAAGGCTTGTTGCATATGCTCAATGCAATCGAGTTACCTGCGGAAGTGGTTTACTTAACTTCTTGTTTTGTTTTTATCTTTGTTTTCCTTTTGTTTTGCTCGAGGACTAGCAAAATCTAGGTTTGGGGGTATTTGATCGGTTCATAATTGTATATCATTTTGTACCATTCTAGCTTATGATTTGGTTATGTTATTGAGTTAAACTTGTGCTTTTAATTCATTTTCTATTTTGATAAGTCCATAATTTCATACACTTGCATGCCTTCTTTATTTAGTGATTTTGCTTAGTTTCTCTTTATTTTGAGTCACTTACCTATGTTTGTGTGTTTTGTAGGTTAAGATAGCAAGAGATAACATTTGATGCAATCCATGCATGTTAAGGGCTGATTGGCATATGAGGAATATGAGCTTAAAGACAAACACATTTTGGCTACAACCCCTTTCCAGCCCAATTTCGTAGGTCAACTTCTTGGCCTTGGATCAGCATGCTATGGGGCTCGAATGAGGTGAAGATCTTCATGAAACTTGTTCCAATGGGTGTCTACTACAACATATCCAAATTTCAGCCCAATTGGACATTTGTGGAGTGCTCAGCCCGTCCAACACCCAACCTTGCTCAGCAGGATTTGCAGCTGCCAGCTTTGAGCCTTATCTCCTCCTTTAAGCCATGTGCCTCACCCATGCTGCAACTGACTTTGGATCCAACATAATGAGTGAAGTGGGGAGGCATTCCAGCTATGAAATTCTAAAGGAGCAAGTTGGTACATGCTGGAGTTATTATAGAGAAAGCATGTGCATGCATGTAAAGCAAAGAAATAAAATGAAGTCAATTCCAGTCTCTGTTCGGCTGCCAACTTGCAAGGCCCAAAACGCACACTTCTACTGCTCCGATGGGAATACTTTCTTCATAGAAGTTGTTCCAATGGGTGTCTAGTATAACATATCCAAATTTGAGCACCATTGGATACGTTTTGAAACCTCTGGCCTTCCTACACCAAGACTGGTTCAGAAAACTCGTTTTTCAGCAACCAAAAGGCAACCACATGGGTTGGCAGCAAAGGCAGCCACAACTGATGACCTTTGAACCCATGTGAGGATGCTTGAGGTGCAGCAAAAGAAGTATGGGATGAGATTGATTCCAACCACATTAACATAGACAAGATGAAGTGTGAGTTATGGGTTGTATTAAAAGAGGAATGGTGGTGTTGGATTTCATCATGTTGTTCCTCCCTCTTAGCCCTATAAATAGAGAAGCCTTCAAGCTTCAAAACACACCCCAAGGGGGGGAGCTCTCAAACACTTCTCTAGAGCTCCCTTCCCTTCTCTCCCTCAAATTCTCTTAGTTTCCTTTCTAGTTTTCAATTGTTGTAATGAAATATTTGTGCTGAAATTCTCCTTAAGTTTTTCAAGTTCTACTTTACTTTTATTTGTAATGTACATTCTTTCTTAAGTATTCAAGTTTAATTAGTTTCCAAGTTTCAATTATGATTTTTGTTCTTATTCATTATGCTTATAAGTTAATATGCTAGTTTGAATGATTGATCACCATTTAGGCTTGCATGTTAGCTATCTTGGTTTGAATTAAGAGTAGACACCATGCTTTAATTCGAATTGAACTATGGATAGGAAGAGTATGTATGGACATTCGACAACAGGGATTAGATACATACTTGGTTGTTTAAAATGTTCTTCTATGCTTAATGGGTTCCTAATGCTTAGTTTTAGGTTACACAACAAATGATCAAATTAGGGAATTAGGAACACAAGGTTTTGACCAAACACCATGGCTTAATCATACTTTAGCTAGAATCAATCCATTAATCTAATTGAACTTGGGAACTTATTTGCTTGAGTTATTTCTTTTTTTTCTTGTTTTATTTATTTCCTTTTTCATTTCTATTTTGTGTAGGGAAAACAAATTGGATCATTCAATCACCAATCCTCGTGGGATCGACCTCGCACTTACATATGCTATACTACCAAACGGCTCGTGCACTTGCGAGTATCACAAGTTGAGGATGCAGCTGAATCTATTTTGGTGCAGCTGAATCGAAGCAACAAGTTTTTGGCGCCGTTGCCGGGAATCGGTAACATTGCTTGATTCTATTTGGTTTTCCTATTTTTTTATTTATAATGTTTAAAGTCTACTTAGTTCTCTATTGTTCATTCCTAATCCTTTTAATTCCATTTCAAGTTTGTGTGTTTGTTTTAGCAATTTATGATAGCTTAATAAAAATGGAGAGAGATGGCAACTTCAATCATAAAAATGGGAAGTGTGGAGCAATGGGAGAAGTCGCGCCCTCCAAGTGCATCCATGCTCGACCTAATCGCTTCAAGGGGAAGCATTTCAATCCTTTCTCTTCTTTGATTTCTGTTTATTTCCGTAATGGTGATAAATAGGTGATAGAAAGTGCTGTTTGTGTTTTTCTTTGGTTTTTTGGTTTGTTTCTTTTAGTACAACAATTTATTTCGTTTGTTTGAGTTTGTTTAGAGTACTTAGTTCATTTTCATTTATGGTTTGTTGTTTCATTTTATCTTAATTTGTTTTTGTTTTTTATCTTAAAAATTTAAAAAAGAAAAGATTTTTCATATAAGCTAACTTTTGGTAACCCCAGTGAGCACTTCCGTCAATACAGTGTCTAGGAGTTCTATAGGCGACACCTTCGGTGTCTAAGAAGTTTGGGTTTTAAGCGGGACCATTGTGACCCCTCCAACCTTCCCGGATCCCCTGGCTGTGTTTTCTGAGGCCCTTAACTGGTCATCCGTGAGTTGCTTGTATATTTGTGTGTTTTTAAATTAAGTTTTTTTTTTTTTTATATATTTTCTTTGTTATCTTTTCTGTTGAGTCTTTATTTTTGTTTTTGTTTTGTTAAGTTAGTTTATGTATTTTATTTACGTGGTATGGTTAGTTAGTTTATTTCTGAGTGTTAAAACACATTTTTATTTTCACTCCAAACTCTACATCACAAAAAAAAAAAAAAAAAAAAAAAAAAAAAAAAAAAACACATTCAAGTAAAATTAAAAAAAAACACCACTTTTTCTTTTTCTTCATCTTCATCTTCATCTTCATCATGGCTTGCCTCTATTGTCTCGCACTTGTAGAATCTGCAGCAACTCTACATGGTCATCATTTTTTCTCTGCAGTGCTTCCACATGCTGAGTGGCACAATAGAGCCGCTTCTGCAAGTCCGCCACCATAGCCTTCAAGGCAGCCACCTCAGCCTTCAAGGCAGCCACCTCCTCGCTCAGAGCTGTACACTCCCGTGTCCTCGCCAGTAGGCGCAAGCCCAGATTTGTGGCCGAGACCGCTTGGAGCGCGGTATAAGTGTGGGACTCATCCACTGCCACCTTGTCAGACCTGTGTGCTATATGCCAATGATCTGCCGGTGTGAGCTTGCTGCCAATCATGCCTCCCAGCAGCACTGCTCTGTTCGGCCTTGCCTCAGCAAAGTTCGGTATTGCCTCAGCAAAGTTTGAGGCCGTGCCGTGATGATATGTGGAGTTTGGGAAGACAGAGGTTGGAGGAGCCCTTGTCTGGGCATTCGGTGGTGCAAGTGAGAGCTCAAGGTTGAGATCATCAAGGTGAGTGCATGAGGATGCCATTTGTTTTGCTTCTGAATTTTTTGATGTTTTTCCTTGAGTTGCAGGAAGAAATGCTGGGTATCATCCGCTTGCAGAGGTGTGGTTTAAATAGACATATGCTGATGAGAGAGAGCCAACACCATTTCGGATTTCCCGGGCATGCTCGACCTAATCGCTTCAAGGGGGAGCACATTAACTTTCACTTTACTTTTCTTTTTTCCGTGTTTTCTGGTGTTTTATGTTTTTGCCCGTTACTTTCATTTTCTAGAGCTTTGTGTTTTTGCTTTTCCCTTTCGGCTATCATCTTTATTTTATTTTAGTTAGGGAACTGTGCTTTCTTTGTCTTTTTCTTTTTCCTTCTGCAACTTTACTTTTTTATTTCTGAAATAAAATAACAAAATTACAAAAACAACAAAATAAAATAAAAACAACAATAATGCAGTAGGAAATCATTTCTTCTCGGTGCTTGGTGTCTCGACCATTGGAGCTTTGAGTTTGGCCCTCTGGCTATCCTCTTCCGGGGCTTTACGCACAGCTTCTTGGGGCTCATCACTTGAGCTCCCAAAGATCGCAATCTTAGCTTGAGCGTAACTACTCTCGCGATCTGCTTGTTTGCGTTTACCCGGTCGGTCTAGGTCCTCCAGCTGTTTTCGCATGTCGCGAGAGTACAACTCTACCATTTTTGATAGGTTTTTATTCTCGTCCCGCAATACTTCTAGCTGGTGTCGATTCACCTCCACTATCCTTGCCCTCTCCCTTTTCAAGCTTTTTATAGCACTCTGACACTCTTCAACCATACTTCGCTCCGCCGCCAACTGACCCTTTAGCACCTCTACCTCATGGGACTTCGCAAGTAGGCGATGACCCAAACTTGCGACTGTTGCTGTACTCTGCACGCTCAGTGCCAGGGCATCGCTCACGACCCGGTTGTCATCCCTTGTCCCCAGGACACGTATATCTTTAGGAGTCACTAAATTTCTAGCCACTCCAATGGCAACATCGTTGTCCAGGAGTATTGAGTCAGTTACTGTCACAGGCCCCCATGCGGAAGCAAAGTAGGGCATCCATACTGGTGCCGCTGCTTGGCCTCGTGTCTGAGTCGGTGGAGCTAGGTTGAGATCCAACGAAAAAGGATAGGAAGAGGCCATTTGATTTCTCACTCTTTGTTCTTCTTTCTTTTTTGTTTTGTGTATTTCTGAGTTTGTGTTTTTCACCCGTTCTTTTTTACCTTTTTATAGACTTAGTCTGCTAAACCCTAGCCGCTGCGGTTCTGGGTTATGTGCGGCCCTTACGGCTTATCTCTATATATCACCGCACCCATTTCCCAACCTCCCCTTAATTGCATTTTCACCTTTCACAACCTTCAAAGTGAAAAAGTCGTCCCGCTTCACCCAAGAGGCCAATAATTCTGGCTTGGGGGATGTGAAAGCGGCCTCTGCGCGCCGACACGTCCCTCACCTCTTTTGCCCGTGACCTCACAGGAGCCGAGACATCAGGGACCACATTCTCTCTTTTCAAAAATCCCGTTTTGCACTCCCAATTCACGTGTCATCTTAAAAATTAAAAATTAAAAAAAATAATAATAAAAAAACATGTGGGCTTCGGATTTCATTATGGGTCGAGTTTTCACCGTTGTTTAGGTTTCAAAGTGAGTTAATTTTCTTTTGGGTTGGGCTTTCAATCGTTTGGGTTTTGGTTTGCGTAAGACTGTTTGTTTAGGGCTTTCTGTTTCGAGTGTTTTACTGTTTCGTTTCTTTTGTTTGTTTGTTTTGTAATTTTTATTTTGTAATTATTCTGTTTTTGTATTTTAACTCTTATGTGTTTTGTGATTTTTTATTGCTTTAATACCTTCATTTGTTATTTTTGACATTGCTTGTGGCTAATTTTTAAACATTGAGGACAATGTTCATTTCTAGGTTTGGGGGTATTGGAGTTTAGCAAGTAAATTTGAGTTTTCTTTTAAAAAACAAAAAACAAATTTAAATTAATTTCTTGCTTGTTTTTGTTTTTTATTTTATTTTTTAGTCTTGTTTTGTTTTGAGTCACTTCCCGAACACTTATGATGAGATTGTGATAAATGTTTGCATGACTTAAATGAAAATTGAATTTTATTTATTTATTTATTTATTGTAAATTTTTTATTGTGAAAAAAAAAAAAAAAAAAAAAAAACTTAAAATTTTTAAATAAATTTGGCATCGTTCTAGCATGATATGATTGAAACCTTCTTTACACTTGCCATTTGTTTCATAATTTTCCAATTAAAGGATTTGCATGACCCAAAGAATTGTATCAAGCATAAATTAGACTTATATAACCATATAATGTGAGCTTTTGAGCCTTGTTCTTCATTTCATGAGTGTTATACACATACTCTTATTTTGTTGTCATCAAAGTTGTTGTTTGATCTCATTATTCATTGATTTGGTTGAACACTTAAAAGTCATTCATTCTTTTGCAATTTGATTTCATGACATTTAAGAAATGATATTAAGGCCCTCTTTGGATCGTTTGTGCCTTTCAAGCTAACCTTATGCATGCTTAAGCATGATTTTCCATTGTTAACCATTTTGAGCCTACATGTAAACCTTTTCTTTCATTTTACCAATTATATTTCCTCACCTTAGCCCGAAAAACAAATATTTACCTTTCTAAGGAACTCATGAGCTCTAATTCGGATGTGTTTTTCATGCTAAGTTTGGGAAGGGATATTACATAAATAAAAAATAAAATTAAAAAAAAAAAAAAAAAAAAAAGGGAAATTCACACAATTGGTGAAAGAAAAGAAAAAAAAAACAAAAGTTGTGATTAAGTGGTGGTTGATTGAAAATTCATTTTTGAGCCTTCAAAATAAATTGGTGTTTGGAAAGGAGTGTGAATCAATGTAAATGAAGGTATAAGGAGTTTTGATCATGTAAAAGAAAAAATCTAATCGTGATGATTCGAAGTCTTGTAAACTATTATTTTATGCTCTTACATTTTGAGTTCCTTGGACTTTGTATTATCCATACCTTTCATTTCTTACTCACCTTACACCCTTGGCCCCATTACAACCTATAATAAAGACCTAAATTGATCTTAAATGTCATATGGTTGAATTGCATGCATTTTCTTACTTTTAAGTGTTTGGCATCCTTCTTGAGATCATATTAATGCAAGTTCTTCATCTTCCTATTTTGAGTTAAGTCCTTTATGATTTAACTCTAATATCATGTTTATAACTGAGTGTTGCATTGTAGCCCTCTTCTGAGTGATTCATTTGTGAGAGGACAACTTTGGTGAGATTTGAAGTTGAACTTGTGCTTTGTATGATTTTTAAAATTGTGTAAAAACTAAGATTGGGGAATTTGTTGCATTTGGCTATCACACTACTACACTTTGAGCATGTTGTGTTTTGAACTTTGCCACCTTGTAAATAATATCTAAAATTGAGCTTTTATTGTTAAAACTTTTGAGTTATGTGCATGAGTCATCTCTCTTCAGAAAATGTTCGGAAAGATTGTTTTGAGTTTACTTTTTACATTTTTTTTAATTTATTTATTTATTTATTTTGGTTTTGTTATTATTTTTATTTTGGTTTTTGTGTTTATTTTATTTTGCTTAAGGACTAACAAATCTAATAAGTTTTCTAACCACCTTGTTTTGTAGAGTTAGTAAAACGTTTGTGGGTATCGTTTCTGTTAAACCCTCAGGAGACACAACTCCTCCTACTAGGGATGCCTAGAGGTTTAAAGGCTTGTTGCATATGCTCAATGCAATCGAGTTACCTGCGGAAGTGGTTTACTTAACTTCTTGTTTTGTTTTTATCTTTGTTTTCCTTTTGTTTTGCTCGAGGACTAGCAAAATCTAGGTTTGGGGGTATTTGATCGGTTCATAATTGTATATCATTTTGTACCATTCTAGCTTATGATTTGGTTATGTTATTGAGTTAAACTTGTGCTTTTAATTCATTTTCTATTTTGATAAGTCCATAATTTCATACACTTGCATGCCTTCTTTATTTAGTGATTTTGCTTAGTTTCTCTTTATTTTGAGTCACTTACCTATGTTTGTGTGTTTTGTAGGTTAAGATAGCAAGAGATAACATTTGATGCAATCCATGCATGTTAAGGGCTGATTGGCATATGAGGAATATGAGCTTAAAGACAAACACATTTTGGCTACAACCCCTTTCCAGCCCAATTTCGTAGGTCAACTTCTTGGCCTTGGATCAGCATGCTATGGGGCTCGAATGAGGTGAAGATCTTCATGAAACTTGTTCCAATGGGTGTCTACTACAACATATCCAAATTTCAGCCCAATTGGACATTTGTGGAGTGCTCAGCCCGTCCAACACCCAACCTTGCTCAGCAGGATTTGCAGCTGCCAGCTTTGAGCCTTATCTCCTCCTTTAAGCCATGTGCCTCACCCATGCTGCAACTGACTTTGGATCCAACATAATGAGTGAAGTGGGGAGGCATTCCAGCTATGAAATTCTAAAGGAGCAAGTTGGTACATGCTGGAGTTATTATAGAGAAAGCATGTGCATGCATGTAAAGCAAAGAAATAAAATGAAGTCAATTCCAGTCTCTGTTCGGCTGCCAACTTGCAAGGCCCAAAACGCACACTTCTACTGCTTCGATGGGAATACTTTCTTCATAGAAGTTGTTCCAATGGGTGTCTAGTATAACATATCCAAATTTGAGCACCATTGGATACGTTTTGAAACCTCTGGCCTTCCTACACCAAGACTGGTTCAGAAAACTCGTTTTTCAGCAACCAAAAGGCAACCACATGGGTTGGCAGCAAAGGCAGCCACAACTGATGACCTTTGAACCCATGTGAGGATGCTTGAGGTGCAGCAAAAGAAGTATGGGATGAGATTGATTCCAACCACATTAACATAGACAAGATGAAGTGTGAGTTATGGGTTGTATTAAAAGAGGAATGGTGGTGTTGGATTTCATCATGTTGTTCCTCCCTCTTAGCCCTATAAATAGAGAAGCCTTCAAGCTTCAAAACACACCCCAAGGGGGGGAGCTCTCAAACACTTCTCTAGAGCTCCCTTCCCTTCTCTCCCTCAAATTCTCTTAGTTTCCTTTCTAGTTTTCAATTGTTGTAATGAAATATTTGTGCTGAAATTCTCCTTAAGTTTTTCAAGTTCTACTTTACTTTTATTTGTAATGTACATTCTTTCTTAAGTATTCAAGTTTAATTAGTTTCCAAGTTTCAATTATGATTTTTGTTCTTATTCATTATGCTTATAAGTTAATATGCTAGTTTGAATGATTGATCACCATTTAGGCTTGCATGTTAGCTATCTTGGTTTGAATTAAGAGTAGACACCATGCTTTAATTCGAATTGAACTATGGATAGGAAGAGTATGTATGGACATTCGACAACAGGGATTAGATACATACTTGGTTGTTTAAAATGTTCTTCTATGCTTAATGGGTTCCTAATGCTTAGTTTTAGGTTACACAACAAATGATCAAATTAGGGAATTAGGAACACAAGGTTTTGACCAAACACCATGGCTTAATCATACTTTAGCTAGAATCAATCCATTAATCTAATTGAACTTGGGAACTTATTTGCTTGCACTACAAGAAAAATAACTTATGACAACATGTAATCAACAACGTGCATTCATATGCGTTGTGGAACAATATTTTTAACAACCCGCAGAAGCAGCATGTTGTATTATACAATTTATAACAACGTGCGTGTATAGCGTGTTGTCAAAATATAGAATAGAGCTATTTTCACAACGCGGCCTTGCATGTTGTAGTAGTTTTAAGTTCTACAACGCACGAAGCGTGTTGTCAAAATTATATTAATTTATTAAATAAATAAAATATTGGCGGAAAAGAGAGTGAAATTTTTTGCGGGAAAAAGCCCCGCATGCGCATGCGCATCCTCTCTCTCTTTCTTTCTCTTTCTATTTCTCTCTCTCTTTTTCTTCTCTCTTTTTTCTTCTTCTTTTCTCTTCTCCCTGTACCGCCGACAGTCTCTCTCTTCTTTCTCTTTTTCTTTCTTTCTCTTTTTCTTTCTTTTCTTTCTCTTTCTCTTTTTTCTTGTTCTTCTTCTCTCTCTCTCTCTTTTCTTCTACCTCTTTTTTTTTTTTTTCCCTATCCCTCTCTTCTTCTCCCTACGTTATTTCTGGTTCTATTTTTTTTTTCAAATCCCTTTTTCTTCTTTCTTCTTCCATATGAATTTATCTTGTAGATCTTGTACATCTGGGTTCAATTCTTGTATATTTGGAATCAGATTCCAAACCGTCAGTCTCTCCCAAACCTTCACAAAGTTGAAGGAGCAAAGGCCAGGTAAGCAATTTTAGGTCTTTGCTTTAGGAAATTTGGACTTACAATGTAGAAAGGTTTAAAATTTGCATCTAATTTTGGTTTTTAAGGAATCAGCCATATATGTCTTTATACATGTACTCAGGCAAGCAATTTAGTGCCTGCAAGGTTTTGGCCAGATCCACATGCCTATTCTTGGTACTCATCTATGTTACTTTTATTTTCCCTGTCTTTGTAGACGATGTTACTTTTATTTTCCCTGTCCTTAACATGAATTTATTGCTGCAAACTGGGATTACTATTTAGTTTAGCTTTGCTTATGAATGCTAAATTTGCTGATTGGTTTAGTTACTTGGTTTTCCAGACTTTGTTGCAATGCACTGATGCCTTGTATTGCTTTATGTTAAGAGGGATGGCA
The DNA here is from genome assembly GCF_965620075.1 of Prunus avium. Lineage (NCBI taxonomy): Eukaryota > Viridiplantae > Streptophyta > Magnoliopsida > Rosales > Rosaceae > Prunus > Prunus avium. The sequence goes on along the minus strand of NC_142291.1, from coordinate 17,316,923 downwards.
TGATTCTTTACATGCGTTTGATGGTTCTGATTGCCATGGTTTATTATTATTTGTTAGGTAGGATCCCAATTTTTCTTCACCTTCCAGCTTGCTTTAAGTTTAAACAATTGATCAAAACACAAGTAAATCTGAAATTGAATACGGTGAAAGTGACAAAACCAAAACCAACTCAGCAACTGGAAAAAGTGGGAATGATGTGTTTGATAATGGCTGCCATGGTTTATTATTATTTGTTAGGTAGGATCCAAGGTTCGGTAAAAACAAAAACAAAAATCACCATTAATGCGGTAAAAACAAAAACAAAAATCACCAATAATGCGGATAATGCGGGGCAATATTATAAGACGACATTAATGCGGTAAAAACAAAAAAAAAATCACCAATAATGCGGATAATGCGGGGCAATATTATATTACAAAAACCCTAAACCATAATGCGGATAATGCGGGGCAAAAATCACCAATAATGCGGTAAAAACAAAAACAAAAACCCTAAACAATAATGCGGATAATGCGGGGCAAAAATCACCAATAATGCGGTAAAAACAAAAACAAAAATCACCAACATAAAACGTATATAAAACCCTCCCAATTAAAAAAGATCATCAAAACCATGGCTGGTTGTGGTTCTCCCTGTGGAGCCTGCAAGTTCTTGAGAAGAAAATGTGTGACGGGGTGTATTTTTGCGCCTCATTTCTGCTATGAAGAGGGAGATGTTGATTTTTCTGCCATCCACAAGGTTTTTGGCGCAAGCAATGTGTCGAGGCTTTTAGTTCACCTTCCGTTGAGCGATCGATGCAAGGCCGCAATGTCGATATCATATGAAGCTCAAGCCAGGATTCAAGATCCCATATATGGATGTGTTTCACATATTTTTGCTCTCCAACAGCAGGTTAATCATTTAGTACCCTTTGTATGTTCAGATTGGGTTTCTGTTCAGATTGTATGTTGAAGTAACTGATGAGTATATGCTTTTGGTTTGAACTTTTCAGGTGGTCAACTTACAAGCACAGTTAGCTTTCCTCAAGGATCAAGCAGCTCAAAGCTTTGTCAATGGCTCAAACCCTAATCAAGCAGCTCAAAGTTGGAATTATGAGAATGGAATTATGAATTCAAATATCCCAGAAGAAAATTTAGTGAATATCCCAGAAGAAAATGTCTCATATGGCAGCTTCGAAGAGGGCACTTCTCATTCCATGTCTTCTTTTGGCATGCAAACAAATTACAACAGGCAATGGGGTTTTCAGGATGCTGATGAGCTTCAATCAGTGGTTTCCAGCTACATTCACCATCGATGAGTATATTGGGATGAATATAACTTTGTAATATGTATATGGAACTCCTTATTTATCTTTTGAATGAAAGCTTTGTATTCTGGGATGCCTTATGAATGTGAAGTAAGGAAATATTTATGTTTATCATAGAGCTTCTATTTATAGATAAATTATACTTTTATCAGGTAATTTTGATAATTATTTAAAAAAAACATATATATTTGATATAACAACGCGCATTGCTTGTTGTCAAAACATAAACAACAACGAGCACAGACATGTTGTCATAATATTATAAGACAACACGCTCGGCACGTTGTTGTCAATCGCTCCTACAACGTGCGCGTGTTGTGGTTAATGTTGTTCACAACGAGCGCCAAAATAAATGACGACGTTCAACGCGTGTTGTCGAAAGCCCTACACCTTTTAACGACAACGGCTTCAACAATGTGCGCCGCATGTTGTCAATATGTTTTCACAACGCACATTGCGCGTTGTGAAAGGACTTTTTTCTTGTAGTGTTGAGTTATTTCTTTTTTTTCTTGTTTTATTTATTTCCTTTTTCATTTCTATTTTGTGTAGGGAAAACAAATTGGATCGTTCAATCACCAATCCTCGTGGGATCGACCTCGCACTTACATATGCTATACTACCAAACGGCTCGTGCACTTGCGAGTATCACAAGTTGAGGATGCAGCTGAATCTATTTTGGTGCAGCTGAATCGAAGCAACACAAGTTCAACGGCAGTTCGTTCCTAATTGGAGTGGTTGGTGTATTCCATACTTCTAGCGATTGGATTTCACTCAAAACTCACCAAATGACTCCACCCACCATATTATGATCTCGCCCAACTTTTGGGCTCGATCCGAAATCAATAGGTGTGAGAAATTGGACAATTCAAGTTCAACGGCAGTTCGTTCCTAATTGGAGTGGTTGGTGTATTCCGTACTTCTAGCGATTGGATTTCACTCAAAACTAACCAAATGACTCCTCCCACCATATTATGATGTTGCCCAAGTTTTGGGCTCGATCCGAAATCAATAGGTGAGAGAAATTGGACAATTCAAGTTCAACGGCAGTTCGTTCCTAATTGGAGTGGTTGGTGTATTCCATACTTCTAGCGATTGGATTTCACTCAAAACTCACCAAATGACTCCTCCCACCATATTATGATGTTGCCCAAGTTTTGGGCTCGATCCGAAATCAATAGGTGTGAGAAATGGGACAATTCAAGTTCAACAGTAGTACGTTCCTAATTGGAGTGGTTGGTGTACTCCATACTTCTAACGATTGGATTTCACTCAAAACTCACCAAATGACTCGTCCCACCATATTATGATGTTACCCAAGTTTTGGGCTCGATACGAAATCAGTAGGTGTGACAAATTGGACAATTCAAGTTCAACGGCAGTTCGTTCCTAATTGGAGTGGTTGGTGTATTCCCTCCTTCTAGGGATTGGATTTCACTCAAAACTCACCTAATGACTCCGCCCACCATATTATGATGTTGCCCAAGTTTTCGGCTCGATCCGAAATCAATAGGTGTTCCAAATTGGACAATTCAAATTCAACGGCAGTTCGTTCCTAGTTGGAGTGGTTGGTGTATTCCATACTTCTAGCGATTGGATTTCACTCAAAACTCACCAAATGACTCCTCCCACCATATTAGGATGTTGCCCAAGTTTTGGGCTCGATCCGAAATCAATAGGTGTTCCAAATTGGACAATTCAAGTTCAACGGAAGTTCGTTTCTAATTAGAGTGGTTGGTCTATTCCATACTTCTAGCAATTGGATTTCACTCAAAACTCACCAAATGACTCCTCCCACCATATTATGATGTTGTCCAAGTTTTGGGCTCGATCCGAAATCAATAGGTGTGAGAAATTGGACAATTCAAGTTCAACGGCAGTTCGTTCCTAATTGGAGTGGTTGGGGTATTCCATACTTCTAGCGACTGGATTTCACTCAAAACTCACCAAACGACTCCTCCCACCATAATATGATGTTGCCCAAGTTTTGGGCTCGATCCGAAATCAATAGGTGTTCGAAATTGGACAATTCAAGTTCAACGGCAGTTCGTTCCTAATTGGAGTGGTTGGTGTATTCCATACTTCTAGCGATTGGATTTCACTCAAAACGCACCAAACAACTCCTCCCACCATATTATGATGTTGCCCAAGTTTTGGGCTCGATCCGAAATCAATAGGTGTTCCAAATTGGACAATTCAAGTTCAACGGCAGTTCGTTCCAAATTGGGGTGGTTGGTGTATTCCAAACCTGTAGCGATTGGATTTCACTCAAAACTCCCCAAATGACTCCTCCCACCATATTATGAAGTTGCCCAAGTTTTGGGCTCGATCAGAAATCAATAGGTGTGAGAAATTCGACAATTCAAGTTCAACGGCAGTTCGTTCCTAATTGGAGTGGTTGGTGTATTCCATACTTCTAGCGATTGGATTTCACTCAAAACTAACCAAATGACTCCTCCCACCATATTATGATGTTGCCCAAGTTTTGGGCTATATCCGAAATCAATAGGTGTGAGAAATTGGACAACTGAAGTTCAACGGAAGTTTGTTCCTAATGGGAGTGGTTGGTGTATTCCAAACCCCTAGCGATTGGATTTCACTCAAAACTCCCCAAATGACTCCTCCCACCATATTATGAAGTTGCCCAAATTTAGGGCTCGATCGGAAGTCAATAGGTGTGAGCAATTGGACAATTCAAGTTCAACGGCACTACGTTCCTAATTGGAGTGGTTGGTGTATTCCATACTTCTAGCGATTGGATTTCACTCAAAACTCCCCAAATGACTCCCCCCACCATATTGGATTTCACTCAAAACTCCCCAAATGACTCCCCCCACCATATTATGATGTTGCCCAAGTTTTGGGATCGATCCGAAATCAATAGGTGTTCGAAATTGGACAATTCAAGTTCAACAGCAGTTCGTTCCTAATTGGAGTGGTTGGTGTATTCCATACTTCTAGCGTTTGGATTTCACTCAAAACTCACCAAATGACTCCTCCCACCATATTTTGTTGTTGCCCAAGTTTTCGGCTCGATCCGAAATCTATAGGTGTGAGAAATTGGACAATTCAAGTTCAACGGCAGTTCGTTCCTAATTGGAGTGGTTGGTGTATTCCGTACTTCTAGCGATTGGATTTCAGTCAAAACTAACCAAATGAGTCCTCCCACCATATTATGATGTTGCCCAAGTTTTGGGCTCGATCCGAAATCAATAGGTGTTCGAAATTGGACAATTCAAGTTCAACGGCAGTTCGTTCCTAATTGGAGTGGTTGGTGTATTCCATACTTCTAGCGATTGGATTTCACTCAAAACTCACCAAATGACTTCCCCCACCATATTATGATGTTGCCCAAGTTTTGGGCTCGATCCGAAATCAATAGGTGTTCGAAATTGGACAATTCAAGTTCAACGGCAGTTCGTTCCTAATTGGAGTGGTTGGTGTATTCCATACTTCTAGCGATAGGATTTCACTCAAAACTCTCCAAATGACTCCTCCCACCATATTAGGATGTTGCCCAAGTTTTGGGCTCGATCCGAAATCAATAGGTGTTCCAAATTGGACAATTCAAGTTCTACGGAAGTTCGTTCCTAATTGCAGTGGTTGGTGTATTCCATACTTCTAGCGATTGGATTTAACTCAAAACTCACCAAATGACTCCTCCCACCATATTATGTTGTTCCCCAAGTTTTGGGCTCGATCCGAAATCAATAGGTGTGAGAAATTGGACAATTCGAGTTTAACGGCAGTTCGTTCCTAATTGGAGTGGTTGGTGTATTCCATACTTCTAGCGATTGGATTTCACTCAAAACTAACCAAATGACTCCTCCCACCATATTATGATGTTGCCCAAGTTTTGGGCTCGATCCGAAATCAATAGGTGTTCGAAATTGGACAATTCAAGTTCAACGGCAGTTCGTTCCTAATTGGAGTGGTTGGTGTATTCCATACTTCTAGCGATTGGATTTCACTCAAAACTAACCAAATGACTCCTCCCACCATATTATGATGTTGCCCAAGTTTTGGGCTCGATCCGAAATCAATAGGTGTGAGAAATTGGACAACTGAAGTTCAACGGAAGTTCGTTCCTAATTGGAGTGGTTGGTGTATTCCAAACCTCTAGCGATTGGATTTCACTCAAAACTCCCCAAATGACTCCTCCCACCATATTATGAAGTTGCCCAAGTTTTGGGCTCGATCGGAAGTCAATAGGTGTGAGCAATTGGACAATTCAAGTTCAACGGTTGTACGTTCCTAATTGGAGTGGTTGGTGTTTTCCATACTTCTAGCGGTTGGATTTCACTCAAAACTCCCCAAATGACTCCCCCCACCATATTGGATTTCACTCAAAACTCCCCAAATGACTCCCCCCACCATATTATGATGTTACCCAAGTTTTGGGATCGATCCGAAATCAATAGGTGTTCGAAATTGGACAATTTAAGTTCAACAGCAGTTCGTTCCTAATTGGAGTGGTTGGTGTATTCCATACTTCTAGCGTTTGGATTTCACTCAAAACTCACCAAATGACTCCTCCCACCATATTATGTTGTTGCCCAAGTTTTCGGCTCGATCCGAAATCAATAGGTGTGAGAAATTGGACAATTTAAGTTCAACGGCAGTTCGTTCCTAATTGGAGTGGTTGGTGTATTCCATACTTCTAGCAATTGGATTCCAGTCAAAACTAACCAAATGAGTCCTCCCACCATATTATGATGTTGCCCAAGTTTTGGGCTCGATCCGAAATCAATAGGTGTGAGAAATTGGACAATTCAAGTTCAACGGCAGTTCGTTCCTAATTGGAGTGGTTGGTGTATTCCATACTTCTAGCGATTGGATTTCCCTCAAAACTCACCAAATGACTTCCCCCACCATATTATGATGTTGCCCAAGTTTTGGGCTTGATCCGAAATCAATAGGTGTTCGAAATTGGACAATTCAAGTTCAACGGCAGTTCGTTCCTAATTGGAGTGGTTGGTGTATTCCATACTTCTAGCGATTGGATTTCACTCAAAACTAACCAAATGACTCCTCCCACCATATTATGAAGTTGCCCAAGTTTTGGGCTCGATCGGAAGTCAATAGGTGTGAGCAATTGGACAATTCAAGTTCAACGGCAGTACGTTCCTAATTGGAGTGGTTGGTGTATTCCATACTTCTAGCGATTGGATTTCACTCAAAACTCCCCAAATGACTCCCCCCACCATATTGGATTTCACTCAAAACTCCCCAAATGACTCCCCCCACCATATTATGATGTTCCCCAAGTTTTGGGCTCGATCCGAAATCAATAGGTGTTCGAAATTGGACAATTCATGTTCAACGGCAGTTCGTTCCCAATTGGAGTGGTTGGTGTATTCCATACTTCTAGCGATTGGATTTCACTCAAAACTCACCAAATGACTCCTCCCACCATATTATGATGTTGCCCAAGTTTTGGGCTCGATCCGAATTCAATAGGTGTGAGAAATTGGACAATTCAAGTTCAACGGCAGTTCGTTCCTCATTGGAGTGGTTGGTGTATGTTAAGCTCATAATATCATACATATACATGCCCTATTTACTTACTTCTTTTGCTTAGTTTCCTATAATTCTGAGTTATTTGCCTCCCTTTGTGTGTTTTGTAGGCAAATAGAGCAAGAGAGCATAATTCATGCAATTCAAGCATGTTAAGGCCTAATTTGGATGAATGGATGAAGAGCTTAAAGACAAACTCATTTTGGCTACCGCCCCTTGCCAGTCCATTTCCGTAGGTCACATTGCAATATTTGTTTCAGCAACCTGCACAGCTCGGATGAGGCCGCATTTTGCATGAAAATTGTTCCAATGGGTGTGTACTATAACATATCCAAAATTCAGCCCCATTGGATAAATATGGAGTCTGTTACCTAGCAAACACAGAGCCATGCTCAGGATGGATTTTATCAGCGCGCAAAATGAGTTAGCAATTTGTTTTGGCCTTAACTTCCTCCTCCGACCTTGGATTGGCCCAACCGATATATGGCTGGAAAGAAGACATTCTGAACTTCAAGTTTGAGTGCTTAAAGTCTTAATTTGCTTAAGGGAAGCCCAATTCGTAAGCCCTTGAAGTTGCTGGTCATGCTGACCTCAGGATGAGCTATTGTTTCTGGTTGGAAGCTTGGTCATGGTGAGCTAGGCATGAGCTATTGAGCTGGTTGGAAGCTTGGTCATGGTGACATGAAGATGAGCTAGGGCTGCTGGTGGGATTTATTGGTGAAGTGCATCAACCAATTCAAATTTTCTAATACAAGTGCATCAACCATTTCAGATTTTATAAAACAAGTGTTGTAGCCATATTGAATTCAAATTTTCATCTTCCTTAGGCCTATAAATAGTGAGGTTTCCCAAGCTTGTAAACACACCCCAAGGGGGGGAGCTCTCAAACACTTCTCTAAAGCTCCCTTCCCTTCTCTCCCTCAAATTCTCTTAGTTTTGCTTTCTAGTTCTTAATTCTAGCTTTCTTTAATGTTTTCTTAGTTGTAATTTATTTTTCTTGTAATGTACATTCTTTCTTAAGTATTCAAGTTTAATTAGTTTCCAAGTTCCAATTATGGTTTTTATTCTTATTCATTATGCTTATAAGTTAATATGCTAGTTTGAATGATTGATCACCATTTAGGCTTGCATGTTAGCTATCTTGGTTTGAATTAAGAGTATACACCATGCTTTAATTCGAATTGAACTATGAGTAGGAAGAGTATGTATGGACATTCGACAACAGGGATTAGATACATGCTTGGTTGTTTAAAATGTTCTTCTATGCTTAATGGGTTCCTAATGCTTAATTTTAGGTTAGACAACAAATGATCAAATTAGGGAATTAGGAACACAAGGTTATGACCACACACCATGGCTTAATCATACTTCAGCTAGAATCAATCCATTAATCTAAATTGAACTTGGGAACTTACTTGCTTGAGTTACTTTCTTATTTTCTTCCTTCTTTCATGTTCTTTGTTTTTGTTTCTGTTTTGTGTAGGAAAACTGAATTGGATCATTCAATCACCAATCCCTGTGGAATCGACCTCGCACTTACATACGCTAAACTACCAACGGTTCGTGCACTTGCGAGTATCACAAGTTGAGGATGCAGCTGAATCCATTTCGGTACAGCTGAAATCTACACAACAGTGTATTCCACACTTCTAGCGATTGGATTTCACTCAAAACTAACCAAATGACTCCTCCCACCATATTATGATGTTGCCCAAGTTTTGGGCTCGACGCGAAATCAATAGGTGTGAGAAATTGGACAATTCAAGTTCAACGGCAGTTCGTTCCTACTTGGAGTGGTTGGTGTATTCCGTACTTCTAGCGATTGGATTTCACTCAAAACTCACCAAATGACTCCTCCCACCATATTATGATGTTACCCAAGTTTTGGGCTCGATCCGAAATCAATAGGTGTGAGAAATTGGACAATTGAAGTTCAGCGGAAGTTCGTTCCAAATTGGAGTGGTTGGTGTATTCCATTCTTCTAGCGATTGGATTTCACTCAAAACTCACCAAATGACTCCTCCCACCATATTATGATGTTGCCCAAGTTTTGGGCTCGATCCGAAATCAATAGGTGTTCCAAATTGGACAATTCCAGTTCAACGGCAGTTCGTTCCTAATTGGAGTGGTTGGTGTATTCCATACTTCTAGCGATTGGATTTCACTCAAAACTCACCAAATGACGCCTCCCACCATATTATGATGTTGCCCAAGTTTTGGGCTCGATCCGAAATCAATAGGTGTGAGAAATTGGACAATTGAAGTTCAGCGGAAGTTCGTTCCAAATTGGAGTGGTTGGTGTATTCCATTCTTCTAGCGATTGGATTTCACTCAAAACTCACCAAATGACTCCTCCCACCATATTATGATGTTGCCCAAGTTTTGGGCTCGATCCGAATTCAATAGGTGTGAGAAATTGGACAATTCAAGTTCAACGGCAGTTCGTTCCTAATTGGAGTGGTTGGTGTATTCCACACTTCTAGCTATTGGATTTCACTCAAAACTAACCAAATGACTCCTCCCACCATATTATGATGTTGCCCAAGTTTTGGGCTAGATGCGAAATCAATAGGTGTGAGAAATTGGACAATTCAAGTTCAACAGCAGTTCGTTCCTAATTGGAGTGGTTGGTGTATTCCATACTTGTAGCGATTGGATTTCACTCAAAACTCAACAAATGACTCCTCCCACCGTATTATGATGTTGCCCAAGTTTTCGGCTCGATCCGAACTCCATAGGTGTGAGAAATTGGACAATTCAAGTTCAATGGCAGTTCGTTCCTAATTGGAGTTGTCGGTGTATTCCGTACTTCTGGGGATTGGATTTCACTCAAATCTCACCAAATGACTCCTCCCACCATATTATGATGTTGCCCAAGTTTTGGGCTCGATCCGAAATCAATAGGTGTGAGAAATTGGACAATTCAAGTTCAACGGCAGTTCGTTCCTAATTGGAGTGGTTGGTCTACTCCGTACTTCTAGCGATTGGATTTCACTCAAAACTCACCAAATGACTCCTCCCACCATATTATGATGTTGCCCAAGTTTTGGGCTCGATCTGAAATCAATAGGTGTGAGAAATTGGACAATTCAAGTTCAACGGCAGTTCGTTCCTAATTTGAGTGGTTGGTGTATTCCACACTTCTAGCGATTGGATTTCACTCAAAACTCACCAAATGACTCCTCCCACCATATTATGATGTTGCCCAAGTTTGGGGCTCGACCCGAAATCAATAGGTGTGAGAAATTGGACAATTGAAGTTCAGCGGAAGTTCGTTCCAAATTGGAGTGGTCGGTGTATTCCATACTTCTACCGATTGGATTTCACTCAAAACTCACCAAATGACTCCTCCCACCATATTATTATGTTGCCCAAGTTTTGGGCTCGATCCGAATTCAATAGGTGTTCGAAATTGGACAATTCAAGTTCAACGGCAGTTCGTTCCTAATTGGAGTGGTTGGTGTATTCCAAACCTCTAGCGATTGGATTTCACTCAAAACTCATCAAATGACTCCTCCCACCATATTATGAAGTTGCCCAAGTTTTGGGCTCGATCGGAAATCAATACGTGTGAGGAATTGGACAATTCAAGTTCAACGACAGTTCGTTCCTAATTGGAGTGTTTGGTGTATTCCTTACTTCTAGCGATTGGATTTCACTCAAAACTCACCAAATGACTCCTCCCACCATATTATGATGTTGCCCAAGTTTTGGGCTCGATCCGAATTCAATAGGTGTGAGAAATTGGACAATTCAAGTTCAACGGCAGTTCGTTCCTAATTGGAGTGGTTGGTGTATTCCACACTTCTAGCGATTGGATTTCACTCAAAACTAACCAAATGACTCCTCCCACCATATTATGATGTTGCCCAAGTTTTGGGCTAGATGCGAAATCAATAGGTGTGAGAAATTGGACAATTCAAGTTCAACAGCAGTTCGTTCCTAATTGGAGTGGTTGGTGTATTCCATACATCTAGCGATTGGATTTCACTCAAAACTCACCAAATGACTCCTATCACGATATTATGATGTTGCCCAAGTTTTGGGCTCGATCCGAAATCATTAGGTGTTCGAAATTGGACAATTCAAGTTCAACGACAGTTCGTTCCCAATTGGAGTGTTTGGTGTATTCCATACTTCTAGCGATTGGATTTCACTCAAAACTCACCAAATGACTCCCCCCACCATATTATGATGTTGCCCAAGTTTTGGGCTCGATCCGAAATCAATAGGTGTTCGAAATTGGACAATTCAAGTTCAACGGCAGTTCGTTCCTAATTGGAGTGGTTGGTGTATTCCATACTTCTAGCGATTGGATTTCACTCAAAACTCACCAAAAGACTCCTCCCACCATATTATGATGTTGCCCAAGTTTTGGGCTCGATCCGAAATCAATAGGTGTTCCAAATTGGACAATTCAAGTTCAACGGCAGTTCGTTCCTAATTGGAGTGGTTGGTGTATTCCATACTTCTAGCGATTGGATTTCACTCAAAACTCACCAAATGACTCCTCCCACCATATTATGATGTTGCCCAAGTTTTGGGCTCGATCCAAAATCAAAAGGTGTTCGAAATTGGACAATTCAAGTTCAACGGCAGTTCGTTCCTAATTGGAGTGGTTGGTGTATTCCATACTTCTAGCGATTGGATTTCACTCAAAACTCACCAAATGACTCCTCCCACCATGTTATGATGTTGCCCAAGTTTTGGGCTCGATCCGAAATCAATAGGTGTTCCAAATTGGACAATTCAAGTTCAACGGCAGTTCGTTCCTAATTGGAGTGGTTGGTGTATTCCAAACTTCCAGCGATTGGATTTCACTCAAAACTCACCAAATGACTCCTCCCACCATATTATGATGTTGCACAAGTTTTGGGCTCGATCCGAAATCAATAGGTGTTCCAAATTGGACAATTCAAGTTCAACGGCAGTTCGTTCCTAATTGGAGTGGTTGGTGTATTCCATACTTCTAGCGATTGGATTTCACTCAAATCTCACCAAAAGACTCCTCCCACCATATTATGATGTTGCCCAAGTTTTGGGCTCGATCCGAAATCAATAGGTGTTCGAAATTGTACAATTCAATTTCAACGGCAGTTCGTTCCTAATTGGAGTGGTTGGTGTATTCCATACTTCTAGCGATTGGATTTCACTCAAAACTCACCAAATGACTCCTCCCACCATATTATGATGTTGCCCAAGTTTTGGGCACGATCCGAAATCAATAGGTGTTCGAAATTGGACAATTCAAGTTCAACGGCAGTTCGTTCCTAATTGGAGTGGTTGGTGTATTCCATACTTCTAGCGATTGGATTTCACTCAAAACTCACCAAATGACTCCTATCACGATATTATGATGTTGCCCAAGTTTTGGGCTCGATCCGAAATCATTAGGTGTTCGAAATTGGACAATTCAATTTCAACGGCAGTTCATTCCTAATTGGAGTGGTTGGTGTATTCCATACTTCTAGCGATTGGATTTCACTCAAAACTCACCAAATGACTCCTATCACGATATTATGATGTTGCCCAAGTTTTGGGCACGATCCGAAATCAATAGGTGTTCGAAATTGGACAATTCAAGTTCAACGGCAGTTCGTTCCTAATTGGAGTGGTTGGTGTATTCCATACTTCTAGAGATTGGATTTCACTCAAAACTCACCAAATGACTCCTATCACGATATTATGATGTTGCCCAAGTTTTGGGCTCGATCCGAAATCAATAGGTGTGAGAAATTGGACAATTGAAGTTCAACGGAAGTTCGTTCCTAATTGGAGTGGTTGGTGTATTCCATACTTCTAGCGATTGGATTTCACTCAAAACTCACCAAGGGACTCCTCCCACCATATTATGATGTTGCCCAAGTTTTGGTCTCGAACCGAAATCAGTAGGTGTTCCAAATTAGACAATTCAAGTTCAACGGCAGTTCATTTCTAATTGGAGTGGTTGGTGTATTCCATACTTCTAGCGATTGGATTTCACTCAAACCTCACCAAATGACTCATGCCACCATATTATGATGTTGCCCAAGTTTGGGGCTCAATCCGAACTCAATAGGTGTTCCAAATTGGACAATTTAAGTTCAACGGCAATTCTTTCCTAATTGGAGTGGTAGGTGTATTCCGTACTTCTAGCGATTGGATTTCACTCAAAACTCACCAAATGACACCTCCCACCATATTGTGAAGTTGCCCAAGTTTTGGGTTCGATCCGAAATCAATAGGTGTTCCAAATTGGACAATTCAAGTTCAACGGCAGTTCGTTCCCAATTGGTGTGGTTGGTGTATTCCATACTTGTAGCGATTGGATTTCACTCAAAACTCACCAAATGACTCCTCCCACCATATTATGATGTTGCCCAAGTTTGGGGCTCGATCCGAAATCAATAGGTGTGAGAAATTGGACAATTCAAGTTCAACGGCAGTTCATTCCTAATTGGAGTGGTTGGTGTATTCCATACTTGTTGCGATTGGATTTCACTCAAAACTCAACAAATGACTCCTCCCACCGTATTATGATGTTGCCCAAGTTTTCGGCTCGATCCGAACTCCATAGGTGTGAGAAATTGGACAATTCAAGTTCAATGGCAGTTCGTTCCTAATTGGAGTTGACGGTGTATTCCGTACTTCTGGGGATTGGATTTCACTCAAATCTCACCAAATGACTCCTCCCACCATATTATGATGTTGCCCAAGTTTTGGGCTCGATCCGAAATCAATAGGTGTGAGAAATTGGACAATTCAAGTTCAACGGCAGTTCGTTCCTAATTGGAGTGGTTGGTGTACTCCGTACTTCTAGCGATTGGATTTCACTCAAAACTCACCAAATGACTCCTCCCACCATATTATGATGTTGCCCACGTTTTGGGCTCGATCTGAAATCAATAGGTGTGAGAAATTGGACAATTCAAGTTCAACGGCAGTTCGTTCCTAATTTGAGTGGTTGGTGTATTCCATACTTCTAGCGATTGGATTTCCCTCAAAACTCACCAAATGACTCCTCCCACCATATTATGATGTTGCCCAAGTTTTGGGCTCGATCCGAAATCAATCGGTGTGAGAAATTGGACAATTCAAGTTCAACGGCAGTTCGTTCCTAATTGGAGTGGTTGGTGTATTCCATACTTCTAGCGATTGGATTTCACTCAAAACTCACCAAATGACTCCTCCCACCATATTACGATGTTGCCCAAGTTTTGGGCTCGATCCTAAATCAATAGGTGTGAGAAATTGGACAATTCAAGTTCAACGGCAGTTCGTTCCTAATTCGAGTGGTTGGTGTATTCCATACATCTAGCGATTGGATTTCACTCAAAACTCACCAAATGACTCCTCCCACCATATTATGATGACGCCCAAGTTTTGGGCTCGATCCGAAATCAATAGGTGTTCCAAATTGGACAATTCAAGTTCAACGGCAGTTCGTTCCTAATTGGAGTGTTTGGTGTATTCCATACTTCTAGCGGTTGGATTTCACTCAAAACTCACCAAATGACTCCTCCCACCATATTATGATGTTGCCCATGTTTTGGCCTCGATCCGAACTCAATAGGTGTGAGAAATTGGACAATTTAAGTTCAACGGTAATTCGTTCCTAATTGGAGTTGTTGGTGTATTCCATACTTCTAGCGATTGGATTTCACTCAAAACTCACCAAATGACTCCTCCCACCATATTATGATGTTGCACAAGTTTGGGGTTCCATCCGAAATCAATAGGTTTGAGAAATTGGACAATTCAAGTTCAACGGCAGTTCGTTCCTAATTGGAGTGGTTGGTGTATTCCGTACTTCTAGCGATTGGATTTCACTCAAAACTCACCAAATGAGTCCTCCCACCATATTATGATGTTGCCCAAGTTTTGGGCTCGATCTGAAATCAATAGGTGTGAGAAATTGGACAATTCAAGTTCAACGGCAGTTCGTTCCTAATTGGAGTGGTTGGTGTATTCCATACTTCTAGCGATTGGATTTCACTCAAAACTCCCCAAATGACTCCTCCCACCATATTATGATGTTGCCCACGTTTTGGGCTCGATCCGAAATCAATAGGTGTGAGAAATTGGACAATTCTAGTTCAACGGCAGTTCGTTCCTAATTGGAGTGGTTGGTGTATTCCATACTTCTAGCGATTGGATTTCACTCAAAACTCATTAAATGACTCCTCCCACCATATTTTGATGTTGCCCAAGTTTTGGGCTCGATCCGAAATCAATAGGTGTGAGAAATTGGACAATTCAAGTTCAACGGCAGTTCGTTCCTAATTGGAGTGGTTGGTGTATTCCATACTTCTAGCGATTGGATTTCACTCGAAACTCACTAAATGACTCCTCCCACCATATTATGATGTTGCCCAAGTTTTGGTCGCGATCCGAAAGCAATAGGTGTTCCAATTTGGAGAATTCAAGTTCAACTGCAGTTCGTTCCTAATTGGAGTGGTTGGTGTATTCCATACTTCTAGCGATTGGATTTCACTCAAAACTCACCAAATGACTCCTCCCACCATATTATGATGTTGCCCAAGTTTTGGGCTCGATCCGAACTCAATAGGTGTGAGAAATTGAACAATTTAAGTTCAATGGCAGTTCGTTCCTAATTGGAGCGTTTGGTGTATTCCATACTTCTAGCGATTGGATTTCACTCAAAACTCACCAAATGACTCCTCCCACCATATTATGATGTTGCCAAAGTTAGGGGTTCGATCCGAAATCAATAGGAGTGAGAAATTGGACAATTCAAGTTCAACGGCAGTTCGTTCCTAATTCGAGTGGTTGGGGTATTCCATACTTCTAGCGATTGGATTTCACTCAGAACTCACCAAATGACTCCTCCCACCATATTATGGTGTTGCCCAAGTTTTGGGCTCGATCCGAAATCAATAGGTGTGAGAAATTAAACAATTCAAGTTCAACGGCAGTTCTTTCCTAATTGGAGTGGTTGGTGTATTCCATACTTCTAGCGATTGGATTTCACTCAAAACTCACTGCATGACTCCTCCCACCATATTATGATGTTGCCCAAGTTTTGGGCTCGATCATAACTCAATAGGTGTGAGAAATTGGACAATTCCAGTTCAACGGCAGTTCGTTCCTAATTGGAGTGGTTGGTGTATTCCATACTTCTAGCGATTGGATTTCACTCAAAACTCACCAAATGACTCCTCCGACCATATTATGATGTTGCCTAAGTTTTGGGCTCGATCCGAAATCAATAGGTGTTCCAAATTGGACAATTCAAGTTCAACGGCAGTTCGTTCCTAATTGGAGTGTTTGGTGTATTCCATACTTCTAGCGATTGGATTTCACTCAAAACTCACCGAATGACTCCCCCCACCATATTATGATGTTGCCCATGTTTTGGGCTCGATCCGAAATCAATAGGTGTGAGAAATTGAACAATTCAAGTTCAACGGCAGTTCGTTCCTAATTGGAGTGGTTGGTGTATTCCATACTTCTAGCGATTGGATTTCACTCAAAACTCACCAAATGACTCCTCCCACCATATTACGATGTTAACCAAGTTTTGGGCTCGATCCGAAATCAATAGGTGTTCCAAATTGGACAATTCAAGTTCAACGGCAGTTCGTTCCTAATTGGAGTGGTTGGTGTATTCCATACTTCTCGCGATTGGATTTCGCTTAAAACTCACCAAATTACTCCTCCCACCACATTATGATGTTGCCGAAGTTTTGGGCTCGATCCGAAATCAATAGGTGTTTGTTGTGTAGATACAGCTGCACCAAAATGGATTCAGTTGCATCCTCAACTTGTGATACTCGCAAGTGCACGAGCCGTTAGGTAGTATAGCATATGTAAGTGCGAGGTCGATCCCACGAGGATTGGTGATTGAATGATCCAATTCATTTCCCTACACAAAACATAAATGAAAACAAAAGGAAATAAATAAAACAAGGAAGAAAGAAATAACTAACTCAAGCAGATAAGTTCCCAAGTTCAATTAGATTAATGGATTGATTCTAGCTAAAGTATGATTAAGCCATGGTGTGTGGTCATAACCTTGTGTTCCTAATTCCCTAATTTGATCATTTGTTGTCTAACCTAAAATTAAGCATTAGGAACCCATTAAGCATAGAAGAACAATTTAAACAACCAAGCATGTATCTAATCCCTGTTGTCGAATGTCCATACATACTCTTCCTATTCATAGTTCAATTCGAATTAAAGCATGGTGTCTACTCTTAATTCAAACCAAGATAGCTAACATGCAAGCCTAAATGGTGATCAATCATTCAAACTAGCATATTAACTTATAAGCATAATGAATAAGAACAAAAATCATAATTGAAACTTGGAAACGAATCAAACTTGAAACTAAAGAAAAGAATTTACATAACAATGAAAATTAAGTAGAACTTGGAAAAACTTAAGGAGAATTTCAGCACAAAGATCTCATTATAACAATTGAAAACTAGAAAGAGAAACTAAGAGAATTTGAGGGAGAGAAGGGAAGGGAGCTCTAGAGAAGTGTTTGAGAGCTCCCCCCCTTGGGGTGTGTTTACAAGCTTAGAGAACTTCCCTATTTATAGGCCTAGGGGAAGTGAAAATCTGAATTCAATATGGCTAATGCATACAACACTTGTTTTATAAAATCTGAAATGGTTGATGCACTTGTATTAGAAAATCTAAATTGGGTGATGCACTTGCCCAATAGATCCCACCAGCAGCCCTAGCTCATCTTCATGTCACCATGACCAAGCTTCCAACCAGAAATGATAGCTCATACCTAGCTCACCATGACCAAGCATCCAACCAGCACATGCTGAGGTCAGCATGACCAGCAACTTCAAGGGCTTACAACTTGGGCTTCTCTTAATAAAATTAGAAATTTAAGCACTCAAACTTGAAGTTCAGAATGTCTTCTTTCCAGCCATATATCATTTGGGCCAATCCAAGGTCGGAGGAGGAAGTTAAGGCCAAAACAAATTGCTAACTCATTTTGCGCGCTGATAAAATCCATCCTGAGCATGCCTCTGTGTTTGCTAGGTAACAGACTCCATATTTATCCAATGGGGCTGAATTTTGGATATGTTATAGTACACACCCATTGGAACAACTTTCATGAAGAATGTGGCCTCATTAGAGCTATGTAGGTTGTTGAAACAAAGCTTGCAATATGACCTACGGAACTGGACTGGCAGGGGACTGTAGCCAAAATGAGTTTGTCTTTAAGCTCTTCATCCATTCATCCAAATTAGGCCTTAACATGCTTGAATTGCATGAATTATGCTCTCTAAAGCCATCATTATTACCTAAAGCTCAATGAACTGAAAGATAAACACAAAAAGGATTAAAAGCATAAGTTTAACTCAAAAACATAACCAAATCATAAGCTAGAAGGGTACAAAATGATATACAATTATGAACCGATCAAATACCCCCAAACCTAGATTTTGCTAGTCCTCGAGCAAAACAACAAGAAAAACAAAGATAAAAACAAAACAAGAAGTTTAACTAGACCACTTTCGTAGGTAACTCGATTGCATTGAGCGTATGCAACAAGCCTTTAAACGTCTAGGCATCCCTAGTAGGAGGAGTTGTGTCTCCTGAGGGTTTAACAGATACGATACCCACAAACGTTTTACTGACTCTACAAAACAAAGTGGTTAGAAAACTTAATAGATTTGTTAGTCCTTAAGAAAAACAAAAACAAAAACAAAACAAAAACAAAAACGTTAACCTTCCAACCGAACAGAAATTTTAAACTTCATAGACATGGCTCAACAAGGAACAAAACAAGCACTAAGGAAGTTCCAAACATTATTCAAGTGCTACCACAATCTCACAAAAATCATGCTCAAGGTGTGTGTGTGAAATAGCCATGAAGATACAACTCATGCTTCTCAAACAACGATATGAATTCCTGCAAGAATGAACACAAGTTTGCCAAGCTAAACCAAAATCAATAGGACTTTACTCATGGATGTAATGTAATGGTTAGAAAAGGAATGGATATTGGAACACAAAGTCTAAGGAACAAAGTAGAGCATATCATGTAAACAAGATCATTGACATTTGAAATGTAAGGCACATAAATTGAAAAGCTCACAATACCAGATTTTGCAATTGAATCACTTCACAATTTGATTTTGACATTTACACACTTTGTATAATATTTGGCCCAATTTTGCGGCTCTTTACCCTAGATCACCTTGATTTCTCCTTATATCACCCTAGGGTCGTGACTACATTGGCCACACTTCTTTTCTCTTTTTCTTCTGAATTTTTTTTTTTAATAGCTCATTTATTGCCTTGAATACATTACAATCTCAAATACAATCATACTCTACATGTCCCCTAGATGGTAGGATATTTAATAGATGATAAGGTGATTGGATTTCACTCAAAACTCACCAAATGACTCCTCCCAACATATTATGTTGTTGCCCAAGTTTTGGGCTCGATCCGAAATCAATAGGTGTGAGAAATTGAACAATTCAAGTTCAACGGCAGTTCGTTCCTAATTGTACTGGTTGGTGTATTCCATACTTCTAGCGATTGGATTTCACTCAAAACTCACCAAATGACTCCTCCCACCATATTACGATGTTGCCCAAGTTTTGGGCTCGATCCGAAATCAATAGGTGTTCCAAATTGGACCATTCAAGTTCAACGGCAGTTCGTTCCTAATTGGAGTGGTTGGTGTATTCCATACTTCTCGCGATTGGATTTCACTCAAAACTCACCAAATGACTCCTCCCAACATATTACGATGTTGCCCAAGTTTTGGGCTCGATCCGAAATCAATATGTGTGAGAAATTGAACAATTCAAGTTCAACGGCAGTTCGTTCCTAATTGGAGTGGTGGGTGTATTCCATACTTCTAGCGATTGGATTTCGCTCAAAACTCACCAAATGACTCCTCCGACCATATTATGATGTTGCCCAAGTTTTCGGCTCGATCCGAAATCAATGGGTGTGAGAAATTGGACAATTCAAGTTCAACGGCAGTTCGTTCCTAATTGGAGTGGTTGGTATATTCCATACTTCTAGCGATTGGACTTCACTCAAAACTCACAAAATGGCTCCTCCCACCATATTATGACGTTGCCCAAGTTTTGGTCTCGATCCGAAATCAATAGGTGTTCCAAATTGGACAATTCAAGTTCAACGGCAGTTCGTTCCTAATTGGAGTGGTTGGTGTATTCCATACTTCTAGCGATTGAATTTTAGTCAAAACTCACCAAATGACTTCTCCCACCATATTATGATGTTTCCCAAGTTTTGGGCTCGATCCGAAATCAATAGGTGTGAGAAATTGGACAATTCATGTTCAACGGCAGTTCGCTCCTAATTGGAGTGGTTGGTGTATTCCATACTTCTACCGACTGGATTTCACTCAAAACTCACCAAATGACTCCTCCCACCATATTATGATGTTGCCCAAGTTTGGGGCTAGATCTGAAATCAATAGGTGTGAGAAATTGGACAATTCAAGTTCAACGGCAGTACGATCCTAATTGGAGTGGTTGGTATATTCCATATTTCTACCGACTGGATTTCATTCAAAAATCACCAAATGACTCCTCCCACCATATTATGCTGTTGCCCAAGTTTTGGGCTCGATCCGAAATCAATAGGTGTGAGAAATTGGACAATTCAAGTTCAACGGCAGTTCGTTCCTAATTGGAGTGGTTGGTGTATTCCATACTTTTAGGGATTAGATTTCACTCAAAACTCACCAAATGACTCCTCCCACCATATTATGATGTTGCCCAAGTTTTGGGCTCGATCCGAACTCGATAGGTGTGAGAAATTGGACAATTAAAGTTCAACGGCAGTTCGTTCCTAATTGGAGTGGTTGGTGTATTCCATACTTCTAGCGATTGGATTTCACTCAAAACTCAGCAAATGACTCCTCCCACCATATTATGATGTTGCACAAGTTTGGGGTTCGATCCGAAATCAACAGGTGTGAGAAATTGGACAATTCAAGTTCAACGGCAGTTCGTTCCTAATTGGAGTGGTTGGTGTATTCCATACTTCTATCGATTGGATGTCACTCAAAACTCACCAAATGACTCCTCCCAACATATTATGATGTTGCCCAAGTTTTGGGTTCGATCCGAAATCAATAGGTGTTCCAAATTGGACAATTCAAGTTCAACGGCATTTCGTTCCTAATTGGAGTGGTTGGTGTATTCCATACTTCTAGGGATTGGATTTCACTCAAAACTCACCAAATGACTCCTCCCACCATATTACCATGTTGCCCAAGTTTTGGGCTCGATCCGAAATCAATAGGTCTTCCAAATTGGACAATTCAAGTTCAACGGCAGTTCGTTCCTAATGGGAGTGGTTGGTGTATTCCATACCTCTAGCCATTGGATTTCCCTCAAAACTCACCAAATGAGTCCTCCCACCATATTATGATGTTGCCCAAGTTTTGGGCTCGATCCGAAATCAATAGGTGTGATAAATTGGACAATTCAAGTTCAACGGCAGTTCGTTCCAAATTGGAGTGGTTGGTGTATTCCATACCTCTAGCCATTGGATTTCCCTCAAAACTCACCAAATGAGTCCTCCCACCATATTATGATGTTGCCCAAGTTTTGGGTTCGATCCGAAATCAATAGGTGTGAGAAATTGGACAATTCAAGTTCAACGGCAGTACGTTCCTAATTGTAGTGGTTGGTGTATTCCATACTTCTGCCGACTGGATTTCATTCAAAAATCACCAAATGACTCCTCCCACCATATTATGATGTTGCCCAAGTTTTGGGCTCGATCCGAAATCAATAGGTGTGAGAAATTGGACAATTCAAGTTCAACGGCAGTTCGTTCCTAATTGGAGTGGTTGGTGTATTCCATACTTCTAGCGATTGGATTTCACTCAAAACTCACCAAATGACTCCTCCCACCATATTATGAAGTTGCCCAAGTTTTGGGCCCGATCCGAAATCAATAGGTGTTAGAAATTGGACAATTCAACTTCAACGGCAGTTCGTTCCTAATTGGAGTGGTTGGTGTATTCCATACTTCTAAAGATTGGATTTCACTCAAAACTCACCAAATGACTCCTCCCACCATATTATGATGTTGCCCAAGTTTTGGGCTCGATCCGAACTCAATAGGTGTGACAAATTGGTCAATTCAATTTCAACGGCAGTTCGTTCCTAATTGAAGTGGTTGGTGTATTCCATACTTCTAGCGATTGGATTTCACTCAAAACTCACCAAATGACTCCTCCCACCATATTATGATGTTGCCCAAGTTTTGGGCTCGATCCGAAATCAATAGGAGTTCAAAATTGGACAATTCAAGTTCAACGGCAGTTCGTTCCTAATTGGAGTGGTTGATGTATTCCATACTTCTAGCTATTGGATTTCTCTCAAAACTCACCAAATGACTCCTCCCACGATATTATGATATTGCCCAAGTTTTGGGCTCGATCCGAAATCAATAGGTGTGAGAAATTGGACAATTCAATTTCAACGGCAGTTCGTTCCTAATTGGAGTGGTTGGTGTTGCTTCGATTCAGCTGCACCAAAATAGATTCAGCTGCATCCTCAACTTGTGATACTCGCAAGTGCACGAGCCGTTTGGTAGTATAGCATATGTAAGTGCGAGGTCGATCCCACGAGGATTGGTGATTGAATGATCCAATTCATTTCTCCTACACAAAACAGAAATGAAAAAGAAAAAAATAAAACAAGAAAAAGAAAATAACTCAAGCAAATAAGTTCCCAAGTTCAATTAGATTAACGGATTGATTCTAGCTAAAGTATGATTAAGCCATGGTGTTTGGTCTTAACCTTGTGTTCCTAATTCCCTAATTTGATCATTTGTTGTCTAACCTAAAACTAAGCATTAGGAACCCATTAAGCATAGAAGAACAATTTAAACAACCAAGCATGTATCTAATCCCTGTTGTCGAATGTCCATACATACTCTTCCTATTCATAGTTCAATTCGAATTAAAGCATGGTGTCTACTCTTAATTCAAACCAAGGTAGCTAACATGCAAGCCTAAATGGTGATCAATCATTCAAACTAGCATATTAACTTATAAGCATAATGAATAAGAACAAAAACCATAATTGAAACTTGGAAACTAATTAAACTTGAATACTTAAGAAAGAATGTACATTACAAATAAAAGTAAAGTAGAACTAAGAAAACTTGAAGGAAAATTTAGTAAACTCATTTTGTTACAACAATTGACAACTTGAAAGGAAACTAAGAGAATTTGAGGGAGAGAAGGGAAGGGAGCTCTAGAGAAGTGTTTGAGAGCTCCCCCCCTTGGGGTGTGATTTGAAGCTTGAAGGCTTCTCTATTTATAGGGCTAAGAGGGAGGAACATCATGATGGATTCCCACACCATCCTTCATCTTTTGCTGCTGCACCTCAAGCATCTTCACATGGGTTCAAAGGTGATCAGTTGTGGCTGCCTTTGCTGCCAACCCATGTGGTTGCCTTTTGGTTGCCAACCCATGTGGTTGCCTTTTGGTTGCTGAAAAACGAGTTTTCTGAACCAGTCTTGGTGTAGGAAGGCCAGAGGTTTCAAAACGTATCCAATGGTGCTCAAATTTGGATATGTTATTCTAGACACCCATTGGAACAACTTCTATGAAGAAAGTATTCCCATCGGAGCAGTAGAAGTGTGCGTTTTGGGCCTTGCAAGTTGTCAGCCGAACAGAGACTAGAATTGACTTCATTTCATTTCTTTGCTTTACATGCATGCACATGCTTTCTCTATAATAACTCCAGCATGTACCAACTTGATCCTTTAGAATTTCATAGGTGGAATGCCTCCCCACTTCACTCATTATGTTGGATCCAAAGTCAGTTGCAGCATGGGTGAGGCACATGGCTTAAAGGAGGAGACAAGGCTCAAAGCTGGCAGCTGCAAATCCTCCTGAGCATGGTTCAGTGTTGGACGGGCTAAGGACTCCAGACATTCTTATCCTCATCCGAGCCCCACAGCATTCTTATCCAAGGCCAAGAAGTTGACTTACGAAACTGGGCTGGAAATGGGTTGTAGCCAAAATTAGTTTGTCTTTAAGCTCATATTCCTCATATGCCAATCAGCCCTTAACATGCAGGGATTGCATCATTTCCTATCCAAAGTCGTCATTGTTACCTAAATGTCAATTAACTGAAAGATAAACACAAAAAGGATTAAAAGCACAAGTTTAACTCAAAAACATAACCAAATCATAAGCTAGATGGTACAAAATGATATACAATTATGAACCGATCAGTTGGTGTATTCCATACTTTTAGGGATTAGATTTCACTCAAAACTCACCAAATGACTCCTCCCACCATATTATGATGTTGCCCAACTTTTGGGCTCGATCCGAAATCAATAGGTTTGAGAAATTGGACAATTCAAGTTCAACGGCAGTTCGTTCCTAATTGGAGTGGTTGGTGTATTCCATACTTCTAGCGATTGGATTTCACTCAAAACTCACCAAATGACTCCTCCCACCATATTATGATGTTGCCCAAGTTTTGGGCCCGATCCGAAATCAATAGGTGTTCCAAATTGGACAATTCAAGTTCAACGGCAGTTCGTTCCTAATTGGAGTGGTTGGTGTATTCCATACTTCTAGCTATTGGATTTCACTCAAAACTCACCAAATGACTCCTCCCACCATATTACGATGTTGCCCAAGTTTGGGGCTCAATCTGAAATCAATAGGTGTTCCAAATTGGACAATTCAAGTTCAACGGCAGTTCGTTCCTAATTGGAGTGGTTGGTGTATTCCATACTTCTAGCGATTGGATTTCACTCAAAACTCACCAAATGACTCCTCCCACCATATTATGATGTTGCCCAAGTTTTCGGCTCGATCCGAAATCAATAGGTCTTCCAAATTGGACAATTCAAGTTCAACGGCAGTTCGTTCCTAATTGGAGTGGTTGGTGTATTCCATACTTCCAGCGATTGGATTTCACTCAAAACTCACCAAATGACTCCTCCCACCATATTATGAAGTTGCACAAGTTTGGGGTTCGATCCGAAATCAATAGGTGTGAGAAATTGGACAATTCAAGTTCAACGGCAGTTCGTTCCTAATTGGTGTGGTTGGTGTATTCCATACTTCTAGATCTTGGATTTCACTCAAAACTCACCAAATGACTCCTCCCACCATATTATGATGTTGCCCAAGTTTTGGGTTCGATCCGAAATCAATAAGTGTGAGAAATTGGACAATTCAAGTTCAACGGCAGTTCGTTCCTAATTGGAGTGGTTGGTGTATTCCATACTTCTAGCGATTGGATTTCACTCAAAACTCACCAAATGACTCCTCCCACCATATTATGATGTTGCACAAGTTTGGGGTTCGATCCGAAATCAATAGGTGTGAGAAATTGGACAATTCAAGTTCAACGGCAGTTCGTTCCTAATTGGTGTGGTTGGTGTATTCCATACTTCTAGATCTTGGATTTCACTCAAAACTCACCAAATGACTCCTCCCACCATATTATGATGTTGCCCAAGTTTTGGGCTCGATCCGAACTCAATAGGTGTGAGAAATTGGACAATTCAAGTTCAACGGCAGTTCGTTCCTAATTGGAGTGGTTGGTGTATTCCATACTTCTAGCGATTGGATTTCACTGAAAACTGTCCAAATGACTCCTCCCACCATATTATGATGTTGCCCAAGTTTTGGGCTCGATCCGAACTCAATAGGTGTGAGAAATTAGACAATTCAAGTTCAACGGCAGTTCGTTCGTAATTGGAGTGGTTGGTGTTTTCCGTACTTCTAGCGATTGGATTTCACTCAAAACTGTCCAAATGACTCCTCCCAACATATTATGATGTTGCTCAAGTTTTGGGCTCGATCCGAAATCAATAGGTGTGAGAAATTGGACAATTCAAGTTCAACGGCAGTTCGTTCCTAATTGGAGTGGTTGGTGTATTCCATACTTCTAGCGATTGGATTTCACTCAAAACTCACCAAATGACTCCTCCCACCATATTATGATGTTGCCCAAGTTTTTGGCTCGATCCGAAATCAATAGGTGTGAGAAATTGGACAATTCAAGTTCAATGGCAGTTTGTTCCTAGTTGGAGTGGTAGGTGTATTCCATACTTCCAGCGATTGGATTTCACTCAAAACTCACCAAATAACTACTCCAACAATACTATGATGTTGCCCAAGTTTTGGGCTCGATCCGAAATCAATAGGTGTTCCAAATTGGACAATTCAAGTTCAACGGCAGGTAGTTCCTAATTGGAGTGGTTGGTGTATTCCATACTTCTAGCGATTGGATTTCACTCAAAACTCACCAAATGACTCCTCCCACCATATTATGATGTTGCCCAAGTTTGGGGTTCCATACGAAATCAATAGGTGTGAGAAATTGGACAATTCAAGTTCAACGGCAGTTCGTTCCGAATTGGAGTGGTTGGTGTATTCCATACTTCTAGCGATTGGATTTCACTCAAAACTCACCAAATGACTCCTCCCACCATATTACGATGTTGCCCAAGTTTTGGGCTCGATCCGAAATCAATAGGTGTGAGAAATTGGACAATTCAAGTTCAATGACAGTTCGTTCCTAATTGGGGTGGTTGGTGTATTCCATACTTCTAGCGATTGGATTTCACTCAAAACTCACCAAATGACTCCTCCCACCATATTACGATGTTGCCCAAGTTTTGGGCTCGATCCGAAATCAATAGGTGTTCCATATTGGAGAATTCAAGTTCAACGGCAGTTCGTTCCTAATTGTAGTGGTTGGTGTATTCCATACTTCTAGCGATTGGATTTCACTCAAAACTCACCAAATGACTCCTCCCACCATATTATGATGTTGCCCAAGTTTTGGGCTCGATCCGAAATCAATAGGTGTTCCAAATTGGACAATTCAAGTTCAACGGCAGTTCGTTCCTAATTGGAGTGGTTGGTGTATTCCAAACCTCTAGCGATTGGATTTCACTCAAAACTCACCAAATGACTCCTCCCACCATATTATGAAGTTGTCCAAGTTTTGGGATCGATCGGAAATCAATACGTGTGAGGAATTGGACAATTCAAGTTCAACGACAGTTCGTTCCTAATTGGAGTGTATTCCAGACTTCTAGCGATTGGATTTCACTCAAAACTCACCAAATGACTCCTCCCACCATATTATGATGTTGCCCAAGTTTTGGGCTCGATCCGAAATCAATAGGTGTGAGAAATTGGACAATTCAAGTTCAACGACAGTTCGTTCCTAATTGGAGTGGTTGGAGTATTCCATACTTCTAGCGATTGGATTTCACTCAAAACTCACCAAATGACTCCTCCCACCATATTATGATGTTGCCCAAGTTTTGGGCTCGATCCGAACTCAATAGGTGTGAGAAATTGGACAATTTAAGTACAACGGCAGTTCGTTCCTAACTGGAGTGGTTGGTGTATTCCATACTTCTAGCGATTGGATTTCACTCAAAACTCACCAAATGACTCCTCCCACCATATTATGATGTTGCCCAAGTTTTTGGCTCGATCCGAAATGAATAGGTGTGCGAAATTGGACAATTCAATTTCAACGGCAGTTCGTTCCTAATTGGAGCCGTTGGTGTATTCCATACTTCTAGCGAACGGATGTCACTCAAAACTCACTAAACGACTCCTCCCACCATATTATGATGTTGCCCAAGTTTTGGTCTCGATCCGAAATCAATAGGTGTTCCAAATTGGACAATTCTAGTTCAACGGCAGTTCGTTCCTAATTGGAGCGGTTGGTGTATTCCATACTTCTAGCGATTGGATTTCACTCAAAACTCACCAAATGACTCCTCCCACCATATTATGATGTTGCCCAAGTTTGGGGCTCGATCCGAAATCAATAGGTGTGAGAAATTGGACAATTCAAGTTCAACGGCAGTTCGTTCCTAATTGGAGTGGTTGGTGTATTCCATACTTCTAGCGATTGGATTTCACTCAAAACTCACCAAATGACTCCTCCCGCCATATTATGATGTTGCCCAAGTTTTGGGCTCGATCCGAACTCAATAGGTGTGAGAAATTGGACAATTTAAGTACAACGGCAGTTCGTTCCTAACTGGAGTGGTTGGTGTATTGCATACTTCTAGTGATTGGATTTCACTCAAACCTCACCAAATGACTCCTCCCACCATATTATGATGTTGCCCAAGTTTTTGGCTCGATCCGAAATGAATAGGTGTGCGAAATTGGACAATTCAAGTTCAACGGCAGTTCGTTCCTAATTGGAGTGGTTGGTGTATTCCATACTTCTAGCGATTGGATTTCACTCAAAATTCACCAAGGGACTCCTCCCACCATATTATGATGTTGCCCAAGTTTGGGGCTCGATCCGAAATCAATAGGTGTTCGAAATTGTACAATTCAATTTCAACGGCAGTTCGTTCCTAATTGGAGTGGTTGGTGTATTCCATACTTCTAGCGATTGGATTTCACTCAAAATTCACCAAGCGACTCCTCCCACCATATTATGATGTTGCCCAAGTTTGGGGATCGATCCGAAATCAATAGGGGTGAGAAATTGGACAATTCAAGTTCAACGGCAGTTCGTTCCTAATTGGAGTGGTTGGTGTATTCCGTACTTCAAGCGATTGGATTTCACTCAAAACTCACCAAATGACTCCTCCCACCATATTATGATGTTGCCCAAGTTTTGGGCTCGATCCAAAATCAATAGGTGTTCCAAATTGGACAATTCAAGTTCAACGGCAGTTCGTTCCTAATTGGAGTGGTTGGTGTGTTCCATACTTCTAGCAATTGGATTTCACTCAAAACTCACCAAATGACTCCTCCCACCATATTATGGTGTTGCCTAAATTTTGGGCTTGATCCGAAATCTATAGGTGTCCGGAATTGGACAATTCAAGTTCAACGGCAGTTGGTTCATAATTGGAGTGGTTGGTGTATTCCGTACTTCTTGCGATTGGATTTCACTCAAAACTCACTGAACGACTACACCCATCATATTATGATGTTGCCCAAGTTTTGGTCTCGAACCGAAATCAATAGGTGTTCCAAATTGGACAATTCAAGTTCAACGGCAGTTCGTTCCTAACTGGAGTGGTTGGTGTAGTCCATACTTCTAGCGATTGGATTTCACTCAAGGCTCACCAAATGACTCCTCCCACCATATTATGATGTTGCCCAAGTTCTGGGCTCGATCCGAAATCAATAGGTGTGAGAAATTGGACAATTCAAGTTCAACGGCATTTCGTTCCAAATTGGAGTGGTTGGTGTATTCCATACTTCTGGCGATTGGATTTCACTCAAAACTCACCAAACGACTCCTCCCACCATATTATCATGTTGCCCAAGTTTTGGGCTCGATCCGAAATCAATAGGTCTTCCAAATTGGACAATTCAAGTTCAACGGCAGTTCGTTCCAAATTGGAGTGGTTGGTGTATTCCATACTTCTAGCAATTGGATTTCACTCAAAACTCACAAAATGACTCCTCCCACCATATTATGATGTTGCACAAGTTTGTGGTTCGATCCGAAATCAACAGGTGTGAGAAATTGGACAATTCAAGTTCAACGGCAGTTCGTTCCTAACGGGAGTGGTTGATGTATTCCACACCTCTAGCGATTGGATTTCCCTCAAAACTCACCAAATGAGTCCTCCCACCATATTATGATGTTGCCCAAGTTTTGGGCTCGATCCGTAATCAAAAGGTGTGATAAATTGGACAATTCAAGTTCAACGGCAGTTTGTTCCTAATTGGAGTGGTTGGTGTATTCCATACTTCTAGCGATTGGATTTCAATCAAAACTCGCCAAATGACTCCTCCCACCATATTATGATGTTGCCCAAGTTTTGGGCTCGAACCGAAATCAATAGGTGTGAGAAATTGGACAATTAAAGTTCAACGGCAGTTCGTTCCTAATTGGGGTGGTTGGTGTATTCCATACTTCTAGCGATTGGATTTCACTCAAAACTCAGCAAATGACACCTCCCACCATATTATGATGTTGCACAAGTTTGGGGTTCGATCCGAAGTCAATAGGTGTGAGAAATTGCACAATTCAAGTTCAACGGCAGTTCGTTCCTAATTGGAGTGGTTGGTGTATTCCATACTTCTACCTACTGGATTTCACTCAAAACTCACCAAACGACTCCTCCCACCATATTGTGATGTTGCCCAAGTTTTGGGCTCGATCCGAAATCAATAGGTGTTCCAAATTGGACAATTCAAGTTCAACGGCATTTCGTTCCTAATTGGAGTGGTTAGTGTATTCCATACCTCTAGCGTTTGGATTTCACTCAAAACTCACCAAATGACTCCTCCCACCATATTATCATGTTGCCCAAGTTTTGGGCTCGATCCGAAATCAATAGGTGTTAGAAATTGCACAATTCAAGTTCAACGGCAGTTCGTTCCTAATTGGAGTTGTTGGTGTATTCCATACTTCTAGCGATTGGATTTCACTCAAAACTCACCAAATGACTCCTCCCACCATATTATGATGTTGCCCAAGTTCTGGGCTCGATCCGAAATCAATAGGTGTGAGAAATTGGACAGTTCATGTTCAACGGCAGTTCTTTCCTAATTGGAGTGGTTGGTGTATTCCATACTTCTAGCGATTGGATTTCACTCAAAACTCACTAAATGACTCCTCCCACCATATTATGTTGTTGCCCAAGTTTTGGTCTCGATCCGAAATCAATAGGTGTTCCAAGTTGGACAATTCAAGTTCAACGGCAGTTCGTTCCTAATTGGAGTGGTTGGGGTATTCCATACTTCTAGCGATTGGATGTCACTCAAAACTCGCCAAATGACTCCTCCCAACGTATTATGATGTTGCCCAAGTTTTGGGCTCGATCCGAAATCAATAGGTGTTCCAAATTGGACAATTCAAGTTCAACGGCATTTCGTTCCAAATCGGAGTGGTTGGTGTATTCCATACTTCTGGCGATTGGATTTCACTCAAAACTCACCAAATGACTCCTCCCACCATATTATCATGTTGCCCAAGTTTTGGGCTCGATCCGAAATCAATCGGTCTTCCAAATTGGACAATTCAAGTTCAACGGCAGTTCGTTCCTAATTGGAGTGGTTGGTGTATTCCATACTTCTACCTACTGGATTTCACTCAAAACTCACCAAACGACTCCTCCCACCATATTATGATGTTGCCCAAGTTTTGGGCTCGATCCGAAATCAATAGGTGTTCCAAATTGGAGAATTCAAGTTCAACGGCATTTCGTTCCTAATTGGAGTGGTTGGTGTATTCCATACTTCTAGCGATTGGATTTCACTCAAAACTCACCAAATGACTCCTCCCACCATATTATGATGTTGCCCAAGTTTTGGGCTCAATCCGAAATCAATAGGTGTGAGAAATTGGACAATTCAAGTTCAACGGCAGTGCGTTCCTAATGGGAGTGGTTGGTGTATTCCATACCTCTAGCGATTGGATTTCCCTTAAAACTCACCAAATGAGTCCTCCCACCATATTATGCTGTTGCCCAAGTTTGGGCTCGATCCGAAATCAATAGGTGTGAGAAATTGGACAATTCAAGTTCAACGGCAGTTCGTTCCTAAGTGGAGTGGTTGGTGTATTCCATAGTTCTAGCGATTGGATTTCACTCAAAACTCACCAAATGACTCCTCCCACCATATTATGATGTTGCCCATGTTTTGGGCTCGATCCGAAATCAATAGGTGTTCCAAATTGGACAATTCAAGTTCAACGGCAGTTCGTTCCTAATTGGAGTGGTTGGTGTATTCCATACTTCTAGCGATTGGATTTCACTCAAAACTCACCAAATGACTCCTCCCACCATATTATGATGTTGCCCACGTTTTGGGCTCGATCCGAAATCAATAGGTGTGAGAAATTGGAGAATTCAATTTCAACGGCAGTTCGTTCCTAATTGGAGTGGTTTGTGTATTCCACACTTCTAGCGATTGGATTTCACTCAAAACTCACCGAATGACTCCTCCCACCATATTATGCTGTTGCCCAAGTTTTGGGCTCGATCCGAAATCAATAGGTGTTCCAAATTGGACAATTCAAGTTCAATGGCAGTTCGTTCCTAATTGGAGTGGTTGGTGTATTCCATACTTCTAGCGATTGGATTTCACTCAAAACTCACCAAATGACTCCTCCCACCATATTATGATGTTGCCCAAGTTTTGGGCTCGATCCGAAATCAATAGGTGTTCCAAATTGGACAATTCAAGTTCAACGGCAGTTCGTTCCTTATTGGAGTGGTTGGTGTATTCCATACTTCTGGCGATTGGATTTCACTCAAAACTCATCAAATGACTCCTCCCACCATATTATGATGTTGCACAAGTTTGGGGTTCAATACGAAATCAATAGTTGTGAGAAATTGGACAATTCAACTTCAACGACAATTCGTTCCTAATTGGAGTGGTTGGGTTATTCCATACTTCTAGCGATTGGATTTCACTCAAAACTTTCCAAATGACTCCTCCCAACATATTATGATGTTGCCCAAGTTTGGGGCTCGGTCCGAAATCAATAGGTGTGAGAAATTGGACAATTCAAGTTCAACGGCAGTTCGTTCCTAATTGGAGTGGTTGGTGTATTCCATACTTCTAGCGATTGGATTTCACTCAAAACTCACCAAATGACACTGTTGTGTGGATTTCAGCTGCACCAAAATGGATTCAGCTGCATCCTCAACTTGTGATACTCGCAAGTGCACGAGCCGTTCGGTAGTATAGCGTATGTAAGTGCGAGGTCGATCCCACGAGGATTGGTGATTGAATGATTCAATTCATTTTCCCTACACAAAACAGAAATGAAAAAGAAGGGAAATAAATAAAACAAGGAAGAAAGAAAATAACTAACTCAAGCAGATAAGTTCCCAAGTTCAATTAGATTAATGGATTGATTCTAGCTAAAGTATGATTAAGCCATGGTGTTTGGTCATAACCTTGTGTTCCTAATTCCCTAATTTGATCATTTGTTGTCTAACCTAAAATTAAGCATTAGGAACCCATTAAGCATAGAAGAACAATTTAAACAACCAAGCATGTATCTAATCCCTGTTGTCGAATGTCCATACATACTCTTCCTATTCATAGTTCAATTCGAATTAAAGCATGGTGTCTACTCTTAATTCAAACCAAGATAGCTAACATGCAAGCCTAAATGGTGATCAATCATTCAAACTAGCATATTAACTTATAAGCATAATGAATAAGAACAAAAATCATAATTGAAACTTGGAAACTAATCAAACTTGAAACTAAAGAAAAGAATTTACATAACAATGAAAATTAAGTAGAACTTGGAAAAACTTAAGGAGAATTTCAGCACAAAAGATTTCATTACAACAATTGAAAACTAGAAAGAGAAACTAAGAGAATTTGAGGGAGAGAAGGGAAGGGAGCTCTAGAGAAGTGTTTGAGAGCTCCCCCCCTTGGGGTGTGTTTACAAGCTTGGGAAACCTCACTATATATAGGCCTAAGGAAGCTGAAAATCTGAATTAAGTATGGCTAATGCATACAACACTTGTTTTATAAAATCTGAAATGGTTGATGCACTTCACTAATGCATACAACACTTCCATTATAAAATCTGAAATGGTTGATGCACTTCACTAATAAATCCCACCAGCAGCCCTAGCTCATCTTCATGTCACCATGACCAAGCTTCCAACCAGAAATAATAGCTCATCCTGAGGTCAGCATGACCAGCAACTTCAAGGGCTTACGAATTGGGCTTCCCTTAAGCAAATTAAGACTTTAAGCACTCAAACTTGAAGTTCAGAATGTCTTCGTTCCAGCCATATATCATTTGGGCCAATCCAAGGTCGGAGGAGGAAGTTAAGGCCAAAACAAATTGCTAACTCATTTTGCGCGCTGATAAAATCCATCCTGAGCATGGCTCTGTGTTTGCTAGGTAACAGACTCCATATTTATCCAATGGGGCTGAATTTTGGATATGTTATATTACACACCCATTGGAACAACTTTCATGAAGAATGTGGCCTCATCCGAGCTATGTAGGTTGCTGAAACAAAGCTTGCAATATGACCTACGAAACTGGGCTGGCAGGGGACTATAGCCAAAATTGAGTTTGTCTTTAAGCTCTTCATCCATTCATCCAAATTAGGCCCTAACATGCATGGATTGCATCATTTACTATCCAAAGCCCTCATTATTACCTAAAACTCAATGAACTGAAAGATAAACACAAAAAGGATTAAAAGCACAAGTTTAACTCAAAAACATAACCAAATCATAAGCTAGAAGGGTACAAAATGATATGTAAATATGCACCGATCAAATACCCCCAAACCTAGGTTTTGCTAGTCCTCGAGCAAAACAAAAGGAAAACAAAGATAAAAACAAACAAGAAGTTAACTAGACCACTTTCGTAGGTAACTCGATTGCATTGAGCATATGCAACAAGCCTTTAAACCTCTAGGCATCCCTAGTAGGAGGAGTTGTGTCTCCTGAGGGTTTAACAGATACGATACCCACAAACGTTTTACTGACTCTGTAAAACAAGGTAATTAGAAAACTTAAAAGATTGTTAGTCCTTAAGCAAAATAAAAAACAAAAACAAAAAAAATGATTACATTAACAAAAACAAAACAAAACAAAACCAAAAAAAATTACAAAAATAAAAAGAACTCAAAACAATCTTTCCGAACATTTTCTGAAGAGAAATGACTCATGCACATGACTCAAAAGTTTTAACAATAAAAGCTCAATTTTAAACATTATTCACAAAGCGGCAAAGTTCAAAACATAATATGCTCAAAGTGTGGTAGTGTGATAGCCAAATGCAACAAATTCCCCAATCTTAGTTTTCACACAATTTCAAAAATCATACAAAGCACAAGTTCAACTTCAAATCTCACCAAAGTTGTCCTCTCACAAATGAATCACTCGGAAGAGGGCTATAATGCAACACTCAGTTATAAACATGAGATTAGAGTTAAACCATAAAGACTTAACTCGAAATAGAAAGATGAAGAACTTGCATTAATATGATCTCAAGAAGGATGCCAAACACTTAAAAGTAGAAAAATGAATGCAATTCAACCACATGACATTTAAGATCAATTTAGGTCTTTAACATAGGTTGTAATGAGGCCAAGGGTGTAAGGTGAGTAAGAAATGAAAGGTATGGATAAAACAAAGTCCAAGGAACTCAAAATATAAGAGCATAAAACAATTGTTTACAAGACTTCGAATCATCACAATGAGAATTTATTTTTCTTTTACATGATCAAAACTCCTTATCCCTTCATTTACATTGATTCACTCCTTTCCTGAACAACCACCAATTTATTTTGAAGGCCCAAAAATGAAACCCAAAAATGAAATTTCATTCAACCACCACTTAATCACAACTTTTCTCTTTTCTTTCACCAATTGTGTGATATATATATATATATATATATATATATATATATATATATTTTTTTTCTTTCGAAATGTAACACCCATTCCCTATGAGTTCCTTAGAAAGGTAAATATTTGTTTTTCGGGCTAAGGCGAGGAAATAAAATTGGTAAATGAAAGAAAAGGTTTACATGTAGGCTCAAAATGGTTAACAATGGAAAATCATGCTTAAGCATGCATAAGGTTAGCTTGAAAGGCACAAACGATCCAAAGAGGGCCTTAATATCACTTCTTAAATGTCATGAAATCAAATTGCATAAGAATGAATGACTTTTAAGTGTTCAACCAAATCAATGAATAATGAGATCAAACAACAACTTTGATGACAAGAAAATAAGAGTATGTATATAACACTCATGAATTGAAGTACAAGGCTCAAAAGCTCACTTTATATGGTTGGTTATATAAGTCTAATTTATGCTTCATACAATTCTTTAGATCATGCAAATCCTTTAATTGGAAAATTATGAAACAAATGGCAAGTTTAAAGAAGGTTTCAAGCATATCATGTTAGAACAATGCCAAATTAAATTTTTTTTTTTTTTTTTTTTTTAATAAAGAAAAAAAACACTAAAATAAAATGAAATCCAATTTTCATTTAAGTCATGCAAACATTTATCACAATCTCATCAAATGTGTTCGGAAAGTGAATAAAATCAAAATAAAAATAAAAGCAAGACTCAAACAAAATAAAATAAAAATAAAAACAAGCAAAAAAATTAAATTAAATTAAGGAAAAAAATCAAATTTACATGCTAAACTCCAATACCCCCAAACCTAGAAATGAACATTGTCCTCAATGTTTAAAAATTAGGAACAAGCAATGTCATTTCGCTTGAAATGAAAGGTACTAAAGTAAATATAAATCACAAAACACACAAGAATTAAAATACACAAATAAAATAATTACAAAAATAAAAATTACAAAACAAACAAACAAACAAACAAAAAATGAAACAGTAAACCCTAATCACACAATTCTGAAACCCAAAAAAATTTGAAGCCCAAAGCCCACAATGAAATTAACCCACCTTGAAACCCAAACAAGGTGAAAAACCGACCCAAAATGAATTCTGAAGCCCACACATTTTATTATTATTATTTTTTTTTTTTAAAAGAAGATAAAACGTGAATTATGAGCGCAAAGTGGGATTTCTGAAAAGAAAGCATGTGGTCCCTAATGTCGTCTCATGGATAGTCACGGGCAGAAAGCAGGAGCCACGTGTCGACGCATAGAGGCGCCGCAGACTCCACAAGCAGAAATTACGGGGCCATACAAAGTCGTGATGACTTTACTGAACGCGTCCGTTCAGAAAGGTCACGTCGAGATAAATGTGTTGGGTACGGTTGGAAAGCGAGAAGGTTGTGGGACTCGATGAATGCTGGAGATTCAGAAATGCTTAGACGCTGCAATGGCTAGGGTTTGTCAAAGACTATATCTATAAGAAGGAAAAAGAAGGGGATAAAAACAAAACCACAAACTCAGAAACACAAAAGAGAAAAGAAGAAAAAAGTGAGAAATCAAATGGCCTCTTCCTACCCATTTTCGTTGGATCTCAACCTAGCTCCACCGACTCAAACACGGGGCCAAGCAGCAGCACCAGTATGGATGCCCTACTTTGGCTCCTCACGGGGTCCTGTGTCTGTCAATGACTCAATACTCCTAGACAACGATGTTGCTATTGGAGTTGGCAGAAATTTAGTGACTCCCAAAGATATACATGTGTTCGGGACAAGGGATGACAACCGAGTCACGAGTGATGCCCTGGCACTGAGCGTGCAGAGTACAGCATGTGTTGCAAGTTTGGGTCATCGCCTACTTGCGAAGTCCCATGAGGTAGAGGTGCTGAAAGCTCAGTTGGCGGCGGAGCGAAGTATGGTTGAAGATTGTCAAAGTGCTATAAAGAGCTTAAAAAGGGAGAGGTCAAGGATAGTGGAGGTGAATCGACACCAGCTAGAAGTATTGCGGGACGAGAATAAAAACCTATCAAAGATGGTAGAGTTGTATTCTCGCGACATGCGAAAGCAGCTGGAGGACCTAGACCGACCGGGTAAACGCAAGCAAGCAGATCGCGAGAGTAGTTACGCTCAAGCTAAGATTGCGATCTTTGGGAGCTCAAGTGATGAGCCCCAAGAGGCTGTGCGTGAAGACCCAGAAGTGGACATCCAGACGGCCAAACTAAAAGCTCCTATGGTCGAGACACCGAGCACCGAGAAGAAATGATTTCCTACTGCATTATTGTTGTTTTTATTTTATTTTGTTGTTTTTATATTTTCGTTATTTTGTTTCGGAAATAAAAGAGTAAGGTTGCAGAAAGAAAAAGAAAAAGAAAAAGAAAACACACTTCCCAACTAAAATAAAACAAAGACGACAAACGGAAAAGAAAACACATTTCCCTAACTAAAATAAACTAAAGATGATAGCCGAAAGGGAAAAGCAAAAACACAAAGCTCTAGAAAATGAAAGTAACGGGCAAAAATATTAAACACCAGAAAACACGGAGGAAAAAAAGTAAAGTAAAGTAAAGGTGCTCCCCCTTGAAGCGATTAGGTCGAGCATGCCCGGGAAATCCGAAATGGTGTTGGCTCTCTCTCATCAGCATATGTCTATTTAAACCACACTTCTGCAAGCGGATGATACCCAGCATTTCTTCCTGCAAACTCAAGGAAAAAAACATCAAAGAATTCAGAAGCAAAACAAATGGCATCCTCATGCACTCACCTTGATGATCTCAACCTTGAGCTCTCACTTGCACCACCGAATGCCCAGACAAGGGCTCCTCCAAACACTGTCTTTCCAAACTCTTCATATCATCACGGCACGGCCTCAAACTTTGCTGAGGCAATACCGAACTTTTCTGAGGCACTGTCGAACAGAGCAGTGCTGCTAGGAGGCATGATTAGCAGCAAGCTCACTCCGACAGATCATCTGCATGTGGCACAGAGGTCTGATAAGGCAGCGGTAGAGGAGTCCCACAATTTAACTGTGCTCCACGCGGTCTCCGCTACCAATTTGGGCATGCGATTACTGGCGAGGACAAGGGAGTGTGCCGCGATGAGCGAGGAAATAGCTTCCTTGAAGGCTATGGTGGCGGACTTGCAGAAGCGGCTCTACTGTGCCAATCAGCACGTGGAAGCACTGCAGAGAAAAAATGAGGACCATGTGGAGCTGCTGCAGATTCTACAAGTGCGAGAAAATAGAGGCAAGCCATGATGATGATGGAGATGAAGAAGATGATGAAGATGATGAAGAAGATGATGATGATGTTGTTTTTTTATTTTTATTGTTTTTGTTTTTGTTTTTTTATTTTTATTGTTTTTTATTTTTATTTTTTATTTTTTTGTTTTTATGCAATGTTTGAAATAAAAATGTGTTTTAACACTCAGAAATAAACTAACTAACCATACCACGTAAATAAATAAATAAACTAACATAACAAAACAAAAACAGAAACAAAACAAAAACAAAGACTCAACAGAAAAGAAAACAAAGAAAATAAAATAATAATAAAAACTTAATTTAAAAACACACGAATATACAAGCAACACATGGATGACCAGTTAAGGGCCTCAGAAAACACAGCCAGGGGATCCGGGAAGGTTGGAGGGGTCACAATGGTCCCGCTTAAAACCCAAACTCCTTAGACACCGAAGGTGTCGCCTATAGAACTCCTAGACACTGTATTGACGGAAGTGCTCACTGGAGTTACCATAAGTCAGCTCATATGAAAAATCTTTTTAAAATTTTTAAGATAAGAAACAAAAACAAATTAAGATAAAATGGAACAACAAACCATAAACGAAAATGAACTAAGTACTCTAAACAAATTCAAACAAACAACATAAATTGTTGTACTAAAAGAAACAAACCAATAAACTAAAGAAAAACACAAACAGCACTTTCTATCACCCGTTTACCACCATTTGGACAGATTCGTTTCTCTGTTTTTCAGCTTCGACCTGTGTTTAGTTTTTAGGCTATAACTTTCCAACCGTAAGTCCAAATTTCACGTTCTTTATATGGTTGGATTCAGCACAGAAAAACAAAGAACTCAACGCGTACCAAAAGGTAAAAACAATGACGGAAATAAACATAATTCAAAGAAGAGAAAGGATTGAAATGCTCCCCCTTGAAGCGATTAGGTCGAGCGTGATGCATTTGGAGGTCGCGACTTCTCCCACTACTCCACACTTCCTATCTTTGAAGTTGCCATCTCTCTCCATTTTTATTGAGCTATTTACATTGCTAAAACAAACACACACAAAAACTTGAAACGGAATTAAAGGATTACGAAATATAAAAAAAAAACTAAAAATGAAAGGGAAAAATCAACACAAGTCCAATTCCATGCTTCAAAGCAACAAGCACCAATGGGTTGTGTAAGCTGGGACTTAAACCCAGTTCTCTTGCTTGTTGGGCAATTGTCCTTTTCTGTTGGACTACAAACACAACTTGTCCATTAACGTCATTAACTTTAAAACTTGAGAAGTGTTTGTCTAGAAAAACATGAAAATAAAAATAAAACAAGTAGGGAAAAGAAATAGAACCAAACTATGTTGCCAATCCCCGGCAACGGCGCCAAAAACTTGTTGTGTGGATTTCAGCTGCACCAAAATGGATTCAGCTGCATCCTCAACTTGTGATACTCGCAAGTGCACGAGCCGTTCGGTAGTATAGCGTATGTAAGTGCGAGGTCGATCCCACGAGGATTGGTGATTGAATGATTCAATTCATTTTCCCTACACAAAACAGAAATGAAAAAGAAGG
Source organism: Prunus avium (assembly GCF_965620075.1). Taxonomy (NCBI): domain Eukaryota; kingdom Viridiplantae; phylum Streptophyta; class Magnoliopsida; order Rosales; family Rosaceae; genus Prunus; species Prunus avium. The sequence continues at coordinate 17,276,981 of NC_142291.1, read as the reverse complement.
GAAATAAATAAAACAAGGAAGAAAGAAAATAACTAACTCAAGCAGATAAGTTCCCAAGTTCAATTAGATTAATGGATTGATTCTAGCTAAAGTATGATTAAGCCATGGTGTTTGGTCATAACCTTGTGTTCCTAATTCCCTAATTTGATCATTTGTTGTCTAACCTAAAATTAAGCATTAGGAACCCATTAAGCATAGAAGAACAATTTAAACAACCAAGCATGTATCTAATCCCTGTTGTCGAATGTCCATACATACTCTTCCTATTCATAGTTCAATTCGAATTAAAGCATGGTGTCTACTCTTAATTCAAACCAAGATAGCTAACATGCAAGCCTAAATGGTGATCAATCATTCAAACTAGCATATTAACTTATAAGCATAATGAATAAGAACAAAAATCATAATTGAAACTTGGAAACTAATCAAACTTGAAACTAAAGAAAAGAATTTACATAACAATGAAAATTAAGTAGAACTTGGAAAAACTTAAGGAGAATTTCAGCACAAAAGATTTCATTACAACAATTGAAAACTAGAAAGAGAAACTAAGAGAATTTGAGGGAGAGAAGGGAAGGGAGCTCTAGAGAAGTGTTTGAGAGCTCCCCCCCTTGGGGTGTGTTTACAAGCTTGGGAAACCTCACTATATATAGGCCTAAGGAAGCTGAAAATCTGAATTAAGTATGGCTAATGCATACAACACTTGTTTTATAAAATCTGAAATGGTTGATGCACTTCACTAATGCATACAACACTTCCATTATAAAATCTGAAATGGTTGATGCACTTCACTAATAAATCCCACCAGCAGCCCTAGCTCATCTTCATGTCACCATGACCAAGCTTCCAACCAGAAATAATAGCTCATCCTGAGGTCAGCATGACCAGCAACTTCAAGGGCTTACGAATTGGGCTTCCCTTAAGCAAATTAAGACTTTAAGCACTCAAACTTGAAGTTCAGAATGTCTTCGTTCCAGCCATATATCATTTGGGCCAATCCAAGGTCGGAGGAGGAAGTTAAGGCCAAAACAAATTGCTAACTCATTTTGCGCGCTGATAAAATCCATCCTGAGCATGGCTCTGTGTTTGCTAGGTAACAGACTCCATATTTATCCAATGGGGCTGAATTTTGGATATGTTATATTACACACCCATTGGAACAACTTTCATGAAGAATGTGGCCTCATCCGAGCTATGTAGGTTGCTGAAACAAAGCTTGCAATATGACCTACGAAACTGGGCTGGCAGGGGACTATAGCCAAAATTGAGTTTGTCTTTAAGCTCTTCATCCATTCATCCAAATTAGGCCCTAACATGCATGGATTGCATCATTTACTATCCAAAGCCCTCATTATTACCTAAAACTCAATGAACTGAAAGATAAACACAAAAAGGATTAAAAGCACAAGTTTAACTCAAAAACATAACCAAATCATAAGCTAGAAGGGTACAAAATGATATGTAAATATGCACCGATCAGACACCTCCCACCATTTTATGATGTTGCCCATGTTTTGGGCTCGATCCGAGATCAATAGGTGTGAGAAATTGGACAATTCAAGTTCAACGGTAGTTCGTTCCTAATTGGAGTGGTTGGTGTATTCCATACCTCTAGCGATTGGATTTCCCTTAAAACTCACCAAATGAGTCCTCCCACCATATTATGATGTTGCCCAAGTTTGGGCTCGATCCGAAATCAATAGGTGTGGGAAATTGGACAATTCAAGTTCAACGGCAGTTCGTTCCTAAGTGGAGTGGTTGGTGTATTCCATACTTCTAGCGATTGGATTTCACTCAAAACTCACCAAATGACTCCTCCCACCATATTATGATGTTGCCCAAGTTTTGGGCTCGATCCGAAATCAATAGGTGTGAGAAATTGGACAATTCAATTTCAACGGCAGTTCGTTCCTAATTGGAGTGGTTGGTGTATTCCATACTTCTAGCGATTGGATTTCACTCAAAACTCACCCAATGACTCCTCCCACCATATTATGATGTTACCCAAGTTTTGGGCTCGATCCGAAATCAATAGGTGTTCCAAATTGGACAATTCAAGTTCAACGGCAGTTCGTTCCTAATTGGAGTGGTTGGTGTAATCCATACTTCTAGGGATTGGATTTCACTAAAAACTCACCAAATGACTCCTCCCACCATATTATGATGTTGCACAAGTTTGGGGTTCGATCCGAAGTCAATAGGTGTGAGAAATTGCACAATTAAAGTTCAACGGCAGTTCGTTCCTAATGGGAGTGGTTAGTGTATTCCATACTTCTAGTGATTGGATTTCACTCAAAACTCACCAAATGACTCCTCCCACCATATTATGATGTTGCCCAAGTTTTGGGCTCGATCCGAAATCAATAGGTGTTCCAAATTGGACAATTCAAGTTCAACGGCCGTTCGTTCCTAATTGGAGTGGTTGGTGTATTCCATACTTCTAGCGTTTGGATTTCACCCAAAACTCACCAAATGACTCCTCCCACCATATTATCATGTTGCCCAAGTTTTGGGCTCGATCCGAAATCAATAGGTCTTCCAAATTGGACAATTCAAGTTCAACGGCAGTTCGTTCCTAATTGGAGTGGTTTGTGTATTCCATACTTCTAGCGATTGGATTTCACTCAAAACTCACCAAATGACTCCTCCCACCATATTATGATGTTGCCCAAGTTTTGGGCTTGATCCGAAATCAATAGGCGTTCGAAATTGGACAATTCAAGTTCAACGGCAGTTCGTTCCTAATTGGAGTGGTTGGTTTATTCTATACTTCTAGCGATTGGATGTCACTCAAAACTCACCAAACGACTCCTCCCACCATATTATGATGTTGCCCAAGTTTTGGGCTCGATCCGAAATCAATAGGTTTGAGAAATTGGACAATTCAATTTCAACGGCAGTTCGTTCCTAATTGGAGTGGTTGGGGTATTCCATACTTCTAGGGATTGGATTTCACTCAAAACTCACCGAATGACTCCTCCCACCATATTATGCTGTTGCCCAAGTTTTGGGCTCGATCCGAAATCAATAGGTGTTCCAACTTGGACAATTCAAGTTCAACGGCAATTCGTTCCTAATTGGAGTGGTTGGTGTATTCCATACTTCTAGCGATTGGATTTCACTCAAAACTCACCAAATGACTCCTCCCACCATATTATGATGTTGCCCATGTTTTGGGCTCGATTCGAAATCAATAGGTGTTCCAAATTGGACAATTCAAGTTCAACGGCAGTTCGTTCCTTATTGGAGTGGTTGGTGTATTCCATACTTCTGGCGATTGGATTTCACTCAAAACTCATCAAATGACTCCTCCCACCATATTATGATGTTGCACAAGTTTGGGGTTCAATCCGAAATCAATAGTTGTGAGAAATTGGACAATTCAAGTTCAACGACAATTCGTTCCTAATGGGAGTGGTTGGTGTATTGCATACGTCTAGCGATTGGATTTCACCCAAAACTCCCCAAATGACTCCTCCCACCATATTATGATGTTGCCCAAGTTTTGGGCTCGATCCGAAATCAATAGGTGTGAGAAATTGGACAATTCAATTTCAACGGCAATTCGTTCCTAATTGGAGTGGATGGTGTATTCCATACTACTAGCGATTGGATTTCACTCAAAACTCACCCAATGACTCCTCCCACCATATTATGATGTTGCCCAAGTTTTGGGCTCGATCCGAAACCAATAGGTGTGAGAAATTGGACAATTCAAGTTCAACGGCAGTTCGTTCCTAATTGGAGTGGTTGGTGTATTCCACACTTCTAGCGATTGGATTTCAGTCAAAACTCACCAAATGACTCTTCCCACCATATTATGATGTTGCCCAAGTTTGGGGCTCGGTCCGAAATCAATAGGTGTGAGAAATTGGACAATTCAAGTTCAACGGCAGTTCGTTCCTAATTGGAGTGGTTGGTGTATTCCATACTTCTAGCGATTGGATTTCGCTGAAAACTCACCAAATGACTCCTCCCACCATATTTTGATGTTGCCCAAGTTTGGGGCTCGATCCGAAATTAATATGTGTTCGAAATTGGACAATTCAAGTTCAACGGCAGTTCGTTCCTAATTGGAGTGGTTGGTGTATTCCATACTTCCAGCGATTGGATTTCTCTCAAAACGCACCAAAGGACTCCACCCACCATGTTATGATGTTGCCAAAGTTTTGGGCACGATCCGAACTCAATAGGTGTTCAAAATTGGACAATACAAGTTCAACTGCGGTTCGTTCCTAATTGGAGTGGTTGGTGTATTCCATACTTCTAGCGATTGGATTTCACTCAAAACTCACCAATGACTCCTCCCACCATATTGTGATGTTGCACAACTTTTGGGCTCGATCCGAAATCAATAGGTGTTCCAAATTGGACAATTCAATTTCAACGGCAATTCGTTCCGAATTGCAGTGGTTGGTGTATTCCATACTTCTAGCGATTGGATTTCACACAAAACTCACCAATGACTCCTCCCACCATATTATGATGTTGCCCAACTTTTGGGCTCGATCCGAAATGAATAGGTGTTCCAAATTGGACAATTCAAGTTCAACGGCAGTTCGATCCTAATTGGAGTGGTTGGTGTATTCCATAATTCTAGCGATTGGATTTCACTCAAAACTCACCAAATGACTCCTCCCACCATATTATGATGTTGCCCAAGTTTTGGGCTCGATCCGAAATCAATAGGTGTTAGAAATTGGACAATTCAAGTTCAACGGGACTTCGTTCCTAATTGGAGTTGTTGGTGTATTCCATACTTCTAGCGATTGGATTTCACTCAAAACTCACCAAATGACTCCTCCCACCATATTCTGTTGTTGCCCAAGTTTTGGGCTCGATAAGAAATCAATAGGTGTGAGAAATTGGACAATTCAAGTTCAACGGCAGTTCGTTCCTAATTTGAGTTGTTGGTGTATTCCATACTTCTAGCGATTGGATTTCACACAAAACTCACCAAATGACTCCTCCCACCATATTATGATGCTGCCCAAGTTTTGGGGTCGATCCGAAATCAATTGTTGTGAGAATTTGGACAATTCAAGTTCAACGACAATTCGTTCCTAATGGGAGTGGTTGGTGTATTCCATACGTCTAGCGATTGGATTTCACTCAAAACTCACCAAATGACTCCTCCCGCCTTATTATGATGTTGCCCAAGTTTTGGGCTCGGTCCGAAATCAATTGGTGTGAGAAATTGGACAATTCAAGTTCAACGGCAGTTCGTTCCTAATTGGAGTGGTTGGTGTATTCCATACTTCTAGCGATTGGATTTCACTCAAAACTTTCCAAATGACTCCTCCCAACATATTATGATGTTGCCCAAGTTTGGGGCTCGGTCCGAAATCAATAGGTGTGAGAAATTGGACAATTCAAGTTCAACGGCAGTTCGTTCCTAATTGGAGTGGTTGGTGTATTCCATACTTCTAGCGATTGGATTTCACTCAAAACTCACCAAATGACACCTCCCACCATTTTATGATGTTGCCCATGTTTTGGGCTCGATCCGAAATCAATAGGTGTGAGAAATTGGACAATTCAAGTTCAACGGTAGTTCGTTCCAAATTGGAGTGGTTGGTGTATTCCATACTTCTAGCGATTGGATTTCACTCAAAACTCACCAAATGACTCCTCCCACCATATTATGATGTTGCCCAAGTTTGGGGCTCGGTCTGAAATCAATAGGTGTGAGAAATTGGACAATTCATGTTGAACGGCAGTTCGTTCCTAATTGGGGTGGTCGGTGTATTCCATACTTCTAGCGATTGGATTTCACTAAAAACTCACCAAATGACTCCTGCCACCATATGATGATGTTGCCCAAGTTTGAGGGTCGATCCGAAACCAATAGGTGTTCCAAATTGGAAAATTCAAGTTCAACGGCAGTTCGTTCCTAATTGGAGTGGTTGGTGTATTCCATACTTCTAGCGATTGGATTTCACTCAAAACTCACCAAATGAGTCCTCCCACCATATTATGATGTTGCCCAAGTTTTGGGCTCGATCAGAAATCAATAGGTGTTCCAAATTTGACAATTCAAGTTCAGCGGCAGTTCGTTCCTAATTGGAGTGGTTGGTGTATTCCATACTTCTAGCGATTGGATTTCACTCAAAACCCACCAAATGACTTCCCCCACCATATTATGATGTTGCCCAAGTTTTGGGCTCGATCCGAAATCAATAGGTGTGAGAAATTGGACAATTCAAGTTCAACGGAAGTTCGTTCCTAATTGGAGTGGTTGGTGTATTCCATACTTCTAGCGATTGGATTTCACTCAAAACTCACCAAAAGGCTCCTGCCACCATATTATGATGTTGCACAAGTTTGGGGTTCCATCCGAAATCAATAGGTGTTCCAAATTGGACAATTCAAGTTCAACGGCAGTTCGTTCCTAATTGGAGTGGTTGGTGTATTCCATACTTCTAGCGATTGGATTTCACTCAAACCCCACTAAATGACTCCTCCCACCATATTATGATGTTGCACAAGTTTGGGGTTCCATCCGAACTCAATAGGTGTGAGAAATTGTACAATTTAAGTTCACCGGCAGTTCGTTCCTAATTGGTGTGGTTGGTGTATTCCATACTTCTTGATCTTGGATTTCACTCAAAACTCACCAATTGACTCCTCCCACCATATTATGATGTTGCACAAGTGTGGGGTTCCATCCGAAATCAGTAGGTGTGAGAAATTGAACAATTCCAGTTCAACGGCAGTTCGTTCCTAATTGTAGTGGTTGGTGTATTCCAAACTTCTAGCGATTGGATTTCCCTCAAAACTCACCAAATGACTCCTCCAACCATATTATGATGTTGCACAAGTTTGGGGTTCCATCCGAACTCAATAGGTGTGAGAAATTGGACAATTTAAGTTCACTTTCCTAATTGGTGAGGTTGTTGTATTCCATACTTCTAGATCTTGGATTTCACTCAAAACTCATCAAATGACTCCTCCCACCATATTATGATGTTGCACAAGTTTGGGGTTCCATCCGAAATCAATAGGTGTGAGAAATTGGACAAGTCAAGTTCAACGGCAGTTCGTTCCTAATTGGAGTGGTTGGTGTATTCCATACTTCTAGCGATTGGATTTCACTCAAAACTCACCAAATGACTCCTCCCACCATATTATGATGTTGCCCAAGTTTTGGGGTCGATCCGACCTCAATAGGTGTGAGAAATTGGACAATTTAAGTTCAACGGCAGTTCGTTCCTAATTGGAGAGGTTGGTGTATTCCATATTTCTGGCGATTGGATTTCACTCAAAACTCACAAAATGACTCCTCCCACCATATTATGATGCTGCACAAGTTTGGGGTTCCATCCGAAATCAATAGGTGTTAGAAATTGGACAATTCATGTTCAACGGCAGTTCATTCCAAATTGGAGTGGTTGGTGTATTCCATACTTCTACCGATTGGATTTCACTCAAAACTCACTAAATGACTCCTCCCACCGTATTATGATGTTGCCCAAGTTTTGGTCTCGATTCGAAATCAATAGGTGTTCCACATTGGACAATTCAAGTTCAACGGCAGTTCGTTTCTAATTCGAGTGGTTGGTGTATTCCATACTTCTAGCGATTGGATTTCACTCAAAACCCACCAAATGACTTCCCCCACCATATTATGATGTTGCCCCAGTTTTGGGCTCGATCCGAAATCAATAGGTGTTCCAAATTGGACAATTCAAGTTCAACTGCAGTTCGTTCCTAATTGGAGTGGTTGGTGTATTCCATACTTCTAGCGATTGGATTTCACTCAAAACTCACCAAATGACTCCTCCCGCCATATTATGATGTTGCAAAAGTTTGGGGTTCGATCCGAAATCAATAGGTGTGAGAAATTGGACAATTCAAGTTCAATGGCAGTTCATTCCTAGTTGGGGTGGTTGGTGTATTCCATACTTCTAGCGATTGGATTTCACTCAAAACTCACAAAATGACTACTCCAACAATACTATGATGTTGCCCAAGTTTTGGGCTCAATCCGAAATCAATAGGTGTGCCAAATTAGACAATTCAAGTTCAACGGCAGTTCGTTCCTAATTGGAGTGGTTGGTGTATTCCATACTTCTAGCGGTTGGATTTCACTCGAAACTCACCAAATGACACCTCCCACCATATTACGATGTTGCCCAAGTTTGGGGCTCGATCCGAAATCAATAGGTGTGAGAAATTGGACAATTCAAGTTCAACGGCAGTTCGTTCCTAATTGGAGTGGTTGGTGTATTCCGTACTTCTAGCGATTGGATTTCACTCAAAACTCACCCCCACCATATTATGATGTTGCCCAAGTTTTGGGCTCGATCCAAACTCAATAGGTGTGAGAAATTGGACAATTTAAGTTCAACGGCAGTTCGTTCCTAATTGGAGTGGTTGGTGTATTCCATACTTCTAGCGATTGGATTTCACTCAAAACTCACCAAGTGCCTCCTCCCACCATATTATGATGTTGCACAAGTTTGGGGTTCGATCCGAAATCAATAGGTGTGAGAAATTGCACAATTCAAGTTCAAAGGCAGTTCGTTCCTAATGGGAGTGGTTAGTGTATTCCATACTTCTAGCGATTGGATTTCACTCAAAACTCACCAAATGACTCCTCCCACCATATTATGATGTTGCCCAAGTTTTGGGCTCGATCCGAACTCAATAGGTGTGAGAAATTGGACAATTCAAGTTCAACGGCAGTTCGTTCCTAATTGGAGTGGTTGGTGTATTCCGTACTTCTAGCGATTGGATTTCACTCAAAACTCACCAAATGACTCCTCCCACCATATTATGATGTTGCCCAAGTTTTGGGCTCGATCCGAAATCAATAGGTGTTCCAAATTGGACAATTCAAGTTCAACGGCAGTTCGTTCCTAATTGGAGTGGTTGGTGTATTCCGTACTTCTAGCGATTGGATTTCACTCAAAACTCACCAAATGACTCCTCCCACCATATTATGATGTTGCCCAAGTTTTGGGCTCGATCCGAAATCAATAGGTGTTCCAAATTGGACAATTCAAGTTCAACGGCAGTTCGTTCCTAATTGGAGTGGTTGGTGTATTCCGTACTTCTAGCGATTGGATTTCACTCAAAACTCACCAAATGACTCCTCCCACCATATTATGATGTTGCCCAAGTTTTGGACTCAATCCGAAATCAATAGGTGTGAGAAATTGGACAATTCAAGTTCAACGGCAGTTCGTTCCTAATTGGAGTGGTTGGTGTATTCCGTACTTCTAGCGATTGGATTTCACTCAAAACTCACCAAATGACTCCTCCCACCATATTATGATGTTGCCCAAGTTTTGGACTCGATCCGAAATCAATAGGTGTGAGAAATTGGACAATTCAAGTTCAACGGCAGTTCGTTCCTAATTGGAGTGGTTGGTGTATTCCATACTTCTAGCGATTGGATTTCACTCAAAACTCACCAAATGACTCCTCCCACCATATTATGGTGTTGCCCAAGTTTTGGGCTCGATACGAAATCAATAGGTGTGAGATATTGGACAATTCAAGTTCAACGGCAGTTCGTTCCTAATTGGAGTGGTTGTTGTATTCCGTACTTCTAGCGATTGGATTTCACTCAAAACTCACCAAATGACTCCTCCCACCATATTATGATGTTGCCCAGGTTTTGGGCTCGATCCGAAATCAATAGGTGTTCCAAATTGGACAATTCAAGTTCAACGGCAGTTCGTTCCTAATTGGAGTGGTTGGTGTATTCCATATTTCTAGCGATTGGATTTCACTCAAAACTCACCAAATGACTCCTCCCACCATATTATGATGTTGCCCAAGTTTTGGGCTCGATCCGAAATCAATAGGTGTGAGAAATTGGACAATTCCAGTTCAACGGCAGTTCGTTCCTAATTGGTGTGGTTGGTGTATTCAATACTTCTAGCGATTCGATTTCACTCAAAACTCACCAAATGACTCCTCCAACCATATTATGATGTTGCCCAAGTTTTGGGCTCGATCCGAAATCAATAGGTGTTCGAAATTGGACAATTCATGTTCAACGGCAGTTCGTTCCTAATTGGAGTGGTTGGTGTATTCCATACTTCTAGCGATTGGATTTCACTCTAAACTCACGAATTGACTCCTCCCACCATATTATGATGTTGCCCAAGTTTTGGTCTCGATCCGAAATCAAGAGGTGTTCCAAATTGGACAATTCAAGTTCAACGGCAGTTCGTTCCTAATTGGAGTGGTTGGTGTATTCCGTACTTCTAGCGATTGGATTTCACTCAAAACTCACCAAATGACTCCTCCCACCATATTATGATGTTGCCCAAGTTTTGGACTCGATCCGAAATCAATAGGTGTGAGAAATTGGACAATTCAAGTTCAACGGCAGTTCGTTCCTAATTGGAGTGGTTGGTGTATTCCATACTTCTAGCGATTGGATTTCACTCAAAACTCACCAAATGACTCCTCCCACCATATTATGATGTTGCCCAAGTTTTGGGCTCGATCCGAAATCAATAGGTGTGAGAAATTGGACAATTCAAGTTCAACGGCAGTTCGTTCCTAATTGGAGTGGTTGGTGTATTCCATACTTCTAGCGATTGGATTTCACTCAAAACTCACACAATGACTCCTCCAACCATATTATGATGTTGCCCAAGTTTTGGGCTCGATCCTAAATCAATAGGTGTTCCAAATTGGACAATTCAAGTTCAACGGCAGTTCGTTCCTAATTGGAGTGGTTGGTGTATTCCATACTTCTAGCGATTGGATTTCACTCAAAACTTATCAAATGACTCCTCCCACCATATTATGATGTTGCCCAAGTTTTGGGCTCGGTCCGAAATCAATTGGGGTGAGAAATTGGACAATTCATGTTCAACGGCAGTTCGTTCCTAATTGGGGTGGTTGGTGTATTCCATACTTCTAGCGATTGGATTTCACTCAAAACTCACCAAATGACTCCTGCCACCATATGATGATGTTGCCCAAGTTTGGGGCTCGATCCGAAACCAATAGGTGTTCCAAATTGGACAATTCAAGTTCAACGGCAGTTCGTTCCTAATTGGAGTGGTTGGTGTATTCCATACTTCTAGCGATTGGATTTCACTCAAAACACACCCAATGACCCCTCCCACCATATTATGATGTTACCCTAGTTTTGGGCTCGATCCGAAATCAATAGGTGTGAGAAATTGGACAATTTAAGTTCAACGGCAGTTCGTTCCTTATTGGAGTGGTTGGTGTATTCCATACTTCTAGCGATTGGATTTCACTGAAAACTCACCAATTGACTCCTCCCAACATATTATGATGTTGCCCAAGTTTTGGGCTCGATCCGAAATCAATAGGTTTGAGAAATTGGACAATTCAAGTTCAACGGCAGTTCGTTCCTAATTGGAGTGGTTGGTGTATTCCATACTTCTAGCGATTGGATTTCACTGAAAACTCACCAATTGACTCCTCCCAACATATGATGATGTTACCCAAGTTTTGGACTCGATCCGAAATCCATAGGTGTGAGAAATTGAGCAATTCAAGTTCAACGGCAGTTCGTTCCTAAATGGAGTGGTTGGTGTATTCCATACTTCTAGCGATTGGATTTCACTCAAAACTCACCAAATGACTCCTCCCTCCATATTATGATGTTGCCCAAGTTTTGAGCTCGATCCGAAATCAATAGGTGTGAGAAATTGGACAATTCAAGTTCAACGGCAGTTCGTTCCTAATTGGAGTGGTTGGTGTATTCCATACTTCTAGCGATTGGATTTCACTCAAAACTCACACAATGACTCCTCCAACCATATTATGATGTTGCCCAAGTTTTGGGCTCGATCCGAAATCAATAGGTGTTCCAAATTGGACAATTCAAGTTCAACGGCAGTTAGTTCCTAATTGGAGTGGTTGGTGTATTCCACACTTCTAGCGATTGGATTTCACTCAAAACTCACCAAATGACTCCTCCCACCATATTATGATGTTGCCCATGTTTTGGGCTCGATACGAAATCAATAGGTGTTTCAAATTGGACAATTCAAGTTCAACGGTAGTTCGTTCCTAATTCGAGTGGTTGGTGTATTCCATACTTCTAGCGATTGGATTTCACTCAAAACTCACCAAATGACTCCTCCCTCCATATTATGATGTTGCCCAAGTTTTGAGCTCGATCCGAAATCAATAGGTGTGAGAAATTGGACAATTCAAGTTCAACGGCAGTTCGTTCCTAATTGGAGTGGTTGGTGTATTCCATACTTCTAGCGATTGGATTTCGCTCAAAACTCACCAAATGACTCCCCCCGCCATATTATGATGTTGCCCAAGTTTTGGGCTCGATCCGAACTCAATAGGTGTGAGAAATTGGACAATTCAAGTTCAACGGCAGTTCGTTCCTAATTGGAGTGGTTGGTGTATTCCATACTTCAACGATTGGATTTCACTGAAAACTCAACAAATGACTCCTCCCAACATATTATGATGTTGCCCAAGTTTTGGGCTCAATCCGAAATCAATAGGTGTTCCAAATTGGACAATTCAAGTTCAACGGCAGTTCGTTCCTATTTGGAGTGGTTGGTGTTTTCCATACTTCTAGCGATTGGATGTCACTCAAAACTCGCCAAATGACACCTCCCACCATATTATGATGTTGCCCAAGTTTGGGGCTCGATCCGAAATCAATAGGTGTGAGAAATTGGACAATTCAAGTTCAACGGCAGTTCGTTCCTAATTGGAGTGGTTGGTGTATTCCGTACTTCTAGTGATTGGATTTCACTCAAAACTCACCAAATGACTCCTCCCACCATATTACGATGTTGCCCAAGTTTGGGGCTCGATCCGAAATCAATAGGTGTGAGAAATTGGACAATTCAAGTTCAACGGCAGTTCGTTCCTAAATGGAGTGGTTGGTGTATTCCATACTTCTAGCGATTGGATTTCACTCAAAACTCACCAAATGACTCCTCCCACCATATTATGATGTTGCCCAAGTGTTGGGCTCGATCCGAAATCAATAGGTGCGAGAAATTGGACAATTCAAGTTCAACGGCAGTTCGTTCCTAATTGGAGTGGTTGGTGTATTCCATACTTCTAGCGGTTGGATTTCACTCAAAACTCACCAAATGACTCCTCCCACCATATTACGATGTTGCCCAAGTTTGGGGCTCGATCCGAAATCAATAGGTGTGAGAAATTGGACAATTCAAGTTCAACGGCAGTTCGTTCCTAATTGGAGTGGTTGGTGTATTCCGTACTTCTAGTGATTGGATTTCACTCAAAACTCACCAAATGACTCCTCCCACCATATTACGATGTTGCCCAAGTTTGGGGCTCGATCCGAAATCAATAGGTGTGAGAAATTGGACAATTCAAGTTCAACTGCAGTTCGTTCCTAATTGGAGTGGTTGGTGTATTCCATACTTCTAGCGATTGAATTTCACTCAAAACTCACGAAATGACTCCTCCCACCATATTATGATGTTGCCCAAGTTTTGGGCTCGATCCGAAATCAATAGGTGTGAGAAATTGGACAATTCAAGTTCAATGGCAGTTCGTTCCTAGTTGGAGTGGTTGGTGTATTCCATACTTCTAGCGATTGGATTTCACTCAAAACTCACCAAATGACTACTCCAACAATATTATGATGTTGCCCAAGTTTTGGGCTCGATCCGAACTCAATAGGTGTGAGAAATTGGACAATTCAAGTTCAACGGCAGTTTGTTCCAAATTGGAGTGGTCGATGTATTCCATACTTCTAGCGATTGGATTTCACTGAAAACTGTCCAAATGACTCCTCCCACCATATTATGATGTCGCCCAAGTTTTGGGCTCGATCCGAACTCAATAGGTTTGAGAAATTGGACAATTCAAGTTCAACGGCAGTTCGTTCCTAATTGGAGTGGTTGGTGTATTCCATACTTCTAGCGATTGGATTTCACTGAAAACTTTCCAAATGACTCCTCCCAACATATTATGATGTTGCCCAAGTTTTGGGCTCGATCCTAAATCAATAGGTGTGAGAAATTGGACAATTTAAGTTCAACGGCAGTTCGTTCCTAATTGGAGTGGTTGGTGTATTCCATACTTCTAGCGATTGGATTTCACTGAAAACTCACCAATTGACTCCTCCCAACATATTATGATGTTGCCCAAGTTTTGGGCTCGATACGAAGTCAATAGGTGTGAGAAATTGAGCAATTCTAGTTCAACGGCAGTTCGTTCCTAATTGTAGTGGTTGGTGTATTCCATACTTCTAGCGATTCGATTTCACTGAAAACTCACCAAATGACTCCTCCCAACATATGATGATGTTGCCCAAGTTTTGGGCTCGATCCGAAATCCATAGGTGTGAGAAATTGAGCAATTCTAGTTCAACGGCAGTTCATTCCTAATTGGAGTGGTTGGTGTATTCCATACTTCCAACGATTGCATTTCACTCAAAACTCACCAAATGACTCCGCCCACCATATTATGATGTTGCCCAAGTTTGGGGCTCGATCCGAAATCAATAGGTGTGAGAAATTGGACAATTCAAGTTCAACGGCAGTTCGTTCCTAATTGGTGTGGTTGGTGTATTCAATACTTCTAGCGATTCGATTTCACTCAAAACTCACCAAATGACTCCTCCCACCATATTATGATGTTGCCCAAGTTTTGGGCTCGATCCGAAATCAATAGGTGTTCGAAATTGGACAATTCAAGTTCAACGGCAGTTCGTTCCTAATTGGAGTGGTTGGTGTATTCCATAATTCTAGCGATTGGATTTCACTCAAAACTCACGAAATGACTCCTCCCACCATATTATGATGTTGCCCAAGTTTTGGTCTCGATCCGAAATCAATAGGTGTTCCAAATTGGACAATTCAAGTTCAACGGCAGTTCGTTCCTAATTGGAGTGGTTGGTGTATTCCGTACTTCTAGCGATTGGATTTCACTCAAAAGTCACGAAATGACTCCTCCCACCATATTATGATGTTGCCCAAGTTTTGGGCTCGATCCGAAATCAATATGTGTTCCAAATTGGACAATTCAAGTTCAACGGCAGTTCGTTCCTAATTGGAGTGGTTGGTGTATTCCCTACTTCTAGTGATTGGATTTCACTCAAAACTCACCAAATGACTCCTCCCACCATATTACGATGTTGCCCAAGTTTGGGGCTCGATCCGGAATCAATAGGTGTGAGAAATAGGACAATTCAAGTTCAACGGCAGTTCGTTCCTAATTGGAGTGGTTGGTGCATTCCATACTTCTAACGATTGGATTTCACTCAAAACTCACCAAATGACTCCACCCACCATATTATGATGTTGCCCAAGTTTGGGGCTCGGTCTGAAGTCAATAGGTGTTCGAAATTGGACAATTCAAGTTCAACGGCAGTAAGTTCCTAATGGGAGTGGTTGGTGTGTTCCATACCTCTAGCGATTGGATTTCACTTAAAACTCACCAAATGACTCCTCCCACCATATTATGATGTTGCCCAAGTTTTGGGCTCGATCCGAAATCAATAGGTGTGAGAAATTGGACAATTCAATTTCAACGGCAGTTCGTTCCTAATTGGAGTGGTTGGTGTATTCCATACTTCTAGCGATTGAATTTCACTCAAAACTCAACAAATGACTCCTCCCACCATATTATGACGTTGCCCAAGTTTGGGGCTCGATCCGAAATCAATAGGTGTTCCAAATTGGACAATTCAAGTTCAACGGCAGTTCATTCCTTATTGGAGTGGTTGGTGTATTCCATACTTCTTGCGATTGGATTTCACTCAAAACTCACGAAATGACTCCTCCCACCATATTATGATGTTGCCCAAGTTTTGGTCTCGATCCGAAATCAATAGGTGTTCCAAATTGGACAATTCAAGTTCAACGGCAATTCGTTCCTAATTGGAGTGGTTGGTGTATTCCGTACTTCTAGCGATTGGATTTCACTCAAAACTCACCAAATGACTCCTCCCACCATATTATGATGTTGCCCAAGTTTTGGACTCGATCCGAAATCAATAGGTGTTCCAAATTGGACAATTCAAGTTCAACGGCAGTTCGTTCCTAATTGGAGTGGTTGGTGTATTCCATACTTCTAGCGATTGGATTTCACTCAAAACTCACCAAATGACTCCTCCCACCATATTATGATGTTGCCCAAGTTTTGGGCTCGATCTGAAATCAATAGGTGTGAGAAATTGGACAATTCAAGTTCAACGGCAGTTCGTTCCTAATTGGAGTGGTTGGTGTATTCCATACTTCTAGCGATTGGATTTCACTCAAAACTCACACAATGACTCCTCCAACCATATTATGATGTTGCCCAAGTTTTGGGCTCGATCCGAAATCAATAGGTGTTCCAAATTGGACAATTCAAGTTCAACGGCAGTTCGTTCCTAATTGGAGTGATTGGTGTATTCCATACTTCTAGCGATTGGATTTCACTCAAAACTCACCAAATGACTCCTCCCACCATATTATGATGTTGCCCAAGTTTTGGGCTCGATCCGAAATCAATAGGTGTTCGAAATTGGACAATTCAAGTTCAACGGCAATTCGTTCCTAATTGGAGTGGTTGGTGTATTCCATACTTCTAGCGATTGGATTTCACTCAAAACTCACCAAATGACTCCGCCCACCATATTATGATGTTGCCCAAGTTTGGGGCTCGATCCGAAATCAATAGGTGTGAGAAATTGGACAATTCAAGTTCAACGGCAGTTCGTTCCTAATTGGTGTGGTTGGTGTATTCAATACTTCTAGCGATTCGATTTCACTCAAAACTCACCAAATGACTCCTCCCACCATATTATGATGTTGCCCAAGTTTTGGGCTCGATCCGAAATCAATAGGTGTTCGAAATTGGACAATTCAAGTTCAACGGCAGTTCGTTCCTAATTGGAGTGGTTGGTGTATTCCATACTTCTAGCGATTGGATTTCACTCAAAACTCACCAAATGACTCCTCCCACCATATTATGATGTTGCCCAAGTTTTGGGCTCGATCCGAAATCAATAGGTTTGAGAAATTGGACAATTCAATTTCAACGGCAGTTCGTTCCTAATTGGAGTGGTTGGTGTATTCCATACTTCTAGCGATTGGATTTCACTCAAAACTCACCAAATGACTCCTCCCACCATATTATGATGTTTCCCAAGTTTTGGGCTCGATCCGAAATCAATAGGTGTGAGAAATTGGTCAATTCAATTTCAACGACAGTTCGTTCCTAATTGGAGTGGTTGGTGTATTCCACACTTCTAGCGATTGGATTTCACTCCAAACTCACCAAATGACTCCTCCCACCATATTATGATGTTGCCCAAGTTTTGGGCTCGATCCGAAATCAATAGGTGTGAGAAATTGGACAATTCAAGTTCGACGGCAATTCGTTCCTAATTAGTGTGGTTGGTGTGGCGATTGGATTTCACTCAAAACTCACCAAATGACTCCTCCCACCGTATTATGACGTTGCCCAAGTTTTGGGCTCGATCCGAAATGAATAGGTGTTCCAAATTTGACAATTCAAGTTCAACGGCAGATCATTCCTAATTGGATTGGTTGGTGTACTACATACTTCTAGCGATCGGATTTCACTCAAAACTCACCAAATGACTCCTCCCACCATATTATGATGTTGCACAAGTTTGGGGTTCGATCCGAAATCAATAGGTGTGAGAAATTGCACAATTCAAGTTCAACGGCAGTTCGTTCCTAATTGGAGTGGTTAGTGTATTCCATACTTCTAGCGATTGGATTTCACTCAAAACTCACCAAAAGACTCCTCCCACCATATTATGATGTTGCCCAAGTTTTTGGCTCGATCCGAAATCAATAGGTGTTCGAAATTGGACAATTCAAGTTCAACGGCAGTTAGTTCCTAATTGGAGTGGTTGGTGTATTCCACACTTCTAGCGATTGGATTTCACTCAAAACTCACCAAATGACTCCTCCCACCATATTATGATGTTGCCCAAGTTTTGGGCTCGATCCGAAATCAATAGGTGTTCGAAATTGGACAATTCAAGTTCAACGGCAGTTCGTTCCTAATTGGAGTGGTTGGTGTATTCCATACTTCTAGCGATTGGATTTCACTCAAAACTCACACAATGACTCCTCCAACCATATTATGATGTTGCCCAAGTTTTGGGCTCGATCCGAAATCAATAGGTGTTCCAAATTGGACAATTCAAGTTCAACGGCAGTTCGTTCCTAATTGGAGTGATTGGTGTATTCCATACTTCTAGCGATTGGATTTCACTCAAAACTCACCAAATGACTCCTCCCACCATATTATGATGTTGCCCAAGTTTTGGGCTCGATCCGAAATCAATAGGTGTTCGAAATTGGACAATTCAAGTTCAACGGCAATTCGTTCCTAATTGGAGTGGTTGGTGTATTCCATACTTCTAGCGATTGGATTTCACTCAAAACTCACCAAATGACTCCGCCCACCATATTATGATGTTGCCCAAGTTTGGGGCTCGATCCGAAATCAATAGGTGTGAGAAATTGGACAATTCAAGTTCAACGGCAGTTCGTTCCTAATTGGTGTGGTTGGTGTATTCAATACTTCTAGCGATTCGATTTCACTCAAAACTCACCAAATGACTCCTCCCACCATATTATGATGTTGCCCAAGTTTTGGGCTCGATCCGAAATCAATAGGTGTTCGAAATTGGACAATTCAAGTTCAACGGCAGTTCGTTCCTAATTGGAGTGGTTGGTGTATTCCATACTTCTAGCGATTGGATTTCACTCAAAACTCACCAAATGACTCCTCCCACCATATTATGATGTTGCCCAAGTTTTGGGCTCGATCCGAAATCAATAGGTTTGAGAAATTGGACAATTCAATTTCAACGGCAGTTCGTTCCTAATTGGAGTGGTTGGTGTATTCCATACTTCTAGCGATTGGATTTCACTCAAAACTCACCAAATGACTCCTCCCACCATATTATGATGTTTCCCAAGTTTTGGGCTCGATCCGAAATCAATAGGTGTGAGAAATTGGTCAATTCAATTTCAACGACAGTTCGTTCCTAATTGGAGTGGTTGGTGTATTCCACACTTCTAGCGATTGGATTTCACTCCAAACTCACCAAATGACTCCTCCCACCATATTATGATGTTGCCCAAGTTTTGGGCTCGATCCGAAATCAATAGGTGTGAGAAATTGGACAATTCAAGTTCGACGGCAATTCGTTCCTAATTAGTGTGGTTGGTGTGGCGATTGGATTTCACTCAAAACTCACCAAATGACTCCTCCCACCGTATTATGACGTTGCCCAAGTTTTGGGCTCGATCCGAAATGAATAGGTGTTCCAAATTTGACAATTCAAGTTCAACGGCAGATCGTTCCTAATTGGATTGGTTGGTGTATTACATACTTCTAGCGATCGGATTTCACTCAAAACTCACCAAATGACTCCTCCCACCATATTATGATGTTGCACAAGTTTGGGGTTCGATCCGAAATCAATAGGTGTGAGAAATTGCACAATTCAAGTTCAACGGCAGTTCGTTCCTAATTGGAGTGGTTAGTGTATTCCATACTTCTAGCGATTGGATTTCACTCAAAACTCACCAAAAGACTCCTCCCACCATATTATGATGTTGCCCAAGTTTTTGGCTCGATCCGAAATCAATAGGTGTTCGAAATTGGACAATTCAAGTTCAACGGCAGTTAGTTCCTAATTGGAGTGGTTGGTGTATTCCACACTTCTAGCGATTGGATTTCACTCAAAACTCACCAAATGACTCCTCCCACCATATTATGATGTTGCCCATGTTTTGGGCTCGATACGAAATCAATAGGTGTTTCAAATTGGACAATTCAAGTTCAACGGTAGTTCGTTCCTAATTCGAGTGGTTGGTGTATTCCATACTTCTAGCGATTGGATTTCACTCAAAACTCACCAAATGACTCCTCCCACCATATTATGATGTTGCCCAAGTTTTGGGCTCCATCCGAAATCAATAGGTGTTCCAAATTGGACAATTCAAGTTCAACGGCAGTTCGTTCCTAATTGGAGTGGTTGGTGTATTCCATACTTCTAGCGATTGGATTTCACTCAAAACTCACCAAATGACTCCTCCCACCATATTATGATGTTGCCGAAGTTTTGGGCTCGATCCGAAATCAATAGGTGTTCGAAATTGGACAATTCAAGTTCAACGGCAATTCGTTCCTAATTGGAGTGGTTGGTGTATTCCATACTTCTAGCGATTGGATTTCACTCAAAACTCACCAAATGACTCCTCCCACCACATTATGATGTTGCCCAAGTTTTGGGCTCGATCCGAAATCAATAGGTTTGAGAAATTGGACAATTCAATTTCAACGGCAGTTCGTTCCTAATTGGAGTGGTTGGTGTATTCCATACTTCTAGCGATTGGATTTCACTCAAAACTCACCAAATGACTCCTCCCACCATATTATGATGTTTCCCAAGTTTTGGGCTCGATCCGAAATCAATAGGTGTGAGAAATTGGTCCATTCAATTTCAACGACAGTTCGTTCCTAATTGGAGTGGTTGGTGTATTCCACACTTCTACCGATTGGATTTCACTCAAAACTCACCAAATGACTCCTCCCACCATATTATGATGTTGCCCATGTTTTGGGCTCGATACGAAATCAATAGGTGTTTCAAATTGGACAATTCAAGTTCAACGGTAGTTCGTTCCTAATTCGAGTGGTTGGTGTATTCCATACTTCTAGCGATTGGATTTCACTCAAAACTCACCAAATGACTCCTCCCACCATATTATGATGTTGCCCAAGTTTTGGGCTCGATCCGAAATCAATAGGTGTTACAAATTGGACAATTCAAGTTCAACGGCAGTTCGTTCCTAATTGGAGTTGTTGGTGTATTCCATACTTCTAGCGATTGGATTTCACTCAAAACTCACCAAATGACTCCTCCCACCATATTTTGTTGTTGCCCAAGTTTTGGGCTCGATCCGAAATCAATAGGTGTGAGAAATTGGACAATTCAAGTTCAACGGCAATTCGTTCCTAATTGGAGTTGTTGGTGTATTCCATACTTCTAGCGATTGGATTTCACACAAAACTCACCAAATGACCCCTCCTACCATATTATGATGTTGCCCAAGTTTTGGGCTGGATCCGAAATCAATAGTTGTGAGAATTTGGACAATTCGTTCCTAATGGGAGTGGTTGGTGTATTCCATACGTCTAGTGATTGGATTTCACTCAAAACTCACCAAATGACTCCTCCCACCTTATTATGATGTTGCCCAAGTTTTGGGCTCGGTCCGAAATCAATTGGGGTTAGAAATTGGACAATTCAAGTTCAACGGCAGTTCGTTCCTAATTGGAGTGGTTGGTGTATTCCATAATTCTAGCGATTGGATTTCACTCAAAACTCACCAAATGACTCCTCCCACCATATTATGATGTTGCCCAAGTTTGGGGCTCGGTCCTAAATCAATAGGTGTAAGAAATTGGACAATTCATGTTCAACGGCAGTTCGTTCCTAATTGGGGTGGTTGGTGTATTCCATACTTCTAGCGATTGGATTTCACTCAAAACTCACCAAATGACTCCTGCCACCATATGATGATGTTGCCCAAGTTTGGGGCTCGATCCGAAACCAATAGGTGTTCCAAATTGGACCATTCAAGTTCAACGGCAGTTCGTTCCTAATTGGAGTGGTTGGTGTATTCCATACTTCTAGCGATTGGATTTCACTCAAAACTCACCCAATGACCCCTCCCACCATATTATGATGTTACCCTAGTTTTGGGCTCGATCCGAAATCAATAGGTGTTCCAAATTGGACAATTCAAGTTCAACGAAAGTTCGTTCCTAATTGGAGTGGTTGGTGTATTCCATACCTCTAGCGATTGGATTTCCCTCAAAACTCACCAAATGAGTCCTCCCACCATATTATGATGTTGCCCATGTTTTGGGCTCGATCTCAAATCAATAGGTGTGAGAAATTGGACAATTCAAGTTCAACGGCAGTTCGTTCCTAATTGGAGTGGTTGGTGTATTCCGTACTTCTAGCGATTGGATTTCACTCAAAACTCACCAAATGACTCCTCCCACCATATTATGGTGTTGCCCAAGTTTTGGGCTCGATCCGAAATCAATAGGTGTGAGAAATTGGACAATTCAATTTCAACGGCAGTTCGTTCCTAATGGGAGTGGTTTGTGTATTCCATACTTCTAGCGATTGGTTTTCACTCAAAACTCACCAAATGACTCCTTCCACCACATTATGATGTTGCCCAAGTTTTGGGCTCGATCCGAAATCAATAGGTGTGAGAAATTGGACAATTGTTCAACGGCAGTTCGTTCCTAATTGGAGTGGTTGGTGTATTCCATACTTCTAGCGATTGTATTTCACTCAAAACTCAGCAAATGACTCCTTCCACCATATTATGATGTTGCCCACGTTTTGGGCTCGATCCGAAATCAATAGGTATTCCAAATTGGACCATTCAAGTTCAACGGCAGTTCGTTCCTAATTGGAGTGGTTGGTGTATTCCATACTTCTAGCGATTGGATTTCACTCAAAACTCACCAAATGACTCCTCCCACCATATTATGATGTTGCCCAAGTTTTGGGCTCGATCCGAAATCAATAGGTGTGAGAAATTGAGCAATTCAAGTTCAACGGCAGTTCGTTCCTAATTTTAGTGGTTGGTGTATTCCATACTTCTAGCGATTCGATTTCACTGAAAACTCCCCAAATGACTCCTCCCAACATATGATGATGTTGCCCAAGTTTTGGGCTCGATCCGAAATCCATAGGTGTGAGAAATTGAGCAATTCAAGTTCAACGGCAGTTCGTTCCTAAATGGAGTGGTTGGTGTATTCCATACTTCTAGCGATTGGATTTCACTCAAAACTCACCAAATGACTCCTCCCTCCATATTATGATGTTGCCCAAGTATTGAGCTTGATCCGAAATCAATAGGTGTGAGAAATTGGACAATTCAATTTTAACGGCAGTTCGTTCCTAATTGGAGTGGTTGGTGTATTCCATACTTCTAGCGATTGGATTTCGCTCAAAACTCACCAAATGACTCCCCCCGCCATATTATGATGTTGCCCAAGTTTTGGGCTCGATCCGAACTCAATAGGTGTGAGAAATTGGACAATTCAAGTTCAACGGCAGTTCGTTCCTAATTGGAGTGGTCGGTGTATTCCATACTTCTAGCGATTGGATTTCACTGAAAACTCACCAAATGACTCCTCCCAACATATTATGATGTTGCCCAAGTTTTGGGCTCAATCCGAAATCAATAGGTGTGAGAAATTGAGCAATTCAAGTTCAACGGCAGTTCGTTCCTAATTGGAGTGGTTGGTGGATTCCATACTTCTAGCGATTGGATTTCACTGAAAACTTTCCAAATGACTCCTCCCAACATATTATGATGTTGCCCAAGTTTTGGGCTCGATCCGAAATCAATAGGTGTGAGAAATTGGACAATTTCAGTTCAACGGCAGTTCGTTCCTAATTGGAGTGGTTGGTGTATTCCATACTTCTAGCGATTCGATTTCACTGAAAACTCACCAAATGACTCCTCCCAACATATGATGATGTTGCCCAAGTTTTGGGCTCGATCCGAAATCCATAGGTGTGAGAAATTGAGCAATTCAAGTTCAACGGCAGTTCGTTCCTAAATGGAGTGGTTGGTGTATTCCTTACTTCTAGCGATTGGATTTCACCCAAAACTCACGAAATGACTCCTCCCACCATATTATGATGTTGCCCAAGTGTTGGGCTCGATCCGAAATCAATAGGTGCGAGAAATTGGACAATTCAAGTTCAACGGCAGTTCGTTCCTAATTGGAGTGGTTGGTGTATTCCATACTTCTAGCGATTGGATTTCGCTCAAAACTCACCAAATGACTCCTCCCGCCATATTATGATGTTGCCCAAGTTTTGGGCTCGATCCGAAATCAATAGGTCTTCCAAATTGGACAATTTAAGTTCAACGGCAGTTCGTTCCTAATTGGAGTGGTTGGTGTAGTCCATACTTCTAGCGATTGGATTTCACTCAAAACTCACCGAATGACTACTCCAACAATACTATGATGTTGCCCAAGTTTTGGGCTCGATCCGAAATCAATATGTGTTCCAAATTGGACAATTTAAGTTCAACGGCAGTTCGTTCCTAATTGGAGTGGTTGGTGTATTCCATACTTCTAGCGGTTGGATTTCACTCAAAACTCACCAAATGACACCTCCCACCATATTACGATGTTGCCCAAGTTTGGGGCTCGATCCGAAATCAATAGGTGTGAGAAATTGGACAATTCAAGTTCAACGGCAGT
Organism: Prunus avium; assembly: GCF_965620075.1. Taxonomy (NCBI): domain Eukaryota; kingdom Viridiplantae; phylum Streptophyta; class Magnoliopsida; order Rosales; family Rosaceae; genus Prunus; species Prunus avium. The sequence continues at coordinate 17,252,735 of NC_142291.1, read as the reverse complement.
TCGTTCCTAATTGGAGTGGTTGGTGTATTCCATACTTCCAACGATTGCATTTCACTCAAAACTCACCAAATGACTCCGCCCACCATATTATGATGTTGCCCAAGTTTGGGGCTCGATCCGAAATCAATAGGTGTGAGAAATTGGACAATTCAAGTTCAACGGCAGTTCGTTCCTAGTTGGAGTGGTTGGTGTATTCCCTACTTCTAGTGATTGGATTTCACTCAAAACTCACCAGATGACTCCTCCCACCATATTACGATGTTGCCCAAGTTTGGGGCTCGATCCGAAATCAATAGGTGTGAGAAATAGGACAATTCAAGTTCAACGGCAGTTCGTTCCTAATTGGAGTGGTTGGTGCATTCCATACTTCTAACGATTGGATTTCACTCAAAACTCACCAAATGACTCCACCCACGATATTATGATGTTGCCCAAGTTTGGGGCTCGGTCTGAAGTCAATAGGTGTTCGAAATTGGACAATTCAAGTTCAACGGCAGTAAGTTCCTAATGGGAGTGGTTGGTGTGTTCCATACCTCTAGCGATTTGATTTCACTTAAAACTCACCAAATGACTCCTCCCACCATATTATGATGTTGCCCAAGTTTTGGGCTCGATCCGAAATCAATAGGTGTGAGAAATTGGACAATTCAATTTCAACGGCAGTTCGTTCCTAATTGGAGTGGTTGGTGTATTCCATACTTCTAGCGATTGGATTTCACTCAAAACTCAACAAATGACTCCTCCCACCATATTATGACGTTGCCCAAGTTCGGGGCTCGATCCGAAATCAATAGGTGTTCCAAATTGGACAATTCAAGTTCAACGGCTGTTCATTCCTTATTGGAGTGGTTGGTGTATTCCATACTTCTTGCGATTGGATTTCACTCAAAACTCACCAAATGACTCCTCCCACCATATTATGATGTTACCCAAGTTTTGGACTCGATCCGAAATCAATAGGTGTGAGAAATTGGACAATTCAAGTTCAACGGCAGTTCGTTCCTAATGGGAGTGGTTGGTGTATTCCATACTTCTAGCGATTGGATTTCACTCAAAACTCAACAAATGACTCCTCCCACCATATTATGACGTTGCCCAAGTTCGGGGCTCGATCCGAAATCAATAGGTGTTCCAAATTGGACAATTCAAGTTCAACGGCAGTTCGTTCGTAACTGGAGTGGTTGGTGTATTCCATACTTTTAGCGATTGGATTTCACTCAAAACACACCAAATGACTCCTCCCACCATATTATGATGTTGCCCAAGTTTTGGGCTCGATCCGAAATCAATAGGTGTTCCAAATTGGACAATTCAAGTTCACCGGCAGTTCGTTCCTAATTGGAGTGGTTGGTGTATTCCATACTTCTAGCGATTGGATTTCACTCAAAACTTACCAAATGACTCCTCCCACCATATTATGATGTTGCCCAAGTTTTGGTCGCGATCCGAAATCAATAGGTCTGAGAAATTGGGCAATTCAATTTCAACGGCAGTTCGTTCCAAAATGGAGTGGTTGGTGTATTCCATACTTCGAGCGATTGGATTTCACTCTAAACTCACCAAATGACTACTCCCACCATATTATGATGTTGCCCAAGTTTTGGGCTCGATCCGAAATCAATAGGTGTTCGAAATTGGACAATTCAAGTTCAACGGCAGTTCGTTCCTAATTGGAGTGGTTGGTGTATTCCATACTTCTAGCGGTTGGATTTCACTCAAAACTCACCAAATGACACCTCCCACCATATTACGATGTTGCCCAAGTTTGGGGCTCGATCCGAAATCAATAGGTGTGAGAAATTGGACAATTGAAGTTCAACGGCAGTTCGTTCCTAATTGGAGTGGTTGGTGTATTCCGTACTTCTAGTGATTGGATTTCACTCAAAACTCACTAAATGACTCCTCCCACCATATTACGATGTTGCCCAAGTTTGGGGCTCGATCCGAAATCAATAGGTGTGAGAAATTGGACAACTCCAGTTCAACGGCAGTTCGTTCCTAATTGGAGTGTTTGGTGTATTCCATACTTCTAGCGATTGCATTTCACTCAAAACTCACCAAATGACTCCTCCCACCATATTATGATGTTGCCCAAGTTTGGGGCTCGATCCGAAATCAATAGGTGTGAGAAATTGGACAATTCAAGTTCAACGGCAGTTCGTTACTAATTGGAGTGGTTGGTGTATTCCATACTTCTAGCAATTGGATTTCACTCAAAACTCACCAAATGACTCCACCCACCATATTATGATGTTGCCCAAGTTTGGGGCTCGGTCTGAAGTCAATAGGTGTTCGAAATGGGACAATTCAAGTTCAACGGCAGTAAGTTCCTAATGGGTGTGGTTGGTGTATTCCATACCTCTAGCGATTGGATTTCACTTAAAACTCTCCAAATGACTCCTCCCACCATATTATGATGTTGCCCAAGATTTGGGCTCGATCCGAAATCAATAGGTGTGAGAAATTGGACAATTCAAGTTCAACGGCAGTTCGTTCCTAATGGGAGTGGTTGGTGTATTCCATACTTCTAGCGATTGGATTTCACTCAAAAATCACCAAATGACTTCTCCCACCATATTGTGATGTTGCCCAAGTTTTGGGCTCGATCCGAAATCAATAGGTGTTCCAAATTGGACAATTCAAATTCAACGGCAATTCGTTCCTAATTGGAGTGGTTGGTGTATTCCATACTTCTAGCGATTGGATTTCACTCAAAACTCACCAAATGACTCCTCCCACCGTATTATGATGTTGCACAAGGTTTGGGCTCGATCCGAAATCAATAGGTGTGAGAAATTGGACAATTCAAGTTCAACGGCAGTTCGTTCCTAGTTGGAGTGGTTGGTGTATTCCCTACTTCTAGTGATTGGATTTCACTCAAAACTCACCAGATGACTCCTCCCACCATATTACGATGTTGCCCAAGTTTGGGGCTCGATCCGAAATCAATCGGTGTGAGAAATAGGACAATTCAAGTTCAACGGCAGTTCGTTCCTAATTGGAGTGGTTGGTGCATTCCATACTTCTAACGATTGGATTTCACTCAAAACTCACCAAATGACTCCACCCACCATATTATGATGTTGCCCAAGTTTGGGGCTCGGTCTGAAGTCAATAGGTGTTCGAAATTGGACAATTCAAGTTCAACGGCAGTAAGTTCCTAATGGGAGTGGTTGGTGTGTTCCATACCTCTAGCGATTTGATTTCAATTAAAACTCACCAAATGACTCCTCCCACCATATTATGATGTTGCCCAAGTTTTGGGCTCGATCCGAAATCAATAGGTGTGAGAAATTGGACAATTCAATTTCAACGGCAGTTCGTTCCTAATTGGAGTGGTTGGTGTATTCCATACTTCTAGCGATTGGATTTCACTCAAAACTCAACAAATGACTCCTCCCACCATATTATGACGTTGCCCAAGTTTGGGGCTCGATCTGAAGTCAATAGGTGTGAGAAATTGGACAATTCAAGTTCAACGGCAGTTCATTCCTAATTGGAGTGGTTGGTGTATTCCATACTTCTAGCGATTGGATTTCACCCAAAACTCACTAAATGACTCCTCCCACCATAATATGATGTTGCACAAGTTTGGGGTTCGATCCGAACTCAATAGGTGTGAGAAATTGGACAATTCAAGTTCAACGGCAGTTCGTTCCTAATTGGAGTGGTTGGTTTATTCCATACTTCTAGCGATTGGATTTCACTCAAAACTCACCAAATGACTCCTCCCACCGTATTATGATGTTGCACAAGTTTTGGGCTCGATCTGAAATCAATAGGTGTGAGAAATTAGTCAATTCAATTTCAACGATAGTTTGTTCCTAATTGGAGTGGTTGGTGTATTCCATACTTCTAGCGATTGGATTTCACTCAAAACGCACCAAATGACTCCTCCCACCATATTATGATGTTGCCCAAGTTTTGGGCTCGATCTGAAATCAATAGGTGTGAGAAATTGAACAATTCAAGTTCAACGGCAGTTCGTTCCTAATTGGAGTGGTTGGTGTATTCCGTACTTCTAGCGATTGGATTTCACTCAAAACTCACCAAATGAGTCCTCCCACCATATTACGATGTTGCCCAAGTTTTGGGCTCGATCCGAAATCAATAGGTGTTCCAAATTGGACAATTCAAGTTCAACGGCAGTTCGTTCCTAATTGGAGTGGTTGGTGTATTTCATACTTCTCGCGATTGGATTTCACTTAAAACTCACCAAATGACTCCTCCCACCACATTATGATGTTGCCCAAGTTTTGGGCTCGATCCGAAATCAATAGGTGTTCCAAATTGGACAACTCAAGTTCAACGGCAGTTCGTTCCTAATTGGAGTGGTTGGTGTATTCCATACTTCTAGCGATTGGATTTCGCTCAAAACTCACCAAATGACTCCTCCCACCATATTATGATGTTGCCCAAGTTTTGGTCTCGATCCGAAATCAATAGGTGTGAGAAATTGGACAATTCAAGTTCAACGGCAGTTCGTTCCTAATTGGAGTGGTTGGTGTATTCCATACTTCTAGCGATTGGATTTCACTCAAAACTCACTAAATGACTCCTCCCACCATATTATGATGTTGCCCAAGTTTGGGGTTCCATCCGAAATCAATAGGTGTGAGAAATTGGACAATTCAAGTTCAACGGCAGTTCGTTCCGAATTGGAGTGGTTGGTGTATTACATACTTCTAGCGATTGGATTTCACTCAAAACTCACCAAATGACTCCTCCCACCATATTATGATGTTGCCCAAGTTTTGGGCTCGAAACGAAATCAATAGGTGTGAGAAATTGGACAATTTAAGTTCAATGGCAGTTCGTTCCTAATTGGAGTGGTTGGTGTATGCCATACTTCTAGCGATTGGATTTCACTCAAAACTCACCAAATGACTCCTCCTACCATATTATGATGTTGCCCAAGTTTTGGGCTCGATCCGAAATCAATAGGTGTGAGAAATTGGACAATTCAAGTTCAACGGCAGTTCGTTCCTAATTGGAGTGGTTGGTGTATTCCATACTTCTAGCGATTGGATTTCACTCAAAACTCACCAAATGACTCCTCCAACCATATTATGATGTTGCCCAAGTTTTGGTCGCGATCCGAAATCAATAGGTGTTCCAAATTGGACAATTCAAGTTCAACGGCAGTTCATTCCTAATTGGAGTGGTTGGTGTATTCCATACTTCTAGCGATTGGATTTCACTCAAAACTCCCCAAATGACTCCTCCCACCATATTATGATGTTGCCCAAGTTTTGGGCTCGATCCGAACACAATAGGTGTGAGAAATTGGACAATTTAAGTTCAACGGCAGTTCGTTCCTAATTGGAGTTGTTGGTGTATTCCATACTTCTAGCGATTGGATTTCACTCAAAACTCACCAAATGACTCCTACCACCATAGTATGATGTTGCCCAAGTTTGGGGTTCCATCCGAAATCAATAGGTGTGAGAAATTGGACAATTCAAGTTCAACAGCAGTTCGTTCCTAATTGTAGTGGTTGGTGTATTCCATACTTCTAGCGATTGGATTTCACTCAAAACTCACCAAATGACTCCTCCCACCATATTATGATGTTGCCCAAGTTTTGGGCTCGAAACGAAATCAATAGGTGTGAGAAATTGGACTATTCAAGTTCAACGGCAGTTCGTTCCTAATTGGAGTGGTTGGTGTATTCCATACATCTAGCGATTGGATTTCACTCAAAACTCACCAAATGACTCCTCCCACCATATTATGATGTTGCCCAAGTTTTGGGCTCGATCCGAAATCAATAGGTGTGAGAAATTGGACAATTCAAGTTCAACGGCAGTTCGTTCCTAATTGGAGTGGTTGGTGTATTCCATACTTCTAGCGATTGGATTTCACTCAAAACTCACTAAATGACTCCTCCCACCATATTATGATGTTGCCCAAGTTTTGGTCACGATCCGAAATCAATAGGTGTTCCAAATTGGACAATTCAAGTTCAACGGCAGTTCGTTCCTAATTGGAGTGGTTGGTGTATTCCATACTTCTAGCGATTGGATTTCACTCAAAACTCACCAAATGACTCCTCCCACCATATTATGATGTTGCCCAAGTTTTGGGCTCGAAACGAAATCAATAGGTGTGAGAAATTGGACTATTCAAGTTCAACGGCAGTTCGTTCCTAATTCGAGTGGTTGGTGTATTCCATACATCTAGCGATTGGATTTCACTCAAAACTCACCAAATGACTCCTCCCACCATATTATGATGTTGCCCAAGTTTTGGGCTCGATCCGAAATCAATAGGTGTGAGAAATTGGACAATTCAAGTTCAACGGCAGTTCGTTCCTAATTGGAGTGGTTGGTGTATTCCATACTTCTAGCGATTGGATTTCACTCAAAACTCACTAAATGACTCCTCCCACCATATTATGATGTTGCCCAAGTTTTGGTCACGATCCGAAATCAATAGGTGTTCCAAATTGGACAATTCAAGTTCAACGGCAGTTCGTTCCTAATCGGAGTGGTTGGTGTATTCCATACTTCTAGCGATTGGATTTCACTCAAAACTCACCAAATGACTCCTCCCACCATATTATGATGTTGCCCAAGTTTTGGGCTCGAAACGAAATCAATAGGTGTGAGAAATTGGACAATTTAAGTTCAATGGCAGTTCGTTCCTAATTGGAGTGGTTGGTGTATGCCATACTTCTAGCGATTGGATTTCACTCAAAACTCACCAAATGACTCCTCCTACCATATTATGATGTTGCCCAAGTTTTGGGCTCGATCCGAAATCAATAGGTGTGAGAAATTGGACAATTCAAGTTCAACGGCAGTTCGTTCCTAATTGGAGTGGTTGGTGTATTCCATACTTCTAGCGATTGGATTTCACTCAAAACTCACCAAATGACTCCTCCAACCATATTATGATGTTGCCCAAGTTTTGGTCGCGATCCGAAATCAATAGGTGTTCCAAATTGGACAATTCAAGTTCAACGGCAGTTCATTCCTAATTGGAGTGGTTGGTGTATTCCATACTTCTAGCGATTGGATTTCACTCAAAACTCCCCAAATGACTCCTCCCACCATATTATGATGTTGCCCAAGTTTTGGGCTCGATCCGAACACAATAGGTGTGAGAAATTGGACAATTTAAGTTCAACGGCAGTTCGTTCCTAATTGGAGTTGTTGGTGTATTCCATACTTCTAGCGATTGGATTTCACTCAAAACTCACCAAATGACTCCTCCCACCATAGTATGATGTTGCCCAAGTTTGGGGTTCCATCCGAAATCAATAGGTGTGAGAAATTGGACAATTCAAGTTCAACGGCAGTTCGTTCCGAATTGGAGTGGTTGGTGTATTACATACTTCTAGCGATTGGATTTCACTCAAAACTCACCAAATGACTCCTCCCACCTTATTATGATGTTGCCCAAGTTTTGGGCTCGATCCGAAATCAATAGGTGTTCCAAATTGGACAATTCAAGTTCACCGGCAGTTCGTTCCTAATTGGAGTGGTTGGTGTATTCCATACTTCTAGCGATTGGATTTCACTCAAAACTCACCAATTGACTCCTCCCACCATATTATGATGTTGCCCAAGTTTTGGGCTCGATCCGAAATCAATAGGTGTGAGAAATTGGACAATTCAAGTTCAACAGCAGTTCGTTCCTAATTGGAGTGGTTGGTGTATTCCATACTTCTAGCGATTGGATTTCACTCAAAACTCACTAAATGACTCCTCCCACCATATTATGATGTTGCCCAAGTTTTGGTCGCGATCCGAAAGCAATAGGTGTTCCAAATTGGACAATTCAAGTTCAACGGCAGTTCGTTCCTAATTGGAGTGGTTGGTGTATTCCATACTTCTAGCGATTGGATTTCACTCAAAACTCACCAAATGACTCCTCCCACCATATTATGATGTTGCCCAAGTTTTGGGCTCGATCCGAACTCAATAGGTGTGAGAAATTGAACAATTTAAGTTCAATGGCAGTTCGTTCCTAATTGGAGCGTTTGGTGTATTCCATACTTCTAGCGATTGGATTTCACTCAAAACTCACCAAATGACCCCTCCCACCATATTATGATGTTGCCAAAGTTAGGGGTTCGATCTGAAATCAATAGGAGTGAGAAATTGGACAATTCAAGTTCAACGGCAGTTCGTTCCTAATTGGAGTGGTTGGTGTATTCCATACTTCTAGCGATTGGATTTCACTCAAAACTCACCAAATGACTCCTCCCACCATATTATGATGTTGCCCAAGTTTTGGGCTCGATCCGAAATCAATAGGTGTTCCAAATTGGACAATTCAAGTTCAACGGCAGTTCGTTCCTAATTGGAGTGGTTGGTGTATTCCATACTTCTCGCGATTGGATTTCACTTAAAACTCACCAAATGACTCCTCCCACCACATTATGATGTTGCCCAAGTTTTGGGCTCGATCCGAAATCAATAGGTGTTCCAAATTGGACAATTCAAGTTCAACGGCAGTTCGTTCCTAATTGGAGTTGTTGGTGTATTCCATACTTCTAGCGATTGGATTTCACTCAAAACTCACCAAATGACTCCTCCCACCATAGTATGATGTTGCCCAAGTTTGGGGTTCCATCCGAAATCAATAGGTGTGAGAAATTGGACAATTCAAGTTCAACGGCAGTTCGTTCCGAATTGGAGTGGTTGGTGTATTCCATATTTCTAGCGATTGGATTTCACTCAAAACTCACGAAATGACTACTCCCATCATATTATGATGTTGCACAAGTTTTGGTCGCGATCCGAAATCAATAGGTGTTCCGAATTGGACAATTCACTCAAAACTCACTAAATGACTCCTCCCACCATATTATGATGTCGCCCAAGTTTTGGTCGCGATCCGAAATCAATAGGTGTTCCAAATTGGACAATTCAAGTTCAACGGCAGTTCGTTCCTAATTGGAGTGGTTGGTGTATTCCATACTTCTAGCGATTGGATTTCACTCAAAACTCCCCAAATGACTCCTCCCACCATATTATGATGTTGCCCAAGTTTGGGGCTCGATCCGAACACAATAGGTGTGAGAAATTGGACAATTTAAGTTCAACGGCAGTTCGTTCCTAATTGGAGTGGTTGGTGTATTCCGTACTTCTAGCGATTGGATTTCACTCAAAACTCACCAAATGACTCCTTCCACCATATTATGATGTTGCACAAGTTTGGGGTTCCATACGAAATCAATAGGTGTGAGAAATTGGACAATTCAGGTTCAACGGCAGTTCGTTCCTAATTGGAGTGGTTGGTGTATTCCATACTTCTAGCGATTGGATATCACTCAAAACTCACTAAATGACTCCTCCCACCATATTATGATGTTGCCCAACTTTTGGTCGCGATCCGAAATCAATAGGTGTTCCGAATTGGACAATTCAAGTTCAACGGCAGTTCATTCCTAATTGGAGTGGTTGGTGTATTCCATACTTCTAGCGATTGGATTTCACTCAAAACTCACCAAATGACTCCTCCCACCATATTATGATGTTGCCCAAGTTTTGGGGTCGATCCGAACTCAATAGGTGTGAGAAATTGGACAATTTAAGTTCAATGGCAGTTCGTTCCTAATTGGAGTTGTTGGTGTATTCCGTACTTCTAGCGATTGGATTTCACTCAAAACTCACCAAATGACTCCTCCCACCGTATTATGATGTTCCCCAAGTTTTGGGCTCGATCCGAAATCAATAGGTTTGAGAAATTGGACAATTCAAGTTCAACTTCAGTTCGTTCCAAATTGGAGTGGTTGGTGTATTCCATACTTCTAGGGATTGGATTTCACTCAAAACTCACTGCATGACTCCTCCCACCATATTATGATGTTGCCCAAGTTTTGGTCTCGATCCGAAATCAATAGGTGTTCCAAATTGGACAATTCAAGTTCAACGGCAGTTCATTCCAAATTGGAGTGGTTGTTGTATTCCAGACTTCTAGTGATTGGATTTCCCTCAAAACTCACCAAATGACTCCTCCCACCATAATATGATGTTGCCCAAGTTTTACGCTCGATCCGAAATCAATAGGTGTTCCAAATTGGACAATTCAAGTTCAACGGCAGTTCATTCCTAATTGGAGTGGTTGTTGTATTCCAGACTTCTAGTGATTGGATTTCACTCAAAACTCACCAAATGACTCCTCCCACCATATTATGATGTTGCCCAAATTTTTGGCTCGATCCGAAATCAATAGGTGTTCCAAATTGGACAATTCAAGTTCAACGGCAGTTCGTTCCTAATTGGAGTGGTTGGTGTATTCCATACTTCTAGCGATTGGATTTCACTCAAAATTCACCAAATGACTCCTCCCACCATATTATGATGTTGCCCAAGTTTTGGGCTCGATCCGAAATCATTAGGTGTGAGAAATTGGACAATTCAAGTGCAACGGCAGTTCGTTCCTAATTGAAGTGTTTGGTGTATTCCACACTTGTAGCGATTGGATTTCACTCAAAACTCACCAAATGACTCCTCCCACCATATTATGATGTTGCCCAAGTTAGGGGCTCGATCCGAAATCAATAGGTGTGAGAAATTGGACAATTCAAGTTCAACGGCAGTTCGTTCCTAATTGGAGTGGTTGGTGTATTCCATACTTCTAGCGATTGGATTTCACTCAAAACTCACCAAATGACTCCTCCCAACAAATTATGATGTTGCCCAAGTTTTCGGCTCGATCTGAAATGAATAGGTGTTCCAAATTGGACAATTCAAGTTCAACGGCAGTTCGTTCCTAATTGGAGTGGTTGGTGTATTCCATACTTCTAGCGATTGGATTTCACTCAAAACTCACCAAATGACTCCTCCCACCATATTATGATGTTGCCCAAGTTTTGGGCTCGATCCGAAATCAATAGGTGTGAGAAATTGGACAATTCAAGTTCAACGGCAGTTCGTTCCTAATTGGAGTGGTTGGCGTATTCCATACTTCTAGCGATTGGATTTCACTCAAAACTCACTGCATGACTCCTCCCACCATATTATGATGTTGCCTAGGTTTTGGGCTCGATCCGAACTCAATAGGTGTGAGAAATTGGACAATTTAAGTTCAACGGCAGTTCGTTCCTAATTGGAGTGGTTGGTGTATAACATACTTCTAGCGATTGGATTTCACTCAAAACTCACTATATGACTCCTCCCACCATATTATGATGTTGCCCAAGTTTTGGGCTCGATCCGAAATCAATAGGTGTGAGAAATTGGACAATTCAAGTTCAACGGCAGTTCGTTCCTAATTGGAGTGGTTGGTGTATTCCATACTTCTAGCGATTGGTTTCACTCAAAACTCACCAAATGACTCCTCCCACCATATTATGATGTTGCCCAAGTTTTGGGCTCGATCCGTAATCAATACGTGTTCCAAATTGGACAATTCAAGTTCAACGGCAGTTCGTTCCTAATTGGAGTGGTTGGTGTATTCCATACTTCTCGCGATTGGATTTCACTTAAAACTCACCAAATGACTCCTCCCACCACATTATGATGTTGCCCAAGTCTTGGGCTTGATCCGAAATCAGTAGGTGTTCCAAATTGGACAATTCAAGGTCAACGGCAGTTCGTTCCTAATTGGAGTGGTTGGTGTATTACATACTTCTAGCGATTGGATTTCACTCAAAAATCACCAAGTGACTCCTCCCACCATATTATGATGTTGCCCAAGTTTTGGGCTCGATCCGAAATCAATAGGTGTGAGAAATTGGACAATTCAAGTTCAACGGTAGTTCGTTCCAAATTGGTGTGGTTGTTGTATTCCGTACTTCTAGCGATTGGATTTCACTAAAAACTCACAAAATGACTCCTCCCATCATATTATGATGTTGCACAAGTTTGGGGTTCCATACGAAATCAATAGGTGTGAGGAATTGGACAATTCAGGTTCAACGGCAGTTCGTTCCTAATTGGGTTGGTTGGTGTATTCCATACTTCTAGCGATTGGATTTCACTCAAAACTCACCAAATGACTCCTCCCACCATATTATGATGTTGCCCAAGTTTTGGGCTCGATCCGAAATCAATAGGTGTGAGAAATTGGACAATTCAAGTTCAACAGCAGTTCGTTCCTAATTGGAGTGGTTGGTGTATTCCATACTTCTCGCGATTGGATTTCACTCAAAACTCACTAAATGACTCCTCCCACCATATTATGATGTTGCCCAAGTTTTGGTCGCGATCCGAAAGCAATAGGTGTTCCAAATTGGACAATTCAAGTTCAACGGCAGTTCGTTCCTAATTGGAGTGGTTGGTGTATTCCATACTTCTAGCGATTGGATTTCACTCAAAACTCACCAAATGACTCCTCCCACCACATTATGATGTTGCCCAAGTTTTGGGCTCGATCCGAAATCAATAGGTGTTCCAAATTGGACAACTCAAGTTCAACGGCAGTTCGTTCCTAATTGGAGTGGTTGATGTATTCCATACTTCTAGCGATTGGATTTCACTCAAAATTCACCAAATGACTCCTCCCACCATATTATGATGTTGCCCAAGTTTTGGTCTCGATCCGAAATCAATAGGTGTTCCAAATTGGACAATTCAAGTTCAACGGCAGTTCGTTCCTAATTGGAGTGGTTGGTGTATTCCATACTTCTCGCGATTGGATTTCACTTAAAACTCACCAAATGACTCCTCCCACCACATTATGATGTTGCCCAAGTTTTGGGCTCGATCCGAAATCAATAGGTGTTCCAAATTGGACAATTCAAGTTCAACGGCAGTTCGTTCCTAATTGGAGTGGTTGGTGTATTCCATACTTCTAGCGATTGGATTTCACTCAAAATTCACCAAATGACTCCTCCCACCATATTATGATGTTGCCCAAGTTTTGGGCTCGATCCGAACTCATTAGGTGTGAGAAATTGGACAATTCAAGTGCAACGGCAGTTCGTTCCTAATTGAAGTGTTTGGTGTATTCCACACTTGTAGCGATTGGATTTCACTCAAAACTCACCAAATGACTCCTCCCACCATATTATGATGTTGCCCAAGTTAGGGGCTCGATCCGAAATCAATAGGTGTGAGAAATTGGACAATTCAAGTTCAACGGCAGTTCGTTCCTAATTGGAGTGGTTGGTGTATTCCATACTTCTAGCGATTGGATTTCACTCAAAACTCACCAAATGACTCCTCCCACCATATTATGATGTTGCCCAAGATTTGGTCTCGATCCGAAATCAATAGGTGTTTCAAATTGGATAATTCAAGTTCAACGGTAGTTCGTTCGTAATTGGAGTGGTTGGTGTATTCCATACTTCTAGCGATTGGATTTCACTCAAAACTCACCAAATGACTCCTCCCACCACATTATGATGTTGCCCAAGTTTTGGGCTCGATCCGAAATCAATAGGTGTGAGAAATTGGACAATTCCAGTTCAACGGCAGTTCGTTCCTAATTGGAGTGGTTGGTGTATTCCATACTTCTAGCGATTGGATTTCACTCAAAACTCACCAAATGACTCCTCCCAACAAATTATGATGTTGCCCAAGTTTTCGGCTCGATCTGAAATGAATAGGTGTTCCAAATTGGACAATTCAAGTTCAACGGCAGTTCGTTCCTAATTGGAGTGGTTGGTGTATTCCATACTTCTAGCGATTGGATTTCACTCAAAACTCACCAAATGACTCCTCCCACCATATTATGATGTTGCCCAAGTTTTGGGCTCGATCCGAAATCAATAGGTGTGAGAAATTGGACAATTCAAGTTCAACGGCAGTTCGTTCCTAATTGGAGTGGTTGGCGTATTCCATACTTCTAGCGATTGGATTTCACTCAAAACTCACTGCATGACTCCTCCCACCATATTATGATGTTGCCTAGGTTTTGGGCTCGATACGAACTCAATAGGTGTGAGAAATTGGACAATTTAAGTTCAACGGCAGTTCGTTCCTAATTGGAGTGGTTGGTGTATAACATACTTCTAGCGATTGGATTTCACTCAAAACTCACTATATGACTCCTCCCACCATATTATGATGTTGCCCAAGTTTTGGGCTCGATCCGAAATCAATAGGTGTGAGAAATTGGACAATTCAAGTTCAACGGCAGTTCGTTCCTAATTGGAGTGGTTGGTGTATTCCATACTTCTAGCGATTGGTTTCACTCAAAACTCACCAAATGACTCCTCCCACCATATTATGATGTTGCCCAAGTTTTGGGCTCGATCCGTAATCAATACGTGTTCCAAATTGGACAATTCAAGTTCAACGGCAGTTCGTTCCTAATTGGAGTGGTTGGTGTATTCCATACTTCTCGCGATTGGATTTCACTTAAAACTCACCAAATGACTCCTCCCACCACATTATGATGTTGCCCAAGTCTTGGGCTTGATCCGAAATCAGTAGGTGTTCCAAATTGGACAATTCAAGTTCAACGGCAGTTCGTTCCTAATTGGAGTGGTTGGTGTATTACATACTTCTAGCGATTGGATTTCACTCAAAAATCACCAAGTGACTCCTCCCACCATATTATGATGTTGCCCAAGTTTTGGGCTCGATCCGAAATCAATAGGTGTGAGAAATTGGACAATTCAAGTTCAACGGTAGTTCGTTCCAAATTGGAGTGGTTGGTGTATTCCGTACTTCTAGCGATTGGATTTCACTAAAAACTCACAAAATGACTCCTCCCATCATATTATGATGTTGCACAAGTTTGGGGTTCCATACGAAATCAATAGGTGTGAGGAATTGGACAATTCAGGTTCAACGGCAGTTCGTTCCTAATTGGGTTGGTTGGTGTATTCCATACTTCTAGCGATTGGATTTCACTCAAAACTCACCAAATGACTCCTCCCACCATATTATGATGTTGCCCAAGTTTTGGTCTCGATCCGAAATCAATAGGTGTTCCAAATTGGACAATTCAAGTTCAACGGCAGTTCGTTCCTAATTGGTGTGGTTGGTGTATTCCATACTTCTAGCGATTGGATTTCACTCAAAACTCACCAAATGACTCCCCCCACCATATTATGACGTTGCCCAAGTTTTGGGCTCGATCCGAAATCAATAGGTGTTCCAAATTGGACAATTCAAGTTCAATGGCATTTCGTTCCTAATTGGAGTGGTTGGTGTATTCCATACTTCTAGCGATTGGATTTCACTCAAAACTCACCAAATGACTCCTCCCACCATATTATGATGTTGCCCAAGTTTTGGGCTCGATCCGAAATCAATAGGTGTGAGAAATTGAACAATTCAAGTTCAACGGCAGTTCGTTCCTAGTTGTAGTGGTTGGTGTATTCCATACTTCTAGCGATTGGATTTCACTCAAAACTCACGAAATGACTCCTCCCATCATATTATGATGTTGCACAAGTTTCGGGTTCCATACGAAATCAATAGGTGTGAGAAATTGAACAATTCAAGTTCAACGGCAGTTCCTTCCTAATTGGAGTTGTTGGTGTATTCCATGCTTCTAGCAATTGGATTTCACTCAAAACTCACCAAATGACTCCTCCCACCATATTATGATGTTGCCCAAGTTTTGGGCTCGATCCGAAATCAATAGGTGTTCCAAATTGGACAATTCAAGTTCAACGGCAGTTCGTTCCTAATTGGAGTGGTTGGTGTATTCCATACTTCTCGCGATTGGATTTCACTTCAAACTCACCAAATGACTCCTCCCACCACATTATGATGTTGCCCAAGTTTTGGGCTCGATCCGAAATCAATAGGTGTTCCAAATTGGACAATTCAAGTTCAACGGCAGTTCGTTCCTAATTGGAGTGGTTGGTGTATTACATACTTCTAGCGATTGGATTTCACTCAAAACTCACGAAATGACTCTTCCCACCATATTATGATGTTGCCCAAGTTTTGGTCTCGATCCGAAATCAATAGGTGTTTCAAATTGGACAATTCAAGTTCAACGGCAGTTCGTTCCTAATTGGAGTGGTTGGTGTATTCCATACTTCTAGCGATTGGATTTCACTCAAAACTCACGAAATGACTCCTCCCATCATATTATGATGTTGCACAAGTTTGGGGTTCCATACGAAAATCAATAGGTGTGAGGAATTGGACAATTAAGGTTCAACTGCAGTTCGTTCCTAATTGGAGTGGTTGGTGTATTCCATACTTCTAGCGATTGGATTTCCCTCAAAACTCACTAAATGACTCCTCCCATCATATTATGATGTTGCACAAGTTTGGGGTTCCATACGAAATCAATAGGTGTTCCAAATTGGACAATTCAGGTTCAACGGCAGTTCGTTCCTAATTGGAGTGGTTGGTGTATTCCATACTTCTAGCGATTGGATTTCACTCAAAACTAAACAAATGACTCCTCCCACCATATTATGATGTTGCCCAAGTTTTGGGCTCGATCCGAAATCAATAGGTGTGAGAAATTGGACAATTCAAGTTCAACGGCAGTTCGTTCCTAATTGGAGTGGTTGGTGTATTCCATTCTTCTAGCGATTGGATTTCACTCAAAACTCACCAAATGACTCCTCCCACCATATTATGATGTTGCCCAAGTTTTCGGCTCGATCCGAAATCAACAGGTGTGAGGAATTGGACAATTAAGGTTCAACGGCAGTTCGTTCCTAATTGGTGTGGTTGGTGTATTCCATACTTCTAGCGATTGGATTTCACTCAAAACTCACCAAATGACTCCTCCCACCATATTATGATGTTGCCCAAGTTTTGGGCTCGATCCGAAATCAATAGATGTGAGAAATTGAACAATTCAAGTTCAACGGCAGTTCGTTCCTAATTGGAGTTGTTGGTGTATTCCATACTTCTAGCGATTGTATTTCACTCAAAACTCACCAATTGACTCCTCCCACCATATTACGATGTTGCCCATGTGTTGGGCTCGATCCGAAATCAATAGGTGTTCCAAATTGGACAATTCAAGTTCTACGGCAGTTCGTTCCTAATTGGAGTGGTTGGTGTATTCCATACTTCTCGCGATTGGATTTCACTTAAAACTCACCAAATGACTCCTCCCACCACATTATGATGTTGCCCAAGTTTTGGGCTCGATCCGAAATCAATAGGTGTTCCAAATTGGACAATTCAAGTTCAACGGCACTTCGTTCCTAATTGGAGTGGTTGGTGTATTACATACTTCTAGCGATTGGATTTCACTCAAAACTCACCAAATGACTCCTCCCACCATATTATTATGTTGCCCAAGTTTTGGGCTCGATCCGAAATCAATAGGTGTGAGAAATTGGACAATTCAAGTTCAACGGCAGTTCGTTCCTAATTGGAGTGGTTGGTGTATTCCATACTTCTAGCGATTGGATTTCACTCAAAACTCACCAAATGACTCCTCCCACCATATTATGATGTTGCCCAAGTTTTCAGCTCGATCCGAAATCAACAGGTGTGAGAAATTGGACAATTTAAGTTCAACGGTAGTTCGTTCCTAATTGTAGTGGTTGGTGTATTCCATACTTCTAGCGATTGGATTTCAATCAAAACTCACCAAATGACTCCTCCCACCATATTATGATGTTGCCCAAGTTAGAGGCTCGATCCGAAATCAATAGGTGTGAGAAATTGGACAATTCAAGTTCAACGGCAGTTCGTTCCTAATTGGAGTGGTTGGTGTATTCCATACTTCTAGCGATTGGATTTCACTCAAAACTCACCAAATGACTCCTCCCACCATATTATGATGTTGCCCAAGTTAGGGGCTCGATCCGAAATCAATAGGTGTGAGAAATTGGACAATTCAAGTTCAACGGCAGTTCGTTCCTAATTGGAGTGGTTGGTGTATTCCATACTTCTAGCGATTGGATTTCACTCAAAACTCACCAAATGACTCCTCCCACCATATTATGATGTTGCCCAAGTTAGGGGCTCGATACGAAATCAATAGGTGTGAGAAATTGGACAATTCAAGTTCAACGGCAGTTCGTTCCTAATTGGAGTGGTTGGTGTATTCCACACTTCTAGCGATTGGATTTCACTCAAAACTCACGAAATGACTTCTCCCATCATATTATGATGTTGCACAAGTTTGGGGTTCCATACGCAATCAATAGGTGTTCCAAATTGGACAATTCAGGTTCAACGGCAGTTCGTTCCTAATTGGAGTGGTTGGTGTATTCCATACTTCTAGCGATTGGATTTCACTCAAAATTCACGAAATGACTCCTCCCATCATATTATGATGTTGCACAAGTTTGGGGTTCCATACGCAATCAATAGGTGTTCCCAATTGGACAATTCAGGTTCAACGGCAGTTCGTTCCTAATTGGAGTGGTTGGTGTATTCCATACTTCTAGGGATTGGATTTCACTCAAAACTAAACAAATGACTCCTCCCACCATATTATGATGTTGCCCAAGTTTTGGGCTCGATCCGAAATCAATAGGTGTGAGAAATTGGACAATTCAAGTGCAACGGCAGTTCGTTCCTAATTGGAGTGGTTGGTGTATTCCATACTTCTAGCGATTGGATTTCACTCAAAACTCACCAAATGACTCCTCCCACCATATTATGATGTTGCCGAAGTTAGGGGCTCGATCCGAAATCAGTAGGTGAGAAATTAGACAATTCAAGTTCAACGGCAGTTCGTTCCTAATTGGAATGGTTGGTGTATTCCACACTTCTAACGATTGGATTTCACTCAAAACTCACCGAATGACTCCTCCCAACATATTATGATGTTGCCCAAGTTTTGGGCTCGATACGAAATCAATAGGTGTGAGAAATTGAACAATTCAAGTTCAACGGCAGTTCGTTCCTAACTGGAGTGGTTGGTGTATTCCTTACTTCTAGCGATTGGATTTCACTCAAAACTCACCAAATGACTCCTCCCATCATATTATGATGTTGCCCAAGTTTTGGGCTCGATCCGAAATCAATAGGTGTTCCAAATTGGACAATTCAAGTTCAATGGCAGTTCGTTCCTAATTGGAGTGGTTGGTGTATTCCATACTTCTCGCGATTGGATTTCACTTAAAACTCACCAAATGACTCCTACCACCATATTATGGTGTTGCCCAAGTTTTGGGCTTGATCCGAAATCAATAGGTGTGAGAAATTGAACAATTCAAGTTCAACGGCAGTTCGTTCCTAATGGGAGTGGTTAGTGTATTCCATACTTCTAGCGATTGGATTTCACTCAAAACTCACCAAATGACTCCTCCCACCATATTATGATGTTGCCCAAGTTTGGGGCCCGATCCGAAATCAATAGGTGTGAGAAATTGGACAATTCAAGTTCAACGGCAGTTCGTTCCTAATTGGAGTGGTTGGTGTATTCCATACTCCTAGCGATTGGATTTCACTCAAAACTCACCAAATGACTCCTCCCACCATATTATGATGTTGCCCAAGTTAGGGGCCCGATACGAAATCAATAGGTGCGAGAAATTGGACAATTCAAGTTCAACGGCAGTTCATTCCTAATTGGTGTGGTTGGTGTATTCCATACTTCTAGCGATTGGATTTCACTCAAAACTCACCAAATGACTCCTCCCACCATATTATGATGTTGTCCAAGTTAGGGGCCAGATACGAAATCAATAGGTGTGAGAAATTGGACAATTCAAGTTCAACGGCAGTTCGTTCCTAATTGGAGTGGTTGGTGTATTCCATACGTCAAGCGATTGGATTTCGCTCAAAACTCACCAAATGACTCCGCCCACCATATTATGATGTTGCCCAAGTTTTGGGCTCGATCTGAAATCAATAATTGTGAGAAATTGGACAATTCAAGTTCAACGGCAGTTCGTTCCTAATTGGGATGGTTGGTATATTCCATACTTCTACCGATTGGATTTCACTAAAACCTCACCAAATGACTACTCCCACTATATTATGATGTTGCCCAAGTTTGGGGCTCAATCCGAAATCAATAGGTGTTCCAAATTGGACAATTCAAGTTCAACGGCAGTTCGTTCCTAATTGGAGTGGTTGGTGTATTCCATACTTCTAGCGATTGGATTTCACTCAAAACTCACCAAATGACTCCTCCCACCATATTATGATGTTGCCCAAGTTAGGGGTTCGATACGAAATCAATAGGTGTGAGAAATTGGACAATTCAAGTTCAACGGCAGTTCGTTCCTAATTGGAGTGGTTGGTGTATTCCATTCTTCTAGCGATTGGATTTCACTCAAAACTCACCAAATGACTCCTCCCACCATATTATGATGTTGCCCAAGTTTTCGGCTCGATCCGAAATCAATAGGTGTGAGAAATTGAACAATTCAAGTTCAACGGCAGTTCGTTCCTAATTGTAGTGGTTGGTGTATTCCATACTTCTAGCGATTGGATTTCACTCAAAACTCACCAAATGACTCTTCCCACCATATTATGATGTTGCCCAAGTTTTGGGCTCGATCCGAAATCAATAGGTGTGAGAAATTGGACAATTCAAGTTCAACGGCAGTTCGTTCCTAATTGGAGTGGTGGGTCAATTCCATACTTCTAGCGATTGGATTTCACTCAAAACTCACCAAATGACTCCTCCCAACATATTATGTTGTTGCCCAAGTTTTGGGCCCGATCCGAAATCAATAGGTGTGAGAAATTGGACAATTAAAGTTCAACGGCAGTTCGTTCCTAATTGGAGTGGTTGGTGTATTCCATACTTCTAGCGATTGGATTTCACTCAAAACTCACCAAATGCCTCCTCCCACCATATTATGATGTTGCACAAGTTTGGGGTTCGATCCGAAATCAATAGGTGTGAGAAATTGCACAATTCAAGTTCAATGGCAGTTCGTTCCTAATGGGAGTGGTTAGTGTATTCCATACTTCTAGCGATTGGATTTCACTCAAAACTCACCAAATGACTCCTCCCACCATATTATGATGTTGCCCAAGTTTGGGGCCCGATCCGAAATCAATAGGTGTGAGAAATTGGACAATTCAAGTTCAACGGCAGTTCGTTCCTAATTGGAGTGGTTGGTGTATTCCATACTTCTAGCGATTGGATTTCACTCAAAACTTACCAAATGACTCCTCCCACCATATTATGATGTTGCCCAAGTTTTGGGCTCGATCCGAACTCAATAGGTGTGAGAAATTGGATAATTTAAGTTCAACGGCAGTTCGTTCCTAATTGGAAGGGTTGGTGTATTCCACACTTCTAGCGATTGGATTTCACTCAAAACTCACCAAATGACTCCTCCCACCATATTATGATGTTGCACAAGTTTGGGGTTCCATCCGATATCAATAGGTGTGAGAAATTGGACAATTCAAGTTCAACGGCAGTTCTTCCTAATTGGAGTGGTTGGTGTATTCCATACTTCTAGCGATTGGATTTCACTCAAAAATCACCAAATGACTTCTCCCACCATATTATGATGTTGCCCAAGTTTTGGGCTCGATCCGAAATCAATAGGTGTTCCAAATTTGACAATTCAAGTTCAATTGAAGTTCGTTCCTAATTGGAGTGGTTGGTGTATTCCGTACTTCTAGCGATTGGATTTCACTCAAAACTCACCAAATGACTCATCCCACTGTATTATGATGTTGCACAAGTTTTGGGCTCGATCTGAAAT
This sequence comes from Prunus avium, assembly GCF_965620075.1. Taxonomy (NCBI): domain Eukaryota; kingdom Viridiplantae; phylum Streptophyta; class Magnoliopsida; order Rosales; family Rosaceae; genus Prunus; species Prunus avium. The sequence continues at coordinate 17,231,269 of NC_142291.1, read as the reverse complement.
CAAAAGGTGTGAGAAATTGGTCAATTCAATTTCAACGATAGTTTGTTCCTAATTGGAGTGGTTGGTGTATTCCATACTTCTAGCGATCGGATTTCACTCAAAACGCACCAAATGACTCCTCCCACCATATTATGATGTTGCCCAAGTTTTGGGCTCGATCCTTAATCAATAGGTGTGAGAAATTGGACAATTAAAGTTCAACGGCAGTTCGTTCCTAATTGGAGTGGTTGGTGTATTCCACACTTCTAGTGATTGGATTTCACTCAAAACTCACCAAATGACTTCTCCCACCATATTATGATGTTTCCCAAGTTTTGGGCTCGATCCGAACTCAATAGGTGTGAGAAATTGGACAATTCAATTTCAACGGCAGTTCGTTCCTAATTGGATTTGTTGGTTTATTCCACACTAGTAGCGATTGGATTTCACTCAAAACTCACCAAATGACTCCTCCCACCACATTATGATTTTGCCCAAGTTTTGGGCTCGATCCGAAATCTATAGGTGTTCCAAATTGGACAATTCAAGTTGAACGGCAGTTCGTTCCTAATTGGAGTGGTTGGTGTATTCCATACTTTTACCGACTGGATTTCACTCAAAACACACCAAATGACTCCTCCCACCATATTATGATGTTGCCCAAGTTTGGGGCTCGATCACAAATCAATAGGTGTGAGAAATTGGACAATTCAAGTTCAACGGCAGTACGTTACTAATTGGAGTGGTTGGTATATTCCAAACTTCTACCGACTGGATTTCATTCAAAAATCACGAAATGACTCCTCCCACCATATTATGATGTTGCCCAAGTTTTGGGCTCGATCCGAAATCAATAGGTGTGAGAAATTGGACAATTCAAGTTCAACGGCAATTCGTTCCTAATTGGAGTGGTTGGTGTATGCCGTACTTCTACCGACTGGATTTCACTCAAAACTCACGAAATGACTCCTCCCACCGTATTATGATGTTGCATAAGTTTTGGGCTCGATTCGAAATCAATAGGTGTTCCAAATTGGACAATTAAAGTTCAACGGCAGTTCGTTCCTAATTAGAGTGGTTGGTGTATTCCATACTTCTAGCGATTGGATTTCACTCAAAACTCACCAAATGACTCCTCCCACCATATTATGATGTTGCCCAAGTTATGGGCTCGATCCTTAATCAATAGGTGTGAGAAATTGGACAATTAGAGTTCAACGGCAGTTCGTTCCTAATGGGAGTGGTTAGTGTATTCCATACTTCTAGCGATTGGATTTCACTCAAAACTCACCAAATGACTCCTCCCACCATATTATGATGTTGCCCAAGTTTGGGGCCCGATCCGAAATCAATAGGTGTGAGAATTTGGACAATTCAAGTTCAACGGCAGTTCGTTCCTAATTGGAGTGGTTGGTGTATTCCATACTTCTAGCGATTGGATTTCACTCAAAACTTACCAAATGACTCCTCCCACCATATTATGATGTTGCCCAAGTTTTGGGCTCGATCCGCACTCAATAGGTGTGAGAAATTGGACAATTTAAGTTCAACGGCAGTTCGTTCCTAATTGGAAGGGTTGGTGTATTCCATACTTCTAGCGATTGGATTTCACTCAAAACTCACCAAATGACTCCTCCCACCATATTATGATGTTGCACAAGTTTGGGGTTCCATCCGAAATCAATAGGTGTGAGAAATTGGACAATTCAAGTTCAACGGCAGTTCGTTCCTAATGGGAGTGGTTAGTGTATTCCACACTTCTAGCGATTGGATTTCACTCAAAACTCACCAAATGACTCCTCCCACCATATTATGATGTTGCACAAGTTTGGGGTTCCATCCGAAATCAATAGGTGTGAGAAATTGGACAATTCAAGTTCAACGGCAGTTCGTTCCTAATTGGAGTAGTTGGTGTATTCCATACTTCTAGCGATTGGATTTCACTCAAAAATCACCAAATGACTTCTCCCACCATATTATGATGTTGCCCAAGTTTTGGGCTCGATCCGAAATCAATAGGTGTTCCAAATTTGACAATTCAAGTTCAACGGCAGTTCGTTCCTAATTGGAGTGGTTGGTGTATTCCGTACTTCTAGCGATTGGATTTCACTCAAAACTCACCAAATGACTCATCCCACTGTATTATGATGTTGCACAAGTTTTGGGCTCGATCTGAAATCAAAAGGTGTGAGAAATTGGTCAATTCAATTTCAACGATAGTTTGTTCCTAATTGGAGTGGTTGGTGTATTCCATACTTCTAGCGATCGGATTTCACTCAAAACGCACCAAATGACTCCTCCCACCATATTGTGATGCTGTCCAAGTTTTGGGCTCGATCCGAAATCAATAGGTGTTCCAAATTGGACAGTTCAAGTTCAACGGCAGTTCGTTCCTAATTGGACTGGTTGGTGTATTCCACACTTCTAGCGATTGGATATCACTCAAAACTCACCAAATGACTCCTCCCACCATATTATGATGTTGCCCAAGTTTGGGGCTCGATCCGAAGTCAATAGGTGTGAGAAATTGGACAATTCAAGTTCAACGGCAGTTCGTTCCTAATTGGAGTGGTTGGTGTATTCCATACTTCTAGCGATTGGATTTCACTCAAAACTCACCAAACGACTCCTCCCACCATAATATGATGTTGCACAAGTTTGGGGTTCGATCCGAAATCAATAGGTGTGAGAAATTGGACAATTCAAGTTCAACGGCAGTTCGTTCCTAATGGGAGTGGTTGGTGTATTCCATACTTCTAGCGATTGGATTTCACTCAAAACTCACCACTCCTTCCACCAAATTATGTTGTTGCCCAAGTTTTGGGCTCGATCCGAAATCAATAGGTGTGAGAAATTGGACAATTCAAGTTCAACGGCAGTTCGTTCCTCATTGGAGTGGTTGGTGTATTCCATTCTTCTAGCGATTGGATTTCACTCAAAACTCACCAAATGACTCCTCCCACCATATTATGATGTTGCCCAAGGTTTGGGCTCGATCCGAAATCAATAGGTGTGAGAAATTGGAGAATTCAAGTTCAACGGCAGTTCGTTCCTAATTGGAGTAGTTGGTGTATCCCCTACTTCTAGCGATTGGATTTCACTCAAAACTCTCCAAATGACTCCTCCCACCATATTATGATGTTGCCCAAGGTTTGGGCTCGATCCGAAATCAATAGGTGTGAGAAATTGGAGAATTCAAGTTCAACGGCAGTTCGTTCCTAATTGGAGTAGTTGGTGTATCCCCTACTTCTAGCGATTGGATTTCACTCAAAACTCACCAAATGACTCCTCCCACCATATTATGATGTTGCCCAAGTTTTGGGCTCGATCCGAAATCAATAGGTGTTCCAAATTGGGCAATTCAAGTTCAACGGCAGTTTGTTCCTAATTGGAGTGGTTGGTGTATTCCATACTTCTAGCGATTAGATTTCACTCAAAACTCACCAAATGACTCCTCCCACCATATTGTGATGTTGCCCAAGTTTTGGGTTAGATCCGAAATCAATAGGTGTTCCAAATTGGACAATTCAAGTTCAACGGCAGTTCGTTCCCAATTGGAGTGGTTGGTGTATTCCATACTTCTAGCGATTGGATTTCACTCAAAACTCTCCAAATGACTCCTCCCACCATATTATGTTGTTTCCCAAGTTTTGGGCTCGATCCGAAATCAGTAGTTGTTACAAATTGGACAATTCAAGTTCAACGGCAGTTCGTTCCTAATTGGAAGGGTTGGTGTATTCCATACTTCTAGCGATTGGATTTCACTCAAAACTCACCAAATGACTCCTCCCACCATATTATGTTGTTGCCCAAGTTTTGGGCTCGATCCGAAATCAATAGGTGTGAGATATTGGACAATTCAAGTTCAACGGCAGTTCGTTCCTAATTGGAGTGGTTGGTGTATTCCATACTTCTAGCGATTGGATTTCACTCAAAACTCACCAAACGACTCCTCCCACCATAATATGATGTTGCACAAGTTTGGGGTTCGATCCGAAATCAATAGGTGTGAGAAATTGGACAATTCAAGTTCAACGGCAGTTCGTTCCTAATGGGAGTGGTTGGTGTATTCCATACTTCTAGCGATTGGATTTCACTCAAAACTCACCACTCCTTCCACCAAATTATGTTGTTGCCCAAGTTTTGGGCTCGATCCGAAATCAATAGGTGGGAGAAATTGGACAATTCAAGTTCAACGGCAGTTCGTTCCTCATTGGAGTGGTTGGTGTATTCCATTCTTCTAGTGATTGGATTTCACTCAAAACTCACCAAATGACTCCTCCCACCATATTATGATGTTGCCCAAGGTTTGGGCTCGATCCGAAATCAATAGGTGTGAGAAATTGGAGAATTCAAGTTCAACGGCAGTTCGTTCCTAATTGGAGTAGTTGGTGTATCCCCTACTTCTAGCGATTGGATTTCACTCAAAACTCTCCAAATGACTCCTCCCACCATATTATGATGTTGCCCAAGGTTTGGGCTCGATCCGAAATCAATAGGTGTGAGAAATTGGAGAATTCAAGTTCAACGGCAGTTCGTTCCTAATTGGAGTAGTTGGTGTATCCCCTACTTCTAGCGATTGGATTTCACTCAAAACTCACCAAATGACTCCTCAAACCATATTATGATGTTGCCCAAGTTTTGGGCTCGATCCGAAATCCATAGGTGTGAGAAATTGGACAATTCAAGTTCAACGGCAGTTCGTTCCTAATTGGAGTGGTTCGTGTATTCCATACTTCTAGCGATTGGATTTCACTCAAAACTCACCAAATGACTCCTCCCACCATATTATGATATTGCCCAAGTTTTGGGCTCGATCCGAAATCAATAGGTGTTCCAAATTGGACAATTCAAGTTCAACGGTAGTTCGTTCCTAATTGGAGTGGTTGGTGTATTCCATACTTCTAGCGATTGGATTTCACTCAAAACTCACCAAATGACTCCTCCCACCATATTATGATGTTGCACAAGTTTGGGGTTCGATCCGAAATCAATAGGTGTGAGAAATTGCACAATTCAAGTTCAACGGCAGTTCGTTCCTAATTGGAGTGGTTGGTGTATTCCATACTTCTACCAACTGGATTTCACTCAAAACTCAACAAATGACCCCTCCCACCATATTATGATGTTGCCCAAGTTTTGGGCTCGATCCGAAATGAATAGGTGTGAGAAACTGCACAATTCAAGTTCAACGGCAGTTCGTTCCTAACGGGAGTGGTTGGTGTATTCCATACTTCTAGCGATTGGATTTCACTCAAAACTCACCAAATGACTCCTCCCACCATATTATGATGTTGCCCAAGTTTTGGGCTCGATCCGAAATCAATAGGTGTTCCAAATTGGACAATTCAAGTTCAACGGCAGTTCGTTCCTAATTGGAGTGGTTTGTGTATTCCATACTTCTAGCGTTTGGATTTCACTCAAAACTCACCAAATGACTCCTCCCACCATATTATCGTGTTGCCCAAGTTTTGGTCTCGATCCGATATCAATAGGTCTTCCAAATTGGACAATCCAAATTCAACGGCAATTCATTCCTAATTGGAGTGGTTGGTGTATTCCATACTTCTAGCGATTGGATTTCACCCAAAACTCACCAAATGACTCCTCCCACCATATTATGATGTTGCCCAAGTTTTGGGCCCGATCCGAAGTCAATAGGTCTTCCAAATTGGACAATCCAAATTCAACGGCAGTTCATTCCTAATTGGAGTGGTTGGTGTATTCCATACTTCTAGCGATTGGATTTCACCCAAAACTCACCAAATGACTCCTCCCACCATATTATGATGTTGCCCAAGTTTTGGGCTCGATCCGAAGTCAATGGGTGTGAGAAATTGGACAATTCAAGTTCAACGGCAGTTCGTTCCTAATTGGAGGGGTTGGTTTATTCCATACTTCTAGCGATTGGATTTCACTCAAAACTCACCAAATGACTCCTCCAACCATATTATGATGTTGCACAAGTTTGGGGTTCGATCCGAAATCAATAGGTGTGAGAAATTGCACAATTCAAGTTCAACGGCAGTTCGTTCCTAATCGGAGTGGTTGGTGTATTCCATACTTCTACCTACTGGATTTCACTCAAAACTCACCAAATGACTCCTCCCACCATATTATGATGTTGCCCAAGTTTTGGGCTCGATCCGAAATCAATAGGTGTACCAAATTGGACAATTCAAGTTCAACGGCATTTCGTTCCTAATTGGAGAGGTTGGTGTATTCCATACCTCTAGCGATTGGATTTCCCTCAAAACTCACCAAATGAGTCCTCCCACCATATTATTATGTTGCCCAAGTTTTGGGCTCGATCCGAAATCAATAGGTGTGAGAAATTGGACAATTCAAGTTCAATGGCAGTTCGTTCCTAATTGGAGTGGTTGGTGTATTCCATACTTCTAGCTATTGGATTTCACTCAAAACTCACCAAACGACTCCTCCCACCATATTATGATGTTGCCCAAGTTTTGGGTTCGATCCGAAATCAATAGGTGTGAGAAATTGGACAATTCAAGTTCAACGGCAGTTCGTTCCTAATTGTAGTGGTTGGTGTATTCCATACTTCTAGCGATTGGATTTCACTCAAAACTCACCAAATGACTCCTCACACCATATTATGATGTTGCCCAAGTTTTGAGCTCAATCCGAAATCAATAGGTGTGAGAAATTGGACAATTCAAGTTCAACGGCAGTTCGTTCCTAATGGGAGTGGTTGGTGTATTCCATACCTCTAGCGATTGGATTTCCCTCAAAACTCACCAAATGAGTCCTCCCACCATATTATGATGTTACCCAAGTTTTGGGCTCGATCCAAAATCAATAGGTGTGAGAAATTGGACAATTCAATTTCAACGGCAGTTCGTTCCTACTTGGAGTGGTTGGTGTATTCCATACTTCAAGCGATTGGATTTCACTCAAAACTCACCCAATGACTCCTCCCACCATATTATGATGTTACCCAAGTTTTGGGCTCAATCCGAAATCAATAGGTGTTCCAAATTGGACAATTCAAGTTCAACGGCAGTTCGTTCCTAATTGGAGTGGTTGGTGTATTCCATACTTCTAGCTGTTGGATTTCACTCAAAACTCACCAAATGACTCCTCCCAACATATTACGGTGTTGCACAAGTTTGGGGTTCGATCCGAAATCAATAGGTGTGAGAAATTGCACAATTCAAGTTCAATGGCAGTTCGTTCCTAATGGGAGTGGTTAGTGTATTCCATACTTCTAGCGATTGGATTTCACTCAAAACTCACCAAATGACTCCTCCCACCATATTATCATGTTGCCCAAGTTTTGGGCTCGATCCGAAATCAATAGGTCTTCCAAATTGGACAATTCAAGTTCAACGGCAGTTCGTTCCTAATTGGAGTGGTTTGTGTATTCCATACTTCTAGCGATTGGATTTCACTCAAAACTCACCAAATGACTCCTCCCACCATATTATGATGTTGCCCAAGTTTTGGGCTCGATCCGAAATCAATAGGCGTTCGAAATTGGACAATTCAAGTTCAACGGCAGTTCGTTCCTAATTGGAGTGGTTGGTGTATTCCATACTTCTAGCGATTGGATGTCACTCAAAACTCACCAAACGACTCCTCCCACCATATTATGATGTTGCCCAAGTTTTGGGCTCGATCCGAAATCAATAGGTTTGAGAAATTGGACAATACAATTTCAGCGCCAGTTCGTTCCTAATTGGGGTGGTTGGTGTATTCCATACTTCTAGCTATTGGATTTCACTCAAAACTCACCAAATGACTCCTCCCACCATATTATGATGTTGCCCAAGTTTTGGGCTCGATCCGAAGTCAATAGGTGTGAGAAATTGGACAATTCAAGTTCAACGGCAGTTCGCTCCTAATTGGAGTGGTTGGTGTATTCCATACTTCTAGCGATTGGATTTCACTCAAAACTCACACAATGACTCCTCCAACCATATTATGATGTTGCCCAAGTTTTGGGCTCGATTCGAAATCAATAGGTGTGAGAAATTGGACAATTCAAGTTCGACGGCAGTTCGTTCCTAATTGGTGTGGTTGGTGTGGCGATTGGATTTCACTCAAAACTCACCAAACGACTCCTCCCACCATATTATGATGTTGCCCATGTTTTGGGCTCGATCCGAAATCAGTAGGTGTTCCAAATTGGACAATTCAAGCTCAACGGCAATTCGTTCCTTATTGGAGTGGTTGGTGTATTCCATACTTCTAGCGATTGGATTTCACTCAAAACTCACCAAATGACTCCTCACACCATATTATGATGTTGCCCAAGTTTTGGGCTCGATCCGAAATTAATAGGTGTTCGAAATTGGACAATTCAAGTTCAACGGCAGTTCGTTCCTAATTGGAGTGGTTGGTGTATTCCATACTTCCAGCGATAGGATTTCACTCAAAACTCACCAAAGGACTCCACCCACCATGTTATGATGTTGCGCAATTTTTGGGCTCGATCCGAACTCAATAGGTGTTCGAAATTGGACAATACAAGTTCAACGGCGGTTCGTTCCTACTTGGAGTGGTTGGTGTATTCCATACTTCTAGCGATTGGATTTCACTCAAAACTCACCAATGACTCCTCCCACCATATTATGATGTTGCCCAAGTTTTGGGCTCGATCCGAAATCAATAGGTGTGAGAAATTGGAGAATACAAGTTCAACGGCAGTTCGTTCCTAATGGGAGTGGTTGGTGTATTCCATACTTCTAGCGATTGGATTTCACTCAAAACTCACCAAATGACTCCTCCCACCGTATTCTGATGTTGCACAACTTTTGGGCTCGATCCAAAATCAATAGGTGTTCCAAATTGGACAATTCAATTTCAACGGCAATTCGTTCCTACTTGCAGTGGTTGGTGTATTCCATACTTCTAGCGATTGGATTTCACACAAAACTCACCAATGACTCCTCCCACCATATTATGATGTTGCCCAAGTTTTGGGCTCGATCCGAACTGAATAGGTGTTCCAAAATGGACAATTCAAGTTCAACGGCAGTTCGTTCCTCATTGGAGTGGTTGGTGTATTCCATACTTCTAGCGATTGGATTTCACTCAAAACCCACCAAATGACTCCTCCCACCATATTATGATGTTGCCCAAGTTTTGGGCTCGATCCGAAATCAATAGGTGTTAGAAATTGGACAATTCAAGTTCAACGACAGTTCGTTCCTAAGTGGAGTTGTTGCTGTATTCCATACTTCTAGCGATTGGATTTCACTCAAAACTCACCAAATGACTCCTCCCACCAGATTATGATGTTGCCAAAAGTTTTGGGCTCGATCCGAAATCAATAGTTGTGAGAATTTGGACAATTCAAGTTCAACGACAATTCGTTCCTAATGGGAGTGGTTGGTGTATTCCATACGTCTAGCGATTGGATTTCACTCAAAACTCACCAAATGACTCCTCCCACCTTGTTATGATGTTGCCCAAGTTTTGGGCTTGGTCCGAAATCAATTGGTGTGAGAAATTAGACAATTCAAGTTCAACGGCAGTTCGTTCCTAATTGGTGTGGTTGGTGTATTCCATACCTCTAGCGATTGGATTTCACTCAAAACTCACCAAATGACTACTCCCACCATATTATGATGTTGCCCAAGTTTTGGGCTCGATCCGAAATCAATAGGTGTGAGAAATTGGACAATTCGAGTTCAACGGCAGTTCGTTCCTAATTGGAGCGGTTGGTGTATTCCATACTTCTAGCGATTGGATTTCACTCAAAACTCACCAAATGACACCTCCCACCATTTTATGATGTTGCCCATGTTTTGGGCTCGATCCGAAATCAATAGGTGTTCCAAATTGGACAATTCAAGTTCAACGGCAGTTCGTTCCTAATTGGAGTGGTTGGTGTATTACATACTTCTAGCGATTGGATTTCACTCAAAACTCACCAAATGACTCCTCCCACCATATTATGATGTTGCCCAAGTTTTGGGCTCGATCCGAAATCAATAGGTGTGAGGAATTGGACAATTCAGGTTCACCGGCAGTTCGTTCCTAATTGGACTGGTTGGTGTATTCCATACTTCTAGCGATTGGATTTCACTCAAAACTCACCAAATGACTCCTCCCACCATATTATGATGTTGCCCAAGTTTTGCGCTCGATCCGAAATCAATAGGTGTTCCAAATTGAACAATTCAAGTTCAACGGCAGTTCATTCCTAATTGGAGTGGTTGTTGTATTCCAGACTTCTAGTGATTGGATTTCACTCAAAACTCACCAAATGACTCCTCCCACCATATTATGATGTTGCCCAAGTTTTGCGCTCGATCCGAAATCAATAGGTGTTCCAAATTGGACAATTCAAGTTCAACGGCAGTTCATTCCTAATTGGAGTGGTTGTTGTATTCCAGACTTCTAGTGATTGGATTTCACTCAAAACTCACCAAATGACTCCTCCCACCATATTATGATGTTGCCCAAGTTTTGGGCTCGATCCGAAATAAATAGGTGTTCCAAATTGGACAATTCAAGTTCAACGGCAGTTCGTTCCTAATTGGAGTGGTTGGTGTATTCCATACTTCTAGCGATTGGATTTCACTCAAAACTCACCAAATGACTCCTCCCACCATATTATGATGTTGCCCAAGTTTTGGGCTCGATCCGAAATCAATAGGTTTTCCAAATTGGACAATTCAAGTTCAACGGCAGTTCGTTCCTAATTGGAGTGGTTGGTGTATTCCGTACTTCTAGCGATTGGATTTCACTCAAAACTCACCAAATGACTCCTCCCACCATATTACGATGTTGCCCAAGTTTTGGGCTCGATCCGAAATCAATAGGTGTTCCAAATTGGACAATTCAAGTTCAACGGCAGTTCGTTCCTAATTGGAGAGGTTGGTGTATTCCGTACTTCTAGCGATTGGATTTCACTCAAAACTCACCAAATGACTCCTCCCACCATATTATGATGTTGCCCAAGTTTTGGGCTCGATCCGAAATCAATAGGTGTTCCAAATTGGACAATTCAAGTTCAACGGCAGTTCGTTCCTAATTGGAGTGGTTGGTGTATTACATACTTCTAGCGATTGGATTTCATTCAAAACTCACCAAATGACTCCTCCCACCATATTATGATGTTGCCCAAGTTTTGGGTTCGATCCGAAATAGATAGGTGTGAGAAATTGGACAATTCAAGTTCAACGGCAGTTCGTTCCTAATTCTAGTGGTTGGTGTATTCCATACTTCTAGCTCTTGGATTTCACTCAAAACTCACCAAATGACTCCTCCCACCATATTATGATGTTGCCCAAGTTTTGGGCTCGATCCGAAATCAATAGGTGTTCCAAATTGGACAAGTCAAGTTCAACGGCAGCTCGTTCCTAATTGGAGTGGTTGGTGTATTCCATACTTCTAGCGATTGGATTTCACTCAAAACTCACTAAATGACTCCTCCCACCATATTATGATGTTGCACAAGTTTGGGGTTCCATACGAAATCAATAGGTGTTCCAAATTGGACAAATCAGGTTCAACGGCAGTTCGTTCCTAATTGGAATGGTTGGTGTATTCCATACTTCTCGCGATTGGATTTCACTCAAAACTCACCAAATGACTCCTCCCACCATATTATGATGTTGCCCAAGTTTTGGGCTCGATACGAAATCAATAGGTGTGAGAAATTGGACAATTCAAGTTCAACGGCAGTTCGTTCCTAATTGGAGTGGTTGGTGTATTCCGTACTTCTAGCGATTGGATTTCACTCAAAACTCACCAAATGACTCCTCCCACCATATTATGATGTTGCCCAAGTTTGGGGCTCGGTTCGAAATCAATAGGTGTGAGAAATTGGTCAATTCAATTTGAACGGCAGTTCGTTCCTAATTGGAGTGGTTGGTGTATTCCATACTTCTAGCGATTGGGTTTCACTCAAAACCCACCAAATGACTCCTCCCACCATATTATGATGTTTCCCAAGTTTTGGGCTCGATCCGAAATCAGTAGGTGTTCCAAATTGGACAATTCCATTTCAACGGCAGTTCGTTCCTAATGGGAGTGGTTGGTGTATTCCATACTTCTAGCGATTGGATTTCACTCAAAACTCACCAAGTGTCTCCTCCCACCATATTATGATGTTGCCCAAGTTTGGTGCTCCGTCCGAAATCAATAGGTGTGAGAAATTGGTCAATTCAATTTCAACGGCAGTTCGTTCCTAATTGGAGTGGTTGGTGTATTCCATACTTCTAGCGATTGGATTTCACTCAAAACTCACCAAGTGACTCCTCCCACCATATTATGATGTTGCCCAAGTTTGGGGCTCGGTCCGAAATCAATAGGTTTGAGAAATTGGACAATTCAAGTTCAACGGCAGTTCGTTCCTAATTGGAGTGGTTGGTGTATTCCATACTTCTAGCGATTGGATTTCACTCAAAACTCACCAAATGACTCCTCCCACCATAGTATGATGTTGCCCAAGTTTTGGGCTCGGTCCGAAATCAATAGGTGTTCGAAATTGGACAATTCAAGTTCAACGGCAGTTCGTTCCTAATTGGAGTGGTTGGTGTATTCCATACTTCTAGCGATTGGATTCCACTCAAAACTCACCAAATGACTCCTCCCACCATATTATGTTGTTGCCCAAGTTTTGGGCTCGATCCGAAATCAATAGGTGTGAGAAATTGGACAATTCAAGTTCAACGGCAGTTCGTTCCTAATTGGAGTGGTTGGTGTATTCCATACTTCTAGCGATTGGATTTCACTCAAAATTCACCAAGTGACTCCTCCCACCATATTATGTTGTTGCCCAAGTTTGGGGATCGATCCGAAATCAATTGGGGTGAGAAATTGGACAATTCAAGTTCAACGGCAGTTCGTTCCTAATTGGAGTGGTTGGTGTATTCCGTACTTCTAGCGATTGGATTACACTCAAAACCCACCAAATGACTCCTCCCAACATATTATGATGTTGCCCAAGTTTTGGGCTCGATCCGAAATCAATAGGTGTTCCAAATTGGACAATTCAAGGTCAACGGCAGTTCGTTCCTAATTGGAGTCGTTGGTGTGTTCCATACTTCTAGCGATTGGATTTCACTCAAAACTCACCAAATGACTCCTCCCACCATATTATGGTGTTGCCCAAATTTTGGGCTCGATACGAAATCTATAGGTGTCCGAAATTGGACAATTCAAGTTCAACGGCAGTTCGTTCCTAAATGGAGTGGTTGGTGTATTCCATACTTCTAGCGATTGGATTTCAGTCAAAATTCACCAAGTGACTCCTCCGACCATATTATGATGTTGCCCAAGTTTGGGGATCGATCCGAAATCAATAGGGGTGAGAAATTGGACAATTCAAGTTCAACGGCAGTTCGTTCCTAATTGGAGTGGTTGGTGTATTCCGTACTTCTAGCGATTGGATTTCACTCAAAACCCACCAAATGACTCCTCCCACCATATTATGATGTTGCCCAAGTTTTGGGGTCGATCAGAAATCAATAGGTGTGAGAAATTGGACAATTCAAGTTCAACGGCAGTTCGTTCCTAATTGGAGTAGTTGGTGTATCCCATACTTCGAGCGATTGGATTTCACTCAAAATTCACCAAATGACTCCTCCCACCATATTATGATGTTGCCCAAGTTTGGGGCTCGATCCGAAATCAATAGGTGTGAGAAATTGGACAATTCAAGTTCAACGGCAGTTCGTTCCTAACTGGAATGGTTGGTGTATTCCATACTTCTAGCGATTGGATTTCACTCAAAACTGACACAATGACTCGTCCAACCATATTATGATGTTGCCCAAGTTTTGGGCTCGATCCGAAATCAATAGGTGTGAGAAATTGGACAATTCAAGTTCGACGGCAGTTCGTTCCTAATTGGTGTGGTTGGTGTGGCGATTGGATTTCACTCAAAACTCACCAAATGACTCCTCCCACCATATTATGATGTTGCCCATGTTTTGGGCTCGATCCGAAATCAATAGGTGTTCCAAATTGGACAATTCAAGTTCAACGGCAGTTCGTTCCTTATTGGAGTGGTTGGTGTATTCCATACTTCTAGCGATTGGATTTTACTCAAAACTCATCAAACGACTCCTCCCACCATATTATGATGTTGCACAAGTTTGGGGTTCAATCCGAAATCAATAGTTGTGAGAAATTGGACAATTCAAGTTCAACGACAATTCGTTCCTAATGGGAGTGGTTGGTGTATTCCATACGTCTAGCGATTGGATTTCACTCAAAACTCACCAAATGACTCCTCCCACCTTGTTATGATGTTGCCCAAGTTTTGGGCTTCGTCCGAAATCAATTGGTGTGAGAAATTGGACAATTCAAGTTCAACGGCAGTTCGTTCCTAATTGGTGTGGTTGGTGTATTCCATACCTCTAGCGATTGGATTTCACTCAAAACTCACCAAATGACTCCTCCCACCATATTATGATGTTGCCCAAGTTTTGGGCTCGATCCGAAATCATTAGGTGTGAGAAATTGGACAATTCGAGTTCAACGGCAGTTCGTTCCTAATTGGTGCGGTTGGTGTATTCCATATTTCTAGCGATTGGATTTCACTCAAAACTCACCAAATGACACCTCCCACCAGATTATGATGTTGCCCAAGTTTTGGGCTCGATCCGAAATTAATAGGTGTTCGAAATTGGACAATTCAAGTTCAACGGCAGTTCGTTCCTAATTGGAGTGGTTGGTGTATTCCATACTTCTAGCGATTGGATTTCACTCAAAACTCACCAATGACTCCTCCCACCATATTATGACGTTGCCCAAGTTTTGGGCTCGATCCGAAATCAATAGGTGTGAGAAATTGGACAATACAAGTTCAACGGCAGTTCGTTCCTAATGGGAGTGGTTGGTGTATTCCATACTTCTAGCGATTGGATTTCACTCAAAACTCACCAATGACTCCTCCCACCATATTATGACGTTGCCCAAGTTTTGGGCTCGATCCGAAATCAATAGGTGTGAGAAATTGGACAATACAAGTTCAACGGCAGTTCGTTCCTAATGGGAGTGGTTGGTGTATTCCATACTTCTAGCGATTGGATTTCACTCAAAACTCACCAAATGACTCCTCCCACCGTATTCTGATGTTGCACAACTTTTGGGCTCGATCCGAAATCAATAGGTGTTCCAAATTGGACAATTCAATTTCAACGGCAATTCGTTCCTAATTGCAGTGGTTGGTGTATTCCATACTTCTAGCGATTGGATTTCACTCAAAACTCACCAAATGACTCCTCCCACCATATTATGATGTTGCCCAAGTTTTGGGCTCGATCCGAATCAATTGGTGTTCCAAATTGGACAATTCATGTTAAGCGGCAATTTGTTCCTAATTGGAGTGGTTGGTGTATTCCATACTTCTAGCGATTGGATTTCACTCAAAACTCACCAAATGACTCCTCCCACCATATTATGTTGTTGCCCAAGTTTTGGGCTCGATCCGAAATCAATAGTTGTGAGAATTTGGACAATTCAAGTTCAACGACAATTCGTTCCAAATGGGAGTGGTTGGTGTATTCCATACGTCTATCGATTGGATTTCACTCAAAACTCACCAAATGACTCCTCCCACCTTGTTATGATGTTGAACAAGTTTTGGGCTTGGTCCGAAATCAATTGGTGTGAGAAATTGGATAATTCAAGTTCAACGGCAGTTCGTTCCTAATTGGTGTGGTTGGTGTATTCCATACCACTAGCGATTGGATTTCACTCAAAACTCACCAAATGACTCCTCCCACCATATTATGATGTTGCCCAAGTTTTGGGCTCGATCCGAAATCAATAGGTGTGAGAAATTGGACAATTCGAGTTCAACGGCAGTTCGTTCCTAATTGGAGCGGTTGGTGTATTCCATACCTCTAGCGATTGGATTTCACTCAAAACTCACCAAATGACACCTCCCACCATTTTATGATGTTGCCCATGTTTTGGGCTCGATCCGAAATCAATAGGTGTGAGAAATTGGACAATTCAAGTTCAACGGCAGTTCGTTCCTAATTGGAGTGGTGGGTGTATTCCATACTTCTAGCGATTTGATTTCACTCAAAACTCACCAAATGACTCCTCCCACCATATTATGATGTTGCCCAAGTTTGGGGCTCGGTCCGAAATCAATAGGTGCGAGAAATTGGACAATTAAAGTTCAACGGCAGTTCGTTCCTAATTGGAGTGGTTGGTGTATTCCATACTTCTAGCGATTGGATTTCACTCAAAACTCACCAAATGACTCCTGCCACCATATGATGATGTTGCCCAAGTTTGGGGCTCGATCCGAAACCAATAGGTGTTCCAAATTGGACAATTTAAGTTCAACGGCAGTTCGTTCCTAATTGGAGTGGTTGGTGTATTCCATACTTCTAGCGATTGGATTTCACTCAAAACTCACCAAATGACTCCTCCCACCATATTATGATGTTGCCCAAGATTTGGGCTCGATCAGAAATCAATAGGTGTTCCAAATTTGACAATTCAAGTTCAACGGCAGTTCGTTCCTAATTGGAGTGGTTGGTGTATTCCATACTTCTAGCGATTGGATTTCACTCAAAACTCACCAAATGACTCCTCCCACCATATTATGATGTTGCCCAAGTTTTGGGCTCGATCCGAAATCAATAGGTGTGAGAAATTGGACAATTCAAGTTCAACGGCAGTTCGTTCCTAATTGGAGTGGTTGGTGTATTCCATACTTCTAGCAATTGGATTTCACTCAAAACTCACCAAATGACTCCTCCCACCATATTATGATGTTGCCCAAGTCTTGGGCTCGATCCGAAATCAGTAGGTGTTCGAAATTGGACAATTCAAGTTCAACGGCAGTTCGTTCCTAATTGGAGTGGTTGGTGTATTCCATACTTCTAGCGATTGGATTTCACTCAAAACTCACCAAATGACTCCTCCCACCATATTATGATGTTACCCAAGTTTTGGGCTCGATCCGAAATCCATAGGTGTTCCAAATTGGACAATTCAAGTTCAACGGCAGTTCGTTCATAATTGGAGTGGTTGGTGTATTCCATACTTCTAGCGATTGGATTTCACTCAAAACTCACCAAATGCCTCCTCCCACCATATTATGATGTTGCACAAGTTTGGGGTTCGATCCGAAATCAATAGGTGTGAGAAATTGCACAGTTCAAGTTCAATGGCAGTTGGTTCCTAATGGGAGTGGTTAGTGTATTCCATACTTCTAGCGATTGGATTTCACTCAAAACTTACCAAATGACTCCTCCCACCATATTATGATGTTGCCCAAGTTTTGGGCTCGATCCGAAATCAATAGGTGTTCCAAATTGGACAATTCAAGTTCAACGGCAGTTCGTTCCTAATTGGAGTGGTTGGTGTATTCCATACTTCTAGCGATTGGATTACACTGAAAACTCACCAAATGACTCCTCCCAACGTATTATGATGTTGCCCAAGTTTTGGGCTCGATCCGAACTCAATAGGTGTGAGAAATTGGACAATTTAAGTTCAACGGCAGTTCGTTCCTAATTGGAGTGGTTGGTGTATTCCATACTTCTAGCGATTGGATTACACTGAAAACTCACCAAATGACTCCTCCCAACGTAATATGATGTTGCCCAAGTTTTGGGCTCGATTCGAAATCAATAGGTGTGAGAAATTGAACAATTCAAGTTCAACGGCAGTTCGTTCCAAATTGGAGTGGTTGGTGTATTCCATACTTCTAGCGATTGGATTTCACTCAAAACTCACCGAATGACTCCTCCCACCATATTATGATGTTGCCCAAGTTTTGGGCTCGATCCGAACTCAATAGGTGTGAGAAATTGGACAATTTAAGTTCAACGGCAGTTCGTTCCTAATTGGAATGGTTGGTGTATTCCATACTTCTAGCGATTGGATTTCACTGAAAACTCACCAAATGACTCCTCCCAACATATTATGATGTTGCCCAAGTTTTGGGCTCGTTCCGAAATCAATAGGTGTGAGAAATTGAGCAATTCAAGTTCAACGGCAGTTCGTTCCTAAATGGAGTGGTTGGTGTATTCCATACTTCTAGCAATTGGATTTCACTCAAAACTCACCAAATGACTCCTCCCACCATATTATGATGTTGCACAAGTGTGGGGTTCCATCCGAAATCAATAGGTGTGAGAAATTGGACAATTCAAGTTCAACGGCAGTTCGTTCCTAATTGGAGTGGTTGGTGTATTCCATACTTCTAGCGATTGGATTTCACTCAAAACTGACCAGGTGACACCTCCCACCGTATTATGATGTTGCCCAAGTTTTGGGCCCGATCCGAACTCAATAGGTGTGAGAAATTGGACAATTTAAGTTCAACGGCAGTTCGTTCCTAATTGGAGGGTTTGGTGTATTCCATACATCAAGCGATTGGATTTCACTCAAAACTCACCAAATGACTCCTTCCACCATATTATGATGTTGCCCAATTTTTGGGCTCGATCCGATATCAATAGGTGTGAGAAATTGGACAATTCAAGTTCAACGGCAGTTCGTTCCTAATTGGAGTGGTTGGTGTATTCCATACTTCTAGCGATTGGATTTCACTCAAAACTCACTAAATGACTCCTCCCACCATATTATGATGTTGCCCAAGTTTTGGGCTTGATCCGAAATCAATAGGTGTTCCAAATTGGACAATTCAAGTTCAACGGCAGTTCGTTCCTAATTGGAGTGGTTGGTGTATTCCATACTTTTTAGCGATTGGATTTCACTCAAAACTCACCAAATGACTCCTCCCACCATATTATGATGTTGCACAAGTTTGGGGTTCCATCCGAAATCAATAGGTGTGAGAAATTGAACAATTCAAGTTTAACGGCAGTTCGTTCCTAATTGGAGTGGTTGGTGTATTCCATTCTTCTAGCGATTGGATTTCACTCAAAACTCACCAAATGACTCCTCCCACCATATTATGATGTTGCCCAAGTTTTGGGCTCGATCCGAAATCAATAGGTGTGAGAAATTGGACAATTCAAGTTCAACGGCAGTTCGTTCCTAATTGGAGTGGTTCGTGTATTCCATACTTCTAGCGATTGGATTTCACTCAAAACTCACACAATGACTCCTCCAACCATATTATGATGTTGCCCAAGTTTTGGGCTCGATCCGAAATCAATAGGTGTTCCAAATTGGACAATTCAAGTTCAACGGCAGTTCGTTCCTAATTGGAGTGGTTGGTGTATTCCATACTTCTAGCGATTGGATTCCACTCAAAACTTATCAAATGACTCCTCCCACCATATTATGATGTTGCCCATGTTTTGGGCTCGATCCGAAATCAATAGGTGTTCGAAATTGGACAATTCAAGTTCAACGGCAGTTCGTTCCTAATTGGAGTGGTTGGTGTATTCCATACTTCTTGCGATTGGATTTCACTCAAAACTCACTAAATGACTCCTCCCACCATATTATGATGTTGCCCAAGTTTTGGGCTCGATCCGAAATCAATAGGTGTGAGAAATTGGTCAATTCAATTTCAACGACAGTTCGTTCCTAATTGGAGTGGTTGGTGTATTCCACACTTCTAGCGATTGGATTTCACTCAAAACTCACCAAATGACTCCTCCCACCATATTATGATGTTGCCCAAGTTTTGGGCTCGATCCGAAATCAATAGGTGTGAGAAATTGGACAATTCAAGTTCGACGGCAGTTCGTTCCTAATTAGTGTGGTTGGTGTGGCCATTGGATTTCACTCAAAACTCACCAAATGACTCCTCCCACCGTATTATGACGTTGCCCAAGTTTTGGGCTCGATCCGAAATCAATAGGTGTTCCAAATTTGACAATTCAAGTTCAACGGCAGTTCGTTCCTAATTGGAGTGGTTGGTGTATTACATACTTCTAGCGATCGGATTTCACTCAAAACTCACCAAATGACTCCTCCCACCATATTATGATGTTGCACAAGTTTGGGGTTCGATCCGAAATCAATAGGTGTGAGAAATTGCACAATTCAAGTTCAACGGCAGTTCGTTCCTAATTGGAGTGGTTAGTGTATTCCATACTTCTAGCGATTGGATTTCACTCAAAACTCACCAAAAGACTCCTCCCACCATATTATGATGTTACCCAAGTTTTTGGCTCGATCCGAAATCAATAGGTGTTCGAAATTGGACAATTCAAGTTCAACGGCAGTTAGTTCCTAATTGGAGTGGTTGGTGTATTCCACACTTCTAGCGATTGGATTTCACTCAAAACTCACCAAATGACTCCTCCCACCATATTATGATGTTGCCCATGTTTTGGGCTCGATACGAAATCAATAGGTGTTTCAAATTGGACAATTCAAGTTCAACGGTAGTTCGTTCCTAATTCGAGTGGTTGGTGTATTCCATACTTCTAGCGATTGGATTTCACTCAAAACTCACCAAATGACTCCTCCCACCATATTATGATGTTGCCCAAGTTTTGGGCTCGATCCGAAATCAATAGGTGTTACAAATTGGACAATTCAAGTTCAACGGCAGTTCGTTCCTAATTGGAGTTGTTGGTGTATTCCATACTTCTAGCGATTGGATTTCACTCAAAACTCACCAAATGACTCCTCCCACCATATTATGTTGTTGCCCAAGTTTTGGGCTCGATCCGAAATCAATAGGTGTGAGAAATTGGACAATTCAAGTTCAACGGCAGTTCGTTCCTAATTGGAGTTGTTGGTGTATTCCATACTTCTAGCGATTGGATTTCACACAAAACTCACCAAATGACTCCTCCCACCATATTATGATGTTGCCCAAGTTTTGGGCTCGATCCGAAATCAATAGTTGTGAGAATTTGGACAATTCAAGTTCAACGACAATTCGTTCCTAATGGGAGTGGTTGGTGTATTCCATACGTCTAGTTATTGGATTTCACTCAAAACTCACCAAATGACTCCTCCCACCTTATTATGATGTTGCCCAAGTTTTGGGCTCGGTCCGAAATCAATTGGGGGTGAGAAATTAGACAATTCAAGTTCAACGGCAGTTCGTTCCTAATTGGAGTGGTTGGTGTATTCCATACTTCTAGCGATTGGATTTCACTCAAAACTCACCAAATGACTCCTCCCACCATATTATGATGTTGCCCATGTTTGGGGCTCGGTCCTAAATCAATAGGTGTAAGAAATTGGACAATTCAAGTTCAACGGCAGTTCGTTCCTAATTGGGGTGGTTGGTGTATTCCATACTTCTAGCGATTGGATTTCACTCAAAACTCACCAAATGACTCCTGCCACAATATGATGATGTTGCCCAAGTTTGGGGCTCGATCCGAAACCAATAGGTGTTCCAAATTGGACAATTCAAGTTCAACGGCAGTTCGTTCCTAATTGGAGTGGTTGGTGTATTCCATACTTCTAGCGATTGGATTTCACTCAAAACTCACCCAACGACCCCTCCCACCATATTATGATGTTACCCTAGTTTTGGGCTCGATCCGAAATCAATAGGTGTTCCAAATTGGACAATTCAAATTCAACGAAAGTTCGTTCCTAATTGGAGTGGTTGGTGTATTCCATACCTCTAGCGATTGGATTTCCCTCAAAACTCACCAAATGAGTCCTCCCACCATATTATGATGTTGCCCATGTTTTGGGCTCGATCTCAAATCAATAGGTGTGAGAAATTGGACAATTCAAGTTCAACGGCAGTTCGTTCCTAATTGGAGTGGTTGGTGTATTCCGTACTTCTAGCGATTGGATTTCACTCAAAACTCACCAAATGACTCCTCCCACCATATTATGGTGTTGCCCAAGTTTTGGGCTCGATCCGAAATCAATAGGTGTGAGAAATTGGACAATTCAATTTCAACAGCAGTTCGTTCCTAATGGGAGTGGTTTGTGTATTCCATACTTCTAGCGATTGGATTTCACTCAAAACTCACCAAATGACTACTCCAACAATATTATGATGTTGCCCAAGTTTTGGGCTTGATCCGAAATCAATAGGTGTTCCAAATTGGACAATTCAAGTTCAACGGCAGTTCGTTCCTAATTGGAGTGGTTGGTGTATTCCATACTTCTAGCGATTGAATTTCACTCAAAACTCACCAAATGACTCCTCCCACCATATTATGATGTTGCCCAAGTTTTGGGCTCGATCCGAAATCAATAGGTGTGAGAAATTGGACAATTTAAGTTCAACGGCTGTTCGTTCCTAATTGGAGTGGTTGGTGTATTCCATACTTCTAGCGATTGGATTTCACTGAAAACTCACCAATTGACTCTTCCCAACATATTATGATGTTGCCCAAGTTTTGGGCTCGATCCGAAGTCAATAGGTGTGAGAAATTGAGCAATTCAAGTTCAACGGCAGTTCGTTCCTAATTGTAGTGGTTGGTGTATTCCATACTTCTAGCGATTCGATTTCACTGAAAACTCACCAAATGACTCCTCCCAACATATGATGATGTTGCCCAAGTTTTGGGCTCGATCCGAAATCCATAGGTGTGAGAAATTGAGCAATTCAAGTTCAACGGCAGTTCGTTCCTAAATGGAGTGGTTGGTGTATTCCATACTTCTAGCGATTGGATTTCACTCAAAACTCACCAAATGACTCCTCCCACCATATTATGATGTTGCCCAAGTGTTGGGCTCGATCCGAAATCAATAGGTGCGAGAAATTGGACAATTCAAGTTCAACGGCAGTTCGTTCCTAATTGGAGTGGTTGGTATATTCCATACTTCTAGCGATTGGATTTCGCTCAAAACTCACCAAATGACTCCTCCCGCCATATTATGATGTTGCCCAAGTTTTGGGCTCGATCCGAAATCAATAGGTGTGAGAAATTGGACAATTCAAGTTCAATGGCAGTTCATTCCTAGTTGGAGTGGTTGGTGTAGTCCATACTTCTAGCGATTGGATTTCACTCAAAACTCACCGAATGACTACTCCAACAATACTATGATGTTGCCCAAGTTTTGGGCTCGATCCGAAATCAATATGTGTTCCAAATTGGGCAATTCAAGTTCAACGGCAGTTCGTTCCTAATTGGAGTGGTTGGTGTATTCCATACTTCTAGCGGTTGGATTTCACTCAAAACTCACCAAATGACACCTCCCACCATATTACGATGTTGCCCAAGTTTGGGGCTCGATCCGAAATCAATAGGTGTGAGAAATTGGACAATTCAAGTTCAACGGCAGTTCGTTCCTGATTGGATTGGTTGGTGAATTCCGTACTTCTAGTGATTGGATTTCACTCAAAACTCACCAAATGACTCCTCCCACCATATTACGATGTTGCCCAAGTTTGGGGCTCGATCCGAAATCAATAGGTATGAGAAATTGGACAATTCAAGTTCAACGGCAGTTCGTTCCTAATTGGAGTGGTTGGTGCATTCCATACTTCTAACGATTGGATTTCACTCAAAACTCACCAAATGACTCCACCCACCATATTATGATGTTGCCCAAGTTTGGGGCTCGGTCTGAAGTCAATAGGTGTTCGAAATTGGACAATTCAAGTTCAACGGCAGTAAGTTCCTAATGGGAGTGGTTGGTGTGTTCCATACCTCTAGCGATTGGATTTCACTTAAAACTCACCAAATGACTCCTCCCACCATATTATGATGTTGCCCAAGTTTTGGGCTCGATCCGAAATCAATAGGTGTGAGAAATTGGACAATTCAAGTTCAACGGCAGTTCGTTCCTAATTGGAGTGGTTGGTGTATTCCATACTTCTAGCGATCGGATTTCACTCAAAACTCAACAAATGACTCCTCCCACCATATTATGACTTTGCCCAAGTTTGGGGCTCGATCCGAAATCAATAGGTGTGAGAAATTGGACAATTCCTGTTCAACGGCAGTTCGTTCCTAATTGGAGTGGTTGGTGTATTCCCTACTTCTAGTGATTGGATTTCACTCAAAACTCACCAAATGACTCCTCCCACCATATTACGATGTTGCCCAAGTTTGGGGCTCCATCCGAAATCAATAGGTGTGAGAAATAGGACAATTCAAGTTCAACGGCAGTTCGTTCCTAATTGGAGTGGTTGGTGCATTCCATACTTCTAACGATTGGATTTCACTCAAAACTCACCAAATGACTCCACCCACCATATTATGATGTTGCCCAAGTTTGGGGCTCGGTTTGAAGTCAATAGGTGTTCGAAATTGGACAATTCAAGTTCAACGGCAGTAAGTTCCTAATGGGAGTGGTTGGTGTGTTCCATACCTCTAGCGATTGGATTTCACTTAAAACTCACCAAATGACTCCTCCCACCATATTATGATGTTGCCCAAGTTTTGGGCTCGATCCGAAATCAATAGGTGTGAGAAATTGGACAATTCAATTTCAACGGCAGTTCGTTCCTAATTGGAGTGGTTGGTGTATTCCATACTTCTAGCGATTGGATTTCACTCAAAACTCAACAAATGACTCCTCCCACCATATTATGACGTTGCCCAAGTTTGGGGCTCGATCCGAAATCAATAGGTGTTCCAAATTGGACAATTCAAGTTCAACGGCAGTTCATTCCTTATTGGAGTTGTTGGTGTATTCGATACTTCTTGCGATTGGATTTCACTCAAAACTCACCAAATGACTCCTCCCACCATATTATGATGTTACCCAAGTTTTGGACTCGATCCGAAATCAATAGGTGTGATAAATTGGACAATTTAAGTTCAACGGTAGTTCGTTCCAAATGGGAGTGGTTGGTGTATTCCGTACTTCTAGCGATTGGATTTCACTCAAAACTCACCAAATGACTCCTTCCACCATATTACGATGTTGCCCAAGTTTTGGGCTCGATCCGAAATCAATAGGTGTGAGAAATTGGGCAATTCAATTTCAACGGCAGTTCGTTCCAAAATGGAGTGGTTGGTGTATTCCATACTTCGAGCGATTGGATTTCACTCTAAACTCACCAAATGACTCCTCCCACCATATTATGATGTTGCCCAAGTTTTGGGCTCGATCCGAAATCAATAGGTGTTCGAAATTGGACAATTCAAGTTCAACGGCAGTTCGTTCCTAATTGGAGTGGTTGGTGTATTCCATACTTCTAGCGGTTGGATTTCACTCAAAACTCACCAAATGACACCTCCCACCATATTACGATGTTGCCCAAGTTTTGGGCTCGATCCGAAATCAATAGGTGTGAGAAATTGGACAATTCCAGTTCAACGGCAGTTCGTTCCTAATTGGAGTGGTTGGTGTATTCCATACTTCTAGCGATTGCATTTCACTCAAAACTCACCAAATGACTCCTCCCACCATATTATGATGTTGCCCAAGTTTGGGGCTCGATCCGAAATCAATAGGTGTGAGAAATTGGACAATTCAAGTTCAACGGCAGTTCGTTACTAATTGGAGTGGTTGGTGTATTCCATACTTCGAGCAATTGGATTTCACTCAAAACTCACCAAATGACTCCACCCACCATATTATGATGTTGCCCAAGTTTGGGGCTCGGTCTGAAGTCAATAGGTGTTCGAAATTGGACAATTCAAGTTCAATGGCAGTAAGTTCCTAATGGGAGTGGTTGGTGTATTCCATACCTCTAGCGATTGGATTTCACTTAAACCTCCCCAAATGACTCCTCCCACCATATTATGATGTTGCCCAAGTTTTGGGCTCGATCCGAAATCAATAGGTGTGAGAAATTGGACAATTCAAGTTCAACGGCAGTTCGTTCCTAATGGGAGTGGTTGGTGTATTCCATACTTCTAGCGATTGGATTTCACTCAAAACTCACCAAATGACTCCTCCCACCATATTATGATGTTGCCCAAGTTTTGGGCTCGATCCGAACTCAATAGGTGTGAGAAATTGGACAATTCAAGTTCAACGGCAGTTCGTTCCTAATGGGAGTGGTTGGTGTATTCCATACTTCTACCGATTGGATTTCACTCAAAAATCACCAAATGACTTCTCCCACCATATTGTGATGTTGCCCAAGTTTTGGGCTCGATCCGAAATCAATAGGTGTTCCAAATTGGACAATTCAAGTTCAACGGCAGTTCGTTCCTAATTGGAGTGGTTGGTGTATTCCATACTTCTAGCGATTGGATTTCACTCAAAACTCACCAAATGACTCCTCCCACCGTATTATGATGTTGCACAAGTTTTGGGCTCGATCTTAAATCAATAGGTGTGAGAAATTAGTGAATTCAATTTCAACGATAGTTTGTTCCTAATTGGAGTGGTTGGTGTATTCCATACTTCTAGCGATTGGATTTCACTCAAAACGCACCAAATGACTCCTCCCACCATATTATGATGTTGCCCAAGTTTTGGGCTCGATCCGAAATCAATAGGTGTTCCAAATTGGACAATTCAAGTTCAACGGCAGTTCGTTCCTAATTGGAGTGGTTGGTGTATTCCATGCTTCTAGCGATTGGATTTCACTCAAAACTCACCAAATGACTCCTCCCACCATATTATGATGTTCCCCAAGTTTGGGGCTCGATCTGAAGTCAATAGGTGTGAGAAATTGGACAATTCAAGTTCAACGGCAGTTCATTCCGAATTGGAGTGGTTGGTGTATTCCATACTTCTAGCGATTGGATTTCACCCAAAACTCACTAAATGACTCCTCCCACCATAATATGATGTTGCACAAGTTTGGGGTTCGATCCGAAATCAATAGGTGTGAGAAATTGGACAATTCAAGTTCAACGGCAGTTCGTTCCTAATGGGAGTGGTTGGTGTATTCCATAATTCTAGCGATTGGATTTCACACAAAACTCACCAAATGACTCCATCCACCATATTATGATGTTGCCCAAGTTTTGGGGTCGATCCGAAATCAATAGGTGTGAGAAATTGGGCAATTCAATTTCAACGGCAGTTCGTTCCAAAATTGAGTGGTTGGTGTATTCCATACTTCTAGCGATTGGATTTCACTCAAAACTCACCAAATGACTCCTCCCACCATATTATGATGTTGCCCAAGTTTTGGGCTCAATCCGAAATCAATAGGTGTTCCAAATTGCACAATTCAAGTTCAACGGCAGTTCGTTCCTAATTGGAGTGGTTGGTGTATTCCATACTTCTAGCGATTGGATTTCCCTCAAAACTCACCAAATGACTCCTCCCACCATATTATGATGTTGCCCAAGTTTGGGGCACGATCCGAAATCAATAGGTGTGAGAAATTGGACAATTCAAGTTCAACGGCAGTTCGTTCCTAATTGGAGTGGTTGGTGTATTCCATACTTCTAGCGATTGGATTTCACTCAAAACTCACCAAATGACTCCTCCCACCATATTATGATGTTGCCCAAGTTTTGGGCTCGATCCGAAATCAATAGGTGTGAGAAATTGGACAATTCAAGTTCAACGGCAGTTCGTTCCTCACTGGAGTGGTTGGTGTATTTCATACTTCTAGCGATTGGATTTCAGTCAAAACTCGCCAAATGACTCCACCCACCATATTATGATGTTGCCCAAGTTTTGGGCTCGATCCGAAATCAATAGGTGTTCCAAATTGGACAATTCAAGTTCAACGGCAGTTCATTCCTTATTGGAGCGGTTGGTGTATTCCATACTTCTAGCGATTGGATTTCACTCAAAAATCACCAAATGACTTCTCCCACCATATTATGATGTTGCCCAAGTTTTGGGCTCGATCCGAAATCAATAGGTGTTCAAAATTGGACAATTCAAGTTCAACGGCAGGTCGTTCCTAATTGGAGTGGTTGCTGTATTCCATACTTCTAGCTATTGGATTTCACTCAAAACTCACCAAATGACTCCTACCACCGTATTATGATGTTGCACAAGGTTTTGGCTCGATCTGAAATCATTAGGTGTGAGAAATTGGTCAATTCAATTTCAACGATAGTTTGTTCCTAATTGGAGTGGTTGGTGTATTCCATACTTCTAGCGATTGGATTTCACTCAAAACGCACCAAATGACTCCTCCCACCATATTACGATGTTGCCCAAGTTTTGGGCTCGATCCGAAATCAATAGGTGTTCCAAATTGGACAATTCAAGTTCAACGGCAGTTCGTTCCTAATTGGAGTGATTGGTGTATTCCATACTTCTAGCGATTGGATTTCACTCAAAACTCACCAAATGACTCCTCCCACCATATTATGATGTTGCCAAAGTTAGGGGTTCGATCCGAAATCAATAGGAGTGAGAAATTGGACAATTCAAGTTCAACGGCAGTTCGTTCCTAATTGGAGTGTTTGGTGTATTCCATACTTCTAGCGATTGGATTTCACTCAAAACTCACCAAATGACTCCTCCCACCATATTATGATGTTGCCCAAGTTTTGGGCTCGATCCGAAATAAATAGGTGTGAGAAATTGAACAATTCAAGTTCAACGGCAGTTCGTTCCTAATTGGAGTGGTTGGTGTATTCCGTACTTCTAGCGATTGGATTTCCCTCAAAACTCACCAAATGAGTCCTCCTACCATATTACGATGTTGCCCAAGTTTTGGGCTCGATCCGAAATCAATAGGTGTTCCAAATTGGACAATTCAAGTTCAACGGCAGTTCGTTCCTAATTGGAGTGGTTGGTGTATTCCATACTTCTCGCGATTGGATTTCACTTAAAACTCACCAAATGACTCCTCCCACCACATTATGATGTTGCCCAAGTTTTGGGCTCGATCCGAAATCAATAGGTGTTCCAAATTGGACAACTCAAGTTCAACGGCAGTTCGTTCCTAATTGGAGTGGTTGGTGTATTCCATACTTCTAGCGATTGGATTTCACTCAAAACTCACCAAATGACTCCTCCCACCATATTATGATGTTGCCCAAGTTTTGGTCTCGATCCGAAATCAATAGGTGTTCCAAATTGGACAATTCAAGTTCAACGGCAGTTCGTTCCTAATTGGAGTGGTTGGTGTATTCCATACTTCTCGCGATTGGATTTCACTCAAAACTCACCAAATGACTACTCCCACCACATTATGATGTCGCCCAAGTTTTGGGCTCGATCCGAAATCAATAGGTGTTCCAAATTGGACAACTCAAGTTCAACGGCAGTTCGTTCCTAATTGGAGTGGTTGGTGTATTCCATAATTCTAGCGATTGGATTTCACTCAAAACTCACCAAATGACTCCTCCCACCATATTATGATGTTGCCCAAGTTTTGGTCTCGATCCGAAATCAATAGGTGTTCCAAATTGGACAATTCAAGTTCAACGGCAGTTCGTTCCTAATTGGAGTGGTTGGTGTATTCCATACTTCTAGCGATTGGATTTCACTCAAAACTCACCAAATGACTCCTCCCACCATATTATGATGTTGCCCAAGTTTTGGGCTCGAAACGAAATCAATAGGTGTGAGAAATTGGACAATTCAAGTTCAACGGCAGTTCGTTCCTAATTGGAGTGCTTGGTGTATTCCATACTTCTAGCGATTGGATTTCACTCAAAACTCACCAAATGACTCCTCCCACCATATTATGATGTTGCCCAAGTTTTGGGCTCGATCCGAAATCAATAGGTGTGAGAAATTGGACAATTCAAGTTCAACGGCAGTTCGTTCCTAATTGGAGTGGTTGGTGTACTCCATACTTCTAGCGATTGGATTTCACTCAAAACTCACTAAATGACTCCTCCCACCATATTATGATGTTGCCCAAGTTTTGGTCGCGATCCGAAATCAATAGGTGTTCCAAATTGGACAATTCAAGTTCAACGGCAGTTCGTTCCTAATTGGAGTGGTTGGTGTATTCCATACTTCTAGCGATTGGATTTCACTCAAAACTCCCCAAATGACTCCTCCCACCATATTATGATGTTGCCCAAGTTTTGGGCTCGATCCGAACACAATAGGTGTGAGAAATTGGACAATTTAAGTTCACCGGCAGTTCGTTCCTAATTGGAGTTGTTGGTGTATTCCATACTTCTTGCGATTGGATTTCACTCAAAACTCACCAAATGACTCCTCCCACCATATTATGATGTTGCACAAGTTTGGGGTTCCATCCGAAATCAATAGGTGTGAGAAATTGGATAATTCAAGTTCAACGGCAGTTCGTTCCGAATTGGAGTGGCTGGTGTATTACATACTTCTAGCGATTGGATTTCACTCAAAACTCACCAAATGACTCCTCCCACCTTATTATGATGTTGCCCAAGTTTTGGGCTCGATCCGAAATCAATAGGTGTTCCAAATTGGACAATTCAAGTTCACCGGCAGTTCGTTCCTAATTGGAGTGGTTGGTGTATTCCATACTTCTAGCGATTGGATTTCACTCAAAACTCTCCAAATGACTCCTCCCACCATATTATGATGTTGCCCAAGTTTTGGGCTCGATCCGAAATCAATAGGTGTGAGAAATTGGACAATTCAAGTTCAACAGCAGTTCGTTCCTAATTGGAGTGGTTGGTGTATTCCATACTTCTAGCGATTGGATTTCACTCAAATCTCACTAAATGACTCCTCCCACCATATTATGATGTTGCCCAAGTTTTGGTCGCGATCCGAAAGCAATAGGTGTTCCAAATTGGACAATTCAAGTTCAACGGCAGTTCGTTCCTAATTGGAGTGGTTGGTGTATTCCATACTTCTAGCGATTGGATTTCACTCAAAACTCACCAAATGACTCCTCCCACCATATTATGATGTTGCCCAAGTTTTGGTCTCGATCCGAAATCAATAGGTGTTCCAAATTGGACAATTCAAGTTCAACGGCAGTTCGTTCCTAATTGGAGTGGTTGGTGTATTCCATACTTCTAGCGATTGGATTTCACTCAAAACTCACCAAATGACTCCTCCCACCATATTATGATGTTGCCCAAGTTTTGGGCTCGAAACGAAATCAATAGGTGTGAGAAATTGGACAATTCAAGTTCAACGGCAGTTCGTTCCTAATTGGAGTGCTTGGTGTATTCCATACTTCTAGCGATTGGATTTCACTCAAAACTCACCAAATGACTCCTCCCACCATATTATGATGTTGCCCAAGTTTTGGGCTCGATCCGAAATCAATAGGTGTGAGAAATTGGACAATTCAAGTTCAACGGCAGTTCGTTCCTAATTGGAGTGGTTGGTGTACTCCATACTTCTAGCGATTGGATTTCACTCAAAACTCACTAAATGACTCCTCCCACCATATTATGATGTTGCCCAAGTTTTGGTCGCGATCCGAAATCAATAGGTGTTCCAAATTGGACAATTCAAGTTCAACGGCAGTTCGTTCCTAATTGGAGTGGTTGGTGTATTCCATACTTCTAGCGATTGGATTTCACTCAAAACTCCCCAAATGACTCCTCCCACCATATTATGATGTTGCCCAAGTTTTGGGCTCGATCCGAACACAATAGGTGTGAGAAATTGGACAATTTAAGTTCACCGGCAGTTCGTTCCTAATTGGAGTTGTTGGTGTATTCCATACTTCTAGCGATTGGATTTCACTCAAAACTCACCAAATGACTCCTCCCACCATATTATGATGTTGCACAAGTTTGGGGTTCCATCCGAAATCAATAGGTGTGAGAAATTGGATAATTCAAGTTCAACGGCAGTTCGTTCCGAATTGGAGTGGCTGGTGTATTACATACTTCTAGCGATTGGATTTCACTCAAAACTCACCAAATGACTCCTCCCACCTTATTATGATGTTGCCCAAGTTTTGGGCTCGATCCGAAATCAATAGGTGTTCCAAATTGGACAATTCAAGTTCACCGGCAGTTCGTTCCTAATTGGAGTGGTTGGTGTATTCCATACTTCTAGCGATTGGATTTCACTCAAAACTCTCCAAATGACTCCTCCCACCATATTATGATGTTGCCCAAGTTTTGGGCTCGATCCGAAATCAATAGGTGTGAGAAATTGGACAATTCATGTTCAACAGCAGTTCGTTCCTAATTGGAGTGGTTGGTGTATTCCATACTTCTAGCGATTGGATTTCACTCAAAACTCACTAAATGACTCCTCCCACCATATTATGATGTTGCCCAAGTTTTGGTCGCGATCCGAAAGCAATAGGTGTTCCAAATTGGACAATTCAAGTTCAACGGCAGTTCGTTCCTAATTGGAGTGGTTGGTGTATTCCATACTTCTAGCGATTGGATTTCACTCAAAACTCACCAAATGACTCCTCCCACCATATTATGATGTTGCCCAAGTTTTGGTCTCGATCCGAAATCAATAGGTGTTCCAAATTGGACAATTCAAGTTCAACGGCAGTTCGTTCCTAATTGGAGTGGTTGGTGTATTCCATACTTCTAGCGATTGGATTTCACTCAAAACTCACCAAATGACTCCTCCCACCATATTATGATGTTGCCCAAGTTTTGGGATCGATCCGAAATCAATAGGTGTGAGAAATTGGACAATTCAAGTTCAACGGCAGTTCGTTCCTAATTGGAGTGGTTGGTGTATTCCATACTTCTAGCGATTGGATTTCACTCAAAACTCACTAAATGACTCCTCCCACCATATTATGATGTTGCCCAAGTTTTGGTCGCAATCCGAAATCAATAGGTGTTCCAAATTGGACAATACAAGTTCAACGGCAGTTCGTTCCTAATTGGAGTGGTTGGTGTATTCCATACTTCTAGCGATTGGATTTCACTCAAAACTCCCCAAATGACTCCTCCCACCATATTATGATGTTGCCCAAGTTTTGGGCTCGATCCGAACACAATAGGTGTGAGAAATTGGACAATTTAAGTTCAACGGCAGTTCGTTCCTAATTGGAGTTGTTGGTGTATTCCATACTTCTAGCGATTGGATTTCACTCAAAACTAACCAAATGACTCCTCCCACCATATTATGATGTTGCACAAGTTTGGGGTTCCATCCGAAATCAATAGGTGTGAGAAATTGGATAATTCAAGTTCAACGGCAGTTCGTTCCGAATTGGAGTGGCTGGTGTATTACATACTTCTAGCGATTGGATTTCACTCAAAACTCACCAAATGACTCCTCCCACCTTATTATGATGTTGCCCAAGTTTTGGGCTCGATCCGAAATCAATAGGTGTTCCAAATTGGACAATTCAAGTTCACCGGCAGTTCGTTCCTAATTGGAGTGGTTGGTGTACTCCATACTTCTAGCGATTGGATTTCACTCAAAACTCTCCAAATGACTCCTCCCACCATATTATGTTGTTGCCCAAGTTTTGGGCTCGATCCTAAATCAATAGGTGTGAGAAATTGGACAATTCAAGTTCAACGGCAGTTCGTTCCTAATTGGAGTGGTTGGTGTATTCCATACTTCTAGCGATTGGATTTCACTCAAAACTCACTAAATGACTCCTCCCACCATATTATGATATTGCCCAAGTTTTGGTCGCAATCCGAAATCAATAGGTGTTCCAAATTGGACAATTCAAGTTCAACGGCAGTTCGTTCCTAATTGGAGTGGTTGGTGTATTCCATACTTCTAGCGATTGGATTTCACTCAAAACTCCCCAAATGACTCCTCCCACCATATTATGATGTTGCCCAAGTTTTGGGCTCGATCCGAACACAATAGGTGTGAGAAATTGGACAATTTAAGTTCAACGGCAGTTCGTTCCTAATTGGAGTTGTTGGTGTATTCCACACTTCTAGCGATTGGATTTCACTCAAATCTAACCAAATGACTCCTCCCACCATATTATGATGTTGCACAAGTTTGGGGTTCCATCCGAAATCAATAGGTGTGAGAAATTGGATAATTCAAGTTCAACGGCAGTTCGTTCCGAATTGGAGTGGCTGGTGTATTACATACTTCTAGCGATTGGATTTCACTCAAAACTCACCAAATGACTCCTCCCACCTTATTATGATGTTGCCCAAGTTTTGGGCTCGATCCGAAATCAATAGGTGTTCCAAATTGGACAATTCAAGTTCACCGGCAGTTCGTTCCTAATTGGAGTGGTTGGTGTATTCCATACTTCTAGCGATTGGATTTCACTCAAAACTCTCCAAATGACTCCTCCCACCATATTATGATGTTGCCCAAGTTTTGGGCTCGATCCGAAATCAATAGGTGTGAGAAATTGGACAATTCAAGTTCAACGGCAGTTCGTTCCTAATTGGAGTGGTTGGTGTATTCCATACTTCTAGCGATTGGATTTCACTCAAAACTCACTAAATGACTCCTCCCACCATATTATGATGTTGCCCAAGTTTTGGTCGCGATCCGAAAGCAATAGGTGTTCCAAATTGGACAATTCAAGTTCAACGGCAGTTCGTTCCTAATTGGAGTGGTTGGTGTATTCCATACTTCTAGCGATTGGATTTCACTCAAAACTCTCCAAATGACTCCTCCCACCATATTATGATGTTGCCCAAGTTTTGGTCTCGATCCGAAATCAATAGGTGTTCCAAATTGGACAATTCAAGTTCAACGGCTGTTCGTTCCTAATTGGAGTGGTTGGTGTATTCCATACTTCTAGCGATTGGATTTCACTCAAAACTCACCAAATGACTCCTCCCACCATATTATGATGTTGCCCAAGTTTTGGGCTCGAAACGAAATCAATAGGTGTGAGAAATTGGACAATTCAAGTTCAACGGCAGTTCGTTCCTAATTGGAGTGGTTGGTGTATTCCATACTTCTAGCGATTGGATTTCACTCAAAACTCCCCAAATGACTCCTCCCACCATATTATGATGTTGCCCAAGTTTTGGGCTCGATCCGAACACAATAGGTGTGAGAAATTGGACAATTTAAGTTCAACGGCAGTTCGTTCCTAATTGGAGTTGTTGGTGTATTCCATACTTCTAGCGATTGGATTTCACTCAAAACTCACTAAATGACTCCTCCCACCATATTATGATGTTGCCCAAGTTTTGGTCGCGATCCGAAAGCAATAGGTGTTCCAAATTGGACAATTCAAGTTCAACGGCAGTTCGTTCCGAATTGGAGTGGCTGGTGTATTACATACTTCTAGCGATTGGATTTCACTCAAAACTCACCAAATGACTCCTCCCACCATATTATGATGTTGCCCAAGTTTTGGGCTCGATCCGAAATCAATAGGTGTTCCAAATTGGACAATTCAAGTTCACCGGCAGTTCGTTCCTAATTGGAGTGGTTGGTGTATTCCATACTTCTAGCGATTGGATTTCACTCAAAACTCTCCAAATGACTCCTCCCACCATATTATGTTGTTGCCCAAGTTTTGGGCTCGATCCTAAATCAATAGGTGTGAGAAATTGGACAATTCAAGTTCAACGGCAGTTCGTTCCTAATTGGAGTGGTTGGTGTATTCCATACTTCTAGCGATTGGATTTCACTCAAAACTCACTAAATGACTCCTCCCACCATATTATGATATTGCCCAAGTTTTGGTCGCAATCCGAAATCAATAGGTGTTCCAAATTGGACAATTCAAGTTCAACGGCAGTTCGTTCCTAATTGGAGTGGTTGGTGTATTCCATACTTCTAGCGATTGGATTTCACTCAAAACTCCCCAAATGACTCCTCCCACCATATTATGATGTTGCCCAAGTTTTGGGCTCGATCCGAACACAATAGGTGTGAGAAATTGGACAATTTAAGTTCAACGGCAGTTCGTTCCTAATTGGAGTTGTTGGTGTATTCCACACTTCTAGCGATTGGATTTCACTCAAATCTAACCAAATGACTCCTCCCACCATATTATGATGTTGCACAAGTTTGGGGTTCCATCCGAAATCAATAGGTGTGAGAAATTGGATAATTCAAGTTCAACGGCAGTTCGTTCCGAATTGGAGTGGCTGGTGTATTACATACTTCTAGCGATTGGATTTCACTCAAAACTCACCAAATGACTCCTCCCACCTTATTATGATGTTGCCCAAGTTTTGGGCTCGATCCGAAATCAATAGGTGTTCCAAATTGGACAATTCAAGTTCACCGGCAGTTCGTTCCTAATTGGAGTGGTTGGTGTATTCCATACTTCTAGCGATTGGATTTCACTCAAAACTCTCCAAATGACTCCTCCCACCATATTATGATGTTGCCCAAGTTTTGGGCTCGATCCGAAATCAATAGGTGTGAGAAATTGGACAATTCAAGTTCAACGGCTGTTCGTTCCTAATTGGAGTGGTTGGTGTATTCCATACTTCTAGCGATTGGATTTAACTCAAAACTCACTAAATGACTCCTCCCACCATATTATGATGTTGCCCAAGTTTTGGTCGCGATCCGAAAGCAATAGGTGTTCCAAATTGGACAATTCAAGTTCAACGGCAGTTCGTTCCTAATTGGAGTGGTTGGTGTATTCCATACTTCTAGCGATTCGATTTCACTCAAAACTCTCCAAATGACTCCTCCCACCATATTATGATGTTGCCCAAGTTTTGGTCTCGATCCGAAATCAATAGGTGTTCCAAATTGGACAATTCAAGTTCAACGGCTGTTCGTTCCTAATTGGAGTGGTTGGTGTATTCCATACTTCTAGCGATTGGATTTCACTCAAAACTCACCAAATGACTCCTCCCACCATATTATGATGTTGCCCAAGTTTTGGGCTCGAAACGAAATCAATAGGTGTGAGAAATTGGACAATTCAAGTTCAACGGCAGTTCGTTCCTAATTGGAGTGGTTGGTGTATTCCATACTTCTAGCGATTGGATTTCACTCAAAACTCCCCAAATGACTCCTCCCACCATATTATGATGTTGCCCAAGTTTTGGGCTCGATCCGAACACAATAGGTGTGAGAAATTGGACAATTTAAGTTCAACGGCAGTTCGTTCCTAATTGGAGTTGTTGGTGTATTCCATACTTCTAGCGATTGGATTTCACTCAAAACTCACTAAATGACTCCTCCCACCATATTATGATGTTGCCCAAGTTTTGGTCGCGATCCGAAAGCAATAGGTGTTCCAAATTGGACAATTCAAGTTCAACGGCAGTTCGTTCCGAATTGGAGTGGCTGGTGTATTACATACTTCTAGCGATTGGATTTCACTCAAAACTCACCAAATGACTCCTCCCACCATATTATGATGTTGCCCAAGTTTTGGGCTCGATCCGAACACAATAGGTGTGAGAAATTGGACAATTTAAGTTCAACGGCAGTTCGTTCCTAATTGGAGTTGTTGGTGTATTCCACACTTCTAGCGATTGGATTTCACTCAAATCTAACCAAATGACTCCTCCCACCATATTATGATGTTGCACAAGTTTGGGGTTCCATCCGAAATCAATAGGTGTGAGAAATTGGATAATTCAAGTTCAACGGCAGTTCGTTCCGAATTGGAGTGGCTGGTGTATTACATACTTCTAGCGATTGGATTTCACTCAAAACTCACCAAATGACTCCTCCCACCATATTATGATGTTGCCCAAGTTTTGGGCTCAATCCGAAATCAATAGGTGTTCCAAATTGCACAATTCAAGTTCAACGGCAGTTCGTT
This sequence comes from Prunus avium, assembly GCF_965620075.1. Taxonomy (NCBI): domain Eukaryota; kingdom Viridiplantae; phylum Streptophyta; class Magnoliopsida; order Rosales; family Rosaceae; genus Prunus; species Prunus avium. The sequence goes on along the minus strand of NC_142291.1, from coordinate 17,194,089 downwards.
CCTAATTGGAGTGGTTGGTGTATTCCATACTTCTAGCGATTGGATTTCACTCAAAACTCACCAAATGACTCCTCCCACCATATTATGATGTTGCCCAAGTTTTGGGCTCGAAACGAAATCAATAGGTGTGAGAAATTGGACAATTCAAGTTCAACGGCAGTTCGTTCCTAATTGGAGTGGTTGGTGTATTCCATACTTCTAGCGATTGGATTTCACTCAAAACTCCCCAAATGACTCCTCCCACCATATTATGATGTTGCCCAAGTTTTGGGCTCGATCCGAACACAATAGGTGTGAGAAATTGGACAATTTAAGTTCAACGGCAGTTCGTTCCTAATTGGAGTTGTTGGTGTATTCCATACTTCTAGCGATTGGATTTCACTCAAAACTCACTAAATGACTCCTCCCACCATATTATGATGTTGCCCAAGTTTTGGTCGCGATCCGAAAGCAATAGGTGTTCCAAATTGGACAATTCAAGTTCAACGGCAGTTCGTTCCGAATTGGAGTGGCTGGTGTATTACATACTTCTAGCGATTGGATTTCACTCAAAACTCACCAAATGACTCCTCCCACCATATTATGATGTTGCCCAAGTTTTGGGCTCGATCCGAACACAATAGGTGTGAGAAATTGGACAATTTAAGTTCAACGGCAGTTCGTTCCTAATTGGAGTTGTTGGTGTATTCCACACTTCTAGCGATTGGATTTCACTCAAATCTAACCAAATGACTCCTCCCACCATATTATGATGTTGCACAAGTTTGGGGTTCCATCCGAAATCAATAGGTGTGAGAAATTGGATAATTCAAGTTCAACGGCAGTTCGTTCCGAATTGGAGTGGCTGGTGTATTACATACTTCTAGCGATTGGATTTCACTCAAAACTCACCAAATGACTCCTCCCACCATATTATGATGTTGCCCAAGTTTTGGGCTCAATCCGAAATCAATAGGTGTTCCAAATTGCACAATTCAAGTTCAACGGCAGTTCGTTCCTAATTGGAGTGGTTGGTGTATTCCATACTTCTAGCGATTGGATTTCACTCAAAACTCACCAAATGACTCCTCCCACCATATTATGATGTTGCCCAAGTTTTGGGCTCGAAACGAAATCAATAGGTGTGAGAAATTGGACAATTCAAGTTCAACGGCAGTTCGTTCCTAATTGGAGTGGTTGGTGTATTCCATACTTCTAGCGATTGGATTTCACTCAAAACTCCCCAAATGACTCCTCCCACCATATTATGATGTTGCCCAAGTTTTGGGCTCGATCCGAACACAATAGGTGTGAGAAATTGGACAATTTAAGTTCAACGGCAGTTCGTTCCTAATTGGAGTTGTTGGTGTATTCCATACTTCTAGCGATTGGATTTCACTCAAAACTCACTAAATGACTCCTCCCACCATATTATGATGTTGCCCAAGTTTTGGTCGCGATCCGAAAGCAATAGGTGTTCCAAATTGGACAATTCAAGTTCAACGGCAGTTCGTTCCGAATTGGAGTGGCTGGTGTATTACATACTTCTAGCGATTGGATTTCACTCAAAACTCACCAAATGACTCCTCCCACCATATTATGATGTTGCCCAAGTTTTGGGCTCGATCCGAACACAATAGGTGTGAGAAATTGGACAATTTAAGTTCAACGGCAGTTCGTTCCTAATTGGAGTTGTTGGTGTATTCCACACTTCTAGCGATTGGATTTCACTCAAATCTAACCAAATGACTCCTCCCACCATATTATGATGTTGCACAAGTTTGGGGTTCCATCCGAAATCAATAGGTGTGAGAAATTGGATAATTCAAGTTCAACGGCAGTTCGTTCCGAATTGGAGTGGCTGGTGTATTACATACTTCTAGCGATTGGATTTCACTCAAAACTCACCAAATGACTCCTCCCACCATATTATGATGTTGCCCAAGTTTTGGGCTCAATCCGAAATCAATAGGTGTTCCAAATTGCACAATTCAAGTTCAACGGCAGTTCGTTCCTAATTGGAGTGGTTGGTGTATTCCATACTTCTAGCGATTGGATTTCACTCAAAACTCACCAAATGACTCCTCCCACCATATTATGATGTTGCCCAAGTTTTGGGCTCGAAACGAAATCAATAGGTGTGAGAAATTGGACAATTCAAGTTCAACGGCAGTTCGTTCCTAATTGGAGTGGTTGGTGTATTCCATACTTCTAGCGATTGGATTTCACTCAAAACTCCCCAAATGACTCCTCCCACCATATTATGATGTTGCCCAAGTTTTGGGCTCGATCCGAACACAATAGGTGTGAGAAATTGGACAATTTAAGTTCAACGGCAGTTCGTTCCTAATTGGAGTTGTTGGTGTATTCCATACTTCTAGCGATTGGATTTCACTCAAAACTCACTAAATGACTCCTCCCACCATATTATGATGTTGCCCAAGTTTTGGTCGCGATCCGAAAGCAATAGGTGTTCCAAATTGGACAATTCAAGTTCAACGGCAGTTCGTTCCGAATTGGAGTGGCTGGTGTATTACATACTTCTAGCGATTGGATTTCACTCAAAACTCACCAAATGACTCCTCCCACCATATTATGATGTTGCCCAAGTTTTGGGCTCGATCCGAACACAATAGGTGTGAGAAATTGGACAATTTAAGTTCAACGGCAGTTCGTTCCTAATTGGAGTTGTTGGTGTATTCCACACTTCTAGCGATTGGATTTCACTCAAATCTAACCAAATGACTCCTCCCACCATATTATGATGTTGCACAAGTTTGGGGTTCCATCCGAAATCAATAGGTGTGAGAAATTGGATAATTCAAGTTCAACGGCAGTTCGTTCCGAATTGGAGTGGCTGGTGTATTACATACTTCTAGCGATTGGATTTCACTCAAAACTCACCAAATGACTCCTCCCACCATATTATGATGTTGCCCAAGTTTTGGGCTCAATCCGAAATCAATAGGTGTTCCAAATTGCACAATTCAAGTTCAACGGCAGTTCGTTCCTAATTGGAGTGGTTGGTGTATTCCATACTTCTAGCGATTGGATTTCACTCAAAACTCACCAAATGACTCCTCCCACCATATTATGATGTTGCCCAAGTTTTGGGCTCGAAACGAAATCAATAGGTGTGAGAAATTGGACAATTCAAGTTCAACGGCAGTTCGTTCCTAATTGGAGTGGTTGGTGTATTCCATACTTCTAGCGATTGGATTTCACTCAAAACTCCCCAAATGACTCCTCCCACCATATTATGATGTTGCCCAAGTTTTGGGCTCGATCCGAACACAATAGGTGTGAGAAATTGGACAATTTAAGTTCAACGGCAGTTCGTTCCTAATTGGAGTTGTTGGTGTATTCCATACTTCTAGCGATTGGATTTCACTCAAAACTCACTAAATGACTCCTCCCACCATATTATGATGTTGCCCAAGTTTTGGTCGCGATCCGAAAGCAATAGGTGTTCCAAATTGGACAATTCAAGTTCAACGGCAGTTCGTTCCGAATTGGAGTGGCTGGTGTATTACATACTTCTAGCGATTGGATTTCACTCAAAACTCACCAAATGACTCCTCCCACCATATTATGATGTTGCCCAAGTTTTGGGCTCGATCCGAACACAATAGGTGTGAGAAATTGGACAATTTAAGTTCAACGGCAGTTCGTTCCTAATTGGAGTTGTTGGTGTATTCCACACTTCTAGCGATTGGATTTCACTCAAATCTAACCAAATGACTCCTCCCACCATATTATGATGTTGCACAAGTTTGGGGTTCCATCCGAAATCAATAGGTGTGAGAAATTGGATAATTCAAGTTCAACGGCAGTTCGTTCCGAATTGGAGTGGCTGGTGTATTACATACTTCTAGCGATTGGATTTCACTCAAAACTCACCAAATGACTCCTCCCACCATATTATGATGTTGCCCAAGTTTTGGGCTCAATCCGAAATCAATAGGTGTTCCAAATTGCACAATTCAAGTTCAACGGCAGTTCGTTCCTAATTGGAGTGGTTGGTGTATTCCATACTTCTAGCGATTGGATTTCACTCAAAACTCACCAAATGACTCCTCCCACCATATTATGATGTTGCCCAAGTTTTGGGCTCGAAACGAAATCAATAGGTGTGAGAAATTGGACAATTCAAGTTCAACGGCAGTTCGTTCCTAATTGGAGTGGTTGGTGTATTCCATACTTCTAGCGATTGGATTTCACTCAAAACTCCCCAAATGACTCCTCCCACCATATTATGATGTTGCCCAAGTTTTGGGCTCGATCCGAACACAATAGGTGTGAGAAATTGGACAATTTAAGTTCAACGGCAGTTCGTTCCTAATTGGAGTTGTTGGTGTATTCCATACTTCTAGCGATTGGATTTCACTCAAAACTAACCAAATGACTCCTCCCACCATATTATGATGTTGCACAAGTTTGGGGTTCCATCCGAAATCAATAGGTGTGAGAAATTGGATAATTCAAGTTCAACGGCAGTTCGTTCCGAATTGGAGTGGCTGGTGTATTACATACTTCTAGCGATTGGATTTCACTCAAAACTCACCAAATGACTCCTCCCACCTTATTATGATGTTGCCCAAGTTTTGGGCTCGATCCGAAATCAATAGGTGTTCCAAATTGGACAATTCAAGTTCACCGGCAGTTCGTTCCTAATTGGAGTGGTTGGTGTATTCCATACTTCTAGCGATTGGATTTCACTCAAAACTCTCCAAATGACTCCTCCCACCATATTATGTTGTTGCCCAAGTTTTGGGCTCGATCCGAAATCAATAGGTGTGAGAAATTGGACAATTCAAGTTCAACGGCAGTTCGTTCCTAATTGGAGGGGTTGGTGTATTCCATACTTCTAGCGATTGGATTTCACTCAAAACTCACTAAATGACTCCTCCCACCATATTATGATGTTGCCCAAGTTTTGGTCGCAATCCGAAATCAATAGGTGTTCCAAATTGGACAATTCAGGTTCAACGGCAGTTCGTTCCTAATTGGAGTGGTTGGTGTATTCCATACTTCTAGCGATTGGATTTCACTCAAAACTCCCCAAATGACTCCTCCCACCATATTATGATGTTGCCCAAGTTTTGGGCTCGATCCGAACACAATAGGTGTGAGAAATTGGACAATTTAAGTTCAACGGCAGTTCGTTCCTAATTGGAGTTGTTGGTGTATTCCACACTTCTAGCGATTGGATTTCACTCAAATCTAACCAAATGACTCCTCCCACCATATTATGATGTTGCACAAGTTTGGGGTTCCATCCGAAATCAATAGGTGTGAGAAATTGGATAATTCAAGTTCAACGGCAGTTCGTTCCGAATTGGAGTGGCTGGTGTATTACATACTTCTAGCGATTGGATTTCACTCAAAACTCACCAAATGACTCCTCCCACCTTATTATGATGTTGCCCAAGTTTTGGGCTCGATCCGAAATCAATAGGTGTTCCAAATTGGACAATTCAAGTTCACCGGCAGTTCGTTCCTAATTGGAGTGGTTGGTGTATTCCATACTTCTAGCGATTGGATTTCACTCAAAACTCTCCAAATGACTCCTCCCACCATATTATGATGTTGCCCAAGTTTTGGGCTCGATCCGAAATCAATAGGTGTGAGAAATTGGACAATTCAAGTTCAACAGCAGTTCGTTCCTAATTGGAGTGGTTGGTGTATTCCATACTTCTAGCGATTGGATTTCACTCAAAACTCACTAAATGACTCCTCCCACCATATTATGATGTTGCCGAAGTTTTGGTCGCGATCCGAAAGCAATAGGTGTTCCAAATTGGACAATTCAAGTTCAACGGCAGTTCGTTCCTAATTGGAGTGGTTGGTGTATTCCATACTTCTAGCGATTGGATTTCACTCAAAACTCACCAAATGACTCCTCCCACCATATTATGATGTTGCCCAAGTTTTGGTCTCGATCCGAAATCAATAGGTGTTCCAAATTGGACAATTCAAGTTCAACGGCTGTTCGTTCCTAATTGGAGTGGTTGGTGTATTCCATACTTCTAGCGATTGGATTTCACTCAAAACTCACCAAATGACTCCTCCCACCATATTATGATGTTGCCCAAGTTTTGGGCTCGAAACGAAATCAATAGGTATGAGAAATTGGACAATTCAAGTTCAACGGCAGTTCGTTCCTAATTGGAGTGGTTGGTGTATTCCATACTTCTAGCGATTGGATTTCACTCAAAACTCCCCAAATGACTCCTCCCACCATATTATGATGTTGCCCAAGTTTTGGGCTCGATCCGAACACAATAGGTGTGAGAAATTGGACAATTTAAGTTCAACGGCAGTTCGTTCCTAATTGGAGTTGTTGGTGTATTCCATACTTCTAGCGATTGGATTTCACTCAAAACTCACTAAATGACTCCTCCCACCATATTATGATGTTGCCCAAGTTTTGGTCGCGATCCGAAAGCAATAGGTGTTCCAAATTGGACAATTCAAGTTCAACGGCAGTTCGTTCCGAATTGGAGTGGCTGGTGTATTACATACTTCTAGCGATTGGATTTCACTCAAAACTCACCAAATGACTCCTCCCACCTTATTATGATGTTGCCCAAGTTTTGGGCTCGATCCGAAATCAATAGGTGTTCCAAATTGGACAATTCAAGTTCAACGGCAGTTCGTTCCTAATTGGAGTGGTTGGTGTATTCCATACTTCTAGCGATTGGATTTCACTCAAAACTCACCAAATGACTCCTCCCACCATATTATGATGTTGCCAAAGTTAGGGGTTCGATCTGAAATCAATAGGAGTGAGAAATTGGACAATTCAAGTTCAACGGCAGTTCGTTCCTAATTGGAGTGGTTGGTGTATTCCATACTTCTAGCGATTGGATTTCACTCAAAACTCACCAAATGACTCCTCCCACCATATTATGATGTTGCCCCAGTTTTGGGCTCGATCTGAAATCAATAGGTGTGAGAAATTGAACAATTCAAGTTCAACGGCAGTTCGTTCCTAATTGGAGTGGTTGGTGTATTCCGTACTTCTAGCGATTGGATTTCACTCAAAACTCACCAAATGAGTCCTCCCACCATATTACGATGTTGCCCAAGTTTTGGGCTCGATCCGAAATCAATAGGTGTTCCAAATTGGACAATTCAAGTTCAACGGCAGTTCGTTCCTAATTGGAGTGGTTGGTGTATTCCATACTTCTCGCGATTGGATTTCACTTAAAACTCACCAAATGACTCCTCCCACCACATTATGATGTTGCCCAAGTTTTGGGCTCGATCCGAAATCAATAGGTGTTCGAAATTGGACAACTCAAGTTCAAAGGCAGTTCGTTCCTAATTGGAGTGGTTGGTGTATTCCATACTTCTAGCGATTGGATTTCACTCAAAACTCACCAAATGACTCCTCCCAGCATATTATGATGTTGCCCAAGTTTTGGTCTCGATCCGAAATCAATAGGTGTTCCAAATTGGACAATTCAAGTTCAACGGCAGTTCGTTCCTAATTGGAGTGGTTGGTGTATTCCATACTTCTAGCGATTGGATTTCACTCAAAACTCACCAAATGACTCCTCCCACCATATTATGATGTTGCCCAAGTTTTGGCCTCGAAACGAAATCAATAGGTGTGAGAAATTGGACAATTCAAGTTCAACGGCAGTTCGTTCCTAATTGGAGTGGTTGGTGTATTCCATACTTCTAGCGATTGGATTTCACTCAAAACTCACCAAATGACTCCTCCCACCATATTATGATGTTGCCCAAGTTTTGGGCTCGATCCGAAATCAATAGGTGTGAGAAACTGGACAATTCAAGTTCAACGGCAGTTCGTTCCTAATTGGATTCGTTGGTGTATTCCATACTTCTAGCGATTGGATTTCACTCAAAACTCACCAAATGACTCCTCCCACCATATTATGATGTTGCCCAAGTTTGGGGCTCGATCCGAAATCAATAGGTGTGAGAAATTGGACAATTCAAGTTCAACGGCAGTTCGTTCCTAACTGGAGTGGTTGGTGTATTCCATACGTCTAGCGATTGGATTTCACTCAAAACTCACTAAATGACACCTCCCACCATATTATGATGTTGCCCAAGTTTTGGTCGCGATCCGAAATCAATAGGTGTTCCAAATTGGACAATTCAAGTTCAACGGCAGTTCGTTCCTAATTGGTGTGGTTCGTGTATTCCATACTTCTAGCGATTGGATTTCACTCAAAACTCACCAAATGACTCCTCCCACCATATTATGATGTTGCCCAAGTTTTGGGCTCGATCCGAAATCAATAGGTGTGAGAAATTGGACAATTCAAGTTCAACGGCAATTCGTTCCTAATTGGAGTGGTTGGTGTTTTCCATACTTCTAGCGATTGGATTTCACTCAAAACTCACTAAATGACTCCTCCCACCATATTATGATGTTGCCCAAGTTTTGGTCACGATCCGAAATCAATAGGTGTTCCAAATTGGACAATTCAAGTTCAACGGCAGTTCGTTCCTAATTGGAGTGGTTGGTGTATTCCATACTTCTAGCGATTGGATTTTACTCAAAACTCACCAAATAACTCCTCCCACCATATTATGATGTTGCCCAAGTTTTGGGCTCGATCCGAACTCAATAGGTTTGAGAAATTGGACAATTTCAGTTCAATGGCAGTTCGTTCCTAATTGGAGTTGTTGGTGTATTCCGTACTTCTAGCGATTGGATTTCACTCAAAACTCACCCAATGACTCCTCCCACCATATTACGACGTTGCCCAAGTTTTGGGCTCGATCCGAAATCAATAGGTGTGAGATATTGGACAATTCAAGTTCAACGGCAGTTCGTTCCTAATTGGAGTGGTTGGTGTATTCCATACTTCTAGCGATTGGATTTCACTCAAAACTCACCAAATGACTCCTTCCACCATATTATGATGTTGCACAAGTTTGGGGTTCCATACGAAATCAATAGGTGTGAGAAATTGGACAATTCAGGTTCAACGGCAGTTCGTTCCTAATTGGAGTGGTTGGTGTATTCCATACTTCTAGCGATTGGATATCACTCAAAACTCACTAAATGACTCCTCCCACCATATTATGATGTTGCCCAACTTTTGGTCGCGATCCGAAATCAATAGGTGTTCCAAATTGGACAATTCAAGTTCAACGGCAGTTCGTTCCTAATTGGAGTGGTTGGTGTATTCCATACTTCTAGCGATTGGATTTCACTCAAAACTCACCAAATGACTCCTCCCACCATATTATGATGTTGCCCAAGTTTTGGGCTCGATCCGAACTCAATAGGTGTGAGAAATTGGACAATTTAAGTTCAATGGCAGTTCGTTCCTAATTGGAGTTGTTGGTGTATTCCGTACTTCTAGCGATTGGATTTCACTCAAAACTCAGCAAATGACTCCTCCCACCGTATTATGATGTTGCCCAAGTTTTGGGCTCGATCCGAAATCAATAGGTTTGAGAAATTGGACAATTCAAGTTCAACGGCAGTTCGTTCCAAATTGGAGTGGTTGGTGTATTCCATACTTCTAGCGTTTGGATTTCACTCAAAACTCACTGCATGACTCCTCCCACCATATTATGATGTTGCCCAAGTTTTGGTCTCGATCCGAAATCAATAGGTGTTCCAAATTAGACAATTCAAGTTCAACGGCAGTTCGTTCCAAATTGGAGTGGTTGGTGTATTCCATACTTCTAGCGATTGGATTTCACTCAACACTCACCAAATGACTCCTCCCACCATATTATGATGTTGCCCAAGTTTTGGGATCGATCCGAAATCAATAGGTGTTCCAAATTGGACAATTCAAGTTCAACGGCAGTTCGTTCCTAATTGGAGTGGTTGGTGTATTCCACACTTCTAGCGATTGGATTTCACTCAAAACTCACCAAATGACTCCTCCCACCATATTATGATGTTGCCCAAGTTAGGGGATCGATCCGAAATCAATAGGTGTGAGAAATTGGACAATTCAAGTTCAACGGCAGTTCGTTCCTAATTGGAGTGGTTGGTGTATTCCATACTTCTAGCGATTGGATTTCACTCAAAACTCACTAAATGAATCCTCCCACCATATTATGATGTTGACCAAGTTTTGGTCTCGATCCGAAATCAATAGGTGTTCCAAATTGGACAATTCAAGTTCAACGGCAGTTCGTTCCTAATTGGAGTGGTTGGTGTATTCCATACTTCTAGCGATCGGATTTCACTCAAAACTCACCAAATGACTCCTCCCACCATATTATGATGTTAACCAAATTTGGGCTCGATCCGAAATCAGTAGGTGTTCCAAATTGGACAATTCAAGTTCAACGGCAGCTCGTTCCTAATTGGAGTGGTTGGTGTATTCCATACTTCTAGCGATTGGATTTCACTCAAAACTCACCAAAAGACTCCTCCCACCATATTATGATGTTGCCCAAGTTTTGGGCTCCATCCGAAATCAATAGGTGTTCCAAATTGGACAATTCAAGTTCAACGGCAGTTCGTTCCTAATTGGAGTGGTTTGTGTATTCCATACTTCTAGCGATTGGATTTCACTCAAAACTCACGAAATGACTCCTCCCACCATATTATGATGTTGCCCAAGTTTTGGTCTCGATCCGAAATCAATAGGTGTTCCAAATTGGACAATTCAAGTTCAACGGCAGTTCGTTCCTAATTGGAGTGGTTGGTGTATTCCATACTTCTAGCGATTGGATTTCACTCAAAACTCACCAAATGACTCCTCCCACCATATTATGATGTTGCCCAAGTTTTGGGCTCGATCCGAAATCAATAGGTGTGGGAAATTGGACAATTCAAGTTCAACGGCAGTTCGTTCCTAATTGAAATGGTTGGTGTATTCCACACTTCTAGCGATTGGGTTTCACTCAAAACTCACCAAATGACTCCTCCCACCATATTATGATGTTGCCCAAGTTTTGGGCTCGATCCGAAATCAATAGGTGTGAGAAATTGGACAATTCAAGTTAAACGGCAGTTCGTTCCTAATTGGAGTGGTTGGTGTATTCCATACTTCTAGCGATTGGATTTCACTCAAAACTCACCAAATGACTCCTCCCACCATATTATGATGTTGCCCAAGTTTTGGGCTCGATCCGAAATCAATAGGTGTGAGAAATTGAACAATTCAAGTTCAACGGCAGTTCGTTCCTAATTGGAGTGGTTGGTGTATTCCGTACTTCTAGCGATTGGATTTCACTCAAAACTCACCAAATGAGTCCTCCCACCATATTACGATGTTGCCCAAGTTTTGGGCTCGATCCGAAATCAATAGGGGTTCCAAATTGGACAATTCAAGTTCAACGGCAGTTCGTTCCTAATTGGAGTGGTTGGTGTATTCCATACTTCTCGCGATTGGATTTCACTTAAAACTCACCAAACGACTCCTCCCACCACATTATGATGTTGCCCAAGTTTTGGGCTCGATCCGAAATCATTAGGTGTTCCAAATTGGACAACTCAAGTTCAAAGGCAGTTCGTTCCTAATTGGAGTGGTTGGTGTATTCCATACTTCTAGCGATTGGATTTCACTCAAAACTCACCAAATGACTCCTCCCACCATATTATGATGTTGCCCAAGTTTTGGTCTCGATCCGAAATCAATAGGTGTTCCAAATTGGACAATTCAAGTTCAACGGCAGTTCGTTCCTAATTGGAGTGGTTGGTGTATTCCATACTTCTAGCGATTGGATTTCACTCAAAACTCACTAAATGACTCCTCCCACCATATTATGATGTTGCCCAAGTTTTGGGCTCGATCCGAAATCAATAGGTGTGAGAAATTGAACAATTCAAGTTCAACGGCAGTTCGTTCCTAATTTGAGTGGTTGGTGTATTCCATACTTCTGCGATTGGATTTCACTCAAAACTCACCAAATGACTCCTCCCACCATATTATGATGTTGCCCAAGTTTTGGGCTCGATCCGAAATCAATAGGTGTGAGAAATTGGACAATTCAAGTTCAACGGCAGTTCGTTCCTAATTGGAGTGGTTGGTGTATTCCATATTTCTAGCGATTGGATTTCACTCAAAACTCACGAAATGACTACTCCCATCATATTATGATGTTGCACAAGTTTGGGGTTCCGTAGGAAATCAATAGGTGTTCCAAATTGGACAATTCAGGTTCAACGGCAGTTCGTTCCTAATTGGATTGGTTGGTGTATTCCATACTTCTAGCGATTGGATTTCACTCAAAACTCGCCAAAGGACTCCTCCCACCATATTATGATGTTGCCCAAGTTAGGGGCTCGATCCGAAATCAATAGGTGTTCCAAATTGGACAATTAAAGTTCAACGGCAGTTCGTTCCTAATTGGAGTGGTTGGTGTATTCCGTACTTCTAGCGATTGGATTTCACTCAAAACTCACCAAATGACTCATCCCACCATATTATGCTGTTGCCCAAGTTTTGGGCTCGATCCGAAATCAATAGGTGTGAGAAATTGAACAATTCAAGTTCAACGGCAGTTCATTCCTAATTGGAGTGGTTGTTGTATTCCAGACTTCTAATGATTGGATTTCCCTCAAAACTCACCAAATGACTCCTCCCACCATATTATGATGTTGCCCAAGTTTTGCGCTCGATCCGAAATCAATAGGTGTTCCAAATTGGACAATTCAAGTTCAACGGCAGTTCATTCCTAATTGGAGTGGTTGTTGTATTCCAGACTTCTAGTGATTGGATTTCCCTCAAAACTCACCAAATGACTCCTCCCACCATATTATGATGTTGCCCAAGTTTTGCGCTCGATCCGAAATCAATAGGTGTTCAAAATTGGACAATTCAAGTTCAACGGCAGTTCATTCCAAATTGGAGTGGTTGTTGTATTCCAGACTTCTAGTGATTGGATTTCCCTCAAAACTCACCAAATGACTCCTCCCACCATAATATGATGTTGCCCAAGTTTTACGCTCGATCCGAAATCAATAGGTGTTCCAAATTGGACAATTCAAGTTCAACGGCAGTTCATTCCTAATTGGAGTGGTTGTTGTATTCCAGACTTCTAGTGATTGGATTTCACTCAAAACTCACCAAATGACTCCTCCCACCATATTATGATGTTGCCCAAGTTTTGGGCTCGATCCGAAATCAATAGGTGTGAGAAATTGGACAATTCAAGTTCAACGGCAGTTCGTTCCTAATTGGAGTGGTTGGTGTATTCCATACTTCTAGCGATTGGATTTCACTCAAAACTCCCCAAATGACTCCTCCCGCCATATTATGATGTTGCCCAAGTTTTGGGCTCGATCCGAAATCAATAGGTGTGAGAAATTGGACAATTCAAGTTCAACGGCAGTTCGTTCCTAATTGGAGTGGTTGGTGTATTCCATACTTCTCGCGATTGGATTTCACTTAAAACTCACCAAATGACTCCTCCCACCACATTATGATGTTGCCCAAGTTTTGGGCTCGATCCGAAATCAATAGGTGTTCCAAATTGGACAACTCAAGTTCAAAGGCAGTTCGTTCCTAATTGGAGTGGTTGGTGTATTCCATACTTCTAGCGATTGGATTTCACTCAAAACTCACCAAATGACTCCTCCCACCATATTATGATGTTGCCCAAGTTTTGGTCTCGATCCGAAATCAATAGGTGTTCCAAATTGGACAATTCAAGTTCAACGGCAGTTCGTTCCTAATTGGAGTGGTTGGTTTATTCCATACTTCTAGCGATTGGATTTCACTCAAAACTCACCAAATGACTCCTCCCACCATATTATGATGTTGCCCAAGTTTTGGGCTCGAAACGAAATCAATAGGTGTGAGAAATTGGACAATTCAAGTTCAACGGCAGTTCGTTCCTAATTGGATTGGTTGGTGTATTCCGTACTTCTAGTGATTGGATTTCACTCAAAACTCACCAAATGACTCCTCCCACCATATTACGATGTTGCCCAAGTTTGGGGCTCGATCCGAAATCAATAGGTGTGAGAAATTGGACAATTCAAGTTCAACGGCAGTTCGTTCCTAATTGGAGTGGTTGGTGTATTCCATACTTCTAGCGATTGGATTTCACTCAAAACTCACTAAATGAAACCTCCCACCATATTATGATGTTGCCCAAGTTTTGGTCGCGATCCGAAATCAATAGGTGTTCCAAATTGGACAATTCAAGTTCAACGGCAGTTCGTTCCTAATTGGAGTGGTTCGTGTATTCCATACTTCTAGCGATTGGATTTCACTCAAAACTCACCAAATGACTCCTCCAACCATATTATGATGTTGCCCAAGTTTTGGGCTCGATCCGAAATCAATAGGTGTGAGAAATTGGACAATTCAAGTTCAACGGCAATTCGTTCCTAATTGGAGTGGTTGGTGTTTTCCATACTTCTAGCGATTGGATTTCACTCAAAACTCACTAAATGACTCCTCCCACCATATTATGATGTTACCCAAGTTTTGGTCACGATCCGAAATCAATAGGTGTTCCAAATTGGACAATTCAAGTTCAACGGCAGTTCGTTCCTAATTGGAGTAGTTGGTGTATTCCATACTTCTAGCGATTGGATTTCACTCAAAACTCACCAAATGACTCCTCCAACCATATTATGATGTTGCCCAAGTTTTGGGCTCGATCCGAACTCAATAGGTTTGAGAAATTGGACAATTTCAGTTCAATGGCAGTTCGTTCCTAATTGGAGTTGTTGGTGTATTCCGTACTTCTAGCGATTGGATTTCACTCAAAACTCATCAAATGACTCCTCCCACCATATTACGACGTTGCCCAAGTTTTGGGCTCGATCCGAACTCAATAGGTGTGAGAAATTGGACAATTTAAGTTCAATGGCAGTTCGTTCCTAATTGGAGTTGTAGGTGTATTCCGTACTTCTAGCGATTGGATTTCACTCAAAACTAACCAAATGACTCCTCCCACCATATTATGATGTTGCCCAGGTTTTGGGCTCGATCCGAAATCAATAGGTGTGAGATATTGGACAATTCAAGTTCAACGGCAGTTCGTTCCTAATTGGAGTGGTTGGTGTATTCCGTACTTCTAGCGATTGGATTTCACTCAAAACTCACCAAATGACTCCTTCCACCATATTATGATGTTGCACAAGTTTGGGGTTCCATACGAAATCAATAGGTGTGAGAAATTGGACAATTCAGGTTCAACGGCAGTTCGTTCCTAATTGGAGTGGTTGGTGTATTCCATACTTCTAGCGATTGGATATCACTCAAAACTCACTAAATGAATCCTCCCACCATATTATGATGTTGACCAAGTTTTGGTCTCGATCCGAAATCAATAGGTGTTCCAAATTGGACAATTCAAGTTCAACGGCAGTTCGTTCCTAATTGGTGTGGTTGGTGTATTCCATACTTCTAGCGATCGGATTTCACTCAAAACTCACCAAATGACTCCTCCCACCATATTATGATGTTAACCAAATTTGGGCTCGATCCGAAATCAGTAGGTGTTCCAAATTGGACAATTCAAGTTCAACGGCAGCGCGTTCCTAATTGGAGTGGTTGGTGTATTCCATACTTCTAGCGATTGGATTTCACTCAAAACTCACCAAATGACTCCTCCCACCATATTATGATGTTGCCCAAGTTTTGGGCTCCATCCGAAATCAATAGGTGTTCCAAATTGGACAATTCAAGTTCAACGGCAGTTCGTTCCTAATTGGAGTGGTTTGTGTATTCCATACTTCTAGCGATTGGATTTCACTCAAAACTCACGAAATGACTCCTCCCACCATATTATGATGTTGCCCAAGTTTTGGTCTCGATCCGAAATCAATAGGTGTTCCAAATTGGACAATTCAAGTTCAACGGCAGTTCGTTCCTAATTGGAGTGGTTGGTGTATTCCATACTTCTAGCGATTGGATTTCACTCAAAACTCACCAAATGACTCCTCCCACCATATTATGATGTTGCCCAAGTTTTGGGCTCGATCCGAAATCAATAGGTGTGGGAAATTGGACAATTCAAGTTCAACGGCAGTTCGTTCCTAATTGAAATGGTTGGTGTATTCCACACTTCTAGCGATTGGGTTTCACTCAAAACTCACCAAATGACTCCTCCCCAAATATTATGATGTTGCCCAAGTTTTGGGCTCGATCCGAAATCCATAGGTGTGAGAAATTGAACAATTCAAGTTCAACGGCAGTTCGTTCCTAATTGGAGTGGTTGGTGTATTCCATACTTCTAGCGATTGGATTTCACTCAAAACTCACCAAATGACTCCTCCCGCCATATTATGATGTTGCCCAAGTTTTGGGCTCGATCCGAAATCAATAGGTGTTCCAAATTGGACAATTCAAGTTCAACGGCAGTTCGTTCCTAATTGGAGTGGTTGGTGTATTCCATACTTCTAGCGATTGGATTTCACTCAAAACTCACCAAATGACTCCCCCCACCATATTATGACGTTGCCCAAGTTTTGGGCTCGATCCGAAATCAATAGGTGTTCCAAATTGGACAATTCAAGTTCAACGGCAGTTCGTTCCTAATTGGAGTGGTTGGTGTATTCCATACTTCTAGCGATTGGATTTCACTCAAAACTCACCAAATGACTCCTCCCACCATATTATGATGTTGCCCAAGTTAGGGGCTCGATCCGAAATCAATAGGTGTGAGAAATTGGACAATTCAAGTTCAACGGCAGTTCGTTCCTAATTGGAGTGGTTGGTGTATTCCATACTTCCAGCGATTGGATTTCACTCAAAACTCACCAAAGGACTCCACCCACCATGTTATGATGTTGCCCAAGTTTTGGGCTCGATCCGAACTCAATAGGTGTTCGAAATTGGACAATACAAGTTCAACGGCGGTTCGTTCCTACTTGGAGTGGTTGGTGTATTCCATACTTCTAGCGATTGGATTTCACTCAAAACTCACCAATGACTCCTCCCACCATATTATGATGTTGCCCAAGTTTTGGGCTCGATCCGAAATCAATAGGTGTGAGAAATTGGACAACACAAGTTCAACGGCAGTTCGTTCCTAAGGGGAGTGGTTGGTGTATTCCATACTTCTAGCGATTGGATTTCACTCAAAACTCACCAAATGACTCCTCCCACCGTATTCTGATGTTGCACAACTTTTGGGCTCGATCCAAAATCAATAGGTGTTCAAATTGGACAATTCAATTTCAACGGCAATTCGTTCCTACTTGCAGTGGTTGGTGTATTCCATACTTCTAGCGATTGGATTTCACACAAAACTCACCAATGACTCCTCCCACCATATTATGATGTTGCCCAAGTTTTGGGCTCGATCCGAAATGAATAGGTGTTCCAAAATGGACAATTCAAGTTCAACGGCAGTTCTTTCCTCATTGGAGTGGTTGGTGTATTCCATACTTCTAGCGATTGCATTTCACTCAAAACTCACCAAATGACTCCTCCCACCATATTATGATGTTGCCCAAGTTTTGGGCTCGATCCGAAATCAATAGGTGTTAGAAATTGGACAATTCAAGTTCAACGACAGTTCGTTCCTAATTGGAGTTGTTGGTGTATTCCATACTTCTAGCGATTGGATTTCACTCAAAACTCACCAAATGACTCCTCCCACCATATTATGTTGTTGCCCAAGTTTTGGGCTCGATCCGAAATCAATAGGTGTGAGAAATTGGACAATTCAAGTTCAACGGCAGTTCTTTCCTAATTGGAGTTGTTGGTGTATTCCATACTTCTAGCGGTTGGATTTCACACAAAACTCACCATATGACTCCTCCCACCATATTATGATGTTGCCAAAGTTTTGGGCTCGATCCGAAATCAATAGTTGTGAGAATTTGGACAATTCAAGTTCAACGACAATTCGTTCCTAATGGGAGTGGTTGGTGTATTCCATACGTCTAGCGATTGGATTTCACTCAAAACTCACCAAATGACTCCTCCCACCTTGTTATGATGTTGCCCAAGTTTTGGGCTTGGTCCGAAATCAATTGGTGTGAGAAATTGGACAATTCAAGTTCAACGGCAGTTCGTTCCTAATTGGTGTGGTTGGTGTATTCCATACCTCTAGCGATTGGATTTCACTCGAAACTCACCAAATGACTACTCCCACCATATTATGATGTTGCCCAAGTTTTGGGCTCGATCCGAAATCAATAGGTGTGAGAAATTGGACAATTCGAGTTCAACGGCAGTTCGTTCCTAATTGGAGCGGTTGGTGTATTCCATACTTCTAGCGATTGGATTTCACTCAAAACTCACCAAATGACACCTCCCACCATTTTATGATGTTGCCCATGTTTTGGGCTCGATCCGAAATCAATAGGTGTGAGAAATTGGACAATTCAAGTTCAACGGCAGTTCGTTCCTAATTGGAGTGGTTGGTGTATTCCATACTTCTAGCGATTGGATTTCACTCAAAACTCACCAAATGACTCCTCCCACCATATTATGATGTTGCCCAAGTTTGGGGCTCGGTCCGAAATCAATAGGTGTGAGAAATTGGACAATTCATGTTCAACGGCAGTTCGTTCCTAATTGGGGTGGTTGGTGTATTCCGTACTTCTAGCGATTGGATTTCACTCAAAACTCTCCAAATGACTCCTGCCACCATATGATGATGTTGCCCAAGTTTGGGGCTCGATCCGAAACCAATAGGTGTTCCAAATTGGACAATTCAAGTTCAACGGCAGTTCGTTCCTAATTGGAGTGGTTGGAGTATTCCATACTTCTAGCGATTGGATTTCACTCAAAACTCACCAAATGACTACTCCCACCATATTATGATGTTGCCCAAGTTTGGGGCTCGATCCGAAACCAATAGGTGTTCCAAATTGGACAATTCAAGTTCAACGGCGGTTCGTTCCTAATTGGAGTGGTTGGTGTATTCCATACTTCTAGCAATTGGATTTGAATCAAAACTCACCAAATGACTCCTCCCACCATATTATGATGTTGCCCAAGTTTTGGGCTCGATCCGAAATCAATAGGTGTGAGAAATTGGACAATTCAATTTCAACGGCAGTTCGTTCCTAATTGGAGTGGTTGGTGTATTCCATACTACTAGCGATTGGATTTCACTCAAAACTCAGTCCCACCATATTATGATGTTGCCCAAGTTTTGGGCTCGATCCGAAATTAATAGGTGTGAGAAATTGGACAATTCAAGTTCAACGGCAATTCGTTCCTAATTGGAGTGGTTGGTGTATTCCATACTTCTAGCGATTGGATTTCACACAAAACTCACCAAATGACTCCTCCCACCATATTATGATGTTGCCCAAGTTTGGGGCTCGATCCGAAATCAATAGGTGTGAGAAATTGGACAATTCAAGTTCAACGGCAGTTCGTTCCTAATTGGAGTGGTTGGTGTATTCCATACTTCTAGCGTTTGGATTTCACTCAAAACTCACCAAATGACTCCTCCCACCACATTATGATGTTGCCCAAGGTTTGGGCTCGATCCGAAATCAATAGGTGTGAGAAATTGGACAATTCAAGTTCAACGGCAGTTCGTTCCTAATTGGAGTGGTTGGTGTATTCCACACTTCTAGCGATTGCATTTCACTCAAGACTCACCCCCACCATATTATGATGTTGCCCAAGTTTTGGGCTCGATCCGAACTCAATAGGTGTGAGAAATTGGACAAGTCAAGTTCAACGGCAGTTCGTTCCTAATTGGAGTGGTTGGTGTATTCCATACTTCTAGCGATTGGATTTCACTCAAAACTCACCAAATGACTCCTCCCACCATATTATGATGTTGCCCAAGTTTTGGGGTCGATCCGACCTCAATAGGTGTGAGAAATTGGACAATTCAAGTTCAACGGCAGTTCGTTCCTAATTGGAGTGGTTGGTGTATTCCATACTTCTAGCGTTTGGATTTCACTCAAAACTCACCAAATGACTCCTCCCACCACATTATGATGTTGCCCAAGTTTTGGGCTCGATCCGAAATCAATAGGTGTGAGAAATTGGACAATTCAAGTTCAACGGCAGTTCGTTCCTAATTGGAGTGGTTGGTGTATTCCACACTTCTAGCGATTGCATTTCACTCAAGACTCACCCCCACCATATTATGATGTTGCCCAAGTTTTGGGCTCGATCCGAACTCAATAGGTGTGAGAAATTGGACAAGTCAAGTTCAACGGCAGTTCGTTCCTAATTGGAGTGGTTGGTGTATTCCATACTTCTAGCGATTGGATTTCACTCAAAACTCACCAAATGACTCCTCCCACCATATTATGATGTTGCCCAAGTTTTGGGGTCGATCCGACCTCAATAGGTGTTAGAAATTGGACAATTCATGTTCAACGGCAGTTCGTTCCAAATTGGAGTGGTTGGTGTATTCCATACTTCTACCGATTGGATTTCACTCAAAACTCACTAAATGACTCCTCCCACCATATTATGATGTTGCCCAAGTTTTGGTCTCGATTCGAAATCAATAGGTGTTCCAAATTGGACAATTCAAGTTCAACGGCAGTTCGTTCCTAATTCGAGTGGTTGGTGTATTCCATACTTCTAGCGATTGGATTTCACTCAAAACCCACCAAATGACTTCCCCCACCATATTATGATGTTGCCCAAGTTTTGGGCTTGATCCGAAATCAATAGGTGTTCCAAATTGGACAATTCAAGTTCAACTGCAGTTCGTTCCTAATTCGAGTGGTTGGTGTATTCCATACTTCTAGCGATTGGATTTCACTCAAAACTCACCAAATGACTCCTCCCACCATATTATGATGTTGCCCAAGTTTTGGGCTCGATCCAAAATCAACAGGTGTGAGAAATTTTACAATTCAAGTTCAACGGTAGTTCGTTCCTAATTGGAGTGGTTGGCGTATTCCATACTTCTAGCGATTTGATTTCACTGAAAACTCACCGAATGACTCCTCCCAAGATATTATGATGTTGCCCAAATTTTGGGCTCGATCCGAAATCAATAGGTGTGAGAAATTAGACAATTTAAGTTCAACGGCAGTTCGTTCCTAATTGAAGTGGTTGGTGTATTCCATACTTCTAGCGATTGGATTTCACTCAAAACTCACCAAATGACTCCGCCCACCATTTTATGATGTTGCACAAGTTTGGGGTTCCATCCGAAATCAATAGGTGTGAGCAATTTGGGAATTCAAGTTCAACGGCAGTTCGTTCCTAATTGGAGTGGTTGGTGTATTCCATACTTCTAGCGATTGGATTTCACTCAAAACTCACCAAATGACTCCTCCCAACATATTACGATGTTGCCCAAGTTTTGGGCTCGATCCGAAATCAATAGGTGTGAAAAATTGAGTAATTTAAGTTCAACGGTAGTTCGTAACTTATTGGAGTGGTTGGTGTATTCCATGTTTCTTGCGATTGTATTTCACTCAAAACTCAGCAAATGACTCCTTCCACAATATTATGATGTTGCCCAAGTTTTGGGCTCGATCCGAAATCAATAGGTGTGAGAAATTGGACAATTCAATTTCAACGGCAGTTCGTTCCTAATTGGAGTGGTTGGTGTATTCCATACTACTGTTAAAGCTCATAATTTCATACATATACATGCCCAATTTACTTACTTCTTTTGCTTAGTTTCCTATAATTCTGAGTTATTTGCCTCTATTTGTGTGTTTTGTAGGCCAATAGAGCAAGAGAGCATAATTCATGCAATTCAAGCATGTTAAGGCCTAATTTGGATGAATGGATGAAGAGCTTAAAAGACAAACTCATTTTGGCTACAGCCCCCTGCCAGTCCAGTTCCGTAGGTCATATTTCAAGCTTTGTTTCAGCAACCTACACAGCTCGGATGAGGCAGCATTCTTCATAAACGTTGTTCCAATGGGTGTGTACTATAACATATCCAAAATTCAGCCCCATTGGATAAATATGGAGTCTGTTACCTAGCAAACACAGAGCCATGCTCAGGATGGATTTTATCAGCGCGCAAAATGAGTTAGCAATTTGTTTTGGCCTTAACTTCCTCCTCCGAGCTTGGATTGGGCCAATACTTGTGTGGTTGGATCATACACATTCTGAACTTTACAATGGACATCTTAAAGTCTTCATTTGATTCAGCCTAGCCCAAGTTGTAAGCCCTTGAAGTTGCTGGTCATGCTGACCTCAGGATGAGCTGGTTGGAAGCTTGGTCATGGTGAGCTAGGCATGAGCTATTGTAGCTGGTTGGAAGCTTGGTCATGGTGACATGAAGATGAGCTAGGGCTGCTGGTGGGATTTATTGGAGAAGTGCATCAACCAATTCAGATTTTATAATGCAAGTGTTGTATGCATTAGTGAAGTGCATCAACCAATTCATCTTTTATAATGCAAGTGTTGTATGCATTAGCCATATTGAATTCAGATTTATCACTCCCCTCTCCCTATAAATACCACATCCATTCCACATTCAAGACACAACAAATCCTGAGATTCACAACCCCCACAATTCACTCCAACCATCCTCAAACACTCTCACAATCCCAAACACTCCAACAATCACCAAAACAACTCCAGCTTTCTTCTCTTCCATTTCCCTACGAATTTCATCTTCCTTAGCGATCACCACTCACTCAAACTCATCCCAAATCACCTCCATATCCTTCATACATCTTTCTAGAAGTGGGGAAGCTCTTGGAGAAGCATTAGAAGTGGAGAAGCACTTGGAGAAGCCTTGGACACCACAAGAACTTCAGAAAAAGGGTTTTTCTACTCTTATTGCATTCATTATGTTTTCTCATTTCTGTTCAAGTCTCTTTTCCATTATGAGTAGCTAAATCCATAACTAGGGCTTCGATGTAACCTAACATGAATATTCTGGGTTTATAAGTTTGGAGTTTCAAGTTTGATTCATGATTCATGTTCTTATTCATTATGCTTATAAGTTAACATGCTTGTTTGAATGATTGATCACCATTAGAACTTGTTTGTTAACTATCTTGGTTTGAATTAAGAGTATACACCATGCTTTAATTCAAATTGAACTATGAATAGGAAGAGTATGTATGGACATTCGACAACAGGGATTAGATACATACTTGGTTGTTTAAAATGTTCTTCTATGCTTAATGGGTTCCTAATGCTTAATTTTAGGTTAGACAACAAATGATCAAATTAGGGAATTAGGAACACAAGGTTAGGACCAAACACCATGGCCTAATCATACTTTAGCTAGAATCAATCTTTGAATCTGAATTAGACTTGTTACTTGAATCTTTATAACCCAGAATTGAATTGTTATGGTGATTCGAATGCCCTAGTCTCAAAATCTGTTTTCCAACTCTTAAAACCACTCTTTGTTACATTTGTTTACTTGTTTTTGTTTGCAATTTCATTTTGCTTCTTTTGTTCAACAATCACAACCACTCTTGTTTTAAATTCTGTTTTAGACATAACCTCCTACTTTCTTGAATTTGGTAATCTAAGTACATAACTAGTTTTAACTTCTCAGTCTTCGTGGGTACGACCTCGTACTTGTCTTGCTATACTACTAATTGCCCCGTACAATTGCGAGTTAACATAATATTAACAACAAATTTTGGCGCCGTTGCCGGGGACTGAACGAAAGTTCTTCCCTGGTTATGTGCCCAAGGTTACCCTATTCTTTTTAGTGTTTCTAATTAATCTAATTTTCTGTTTCAGGTAGTTTATGTCTAAAAAGCCATTACTTGAACAAGTGAGGTCTTCGTTCCAACGTTCTAGATCTTTGAACGCAGGACCATCATTGCAACCCAGACGAGTGACCTCTGAAATTCAGAATCGTCTAGAATGGGAGTTGTCAACTGCAAAAGAGCAAGCTCTTGCTACATTTACAAGTCTTGCTCTCCACACTGAACTTCCTGGTTCTTCACCTTCAAATTCGGAAGCAAGTTCAGACCAAGAAGAAGAAGAAATGATGGCTGCCATTGAGTTCATGGGAGAACTTGATATCCGAACAATTCCAGCATCTCCTTCAAGCATTTCGCTGCCCACTGTAGCTCGAAACTATGAGCTTAAATCTTCTCATCTTAATATGTTGCCTTCCTTTTATGGTTTACCTAATGAAGATCCATTAACTCATATAAAGGATATTTTTAATGTTGTGAGTTCTTTTCCCTTGACAGGTGTGACAGAAGATCAACTTCGAATGAGAGTGTTTCCATACACTTTAAAGGATAAGGCGAAGTATTGGTTGAATTCTTTGAAGCCTGGTTCACTCACTACATGGTCTGCCATTCAAAAGAAGTTCCTGGAAAAATACTTCTCCACGCAAAAGACCGACATGCTTAGGGACAAGATCTTGTTATTTGCACAGCAAGATGATGAATCGTTTTGTGAAGCATGGGAGAGATTCAATGGGCTGCTCAACCAATGTCCTCATCATGGGATTCCATTGAAGCTTCAAATGCGTATGTTTTATAAAGGACTAACTCCTTCTAGTCATAATATAGTCACCAATTTTGCAGGTGGTTCTTTTAAAACCAAAACTCCAGAAGAAACGTACGAACTCTTTGAGGAGATAGCAATGGAGACCCAACATACGGATACAAGAGGTAAACGTGTTATTAGTGGTTCTAATGATGCTTCTAGTATGCAGATTTCAAAACTGGAACAAAAGCTAGATGCTCTTCTTGCATTAAACTCAAGAAGCCCTCCGAAGGAAGTGTGTAGCATTTGTGAATCTCATGACCATGCTACCACAGCTTGTCCACTTGGGGCTGGATATCCAGAATTTGTGCAAGAACAAGCTAAGTTGGTAAATTCCTACAACCAAGGTCCAAGAAATGATCCATACTCTCAAAGTTATAATCCAGGTTGGAGGAATCATCCAAACTTTTCATGGAGAAATACCCAGAATCAAGCAAATCCCCCTTCATTCCAAAGGCCACAACAATCATCATCATCATTGGAAGATATAGTGAAGCAGATGGCAATCAACCAATCCAATTTTCAGCAAACTACACAAGCTGCCATCTCCAAATTGGAAGTCCAATTAGGCCAAATAGCTGCTGAAATAACTCAAAGAGTGCCTGGGAAATGGCCAAGCCAAACTGAGATCAATCCAAAGAACCCAGAAGCCAAGGCCATTCATGTGCTCAGATCAGGTAAGATCATTGATAATAAAGATGATTCTAATCTTTCAAATGATGTTGTGATTGTAGAAGATGAAGAGGAGGAGACCATGGCCACGGAAGGAGAACAACTCAAAACTTCTCAATCTGCTCCTAAGGCCAAATCAGATTCTCAGAAATCCGATCAATTCCAATTGCATAAAAGAGATGACAAATTTGTGCCACCACATCTTCAAGAAGATAGATACGTGCCACCCGCTCCATATGTTCCACAGATTCCATTTCCAGGCCGTCTTAAGAAAGCAAAGCAAGATAAGGCTTTTAAAGAGATTTATGATATTTTGAGTAAAGTTAATATCAATTTGCCTTTGCTTGATCTTATTGAACAGATTCCTGCATATGGAAAATTCATCAAGGACTTGAAAACTCACAAGCTCAATTTCGCTCCAAATGAAGGAGTAAAGCTCGACCAGAATGTAAGTGCTGTGTTGCAAAGGAAGCTTCCACCAAAACTAGATGATCCTGGCAGCTTTGACATTCCCATTAACATTGGAGGCAAGAAGGTTGGAAGAGCCATGTTGGACTTGGGAGCAAGCATCAATGTTTTGCCATATTCAGTTTATCAAGAGCTTGGCTTAGAAGGGATGAAGAAGACTTCAATGCGACTTGAACTAGCTGATCATTCTATAAAATATCCAAAAGGTATTGTAGAAGATATTCTAGTTCAAGTTAATACACTAATTCTCCCTGCTGATTTTGTAGTGATGGACATGGAAGACAATCCAAATGGAGATCGTGTTGATCCCATTCTCCTAGGCAGGCCATTCATGGCCACTGCAGACACAATCATCAAAGTGAAAGATAGCACCCTCTCCATGACTGTTTTGGGTGAAACTGTTGAATTTAAAATGCTTAATGCTCTATCTCAACCTTCTATCTCTCTTGATTCTTGCTTTTCAATTGATGTTGTGGATCATGAGGTTTCTTCCATAATTTTGCAGAGAAAGTCTAATGATGCTCTAGAAGCTGTCTTAACACAAGAAGAGGAAGATCTTTGTGAACCGGAGTTCCAAGAAGTGGTGGCTGCCTGAGAAGTGTTTCCGCCATACCCACCATCCTTTAGGCCACCAATTGAGCCTCTTGGACCATCATCCACGAAATTGGAGCCATCCATTGTCATCCCACCAAAGCTAGAACTTAAACCTCTTCCCAATAATCTTAAATATACATATTTGGGTGCTAACGAAACTCTCCCTGTTATAATTGCTGCAGGTCTCTCCTCACATGAAGAAGAGAGCTTAATTAAAGTTCTAAAAGAGCATAAAACAGCCATTGGGTGGACCATAGCAGACATCAAAGGAATTAGTCCAAGCATGTGCATGCACCGGATTTTAATGGAAGAAGACAGCAAACCCTCCCGTGATGCCCAAAGGAGGCTAAATCCCAACATGAAAGAGGTGGTTAGAGCTGAAGTTTTAAAGCTACTCGATGTAGGAATCATCTACCCAATTTCAGATTCTAAGTGGGTGAGCCCTGTGCAAGTTGTTCCAAAGAAGTCCGGAATCACCGTTGTGAAGAATGAGAAGAATGAGCTAGTTCCTACACGAACTGTCACTGGTTGGAGAGTTTGCATTGATTACAGGAAGTTGAACACATCCACTAGAAAAGATCATTTCCCCTTGCCTTTTATTGATCAAATGCTTGAACGTTTATCTGGCCATGCTTACTATTGTTTTCTTGATGGTTTTTCAGGTTATAATCAAATTCCCATTGCTCCGGAAGACCAAGAGAAAACCACATTCACATGCCCATTTGGTACGTTTGCTTATAGAAGGATGCCATTCGGTTTGTGCAATGCCCCAGCAACTTTCCAAAGATGCATGATGTCAATCTTTTCAGATATGGTGGAACGATTCATTGAGGTATTTATGGATGATTTTTCAGTTTTTGGTTCCTCTTTTGATAATTGTCTTCACCACTTGTCTCTAGTGCTTAAAAGATGCCAGGAAACAAATCTGATTTTGAATTGGGAGAAGTGTCACTTCATGGTGAGACAAGGCATTGTACTAGGCCATGTGATTTCAAGCAAGGGAATCGAAGTGGATAAAGCCAAGATCGACCTCATCTCAAATCTTCCACCCCCTACCTCTGTTAAAGGAATTAGAAGCTTTCTAGGTCATGCTGGATTCTATAGAAGGTTCATCAAAAATTTCTCAAGCATTACAAGGCCATTGTGTAATCTCCTTGCTAAGGATGCTGTTTTTAAGTTTAATGAAGCTTGCATGGAAGCTTTTACTACCTTGAAGAGGGAGCTAACTTCAGCCCCTATTATCATAGCTCCGGATTGGTCTTTACCATTTGAAATAATGTGTGATGCCTCTGACTTTGCTATTGGTGCAGTTTTAGGTCAAAAGAAGAACAAGCTGCCCCATGTGATTCATTATGCTAGCCGGACCTTGAATGATGCTCAAATCAACTACTCCACAACAGAGAAGGAGTTGCTTGCTGTGGTTTTTGCTTTAGAAAAATTTCGTTCTTACCTTGTTGGTTCTAAAGTAATTGTTTATTCTGACCATGCAGCTCTTAGATACTTGCTCACTAAGAAGGATGCCAAACCACGCTTGATTAGATGGATTCTCTTGCTGCAAGAATTCGATTTGGAGATTCGAGATAAGAAGGGATGTGAGAATGTGGTAGCTGATCATTTGAGCAGAATTGTGGTTGAAGAAAAAGGAGCAGCTATGCTACCCTTGAATGAGACTTTCCCTGATGAACAACTATATGCTGCCCAAGTCAAAGAGCCATGGTATGCTGATTTTGTTAATTATCTTGCTTGTGGTGTTCTTAGAAATGATCTAACTTCTCAGGATAAGAAGAAGTTCTTTTCCATGGTGAAACATTATGTCTGGGATGAACCTTTCTTATTCAAGCATTGCCCAGATCAATGTTGCGTAGATTTAGCTCCACCAAAATGGATTAAGCTGCATCCTCAACTTGTGATACTCGCAAGTGCACGAACCGTTGGTAGTATAGCATATGTAAGTGCGAGGTCGATTCCACAGGGATTGGTGATTGAATGATCCAATTTAGTTTCCCTACACAAAATAGAAACAAAAACAAAGAACATAAAACAAGGAAGAAAGAAATAAGTAACTCAAGCAAATAAGTTCCCAAGTTCAATTTAGATTAATGGATTGATTCTAGCTAAAGTATGATTAAGCCATGGTGTGTGGTCATAACCTTGTGTTCCTAATTCCCTAATTTGATCATTTGTTGTCTAACCTAAAATTAAGCATTAGGAACCCATTAAGCATAGAAGAACATTTTAAACAACCAAGTATGTATCTAATCCCTGTTGTCGAATGTCCATACATACTCTTCCTATTCATAGTTCAATTCGAATTAAAGCATGGTGTATACTCTTAATTCAAACCAAGATAGCTAACATGCAAGCCTAAATGGTGATCAATCATTCAAACTAGCATATTAACTTATAAGCATAATGAATAAGAACAAAAACCATAATTGAAACTTGGAAACTAATTCAACTTGAAAACTTAAGAAAAGAATTTACATAACAAAGAAAAATAAATTACAACTAAGAAAACATTAAGGAAACTAAGAGAACTTTGAGGAAGAAAGGAAGTGTTTGAGAACTTTGAGGAGGGAGAAGAAAGTGTTTGGGAACTTTAGAGAATTTTGGAAGAACATGTGTTTGAGAGCTTTGAGGATTTTGGAAGGGAATGTGTTTAAGACATGGGGAATTTGGAAGAGAGTGTTTGAGAACTTGGAGGATTTGGAGAAGAAAGTAGAGAGGTGTTTTGAGAGCTTTGTGGATTTTGGAAGAGAGTGTTTAGGAACTTTGAGAATTTGGAAGAGAGTGGTTGAGAACTTGGAGGATGTTTGTGAACTTGGAGAATTTGAGAACTTAGGGAAGGAAGAGAAATGTGTTTGTGAAGTGTTTGAGACATGGAGACTTTTGGAAGAGAAGGGAAGTAGAGAGATGTTTGAGAACTTTGAGGATTTTGGAAGAACATGTGTTTGAAAGCTTTAGAGAATTAGAAGAAGAGAAAGGAAAAGTGTTTGATATTTAGTACAAAGAAAATTTAATAGAATGATCTTATTACAACAATTGAGAACTACAAAGGGAAACTAAGAGAATTTGAGGGAGAGAAGGGAAGGGAGCTCTAGAGAAGTGTTTGAGAGCTCCCCCCCCTTGGGGTGTTATTACAAGCTTAGAGAACTTCCCTATTTATAGGCCTAGGGGAAGTGAAAATCAGAATTCAATAAGACTAATGCATACAACACTTGAATTATAAAATCTGAAATGGTTGATGCACTTGTATTAGAAAATCTGAAATGGGTGATGCACTTGTATTAGAAAATCTTGAATTGGTTGATGCACTTCACCACTAAATCCCACCAGCAGCCCTAGCTCATCTTCATGTCACCATGACCAAGCTTCCAACCAGAAATGATAGCTCATACCTAGCTCACCATGACCAAGCATCCAACCAGCACATGCTGAGGTCAGCATGACCAGCAACTTCAAGGGCTTACAACTTGGGCTTCTCTTAATCAAATTAGGACTTTAAGCACTCTAAATTGAAGTTCAGAATGTCTTCTTTCCCGCCATATGTTATTTGGGCCAATCCAAGGTCGGAGGAAGAAGTTAAGGCCGAAACAAATTGCTAACTCATTTTCCGCGCTGATAAGATCCATCCTGAGCATGGTTCTGTGTTTGCTAGGTAACGGACTCCAGATTTATCCAATGGGGCTGAATTTTGGATATGTTATAGTACACACCAATTGGAGCAACTTTCATGAAGAATGTGGCCTCATCCGAGCTATGTAGGTTGCTGAAACAAAGCTTTCAATATGACCTACGGAACTGGACTGGCAGGGGGCTGTAGCCATAATGAATTTGTCTTTAAGCTCTTCATCAATTCATCCAAATTAGGCCTTAACATGCTTGAATTGCATGAATTATGTTCTCCAAAGCCATCATTGTTACCTAAAGCTCAATTAACTGAAAGATAAACACAAAAAGGATTAAAAGCACAAGTTTAACTCAAAAACATAACCAAATCATAAGCTAGAAGGGTAAGAAATAATATACAATTATGAACCGATCAATCAACTCATCAGAAGATGTGTTCCAGAAGAAGAGCAAGAAAGCATACTTAGGCATAGCCACGAATTGGCTTGTGGAGGTCACTTTGGAGCTAAGAAAACAGCACTTAAAATTCTGCAATCTGGTTTCTTTTGGCCCACTCTATTCAAAGATGCGTTTAATTTTTGTGTTAAGTGTGATAGGTGCCAAAGGATGGGGAACATAAGTCGCAGGAATGAAATGCCATTGAATAACATACTTGTTGTGGAGCTCTTCGATGTGTGGGGTATTGATTTCATGGGACCATTCCCATCTTCCTTTGGTTATACTTACATACTTGTTGCTGTTGATTATGTGTCTAAATGGGTGGAAGCCATAGCCACCAAAACCAATGATTATAAGGTGGTGCTGAAGTTCTTGAAGGATAATATTTTCACAAGGTTTGGTACTCCAAGGGCTGTCATTAGTGATGGAGGCAGCCACTTCTGTAACAAGCCATTCGAAGCACTCATGAAAAAGTACAACATCACCCATCGAGTCTCTACACCATATCATCCGCAAACTTCTGGTCAAGTGGAAATAAGCAATAGAGAAATTAAGCACATCCTGGAGAAGGTGGTGAACAATACAAGGAAAGATTGGGCAGCCAAGCTCAATGATGCATTATGGGCTTATAGGACTGCATATAAGACTCCCATTGGAATGAGCCCTTATCGTCTTGTGTTTGGGAAAGCTTGTCACCTGCCAATGGAGCTTGAACACAATGCTTTTTGGGCCATCAAGAAGTTGAATTTTGATCTAGACAAGGCAGGCCATGCAAGAAAGTTTCAGCTCAATGAATTGGAAGAAATTAGACATGAGTCTTATGAGAATGCAAAGCTTTACAAAGAACGAACCAAGAGTTACCATGACAGAAACATTCAACGGAAAGAGTTCTCCAAAGGTATGTCAGTTCTTTTGTTTAACTCACGTTTGCGTCTCTTTCCAGGAAAATTGAAGTCTAGATGGCAAGGCCCATTCACCGTGGTCAATGTTTCTCCCTATGGAGCTGTGGAGATTCAAAACCCTAAAGATGGCTCGACTTTCAAAGTAAATGGACAACGTTTAAAGCCATTCTATGAGGGAGTTTCAACTGGCATCCAAACTGGCCATGTGGTAGATCAACTTCCCTTCGTACCATCAACTTAGCTGATTGCACAATGTCTTGCCAAGACAGTAACTAAGGCGCTTCTTGGGAGGCAACCCATGTGTTCAAGAAGAAGGTGCTTGGTAGCAATTGACCTAATTGCATCAAGGGGAAGCATTTCAATCCTTTCTCTTTACTTGTTTTGTTTTTATTTTAGTCATTTTAAGTTTCTGTTCCTTTTTATAAATAAATAAATTTAAATAAAATAAAAAAAAATTTCATATAAGCTAACTTTTGGTAACCCCAGTGAGCACCTCCGTCAATACAGTGTCTAGGAGTTCTTTAGGCGACACCTTCGGTGTCTAAGAAGTTTGGGTTTTAAGCGGGACCATTGTGACCCCTCCAACCTTCCCGGATCCCCTGGCTGTGTTTTCTGAGGCCCTTAACTGGTCATCCGTGAGTTGCTTATATATTCTTTTTTTTTATTTTTTTATTTTTATTTTTCCTAAACCTTCTTCTAAACTTTTCCCTTTATCATTTGTTTGTTCTCAATCATCTTTTGTATGCTTTCACATTGAGGACAATGTTCAATTCAGGTCTGGGGGGAAGGTTTTCAATTTCAATTTTCTTATCCATTTGTGTTTTCAATTTTCGTTCTCTTGTCACTTTTTTTTATTTTTTATTTTTTTTAAAGAATGTCATACAATCAATGCTATGGAGCTGCTATTTGAGGTTTTCATATCAGAATTTCGCACTTCACAAAGCTTTTGCTCTTAGAATTCTGGTGGCTAAAGTACCATGCTCAAATTCTTGAAGGAAAATAGTGGAGACTACCCTAGTGAGCTATATCGAGCCTAATTGCTTTCTTGAGAGGGTTTAAAGTGTTCTATTTCTCATCCATACTTATTTTCTTCAATTCACTCTAATTGATCTCATCATTTCATTTTGATTGAATACTAAGGATGATTCTCTTTTGCAGATATCATGTGCTTGCTCTCATTCATGAATGAACTCATTGAAGTGATGCTAGGCTATGTGTGTATAACTATTCTATGTGCTTTCTTTTCACCCTACCCATATGTGTGTTCCATTAGCCCTCTTGAAGCCAAACACTTAAAGCCTTTTTCTTCTATCACCCTCATCATTTCCCTACCTTTGTATCTCAATCTGAGATACTTAACCTATTGTAGCCATACCCTAGTAACTTAGAAATATACCAAGGTTTGCCAACATAAAGTTTGAAGCAAGGAAGTTGCAGCCATGTACCTAAATAAGAATTTTGTGTGAATCTGTGCAATAAAGTAAAGAAGATGCATATCAAATCAACAAAGATGAAAGTGTTTCAATATGATCTAAGTGTGAGAAATAAAGTCTATGCCAGGTGATACCATGAAGTTTGCTGCCATGCCAATCTAAATCAATGATGCCTTGCAGATTAATGAAGCATGCAACCTTGGTATGTTCTTAAGTTATTTGTTTTTTTCTTCCAATTCTTCCATTTCCCCTAACCTTAGCCTTTCATTATAACCTTGTGAAAGACCTAGCTGATCTTTGAGGATGTATTCATGGGTGCTGGTAAGTATGTGTGTATCTCTATTCATAGTATTTAATTCCTTTCATGAGATCTAACCAAATTTGTGCTTCTATTTCATACACTCACTTATGCTTTCTTGAGAGAATTAAACATAGGTTCTGAGTGATTGAGTGTTATCTGTGAGAATTAGAGTCGAAGCATGTTCTCTATTCAAGGTTTGAGTGTGCTTGCTTTGAAACTGTGTGCCTTTGAGCTATAGTTTCCACTTGTACACACTGATTGATGACCTATCTTGGCAACTCTATGGTGTTGGAGGTATGACTAAAACTTTCTTTCATTTTCATTAGTTGATTTCAAAGTTGTTTTTCTAACCATTTTGTTTTGTAGAGTTAGAAAAACGTTTGTGGGTATCGTATCTGTTAAACCCTCAGGAGACACAACTCCTCCTACTAGGGATGCCTAGAGGTTTAAAGGCTTGTTGCATACGCTCAATGCAATCGAGTTACCTACGAAAGTGGTCTAGTTAACTTCTTGTTTTGTTTTTACCTTTGTTTTTCTTTTGTTTTGCTCGAGGACTAGCAAAATCTAGGTTTGGGGGTGTGTTAAAGCTCATAATTTCATACATATACATGCCCAATTTACTTACTTCTTTTGCTTAGTTTCCTATAATTCTGAGTTATTTGCCTCTATTTGTGTGTTTTGTAGGCCAATAGAGAAAGAGAGCATAATTCATGCAATTCAAGCATGTTAAGGCCTAATTTGGATGAATGGATGAAGAGCTTAAAAGACAAACTCATTTTGGCTACAGCCCCCTGCCAGTCCAGTTCCGTAGGTCATATTTCAAGCTTTGTTTCAGCAACCTACACAGCTCGGATGAGGCAGCATTCTTCATAAACGTTGTTCCAATGGGTGTGTACTATAACATATCCAAAATTCAGCCCCATTGGATAAATATGGAGTCTGTTACCTAGCAAACACAGAGCCATGCTCAGGATGGATTTTATCAGCGCGCAAAATGAGTTAGCAATTTGTTTTGGCCTTAACTTCCTCCTCCGAGCTTGGATTGGGCCAATACTTGTGTGGTTGGATCATACACATTCTGAACTTTACAATGGACATCTTAAAGTCTTCATTTGATTCAGCCTAGCCCAAGTTGTAAGCCCTTGAAGTTGCTGGTCATGCTGACCTCAGGATGAGCTGGTTGGAAGCTTGGTCATGGTGAGCTAGGCATGAGCTATTGTAGCTGGTTGGAAGCTTGGTCATGGTGACATGAAGATGAGCTAGGGCTGCTGGTGGGATTTATTGGAGAAGTGCATCAACCAATTCAGATTTTATAATGCAAGTGTTGTATGCATTAGTGAAGTGCATCAACCAATTCATCTTTTATAATGCAAGTGTTGTATGCATTAGCCATATTGAATTCAGATTTATCACTCCCCTCTCCCTATAAATACCACATCCATTCCACATTCAAGACACAACAAATCCTGAGATTCACAACCCCCACAATTCACTCCAACCATCCTCAAACACTCTCACAATCCCAAACACTCCAACAATCACCAAAACAACTCCAGCTTTCTTCTCTTCCATTTCCCTACGAATTTCATCTTCCTTAGCGATCACCACTCACTCAAACTCATCCCAAATCACCTCCATATCCTTCATACATCTTTCTAGAAGTGGGGAAGCTCTTGGAGAAGCATTAGAAGTGGAGAAGCACTTGGAGAAGCCTTGGACACCACAAGAACTTCAGAAAAAGGGTTTTTCTACTCTTATTGCATTCATTATGTTTTCTCATTTCTGTTCAAGTCTCTTTTCCATTATGAGTAGCTAAATCCATAACTAGGGCTTCGATGTAACCTAACATGAATATTCTGGGTTTATAAGTTTGGAGTTTCAAGTTTGATTCATGATTCATGTTCTTATTCATTATGCTTATAAGTTAACATGCTTGTTTGAATGATTGATCACCATTAGAACTTGTTTGTTAACTATCTTGGTTTGAATTAAGAGTATACACCATGCTTTAATTCAAATTGAACTATGAATAGGAAGAGTATGTATGGACATTCGACAACAGGGATTAGATACATACTTGGTTGTTTAAAATGTTCTTCTATGCTTAATGGGTTCCTAATGCTTAATTTTAGGTTAGACAACAAATGATCAAATTAGGGAATTAGGAACACAAGGTTAGGACCAAACACCATGGCCTAATCATACTTTAGCTAGAATCAATCTTTGAATCTGAATTAGACTTGTTACTTGAATCTTTATAACCCAGAATTGAATTGTTATGGTGATTCGAATGCCCTAGTCTCAAAATCTGTTTTCCAACTCTTAAAACCACTCTTTGTTACATTTGTTTACTTGTTTTTGTTTGCAATTTCATTTTGCTTCTTTTGTTCAACAATCACAACCACTCTTGTTTTAAATTCTGTTTTAGACATAACCTCCTACTTTCTTGAATTTGGTAATCTAAGTACATAACTAGTTTTAACTTCTCAGTCTTCGTGGGTACGACCTCGTACTTGTCTTGCTATACTACTAATTGCCCCGTACAATTGCGAGTTAACATAATATTAACAACAAATTTTGGCGCCGTTGCCGGGGACTGAATGACTCCTCCCACCATATTATGATGTTGCCCAAGTTTTGGGATCGATCCAAAATCAATAGGTGTGAGAAATTGGACAATTCAAGTTCAACGGCAGTTCATTCCTAATTGTAGTGGTTGGTGTATTCCATACTTCTAGCGATTGGATTTCACTCAAAACTGTCCAAATGACTCCTCCCACCATATTATGATGTTGCCCAAGTTTTGGGATCGATCCGAAATCAATAGGTGTTCCAAATTGGACAATTCAAGTTCAACGGCAGTTTGTTCCTATTTGGAGTGGTTGGTGTTTTCCATACTTCTAGCGATTGGATTTCACTCAAAACTCACCAAATGACACCTCCCACCATATTACGATGTTGCCCAAGTTTGGGGCTCGATCCGAAATCAATAGGTGTGAGAAATTGGACAATTCAAGTTCAACGGCAGTTCGTTCCTAATTGGAGTGGTTGGTGTATTCCGTACTTCTAGTGATTGGATTTCAATCAAAACTCACCAAATGACTCCTCCCACCATATTACGATGTTGCCCAAGTTTGGGGCTCGATCCGAAATCAATAGGTGTGAGAAATTGGACAATTCAAGTTCAAAGGCAGTTCGTTCCTAGTTGGAGTGGTTGGTGTAGTCCATACTTCTAGCGATTGGATTTCACTCAAAACTCACCAAATGACTACTCCAACAATATTATGATGTTGCCCAAGTTTTGGGCTCGATCCGAACTCACTAGGAGTGAGAAATTGGACAATTCAAGTTCAACGGCAGTTTGTTCCTAATTGGAGTGGTTGGTGTATTCCATACTTCTAGCGATTGGATTTCACTGAAAACTGTCCAAATGACTCCACCCACCATATTATGATGTTGCCCAAGTTTGGGGCTCGATCCGAAATCAATAGGTGTTCCAAATTGGACAATTCAAGTTCAACGGCAGTTCGTTCCTAATTGGAGTGGTTGGTGTATTCCATACTTCTAGCGATTGGATTTCACTGAAAACTGTCCAAATGACTCCACCCACCATATTATGATGTTGCCCAAGTTTTGGGCTCGATCCGAACTCAATAGGTGTGAGAAATTGGACGATTCAAGTTCAACGGCAGTTCGTTCCTAATTGGAGTGGTTGGTGTATTCCATACTTCTAGCGATTGGATTTCACTGAAAACTGTCCAAATGACTCCTCCCACCATATTATGATGTTGCCCAAGTTTTGGGCTCGATCCGAACTCAATAGGTGTGAGAAATTGGGCAATTCAAGTTCAACGGCAGTTCGTTCCTAATTGGAGTGGTTGGTGTATTCCATACTTCTAGCGATTGGATTTCACTCAAAACTCAGCAAATGACTACTCCAACAATATTATGATGTTGCACAAGTTTTGGGCTCGATCCGAAATCAATAGGTGTTCCAAATTGGACAATTCAAGTTCAACGGCAGTTCTTTCCTATTTGGAGTGGTTGGTGTTTTCCATACTTCTAGCGATTGGATTTCACTCAAAACTCACCAAATGACACCTCCCACCATATTACGACGTTGCCCAAGTTTGGGGCTCGATCCGAAATCAATAGGTGTGAGAAATTGGACAATTCAAGTTCAACGGCAGTTCGTTCCTAATTGGAGTGGTTGGTGTATTCCGTACTTCTAGTGATTGGATTTCACTCAAAACTCACCAAATGACTCCTCCCACCATAATACGATGTTGCCCAAGTTTGGGGCTCGATCCGAAATCAATAGGTGTGAGAAATTGGACAATTCAAGTTCAACGGCAGTTCGTTCCTAATTGGAGTGGTTGGTGTATTCCGTACTTCTAGTGATTGGATTTCACTCAAAACTCACCAAATGACTCCTCCCACCATATTACGATGTTGCCCAAGTTTGGGGCTCGATTCGAAATCAATAGGTGTGAGAAATTGGACAATTCAAGTTCAACGGCAGTTCGTTCCCAATTGGAGTGGTTGGTGTATTCCATACTTCTAGCAATTGAATTTCACTCAAAACTCACCAAATGACTCCTCCCACCATATTATGATGTTGCCCAAGTTTTGGGCTCGATCCGAAATCAATAGGTGTTAGAAATTGGACAATTCAAGTTCAATCGCAGTTCGTTCCTAGTTGGAGTGGTTGGTGTATTCCATACTTCTAGCGATTGGATTTCACTCAAAACTCACCAAATGACTACTCCAACAATATTATGATGTTGCCCAAGTTTTGGGCTCGATCCGAACTCACTAGGAGTGAGAAATTGGACAATTCAAGTTCAACGGCAGTTTGTTCCTAATTGGAGTGGTTGGTGTATTCCATACTTCTAGCGATTGGATTTCACTGAAAACTGTCCAAATGACTCCTCCCACCATATTATGATGTTGCCCAAGTTTTGGGCTCGATCCGAACTCAATAGGTGTGAGAAATTGGACAATTCAAGTTCAACGGCAGTTCGTTCCTAATTGGAGTGGTTGGTGTATTCCATACTTCTAGCGATTGGATTTCACTGAAAACTTTCCAAATTACTACTCCCAACATATTATGATGTTGCCCAAGTTTTCGGCTCGATCCGAAATCAATAGGTGTGAGAAATTGGGCAATTCAAGTTCAACGGCAGTTCGTTCCTAATTGGAGTGGTTGGTGTATTCCATAATTCTAGCGATTGGATTTCACTAAAAACTCTCCAAATGACTACTCCAACAATATTATGATGTTGCACAAGTTTTGGGCTCGATCCGAAATCAATAGGTGTTCTAAATTGGACAATTCAAGTTCAACGGCAGTTCGTTCCTATTTGGAGTGGTTGGTGTATTACATACTTCTAGCGATTGGATTTCACTCAAAACTCACCAAATGACTCCTCCCACCATATTATGATGTTGCCCAAGTTTTGGGCTCGATCCGAAATCAATAGGTGTGAGAAATTGAGCAATTCAAGTTCAACGGCAGTTCATTCCTAATTGTAGTGGTTGGTGTATTCCATACTTCTAGCGATTGGATTTCACTCAAAACTCACCAAATGACACCTCCCACCATATTATGATGTTGCCCAAGTTTTGGGGTCGATCCGAAATCAATAGGTGTGAGAAATTGGACAATTCAAGTTCAACGGCAGTTCGTTTCTAATTGGAGTGGTTGGTGTATTCCATACTTCTAGCGATTGGATTTCACTCAAAACTCACCAAATGACACCTCCCCACCATATTATGATGTTGCCCAAGTTTTGGGCTCGATGCGAAATCAATAGGTGTGAGAAATTGGACAATTCAAGTTCAACCGCAGTTCGTTCCTAATTGGAGTGGTTGGTGTATTCCACACTTCTAGCGATTGAATTTCACTCAAAACTCACCAAATCACTCCTCCCACCATATTATGATGTTGCCCAAGTTTTGGGCTCGATCTGAAATCAATAGGTGTGAGAAATTGGACAATTCAAGTTCAACGGCAGTTAATTCCTAATTGGAGTGGTTGGTGTATTCCGTACTTCTAGCGATTGGATTTCACTCAAAACTCACCAAATGACTCCTCCCACCATACTATGATGTTGCCCAAGTTTGGGGCTCGATCCGAAATCAATAGGTGTGAGAAATTGGACAATTCAAGTTCAACGGCAGTTCGTTCCTAATTGGAGTGGTTGGTGTATTCCATACTTCTATCGATTGCATTTCACTCAAAACTCACCAAATGACTCCTCCCACCATATTATGATGTTGCCCAAGTTTTGGGCTCGATCTGAAATCAATAGGTGTGAGAAATTGGACAGTTCAAGTTCAACGGCGGTTCGTTCCTAATTGGAGTGGTTGGTGTATTCCATACTTCTAGCGATTGGATTTCACTCATAACTCACTAAATGACTCCTCCCACCATATTACGATGTTGCCCAAGTTTTGGTCTCGATCCGAAATCAATAGGTGTTCCAAATTGGACAATTCAAGTTCAACGGCAGTTCGTTCCTAATTGGAGTGGTTGGTGTATTCCATACTTCTATCGATTGCATTTCACTCAAAACTCACCAAATGACTCCCCCCACCATATTATGATGTTGCCCAAGTTTTGGGCTCGATCCGAACTCAATAGGTGTGAGAAATTGGACAATTTAAGTTAAATGGCAGTTCGTTCCTAATTGGAGTTGTTGGTGTATTCCGTACTTCTAGCGATTGGATTTCACTCAAAACTCACCAAATGACTCCTCCCACCATATTATGATGTTACCCAAGTTTTGGGCTCGATCCGAACTCAATAGGTGTGAGAAATTGGACAATTTAAGTTCAATGGCAGTTCGTTCCTAATTGGAGTTGTTGGTGTCTTCCGTACTTCTAGCGATTGGATTTCACTCAAAACTCACCAAATGACTCCTCCCACCATATTATGATGTTGCCCAAGTTTTGGGCTCGATCCGAAATCAATAGGTGTTCCAAATTGGACAATTCAAGTTCAACGGCAGTTCGTTCCTAATTGGAGTGGTTGGTGTATTCCATACTTCTAGCGATTGGATTTCACTCAAAACTCACCAAACGACTCCTCCCACCATATTATGATGTTGCCCAAGTTTTGGGCTCGATCCGAACTCAATAGGTGTGAGAAATTGGACAAATCAATTTCAACGGCAGTTCGTTCCTAATTGGAGTGGTTGGTGTATTCCATACTTCTAGC
This sequence comes from Prunus avium, assembly GCF_965620075.1. Classification (NCBI taxonomy): domain Eukaryota; kingdom Viridiplantae; phylum Streptophyta; class Magnoliopsida; order Rosales; family Rosaceae; genus Prunus; species Prunus avium. The sequence continues at coordinate 17,154,154 of NC_142291.1, read as the reverse complement.
GATTGGATTTCACTCAAAACTCACCAAATGACTCCTCCCACCATATTATGATGTTGCACAAGTTTGGGGTTCCATCCGAAATCAATAGGTGTGAGAAATTGGACAATTGAAGTTCAACGGCAGTTCGTTCCTAATTGGAGTGGTTGGTGTATTCCATACTTCTAGCGATTGGATTTCACTCAAAACACACCAAATGACTCCTCCCACCATATTATGTTGTTGCCCAAGTTTTGGGCTCGATCCGAAATCAATAGGTGTGAGAAATTGGACAATTCAAGTTCAACGGCAGTTCGTTCCAAAATGGAGTGGTTGGTGTATTCCGTACTTCTAGCGATTGGATTTCACTCAAAACTCACTAAACGACTCCTCCCACCATATTATCATGTTGCCCAAGTTTTGGGCTCAATCCGAAATCAATAGGTGTTCGAAATTCGACAAGTCAAGTTCAACGGCAGTTCGTTCCAAATTGGAGTGGTTGGTGTATTCCGTTCTTCTAGCGATTGGATTTCACTCAAAACTCACTAAATGACTCCTCCCACCATATTATCATGTTGCCCAAGTTTTGGGCTCAATCCGAAATCAATAGGTGTTCGAAATTGGACAATTCAAGTTCAACGGCAGTTCGTTCCTAATTCGAGTGCTTGGTGCATTCCATACTTCTTGCGATTGGACTCCACTCAAAACTCCCCAAATGACTCCTCCCACCATATTATGATGTTGCCCAAGTTTTGGGCTCGATCCCAAATCTATTGGTGTGAAAAATTGGTCAATTCAATTTCAACGACAGTTCGTTCCTAATTGGTGTGGTTGGTGTATTCCAAACTTCTAAAGATTGGATTTCACTCAAAACTCACCAAATGACTCCTCCCACCATATTATGATGTTGCCCAAGTTTTGGGCTCGATCCGAAATCAATAGGTGTGAAAAATTGGACAATTCAAGTTCAACGGCAGTTCGTTCCTAATTGGAGTGGTTGGTGTATTCCATACTTCTAGCGATTGGATTTCACTCAAAACTCACCAAAGGACTCCTCCCACCATATTATGATGTTGCCCATGTTTTGGGCTCGATCCGAAATCAATAGTTGTGAGAAATTGGACAATTCAAGTTTAATGGCAGTTCGTTCCTAATTGGAGTGGTTGGTGTATTCCATACTTCTAGCGATTGGATTTCTCTCAAAACTCACCAAATGACTCCTCCCACCATATTATGATGTTGCCCAAGTTTTGGGCTCCATCCGAAATGAATAGGTGTTCCAAATTGGACAATTCAAGTTCAACGGCAGTTCGTCCCGAATTGGAGTGGTTGGTGTATTCCATACTTCTAGCGATTGGATTCCACTCAAAATTCTCCAAATGACTCCTCCCACCATATTATGATGTTGCCCAAGTTTTGGGCTCGATCCGAAATCAATAGGTATTCCAAATTGGACAATTCAAGTTCAACGGCAGTTCGTTCTTAATTGGAGTGGTTGGTGTATTCCATACTTCTAGCGATTGGATTTCACACAAAACTCACCAAATGACTCCTCCCACCATATTATGATGTTGCCCAAGTTTTGGGCTCAATCCGAAATAAATAGGTGTGAGAAATTGGACAATTCAAGTTCAACGGCAGTTCGTTCCTAATTGGAGTGGTTGGTGTATTCCATACTTCTAGCGATTGGATTTCACTCAAAACTCACCAAATGACTCCTCCCACCATATTATGAAGTTGCCCAGGTTCTGGGCTCGATCCGAAATCAATAGGTGTGAGACATTGGACAATTCAAGTTCAAGGGCAGTTCCTTCCTAATTGGAGTGGTTGGTGTATTCCATACTTCACGCGATTGGATATCACTCAAAACTCACCAAATGTCTCCTCCCACCATATTATGATTTTGCCCAAGTTTTGGGGTCGATCCGAAATCAATAGTTGTGCGAAATTGGACAATTCAAGTTTAATGGCAGTTCGTTCCTAATTGGAGTGGTTGGTGTATTCCAAACTTCTAGCGATTGGATTTCCCTCAAAACTCACCAAATGACTCCTCCCACCATAATATGATCTTGCCCAAGTTCGGGGCTCGATCCGAAATCAATAGGTGTGAGAAATTGGACAATTCAAGTTCAAAGGCAGTTCGTTCCTAATTTGAGTGGTTGGTGTATTCCATACTTCGAGCGATTGGATTTCACTCAAAACTCACCAAATCACTCCTGCCAACATATTATGATGTTGTCCAAGTTTTGGGCTCGATCCGAAATCAATAGGTGTGAGAAATTGAACAATTCAAGTTCAACGGCAGTTCGTTCCTAATTGGAGTGGTTGGCGTATTCCATACTTCTAGCGATTGGATTTCACTCAAAACTCACCAAATGACTCCTCCCACCATATTATGATGTTGCAAAAGTTTTGGGCTCGATCCGAAATCAATAGGTGTTCCAAATTGGAAAATTCAAATTCAACGGCAGTTCGTTCCTAATTGGAGTGGTTGGTGTATTCCATACTTCACGCGATTGGATTTCACTCAAAACTCACCAAATGTCTCCTCCCACCATATTATGATGTTGCCCAAGTTTTGGGCTCGATCCGAAATCAGTAGGTGTTCCAAATTGGACAATTCAAGTTCAACGGCAGTTCGTTCCTAATTGGAATGGTTGCTTTATTCCATACTTCTAGCGATGGGATTTCACTCAAAACTCACCAAATGACTCCTCCCACCATATTATGATGTTGCCCAAGTTTTGGGCTCGATCCGAAATCAATAGGTGTGAGAAATTGGACAATTCAAGTTCAACGGCAGTTCATTCCTAATTGGAGTGGTTGGTGTATTCCATACTTCTAGCGATTGGATTGCACTCAATACTCACCAAATCACTCCTCCCACCATATGATGATGTTGCCCAAGTTTTGGGCTTGATCCGAAATCAATAGGTGTTCCAAATTGGACAATTCAAGTTCAACGGCAGTTCGTTCCTAATTGGAGTGGTTGGTGTATTCCATACTTCTAGCGATTGGATTTCACTCAAAACTCACCAAATGACTCCTCCCACCATATTATGATGTTGCCCAAAGTTTGGGCTCGATCCGAAATCAATAAGTGTGAGAAATTGGACAATTCAAGTTCAACGGCAGTTCGTTCCTAATTGGAGTGGTTGGTGTATTCCGTACTTCTAGCGATTGGATTTCACTCAAAACACACCAAATGACTCCTCCCACCATATTATGATGTTGCCCAAGTTTTGGGTTCGATCCGAAATCAATTTGTGTGAGAAATTGGACAATTCAAGTTCAACGGCAGTTCGTTCCTAGTTGGAGTGGTTGGTGTATTCCATACTTCTAGCGATTGGATTTCACTCAAAACTCACCAAATGACTCCTCCCACCATATTATGATGTTACCCAAGTTTTGGGCTCGATCCGAAATCAATAGGTGTGAGAAATTGGACAATTCAAGTTCAACGGCAGTTCGTTCCTAATTGGAGTGGTTGGTGTATTCCATACTTCGAGCGATTGGATTTCACTCAAAACTCACCAAATGACTCCTGCCAACATATTAAGACGTTGCCCAAGCTTTGGGCTCGATCCGAAATCAATAGGTGTGAGAAATTGAAGAATTCAAGTTCAACGACAGTTCGTTCCTAATTGGAGTGGTTGGTGTATTCCATACTTCTAGCGATTGGATTTCACTCAAAACTCACCAAATGACTCCTCCCACCATATTATGATGTTGCACAAGTTTTGGGCTCGATACGAAATCAATAGGTGTTCCAAATTGGACAATTCAAGTTCAACGACAGTTCGTTCCTAATTGGAGTGGTTGGTGTATTCCATACTTCTAGCGATTGGATTTCACTCAAAACTCCCCAAATGATTCCTCCCACCATATGATGATGTTGCCCAAGTTTTGGGCATGATCCGAAATCAATAGGTGTGAGAAATTGGACAATTCAAGTTCAACGGCAGTTCGTTCCTAATTCGAGTGGTTGGGGTATTCCATACTTCTAGCGATTGGATTTCAATCAAAACTCACCAAATGATTCCTCCCACCATATTATGATGTTGCCCAAGTTTTGGGCTCGATCCGAACTCAAAAGGTGTGAGAAATTGGACAATTTAAGTTCAACGGCAGTTCATTCCTAATTGGAGTGGTTGGTGTATTCCATACTTCTAGCAATTGGATTTCATTCACAACTCACCAAATGAGTCCACGAATCATATTATGATGTTGCCCAAGTTTTGGGCTAGATCCGAAATCAATAGGTGTTCCAAATTGGACAATTCAAGTTTAACGGCAGTTCGTTCCTAATTGGAGTGGTTGGTGTATTCCATACTTCTAGCGATTGGATTTCACTCAAAACTCACCAAATGACTCCTCCCACCATATTATGATGTTGCCCAAGTTTTGGGACCGATCCGAAATCCATAGGTGTTCCAAATTGGACAATTCAAGTTCAACGGCAGTTCGTTCCTAATTGGAGTGGTTCGTGTATTCCATACTTCTAGCGATTGGATTTCACTCAAAACTCACCAAATGACTCCTCCCACCATATTATGAAGTTGCCCAAGTTTTGGGCTCGATCCGAAATCAATAGGTGTTCCAAATTGGACAATTCAAGTTCAACGGCAGTTCGTCCCTAATTGGAGTGGTTGGTGTATTCCATACTTCTAGCGATTGGATTTCACTCAAAACTCACCAAACGACTCCACCCACCATATATGTTGTTGCCCAAGTTCTGGTCTCGATCCGAAATCAATAGGTGTGATAAATTGGACAATTCAAGTTCAACGGCAGTTCGTTCCTAATTGGAGTGGTTGGTGTATTCCATACTTCTAGCAATTGGATTTTACTCAAAACTCACTAAATGACTCGTCCCACCATATTATGATGTTGCCCAAGTTTTGGCCTCGATCCGAAATCAATAGGTGTTCCAAATTGGACAATTCAAGTTCAACGGCAGTTTGTTCCTAATTGGAATGGTTGGTGTATTCCATACTTCTAGCGATTGGATTTCACTCAAAACTCACCAAATGACTCCTCCCACCATATTATGATGTTGCCCAAGTTTTGGTCTCGATCCGAAATCAATAGTTGTTCGAAATTGGACAATTCAAGTTCAACGGCAGTTCGTTCCTAATTGGAGTGGTTGGTGTATTCCACACTTCTAGCAATTGGATTTCACTCAAAACTCACCAAATGACTCCTCCCACCGTATTATGATGTTGCCCAAGTTTGGGGTTCCATCCGAAATCAATAGGTGTGAGAAATTGGACAATTCAAGTTCAACGGCAGTTCGTTCCTAAGTGGAGTGGTTGGTGTATTCCATACTTCTAGCGACTGGATTTCACTCAAAACTCACCAAATGACACCTCCCAACATATTATGATGTTGCCCAAGTTTTGGGCTCGATCCAAACTCAATAGGTGTCAGAAATTGGACAATTTAAGTTCAACGGCAGTTCGTTCCTAATTGGAGTGGTTCGTGTATTCCGTACTTCTAGCGATTGGATTTCACTCAAAACCCACCAAATGACTCCTCCCACCATATTATGATGTTGCCCAAGTTTTGGGCTCGATCCGAAATCAATAGGTGTTCCAAATTGGACAATTCAAGTTCAACGGCAGTTCGTCCCTAATTGGAGTGGTTGGTGTATTCCATACTTCTAGCGATTGGATTTCACTCAAAGCTCACCAAATGACTCCTCCCACCATATTATGATGTTGCCCAAGTTCTGGTCTCGATCCGAAATCAATAGGTGTGATAAATTGGACAATTCAAGTTCAACAGCAGTTCGTTCCAAATTGGAGTGGTTGGTGTATTCCATACTTCTAGCGATTGGATTTCACTCAAAACTCACTAAATGACTCCTCCCACCATATTATGATGTTACCCAAGTTCTGGTCTCGATCCGAAATCAATAGGTGTTTCAAATTGGACAATTCAAGTTCAACGGCAGTTCGTTCCTAATTGGAGTGGTTGGTGTATTCCATACTTCTAGCGATTGGATTTCACTCAAAACTCACCAAATGACTCCTCCCACCATATTATGATGTTGCCCAAGTTTTGGTCTCGATCCGAAATCAATAGTTGTTCGAAATTGGACAATTCAAGTTCAACGGCAGTTCGTTCCTAATTGGAGTGGTTGGTGTATTCCACACTTCTAGCAATTGGATTTCACTCAAAACTCACCAAATGACTCCTCCCACCGTATTATGATGTTGCCCAAGTTTGGGGTTCCATCCGAAATCAATAGGTGTGAGAAATTGGACAATTCAAGTTCAACGGCAGTTCGTTCCTAAGTGGAGTGGTTGGTGTATTCCATACTTCTAGCGACTGGATTTCACTCAAAACTCACCAAATGACACCTCCCAACATATTATGATGTTGCCCAAGTTTTGGGCTCGATCCAAACTCAATAGGTGTCAGAAATTGGACAATTTAAGTTCAACGGCAGTTCGTTCCTAATTGGAGTGGTTCGTGTATTCCGTACTTCTAGCGATTGGATTTCACTCAAAACCCACCAAATGACTCCTCCCACCATATTATGATGTTGCCCAAGTTTTGGGCTCGATCCGAAATCAATAGGTGTTCCAAATTGGACAATTCAAGTTCAACGGCAGTTCGTCCCTAATTGGAGTGGTTGGTGTATTCCATACTTCTAGCGATTGGATTTCACTCAAAGCTCACCAAATGACTCCTCCCACCATATTATGATGTTGCCCAAGTTCTGGTCTCGATCCGAAATCAATAGGTGTGATAAATTGGACAATTCAAGTTCAACAGCAGTTCGTTCCAAATTGGAGTGGTTGGTGTATTCCATACTTCTAGCGATTGGATTTCACTCAAAACTCACTAAATGACTCCTCCCACCATATTATGATGTTACCCAAGTTCTGGTCTCGATCCGAAATCAATAGGTGTTTCAAATTGGACAATTCAAGTTCAACGGCAGTTCGTTCCTAATTGGAGTGGTTGGTGTATTCCATACTTCTATTGATTGGATTTCACTCAAAACTCACCAAATAACTCCTCCCACCATATTATGATGTTGCCCAAGTTTTGGGCTCGATCCGAAATCAATAGGTATTCCAAATTGGACAATTCAAGTTCAACGGCAGTTCGTTCCTAATTGGAGTGGTTGGTGTATTCCATACTTCTAGCGATTGGATTTCACTCAAAACTCACCAAATGACTCCTCCCACCATATTATGATGTTGCCCAAGTTTTGGGCTCGATCCGAAATCAATAGGTGTTCCAAATTGGACAATTCAAGTTCAACGGCAATTTGTTCCTAATTGGAGTGGTTGGTGTATTCCATACTTCTTGCGATTGGATTTCACACAAAACTCACCAAATGACTCCTCCCACCATATTATGATGTTGCCCAAGTTTTGGGCTCAATCCGAAATCAATAGGTGTGAGAAATTGGACAATTCAAGTTCAACGGCAGTTCGTTCCTAATTGGAGTGGTTAGTGTATTCCATACTTCTAGCGATTGGATTTCACTTAAAACTCACCAAATGACTCCTCCCACCATATTATGAAGTTGCCCAGGTTTTGGGCTCGATCCGAAATCAATAGGTGTGAGACATTGGACAATTCAAGTTCAAGGGCAGTTCCTTCCTAATTGGAGTGGTTGGTGTATTCCATACTTCACGCGATTGGATATCACTCAAAACTCACCAAATGTCTCCTCCCACCATATTATGATGTTGCCCAAGTTTTGGGGTCGATCCGAAATCAATAGTTGTGAGAAATTGGACAATTCAAGTTTAATGGCAGTTCGTTCCTAATTGGAGTGGTTGGTGTATTCCACACTTCTAGCGATTGGATTTCACTCAAAACTCCCCAATTGACTCCTCCCACCATATTATGATGTTGCCCAAGTTTTGGTCTCGATCCGAAATCAATAGGTGTTCGAAATTGGACAATTCAAGTTCACCGGCAGTTCGTTCCTAATTGGAGTGGTTGGTGTATTCCATACTTCTAGCGATTGGATTTCACTCAAAACCCACCAAATGACTCCTCCCACCATATTATGATGTTGCCCAAGTTTTGGTCTCGATACGAAATCAATAGTTGTTCGAAATTGGACAATTCAAGTTCAACGGCAGTTCGTTCCTAATTGGAGTGGTTGGTGCATTCCACACTTCTAGCAATTGGATTTCACTCAAAACTCACCAAATGACTCCTCCCACCGTATTATGATGTTGCCAAAGTTTGGGTTTCCATCCGAAATCAATAGGTGTGAGAAATTGGACAATTCAAGTTCAACGGCAGTTCGTTCCTAAGTGGAGTGGTTGGTGTATTCCATACTTCTAGCGACTGGATTTCACTCAAAACTCACCAAAGGACTCCTCCCACCACATTATGATGTTGCCCAAGGTTTGGGCTCGATCCCAACTCAATAGGTGTCAGAAATTGAACAATTTAAGTTCAACGGCAGTTCGTTCCTAATTGGAGTGGTTGGTGTATTCCATACTTCTAACGATTGGATTTCACTCAAAACTCATCAAATGACTCCTCCCACCATATTATGATGTTGCCCAAGTTTTGGAGTCGATCCGAAATCAATAGGTGTGAGAAATTGGACAATTCAATTTCAACGGCAGTTCGTTCCTAATTGGAGTGGTTGGTGTATTCCATACTTCTAACAATTGGATTTCACTCAAAACTCACCAAATGACTCCTCCCACCATATTATGATGTTGCCCAAGTTTTGGGCGCTCGATCCGAAATTAATAGGTGTTCCAAATTGGACAATTCAAGTTCAACGGCAGTTCGTTCCTAATTGGAGTGGTTGGTGTATTCCACACTTCTAGCAATTGGATTTCACTCAAAACTCACCAAATGACTCCTCCCACAGTATTATGATGTTGCACAGGTTTGGGGTTTGATCCGAAATCAATAGGTGTGGGAAATTGGACAATTCAAGTTCAACTGCAGTTCGTTCCTAATTGGAGTGGTTGGTGTATTCCATACTTCTAGCGATTGGATTTCACTCAAAACTCACCAAATGACTCCTCCCACCATATTATGATGTTGGCCACGTTAGGGGCCCGATCCGAAATCAATAGGTGTGAGAAATTGGACAATTCAAGTGCAACGGCAGTTCGTTCCTAATTGAAGTGTTTGTTGTATTCCATACTTCTAGCGATTGGATTTCACTCAAAACTCACCAAATGACTCCTCCCACCATATTATGATGTTGCCCATGTTAGGGGCTCGATCCGAAATCAATAGGTGTGAGAAATTGGACAATTCAAGTTCAACGGCAGTTCGTTCCTAATTGGAGTGGTTGGTGTATTCCATACTTCTAGCGATTGAATTTCACGCAAAACTCACCAAATGACTCCTCCCACCATATTATGATGTTGCCCAGGTTTTGGGCTCGATCCGAAATCAATAGCTGTTCCAAATTGGACAATTCAAGTTCAACGGCAGTTCGTTCGTAATTGGAGTGGTTGGTGTATTCCATACTTCTAGCAATTGTATTTCACTCAAAACTCACCAAATCACTCCTCCCACCATATTATGATGTTGCCCAAGTTGTGGGCTCGATCCGAAATCAATAGGTGTTCCAAATTGGGCAATTCAATTTCAACGGCAGTTCGTTCCGAATTGGAGTGGTTGGTGTATACCATACTTCTAGCGATTGGATTTCACTCAAAACTCACCAAATGACTCCTCCCACCATATTATGATGATGCCCAAGTTTGGGGCTCGATCCGAAATCAATTGGTGTGAGAAATTGGACAATTCAAGTTCAACGGCAGTTCGTTCCTAATTGGAGTGGTTGGTGTATTCCATAATTCTAGCGATTGGATTTCACTCAAAACTCACCAAATGACTCCTCCCAGCATATTATGATGTTGCCCAAGTTTTGGGCTCGATCCGAAATCAATAGGTGTGCGAAATTGGTCAATTCAATTTCAACGACAGTTTTTTCCTAATTGGAATGGTTGGTGTATTCCATACTTCTAGCGATTGGATTTCACTCAAAACTCACCAAATGACTCCTCCCACCATATTATGATGTTGAACAAGTTTTGGGCTCGATCCGAAATCAATAGGTGTTCCAAATTGGACAATAAAAGTTCAACGGCGGTTCGTTTCTAATTGGAGTGGTTGGTGTATTCCATACTTCTAGCGATTGGATTTCACTCAAAACTCACCAAATGACCCCTCCCACCATATTATGATGTCGCCCAAGTTAGGGGCTCGATTCGAAATCAATAGGTGTGAGAAATTGGACAATTCAAGTTCAACGGCAGTTCGTTCCTAATTGGAGTGGTTGGTGTATTCCATACTTCTAGGGATTGGATTTCACTCAAAACTCACCAAATGACTCCTCCCACCATATTATGATGTTGCCCAAGTTTTGGGCTCGATCCGAAATCAATAGGTGTGCGAAATTGGTCAATTCAATTTCAACGACAGTTTTTTACTAATTGGAATGGTTGGTGTATTCCATACTTCTAGGGATTGGATTTCACTCAAAACTCACCAAATGACTCCTCCCTCCATATTATGATGTTGAACAAGTTTTGGGCTCGATCCGAAATCAATAGGTGTTCCAAATTGGACAATAAAAGTTCAACGGCGGTTCGTTCCTAATTGGAGTGGTTGGTGTATTCCATACTTCTAGCGATTGGATTTCACTCAAAACTCACCAAATGACTCCTCCCACGATATTATGATGTCGCCCAAGTTAGGGGCTCGATCCGAAATCAATAGGTGTGAGAAATTGGACAATTCAATTTCAACGGCAGTTCGTTCCTAATTGGAGTGGTTGGTGTATTCCATACTTCTAGGGATTGGATTTCACTCAAAACTCACCAATTGACTCCTCCCACCATATTATGACGTTGCCCAAGTTCTGGGCTCGATCTGAAATCAATAGGTGTTCCAAATTGGACAATTCAGGTTCAACGGCAGTTCGTTCCTAGTTGGAGTGTTTGGTGTATTCCATACTTCTAGCGATTCGATTTCACTCGAAACACACCAAATGACTCCTCCCACCATATTATGATGTTGCCCAAGTTTTGGGCTCGATCCGTATTCAATAGGTGTTCCAAATTGGACAATTCAAGTTCAACGGCAGTTCGTTCCTAATTGGAGTGGTTGGTGTATTCCCTACTTCTAGCGAATGGATTTCACTCAAAACTCACCAAATGACTCCTCCCACCACATTATGATGTTGCCCAAGTTTTGGGCTCGATCCGAAATCAATAGGTGTGAGAAATTGGACAGTTCAAGTTCAACGACAGTTCGTTCCTAATTGGTGTGGTTGGTGTATTCCATACTTCTAGCGATTGGATTTCACTCAAAACTCACCAAATAACTCCTCCCACCATATTAGGATGTTGCCCAAGTTTGGGGCTCGATCCGAAATCAATAGGTGTGAGAAATTGGACAATTCAAGTTCAACGGCAGTTTGTTCCTAATTGGAGTGGTTGGTGTATTCCATACTTCTAGGGATTGGATTTCACTCAAAACTCACCAAATGACTCCTCCCACGATATTATGATGTTGCCCAAGTATTGGGCTCGATCCGAAATCAATAGGTGTGCGAAATTGGTCAATTCAATTTCAACGACAGTTTTTTCCTAATTGGAATGGTTGGTCTATTCCATACTTCTAGCGATTGGATTTCACTCAAAACTCGCCAAATGACTCCTCCCACCATATTATGATGTTGAACAAGTTTTGGGCTCGATCCGAAATCAATAGGTGTTCCAAATTGGACAATAAAAGTTCAACGGCGGTTCGTTCCTAATTGGAGTGGTTGGTGTATTCCATACTTCTAGGGATTGGATTTCACTCAAAACTCATCAAATGACTCTTCCCACCATATTATGATGTCGCCCAAGTTAGGGGCTCGATCCGAAATCAATAGGTGTGAGAAATTGGACAATTCAAATTCAACGGCAGTTCGTTCCTAATTGGAGTGGTTGGTGTATTCCATACTTCTAGGGATTGGATTTCACTAAAAACTCACCAAATGACTCCTCCCACCATATTATGATGTTGCCCAAGTTTTGGCCTCGATCCGAAATCAATAGGTGTGCGAAATTGGTCAATTCAATTTCAACGACAGTTTTTTCCTAATTGGAATGGTTGGTGTATTCCGTACTTCTAGCGATTGGATTTCACTCAAAACTTACCAAATGACTCCTCCCACCATATTATGATGTTGAACAAGTTTTGGGCTCGATCCGAAATCAATACGTGTGCGAAATTGCTCAATTCAATTTCAACGACAGTTTTTTCCTAATTGGAATGGTTGGTCTATTCCATACTTCTAGCGATTGGATTTCACTCAAAACTCGCCAAATGACTCCTCCCACCATATTATGATGTTGAACAAGTTTTGGGCTCGATCCGAAATCAATAGGTGTTCCAAGTTGGACAATAAAAGTTCAACGGCGGTTCGTTCCTAATTGGAGTGGTTGGTGTATTCCATACTTCTAGCGATTGGATTTCACTCAAAACTCACCAAATGACTCCTCCGACCATATTATGATGTCGCCCAAGTTAGGGGCTCGATCCGAAATCAATAGGTGTGAGAAATTGGACAATTCAAGTTCAACGGCAGTTCGTTCCTAATTGGAGTGGTTGGTGTATTCCATACTTCTAGGGATTGGATTTCACTAAAAACTCACCAAATGACTCCTCCCACCATATTATGATGTTGCCCAAGTTTTGGCCTCGATCCGAAATCAATAGGTGTGCGAAATTGGTCAATTCAATTTCAACGACAGTTTTTTCCTAATTGGAATGGTTGGTGTATTCCGTACTTCTAGCGATTGGATTTCACTCAAAACTCACCAAATGACTCCTCCCACCATATTATGATGTTGAACAAGTTTTGGGCTCGATCCGAAATCAATAGGTGTTCCAAATTAGATAATAAAAGTTCAACGGCGGTTCGTTCCTAATTGGAGTGGTTGGTGTATTCCATACTTCTAGCGATTGGATTTCACTCAAAACTCACCAAATGACTCCACCCACCATGTTATGATGTCGCCCAAGTTAGGGGCTCAATCCGAAATCAATAGGTGTGAGAAATTGGACAATTCAAGTTCAACGGCAGTTCGTTCCTAATTGGAGTGGTTGGTGTATTCCATACTTCTAGGGATTGGATTTCACTCAAAACTCACCAAATGACTCCTCCCACCATATTATGATGTTGCCCAAATTTTGGGCTCGATCCGTATTCAATAGGTGTTCGAAATTGGACAATTCAAGTTCAACGGCAGTTCGTTCCTAATTGGAGTGGTTGGTGTATTCCCTACTTCTAGCGAATGGATTTCACTCAAAACTCACCAAATGACTCCTCCCACCACATTATGATGTTGCCCAAGTTTTGGGCTCGATCCGAAATCAATAGGTGTGAGAAATTGGACAGTTCAAGTTCAACGACAGTTCGTTCCTAATTGGTGTGGTTGGTGTATTCCATACTTCTAGCGATTGGATTTCACTCAAAACTCACCAAATTACTCCTCCCACCATATTATGATGTCGCCCAAGTTAGGGGCTCGATCCGAAATCAATAGGTGTGAGAAATTGGACAATTCAAGTTCAACGGCAGTTCGTTCCTAATTGGAGTGGTTGGTGTATTCCATACTTCTAGCGATTGGAATTCACTCAAAACTCACCAAAGGACTCTTCCCACCATATTATGATGTTGCCCAAGTTTTGGGCTCGATCCAAAATCAATAGGTGTGAGAAATTGGACAATTCAAGTTCAGCGGCAGTTCGTTCCTAATTGGAGTGGTTGGTGTATTCCATACTTCTAGCGATTGGATTTCACTCAAAACTCACCAAATGACTCCTCCCACCATATTATGAAGTTGCCCAGGTTATCGGCTCGATCCGAAATCAATTGGTGTTCCAAATTCGACAATTCAAGTTCAACGGCAGTTCGTTCCAAACTGGAGTGGTTGGTGTATTCCATACTTCTAGCGATTGGATTTCACTCAAAACTCACCAAATGACTCCTCCCACCATATTATGATGTTGCCCAAGTTTTGGGCTCGATCCGAAATCAATAGGTGTTCCAAATTGGACAATTCAAGTTCAACGGCAGTTCGTTCCTAATTGGAGTGGTTGGTGTATTCCATACTTCTAGCTATTGGATTTCACTCAAAACTCACCAAATGACTCCTCCCACCGTATTATGTTGTTGGACAAGTTTGGGGTTCGATCCGAAATCAATAGGTGTGAAAAATTGGATAATTCAAGTTCGACGGCAGTTCGTTCCTAATGGCAGTGGTTGGTGTATTCCATACTTCTAGCGATTGGATTTCACTCAAAACTCACCAAATGAGTCCTCCCACCATATTATGATGTTTCCCAAGTTTTGGGCTCGATCCGAAATCAATAGGTGTTCCCAATTGCACAATTCAAGTTCAACGGCAGTTCGTTCCTAATTGGAGTGGTTGGTGTATTCCATACTTCTAGCGAATGGATTTCACTCAAAACTCACCAAATGACTCCTCCCACCACATTATGATGTTGCCCAAGTTTTGGGCTCGATCCGAAATCAATAGGTGTGAGAAATTGGACAATTCAAGTTCAACGACAGTTCGTTCCTAATTGGAGTGGTTGGTGTATTCCATACTTCTAGCGATTGGATTTCACTCAAAACTCACCAAATGACTCGTCCCACCATATTATGATGTTGCCCAAGTTTGGGGCTCGATCCGAAATCAACAGGTGTGAGAAATTGGACAATTCAGGTTCAACGGCAGTTCGTTCCTAAATGGAGTGGTTGGTGTATTCCATACTTCTAGCGATTGGATTTCACTCAAAACTAACCAAATGACTCCTCCCACCGTATTATGATGTTGCCCAAGTTTTGGGCTCGATCCGAAATTAATAGGTTTGAGAAATTGGACAATTCAAGTTCAACGGCAGTTCGTTCCTAATTGGAGGGGTTGGTGTATTCCATACTTCTAGCGATTGGAATTCACTCAAAACTCACCAAATGACTCCTCCCACCATATTATGATGTTGCCCAAGTTTTGGGCTCGATCCGTATTCAATAGGTGTTCCAAATTGGACAATTCAAGTTCAACGGCAGTTCGTTCCAAACTGGAGTGGTTGGTGTATTCCATACTTCTAGCGATTGGATTTCACTCAAAACTCACCAAATGACTCCTCCCACCATATTATGATGTTGCCCAAGTTTTGGGCTCGATCCGAAATCAATAGGTGTTCGAAATTGGACAATTCAAGTTCAACGGCAGTTCGTTCCAAACTGGAGTGGTTGGTGTATTCCATACTTCTAGCGATTGGATTTCACTCAAAACTCACCAAATGACTCCTCCCACCATATTATGATGTTGCCCAAGTTTTGGGCTCGATCCGAAATCAATAGGTGTTCGAAATTGGACAATTCAAGTTCAACGGCAGTTCCTTCCAAACTGGAGTGGTTGGTGTATTCCATACTTCTAGCGATTGGACTTCACTCAAAACTCACCAAATGACTCCTCCCACCATATTATGATGTTGCCCAAGTTTGGGGCTCGATCCGAAATCAATAGGTGTGAGAAATTGGACAATTCAGGTTCAACGGCAGTTCGTTCCTAAATGGAGTGGTTGGTGTATTCCATACTTCTAGCGATTGGATTTCACTCAAAACAAACCAAATGACTCCTCCCTCCATATGATGATGTTGCCCAAGTTTTGGGCTCGATCCGAAATCAATAGGTGTGAGAAATTGGAAAATTCAAGTTCAACGGCAATTCGTTCCTAATTGTAGTGCTTGGTGTATTCCATACTTCTAGCGATTGGATTTCACTCAAAACTCACCAAATGACTCCTCCCACCGTATTATGATTTTGCCCAAGTTTTGGGCTCGATCCGAAATCAATAGGTGTGAGAAATTGGACAATTCAAGTTCAACGGCAGTTCGTTCCTAATTGGAGTGGTTGGTGTATTCCATACTTCTAGCGATTGGATTTCACTCAAAACTCACCAAATGACTCCTCCCACCATATTATGATGTTGCCCAATTTTTGGGCTCGATCCGAAATCAATAGGTGTTCGAAATTGGACAATTCAAGTTCAACGGCATTTCGTTCCTAACTGGAGTGGTTGGTGTATTCCATACGTCTAGCGATTGGATTTCACTCAAAACTCACCAAATGACTCCTCCCCCCATATTATGATGCTGCCCAAGTTTTGGGCTCGATCTGAAATCAATAGGTGTTCCAAATTGGACAATTCAAGTTCAACGGCAGTTCATTCCTTACTGGAGTGGTTGGTGTATTCCATACTTCTAGCGTTCGGATTTCACTCAAAACTCACCAAATGAGTCCCCACACCACATTATGATGTTGCCCAAGTTTTGGGCTCGATCCGAAATCAATAGGTGTGAGAAATTGGACAATTCAAGTTCAACGGCAGTTCGTTCCTAATTAGAGGGGCTGGTGTATTCCATACATCTAGCGATTGGATTTCACTCAAAACTCCCCAAATGACTCCTCCCACCATATTATGATGTTGCCCAAGTTTTGGGCTCTATCCGAAATCAATCGGTGTGAGAAATTGGACAATTCAAGTTCAACGACAGTTCGTTCCTAATTGGAATTGTTGGTGTATTACATACTTCTAGCGATTGGATTTCACTCAAAACTCACCAAATAAATCCTCCCACCATATTATGTTGTTGCACAAGTTTTGTTGTGAATTAGAATGACTAACTCACTGCGCTTTTAAGATCTTGTTGTTGATGGACTTTGGACAAAGAACTCAATGATGGATGAGTCTTACACACACACACAGAAATTAACCAAGCACAAATGACACAAGTGTTTATAGAGGTTCAGCAAATTGCCTACATCCTCTTTGGTGATCACCTTGAGAAATTTCACTAATGAAGATAGGTTACAACTTTGGTTTACAAAGGAAACCCCCTTAGAACACTACCCTCACAATCTGTTTCTCTCACACCTTTGCTCAACACCTTGATACACTTAGAGAACTCTCTTGCTCTCCCCTTGGTTTTTCTGAACAAAGCTCTCAAAAAGAAACTCTAACTTGTTTCCAGCTTTTGCCACTACATTAGTTCAACATTCTTTCTCCCTTGTGTTATCTTACTTCATCCCATTACCTACACAAGCCAATGGACAAGAGATAGGATATCTGATTGTCCTCCACGTTCTTTCCTTTTAGTCACCACTTAGACTAAGGGTCAGATTAGGTAGGTAATACAATCCCACTCAGCCACCTCCATTAAACCAGAAAATGGAGAGGAGATTAATCAAAATAGGATAACCAATTAGCCATGAGTGCTCTCCCAACTATCCAGCAGGTAGTCAACCCTCTTTTACCTCAGAAGTGATCCATTAAGCACCTGCAAACTCGTGGAAAGCGATAGCCATTGAAAAGACAGTTGAAAATACGTAAGCAAAGCATCACAGCACGACTGGAGCGACCGGTCGTCAGGAATGGGCGACCGGTCGCCAGAAGTTTTCCCTCCAGACTTTGAATCTGCTTCTAAGCGACCGGTCGCAAATGTCCAGCGACCGGTCGCTCGTGTGCCTGCGACCGGTCGCAAAGAACTAGCGACCGGTCGCTCGTCGATTACTTACGAGACTTCGAATCTGCTTCAAAACGACCGGTCGCAAATGTCCAGCGACCGGTCGCTTTTAGGCAGATTCAAAATCATCCTTTGAGCGCCAAAAACTTTGTATCCTTTTAGGTGAGCCATTTTTTCCAACAACTTTGGGGTTCCATCCGAAATCAATAGGTGTGAGAAATTGGACAATTCAAGTTGAACGGCAGTTTGTTCCTAATTGGAGTGGTTGGTGTATTCCATACTTCTAGCGATTGGATTTCACTCAAAACTCACCAAATGAGTCCTCCCACCATATTATGATGTTGCCCAACTTTTGGGCCCGATCCGAAATCAATAGGTGTGAGAAATTGGACAATTCCAGTTCAACGGCAGTTCGTTCCTAATTGGAGTGGTTGGTGTATTCCATACTTCTAGCGATTGGATTTCACTCAAAACTCACCAAATGACTCCGCCAATCATATTATGATGTTGCACAAGTTTTGGGCTCGATCCGAAATCAATAGGTTTTCCAAATTGGACAATTCAAGTTCAACGGCAGTTCGTTCCTAATTGGAGTGGTTGGTGTATTCCATATTTCTAGCGATTGGATTTCACTCAAAACTCACCAAATGACTCCTCCCACCATATTATGATGTTGGCCAAGTTTTGGGCTCGATCCGAAATCAATAGTTGTTCCAAATTGGACAATTCAAGTTCAACGGCAGTTCGTTCCTAATTGGAGTGGTCGGTGTATTCCATACTTCTAGCGATTGGATTTCACTCCAAACTCACCAAATGACTCCTCCCACCATATTATGATGTGGCCCAACTTTTGGGCTCGATCCGAAATCAATAGGTGTTCCAAATTGGACAATTCAAGTTCAACGGCAGTTCGTTCCTAATTGGAGTGGTTGGTGTATTCCATACTTCTAGCGATTGGATTTCACTCAGAACTCACCAAATGACTCCTCCCAACATATTATGATGTTGCCCAAGTTTTGGGCTCGATCCGATATCAATAGGTGTGAGAAATTGGACAATTCAGGTTCAACGGCAATTCGTTCCTAATTGGAGTGGTTGGTGTATTCCATACTTCTAACGATTGGATTTCACTCAAAACTGACCAAATGACTCCTCCCACCATATTATGATGTTGCCCAAGTTTGGGGCTCGGTCCGAAATCAATAGGTGTGAGAAATTGGACAGTTCAAGTTCAAGAGAAGTTCGTTCCAAATTGGAGTGGTTGGTGTATTCTATACTTCTAGCGATTGGATTTCATGCAAAACTCACCAAATGACTCCTCCCACCATATTATGATGTTGCCCAAGTTTTGGAGTCGATCCGAAATCAATAGGTGTGAGAAATTGGACAATTCAATTTCAACGGCAGTTCGTTCCTAATTGGAGTGGTTGGTGTATTCCATACTTCTAGCGATTGGATTTCACTCAAAACTCACCAAATGACTACTCCCACCATATTATGACGTTGCCCAAATTTTGGGCTCGATCCGAAATCAATAGGGGTTCCAAATTGGACAATTCAAGTTCAACGGCAGTTCGTTCCTAACTGGAGTGGTTGGTGTATTCCATACTTCTAGCGATTGGATTTCACTCAAAACTCACCAAATGACTCCTCCCACCATATTATGATGTTGCCCAAATTTTGGGCTCGATCCGAAATCAATAGGTGTTCCAAATTGGACAATTCAAGTTCAACGGCAGTTCGTTCCTAATTGGAGTGGTTGGTGTATTACATACTTCTAGCAATTGGATTTCACTGAAAACTCACCAAATGACTCCTCCCACCATATTATGATGTTGCCCAAGTTTGGGGCTCGATCCAAAATCAATAGGTGTTCCAAATTGGACAATTTAAGTTCAACGGCAGTTTGTTCCGAATTGGAGTGGTTGGTGTATTCCATACTTCTAGCGATTGGATTTCACTCAAAACTCACCAAATGACTCCTCCCACCATATTATGATGTTGCACAAGTTTGGTGTTCCATCCGAAATCAATAGGTGTGAGAAATTGGGCAATTCAAGTTCAACGGCAGTTCGTTCCTAATTGGAGTGGTTGGTGTATTCCATACTTCTAGAGATTGGATTTCACTCAAAACTCACCAAATGACTCCTCCCGCCATATTATGATGTTGCCCAAGTTTTGGGCTCGATCCGAACTCATTAGGTGTGAGAAATTGGACAATTTAAGTTCAACGACAGTTCGTAACTAACTGGAGTGGTTGGTGTATTCCGTACTTCTAGCGATTGGATTTCACTCAAAACTCACCAAATGACTCCTCCCATCATATTATGATGTTGCACAAGTTTAGGGTTCCATACGAAATCAATAGGTGTGAGAAATTGGACAATTCAAGTTCAACGGCAGTTCGTTCCTAATTGGAGTGGTTGGGGTATTCCATACTTCTACCGATTGGATTTCACTCAAAACTCACCAAATTACTCCTCCCATCATATTATGATGTTGCACAAGTTCGGGGTTCCATACGAAATCAATAGGTGTGATAAATTGGACAATTCAAGTTCAACGGCAGTTCGTTCCTAATTGGAGTGGTTGGTGTATTCCCCACTTCTAGCGATTGGATTTCACTCAAAACTCACCAAATGACTCCTCCCACCATATTATGATGTTGCCCAAGTTTTGGGCTCGATCCGAAATCAATAGGTTTGAGAAATTGGACAATTCAAGTTCAACGACAGTTCGTTCCTAATTGGAGTGGTTGGTGTATTCCATACTTCTAGCGATTGGATTTCACTCAAAACTCACCAAATGACTCCTCCCGCCATATTATGATGTTGCCTAAGTTTTGGGCTCGATCCGAACTCAATAGGTGTGAGAAATTGGACAATTTAAGTTCAACGGCAGTTCGTTCCTAACTGGAGTGGTTGGTGTATTCCATACTTCTAGCGATTGGATTTCACTCAAAACTCACCAAATGACTCCTCCCATCATATTATGATGTTGCACAAGTTTGGGGTTCCATACGAAATCAATAGGTGTTCCACATTGGACGATTCAGGTTCAACGGCAGTTCGTTTCTAATTGGAGTGGTTGGTATATTCCATACTTCTAACGATTGGATTTCACTCAAAACTCCCCAAATGACTCCTCCCACCATATTATGATGTTGCCCAAGTTTGGGGATCGATCCGAAATCAATAGGTGTGAGAAATTGGACAATTCAAGTTCAACGGCATTTCGTTCCTAATTGGATGGTTGGTGTATTCCATACTTCTAGCGATTGGATTTCACTCACAACTCACCAAATGACTCCTCCCACCATATTATGATGTTGCCCAAGTTTGGGGCTCGATCTGAAATCAATAGGTGTGAGAAATTGGACAATTCAAGTTCAACGGCATTTCGTTCCTAATTGGAGTGGTTGGTGTATTCCATACTTCCAGCGATTGGATTTCACTCAAAACTCACCAAATGACTCCTCCCACCATATTATGATGTTGCCCAAGTTTTGGGCACGATCCGAAATCAATAGGTGTTCGAAATTGGACAATTCAAGTTCAACGGCAGTTCGTTCCTAATTGGAGTGGTTGGTGTATTCCATACTTCTAGCGATTGGATTTCACTCAAAACTCACCAAATGACTCCTCCCACCATATTATGTTGTTGCCCAAGTTTTGGGCTCGATCCGAAATCAATAGGTGTTCGAAATTGTACAATTCAATTTCAACGGCAGTTCGTTCCTAATTGGAGTGGTTGGTGTATTCCATACTTCTAGCGATTGGATTTCACTCAAAACTCACCAAATGACTCCTCCCACCATATTATGATGTTGCCCAAGTTTGGGGCTCGATCCGAAATCAATAGGTGTGAGAAATTGGACAACTCATGTTCAACGGCAGTTCTTTCCTAATTGGAGTGGTTGGTGTATTCCATACTTCTAGCGATTGGATTTCACACAAAACTCACAATGTAAGAGCATATAATCGTTGACTAAAAGGCTTTGAAACATCACGCTTGAGATTTTCACTCATTTTTTTTAGGTGATCAAATAGACCACAAAGCCTTATACCTCCACTAATTACGATTCACACTCCTTCCTTCCATTCGAACAACCAAGAAACATGGAATTGAATTTGAAACCATTGCCATTTAACCACAACTTTTCTCTTTTCTTTCACCCTTGAGTGAAGTACTCTTTTTTTTTTTTTCATTAGAATGTAATAACCCTTCCCAAACTTAGCATGAAAAACACATCTACATTAAAGCTCACGAGTTCCTTAGAAAGGTAAATTCTTGTTTTTCAGGCTAAGGCTAGAAGTAATAATTGGTTACTTGAAAGAAAAGGCATACATATAGGCTCAAGGTGGTTAACAATGGAAAATCATGCTTAAGCATGCATAGGGTTAGCTTGAAAGGCACAAACGGTCCAAAGAGGGCCTTAATATCATTTCTCAAATGTCATGTAATCAAATTGCACAAGAATGAGTGACTTTTAAGTGCTCAACCAAATCAATGAATAATGAGATCAAACAACAACTCAGATGACAAGAAAAATAAGAATATGTGTATAACACTCATGAATTGAAGCACAAGGCTCAAAGCTCACATTATATGGTTGTACAAGTCTAATTCATGCTTGATACAATTCTTTGGATCATGCAAGTCCCTCAACTGGAGAATTATGAAACAAATGGCAAGTGCATAGAGGGTTTCAAACATATCATGCTAGAACGATGCCATTTAGTGAATAACAAATTATTAATTTTTTTTTTAAAAGCATTTTCAATCAAGTCATTTAAACATTCATCACAATCTCATCATATATGTCCGGAAAGTGACTTAAGAACAAAAAAGACTCAAAACAGAAAAGAAAACAAAATAAAAGAAAGTAAGAATTTAAGTGAAACGAAAAAGACTTGCTATCCCTTCCCAAACTTAGAAACAAACATTGTCCTCAATGTTAAAGAATTCAGGCATCAACAACGTTATAACAAGAATTAAAGGGAATAAAGCAAGTAAATACAGGAACAAACACGAAAAACAACTACAACACGGTTGCAAAAACAAAAACAAAAACGAAACCAAACAGAAACAAATAAAACAGTAAGCCCTAACAACAGTCTTACACATGCAGAAATCCAACCCAATGAAACGCACAAACCAAATGAAAGCTCAACCCAAACGAAAGCCCAAAAGCGAAGAAAGTAAATAAAACAAAGAAACCAAGTCAGAAGCACAAAGAGCGAGGACTCAGTAAAATAGAAAAAGTGGGCCCTGAAGTCTCGACACCTGTGAGTCACGGGAAACAAAGTGAGAGACGTGTCGACAAGCAGAGGTCTCTCTCACGGTCCCAAGCCAGAATTATTGGCTTCATAGGAAGGCGTGACGACTTTCGTTTCTCAAAAACGCTGAAAGGCGGAACTGTAATTAAAGGGGTTGGGGATCAGGTGGGGTGACCTAAGGGGATAGGCCGTAAGGGCCGCGCAAAACGCAGAAGCGCAGTGGCTAGGGTTACGTAAAAACTAACTCTATAAAAGAAGAAGAGAAAGAGTTGGGGAAAAACACACAAACGTAGAAACACACAACAGAGGAAAGAAAGAACAAAAGAAAAGAAAGTTCAAATGGCTTCTTCCTACCCATTCTCGCTGGATCTCAACCTAGCTCCACCGACTCAGACTCGGGGCCAAGCAGTGGCACCAGTGTGGATGCCCTACTTTGCCTCTGCACGGGGGCACGTGACAGTGAACGACTCGATACTACTGGACAACGATGTCGCCCTTGGAGTTGCTAGAAATCTAGTAACTCCCAAGGATATACGGGTGCTGGGATCAAGGGATGACAACCGGGTCGTGAGCGATGCTCTGGCACTAAGCGTGCAAAGCACCGCAACAGTCGCAAGTGTGGGTCATCGCCTACTTGCGAAGTCCCATGAGGTGGAGGTGCTGAGAGGTCAGTTGGCGGCGGAGCGAAGTATGGTGGAAGAATGCCAGAGTATTATTAAAAGCTTAAAAAGGGAAAGGGCAAGGATAGTGGAGGTGAATCGACACCAGCTGGAGGCGTTGCGGGAAGAGAACAAAAATCTCTCAAAGATGGTAAGTGTTTACGCCCATGACATGAGAAAGCAGCTGGAGGACCTGGACCAACCGGGTAAACGCAAGAAAACAGATCGCGAGAGTAGGTACGCTCAAGCTAAGAGTGCGATCTTTGGGAGCTCGAGTGATGAGCCCCAAGAGGCTGTGCGTGAAGCCCCGGAAGAGGATAGCCATAGGGCTAAGCTCAAAGGTCCAATGGCCGAGACACCGAGCACTGTGAAAGAATAATTTCTAATGTATTAGTGGTGTGCCTGGTTGTCTTTGCCCTTTCCGTGTATTTTATTTTATTTTATTTTATTTTTAATTTTAAATTTCTCGTTTCCGGAAATAAAAAGAAAAGAAAGTTGCAAAAGACAAAGAAGAAAAACAAAACGCACTTCCCCAAACCGGAATAAAAGGAATGCGACAAACGAAAACGACACAAATCACACTTCCCCAACTGAAATAAAACAAAAACGACAAACTGAAAAGAAATCAAAACATAATGCACCAGAAAACAGGGAGGAAAAGAAAGCAAAGCGAAAGTAGAAATGCTTCCCCTTTTAACCGGACGCAACCGCAAATTGCGCAGGAAATGCAAAGTGGTGTCGGCTCCCTTATGAGCATATGGCTATTTAAACCACTTCTCGGTTGAAAGAAGGAGCATCCTGGATTTCAACCTGCAAACTCAAGAAAAACCATAAAAAAGCCCAGACAGAAAAATCAATGGCATCCCCAGATATGCTTGTTGATGACCTTAACCTTGAGTTGTCCCTTGCACCACCAAATGCCCAGACACGGGCTCCTCCAAACCCTATCTTCCCAAACTCCTCATACCACCATGGTTCGGCCTCAAACTTCTCTGAGGTGGTGCCGTGTTGTTAATATTATGTTAACTCGCAATTGTACGGGGCAATTAGTAGTATAGCAAGACAAGTACGAGGTCGTACCCACGAAGACTGAGAAGTTAAAACTAGTTATGTACTTAGATTACCAAATTCAAGAAAGTAGGAGGTTATGTCTAAAACAGAATTTAAAACAAGAGTGGTTGTGATTGTTGAACAAAAGAAGCAAAATGAAATTGCAAACAAAAACAAGTAAACAAATGTAACAAAGAGTGGTTTTAAGAGTTGGAAAACAGATTTTGAGACTAGGGCATTCGAATCACCATAACAATTCAATTCTGGGTTATAAAGATTCAAGTAACAAGTCTAATTCAGATTCAAAGATTGATTCTAGCTAAAGTATGATTAGGCCATGGTGTTTGGTCCTAACCTTGTGTTCCTAATTCCCTAATTTGATCATTTGTTGTCTAACCTAAAATTAAGCATTAGGAACCCATTAAGCATAGAAGAACATTTTAAACAACCAAGTATGTATCTAATCCCTGTTGTCGAATGTCCATACATACTCTTCCTATTCATAGTTCAATTCGAATTAAAGCATGGTGTATACTCTTAATTCAAACCAAGATAGTTAACAAACAAGTTCTAATGGTGATCAATCATTCAAACAAGCATGTTAACTTATAAGCATAATGAATAAGAACATGAATCATGAATCAAACTTGAAACTCCAAACTTATAAACCCAGAATATTCATGTTAGGTTACATCGAAGCCCTAGTTATGGATTTAGCTACTCATAATGGAAAAGAGACTTGAACAGAAATGAGAAAACATAATGAATACAATAAGAGTAGAAAAACCCTTTTTCTGAAGTTCTTGTGGTGTCCAAGGCTTCTCCAAGTGCTTCTCCACTTCTAATGCTTCTCCAAGAGCTTCCCCACTTTTAGAAAGATGTATGAAGGATATGGAGGTGATTTGGGATGAGTTTGAGTGAGTGGTGATGGCTAAGGAAGATGAAATTCGTAGGGAAATGGAAGAGAGGTTTGCTGGAGTTGTTTTGGTGATTGTTGGAGTGTTTGGGATTTTGAGAGTGTTTGAGGATGGTTGGAGTGAATTGTGGGGGTTGTGAATCTCAGGATTTGTTGTGTCTTGAATGTGGAATGGATGTGGTATTTATAGGGAGAGGGGAGTGACAAATCTGAATTCAATATGGCTAATGCATACAACACTTGCATTATAAAAGATGAATTGGTTGATGCACTTCACTAATGCATACAACACTTGCATTATAAAATCTGAATTGGTTGATGCACTTCACCAATAGATCCCACCAGCAGCCCTAGCTCATCTTCATGTCACCATGACCAAGCTTCCAACCAGAAATGATAGCTCATACCTAGCTCACCATGACCAAGCATCCAACCAGCACATGCTGAGGTCAGCATAACCAGCAACTTCAAGGGCTTACAACTTGGGCTTCTCTTAATCAAATTAGGACTTTAAGCACTCGAAATTGAAGTTCAGAATGTCTTCTTTCCAGCCATATGTCATTTGGGCCAATCCAAGGTCGGAGGAGGAAGTTAAGGCCAAAACAAATTGCTAACTCATTTTGCGCGCTGATAAAATCCATCCTGAGCATGGCTCTGTGTTTGCTAGGTAACAGACTCCATATTTATCCAATGGGGCTGACTTTTGGATATGTTATAGTACACACCCATTGGAACAACTTTCATGAAGAATGCTGCCTCATCCGAGCTGTGTAGGTTGCTGAAACAAAGCTTACAATATGACCTACGGAACTGGACTGGCAGGGGGCTGTAGCCAAAATGAGTTTGTCTTTTAAGCTCTTCTTCCATTCATCCAAATTAGGCCTTAACATGCTTGAATTGCATGAATTATGCTCTCTTGCTCTATTGGCCTACAAAACACACAAAGGGAGGGAAATAACTTAGAATTATAGGAACTAAGCAAAAGAAGTAAGTAAATTGGGCATGTATATGTATGAAATTATGAGCTTAACATGCCGCGTAGGGCAGTAATGCCGGAGGGCATGACTGTCAGCAGACTGACAGTTGCAGATCATCTGCATGTGGCGCAGAGGTCTGACCAGATGGCAGTGGACGAGTCCCACAATCTAACCGTGCTCAACGCGGTCTCGGCCACAAATTTGGGCATGCGCCTACTGGCAAGAACACGAGAGTGCGGGGCACTAAGTGAGGAGGTGGCGGCCCTGAAAGCTCTGGTGGCGGATCTGCAGAAGCGGCTCTACAGTGCCAACCAGCATGTAGAGATGCTGCAAAAAAGGAATGATGATCATGTAGAGCTGCTGCAGATTCTACAAGCAAGAACAGATAGAGGCAATTAGCAGAAGCCTCAGGTGGCGCAGAATGCAACAATGAACGTGTGATTAGGAATTTTATGTATGCATTTTCAAGTTTATAAATGTAATCACATGTTATGAAATGGAATAAGCATTTGAGCCAAAGTTCAGAGTGTGCAATCATGAAGCAATCTACTTCCCAAACTTACTAACAAAATAGAAACACAAACAAATAAAAGAAAGAAAGAGTAAGAAAAACAAAGAGAAACAACAAGAAATTCGAAATTACCTTGGTTGGAAAATTGTAACCCTAACACAAAAATAAAATAAATAAAATTAAATAAAAGAAAGTTTGAGTCTAGAGAAACTCCACTTTGAAGCGAACTCCACTTTGAAGCGATTAGGACGACAACAAACTTCTTCTATTCACCTTGGGTTGCCTCCCAAGAAGCGCTAAGTTTAAAGTCTTTTGCCGGACTTCCAACATACTGTGGTCACTTGGGGGGCTTTGGCTCAATCGCCTCCTTGTGCCGAACATGAAGTTTCTTCAAATCTCTTTGCCATCTAATCAACCCATTTCGTATTCTTTTCTTTTTATGCGCGTGAGTAGATTTCAAAAGTAATTTTAAGCGCTCTTCAATATGTGGATTAGATGGATGAGGCACATATTTAGGATTGGGTGGCCTTCTCATTTGAGTAGAAGGAATGACATTGAACATATGGTTGGTACTTGGAACATGGATGTTCAGCTTGTCTTCCTCTAGTACTTCAAAAACAGAATAAGGCATTAGATTAATTGAAGCACCTAAATCAATTAAAGATTTCTCAAACAATTTATCACCAATTACACATGGAATTGTGAAACTTCCTGGATCTTCCAACTTGGGAGGAAGCTTCCTTTGCAAAACAACAGAAACCTCTTCCGTTGGTGCAACTGTTTCATCATCTTTGAAGTTCCTCTTGTTGGTACAAAGATCCTCCAAGAGAGGAATGTTGACTTGCACCTTCCTACAAGTTTCCAATATGTCCTTGGCATGTTGATTTTTCCTAGAACTCATCAACCTGTGAGGAAAAGGAGCACGTAAGATTTCTTCATCAGTAGGTTCACGACTTACCTTCTCCTTTCTTGCCCTTCTTGCAAGTTCATGCTTTGGGATCCATTCGGATGAAGAAGCTGCTTGTTTATCTTTCTCTTTGTTGCTTTTATCCTTTTCTTTAGGCTCAGTCACTTGTTCAACCTGCATGTCATCAACATTGTGAATCAAATTTTTAGAACCATCAATTTCACCAATTACCTTACCAGTTCTCAAGGTAACTGCTTGAACATGCTCATGCTCGGTTGGTATCACTGTTTGGTTAGGCATCATCCCAACTTCCCTTTGACTCAAAGCTATAGCAATTTGCCCCACTTGATTTTCTAGATTGGCAATGGCCTTATTCATTTTCTGCATGTGGGTATCATTCCTCTGCATGTGAGTGTCATTCCTCTGCATGATGAAATTATCTGTGTTTCTAACCATTGAAGCAACAATTTCTTTCAAAGTCGGTCCTTGAGGTTGTTGGTAAGATTGTGGTGGAGTGTAATGTTGAGGTTGATCATGAGGTGGACAAGTATTATGTTGGCCTTGATATGGTTGATATGGCCCTTGTTGAAAATTTGGATTGTTGGTCCACCAGAAGTTTGAATGATTTCTCCACTCCGGATTGTATGTTTGTGGGAAATATTCATTCATAGTCAACTCATTCTGAAATGAGCCAAATGCATTTGCTTCCTCCATCACAAATTTATTGGAGTATTCTTGCATAGTAAGTTCCACAATTTCAGTTGCGGCTGCCATTGGTGATGGTGGAGATGACTCGTCGGATGTTCCTATAAGAAAAACAAAAACAAAAACAAAAACAAATCAAGATAAAATGAAACAACAATCAATAAACAAAAATAAAACTAAGTACTCTAAACATACTCAAACAAAACAGATAAGCAACCGTGCCAGTTCCCCGGAAACGGCGCCAAAAATTGTTGCATTCCTAAGAGGACACAAATTAATGTGCAAACAACCAATTAAAAATACCCGCAAGTGCACGAATCTATCGAAGTATAGATTATGTAAGTACGGGGTCGATCCCACGAAGAACTTGTCGGCTTCCTATAAGTTTTAGTTTGAGTACGTAAAGAACACTAATTTAACACACCACAAATGCACAAATGCAAATTGGAAACTAAAAATGAGTAAAGAAATGTAAAAGAAATGAAACAACAAAAGAAACCAAAGAAAAACAGAAACAGCACTTTCTATCACCCTTTTATCACCCATTTATCACCTGTGAACAGTGAACGTGAACAGTGACGACCGGTCGTTTTTGGGCAGATTCATATGCGACCGGTCGCTGAACAGTAACGACCGGTCGTTTTTGGGCAGATTCGTTTCTCTGTTTTTCCAGTTTCGACCTATGTCCAGTGTTTTGCCTATAACTTTCCAACCGTTTATCCAAAATTCACGTTCTTTATACGGTTGGATTCAGCACAGAAAATGCAAGAACACAACGCGGACCAAAAGTCCAAAACAGTTACGAAAATAAACAGAATTCAGTAAACAAGACACACAATGTAACAAACACACAACTCACACACACATTGGGGGGGGGGGGGGGGGGGGGTGTTTTGGTTTGGTTCAAGTGACCTAATTCTATTGCATGAAAGTAAATGTTCTTTGAATTTAAATGAGAATGGCAGAGATGAATTATCAAAATGTGAAAGTACCAAGTAACAAACACTAGGGTTTCGGAATCCACCCTAAACAATTCTACCTATGTTCATGGATACTCAAGTGATGAACTCTAAACTTGTTGATGAAGATGTTCGCAATCAAGACCATGGGTCGTGGCTCAAGACGCATTGATTCTCTCTAATATACGTAAAGTGCATGGTTCGTGCTACAATACTTGTGCCCTCCCCATAACCGAACCTAGGTATGGTTCGTACTTCGATTCAATTACAAGGAGAACCCATTAAGTTCAAAGAGAATAAGAACATCACAAGAATCCTAATAGCATGGTGTTTACATTAGGTATTCAAGAAACCAATTCACATGGATGATTCTTACTTCATCCATTTATTGCTTAGGATAACATGAAGATACATATAATCCCAACAATCTCAAGAGGCATGCTTTCAAAGATGGCCAACCAAGGAAAAACACACATCAAGGATAGATTAATTTGGTGAATTGGAATTCATCAACAATATCTAGAAATTCATACACTCAAGCATCAAAACAATAAGGTAATCATGTTTAGGGCTTCAACCTAAGCCCTAGCTATGGAGTTTAGTTGCTCATACTTATTCCAAATACAAACTCAAAATAAAATTAGAAAGAGTTTACAGATTTTGAGAAAATTGTGAAAGCTTCAAGGTCATCAATGGTGGAAGCTTTCTTCTCCACTTTGCTTGGCTGCACCTTGGCTTTCTCCTAGCTCCAAGCTCTCCAAAATCTGCTCTCAATTGTGTAGAATTTAGAATTGAATTGCTTTCCACGTTCAAAGGCTCCCTCCATATCTGATTGCCAATTGCTTTTGCTCCTTTTCCCATCTTTTCCTACTCACACTTTTAATATAAAACTCATTCTTTCTCTAAAGCTTTTGCCCATTGTCCCCTTGCCATTATGAAGCATTGACTCACAAAGATGCCAAATACTTCAGAAAATATCTCTTTTACAAAGGTAATTCCTTGTTACCAAGAGTTATGGTAACAAGAAATTAAGATGACACAAAGGAGGTAAAAGCTGGCCAAATCCGGATTTCCAGAGCTGTGGTAACATGCTGGATTGGTTGGATAGGCAATACTTGTCCAATTGAGCTCAAATTTGAATATGTTGTAGTTAACATCCATTGGAACAAATCTCATGAAGATCATGACCTCATCCGAGCACCAGAGCATGTTGATCCCAGGCCAAGAAGTTGACCTACGAAAATGAACAAAAACAGAATTTATAACTAATAATGCACTTTTAGCTCATTTTCATTCCAACCAAGGTAAAATCTAAGAAAACACAAAAAGGAAGTAAAAAGCTATAAAATGTTAAGAACTAACTCAAAATAGTGGGTGAATAACATGAAAAATCATGTGTAAAAATGAACCGAACAACTCCTCCCACCATATTATGTTGTTGATCGGTTCATAATTGTATATCATTTTGTACCCTTCTAGCTTATGATTTGGTTATGTTTTTGAGTTAAACTTGTGCTTTTAATCCTTTTTGTGTTTATCTTTCAGTTCATTGAGCTTTAGGTAATAATGATGGCTTTAGAGAGCATAATTCATGCAATTCAAGCATGTTAAGGCTTAATTTGGATGAATGGATGAA
This sequence comes from Prunus avium, assembly GCF_965620075.1. Taxonomy (NCBI): domain Eukaryota; kingdom Viridiplantae; phylum Streptophyta; class Magnoliopsida; order Rosales; family Rosaceae; genus Prunus; species Prunus avium. The sequence goes on along the minus strand of NC_142291.1, from coordinate 17,123,028 downwards.
GAGCTTAAAGACAAACTCATTTTGGCTACAGCCCCCTGCCAGTCCAGTTCCGTAGGTCATATTGCAAGCTTTGTTTCAACAACCTACATAGCTCTAATGAGGCCACATTCTTCATGAACGTTGTTCCAATTGGTGTGTACTATAACATATCCAAACTTCAGCCCCATTGGATAAATCTGGAGTCCGTTACCTAGCAAACACAGAACCATGCTCAGGATGGATCTTATCAGCGCGGAAAATGAGTTAGCAATTTGTTTCGGCCTTAACTTCCTCCTCCGACCTTGGATTGGCCCAAATAACATATGGCTGGAAAGAAGACATTCTGAACTTCAATTTCGAGTGCTTAAAGTCCTAATTTGATTAAGAGAAGCCCAAGTTGTAAGCCCTTGAAGTTGCTGGTCATGCTGACCTCAGCATGTGCTGGTTGGATGCTTGGTCATGGTGAGCTAGGTATGAGCTATCATTTCTGGTTGGAAGCTTGGTCATGGTGACATGAAGATGAGCTAGGGCTGCTGGTGGGATCTATTGGTGAAGTGCATCAACCAATTCAAGATTTTCTAATACAAGTGCATCACCCAATTTAGATTTTCTAATACAAGTGCATCAACCATTTCAGATTTTATAAAACAAGTGTTGTATGCATTAGCCATATTGAATTCAGATTTTCACTTCCCTTAGGCCTATAAATAGGGAAGTTCTCTAAGCTTGTAAACACACCCCAAGGGGGGGAGGTCTCAAACACTTCTCTAGAGCTCCCTTCCCTTCTCTCCCTCAAATTCTCTTAGTTACATTTTCTAGTTTTCAATTGTTGTAATGAAATATTTGTGCTGAAATTCTCTTTAAGTCTTTCCAAGTTCTACTTTAATTTTCATTGTTATGTAAATTCTTTTCTTTAGTTTCAAGTTTGATTAGTTTCCAAGTTTCAATTATGGTTCATGTTCTTATTCATTATGCTTATAAGTTAATATGCTAGTTTGAATGATTGATCACCATTTGGGCTTGCATGTTAGCTATCTTGGTTTGAATTAAGAGTATACACCATGCTTTAATTCGAATTGAACTATGAATAGGAAGAGTATGTATGGACATTCGACAACAGGGATTAGATACATACTTGGTTGTTTAAAATGTTCTTCTATGCTTAATGGGTTCCTAATGCTTAATTTTAGGTTAGACAACAAATGATCAAATTAGGGAATTAGGAACACAAGGTTATGACCACACACCATGGCTTAATCATACTTTAGCTAGAATCAATCCATTAATCTAAATTGAACTTGGGAACTTATCTGCTTGAGTTAGTTATTTTCTTTCTTTCTTGTTATATTTATTTCCTTTCTTTTTCATTTCTATTTTGTGTAGGGAAATGAATTGGATCATTCAATCACCAATCCTCGTGGGATCGACCTCGCACTTACATATGCTAAACTACCAACGGCTCGTGCACTTGCGAGTATCACAAGTTGAGGATGCAGCTTAATCCATTTTGGTGGAGCTGTATTTACACAACAGTTGTTGCCCAAGTTTGGGGCTCGATCCGAAATCAATAGGTGTTCCAAATTAGACAATTCAAGTTCAACGGCAGTTCGTTCCTAATTGGAGTGGTTGGTGTATTCCATACTTCTAGCGAATGGATGTCACTCAAAACTCACTAAACGACTCCTCCGACCATATTATGATGTTGCCCAAGTTTTGGTCTCGATCCGAAATCAATAGGTGTTCCAGATTGGACAATTCAAGTTCAACGGCAGTTCGTTCCTAATAGGAGTGGTTGGTGTATTCCATACTTCTAGCGATTGGATTTCACTCAAAACGCACCAAATGACTCCTCCCACCATATTATGATGTTGCCCAAGTTTGGGGCTCGATCCGAAATTAATAGGTGTGAGAAATTGGACAGTTCAAGTTCAACGGCAGTTCGTTCCTAATTGGAGTGGTTGGTGTATTCCATACTTCTAGCGATTGGATTTCAATCAAAACTCACCAAATGACTCCTCCCACCATATTATGTTGTTGCCCAAGTTTTGGGCTCGATCCGAACTCAATAGGTGTGAGAAATTGGACAATTTAAGTTCAACGGCAGTTCGTTCCTAATTGGAGTTGTTGGTGTATTCCATACTTCTAGCGATTGGATTTCACTCCAAACTCACCAAATGACTCCTCCCACCATATTATGATGTTGCACAAGTTTGGGGTTCCATCCGAAATCAATAGGTGTTCCAAATTGGACAATTCAAGTTCAACGGCAGTTCGTTCCTAATTGGAGTGGTTGGTGTATTCCATACTTCTAGCGATTGGATTTCACTCAAAACTCACCAAATGACTCCTCCCACCATATTATGATGTTGCCCAAGTTTTGGGCTCGATCCGAAATCAATAGGTGTGAGAAATAGGACAATTCAAGTTCAACGGCAGTTCGTTCCTAATTGGAGTGGTTGGTGTATTCCATAGTTCTAGTGATTGGATTTCACTCAAAACTCACCAAATGACTCCTCCCACCATATTATGATGTTGCCCAAGTTTTGGGCTCGATCCGAAATCAATAGGTGTTAGAAATTGGACAATTCAAGTTCAACGGCAGTTCGTTCCTAATTGGAGTGGTTGGTGTATTCCATACTTCTAGCAATTGGATTTCACTCAAAACTCACCAAATGACTCCTCCCTCCATATTATGATGTTGCCCAAGTTTTGGTCTCGATCCGAAATCAATAGGTGTTCCAAATTGGACAATTCAAGTTCAACGGCAGTTCGTTCCTAATTGGAGTGGTTGGTGTATTCCATACTTCTAGCGATTGGATTTGACTCAAAACTCACCAAATGACTCCTCCCACCATATTATGATGTTGCCCAAGTTAGGGGCTCTATCCGAAATCAATAGGTGTGAGAAATTGGACAATTCAAGTTCAACGGCAGTTCGTTCCTAATTGGAATGGTTGGTGTATTCCACACTTCTAACGATTGGATTTCACTCAAAACTCACCAAATGACTCCTCCCAACATATTATGATGTTGCCCAAGTTTTGGGCTCGATACGAAATAAATAGGTGTGAGAAATTGGACAATTCCAGTTCAACGGCAGTTCGTTCCTAATTGGAGTGGTTGGTGTATTCCATACTTCTAGCGATTGGATTTCACTAAAAACTCGCCAAATGACTCCTCCCATCATATTATGATGTTGCCCAAGTTTTGGGCTCGATCCGAAATCAATAGGTGTTCCAAATTGGACAATTCAAGTTCAACGGCAGTTCGTTCCTAATTGGAGTGGTTGGTGTATTCCATACTTCTAGCGATTGGATTTCACTCAAAACTCACCAAATGACTCCTCCCGCCATATTATGTTGTTGCCCAAGTTTGGGGATCGATCCGAAATCAATAGATGTGAGAAATTGGACAATTGAAGTTCAACGGAAGTTCGTTCCTAATTGGAGTGGTTAGTGTATTCCATACTTCTAGCGATTGGATTTCACTCAAAACTCACCAAGTGACTCCTCCCACCATATTATGATGTTGCCCAAGTTTTGGTCTCGAACCGAAATCAATAGGTGTTCCAAATTAGACAATTCAAGTTCAACGGCAGTTCGTTCCTAACTGGAGTGGTTGGTGTATTCCATACTTCAAGCGATTGGATTTCACTCAAAACTCACCAAATGACTCCTCCCACCATATTATGATGTTGCCCAAGTTTGGGGCTCGATCCGAAATCAATAGGTGTGAGAAATTGGACAATTCATGTTCAACGGCAGTTCTTTCCTAATTGGAGTGGTTGGTGTATTCCATACTTCTAGCGATTGGATTTCGCACAAAACTCACTAAATTACTCCTCCCACCATATTATGTTGTTGCCCAAGTTCGGGGCTCGATCCGAAATCAATAGGTGTTCCAAATTAGACAATTCAAGTTCAACGGCAGTTCGTTCCTAATTGGAGTGGTTGGTGTATTCCATACTTCTAGCGAATGGATGTCACTCAAAACTCACTAAACGACTCCTCCGACCATATTATGATGTTGCCCAAGTTTTGGTCTCGATCCGAAATCAATAGGTGTTCCAGATTGGACAATTCAAGTTCAACGGCAGTTCGTTCCTAATAGGAGTGGTTGGTGTATTCCATACTTCTAGCGATTGGATTTCACTCAAAACGCACCAAATGACTCCTCCCACCATATTATGATGTTGCCCAAGTTTGGGGCTCGATCCGAAATTAATAGGTGTGAGAAATTGGACAGTTCAAGTTCAACGGCAGTTCGTTCCTAATTGGAGTGGTTGGTGTATTCCATACTTCTAGCGATTGGATTTCAATCAAAACTCACCAAATGACTCCTCCCACCATATTATGATGTTGCCCAAGTTTTGGGCTCGATCCGAACTCAATAGGTGTGAGAAATTGGACAATTTAAGTTCAACGGCAGTTCGTTCCTAATTGGAGTTGTTGGTGTATTCCATACTTCTAGCGATTGGATTTCACTCCAAACTCACCAAATGACTCCTCCCACCATATTATGATGTTGCACAAGTGTGGGGTTCCATCCGAAATCAATAGGTGTTCCAAATTGGACAATTCAAGTTCAACGGCAGTTCGTTCCTAATTGGAGTGGTTGGTGTATTCCATACTTCTAGCGATTGGATTTCACTCAAAACTCACCAAATGACTCCTCCCACCATATTATGATGTTGCCCAAGTTTTGGGCTCGATCCGAAATCAATAGGTGTGAGAAATAGGACAATTCAAGTTCAACGGCAGTTCGTTCCTAATTGGAGTGGTTGGTGTATTCCATAGTTCTAGCGATTGGATTTCACTCAAAATTCCCCAAATGACTCCTCCCACCATATTATGATGTTGCCCAAGTTTTGGGCTCGATCCGAAATCAATAGGTGTTCCAAATTGGACAATTCAAGTTCAACGGCAGTTCGTTCCTAATTGGAGTGGTTGGTGTATTCCATACCTGTAGCGGTTGGATTTCCCTCAAAACTCACCAAATGAGTCCTCCCACTATATTTTGATGTTGCCTATGTTTTGGGCTCGATACGAAATCAATAGGTGTGAGAAATTGGACAATTCCAGTTCAACGGCAGTTCGTTCCTAATTGGAATTGTTGGTGTATTCCATACTTCTAGCGATTGGATTTCACTCAAAACTCACCAAATGACAACTCCCACCATATTATGATGTTGCACAAGTTTGCGGTTCCATCCGAAATCAATAGGTGTGAGAAATTGGACAATTCAAGTTCAACGGCAGTTCGTTCCTAATTGGAGTGGTTGGTGTATTCCATACTTCTAGCAATTGGATTTCACTCAAAACTCACCAAACGACTCCTCCCACCATATTATGATGCCCAAGTTTTCGGCTCGATCCGAAATCAACAGGTGTGAGAATTGGACAATTTAAGTTCAACGGCAGTTCGTTCCTAATTGTAGTGGTTGGTGTATTCCATACTTCTAGCGATTGTATTTCACTCAAAACTCACCAAATGACTCCTCCTACCATATTACGATGTTGCCCAAGTTTTGGGCTCGATCCGAAATCAATAGGTGTTCCAAATTGGACAATTCAAGTTCAACGGCAGTTCGTTCCTAATAGGAGTGGTTGGTGTATTCCATACTTCTCTCGATTGGATTTCACTCAAAACTCACCAAATGACTCCTCCCACCATATTATGATGTTGCCCAAGTTTTGGGCTCGATCCGAAATCCATAGGTGTGAGAAATTGGACAATTCAAGTTCAACGGCAGCTCGTTCCTAATTGGAGTGGTTGGTGTATTCCATACTTCTAGCGATTGGATTTCACTCAAAACTCACTGCATGACTCCTCCCACCATATTATGATGTTGCCCAAGTTTTGGTCTCGATCCGAAATCAATAGGTGTTCCAAATTAGACAATTCAAGTTCAACGGCAGTTCGTTATTAATTGGAGTGGTTGGTGTATTCCATACTTCTAGCGATTGGATTTCACTCAAAACTCACTAAATGACTCCTCCCATCATATTATGATGTTGCCCAAGTTTTGGTCTTGATCCGAAATCAATAGGTGTTCCAAATTGGACAATTCAAGTTCAACGGCAGTTCGTTCCTAATTGGAGTGGTTGGTGTATTCCATACTTCTAGCGATTGGATTTCACTCAAAACTTACTGTTGCGTAGATTTAGCTCCACCAAAATGGATTAAGCTGCATCCTCAACTTGTGATACTCGCAAGTGCACGAACCGTTGGTAGTATAGCATATGTAAGTGCGAGGTCGATTCCACAGGGATTGGTGATTGAATGATCCAATTTAGTTTCCCTACACAAAATAGAAACAAAAACAAAGAACATAAAACAAGGAAGAAAGAAATAAGTAACTCAAGCAAATAAGTTCTCAAGTTCAATTTAGATTAATGGATTGATTCTAGCTAAAGTATGATTAAGCCATGGTGTGTGGTCATAACCTTGTGTTCCTAATTCCCTAATTTGATCATTTGTTGTCTAACCTAAAATTAAGCATTAGGAACCCATTAAGCATAGAAGAACATTTTAAACAACCAAGTATGTATCTAATCCCTGTTGTCGAATGTCCATACATACTCTTCCTATTCATAGTTCAATTCGAATTAAAGCATGGTGTATACTCTTAATTCAAACCAAGATAGCTAACATGCAAGCCTAAATGGTGATCAATCATTCAAACTAGCATATTAACTTATAAGCATAATGAATAAGAACAAAAACCATAATTGAAACTTGGAAACTAATTCAACTTGAAAACTTAAGAAAAGAATTTACATAACAAGGAAAAATAAATTACAACTAAGAAAACATTAAGGAAACTAAGAGAACTTTGAGGAAGAAAGGAAGTGTTTGAGAACTTTGAGGAGGGAGAAGAAAGTGTTTGGGAACTTTAGAGAATTTTGGAAGAACATGTGTTTGAGAGCTTTGAGGATTTTGGAAGGGAATGTGTTTAAGACATGGGGAATTTGGAAGAGAGTGTTTGAGAACTTGGAGGATTTGGAGAAGAAAGTAGAGAGGTGTTTTGAGAGCTTTGTGGATTTTGGAAGAGAGTGTTTAGGAACTTTGAGAATTTGGAAGAGAGTGGTTGAGAACTTGGAGGATGTTTGTGAACTTGGAGAATTTGAGAACTTAGGGAAGGAAGAGAAATGTGTTTGTGAAGTGTTTGAGACATGGAGACTTTTGGAAGAGAAGGGAAGTAGAGAGATGTTTGAGAACTTTGAGGATTTTGGAAGAACATGTGTTTGAAAGCTTTAGAGAATTAGAAGAAGAGAAAGGAAAAGTGTTTGATATTTAGTACAAAGAAAATTTAATAGAATGATCTTATTACAACAATTGAGAACTACAAAGGGAAACTAAGAGAATTTGAGGGAGAGAAGGGAAGGGAGCTCTAGAGAAGTGTTTGAGAGCTCCCCCCCCTTGGGGTGTTCTTACAAGCTTAGAGAACTTCCCTATTTATAGGCCTAGGGGAAGTGAAAATCAGAATTCAATAAGACTAATGCATACAACACTTGAATTATAAAATCTGAAATGGTTGATGCACTTGTATTAGAAAATCTGAAATGGGTGATGCACTTGTATTAGAAAATCTTGAATTGGTTGATGCACTTCACCACTAAATCCCACCAGCAGCCCTAGCTCATCTTCATGTCACCATGACCAAGCTTCCAACCAGAAATGATAGCTCATACCTAGCTCACCATGACCAAGCATCCAACCAGCACATGCTGAGGTCAGCATGACCAGCAACTTCAAGGGCTTACAACTTGGGCTTCTCTTAATCAAATTAGGACTTTAAGCACTCTAAATTGAAGTTCAGAATGTCTTCTTTCCAGCCATATGTTATTTGGGCCAATCCAAGGTCGGAGGAAGAAGTTAAGGCCGAAACAAATTGCTAACTCATTTTCCGCGCTGATAAGATCCATCCTGAGCATGGTTCTGTGTTTGCTAGGTAACGGACTCCAGATTTATCCAATGGGGCTGAATTTTGGATATGTTATAGTACACACCAATTGGAGCAACGTTCATGAAGAATGTGGCCTCATCCGAGCTATGTAGGTTGCTGAAACAAAGCTTGCAATATGACCTACGGAACTGGACTGGCAGGGGGCTGTAGCCATAATGAATTTGTGTTTAAGCTCTTCATCAATTCATCCAAATTAGGCCTTAACATGCTTGAATTGCATGAATTATGTTCTCCAAAGCCATCATTGTTACCTAAAGCTCAATTAACTGAAAGATAAACACAAAAAGGATTAAAAGCACAAGTTTAACTTAAAAACATAACCAAATCATAAGCTAGAAGGGTAAGAAATAATATACAATTATGAACCGATCACTTACTAAATGAGTCCTCCCACCATATTATGATGTTGCCCAAGTTTTGGTCTCAATCCGAAATCAATAGGTGTTCCAAATTGGACAATTCAAGTTCAACGGCAGTTCGTTCCTAATTGGAGTGGTTGGTGTATTCCATACTTCTAGCGATTGGATTTCACTGAAAACTCCCCAAATGACTCCTCCCACCATATTATGTTGTTGCCCAAGTTAGGGGCTCGATACGAAATCAATAGGTGTGAGAAATTGCACAATTCAAGTCAACGGCAGTTCGTTCCTAATTGGAGTGGTTGGTGTATTCCATACTTCTAGCGATTGGATTTCACTCAAAACTTACTAAATGAGTCCTCCCACCATATTATGATGTTGCCCAAGTTTTGGTCTCAATCCGAAATCAATAGGTGTTCCAAATTGGACAATTCAAGTTCAACGGCAGTTTGTTCCTAATTGGAGTGGTTGGTGTATTCCATACTTCTAGCGATTGGATTTCACTCAAAACTCACCAAATGACTCCTCCCACCATATTACGATGTTGCCCAAGTTTTGGGCTCGATCCGAAATCAATAGGTGTTCCAAATTGGACAATTCAAGTTCAACGGCAGTTCGTTCCTAATTGGAGTGGTTGGTGTATTCCATACTTCTAGCGATTGGATTTCACTGAAAACTCCCCAAATGACTCCTCCCACCATATTATGTTGTTGCCCAAGTTAGGGGCTCGATACGAAATCAATAGGTGTGAGAAATTGCACAATTCAAGTCAACGGCAGTTCGTTCCTAATTGGAGTGGTTGGTGTATTCCATACTTCTAGCGATTGGATTTCACTCAAAACTTACTAAATGAGTCCTCCCACCATATTATGATGTTGCCCAAGTTTTGGTCTCAATCCGAAATCAATAGGTGTTCCAAATTGGACAATTCAAGTTCAACGGCAGTTCGTTCCTAATTGGAGTGGTTGGTGTATTCCATACTTCTAGCGATTGGATTTCACTCAAAACTCACTAAATGACTCCTCCCATCATATTTTGATGTTGCCCAAGTTTTGGTCGCGATCCGAAATCAATAGGTGTTCCAAATTGGACAATTCAAGTTCAACGGCAGTTCGTTCCTAATTGGAATGGTTGGTATATTCCATACTTCTACCGATTGGATTTCACTCAAAACTCACCGAATGACTCCTCCCACCATAAATGGTGTTGCAAAAGTTTGGGGTTCGATCCGAAATCAATAGGTGTTCCAAATTGGACAATTCAAGTTCAACGGCAGTTCGTTCTTAATTGGAGTGGTTGGTGTATTCCATACTTCTAGCGATTGGATTTCACTCAAAACTCACTAAATGACTCCTCCCACCATATTATGATGTTGCCCAAGTTTTGGTCTCTATTCGAAATCAATAGGTGTTCCAAATTGAACAATTCAAGTTCAACGGTAGTTCGTTCCTAATTGGAGTGGTTGGTGTATTCCATACTTCTAGCGATTGGATTTCACTCAAAACTCACTAAATGACTCCCCCCACCATATTATGATGTTGCCCAAGTTTTGGTCTCGATCCGAAATCAATAGGTGTGAGAAATTGGACAATTCAAGTTCAACGGCAGTTTGTTCCTAATTGGAGTGGTTGGTGTATTCCATACTTCTAGCGATTGGATTTCACTCAAAACTCACCAAATGACTCCTCCCACCATATTACGATGTTGCCCAAGTTTTGGGCTCGATCCGAAATCAATAGGTGTTCCAAATTGGACAATTCAAGTTCAACGGCAGTTCGTTCCTAATTGGAGTGGTTGGTGTATTCCATACTTCTAGCGATTGGATTTCACTGAAAACTCCCCAAATGACTCCTCCCACCATATTATGATGTTGCCCAAGTTAGGGGCTCGATACGAAATCAATAGGTGTGAGAAATTGCACAATTCAAGTCAACGGCAGTTCGTTCCTAATTGGAGTGGTTGGTGTATTCCATACTTCTAGCGATTGGATTTCACTCAAAACTCACGAAATGACTCCTCCCATCATATTATAATGTTGCACAAGTTTGGGGTTCCATACGAAATCAATAGGTGTTCCAAATTGGACAATTCAGGTTCAACGGAAGTTAGTTCCTAATTGGAGTGGTTGGTGTATTCCATACTTCTAGCGATTGGATTTCACTCAAAACTCACCAAATGACTCCTCCCACCATATTATGATGTTGCCCAAGTTAGGGGCTCGATCCGAAATCAATAGGTGTGAGAAATTGGACAATTCAAAATCAACGGCAGTTCGTTCCTATTTGGAGTGGTTGGTGTATTCCATACTTCTAGCGATTGGATTTCACTCAAAACTCACTAAATGACTCCTCCCACCATATTATGATGTTGCCCAAGTTTTGGTCTCGATCCGAAATCAATAGGTGTTCCAAATTGGATAATTCAAGTTCAATGGCAGTTCGTTCCTAATTGGAGTGGTTGGTGTATTCCATACTTCTAGCGATTGGATTTCACTCAAAACTCACTAAGTGACTCCTCCCACCATATTATGCTGTTCCCCAAGTTTTGGTCTCGATCCGAAATCAATAGGTGTTCCAAATTGGACAATTCAAGTTCAACGGCAGTTCGTTCCTAATTGGAGTGGTTGGTGTATTCCACACTTCTAGCGATTGGATTTCACTCAAAACTCACCAAATGACTCCTCCCACCATATTATGATGTTGCCCAAGTTAGGGGCTCGATCCGAAATCAATAGGTGTGAGAAATTGGACAATTCAAGTTCAACGGCAGTTCGTTCCTAATTGGAATGGTTGGTGTATTCCACACTTCTAACGATTGGATTTCACTCAAAACTCACCAAATGACTCCTCCCAACATATTATGATGTTGCCCACGTTTTGGGCTCGATCTGAAATCAATAGGTGTGAGAAATTGGACAATCCAAGTTCAACGGCAGTTCGTTCCTAATTGGGATGGTTGGTATATTCCATACTTCTACCGATTGGATTTCACTCAAACCTCCCCAAATGACTACTCCCACTATATTATGATGTTGCCCAAGTTTAGGGCTCGATCCGAAATCAATAGGTGTTCCAAATTGGACAATTCAAGTTCAACGGCAGTTCGTTCCTAATTGGAGTGGTTGGTGTATTCCATACTTCTTGCGATTGGATTTCACTCAAAACTCACCAAATGACTCCTCCCACCATATTATGATGTTGCCCAAGTTAGGGGCTCGATACGAAATCAATAGGTGTGAGAAATTGGACAATTCAAGTTCAACGGCAGTTCGTTCCTAATTGGAGTGGTTGGTGTATTTCATACTTCTAGCGATTGGATTTCACTCAAAACTCACGAAATGTCTCCTCCCATCATATTATGATGTTGCACAAGTTTGGGGTTCCATACGAAATCAATAGGTGTTCCAAATTGGACAATTCAGGTTCAACGGCAGTTCGTTCCTAATTGGAGTGGTTGGTGTATTCCATACTTCTAGCGATTGGATTTCACTCAAAACTCACCAAATGACTCCTCCCACCATATTATGATGTTGCCCAAGTTAGGGGCTCGATCCGAAATCAATAGGTGTGAGAAATTGGACAATTCAAAATCAACGGCAGTTCGTTCCTAATTGGAGTGGTTGGTGTATTCCATACTTCTAGCGATTGGATTTCACTCAAAACTCACTAAATGACTCCTCCCACCATATTATGATGTTGCCCAAGTTTTGGTCTCGATCCGAAATCAATAGGTGTTCCAAATTGGACAATTAAAGTTCAACGGCAGTTCGTTCCTAATTGGAGTGGTTGGTGTATTCCATACTTCTCGCGATTGGATTTCACTCAAAACTCACCAAATGACTCCTCCCCACATATTACGATGTTGCCCAAGTTTTGGGCTCGATCCGAAATCAATAGGTGTGAGAAATTGAACAATTCAAGTTCAACGGCAGTTTGTTCCTAATTGGAGTGGTTTTTGTATTCCATACTTCTAGCGATTGGATTTCACTCAAAACTCACCAAATGACTCCTCCCACCATATTACGATGTTGCCCAAGTTTTGGGCTCGATCCGAAATCAATAGGTGTTCCAAATTGGACAATTCAAGTTCAACGGCAGTTAGTTCCTAATTGGAGTGATTGGTGTATTCCATACTTCTCGCGATTGGATTTCACTCAAAACTCACCAAATGACTCCTCCCCACATATTACGATGTTGCCCAAGTTTTGGGCTCGATCCAAAATCAATAGGTGTGAGAAATTGAACAATTCAAGTTCAACGGCAGTTCGTTCCTAATTGTAGTGGTGGGTGTATTCCATACCTCTAGCGATTGGATTTCACTCAAAACTCACGAAATGACTCCTCCCATCATATTATGATGTTGCACAAGTTTGGGGTTCCATACGAAATCAATAGGTGTGAGAAATTGGACAATTCAGGTTCAACAGCAGTTCGTTCCTAATTGGAGTGGTTGGTGTATTCCATACTTCAAGCGATTGGATTTCACTCAAAACTCACCAAATGACTCCTCCCACCATATTATGATGTTGCCCAAGTTTTGGGCTCGATCCGAAATCAATAGGTGTTCCGAATTGGACAATTCAAGTTCAACGGCAGTTCGTTCCTAATTGGAGTGGTTGGTGTATTCCATACTTCTAGCGATTGGATTTCACTCAAAACTCACTAAATGACTCCTCCCACCATATTATGATGTTGCCCAAGTTTTGGTCTCGATCCGAAATCAATAGGTGTGAGAAATTGGACAATTCAAGTTCAACGGCAGTTTGTTCCTAATTGGAGTGGTTGGTGTATTCCACACTTCTAACGATTGGATTTCACTCAAAACTCACCAAATGACTCCTCCCAACATATTATGATGTTGCCCAAGTTTTGGGCTCGATACGAAATCAATAGGTGTGAGAAATTGAACAATTCAAGTTCAACGGCAGTACGTTCCTAATTGGAGTGGTTGGTGTATTACATACTTCTAGCGATTGGATTTCACTCAAAATTCACCAAATTACTCCTCCCATCATATTATGATGTTGCCCAAGTTTTGGGCTCGATCCAAAATCAATAGGTGTTCCAAATTGGACAATTCAAGTTCAACGGCAGTTCGTTCCTAATTGGAGTGGTTGGTGTATTCCATACTTCTCGCGATTGGATTTCACTTAAAACTCACCAAATGACTCATACCACCATATTATGGTGTTGCCCAAGTTTTGGGCTTGATCCGAAATCAATAGGTGTTCCAAATTGGACAATTCAAGTTCAACGGCAGTTCGTTCCTAATTGGAGTGGTTGGTGTATTCCATACTTCTAGCGATTGGATTTCACTCAAAACTCACCAAATGACTCCTCCCACCATATTATGATGTTGCCCAAGTTAGGGGCTCGATCCGAAATCAATAGGTGTGAGAAATTGGACAATTCAAAATCAACGGCAGTTCGTTCCTAATAGGAGTGGTTGGTGTATTCCATACTTCTAGCGATTGGATTTCACTCAAAACTCACTAAATGACTCCTCCCACCATATCATGATGTTGCCCATGTTTTGGTCTCGATCCGAAATCAATAGGTGTTCCAAATTGGACAATTCAAGTTCAACGGCAGTTCGTTCCTAATTGGAGTGGTTGGTGTATTCCACACTTCTAGCGATTGGATTTCACTCAAAACTCACTAAATGACTCCTCCCACCATATTATGATGTTGCCCAAGTTTGGGGTTCCATCCGAAATCAATAGGTGTGAGAAATTGGACAATTCAATTTCAACGGCAGTTCGTTCCTAATTGGAGTGGTTGGTGTATTCCATACTTCTAGCGATTGGATTTCACTGAAAACTCACCAAATGAATCCTCCCACCATATTATGATGTTGCCCAAGTGAGGGGCTCGATCCGAAATCAATAGGTGTGAGAAATTGGACAATTCAAGTTCAACGGCAGTTCGTTCCTAATTGGAGTGGTTGGTGTATTCCATACTTCTAGCGATTGGATTTCACTCAAAACTCACTAAATGACTCCTCCCACCATATTATGATGTTGCCCAAGTTTTGGTCTCGATCCGAAATCAATAGGTGTTCCAAATTGGACAATTCAAATTCAACGGCAGTTCGTTCCTAATTGGAGTGGTTGGTGTATTCCATACTTCTAGCGACTGGATTTCACTCAAAACTCACTAAATGACTCCTCCCACCATATTATGATGTTGCCCAAGTTTTGGTCTCGATCCGAAATCAATTGGTGTTCCAAATTGGACAATTCAAGTTCAACGGCAGTTCGTTCCTAATTGGAGTGGTTGGTGTATTCCATACTTCTAGCGATTGAATTTCACTCAAAACTCACCAAATGACTCGTCCCACCATATTATAATGTTGCCCACGTTTTGGGCTCGATACGAAATCAATAGGTGTGAGAAATTGGACAATTGAAGTTCAACGGCAGTTCGTTCCTAATTGGAGTGGTTGGTGTATTCCATACTTCTAGCGATTGGATTTCACTCAAAACTCACCAAATGACTCCTCCCACCATATTATGATGTTGCACAAGTTTGGGGTTCCATCCGAAATCAATAGGTGTGAGAAATTGGACAATTCAATTTCAAGGGCAGTTCGTTCCTAATTGGAGTGGTTGGTGTATTCCATACTTCTAGCGATTGGATTTCACTCAAAACTCACCAAATGACTCCTCCCACCATATTATGATTTTGCCCAAGTTTTGGGCTCGATCCGAACTCAATAGGTGTGAGAAATTGGACAATTTAAGTTCAATGGCAGTTCGTTCCTAATTGGAGTTGTTGGTGTATTCCATACTTCTAGCGATTGGATTTCACTGAAAACTCACCAAATGAATCCTCCCACCATATTATGATGTTGCCCAAGTTAGGGGCTCGATCCGAAATCAATAGGTGTGAGAAATTGGACAATTCAAGTTCAACGGCAGTTCGTTCCTAATTGGAGTGGTTGTTGTATTCCATACTTCTAGCGATTGGATTTCACTCAAAACTCACCAAATGACTCCTCCCACCATATTATGATGTTGCCCAAGTTTTGGGCTCGATCCGAAATCAATAGGAGTGAGAAATTGGACAATTCAAGTTCAACGGCAGTTCGTTCCTAATTGGAGTGATGGGTCAATTCCATACTTCTAGCGATTGGATTTCACTCAAAACTCACCAAATGACTCCTCCCAACATATTATGTTGTTGCCCAAGTTTTGGGCTCGATCCGAAATCAATAGGTGTGAGAAATTGAACAATTCAAGTTCAACGGCAGTTCGTTCCTAATTGTAGTGGTTGGTGTATTCCATACTTCTAGCGATTGGATTTCACTCAAAACTCACCAAATGACTCCTCCCGCCATATTACGATGTTGCCCAAGTTTTGGACTCGATCCGAAATCAATAGGTGTTCGAAATTGGACAATTCAAGTTCAACGGCAGTTCGTTCCTAATTGGAGTGGTTGGTGTATTCCATACTTCTAGCGATTGGATTTCACTCAAAACTCACCAAATGACTCCTCCCAACATATTATGATGTTGCCCACGTTTTGGGCTCGATCTGAAATCAATAGGTGTGAGAAATTGGACAATCCAAGTTCAACGGCAGTTCGTTCCTAATTGGGATGGTTGGTATATTCCATACTTCTACCGATTGGATTTCACTCAAACCTCACCAAATGACTACTCCCACTATATTATGATGTTGCCCAAGTTTAGGGCTCGATCCGAAATCAATAGGTGTTCCAAATTGGACAATTCAAGTTCAACGGCAGTTCGTTCCTAATTGGAGTGGTTGGTGTATTCCATACTTCTTGCGATTGGATTTCACTCAAAACTCACCAAATGACTCCTCCCACCATATTATGATGTTGCCCAAGTTAGGGGCTCGATACGAAATCAATAGGTGTGAGAAATTGGACAATTCAAGTTCAACGGCAGTTCGTTCCTAATTGTAGTGGTTGGTGTATTCCGTACTTCTGGCGATTGGATTTCACTCAAAACTCACGAAATGACTCCTCCCATCATATTATGATGTTGCACAAGTTTGGGGTTCCATACGAAATCAATAGGTGTTCCAAATTGGACAAATCAGGTTCAACGGCAGTTCGTTCCTAATTGGAGTGGTTGGTGTATTCCATACTTCTCGCGATTCGATTTCACTCAAAACTCACCAAATGACTCCTCCCACCATATTATGATGTTGCCCAAGTTAGGGGCTCGATCCGAAATCAATAGGTGTGAGAAATTGGACAATTCAAAATCAACGGCAGTTCGTTCCTAATTGGAGTGGTTGGTGTATTCCATACTTCTAGCGATTGGATTTCACTCAAAACTCACTAAATGACTCCTCCCACCATATTATGATGTTGCCCAAGTTTTGGTCTCGATTCGAAATCAATAGGTGTTCCAAATTGGACAATTCAAGTTCAACGGCAGTTCGTTCCTAATTGGAGTGGTTGATGTATTCCATACTTCTAGCGATTGGATTTCACTCAAAACTCACTAAATGACTCCTCCCACCATATTATGATGTTGCCCAAGTTTTGGTCTCGATCCGAAATCAATAGGTGTTCCAAATTGGACAATTCAAGTTCAACGGCAGTTCGTTCCTAATTGGAGTGGTTGGTGTATTCCATACTTCTAGCGATTGGATTTCACTCAAAACTCACCAAATGACTCTTCCCACCATATTATGATGTTGCCCAAGTTTTGGGCTCGATCCGAAATCAACAAGTGTGAGAAATTGGACAATTCAAGTTCAACGGCAGTTCGTTCCTAATTGGAGTGGTGGGTCTATTCCATACTTCTAGCGATTGGATTTCACTCAAAACTCCCCAAATGACTCCTCCCAACATATTATGTTGTTGCCCAAGTTTTGGGCTCGATCCGAAATCAATAGGTGTTCGAAATTGGACAATTCAAGTTCAACAGCAGTTCGTTCCTAATTGGAGTGGTAAGTGTATTCCATACTTCCAGCGATTGGATTTCACTCAACACTCACTCAAGGACTCCACCCACCATGTTATGATGTTGCCCAAGTTTTGGGCTCGAACCGAAATCAATAGGTGTTCCAAATTGGACAATTCAAGTTCAACGGCAGTTCGTTCCTAATTGGAGTGGTTGGTGTATTCCATACCTGTAGCGATTGGATTTCCCTCAAAACTCACCAAATGAGTCCTCCCACCATATTTTGATGTTGCCTATGTTTTGGGCTCGATCCGAAATCAATAGGTGTGAGAAATTGGACAATTCAAGTTCAACGGCAGTTCGTTCCTAATTGGAGTGGTTGTTGTATTCCATACTTCTAGCGATTGGATTTCACTCAAAACTCACCAAATGACTCCTCCCACCATATTATGATGTTGCCCAAGTTTTGGGCTCGATCCGAAATCAATAGGTGTGAGAAATTGGACAATTCAATTTCAACGGCAGTTCGTTCCTAATTGAAGTGGTTGGTGTATTCCATACTTCTAGCGATTGGATTTCACTCAAAACTCACCCAATGACTCCTCCCACCATATTATGATGTTACCCAAGTTTTGGGCTCGATCCGAAATCCATAGGTGTTCCAAATTGGACAATTCAAGTTCAACGGCAGTTCGTTCCTAATTGGAGTGGTTGGTGTATTCCATACTTCTAGCAATTGGATTTCACTCAAAACTCACCAAATGACTCCTCCCACCATATTATGATGTTGCACAAGTGTGGGGTTCCATCCGAAATCAATAGGTGTGAGAAATTGGACAATTCAAGTTCAACGGCAGTTCGTTCCTCATTGGAGTGGTTGGTGTATTCCATATTTCTAGCGATTGGATTTCACTCAAAACTCAACAAATGACTCCTCCCACCATATTATGATGTTGCCCAAGTTTTGGGCTCGATCCGAACTCAATAGGTGTGAGAAATTGGACAATTTAAGTTCAATGGCAGTTCGTTCCTAATTGGAAGGGTTGGTGTATTCCATACTTCAAGCGATTGGATTTCACTCAAAACTCACCAAATGACTCCTCCCACCATATTATGATGTTGCACAAGTTTGGGGTTCCATCCGAAATCAATAGGTGTGAGAAATTGGACAATTGAAGTTCAACGGCAGTTCGTTCCTAATTGGAGTGGTTGGTGTATTCCATACTTCTAGCGATTGGATTTCACTCAAAACTCACCAAATGACTCCTCCCACCATATTATGATGTTGCACAAGTTTGGGGTTCGATCCGAAATCAATAGGTGTGAGAAATTGGACAATTCAATTTCAACGGCAGTTCGTTCCTAATTGGAGTGGTTGGTGTATTCCGTACTTCTAGCGATTGGATTTCACTCAAAACTCACCAAATGACTCCTCCCACCATATTATGATGTTGCCCAAGTTAGGGGCTCGATACGAAATCAATAGGTGTGAGAAATTGGACAATTCAAGTTCAACGGCAGTTCGTTCCTAATTGGAGTGGTTGTTGTATTCCATACTTCTAGCGATTGGATTTCACTCAAAACTCACCAAATGACTCCTCCCACCATATTATGATGTTGCCCAAAGTTTGGGCTCGATCCGAAATCAATAGGTGTTAGAAATTGGACAATTCAAGTTCAACGGCAGTTCGTTCCAAATTGGAGTGGTTGGTGTATTCCATACTTCTAGTGATTGGATTTCACTCAAAACTCACCAAATGACTCCTCCCAACATATTATGATGTTGCCCAAGTTTTGGGCTCGATCCGAAATCAATAGGTGTGAGAAATTGAACAATTCAAGTTCAACGGCAGTTCCTTCTTAATTGGAGTGGTTGGTGTATTCCACACTTCTAGCGATTGGATTTCACTCAAAACTCACCAAATGACTCCTCCCACCATATTATGATTATGCACAAGTTTGGGGTTCAATCCGAACTCAATGGGTGTGAGAAATTGGACAATTCAAGTTCACCGGCAGTTCGTTCCTAATTGGTGTGGTTGGTGTATTCCATACTTCTAGATCTTGGATTTCACTCAAAACTCACCAAATGACTCCTCCCACCATATTATGATGTTGCCCAAGTTTTGGGCTCGATCCGAAATCAATAGGTGTGAGAAATTGAACAATTCAAGTTCAACGGCAGTTCGTTCCTAATTGGAGTGGTTGGTGTATTCCACACTTCTAGCGATTGGATTTCACTCAAAACTCACCAAATGACTCCTCCCACCATATTATGATGTTGCACAAGTTTGGGGTTCCATCCGAACTCAATAGGTGTGAGAAATTGGACAATTTAAGTTCACCGGCAGTTCGTTCCTAATTGGTGTGGTTGGTGTATTCCATACTTCTAGATCTTGGATTTCTCTCAAAATTCACCAAATGACTCCTCCCACCATATTATGATGTTGCCCAAGTTTTGGGCTTGATCCGAAATCAATAGGTGTGAGAAATTGGACAATTCAAGTTCAACGGCAGTTCGTTCCTAATTGGAGTGGTTGGTGTATTCCATACTTCTAGCGATTGGATTTCACTTAAAACTGTCCAAATGACTCCTCCCACCATATTATGATGTTGCCCAAGTTTTGGGCTCGATCCGAACTCAATAGGTGTGAGAAATTGGACAATTCAAGTTCAACGGCAGTTCGTTCCTAATTGGAGTGGTTGGTGTATTTCATACTTCTAGCGATTGAATTTCACTCAAAACTCACCAAATGACTCCTCCCACCATATTATGATGTTGCCCAAGTTTTGGGCTCGATCCGAACTCAATAGGTGAGAGAAATTGGACAATTTAAGTTCAACGGCAGTTCGTTCCTAATTGGAAGGGTTGGTGTATTCCATACTTCTAGCGATTGGATTTCACTCAAAACTCACCAAATGACTCCTCCCACCATATTATGATGTTGCACAAGTTTGGGGTTCGATCCGAAATCAATAGGTGTGAGAAATTGGACAATTCAATTTCAACGGCAGTTCGTTCCTAATTGGAGTGGTTGGTGTATTCCATACTTCTAGCGATTGGATTTCACTCAAAACTCACCAAATGACTCCTCCCACCATATTATGATGTTGCCCAAGTTAGGGGCTCGATACGAAATCAATAGGTGTGAGAAATTGGACAATTCAAGTTCAACGGCAGTTCGTTCCTAATTGGAGTGGTTGTTGTATTCCATACTTCTAGCGATTGGATTTCACTCAAAACTCACCAAATGACTCCTCCCACCATATTATGATGTTGCCCAAGTTTTGGGCTCGATCCGAAATCAATAGGTGTTAGAAATTGGACAATTCAAGTTCGACGGCAGTTCATTCCTAATTGGAGTGGTTGGTGTATTCCATACTTCTAGCGATTGGATTTCACTCAAAACTCACCAAATGACTCCTCCCAACATATTATGATGTTGCCCAAATTTTGGGCTCGATCCGAAATCAATAGGTGTGACAAATTGAACAATTCAAGTTCAACGGCAGTTCGTTCTTAATTGGAGTGGTTGGTGTATTCCACACTTCTAGCGATTGGATTTCACTCAAAACTCACCAAATGACTCATCCCACCATATTATGATGTTGCACAAGTTTGGGTTTCAATCCGAACTCAATGGGTGTGAGAAATTGGACAATTCAAGTTCACCGGCAGTTCGTTCCCAATTGGTGTGGTTGGTGTATTCCATACTTCTAGATCTTGGATTTCACTCAAAACTCACCAAATGACTCCTCCCACCATATTATGATGTTGCCCAAGTTTTGGGCTCGATCCGAAATCAATAGGTGTGAGAAATTGAACAATTCAAGTTCAACGGCAGTTCGTTCCTAATTGGAGTGGTTGGTGTATTCCACACTTCTAGCGATTGGATTTCACTCAAAACTCACCAAATGACTCCTCCCACCATATTATGATGTTGCACAAGTTTGGGGTTCCATCCGAACTCAATAGGTGTGAGAAATTGGACAATTTAAGTTCAACGGCAGTTCGTTCCTAATTGGAGTGGTTGGTGTATTCCATACTTCTAGCGATTGGATTTCACTCAAAACTCACCAAATGACTCCTCCCACCATATTATGATGTTGCCCAAGTTTTGGGCTCGATCCGAACTCAATAGGTGAGAGAAATTGGACAATTTAAGTTCAACGGCAGTTCGTTCCTAATTGGAAGGGTTGGTGTATTCCATACTTCTAGCGATTGGATTTCACTCAAAACTCACCAAATGACTCCTCCCACCATATTATGATGTTGCACAAGTTTGGGGTTCCATCCGAAATCAATAGGTGTGAGAAATTGGACAATTCAAGTTCAACGGCAGTTCGTTCCTAATTGGAGTGGTTGGTGTATTCCATACTTCAAGCGATTGGATTTCACTCAAAAATCACCTAATGACTTCTCCCACCATATTATGATGTTGCCCAAGTTTTGGGCTCGATCCGAAATCAATAGGTGTTCCAAATTGGACAATTCAAGTTCAACGGCAGTTCGTTCCTAATTGGAGTGGTTGGTGTATTCCGTACTTCTAGCGATTGGATTTCACTCAAAACTCACCAAATGACTCATCCCACTGTATTATGATGTTGCACAAGTTTTGGGCTCGATCTGAAATCAAAAGGTGTGAGAAATTGGTCAATTCAATTTCAACGATAGTTTGTTCCTAATTGTAGTGGTTGGTGTATTCCATACTTCTAGCGATCGGATTTCACACAAAACGCACCAAATGACTCCTCCCACCATATTATGATGTTGCCCAAGTTTTGGGCTCGATCCGAAATCAATAGGTGTTCCAAATTGGACAATTCAAGTTCAACGGCAGTTCGTTCCTAATTGGAGTGGTTGGTGTATTCCATACTTCTAGCGATTGGATTTCACTCAAAACTCACCAAATGACTCCTCCCACCATATTATGATGTTGCCCAAGTTTGGGGCTCGATCCGAAGTCAATAGGTGTCCGAAATTGGACAATTCAAGTTCAACGGCAGTTCGTTCCTAATTGGAGTGGTTGGTGTATTCCGTACTTCTAGCGATTGGATTTCACTCAAAACTAACCAAATGTCTCCTCCCACACCATATTATGTTGTTGCCCAAGTTTTGGGCTCGATCCGAAATCAATAGGTGTGAGAAATTGGACAATTCAAGTTCAACGGCAGTTCGTTCCTCATTGGAGTGGTTGGTGTATTTCATACTTCTAGCGGTTGGATTTCACTCAAAACTCACCAAATGACTCCTCCCACCATATTATGATGTGGCCCAAGTTTTGGGCTCGATCCGAAATCAATAGGTGTGAGAAATTGGACAATTCAAGTTCACCGGCAGTTCGTTCCTCATTGGAGTGGTTGGTGTATTTCATACTTCTAGCGATTGGATTTCACTCAAAACTCACCAAATGACTCCTCCCACCATATTATGATGTGGCCCAAGTTTTGGGCTCGATCCGAAATCAATAGGTGTGAGAAATTGGACAATTCAAGTTCACCGGCAGTTCGTTCCTAATTGGTGTGGTTGGTGTATTCCATACTTCTAGATCTTGGATTTCACTCAAAACTCACCAAATGAATCCTCCCACCATATTATGGTGTTGCCCAAGTTTTGGGCTCGATCCGAAATCAATAGGTGTTCCAAATTCGACAATTCAAGTTCAACGGCAGTTCGTTCCTAATTGGAGTGGTTGGTGTATTCCATACTTCTCGCGATTGGATTTCACTCAAAACCCACCAAATGACTCCTCCCAACATATTACGGTGTTGCCCAAGTTTTGGGCTCGACCCGAAATCAATAGGTGTGAGAAATTGAACAATTCAAGTTCAACGGCAGTTCGTTCCTAATTGTAGTGGTTGGTGTATTCCATACATCTAGCGATTGGATTTCACTCAAAACTCACCAAATGACTCCTCCCACCATATTACGATGTTGCCCAAGTTTTGGGCTCGATCCGAAATCAATAGGTGTTCCAAATTGGACAATTCAAGTTCAACGGCAGTTCGTTCCTAATTGGAGTGGTTGGTGTATTGCATACTTCTAGCGATTGGATTTCACTCAAAACTCACTAAATGACTCCTCCCACCATATTATGATGTTGCCCAAGTTTTGGTCTCGATCCGAAATCAATAGGTATCAGAAATTGGACAATTCAAGTTCAACGGCAGTTTGTTCCTAATTGGAGTGGTTGGTGTATTCCATACTTCTAGCGATTGGATTTCACTCAAAACTCACCAAATGACTCCTTGCACCAAATTATGTTGTTGCCCAAGTTTTGGGCTCGATCCGAAATCAATTGGTGTGAGAAATTGGGCAATTCAATTTCAACGGCAGTTCGTTCCTAATTGGAGTGGTTGGTGTATTCCATACTTCTCGCGATTGGATTTCACTCAAAACCCACCAAATGACTCCTCCCAACATATTACGGTGTTGCCCAAGTTTTGGGCTCGATCCGAAATCAATAGGTGTGAGAAATTGAACAATTCAAGTTCAACGGCAGTTCGTTCCTAATTGTAGTGGTTGGTGTAATCCATACTTCTAGCGATTGGATTTCACTCAAAACTCACAAAATGACTCCTCCCACCATATTACGATGTTGCCCAAGTTTTGGGCTCGATCCGAAATCAATAGGTGTTCCAAATTGGACAATTCAAGTTCAACGGCAGTTCGTTCCTAATTGGAGTGGTTGGTGTATTCCATACCACTAGTGATTGGATTTCACTCAAAACTCACGAAATGACTCCTCCCATCATATTATGATGTTGCACAAGTTTGGGGTTCCATACGAAATCAATAGGTGTGAGAAATTGGACAATTCAGGTTCAACGGCAGGTCGTTCCTAATTGGAGTGGTTGGCGTATTCCATACTTCAAGCGATTGGATTTCACTCAAAACTCACCAAATGACTCCTACCACCATATTATGATGTTGCCCAAGTTAGGGGCTCGATCCGAAATCAATAGGTGTGAGAAATTGGACAATTCAAAATCAACGGCAGTTCGTTCCTAATAGGAGTGGTTGGTGTATTCCATACTTCTAGCGATTGGATTTCACTCAAAACTCACTAAATGACTCCTCCCACCATATTATGATGTTGCCCAAGTTTTGGTCTCGATCCGAAATCAATAGGTGTGAGAAATTGGACAATTCAAGTTCAACGGCAGTTTGTTCCTAATTGGAGTGGTTGGTGTATTCCATACTTCTAGCGATTGGATTTCACTCAAAACTCACCAAATGACTCCTCCCACCATATTATGATGTTGCCCAAGTTTTGGTCTCGATCCGAAATCAATAGGTGTTCCAAATTGGACAATTCAAGTTCAACGGCAGTTCGTTCCTAATTGGAGTGGTTGGTGTATTCCACACTTCTAGCGATTGGATTTCACTCAAAACTCACTAAATGACTCCTCCCACCATATTATGATGTTGCCCAAGTTTGGGGTTCCATCCGAAATCAATAGGTGTGAGAAATTGGACAATTCAATTTCAACGGCAGTTCGTTCCTAATTGGAGTGGTTGGTGTATTCCATACTTCTAACGATTGGATTTCACTGAAAACTCACCAAATGAATCCTCCCACCATATTATGATGTTGCCCAAGTTAGGGGCTCGATCCAAAATCAATAGGTGTGAGAAATTGGACAATTCAAGTTCAACGGTAGTTCGTTCCTAATTGGAGTGGTTGGTGTATTCCATACTTCTAGCGATTGGATTTCACTCAAAACTCACTAAATGACTCCTCCCACCATATTATGATGTTGCCCAAGTTTTGGTCTCGATCCGAAATCAATAGGTCTTCCAAATTGGACAATTCAAATTCAACGGCAGTTCGTTCCTAATTGGAGTGGTTGGTGTATTCCATACTTCTAGCGATTGGATTTCACTCAAAACTCACTAAATGACTCCTCCCACCATATTATGATGTTGCCCAAGTTTTGGTCTCGATTCGAAATCAATAGGTGTTCCAAATTGGACAATTCAAGTTCAACGGCAGTTCGTTCCTAATTGGAGTGGTTGGTGTATTCCATACTTCTAGCGATTGGATTTCACTCAAAACTCACTAAATGACTCCTCCCACCATATTATGAAGTTGCCCAAGTTTTGGTCTCGATCCGAAATCAATAGGTGTTCCAAATTGGACAATTCAAGTTCAACGGCAGTTCGTTCCTAATTGGAGTGGTTGGTGTATTCCATACTTCTAGCGATTGGATTTCACTCAAAACTCACCAAATGACTCTTCCCACCATATTATGATGTTGCCCAAGTTTTGGGCTCGATCCGAAATCAACAAGTGTGAGAAATTGGACAATTCAAGTTCAACGGCAGTTCGTTCCTAATTGGAGTGGTGGGTCTATTCCATACTTCTAGCGATTGGATTTCACTCAAAACTCCCCAAATGACTCCTCCCAACATATTATGTTGTTGCCCAAGTTTTGGGCTCGATCCGAAATCAATAGGTGTTCGAAATTGGACAATTCAAGTTCAACAGCAGTTCATTCCTAATTGGAGTGGTAAGTGTATTCCATACTTCCAGCGATTGGATTTCACTCAACACTCACTCAAGGACTCCACCCACCATGTTATGATGTTGCCCAAGTTTTAGGGTCGAACCGAAATCAATAGGTGTTCGAAATTGGACAATTCGAGTTCTACGGCAGTTCGTTCCTAATTGGAGTGGTTGGTGTATTCCATACTTCTAGTGATTGGATTTCACTCAAAACTCACCAAATGACTCCTCACACCATATTATGATGTTGCCCAAGTTTTGGGCTCGATCCGAAATCAATAGGTGTGAGAAATTGGACAATTCAATTTCAACGGCAGTTCGTTCCTAATTGGAGTGGTTGGTGTATTCCATACTTCTAGCGATTGGATTTCACTCAAAACTCACCCAATGACTCCTCCCACCATATTATGTTGTTACCCAAGCTTTGGGCTCGATCCGAAATCAATAGGTGTTCCAAATTGGACAATTCAAGTTCAACGGCAGTTCGTTCCTAATTGGAGTGGTTGGTGTATTCCATACCTGTAGCGATTGGATTTCCCTCAAAACTCACCAAATGAGTCCTCCCACCATATTTTGATGTTGCCTATGTTTTGGGCTCGATCTGAAATCAATAGGTGTGAGAAATTGGACAATTCAAGTTCAACGGCAGTTCCTTCCTAATTGGAGTGGTTGTTGTATTCCATACTTCTAGCGATTGGATTTCACTCAAAACTCACCAAATGACTCCTCCCACCATATTATGATGTTGCCCAAGTTTTGGGCTCGATCCGAAATCAATAGGTGTGAGAAATTGGACAATTCAATTTCAACGGCATTTCGTTCCTAATTGGAGTGGTTGGTGTATTCCATACTTCTAGCGATTGGATTTCACTCAAAACTCACCCAATGACTCCTCCCACCATATTATGATGTTACCCAAGTTTTGGGCTCGATCCGAAATCCATAGGTGTTCCAAATTGGACAATTCAAGTTCAACGGCAGTTCGTTCCTAATTGGAGTGGTTGGTGTATTCCATACTTCTAGCAATTGGATTTCACTCAAAACTCACCAAATGACTCCTCCCACCATATTATGATGTTGCACAAGTGTGGGGTTCCATCCGAAATCAATAGGTGTGAGAAATTAGACAATTCAAGTTCAACGGCAGTTCGTTCCTCATTGGAGTGGTTGGTGTATTCCATATTTCTAGCGATTGGATTTCACTCAAAACTCACCAAATGACTCCTCACACCATATTATGATGTTGCCCAAGTTTTGGGCTCGATCCGAACTCAATAGGTGTGAGAAATTGGACAATCTAAGTTCAATGGCAGTTCGTTCCTAATTGGAAGGGTTGGTGTATTCCATACTTCTAGCGATTGGATTTCACTCAAAACTCACCAAATGACTCCTCCCACCATATTATGATGTTGCACAAGTTTGGGGTTCCATCCGAAATCAATAGGTGTGAGAAATTGGACAATTCAAGTTCAACGGCAGTTCGTTCCTAATTGGAGTGGTTGGTGTATTCCATACTTCTAGCGATTGGATTTCACTCAAAACTCACCAAATGACTCCTCCCACCATATTATGATGTTGCACAAGTTTGGGGTTCGATCCGAAATCAATAGGTGTGAGAAATTGGACAATTCAATTTCAACGGCAGTTCGTTCCTAATTGGAGTGGTTGGTGTATTCCATACTTCTAGCGATTGGATTTCACTCAAAACTCACCAAATGACTCCTCCCACCATATTATGATGTTGCCCAAGTTAGGGGCTCGATACGAAATCAATAGGTGTGAGAAATTGGACAATTCAAGTTCAACGGCAGTTCGTTCCTAATTGGAGTGGTTGTTGTATTCCATACTTCTAGCGATTGGATTTCACTCAAAACTCACCAAATGACTCCTCCCACCATATTATGGTGTTGCCCAAGTTTTGGGCTCGATCCGAAATCAATAGGTGTTAGAAATTGGACAATTCAAGTTCAACGGCAGTTCGTTCCTAATTGGAGTGGTTGGTGTATTCCATACTTCTAGCGATTGGATTTCACTCAAAACTCACCAAATGACTCCTCCCAACATATTATGATGTTGCCCAAGTTTTGGGCTCGATCCGAAATCAATAGGTGTGAGAAATTGAACAATTCAAGTTCAACGGCAGTTCGTTCTTAATTGGAGTGGTTGGTGTATTCCACACTTCTAGCGATTGGATTTCACTCAAAACTCACCAAATGACTCCTCCCACCATATTATGATGTTGCACAAGTTTGGGGTTCAATCCGAACTCAATGGGTGTGAGAAATTGGACAATTCAAATTCACCGGCAGTTCGTTCCTAATTGGTGTGGTTGGTGTATTCCATACTTCTAGATCTTGGATTTCACTCAAAACTCACCAAATGACTCCTCCCACCATATTATGATGTTGCCCAAGTTTTGGGCTCGATCCGAAATCAATAGGTTTGAGAAATTGAACAATTCAAGTTCAACGGCAGTTCGTTCCTAATTGGAGTGGTTGGTGTATTCCACACTTCTAGCGATTGGATTTCACTCAAAACTCACCAAATGACTCCTCCCACCATATTATGATGTTGCACAAGTTTGGGGTTCCATCCGAACTCAATAGGTGTGAGAAATTGGACAATTTAAGTTCACCGGCAGTTCGTTCCTAATTGGAGTGGTTGGTGTATTCCATACTTCTAGCGATTGTATTTCACTCAAAACTCACCAACTTACTCCTCCCACCATATTATGATGTTGCCCAAGTTTCGGGCTCGATCCAAAGTCAATAGGTGTGAGAAATTGGACAATTCAAGTTCAACGGCACTTCGTTCCTAATTGGAGTGGTTGGTGTATTCCATACCTCTAGCGATTGGATTTCCCTCAAAACTCACCAAATGAGTCCTCCCACCATATTATTATGTTGCCCAAGTTTTGGGCTCGATCCGAAATCAATAGGTGTGAGAAATTGGACAATTCAAGTTCAACGGCAGTTCGTTCCTAATTGGAGTGGTTGGAGTATTCCATACTTCTAGCGATTGGATTTCACTCAAAACTCACCAAATGACTCCTCCCACCATATTATGATGTTGCACAAGTTTGGGGTTCCATCCGAACTCAATAGGTGTGAGAAATTGGACAATTTAAGTTCACCGGCAGTTCGTTCCTAATTGGAGTGGTTGGTGTATTCCATACTTCTAGCTATTGGATTTCACTCAAAACTCACCAAATGATTCCTCCCCCCATATTATGATGTTGCCCAAGTTTTGGGATCGATCCGAAATCAATAGGTGTGAGAAATTGGACAATTCAATTTCAACAGCAGTTCGTTCCTAATTGGAGTGGTTGGTTTATTCCACACTAGTAGCGATTGGATTTCACTCAAAACTCATCAAATGACTCCTCAAACCATATTATGATGTTGCCCAAGTTTTGGGCTCGATCCGAAATCAATAGGTGTTCCAAATTGGACAATTCAAGTTCAACGGCAGTTCGTTCCTAATGGGAGTGGTTGGTTTATTCCATACTTCTAGCGATTGGATTTCACTCAAAACTCACCAAATGACTCCTCCCACCATATTATGATGTTGCCCAAGTTTTGGGCTCGATCCGAAGTCAATAGGTGTTCCAAATTGGACAATTCAAGTTCAACGGCAGTTAGTTCCTAATTGGAGTGGTTTGTGTATTCCATACTTCTAGCGTTTGGATTTCACTCAAAACTCACCAAATGACTCCTCCCACCATATTATCATGTTGCCCAAATTTTGGGCTCGATCCGAAGTCAATAGGTCCTCCAAATTGGACAATCCAAATTCAACGGCAGTTCATTCCTAATTGGAGTGGTTGGTGTATTCCATACTTCTAGCGATTGGATTTCACCCAAAACTCACCAAATGACTCCTCCCACCATATTATGATGTTGCCCAAGTTTTGGGCTCGATCCGAAGTCAATAGGTGTGAGAAATTGGACAATTCAAGTTCAACGGCAGTTCGTTCCTAATTGGTGGGGTTGGTTTATTCCATACTTCTAGCAATTGGATTTCACTCAAAACTCACCAAATGACTCCTCCCACCATATTATGATGTTGCACACGTTTGGGGTTCGATCCGAAATCAATAGGTGTGAGAAATTGCACAATTCAAGTTCAACGGCAGTTCGTTCCTAATTGGAGTGGTTGGTGTATTCCATACTTCTACCTACTGGATTTCACTCAAAACTCACCAAATGACTCCTCCCACCATATAATGATGTTGCCCAAGTTTTGGGCTCGATCCGAAATCAATAGGTGAACCAAATTGGACAATTCAAGTTCAACGGCACTTCGTTCCTAATTGGAGAGGTTGGTGTATTCCATACCTCTAGCGATTGGATTTCCCTCAAAACTCACCAAATGAGTCCTCCCACCATATTATTATGTTGCCCAAGTTTTGGGCTCGATCCGAAATCAATAGGTGTGAGAAATTGGACAATTCAAGTTCAACGGCAGTTCGTTCCTAATTGGAGTGGTTGGTGTATTCCATACTTCTAGCTATTGGATTTCACTCAAAACTCACCAAATGACTCCTCCCACCATATTATGATGTTGCCCAAGTTTTGGGCTCGATTCGAAATCAATAGGTGTGAGAAATTGGACAATTCAAGTTCAACGGCAGTTCGTTCCTAATGGGAGTGGTTGGTGTACTCCATACCTCTAGTGATTGGATTTCCCTCAAAACTCACCAAATGAGTCCTCCCACCATATTATGATGTTGCCCAAGTTTGGGCTCGATCCGAAATCAATAGGTGTGAGAAATTGGACAATTCAAGTTCAACGGCAGTTCATTCCTAGGTGGAGTGGTTGGTGTATTCCATACTTCTAGCGATTGGATTTCACTCAAAACTCACCAAATGACTCCTCCCACCATATTATGATGTTGCCCAAGTTTTGGGCTCGATCCAAAATCAATAGGTGTGAGAAATTGGACAATTCAATTTCAACGGCAGTTCGTTCCTAATTGGAGTGGTTTGTGTATTCCATACTTCTAGCGATTGGATTTCACTCAAAACTCACCCAATGACTCCTCCCACCATATTATGATGTTACCCAAGTTTTGGGCTCGATCCGAAATCAATAGGTGTTCCAAATTGGACAATTCAAGTTCAACGGCAGTTCGTTCCTAATTGGAGTGGTTGGTGTATTCCATACTTCTAGCGATTGGATTTCACTCAAAACTCACCAAATGACTCCTCCCACCATATTATGGTGTTGCACAAGTTTGGGGTTCGATCCGAA
This sequence comes from Prunus avium, assembly GCF_965620075.1. Taxonomy (NCBI): domain Eukaryota; kingdom Viridiplantae; phylum Streptophyta; class Magnoliopsida; order Rosales; family Rosaceae; genus Prunus; species Prunus avium. Next base: position 17,092,074 of record NC_142291.1, on the reverse strand, counting down.
ATCAATCGGTGTGAGAAATTGCACAATTCAAGTTCAACGGCAGTTGGTTCCTAATGGGAGTGGTTAGTGTATTCCATACTTCTAGCGATTGGATTTCACTCAAAACTCACCAAATGACTCCTCCCACCATATTATGATGTTGCCCAAGTTTTGGGCTCGATCCGAAATCAATAGGTGTTCCAAATTGGACAATTCCAGTTCAACGGCCGTTCGTTCCTAATTGGAGTGGTTGGTGTATTCCATACTTCTAGCGATTGGATGTCACTCAAAACTCTCCAAACGACTCCTCCCACCATATTATGATGTTGCCCAAGTTTTGGGCTCGATCCGAAATCAATAGGTGTTCCAAATTGGACAATTCCAGTTCAACGGCCGTTCGTTCCTAATTGGAGTGGTTGGTGTATTCCATACTTCTAGCGATTGGATGTCACTCAAAACTCTCCAAACGACTCCTCCCACCATATTATCATGTTGCCCAAGTTTTGGGCTCGATCCGAAATCAATAGGTCTTCCAAATTGGACAATTCAAGTTCAACGGCAGTTCGTTCCTAATTGGAGTGGTTTGTGTATTCCATACTTCTAGCGATTGGATTTCCCTCAAAACTCACCAAATGACTCCTCCCACCATATTATGATGTTTCCCAAGTTTTGGGCTCGATCCGAAATCAATAGGCGTTCGAAATTGGACAATTCAAGTTCAACGGCAGTTCGTTCCTAATTGGAGTGGTTGGTGTATTCCATACTTCTAGCGATTGGATTTCACTCAAAACTGACACAATGACTCCTCCAACCATATTATGATGTTGCCCAAGTTTTGGGCTCGATCCGAAATCAATAGGTGTGAGAAATTGGACAATTCAAGTTCGACGGCAGTTCGTTCCTAATTGGTGTGTGTTGCTTCGATTCAGCTGCACCAAAATGGTTTCAACTGCATCCTCAACTTGTGATACTCGCAAGTGCACGAGCCGTTTGGTAGTATAGCATATGTAAGTGCGAGGTCGATCCCACGAGGATTGGTGATTGAATGATCCAATTTGTTTCCCCTACACAAAATAGAAATGAAAAAAAATAAATAAATAAAACAAGAAAGAATGAAATAACCCAAGCAAATAAGTTCCCAAGTTCAATTAGATTAACGGATTGATTCTAGCTAAAGTATGATTAAGCCATGGTGTTTGGTCATAACCTTGTGTTCCTAATTCCCTAATTTGATCATTTGTTGTCTAACCTAAAACTAAGCATTAGGAACCCATTAAGCATAGAAGAACAATTTAAACAACCAAGCATGTATCTAATCCCTGTTGTCGAATGTCCATACATACTCTTCCTATTCATAGTTCAATTCGAATTAAAGCATGGTGTCTACTCTTAATTCAAACCAAGATAGCTAACATGCAAGCCTAAATGGTGATCAATCATTCAAACTAGCATATTAACTTATAAGCATAATGAATAAGAACAAAAATCATAATTGAAACTTGGAAACTAATTAAACTTGAATACTTAAGAAAGAATGTACATTACAAATAAAAGTAAAGTAGAACTTGAAAAACTTAAGGAGAATTTCAGCACAAATATTTCATTACAACAATTGAAAACTAGAAAGGAAACTAAGAGAATTTGAGGGAGAGAAGGGAAGGGAGCTCTAGAGAAGTGTTTGAGAGCTCCCCCCCTTGGGGTGTGATTTGAAGCTTGAAGGCTTCTCTATTTATAGGGCTAAGAGGGAGGAACATCATGATGGATTCCCACACCATCCTTCATCTTTTGCTGCTGCACCTCAAGCATCTTCACATGGGTTCAAAGGTGATCAGATGTGGCTGCCTTTGCTGCCAACCCATGTGGTTGCCTTTTGGTTGCCAACCCATGTGGTTGCCTTTTGGTTGCTGAAAAACGAGTTTTCTGAACCAGTCTTGGTGTAGGAAGGCCAGAGGTTTCAAAACGTATCCAATGGTGCTCAAATTTGGATATGTTATACTAGACACCCATTGGAACAACTGCTATGAAGAAAGTATTCCCATCGGAGCAGTAGAAGTGTGCGTTTTGGGCCTTGCAAGTTGGCAGCCGAACAGAGACTGGAATTGACTTCATTTTATTTCTTTGCTTTACATGCATGCACATGCTTTCTCTATAATAACTCCAGCATGTACCAACTTGCTCCTTTAGAATTTCATAGCTGGAATGCCTCCCCACTTCACTCATTATGTTGGATCCAAAGTCAGTTGCAGCATGGGTGAGGCACATGGCTTAAAGGAGGAGATAAGGCTCAAAGCTGGCAGCTGCAAATCCTGCTGAGCAAGGTTGGGTGTTGGACGGGCTGAGCACTCCACAAATGTCCAATTGGGCTGAAATTTGGATATGTTGTAGTAGACACCCATTGGAACAAGTTTCATGAAGATCTTCACCTCATTCGAGCCCCATAGCATGCTGATCCAAGGCCAAGAAGTTGACCTACGAAATTGGGCTGGAAAGGGGTTGTAGCCAAAATGTGTTTGTCTTTAAGCTCATATTCCTCATATGCCAATCAGCCCTTAACATGCATGGATTGCATCAAATGTTATCTCTTGCTATCTTAACCTACAAAACACACAAACATAGGTAAGTGACTCAAAATAAAGAGAAACTAAGCAAAATCACTAAGTAAAGAAGGCATGCAAGTGTATGAAATTATGGACTTATCAAAACAGAAAATGGATTAAAAGCACAAGTTTAACTCAATAACATAACCAAATCATAAGCTAGAAGGGTACAAAATGATATACAATTATGAACCGATCAAATACCCCCAAACCTAGATTTTGCTAGTCCTCGAGCAAAACAAAAGGAAAACAAAGATAAAAACAAAACAAGAAGTTAAGTAAACCACTTCCGCAGGTAACTCGATTGCATTGAGCATATGCAACAAGCCTTTAAACCTCTAGGCATCCCTAGTAGGAGGAGTTGTGTCTCCTGAGGGTTTAACAGAAACGGTACCCACAAACGTTTTACTAACTCTACAAAACAAGGTGGTTAGAAAACTTATTAGATTTGTTAGTCCTTAAGCAAAATAAAATAAACACAAAAACCAAAATAAAAATAATTACAAAACCAAAATAAATAAATAAATAAATAAAAAATGTAAAAAGTAAACTCAAAACAATCTTTCCGAACATTTTCTGAAGAGAGATGACTCATGCACATAACTCAAAAGTTTTAACAATAAAAGCTCAATTTTAGATATTATTTACAAGGCGGCAAAATTCAAAACACAACATGCTCAAAGTGTAGTAGTGTGATAGCCAAATGCAACAAATTCCCCAATCTTAGTTTTCACACAATTTCAAAAATCATACCAAACACAAATGCAACTTCAAATCTCACCAAAGTTGTCCTCTCACAAATGAATTACTCAGAAGAGGGCTACAATGCAACACTCAGTTATAAACATGAGATTAGAGTTAAATCATAAAGGAGTTAACTCAAAATAGGAAGATGAAGAACTTGCATTAATATGATCTCAAGAAGGATGCCAAACACTTAAAAGTAAGAAAATGCATGCAATTCAACCATATGACATTTAAGATCAATTTAGGTCTTTATTATAGGTTGTAATGGGGCCAAGGGTGTAAGGTGAGTAAGAAATGAAAGGTATGGATAATACAAAGTCCAAGGAACTCAAAATGTAAGAGCATAAAATAATAGTTTACAAGACTTCGAATCATCACGATTAGATTTTTTCTTTTACATGATCAAAACTCCTTATACCTTCATTTACATTGATTCACACTCCTTTCCAAACACCAATTTATTTTGAAGGCCCAAAAATGAATTTTCAATCAACCACCACTTAATCACAACATTTTTTTTTTCTTTTCTTTTCTTTCACCAATTGTGTGAATTTCTCTTTTTTTTTCTTTTTCTTTATGTAATATCCCTTCCCAAACTTAGCATGAAAAACACATCCGAATTAGAGCTCATGAGTTCCTTAGAAAGGTAAATATTTGTTTTTCGGGCTAAGGTGAGGAAATATAATTGGTAAAATGAAAGAAAAGGTTTACTTGTAGACTCAAAATGGTTAACAATGGAAAATCATGCTTAAGCATGCATAAGGTTAGCTTGAAAGGCACAAACAATCCAAAGAGGGCCTTAATATCACTTCTTAAATGTCATGAAATCAAATTGCATAAGAATGAATGACTTTTAAGTGTTCAACCAAATCAATGAATAATGAGATCAAACAACAACTTTGATGACAAGAAAATAAGAGTATGTGTATAACACTCATGAAATGAAGAACAAGGCTCAAAAGCTCACATTATATGGTTATATAAGTCTAATTTATGCTTGATACAATTCTTTGGGGTCATGCAAATCCTTTAATTGGAAAATTATGAAACAAATGGCAAGTGCAAAGAAGGTTTCGAACATATCATGCTAGAACGATGCCAAAATTTTATTTTTTTCATAAGTAAATAATAATAATAAAATAAAATTCAATTTTCATTTAAGTCATGCAAACATTTATCACAATCTCATCAAATGTGTTCGGAAAGTGAAATAAAATCAAAATAAAACAAGACTCAAAACAAAAAAATAAAATAAAAGCAAGACTTAAACAAAATAAAATAAAAATAAAAACAAGCAAATAAAAAAAAATTAAATTAAGGAAAAACCAAATTTACATGCTAAACTCCAATACCCCCAAACCTAGAAATGAACATTGTCCTCAATGTTTAAAAATTAGCCACAAGCAATGTCATAACAACAAATGAAGGTATTAAAGCAAATAAAAATAACAAAATACAAAAATAAAATAAAAGAAAATAATTACAAAATAAAAATTACAAAACAAACAAACAAATAAAAAGAAACAGTAAAAACACTCGAAACAGAAAGCCCTAAACAAACAGTCTTACGCAAACCAAAAACCCAAATGATTGAAAGCCCAACACAAACGAAAGTTAGCCCACTTTGAAACCTAAACAACGGTGAAATTATTATTTTTTATTTTTAAGAAGAAACGTGAATTGGGAGCGCAAAGGCGGGATTTCTGAAAAGAGAAAATGTGGTCCCTAATGCCTCGGTTCCTGGGAAGTCACAGGCAAAAGAGGTGAGGGACGTGTCGGCGCGCAGAGGCCGCTTTCACATCCCCCAAGCTAGAATTATTGGCCTCTTGGGTGAAGCGGGATGACTTTTTCACTTGAAGGTGGTGAAAGGTGAAAATGTAATTAAGGGGGGTTGGGAAACGGGTGCGGCGACAAATAGAGATAAGCCGTAAGGGCCGCACATAACCCAGAACCGCAGCGGCTAGGGTTTAGCAGACTAAGTCTATAAAAAGGTAAAAAGAACAGGTGAAAAACACAAACTCAGAAACACACAAAACAGAAAAGAAAGAAGAACAAAGAGTGAGAAATCAAATGGCCTCTAACTACCCATTTTCGTTGGATCTCAACCTAGCTCCACCGACTCAGACACGAGGCCAAGCAGCGGCACCAGTATGGATGCCCTACTTTGCTTCCGCACGGGGGCCTGTGACAGTAACTGACTCAATACTCCTGGACAATGATGTTGCCATTGGAGTGGGCAGAAATCTAGTGACTCCTAAAGATATACGTGTGCTGGGGACAAGGGATGACAACCGGGTCGTGAGCGATGCCCTGGCACTGAGCGTGCAGAGTACGGCAACAGTCGCAAGTTTGGGTCATCGCCTACTTGCGAAGTCCCATGAGGTAGAGGTGCTAAAAGGTCAGTTGGCGGCGGAGCGAAGTATGGTTGAAGAGTGTCAGAGTGCTATAAAAAGCTTGAAAAGGGAGAGGGCAAGGATAGTGGAGGTGAATCGACACCAGCTAGAAATATTACAGGACGAGAATAAAAACCTATCAAAGATGGTAGAGTTGTATTCTCGCGACATGCGAAAGCAGCTGGAGGACCTAGACCGACCGGGTAAACGCAAGCAAGCAGATCGCGAGAGTAATTACGCTCAAGCTAAGATTGCGATCTTTGGGAGCTCAAGTGATGAACCCCAAGAGGCTGTGCGTGAAAATCCAGAAGAGGACAGCCATAGGGCCAAACTCAAAGCTCCAATGGTCGAGACACCGAGCACTATGAAGAAATGACTTCTACTGCATTATTGTTGTTTTTATTTTATTTTGTTGTTTTTGTATTTGGTTATTTTATTTCGGAAATAAAATAGTAAAGTTGCAGAAGGAAAAAGAAAACGGAAAAGAAAGCGCATCTCCCAAACTTAAATCAAACGAAGACGACAAACAGAAAAGAAAGCACAATTCCCTAACTAAAATAAAATAAAGATGATAGCCGAAAGGAAAAAGCAGAAACACAAAGCTCTAGAAAATGAAAGTAACAGGCAAAAATATTAAACACCAGAAAACACGGAAAAAAGAAAAGTAAAGTGAAAGTTAATGTGCTCCCCCTTGAAGCGATTAGGTCGAGCATGCTCGGGAAATCCGAAATGGTGTTGGTTCTCTCTCATCAGCATATGTCTATTTAAACCACACCTCTGCAAGCGGATGATACCCAGCATTTCTTCCTGCAACTCAAGGAAAAACATCAAAAAAATCAGAAGTAAAACAAATGGCATCCTCATGTACTCACCTTGATGATCTAAACCTTGAGCTCTCACTTGCACCACCGAATGCCCAGATAAGGGCTCCTCCAACTCCTGTCTTCCCAAACTCCACATATCATCACGGCACGGCCTCAAACTTTGCTGAGGCAATACCGAACTTTGCTGAGGCAATGCCGAATAGAGCAGTGTTGTTGGGTGGCATGATTGGCAGTATACTCACACCGGCAGATCATCTGCATGTGGCACGTAGGTCTGACAAGATGGCAGTGGATGAGTCCCACTCTTTATCGGTGCTCCATGCGGTCTCGGCTACCAATTTGGGCATGCGATTACTGGCGAGGATGCGGGAGTGCACAGCGCTGAACGAGGAAGTGGCTTCCTTGAAGGCTATGGTGGCAGATTTGCAGAAGCGGCTTTACTGTGCCAATCAGCATGTGGAAGCACTGCAGAGAAAGAATGAGGACCATGTAGAGCTGCTGCAGATTCTACAAGTGCGAGACAATAGAGGCAAGCCATGATGAAGATGAAGATGAAGATGAAGAAGAAGAAAAAGTTGTTTTTTTTTTTTTTTTTTTTTTTGTTTTGTTTTTTTTGTTTTGTTTTTAATGCAGAGTTTGAAATAAAATAAAAATGTGTTTTAACACTCAGAAATAAACTAACTAACCATACCACGTAAATAAAATACATAAACTAACTTAACAAAACAAAAACAAAAACAAATACTCAACAGAAAAGATAACAAAGAAAATATTAAAAAAAAAAAAACTTAATTTAAAAACACACGAATATACAAGCAACTCACGGATGACCAGTTAAGGGCCTCAGAAAACACAGCCAGGGGATCCGGGAAGGTTGGAGGGGTCACAATGGTCCCGCTTAAAACCCAAACTTCTTAGACACCGAAGGTGTCGCCTAAAGAACTCCTAGACACTGTATTGACAGAAGTGCTCACTGGGGTTACCATAAGTCAGCTCATATGAAAAATCTTTTTTAAATTTTTAAGATAAAAAAACAAAAACAAATTAAGATAAAATGAAACAACAAACCATAAATGAAAATGAACTAAGTACTCTAAACAAACTCAAACAAACGAAATAAATTGTTGTACTAAAAGAAACAAACCAAGAAACCAAAGAAAAACACAAACAGCACTTTCTATTACCTATTTATCACCATTTGGACAGATTCGTTTCTCTGTTTTTCAGCTTCGACCTGTGTTCAGTTTTTAGGCCATAACTTTCCAACCGCAAGTCCAAATTTCACGTTCTTTATATGGTTGGATTCAGCACAGAAAAACAAAGAACCCAACGCGAACCAAAAGGCAAAAACAATAACAGAAATAAACAGAATTCAAAGAAGAGAAAGGATTGAAATGCTCCCCCTTGAAGCGATTAGGTCGAGCATGGATGCACTTGGAGGTCGACTTCTCCCATTGCTCCACACTTCCCATTTTTATGATTGAAGTTGCCATCTCTCTCCATTTTTATTAAGCTGTCATAAATTGCTAAAACCAACACACAAACTTGAAATGGAATTAAAAGGATTAGGAATGAACAATAGAGAACTAAGTAGACTTTAAACATTATAAATAAATAAAAAGTAGGAAAATCAAATAGAATCAAACAATGTTACCGATCCCCGGCAACGGCGCCAAAAACTTGTTGCTTCGATTCAGCTGCACCAAAATGGTTTCAACTGCATCCTCAACTTGTGATACTCGCAAGTGCACGAGCCGTTTGGTAGTATAGCATATGTAAGTGCGAGGTCGATCCCACGAGGATTGGTGATTGAATGATCCAATTTGTTTCCCCTACACAAAATAGAAATGAAAAAAAATAAATAAATAAAACAAGAAAGAATGAAATAACCCAAGCAAATAAGTTCCCAAGTTCAATTAGATTAACGGATTGATTCTAGCTAAAGTATGATTAAGCCATGGTGTTTGGTCATAACCTTGTGTTCCTAATTCCCTAATTTGATCATTTGTTGTCTAACCTAAAACTAAGCATTAGGAACCCATTAAGCATAGAAGAACAATTTAAACAACCAAGCATGTATCTAATCCCTGTTGTCGAATGTCCATACATACTCTTCCTATTCATAGTTCAATTCGAATTAAAGCATGGTGTCTACTCTTAATTCAAACCAAGATAGCTAACATGCAAGCCTAAATGGTGATCAATCATTCAAACTAGCATATTAACTTATAAGCATAATGAATAAGAACAAAAATCATAATTGAAACTTGGAAACTAATTAAACTTGAATACTTAAGAAAGAATGTACATTACAAATAAAAGTAAAGTAGAACTTGAAAAACTTAAGGAGAATTTCAGCACAAATATTTCATTACAACAATTGAAAACTAGAAAGGAAACTAAGAGAATTTGAGGGAGAGAAGGGAAGGGAGCTCTAGAGAAGTGTTTGAGAGCTCCCCCCCTTGGGGTGTGATTTGAAGCTTGAAGGCTTCTCTATTTATAGGGCTAAGAGGGAGGAACATCATGATGGATTCCCACACCATCCTTCATCTTTTGCTGCTGCACCTCAAGCATCTTCACATGGGTTCAAAGGTGATCAGATGTGGCTGCCTTTGCTGCCAACCCATGTGGTTGCCTTTTGGTTGCCAACCCATGTGGTTGCCTTTTGGTTGCTGAAAAACGAGTTTTCTGAACCAGTCTTGGTGTAGGAAGGCCAGAGGTTTCAAAACGTATCCAATGGTGCTCAAATTTGGATATGTTATACTAGACACCCATTGGAACAACTGCTATGAAGAAAGTATTCCCATCGGAGCAGTAGAAGTGTGCGTTTTGGGCCTTGCAAGTTGGCAGCCGAACAGAGACTGGAATTGACTTCATTTTATTTCTTTGCTTTACATGCATGCACATGCTTTCTCTATAATAACTCCAGCATGTACCAACTTGCTCCTTTAGAATTTCATAGCTGGAATGCCTCCCCACTTCACTCATTATGTTGGATCCAAAGTCAGTTGCAGCATGGGTGAGGCACATGGCTTAAAGGAGGAGATAAGGCTCAAAGCTGGCAGCTGCAAATCCTGCTGAGCAAGGTTGGGTGTTGGACGGGCTGAGCACTCCACAAATGTCCAATTGGGCTGAAATTTGGATATGTTGTAGTAGACACCCATTGGAACAAGTTTCATGAAGATCTTCACCTCATTCGAGCCCCATAGCATGCTGATCCAAGGCCAAGAAGTTGACCTACGAAATTGGGCTGGAAAGGGGTTGTAGCCAAAATGTGTTTGTCTTTAAGCTCATATTCCTCATATGCCAATCAGCCCTTAACATGCATGGATTGCATCAAATGTTATCTCTTGCTATCTTAACCTACAAAACACACAAACATAGGTAAGTGACTCAAAATAAAGAGAAACTAAGCAAAATCACTAAGTAAAGAAGGCATGCAAGTGTATGAAATTATGGACTTATCAAAACAGAAAATGGATTAAAAGCACAAGTTTAACTCAATAACATAACCAAATCATAAGCTAGAAGGGTACAAAATGATATACAATTATGATGTTGCCCAAGTTTTGGGCTCGATCCGAAATCAATAGGTGTGAGAAATTGGACAATTCGAGTTCAACGGCAGTTCGTTCCTAATTGGTGCGGTTGGTGTATTCCATACTTCTAGCGATTGGATTTCACTCAAAACTCACCAAATGACACCTCCCACCATTTTATGATGTTGCCCATGTTTTGGGCTCGATCCGAAATCAATAGGTGTGAGAAATTGGACAATTCAAGTTCAACGGCAGTTCGTTCCTAATTGGAGTGGTCGGTGTATTCCATACTTCTAGCGATTGGATTTCACTAAAAACTCACCAAATGACTCCTCCCACCATATTATGATGTTGCCCAAGTTTTGGGCTCGATCCGAAATCAATAGGTGTGAGAAATTGGACAATTCGAGTTCAACGGCAGTTCGTTCCTAATTGGTGCGGTTGGTGTATTCCATACTTCTAGCGATTGGATTTCACTCAAAACTCACCAAATGACACCTCCCACCAGATTATGATGTTGCCCAAGTTTTGGGCTCGATCCGAAATTAATAGGTGTTCGAAACTGGACAATTCAAGTTCAACGACAGTTCGTTCCTAATTGGAGTGGTTGGTGTATTCCATACTTCCAGCGATTGGATTTCACTCAAAACTCACCACAGGACTCCACCCACCATGTTATGATGTTGCCCAAGTTTTGGGCTCGATCCGAACTCAATAGGTGTTCGAAATTGGACAATACAAGTTCAACGGCGGTTCGTTCCTAATTGGAGTGGTTGGTGTATTCCATACTTCTAGCGATTGGATTTCACTCAAAACTCACCAATGACTCCTCCCACCATATTATGATGTTGCCCAAGTTTTAGGCTCGATCCGAAATCAATAGGTGTGAGAAATTGGACAATACAAGTTCAACGGCAGTTCGTTCCTAATGGGAGTGGTTGGTGTATTCCATACTTCTAGCGATTGGATTTCACTCAAAACTCACCAAATGACTCCTCCCACCGTATTCTGATGTTGCACAACTTTTGGGCTCGATCCGAAATCAATAGGTGTGAGAAATTGGACAATTCAAGTTCAATGGCAGTTCGTTCCTAGTTGGAGTGGTTGGTGTATTCCATACTTCTAGCGATTGGATTACACTGAAAACTCACCAAATGACTCCTCCCAACGTATTATGATGTTGCCCAAGTTTTGGGCTCGATCCGAACTCAATAGGTGTGAGAAATTGGACAATTTAAGTTCAACGGCAGTTCGTTCCTAATTGGAGTGGTTGGTGTATTCCATACTTCTAGCGATTGGATTACACTGAAAACTCACCAAATGACTCCTCCCAACGTATTATGATGTTGCCCAAGTTTTGGGCTCGATTCGAAATCAATAGGTGTGAGAAATTGAACAATTCAAGTTCAACGGCAGTTCGTTCCAAATTGGAGTGGTTGGTGTATTCCATACTTCTAGCGATTGGATTTCACTCAAAACTCACCAAATGACTCCTCCCACCATATTATGATGTTGCCCAAGTTTTGGGCTCGATCCGAACTCAATAGGTGTGAGAAATTGGACAATTTAAGTTCAACGGCAGTTCGTTCCTAATTGGAGTGGTTGGTGTATTCCATACTTCTAGCGATTGGATTTCACTGAAAACTCACCAAATGACTCCTCCCAACATATTATGATGTTGCCCAAGTTTTGGGCTCGATCCGAAATCAATAGGTGTGAGAAATTGAAAAATTCAAGTTCTACGGCAGTTCGTTCCTAATTGGAGTGGTGTTGAGCTCATAATTTCATACATATACATGCCCAATTTACTTACTTCTTTTGCTTAGTTCCTATAATTCTAAGTTATTTCCCTCCCTTTGTGTGTTTTGTAGGCCAATAGAGCAAGAGAGCATAATTCATGGGTGCTGGTAAGTATGTGTGTATCTCTATTCTTAGTATTTAATTCCTTTCATGAGATCTAACCAAATTTGTGCTTCTATTTCATACACTCACTTATGCTTTCTTGAGAGAATTAAAACATAGGTTCTGAGTGATTGAGTGTTATCTGTGAGAATTAGAGTCGAAGCATGTTCTCTATTCAAGGTTTGAGTGTGCTTGCTTTGAAACTGTGTGCCTTTGAGCTATAGCTTCCACTTGTACACACTGATTGATGACCTATCTTGGCAACTCTATGGTGTTGGAGGTATGACTAAAACTTTCTTTCATTTTCATTAGTTGATTTCAAAGTTGTTTTTCTAACCATTTTGTTTTGTAGAGTTAGAAAAACGTTTGTGGGTATCGTATCTGTTAAACCCTCAGGAGACACAACTCCTCCTACTAGGGATGCCTAGAGGTTTAAAGGCTTGTTGCATACGCTCAATGCAATCGAGTTACCTACGAAAGTGGTCTAGTTAACTTCTTGTTTTGTTTTTATCTTTGTTTCTCTTTTGTTTTGCTCGAGGACTAGCAAAATCTAAGTTTGGGGGTGTGTTAAGCTCATAATTTCATACATATACATGCCCAATTTACTTACTTCTTTTGCTTAGTTCCTATAATTCTAAGTTATTTCCCTCCCTTTGTGTGTTTTGTAGGCCAATAGAGCAAGAGAGCATAATTCATGCAATTCAAGCATGTTAAGGCCTAATTTGGATGAATGGAAGAAGAGCTTAAAAGACAAACTCATTTTGGCTACAGCCCCCTGCCAGTCCAGTTCCGTAGGTCATATTGCAAGCTTTGTTTCAGCAACCTACACAGCTCGGATGAGGCAGCATTCTTCATGAAAGTTGTTCCAATGGGTATGTACTATAACATATCCAAAATTCAGCCCCATTGGATAAATATGGAGTCTGTTACCTAGCAAACACAGAGCCATGCTCAGGATGGATTTTATCAGCGCGCAAAATGAGTTAGCAATGTTTTTTGGCCTTAACTTCCTCCTCCGACCTTGGATTGGCCCAAATGACATATGGCTGGAAAGAAGACATTCTGAACTTCAATTTCGAGTGCTTAAAGTCCTAATTTGATTAAGAGAAGCCCAAGTTGTAAGCCCTTGAAGTTGCTGGTTATGCTGACCTCAGCATGTGCTGGTTGGATGCTTGGTCATGGTGAGCTAGGTATGAGCTATCATTTCTGGTTGGAAGCTTGGTCATGGTGACATGAAGATGAGCTAGGGCTGCTGGTGGGATCTATTGGTGAAGTGCATCAACCAATTCAGATTTTATAATGCAAGTGTTGTATGCATTAGTGAAGTGCATCAACCAATTCATCTTTTATAATGCAAGTGTTGTATGCATTAGCCATATTGAATTCAGATTTGTCACTCCCCTCTCCCTATAAATACCACATCCATTCCACATTCAAGACACAACAAATCCTGAGATTCACAACCCCCACAATTCACTCCAACCATCCTCAAACACTCTCAAAATCCCAAACACTCCAACAATCACCAAAACAACTCCAGCAAACCTCTCTTCCATTTCCCTACGAATTTCATCTTCCTTAGCCATCACCACTCACTCAAACTCATCCCAAATCACCTCCATATCCTTCATACATCTTTCTAGAAGTGGGGAAGCTCTTGGAGAAGCATTAGAAGTGGAGAAGCACTTGGAGAAGCCTTGGACACCACAAGAACTTCAGAAAAAGGGTTTTTCTACTCTTATTGTATTCATTATGTTTTCTCATTTCTGTTCAAGTCTCTTTTCCTTTATGAGTAGCTAAATCCATAACTAGGGCTTCGATGTAACCTAACATGAATATTCTGGGTTTATAAGTTTGGAGTTTCAAGTTTGATTCATGATTCATGTTCTTATTCATTATGCTTATAAGTTAACATGCTTGTTTGAATGATTGATCACCATTAGAACTTGTTTGTTAACTATCTTGGTTTGAATTAAGAGTATACACCATGCTTTAATTCGAATTGAACTATGAATAGGAAGAGTATGTATGGACATTCGACAACAGGGATTAGATACATACTTGGTTGTTTAAAATGTTCTTCTATGCTTAATGGGTTCCTAATGCTTAATTTTAGGTTAGACAACAAATGATCAAATTAGGGAATTAGGAACACAAGGTTAGGACCAAACACCATGGCCTAATCATACTTTAGCTAGAATCAATCTTTGAATCTGAATTAGACTTGTTACTTGAATCTTTATAACCCAGAATTGAATTGTTATGGTGATTCGAATGCCCTAGTCTCAAAATCTGTTTTCCAACTCTTAAAACCACACTTTGTTACATTTGTTTACTTGTTTTTGTTTGCAATTTCATTTTGCTTCTTTTGTTCAACAATCACAACCACTCTTGTTTTAAATTCTGTTTTAGACATAACCTCCTACTTTCTTGAATTTGGTAATCTAAGTACATAACTAGTTTTAACTTCTCAGTCTTCGTGGGTACGACCTCGTACTTGTCTTGCTATACTACTAATTGCCCCGTACAATTGCGAGTTAACATAATATTAACAACAAGTGGTTGGTGTATTCCATACTTCTAGCAATTGGATTTCACTCAAAACTGACCAAGTGACACCTCCCACCATATTATGATGTTGCCCAAGTTTTGGGCCCGATCCGAACTCAATAGGTGTGAGAAATTGGACAATTTAAGTTCAACGGCAGTTCGTTCCTAATTGGAGGGTTTGGTGTATTCCATACTTCAAGCGATTGGATTTCACTCAAAACTCACCAAATGACTCCTTCCACCATATTATGATGTTGCCCAGGTTTTGGGCTCGATCCGATATCAATAGGTGTGAGAAATTGGACAATTCAAGTTCAACGGCAGTTCGTTCCTAATTGGAGTGGTTGGTGTATTCCATACTTCTAGCGATTGGATTTCACTCAAAACTCACTAAATGACTCCTCCCACCATATTATGACGTTGCCCAAGTTTTGGGCTTGATCCGAAATCAATAGGTGTTCCAAATTGGACAATTCAAGTTCAACGGCAGTTCGTTCCTAATTGGAGTGGTTGGTGTATTCCATACTTCTAGCGATTGGATTTCACTCAAACCTCACTAAATGACTCCTCCCACCATATTATGATGTTGCAGAAGTTTGGTGTTCCATCCGAACTCTATAGGTGTGAGAAATTGGACAATTTAACTTCACCGGCAGTTCGTTCCTAATTGGTGTGGTTGGTGTATTCCATACTTCTAGATCTTGGATTTCACTCAAAACTCACCAAATGACTCCTCCCACCATATTATGATGTTGCACAAGTGTGGGGTTCCATCCGAAATCAATAGGTGTGAGAAATTGAACAATTCAAGTTTAACGGCAGTTCGTTCCTAATTGGAGTGGTTGGTGTATTCCATACTTCTGGAGATTGGATTTCACTCAAAACTCACCAAATGACTCCTCCCACCATATTATGATGTTGCACAAGTTTGGGGTTCCATCCGAACTCAGTCGGTGTGAGAAATTGGACAATTTAAGTTCACCGGCAGTTCGTTCCTAATTGGTGTGGTTGGTGTATTCCATACTTCTAGATCTTGGATTTCACTCAAAACTCATCAAATGACTCCTCCCACCATATTATGACGTTGCACAAGTTTGGGGTTCCATCCGAAATCAATAGGTGTGAGAAATTGGACAATTCAAGTTCACCGGCAGTTCGTCCCTAATTGGAGTTGTTGGTGTATTCCATACTTCTAGCGATTGGATTTCACTCAAAACTCACCAAATGACTCCTCCCACCATATTATGATGTTGCCCAAGTTTTGGGGTCGATCCGACCTCAATAGGTGTGAGAAATTGGACAATTTAAGTTCAGCGGCAGTTCGTTCCTAATTGGAGTGGTTGGTGTATTCCATATTTCTGGCTTTTGGATTTCACTCAAAACTCACAAAATGACTCCTCCCACCATATTATGATGTTGCACAAGTTTGGGGTTCCATCCGAAATCAATAGGTGTTAGAAATTGGACAATTCATGTTCAACGGCAGTTCGTTCGAAATTGGGGTGGTTGGTGTATTCCATACTTCTAGCGATTTGATTTCACTCAAAACCCACCAAATGACTTCCCCCACCATATTACGATGTTGCCCAAGTTTTGGGCTTGATCCGAAATCAATAGGTGTTCCAAATTGGACAATTCAAGTTCAACTGCAGTTCGTTCCTAATTGGAGTGCTTGGTGTATTCCATACTTCTAGCGATTGGATTTCACTCAAAACTCACCAAATGACTCCTCCCACCATATTATGATGTTGCCCAAGTTTTGGGCTCGATCCAAAATCAACAGGTGTGAGAAATTTTACAATTCAAGTTGAACGGTAGTTCGTTCCTAATTGGAGTGGTTGGCGTATTCCATACTTCTAGCGATTTGATTTCACTGAAAACTCACCGAATGACTCCTCCCAAGATATTATGATGTTGCCCAAGTTTTGGGCTCGATCCGAAATCAATAGGTGTGAGAAATTAGACAATTTAAGTTCAACGGCAGTTCGTTCCTAATTGAAGTGATTGGTGTATTCCATACTTCTAGCGATTGGATTTCACTCAAAACTCACCAAATGACTCCGCCCAACATTTTATGATGTTGCACAAGTTTGGGGTTCCATCCGAAATCAATAGGTGTTAGCAATTTGGCAATTCAAGTTCAACGACAGTTCGTTCGTAATTGGAGTGGTTGGTGTATTCCATACTTCTAGCGATTGGATTTCACTGAAAACTCACCAAATGACTCCTCCCAACATATTATGATGTTTTCCAAGTTTTGGGCTCGATCCGAAATCAATAGGTGTGAGAAATTGGGCAATTCAAGTTCAACGGCAATTCGTTCCTAATTGGAGTGGTTGGTGTATTCCATACTTCTAGCGATTGGATTTCACTCAAAACTCACCAAATGACTACTCCAACAATATTATGATGTTGCCCAAGTTTTGGGCTCGATCCGAACTCACTAGGAGTGAGAAATTGGACAATTCAAGTTCAACGGCAGTTTGTTCCTAATTGGAGTGGTTGGTGTATTCCATACTTCTAGCGATTGGATTTCACTGAAAACTGTCCAAATGACTCCTCCCACCATATTATGATGTTTCCCAAGTTTTGGGCTCGATCCGAACTCAATAGGTGTGAGAAATTGGACAATTCAAGTTCAACGGCAGTTCATTCCTAATTGGAGTGGTTGGTGTATTCCGTACCTCTAGTGATTGGATTTCACTCAAAACTCACCAAATGACTCCTCCCACCATATTATGATGTTGCACAAGTTTGGGGTTCCATCCGAACTCAGTCGGTGTGAGAAATTGGACAATTCAAGTTCAATGGCAGTTCGTTCCTAGTTGGAGTGGTTGGTGTATTCCATACTTCTAGCGATTGGATTTCACTCAAAACTCACCAAATGACTACTCCAACAATATTATGATGTTGCCCAAGTTTTGGGCTAGATCCGAACTCACTAGGAGTGAGAAATTGGACAATTCAAGTTCAACGGCAGTTTGTTCCTAATTGGAGTGGTTGGTGTATTCCATACTTCTAGCGATTGGATTTCACTGAAAACTGTCCAAATGAGTCCTCCCACCATATTATGATGTTGCCCAAGTTTTGGGCTCGATCCGAACTCAATAGGTGTTCCAAATTGGACAATTCAAGTTCAACGGCAGTTCGTTCCCAATTGGAGTAGTTGGTGTATCCCATACTTCTAGCGATTGGATTTCACTCAAAACTCACCAAATGACTCCTCCCACCATATTATGATGTTGCCCAAGTTTTGGGCTCGATCCGAAATCAATAGGTGTTCCAAATTGGACAATTCAAGTTCAACGGCAGTTTGTTCCTAATTGGAGTGGTTGGTGTATTCCATGCTTGTAGCGATTGGATTTCACTCAAAACTCACCAAATGACTCCTCCCACCATATTGTGATGTTGCCCAAGTTTTGGGTTCGATCCGAAATCAATAGGTGTGAGAAATTGAGCAATTCAAGTTCAACGGCAGTTCGTTTCTAATTGGAGTGGTTGGTGTATTCCATACTTCTAGCGATTGGATTTCACTCAAAACTCACCAAATGACTCCTCCCACCATATTATGATGTTGCCCATGTTTGGGGGTCGATACGAAATCGATAGGTGTGAGAAATTGGACAATTCAAGTTCAACCGCAGTTCGTTCCTAAATGGGGTGGTTGATCGGTTCATAATTGTATATCATTTTGTACCCTTCTAGCTTATGATTTGGTTATGTTATTGAGTTAAACTTGTGCTTTTAATCCATTTTCTGTTTTGATAAGTCCATAATTTCGTACACTTGCTTGCCTTCTTTACTTAGTGATTTTGCTTAGTTTCTCTTTATTTTGAGTCACTTACCTCTGTTTGTGTGTTTTGTAGGTTAAGCTAGCAAGAGATCACATTTGATGCAATCCATGCATGTTAAGGGCTGATTGGGATAAGAGCAAGAGCTTAAAGACAAAACCAAAGTTGGGCCACACTTCTTGTCAGTCCAGTTTCGTAAGTCACCTTGCAGGTCTCAGTTCAGCAATCTGCACAATTCGGATGAGGAGACATTCTTCATAGAAGTTGTTCAATTGGGTGTCTAGTATAACATATCCAAAATTCAGCCCAATTGAACATATGTGGAGTCCTTAGCCCGTCCAACACTGAACCATGCTCAGGAGGATTTGCAGCTGCCAGCTTTGAGCCTTGTCTCCTCCTTTGAGCCATGTGCCTCACCCATGCTGCAACTGACTTTGGATCCAACATAATGAGTGAAGTGGGGAGACATTCCAGCTATGAAAGTCTAAAGGATCAAGTTGGTACATGCTGGAGTTATTATAGAGAAAGCATGTGCATGCATGTAAAGCATAAATGAAATGAAGTCAATTCCAGTCTCTGTTCGGCAGCCAAATTGCAAGGCCCAAAACGCATACTTCTACTGCTCCGATGGGAATACTTTCTTCATAGAAGTTGTTCCAATGGGTGTCTACTATAACATATCCAGATTTGAGCCCCATTGGATACGTTTTGAAACCTCTGGCCTTCCTACACCAAGTCTGGTTCAGAAGACTCGTTTTTGTTCAACAACCAAAAGAAGACCACATGGGTTGGCAGCAAAAGGCAGCCACAATTGATCACCTTTGATCCCATGTGAAGAAAGCTTGAGGTGCAGCAAAAGAAGTATGGGATGGGATTGATTCCAACCACACTAACATAGACAAGATGAAGTGGGAGTTATGGGTTGTATTAAATGAGGAATGGTGGTGTTGGATTTCATCATGATGTTCCTCCCTCTTAGCCCTATAAATAGAGGAGTCTTCAAGCTACAAAATTCACTTCAGCCATCCTCCACACTTCCATCATCCAGAAATCATCCTCATACATTCCCACAACCCCAAACACTCAAGCAATCAACCCAATACTCTAAACTGCCCCAAAATCACCAAAACAGCTCCAGAAAACCTCCCTTCCATTTCCCTACGAATTTCCTCTTTCTCATCCATCACCACTCACTCAAGCTCATCTCAAATCACCTCCATATCCTTCATACATCCTTCTAGACGTGGAGAAGCTCTTGGAGAAGCATTGGACACTACAAGAACTTCAGAAAAGGGTTTTTCTACTCTTATGGCATTCATTATGTTTTCCCATTTCTATTTTAGTTTCTTTTCCATTATGAGTAACTAAATCCATAACTAGGGCTTCGATGTAACCTAACATGAATATTCTGGGTTTATAAGTTTGGAGTTTCAAGTTTGATTCATGATTCATGTTCTTATTCATTATGCTTATAAGTTAACATGCTTGTTTGAATGATTGATCACCATTAGAACTTGTTTGTTAACTATCTTGGTTTGAATTAAGAGTAGACACCATGCTTTAATTCGAATTGAACTATGAATAGGAAGAGTATGTATGGACATTCGACAACAGGGATTAGATACATGCTTGGTTGTTTAAATTGTTCTTCTATGCTTAATGGGTTCCTAATGCTTAATTTTAGGTTAGACAACAAATGATCAAATTAGGGAATTAGGAACACAAGGTTAGGATCAAACACCATGGCCTAATCATACTTTAGATAGAATCAATCTTTGAATCTGAATTAGACTTGTTACTTGACTCCATATAACCCAGAATTGAATTGTTATGGTGATTCGAATGCCCTAGTCTCCAAATCTGTTTTCCAACTCTTAAAACCACTCTTTGTTACACTTGTTTATTTGCTTTCATTCGCAATTTCAGTTTGCTCACTTCCTTTCACAATCACAATCACTCTCACTTTAATTTCTGTTTTAGACTTAACTTCCTAACTTCTTGAATTCGGTAATCTACGTACATAACTAATTTGAACTTCTCAGTCTTCGTGGGTACGACCTCGTACTTGTCTTGCTATATTACTAATTGCCCCGTACAATTGCGAGTTAACATAATAATTAACAACAGTGGTCGGTGTATTCCATACTTCTAGCGATTGGATTTCACTCGAAACTCAACAAATGACCCCACCCACCATATTATGATGTTGCCCTAGTTTTGGGCTTGATCCGAAATCAATAGGTGTTCCAAATTGATCAATTCAAGTTCAACGGCAGTTCGTTCCTAATTGGAGTGGTTGGTGTATTCCATACTTCTAGCGATTGGATTTCACTCAAAACTCACCCAATGACTCCTCCCACCATATTATGATGTTGCCCAAGTTTTGGGCTCGATCCGAAATCAATAGGTGTGAGAAATTGGACAATTCATGTTCAACGGCAGTTCGTTCCTAGTTGGAGTGGTTGGTGTATTCCATACTTCTAGCGATTGGATTTCACTCAAAACTCACCAAATGACTCCTCCCACCATATTATGATGTTGCCCAAGTTTTGGGCTCGGTCCGAAATCAATTGGTGTGAGAAATTGGACAATTCAAGTTCAACGGCAGTTCGTTCCTAATTCGAGTGGTTGGTGTATTCCATACTTCTAGCGATTGGATTTCACTCAAAACTCACCAAATGACTCCTCCCACCATATTATGATGTTGCCCAAGTTTTGGGCTCGATCCGAAATCAATAGGTGTTCGAAATTGGACAATTCAACTTCAACGGTGGTTCGTTCCTAATTGGAGTGGTTGGTGTATTCCATACTTCTAGCGATTGGATTTCGCTGAAAACTCACCAAATGAATCCTCCCACCATATTATGTTGTTGCACAAGTTTGGGGTTCGGTCCGAAATCTATAGGTGTGAGAAATTGAACAATTCAAGTTCAACAACAGTTCGTTCCTAATGGGAGTGGTGGGTGTATTCCGTACTTCTAGCGATTGGATTTCACTCAAACCTCACCAAATGACTCCTCCCACCATATTATGATGTTGCCCAACTTTTGGGCTCGATCCGAAATCAATAGGTGTGACAAATTGGACAATTCAAGTTCAACGGCAGTTCGTTCCTAATTGGAGTAGTTGGTGTATCCCATACTTCTAGCGATTGGATTTCACTCAAAACTCACCAAATGACTCCTCCCACCATATTATGATGTTGCCCAAGTTTTGGGCTCGATCCGAAATCAATAGGTGTTCCAAATTGGACAATTCAAGTTCAACGGCAGTTTGTTCCTAATTGGAGTGGTTGGTGTATTCCATGCTTCTAGCGATTGGATTTCACTCAAAACTCACCAGATGACTCCTCCCACCATATTGTGATGTTGCCCAAGTTTTGGGTTCGATCCGAAATCAATAGGTGTTCCAAATTGGACAATTCAAGTTCAACGGCAGTTCGTTCCCAATTGGTGTGGTTGGTGTATTCCATACTTCTAGCAATTGGATTTCACTCAAAACTCACCAAATGACTCCTCCCACCATATTATGATGTTGCCCAAGTTTGGGGCTCGATCCGTAATCAATAGGTGTGAGAAATTGGACAATTCAAGTTCAACGGCAGTTCGTTCCTAATTGGAGTGGTTGGTGTATTCCATACTTCTATCGATTGCATTTCACTGAAAACTCACCAAATGACTCCAACCACCACATTATGATGTTGCCCAAGTTTTGGGCTCGATCTGAAATCAATAGGTGTGAGAAATTGGACAAGTCAAGTTCAACGGCAGTTCGTTCCTAATTGGAGTGGTTGGTGTATTCCATACTTCTAGCGATTGGATTTCACTCAAAACTCACTAAATGACTCCTCCCACCATATTACGATGTTGCCCAAGTTTTGGTCTCGATCCGAAATCAATAGGTGTGGGAAATTGGACAATTCAAGTTCAACGGCAGTTCGTTCCTAATTGGAGTGGTTGGTGTATTCCATACTTCTAGCGATTGGATTTCACTCAAAACTCCCCAAATGACTCCGCCCACCATATTATGATGTTGCCCAAGTTTTGGGCTCGATCCGAACTCAATAGGTGTGAGAAATTGGACAATTTAAGTTAAATGGCAGTTCGTTCCTGATTGGAGTTGTTGGTGTATTCCGTACTTCTAGCGATTGGATTTCACTCAAAACTCACCAAATGACTCCTCCCACCATATTATGATGTTGCCCAAGTTTTGGGCTCGATCCGAAATCAATAGGTGTGAGAAATTGGACAAATCAATTTCAACGGCAGTTCGTTCCTAATTTGTGTGGTTGGTGTATTACATACTTCTATCGATTGCATTTCACTCAAAACTCACCAAATGACTCCTCCCGCCATATTATGATGTTGCCCAAGTTTTGGGCTCGATCCGAACTCAGTAGGTGTGAGAAATTGGACAATTTAAATTAAATGGCAGTTCGTTCCTAATTGGAGTTGTTGGTGTATTCCGAACTTCTAGCGATTGGATTTCACTCAAAACTCACCAAATGACTCCTCCCACCATTGTTGCTTCGATTCAGCTGCACCAAAATGGTTTCAGCTGCATCCTCAACTTGTGATACTCGCAAGTGCACGAGCCGTTTGGTAGTATAGCATATGTAAGTGCGAGGTCGATCCCACGAGGATTGGTGATTGAATGATCCAATTCATTTCCCCTACATAAAACAAAAATGAAAAAGAAAATAAATAAAGCAAGAAAAAAGGAAATAACTCAAGCAAATAAGTTCCCAAGTTCAATTAGATTAATGGATTGATTCTAGCTAAAGTATGATTAAGCCATGGTGTTTGGTCAAAACCTTGTGTTCCTAATTCCCTAATTTGATCATTTGTTGTCTAACCTAAAACTAAGCATTAGGAACCCATTAAGCATAGAAGAACAATTTAAACAACCAAGCATGTATCTAATCCCTGTTGTCGAATGTCCATACATACTCTTCCTATTCATAGTTCAATTCGAATTAAAGCATGGTGTCTACTCTTAATTCAAACCAAGATAGCTAACATGCAAGCCTAAATGGTGATCAATCATTCAAACTAGCATATTAACTTATAAGCATAATGAATAAGAACAAAAACCATAATTGAAACTTGGAAACTAATTAAACTTGAATACTTAAGAAAGAATGTACATTACAAATAAAAGTAAAGTGGAACTAAGAAAACTTGAAGGAAAATTTAGTAAAAACATTATTGTTACAACAATTGACAACTTGAAAGGAAACTAAGAGAATTTGAGGGAGAGAAGGGAAGGGAGCTCTAGAGAAGTGTTTGAGAGCTCCCCCCCTTGGGGTGTGATTTATGAAGCTTGAAGACTTCTCTATTTATAGGGCTAAGAGGGAGGAACATCATGATGAAATCCAACACCACCATTCCTCTTTTAATACAACCCATAACTCCCACCCCATCTTGTCTATGTTAGTGTGGTTGGAATCAATCTCATCCCATACTTCTTTTGCTGCACCTCAAGCTTTCTTCACATGGGTTCAAAGGTGATCAGTTGTGGCTGCCTTTGCTGCCAACCCATGTGGTTGCCTTTTGGTTGCCGAAAAACGAGTTTTCTGAACCAGTCTTGGTGTAGGAAGGCCAGAGGTTTCAAAACTTATCCAATGGGGCTCAAATTTGGATATGTTATAGTAGACACCCATTGGAACAACTTCTATGAAGAAAGTATTCCCATCGGAGTAGTAGAAGTGTGCGTTTTGGGCCTTGAAAGTTGGCAGCCGAACAGAGACTGGAATTGACTTCATTTCATTTCTTTGCTTTACATGCATGCACATGCTTTCTCTATAATAGCTCCAGCATGTACCAACTTGCTCCTTTAGAATTTCATAGCTGGAATGCCTCCCCACTTCACTCATTATGTTGGATCCAAAGTCAATTGCAGCATGGGTGAGGCACATGGCTTAAAGGAGGAGACAAGGCTCAAAGCTGGCAGCTGCAAATCCTCCTGAGCATGGTTCAGTCTTGGACGGGCTAAGGACTCCACATATGTTCAATTGGGATGAAATTTGGATATGTTATAGTACACACCCAATGGAACAACTTTCATGAAGATCTTCACCTCATCCGAGCCACACAGCATTCTGATCCAAGGCCAAGAAGTTGACCTACGAAACTGGACTGGAAATGGGCTGTAGCCAAAATTAGTTTGTCTTTAAGCTCATATTCCTCATATGCCAATCAGCCCATAACATGCATGGATTGCATCATTTCCTATCCAAAGTCATCATTGTTACCTAAATGTCAATTAACTGAAAGATAAACACAAAAATGATTAAAAGCCCAAGTTTAACTCAAAAACATAACCAAATCATAAGCTAGAAGGGTACAAAATGATATACAATTATGAACCGATCAACCATATTATGATGTTGCCCAAGTTTTGGGCTCGATCCGAACTCAATAGGTGTGAGAAATTGGACAATTTAAGTTCAATGACAGTTCGTTCCTAAATGGAGTGGTTGGTGTATTCCGTACTTCTAGCGATTGGATTTCACTCAAAACTTACCAAATGACTCCTCCCACCATATTATGTTGTTGCCCAAGTTTTGGGCTCGATCCGAACTCAATAGGTGTGAGAAATTGGACAAATCAATTTCAACGGCAGTTCGTTCCTAATTGGAGTGGTTGGTGTATTCCTTACTTCTAGCGATTGGATTTCGCTCAAAACTCACTAAATGACTCCTCCCACCATATTATGATATTGCCCAAGTTTTCGTCTCGATCCGAAATCAATAGGTGTTCCAAATTGGACAATTCAAGTTCAACGGCAGTTCGTTCCTAATTGGAGTGGTTGGTGTATTCCATACTTCTAGCGATTGGATTTCACTCAAAACTCACCAAATGACTCCTCCCACCATATTATGATGTTGCCCAAGTTTTGGGCTCGATCCGAAATCAATATGTGTTCCAAATTGGACAATTCAAGTTCAACGGCAGTTCGTTCCTAATTGGATTGGTTGGTGTATTCCATACTTCTCGCGATTGGATTTCACTTCAAACTCACCAAATGACTCCTCCCACCACATTATGATGTTGCCCAAGTTTTGGGCTTGATCCGAAATCAATAGGTGTTCCAAATTGGACAATTCAAGTTCAACGGCAGTTCGTTCCTAATTGGAGTGGTTGGTGTATTCCATACTTCTAGCGATTGGATTTCACTCAAAACTCACGAAATGACTCCTCCCATCATATTATGATGTTGCACAAGTTTGGGGTTCCATACGAAATCAATAGGTGTGAGGAATTGGACAATTCAGGTTCAACGGCAGTTCGTTCCTAATTGGAGTGGTTGGTGTATTCCGTACTTCTAGCGATTGGATTTCACTCAAAACTCTCCAAATGACTCCTCCCACCATATTATGATGTTGCCCAAGTTTTGGGCTTGATCCGAAATCAATAGGTGTTCCAAATTGGACAATTCAAGTTCAACGGCAGTTCGTTCCTAATTGGAGTGGTTGGTGTATTCCATACTTCTAGCGATTGGATTTCACTCAAAACTCACCAAATGAATCCTCCCACCATATTATGATGTTGCACAAGTTTGGGGCTCGATCCGAAATCAGTAGGTGTGAGAAATTGGACAATTCAAGTTCAACGGCAGTTCGTTCCTAATTGGAGTGGTTGGTGTATTCCATACTTCTAGCGATTGGATTTCACTCAAAACTCACCAAATGACTCCTCCCACCATATTATGATGTTGCCCAAGTTTTGGGCTCAATCCGAAATCAATAGGTGTGAGAAATTGGACAATTCAAGTTCAACGGCAGTTCGTTCCTAATTGGAGTGGTTGGTGTATTCCATACTTCTAGCGATTGGATTTCACTCAAAACTCACGAAAGGACTCCTCCCACCATATTATGATGTTGCCCAAGTTTTGGGCTCGATCCGAAATCAATAGTTGTGAGAAATTGGACAATTCAAGTTCAACGGCAGTTCGTTCCTAATTGGAGTGGTTGGTGTATTCCATACTTCTAGCGATTGGATTTCACTCAAAACTCACCAAATGACTCCTCCCACCATATTATGATGTTGCCCATGTTTGGGGCTCGATCCGAAATCAATAGGTGTTCGAAATTGGACAATTCAAGTTCAACGGCAGTTCGTTCCTAATTGGAGTGCTTGGTGCATTCCTTACTTCTAGCGATTGGATTTCACTCAAAACTCACCAAATGACTCCTCCCACCATGTTATGATGTTGCCCATGTTTGGGGCTAGATCCGAAATCAATCGGTGTGAGAAATTGGACAATTCAAGTTCAACGGCAGTTCGTTCCTAATTGGAGTGGTTGGTGTATTCCATAATTGTAGCGATTGGATTTCACTCAAAACTCACCAAAGGACTCCTCCCACCATATTATGATGTTGCCCAAGTTTTGGGCTCGATCCGAAATCAATAGGTGTGAGAAATAGGACAATTCAAGTTCAATGGCAGTTCGTTCCTAATTGGTGTGGTTGGTGTATTCCATACTTCTAGCGATTGGATTTCACTCAAAACTCACCAAATGACTCCTCCCACCATATTATGATGTTGCCCAAGTTTTGGGCTCGGTCCGAAATCAATTGGTGTGAGAAATTGGACAATTCAAGTTCAACGGCAGTTCGTTCCTAATTCGAGTGGTTGGTGTATTCCATACTTCTAGCGATTGGATTTCACTCAAAACTCACCAAATGACTCCTCCCACCATATTATGATGTTGCCCAACTTTTGGGCTCGATCCGAAATCAATAGGTGTTCGAAATTGGACAATTCAACTTCAACGGTGGTTCGTTCCTAATTGGAGTGGTTGGTGTATTTCATACTTCTAGCGATTGGATTTCGCTGAAAACTCACCAAATGAATCCTCCCACCATATTATGTTGTTGCACAAGTTTGGGGTTCGATCCGAAATCAATAGTTGTGAGAAATTGGACAATTCAAGTTCAACGGCAGTTCGTTCCTAATGGGAGTGGTTGGTGTATTCCGTACTTCTAGCGATTTGATTTCACTCAAACCTCACCAAATGACTCCTCCCACCATATTATGATGTTGCCCAAGTTTGGGGCTCGGTCCGAAATCAATAGTTGTGAGAAATTGGACAATTCAAGTTCAACGGCAGTTCGTTCCTAATTGGAGTGGTTGGTGTATTCCATACTTCTAGCGATTGGATTTCACTCAAAACTCACCAAATGACTCCTCCCACCATATTATGATGTTGCCCAAGTTTTGGGCTCGATCCGAAATCAATAGGTGTGAGAAATTGGACAATTCAAGTTCAACGGCGGTTCGTTCCTAATTGGAGTGGTTGGTGTATTCCATACTTCTAGCGATTGGGTTTCACTCAAAACTCACCAAAGGACGCCTCGCACCATATTATGATGTTGCCCAAGTTTTGGGCTCGATCCGAAAGCAATAGGTGTTCGAAATTGGACAATTCAAGTTCAACGGCAGTTCGTTCCTAATTGCAGTGGTTGGTGTATTCCATACTTCTAGCGATTGGATTTCACTCAAAACTCACCAAATGAATCCTCCCACCATATTATGATGTTGCACAAGTTTGGGGTTCGATCCGAAATCAATTGGTGTGAGAAATTGGACAATTCATGTTCAACAACAGTTCATTCCTAATGGGAGTGGTTGGTGTATTCCATACTTCTAGCGATTGGATTTCACTCAAAACTCACCAAATGACTCCTCCCACCATATTATGAGGTTGCCCAAGTTTGGGGCTCGATACGAAATCAATAGGTGTTCCAAATTGGTCAATTCAAGTTGAACGGCAGTTCGTTCCTAATTGGAGTGGTTGGTGTATTCCATACTTCTAGCGATTGGATTTCACTCAAAACTCACCAAATGACTCCTCCCACCATATTATGAGGTTGCCCAAGTTTGGGGCTCGATCCGAAATCACTAGGTGTGAGAAATTGGACAATTCAAGTTCAACTGCAGCTCGTTCCTAATTGGAGTGGTTGGGGTATTCCACACGTCGAGCGATTGGATTTCACTCAAAACTCACCAAATGACCCTCCCACCATATTATGATGTTGCCCAAGTTTTGGGCTCGATCCGAAATCAATAGGTGTGAGAAATTGGACAATTCAAGTTCAACGGCAGTTCGTTCCTAATTGGAGTGGTCGTCGTGTTCCATACTTCTAGCGATTGGATTTCACTCAAAACTCTCCAAATGACTCCTCCCACCATATTATGATGTTGCCCAAGTTTTGGGCTCGATCCGAAATCAATAGGTGTTCCAAATTGGACAATTCAAGTTCAACGGCAGTTCGTTCCTAATTGGAGTGGTTGGTGTATTCCATACTTCTAGCGATTGGATTTCACTCAAAACTCACCAAATGACTCCTCCCACCATATTATGATGTTGCCCAAGTTTTGGGCTCGATCCGAAATCAATACGTGTTCCAAATTGGACAATTCAAGTTCAACGGCAGTTCGTTCCTAATTGGATTGGTTGGTGTATTCCATACTTCTCGCGATTGGATTTCACTTAAAACTCACCAAATGACTCCTCCCACCACATTATGATGTTGCCCAAGTTTTGGGCTTGATCCGAAATCAATAGGTGTTCCAAATTGGACAATTCAAGTTCAACGGCAGTTCATTCCTAATTGGAGTGGTTGGTGTATTCCATACTTCTAATGATTGGATTTCACTCAAAACTGACCAAATGACTCCTCCCACCATATTATGATGTTGGCCAAGTTTTGGGCTCGATCCGAAATCAATAGGTGTGAGAAATTGGACAATTCAAGTTCAATGGCAGTTTGTTCCTAATTGGAGTGGTTGGTGTATACCATACTTCTAGCGATTGGATTTCACTCAAAACTCACCAAATGACTCCTCCCACCATATTATGATGTTGCCCAAGTTTTGGGCGCTCGATCCGAAATTAATAGGTGTTCCAAATTGGACAATTCAGGTTCAACGGCAGTTCGTTCCTAATTGGAGTGGTTGTTGTATTCCATACTTCTAGCGATTGGATTTCACTCAAAACTCACTAAATGACTCCTCCCACCATATTATGATGTTGCCCAAGTATGGGGCTTGATCCGAAATCAAAAGGTGTGAAAAATTAGACAATTCAAGTTCAACGGCAGTTCGTTCCTAATTTGAGTGGTTGGTGTATTCCATACTTCTAGCGATTGGATTTCACTCAAAACCCACTAAATGACTCCTCCCACCATATTATGATGTTGCATAAGTTTTGGGGTCGATTCGAAATCAATACGTGTCAGAAATTGGACAATTTAAGTTCAACGGCAGTTCGTTCCTAATTGGAGTGGTTGGTGTATTCCATACTTCTAGCGATTGGATTTCACTCAAAACTCACCAAATGACTCCTCCCACCATATTATGATGTTGCCCAAGTTTTGGGCTCGATCCGAAATGAATAGGTGTTCGAAATTGGAGAATTCAAGTTCAACGGCAGTTCGTTCCTAATTGGAGTGGTTGGTGTATTCCATACTTCTAGCGATTGGATTTCACTCAAAACTCACTAAATGACTCCTCCCACCATACTATGATGTTGCCCAAGTTTTGGTCTCGATCCGAAATCAATAGGTGTTCCAAATTGGACAATTCAAGTTCAACGGCAGTTCGTTCCTCATTGGAGTGGTTTGTGTATTCCACACTTCTAGCGATTGGATTTCACTCAAAACTCACCAAATAACTCCTCTCACATTATTATGATGTTGCCCCAGTTTTGGGCTCGATCCGAAATCAATAGGTGTGAGAAATTGGACAATTCAAGTTCAACGGCAGTTCGTTCCTAATTTGAGTGGTTGGTGTATTCCATACTTCTAGCGATTGGATTTCACTCAAAACTCACCAAATGACTCCTCCCACCATATTTTGATGTTGCCCAAGTTTTGCGCTCGATCCGAAATCAATAGGTGTGAGAAATTGGACAATTCAAGTTCAACGGCAGTTCGTTCCTAATTGGGGTGGTTGGTGTATTCCATACTTCTAGCGATTGGATTTCACTCAAAACTCACCAAATGACTCCTCCCAGCATATTATGACGTTGCCCATGTTTTGGGCACGATCGGAAATCAATAGGTGTTCCAAATTGGACAATTCAAGTTCAGCGGCAGTTCGTTCCAAATTGGAGTGGTTGGTGTATTCCATACTTCTAGTGATTGGATTTCACTCCAAACTCACAAATGACTACTCCCACCATATTATGATGTTGCCCAAGTTTTGGGCTCGATCCGAAATCAATAGGTGTGAGAAATTGGACAATTCAAGTTCAACGGGAGTTCGTTCCTAATTGGAGTGGTTGGTGTATTCCATACTTCTAGCGATTGGATTTCACTCAAAACTCACCAAATGACTCCTCCCACCATATTATGATGTTGCCCAAGTTTGGGGCTCGATCCGAAATCATTAAGTGTGAGAAATTGGACAATTCAAGTTCAACGGCAGTTCGTTCCTAATTGGAGTGGTTGGTGTATTCCATACTTCTATCGATTGGATTTCACTCCAAACTCACCAAATGACTCCTCCCACCATATTATGACGTTGCCCAAGTTTTGGGCTCGATACGAAATCAATAGGTGTTCCAAATTGGTCAATTCAAGTTGAACGGCAGTTCG
Source organism: Prunus avium (assembly GCF_965620075.1). Taxonomy (NCBI): domain Eukaryota; kingdom Viridiplantae; phylum Streptophyta; class Magnoliopsida; order Rosales; family Rosaceae; genus Prunus; species Prunus avium. The sequence continues at coordinate 17,061,148 of NC_142291.1, read as the reverse complement.
TTCCTAATTGGAGTGGTTGGTGTATTCCATACTTCTAGCGATTGGATTTCACTCAAAACTCACCAAATGACTCCTCCCACCATATTATGATGTTGCCCAAGTTTTGGGCTCGATCCGAAATCAATAGGTGTGAGAAGTTGGACAATTCAAGTTCAACGGCAGTTCGTTCCTAATTGGAGTGGTTGGTGTATTCCATACTTCTAGCGATTGGATTTCACTCAAAACTCACCAAATGACTCCTCCCACCATATTATGAGGTTGCCCAAGTTTGGGGCTCGATCCGAAATCACTAGGTGTGAGAAATTGGACAATTCAAGTTCAACTGCAGCTCGTTCCTAATTGGAGTGGTTGGGGTATTCCACACTTCGAGCGATTGGATTTCACTCAAAACTCACCAAATGACCCTCCCACCATATTATGATGTTGCCCAAGTTTTGGGCTCGATCCGAAATCAATAGGTGTGAGAAATTGGACAATTCAAGTTCAATGGCAGTTTGTTCCTAATTGGAGTGGTTGGTGTATACCATACTTCTAGCGATTGGATTTCACTCAAAACTCACCAAATGACTCCTCCCACCATATTATGATGTTGCCCAAGTTTTGGGCGCTCGATCCGAAATTAATAGGTGTTCCAAATTGGACAATTCAGGTTCAACGGCAGTTCGTTCCTAATTGGAGTGGTTGTTGTATTCCATACTTCTAGCGATTGGATTTCACTCAAAACTCACTAAATGACTCCTCCCACCATATTATGATGTTGCCCAAGTATGGGGCTTGATCCGAAATCAAAAGGTGTGAAAAATTAGACAATTCAAGTTCAACGGCAGTTCGTTCCTAATTTGAGTGGTTGGTGTATTCCATACTTCTAGCGATTGGATTTCACTCAAAACCCACTAAATGACTCCTCCCACCATATTATGATGTTGCATAAGTTTTGGGGTCGATTCGAAATCAATACGTGTCAGAAATTGGACAATTTAAGTTCAACGGCAGTTCGTTCCTAATTGGAGTGGTTGGTGTATTCCATACTTCTAGCGATTGGATTTCACTCAAAACTCACCAAATGACTCCTCCCACCATATTATGATGTTGCCCAAGTTTTGGGCTCGATCCGAAATGAATAGGTGTTCGAAATTGGAGAATTCAAGTTCAACGGCAGTTCGTTCCTAATTGGAGTGGTTGGTGTATTCCATACTTCTAGCGATTGGATTTCACTCAAAACTCACTAAATGACTCCTCCCACCATACTATGATGTTGCCCAAGTTTTGGTCTCGATCCGAAATCAATAGGTGTTCCAAATTGGACAATTCAAGTTCAACGGCAGTTCGTTCCTCATTGGAGTGGTTTGTGTATTCCACACTTCTAGCGATTGGATTTCACTCAAAACTCACCAAATAACTCCTCTCACATTATTATGATGTTGCCCCAGTTTTGGGCTCGATCCGAAATCAATAGGTGTGAGAAATTGGACAATTCAAGTTCAACGGCAGTTCGTTCCTAATTTGAGTGGTTGGTGTATTCCATACTTCTAGCGATTGGATTTCACTCAAAACTCACCAAATGACTCCTCCCACCATATTTTGATGTTGCCCAAGTTTTGCGCTCGATCCGAAATCAATAGGTGTGAGAAATTGGACAATTCAAGTTCAACGGCAGTTCGTTCCTAATTGGGGTGGTTGGTGTATTCCATACTTCTAGCGATTGGATTTCACTCAAAACTCACCAAATGACTCCTCCCAGCATATTATGACGTTGCCCATGTTTTGGGCACGATCGGAAATCAATAGGTGTTCCAAATTGGACAATTCAAGTTCAGCGGCAGTTCGTTCCAAATTGGAGTGGTTGGTGTATTCCATACTTCTAGTGATTGGATTTCACTCCAAACTCACAAATGACTACTCCCACCATATTATGATGTTGCCCAAGTTTTGGGCTCGATCCGAAATCAATAGGTGTGAGAAATTGGACAATTCAAGTTCAACGGGAGTTCGTTCCTAATTGGAGTGGTTGGTGTATTCCATACTTCTAGCGATTGGATTTCACTCAAAACTCACCAAATGACTCCTCCCACCATATTATGATGTTGCCCAAGTTTGGGGCTCGATCCGAAATCATTAAGTGTGAGAAATTGGACAATTCAAGTTCAACGGCAGTTCGTTCCTAATTGGAGTGGTTGGTGTATTCCATACTTCTATCGATTGGATTTCACTCCAAACTCACCAAATGACTCCTCCCACCATATTATGACGTTGCCCAAGTTTTGGGCTCGATACGAAATCAATAGGTGTTCCAAATTGGTCAATTCAAGTTGAACGGCAGTTCGTTCCTAATTGGAGTGGTTGGTGTATTCCATACTTCTAGCGATTGGATTTCACTCAAAACTCACCAAATGACTCCTCCCACCATATTATGATGTTGCCCAAGTTTTGGGCTCGATCCGAAATCAATAGGTGTGAGAAATTGGACAATTCAAGTTCAACGGCAGTTCGTTCCTAATTGGAGTGGTTGGTGTATTCCATACTTCTAGCGATTGGATTTCACTCAAAACTCACCAAATGACTCCTCCCACCATATTATGATGTTGCCCAAGTTCTGGTCTCGATACGAACTCAATAGGTGTGATAAATTGGACAATTCAAGTTCAACGGCAGTTCGTTCCTAATTGGAGTGGTTGGTGTATTCCATACTTCTAGCGATTGGATTTCACTCAAAACTCACTAAATGACTCCTCCCACCATATTATGATGTTACCCAAGTTCTGGTCTCGATCCGAAATCAATAGGTGTTTCAAATTGGACAATTCAAGTCCAACGGCAGTTCGTTCCTAATTGGAGTGGTTGGTGTATTCCATACTTCTAGCGATTGGATTTCACTCAAAACTCACCAAATAACTCCTCCCACCATATTATGATGTTGCCCAAGTTTTGGGCTCGATCCGAAATCAATAGGTATTCCAAATTGGACAATTCAAGTTCAACGGCAGTTCGTTCCTAATTGGAGTGGTTGGTGTATTCCATACTTCTAGCGATTGGATTTCACTCAAAACTCACCAAATGACTCCTCCCACCATATTATGATGTTGCCCAAGTTTGGGGCTCGATCCGAAATCAATAGGTTTGAGAAATTGGACAATTCAAGTTCAACGGCAGTTCGTTCCTAATTGGAGTGGTTGGTGTATTCCATACTTCTAGCGATTGGATTTCACTCAAAACTCACCAAATGACTCCTCCCACCATATTATGATGTTGCCCAAGTTTTGGGCTCGATCCGAAATCAATAGGTGTTCCAAATTGGACAATTCAAGTTCAACGGCAATTTGTTCCTAATTGGAGTGGTTGGTGTATTCCATACTTCTAGCGATTGGATTTCACACAAAACTCACCAAATGACTCCTCCCACCATATTATGATGTTGCTCAAGTTTTGGGCTCAATCCGAAATCAATAGGTGTTCCAAATTGGACAATTCAAGTTCAACGGCAGTTCGTTCCTAATTGGAGTGGTTGGTGTATTCCATACTTCTAGCAATTGGATTTCACTCAAAACTCACCAAATGACTCCTCCCAACAGATTATGAAGTTGCCCAGGTTTTGGGCTCGATCCGAAATCAATAGGTATGAGACATTGGACAATTCAAGTTCAGGGGCAGTTCATTCGTAATTGGAGTGGTTGGTGTATTCCATACTTCACGCGATTGGATTTCACTCAAAACCCACCAAATGTCTCCTCCCACCATATTATGATGTTGCCCAAGTTTGGGGCTCAATCCGAAATCAATAGGTGTGAGAAATTGGACAATTCAAGTTCAAAGGCAGTTCGTTCCTAATTTGAGTGGTTGGTGTATTCCATACTTCTAGCGATTGGATTTCACTCAAAACTCACTAAATGACTCCTCCCACCATATTATGATTTTACCCAAGTTTTGGTCTCGATCCGAAATCAATAGGTGTTTCAAATTGGACAATTCAAGTTCAACGGCATTTCGTTCCTAATTGGAGTGGTTGGTGTATTCCATACTTCTAGCGATTGGATTTCACTCAAAACTCACCAAATGACTCCTCCCACCACATTATGATGTTGCCCATGTTTGGGGCTCGATCCGAAATCAATAAGTGTGAGAAATTGGACAATTCAAGTTCAACGGCAGTTCGTTCCTAATTGGAGTGGTTCGTGAATTCCATACTTCTAGCTATTGGATTTCACTCAAAACTCTCCAAATGACTCCTCCCACCATATTATGATGTTGCCCAAGTTTTGGCTTCGATTCGAACTCAATAGGTGTGAGAAATTGGACAATTCAATTTCAACGGCAGTTCGTTCCTAATTGGAGTGGTTGGTGTATTCCATACTTCTAGCGATTGGATTTCACTCAAAACTCACCAAATGACTCCTCCCACCATATTATGATGTTGCCCAAGTTTTGGGCTCGATCTGAAATGAATAGGTGTTCCAAATTGGACAATTCAATTTCAACGGCAGGTCTTTCCCAATTGGAGTGGTTGGTGTATTCCATACTTCTAGCGATTGGATTTCACTCAAAACTCACCAAATGACTTCTCCCACCATATTATGATGTTACCCAAGTTTGGGGCTCGATCCGAAATCAATAGGTGTGAGAAATTGGACAATTCAAGTTCAACGGCAGTTCGTTCCTAATTGGAGTGGTTTGTGTATTCTATACTTCTGGCGATTGGATTTCACTCAAAACCCACCAAATGACTCCTCCCACCATATTATGATGTTTCCCAAGTTTTGGGCTCGATCCGAAGTCAATAGGTGTGAGAAATGGGACAATTCAAGTTCAACGGCAGTTCGTTCCTAATTGGAGTGGTTGGTGTATTCCACACTTCTAGGGATTGGATTTCACTCAAAACTCACCAAATGACTCCTCCCACCATATTATGATGTTGCCCAAGTTTTGGGCTCGATCCGAACTCAATAGGTGTGAGAAATTGGACAATTTAATTTCAATGGCAGTTCGTTCCTAATTGGAGTTGTTGGTGTATTCCGTACTTCTAGCGATTGGATTTCACTCAAAACTCCCCAAATGACTCCTCCCACCATATTATGATGTTGCCCAAGTTTGGGGCTCGATCCGAAATCAATAGGTGTGAGAAATTGGACAATTCAAGTTCAACGGCAGTTCGTTCCTAATTGGAGTGGTTGGTGTATTCCATACTTCTAGCGATTGGATTTCACTCAAAACTCACCAAATGACTCCTCCCACCATATTATGATTTTGCCCAAGTTTTGGGCTCGATCCGAACCGAATACGTGTTCCAAATTGGACAATTCAAGTTCAACGGCAGTTCGTTCCTAATTGGAGTGGTTGGTGTATTCCATGCTTCTAGCTATTGGATATCACTCAAAACTCTCCAAATGACTCCTCCCACCATATTATGATGTTGCCCAAGTTTTGGGTTCGATCCGAACTCAATAGGTGTGAGAAATTGGACAATTCAAGTTCAACGGCAGTTCGTTCCTAATTGGAGTGGTTGGTGTATTCCGTACGTCTAGCGATTGGATTTCACTCAAAACTTACCAAATGACTCCTCCCACCATATTATGATGTTGCCCAAGTTTTGGGCTCGATCCGAAATCAATAGGTGTGAGAAATTGGACAATTCAAGTTCAACGGCAGTTCGTTCCTAATTGGAGTGGTTGGTGTATTCCACACTTCTAGCGATTGGATTTCACTCAAAACTCACCAAATGACTCCTCCCCCCATATTATGATGTTGCCCAAGTTTGGGGCTCGATCCAAAATCAATAGGTGTGAGAAATTGGACAATTCAAGTTCAATGGCAGTTCGTTCCTAATTGGAGTGGTTGGAGTATTCCATACTTCTAGCAATTGGATTTCACTCAAAACTCACCAAATGACTCCTCCCACCATATTATGATGTTGCACAAGTTTGGGGTTCCATCCGGAATCAATAGGTGTGAGAAATTGGACAGTTCAGGTTCAACGGCAGTTCGTTCCTAATTGGAGTGGATGGTGTATTCCACACTTCTAGCAATTGGATTTCACTCAAAACTCACCAAATGACTCCTCCCACCATATTATGATGTTGCCCAAGTTTGGGGCTCGATCCGAAATCAATAGGTGTGAGAAATTGGACAATTCATGTTCAACGGCAGTTCTTTCCTAATTGGAGTGGTTGGTGTATTCCATACTTCTAGCAATTGGATTTCACTCAAAACTCACTAAATGACTCCTCCCACCATATTATGTTGTTGCCCAAGTTTGGGGCTCGATCCGAAATCAATAGGTGTTCCAAATTAGACAATTCAAGTTCAACGGCAGTTCGTTCCTAATTGGAGTGGTTGGTGTATTCCATACTTCTAGCGATTGGATTTCACTCGAAACTCACCAAATGACTCCTCCCACCATATTACGATGTTGCCCAAGTTTTGGGCTCGATCCGAACTCAATAGGTGTTCCAAATTGGACAATTTAAGTTCTACGGCAGTTCGTACCTAATTGGAGTTGTTGGTGTATTCCATACTTCTAGCGATTGGATTTCACTCAAAACTCACCAAATGACTCCTCCCACCATATTGTGATGTTGCCCAAGTTTTGGGTTCGATCCGAAATCAATAGGTGTTCCAAATTGGACAATTCAAGTTCAACGGCAGTTCGTTCCTAATTGGAGTGGTTGGTGTTTTCCATACTTCTACCGATTGGATTTCAATCAAAACTCACCAAATGACTCCTCCCACCATATTATGATGTTGCCCAAGTTTTGGGCTCGATCCGAACTCAATAGGTGTGAGAAATTGGACAATTTAAGTTCAATGGCAGTTCGTTCCTAATTGGAGTTGTTGGTGTATTCCGTACTTCTAGCGATTGGATTTCACTCAAAACTCCCCAAATGACTCCTCCCACCATATTATGATGTTGCCCAAGTTTTGGGCTCGATCCGAAATCAATAGGTGTGAGAAATTGGACAATTCAAGTTCAACGGCAGTTCGTACCAAATTGGAGTGGTTGGTGTATTCCATACTTCTAGCGATTGGATTTCACTCAAAACTCACCAAATGACTTCTCCCACCATATTATGATGTTACCCAAGTTTGGGGCTCGATCCGAAATCAATAGGTGTGAGAAATTGGACAATTCAAGTTCAACGGCAGTTCGTTCCTAATTGGAGTGGTTTGTGTATTCTATACTTCTGGCGATTGGATTTCACTCAAAACCCACCAAATGACTCCTCCCACCATATTATGATGTTTCCCAAGTTTTGGGCTCGATCCGAAATCAATAGGTGTGAGAAATGGGACAATTCAAGTTCAACGGCAGTTCGTTCCTAATTGGAGTGGTTGGTGTATTCCACACTTCTAGCGATTGGATTTCACTCAAAACTCACCAAATGACTCCTCCCACCATATTATGATGTTGCCCAAGTTTTGGGCTCGATCCGAACTCAATAGGTGTGAGAAATTGGACAATTTAAGTTCAATGGCAGTTCGTTCCTAATTGGAGTTGTTGGTGTATTCCGTACTTCTAGCGATTGGATTTCACTCAAAACTCCCCAAATGACTCCTCCCACCATATTATGATGTTGCCCAAGTTTGGGGCTCGATCCGAAATCAATAGGTGTGAGAAATTGGACAATTCAAGTTCAACGGCAGTTCGTTTCTAATTGGAGTGGTTGGTGTATTCCATACTTCTAGCGATTGGATTTCACTCAAAACTCACCAAATGACTCCTCCCACCATATTATGATTTTGCCCAAGTTTTGGGCTCGATCCGAAACGAATACGTGTTCCAAATTGGACAATTCAAGTTCAACGGCAGTTCGTTCCTAATTGGAGTGGTTGGTGTATTCCATGCTTCTAGCTATTGGATATCACTCAAAACTCTCTAAATGACTCCTCCCACCATATTATGATGTTGCCCAAGTTTTGGGTTCGATCCGAACTCAATAGGTGTGAGAAATTGGACAATTCAAGTTCAACGGAAGTTCGTTCCTAATTGGAGTGGTTGGTGTATTCCGTACGTCTAGCGATTGGATTTCACTCAAAACTCACCAAATGACTCCTCCCACCATATTATGATGTTGCACAAGTTTTGGGCTCGATCCGAAATCAATAGGTGTGAGAAATTGGACAATTCAAGTTCAACGGCAGTTCGTTCCTAATTGGAGTGGTTGGTGTATTCCACACTTCTAGCGATTGGATTTCACTCAAAACTCACCAAATGACTCCTCCCCCCATATTATGATGTTGCCCAAGTTTGGGGCTCGATCCGAAATCAATAGGTGTGAGAAATTGGACAATTCAAGTTCAATGGCAGTTCGTTCCTAATTGGAGTGGTTGGAGTATTCCATACTTCTAGCAATTGGATTTCACTCAAAACTCACCAAATGACTCCTCCCACCATATTATGATGTTGCCCAAGTTTGGGGCTCGATCCGAAATCAATAGGTGTGAGAAATTGGACAATTCATGTTCAACGGCAGTTCTTTCCTAATTGGAGTGGTTGGTGTATTCCATACTTCTAGCAATTGGATTTCACTCAAAACTCACTAAATGACTCCTCCCACCATATTATGTTGTTGCCCAAGTTTGGGGCTCGATCCGAAATCAATAGGTGTTCCAAATTAGACAATTCAAGTTCAACGGCAGTTCGTTCCTAATTGGAGTGGTTGGTGTATTCCATACTTCTAGCGATTGGATTTCACTCAAAACTCACCAAATGACTCCTCCCACCATATTACGATGTTGCCCAAGTTTTGGGCTCGATCCGAACTCAAAATGTGTTCCAAATTGGACAATTTAAATTCTACGGCAGTTCGTACCTAATTGGAGTTGTTGGTGTATTCCATACTTCTAGCGATTGGATTTCACTCAAAACTCACCAAATGACTCCTCCCATCATATTATGATGTTGCACAAGATTGGGGTTCCATACGAAATCAATAGGTGTGAGAAATTGGACAATTCAGGTTCAACGGCAGTTCGTTCCTAATTGGAGTGGTTGGTGTATTCCATACTTCTAGCAATTGGATTTCACTCAAAACACACTAAATGACTCCTCCCACCATATTATGATGTTGCCCAAGTTTTGGTCTCGATCCGAAATCAAAAGGTGTTCCAAATTGGACAATTCAAGTTCAACGGCAGTTCGTTCCTAATTGGAGTGGTTGGTGTATTCCATACTTCTAGCGATTGGATTTCACTCAAAACTCACCAAATGACTCTTCCCACCATATTATGATGTTGCCCAAGTTTTGGGCTCGATCCGAAATCAACAGGTGTTAGAAATTGGACAATTCAAGTTCAACGGCAGTTCGTTCCTAATTGGAGTGGTGGGTCTGTTCCATACTTCTAGCGATTGGATTTCACTCAAAACTCACCAAATGACTCCTCCCAACATATTATGTTGTTGCCCAAGTTTTGGGCTCGATCCGAAATCAATAGGTGTGAGAAATTGAACAATTCAAGTTCAACGGCAGTTCGTTCCTAATTGTACTGGTTGGTGTATTCCATACTTCTAGCGATTGGATTTCACTCAAAACTCACGAAATGACTCCTCCCACCATATTACGATGTTGCCCAAGTTTTGGGCTCGATCCGAAATCAATAGGTGTGAGAAATTGAACAATTCAAGTTCAACAGCAGTTCGTTCCTAATTGTAGTGGTTGGTGTATTCCATACTTCTAGCGATTGGATTCCACTCAAAACTCCCCAAATGACTCCTCCCAACATATTACGATGTTGCCCAAGTTTTGGGCTCGATCCGAACTCAATAGGTGTGAGAAATTGAACAATTCAAGTTCAACGGCAGTTCGTTCCTAATTGTAGTGGTTGGTGTATTCCATACTTCTAGCGATTGGATTTCACTCAAAACTCACCAAGTGACTCCTCCCACCATATTACGATGTTGCCCAAGTTTTGGGCTCGATCCGAAATCAATAGGTGTTCCAAATTGGACAATTCAAGTTCAACGGCAGTTCGTTCCTAATTGGAGTGGTGGGTCTATTCCATACTTCTAGCGATTGGATTTCACTCAAAACTCACCAAATGACTCCTCCCAACATATTATGTTGTTGCCCAAGTTTTGGGCTCGATCCGAAATCAATAGGTGTGAGAAATTGAACAATTCAAGTTCAACGGCAGTTCGTTCCTAATTGTAGTGGTTGGTGTATTCCATACTTCTAGCGATTGGATTTCACTCAAAACTCACCAAATGACTCCTCCCACCATATTACGATGTTGCCCAAGTTTTGGGCTCGATCCGAAATCAATAGGTGTTCCAAATTGGACAATTCAAGTTCAACGGCAGTTCGTTCCTAATTGGAGTGGTTGGTGTATTCCATACTTCTAGCGATTGGATTTCACTCAAAACTCACCAAATGACTCCTCCCATCATATTATGATGTTGCACAAGTTTGGGGTTCCATACGAAATCAATAGGTGTGAGAAATTGGACAATTCAGGTTCAACTTTCGTTCCTAATTGGAGTGGTTGGTGTATTCCATACTTCTAGCGATTGGATTTCACTCAAAACTCACCAAATGACTCTTCCCACCATATTATGATGTTGCCCAAGTTTTGGGCTCGATTCGAAATCAACAGGTGTGAGAAATTGGACAATTCAAGTTCAACGGCAGTTCGTTCCTAATTGGGGTGGTGGGTCTATTCCATACTTCTAGCGATTGGATTTCACTCAAAACTCACCAAATGACTCCTCCCACCATATTACGATGTTGCCCAAGTTTTGGGCTCGATCCGAAATCAATAGGTGTGAGAAATTGAACAATTCAAGTTCAACGGCAGTTCGTTCCTAATTGGAGTGGTTGGTGTATTCCATACTTCAAGCGATTGGATTTCACTCAAAACTCACCAAATGACTCCTCCCACCATATTATGATGTTGCCCAAGTTTTGTGCTCGATCCGAAATCAATAGGTGTTCCAAATTGGACAATTCAAGTTTAACGGCAGTTCGTTCCTAATTGGAGTGGTTGGTGTATTCCATATTTCTAGCGATTGGATTTCACTCAAAACTCACTAAATGACTCCTCCCACCATATTATGATGTTGCCCAAGTTTTGGGCTTGATCCGAAATCAATATGTGTTCCAAATTGGACAATTCAAGTTCAACGGCAGTTCGTTCCTAATTGGAGTGGTTGGTGTATTCCATACTTCTAGCTATTGGATTTCACTCAAATCTCACCAAATGACTCTTCCCACCATATTATGATGTTGCCCAAGTTTTGGGCTCGATCCGAAATCAATAGGTGTGAGAAATTGGACAATTCAAGTTCAACGGCAGTTCGTTCCTAATTTGAGTGGTTGGTCGATTCCATACTTCTAGCGATTGGATTTCACTCAAAACTCACCAAATGACTCCTCCCAACATATTATGTTGTTGCCCAAGTTTTGGGCTCGATCCGAAATCAATAGGTGTGAGAAAATGAACAATTCAAGTTCAACGGCAGTTCGTTCCTAATGGTAGTGGTTGGTGTATTCCATACTTCTAGCGATTGGATTTCACTCAAAACTCACCAAATGAATCCTCCCACCATATTACGATGTTGCCCAAGTTTTGGGCTCGATCCGAAATCAATAGGTGTTCCAAATTGGACAATTCAAGTTCAACGGCAGCTCGTTCCTAATTGGAGTGGTTGGTGTATTCCATACTTCTAGCGATTGGATTTCACTCAAAACTCACCAAATGACTCCTCCCACCATATTACGATGTTGCCCAAGTTTTGGGCTCGATCCGAAATCAATAGGTGTTCCAAATTGGACAATTCAAGTTCAACGGCAGTTCGTTCCTAATTGGAGTGGTTGGTGTATTCCATACTTCTAGCGATTGGATTTCACTCAAAACTCACCAAATGACTCCTCCCACCATATTATGATGTTGCCCAAGTTGTGGTCTCGATCCGAAATCAATAGGTGTGAGAAATTGCATAATTCAAGTTCAACGGCAGTTCGTTCCTAATGTGAGTGGTTAGTGTATTCCATACTTCTAGGGATTGGATTTCACTCAAAACTCACCAAATGACTCGTCCCACCATATTATGATGTTGCCCAAGTTTTGGGCGCGATCCGAAATCAATAGGTGTTCCAAATTGGACAATTAAAGTTCAACGGCAGTTCGTTCCTAATTGGAGTGGTTGGTGTATTCCATACTTCTAGCGATTGGATTTCACACAAAACTCACCAAATGACTCCTCCCACCATATTATCATGTTGCCCAAGTTTTGGGCTCGATCCGAAATCAATAGGTCTTCCAAATTGGACAATTCAAGTTCAACGGCAGCTCGTTCCTAATTGGAGTGGTTGGTGTATTCCATACTTCTAGCGATTGGATTTCACTCAAAACTCACCAAATGACTCTTCCCATCATATTATGATGTTGCACAAGTTTGGGGTTCGATCCGAAATCAACAGGTGTGAGAAATTGGACAATTCAAGTTCAACGGCAGTTCGTTCCTAATGGGAGTGGTTGGTGTATTCCATACCTCTAGCGATTGGATTTCCCTCAAAACTCACCAAATGAGTCCTCCCACCATATTTTGATGTTGCCTATGTTTTGGGCTCGATCCGAAATCAATAGGTGTGAGAAATTGGACAATTCAAGTTCAACGGCAGTTCGTTCCTAATTGGAGTGGTTGGTGTATTCCATACTTCTAGCGATTGGATTTCACTCAAAACTCACCAAATGACTCCTCCCACCATATTATGATGTTGCCCAAGTTTGGGGCCCGATCCGAAATCAATAGGTGTGAGAAATTGGACAATTCAATTTCAACGGCAGTTCGTTCCTAATTGGAGTGGTTGGTGTATTCCATACTTCTAGCGATTGGATTTCACTCAAACCTCACCCAATGACTCCTCCCACCATATTATGATGTTACCCAAGTTTTGGGCTCGATCCGAAATCCATAGGTGTTCCAAATTGGACAATTCAAGTTCAACGGCAGTTCGTTCCTAATTGGAGTGGTTGGTGTATTCCATACTTCTAGCGTTTGGATTTCACTCAAAACTCACCAAATGCCTCCTCCCATCATATTATGATGTTGCACAAGTTTGGGGTTCGATCCGAAATCAATAGGTGTGAGAAATTGCACAATTCAAGTTCAACGGCAGTTCGTTCCTAATGGGAGTGGTTAGTGTATTCCATACTTCTAGCGATTGGATTTCACTCAAAACTCACCAAATGACTCCTCCCACCATATTATGATGTTGCCCAAGTTTGGGGCCCGATCCGAAATCAATAGGTGTGAGAAAATGGACAATTCAAGTTCAACGGCAGTTCGTTCCTAATGGGAGTGGTTGGTGTATTCCATACCTCTAGCGATTGGATTTCCCTCAAAACTCACCAAATGAGTCCTCCCACCATATTTTGATGTTGCCTATGTTTTGGGCTCGATCCGAAATCAATAGGTGTGAGAAATTGGACAATTCAAGTTCAACGGCAGTTCGTTCCTAATTGGAGTGGTTGGTGTATTCCATACTTCTAGCGATTGGATTTCACTCAAAACTCACCAAATGACTCCTCCCACCATATTATGATGTTGCCAAGGTTTTGGGCGCGATCCGAAATCAATAGGTGTGAGAAATTGGACAATTCAAGTTCAACGGCAGTTCGTTCCTAATTGGAGTGGTTGGTGTATTCCATACTTCTAGCGATTGGATTTCACACAAAACTCACCAAATGACTCCTCCCACCATATTATCATGTTGCCCAAGTTTTGGGCTCGATCCGAAATCAATTGGTGTTCCAAATTGGACAATTCAAGTTCAACGGTAGTTCGTCCCTAATTGGAGTGGTTGGTGTATTCCATACTTCTAGCGATTGGATTTCACTCAAAACTCACCAAATGACTCCTCCCACCATATTATGATGTTGCCCAAGTTTTGGGCTCGATCCGAAATCAATAGGTGTGAGAAATTGGACAATTCAAGTTCAACGGCAGTTCGTTCCTAATGGGAGTGGTTGGTGTATTCCATACTTTTAGCGATTGGATTTCACTCAAAACTCACCAAATGACGCCTTCCACCATATTATGTTGTTGCCCAAGTTTTTGGCTCGATCCGAAATCAATAGGTGTAATTGGAGAATTCAAGTTCAACGGCAGTTCGTTCCTAATGGGAGTGGTTGGTGTATTCCATACTTCTAGCGATTGGATTTCACTCAAAACTCACCAAATGACTCCTCCCACCATATTATGATGTTGCCCAAGTTTTGGGCTCGATCCGAAATCAATAGGTGCGAGAAATTGGGCAATTCAATTTCAACGACAGTTCGTTCCAAAATGGAGTGGTTGGTGTATTCCATACTTCTAGCGATTGGATTTCACTCAAAACTCACCAAATGACTCCTCCCACCATATTATGATGTTGCCCAAGTTTTCGCTCGATCCGAAATCAATAGGTGTGAGAAATTGGTCAATTCAATTTCAACGGCAGTTCGTTCCTAATTGAAGTGGTTGGTGTATTCCATACTTCTAGCAATTGGATTTCACTCAAAACTCACCAAATGACTCCTCCCACCATATTATGATGTTGCCCAAGTTTTGGGTTCGATCCGAAATGAATATGTGTGAGAAATTGGACAATTCAATTTCAACGGCAGTTCGTTCCTAATTGAAGTGGTTGGTGTATTCCATACTTCTAGCGATTGGATTTCACTCAAAACTCACCAAATGACTCCTCCCACCATATTATGATGTTGCCCAAGTTTTGGGCTCCATCCGAAATCAATAAGTGTTCCAAATTGGAAAATTCAAGTTCAACGGCTGTTCGTTCCTAATTGGAGTGGTTGATGTATTCCATACTTCTAGCGATTGGATTTCACTCAAAACCCACCAAATGACTCCTCCCACCATATTATGATGTTGCCCATGTTTTGGGCTCGATCCGAAATCAATAGGTGAGAGAAATTGGACAATTCAAGTTCAACGGCAGTTCGTTCCTAATGGGAGTGGTTGGTGTATTCCATACTTCTAGCGATTGGATTTCACTCAAAACTCACCGAATGACTCCTCCCACCATATTATGATGTTGCCCAAGTTTGGGGCTCGATCCGAAATCAATAGGTGTGAGAAATTGGACAATTCAAGTTCAACGGCAGTTCGTTCCTAATGGGAGTGGTTGGTGTATTCCATACTTCTAGCGATTGGATTTCACTCAAAACTCACCAAATGACGCCTTCCACCATATTATGTTGTTGCCCAAGTTTTTGGCTCGATCCGAAATCAATAGGTGTAATTGGAGAATTCAAGTTCAACGGCAGTTCGTTCCTAATGGGAGTGGTTGGTGTATTCCATACTTCTAGCGATTGGATTTCACTCAAAACTCACCAAATGACTCCTCCCACCATATTATGATGTTGCCCAAGTTTTGGGCTCGATCCGAAATCAATAGGTGCGAGAAATTGGGCAATTCAATTTCAACGACAGTTCGTTCCAAAATGGAGTGGTTGGTGTATTCCATACTTCTAGCGATTGGATTTCACTCAAAACTCACCAAATGACTCCTCCCACCATATTATGATGTTGCCCAAGTTTTGGGCTCGATCCGTTATCAATAGGTGTTCCAAATTGCACAATTCAAGTTCAACGGCAGTTCGTTCCTAATTGGAGTGGTTGGTGTATTCCATACTTCTAGCGATTGGATTTCACTGAAAACTTGCCAAATGACTCCTCCCAACATATTATGATGTTGCCCAAGTTTTGGGCTCGATCTGAAATCAATAGGTGCTAGAAATTGGACAATTCAAGTTCAACGGCAGTTCGTTCCTAATTGGAGTGGTTGGTGTATTCCATACTTCTAGCAATTGGATTTCACTCAAAACTAACCAAATGACTCCTCCCACCATATTATGATGTTGCCCAAGTTTTGGGCTCGATCCGAAATCAATAGGTGTTCCAAATTGGACAATTCAAGTTCAACGGCAGTTCGTTCCTAATTGGAGTGGTTGGTGTATTCCATACTTCTAGCTATTGGATTTCACTCAAAACTCACCAAATGACTCCTCCCACCATATTATGATGTTGCCCAAGTTTTGGGCCCGATCCGAAATCAATAGGTGTGAGAAATTGGACAATTCAAGTTCAACGGCAGTTCGTTCCTAACTGGAGTGGTTGGTGTATTCCATACTTCTAGCGATTGGATTTCACTCAAAACTCACTGCATGACCCCTCCCACCATATTATGATGTTTCCCAAGTTTTGGGCTCGATCATAACTCAATAGGTGTGAGAAATTGGACAATTTAAGTTCAACGGCAGTTCGTTCCTAATTGGAGTGGTTGGTGTATAACATACTTCTAGCGATTGGATTTCACTCAAAACTCACTATATGACTCCTCCCACCATGTTATGATGTTGCCCAAGTTTTGGTCTCGATCCGAAATCAATTGGTGTTTCGAATTGGACAATTCAAGTTCAACGGCAGTTCGTTCCTAATTGGAGTGGTTGGTGTATTCCATACTTCTAGCGATTGGATTTCACTCAAAATCACCAAATGACTCCTCCCACCATATTATGATGTTGCCCAAGTTTTGGGCTCGATCAGAAAATCAATAGGTGTGAGAAATTGGACAATTCCAGTTCAACGGCAGTTCGTTCCTAATTGGTGTGGTTGGTGTATTCCATACTTCTAGCGATTGGATTTCACTCAAAACTCACCAAATGACTCCTCCCAACATATTATGATGTTGCCCAAGTTTTGGGCTCGATCTGAAATCAATAGGTGCGAGAAATTGGACAATTCAAGTTCAACGGCAGTTCGTTCCTAATTGGAGTGGTTGGTGTATTCCATACTTCTAGCAATTGGATTTCACTCAAAACTCACCAAATGACTCCTCCCACCATATTATGATGTTGCCCAAGTTTTGGTCTCGATCCGAAATCAATAGGTGTTCCAAATTAGACAATTCAAGTTCAACGGCAGTTCGTTCCTAATTGGTGTGGTTGGTGTATTCCATACTTCACGCGATTAGATTTCAATCAAAACTCACCAAATGACTCCTCCCACCATATTATGATGTTGCCCAAGTTTTGGGCTCGATCCGAAATCAATAGGTGTTCCAAATTGGACAATTCAAGTTCAACGGCAGTTCGTTCCTAGTTGGAGTGGTTGGTGTATTCCATACTTCTAGCGTTTGGATTTCACTCAAAACTCACCAAATGACTCCTCCCACCATATTATGATGTTGCCCAAGTTTTGGGCTCGATCCGAAATCTATAGGTGTGAGAAATTGGACAATTCAAGTTCAACGGCAGTTCGTTCCTAATTGGAGGGGTTGGTGTATTCCGTACTTCTAGCGATTGGATTTCACTCAAAACTCACTGCATGACTCCTCCCACCATATTATGATGTTGCCCAAGTTTTGGTCTCGATCCGAAATCGATAGGTGTTCCAAATTAGACAATTCAAGTTCAACGGCAGTTCGTTCCTAATTGGAGTGGTTGGTGTATTCCATACTTCTCGCGATTGGATTTCACTTAAAACTCGCCAAATGACTCATACCACCATATTATGGTGTTGCCCAAGTTTTGGGGTTGATCCTAAATGAATAGGTGTTCCAAATTGGACAATTCAAGTTCAACGGCAGTTCGTTCCTAATTGGAGTGGTTTGTGTATTCCATACTTCTAGCGATTTGATTCCACTCAAAACTCACGAAATGACTCCTCCCACCATATTATGATGTTGCCCAAGTTTTGGTCTCGATCCGAAATCAATAGGTGTTCCAAATTAGACAATTCAAGTTCAACGGCAGTTCGTTCCTAATTGGTGTGGTTGGTGTATTCCATACTTCACGCGATTAGATTTCAATCAAAACTCACCAAATGACTCCTCCCACCATATTATGATGTTGCCCAAGTTTTTGGCTCGATCCGAAATCAATAGGTGTTCCAAATTGGACAATTCAAGTTCAACGGCAGTTCGTTCCTAATTGGAGTGGTTGGTGTATTCCATACTTCTAGCGATTGGATTTCACTCAAAACTCACCAAATGACTCCTCCCATCATATTATGATGTTGCCCAAGTTTTGGGCTCGATCCGAAATCAATAGGTGTGAGAAATTGGACAATTCAAGTTCAACGGCAGTTCGTTCCTAATTGGAGTGGTTGGTGTATTCCATACTTCTAGCGATTGGATTTCACTCAAAACTCACCAAATGACTCCTCCCACCATATTATGATATTGCCCAAGTTTTGGGCTCGATCTGAAATCAATAGGTTTGGGAAATTGGACAATTCAAGTTCAACGGCAGTTCGTTCCTAATTGAAATGGTTGGTGTATTCCACACTTCTAGCGATTGGGTTTCACTCAAAACTCACCAAATGACTCCTCCCAAAATATTATGATGTTGCCCAAGTTTTGGGCTCGATCCGAAATCAATAGGTGTGAGAAATTGAACAATTCAAGTTCAACGGCAGTTCGTTCCAAATTGGAGTGGTTGGTGTATTCCATACTTCTAGCGATTGGATTTCACTCAAAACTCACCAAATGACTCCTCCCACCATATTATGATGTTGCCCAAGTTAGGGGCTCGATCCGAAATCAATAGGTGTTCCAAATTGGACAATTCAAGTTCAACGGCAGTTCGTTCCTAATTGGAGTGTTTGGTGTATTACATACTTCTAGCGTTTGGATTTCACTCAAAACTCACCAAATGACTCCTCCCACCATATTATGATGTTGCCCATGTTTTTTGTTCGATCCGAAATCAATAGGTGTGAGAAATTGGACAATTCAAGTTCAACGGCAGTTCGCTCCTAATTGGAGTGGTTGGTGTATTCCATACTTCTAACGATTGGATTTCACTCAAAACTCACCAAATGACTCCTCCCACCATATTATGATGTTGCCCAAGTTTTGGGCTCGATCCGAAATCAATAGGTGTTCCAAATTGGACAATTCAATTTCAACGGCAGTTAGTTCCTAATTGGAGTGGTTGGTGTATTACATACTTCTAGCGATTGGATTTCACTCAAAACTCACCAAATGACTCCTCCCCACCATATTATGATGTTGCCCAAGTTTTTTGTTCGATCCGAAATCAATAGGTGTGAGAAATTGGACAATTCAAGTTCAACGGCAGTTCGCTCCTAATTGGAGTGGTTGGTGTATTCCATACTTCAAGCGATTGGATTTCACTCAAAACTCACCAAATGACTCCTCCCACCATATTATGATGTTGCCCAAGTTTTGGGCTCGATCCGAAATCAATAGGTGTGAGAAATTGAACAATTCAAGTTCAACGGCAGTTCGTTCCTAATTGGAGTGGTTGGTGTATTCCATACTTCTAACGATTGGATTTCACTCAAAACTCACCAAATGACTCCTCCCACCATATTATGATGTTGCCCAAGTTTTTTGTTCGATCCGAAATCAATAGGTGTGAGAAATTGGACAATTCAAGTTCAACGGCAGTTCGCTCCTAATTGGAGTGGTTGGTGTATTCCATACTTCTAGCGATTGGATTTCACTCAAAACTCACCAAATGACTCCTCCCACCATATTATGATGTTGCCCAAGTTTTGGGCTCGATCCGAAATCAATAGGTGTGAGAAATTGAACAATTCAAGTTCAACGGCAGTTCGTTCCTAATTGGAGTGGTTGGTGTATTCCATACTTCTAGCGATTGGATTTCACTCAAAACTCACCAAATGACTCCTCCCACCATATTACGATGTTGCCCAAGTTTTGGGCTCGATCCGAAATCAATAGGTGTTCCAAATTGGACAATTCAAGTTCAACGGCAGTTCGTTCCTAATTGGAGTGGTTGGTGTATTCCATACTTCTCGCGACTGGATTTCACTTAAAACTCACCAAATGACTCCTCCCACCATATTACGATGTTGCCCAAGTTTTGGGCTCGATCCGAAATCAATAGGTGTTCCAAATTGGACAATTCAAGTTCAACGGCAGTTCGTTCCTAATTGGAGTGGTTGGTGTATTCCATACTTCTAGCGATTGGATTTCACTCAAAACTCACCAAATGACTCCTCCCACCATATTATGATGTTGCCCAAGTTTTGGGCTCGATCTGAAATCAATAGGTTTGGGAAATTGGACAATTCAAGTTCAACGGCAGTTCGTTCCTAATTGAAATGGTTGGTGTATTCCACACTTCTAGCGATTGGGTTTCACTCAAAACTCACCAAATGACTCCTCCCAAAATATTATGATGTTGCCCAAGTTTTGGGCTCGATCCGAAATCAATAGGTGTGAGAAATTGAACAATTCAAGTTCAACGGCAGTTCGTTCCTAATTGGAGTGGCTGGTGTATTCCATACTTCTCGCGATTGTATTTCACTTAAAACTCGCCAAATGACTCCTACCACCATATTATGGTGTTGCCCAAGTTTTGGGCTTGATCCGAAATGAATAGGTGTTCCAAATTGGACAATTCAAGTTCAACGGCAGTTCGTTCCTAATTGGAGTGGTTGGTGTATTCCATACTTCTAGCGATTGGATTTCACTCAAAACTCACCAAATGACTCCTCCCACCATATTATGATGTTGCCCAAGTTAGGGGCTCGATCCGAAATCAATAGGTGTTCCAAATTGGACAATTCAAGTTCAACGGCAGTTCGTTCCTAATTGGAGTGGTTGGTGTATTACATACTTCTAGCGATTGGATTTCACTCAAAACTCACCAAATGACTCCTCCCACCATATTATGATGTTGCCCATGTTTTTTGTTCGATCCGAAATCAATAGGTGTGAGAAATTGGACAATTCAAGTTCAACGGCAGTTCGCTCCTAATTGGAGTGGTTGGTGTATTCCATACTTCTAACGATTGGATTTCACTCAAAACTCACCAAATGACTCCTCCCACCATATTATGATGTTGCCCAAGTTTTGGGCTCGATCCGAAATCAATAGGTGTTCCAAATTGGACAATTCAATTTCAACGGCAGTTAGTTCCTAATTGGAGTGGTTGGTTTATTACATACTTCTAGCGATTGGATTTCACTCAAGACTCACCAAATGACTCCTCCCACCATATTATGATGTTGCCCAAGTTTTTTGTTCGATCCGAAATCAATAGGTGTGAGAAATTGGACAATTCAAGTTCAACGGCAGTTCGCTCCTAATTGGAGTGGTTGGTGTATTCCATACTTCTAGCGATTGGATTTCACTCAAAACTCACCAAATGACTCCTCCCACCATATTATGATGTTGCCCAAGTTTTGGGCTCGATCCGAAATCAATAGGTGTGAGAAATTGAACAATTCAAGTTCAACGGCAGTTCGTTCCTAATTGGAGTGGTTGGTGTATTCCATACTTCTAGCGATTGGATTTCACTCAAAACTCACCAAATGACTCCTCCCACCATATTACGATGTTGCCCAAGTTTTGGGCTCGATCCGAAATCAATAGGTGTTCCAAATTGGACAATTCAAGTTCAACGGCAGTTCGTTCCTAATTGGAGTGGTTGGTGTATTCCATACTTCTCGCGACTGGATTTCACTTAAAACTCACCAAATGACTCCTCCCACCATATTACGATGTTGCCCAAGTTTTGGGCTCGATCCGAAATCAATAGGTGTTCCAAATTGGACAATTCAAGTTCAACGGCAGTTCGTTCCTAATTGGAGTGGTTGGTGTATTCCATACTTCTAGCGATTGGATTTCACTCAAAACTCACCAAATGACTCCTCCCACCATATTATGATGTTGCCCAAGTTTTGGGCTCGATCTGAAATCAATAGGTTTGGGAAATTGGACAATTCAAGTTCAACGGCAGTTCGTTCCTAATTGAAATGGTTGGTGTATTCCACACTTCTAGCGATTGGGTTTCACTCAAAACTCACCAAATGACTCCTCCCAAAATATTATGATGTTGCCCAAGTTTTGGGCTCGATCCGAAATCAATAGGTGTGAGAAATTGAACAATTCAAGTTCAACGGCAGTTCGTTCCTAATTGGAGTGGCTGGTGTATTCCATACTTCTCGCGATTGGATTTCACTTAAAACTCGCCAAATGACTCCTACCACCATATTATGGTGTTGCCCAAGTTTTGGGCTTGATCCGAAATGAATAGGTGTTCCAAATTGGACAATTCAAGTTCAACGGCAGTTCGTTCCTAATTGGAGTGGTTGGTGTATTCCATACTTCTAGCGATTGGATTTCACTCAAAACTCACCAAATGACTCCTCCCACCATATTATGATGTTGCCCAAGTTAGGGGCTCGATCCGAAATCAATAGGTGTTCCAAATTGGACAATTCAAGTTCAACGGCAGTTCGTTCCTAATTGGAGTGGTTGGTGTATTACATACTTCTAGCGATTGGATTTCACTCAAAACTCACCAAATGACTCCTCCCACCATATTATGATGTTGCCCATGTTTTTTGTTCGATCCGAAATCAATAGGTGTGAGAAATTGGACAATTCAAGTTCAACGGCAGTTCGCTCCTAATTGGAGTGGTTGGTGTATTCCATACTTCTAACGATTGGATTTCACTCAAAACTCACCAAATGACTCCTCCCACCATATTATGATGTTGCCCAAGTTTTGGGCTCGATCCGAAATCAATAGGTGTTCCAAATTGGACAATTCAATTTCAACGGCAGTTAGTTCCTAATTGGAGTGGTTGGTGTATTACATACTTCTAGCGATTGGATTTCACTCAAAACTCACCAAATGACTCCTCCCACCATATTATGATGTTGCCCAAGTTTTTTGTTCGATCCGAAATCAATAGGTGTGAGAAATTGGACAATTCAAGTTCTACGGCAGTTCGCTCCTAATTGGAGTGGTTGGTGTATTCCATACTTCTAGCGATTGGATTTCACTCAAAACTCACCAAATGACTCCTCCCACCATATTATGATGTTGCCCAAGTTTTGGGCTCGATCCGAAATCATTAGGTGTTCCAAATTGGACAATTCAAGTTCAACGGCAGTTCGTTCCTAATTGGAGTGGTTGGTGTATTCCATACTTCTAGCGATTGGATTTCACTCAAAACTCACCAAATGACTCCTCCCACCATATTATGATGTTGCCCAAGTTTTGGGATCGATCTGAAATCAATAGGTTTGGGAAATTGGACAATTCAAGTTCAACGGCAGTTCGTTCCTAATTGAAATGGTTGGTGTATTCCACACTTCTAGCGATTGGGTTTCACTCAAAACTCACCAAATGACTCCTCCCAAAATATTATGATGTTGCCCAAGTTTTGGGCTCGATCCGAAATCAATATGTGTTCCAAATTGGACAATTCAAGTTCAACGGCAGTTCGTTCCTAATTGTAGTGGTTGGTGTATTCCATACTTCTAGCGATTGGATTTCACTCAAAACTCACGAAATGACTTCTCCCATCATATTATGATGTTGCACAAGTTTGGGGTTCCATACGAAATCAATAGGTGTGAGAAATTGGACAATTCAGGTTCAACGGCAGTTCGTTCCTAATTGGAGTGGTTGGTGTATTCCATACTTCTAGCGATTGGATTTCACTCAAAACTCACCAAATGACTCCTCCCAAAATATTATGATGTTGCCCAAGTTTTGGGCTCGATCCGAAATCAATAGGTGTGAGAAATTGAACAATTCAAGTTCAACGGCAGTTCGTTCCTAATTGGAGTGGCTGGTGTATTCCATACTTCTCGCGATTGGATTTCACTTAAAACTCGCCAAATGACTCCTACCACCATATTATGGTGTTGCCCAAGTTTTGGGCTTGATCCGAAATGAATAGGTGTTCCAAATTGGACAATTCAAGTTCAACGGCAGTTCGTTCCTAATTGGAGTGGTTGGTGTATCCCATACTTCTAGCGATTGGATTTCACTCAAAACTCACCAAATGACTCCTCCCACCATATTATGATGTTGCCCAAGTTAGGGGCTCGATCCGAAATCAATAGGTGTTCCAAATTGGACAATTCAAGTTCAACGGCAGTTCGTTCCTAATTGGAGTGGTTGGTGTATTACATACTTCTAGCGATTGGATTTCACTCAAAACTCACCAAATGACTCCTCCCACCATATTATGATGTTGCCCAAGTTTTTTGTTCGATCCGAAATCAATAGGTGTGAGAAATTGGACAATTCAAGTTCAACGGCAGTTCGTTCCTAATTGGAGTGGTTGGTGTATTCCACACTTCTAGCGATTGGATTTCACTCAAAACTCACCAAATGACTCCTCCCACCATATTATGATGTTGCCCAAGTTTTGGGCTCGATCCGAAATCAATAGGTGTTCCAAATTGGACAATTCAAGTTCAACGGCAGTTAGTTCCTAATTGGGGTGGTTGGTGTATTACATACTTCTAGCGATTGGATTTCACTCAAAACTCACCAAATGACTCCTCCCGCCATATTATGATGTTGCCCAAGTTTTGGGCTCGATCTGAAATCAATAGGTTTGGGAAATTGGACAATTCAAGTTCAACGGCAGTTCGTTCCTAATTGAAATGGTTGGTGTATTCCACACTTCTAGCGATTGGGTTTCACTCAAAACTCACCAAATGACTCCTCCCAAAATATTATGATGTTGCCCAAGTTTTGGGCTCGATCCGAAATCAATAGGTGTTCCAAATTGGACAATTCAAGTTCAACGGCAGTTCGTTCCTAATTGGAGTGGTTGGTGTATTCCATACTTCTCGCGACTGGATTTCACTTAAAACTCACCAAATGACTCCTCCCACCATATTACGATGTTGCCCAAGTTTTGGGCTCGATCCGAAATCAATAGGTGTTCCAAATTGGACAATTCAAGTTCAACGGCAGTTCGTTCCTAATTGGAGTGGTTGGTGTATTCCATACTTCTCGCGATTGGATTTTACTTAAAACTCACCAAATGACTCGTCCCACCACATTATGATGTTGCCCAAGTTTTGGGCTCGATCCGAAATCAATAGGTGTTCCAAATTGGACAATTCAAGTTCAACGGCAGTTCGTTCCTAATTGGAGTGGTTGGTGTATTCCATACTTCTAGCGATTGGATTTCACTCAAAACTCCCCAAATGACTCCTCCCACCATATTATGATGTTGCCCATGTTAGGGGCTCGATACGAAATCAATAGGTGTGAGAAATTAGACAATTCAAGTTCAACGGCAGTTCATTCCTAATTGGAGTGTTTGGTGTATTCCATACTTCTAGCGATTGGATTTCACTCAAAACTCACGAAATGACTCCTCCCATCATATTATGATGTTGCACAAGTTTGGGGTTCCATACGAAATCAATAGGTGTGAGAAATTGGACAATTCAGGTTCAACGGCAGTTCGTTCCTAATTGGAGTGGTTGGTGTATTCCATACTTCAAGCGATTGGATTTCACTCAAAACTCACCAAATGACTCCTCCCACCATTTTATGATGTTGCCCAAGTTTTGGGCTCGATCCGAAATCAATAGGTGTTCCAAATTGGACAATTCAAGTTCAACGGCAGTTCGTTCCTAATTGGAGTGGTTGGTGTATTCCATACTTCTAGCGATTGGATTTCACTCAAAACTCAATGAATGACTCCTCCCACTATATTATGATGTTGCCCAAGTTTTGGGCTTGATCCGTAATCAATAGGTGTGAGAAATTGAACAATTCAAGTTCAACGGCAGTTCGTTCCTAATGGGAGTGGTTGGTGTATTCCATACCTCTAGCGGTTGGATTTCCATCAAAACTCACCAAATGAGTCCTCCCACCATATTATGAAGTTGCCCAAGTTTGGGCTCGATCCGAAATCAATAGGTGTGAGAAATTGGACAATTCAAGTTCAACGGCAGTTCGTTCCTAGTTGGAGTGGTTGGTGTATTCCATACTTCTAGCGATTGGATTTCACTCAAAACTCACCCAATGACTCCTCCCACCATATTATGATGTTACCCAAGTTTTGGGCTCGATCCGAAATCAATAGGTGTTACAAATTGGACAATTCAAGTTCAACGGCAGTTCGTTCCTAATTGGAGTGGTTGGTGTATTCCATACTTCTAGCGATTGGATTTCTCTCAAAACTCACGAAATGACTCCTCCCATCATATTATGATGTTGCCCAAGTTTGGGGTTCCATACGAAATCAATAGGTGTGAGAAATTGGACAATTCAGGTTCAACGGCAGTTTGTTCCTAATTGGAGTGGTTGGTGTATTCCATACTTCAAGCGATTGGATTTCAGTCAAAACTCACCAAATGACTCCTCCCACCATATTATGATGTTGCCCAAGTTTTGGGCTCGATCCGAAATCAATAGGTGTTCCAAATTGGACAATTCAAGTTCAACGGCAGTTCGTTTCTAATTGGAGTGGTTGGTGTATTCCATACGTCTAGCTATTGGATTTCACTCAAAACTCACCAAATGACTCCTCCCACCATATTATGATGTTGCCCAAGTTTTGGGCTCGATCCGAAATCAATAGGTGTGAGAAATTGGACAATTCAAGTTCAACGGCAGTTCGTTCCTAATTGGAGTGGTTGGTGTATTCCACACTTCTAGCGATTGCATTTCACTCAAAACTCACCCCCACCATATTATTATGTTCCCCAAGTTTTGGGCTCGATCCGAACTCAATAGGTGTGAGAAATTGGACAATTCAAGTTCAACGGCAGTTCGTTCCTAATTGGAGTGGTTGGTGTATTCCATACTTCTAGCGATTGGATTTCACTCAAAACTCACGAAATGACTCCTCCCATCATATTATGATGTTGCACAAGTTTGGGGTTCCATACGAAATCAATAGGTGTGAGAAATTGGACAATTCAGGTTCAACGGCAGTTCGTTCCTAATTGGAGTGGTTGGTGTATTCCATACGTCTAGCGATTGGATTTCACTCAAAACTCACCAAATGACTCCTCCCACCATATTATGATGTTGCCCAAGTTTTGGGCTCGATCCGAAATCCATAGGTGTTCCAAATTGGACAATTCAAGTTCAACGGCAGTTCGTTCCTAATTGGAGTGGTTGGTGTATTCCATACTTCTAGCGATTGGATTTCTCTCAAAACTCACGAAATGACTCCTCCCATCATATTATGATGTTGCCCAAGTTTGGGGTTCCATACGAAATCAATAGGTGTGAGAAATTGGACAATTCAGGTTCAACGGCAGTTTGTTCCTAATTGGAGTGGTTGGTGTATTCCATACTTCAAGCGATTGGATTTCACTCAAAACTCACCAAATGACTCCTCCCACCATATTATGATGTTGCCCAAGTTTTGGGCTCGATCCGAAATCAATAGGTGTTCCAAATTGGACAATTCAAGTTCAACGGCAGTTCGTTCCTAATTGGAGTGGTTGGTGTATTCCATACTTCTAGCGATTGGATTTCACTCAAAACTCACCAAATGACTCCTCCCACCATATTATGATGTTGCCCATGTTAGGGGCTCGATACGAAATCAAAAGGTGTGAGAAATTGGACAATTCAAGTTCAACGGCAGTTCATTCCTAATTGGAGTGGTTGGTGTATTCCATACTTCTAGCGATTGGATTTCACTCAAAACTCACGAAATGACTCCTCCCATCATATTATGATGTTGCACAAGTTTGGGGTTCCATACGAAATCAATAGGTGTGAGAAATTGGACAATTCAAGTTCAACGGGAGTTCGTTCCTAATTGGAGTGGTTGGTGTATTCCATACTTCAAGCGATTGGATTTCACTCAAAACTCAGCAAATGACTCCTCCCACCATATTATGATGTTGCCCAAGTTTTGGGCTCGATCCGAAATCAATAGGTGTTCCAAATTGGACAATTCAAGTTCAACGGCAGTTCGTTCCTAATTGGAGTGGTTGGTGTATTCCATAATTCTAGCGATTGGATTTCACTCAAAACTCACGAAATGATTCCTCCCATCATATTATGTTATTGCACAAGTTTGGGGTTGCATACGAAATCAATAGGTGTGAGAAATTGGACAATTCAGGTTCAACGGCAGTTCGTTCCTAATTGGAGTGGTTGGTGTATTCCATACTTCAAGCGATTGGATTTCACTCAAAACTCACCAAATGACTCCTCCCACCATATTATGATGTTGCCGAAGTTTTGGGCTCGATCCGAAATCAATAGGTGTTCCAAATTGGACAATTCAAGTTCAACGGCAGTTCGTTTCTAATTGGAGTGGTTGGTGTATTCCATACTTCTGGCGATTGGATTTCACTCAAAACTCACTAAATGACTCCTCCCACCATATTATGATGTTGCCCAAGTTTTGGTCTCGATCCGAAATCAATAGGTGTTCCAAATTGGACAATTCAAGTTCAACGGCAGTTCGTTCCTAATTGGAGTGGTTGGTGTATTCCATACTTCTAGCTATTGGATTTCACTCAAAACTCACCAAATGACTCTTCCCACCATATTATGATGTTGCCCAAGTTTTGGGCTCAATCCGAAATCAACAGGTGTGAGAAATTGGACAATTCAAGTTCAACGGCAGTTCGTTCCTAATTTGAGTGGTTGGTCTATTCCATACTTCTAGCGATTGGATTTCACTCAAAACTCACCAAATGACTCCTCCCAACATATTATGTTATTGCCCAAGTTTTGGGCTCGATCCGAAATCAATAGGTGTGAGAAATTGAACAATTCAAGTTCAACGGCAGTTCGTTCCTAATTGTAGTGGTTGGTGTATTCCATACTTCTAGCGATTGGATTTCACTCAAAACTCACCAAATGACTCCTCCCACCATATTATGATGTTGCCCAACTTTTGGGCGCGATCCGAAATCAATAGGTGTTCCAAATTGGACAATTCAAGTTCAACGGCAGTTCGTTCCTAATTGGAGTGGTTGGTGTATTCCATACTTCTCGCGATTGGATTTCACTTAAAACTCACCAAATGACTCCTCCCACCACATTATGATGTTGCCGAAGTTTTGGGCTCGATCCGAAATCAATAGGTGTGAGAAATTGAACAATTCAAGTTCAGCGGCAGTTCGTTCTTAATTTGAGTGGTTGGTCTATTCCATACTTCTAGCGATTGGATTCACTCAAAACTCACCAAATGACTCCTCCCACCATATTATCATGTTGCCCAAGTTTTGGTCTCGATCCGAAATCAATAGGTCTTCCAAATTGGACAATTCAAGTTCAACGGCAGTTCGTTCCTAATTGGAGTGGTTGGTGTATTCCATACTTCTAGCGATTGGATTTCACTCCAAACTCACCAAATGACTCTTCCCATCATATTATGATGTTGCACAAGTTTGGGGTTCGATCCGAAATCAACAGGTGTGAGAAATTGGATAATTCAAGTTCAACGGCAGTTCGTTCCTAATGGGAGTGGTTGGTGTATTCCATACCTCTAGCGATTGGATTTCCCTCAAAACTCACCAAATGAGTCCTCCCACCATATTACGAAGTTGCCCAAGTTTGGGCTCGATCCGAAATCAATAGGTGTGAGAAATTGGACAATTCAAGTTCAACGGCAGTTCGTTCCTAGTTGGAGTGGTTGGTGTATTCCATACTTCTAGCGATTGGATTTCACTCAAAACTCACCCAATGACTCCTCCCACCATATTATGATGTTACCCAAGTTTTGGGCTCGATCCGAAATCAAGGTGTTCCAAATTGGACAATTCAAGTTCAACGGCAGTTCGTTCCTAATTGGAGTGGTTGGTGTATTCCATACTTCTAGTGATTGGATTTCACTCAAAACTCACCAAATGACTCCTCCCACCATATTATGATGTTGCCCAAGTTTTGGGCTCGATCCGAAATCAATAGGTGTTCGAAATTGGACGATTCAAGTTCAATGGCAGTTCGTTCCTTATTGGAGTGGTTGGTGTATTCCCTACTTCTAGCGATTGGATTTCACTCAAAACTCATCAAATGACTCCTCCCACCATATTATGATGTTGCACAAGTTTGGGGTTCGATCCGAAATCAATAGTTGTGAGAAATTGGACAATTCAAGTTCAACGACAATTCGTTCCTAATGGGAGTGGTTGGTGTATTCCATACGTCTAGCGATTGGATTTCACTCAAAACTCACCAAATGACTCCTCCCACCATATTATGATGTTGCCCAAGTTTTGGGCTCGATCCGAAATCAATAGGTGTGAGAAATTGGATAATTCAAGTTCAACGGCAGTTCGTTCCTAATTGGAGTGGTTGGTGTATTCCACACTTCTAGCGATTGCATTTCACTCAAAACTCACCCCCACCATATTATTATGTTGCCCAAGTTTTGGGCTCGATCCGAACTCAATAGGTGTGAGAAATTGGACAATTTAAGTTCAACGGCAGTTCATTCCTAATTGGAGTGGTTGGTGTATTCCATACTTCGAGCGATTGGATTTCACTCAAAACTCACCAAATGCCTCCTCCCACCATATTATGATGTTGCACAAGTTTGGGGTTCGATCCGAAATCAATAGGTGTGAGAAATTGCACAATTCAAGTTCAACGGCAGTTCGTTCCTAATGGGAGTGGTTAGTGTATTCCATACTTCTAGCGATTGGATTTCACTCAAAACTCCCCAAATGACTCCTCCCACCATATTATGATGTTGCACAAGTGTGGGGTTCCATCCGAAATCAATAGGTGTGAGAAATTGGACAATTCAAGTTCACCGGCAGTTCGTTCCTAATTGGTGTGGTTGGTGTATTCCATACTTCTAGATCTTGGATTTCACTCAAAACTCACCAAATGACTCCTCCCACCATATTATGATGTTGCCCAAGTTTTGGGCTCGATCCGAAATCAATAGGTGTGAGAAATTGAACAATTCAAGTTCAACGGCAGTTCGTTCCTAATTGGAGTGGTTGGTGTATTCCACACTTCTAGCGATTGGATTTCACTCAAAACTCACCAAATGACTCCTCCCACGATATTATGATGTTGCACAAGTTTGGGGTTCCATCCGAACTCAATAGGTGTGAGAAATTGGACAATTTAAGTTCACCGGCAGTTCGTTCCTAATTGGTGTGGTTGGTGTATTCCATACTTCTAGATCTTGGATTTCATTCAAAATTCACCAAATGACTCCTCCCACCATATTATGATGTTGCCCAAGTTTTGGGCTCGATCCAAAATCAATAGGTGTGAGAAATTGTTGTTAATTATTATGTTAACTCGCAATTGTACGGGGCAATTAGTAATATAGCAAGACAAGTACGAGGTCGTACCCACGAAGACTGTGAAGTTCAAATTAGTTATGTACGTAGATTACCGAATTCAAGAAGTTAGGAAGTTAAGTCTAAAACAGAAATTAAAGTGAGAGTGATTGTGATTGTGAAAGGAAGTGAGCAAACTGAAATTGCAAATGAAAGCAAATAAACAAGTGTAACAAAGAGTGGTTTTAAGAGTTGGAAAACAGATTTGGAGACTAGGGCATTCGAATCACCATAACAATTCAATTCTGGGTTATATGGAGTCAAGTAACAAGTCTAATTCAGATTCAAAGATTGATTCTAGCTAAAGTATGATTAGGCCATGGTGTTTGGTCCTAACCTTGTGTTCCTAATTCCCTAATTTGATCATTTGTTGTCTAACCTAAAATTAAGCATTAGGAACCCATTAAGCATAGAAGAACAATTTAAACAACCAAGCATGTATCTAATCCCTGTTGTCGAATGTCCATACATACTCTTCCTATTCATAGTTCAATTCGAATTAAAGCATGGTGTCTACTCTTAATTCAAACCAAGATAGTTAACAAACAAGTTCTAATGGTGATCAATCATTCAAACAAGCATGTTAACTTATAAGCATAATGAATAAGAACATGAATCATGAATCAAACTTGAAACTCCAAACTTATAAACCCAGAATATTCATGTTAGGTTACATCAAAGCCCTAGTTATGGATTTAGCTACTCATAATGGAAAAGAAACTAAAATAGAAATGGGAAAACATAATGAATGCCATAAGAGTAGAAAAACCCTTTTCTGAAGTTCTTGTAGTGTCCAATGCTTCTCCAAGAGCTTCTCCACGTCTAGAAGGATGTATGAAGGATATGGAGGGGATTTGAGATGAGCTTGAGTGAGTGGTGATGGCTGAGAAAGAGGAAATTCGTAGGGAAATGGAAGGGAGGTTTTCTGGAGCTGTTTTGGTGATTTTGGGGCAGTTTAGAGTATTGGGTTGATTGCTTGAGTGTTTGGGGTTGTGGGAATGTATGAGGATGATTTCTGGATGATGGAAGTGTGGAGGATGGCTGAAGTGAATTTTGTAGCTTGAAGACTCCTCTATTTATAGGGCTAAGAGGGAGGAACATCATGATGAAATCCAACACCACCATTCCTCATTTAATACAACCCATAACTCCCACTTCATCTTGTCTATGTTAGTGTGGTTGGAATCAATCCCATCCCATACTTCTTTTGCTGCACCTCAAGCTTTCTTCACATGGGATCAAAGGTGATCAATTGTGGCTGCCTTTTGCTGCCAACCCATGTGGTCTTCTTTTGGTTGTTGAACAAAAACGAGTCTTCTGAACCAGACTTGGTGTAGGAAGGCCAGAGGTTTCAAAACTTATCCAATGGGGCTCAAATTTAGATATGTTATAGTAGACACCCATTGGAACAACTTCTATGAAGAAAGTATTCCCATCGGAGTAGTAGAAGTATGCGTTTTGGGCCTTGCAATTTGGCTGCCGAACAGAGACTGGAATTGACTTCATTTCATTTATGCTTTACATGCATGCACATGCTTTCTCTATAATAACTCCAGCATGTACCAACTTGATCCTTTAGACTTTCATAGCTGGAATGCCTCCCCACTTCACTCATTATGTTGGATCCAAAGTCAGTTGCAGCATGGGTGAGGCACATGGAGGCACATGACAAAGCTGGCAGCTGCAAATCCTCCTGAGCAGGGTTGAGTGTTGGGCGGGCTGAGCACTCCACAAATGTCCAATTGGGCTGAAATTTGGATATGTTGTACTAGACACCCATTGGAACAAGTTTCATGAAGATCTTCACCTCATCCAAGCCCCATAGCATGCTGATCCAAGGCCAAGAAGCTGACCTACGAAATTGGGCTGGAAAGGAGTTGTAGCCAAAATGTGTTTGTCTTTAAGCCCTTCTTCCATTCACCCAAATCAAGCCTTAACATGCATGGATTGCATCATTTCCTATCCAAAGTCATCATTGTTACCTAAATGTCAATTAACTGAAAGATAAACACAAAAAGGATTAAAAGCACAAGTTTAACTCAAAACATAACCAAATCATAAGTTAGAAGGGTACAAAATGATATACAATTATGAACCGATCAGAAATTGGACAATTCAAGTTCAATGGCAGTTCGTTCCTAGTTGGAGTCGTTGGTGTATTCCATACTTCTAGAGATTGGATTTCACTCAAAACTCACCAAATGACTACTCCAACAATACTATGATGTTGCCCAAGTTTTGGGCTCGATCCGAAATCAATAGGTGTTCCAAATTGGACAATTCAAGTTCAACGGTAGTTCGTTCCTAATTGGAGTGGTTGGTGTATTCCATACTTCTAGCGATTGGATTTCACTCAAAACTCACCAAATGACACCTCCCACCATATTACGATGTTGCCCAAGTTTGGGGCTCGATCCGAAATCAATAGGTGTGAGAAATTGGACAATTCAAGTTCAACGGCAGTTCGTTCCTAATTGGAGTGGTTGGTGTATTCCGTACTTCTAGCGATTGGATTTCACTCAAAACTCACCAAATGACTCCTCCCACCATATTACGATGTTGCCCAAGTTTGGGGCTCGATCCGAAATCAATAGGTGTGAGAAATTGGACAATTCAAGTTCAACGGCAGTTCGTTCCTAATTGGAGTGGTTGGTGTATTCCATACTTCTAGCGATTGGATTTCACTCAAAACTCACCAAATGACTCCTCCCACCATATTATGATGTTGCCCAAGTTTTGGGCTCGATCCGAAATCAATAGGTGTGAGAAATTAGACAATTCAAGTTCAACGGCAGTTCGTTCCTCATTGGAGTGGTTGGTGTATTTCATACTTCTAGCGATTGGATTTCACTCAAAACTCACCAAATGACTCCTCCCACCATATTATGATGTTGCCCAAGTTTTGGGCCCGATCCGAAGTCAATAGGTGTGAGAAATTGGACAATTCAAGTTCAACGGCAGTTCGTTCCTAATTGGAGTGGTTGGTGTATTCCGTACTTCTAGCGATTGGATTTCACTCAAAACTCACCAAATGACTCCTCCCACCATATTACGATGTTGCCCAAGTTTGGGGCTCGATCCGAAATCAATAGGTGTGAGAAATTGGACAATTCAAGTTCAACGGCAGTTCGTTCCTAATTGGAGTGGTTGGTGTATTCCATACTTCTAGCGATTGGATTTCACTCAAAACTCACCAAATGACTCCTCCCACCATATTATGATGTTACCCAAGTTTTTCGCTCGATCCGAAATCAACAGGTGTGACAAATTGGTCAATTCAATTTAACCGGCAGTTCGTTCCTAATTGAAGTGGTTGGTGTATTCCATACTTCTAGCGATTGGATTTCACTCAAAACTCACCAAATGACTCCTCCCACCATATTATGATGTTGCCCAAGTTTTGGGCTCGATCCGAAATCAATAGGTGAGAGAAATTGGACAATTCAAGTTCAACGGCAGTTCGTTCCTAATTGGAGCGGTTGGTGTATTCCACACTTCTAGCGATTGGATTTCACTCAAAACTCACCAAATGACTCCTCCCACCATATTATGTTGTTGCCCAAGTTTTGGGCTCGATCCGAAATCAATAGGTGTGAGAAATTGGACAATTCAAGTTCAATGGCAGTTCGTTCCTAGTTGGAGTGGTTGGTGTATTCCATACTTCGATAGATTGGATTTCACTCAAAATCACCAAATGACTTCTCCCACCATATTATGATGTTGCCCAAGTTTTGGGCTCGATCCGAAATCAATAGGTGTTCCAAATTGGACAATTCAAGTTCAACGGCAGTTCGTTCCTAATTGGAGTGGTTGGTGTATTCCGTACTTCTAGCGATTGGATTTCACTCAAAACTCGCCAAATGACTCATCCCACCGTATTATGATGTTGCACAAGTTTTGGGCTCGATCTGAAATCAATAGGTGTGAGAAATTGGACAATTCAAGTTCAACGGCAGTTCGTTCCTAATTGGAGTGGTTGGTGTATTCCATACTTCTAGCGATTGGATTTCACTCAAAACTCACCAAATGACTCCTCCCACCATATTATGATGTTACCCAAGTTTTTCGCTCAATCCGAAATCAACAGGTGTGACAAATTGGTCAATTCAATTTAACCGGCAGTTCGTTCCTAATTGAAGTGGTTGGTGTATTCCATACTTCTAGCGATTGGATTTCACTCAAAACTCACCAAATGACTCCTTCCACCTTATTATGATGTTGCCCAAGTTTTGGGCTCGATCCGAAATCAATAGGTGTGAGAAATTGGACAATTCAAGTTCAACGGCAGTTCGTTCCTAATGGGAGTGGTTGGTGTATTCCATACTTCTAGCGATTGGATTTCACTCAAAACTCACCGAATGACTCCTCCCACAATATTATGATGTTCCCCAAGTTTGGGGCTCGATCCGAAATCAATAGGTGTGAGAAATTGGACAATTCAAGTTCAACGGCAGTTCGTTCCTAATTGGAGCGGTTGGTGTTTTCCATACTTCTAGCGATTGGATTTCACTCAAAACTCACCAAATGACTCCTCCCACCATATTATGATGTTGCCCAAGTTTTGGGCTCGATCCGAAATCAATAGGTGTGAGAAATTAGACAATTCAAGTTCAACGGCAGTTCGTTCCTCATTGGAGTGGTTGGTGTATTTCATACTTCTAGCGATTGGATTTCACTCAAAACTCACCAAATGACTCCTCCCACCATATTATGATGTGGCCCAAGTTTTGGGCTCGATCCGAAATCAATAGGTGTGAGCAATTGGACAATTCAAGTTCAACGGCAGTTCGTTCCTAATTGGAGTGGTTGGTGTATTCCGTACTTCTAGCGATTGGATTTCACTCAAAACTCACCAACTAACTCCTCCCACCATATTATGGTGTTGCCCAAGTTTTGGGCTCGATCCGAAATCAATAGGTGTTCCAAATTCGACAATTCAAGTTCAACGGCAGTTCGTTCCTAATTGGAGTGGTTGGTGTATTCCATACTTCTAGCGATTGGATTTCACTCAAAACTCAC
This sequence comes from Prunus avium, assembly GCF_965620075.1. Lineage (NCBI taxonomy): Eukaryota > Viridiplantae > Streptophyta > Magnoliopsida > Rosales > Rosaceae > Prunus > Prunus avium. The sequence continues at coordinate 17,025,091 of NC_142291.1, read as the reverse complement.
CAAATGACTCCTCCCACCATATTATGATGTTGCCCAAGTTTGGGGCTCGATCCAAAGTCAATAGGTGTTAGAAATTGGACAATTCAAGTTCATCGGCAGTTCGTTCCTAATTGGAGTGGTTGGTGTATTCCATACTTCTAGCGATTGGATTTCACTCAAAACTCACCAAATGACTCCTCCCATAATATTATGATGTTGCCCAAGTTTTGGGCTCCATCTGAAATCAATAGGTGTTCGAAATTGGACAATTCAAGTTCAACGGCAGTTCGTTCCAAATTGGAGTGGTTGGTGTATTCCATACTTCTAGCGATTGGATTTCACTCAAAACTCACCAAATGACTCCTCCCACCATATTATGATGTTGCCCAAGTGTTGGGCTCGATCCGAAATCAATAGGTGTGACAAATTGGACAATTCAATTTCAACGGCAGTTCGTTCCTAATTGGAGTGGTTGGTGTATTCCATACTTTTAGCGTTTGGGTTTCACTCAAAACTCACCAAAGGACTGCTCCCACCATATTATGATGTTGCCCATGTTTTGGGCTCGATCCGAAATCAATAGGTGTGAGAAATTGGACAATTCAAGTTCAACGGCAGTTCGTTCCTAATGGTAGTGGTTGGTGTATTCCATACTTCTAGCGAGTGGGTTTCACTCAAAACTCACCAAAGGATTCCTCCCACCATATTATGATGTTGCCCAAGTTTTGGGCTCAATCCGAAAGCAATAGGTGTTCGAAATTGGAAAATTCAAGTTCAACGGCAATTCGTTCCTAACTGGAGTGGTTGGTGTATTCCGTACTTCTAGAGATTGGATTTCACTCAAAACTCAGCAAATGACTCCTCCCACCATATTATGATGTTGCCCAAGTTTTGGGCTCCATCCGAAATCAATAGGTGTTCGAAATTGGACAATTCAAGTTCAACGGCAGTTCGTTCCTAATTGGAGTGGTTGGTGTATTCCGTACTTCTAGCGATTGGATGATCGGTTCATAATTGTATATCATTTAGTACCCTTCTAGCTTATGATTTGGTTATGTGTTTGAGTTAAACTTGTGCTTTTAATCCTTTTTGTGTTTATCTTTCAGTTAATTGACATTTAGGTAACAATGATGACTTTGGATAGGAAATGATGCAATCCATGCATGTTAAGGCTTGATTTGGGGGAATGGAAGAAGGGCTTAAAGACAAACACATTTTGGCTACAACTCCTTTCCAGCCCAATTTCGTAGGTCAGCTTCTTGGCCTTGGATCAGCATGCTATGGGGCTTGGATGAGGTGAAGATCTTCATGAAACTTGTTCCAATGGGTGTCTAGTACAACATATCCAAATTTCAGCCCAATTGGACATTTGTGGAGTGCTCAGCCCGCCCAACACTCAACCTTGCTCAGCAGGATTTGCAGCTGCCAGCTTTGAGCCTTGTCTCCTCCTTTAAGCCATGTGCCTCACCCATGCTGCAACTGACTTTGGATCCAACATAATGAGTGAAGTGGGGAGGCATTCCAGCTATGAAAGTCTAAAGGATCAAGTTGGTACATGCTGGAGTTATTATAGAGAAAGCATGTGCATGCATGTAAAGCATAAATGAAATGAAGTCAATTCCAGTCTCTGTTCGGCAGCCAAATTGCAAGGCCCAAAACGCATACTTCTACTGCTCCGATGGGAATACTTTCTTCATAGAAGTTGTTCCAATGGGTGTCTAGTATAACATATCCAAATTTCAACCCCATTGAAACCTGTGGCCTTCCTACACCAAGTCTGGTTCAGAAAACTCGTTTTTCAGCAACCAAAAGGCAACCACATGGGTTGGCAGCAAAAGGCAATCACATGGGTTGGCAGCAAAGGGCAGCCACATCTGACCACCTTTGAACCCATGTGATGAAAGCTTGAGGTGCAGCAAATGATGAAGGATGGTGTGGGAGTTCATCATGATGTTCCTCCCTCTTAGCCCTATAAATAGAGAAGCCTTCAAGCTTCAAAACACACCCCAAGGGGGGGGAGCTCTCAAACACTTCTCTAGAGCTCCCTTCCCATCAATTTTTGTAACAAATTGATTTTACTAAATTTTCCTTAAGTTTTTCAAGTTCTACTTTACTTTTATTGTAATGTACATTCTTTCTTAAGTATTCAAGTTTAATTAGTTTCCAAGTTTCAATTATGGTTTTTGTTCTTATTCATTATGCTTATAAGTTAATAGGCTAGTTTGAATGATTGATCACCATTTAGGCTTGCATGTTAGCTATCTTGGTTTGAATTAAGAGTAGACACCATGCTTTAATTCGAATTGAACTATGAATAAGAAGAGTATGTATGGACATTCGACAACAGGGATTAGATACATGCTTGGTTGTTTAAATTGTTCTTCTATGCTTAATGGGTTCCTAATGCTTAATTTTAGGTTAGACAACAAATGATCAAATTAGGGAATTAGGAACACAAGGTTTTGACCAAACACCATGGCTTAATCATACTTTAGCTAGAATCAATCCATTAATCTAATTGAACTTGGGAACTTATTTGCTTGAGTTATTTCCTTTTTACTTGTTTTATTTATTTTCTTTTTCATTTCTGTTTTATGTAGGGGAAATGAATTGGATCATTCAATCACCAATCCTCGTGGGATCGACCTCGCACTTACACATGCTATACTACCAAACGGCTCGTGCACTTGCGAGTATCACAAGTTGAGTTTGCAGCTGAATCTATTTTGGTGCAGCTGAATCGAAGCAACATTGGATTTCACTCAAAACTCACCAAATGACTCCTCCCACCATAATATGATGTTGCACAAGTTTGGGGTTCGATCCGAAATCAATAGGTGTGAGAAATTAGACAATTCAAGTTCAACGACAGTTCGTTCCTAATGGGAGTGGTTGGTGTATTCCATACTTCTAGCGATTGGATTTCACTCAAAACTCACCAAATGACTCCTCCCACCATATTATGATGTTGCCCAAGTTTTGGGCTCGATCCGAAATCAATAGTTGTGAGAAATTCGACAATTCAAGTTCAACAGCAGTTCGTTCCTAATTGGAGTGGTTGGTGTATTCCATACTCTTAGCGATTGGGTTTCACTCCAAACTAACCAAAGGACTTCTCCCACCATATTATGATGTTGCCCAAGTTTTGGGCTCGATCCGAAATCAATAGGTGTGAGAAATTGGACAATTCAAGTTCAACGGCAGTTCGTTCCTAATTGGAGTGGTTGGTGTATTCCATACTTCTAGCGATTGGATTTCACTCAAAACTCACCAAATGACTCCTCCCACCATATTATGATGTTGCCCAAGTTTGGGGCTCGGTCCGAAATCAATAGGTGTGAGAAATTGGACAATTCAAGTTCAACGGCAGTTCGTTCCTAATAGGAGTGGCTGGTGTATTCCATACTTCTAGCGATTGGATTTCACTCAAAATTCTCCAAAGCACTCCTCCCTCCATATTATGATGTTGCCCAAGTTTTGGGCTCGATCCGAAATCAATAGGTGTTCGAAATTGGACAATTCAAGTTCAACGGCAGTTCGTTCCTAATTGGAGTGGTTGGTGTATTCCACACTTCTAGCGATTGGATTTCATTCAAAACTCACCAAATGACTCCTCCCACCATATTATGATGGTGCCCAAGTTTGGGGCTCGGTCCGAAATCAATAGGTGTGAGAAATTGGACAATTCAAGTTCAACGGCAGTTCGTTCCTAATTGAACTGGTTAGCGTATTCCATACTTCTAGCGATTGGATTTCACTCAAAACTCACCAAATGACTACTCCCACCATATTATGATATTGCCCAAGTTTTGGGCTCGATTCGAACCCAATAGGTGTTCGAAATTGGACAATTCAAGTTCAACGGCAGTTCGATCCCAATTGGAGTGGTTGGTATATTCCATACTTCTAGCGATTGGATTTCACTCAAAACTCACCAAATGAATCCTCCCACCATATTATGATGTTGCATAAGTTTGGGTTTCGATCCGAAATCAGTATGTGTGAGAAATTGGACAATTCAAGTTTAACGGCAGTTCGTTCCTAATGGGAGTGGTTGGTGTATTCCATACTTCTAGCGATTGGATTTCACTCAAAACTCACCAAATGACTCCTCCCACCATATTATGATGTTGCCCAAGTTTTGGGCTCGATCCGGAATCAATAGGTGTTCCAAATTGGACAATTCAAGTTCAACGGCAGTTCGTTCCTCATTGGAGTGGTTGGTGTATTCCACACTTCTACCGATTGGATTTCACTCAAAACTCACCAAATGACTCCTCCCACCATATTATGATGTTACCCAAGTTTTGGACTCGATCCGAAATCAATAGGTGTGCGAAATTGGACAATTCAAGTTCAACGGCAGTTCGTTCCTAATTGGAGTGGTTTGTGTATTCCATACTTCTTGCGATTGGATTTCACTCAAAACTCACCAAATGACTCCTCCCACCATATTATGATGTTGCCCAAGTTTTGGGCTCGATCCGAAATCAATAGGTGTTCCAAATTGGACAATTCAAGTTCAACGGCAGTTCGTTCCTAATTGGAGTGGTTGGTGTATTCCATACTTCTAGCGGTTGGATTTCACTCAAAACTCACCAAATGACACCTCCCACCATATTACGATGTTGCCCAAGTTTGGGGCTCGATCGGAAATCAATAGGTGTGAGAAATTGGACAATTCAAGTTCAACGGCAGTTCGTTTCTAATTGGAGTGGTTGGTGTATTCCGTACTTCTAGTGATTGGATTTCACTCAAAACTCACCAAATGACTCCTCCCACCATATTAAGATGTTGCCCAAGTTTGGGGCTCGATCCGAAATCAATAGGTGTGAGAAATTGGACAATCCAAGTTCAACGGCAGTTCGTTCCTAATTGGAGTGGTTGGTGTATTCCATACTTCTAACGATTGGATTTCACTCAAAACTCACCAAATGACTCCACCCACCATATTATGATGTTGGCCAAGTTTGGGGCTCGGTCTGAAGTCAATAGGTGTTCGAAATTGTACAATTCAAGTTCAACGGCAGTAAGTTCCTAATGGGAGTGGTTGGTGTATTCCATACCTCTAGCGATTGGATTTCACTTAAAACTAACCAAATGACTCCTCCCACCATATTATGATGTTGCCCAAGTTTTGGGCTCGATCCGAAATCAATAGGTGTGAGAAATTGGACAATTCAAGTTCAACGGCAGTTCGTTCCTAATTGGAGTGGTTGGTGTATTCCATACTTCTAGCGATTGGATTTCACTCAAAACTCAACAAATGACTCCTCCCACCATATTATGACGTTGCCCAAGTTTGGGGCTCGATCCGAAATCAATAGGTGTTCCAAATTAGACAATTCAAGTTCAACGGCAGTTCATTCCTTATTGGAGTGGTTGGTGTATTCCATACTTCTAGCGATTGGATTTCACTCAAAACTCACCAAATGACTCCTCCCACCATATTATGATGTTACCCAAGTTTTGGACTCGATCCGAAATCAATAGGTGTGAGAAATTGGACAATTCAAGTTCAACGGCAGTTCGTTCCAAATGGGAGTGGTTGGTGTATTCCATACTTCTAGCGATTGGATTTCACTCCAAACTCACCAAATGACTCCTTCCACCATATTACGATGTTGCCCACGTTTTGGGCACGATCCGAAATCAATAGGTTTGGGAAATTGGACAATTCAAGTTCAACGGCAGTTCGTTCCTAATGGGAGTGGTTGGTGTATTCCATACTTCTAGCGATTGGATTTCACTCAAAACTCCCCAAATGACTCCTCCCACCATATTATGATGTTGCCCAAGTTTTGGGCTCCATCCGAAATCAATAGGTGTGAGAAATTGGGCAATTCAATTTCAACGGCAGTTCGTTCCAAAATGGAGTGGTTGGTGTATTCCATACTTCTAGCGATTGGATTTCACTCAAAACTCACCAAATGACTCCTCCCACCATATTATGTTGTTGCCCAAGTTTTGGGCTCGATCCGAAATCAATAGGTGTTCCAAATTGCACAATTCAAGTTCAACGGCAGTTCGTTCCTAATTCGAGTGGTTGGTGTATTCCATACTTCTAGCGAATGGATGTCACTCAAAACTCACTAAATGACTCCTCCCACCATACTATGACGTTGCCCAAGTTTTGGTCTCGATCCGGAATCAATAGGTGTTCCAAATTGGACAATTCAAGTTCAACGGCAGTTCAATCCTAATTGGAGTGGTTGGTGTATTCCATACTTCTAGCGATTGGATTTCACTCAAAACTCACCAAATGACTCCTCCCACCATATTATGATGTTGCCCAAGTTTTTGGCTCGATCCGAAATCATTAGGTGTGAGAAATTGGACAATTCTAGTTCAACGGCAGTTCGTTCCTAATTGGAGTGGTTGGTGTATTCCATACTTCTAGCGATTGGATTTCCCTCAAAACTTACCAAATGACTCCTCCCACCATATTATGATGTTGCCAAAGTTTTGGGCTCGATCCGAACTCAAGAGGTGTGAGAAATTGGACAATTTAAGTTCAACGGCAGTTCGTTCCAAATTGGAGTGGTTGGTGTATTCCATACTTCTAGCGATTGGATTTCACTCAAAACTCACCAAATGACTCCGCCCACCATATTATGATGTTGCCCAAGTTTTGGGCTCGACCCGAACTCAATAGGTGTGAGAAATTGGACAATTTAAGTTCAATGGCAGTTCGTTCCAAATTGGAGTTCTTGGTGTATTCCATACTTCTAGCGATTGGATTTCACTCAAAACTCACCAAATGACTCCTCCCACCATATTATGATGTTGCCCAAGTTTTGGTCTCGATCCGAAATCAATAGGTGTTCCAAATTGGACAATTCAAGTTCAACGGCAGTTCGTTCCTAATTGGAGTGGTTGGTGTATTCCATACTTCTAGCGATTGGATTTCACTCAAAATTCACCAAATGACTCCTCCCACCATATTATGATGTTGCCCATGTTTTTGGCTCGATCCGAAATCAATAGGTGTGAAAAATTGGACAATTCAAGTTCAACGGCAGTTCGTTCCTAATTGGAGTGGTTGCTGTATTCCATACTTCTAGCGATTGGATTTCACTCAAAACTCACCAAATGACTCCTCCCACCATATTATGATGTTGCCCAAGTTTGGGGCTCGATCCGAAATCAATAGGTGTGAGAAATTGGACAATTCAAGCTCAACGGCAGTTCGTTCCTAATTGGAGTGGTTGGTGTATTCCATACTTCTATCGATTGCATTTCACTCAAAACTCACCAAAGGACTCCTCCCACCATATTATGATGTTGCCCAAGTTTTGGGCTCGATCTGAAATCAATAGGTGTGAGAAATTGGACAATTTAAGTTCCATGGCAGTTCGTTCCTAATTGGAGTTGTTGGTGTATTCCATACTTCTAGCGATTGGATTTCACTCAAAACTCACCAAATGACTCCTCCCACCATATTATGTTGTTGCCCAAGTTTTGGGCTAGATCCGAAATCAATAGGTGTGAGAAATTGGACAATTCAAGTTCAACGGCAGTTCGTTCCTAATTGGAGTGGTTGGTGTTTTCCATACTTCTAGCGATTGGATTTCACTAAAAACTCACCAAATGACTCCTCCCACCATATTATGATGTTGCCCCAGTTTTGGGCTCGATCCGAACTCAATAGGTGTGAGAAATTGGACAATTTAAGTTCAATGGCAGTTCGTTCCTAATTGGAGTTGTTGGTGTATTCCGTACTTCTAGCGATTGGATTTCACTCAAAACTCACCAAATGACTCCTCCCACCATATTATGATGTTGCCCAAGTTTTGGTCTCGATCCGAAATCAATAGGTGTTCCAAATTGGACAATTCAAGTTCAACGGCAGTTCGTTCCTAATTGGAGTGGTTGGTGTATTCCATACTTCTAGCGATTGGATTTCACTAAAAACTCACCAAATGACTCCTCCCACCATATTATGATGTTGCCCCAGTTTTGGGCTCGATCCGAACTCAATAGGTGTGAGAAATTGGACAATTTAAGTTCAATGGCAGTTCGTTCCTAATTGGAGTTGTTGGTGTATTCCGTACTTCTAGCGATTGGATTTCACTCAAAACTCACCAAATGAGTCCGCCCACCATACTATGATGTTGCCCAAGTTTTGGGCTCGATCCGAAATCAATGGGTGTGAGAAATTGGACAATTCAAGTTCAACGGTAGTTCGTTCCAAATTGGAGTGGTTGGTGTATTCCGTACTTCTAGGGATTGGATTTCACTCAAAACTCACCAAATGACTCCTCCCACCATATTATGATGTTGCCCAAGTTTTGGGCTCGATCTGAAATCAATAGGTGTGAGAAATTGGACAATTCAAGTTCAACGGCAGTTCGTTCCTATTTGGAGTGGTTGGGGTATTCCATACTTCTAGCGATTGTATTTCACTCAAAACTCACCAAATGACTCCTCCCACCATATTATGATGTTGCCCAAGTTTTGGGCTCGATCCGAAATCAATAGGTGTGAGAAATTGGACAATTCAAGTTCAACGACATTTCGTTCCTGATCGGAGTGGTTGGTGTATTCCATACTTCTAGCGATTGGATTTCACTCAAAACTCACCAAATGACTCCTCCCACCATATTATGATGTTGCCCAAGTTTTGGTCTCGATCCGAAATCAATAGGTGTTCCAAATTGGACAATTCCAGTTCAACGGCAGTTCGTTCCAAATTGGAGTGGTTGGTGTATTCCATACTTCTAGCTATTGGATTTCACTCAAAACTCACCAAATGACTCCTCCCACCGTATTATGATGTTGCCCAAGTTTTGGGCTCGATCCGAAATCAATAGGTGTGAGAAATTGGACAATTCAAGTTCAACGGCAGTTTGTTCCTGATCGGAGTGGTTGGTGTATTCCATACTTCTAGCGATTGGATTTCACTCAAAACTCACCAAATGACTCCTCCCACCATATTATGTTGTTGCCCAAGTTTTGGGCTCGATCCGAAATCAATAGGTGTTCCAAATTGCACAATTCAAGTTCAACGGCAGTTCGTTCCTAATTCGAGTGGTTGGTGTATTCCATACTTCTAGCGAATGGATGTCACTCAAAACTCACTAAATGACTCCTCCCACCATACTATGACGTTGCCCAAGTTTTGGTCTCTATCCGGAATCAATAGGTGTTCCAAATTGGACAATTCAAGTTCAACGGCAGTTCAATCCTAATTGGAGTGGTTGGTGTATTCCATACTTCTAGCGATTGGATTTCACTCAAAACTCACCAAATGACTCCTCCCACCATATTATGATGTTGCCCAAGTTTTGGGCTCGATCCGAAATCAATAGGTGTTCCAAATTGGACAATTCAAGTTCAACGGCAGTTCGTTCCCAATTGGAGTGGTTGGTGTATTCCGTACTTCTGGCGACTGGATTTCACTCAAAACTCACCAAATCACTCCTCCCACCATATTATGATGTTGCCCAAGTTTTGGGGTCGATCCGAAATCAATAGGTGTGAGAAATTGGACAATTCAAGTTCAACGGCAGTTCGTTCCTAATGGGAGTGGTTGTTGTATTCCATACTTCTAGCGATTGGATTTCACTCAAAACTCACCAAATGACTCCTCCCACCATATTATGATGTTGCCCAAGTTTTGGGCTCGATCTGAAATCAATAGGCGTTGCAAATTGGACAATTCTATTTCAGCGGCAGTTCGTTCCTAATTGGAGTGGTTGGTGTATTCCATACTTCTAGCGATTGGATTTCACTCAAAACTCACCAAATGACTCCTCCCACCATATTTTGATGTTGCCCAAGTTTTGGGCTCGATCCGAAATCACTAGGTGTTCGAAATTCGACAATTCAAGTTCAACGGAAGTTCGTTCCAAATTGGAGTGGTTGGTGATTCCGTACTTCTAGCGATTGGATTTCACTCAAAACTCACCAAATGACTCCTCCCACCATATTATGATGTTGCCCAAGTTTTGGGCTCAATCCGAAATCAATAGGTGTTCGAAATTGGACAATTCAAGTTCAACGGCAGTTCGTTCCTAATTGGAGTGGTTGGTGTATTCCATACTTCTAGCGATTGGATTTCACTCAAAACTCACCAAATGAATCCTCCCACCATATTATGATGTTGCCCAAGTTTTGGGCTCGATCCGAAATCAATAGGTTTTCGAAATTGGACAATTCAAGTTCAATGGCAGTTCGTTCCTAATTGGAGTGGTTGGTGTATTCCACACTTCTAGCGATTGGATTTCACTCAAAACTCCCCAAATGACTCCTTCCACCATGTTATGATGTTGTCTAGGTTTTGGGCTCGATCCGAAATCAATAGGTGTGAGAAATTGGTCAATTCAATTTCAACGACTGTTCGTTCCTAATTGGAGTGGTTGGTGTATTCCATACTTCTAGCGATTCGATGTCACTCAAAACTCACCAAATGACTCCTCCCACCATATTATGATGTTGCCGAAGTTTTGAGCTCGATCCGAAATCAATAGGTGTTCCAAATTGGACAATTCAAGTTCAACGGCAGTTCGTTCCTAATTGGAGTGGTTGGGGTATTCCATACTTCTAGCGATTGGATTTCACTCAAAACTCATCAACTGACTCCTCAAACCATATTATGATGTTGCCCAAGTTTTGGGCTCGATCCGAAATAAATAGGTGTTCCAAATTGGACAATTCAAGTTCAACGGCAGTTCGTTCCTAATTGGAGTGGTTGGTGTATTCCATACTTCTAGCGATTGGATTTGACTCAAAACTTCCCAAATGACTCCTCCCACCATATTATGATGTTGCCCAAGTTTGGGTCTGGATCCGAAATCAATAGGTGTTCCAAATTGGACAATTCAAGTTCAACGGCAGTTCGTTCCTAATTGGAGTGGTTAGTGTATTCCTTACTTCTAGCGATTGGATTTCGCTCAAAACTCACTAAATGACTCCTCCCACCATATTATGTTGTTGCCCAAGTTTTCGTCTCGATCCGAAATCAATAGGTGTTCCAAATTGGACAATTCAAGTTCAACGGCACTTCGTTCCCAATTGGAGTGGTTGGTGTATTCCATACTTCTAGCGATTGGATTTCACTCAAAACTCACCAAATGACTCCTCCCACCATATTATGATGTTGCCGAAGTTTTGGGCTCGATCCGAAATCAATAGGTGTTCGAAATTCGACAATTCAAGGTCAACGGCAGTTCGTTCCAAATTGGAGTGGTTGGTGTATTCCGTACTTCTAGCGATTGGATTTCACTCAAAACACGCCAAATGACTCCTCCCACCATATTATCATGTTGCCCAAGTTTTGGGCTCAATCTGAAATCAATAGGTGTTCGAAATTGGACAATTCAAGTTCAACGGCAGTTCGTTCCTAATTCGAGTGCTTGGTGCATTTCATACTTCTGGCGATTGGATTCCACTCAAAACCCACCAAATGACTCCTCCCACCATGTTATGATGTTGCCCAAGTTTTGGGGTCGATCCGAAATCAACAGGTGAGAGAAATTGGACAATTCAAGTTCAACAGCAGTTCGTTCAAATTGGAGTGGTTGGTGTATTCCATACTTCTAGCGATTGGATTTCACTCAAAACTCACCAAATGACTCCTCCCACCATATTATGATGTTGCCCAAGTTTTGGGCTCGATCCGAAGTCAATAGGTGTGAGAAATTGGACAATTTAAGTTCAACGGCAGTTCGTTCCTAACTGGAGTGGTTGGTGTATTCCATACTTCTAGCGATTGGATTTCACTCAAAACTCACCAAATGACTCCTCCCACCATATTATGATGTTGCACAAGTTTGGGGTTCGATCCGAAATCAATAGGTGTGAGAAATTGGACAATTCAAGTTCAACGGCAGTTCGTTCCTAATTGGTGTGGTTGGTGTATTCCATACTTCTAGATCTTGGATTTCACTCAAAACTCACCAAATGACTCCTCCCACCATATTATGATGTTGCCCAAGTTTTGGGCTCGATCCGAACTCAATAGGTGTGAGAAATTGGACAATTCAAGTTCAACGGTAGTTCGTTCCTAATTGGAGTGGTTGGTGTATCCCATACTTCTAGCGATTGGATTTCACTGAAAACTGTCCAAATGACTCCTCCCACCATATTATGATGTTGCCCAAGTTTTGGGCTCGATCCGAACTCAATAGGTGTGAGAAATTGGACAATTCAAGTTCAACGGCAGTTCGTTCCTAATTGGAGTGGTTGGTGTTTTCCGTACTTCTAGCGATTGGATTTCACTCAAAACTGTCCAAATGACTCCTCCCAACATATTATGATGTTGCTCAAGTTTTGGGCTCGATCCGAAATCAATAGGTGTGAGAAATTGGACAATTCAAGTTCAACGGCAGTTCGTTCCTAATTGGAGTGGTTGGTGTATTCCATACTTCTAGCGATTGGATTTCACTCAAAACTCACCAAATGACTCCTCCCACATATTATGATGTTGCCAAAGTTTTGGGCTCGATCCGAAATCAATAGGTGTGAGAAATTGGACAATTCAAGTTCAATGGCAGTTCGTTCCTAGTTGGAGTGGTAGGTGTATTCCATACTTCTAGCGATTGGATTTCACTCAAAACTCACCAAATGACTACTCCAACAATACTATGATGTTGCCCAAGTTTTGGCCTCGATCCGAAATCAATAGGTGTTCCAAATTGGACAATTCAAGTTCAACGGCTGGTAGTTCCTAATTGGAGTGGTTGGTGTATTCCATACTTCTAGCTATTGGATTTCACTCAAAACTCACCAAATGACACCTCCCACCATATTACGATGTTGCCCAAGTTTGGGGCTCGATCCGAAATCAATAGGTGTGAGAAATTGGACAATTCAAGTTCAACGGCAGTTCGTTCCTAATTGGAGTGGTTGGTGTATTCCGTACTTCTAGCGATTGGATTTCACTCAAAACACACCAAATGACTCCTCCCACCATATTACGATGTTGCCCAAGTTTGGGGCTCGATCCGAAATCAATAGGTGAGAGAAATTGGACAATTCAAGTTCCACGGCAGTTCATTCCTAATTGGAGTGGTTGGTGTATTCCATACTTCTAGCGATTGGATTTCACTCAAAACACACCAAATGACTCCTCCCACCATATTATGATGTTGCCCAAGTTTTTCGCTCGATCCGAAATCAATAGGTGAGAGAAATTGGACAATTCAAGTTCAACGGCAGTTCGTTCCTAATTGGAGTGGTTGGTGTATTCCATACTTCTAGCGATTGGATTTCACTAAAAACGCACCAAATGAATCCTCCCAACATATTATGATGTTGCCCAAGTTTTGGGCTCGATCCGAAATCAATAGGTGTTCCAAATTGGACAATTTAAGTTCAACGGCAGTTCGTTCATAATTGGAGTGGTTGGTGTATTCCATACTTCTAGTGATTGGATTTCACTCAAAACTCACCAAATGACTCCTCCCACCATATTATGATGTTGCCCAAGTTTTGGGCTCGATCCGAAATCAATAGGTCTTCCAAATTGGACAATTCAAGTTCAACGGCAGTTCGTTCCTAATTGGAGTGGTTGGTGTATTCCATACTTCTAGCGATTGGATTTCACTCAAAACTCACCAAATGACTCCTCCCACAATACTATGATGTTGCCCAAGTTTTGGCCTCGATCCGAAATCAATAGGTGTTCCAAATTGGACAATTCAAGTTCAACGGCTGGTAGTTCCTAATTGGAGTGGTTGGTGTATTCCATACTTCTAGCTATTGGATTTCACTCAAAACTCACCAAATGACACCTCCCACCATATTACGATGTTGCCCAAGTTTGGGGCTCGATCCGAAATCAATAGGTGTGAGAAATTGGACAATTCAAGTTCAACGGCAGTTCGTTCCTAATTGGAGTGGTTGGTGTATTCCGTACTTCTAGCGATTGGATTTCACTCAAAACTGTCCAAATGACTCCTCCCAACATATTATGATGTTGCTCAAGTTTTGGGCTCGATCCGAAATCAATAGGTGTGAGAAATTGGACAATTCAAGTTCAACGGCAGTTCGTTCCTAATTGGAGTGGTTGGTGTATTCCATACTTCTAGCGATTGGATTTCACTCAAAACTCACCAAATGACTCCTCCCACATATTATGATGTTGCCAAAGTTTTGGGCTCGATCCGAAATCAATAGGTGTGAGAAATTGGACAATTCAAGTTCAATGGCAGTTCGTTCCTAGTTGGAGTGGTAGGTGTATTCCATACTTCTAGCGATTGGATTTCACTCAAAACTCACCAAATGACTACTCCAACAATACTATGATGTTGCCCAAGTTTTGGCCTCGATCCGAAATCAATAGGTGTTCCAAATTGGACAATTCAAGTTCAACGGCTGGTAGTTCCTAATTGGAGTGGTTGGTGTATTCCATACTTCTAGCTATTGGATTTCACTCAAAACTCACCAAATGACACCTCCCACCATATTACGATGTTGCCCAAGTTTGGGGCTCGATCCGAAATCAATAGGTGTGAGAAATTGGACAATTCAAGTTCAACGGCAGTTCGTTCCTAATTGGAGTGGTTGGTGTATTCCGTACTTCTAGCGATTGGATTTCACTCAAAACACACCAAATGACTCCTCCCACCATATTACGATGTTGCCCAAGTTTGGGGCTCGATCCGAAATCAATAGGTGAGAGAAATTGGACAATTCAAGTTCCACGGCAGTTCATTCCTAATTGGAGTGGTTGGTGTATTCCATACTTCTAGCGATTGGATTTCACTCAAAACACACCAAATGACTCCTCCCACCATATTATGATGTTGCCCAAGTTTTTCGCTCGATCCGAAATCAATAGGTGAGAGAAATTGGACAATTCAAGTTCAACGGCAGTTCGTTCCTAATTGGAGTGGTTGGTGTATTCCATACTTCTAGCGATTGGATTTCACTAAAAACGCACCAAATGAATCCTCCCAACATATTATGATGTTGCCCAAGTTTTGGGCTCGATCCGAAATCAATAGGTGTTCCAAATTGGACAATTTAAGTTCAACGGCAGTTCGTTCATAATTGGAGTGGTTGGTGTATTCCATACTTCTAGTGATTGGATTTCACTCAAAACTCACCAAATGACTCCTCCCACCATATTATGATGTTGCCCAAGTTTTGGGCTCGATCCGAAATCAATAGGTCTTCCAAATTGGACAATTCAAGTTCAACGGCAGTTCGTTCCTAATTGGAGTGGTTGGTGTATTCCATACTTCTAGCGATTGGATTTCACTCAAAACTCACCAAATGACTCCTCCCACGATATTATGGTGTTGCCCAAGTTTTTCGCTCGATCCGAAATCAATAGGTGTGACAAATTGGTCAATTAAATTTCAACGGCAGTTCGTTCCTAATTGGAGTGGTTGGTGTATTCCGTACTTCTAGCGATTGGATTTCACTCAAAACTCACCAAATGACTCCTCCCACCATATTACGATGTTGCCCAAGTTTGGGGCTCGATCCGAAATCAATAGGTGAGAGAAATTGGACAATTCAAGTTCAACGGCAGTTCATTCCTAATTGGAGTGGTTGGTGTATTCCATACTTCTAGCGATTGGATTTCACTCAAAACACACCAAATGACTCCTCCCACCATATTATGACGTTGCCCAAGTTTTTCGCTCGATCCGAAATCAATAGGTGAGAGAAATTGGACAATTCAAGTTCAACGGCAGTTCGTTCCTAATTGGAGTGGTTGGTGTATTCCATACTTCTAGCGATTGGATTTCACTCAAAACTCACCAAATGACTCCTCCCCCCATATTATGATGTTGCCCAAGTTTTCGCTCGATCCGAAATCAATAGGTGTGACAAATTGGTCAATTCAATTTCAACGGCAGTTCGTTCCTAATTGAAGTGGTTGGTGTATTCCATACTTCTAGCAATTGGATTTCACTCAAAACTCACCAAACGACTCCTCCCACCATATTATGATGTTGCCCATGTTTTGGGGTCGATCCGAAATCAATAGGAGTTCAAAGTTGGACAATTCAAGTTCAACGGCAGTTCGTTCCTAATTGGAGTGGTTGGTGTATTCCATACTTCTAGCGATTGGATTTCACTCAAAACTCACCAATGACTCCTCCCACCATATTATGATGTTGCCCAAGTTTTGGGCTCGATCCGAAATCAATAGGTGTGAGAAATTGGACAATTCAATTTCAACGGTAGTTCGTTCCTAATTGAAGTGGTTGGTGTATTCCATACTTCTAGCGATTGGATTTCACTCAAAACTCACCAAATGACTCCTCCAACCATATTATGATGTTGCCCAAGTTTTGGGCTCCATCCGAAATAAATAGGTGTTCCAAATTGGAAAATTCAAGTTCAACGGCTGTTCGTTCCTAATTGTAGTGGTTGGTGTATTCCATACTTCTAGCGAATGGATTTCACTCAAAACTCACCAAATGACTCCTCCCACCATATTATGAGGTTGCCCAAGTTTGGGGCTCGATCCAAGGTCAATAGGTGTGAGAAATTGGACAATTCAAGTTCAACGGCAGTTCGTTCCTAATTGGAGTGGTTGGTGTATTCCATACTTCTAGCGATTGGATTTCGTTCAAAACTCACCACATGACTCCTCCCACCATATTATGATGTTGCACAAGTTTGGGGTTCCATCCGAAATCAATAGGTGTGTGAAATTGGACAATTCAAGTTAAACGGCAGTTCGTTCCTAATGGGAGTAGTTGGTGTATTCCATACTTCTGGCGATTGGATTTCACTCAAAACTCACCAAATAACTCCTTCCACCATATTATGATGTTGCCCAAGTTTTGGGCTCGATCCGAAATCAATAGGTGTGAGAAATTAGACAATTCAAGTTCAACGGCAGTTCGTTCCTAATTGGAGTGGTTGGTGTATTCATACTTCTAGCGATTGGATTTCACTCAAAACTCACCAAATGACTATTCCCACGATATTATGGTGTTGCCCAAGTTTTTCGCTCGATCCGAAATCAATAGGTGTGACAAATTGGTCAATTAAATTTCAACGGCAGTTCGTTCCTAATTGGAGTGGTTGGTGTATTCCGTACTTCTAGCGATTGGATTTCACTCAAAACTCACCAAATGACTCCTCCCACCATATTACGATGTTGCCCAAGTTTGGGGCTCGATCCGAAATCAATAGGTGAGAGAAATTGGACAATTCAAGTTCAACGGCAGTTCATTCCTAATTGGAGTGGTTGGTGTATTCCATACTTCTAGCGATTGGATTTCACTCAAAACACACCAAATGACTCCTCCCACCATATTATGATGTTGCCCAAGTTTTTCGCTCGATCCGAAATCAATAGGTGAGAGAAATTGGACAATTCAAGTTCAACGGCAGTTCGTTCCTAATTGGAGTGGTTGGTGTATTCCATACTTCTAGCGATTGGATTTCACTCAAAACGCACCAAATGACTCCTCCCACCATATTATGATGTTGCCCAAGTTTTGGGCTCCATCCGAAATCAATAGGTGTTCCAAATTGGACAATTTAAGTTCAACGGCAGTTCGTTCCTAATTGGAGTGGTTGGTGTATTCCATACTTCTAGCGATTGGATTTCACTCAAAACTCACACAATGACTCCTCCAACCATATTATGATGTTGCCCAAGTTTTGGGCTCGATCCGAAATCAATAGGTGTTCCAAATTGGACAATTCAAGTTCAACGGCAGTTCGTTCCTAATTGGAGTGGTTGGTGTATTCCATACTTCTAGCGATTGGATTTCACTCAAAACCTATCAAATGACTCCTCCCACCATATTATGATGTTGCCCAAGTTTTGGGCTCGATCCGAAATCAATAGGTGTTCGAAATTGGACAATACAAGTTCAACGGCAGTTCGTTCCTAATTGGAGTGGTTGGTGTATTCCATACTTCTAGCGATTGGATTTCACTCAAAACTCACCAAATGACTCCTCCCACCATATTATGATGTTGCCCAAGTTTTGGGCTCGATCCGAAATCAATAGGTTTGAGAAATTGGACAATTCAATTTCAACGGCAGTTCGTTCCTAATTGGAGTGGTTGGTGTATTCCATACTTCTAGCGATTGGATTTCACTCAAAACTTACCAAATGACTCCTCCCACCATATTATGTTGTTGCCCAAGTTTTGGGCTCGATCCGAAATCAATAGGTGTGAGAAATTGGACAATTCAAGTTCAACGGCAGTTCGTTCCTAATTGGAGTTGTTGGTGTATTCCATACTTCTAGCGATTGGATTTCACACAAAACTCACCAAATGACTCCTCCCACCATATTATGATGTTGCCCAAGTTTTGGGCTCGATCCGAAATCAATAGTTGTGAGAATTTGGACAATTCAAGTTCAACGGCAGTTCGTTCCTAATTGGAGTGGTTGGTGTATTCCATACTTCTAGCGATTGGATTTCACTCAAAACTCACCAAATGACTCCTCCCACCATATTATGATGTTGCCCAAGTTTTGGGCTCGATCCGAAATCAATAGGTGTGAGAAATTGGACAATTCCAGTTCAACGGCAGTTCGTTCCTAATTGGTGTGGTTGCTGTATTCAATACTTCTAGCGATTCGATTTCACTCAAAACTCACCAAATGACTCCTCCCACCATATTATGATGTTGCCCAAGTTTTGGGCTCGATCCGAAATCAATAGGTGTTCGAAATTGGACAATTCATGTTCAACGGCAGTTCGTTCCTAATTGGAGTGGTTGGTGTATTCTATACTTCTAGCGATTGGATTTCACTCAAAACTCACGAAATGACTCCTCCCACCATATTATGATGTTGCCCAAGTTTTGGTCTCGATCCGAAATCAATAGGTGTTCCAAATTGGACAATTCAAGTTCAACGGCAGTTCGTTCCTAATTGGAGTGGTTGGTGTATTCCATACATCTAGCGATTGGATTTCACTCAAAACTCACCAAATGACTCCTCCCACCATATTATGATGTTGCCCAAGTTTTGGGCTCGATCCGAAATCAATAGGTGTGAGAAATTGGACAATTCCAGTTCAACGGCAGTTCGTTCCTAATTGGTGTGGTTGCTGTATTCAATACTTCTAGCGATTCGATTTCACTCAAAACTCACCAAATGACTCCTCCCACCATATTATGATGTTGCCCAAGTTTTGGGCTCGATCCGAAATCAATAGGTGTTCGAAATTGGACAATTCATGTTCAACGGCAGTTCGTTCCTAATTGGAGTGGTTGGTGTATTCCATACTTCTAGCGATTGGATTTCACTCAAAACTCACGAAATGACTCCTCCCACCATATTATGATGTTGCCCAAGTTTTGGTCTCGATCCGAAATCAATAGGTGTTCCAAATTGGACAATTCAAGTTCAACGGCAGTTCGTTCCTAATTGGAGTGGTTGGTGTATTCCGTACTTCTAGCGATTGGATTTCACTCAAAACTCACCAAATGACTCCTCCCACCATAATATGATGTTGCCCAAGTTTTGGACTCGATCCGAAATCAATAGGTGTGAGAAATTGGACAATTCAAGTTCAACGGCAGTTCGTTCCTAATTGGAGTGGTTGGTGTATTCCATACTTCTAGCGATTGGATTTCACTCAAAACTCACCAAATGACTCCTCCCACCATATTATGATGTTGCCCAAGTTTTGGGCTCGATCCGAAATCAATAGGTGTTCCAAATTGGACAATTCAAGTTCAACGGCAGTTCGTTCCTAATTGGAGTGGTTGGTGTATTCCATACTTCTAGCGATTGGATTTCACTCAAAACCTATCAAATGACTCCTCCCACCATATTATGATGTTGCCCAAGTTTTGGGCTCGATCCGAAATCAATAGGTGTTCGAAATTGGACAATTCAAGTTCAACGGCAGTTCGTTCCTAATTGGAGTGGTTGGTGTATTCCATACTTCTAGCGATTGGATTTCACTCAAAACTCACCAAATGACTCCTCCCACCATATTATGTTGTTGCCCAAGTTTTGGGCTCGATCCGAAATCAATAGGTGTGAGAAATTGGACAATTCAAGTTCAACGGCAGTTCGTTCCTAATTGGAGTTGTTGGTGTATTCCATACTTCTAGCGATTGGATTTCACTCAAAACTCACCAAATGACTCCTCCCACCATATTATGATGTTGCCCAAGTTTTGGACTCGATCCGAAATCAATAGGTGTGAGAAATTGGACAATTCAAGTTCAACGGCAGTTCGTTCCTAATTGGAGTGGTTGGTGTATTCCATACTTCTGGCGATTGGAGTTCACTCAAAACTCACACAATGACTCCTCCAACCATATTATGATGTTGCCCAAGTTTTGGGCTCGATCCGAAATCAATAGGTGTTCCAAATTGGACAATTCAAGTTCAACGGCAGTTCGTTCCTAATTGGAGTGGTTGGTGTATTCCATACTTCTAGCGATTGGATTTCACTCAAAACCTATCAAATGACTCCTCCCACCATATTATGATGTTGCCCAAGTTTTGGGCTCGATCCGAAATCAATAGGTGTTCGAAATTGGACAATTCAAGTTCAACGGCAGTTCGTTCCTAATTGGAGTGGTTGGTGTATTCCATACTTCTAGCGATTGGATTTCACTCAAAACTCACCAAATGACTCCTCCCACCATATTATGTTGTTGCCCAAGTTTTGGGCTCGATCCGAAATCAATAGGTGTGAGAAATTGGACAATTCAAGTTCAACGGCAGTTCGTTCCTAATTGGAGTTGTTGGTGTATTCCATACTTCTAGCGATTGGATTTCACTCAAAACTCACCAAATGACTCCTCCCACCATATTATGATGTTGCCCAAGTTTTGGACTCGATCCGAAATCAATAGGTGTGAGAAATTGGACAATTCAAGTTCAACGGCAGTTCGTTCCTAATTGGAGTGGTTGGTGTATTCCATACTTCTAGCGATTGGATTTCACTCAAAACCTATCAAATGACTCCTCCCACCATATTATGATGTTGCCCAAGTTTTGGGCTCGATCCGAAATCAATAGGTGTTCCAAATTGGACAATTCAAGTTCAACGGCAGTTCGTTCCTAATTGGAGTGGTTGGTGTATTCCATACTTCTAGCGATTGGATTTCACTCAAAACCTATCAAATGACTCCTCCCACCATATTATGATGTTGCCCAAGTTTTGGGCTCGATCCGAAATCAATAGGTGTTCGAAATTGGACAATTCAAGTTCAACGGCAGTTCGTTCCTAATTGTAGTGGTTGGTGTATTCCATACTTCTAGCGATTGGATTTCACTCAAAACTCACCAAATGACTCCTCCCACCATATTATGATGTTGCCCAAGTTTTGGGCTCGATCCGAAATCAATAGGTTTGAGAAATTGGACAATTCAATTTCAACGGCAGTTCGTTCCTAATTGGAGTGGTTGGTGTATTCCATACTTCTAGCGATTGGATTTCACTCAAAACTCACCAAATGACTCCTCCCACCATATTATGTTGTTGCCCAAGTTTTGGGCTCGATCCGAAATCAATAGGTGTGAGAAATTGGACAATTCAAGTTCAACGGCAGTTCGTTCCTAATTGGAGTTGTTGGTGTATTCCATACTTCTAGCGATTGGATTTCACACAAAACTCACCAAATGACTCCTCCCACCATATTATGATGTTGCCCAAGTTTTGGGCTCGATCCGAAATCAATAGTTGTGAGAATTTGGACAATTCAAGTTCAACGGCAGTTCGTTCCTAATTGGAGTGGTTGGTGTATTCCATACTTCTAGCGATTGGATTTCACTCAAAACTCACCAAATGACTCCTCCCATCATATTATGATGTCGCCCAAGTTTTGGGCTCGATCCGAAATCAATAGGTGTGAGAAATTGGACAATTCCAGTTCAACGGCAGTTCGTTCCTAATTGGAGTGGTTGGTGTATTCCATACTTCTAGCGATTGGATTTCACTCAAAACTCACACAATGACTCCTCCAACCCTATTATGATGTTGCCCAAGTTTTGGGCTCGATCCGAAATCAATAGGTCTTCCAAATTGGACAATTCAAGTTCAACGGCAGTTCGTTCCTAATTGGAGTGGTTGGTGTATTCCATACTTCTAGCGATTGGATTTCACTCAAAACCTATCAAATGACTCCTCCCACCATATTATGATGTTGCCCAAGTTTTGGGCTCGATCCGAAATCAATAGGTGTTCGAAATTGGACAATTCAAGTTCAACGGCAGTTCGTTCCTAATTGGAGTGGTTGGTGTATTCCATACTTCTAGCGATTGGATTTCACTCAAAACTCACCAAATGACTCCTCCCACCATATTATGATGTTGCCCAAGCTTGGGGCTCGGTCCTAAATCAATAGGTGTAAGAAATTGGACAATTCATGTTCAACGGCAGTTCGTTCCTAATTGGGGTGGTTGGTGTATTCCATACTTCTAGCGATTGGATTTCACTCAAAACTCACCAAATGACTCCTGCCACGATATGATGATGTTGCCCAAGTTTGGGGCTCGATCCGAAACCAATAGGTGTTCCAAATTGGACAATTCAAGTTCAACGGCAGTTCGTTCCTAATTGGAGTGGTTGGTGTATTCCATACTTCTAGCGATTGGATTTCACTCAAAACTCACACAATGACTCCTCCAACCATATTATGATGTTGCCCAAGTTTTGGGCTTGATCCGAAATCAATAGGTGTTCCAAATTGGACAATTCAAGTTCAACGGCAGTTCGTTCCTAATTGGAGTGGATGGTGTATTCCATACTTCTAGCGATTGGATTTCACTCAAAACCTATCAAATGACTCCTCCCACCATATTATGATGTTGCCCAAGTTTTGGGCTCGATCCGAAATCAATAGGTGTTCGAAATTGGACAATTCAAGTTCAACGGCAGTTCGTTCCTAATTGGAGTGGTTGGTGTATTCCATACTTCTAGCGATTGGATTTCACTCAAAACTCACCAAATGACTCCTCCCACCATATTATGATGTTGCCCAAGTTTTGGACTCGATCCGAAATCAATAGGTTTGAGAAATTGGACAATTCAATTTCAACGGCAGTTCGTTCCTAATTGGAGTGGTTGGTGTATTCCATACTTCTAGCGATTGGATTTCACTCAAAACTCACCAAATGACTCCTCCCACCATATTATGTTGTTGCCCAAGTTTTGGGCTCGATCCGAAATCAATAGGTGTGAGAAATTGGACAATTCAAGTTCACCGGCAGTTCGTTCCTAATTGGAGTTGTTGGTGTATTCCATACTTCTAGCGATTGGATTTCTCACAAAACTCACCAAATGACTCCTCCCACCATATTATGATTTTGCCCAAGTTTTGGGCTCGATCCGAAATCAATAGTTGTGAGAATTTGGACAATTCAAGTTCAACGACAATTCGTTCCTAATGGGAGTGGTTGGTGTATTCCATACGTCTAGTGATTGGATTTCACTCAAAACTCACCAAATGACTCCTCCCACCTTATTATGATGTTGCCCAAGTTTTGGGCTCGGTCCGAAATCAATTGGGGTGAGAAATTGGACAATTCATGTTCAGCAGCAGTTCGTTCCTAATTGGAGTGGTTGGTGTATTCCATACATCTAGCGATTGGATTTCACTCAAAACTCACCAAATGACTCCTCCCACCATATTATGATGTTGCCCAAGTTTGGGGCTCGGTCCTAAATCAATAGGTGTAAGAAATTGGACAATTCATGTTCAACGGCAGTTCGTTCCTAATTGGGGTGGTTGGTGTATTCCATACTTCTAGCGATTGGATTTCACTCAAAACTCACCAAATGACTCCTCCCACCATATTATGGTGTTGCCCAAGTTTTGGGCTCGATCCGAAATCAATAGGTGTGAGAAATTGGACAATTCAATTTCAACGGCAGTTCGTTCCTAATGGGAGTGGTTTGTGTATTCCATACTTCTAGCAATTGGATTTCACTCAAAACTCACCAAATGACTCCTCCCACCACATTATGATGTTGCCCAAGTTTTGGGCTCAATCCGAAATCAATAGGTGTGAGAAATTGGACAATTGTTCAACGGCAGTTCGTTCCTAATTGGAGTGGTTGGTGTATTCCATACTTCTAGCGATTGTATTTCACTCAAAACTCAGCAAATGACTCCTTCCACCATATTATTATGTTGCCCACGTTTTGGGCTCGATCCGAAATCAATAGGTGTTCCAAATTGGACAATTCAAGTTCAACGGCAGTTCGTTCCTAATTGGAGTGGTTGGGGTATTCCAAACTTCTAGCGATTGGATTTCACTCAAAACTCACCGAATGACTCCTTCCACCATATTATGGTGTTGCCCAAGTTATGGGCTCGATCCGAAATCAATAGGTGTGAGAAATTGGACAATTCAATAGGTGTGAGAAATTGGACCATTCAAGTTCAACGGCAGTTCGTTCCTAATTGGAGTGGTTGGTGTATTCCATACTTCTAGCGATTGGATTTCACTGAAAACTTTCCAAATGACTCCTCCCAACATATTACGATGTTGCCCAAGTTTTGGGCTCGATCCGAAATCAATAGGTGTGAGAAATTGGACAATTTAAGTTCAACGGCAGTTCGTTCCTAATTGGAGTGGTTGGTGTATTCCATACTTCTAGCGATTGGATTTCACTGAAAACTCACCAATTGACTCCTCCCAACATATTATGATGTTGCCCAAGTTTTGGGCTCGATCCGAAATCAATAGGTGTGAGAAATTGAGCAATTCAAGTTCAACGGCAGTTCGTTCCTAATTGTAGTGGTTGGTGTATTCCATACTTCTAGCGATTCGATTTCACTGAAAACTCCCCAAATGACTCCTCCCAATATATGATGATGTTGCCCAAGTTTTGGCCTCGATCCGAAATCCATAGGTGTGAGAAATTGAGCAATTCAAGTTCAACGGCAGTTCGTTCCTAAATGGAGTGGTTGGTGTATTCCATACTTCTAGCGATTGGATTTCACTCAAAACTCACCAAATGACTCCTCCCTCCATATTATGATGTTGCCCAAGTTTTGAGCTCGATCCGAAATCAATAGGTGTGAGAAATTGGACAATTCAAGTTCAACGGCAGTTCGTTCCTAATTGGAGTGGTGGGTGTATTCCATACTTCTAGCGATTGGATTTCGCTCAAAACTCACCAAATGACTCCCCCCGCCATATTATGATGTTGCCCAAGTTTTGGGCTCGATCCGAACTCAATAGATGTGAGAAATTGGACAATTCAAGTTCAACGGCAGTTCGTTCCTAATTGGAGTGGTTGGTGCATTCCATACTTCTAACGATTGGATTTCACTCAAAACTCACCAAATGACTACTCCAACAATATTATGATGTTGCACAAGTTTTGGGCTCGAACCGAAATCAATAGGTGTTCCAAATTGGACAATTCAAGTTCAACGGCAGTTCGTTCCTATTTGGAGTGGTTGGTGTTTTCCATACTTCTAGCGATTGGATGTCACTCAAAACTCACCAAATGACACCTCCCACCATATTACGATGTTGCCCAAGTTTGGGGCTCGATCCGAAATCAATAGGTGTGAGAAATTGGACAATTCAAGTTCAACGGCAGTTCGTTCCTAATTGGAGTGGTTGGTGTATTCCGTACTTCTAGTGATTGGATTTCACTCAAAACTCACCAAATGACTCCTCCCACCATATTACGATGTTGCCCAAGTTTTGGGCTCGATCCGAAATCAATAGGTGTGAGAAATTGGACAATTCAAGTTCAATGGCAGTTCGTTCGTAGTTGGAGTGGTTGGTGTATTCCATACTTCTAGCGATTGGATTTCACTCAAAACTCACCAAATGACTACTCCAACAATATTATGACGTTGCCCAAGTTTTGGGCTCGATCCGAACTCAATAGGTGTGAGAAATTGGACAATTCAAGTTCAACGGCAGTTTGTTCCAAATTGGAGTGGTCGATGTATTACATACTTCTAGCGATTGGATTTCACTGAAAACTGTCCAAATGACTCCTCCCACCATATTATGATGTCGCCCAAGTTTTGGGCTCGATCCGAACTCAATAGGTGTGACAAATTGGACAATTCAAGTTCAACGGCAGTTCGTTCCTAATTGGAGTGGTTGGTGTATTCCATACTTCTAGCGATTGGATTTCACTGAAAACTTTCCAAATGACTCCTCCCAACATATTATGATGTTGCCCAAGTTTTGGGCTCGATCCGAAATCAATAGGTGTGAGAAATTGGACAATTTAAGTTCAACGGCAGTTCGTTCCTAATTGGAGTGGTTGGTGTATTCCATACTTCTAGCGATTGGATTTCACTGAAAACTCACCAATTGACTCCTCCCAACATATTATGATGTTGCCCAAGTTTTGGGCTCGATCCGAAGTCAATAGGTGTGAGAAATTGAGCAATTCAAGTTCAACGGCAGTTCGTTCCTAATTGTAGTGGTTGGTGTATTCCATACTTCTAGCGATTCGATTTCACTGAAAACTCACCAAATGACTCCTCCCAACATATGATGATGTTGCCCAACTTTTGGGCTCGATCCGAAATCCATAGGTGTGAGAAATTGAGCAATTCAAGTTCAACGGCAGTTCGTTCCTAAATGGAGTGGTTGGTGTATTCCATACTTCTAGCGATTGGATTTCACTCAAAACTCACCAAATGCTCCTCCCACCATATTATGATGTTGCCCAAGTGTTGGGCTCGATCCGAAATCAATAGGTGCGAGAAATTGGACAATTCAAGTTCAACGGCAGTTCGTTCCTAATTGGAGTGGTTGGTGTATTCCATACTTCTAGCGATTGGATTTCGCTCAAAACTCACCAAATGACTCCTCCCGCCGTATTATGATGTTGCCCAAGTTTTGGGCTCGATCCGAAATCAATAGGTGTGAGAAATTGGACAATTCAAGTTCAATGGCAGTTCATTCCTAGTTGGAGTGGTTGGTGTAGTCCATACTTCTAGCGATTGGATTTCACTCAAAACTCACCAAATGACTCCTGCCACGATATGATGATGTTGCCCAAGTTTTGGGCTCGATCCGAAATCAATGTGTTCCAAATTGGACAATTCAAGTTCAAACTCAGTTCGTTCCTAATTGGAGTGGTTGGTGTATTCCATACTTCTAGCGATTGGATTTCACTCAAAACTCACCAAATGACACCTCCCACCATATTACGATGTTGCCCAAGTTTGGGGCTCGATCCGAAATCAATAGGTGTGAGAAATTGGACAATTCAAGTTCAACGGCAGTTCGTTCCTAATTGGATTGGTTGGTGTATTCCGTACTTCTAGTGATTGGATTTCACTCAAAACTCACCAAATGACTCCTCCCACCATATTACGATGTTGCCCAAGTTTGGGGCTCGATCCGAAATCAATAGGTGTGAGAAATTGGACAATTCAAGTTCAACGGCAGTTCGTTCCTAATTGGAGTGGTTGGTGTATTCCATACTTCCAACGATTGCATTTCACTCAAAACTCACCAAATGACTCCGCCCACCATATTATTATGTTGCCCAAGTTTGGGGCTCGATCCGAAATCAATAGGTGTGAGAAATTGGACAATTCAAGTTCAACGGCAGTTCGTTCCTAATTGGAGTGGTTGGTGCATTCCATACTTCTAACGATTGGATTTCACTCAAAACTCACCAAATGACTCCACCCACCATATTATGATGTTGCCCAAGTTTGGGGCTCGGTCAGAAGTCAATAGGTGTTCGAAATTGGACAATTGAAGTTCAACGGCAGTAAGTTCCTAATGGGAGTGGTTGGTGTATTCCATACCTCTAGCAATTGGATTTCACTTAAAACTCACCAAATGACTCCTCCCACCATATTATGATGTTGCCCAAGTTTTGGGCTCGATCCGAAATCAATAGGTGTGAGAAATTGGACAATTCAAGTTCAACGGCAGTTCATTCCTTATTGGAGCGGTTGGTGTAATCCATACTTCTAGCGATTGGATTTCACTCAAAAATCACCAAATCACTTCTCCCGCCATATTATGATGTTGCCCAAGTTTTGGGCTCGATCCGAAATCAATAGGTGTTCCAAATTGGACAATTCAAGTTCAACGGCAGTTCGTTCCTAATTGGAGTGGTTGGTGTATTCCTTACTTCTAGCGATTGGATTTCGCTCAAAACTCACTAAATGACTCCTCCCACCATATTATGATGTTGCCCAAGTTTTCGTCTCGATCCGAAATCAATTGGTGTGAGAAATTGGTCAATTCAATTTCAACGACAGTTCGTTCCTAATTGGTGTGGTTGGTGTATTCCATACTTCTAGCGATTGGATTTCACTCAAAACTCACCAAATGACTCCTCCCACCTTATTATGATGTTGCCCAAGTTTGGGGCTCGATCCGAAGTCAATAGGTATGAGAAATTGGACAATTCAAGTTCAACAGCAGTTCGTTCCTAATTGAAGTGTTTGGTGTATTCCATACTTCTACCGATTGGATTTCACTCAAAACTCACCAAATGACTCCTCCCACCATATTATGATGTTGCCCAAGTTTGGGGCTCGATCCGAAGTCAATAGGTATGAGAAATTGGACAATTCAAGTTCAACGGCAGTTCGTTCCTAATTCGAGTGGTCGGTGTATTCCATACTTCTATCGATTGCATTTCACTCAAAACTCACCAAATGACTCCTCCCACCATATTATGATGTTGCCCAAGTTTTGGGCTCGATCCGAATTCAATAGGTGTTCGAAATTGGACAATTCAAGTTCAACGGCAGTTCGTTCGTAACTGGGGTGGTTGGTGTATTCCATACTTCTAGCGATTGGATTTCACTCAAAACACACCAAATGACTCCTCCCACCATATTATGATGTTGCCCAAGTTTTGGGGTCGATCCGAAATCAATAGGTGTTCCAAATTGGACAATTCAAGTTCACCGGCAGTTCGTTCCTAATTGGAGTGGTTGGTGTATTCCATACTTCTAGCGATTGGATTTCACTCAAAACTCACCAAATGACTCCTCCCACCATATTATGATGTTGCACAAGTTTGGGGTTCGATCCGAAATCAATAGGTGTGAGAAATTGCACAATTCAAGGTCAACGGCAGTTCGTTCCTAATTGGAGTGGTTAGTGTATTCCATACTTCTAGCGATTGGATTTCACTCAAAACTCACCAAAAGACTCCTCCCACCATATTATGATGTTGCCCAAGTTTTTGGCTCGATCCGAAATCAATAGGTGTTCGAAATTGGACAATTCAAGTTCAACGGCAGTTAGTTCCTAATTGGAGTGGTTGGTGTATTCAACACTTCTAGCGATTGGATTTCACTCAAAACTCACCAAATGACTGCTCCCACCATATTATGATGTTGCCCATGTTTTGGGCTCGATACGAAATCAATAGGTGTTACAAATTGGACAATTCAAGTTCAACGGCAGTTCGTTCCTAATTGGAGTTGTTGGTGTATTCCATACTTCTAGCGATTGGATTTCACTCAAAACTCACCAAATGACTCCTCCCACCATATTATGTTGTTGCCCAACTTTTGGGCTCGATCCGAAATCAATAGGTGTGAGAAATTGGACAATTCAAGTTCAACGGCAGTTCGTTCCTAATTGGAGTTGTTGGTGTATTCCATACTTCTAGCGATTGGATTTCACACAAAACTCACCAAATAACTCCTCCTACCATATTATGATGTTGCCCAAGTTTTGGGCTCGATCCGAAATCAATAGGTGTGAGAAATTGGACAATTCAAGTTCAACAGCAGTTCGTTCCTAATTGGAGTGGTTGGTGTATTCCATACTTCTAGCGATTGGATTTCACTCAAAACTCACTAAATGACTCCTCCCACCATATTATGATGTTGCCCAAGTTTTGGTCGCGATCCGAAAGCAATAGGTGTTCCAAATTGGACAATTCAAGTTCAACGGCAGTTCGTTCCTAATTGGAGTGGTTGGTGTATTCCATACTTCTAGCTGTTGGATTTCACTCAAAACTCACCAAATGACTCCTTCCACCATATTATGATGTTGCCCAAGTTTTGGGCTCGATCCGAACTCAATAGGTGTGAGAAATTGAACAATTTAAGTTCAATGGCAGTTCGTTCCTAATTGGAGCGTTTGGTGTATTCCATACTTCTAGCGATTGGATTTCACTCAAAACTCACCAAATGACTCCTCCCACTATATTATGATGTTGCCAAAGTTAGGGGTTCGATCCGAAATCAATAGGAGTGAGAAATTGGACAATTCAAGTTCAACGGCAGTTCGTTCCTAATTGGAGTGGTTGGTGTATTCCATACTTCTAGCGATTGGATTTCACTCAAAACTCACCAAATGACTCCTCCCACCATATTATGATGTTGCCCAAGTTTTGGGCTCGATCCGAAATCAATAGGTGTGAGAAATTGAACAATTTAAGTTCAACGGCAGTTCGTTCCTAATTGGAGTGGTTGGTGTATTCCGTACTTCTAGCGATTGGATTTCACTCAAAACTCACCAAATGAGTCCTCCCACCATATTACGATGTTGCCCAAGTTTTGGGCTCGATCCGAAATCAATAGGTGTTCCAAATTGGACAATTCAAGTTCAACGGCAGTTCGTTCCTAATTGGAGTGGTTGGTGTATTTCATACTTCTCGCGATTAGATTTCACTTAAAACTCACCAAATGACTCCTCCCACCACATTATGATGTTGCCCAAGTTTTGGGCTCGATCCGAAATCAATAGGTGTTCCAAATTGGACAACTCAAGTTCAACGGCAGTTCGTTCCTAATTGGAGTGCTTGGTGTATTCCATACTTATAGCGATTGGATTTCACTCAAAACTCACCAAATGACTCCTCCCACCATATTATGATGTTGCCCAAGTTTTGGTCTCGATCCGAAATCAATAGGTGTTCCAAATTGGACAATTCAAGTTCAACGGCAGTTCGTTCCTAATTGGAGTGGTTGGTGTATTCCATACTTCTAGCGATTGGATTTCACTCAAAACTCACCAAATGACTCCTCCCACCATATTATGATGTTGCCCAAGTTTTGGGCTCGAAACGAAATCTATAGGTGTGAGAAATTGGACAATTTAAGTTCAATGGCAGTTCGTTCCTAATTGGAGTGGTTGGTGTATGCCATACTTCTAGCGATTGGATTTCACTCAAAACTCACCAAATGACTCCTCCTACCATATTATGATGTTGCCCAAGTTTTGGGCTCGATCCGAAATCAATAGGTGTGAGAAATTGGACAATTCAAGTTCAACGGCAGTTCGTTCCTAATTGGAGTGGTTGGTGTATTCCATACTTCTAGCGATTGGATTTCACTCAAAACTCACCAAATGACTCCTCCCACCATATTACGATGTTGCCCAAGTTTTGGGCTCGAAACGAAATCAATAGGTGTGAGAAATTGGACTATTCAAGTTCAACGGCAGTTCGTTCCTAATTGGAGTGGTTGGTGTATTCCATACATCTAGCGATTGGATTTCACTCAAAACTCACCAAATGACTCCTCCCACCATATTATGATGTTGCCCAAGTTTTGGGCTCGATCCGAAATCAATAGGTGTGAGAAATTGGACAATTCAAGTTCTACGACAGTTCGTTCCTAATTGGAGTGGTTGGTGTATTCCATACTTCTAGCGATTGGATTTCACTCAAAACTCACTAAATGACTCCTCCCACCATATTATGATGTTGCCCAAGTTTTGGCCGCGATCCGAAATCAATAGGTGTTCCAAATTGGACAATTCAAGTTCAACGGCAGTTCGTTCCTAATTGGAGTGGTTGGTGTATTCCATACTTCTAGCGATTGGATTTTACTCAAAACTCACCAAATGACTCCTCCCACCATATTATGATGTTGCCCAAGTTTTGGGCTCGAAACGAAATCAATAGGTGTGAGAAATTGGACTATTCAAGTTCAACGGCAGTTCGTTCCTAATTCGAGTGGTTGGTGTATTCCATACATCTAGCGATTGGATTTCACTCAAAACTCACCAAATGACTCCTCCCACCATATTATGATGTTGCCCAAGTTTTGGGCTCGATCCGAAATCAATAGGTGTGAGAAATTGGACAATTCAAGTTCAACGTCAGTTCGTTCCTAATTGGAGTGGTTGGTGTATTCCACACTTCTAGCGATTGGATTTCACTAAAAACTCACTAAATGACTCCTCCCACCATATTATGATGTTGCCCAAGTTTTGGTCGCGATCCGAAATCAATAGGTGTTCCAAATTGGACAATTCAAGTTCAACGGCAGTTCGTTCCTAATCGGAGTGGTTGGTGTATTCCATACTTCTAGCGATTGGATTTCACTCAAAACTCGCCAAATGACTCCTCCCACCATATTATGATGTTGCCCAAGTTTTGGGCTCGAAACGAAATCAATAGGTGTGAGAGATTGGACAATTTAAGTTCAATGGCAGTTCGTTCCTAATTGGAGTGGTTGGTGTATGCCATACTTCTAGCGATTGGATTTCACTCAAAACTCACCAAATGACTCCTCCTACCATATTATGATGTTGCCCAAGTTTTGGGCTCGATCCGAAATCAATAGGTGTGAGAAATTAGACAATTCAAGTTCAACGGCAGTTCGTTCCTAATTGGATTGGTTGGTGTATTCCATACTTCTAGCGATTGGATTTCACTCAAAACTCACCAAATGACTCCTCCCACCATATTATGATGTTGCCTAAGTTTTGGGCTCGATCCGAAAGCAATAGGTGTTCCAAATTGGACAATTCAAGTTCAACGGCAGTTCGTTCCTAATTGGAGTGGTTGGTGTATTCCATACTTCTAGCGATTGGATTTCACTCAAAACTCCCCAAATGACTCCTCCCACCATATTATGATGTTGCCCAAGTTTTGGGCTCGATCCGAAATCAATAGGTGTGAGAAATTGGACAATTCAAGTTCAACCGCAGTTCGTTCCTAATTGGAGTGGTTGGTGTATTCCATACTTCTAGCGATTGGATTTCACTCAAAACTCACCAAATGACTCCTCCCACCATATTATGATGTTGCCAAAGTTAGGGGTTCGATCTGAAATCAATAGGAGTGAGAAATTGGACAATTCAAGTTCAACGGCAATTCGTTCCTAATTGGAGTGGTTGGTGTATTCCATACTTCTAGCGATTGGATTTCACTCAAAACTCACCAAATGACTCCTCCCACCATATTATGATGTTGCCCAAGTTTTGGGCTCGATCCGAAATCAATAGGTGTGAGAAATTGAACAATTCAAGTTCAACGGCAGTTCGTTCCTAATTGGAGTGGTTGGTGTATTCCGTACTTCTAGCGATTGGATTTCACTCAAAACTCACCAAATGAGTCCTCCCACCATATTACGATGCTGCCCAAGTTTTGGGCTCGATCCGAAATCAATAGGTGTTCCAAATTGGACAATTCAAGTTCAACGGCAGTTCGTTCCTAATTGGAGTTGTTGGTGTATTCCATACTTCCAGCGATTGGATTTCACTCAAAACTCACCAAATGACTCCTCCCACCATAGTATGATGTTGCCCAAGTTTGGGGTTCCATCCGAAATCAATAGGTGTGAGAAATTGGACAATTCAAGTTCAACGGCAGTTCGTTCCGAATTGGAGTGGTTGGTGTATTACATACTTCTAGCGATTGGATTTCACTCAAAACTCACCAAATGACTCCTCCCACCTTATTATGATGTTGCCCAAGTTTTGGGCTCAATCCGAAATCAATAGGTGTTCCAAATTGGACAATTCAAGTTCACCGGCAGTTCGTTCCTAATTGGAGTGGTTGGTGTATTCCATACTTCTAGCGATTGGATTTCACTCAAAACTCACCAAATGACTCCTCCCACCATATTATGATGTTGCCCAAGTTTTGGGCTAGATCCGAAATCAATAGGTGTGAGAAATTGGACAATTCAAGTTCAACAGCAGTTCGTTCCTAATTGGAGTGGTTGGTGTATTCCATACTTCTACCGATTGGATTTCACTCAAAACTCACTAAATGACTCCTCCCACCATATTATGATATTGCCCAAGTTTTGGTCGCGATCCGAAAGCAATAGGTGTTCCAAATTGGACAATTCAAGTTCAACGGCAGTTCGTTCCTAATTGGAGTGGTTGGTGTATTCCATACTTCTAGCGATTGGATTTCACTCAAAACTCACCAAATGACTCCTCCCACCACATTATGATGTTGCCCAAGTTTTGGGCTCGATCCGAAATCAATAGGTGTTCCAAATTGGACAGCTCAAGTTCAACGGCAGTTCGTTCCTAATTGGAGTGGTTGGTGTATTCCATACTTCTAGCGATTGGATTTCACTCAAAACTCACCAAATGACTCCTCCCACCATATTATGATGTTGCCCAAGTTTTGGGCTCGATCCGAAATCAATAGGTGTGAGAAATTGGACAATTCAAGTTCAACAGCAGTTCGTTCCTAATTGGAGTGGTTGGTGTATTCCATACTTCTAGCGATTGGATTTCACTCAAAACTCACTAAATGACTCCTCCCACCATATTATGATGTTGCCCAAGTTTTGGTCGCGATCGGAAAGCAATAAGTGCTCCAAATTGGACAATTCAAGTTCAACGGCAGTTCGTTCCTAATTGGAGTGGTTGGTGTATTCCATACTTCTAGCAATTGGATTTCACTCAAAACTCACCAAATGACTCCTCCCACCATATTATGATGTTGCCCAAGTTTTGGGCTCGATCCGAACTCAATAGGTGTGAGAAATTGAAAAATTTAAGTTCAATGGCAGTTCGTTCCTAATTGGAGCGTTCGGTGTATTCCATAGTTCTAGCGATTGGATTTCACTCAAAACTCACCAAATGACTCCTCCCACCATATTATGATGTTGCCAAAGTTAGGGGTTCGATCTGAAATCAATAGGAGTGAGAAATTGGACAATTCAAGTTCAACGGCAATTCGTTCCTAATTGGAGTGGTTGGTGTATTCCATACTTCTAGCGATTGGATTTCACTCAAAACTCACCAAATGACTCCTCCCACCATATTATGATGTTGCCCAAGTTTTGGGCTCGATCCGAAATCAATAGGTGTGAGAAATTGAACAATTCAAGTTCAACGGCAGTTCGTTCCTAATTGGAGTGGTTGGTGTATTCCATACTTCTAGCGATTGGATTTCACTCAAAACTCACCAAATGACTCCTCCCACCATATTATGATGTTGCCCAAGTTTTGGGCTCGATCCAAAATCAATAGGTGTGAGAAATTGGACAATTCAAGTTCAACGGCAGTTCATTCCTAATTGGAGTGGTTGTTGTATTCCAGACTTCTAGTGATTGGATTTCCCTCAAAACTCACCAAATGACTACTCCCATCATATTATGATGTTGCACAAGTTTGGGGTTCCGTAGGAAATCAATAGGTGTTCCAAATTGGACAATTCAGGTTCAACGGCAGTTCGTTCCTAATTGGATTGGTTGGTGTATTCCATACTTCTAGCGATTGGATTTCACTCAAAACTCGCCAAAGGACTCCTCCCACCATATTATGATGTTGCCCAAGTTAGGGGCTCGATCCGAAATCAATAGGTGTGAGAAATTGGACAATTAAAGTTCAACGGCAGTTCATTCCTAATTGGAGTGGTTGGTGTATTCCGTACTTCTAGCGATTGGATTTCACTAAAAACTCACAAATTGACTCCTCCCATCATATTATGATGTTGCACAAGTTTGGGGTTCCATACGAAATCAATAGGTGTGAGGAATTGGACAATTCAGGTTCAACGGCAGTTCGTTCCTAATTGGGGTGGTTGGTGTATTCCACACTTCTAGCGATTGGATTTCACTCAAAACTCACCAAATGACTCCTCCCACCATATTATGATGTTGCCCAAGTTTTGGGCTCGATCCGAAATCAATAGGTGTTCCAAATTGGACAATTCAAGTTCAACGGCAGTTCGTTCCTAATTGGAGTGGTTGGTGTATTCCATACTTCTAGCGATTGGATTTCACTCAAAACTCACGAAATGACTCCTCCCATCATATTATGATGTTGCACAAGTTTGGGGTTCCATACGAAATCAATAGGCGTGAGAAATTGAACAATTCAAGTTCAACCGCAGTTCGTTCCTAATTGGAGTTGTTGGTGTATTCCATACTTCTAGCATTTGGATTTCACTCAAAACTCACCAAATGACTCCTCCCACCATATTATGATGTCGCCCAAGTTTTGGGCTCGATCCGAAATCAATAGGTGTGAGAAATTGGACAATTCAAGTTCAACGGCAGTTCGTTCCTAATTGGAGTGGTTGGTGTATTCCATTCTTCTAGCGATTGGATTTCACTCAAAACTAAACAAATGACTCCTCCCACCATATTATGATGTTGCCCAAGTTTTGGGCTCGATCCGAAATCAATAGGTGTTCCAAATTGGACAATTCAAGTTCAACGGCAGTTCGTTCCTAATTGGAGTGGTTGGTGTATTCCATACTTCTCGCGATTGGATTTCACTTCAAACTCACCAAATGACTCCTCCCACCACATTATAATGTTGCCCAAGTTTTGGGCACGATCCGAAATCAATAGGTGTTCCAAATTGGACAATTCAAGTTCAACGGCAGTTCGTTCCTAATTGGAGTGGTTGGTGTATTACATACTTCTAGCGATTGAATTTCACTCAAAACTAACGAAATGACTCCTCCCACCATATTATGATGTTGCCCAAGTTTTGGTCTCGATCCGAAATCAATAGGTGTTTCAAATTGGACAATTCAAATTCAACGGCAGTTCGTTCCAAATTGGAGTGGTTGGTGTATAACATACTTCTAGCGATTGGATTTCACTCAAAACTCACTATATGACTCCTCCCACCATATTATGATGTTGCCCAAGTTTTGGTCTCGATCCGAAATCAATAGGTGTTTCAAATTGGACAATTCAAGTTCAACGGCAGTTCGTTCCTAATTGGAGTGGTTGGTGTATTCCATACTTCTAGCGAATGGATTTCACTCAAAACTCACCAAATGACTCCTCCCATCATATTATGATGTTGTACAAGTTTGGGGTTCCATACGAAATCAATAGGTGTGAGGAATTGGACAATTCAGGTTCAACGGCAGTTCGTTCCTAATTGGAATGGTTGGTGTATTCCATACTTCTAGCGATTGGTTTCACTCAAAACTCACCAAATGACTCCTCCCACCATATTATGATGTTGCCCAAGTTTTGGGCTCGATCCGAAATCAATACGTTTTCCAAATTGGACAATTCAAGTTCAACGGCAGTTCGTTCCTAATTGGAGTGGTTGGTGTATTCCATACTTCTCGCGATTGGATTTCACTTAAAACTCACCAAATGACTCCTCCCACCACATTATGATGTTGCCCAAGTTTTGGGCTTGATCCGAAATCAGTAGGTGTTCCAAATTGGACAATTCAAGTTCAACGGCAGTTCGTTCCTAATTGGAGTGGTTGGTGTATTACATACTTCTAGCGATTGGATTTCACTCAAAAATCACCAAATGACTCCTCCCACCATATTATGTTGTTGCCCAAGTTTTGGGCTCGATCCGAAATCAATAGGTGTGAGAAATTGGACAATTCAAGTTCAACGGTAGTTCGTTCCAAATTGGAGTGGTTGGTGTATTCCGTACTTCTAGCGATTGGATTTCACTAAAAACTCACAAATTGACTCCTCCCATCATATTATGATGTTGCACAAGTTTGGGGTTCCATACGAAATCAATAGGTGTGAGGAATTGGACAATTCAGGTTCAACGGCAGTTCGTTCCTAATTGGGGTGGTTGGTGTATTCCACACTTCTAGCGATTGGATTTCACTCAAAACTCACCAAATGACTCCTCCCACCATATTATGATGTTGCCCAAGTTTTGGGCTCGATCCGAAATCAATAGGTGTTCCAAATTGGACAATTCAAGTTCAACGGCAGTTCGTTCCTAATTGGAGTGGTTGGTGTATTCCATACTTCTAGCGATTGGATTTCACTCAAAACTCACGAAATGACTCCTCCCATCATATTATGATGTTGCACAAGTTTGGGGTTCCATACGAAATCAATAGGCGTGAG
Source organism: Prunus avium (assembly GCF_965620075.1). Taxonomy (NCBI): domain Eukaryota; kingdom Viridiplantae; phylum Streptophyta; class Magnoliopsida; order Rosales; family Rosaceae; genus Prunus; species Prunus avium. Next base: position 16,987,230 of record NC_142291.1, on the reverse strand, counting down.
AAATTGAACAATTCAAGTTCAACCGCAGTTCGTTCCTAATTGGAGTTGTTGGTGTATTCCATACTTCTAGCATTTGGATTTCACTCAAAACTCACCAAATGACTCCTCCCACCATATTATGATGTTGCCCAAGTTTTGGGCTCGATCCGAAATCAATAGGTGTTCCAAATTGGACAATTCAAGTTCAACGGCAGTTCGTTCCTAATTGGAGTGGTTGGTGTATTCCATACTTCTAGCGATTGGATTTCACTCAAAACTCACCAAATGACTCCTCCCACCACATTATAATGTTGCCCAAGTTTTGGGCACGATCCGAAATCAATAGGTGTTCCAAATTGGACAATTCAAGTTCAACGGCAGTTCGTTCCTAATTGGAGTGGTTGGTGTATTACATACTTCTAGCGATTGAATTTCACTCAAAACTCACGAAATGACTCCTCCCACCATATTATGATGTTGCCCAAGTTTTGGTCTCGATCCGAAATCAATAGGTGTTTCAAATTGGACAATTCAAGTTCAACGGCAGTTCGTTCCTAATTGGAGTGGTTGGTGTATTCCATACTTCTAGCGATTGGATTTCACTCAAAACTCACGAAATGACTCCTCCCATCATATTATGATGTTGCACAAGTTTGGGGTTCCATACGAAATCAATAGGTGTGAGGAATTGGACAATTAAGGTTCAACGGCAGTTCGTTCCTAATTGGAGTGGTTGGTGTATTCCATACTTCTAGCGATTGGATTTCACTCAAAACTCACTAAATGACTCCTCCTGTCGTATTATGATGTTGCACAAGTTTGGGGTTCCATACGAAATCAATAGGTGTTCCAAATTGGACAATTCAGGTTCAACGGCAGTTCGTTCCTAATTGGGGTGGTTGGTGTATTCCATACTTCTAGCGATTGGATTTCACTCAAAACTAAACAAATGACTCCTCCCACCATATTTTGATGTTGCCCAAGTTTTGGGCTCGATCCGAAATCAATAGGTGTGAGAAATTGGACAATTCAAGTTCAACGGCAGTTCGTTCCTAATTGGAGTGGTTGGTGTATTCCATTCTTCTAGCGATTAAATTTCACTCAAAACTCACCAAACGACTCCTCCCACCATATTATGATGTTGCCCAAGTTTTCGGCTCGATCCGAAATCAACAGGTGTGAGAAATTGGACAATTTAAGTTCAACGGCAGTTCGTTCCTAATTGTAGTGGTTGGTGTATTCCATACTTCTAGCGATTGGATTTCACTCAAAACTCACGAAATGACTCCTCCCATCATATTATGATGTTGCACAAGTTTGGGGTTCCATACGAAATCAATAGGTGTGAGGAATTGGACAATTAATGTTCAACGGCAGTTCGTTCCTAATTGGTGTGGTTGGTGTATTCCATACTTCTAGCGATTGGATTTCACTCAAAACTCACCAAATGACTCCTCCCACCATATTATGATGTTGCCCAAGTTTTGGGCTCGATCCGAAATCAATAGATGTGAGAAATTGAACAATTCAAGTTCAACGGCAGTTCGTTCCTATTTGGAGTTGTTGGTGTATTCCATACTTCTAGCGATTGTATTTCACTCAAAACTCACCAATTGACTCCTCCCACCATATTACGATGTTGCCCATGTGTTGGGCTCGATCCGAAATCAATAGGTGTTCCAAATTGGACAATTCAAGTTCAACGGCAGTTCGTTCCTAATTGGAGTGGTTGGTGTATTCCATACTTCTCGCGATTGGATTTCATTTAAAACTCACCAAATGACTCCTCCCACCACATTATGATGTTGCCCAAGTTTTGGGCTCGATTCGAAATCAATAGGTGTTCCAAATTGGACAATTCAAGTTCAGCGGCAGTTCGTTCCTAATTGGAGTGGTTGGTGTATTACATACTTCTAGCGATTGGATTTCACTCAAAACTCACCAAATGACTCCTCCCACCATATTATGATGTTGCCAAAGTTTTGGGCTCGATCCGAAATCAATAGGTGTGAGAAATTGGACAATTCAAGTTCAACGGCAGTTCGTTCCTAATTGGAGTGGTTGGTGTATTCCATACTTCTAGCGATTGGATTTCACTCAAAACTCACCAAATGACTCCTCCCACCATATTATGATGTTGCCCAAGTTAGGGGCTCGATACGAAATCAATAGGTGTGAGAAATTGGACAATTCAAGTTCAACGGCAGTTCGTTCCTAATTGGAGTGGTTGGTGTATTCCACACTTCTAGCGATTGGATTTCACTCAAAACTCACGAAATGACTCCTCCCATCATATTATGATGTTGCACAAGTTTGGGGTTCCATACGCAATCAATAGGTGTTCCAAATTGGACAATTCAGGTTCAACGGCAGTTCGTTCCTAATTGGAGTGGTTGGTGTATTCCATACTTCTAGCGATTGGATTTCACTCAAAACTCACGAAATGACTCCTCCCATCATATTATGATGTTGCACAAGTTTGGGGTTCCATACGCAATCAATAGGTGTTCCCAATTGGACAATTTAGGTTCAACGGCAGTTCGTTCCTAATTGGAGTGGTTGGTGTATTCCATACTTCTAGCGATTGGATTTCACTCAAAACTAAACAAATGACTCCTCCCACCATATTATGATGTTGCCCAAGTTTTGGGCTCGATCCGAAATCAATAGGTGTGAGAAATTGGACAATTCAAGTTCAACGGCAGTTCGTTCCTAATTGGAGTGGTTGGTGTATTCCATTCTTCTAGCGATTGGATTTCACTCAAAACTCACCAAATGACTCCTCCCACCATATTATGATGTTGCCCAAGTTTTCGGCTCGATCCGAAATCAACAGGTGTGAGAAATTGGACAATTTAAGTTCAACGGCAGTTCGTTCCTAATTGTAGTGGTTGGTGTATTCCATGCTTCTAGCGATTGGATTTCACTCAAAACTCACGAAATGACTCCTCCCATCATATTATGATGTTGCACAAGTTTGGGGTTCCATACGAAATCAATAGGTGTGAGGAATTGGACAATTAAGGTTCAACGGCAGTTCGTTCCTAATTGGTGTGGTTGGTGTATTCCATACTTCTAGCGATTGGATTTCACTCAAAACTCACCAAATGACTCCTCCCACCATATTATGATGTTGCCCAAGTTTTGGGCTCGATCCGAAATCAATAGATGTGAGAAATTGGACAATTCAAGTTCAACGGCAGTTCGTTCCTAATTGGAGTGGTTGGTGTATTCCATACTTCTAGCGATTGGATTTCACTCAAAACTCACCAAATGACTCCTCCCACCATATTATGATGTTACCCAAGTTAGGGGCTCGATACGAAATCAATAGGTGTGAGAAATTGGACAATTCAAGTTCAACGGCAGTTCGTTCCGAATTGGAGTGGTTGGTGTATTCCACACTTCTAGCGATTGGATTTCACTCAAAACTCACGAAATGACTCCTCCCATCATATTATGATGTTGCACAAGTTTGGGGTTCCATACGCAATCAATAGGTGTTCCAAATTGGACAATTCAGGTTCAACGGCAGTTCGTTCCTAATTGGAGTGGTTGGTGTATTCCATACTTCTAGCGATTGGATTTCACTCAAAACTCACGAAATGACTCCTCCCATCATATTATGATGTTGCACAAGTTTGGGGTTCCATACGCGATCAATAGGTGTTCCAAATTGGACAATTCAGGTTCAACGGCAGTTCGTTCCTAATTGGTGTGGTTGGTGTATTCCATACTTCTCGCGATTGGATTTCATTTAAAACTCACCAAATGACTCCTCCTACCACATTATGATGTTGCCCAAGTTTTGGGCTCGATCCGAAATCAATAGATGTGAGAAATTGGACAATTCAAGTTCAACGGCAGTTCGTTCCTAATTGGAGTGGTTGGTGTATTCCATACTTCTAGCGATTGGATTTCACTCAAAACTCACCAAATGACTCCTCCCACCATATTATGATGTTGCCCAAGTTAGGGGCTCGATAAGAAATCAATAGGTGTGAGAAATTGGACAATTCAAGTTCAACGGCAGTTCGTTCCGAATTGGAGTGGTTGGTGTATTCCACACTTCTAGCGATTGGATTTCACTCAAAACTCACGAAATGACTCCTCCCATCATATTATGATGTTGCACAAGTTTGGGGTTCCATACGCAATCAATAGGTGTTCCAAATTGGACAATTCAGGTTCAACGGCAGTTCGTTCCTAATTGGAGTGGTTGGTGTATTCCATACTTCTAGCGATTGGATTTCACTCAAAACTCACGAAATGACTCCTCCCATCATATTATGATGTTGCACAAGTTTGGGGTTCCATACGCAATCAATAGGTGTTCCAAATTGGACAATTCAGGTTCAACGGCAGTTCGTTCCTAATTGGTGTGGTTGGTGTATTCCATACTTCTCGCGATTGGATTTCATTTAAAACTCACCAAATGACTCCTCCCACCACATTATGATGTTGCCCAAGTTTTGGGCTCGATCCGAAATCAATAGGTGTTCCAAATTGGACAATTCAAGTTCAACGGCAGTTCGTTCCTAATTGGAGTGGTTGGTGTATTACATACTTCTAGCGATTGGATTTCACTCAAAACTCACCAAATGACTCCTCCCACCATATTATGATGTTGCCCAAGTTTTGGGCTCGATCCGAAATCAATAGGTGTGAGAAATTGGACAATTCAAGTTCAACGGCAGTTCGTTCCTAATTGGAGTGGTTGGTGTATTCCATACTTCTAGCGATTGGATTTCACTCAAAACTCACCAAATGACTCCTCCCACCATATTATGATGTTGCCCAAGTTTTCAGCTCGATCCGAAATCAACAGGTGTGAGAAATTGGACAATTTAAGTTCAACGGCAGTTCGTTCCTAATTGTAGTGGTTGGTGTATTCCATACTTCTAGCGATTGGATTTCACTCAAAACTCACCAAATGACTCCTCCCATCATATTATGATGTTGCACAAGTTTGGGGTTCCATACGAAATCAATAGGTGTTCCAAATTGGACAATTCAGGTTCAACGGCAGTTCGTTCCTAATTGGAGTGGTTGGTGTATTCCATACTTCTAGCGATTGGATTTCACTCAAAACTCACCAAATGACTCCTCCCACCATATTATGATGTTGCCCAAGTTAGGGGCTCGATCCGAAATCAATAGGTGTGAGAAATTGGACAATTCAAGTTCAACGGCAGTTCGTTCCTAATTGGAGTGGTTGGTGTATTCCATACTTCTAGCGATTGGATTTCACTCAAAACTCACCAAATGACTCCTCCCACCATATTATGATGTTGCCCAAGTTAGGGGCTCGATACGAAATCAATAGGTGTGAGAAATTGGACAATTCAAGTTCAACGGCAGTTCGTTCCTAATTGGAGTGGTTGGTGTATTCCACACTTCTAGCGATTGGATATCCCTCAAAACTCACGAAATGACTCCTCCCATCATATTATGATGTTGCACAAGTTTGGGGTTCCATACGCAATCAATAGGTGTTCCAAATTGGACAATTCAGGTTCAACGGCAGTTCGTTCCTAATTGGAGTGGTTGGTGTATTCCATACTTCTAGCGATTGGATTTCACTCAAAACTCACGAAATGACTCCTCCCATCATATTATGATGTTGCACAAGTTTGGGGTTCCATACGCAATCAATAGGTGTTCCCAATTGGACAATTCAGGTTCAACGGCAGTTCGTTCCTAATTGGAGTGGTTGGTGTAATCCATACTTCTAGCGATTGGATTTCCCTCAAAACTAAACAAATGACTCCTCCCACCATATTATGATGTTGCCCAAGTTTTGGGCTCGATCCGAAATCAATAGGTGTGAGAAATTGGACAATTCAAGTTCAACGGCAGTTCGTTCCTAATTGGAGTGGTTGGTGTATTCCATTCTTCTAGCGATTGGATTTCACTCAAAACTCACCAAATGACTCCTCCCACCATATTATGATGTTCCCCAAGTTTTCGGCTCGATCCGAAATCAACAGGTGTGAGAAATTGGACAATTTAAGTTCAACGGCAGTTCGTTCCTAATTGTAGTGGTTGGTGTATTCCATACTTCTAGCGATTGGATTTCACTCAAAACTCACGAAATGACTCCTCCCATCATATTATGATGTTGCACAAGTTTGGGGTTCCATACGAAATCAATGGGTGTGAGGAATTGGACAATTAAGGTTCAAAGGCAGTTCGTTCCTAATTGGTGTGGTTGGTATATTCCATACTTCTAGCGATTGGATTTCACTCAAAACTCACCAAATGACTCCTCCCACCATATTATGATGTTGCCCAAGTTTTGGGCTCGATCCGAAATCAATAGATGTGAGAAATTGAACAATTCAAGTTCAACGGCAGTTCGTTCCTAATTGGAGTTGTTGGTGTATTCCATACTTCTAGCGATTGTATTTCACTCAAAACTCACCAATTGACTCCTCCCACCATATTACGATGTTGCCCATGTGTTGGGCTCGATCCGAAATCAATAGGGGTTCCAAATTGGACAATTAAAGTTCAACGGCAGTTCGTTCCTAATTGGAGTGGTTGGTGTATTCCATACTTCTCGCGATTGGATTTCATTTAAAACTCACCAAATGACTCCTCCCACCACATTATGATGTTGCCCAAGTTTTGGGCTCGATCCGAAATCAATAGGTGTTCCAAATTGGACAATTCAAGTTCAACGGCAGTTCGTTCCTAATTGGAGTGGTTGGTGTATTACATACTTCTAGCGATTGGATTTCACTCAAAACTCACCAAATGACTCCTCCCACCATATTATGATGTTGCCCAAGTTTTGGGCTCGATCCGAAATCAATAGGTGTTCCAAATTGGACAATTCAAGTTCAACGGCAGTTCGTTCCTAATTGGAGTGGTTGGTGTATTCCATACTTCTAGCGATTGGATTTCACTCAAAACTCACCAAATGACTCCTCCCACCATATTATGATGTTGCCCAAGTTAGGGGCTCGATCCGAAATCAATAGGTGTGAGAAATTAGACAATTCAAGTTCAACGGCAGTTCGTTCCTAATTGGAATGGTTGGTGTATTCCACACTTCTAACGATTGGATTTCACTCAAAACTCACCGAATGACTCCTCCCAACATATTATGATGTTGCCCAAGTTTTGGGCTCGATACGAAATCAATAGGTGTGAGAAATTGAACAATTCAAGTTCAACGGCAGTTCGTTCCTAACTGGAGTGGTTGGTGTATTCCTTACTTCTAGCGATTGGATTTCACTCAAAACTCACCAAATGACTCCTCCCATCATATTATGATGTTGCCCAAGTTTTGGGCTCGATCCGAAATCAATAGGTGTTCCAAATTGGACAATTCAAGTTCAACGGCAGTTCGTTCCTAATTGGAGTGGTTGGTGTATTCCATACTTCTCGCGATTGGATTTCACTTAAAACTCCCCAAATGACTCCTACCACCATATTATGGTGTTGCCCAAGTTTTGGGCTTGATCCGAAATCAATAGGTGTGAGAAATTGGACAATTCAAGTTCAATGGCAGTTCGTTCCTAATGGGAGTGGTTGGTGTATTCCATACGTCAAGCGATTGGATTTCACTCAAAACTCACCAAATGACTCCGCCCACCATATTATGATGTTGCCCAAGTTTTGGGCTCGATCTGAAATCAATAATTGTGAGAAATTGGACAATTCAAGTTCAACGGCAGTTCGTTCCTAATTGGGATGGTTGGTATATTCCATACTTCTACCGATTGGATTTCACTCAAACCTCACCAAATGACTACTCCCACTATATTATGATGTTGCCCAAGTTTGGGGCTCGATCCGAAATCAATAGGTGTTCCAAATTGGACAATTCAAGTTCAACGGCAGTTCGTTCCTAATTGGAGTGGTTGGTGTATTCCATACTTCTAGCGATTGGATTTCACTCAAAACTCCCCAAATGACTCCTCCCACCATATTATGATGTTGCCAAGTTAGGGGCTCGATCCGAAATCAATAGGTGTGAGAAATTGGACAATTCAAAATCAACGGCAGTTCGTTCCTAATTGGAGTGGTTGGTGTATTCCACACTTCTAGCGATTGGATTTCACTCAAAACTCACTAAATGACTCCTCCCACCATATTATGATATTGCCCAAGTTTTGGTCTCGATCCGAAATCAATAGGTGTTCCAAATTGGACAATTCAAGTTCAACGGCAGTTCGTTCCTAATTGGAGTGGTTGGTGTATTCCATACTTCTAGCGATTGGATTTCACTCAAAACTCACTAAATGACTCCTCCCACCATATTATGATGTTGACCAAGTTTTGGTCTCGATCCGAAATCAATAGGTGTGAGAAATTGGACAATTCAAGTTCAACGGCAGTTTGTTCCTAATTGGAGTGGTTGGTGTATTCCATACTTCTAGCGATTGGATTTCACTCAAAACTCACCAAATGACTCCTCCCACCATATTACGACGTTGCCCAAGTTTCGGGCTCGATCCGAAATCAATAGGTGTTCCAAATTGGACAATTCAAGTTCAACGGCAGTTCGTTCCTAATTGGAGTGGTTGGTGTATTCCATACTTCTCGCGATTGGATTTCACTCAAAACTCACCAAATGACTACTCCCAACATATTACGATGTTGCCCAAGTCTTTGGCTCGATCCGAAATCAATAGGTGTGAGAAATTGAACAATTCAAGTTCAACGGCAGTTCGTTCCTAATTGTAGTGGTTGGTGTATTCCATACTTCTAGCGATTGGATTTCACTCAAAACTCACCAATTGACTCCTCCCACCATATTATGATGTTGCCCAAGTTAGGGGCCCGATACGAAATCAATAGGTGTGAGAAATTGGACAATTCAAGTTCAACGGCAGTTCGTTCCTAATTGGAGTGGTTGGTGTATTCCATTCTTCTAGCGATTGGATTTCACTCAAAACTCACCAAATGACTCCTCCCACCATATTATGATGTTGCCCAAATTTTGGGCTCGATCCGAAATCAATAGGTATTAGAAATTGGACAATTAAAGTTCAACGGCAGTTCGTTCCTAATTGGAGTGGTTGGTGTATTCCATACTTCTAGCGATTGGATTTCACTCAAAACTCACCAAATGCCTCCTCCCACCATATTATGATGTTGCACAAGTTTGGGGTTCGATCCGAAATCAATAGGTGTGAGAAATTGCACAATTCAAGTTCAACGGCAGTTCGTTCCTAATTGGAGTTGTTGGTTTATTCCACACTAGTAGCGATTGGATTTCACTCAAAACTCACCAAATGACTCCTCAAACCATATTATGATGTTGCACAAGTTTGGGGTTCGATCCGAAATCAATAGGTGTGAGAAATTGGACAATTCAAGTTCAACGGCAGTTCGTTCCTAATTGGAGTGGTTGGTGTATTCCATACTTCTAGCGATTGGATTTCACTCAAAAATCACCAAATGACTTCTCCCACCATATTATGATATTGCCCAAGTTTTGGGCTCGATCCGAAATCAATAGGTGTTCCAAATTTGACAATTCAAGTTCAACGGCAGTTTGTTCCTAATTGGAGTGGTTGGTGTATTCCGTACTTCTAGCGATTGGATTTCACTCAAAACTCACCAAGTGACTCATCCCACTGTATTATGATGTTGCACAAGTTTTGGGCTCGATCTGAAATCAAAAGGTGTGAGAAATTGGTCAATTCAATTTCAACGATAGTTTGTTCCTAATTGGAGTGGTTGGTGTATTCCATACTTCTAGCGATCGGATTTCACTCAAAACGCACCAAATGACTCCTCCCACCATATTATGATGTTGTCCAAGTTTTGGGCTCGATCCGAAATCAATAGGTGTTCCAAATTGGACAATTCAAGTTCAACGGCAGTTCGTTCCTAGTTGGACTGGTTGGTGTATTCCACACTTCTAGCGATTGGATTTCACTCAAAACTCACCAAATGACTCCTCCCACCATATTATGATGTTGCCCAAGTTTGGGGCTCGATCCGAAGTCAATAGGTGTGAGAAATTGGACAATTCAAGTTCAACAGCAGTTCGTTCCTAATTGGAGTGGTTGGTGTATTCCATACTTCTAGCGATTGGATTTCACTCAAAACTCACCAAACGACTCCTCCCACCATAATATGATGTTGCACAAGTTTGGGGTTCGATCCGAAATCAATAGGTGTGAGAAATTGGACAATTCAAGTTCAACGGCAGTTCGTTCCTAATGGGAGTGGTTGGTGTATTCCATACTTCTAGCGATTGGATTTCACTCAAAACTCACCAAATGACTCCTTCCACCAAATTATGTTGTTGCCCAAGTTTTGGGCTCGATCCGAAATCAATAGGTGTGAGAAATTGGACAATTCAAGTTCAACGGCAGTTCGTTCCTCATTGGAGTGGTTGGTGTATTCCATTCTTCTAGCGATTGGATTTCACTCAAAACTCACCAAATGACTCCTCCCACCATATTATGATGTTGCCCAAGTTTTGGGCTCGATCCGAAATCAATAGGTGTTCCAAATTGCACAATTCAAGTTCAACGGCAGTTCGTTCCTAATTGGAGTGGTTGGTGTATTCCGTACTTCTAGCGATTGGATTTCACTCAAAACTCACCAAATGACTCCTCCCACCATATTATGATGTTGCCCAAGTTTTGGGCTCGATCCGAAAATCAATAGGTGTGAGAAATTGGACAATTCAAGTTCAACGGCAGTTCGTTCCTAATTGGAGTGGTTGGTGTATTCCATACTTCTAGCGATTGGATTTCACTCAAAACTCTCCAAATGACTCCTCCCACCATATTATGATGTTGCCCAAGTTTTGGGGTCGATCCGAAATCAATAGGTGTTCCAAATTGGACAATTCAAGTTCAACGGCAGTTTGTTCCTAATTGGAGTCGTTGGTGTATTCCATACTTCTAGCGATTGGATTTCACTCAAAACTCACCAAATGACTCCTCCCACCATATTGTGATGTTGCCCAAGTTTTGGGTTCGATCCGAAATTAATAGGTGTTCCAAATTGGACAATTCAAGTTCAACGGCAATTCGTTCCTAATTGGAGTGGTTGGTGTATTCCATACTTCTAGCGATTGGATTTCAATCAAAACTCACCAAATGACTCCTCCCACGATATTATGATGTTGCCCAAGTTTTGTGCTCGATCCGAAATCAATAGGTGTTCCAAATTGGACAATCCAAGTTCAACGGCAGTTCGTTCCTAATTGGAGTGGTTGGTGTATTCCATACTTCTAGCGATTGGATTTCACTCAAAACGCACCAAATGACTCCTCCCACCATATTATGATGTTGCCCAAGTTTTGGGCTCGATCTGTAATCAATAGGTGTGAGAAATTGGACAATTCAAGTTCAACGGCAGTTCGTTCCTAATTGGAGTGGTTGATGTATTCCGTACTTCTAGCGATTGGATTTCACTCAAAACTCACCAAATGACTCCTCCCACCATATTATGATGTTGCCCAAGTTTTGGGCTCGATCCGAAATCAATAGGTGTGAGAAATTGGACAATTCAAGTTCAACGGCAGTTCGTTCCTAATTGGAGTGGTTGGTGTATTCCATACTTCTAGCGATTGGATTTCACTCAAAACTCACCAAATGACTCCTCCCGCCATATTATGATGTTGCCCAAGTTTTGGGCTCGATAAGAAATCAATAGGTGTTCCAAATTGGACAATTCAAGTTCAACGGCAGTTCGTTCCTAATTGGAGTGGTTGGTGTATTCCATACTTCTAGCGATTGAATTTCAATCAAAACTCACCAAATGACTCCTCGCACCATATTATGAAGTTTCCCAAGTTTTGGGCTCGATCCGAAATCAATAGTTGTTCCAAATTGGACAATTCAAGTTCAACGGCAGTTCGTTCCTAATTGGAGTGGTTGGTGTATTCCACACTTCTAGCGATTGGATTTCACTCAAAACTCACCAAATGACTCCTCCCACCATATTGTGATGTTGCCCAAGTTTTGGGTTCGATCCGAAATCAATAGGTGTTCCAAATTGGACAATTCAAGTTCAACGGCAGTTCGTTCCTAATTGGAGTGGTTGGTGTATTCCATACTTCTAGCGATTGAATTTCAATCAAAACTCACCAAATGACTCCTCCCACCATATTATGATGTTGCCCAAGTTTTGGGCTCGATCCGAAATCAATAGGTGTTCCAAATTGGACAATTCAAGTTCAACGGCAGTTCGTTCCTAATTGGAGTGGTTGGTGTATTCCATACTTCTAGCGATTGGATTTCACTCAAAACTCACCAAATGACTCCTCCCACCATATTATGATGTTGCCCAAGTTTTGGGCTCGATCTGTAATCAATAGGTGTGAGAAATTGGACAATTCAAGTTCAACGGCAGTTCGTTCCTAATTTGAGTGGTTGGTGTATTCCATACTTCTAGCGATTGGATTTCACTCAAAACTCACCAAATGACTCCTCCCACCATATTATGATGTTGCACAGGTTTGGGGATCAGTCCGAAATCAATAGGTGCGAGAAATTGGACAATTCAAGTTCAACGGCAGTTCGTTCCGAATTGGAGTGGTTGGTGTATTCCATACTTCTAGCGATTGGATTTCACTCAAAACTCAAGAAATGACTCCTCCCATCATATTATGATGTTGCACAAGTTTGGGGTTCCATACGAAATCAATAGGTGTGAGAAATTGGACAATTCAGGTTCAACGGCAGTTCGTTCCTAATTGGAGTGGTTGGTGTATTCCATACTTCTAGCGATTGGATTTCAGTCAAAACTCACCGAATGACTCCTCCCACCATATTATGATGTTGCCCAAGTTTTGGGCTCGATCCGAAATCAATAGGTGTTCCAAATTGGACAATTCAAGTTCAACGGCAGTTCGTTCCTAATTGGAGTGGTTGGTGTATTCCATACTTCTAGCGATTGGATTTCACTCAAAACTCACCAAATGACTCCTCCCACCATATTATGATGTCGCCCAAGTTTTGGGCGCGATGCGAAATCAATAGGTGTGTGAAATTGGACAATTCAAGTTCAACGGCAGTTCGTTCGTAATTGGAGTGGTGGGTGTATTCCATACTTCTAGCGATTGGATTTCACTCAAAACTCACGAAATGACTCCTCCCATCATATTATGATGTTGCACAAGTTTGGGGTTCCATACGAAATCCATAGGTATGAGAAATTGGACAATTCAGGTTCAACGGCAGTTCGTTCCTAATTGGAATGGTTGGTGTATTCCATACTTCTAGCGATTGGATTTCACTCAAAACTCAACAAATGACACCTCCCATCATATAATGATGTTGCACAAGTTTTGGGTTCCATACGAAATCAATAGGTGTGAGAAATTGGACAATTCAGGTTCAACGGCAGTTCGTTCTTAATTGGAGTGGTGGGTGTATTCCATACTTCTAGCGATTGGATTTCACTCAAAACTCACCAAATGACTCCTCCCGCCATATTATGATGTTGCCTAAGTTTTGGGCTCGATCCGAAATCAATAGGTGTTCCAAATTGGACAATTCAAGTTCAACGGCAGTTCGTTCCTAATTGGAGTGGTTGGTGTATTCCATACTTCTAGCGATTGGATTTCACTCAAAACTCACCAAATGACTCCACCCACCATATTATGATGTTGCCCATGTTTTCGGCGCGATCCGAAATCAATAGGTGTTCCAAACTGGACAATTCAAGTTCAACGGCAATTCGTTCCTAATTGGAGTGGTTGGTGTATTCCATACTTCTTGCGATTGGATTTCACTCGAAACTCACCAAATGACTCCTCCCACCATATTATGATGTTGCCCAAGTTTTGGGGCTCGATCCGAAATCAATAGGTGTGAGAAATTGCAAAATTCAACTTCAACGGCAGTACGTTCCTAATTGGAGTGGTTGGTGTATTCCATACTTCTACCGACTGGATTTCCTTCAAAAATCACCAAATGACTCCTCCCGCCATATTATGATGTTGCCCAAGTTTTGGGCTCGATCCGAAATCAATAGGTGTGAGAAATTGGACAATTCAAGTTCAACGGCAGTTCGTTCCTAATGGGAGTGGTTGGCGTATTCCATACTTCTAGCGATTGGATTTCACTCAAAACTCACCAAATGAATCCTCCCACCATATTATGATGTTGCACAAGTTTGGGGCTCGATCCGAAATCAGTAGGTGTGAGAAATTGGACAATTCAAGTTCAACGGCAATTCATTCCTAATTGGAGTGGTTGGTGTATTCCATACTTCTAGCGATTGGATTTCACCCAAAACTCACCAAATGACTCCTCCCGCCATATTATGATGTTGCCCAAGTTTTGGGCCCGATCCGAAGTCAATAGGTGTGAGAAATTGGACAATTCAAGTTCAACGGCAGTTCGTTCCTAATTGGAGTGGTTGGTGTATTCCATAATTCTGGCGATTGGATTTCACTCAAAACTCACCAAATGACTCCTCCTACCATAATATGATGTTGCACAAGTTTGGGGTTCGATCCGAAATCAATAGGTGTGAGAAATTGGACAATTCAAATTCAACGGCAGTTCGTTCCTAATTGGAGTGGTTGGTGTATTCCATACTTCAAGCTATTGGATTTCACTCAAAACTCACCAAATGACTCCTCCCACCATATTATGATGTTGCCCAAGTTTTGGGCTCGATCCGAAATCAATAGGTGTGAGAAATTGGACAATTCAAGTTCAACGGCAGTTCGTTCCTAATTGGAGTGGTTCGTGTATTCCATACTTCTAGGGATTGGATTTCACTCAAAACTCACCAAATGACTCCTCCCACCATATTATGATGTTGCCCAAGTTTTGGGCTCGATCCGAAATCAATAGGTGTTCCAAATTGGACAATCCAAGTTCAACAGCAGTTCGTTCCTAATTGGAGTGGTTGGTGTATTCCATACTTCTAGCGATTGGATTTCACTCAAAACTCACCAAATGACTCTTCCCACCATATTATGTTGTTGCCCAAGTTTTGGGCTCGATCCGAAATCAATAGGTGTTCCAAATTGGACAATTCAAGTTCAACGGCAATTCGTTCCGAATTGGAGTGGTTGGTGTATTCCATACTTCTAGCGATTGGATTTCACCCAAAACTCACCAAATGACTCCTCCCGCCATATTATGATGTTGCCCAAGTTTTGGGCCCGATCCGAAGTCAATAGGTGTGAGAAATTGGACAATTCAAGTTCAACGGCAGTTCGTTACTAATTGGAGTGGTTGGTGTATTCCATAATTCTGGCGATTGGATTTCACTCAAAACTCACCAAATGACTCCTCCTACCATAATATGATGTTGCACAAGTTTGGGGTTCGATCCGAAATCAATAGGTGTGAGAAATTGGACAATTCAAATTCAACGGCAGTTCGTTCCTAATTGGAGTGGTTGGTGTATTCCATACTTCTAGCGATTGGATTTCACTCAAAACTCACCAAATGACTCCACCCACCATATTATGATGTTGCCCAAGTTTTGGGCTCGATCCGAAATCAATAGGTGTGAGAAGTTGGACAATTCAATTTCAACGGCAGTTCGTTCCTAATTGGAGTGGTTGGTGTATTCCTTACTTTTATCGATTGCATTTCACTCAAAACTCACCAAATGACTCCTCCCACCATATTATGATGTTGCCCAAGTTTTGGGATCTATCCGAAATCAATAGGTGTGAGAAATTGGACAATTCAAATTCAACGGCAGTTCGTTCCTAATTGGAGTGGTTGGTGTATTCCACACTTCTAGCGATTGGATTTCACTCAAAACTCTCCAAATGACTCCTCAAACCATATTATGATGTTGCCCAAGTTTTGGGCTCGATCCGAAATCCATAGGTGTGAGAAATTGGACAATTCAAGTTCAACGGCAGTTCGTTCCTAATTGGAGTGGTTCGTGTATTCCATACTTCTAGCGATTGGATATCACTTAAAACTCCCCAAATGACTCCTCCCACCATATTATGATGTTGCCCAAGTTTTGGGCTCGATCCGAAATCAATAGGTGTTCCAAATTGGACAATTCAAGTTCAACAGCAGTTCGTTCCTAATTGGAGTGGTTGGTGTATTCCATACTTCTAGCAATTGGATTTCACTCAAAACTCACCAAATGACTCCTCCCACCATATTATGTTGTTGCCCAAGTTTTGGGCACGATCCGAAATCAATAGGTGTTCCAAATTAGACAATTCAAGTTCAACGGCAATTCGTTCCGAATTGGAGTGGTTGGTGTATTCCATACTTCTAGCGATTGGATTTCACTCAAAACTCACCAAATGACTCCTCAAACCATATTATGATGTTGCCCAAGTTTTGGGCTCGATCCGAAATCAATAGGTGTCAAAAATTGGACAATTCAAATTTAACGGCAGTTCGTTCCTAATTGGAGTGGTTGGTGTATTACATACTTCTAGCGATTGGATTTCACTCAAAACTCACCAAATGACTCCACCCACCATATTATGATGTTGCCCAAGTTTTGGGCTCGATCCGAAATCAATAGGTGTTCCAAATTGGACAATTCAAGTTCAACGGTAGTTCGTTCCTAATTGGAGTGGTTGGTGTATTCCATACTTCTAGCGATTGGATTTCACTCAAAACTCACCAAATGACTCCTCCCACCATATTATGATGTTGCACAAGTTTGGGGTTCGATCCGAAATCAATAGGTGTGAGAAATTGCACAATTCAAGTTCAACGGCAGTTCGTTCCTAATTGGAGTGGTTGGTGTATTCCATACTTCTACCAACTGGATTTCACTCAAAACTCAACAAATGACCCCTCCCACCATATTATGATGTTGCCCAAGTTTTGGGCTCGATCCGAAATGAATAGGTGTGAGAAACTGCACAATTCAAGTTCAACGGCAGTTCGTTCCTAACGGGAGTGGTTGGTGTATTCCATACTTCTAGCGATTGGATTTCACTCAAAACTCACCAAATGACTCCTCCCACCATATTATGATGTTGCCCAAGTTTTGGGCTCGATCCGAAATCAATAGGTGTTCCAAATTGGACAATTGAAGTTCAACGGCAGTTCGTTTCTAATTGGAGTGGTTTGTGTATTCCATACTTCTAGCGTTTGGATTTCACTCAAAACTCACCAAATGACTCCTCCCACCATATTATCATGTTGCCCAAGTTTTGGTCTCGATCCGATATCAATAGGTCTTCCAAATTGGACAATCCAAATTCAACGGCAATTCATTCCTAATTGGAGTGGTTGGTGTATTCCATACTTCTAGCGATTGGATTTCACCCAAAACTCACCAAATGACTCCTCCCACCATATTATGATGTTGCCCAAGTTTTGGGCCCGATCCGAAGTCAATAGGTCTTCCAAATTGGACAATCCAAATTCAACGGCAGTTCATTCCTAATTGGAGTGGTTGGTGTATTCCATACTTCTAGCGATTGGATTTCACCCAAAACTCACCAAATGACTCCTCCCACCATATTATGATGTTGCCCAAGTTTTGGGCTCGATCCGAAGTCAATGGGTGTGAGAAATTGGACAATTCAAGTTCAACGGCAGTTCGTTCCTAATTGGAGGGGTTGGTTTATTCCATACTTCTAACGATTGGATTTCACTCAAAACTCACCAAATGACTCCTCCAACCATATTATGATGTTGCACAAGTTTGGGGTTCGATCCGAAATCAATAGGTGTGAGAAATTGCACAATTCAAGTTCAACGGCAGTTCGTTCCTAATCGGAGTGGTTGGTGTATTCCATACTTCTACCTACTGGATTTCACTCAAAACTCACCAAATGACTCCTCCCACCATATTATGATGTTGCCCAAGTTTTGGGCTCGATCCGAAATCAATAGGTGTACCAAATTGGACAATTCAAGTTCAACGGCATTTCGTTCCTAATTGGAGAGGTTGGTGTATTCCATACCTCTAGCGATTGGATTTCCCTCAAAACTCACCAAATGAGTCCTCCCACCATATTATTATGTTGCCCAAGTTTTGGGCTCGATCCGAAATCAATAGCTGTGAGAAATTGGACAATTCAAGTTCAATGGCAGTTCGTTCCTAATTGGAGTGGTTGGTGTATTCCATACTTCTAGCTATTGGATTTCACTCAAAACTCACCAAATGACTCCTCCCACCATATTATGATGTTGCCCAAGTTTTGGGCTCGATCCGAAATCAATAGTTGTGAGAAATTGGACAATTCAAGTTCAACGGCAGTTCGTTCCTAATTGTAGTGGTTGGTGTATTCCATACTTCTAGCGATTGGATTTCACTCAAAACTCACCAAATGACTCCTCACACCATATTATGATGTTGCCCAAGTTTTGAGCTCAATCCGAAATCAATAGGTGTGAGAAATTGGACAATTCAAGTTCAACGGCAGTTCGTTCCTAATTAGAGTGGTTGGTGTATTCCATACCTCTAGCGATTGGATTTCCCTCAAAACTCACCAGATGAGTCCTCCCACCATATTATGATGTTACCCAAGTTTTGGGCTCGATCCAAAATCAATAGGTGTGAGAAATTGGACAATTCAATTTCAACGGCAGTTCGTTCCTACTTGGAGTGGTTGGTGTATTCCATACTTCTAGCGATTGGATTTCACTCAAAACTCACCCAATGACTCCTCCCACCATATTATGATGTTACCCAAGTTTTGGGCTCGATCCGAAATCAATAGGTGTTCCAAATTGGACAATTCAAGTTCAACGGCAGTTCGTTCCTAATTGGAGTGGTTGGTGTATTCCATACTTCTAGCTATTGGATTTCACTCAAAACTCACCAAATGACTCCTCCCACCATATTACGGTGTTGCACAAGTTTGGGGTTCGATCCGAAATCAATAGGTGTGAGAAATTGCACAATTCAAGTTCAACGGCATTTCGTTCCTAATTGGAGCGGTTGGTGTATTCCATACTTCTAGCGATTGGATTTCACTCAAAACACACCAAATGACACCTCCCACCATTTTATGATGTTGCCCATGTTTTGGGCTCGATCCGAAATCAATAGGTGTGAGAAATTGGACAATTCAAGTTCAACGGCAGTTCGTTCCTAATTGGAGTGGTTGGTGTATTCCATACTTCTAGCGATTGGATTTCACTCAAAACTCACCAAATGACTCCTCCCACCATATTATGATGTTGCCCAAGTTTGGGGCTCGGTCCGAAATCAATAGGTGTGAGAAATTGGACAATTCATGTTCAACGGCAGTTCGTTCCTAATTCGGGTGGTTGGTGTATTCCGTACTTCTAGCGATTGGATTTCACTCAAAACTCACCAAATGACTCCTGCCACCATATGATGATGTTGCCCAAGTTTGGGGCTCGATCCGAAACCAATAGGTGTTCCAAATTGGACAATTCAAGTTCAACGGCAGTTCGTTCCTAATTGGAGTGGTTGGAGTATTCCATACTTCTAGCGATTGGATTTCACTCAAAACTCACCAAATGACTCCTCCCACCATATTATGATGTTGCCCAAGTTTTGGGCTCGATCCGAAATCAATAGGTGTTCCAAATTTGACAATTCAAGTTCAACGGCAGTTCGTTCCTAATTGGAGTGGTTGGTGTATTCCTTACTTCTAGCGATTGGATTTCACTCAAAACTGACCAAATGACTCCTCCCACCATATTATGATGTTGCCCAAGTTTTGGGCTCGATCCGAAATCAATAGGTGTGAGAAATTGGACAATTCAATTTCAACGGCAGTTCGTTCCTAATTGGAGTGGTTGGTGTATTCCATACTTCTAGCGATTGGATTTCACTCAAAACTCACCAAATGACTCCTCCCAAAATATTATGATGTTGCCCAAGTTTTGGGCTCGATCCGAAATCAATAGGTGTGAGAAATTGAACAATTCAAGTTCAACGGCAGTTCGTTCTTAATTGGAGTGGTTGGTGTATTCCATACTTCTAGCGATTGGATTTCACTCAAAACTCACCAAATGACTCCTCCCACCTTGTTATGATGTTGCCCAAGTTTTGGGCTTGGTCCGAAATCAATTGGTGTGAGAAATTGGACAATTCAAGTTCAACGGCAGTTCGTTCCTAATTGGAGTGGTTGGTGTATTCCATACTTCTCGCGATTGGATTTCACTCAAAACTCACCAAATGACTCCTCCCACCATATTATGATGTTGCCCAAGTTTTGGGCTCGATCCGAAATCAATAGGTGTGAGATATTGGACAATTCAAGTTCAACGGCAGTTCGTTCCTAATTGGAGTGGTTGGTGTATTCCGTACTTCTAGCGATTGGATTTCACTCAAAACTCACCAAATGACTCCTCCCACCACATTATGATGTTGCACAAGTTTGGGGTTCCATACGAAATCAATAGGTGTGAGAAATTGGACAATTCAGGTTCAACGGCAGTTCGTTCCTAATTGGAGTGGTTGGTGTATTCCATACTTCTAGCGATTGGATTTCACTCAAAACTCACTAAATGACTCCTCCCACCATATTATGATGTTGCCCAAGTTTTGGTCGCGATCCGAAATCAATATGTGTTCCAAATTGGACAATTCAAGTTCAACGGCAGTTCGTTCCTAATTGGAGTGGTTGGTGTATTCCATACTTCTAGCGATTGGATTTCACTCAAAACTCACCAAATGACTCCTCCCACCATATTATGATGTTGCCCAAGTTTTGGGCTCGATCCGAACTCAATAGGTGTGAGAAATTGGACAATTTAAGTTCAATGGCAGTTCGTTCCTAATTGGAGTTGTTGGTGTATTCCGTACTTCTAGCGATTGGATTTCACTCAAAACTCACCAAATGACTCCTCCCACCATATTATGATGTTGCCCAAGTTTTGGGCTCGATCCGAAATCAATAGGTGTGAGAAATTGGACAATTCAAGTTCAACGGCAGTTCGTTCTGATACTCGCAAGTGCACGAGCCGTTTGGTAGTATAGCATATGTAAGTGCGAGGTCGATCCCACGAGGATTGGTGATTGAATGATCCAATTTGTTTCCCTTACAGAAATTAGAAATGAAAAAAAGAAAATAAATAAAACAAGAAAGAATGAAATAACTCAAGCAAATAAGTTCCCAAGTTCAATTAGATTAACGGATTGATTCTAGCTAAAGTATGATTAAGCCATGGTGTTTGGTCATAACCTTGTGTTCCTAATTCCCTAATTTGATCATTTGTTGTCTAACCTAAAACTAAGCATTAGGAACCCATTAAGCATAGAAGAACAATTTAAACAACCAAGCATGTATCTAATCCCTGTTGTCGAATGTCCATACATACTCTTCCTATTCATAGTTCAATTCGAATTAAAGCATGGTGTCTACTCTTAATTCAAACCAAGATAGCTAACATGCAAGCCTAAATGGTGATCAATCATTCAAACTAGCATATTAACTTATAAGCATAATGAATAAGAACAAAAATCATAATTGAAACTTGGAAACTAATTAAACTTGAATACTTAAGAAAGAATGTACATTACAAATAAAAGTAAAGTAGAACTTGAAAAACTTAAGTTGAATTTCAGCACAAATATTTCATTACAACATTTGAAAACTAGAAAGGAAACTAAGAGAATTTGAGGGAGAGAAGGGAAGGGAGCTCTAGAGAAGTGTTTGAGAGCTCCCCCCCTTGGGGTGTGTTTTGAAGCTTGAAGGCTTCTCTATTTATAGGGCTAAGAGGGAGGAACAACATGATGAAATCCAACACCACCATTCCTCTTTTAATACAACCCATAACTCACACTTCATCTTGTCTATGTTAGTGTGGTTGGAATCAATCTCATCCCATACTTCTTTTGCTGCACCTCAAGCTTTCTTCACATGGGATCAAAGGTGACCAATTGTGGCTGCCTTTTGCTGCCAACCCATGTGGTCTTCTTTTGGTTGTTGAACAAAAACGAGTCTTCTGAACCAGACTTGGTGTAGGAAGGCCAGAGGTTTCAAAACTTATCCAATGGGGCTCAAATTTGGATATGTTATAGTAGCCACCCATTGGAACAACTTCTATGAAGAAAGTATTCCCATCGGAGCAGTAGAAGTGTGCGTTTTGGGCCTTGCAAGTTGGCAGCCGAACAGAGACTGGAATTGACTTCATTTCATTTCTTTGCTTTACATGCATGCACATGCTTTCTCTATAATAGCTCCAGCATGTACCAACTTGCTCCTTTAGAATTTCATAGCTGGAATGCCTCCCCACTTCACTCATTATGTTGGATCCAAAGTCAGTTGCAGCATGGGTGAGGCACATGGCTTAAAGAAGGAGACAAGGCTCAAAGCTGGCAGCTGCAAATCCTCCTGAGCATGGTTCAGTGTTGGACGGGCTAAGGACTCCACATATGTTCAATTGGGCTGAATTTTGGATATGTTGTACTAGACACCCATTGGAACAAGTTTCATGAAGATCTTCACCTCATCCAAGCCCCATAGCATGCTGATCCAAGGCCAAGAAGCTGACCTACGAAATTGGGCTGGAAAGGAGTTGTAGCCAAAATGTGTTTGTCTTTAAGCCCTTGTTCCATTCACCCAAATCAAGCCTTAACATGCATGGATTGCATCATTTCCTATCCAAAGTCATCATTGTTACCTAAATGTCAATTAACTGAAAGATAAACACAAAAAGGATTAAAAGCACAAGTTTAACTCAAAAACATAACCAAATCATAAGCTAGAAGAGTACAAAATGATATACAATTATGAACCGATCACGTTCCAAATTGGAGTGGTTGGTGTTTTCCATACTTCTAGCGACTGGATTTCACTCAAAACTCACCAAATGACTCCTCCCACCATATTATGATGTTGGCCAAGTTTTGGGCTCGATCCGAACTCAATAGGTGTGAGAAATTGGACAATTTAAGTTCAATGGCAGTTCGTTCCTAATTGGAGTTGTAGGTGTATTCCGTACTTCTAGCGATTGGATTTCACTCAAAACTCACCAAATGACTGCTCCCACCATATTATGATGTTGCCCAAGTTTTGGGCTCGATCCGAAATCAATAGGTGTGAGAAATTGGACAATTCAAGTTCAACGGCAGTTCGTTCCAAATTGGAGTGGTTGGTGTATTCCATAGTTCTAGCGATTGGATTTCACTCAAAACTCACTGCATGAATCCTCCCACCATATTATGATGTTGCCCAAGTTTTGGTCTCGATCCGAAATCAATAGGTGTTCCAAATTAGACAATTCAAGTTCAACGGCAGTTCGTTTCTAATTGGAGTTGTTGGTGTATTCCATACTTCTAGCGATTGGATTTCACTCAAAACTCACCAAATGACTCCTCCCACCATATTATGATGTTGCCCAAGTTTTGGGCTCGATCCGAAATCAATAGGTGTCGGAAATTGGACAATTCAAGTTCAACGGCAGTTCGTTCCTAATTGAAATGGTTGGTGTATTCCACACTTCTAGCGATTGGGTTTCACTCAAAACTCACCAAATGACTCCTCCCAAAATATTATGATGTTGCCCAAGTTTTGGGCTCGATCCGAAATCAATAGGTGTGAGAAATTGAACAATTCAAGTTCAACGGCAGTTCGTTCCTAATTGGAGTGGTTGGTGTATTCCATACTTCTAGCGATTGGATTTCACTCAAAACTCACCAAATGACTCCTCCCACCATATTATGATGTTGCCCAAGTTTTGGGCTCGATCCGAAATCGATAGGTGTGAGAAATTGGACAATTCAAGTTCAACGGCAGTTCGTTCCAAATTGGAGTGGTTGGTGTATTCCATACTTCTAGCGATTGGATTTCACTCAAAACTCACTCCATGACTCCTCCCACCATATTATGATGTTGCCCAAGTTTTGGTCTCGATCCGAAATCAATAGGTGTTCCAAATTAGAAAATTCAAGTTCAACGGCAGTTCGTTCCTAATTGGAGTTGTTGGTGTATTCCATACTTCTAGCTATTGGATTTCACTCAAAACTCACCAAATGACTCCTCCCACCATATTATGATGTTGCCCAAGTTTTGGGCTCGATCCGAAATCAATAGGTGTCGGAAATTGGACAATTCAAGTTCAACGGCAGTTCGTTCCTAATTGAAATGGTTGGTGTATTCCACACTTCTAGCGATTGGGTTTCACTCAAAACTCACCAAATGACTCCTCCCAAAATATTATGATGTTGCCCAAGTTTTGGGCTCGATCCGAAATCAATAGGTGTGAGAAATTGAACAATTCAAGTTCAACGGCAATTCGTTCCTAATTGGAGGGGTTGGTGTATTCCATACTTCTAGCGATTGGATTTCACTCAAAACTCACCAAATGACTCCTCCCACCATATTATGATGTTGCCCAAGTATTGGGCTCGATCCGAAATCAATAGGTGTTCCAAATTGGACAATTCAAGTTCAACGGCAGTTCGTTCCTAATTGGAGTGGTTGGTGTATTCCACACTTCTCGCGATTGGATTTCACTTAAAACACGCCAAATGACTCCTACCACCATATTATGGTGTTGCCCAAGTTTTGGGCTTGATCCGAAATGAATAGGTGTTCCAAATTGGACAATTCAAGTTCAACGGCAGTTCGTTCCTAATTGGAGTGGTTGGTGTATTCCATACTTCTTGCGATTGGATTTCACTCAAAACTCACCAAATGACTCCTCCCACCATATTATGATGTTGCCCAAGTTAGGGGCTCGATCCGAAATCAATAGGTGTGAGAAATTGGACAATTGAAGTTCAACGGCAGTTCGTTCCTAATTGGAGTGGTTGGTGTATTCCATATTTCTAGCGATTGGATTTCACTCAAAACTCACTAAATGACTCCTGCCACCATATTATGATGTTGCCCAAGTTTTGGGCTCGATCCCAAAATCAATAGGTGTGAGAAATTGCACAATTCAAGTTCAACGGCAGTTCGTTCCTAATTGGAGTGGTTGGTGTATTCCATATTTCTAGCGATTGGATTTCACTCAAAACTAACGAAATGACTCCTCCCACCATATTATGATGTTGCCCAAGTTTTGGGCTCGATCCCAAAATCAATAGGTGTGAGAAATTGCACAATTCAAGTTCAACGGCAGTTCGTTCCTAATTGGAGTGGTTGGTGTATTCCATACTTCTAGCGATTGGATTTCACTCAAAACTCACGAAATGAATCCTCCCATCATATTATGATGTTGCACAAGTTTGGGGTTCCATACGAAATCAATAGGTGTTCCAAATTGGACAATTCAGGTTCGACGGCAGTTCGTTCCTAATTGGAGTGGTTGGTGTATTCCATACTTCTAGCGATTGGATTTCACTCAAAACTCACCAAATGACTCCTCCCAACATATTATGATGTTGCCCAAGTTAGGGGCTCGATTCGAAATCAATAGGTGTGAGAAATTGGACAATTCAAGTTCAACGGCAGTTCGTTCCTAATTGGAGTGGTTGGTGTATTCCATACTTCTAGCGATTGGATTTCACTCAAAACTCACTAAATGAATCCTCCCACCATATTATGATGTTGACCAAGTTTTGGTCTCGATCCGAAATCAATAGGTGTTCCAAATTGGACAATTCAAGTTCAACGGCAGTTCGTTCCTAATTGGAGTGGTTGGTGTATTCCATACTTCTAGCGATCGGATTTCACTCAAAACTCACCAAATGACTCCTCCCACCATATTATGATGTTGCCCAAGTTTTGGGCTCGATCCGAAATCAGTAGGTGTTCCAAATTGGACAATTCAAGTTCAACGGCAGCTCGTTCCTAATTGGAGTGGTTGGTGTATTCCATACTTCTAGCGATTGGATTTCACTCAAAACTCACCAAATGACTCCTCCCACCATATTATGATGTTGCCCAAGTTAGGGGCTCGATCCGAAATCCATAGGTGTGAGAAATTGGACAATTCAAGTTCAACGGCAGTTCGTTCCTAATTGGAGTGGTTGGTGTATTCCATACTTCTAGCGATTGGATTTCACTCAAAACTCACGAAATGAGTCCTCCCAATATATTATGATGTTGCACAGGTTTGGTGTTCCGTACGAAATCAATAGGTGTTCCAAATTGGACAATTCAGGTTCAACGGCAGTTCATTCCTAATTGGAGTGGTTGGTGTATTCCATACTTCTAGCGATTGGATTTCACTCAAAACTCACCAAAGGACTCCTACCACCATATTATGATGTTGCCCAAGTTAGGGGCTCGATCCGAAATCCATAGGTGTGAGAAATTGGACAATTCAAGTTCAACGGCAGTTCGTTCCTAATTGGAGTGGTTGGTGTATTCCGTACTTCTAGCGATTGGATTTCACTCAAAACTCACCAAATGACTCCTCCCACCATATTATGATGTTGCCCAAGTTTTGGGCTCGATCCGAAATCAATAGGTGTGAGAAATTGAACAATTCAAGTTCGACGGCAGTTCATTCCTAATTGGAGTGGTTGTTGTATTCCAGACTTCTAGTGATTGGATTTCCCTCAAAACTCACCAAATGACTCCTCCCACCATATTATGATGTTGCCCAAGTTTTACGCTCGATCCGAAATCAATAGGTGTTCCAAATTGGACAATTCAAGTTCAACGGCAGTTCATTCCTAATTGGAGTGGTTGTTGTATTCCAGACTTCTAGTGATTGGATTTCCCTCAAAACTCACCAAATGACTCCTCCCACCATATTATGATGTTGCCCAAGTTTTGCGCTCGATCCGAAATCAATAGGTGTGAGAAATTGGACAATTCAAGTTCAACGGCAGTTCATTCCTAATTGGAGTGGTTGTTGTATTCCAGACTTCTAGTGATTGGATTTCCCTCAAAACTCACCAAATGACTCCTCCCACCATAATGTGATGTTGCCCAAGTTTTACGCTCGATCCGAATTCAATAGGTGTTCCAAATTGGACAATTCAAGTTCAACGGCAGTTCATTCCTAATTGGAGTGGTTGTTGTATTCCTGACTTCTAGTGATTGGATTTCACTCAAAACTCACCAAATGACTCCTCCCACCATATTATGATGTTGCCCAAGTTTTGGGCTCGATCCGAAATCAATAGGTGTTCCAAATTGGACAATTCAAGTTCAACGACAGTTCGTTCCTAATTGGAGTGGTTGGTGTATTCCATACTTCTAGCGATTGGATTTCACTCAAAACTCACCAAATGGCTCCTCCCACCATATTATGATGTTGCCCAAGTTTTGGGCTCGATCCGAACACAATAGGTGTGAGAAATTGGACAATTCAAGTTCAACGGCAGCTCGTTCCTAATTGGAGTGGTTGGTGTATTCCATACTTCTAGCGATTGGATTTCACTCAAAACTCACCAAAGGACTCCTCCCACCATATTATGATGTTGCCCAAGTTAGGGGCTCGATCCGAAATCAATAGGTGTGAGAAATTGGACAATTCAAGTTCAACGGCAGTTCGTTCCTAATTGGAGTGGTTGGTGTATTCCGTACTTCTAGCGATTGGATTTCACTCAAAACTCACCAAATGACTCCTCCCACCATATTATGATGTTGTCCAAGTTTTGGGCTCGATCCGAAATCAATAGGTGTGAGAAATTGAACAATTCAAGTTCAACGGCAGTTCATTCCTAATTGGAGTGGTTGTTGTATTCCAGACTTCTAGTGATTGGATTTCGCTCAAAACTCACCAAATGACTCCTCCCACCATATTATGATGTTGCCCAAGTTTTACGCTCGATCCGAAATCAATAGGTGTTCCAAATTGGACAATTCAAGTTCAACGGCAGTTCATTCCTAATTGGAGTGGTTGTTGTATTCCAGACTTCTAGTGATTGGATTTCCCTCAAAACTCACCAAATGACTCCTCCCACCATATTATGATGTTGCCCAACTTTTGCGCTCGATCCGAAATCAATAGGTGTTCAAAATTGGACAATTCAAGTTCAACGGCAGTTCATTCCTAATTGGAGTGGTTGTTGTATTCCAGACTTCTAGTGATTGGATTTCCCTCAAAACTCACCAAATGACTCCTCCCACCATAATGTGATGTTGCCCAAGTTTTACGCTCGATCCGAATTCAATAGGTGTTCCAAATTGGACAATTCAAGTTCAACGGCAGTTCATTCCTAATTGGAGTGGTTGTTGTATTCCTGACTTCTAGTGATTGGATTTCACTCAAAACTCACCAAATGACTCCTCCCACCATATTATGATGTTGCCCAAGTTTTGGGCTCGATCCGAAATCAACAGGTGTTCCAAATTGGACAATTCAAGTTCAACGGCAGTTCGTTCCTAATTGGAGTGGTTGGTGTATTCCATACTTCTAGCGATTGGATTTCACTCAAAACTCACCAAATTACTCCTCCCACCATATTATGATGTTGCTCAAGTTTTGGTCTCGATCCGAAATCAACAGGTGTGAGAAATTGGACAATTCAAGTTCAACGGCAGTTCGTTCCTAATTGGAGTGGTTGGTGTATTCCATACTTCTAGCGATTGTATTTCACTCAAAACTCACCAAATGACTCCTCCCACCATATTACGATGTTGCCCAAGTTTTGGGCTCGATCCGAAATCAATAGGTGTTCCAAATTGGACAATTCAAGTTCAACGACAGTTCGTTCCTAATTGGAGTGGTTGGTGTATTCCATACTTCTAGCGATTGGATTTCACTCAAAACTCACCAAATGGCTCCTCCCACCATATTATGATGTTGCCCAAGTTTTGGGCTCGATCCGAACACAATAGGTGTGAGAAATTGGACAATTCAAGTTCAACGGCAGCTCGTTCCTAATTGGAGTGGTTGGTGTATTCCATACTTCTAGCGATTGGATTTCACTCAAAACTCACCAAAGGACTCCTCCCACCATATTATGATGTTGCCCAAGTTAGGGGCTCGATCCGAAATCAATAGGTGTGAGAAATTGGACAATTCAAGTTCAACGGCAGTTCGTTCCTAATTGGAGTGGTTGGTGTATTCCGTACTTCTAGCGATTGGATTTCACTCAAAACTCACCAAATGACTCCTCCCACCATATTATGATGTTGTCCAAGTTTTGGGCTCGATCCGAAATCAATAGGTGTGAGAAATTGAACAATTCAAGTTCAACGGCAGTTCATTCCTAATTGGAGTGGTTGTTGTATTCCAGACTTCTAGTGATTGGATTTCGCTCAAAACTCACCAAATGACTCCTCCCACCATATTATGATGTTGCCCAAGTTTTACGCTCGATCCGAAATCAATAGGTGTTCCAAATTGGACAATTCAAGTTCAACGGCAGTTCATTCCTAATTGGAGTGGTTGTTGTATTCCAGACTTCTAGTGATTGGATTTCCCTCAAAACTCACCAAATGACTCCTCCCACCATATTATGATGTTGCCCAACTTTTGCGCTCGATCCGAAATCAATAGGTGTTCAAAATTGGACAATTCAAGTTCAACGGCAGTTCATTCCTAATTGGAGTGGTTGTTGTATTCCAGACTTCTAGTGATTGGATTTCCCTCAAAACTCACCAAATGACTCCTCCCACCATAATGTGATGTTGCCCAAGTTTTACGCTCGATCCGAATTCAATAGGTGTTCCAAATTGGACAATTCAAGTTCAACGGCAGTTCATTCCTAATTGGAGTGGTTGTTGTATTCCTGACTTCTAGTGATTGGATTTCACTCAAAACTCACCAAATGACTCCTCCCACCATATTATGATGTTGCCCAAGTTTTGGGCTCGATCCGAAATCAACAGGTGTTCCAAATTGGACAATTCAAGTTCAACGGCAGTTCGTTCCTAATTGGAGTGGTTGGTGTATTCCATACTTCTAGCGATTGGATTTCACTCAAAACTCACCAAATTACTCCTCCCACCATATTATGATGTTGCTCAAGTTTTGGTCTCGATCCGAAATCAACAGGTGTGAGAAATTGGACAATTCAAGTTCAACGGCAGTTCGTTCCTAATTGGAGTGGTTGGTGTATTCCATACTTCTAGCGATTGTATTTCACTCAAAACTCACCAAATGACTCCTCCCACCATATTACGATGTTGCCCAAGTTTTGGGCTCGATCCGAAATCAATAGGTGTTCCAAATTGGACAATTCAAGTTCAACGGCAGTTCGTTCCTAATTGGAGTGGTTGGTGTATTCCATACTTCTCGCGATTGGATTTCACTTAGAACTCACCAAATGACTCCTCCCACCACATTATGATGTTGCCCAAGTTTTGGGCTTGATCCGAAATCAATAGGTGTTCCAAATTGGACAATTCAAGTTCAACGGCAGTTCGTTCCTAATTGGAGTGGTTGGTGTATTACATACTTCTAGCGATTGGATTTCACTCAAAACTCACCAAATGACTCCTCCCACCATATTATGATGTTGCCCAAGTTTTGGGCTCGATCCGAAATCAATAGGTGTGAGAAATTGGACAATTCAAGTTCAACGGCAGTTCGTTCCTAATTGGAGTGGTTGGTGTATTCCACACTTCTAGCGATTGGATTTCACTCAAAACTCACCAAATGACTCCTCCCACCATATTATGATGTTGCCCAAGTTTTCGGCTCGATCCGAAATCAACAGGTGTGAGAAATTGGACTATTTAAGTTCAACGGCAGTTCGTTCCTAATTGTAGTGGTTGGTGTATTCCATACTTCTCGCGATTGGATTTCACTTAAAACTCACCAAATGACTCCTCCCACCACATTATGATGTTGCCCAAGTTTTGGGCTTGATCTGAAATCAATAGGTGTTCCAAATTGGACAATTCAAGTTCAACGGCAGTTCGTTCCTAATTGGAGTGGTTGGTGTATTACATACTTCTAGCAATTGGATTTCACTCAAAACTCACCAAATGACTCCTCCCACCATATTATGATGTTGCCCAAGTTTTGGGCTCGATCCGAAATCAATAGGTGTGAGGAATTGGACAATTCAGGTTCCACGGCAGTTCGTTCCTAATTGGAGTGGTTGGTGTATTCCATACTTCTAGCGATTGGATTTCACTCAAAACTCACCAAATGACTCCTCCCACCATATTATGATGTTGCCCAAGTTTTGCGCTCGATCCGAAATCAATAGGTATTCCAAATTGGACAATTCAAGTTCAATGGCAGTTCGTTCCTAATTGGAGTGGTTGGTGTATTCCATACTTCTAGCGATTGGATTTCACTAAAAACTCACGAAATGACTCCTCCCATGATATTATGATGTTGCCCAAGTTAGGGGTTTGATCCGAAATCAATAGGTGTGAGAAATTGGACAATTCAAGTTCAACGGCAGTTCGTTCCTAATTGGAGTGGTTGGTGTATTCCAGACTTCTAGTGATTGGATTCCACTCAAAAATCACCAAATGACTCCTCCCACCATATTATGATGTTGCCCAAGTTTTGGGCTCGATCCGAAATCAATAGGTGTTCCAAATTGGACAATTCAAGTTCAACGGCAGTTCGTTCCTAATTGGAGTGGTTGGTGTATTCCATACTTCTAGCGATTGGATTTCCCTCAAAACTCACCAAATGACTCCTCCCACCATATTATGATGTTGCCCAAGTTTTGGGCTCGATCCGAAATCAATAGGTGTTCCAAATTGGACAATTCAAGTTCAACGGCAGTTCGTTCCTAATTGGAGTGGTTGGTGTATTCCGTACTTCTAGCGATTGGATTTCACTCAAAACTCACCAAATGACTCCTCCCACCATATTACGATGTTGCCCAAGTTTTGGGCTCGATCCGAAATCAATAGGTGTTCCAAATTGGACAATTCAAGTTCAACGGCAGTTCGTTCCTAATTGGAGAGGTTGGTGTATTCCGTACTTCTAGCGATTGGATTTCACTCAAAACTCACCAAATGACTCCTCCCACCATATTATGATGTTGCCCAAGTTTTGGGCTCGATCCGAAATCAATAGGTGTGAGAAATTGGACAATTCAAGTTCAACGGCAGTTCGTTCCTAATTGGAGTGGTTGGTGTATTCCACACTTCTAGCGATTGGATTTCACTCAAAACTCACCAAATGACTCCTCCCACCATATTATGATGTTGCCCAAGTTTTCGGCTCGATCCGAAATCAACAGGTGTGAGAAATTGGACAATTTAAGTTCAACGGCAGTTCGTTCCTAATTGTAGTGGTTGGTGTATTCCATACTTCTCGCGATTGGATTTCACTTAAAACTCACCAAATGACTCCTCCCACCACATTATGATGTTGCCCAAGTTTTGGGCTTGATCTGAAATCAATAGGTGTTCCAAATTGGACAATTCAAGTTCAACCGCAGTTCGTTCCTAATTGGAGTGGTTGGTGTATTACATACTTCTAGCAATTGGATTTCACTCAAAACTCACCAAATGACTCCTCCCACCATATTATGATGTTGCCCAAGTTTTGGGCTCGATCCGAAATCAATAGGTGTGAGGAATTGGACAATTCAGGATCAACGGCAGTTCGTTCCTAATTGGAGTGGTTGGTGTATTCCATACTTCTAGCGATTGGATTTCACTCAAAACTCACCAAATGACTCCTCCCACCATATTATGATGTTGCCCAAGTTTTGCGCTCGATCCGAAATCAATAGGTATTCCAAATTGGACAATTCAAGTTCAACGGCAGTTCGTTCCTAATTGGAGTGGTTGGTGTATTCCATACTTCTAGCGATTGGATTTCACTAAAAACTCACGAAATGACTCCTCCCATGATATTATGATGTTGCCCAAGTTAGGGGTTTGATCCGAAATCAATAGGTGTGAGAAATTGGACAATTCAAGTTCAACGGCAGTTCGTTCCTAATTGGAGTGGTTGGTGTATTCCAGACTTCTAGTGATTGGATTCCACTCAAAAATCACCAAATGACTCCTCCCACCATATTATGATGTTGCCCAAGTTTTGGGCTCGATCCGAAATCAATAGGTGTTCCAAATTGGACAATTCAAGTTCAACGGCAGTTCGTTCCTAATTGGAGTGGTTGGTGTATTCCACACTTCTAGCGATTGGATTTCACTCAAAACTCACCAAATGACTCCTCCCACCATATTATGATGTTGCCCAAGTTTTGGGCTCGATCCGAAATCAATAGGTGTTCCAAATTGGACAATTCAAGTTCAACGGCAGTTCGTTCCTAATTGGAGTGGTTGGTGTATTCCGTACTTCTAGCGATTGGATTTCACTCAAAACTCACCAAATGACTCCTCCCACCATATTACGATGTTGCCCAAGTTTTGGGCTCGATCCGAAATCAATAGGTGTTCCAAATTGGACAATTCAAGTTCAACGGCAGTTCGTTCCTAATTGGAGAGGTTGGTGTATTCCGTACTTCTAGCGATTGGATTTCACTCAAAACTCACCA
Organism: Prunus avium; assembly: GCF_965620075.1. Classification (NCBI taxonomy): domain Eukaryota; kingdom Viridiplantae; phylum Streptophyta; class Magnoliopsida; order Rosales; family Rosaceae; genus Prunus; species Prunus avium. The sequence continues at coordinate 16,954,113 of NC_142291.1, read as the reverse complement.
AATGACTCCTCCCACCATATTATGATGTTGCCCAAGTTTTGGGCTCGATCCGAAATCAATAGGTATTCCAAATTGGACAATTCAAGTTCAACGGCAGTTCGTTCCTAATTGGAGTGGTTGGTGTATTACATACTTCTAGCGATTGGATTTCATTCAAAACTCACCAAATGACTCCTCCCACCATATTATGATGTTGCCCAAGTTTTGGGTTCGATCCGAAATCGATAGGTGTGAGAAATTGGACAATTCAAGTTCAACGGCAGTTCATTCCTAATTGGAGTGGTTGATGTATTCCAGACTTCTAGTGATTGGATTTCACTCAAAACTCACCAAATGACTCCTCCCACCATATTATGATGTTGCCCAAGTTTTGGGCTCGATCCGAAATCAATAGGTGTTCCAAATTGGACAATTCAAGTTCAACGGCAGTTCGTTCCTAATTGGAGTGGTTGGTGTATTCCATACTTCTAGCGATTGGATTTCACTAAAAACTCACGAAATGACTCCTCCCATCATATTATGATGTTGCCCAAGTTAGGGGTTTGATCCGAAATCAATAGGTGTGAGAAATTGGACAATTCAAGTTCAACGGCAGTTCGTTCCTAATTGGAGTGGTTGGTGTATTCCATAATTCTCGCGATTGGATTTCACTTAAAACTCACCAAATGACTCCTCCCACCACATTATGATGTTGCCCAAGTTTTGGGCTCGATCCGAAATCAATAGGTGTGAGGAATTGGACAATTTAAGTTCAACGGCGGTTCGTTCCTAATTGTAGTGGTTGGTGTATTCCATACTTCTAGCGATTGGATTTCACTCAAAACTCACGAAATGACTCCTCCCATCATATTATGATGTTGCACAAGTTTGGGGTTCCATACGAAATCAATAGGTGTGAGGAATTGGACAATTCAGGTTCAACGGCAGTTCGTTCCTAATTGGAGTGGTTGGTGTATTCCATACTTCTAGCGATTGGATTTAACTCAAAACTCACCAAATGACTCCTCCCACCATATTATGATGTTGCCCAAGTTTTGGGCTCGATCCGAAATCAGTAGGTGTGAGAAATTGGACAATTCCAGTTCAACGGCAGTTCGTTCCTAATTGGAGTGGTTGCTGTATTCCATACTTCTAGCGATTGGATTTCACTCAAAACTCACCAAATGACTCCTACCAACATATTATGATGTTGCCCAAGTTTTGGGCTCGATCTGAAATCAATAGGTGCGAGAAATTGGACAATTCAAGTTCAACGGCAGTTCGTTCCTAATTGGAGTGGTTGGTGTATTCCATACTTCTAGCGATTGGATTTCACTCAAAACTCACCAAATGACTCCTCCCATCATATTATGATGTTGCACAAATTTGGGGTTCCATCCGAACTCAATAGGTGTGAGAAATTGGACAATTCTATTTCAACGGCACTTCGTTCCTAATTTGAGTGGTTGGTGTATTCCATACTTCTAGCGATTGGATTTCACTCAAAACTCACCAAATGACTCCTCCCACCATATTATGATGTTGCCCAAGTTTGGGGCTCGATCCGAAATCAATAGGTGTGAGAAATTGGACAATTCAAGTTCAACGGCAGTTCGTTCCTAATTGGAGTGGTTGGTGTATTCCATACTTCTAGCGATTGGATTTCACTCAAAACTCACCAAATGACTCCTCCCACCATATTATGATGTTGCCCAAGTTTTCGGCTCGATCCGAAATCAATAGGTGTTCCAAATTGGACAATTGAAGTTCAACGGCAGTTCGTTCCTAATTGGAGTGGTTGGTGTATTCCATACTTCTAGCGATTGGATTTCTCTCAAAACTCACTAAATGACTCCTCCCACCATATTATGATGTTGCCCAAGTTTTGGTCTCGATCCGAAATCAATAGGTGTGAGAAATTGGACAATTCAAGTTCAACGGCAGTTTGTTCCTAATTGGAGTGGTTGGTGTATTCCACACTTCTAACGATAAGATTTCACTCAAAACTCACCAAATGACTCCTCCCAACATATTATGATGTTGCCCAAGTTTTGGGCTCGATACGAAATCAATAGGTGTGAGAAATTGAACAATTCAAGTTCAACGGCAGTACGTTCCTAATTGGAGTGGTTGGTGTATTACATACTTCTAGCGATTGGATTTCACTCAAAACTCACCAAATGACTCCTCCCACCATATTATGATGTTGCCCAAGTTAGGGGCTCGATCCGAAATCAATAGGTGTGAGAAATTGGACAATTCAAAATCAACGGCAGTTCGTTCCGAATAGGAGTGGTTGGTGTATTCCATACTTCTAGCGATTGGATTTCACTCAAAACTCACTAAATGACTCCTCCCACCATATTATGATGTTGCCCAAGTTTTGGTCTCGATCCGAAATCAATAGGTGTTCCAAATTGGACAATTCAAGTTCAACGGCAGTTCGTTCCTAATTGGAGTGGTTGGTGTATTCCACACTTCTAGCGATTGGATTTCACTCAAAACTCACTAAATGACTCCTCCCACCATATTATGATGTTGCCCAAGTTTGGGGTTCCATCCGAAATCAATAGGTGTGAGAAATTGGACAATTCAATTTCAACGGCAGTTCGTTCCTAATTGGAGTGGTTGGTGTATTCCATACTTCTAGCGATTGGATTTCACTGAAAACTCACCAAATGAATCCTCCCACCATATTATGATGTTGCCCAAGTTAGGGGCTCGATCCGAAATCAATAGGTGTGAGAAATTGGACAATTCAAGTTCAACGGCAGTTCGTTCCTAATTGGAGTGGTTGGTGTATTCCATACTTCTAGCGATTGGATTTCACTCAAAACTCATTAAATGACTCCTCCCACCATATTATAATGTTGCCCAAGTTTTGGTGTCGATCCGAAATCAATAGGTGTTCCAAATTGGACAATTCAAATTCAACGGCAGTTCGTTCCTAATTGGAGTGGTTGGTGTATTCCATACTTCTAGCGATTGGATTTCACTCAAAACTCACTAAATGACTCCTCCCACCATATTATGATGTTGCCCAAGTTTTGGTCTCGATCCGAAATCAATTGGTGTTCCAAATTGGACAATTCAAGTTCAACGGCAGTTCGTTCCTAATTGGAGTGGTTGGTGTATTCCATACTTCTCGCGATTGAATTTCACTCAAAACCCACCAAATGACTCGTCCCACCATATTATAATGTTGCCCACGTTTTGGGCTCGATCCGAAATCAATAGGTGTGAGAAATTGGACAATTGAAGTTCAACGGCAGTTCGTTCCTAATTGGAGTGGTTGGTGTATTCCATACTTCTAGCGATTGGATTTCACTCAAAACTCACCAAATGACTCCTCCCACCATATTATGATTTTGCTCAAGTTTTGGGCTCGATCCGAACTCAATAGGTGTGAGAAATTGGACAATTTAAGTTCAATGGCAGTTCGTTCCTAATTGGAGTTGTTGCTGTATTCCATACTTCTAGCGATTGGATTTCACTCAAAACTCACCAAATGACTCTTCCCACCATATTATGATGTTGCCCAAGTTTTGGGCTCGATCCGAAATCAATAGGTGTGAGAAATTGGACAATTCAAGTTCAACGGCAGTTCGTTCCTAATTGGAGTGATGGGTCAATTCCATACTTCTAGCGATTGGATTTCACTCAAAACTCACCAAATGACTCCTCCCAACATATTATGTTGTTGCCCAAGTTTTGGGCTCGATCTGAAATCAATAGGTGTGAGAAATTGAACAATTCAAGTTCAACGGCAGTTCGTTCCTAATTGTAGTGGTTGGAGTATTCCATACTTCTAGCGATTGGATTTCACTCAAAACTCACCAAATGACTCCTCCCACCATATTACGATGTTGCCCAAGTTTTGGACTCGATCCGAAATCAATAGGTGTTCGAAATTGGACAATTCAAGTTCAACGGCAGTTCGTTCCTAATTGGAGTGGTTGGTGTATTCCACACTTCTCACGATTGGATTTCACTTAAAACTCACCAAATGACTCATACCACCATATTATGGTGTTGCCCAAGTTTTGGGCTTGATCCGAAATCAATAGGTGTTCCAAATTGGAGAATTCAAGTTCAACGGCAGTTCGTTCCTAATTGGAGTGGTTGGTGTATTCCATACTTCTAGCGATTGGATTTCACTCAAAACTCACCAAATGACTCCTCCCACCATATTATGATGTTGCCCAAGTTAGGGGCTCGATACGAAATCAATAGGTGTGAGAAATTGGACAATTCAAGTTCAACGGCAGTTCGTTCCTAATTGTAGTGGTTGGTGTATTCCGTACTTCTAGCGATTGGATTTCACTCAAAACTCACGAAATGACTCCTCCCATCATATTATGATGTTGCACAAGTTTGGGGTTCCATACGAAATCAATAGGTGTTCCAAATTGGACAAATCAGGTTCAACGGCAGTTCGTTCCTAATTGGAGTGGTTGGTGTATTCCATACTTCTCGCGATTGGATTTCACTCAAAACTCACCAAATGACTCCTCCCACCATATTATGATGTTGCCCAAGTTAGGGGCTCGATCCGAAATCAATAGGTGTGAGAAATTGGACAATTCAAAATCAACGGCAGTTCGTTCCTAATTGGAGTGGTTGGTGTATTCCATACTTCTAGCGATTGGATTTCACTCAAAACTCACTAAATGACTCCTCCCACCATATTATGATGTTGCCCAAGTTTTGGTCTCGATTCGAAATCAATAGGTGTTCCAAATTGGACAATTCAAGTTCAACGGCAGTTCGTTCCTAATTGGAGTGGTTGGTGTATTCCATACATCTAGCGATTGGATTTCACTCAAAACTCACTAAATGACTCCTCCCACCATATTGTGATGTTGCCCAAGTTTTGGTCTCGATCCGAAATCAATAGGTGTTCCAAATTGGACAATTCAAGTTCAACGGCAGTTCGTTCCTAATTGGAGTGGTTGGTGTATTCCATACCTGTAGCGATTGGATTTCCCTCAAAACTCACCAAATGAGTCCTCCCACCATATTTTGATGTTGCCTATGTTTTGGGCTCGATCCGAAATCAATAGGTGTGAGAAATTGGACAATTCAAGTTCAACGGCAGTTCGTTCCTAATGGGAGTGGTTGTTGTATTCTATACTTCTAGCGATTGGATTTCACTCAAAACTCACCAAATGACTCCTCCCACCATATTATGATGTTGCCCAAGTTTTGGGCTCGATCCGAAATCAATAGGTGTGAGAAATTGGACAATTCAATTTCAACGGCAGTTCGTTCCTAATTGGAGTGGTTGGTGTATTCCATACTTCTAGCGATTGGATTTCACTCAAAACTCACCAAATGACTCCTCCCACCATATTATGATGTTGCCCAAGTTAGGGGCTCGATCCGAAATCAATAGGTGTGAGAAATTGGACAATTCAAAATCAACGGCAGGTCGTTCCTAATTGGAGTGGTTGGTGTATTCCATACTTCTAGCGATTGGATTTCACTCAAAACTCACCAAATGACTCATACCACCATATTATGGTGTTGCCCAAGTTTTGGGTTTGATCCGAAATCAATAGGTGTTCCAAATTGGACAATTCAAGTTCAACGGCAGTTCGTTCCTAATTGGAGTGGTTGGTGTATTCCATACTTCTAGCAATTGGATTTCACTCAAAACTCACCAAATGACTCCTCCCACCATATTATGATGTTGCACAAGTGTGGGGTTCCATCCGAAATCAATAGGTGTGAGAAATTGGACAATTCAAGTTCAACGGCAGTTCGTTCCTCATTGGAGTGGTTGGTGTATTCCATATTTCTAGCGATTGGATTTCACTCAAAACTCACCAAATGACTCCTACCACCATATTATGATGTTGCCCAAGTTTTGGGCTCGATCCGAACTCAATAGGTGTGAGAAATTGGACAATTTAAGTTCAATGGCAGTTCGTTCCTAATTGGAAGGGTTGGTGTATTCCATACTTCTAGCGATTGGATTTCACTCAAAACTCACCAAATGACTCCTCCCACCATATTATGATGTTGCACAAGTTTGGGGTTCCATCCGAAATCAATAGGTGTGAGAAATTGGACAATTCAAGTTCAACGGCAGTTCGTTCCTAATTGGAGTGGTTGGTGTATTCCATACTTCTAGCGATTGGATTTCACTCAAAACTCACCAAATGACTCTTCCCACCATATTATGATGTTGCCCAAGTTTTGGGCTCGATCCGAAATCAATAGGTGTGAGAAATTGGACAATTCAAGTTCAACGGCAGTTCGTTCCTAATTGGAGTGGTTGGTGTATTCCATACTTCTAGCGATTGGATTTCACTCAAAACTCACCAAATGACTCCTCCCACCATATTATGATGTTGCCCAAGTTTTGGGCTCGATCCGAAATCACTAGGTGTTCCAAATTGGACAATTCAAGTTCAACGGCAGTTCGTTCCTAATTGGAGTGGTTGGTGTATTCCATACTTCTAGCGATTGGATTTCACTCAAAACTCACTAAATGACTCCTCCCAACATATTATGATGTTGCCCAAGTTTTGGGCTCGATCCGAAATCAATAGGTGTGAGAAATTGGACAATTCAGGTTCAACGGCAGTTCGTTCCTAATTGGAGTGGTTGGCGTATTCCATACTTCAAGCGATTGGATTTCACTCAAAACTCACCAAATGACTCCTCCCACCATATTATGATGTTGCCCAAGTTTTGGGCTCGATCCGAAATCAATAGGTGTTCCAAATTGGACAATTCAAGTTCAACGGCAGTTCGTTCCTAATTGGAGTGGTTGGTGTATTCCATACTTCTCGCGATTGGATTTCATTCAAAACTCACCAAATGACTCCTCCCCACATATTACGATGTTGCCCAAGCTTTGGGCTCGATCCGAAATCAATAGGTGTGAGAAATTGAACAATTCAAGTTCAACGGCAGTTCGTTCCTAATTGTAGTGGTTGGTGTATTCCATACTTCTAGCGATTGGATTTCACTCAAAACTCACCAAATGACTCCTCCCACCATATTACGATGTTGCCCAAGTTTTGGGCTCGATCCGAAATCAATAGGTGTTCCAAATTGGACAATTCAAGTTCAACGGCAGTTCGTTCCTAATTGGAGTGGTGGGTGTATTCCAAACCTCTAGCGATTGGATTTCACTCAAAACTCACGAAATGACTCCTCCCATCATATTATGATGTTGCACAAGTTTGGGGTTCCATACGAAATCAATAGGTGTGAGAAATTGGACAATTCAGGTTCAACGGCAGTTCGTTCCTAATTGGAGTGGTTGGTGTATTCCATACTTCTAGCGATTGGATTTCACTCAAAACTCACCAAATGACTCCTCCCACAATATTATGATGTTGCCCAAGTTAGGGGCTCGATCCGAAATCAATGGGTGTGAGAAATTGGACAATTCAAAATCAACGGCAGTTCGTTCCTAATAGGAGTGGTTGGTGTATTCCATACTTCTAGCGATTGGATTTCACTCAAAACTCACTAAATGACTCCTCCCACCACATTATGATGTTGCCCAAGTTTTGGTCTCGATCCGAAATCAATTGGTGTTCCAAATTGGACAATTCAAGTTCAACGGCAGTTCGTTCCTAATTGGAGTGGTTGGTGTATTCCATACTTCTAGCGATTGAATTTCACTCAAAACTCACCAAACGACTCCTCCCACCATATTATGATGTTGCCCAAGTTTTGGGCTCGATCCGAAATCAATAGGTGTTCCGAATTGGACAATTCAAGTTCAACGGCAGTTCGTTCCTAATTGGAGTGGTTGGTGTATTCCATACTTCTAGCGATTGGATTTCACTCAAAACTCACTAAATGACTCCTCCCACCATATTATGATGTTGCCCAAGTTTTGGTCTCGATCCGAAATCAATAGGTGTGAGAAATTGGACAATTCAAGTTCAACGGCAGTTCGTTCCTAATTCGAGTGGTTGGTGTATTCCATACTTCTAGCGATTGGATTTCACTCAAAACTCACGAAATGACTCCTCCCACCATATTATGATGTTGCCCAAGTTTTGGTCGCGATCCGAAATCAATAGGTGTTCCAAATTGGACAATTCAAGTTCAACAGCAGTTCGTTCCTAATTGGAGTGGTTGGTGTATTCCATACTTCTAGCGATTGGATTTCACTCAAAACTCACCAAATGACTCCTCCCACAATATTATGATGTTGCCCAAGTTAGGGGCTCGATCCGAAATCAATAGGTGTGAGAAATTGGACAATTCAAAATCAACGGCAGTTCGTTCCTAATAGGAGTGGTTGGTGTATTCCATACTTCTAGCGATTGGATTTCACTCAAAACTCACTAAATGACTCCTCCCACCATATTATGATGTTGCCCAAGTTTTGGTCTCGATCCGAAATCAATAGGTGTTCCAAATTGGACAATTCAAGTTCAACGGCAGTTCGTTCCTAATTGGAGTGTTTGGTGTATTCCACACTTCTAGCGATTGGATTTCACTCAAAACTCACTAAATGACTCCTCCCACCATATTATGATGTTGCCCAAGTTTGGGGTTCCATCCGAAATCAATAGGTGTGAGAAATTGGACAATTCAATTTCAACGGCAGTTCGTTCCTAATTGGAGTGGTTGGTGTATTCCATACTTCTAGCGATTGGATTTCACTGAAAACTCACCAAATGAATCCTCCCACCATATTATGATGTTGCCCAAGTTAGGGGATCGATCCGAAATCAATAGGTGTGAGAAATTGGACAATTCAAGTTCAACGGCAGTTCGTTCCTAATTGGAGTGGTTGGTGTATTCCATACTTCTAGCGATTGGATTTCACTCAAAACTCACTAAATGACTCCTCCCACCATATTATGATGTTGCCCAAGTTTTGGTCTCGATCCGAAATCAATTGGTGTTCCAAATTGGACAATTCAAGTTCAACGGCAGTTCGTTCCTAATTGGAGTGGTTGGTGTATTCCATACTTCTAGCGATTGGATTTCACTCAAAACTCACCAAATGACTCTTCCCACCATATTATGATGTTGCCCAAGTTTTGGGCTCGATCCGAAATCAATAGGTGTGAGAAATTGAACAATTCAAGTTCAACGGCAGTTCGTTCCTAATTGTAGTGGTTGGTGTATTCCATACTTCTAGCGATTGGATTTCACTCAAAACTCACCAAATGACTCCTCCCACCATATTACGATGTTGCCCAAGTTTTGGACTCGATCCGAAATCAATAGGTGTTCGAAATTGGACAATTCAAGTTCAACGGCAGTTCGTTCCTAATTGGAGTGATGGGTCAATTCCATACTTCTAGCGATTGGATTTCACTCAAAACTCACCAAATGACTCCTCCCAACATATTATGTTGTTGCCCAAGTTTTGGGCTCGATCCGAAATCAATAGGTGTGAGAAATTGAACAATTCAAGTTCAACGGCAGTTCGTTCCTAATTGTAGTGGTTGGTGTATTCCATACTTCTAGCGATTGGATTTCACTCAAAACTCACCAAATGACTCCTCCCACCATATTACGATGTTGCCCAAGTTTTGGACTCGATCCGAAATCAATAGGTGTTCGAAATTGGACAATTCAAGTTCAACGGCTGTTCGTTCCTAATTGGAGTGGTTGGTGTATTCCATACTTCTCACGATTGGATTTCACTTAAAACTCACCAAATGACTCATACCACCATATTATGGTGTTGCCCAAGTTTTGGGCTTGATCTGAAATCAATAGGTGTTCCAAATTGGAGAATTCAAGTTCAACGGCAGTTCATTCCTAATTGGAGTGGTTGGTGTATTCCATACTTCTAGCGATTGGATTTCACTCAAAACTCACCAAATGACTCCTCCCACCATATTATGATGTTGCCCATGTTAGGGGCTCGATACGAAATCAATAGGTGTGAGAAATTGGACAATTCAAGTTCAACGGCAGTTCGTTCCTAATTGTAGTGGTTGGTGTATTCCGTACTTCTAGCGATTGGTTTTCACTCAAAACTCACGAAATGACTCCTCCCATCATATTATGATGTTGGACAAGTTTGGGGTTCCATACGAAATCAATAGGTGTTCCAAATTGGACAAATCAGGTTCAACGGCAGTTCGTTCCTAATTGGAGTGGTTGGTGTATTCCATACTTCTAGCGATTGGATTTCACTCAAAACTCACCAAATGACTCCTCCCACCATATTATGATGTTGCCCAAGTTAGGGGCTCGATCCGAAATCAATAGGTGTGAGAAATTGGACAATTCAAAATCAACGGCAGTTCGTTCCTAATTGGAGTGGTTGGTGTATTCCATACTTCTAGCGATTGGATTTCACTCAAAACTCACTAAATGACTCCTCCCACCATATTATGATGTTGCCCAAGTTTTGGTCTCGATTCGAAATCAATAGGTGTTCCAAATTGGACAATTCAAGTTCAACGGCAGTTCGTTCCTAATTGGAGTGGTTGGTGTATTCCATACTTCTAGCGATTGGATTTCACTCAAAACTCACCAAATGACTCTTCCCACCATATTATGATGTTGTCCAAGTTTTGGGCTCGAACCGAAATCAATAGGTGTTCGAAATTGGACAATTCGAGTTCAACGGCAGTTCGTTCCTAATTGGCGTGGTTGGTGTATTCCATACTTCTAGTGATTGGATTTCACTCAAAACTCACCAAATGACTCCTCACACCATATTATGATGTTGCCCAAGTTTTGGGCTCGATCCGAAATCAATAGGTGTGAGAAATTGGACAATTCAATTTCAACGGCACTTCGTTCCTAATTGGAGTGGTTGGTGTATTCCATAATTCTAGCGATTGGATTTCACTCAAAACTCACCCAATGACTCCTCCCACCATATTATGTTGTTACCCAAGTTTTGGGCTCGATCCGAAATCAATAGGTGTTCCAAATTGGACAATTCAAGTTCAACGGCAGTTCGTTCCAAATTGTAGCGATTGGATTTCCCTCAAAACTCACCAAATGAGTCCTCCCACCATATTTTGATGTTGCCTATGTTTTGGGCTCGATCCGAAATCAATAGGTGTGAGAAATTGGACAATACAAGTTCAACGGCAGTTCGTTCCTAATTGAAGTGGTTGTTGTATTCCATACTTCTAGCGATTGGATTTCACTCAAAACTCACCAAATGACTCCTCCCACCATATTATGATGTTGCCCAAGTTTTGGGCTCGATCCGAAATCAATAGGTGTGAGAAATTGGACAATTCAATTTCAACGGCAGTTCGTTCCTAATTGGAGTGGTTGGTGTATTCCACACTTCTAGCGATTGGATTTCACTCAAAACTCACCAAATGACTCCTCCCACCATATTATGATGTTGCACAAGTTTGGGGTTCCCTCCGAACTCAATAGGTGTGAGAAATTGGACAATTTAAGTTCACCGGCAGTTCGTTCCTAATTGGTGTGGTTGGTGTATTCCATACTTCTAGATCTTGGATTTCTCACAAAATTCACCAAATGACTCCTCCCACCATATTATGATGTTGCCCAAGTTTTGGGCTCGATCCGAAATCAATCGGTGTGAGAAATTGAACAATTCAAGTTCAACGGCAGTTCGTTCCTAATTGGAGTGGTTGGTGTATTCCACACTTCTAGCGATTGGATTTCACTCAAAACTCACCAAATGACTCCTCCCACCATATTATGATGTTGCACAAGTTTGGGGTTCCCTCCGAACTCAATAGGTGTGAGAAATTGGACAATTTAAGTTCACCGGCAGTTCGTTCCTAATTGGTGTGGTTGGTGTATTCCATACTTCTAGATCTTGGATTTCTCACAAAATTCACCAAATGACTCCTCCCACCATATTATGATGTTGCCCAAGTTTTGGGCTCGATCCGAAATCAATAGGTGTGAGAAATTGGACAATTCAAGTTCAACGGCAGTTCGTTCCTAATTGGAGTGGTTGGTGTATTCCATACTTCTAGCGATTGGATTTCACTTAAAACTGTCCAAATGACTCCTCCCACCATATTATGATGTTGCCCAAGTTTTGGGCTCGATCCGAACTCAATAGGTGTGAGAAATTGGACAATTCAAGTTCAACGGCAGTTCGTTCCTAATGGGAGTGGTTGGTGTATTCCATACTTCTAGCGATTGGATTTCACTCAAAACTCACCAAATGACTCCTCCCACCATATTATGATGTTGCCCAAGTTTTGGGCTCGATCCGAACTCAATAGGTGAGAGAAATTGGACAATTTAAGTTCAACGGCAGTTCGTTCCTAATTGGAAGGGTTGGTGTATTCCATACTTCTAGCGATTGGATTTCACTCAAAACTCACCAAATGACTCCTCCCACCATATTATGATGTTGCACAAGTTCGGGGTTCCATCCGAAATCAATAGGTGTGAGAAATTGGACAATTCAAGTTCAACGGCAGTTCGTTCCTAATTGGAGTGGTTGGTGTATTCCATACTTCAAGCGATTGGATTTCACTCAAAAATCACCAAATGACTTCTCCCACCATAATATGATGTTGCCCAAGTTTTGGGCTCGATCCGAAATCGATAGGTGTTCCAAATTGGACAATTCCAGTTCAACGGCAGTTCGTTCCTAATTGGAGTGGTTGGTGTATTCCGTACTTCTAGCGATTGGATTTCACTCAAAACTCACCAAATGACTCATCCCACTGTATTATGATGTTGCACAAGTTTTGGGCTCGATCTGAAATCAAAAGGTGTGAGAAATTGGTCAATTCAATTTCAACGATAGTTTGTTCCTAATTGGAGTGGTTGGTGTATTCCATACTTCAAGCGATCGGATTTCACTCAAAACGCACCAAATGACTCCTCCCACCATATTATGATGTTGCCCAAGTTTTGGGCTCGATCCGAAATCAATAGGTGTTCCAAATTGGACAATTCAAGTTCAACGGCAGTTCGTTCCTAATTGGAGTGCATCCTCAACTTGTGATACTCGCAAGTGCACGAGCCGTTTGGTAGTATAGCATATGTAAGTGCGAGGTCGATCCCACAAGGATTGATGATTGAATGATCCAATTCATTTTCCCTACATAAAACAGAAATGAAAAAGAAAATAAATAAAACAAGAAAAATGAAATAACTCAAGCAAATAAGTTCCCAAGTTCAATTAGATTAACGGATTGATTCTAGCTAAAGTATGATTAAGCCATGGTGTTTGGTCCTAACCTTGTGTTCCTAATTCCCTAATTTGATCATTTGTTGTCTAACCTAAAACTAAGCATTAGGAACCCATTAAGCATAGAAGAACAATTTAAACAACCAAGCATGTATCTAATCCCTGTTGTCGAATGTCCATACATACTCTTCCTATTCATAGTTCAATTCGAATTAAAGCATGGTGTCTACTCTTAATTCAAACCAAGATAGCTAACATGCAAGCCTAAATGGTGATCAATCATTCAAACTAGCATATTAACTTATAAGCATAATGAATAAGAACAAAAATCATAATTGAAACTTGGAAACTAATTAAACTTGAATACTTAAGAAAGAATGTACATTACAAATAAAAGTAAAGTAGAACTTGAAAAACTTAAGGAGAATTTCAGCACAAATATTTCATTACAACAATTGAAAACTAGAAAGGAAACTAAGAGAATTTGAGGGAGAGAAGGGAAGGGAGCTCTAGAGAAGTGTTTGAGAGCCCCCCCCCCCTTGGGGTGTGATTTATGAAGCTTGAAGGCTTCTCTATTTATAGGGCTAAGAGGGAGGAACAACATGATGGATTCCCACACCATCCTTCATCTTTTGCTGCACCTTAAGCATCTTCACATGGGTTCAAAGGTGATCAGATGTGGCTGCCTTTGCTGCCAACCCATGTGGTTGCCTTTTGGTTGCCAACCCATGTGGTTGCCTTTTGGTTGCTGAAAAACGAGTTTTCTGAACCAGTCTTGGTGTAGGAAGGCCAGAGGTTTCAAAACGTATCCAATGGGGCTCAAATTTGGATATGTTGTACTAGACACCCATTGGAACAACTTCTATGAAGAAAGTATTTCCATCGGACCAGTAGAAGTGTGCGTTTTGGCCCTTGCAAGTTGGCTGCCGAACAGAGACTGGAATTGACTTCATTTCATTTCTTTGCTTTACATGCATGCACATGCTTTCTCTATAATAACTCCAGCATGTACCAACTTGCTCCTTTAGAATTTCATAGCTGGAATGCCTCCCCACTTCACTCATTATGTTGGATCCAAAGTCAGTTGCAGCATGGGTGAGGCACATGGCTTAAAGGAGGAGACAAGGCTCAAAGCTGGCAGCTGCAAATCCTCCTGAGCAGGGTTCAATGTTGGATGGGCTAAGGACTCCAGATATGTTCAATTGGGCTGAAATTTGGATATGTTATACTAGACACCCAATTGAACAACTGCTATGAAGAATGTCTCCTCATCCGAATTGTGCAGATTGCTGAAATGAGACCTGCAAGGTGACTTACGAAACTGGACTGACAAGAAGTGTGGCCCAACTTTGGTTTTGTCTTTAAGCTCTTGCTCTTATCCCAATCAGCCCTTAACATGCATGGATTGCATCAAATGTGATCTCTTGCTATCTTAACCTACAAAACACACAAATAGAGGTAAGTGACTCAAAATAAAGAGAAACTAAGCAAAATCACTAAGTAAAGAAGGCAAGCAAGTGTATGAAATTATGGACTTATCAAAACAGAAAATGGATTAAAAACACAAGTTTAACTCAATAACATAACCAAATCATAAGCTAGAAGGGTACAAAATGATATACAATTATGATCCAATCAAATACCCCCAAACCTAGATTTTGCTAGTCCTCGAGCAAAACAAAAGGAAAACAAAGATAAAAACAAAACAAGAAGTTAAGTAAACCACTTCCGCAGGTAACTCGATTGCATTGAGCATATGCAACAAGCCTTTAAACCTCTAGGCATCCCTAGTAGGAGGAGTTGTGTCTCCTGAGAGTTTAACAGAAACGATACCCACAAACGTTTTACTAACTCTACAAAACAAAGTGGTTAGAAAACTTATTAGATTTGTTAGTCTTTAAGCAAAATAAAAGAAACACAAAAACCAAAATAAAAATAATTACAAAACCAAAACAAAAATAAAAATAAAAATAAATAAATAAAAACTCAAAACAATCATTCCGAACATTTTCTGAAAGGAAATGACTCATGCACATGACTCAAAAGTTAAAACTCAATTTTAGACATTATTTACAAGGCGGCAAAGTTCAAAACACAACATGCTCAAAGTGTAGTAGTGTGATAGCCAAATGCAACAAATTCCCCAATCTTAGCTTTCACACAATTTCACAAATCATACCAAGCACAAATGCAACTTCAAATCTCACCAAAGTTGTCCTCTCACAAATGAATCACTCAGAAGAGGGCTACAATGCAACACTCAGTTATAAACATGATATTAGAGTTAAATCATAAAGGACTTAACTCAAAATAGGAAGATGAAGAACTTGCATTAATATGATCTCAAGAAGGATGCCAAACACTTAAAAGTAAGAAAATGCATGCAATTCAACCATATGACATTTAAGATCAATTTAGGTCTTTAAAATAGGTTGTAATGGGGCCAAGGGTGTAAGGTGAGTAAGAAATGAAAGGTATGGATAATACAAAGTCCAAGGAACTCAAAATGTAAGAGCATAAAATAATAGTTTACAAGACTTCGAATCATCACGATTAGATTTTTTCTTTTACATGATCAAAACTCCTTATACCTTCATTTACATTGGTTTACACTCCTTTCCAAACACCAATTATTTTTGAAGGCCCAAAAATGAATTTTCAATTAACCACCACTTAATCACAACAATTTTTTTTTTCTTTTCTTTCACCAATTGTGTGAATTTTTCTTCTTTTTTTTTTTTTTTATTATTATTTTTTTTTTACTTTATGTAATATCCCTTCCCAAACTTAGCATGAAAAACACATCCGAATTAGAGCTCATGAGTTCCTTAGAAAGGTAAATATTTGTTTTTCGGGCTAAGGTGAGGAAATATAATTGGTAAAATGAAAGAAAAGGTTTACATGTAGGCTCAAAATGGTTAACAATGGAAAATCATGCTTAAGCATGCATAAGGTTAGCTTGAAAGGCACAAACAATCCAAAGAGGGCCTTAATATCATTTCTTAAATGTCATGAAATCAAATTGCAAAACAATGAATGACTTTTAAGTGTTCAACCAAATCAATGAATAATGAGATCAAACAACAACTTTGATGACAAGAAAATAAGAGTATGTGTATAACACTCATGAAATGAAGAACAAGGCTCAAAAGCTCACATTATATGGTTATATAAGTCTAATTTATGCTTGATACAATTCTTTGGGTTATGCAAATCCTTTAATTGGAAAATTATGAAACAAATGGCAAGTGCAAAGAAGGTTTTGAACATATCATGCTAGAACGATGCCAAATTAATTAATTAATTATTTTTTTTTTTACAATAAAAAATAATAATAATAAATAAATAAAATTCAATTTTCATTTAAGTCATGCAAACATTTATCACAATCTCATCAAATGTGTTCGGAAAGTGAAATAAAATCAAAATAAAACAAGACTCAAAATAAAAAAATAAAATAAAAGCAAGACTTAAACAAAATAAAATAAAAATAAAAACAAGCAAATAAAAAAAAATTAAATTAAGGAAAAACCAAATTTACATGTTAAACTCCAATACCCCCAAACCTAGAAATGAACATTGTCCTCAATGTTTAAAATTTAGGCACAAGCAATGTCAAAAATAACAAATGAAGGTATTAAAGCAATAAAAAATCACAAAACACACAAGAGTTAAAATAAAAAAAACAAAATAATTACAAAATAAAAATTACAAAACAAACAAACAAAAGAAACGAAACAGTAAAACACTCGAAACAGAAAGCCCTAAACAAACAGTCTTACGCAAACCAAAACCCAAACGATTCAAAGCTCAACCCAAAAGAAAGTTAGCCCACTTTGAAACCTAAACAACGGTGAAAACCCGACCCACAAAGAAATCCGAAGCCCACACATTTTTTTTTTTATTTTTTTTATTTTTAAGAAGAAACGTGAATTGGGAGCGCAAAGGCGGGATTTCTGAAAAGAGAAAATGTGGTCCCTAATGCCTCGGTTCCTGGGAAGTCACGGGCAAAAGAGGTGAGGGACGTGTCGGCGCGCAGAGGCCGCTTTCACATCCCCCAAGCTAGAATTATTGGCCTCTTGGGTGAAGCGGGATGACTTTTTCACTTGAAGGTGGTGAAAGGTGAAAATGTAATTAAGGGGGGTTGGGAAACGGGTGCGGCGACAAATAGAGATAAGCCGTAAGGGCCGCACATAACCCAGAACCGCAGCGGCTAGGGTTTAGCAGACTAAGTCTATAAAAAGGTAAAAAGAACGGGTGAAAAACACAAACTCAGAAACACACAAAACAGAAAAGAAAGAAAAACAAAGAGTGAGAAATCAAATGGCCTCTAACTACCCATTTTCGTTGGATCTCAACCTAGCTCCACCGACTCAGACACGAGGCCAAGCAGCGGCACCAGTATGGATGCCCTACTTTGCTTCCGCACGGGGGCCTGTGACAGTAACTGACTCAATACTCCTGGACAACGATGTTGCCATTGGAGTGGCTAGAAATTTAGTGACTCCTAAAGATATACGTGTGCTGGGGACAAGGGATGACAACCGGGTCGTGAGCGATGCCCTGGCACTGAGCGTGCAGAGTACGGCAACAGTCGCAAGTTTGGGTCATCGCCTACTTGCGAAGTCCCATGAGGTAGAGGTGCTAAAAGGTCAGTTGGCGGCGGAGCGAAGTATGGTTGAAGAGTGTCAGAGTGCCATAAAAAGCTTAAAAAGGGAGAGGGCAAGGATAGTGGAGGTGAATCGACACCAGCTAGAAGTATTGCGGGACGAGAATAAAAACCTATCAAAAATGGTAGAGTTGTACTCTCGCGACATGCGAAAACAGCTGGAGGACCTAGACCGACCGGGTAAACGCAAACAAGCAGATCGCGAGAGTAGTTACGCTCAAGCTAAGATTGCGATCTTTGGGAGCTCAAGTGATGAGCCCCAAGAAGCTGTGCGTGAAGCCCTGGAAGAGGACAGCCAGAGGGCCAAACTCAAAGCTCCAATGGTCGAGACACCGAGCACTGTGAAGAAATGATTTCCTACTGCATTATTGTTGTTTTTATTTTATTTTCGTTGTTTTTGTTTTTGGTTATTTTGTTTCGGAAATAAAATAGTAAAGTTGCAGAAGGAAAAAGAAAACGGAAAAGAAAGCGCAGTTCCCTAACTAAAATAAAATAAAGATGATAGCCGAAAGGAAAAAGCAGAAACACAAAGCTCTAGAAAATGAAAGTAACGGGCAAAAACATAAAACACCAGAAAACACGGAAAAAAGAAAAGTAAAGTGAAAGTTAATGTGCTCCCCCTTGAAGCGATTAGGTCGAGCATGCCCGGGAAATCCGAAATGGTGTTGGCTCTCTCTCATCAGCATATGTCTATTTAAACCACACCTCTGCAAGCGGATGATACCCAGCATTTCTTCCTGCAAACTCAAGGAAAAACATCAAAAAATTCAGAAGCAAAACAAATGGCATCCTCATGTACTCACCTTGATGATCTAAACCTTGAGCTCTCACTTGCACCACCGAATGCCCAGACAAGGGCTTCTCCAACTCCTGTCTTCCCAAACTCCACATATCATCACGGCACGGCCTCAAACTTTGCTGAGGCAATACCGAACTTTGCTGAGGCAAGGCCGAACAGAGCAGTGCTGCTGGGAGGCATGATTGGCAGCAAGCTCACACCGGCAGATCATTGGCATATAGCACACAGGTCTGACAAGGTGGCAGTGGATGAGTCCCACACTTATACCGCGCTCCAAGCGGTCTCGGCCACAAATCTGGGCTTGCGCCTACTGGCGAGGACACGGGAGTGTACAGCTCTGAGCGAGGAGGTGGCTGCCCTGAAGGCTATGGTGGCGGACTTGCAGAAGCGGCTCTATTGTACCACTCAGCATGTGGAAGCACTGCAGAGGAAAAATGATGACCATGTAGAGCTGCTGCAGATTCTACAAGTGCGAGACAATAGAGGCAAGCCATGATGAAGATGAAGATGAATATGAAGAAGAAGAAGATGAAGAAGAAGTTTTTTTTTTTTTTTGTTTTTTTGTTTTTTTGTTTTTTTTGTTTTTAAGCAGCGTTTTGAAATAAAATAAAACTATGTTTTAACACTCAGAAATAAACTAACTAACCATACCACGTAAATAAATACATAAACTAACTTAACAAAACAAAAACAAAAACAAAGGAGAAAACAAAGAAAACACAAATAAAAAAAACTTAATTTGAAAACACACGAATATACAAGCAACTTACGGATGACCAGTTAAGGGCCTCAGAAAACACAGCCAGAGGATCCGGGAAGGTTGGAGGGGTCACAATGGTCCCGCTTAAAACCCAAACTTCTTAGACACCGAAGGTGTCGCCTAAAGAACTCCTAGACACTGTATTGACAGAAGTGCTCACTGGGGTTACCATAAGTCAGCTCATATGAAAAATCTTTTTTAAATTTTTAAGATAAAAAAACAAAAACAAATTAAGATAAAATGAAACAACAAACCATAAATGAAAATGAACTAAGTACTCTAAACAAACTCAAACAAACTCAATAAATTGTTGTACTAAAAGAAACAAACCAAGAAACCAAAGAAAAACACAAACAGCACTTTCTATCACCTATTTATCACCCTTTGGACAGATTCGTTTCTATGTTTTTCAGCTTCGACCTCTGTTCAGTTTTTAGGCTATAACTTTCCAACCATAAGTCCAAATTTTACGTTCTTTATATGGTTGGATTCAGCACAGAAAAACAAAGAACCCAACGCGGACCAAAAGGCAAAAACAATAACAGACATAAACAGAATTCAAAGAAGAGAAAGGATTGAAATGCTTCCCCTTGAAGCGATTAGGTCGAGCATGGATGCACTTGGAGGTCGACTTCTCCCACTGCTCCACACTTCCCATTCTTATGATTGAGGTTGCCATCTCTCTCCATTTTTATTAAGCTATCATAAATTGCTAAAACCAACACACAAACTTGAAATGGAATTAAAAGGATTAGGAATGAACAATAGAGAACTAAGTAGACTTTAAACATTATAAATAAATAAAAAGTAGGAAAATCAAATAGAATCAAACAATGTTACCGATCCCCGGCAACGGCGCCAAAAACTTGTTGCTTCGATTCAGCTGCACCAAAATGGATTCAGCTGCATCCTCAACTTGTGATACTCGCAAGTGCACGAGCCGTTTGGTAGTATAGCATATGTAAGTGCGAGGTCGATCCCACGAGGATTGATGATTGAATGATCCAATTCATTTTCCCTACATAAAACAGAAATGAAAAAGAAAATAAATAAAACAAGAAAAATGAAATAACTCAAGCAAATAAGTTCCCAAGTTCAATTAGATTAACGGATTGATTCTAGCTAAAGTATGATTAAGCCATGGTGTTTGGTCCTAACCTTGTGTTCCTAATTCCCTAATTTGATCATTTGTTGTCTAACCTAAAACTAAGCATTAGGAACCCATTAAGCATAGAAGAACAATTTAAACAACCAAGCATGTATCTAATCCCTGTTGTCGAATGTCCATACATACTCTTCCTATTCATAGTTCAATTCGAATTAAAGCATGGTGTCTACTCTTAATTCAAACCAAGATAGCTAACATGCAAGCCTAAATGGTGATCAATCATTCAAACTAGCATATTAACTTATAAGCATAATGAATAAGAACAAAAATCATAATTGAAACTTGGAAACTAATTAAACTTGAATACTTAAGAAAGAATGTACATTACAAATAAAAGTAAAGTAGAACTTGAAAAACTTAAGGAGAATTTCAGCACAAATATTTCATTACAACAATTGAAAACTAGAAAGGAAACTAAGAGAATTTGAGGGAGAGAAGGGAAGGGAGCTCTAGAGAAGTGTTTGAGAGCCCCCCCCCCCCTTGGGGTGTGATTTATGAAGCTTGAAGGCTTCTCTATTTATAGGGCTAAGAGGGAGGAACAACATGATGGATTCCCACACCATCCTTCATCTTTTGCTGCACCTTAAGCATCTTCACATGGGTTCAAAGGTGATCAGATGTGGCTGCCTTTGCTGCCAACCCATGTGGTTGCCTTTTGGTTGCCAACCCATGTGGTTGCCTTTTGGTTGCTGAAAAACGAGTTTTCTGAACCAGTCTTGGTGTAGGAAGGCCAGAGGTTTCAAAACGTATCCAATGGGGCTCAAATTTGGATATGTTGTACTAGACACCCATTGGAACAACTTCTATGAAGAAAGTATTTCCATCGGACCAGTAGAAGTGTGCGTTTTGGCCCTTGCAAGTTGGCTGCCGAACAGAGACTGGAATTGACTTCATTTCATTTCTTTGCTTTACATGCATGCACATGCTTTCTCTATAATAACTCCAGCATGTACCAACTTGCTCCTTTAGAATTTCATAGCTGGAATGCCTCCCCACTTCACTCATTATGTTGGATCCAAAGTCAGTTGCAGCATGGGTGAGGCACATGGCTTAAAGGAGGAGACAAGGCTCAAAGCTGGCAGCTGCAAATCCTCCTGAGCAGGGTTCAATGTTGGATGGGCTAAGGACTCCAGATATGTTCAATTGGGCTGAAATTTGGATATGTTATACTAGACACCCAATTGAACAACTGCTATGAAGAATGTCTCCTCATCCGAATTGTGCAGATTGCTGAAATGAGACCTGCAAGGTGACTTACGAAACTGGACTGACAAGAAGTGTGGCCCAACTTTGGTTTTGTCTTTAAGCTCTTGCTCTTATCCCAATCAGCCCTTAACATGCATGGATTGCATCAAATGTGATCTCTTGCTATCTTAACCTACAAAACACACAAATAGAGGTAAGTGACTCAAAATAAAGAGAAACTAAGCAAAATCACTAAGTAAAGAAGGCAAGCAAGTGTATGAAATTATGGACTTATCAAAACAGAAAATGGATTAAAAACACAAGTTTAACTCAATAACATAACCAAATCATAAGCTAGAAGGGTACAAAATGATATACAATTATGAACCAATCAGTTGGTGTATTCCATACTTCTAGTGATTGGATTTCACTCAAAACTCACCAAATGACTCCTCCCACCATAATATGATGTTGCACAAGTTTGGGGTTCGATCCGAAATCAATAGGTGTGAGAAATTGGACAATTCAATTTCAACGGCAGTTCGTTCCTAATGGGAGTGGTTGGTGTATTCCATACTTCTAGCGATTGGATTTCAGTCAAAACACACCAAATGACTCCTCCCACCATATTTTTATGTTGCCCAAGTTTTGGGCTCGATCCGAAATCAATAGGTGTGAGACATTGGAAAATTCAAGTTCAACGGCAGTTCGTTCCTAAATGGAGTGGTTGGTGTATTCCATACTTCTAGCGATTGGATTTCACTCAAAACTCACCAAATTACTCCTCCCACCATATTATGATGTTGCCCAAGTTTGGGGCTCGATCCAAAGTCAATAGGTGTGAGAAATTGGACAATTCAAGTTCAACGGCAGTTCGTTCCTAATTGGAGTGGTTGGTATATTCCCTACTTCTAGCGATTGGATTTCACTCAAAACTCACCAAAAGACTCTTCCCACCATAATATGATGTTGAACAAGTTTGGGGTTTGATCCGAAATCAATAGGTGTGAGAAATTGGACAATTCAAGTTCAACGGCAGTTCGTTCCTAATGGGAGTGGTTGGTGTATTCCATACTTCTAGCGATTGGATTTCACTCAAAACACACCAAATGACTCCTCCCACCATATTATGATGTTGCCCAAGTTTTGGGCTCGATCCGAAATCAATAGGTGTGAGACATAGGAAAATTCAAGTTCAACGGCAGTTCGTTCCTAATTGGAGTGGTTGGTGTATTCCGTACTTCTAGCAATTGGATTTCACTCAAAACTCACCAAATGACTCCTCCCACCATATTATGATGTTGCCCAAGTTTGGGGCTCGGTTCGAAATCAATAGGTGTGAGAAATTGGTCAATTCAATTTGAACGGCAGTTCGTTCCTAATTGGAGTGGTTGGTGTATTCCATACTTCTAGCGATTGGGTTTCACTCAAAACCCACCAAATGACTCCTCCCCCCATATTATGATGTTTCCCAAGTTTTGGGCTCGATCCGAAATCAATAGGTGTTCCAAATTGGACAATTCCAGTTCAACGGCAGTTCGTTCCTAATGGGAGTGGTTGGTGTATTCCATACTTCTAGCGATTGGATTTCACTCAAAACTCACCAAGTGACTCCTCCCACCATATTATGATGTTGCCCATGTTTGGGGCTCGGTCCGAAAACAATAGGTGTGAGAAATTGGTCAATTCAATTTCAACGGCAGTTCGTTCCTAATTGGAGTGGTTGGTGTATTCCATACTTCTAGCGATTGGATTTCACTCAAAACTCACCAAATGACTCCTCCCACCATATTATGATGTTGCCCAAGTTTTGGGCTCGGTCCGAAATCAATAGGTGTTCGAAATTGGACAATTCAAGTTCAACGGCAGTTCGTTCCTAATTGGAGTGGTTGGTGTATTCCATACTTCTAGCGATTGGATTCCACTCAAAACTCACCAAATGACTCCTCCCACCATATTATGATGTTGCCCAAGTTTTGGGCTCGATCCGAAATCAATAGGTGTGAGAAATTGGACAATTCAAGTTCAACGGCAGTTCGTTCCTAATTGGAGTGGTTGGTGTATTCCATACTTCTAGCGATTGGATTTCACTCAAAACTCCCCAAATGACTCCTCCCACCATGTTGTGATGTTGCCCAAGTTTTGGGTTCGATCATAAATCAATAGGTGTGAGAAATTGGACAATTCAAGTTCAACGGCAGTTCGTTCCTAATTGGAGTGGTTGGTGTATTCCATACTTCTAGCGATTGGATTTCACTCAAAACTCACCAAATGACTCCTCCCACCATATTATGATGTTGCCCAAGTTTTGGGCTCGATCCGAAATCAATAGGTGTTCCAAATTGGACAATTCAAGTTCAACGGCAGTTTGTTCCTAATTGGAGTGGTTGGTGTATTCCACACTTCTAGCGATTGGATTTCACTCAAAACTCACCAAATGACTCCTCCCACCATATTATGATGTCGCCCAAGTTTTGGGCTCGATCCGAAATCAATAGGTGTTCCAAATTGGACAATTCAAGTTCAACGGCAGTTCGTTCCTAATTGGAGTGGTTGGTGTATTCCATACTTCTAGAGGTTGGATTTCACTCAAAACTCACGAAATGACTCCTCCCACCATATTATGATGTTGCCCAAGTTTTGGGCTCGATCCGAACTCAGTAGGTGTGAGAAATTGGACAATTTAAGTTCAATGGCAGTTCGTTCCTAATTGGAGTTGTCGGTGTATTCCATACTTCTAGCGATTGGATTTCACTCAAAACTCACCAAATGACTCCACCCACCATATTATGATGTTGCACAACTTTGGGGTTCCATCCGAAATCAATAGGTGTGAGAAATTGGACAATTCAAGTTGAACGGCAGTTCGTTCCTAATTTGAGTGGTTGGTGTATTCCATACTTCTAGCGATTGGATTTCACTCAAAACGCACCAAATGACTCCTCCCACCATATTATGATGTTGCCCAAGTTTTGGGCTCGATCTGTAATCAATAGGTGTGAGTAATTGGACAATTCAAGTTCAACGGCAGTTCGTTCCTAATTCGAGTGGTTGGTGTATTCCATACTTCTAGCGATTGGATTTCACTCAAAACTCACCAAATGACACCTCCCACCATATTATGATGTTGCCCAAGTTTTTGGCTCGATCCGAAATCAATAGGTGTGAGAAATTGGACAATTAAAGTTCAACGCAGTTCGTTCCTAATTGGAGGGGTTGGTGTATTCCATACTTCTAGCGATTGGATTTCATTCAAAACTCACCAAATGACTCCTCCCACCATAATATGATGTTGCCCAAGTTTTGGTCTCGATCCGAAATCAATAGGTGTTCCAAATTGGACAATTCAAGTTGAACGGCAGTTCGTTCCTAATTGGAGTGGTTTGTGTATTCCATACTTCTAGCGACTGGATTTCACTCAAAACTCACCAAATGACTCCTCCCACCTTATTATGATGTTGCCCAAGTTTTGGGCTCGATCCGAAATCAATAGGTGTTCCAAACTGGACAATTCAAGTTCAACGACAGTTCGTTCCTAATTGGAGTTGTCGGTGTATTCCATACTTCTAGCGATTGGATTTCACTCAAAACTCACCAAATGACTCCACCCACCATATTATGGTGTTGCACAACTTTGGGGTTCCATCCGAAATCAATAGGTGTGAGAAATTGGACAATTCAAGTTCAACGGCAGTTCGTTCCTAATTTGAGTGGTTGGTGTATTCCATACTTCTAGCGATTGGATTTCACTCAAAACGAACCAAATGACTCCTCCCACCATATTATGATGTTGCCCAAGTTTTGGGCTCGGTCCGAAATCAATTGGGGTGAGAAATTGGACAATTCAAGTTCAACGGCAGTTCGTTCCTAATTGGAGTGGTTGGTGTATTCCATACTTCTAGCGATTGGATTTCACTCAAAACTCACCAAATGACTCCTCCCACCATATTATGATGTTGCCCATGTTTGGGGCTCGGTCCTAAATCAATAGGTGTAAGAAATTGGACAATTCATGTTCAACGGCAGTTCGTTCCTAATTGGGGTGGTTGGTGTATTCCACACTTCTAGCGATTGGATTTCACTCAAAACTCACCAAATGACTCCTGCCACCATATAATGATGTTGCCCAAGTTTGGGGCTCGATCCGAAACCAATAGGTGTTCCAAATTGGACAATTCAAGTTCAACGGCAGTTCGTTCCTAATTGGAGTGGTTGGTGTATTCCATACTTTTAGCGATTGGATTTCACTCAAAACTCACCCAACGACCCCTCCCACCATATTATGATGTTACCCTAGTTTTGGGCTCGATCCGAAATCAATAGGTGTTCCAAATTGGACAATTCAAGTTCAACGAAAGTTCGTTCCTAATTGGAGTGGTTGGTGTATTCCATAACTCTAGCGATTGGATTTCCCTCAAAACTCACCAAATGAGTCCTCCCACCATATTATGATGTTGCCCATGTTTTGGGCTCGATCTCAAATCAATAGGTGTGAGAAATTGGACAATTCAAGTTCAACGGCAGTTCGTTCCTAATTGGAGTGGTTGGTGTATTCCATACTTCTAGCGATTGTATTTCACTCAAAACTCAGCAAATGACTCCTTCCACCATATTATGATGTTGCCCACGTTTTGGGCTCGATCCGAAATCAATAGGTGTTCCAAATTGGACAATTCAAGTTCAACGGCAGTTCGTTCCTAATTGGAGTGGTTGGGGTATTCCAAACTTCTAGCGATTGGATTTCACTCAAAACTCACCGAATGACTCCTCCCACCATATTATGGTGTTGCCCAAGTTATGGGCTCGATCCGAAATCAATAGGTGTGAGAAATTGGACAATTCAATAGGTGTGAGAAATTGGACCATTCAAGTTCAACGGCAGTTCGTTCCTAATTGGAGTGGTTGGTGTATTCCATACTTCTAGCGATTGGATTTCACTGAAAACTTTCCAAATGACTCCTCCCAACATATTACGATGTTGCCCAAGTTTTGGGCTCGATCCGAAATCAATAGGTGTGAGAAATTGAGCAATTCAAGTTCAACGGCAGTTCGTTCCTAATTGTAGTGGTTGGTGTATTCCATACTTCTAGCGATTCGATTTCACTGAAAACTCGCCAAATGACTCCTCCCAACATATGATGATGTTGCCCAAGTTTTGGGCTCGATTCGAAATCCATAGGTGTAAGAAATTGAGCAATTCAAGTTCAACGGCAGTTCGTTCCTAAATGGAGTGGTTGGTGTATTCCATACTTCTAGCGATTGGATTTCACTCAAAACTCACCAAATGACTCTTCCCTCCATATTATGATGTTGCCCAAGTTTTGAGCTCGATCCGAAATCAATAGGTGTGAGAAATTGGACAATTCAAGTTCAACAGCAGTTCGTTCCTAATTGGAGTGGTTGGTGTATTCCATACTTCTAGCGATTGGATTTCGCTCAAAACTCACCAAATGACTCCCCCCGCCATATTATGATGTTGCCCAAGTTTTGGGCTCGATCCGAACTCAATAGGTGTGAGAAATTGGACAATTCAAGTTCAACGGCAGTTCGTTCCTAATTGGAGTGGTTGGTGTATTCCATACTTCTAGCGATTGGATTTCACTGAAAACTCACCAAATGACTCCTCCCAACGTATTATGATGTTGCCCAAGTTTTGGGCTCAATCCGAAATCAATAGGTGTGAGAAATTGAGCAATTCAAGTTCAACGGCAGTTCGTTCCTAATTGGAGTGGTTGGTGTATTCCATACTTCTAGCGATTGGATTTCACTCAAAACTCACCAAATGACTACTCCAACAATATTATGATGTTGCACAAGTTTTGGGCTCGAACCGAAATCAATAGGTGTTCCAAATTGGACAATTCAAGTTCAACGGCAGTTCGTTCCTATTTGGAGTGGTTGGTGTTTTCCATACTTCTAGCGATTGGATTTCACTCAAAACTCACCAAATGACTCCTCCCTCCATATTATGATGTTGCCCAAGTTTTGAGCTCGATCCGAAATCAATAGGTGTGAGAAATTGGACAATTCAAGTTCAACGGCAGTTCGTTCCTAACTGGAGTGGTTGGTGTATTCCATACTTCTAGCGATTGGATTTCGCTCAAAACTCACCAAATGACTCCCCCCGCCATATTATGATGTTGCCCAAGTTTTGGGCTCGATCCGAACTCAATAGGTGTGAGAAATTGGACAATTCAAGTTCAACGGCAGTTCGTTCCTAATTGGGGTGGTTGGTGTATTCCATACTTCTAGCGATTGGATTTCACTGAAAACTCACCAAATGACTCCTCCCAACATATTATGATGTTGCCCAAGTTTTGGGCTCAATCCGAAATCAATAGGTGTGAGAAATTGAGCAATTCAAGTTCAACGGCAGTTCGTTCCTAATTGGAGTGGTTGGTGTATTCCATACTTCTAGCGATTGGATTTCACTGAAAACTTTCCAAATGACTCCTCCCAACATATTACGATGTTGCCCAAGTTTTGGGCTCGATCCGAAATCAATAGGTGTGAGAAATTGGACAATTTAAGTTCAACGGCAGTTCGTTCCTAATTGGAGTGGTTGGTGTATTCCATACTTCTAGCGATTGGATTTCACTGAAAACTCACCAATTGACTCCTCCCAACATATTATGATGTTGCCCAAGTTTTGGGCTCGATCCGAAATCAATAGGTGTGAGAAATTGAGCAATTCAAGTTCAGCGGCAGTTCGTTCCTAATTGTAGTGGTTGGTGTATTCCATACTTCTAGCGATTCGATTTCACTGAAAACTCCCCAAATGACTCCTCCCAACATATGATGATGTTGCCCAAGTTTTGGGCTCGATCCGAAATCCATAGGTGTGAGAAATTGAGCAATTCAGGTTCAACGGCAGTTCGTTCCTAAATGGAGTGGTTGGTGTATTCCATACTTCTAGCGATTGGATTTCACTCAAAACTCACCAATTGACTCCTCCCTCCATATTATGATGTTGCCCAAGTTTTGGGCTCGATCCGAAATCAACAGGTGTGAGAAATTGGACAATTCAAGTTCAACGGCAGTTCGTTCCTAATTGGTGTGGTTGGTGTATTCAATACTTCTAGCGATTCGATTTCACTCAAAACTCACCAAATGACTCCTCCCACCATATTATGATGTTGCCCAAGTTTTGGGCTCGATCCGAAATCAATAGGTGTTCGAAATTGGACAATTCAAGTTCAACGGCAGTTCGTTCCTATTTGGAGTGGTTGGTGTTTTCCATACTTCTAGCGATTGGATGTCACTCAAAACTCACCAAATGACACCTCCCACCATATTACGATGTTGCCCAAGTTTGGGGCTCGATCCGAAATCAATAGGTGTGAGAAATTGGACAATTCAAGTTCAACGGCAGTTCGTTCCTAATTGGAGTGGTTGGTGTATTCCGTACTTCTAGTGATTGGATTTCACTCAAAACTCACCAAATGACTCCTCCCACCATATTACGATGTTGCCCAAGTTTGGGGCTCGATCCGAAATCAATAGGTGTGAGAAATTGGACAATTCAAGTTCAACTGCAGTTCGTTCCTAATTGGAGTGGTTGGTGTATTCCATACTTCTAGCGATTGAATTTCACTCAAAACTCACCAAATGACTCCTCCCACCATATTATGATGTTGCCCAAGTTTTGGGCTCGATCCGAAATCAATAGGTGTGAGAAATTGGACAATTCAAGTTCAATGGCAGTTCGTTCCTAGTTGGAGTGGTTGGTGTATTCCATACTTCTAGCGATTGGATTTCACTCAAAACTCACCAAATGACTCCTCCCACCATATGATGATGTTGCCAAAGTTAGGGGTTCGATCCGAAATCAATAGGAGTGAGAAATTGGACAATTCAAGTTCAACGGCAGTTCGTTCCTAATTGGAGTGGTCGATGTATTCCATACTTCTAGCGATTGGATTTCACTGAAAACTGTCCAAATGACTCCTCCCACCATATTATGATGTTGCCCAAGTTTTGGGCTCGATCCGAACTCAATAGGTGTGAGAAATTGGACAATTCAAGTTCAACGGCAGTTCGTTCCTAATTGGAGTGGTTGGTGTATTCCATTCTTCTAGCGATTGGATTTCACTGAAAACTTTCCAAATGACTCCTCCCAACATATTATGATGTTGCCCAAGTTTTGGGCTCGATCTGAAATCAATAGGTGTTCCAAATTGGACAATTCAAGTTCAACGGCAGTTCGTTCCTAATTGGAGTGGTTGGTGTATTCCATACTTCTAGCGGTTGGATTTCACTCAAAACTCACCAAATGACACCTCCCACCATATTATGATGTTGCCCAAGTTTGGGGCTCGATCCGAAATCAATAGGTGTGAGAAATTGGACAATTCAAGTTCAACGGCAGTTCGTTCCTAATTGGATTGGTTGGTGAATTCCGTGCTTCTAGTGATTGGATTTCACTCAAAACTCACCAAATGACTCCTCCCACCATATTACGATGTTGCCCAAGTTTTGGGCTCGATCCGAAATCAATAGGTGTGAGAAATTGGACAATTGAAGTTCAACGGCAGTTCGTTCCTAATTGGAGTGGTTGGTGTATTCCATACTTCTAGCAATTGGATTTCACTCAAAACTCACCAAATGACTCCTCCCACCATATTATGATGTTGCCCAAGTTTTGGGCTCGATCCAAAATCAATAGGTGTGAGAAATTGGGCAATTCAATTTCAACGGCAGTTCGTTCCTAATTGGAGTGGTTGGTGTATTCCATACTTCTAGCGATTGGATTTCACTCAAAACTCACCAAATGACTCCTCCCACCATATTATGATGTTGCCAAAGTTAGGGGTTCGATCCGAAATCAATAGGAGTGAGAAATTGGACAATTCAAGTTCAACGGCAGTTCGTTCCTAATTGGAGTGGTTGGTGTATTCCATACTTCGAGCGATTGGATTTCACTCTAAACTCACCAAATGACTCCTCCCACCATATTATGATGTTGCCCAAGTTTTGGGCTCGATCCGAAATCAATAGGTGTTCGAAATTGGACAATTCAAGTTCAACGGCAGTTCGTTCCTAATTGGAGTGGTTGGTGTATTCCATACTTCTAGCGGTTGGATTTCACTCAAAACTCACGAAATGACACCTCCCACCATATTACGATGTTGCCCAAGTTTGGGGCTCGATCCGAAATCAATAGGTGTGAGAAATTGGACAATTGAAGTTCAACGGCAGTTCGTTCCTAATTGGAGTGGTTGGTGTATTCCGTACTTCTAGTGATTGGATTTCACTCAAAACTCACCAAATGACTCCTCCCACCATATTACGATGTTGCCCAAGTTTGGGGCTCGATCCGAAATCAATAGGTGTGAGAAATTGGACAATTCCAGTTCAACGGCAGTTCGTTCCTAATTGGAGTGGTTGGTGTATTCCATACTTCTAGCGATTGCATTTCACTCAAAACTCACCAAATGACTCCTCCCACCATATTATGATGTTGCCCAAGTTTGGGGCTCGATCCGAAATCAATAGGTGTGAGAAATTGGACAATTCAAGTTCAACGGCAGTTCGTTACTAATTGGAGTGGTTGGTGTATTCCATACTTCTAGTAATTGGATTTCACTCAAAACTCACCAAATGACTCCACCCACCATATTATGATGTTGCCCAAGTTTGGGGCTCGGTCTGAAGTCAATAGGTGTTCGAAATTGGACAATTCAAGTTCAACGGCAGTAAGTTCCTAATGGGAGTGGTTGGTGTATTCCATACCTCTAGCGATTGGATTTCACTTAAAACTCCCCAAATGACTCCTCCCACCATATTATGATGTTGCCCAAGTTTTGGGCTTGATCCGAAATCAATAGGTGTGAGAAATTGGACAATTCAAGTTCAACGGCAGTTCGTTCCTAATGGGAGTGGTTGGTGTATTCCATACTTCTAGCGATTGGATTTCACTCAAAACTCACCAAATGACTCCTCCCACCATATTATGATGTTGCCCAAGTTTGGGGCTCGATCTGAAGTCAATAGGTGTGAGAAATTGGACAATTCAAGTTCAACGGCAGTTCATTCCTTATTGGAGCGGTTGGTATATTCCATACTTCTAGCGATTGGATTTCACTCAAAAATCACCAAATGACTTCTCCCACCATATTATGATGTTGCCCAAGTTTTGGGCTCGTTCCGAAATCAATAGGTGTTCCAAATTGGACAATTCAAGTTCAACGACAGTTCGTTCCTAATTGGAGTGGTTGCTGTATTCCATACTTCTAGCGATTGGATTTCACTCAAAACTCACCAAATGACTCCTCCCACCATATTATGATGTTGCCCAAGTTTTGGGCTCGATCCGAAATCAATAGGTGTGAGAAATTGAACAATTCAAGTTCAACGGCAGTTCGTTCCTAATTGGAGTGGTTGGTGTATTCCGTACTTCTAGCGATTGGATTTCACTCAAAACTCACCAAATGAGTCCTCCTACCATATTACGATGTTGCCCAAGTTTTGGGCTCGATCCGAAATCAATAGGTGTTCCAAATTGGACAATTCAAGTTCAACGGCAGTTCGTTCCTAATTGGAGTGATTGGTGTATTCCATACTTCTAGCCATTGGATTTCACTCAAAACTCACCAAATGACTCCTCCCACCATATTATGATGTTGCCAAAGTTAAGGGTTCGATCCGAAATCAATAGGAGTAAGAAATTGGACAATTCAAGTTCAACGGCAGTTCGTTCCTAATTGGAGTGTTTGGTGTATTCCATACTTCTAGCGATTGGATTTCACTCAAAACTCACCAAATGACTCCTCCCACCATATTATGATGTTGCCCAAGTTTTGGGCTCGATCCGAAATCAATAGGTGTGAGAAATTGAACAATTCAAGTTCAACGGCAGTTCGTTCCTAATTGGAGTGGTTGGTGTATTCCGTACTTCTAGCGATTGGAGTTCACTCAAAACTCACCAAATGAGTCCTCCTACCATATTACGATGTTGCCCAAGTTTTGGGCTCGATCCGAAATCAATAGGTGTTCCAAATTGGACAATTCAAGTTCAACGGCAGTTCGTTCCTAATTGGAGTGGTTGGTGTATTCCATACTTCTCGCGATTTGATTTCACTTAAAACTCACCAAATGACTCCTCCCACCACATTATGATGTTGCCCAAGTTTTGGGCTCGATCCGAAATCAATAGGTGTTCCAAATTGGACAACTCAAGTTCAACGGCAGTTCGTTCCTAATTGGAGTGGTTGGTGTATTCCATACTTCTAGCGATTGGATTTCACTCAAAACTCACCAAATGACTCCTGCCACCATATTATGATGTTGCCCAAGTTTTGGTCTCGATCCGAAATCAATAGGTGTTCCAAATTGGACAATTCAAGTTCAACGGCAGTTCGTTCCTAATTGGAGTGGTTGGTGTATTCCATACTTCTAGCGATTGGATTTCACTCAAAACTCACCAAATGACTCCTCCCACCATATTATGATGTTGCCCAAGTTTTTGGCTCGATCCGAAATCAATAGGTGTGAGAAATTGAACAATTCAAGTTCAACGGCAGTTCGTTCCTAATTGGAGTGGTTGGTGTATTCCGTACTTCTAGCGATTGGATTTCACTCAAAACTCACCAAATGAGTCCTCCCACCATATTACGATGTTGCCCAAGTTTTGGGCTCGATCCGAAATCAATAGGTGTTCCAAATTGGACAATTCAAGTTCAACGGCAGTTCGTTCCTAATTGGAGTGGTTGGTGTATTCCATACTTCTCGCGATTGGATTTCACTTAAAACTCACCAAATGACTCCTCCCACCACATTATGATGTTGCCCAAGTTTTGGGCTCGATCCGAAATCAATAGGTGTTCCAAATTGGACAACTCAAGTTCAACGGCAGTTTGTTCCTAATTGGAGTGGTTGGTGTATTCCATACTTCTAGCGATTGGATTTCACTCAAAACTCACCAAATGACTCCTCCCACCATATTATGATGTTGCACAAGTTTTGGGCTCGAAACGAAATCAATAGGTGTGAGAAATTGGACAATTTAAGTTCAATGGCAGTTCGTTCCTAATTGGAGTGGTTGGTGTATGCCATACTTCTAGCGATTGGATTTCACTCAAAACTCACCAAATGACTCCTCCTACCATATTATGATGTTGCCCAAGTTTTGGGCTCGATCCGAAATCAATAGGTGTGAGAAATTGGACAATTCAAGTTCAACGGCAGTTCGTTCCTAATTGGAGTGGTTTGTGTATTCCATACTTCTAGCGATTGGATTTCACTCAAAACTCACCAAATGACTCCTCCGACCATATTATGATGTTGCCCAAGTTTGGGGCTCGATCCGAAATCAATAGGTGTGAGAAATTGGACAATTCAAGTTCAACGGCAGTTCGTTCCTAATTGGAGTGGTTGGTGTATTCCGTACTTCTAGCGATTGGATTTCACTCAAAACTCACCAAATGACTCCTCCCACCATATTATGATGTTGCCCAAGTTTTGGGCTCGAAACGAAATCAATAGGTGTGAGAAATTGGACTATTCAAGTTCAACGGCAGTTCGTTCCTAATTGGAGTGGTTGGTGTGTTCCATACATCTAGCGATTGGATTTCACTCAAAACTCACCAAATGACTCCTCCCACCATATTATGATGTTGCCCAAGTTTTGGGCTCGATCCGAAATTAATAGGTGTGAGAAATTGGACAACTCAAGTTCAAAGGCAGTTCGTTCCTAATTGGAGTGGTTGGTGTATTCCATACTTCTAGCGATTGGATTTCACTCAAAACTCACCAAATGACTCCTCCCACCATATTATGATGTTGCCCAAGTTTTGGGCTCGAAACGAAATCAATAGGTGTGAGAAATTGGACAATTCAAGTTCAACGGCAGTTCGTTCCTAATTGGAGTGGTTGGTGTATTCCATACTTCTAGCGATTGGATTTCACTCAAAACTCACCAAATGACTCCTCCCACCTTATTATGATGTTGCCCAAGTTTTGGGCTCGATCCGAAATCAATAGGTGTTCCAAATTGGACAATTCAAGTTCACCGGCAGTTCGTTCCTAATTGGAGTGGTTGGTGTATTCCATACTTCTAGCGATTGGATTTCATTCAAAACTCACCAAATGACTCCTCCCACCATATTATGATGTTGCCCAAGTTTTGGGCTCGATCCAAAATCAATAGGTGTGAGAAGTTGGACAATTCAAGTTCAACAGCAGTTCGTTCCTAATTGGAGTGGTTGGTGTATTCCACACTTCTAGCGATTGGATTTCACTCAAAACTCACTAAATGACTCCTCCCACCATATTATGATGTTGCCCAAGTTTTGGTCGCGATCCGAAATCAATAGGTGTTCGAAATTGGACAATTCAAGTTCAACGGCAGTTCGTTCCTAATTGGAGTGGTTGGTGTATTCCATACTTCTAGCGATTGGATTTCACTCAAAACTCACCAAATGACTCCTCCCACCATATTATGATGTTGCCCAAGTTTGGGGCTCGATCCGAAATCAATAGGTGTGAGAAATTGGACAATTCAAGTTCAACGACAGTTCGTTCCTAATTGGAGTGGTTGGTGTATTCCGTACTTCTAGCGATTGGATTTCACTCAAAACTCACCAAATGACTCCTCCCACCATATTATGATGTTGCCCAAGTTTTGGGCTCGAAACGAAATCAATAGGTGTGAGAAATTGGACTATTCAAGTTCAACGGCAGTTCGTTCCTAATTGGAGTGGTTGGTGTGTTCCATACATCTAGCAATTGGATTTCACTCAAAACTCACCAAATGACTCCTCCCACCATATTATGATGTTGCCCAAGTTTTGGGCTCGATCCGAAATTAATAGGTGTGAGAAATTGGACAACTCAAGTTCAAAGGCAGTTCGTTCCTAATTGGAGTGGTTGGTGTATTCCATACTTCTAGCGATTGGATTTCACTCAAAACTCACCAAATGACTCCTCCCACCATATTATGATGTTGCCCAAGTTTTGGGCTCGAAACGAAATCAATAGGTGTGAGAAATTGGACAATTCAAGTTCAACGGCAGTTCGTTCCTAATTGGAGTGGTTGGTGTATTCCATACTTCTAGGGATTGGATTTCACTCAAAACTCACCAAATGACTCCTCCCACCTTATTATGATGTTGCCCAAGTTTTGGGCTCGATCCGAAATCAATAGGTGTTCCAAATTGGACAATTCAAGTTCACCGGCAGTTCGTTCCTAATTGGAGTGGTTGGTGTATTCCATACTTCTAGCGATTGGATTTCATTCAAAACTCACCAAATGACTCCTCCCACCATATTATGATGTTGCCCAAGTTTTGGGCTCGATCCAAAATCAATAGGTGTGAGAAATTGGACAATTCAAGTTCAACAGCAGTTCGTTCCTAATTGGAGTGGTTGGTGTATTCCACACTTCTAGCGATTGGATTTCACTCAAAACTCACTAAATGACTCCTCCCACCATATTATGATGTTGCCCAAGTTTTGGTCGCGATCCGAAATCAATAGGTGTTCCAAATTGGACAATTCAAGTTCAACGGCAGTTCGTTCCTAATTGGAGTGGTTGGTGTATTCCATACTTCTAGCGATTGGATTTCACTCAAAACTCCCCAAATGACTCCTCCCACCATATTATGATGTTGCCCAAGTTTTGGGCTCGATCCGAACACAATAGGTGTGAGAAATTGGACAATTTAAGTTCAACGGCAGTTCGTTCCTAATTGGAGTTGTTGGTGTATTCCATACTTCTAGCGATTGGATTTCACTCAAAACTCACCAAATGACTCCTCCCACCATATTATGATGTTGCACAAGTTTGGGGTTCCATCCGAAATCAATAGGTGTGAGAAATTGGGTAATTCAAGTTCAACGGCAGTTCGTTCCGAATTGGAGTGGTTGGTGTATTACATACTTCTAGCGATTGGATTTCACTCAAAACTCACCAAATGACTCCTCCCACCTTATTATGATGTTGCCCAAGTTTTGGGCTCGATCCGAAATCAATAGGTGTTCCAAATTGGACAATTCAAGTTCAACGGCAGTTCGTTCCTAATTGGAGTGGTTGGTGTATTCCATACTTCTAGCGATTGGATTTCACTCAAAACTCACCAAATGACTCCTCCCACCATATTATGATGTTGCCCAAGTTTTGGGCTCGATCCGAACTCAATAGGTGTGAGAAATTGAACAATTTAAGTTCAATGGCAATTCGTTCCTAATTGGAGTGGTTGGTGTATTCCATACTTCTAGCGATTGGATTTCACTCAAAACTCACCAAATGACTCCTCCCACCATATTATGATGTTGCCCAAGTTTTGGGCTCGATCCGAAATTAATAGGTGTGAGAAATTGGACAACTCAAGTTCAAAGGCAGTTCGTTCCTAATTGGAGTGGTTGGTGTATTCCATACTTCTAGCGATTGGATTTCACTCAAAACTCACCAAATGACTCCTCCCACCATATTATGATGTTGCCCAAGTTTTGGGCTCGAAACGAAATCAATAGGTGTGAGAAATTGGACAATTCAAGTTCAACGGCAGTTCGTTCCTAATTGGAGTGGTTGGTGTATTCCATACTTCTAGCGATTGGATTTCACTCAAAACTCACCAAATGACTCCTCCCACCTTATTATGATGTTGCCCAAGTTTTGGGCTCGATCCGAAATCAATAGGTGTTCCAAATTGGACAATTCAAGTTCACCGGCAGTTCGTTCCTAATTGGAGTGGTTGGTGTATTCCATACTTCTAGCGATTGGATTTCATTCAAAACTCACCAAATGACTCCTCCCACCATATTATGATGTTGCCCAAGTTTTGGGCTCGATCCAAAATCAATAGGTGTGAGAAGTTGGACAATTCAAGTTCAACAGCAGTTCGTTCCTAATTGGAGTGGTTGGTGTATTCCACACTTCTAGCGATTGGATTTCACTCAAAACTCACTAAATGACTCCTCCCACCATATTATGATGTTGCCCAAGTTTTGGTCGCGATCCGAAATCAATAGGTGTTCGAAATTGGACAATTCAAGTTCAACGGCAGTTCGTTCCTAATTGGAGTGGTTGGTGTATTCCATACTTCTAGCGATTGGATTTCACTCAAAACTCACCAAATGACTCCTCCCACCATATTATGATGTTGCCCAAGTTTGGGGCTCGATCCGAAATCAATAGGTGTGAGAAATTGGACAATTCAAGTTCAACGACAGTTCGTTCCTAATTGGAGTGGTTGGTGTATTCCGTACTTCTAGCGATTGGATTTCACTCAAAACTCACCAAATGACTCCTCCCACCATATTATGATGTTGCCCAAGTTTTGGGCTCGAAACGAAATCAATAGGTGTGAGAAATTGGACTATTCAAGTTCAACGGCAGTTCGTTCCTAATTGGAGTGGTTGGTGTGTTCCATACATCTAGCGATTGGATTTCACTCAAAACTCACCAAATGACTCCTCCCACCATATTATGATGTTGCCCAAGTTTTGGGCTCGATCCGAAATTAATAGGTGTGAGAAATTGGACAACTCAAGTTCAAAGGCAGTTCGTTCCTAATTGGAGTGGTTGGTGTATTCCATACTTCTAGCGATTGGATTTCACTCAAAACTCACCAAATGACTCCTCCCACCATATTATGATGTTGCCCAAGTTTTGGGCTCGAAACGAAATCAATAGGTGTGAGAAATTGGACAATTCAAGTTCAACGGCAGTTCGTTCCTAATTGGAGTGGTTGGTGTATTCCATACTTCTAGGGATTGGATTTCACTCAAAACTCACCAAATGACTCCTCCCACCTTATTATGATGTTGCCCAAGTTTTGGGCTCGATCCGAAATCAATAGGTGTTCCAAATTGGACAATTCAAGTTCACCGGCAGTTCGTTCCTAATTGGAGTGGTTGGTGTATTCCATACTTCTAGCGATTGGATTTCATTCAAAACTCACCAAATGACTCCTCCCACCATATTATGATGTTGCCCAAGTTTTGGGCTCGATCCAAAATCAATAGGTGTGAGAAATTGGACAATTCAAGTTCAACAGCAGTTCGTTCCTAATTGGAGTGGTTGGTGTATTCCACACTTCTAGCGATTGGATTTCACTCAAAACTCACTAAATGACTCCTCCCACCATATTATGATGTTGCCCAAGTTTTGGTCGCGATCCGAAATCAATAGGTGTTCCAAATTGGACAATTCAAGTTCAACGGCAGTTCGTTCCTAATTGGAGTGGTTGGTGTATTCCATACTTCTAGCGATTGGATTTCACTCAAAACTCCCCAAATGACTCCTCCCACCATATTATGATGTTGCCCAAGTTTTGGGCTCGATCCGAACACAATAGGTGTGAGAAATTGGACAATTTAAGTTCAACGGCAGTTCGTTCCTAATTGGAGTTGTTGGTGTATTCCATACTTCTAGCGATTGGATTTCACTCAAAACTCACCAAATGACTCCTCCCACCATATTATGATGTTGCACAAGTTTGGGGTTCCATCCGAAATCAATAGGTGTGAGAAATTGGGTAATTCAAGTTCAACGGCAGTTCATTCCGAATTGGAGTGGTTGGTGTATTACATACTTCTAGCGATTGGATTTCACTCAAAACTCACCAAATGACTCCTCCCACCTTATTATGATGTTGCCCAAGTTTTGGGCTCGATCCGAAATCAATAGGTGTTCCAAATTGGACAATTCAAGTTCAACGGCAGTTCGTTCCTAATTGGAGTGGTTGGTGTATTCCATACTTCTAGCGATTGGATTTCACTCAAAACTCACCAAATGACTCCTCCCACCATATTATGATGTTGCCCAAGTTTTGGGCTCGATCCGAACTCAATAGGTGTGAGAAATTGAACAATTTAAGTTCAATGGCAATTCGTTCCTAATTGGAGCGTTTGGTGTATTCCATACTTCTAGCGATTGGATTTCACTCAAAACTCACCAAATGACTCCTCCCACCATATTATGATGTTGCCAAAGTTAGGGGTTCGATCTGAAATCAATAGGAGTGAGAAATTGGACAATTCAAGTTCAACGGCACTTCGTTCCTAATTGGAGTGGTTGGTGTATTCCATACTTCTAGCGATTGGATTTCACTCAAAACTCACCAAATGACTCCTCCCACCACATTATGATGTTGCCCAAGTTTTGGGCTCGATCCGAAATCAATAGGTGTTCCAAATTGGACAATTCAAGTTCAACGGCAGTTCGTTCCTAATTGGAGTGGTTGGTGTATTCCATACTTCTAGCGATTGGATTTCACTCAAAACTCACCAAATGACTCCTCCCACCATATTATGATGTTGCCCAAGTTTTGGGCTCGATCCAAAATCAATAGGTGTGAGAAATTGGACAATTCAAGTTCAACAGCAGTTCGTTCCTAATTGGAGTGGTTAGTGTATTCCACACTTCTAGCGATTGGATTTCACTCAAAACTCACTAAATGACTCCTCCCACCATATTATGATGTTGCCCAAGTTTTGGTCGCGATCCGAAAGCAATAGGTATTCCAAATTGGACAAGTCAAGTTCAACGGCAGTTCGTTCCTAATTGGAGTGGTTGGTGTATTCCATACTTCTAGCGATTGGATTTCACTCAAAACTCACCAAATGACTCCTCCCACCATATTATGATGTTGCCCAAGTTTTGGGCTCAATCCGAAATCATTAGGTGTGAGAAATTGGACAATTCAAGTGCAACGGCAGTTCGTTCCTAATTGAAGTGTTTGGTGTATTCCATACTTGTAGCGATTGGATTTCACTCAAAACTCACCAAATGACTCCTCCCACCATATTATGATGTTGCCCAAGTTAGGGGCTCGATCCGAAATCAATAGGTGTGAGAAATTGGACAATTCAAGTTCAACGGCAGTTCGTTTCTAATTGGAGTGGTTGGTGTATTCCATACTTCTAGCGATTGGATTTCACTCAAAACTCACCAAATGACTCCTCCCACCAGATTATGATGTTGCCCAAGTTTTGGGCTCGATCCGAAATTAATAGGTGTTCGAAATTGGACAATTCAAGTTCAACGGCAGTTCGTTCCTAATTGGAGTGGTTGGTGTATTCCATACTTCCAGCGATTGGATTTCACTCAAAACTCACCAAAGGACTACACCCACCGTGTTATGATGTTGCCCAAGTTTTGGGCTCGATCCGAACTCAATAGGTGTTCGAAATTGGACAATACAAGTTCAACGGCGGTTCGTTCCTACTTGGAGTGGTTGGTGTATTCCATACTTCTAGCGATTGGATTTCACCCAAAACTCACCAATGACTCCTCCCACCATATTATGATGTTGCCCAAGTTTTGGGCTCGATCCGAAATCAATAGGTGTCAGAAATTGGACAACACAAGTTCAACGGCAGTTCGTTCCTAATGGGAGTGGTTGGTGTATTCCATACTTCTAGCGATTGGATTTCACTCAAAACTCACCAAATGACTCCTCCCACCGTATTCTGATGTTGCACAACTTTTGGGCTCGATCCAAAATCAATAGGTGTTCCAAATTGGACAATTCAATTTCAACGGCAATTCGTTCCTACTTGCAGTGCTTGGTGTATTCCATACTTCTAGCGATTGGATTTCACACAAAACTCACCAATGACTCCTCCTACCATATTATGATGTTGCCCAAGTTTTGGGCTCGATCCGAAATGAATAGGTGTTCCAAAATGGACAATTCAAGTTCAACGGCAGTTCGTTCCTCATTGGAGTGGTTGGTGTATTCCATACTTCTAGCGATTGGATTTCACTCAAAACTCACCAAATGACTCCTCCCACCATATTATGATGTTGCCCAAGTTTTGGGCTCGATCCGAACACAATAGGTGTGAGAAATTGGACAATTTAAGTTCAACGGCAGTTCGTTCCTAATTGGAGTTGTTGGTGTATTCCATACTTCTAGCGATTGGATTTCACTCAAAACTCACCAAATGACTCCTCCCACCATATTATGATGTTGCACAAGTTTGGGGTTCCATCCGAAATCAATAGGTGTGAGAAATTGGGTAATTCAAGTTCAACGGCAGTTCATTCCGAATTGGAGTGGTTGGTGTATTACATACTTCTAGCGATTGGATTTCACTCAAAACTCACCAAATGACTCCTCCCACCTTATTATGATGTTGCCCAAGTTTTGGGCTCGATCCGAAATCAATAGGTGTTCCAAATTGGACAATTCAAGTTCAACGGCAGTTCGTTCCTAATTGGAGTGGTTGGTGTATTCCATACTTCTAGCGATTGGATTTCACTCAAAACTCACCAAATGACTCCTCCCACCATATTATGATGTTGCCCAAGTTTTGGGCTCGATCCAAAATCAATAGGTGTGAGAAATTGGACAATTCAAGTTCAACAGCAGTTCGTTCCTAATTGGAGTGGTTAGTGTATTCCACACTTCTAGCGATTGGATTTCACTCAAAACTCACTAAATGACTCCTCCCACCATATTATGATGTTGCCCAAGTTTTGGTCGCGATCCGAAAGCAATAGGTATTCCAAATTGGACAATTCAAGTTCAACGGCAGTTCGTTCCTAATTGGAGTGGTTGGTGTATTCCATACTTCTAGCGATTGGATTTCACTCAAAACTCACCAAATGACTCCTCCCACCATATTATGATGTTGCCCAAGTTTTGGGCTCAATCCGAAATCATTAGGTGTGAGAAATTGGACAATTCAAGTGCAACGGCAGTTCTTTCCTAATTGAAGTGTTTGGTGTATTCCATACTTGTAGCGATTGGATTTCACTCAAAACTCACCAAATGACTCCTCCCACCATATTATGATGTTGCCCAAGTTAGGGGCTCGATCCGAAATCAATAGGTGTGAGAAATTGGACAATTCAAGTTCAACGGCAGTTCGTTTCTAATTGGAGTGGTTGGTGTATTCCATACTTCTAGCGATTGGATTTCACTCAAAACTCACCAAATGACTCCTCCCACCAGATTATGATGTTGCCCAAGTTTTGGGCTCGATCCGAAATTAATAGGTGTTCGAAATTGGACAATTCAAGTTCAACGGCAGTTCGTTCCTAATTGGAGTGGTTGGTGTATTCCATACTTCCAGCGATTGGATTTCACTCAAAACTCACCAAAGGACTACACCCACCGTGTTATGATGTTGCCCAAGTTTTGGGCTCGATCCGAACTCAATAGGTGTTCGAAATTGGACAATACAAGTTCAACGGCGGTTCGTTCCTACTTGGAGTGGTTGGTGTATTCCATACTTCTAGCGATTGGATTTCACCCAAAACTCACCAATGACTCCTCCCACCATATTATGATGTTGCCCAAGTTTTGGGCTCGATCCGAAATCAATAGGTGTCAGAAATTGGACAACACAAGTTCAACGGCAGTTCGTTCCTAATGGGAGTGGTTGGTGTATTCCATACTTCTAGCGATTGGATTTCACTCAAAACTCACCAAATGACTCCTCCCACCGTATTCTGATGTTGCACAACTTTTGGGCTCGATCCAAAATCAATAGGTGTTCCAAATTGGACAATTCAATTTCAACGGCAATTCGTTCCTACTTGCAGTGCTTGGTGTATTCCATACTTCTAGCGATTGGATTTCACACAAAACTCACCAATGACTCCTCCTACCATATTATGATGTTGCCCAAGTTTTGGGCTCGATCCGAAATGAATAGGTGTTCCAAAATGGACAATTCAAGTTCAACGGCAGTTCGTTCCTCATTGGAGTGGTTGGTGTATTCCATACTTCTAGCGATTGGATTTCACTCAAAACTCACCAAATGACTCCTCCCACCATATTATGATGTTGCCCAAGTTTTGGGCTCGATCCGAAATCAATAGGTGTTAGAAATTGGACAATTCAAGTTCAACGACAGTTCGTTCCTAATTGGAGTTGTTGGTGTATTCCATACTTCTAGCGATTGGATTTCACTCAAAACTCACCAAATGACTCCTCCCAC
Source organism: Prunus avium (assembly GCF_965620075.1). Lineage (NCBI taxonomy): Eukaryota > Viridiplantae > Streptophyta > Magnoliopsida > Rosales > Rosaceae > Prunus > Prunus avium. Next base: position 16,910,563 of record NC_142291.1, on the reverse strand, counting down.
CATATTATGTTGTTGCCCAAGTTTTGGGCTCGATCCGAAATTAATAGGTGTGAGAAATTGGACAATTCAAGTTCAACGGCAGTTCTTTCCTAATTGGAGTTGTTGGTGTATTCCATACTTCTAGCGGTTGGATTTCACACAAAACTCACCATATGACTCCTCCCACCATATTATGATGTTGCCAAAGTTTTGGGCTCGATCCGAAATCAATAGTTGTGAGAATTTGGACAATTCAAGTTCAACAACAATTCGTTCCTAATGGGAGTGGTTGGTGTATTCCATAAGTCTAGCGATTGGATTTCACTCAAAACTCACCAAACGACTCCTCCCACCTTGTTATGATGTTGCCCAAGTTTTGGGCTTGGTCCGAAATCAATTGGTGTGAGAAATTGGACAATTCAAGTTCAACGGCAGTTCGTTCCTAATTGGTGTGGTTGGTGTATTCCATACCTCTAGCGATTGGATTTCACTCAAAACTCACCAAATGACTACTCCCACCATATTATGATGTTGCCCAAGTTTTGGGCTCGATCCGAAATCAATAGGTGTGAGAAATTGGACAATTCGAGTTCAACGGCAGTTCGTTCCTAATTGGAGCGGTTGGTGTATTCCATACTTCTAGCGATTGGATTTCACTCAAAACTCACCAAATGACACCTCCCACCATTTTATGATGTTGCCCATGTTTTGGGCTCGATCCGAAATCAATAGGTGTGAGAAATTGGACAATTCTAGTTCAACGGCAGTTCGTTCCTAATTGGAGTGGTTGGTGTATTCCATACTTCTAGCGATTGGATTTCACTCAAAACTCACCAAATGACTCCTCCCACCATATTATGATGTTGCCCAAGTTTGGGGCTCGGTCCGAAATCAATAGGTGTGAGAAATTGGACAATTCATGTTCAACGGCAGTTCGTTCCTAATTGGGGTGGTTGGTGTATTCCGTACTTCTAGCGATTGGATTTCACTCAAAATTCACCAAATGACTCCTGCCACCATATGATGATGTTGCCCAAGTTTGGGGCTAGATCCGAAACCAATAGGTGTTCCAAATTGGACAATTCAAGTTCAACGGCAGTTCGTTCCTAATTGGAGTGGTTGGAGTATTCCATACTTCTAGCGATTGGATTTCACTCAAAACTCACCAAATGACTCCTCCCACCATATTATGATGTTGCCCAAGTTTGGGGCTCGATCCGAAATCAATAGGTGTGAGAAATTGGACAATTCAAGTTCAACGGCAGTTCGTTCCTAATTGGAGTGGTTGGTGTATTCCATACTTTTAGCGTTTGGATTTCACTCAAAACTCACCAAATGACTCCTCCCACCACATTATGATGTTGCCCAAGTTTTGGGCTCGATCCGAAATCAATAGGTGTGAGAAATTGGACAATTCAAGTTCAACGGCAGTTCGTTCCTAATGGGAGTGGTTAGTGTATTCCATACTTCTAGCGTTTGGATTTCACTCAAAACTCACCAAATGACACCTCCCCACCATATTATGATGTTGCCCAAGTTTTGGGCTCGATGCGGAATCAATAGGTGTGAGAAATTGGACAATTCAAGTTCAACGGCAGTTCTTTCCTAATTGGAGTGGTTGGTGTATTCCATACTTCTAGCGATTGAATTTCACTCAAAACTCACCAAATCACTCCTCCCACCATATTATGATGTTCCCCAAGTTTTGGGCTCGATCTGAAATCAATAGGTGTGAGAAATTGGACAATTCAAGTTCAACGGCAGTTAATTCCTAATTGGAGTGGTTGGTGTATTCCGTACTTCTAGCGATTGGATTTCACTCAAAACTCACCAAATGACTCCTCCCACCATATTATGATGTTGCCTAAGTTTGGGGCTCGATCCGAAACCAATAGGTGTTCCAAATTGGACAATTCAAGTTCAACGGCAGTTCGTTCCTAATGGGAGTGGTTAGTGTATTCCATACTTCTAACGATTGGATTTCAATCAAAACTCACCAAATGACTCCTCCCACCATATTATGATGTTGCCCAAGTTTTGGGCTCGATCCGAAATCAATAGGTGTGAGAAATTGGACAATTCAAGTTCAACGGCAGTTCGTTCCTAATTGGAGTGGTTGGTGTATTCCACACTTCTAGCGATTGCATTTCACTCAAGACTCACCCCCACCATATTATGATGTTGCCCAAGTTTTGGGCTCGATCCGAACTCAATAGGTGTGAGAAATTGGACAAGTCAAGTTCAACGGCAGTTCGTTCCTAATTGGAGTGGTTGGTGTATTCCATATTTCTGGCGATTGGATTTCACTCAAAACTGACAAAATGACTCCTCCCACCATATTATGATGTTGCACAAGTTTGGGGTTCCATCCGAAATCAATAGGTGTTATAAATTGGACAATTCATGTTCAACGGCAGTTCGTTCCAAATTGGAGTGGTTGGTGTATTCCATACTTCTACCGATTGGATTTCACTCAAAACTCACTAAATGACTCCTCCCACCATATTATGATGTTGCCCAAGTTTTGGTCTCGATTCGAAATCAATAGGTGTTCCAAATTGGACAATTCAAGTTCAACGGCAGTTCGTTCCTAATTCGAGTGGTTGGTGTATTCCATACTTCTAGCAATTGGATTTCACTCAACACCCACCAAATGACTTCCCCCACCATATTGTGATGTTGCCCAAGTTTTGGGCTTGATCCGAAATCAATAGGTGTTCCAAATTGGACAATTCAAGTTCAACTGCAGTTCGTTCCTAATTGGAGTGGTTGGTTTATTCCATACTTCTAGCGATTTGATTTCACTGAAAACTCCCCGAATGACTCCTCCCAAGATATTATGATGTTGCCCAAATTTTGGGCTCGATCCGAAATCAATAGGTGTGAGAAATTAGACAATTTAAGTTCAACGGCAGTTCGTTCCTAATTTAAGTGGTTGGTGTATTCCATACTTCTAGCGATTGGATTTCACTCAAAACTCACCAAATGACTCCGCCCACCATTTTATGATGTTGCACAGGTTTGGGGTTCCATCCGAAATCAATAGGTGTGAGAAATTGGACAATTCAAGTTCAACGGCAGTTCGTTCCTAATTGGAGTGGTTGGTGTATTCCATACTACTAGCGATTGGATTTCACACAAAACTCAGTCCCACCATATTATGATATTGCCCAAGTTTTGGGCTCGATCCGAAATCAATAGGTGTGAGAAATTGGACAATTCAAGTTCAACGGCAATTCGTTCCTAATTGGAGTGGTTGGTGTATTCCATACTTCTAGCGATTGGATTTCACTCAAAACTCACCAAATGACTCCTCCCACCATATTATGTTGTTGCCCAAGTTTTGGGCTCGATCCGAAATCAATAGGTGTTCCAAATTGGACAATTCAAGTTCAACGGCAGTAAGTTCCTAATTGGAGTGTTTGGTGTATTCCGTACTTCTAGTGATTGGATTTCACTCAAAACTCACCAAATGACTCCTCCCACCATATTACGATGTTGCCCAAGTTTGGGGCTCGATCCGAAATCAATAGGTGTGAGAAATTGGACAATTCAAGTTCAACGGCAGTTCGTTCCTAATTGGAGTGGTTGGTGTATTCCATACTTCTAGCGATTGGATTTCACTCAAAACTCACCAAATGACTCCTCCCACCATATTATGATGTTGCCCAAGTTTTGGGCTCGATCCGAAATCAATAGGTGTGAGAAATAGGACAATTCAAGTTCAACGGCAGTTCGTTCCTAATTGGAGTGGTTGGTTTATTCCACACTAGTAGCGATTGGATTTCACTCAAAACTCACCAAATGACTCCTCAAACCATATTATGATGTTGCCCAAGTTTTGGGCTCGATCTGAAATCAATAGGTGTTCCAAATTGGACAATTCAAGTTCAACGGCAGTTCGTTCCTAATTGGAGTGGTTGGTGTATTCCATACTTTTAGCGATTAGATTTCACTCAAAACTCACCAAATGACTCCTCCCAACATATTATGATGTTGCCCATGTTTTGGGCGCGATCCGAAATCAATAGGTGTTCCAAATTGGACAATTCAAGTTCAACGGCAGTTCGCTCCTAATTGGAGTGGTTGGTGTATTCCAAACTTCTAGCGATTGGATTTCACTCAAAACTCACTAAATGACTCCTCCCACCATATTATGATGTTGCCCAAGTTTTGGTCTCGATCCGAAATCAATAGGAGTTCCAAATTGGACAATTCAAGTTCAACGGCAGTTCGTTCCTAATTGGACTGGTTGGTGTATTCCATAGTTCTAGCGATTGGATTTCACTCAAAACTCACCAAATGACTCCTCCCACCATATTATGATGTTGCCCAAGTTTTGGGCTCGATCCGAAATCAATAGGTGTTCCAAATTGGACAATTCAAGTTCAACGGCAGTTCGTTCCTAATTGGAGTGGTTGGTGTATTCCATACTTCTAGCAATTGGATTTCACTCAAAACTCACCAAATGACTCCTCCCACCATATTATGATGTTGCCCAAGTTTTGGTCTCGATCCGAAATCAATAGGTGTTCCAAATTGGACAATTCAAGTTCAACGGCAGTTCGTTCCTAATTGGAGTGGTTGGTGTATTCCATACTTCTAGCGATTGGATTTCACTCAAAACTCACCAAATGACTCCTCCCACCATATTATGATGTTGCCCAAGTTTTGGGCTCGATCCGAAATCAATAGGTGTGAGAAATAGGACAATTCAAGTTCAACGGCAGTTCGTTCCTAATTGGAGTGGTTGGTTTATTCCACACTAGTAGCGATTGGATTTCACTCAAAACTCACCAAATGACTCCTCAAACCATATTATGATGTTGCCCAAGTTTTGGGCTCGATCTGAAATCAATAGGTGTTCCAAATTGGACAATTCAAGTTCAACGGCAGTTCGTTCCTAATTGCAGTGGTTGGTGTATTCCATACTTTTAGCGATTAGATTTCACTCAAAACTCACCAAATGACTCCTCCCAACATATTATGATGTTGCCCATGTTTTGGGCGCGATCCGAAATCAATAGGTGTTCCAAATTGGACAATTCAAGTTCAACGGCAGTTCGCTCCTAATTGGAGTGGTTGGTGTATTCCAAACTTCTAGCGATTGGATTTCACTCAAAACTCACTAAATGACTCCTCCCACCATATTATGATGTTGCCCAAGTTTTGGTCTCGATCCGAAATCAATAGGAGTTCCAAATTGGACAATTCAAGTTCAACGGCAGTTCGTTCCTAATTGGAGTGGTTGGTGTATTCCATAGTTCTAGCGATTGGATTTCACTCAAAACTCACCAAATGACTCCTCCCACCATATTATGATGTTGCCCAAGTTTTGGGCTCGATCCGAAATCAATAGGTTTGAGAAATTGGACAATTCAATTTCAACGGCAGTTCGTTCCTAATTGGAGTGGTTGGTGTATTCCATACTTCTAGCGATTGGATTTCACTCAAAACTCACCCAATGACTCCTCCCACCATATTATGCTGTTGCCCAAGTTTTGGGCTCGATCCGAAATCAATAGGTGTTCCAAATTGGACAATTCAAGTTCAACGGCAGTTCGTTCCTAATTGGAGTGGTTGGTGTATTCCACACCTATAGCGATTGGATTTCACTCAAAACTCACCAAATGACTCCTCCCACCATATTATGATGTTGCCCAAGTTAGGGGCTCTATCCGAAATCAATAGGTGTGAGAAATTGGACAATTCAAGTTCAACGGCAGTTCGTTCCTAATTGGAATGGTTGGTGTATTCCACACTTCTAACGATTGGATTTCACTCAAAACTCACCAAATGACTCCTCCCAACATATTATGATGTTGCCCAAGTTTTGGGCTCGATACGAAATCAATAGGTGTGAGAAATTGGACAATTCCAGTTCAACGGCAGTTCGTTCCTAATTGGAGTGGTTGGTGTATTCCATACTTCTAGCGATTGGATTTCACTAAAACTCGCCAAATGACTCCTCCCATCATATTATGATGTTGCCCAAGTTTTGGGCTCGATCCGAAATCAATAGGTGTTCCAAATTGGACAATTCAAGTTCAACGGCAGTTCGTTCCTAATTGGAGTGGTTGGTGTATTCCATACTTCTCGCGATTGGATTTCACTTAAAACTCACCAAAGGACTCCTACCACCACATTATGGTGTTGCCCAAGTTTTGGGCTTGATCCGAAATCAATAGGTGTTCCAAATTGGACAATTCAAGTTCAACGGCAGTTCGTTCCTAATTGGAGTGGTTGGTGTATTCCATACTTCTAGCGATTGGATTTCACTCAAAACTCACCAAATGACTCCTCCCACCATATTATGACGTTGCCCAAGTTAGGGGCTCGATACGAAATCAATAGGTGTGAGAAATTGGACAATTCAAGTTCAACGGCAGTTCGTTCCTAATTGGAGTCGTTGGTGTATTCCATACTTCTAGCGATTGGATTTCGCTCAAAACTCACTAAATGACTCCTCCCACCATATTATGATGTTGCCCAAGTTTTGGTCTCGATCCGAAATCAATAGGTGTTCCAAATTGGACAATTCAAGTTCAACGGCAGTTCGTTCCTAATTGGAGTGGTTGGTGTATTCCATACTTCTAGCGATTGGATTTCACTCAAAACTCACCAAATGACTCCTCCCACCATATTATGATGTTGCCCAAGTTTTGGGCTTGATCCGAAATCAATTGGTGTTCCAAATTGGACAATTCAAGTTCAACGGCAGCTCGTTCCTAATTGTAGTGGTTGGTGTATTCCATACTTCTAGCGATTGGATTTCACTCAAAACTCACCAAATGACTCCTCCCACCATATTATGATGTTGCCCAAGTTAGGGGCTCGATACGAAATCAATAGGTGTGAGAAATTGGACAATTCAAGTTCAACGGCAGTTCGTTCCTAATTGGAGTGGTTGGTGTATTCCACACTTCTAGCGATTGGATTTCACTCAAAACTGACGAAATGACTCCTCCCATCATATTATGATGTTGCACAAGTTTGGGGTTCCATACGAAATCAACAGGTGTTCCAAATTGGACAATTCAGGTTCAACGGCAGTTCGTTCCTAATTGGAGTGGTTGGTGTATTCCATACTTCTAGCGATTGGATTTCACTCAAAACTCAACAAATGACTCCTCCCACCATATTATGATGTTGCCCAAGTTAGGGGCTCGATCCGAAATCAATAGGTGTGAGAAATTGGACAATTCAAAATCAACGGCAGTTCGTTCCTAATTGGAGTGGTTGGTGTATTCCATACTTCTAGCGATTGGATTTAAATCAAAACTCACTAAATGACTCCTCCCACCATATTATGATGTTGCCCAAGTTTTGGTCTCGATCCGAAATCAATAGGTGTTCCAAATTGGACAATTCAAGTTCAACGGCAGTTCGTTCCTAATTGGAGTGGTTGGTGTATTCCATACTTCTAGCTATTGGATTTCACTCAAAACTCACTAAATGACTCCTCCCACCATATTATGATGTTGCCCAAGTTTTGATCTCGATCTGAAATCAATAGGTGTTCCAAATTGGACAATTCAAGTTCAACGGCAGTTCGTTCCTAATTGGAGTGGTTGGTGTATTCCATACTTCTCGCGATTGGATTTCACTTAAAACTCGCCAAATGACTCCTACCACCATATTATGGTGTTGCCCAAGTTTTGGGCTTGATCCGAAATGAATAGGTGTTCCAAATTGGACAATTCAAGTTCAACGGCAGTTCGTTCCTAATTGGAGTGGTTGGTGTATTCCATACTTCTAGCGATTGGATTTCACTCAAAACTCACCAAATGACTCCTCCCACCATATTATGACGTTGCCCAAGTTAGGGGCTCGATACGAAATCAATAGGTGTGAGAAATTGGACAATTCAAGTTCAACGGCAGTTCGTTCCTAATTGGAGTCGTTGGTGTATTCCATACTTCTAGCGATTGGATTTCGCTCAAAACTCACTAAATGACTCCTCCCACCATATTATGATGTTGCCCAAGTTTTGGTCTCGATCCGAAATCAATAGGTGTTCCAAATTGGACAATTCAAGTTCAACGGCAGTTCGTTCCTAATTGGAGTGGTTGGTGTATTCCATACTTCTAGCGATTGGATTTCACTCAAAACTCACCAAATGACTCCTCCCACCATATTATGATGTTGCCCAAGTTTTGGGCTTGATCCGAAATCAATTGGTGTTCCAAATTGGACAATTCAAGTTCAACGGCAGCTCGTTCCTAATTGTAGTGGTTGGTGTATTCCATACTTCTAGCGATTGGATTTCACTCAAAACTCACCAAATGACTCCTCCCACCATATTATGATGTTGCCCAAGTTAGGGGCTCGATACGAAATCAATAGGTGTGAGAAATTGGACAATTCAAGTTCAACGGCAGTTCGTTCCTAATTGGAGTGGTTGGTGTATTCCACACTTCTAGCGATTGGATTTCACTCAAAACTGACGAAATGACTCCTCCCATCATATTATGATGTTGCACAAGTTTGGGGTTCCATACGAAATCAACAGGTGTTCCAAATTGGACAATTCAGGTTCAACGGCAGTTCGTTCCTAATTGGAGTGGTTGGTGTATTCCATACTTCTAGCGATTGGATTTCACTCAAAACTCAACAAATGACTCCTCCCACCATATTATGATGTTGCCCAAGTTAGGGGCTCGATCCGAAATCAATAGGTGTGAGAAATTGGACAATTCAAAATCAACGGCAGTTCGTTCCTAATTGGAGTGGTTGGTGTATTCCATACTTCTAGCGATTGGATTTAAATCAAAACTCACTAAATGACTCCTCCCACCATATTATGATGTTGCCCAAGTTTTGGTCTCGATCCGAAATCAATAGGTGTTCCAAATTGGACAATTCAAGTTCAACGGCAGTTCGTTCCTAATTGGAGTGGTTGGTGTATTCCATACTTCTAGCTATTGGATTTCACTCAAAACTCACTAAATGACTCCTCCCACCATATTATGATGTTGCCCAAGTTTTGATCTCGATCTGAAATCAATAGGTGTTCCAAATTGGACAATTCAAGTTCAACGGCAGTTCGTTCCTAATTGGAGTGGTTGGTGTATTCCATACTTCTCGCGATTGGATTTCACTTAAAACTCGCCAAATGACTCCTACCACCATATTATGGTGTTGCCCAAGTTTTGGGCTTGATCCGAAATGAATAGGTGTTCCAAATTGGACAATTCAAGTTCAACGGCAGTTCGTTCCTAATTGGAGTGGTTGGTGTATTCCATACTTCTAGCGATTGGATTTCACTCAAAACTCACCAAATGACTCCTCCCACCATATTACGATGTTGCCCAAGTTTTTGGCTCGATCCGAAATCAATAGGTGTTCCAAATTGGACAATTCAAGTTCAACGGCAGTTCGTTCCTAATTGGAGTGGTTGGTGTATTCCATACTTCTCGCGATTGGGTTTCACTCAAAACTCACCAAATGACTCCTCCCAACATATTACGATGTTGCCCAAGTTTTGGGCTCGATCCGAAATCAATAGGTGTTCCAAATTCGACAATTCAAGTTCAACGGCAGCGCGTTCCTAATTGTAGTGGTTGGTGTATTCCATACTTCCAGCGATTGGATTTCACTCAAAACTCACCAAATGACTCCTCCCACCATATTATGATGTCGCCCAAGTTTTGGGCTCGATCCGAAATCAATAGGTGTGAGAAATTGGACAATTCAAGTTCAACGGCAGTTCGATCCTAATTGGAATGGTTGGTATATTCCATACTTCTACCGATTGGATTTCACTCAAACCACACCAAATGACTACTCCCACTATATTATGATGTTGCCCAAGCTTGGGGCTCGATCCGAAATCAATAGGTGTTCCAAATTGGACAATTCAAGTTCAACGGCAGTTCGTTCCTAATTGGAGTGGTTGGTGTAGTCCACACTTCTCGTGATCGGATTTCACTTAAAACTCACCAAATGACTCCTGCCACCATATTATGGTGTTGCCCAAGTTTTGGGCTTGATCCGAAATCAGTAGGTGTTCCAAATTGGATAATTCAAGTTCAACGGCAGTTCGTTCCTAATTGGAGTGGTTGGTGTATTCCATACTTTTAGCGATTAGATTTCACTCAAAACTCACCAAATGACTCCTCCCAACATATTATGATGTTGCCCATGTTTTGGGCGCGATCCGAAATCAATAGGTGTTCCAAATTGGACAATTCAAGTTCAACGGCAGTTCGCTCCTAATTGGAGTGGTTGGTGTATTCCAAACTTCTAGCGATTGGATTTCACTGAAAACTCACTAAATGACTCCTCCCACCATATTATGATGTTGCCCAAGTTTTGGTCTCGATCCGAAATCAATAGGAGTTCCAAATTGGACAATTCAAGTTCAACGGCAGTTCGTTCCTAATTGGAGTGGTTGGTGTATTCCATACTTCTAGCGATTGGATTTCACTCAAAACTCACTAAATGACTCCTCCCCCCATATTATGATGTGGCCCAAGTTTTGGCCTCGATCCGAAATCAATAGGTGTTCCAAATTGGATAATTCAAGTTCAACGGCAGTTCGTTCCTAATTGGGGTGGTTGGTGTATTCCATACTTCTAGCGATTGGATTTCACTCAAAACTCACCAAATGACTCCTCCCCCCATATTATGATGTTGCCCAAGTTTTGGGCTCGATCCGAACTCAATAGGTGTGAGAAATTGGACAATTCAATTTCAACGGCAGTTCGTTCCTAATTGGAGTGGTTGGTTTATTCCACACTAGTAGCGATTGGATTTCACTCAAAACTCAACAAATGACTCCTCAAACCATATTATGATGTTGCCCAAGTTTTGGGCTCGATCTGAAATCAATAGGTGTTCCAAATTGGACAATTCAAGTTCAACGGCAGTTCGTTCCTAATTGGAGTTGTTGGTGTATTCCATACTTTTAGCGATTAGATTTCACTCAAAACTCACCAAATGACTCCTCCCAACATATTATGATGTTGCCCACGTTTTGGGCGCTAACCGAAATCAATAGGTGTTCCAAATTGGACAATTCAAGTTCAACGGCAGTTCGTTCCTAATTGGAGTGGTTGGTGTATTCCATACTTCTCGCGATTGGGTTTCACTCAAAACTCACCAAATGACTCCTCCCAACATATTACGATGTTGCCCAAGTTTTGGGCTCGATCCGAAATCAATAGGTGTTCCAAATTGGACAATTCAAGTTCAACGGCAGCGCGTTCCTAATTGTAGTGGTTGGTGTATTCCATACTTCCAGCGATTGGATTTCACTCAAAACTCACCAAATGACTCCTCCCACCATATTATGATGTCGCCCAAGTTTTGGGCTCGATCCGAAATCAATAGGTGTGAGAAATTGGACAATTCAAGTTCAACGGCAGTTCGATCCTAATTGGAATGGTTGGTATATTCCATACTTCTACCGATTGGATTTCACTCAAACCACACCAAATGACTACTCCCACTATATTATGATGTTGCCCAAGCTTGGGGCTCGATCCGAAATCAATAGGTGTTCCAAATTGGACAATTCAAGTTCAACGGCAGTTCGTTCCTAATTGGAGTGGTTGGTGTATTCCATACTTCTAGCGATTGGATTTCACTCAAAACTCACCAAATGACTCCTCCCACCATATTATGATGTTGCCCAAGTTTTGGGCTCGATCCGAAATCAATAGGTGTGAGAAATTGGACAATTCAAGTTCAACGGCAGTTCGTTCCTAATTGGAGTGGTTGGTGTTTTCCATACTTCTAGCGATTGGATTTCACTCAAAACTCACGAAATGACTCCTCCCATCATATTATGACGTTGCACAAGTTTGGGGTTCCACACGAAATCAATAGGTGTGAGAAATTGGACAATTCAAGTTCAACGGCAGTTCGTTCCTAATTGGAGTGGTTGGTGTATTCCATACTTCTAGCGATTGGATTTCACTCAAAACACACTAAATGACTCCTCCCACCATATTATGATGTTGCCCAAGTTTTGGTCGCGATCCGAAATCAATAGGTGTTCCAAATTGGACAATTCAAGTTCAACGGCAGTTCGTTCCTAATTGGAGTGGTTGGTGTATTCCATACTTCTAGTGATTGGATTTCACTCAAAATTCACCAAATGACTCCTCCCACCATATTATGATGGTGCCCAAGTTTTGGGCTCGATCCGAAATCAATAGGTGTGAGAAATTGGACAATTCAAGTTCAACGGCAGTTCGTTCCTAATTGGAGTGGTTGGTGTATTCCATAATTCTAGCGATTGGATTTCACTCAAAACTCACCAAATGACTCCTCCCACCATATTATGATGTTGCCCAAGTTTTGGTCGCGATCCGAAATCAATAGGTGTTCCAAATTGGACAATTCAAGTTCAACGGCAGTTCGTTCCTAATTGGAGTGGTTGGTGTATTCCATACTTCTAGCGATTGGATTTCACTCAAAACTCACTAAATGACTCCTCCCACCATATTATGATGTTGCCCAAGTTTTGGTCTCGATCCGAAATCAATAGGTGTTCCAAATTGGACAATTCAAATTCAACGGCAGTTCGTTCCTAATTGGAGTGGTTGGTGTATTCCATACTTCTAGCGATTGGATTTCACTCAAAACTCACTAAATGACTCCTCCCACCATATTATGATGTTGCCCAAGTTTTGGTCTCGATCCGAAATCAATTGGTGTTCCAAATTGGACAATTCAAGTTCAACGGCAGTTCGTTCCTAATTGGAGTGGTTGGTGTATTCCATACTTCTAGCGATTGAATTTCACTCAAAACTCACCAAATGACTCGTCCCACCATATTATAATGTTGCCCACGTTTTGGGCTCGATCCGAAATCAATAGGTGTGAGAAATTGAACAATTCAAGTTCATCGGCAGTTCGTTCCTAATTGTAGTGGTTGGTGTATTCCATACTTCTAGCGATTGGATTTCACTCAAAACTCACCAAATGACTCCTCCCACCATAATATGATGTTGCACAAGTTTGGGGTTCGATCCGAAATCAATAGGTGTGAGAAATTGGACAATTCAATTTCAACGGCAGTTCGTTCCTAATGGGAGTGGTTGGTGTATTCCATACTTCTAGCGATTGGATTTCAGTCAAAACACACCAAATGACTCCTACCACCATATTATGATGTTGCCCAAGTTTTGGGCTCGATCCGAAATCAATAGGTGTGAGACATTGGAAAATTCAAGTTCAACGGCAGTTCGTTCCTAAATGGAGTGGTTGGTGTATTCCATACTTCTAGCGATTGGATTTCACTCAAAACTCACCGAATGACTCCTCCCACCATATTATGATGTTGCCCAAGTTTTGGGCTCGATCCAAAATCAATAGGTGTGAGAAACTGAACAATTCAAGTTCAACGGCAGTTCGTTCCTAATTGTAGTGGTTGGTGTATTCCACACTTCTAACGATTGGATTTCACTCAAAACTCACCAAATGACTCCTCCCACCATATTACGATGTTGCCCTAGTTTTGGGCTCGATCCTAAATCAATAGGTGTTCCAAATTGGACAATTCAAGTTCAACGTCAGTTCGTTCCTAATTGGAGTGGTTGGTGTATTCCATACTTCTCGCGATTGGATTTCACTTAAAACTCACCAAATGACTCCTCCCACCACATTATGATGTTGCCCAAGTTTTAGGCTCGATCCAAAATCAATAGGTGTTCCAAATTGGACAATTCAAGTTCAACAGCAGTTCGTTCCTAATTGGAGTGGTTGGTGTATTCCATACTTCTAGCGATTGGATTTCACTCGAAACTCACTAAATGACTCATCCCACCATATTATGATGTTGCCCAAGTTTTGGGTTAGATCCGAAATCAATAGGTGTTCCAAATTGGACAATTCAAGTTCAACGGCAGTTCGTTCCTAATTGGAGTGGTTGGTGTATTCCATACTTTTAGCGATTGGATTTCACTCAAAACTCACCGAATGACTCCTCCCCCCATATTATGTTGTTGCCCAAGTTTTGGTCTCGATCCGAAATCAATAGGTGTTCCAAATTGGACAATTCAAGTTCAACGGCAGTTCGTTCCTAATGGGAGTGGTTGGTGTATTCCATACTTCTAGCGATTGAATTTCAGTCAAAACTCACCAAATGACTCCTCCCACCATATTATGATGTTGCCCAAGTTTTGGGCTCGATCCGAAATCAATAGGTGTGCAGAAATTGGACAATTCAAGTTCAACGGCAGTTCGCTCCTAATTGGAGTGGTTGGTGTATTCCATGCTTCTAGCGATTGGATTTCATTCAAAACTCACCAAATGACTCCTCCCACCATATTATGATGTTGCCCAAGTTTTGGGCTCGATCCGAAATCGATATGTGTTCCAAATTGGACAATTCAAGTTCAAGGGCAGTTCGTTCCTAATTGGAGTGGTTGGTGTATTCCATACTTTTAGCGATTAGATTTCACTCAAAACTCACCAAATGACTCCTCCCACCATATTATGATGTTGCACAAGTTTGGGGCTCGATCCGAAATCAATAGGTGTGAGAAATTGGACAATTCAAGTTCAACGGCAGTTCGTTCCTAATTGGAGTGGTTGGTGTATTCCATACTTCTACCGACTGGATTTCACTCAAAACTCACGAAATGACTCCTCCCACCATATTATGATGTTGCCCAAGTTTTGGGCTCGATTCGAAATCAATAGGTGTTCCAAATTGGACAATTCAAGTTCAACGGCAATTCGTTCCAAACTGGAGTGGTTGGTGTATTCCATACTTCTAGCGATTGGATTTCACTCAAAACTCACCAAATGACTCCTCCCACCATATTATGATGTTGTCCAAGTTTTAGGCTCGATCCGAAATCAATAGGTGTGAGAAATTGGACAATTCAATTTCAACGGCAGTTCGTTCCTAATTAGAGTGGTTGGTGTATTCCATACTTCTAGCGATTGGATTTCACTCAAAACTCACCAAATGATTCCTCCGCCCATATTATGATGTTGCCCAAGTTTTGGGATCGATCCGAAATCAATAGGTGTGAGAAATTGGACAATTCAATTTCAACAGCAGTTCGTTCCTAATTGGAGTGGTTGGTTTATTCCACACTAGTAGCGATTGGATTTCACTCAAAACTCACCAAATGACTCCTCAAACCATATTATGATGTTGCCCAAGTTTTGGGCTCGATCCGAAATCAATAGGTGTTCCAAATTGGACAATTCAAGTTCAACGGCAGTTCGTTCCTAATGGGAGTGGTTGGTTTATTCCATACTTCTAGCGATTGGATTTCACTCAAAACTCACCAAATGACTCCTCCCACCATATTATGATGTTGCCCAAGTTTTGGGCTCGATCCGAAGTCAATAGGTGTTCCAAATTGGACAATTCAAGTTCAACGGCAGTTAGTTCCTAATTGGAGTGTTTTGTGTATTCCATACTTCTAGCGTTTGGATTTCACTCAAAACTCACCAAATGACTCCTCCCACCATATTATCATGTTGCCCAAATTTTGGGCTCGATCCGAAGTCAGTAGGTCCTCCAAATTGGACAATCCAAATTCAACGGCAGTTCATTCCTAATTGGAGTGGTTGGTGTATTCCATACTTCTAGCGATTGGATTTCACCCAAAACTCACCAAATGACTCCTCCCACCATATTATGATGTTGCCCAAGTTTTGGGCTCGATCCGAAGTCAATAGGTGTGAGAAATTGGACAATTCAAGTTCAACGGCAGTTCGTTCCTAATTGGTGGGGTTGGTTTATTCCCTACTTCTAGCGATTGGATTTCACGCAAAACTCACCAAATGACTCCTCCCACCATATTATGATGTTGCACACGTTTGGGGTTCGATCCGAAATCAATAGGTGTGAAAAATTGCACAATTCAAGTTCAACGGCAGTTCGTTCCTAATTGGAGTGGTTGGTGTATTCCATACTTCTACCAAATGGATTTCACTCAAAACTCACCAAATGACTCCTCCCACCATATAATGATGTTGCCCATGTTTTGGGCTCGATCCGAAATCAATAGGTGAACCAAATTGGACAATTCAAGTTCAACGGCACTTCGTTCCTAATTGGAGAGGTTGGTGTATTCCATACCTCTAGCGATTGGATTTCCCTCAAAACTCACCAAATGAGTCCTCCCACCATATTATTATGTTGCCCAAGTTTTGGGCTCAATCCGAAATCAATAGGTGTGAGAAATTGGACAATTCAAGTTCAACGGCAGTTCGTTCCTAATTGGAGTGGTTGGTGTATTCCATACTTCTAGCTATTGGATTTCACTCAAAACTCACCAAATGACTCCTCCCACCATATTATGATGTTGCCCAAGTTTTGGGCTCGATCCGAAATCGATAGGTGTGAGAAATTGGACAATTCAAGTTCAACGGCAGTTCGTTCCTAATGGGAGTGGTTGGTGTATTCCATACCTCTAGCGATTGGATTTCCCTCAAAACTCACCAAATGAGTCCTCCCACCATATTATGATGTTGCCCAAGTTTGGGCTCGATCCGAAATCAATAGGTGTGAGAAATTGGACAATTCAAGTTCAACGGCAGTTCGTTCCTAGGTGGAGTGGTTGGTGTATTCCATACTTCTAGCGATTGGATTTCACTCAAAACTCACCAAATGACTCCTCCCACCATATTATGATGTTGCCCAAGTTTTGGGCTCGATCCAAAATCAATAGGTGTGAGAAATTGGACAATTCAATTTCAACGGCAGTTCGTTCCTAATTGGAGTGGTTGGTGTATTCCATACTTCTAGCGATTGGATTTCACTCAAAACTCACCCAATGACTCCTCCCACCATATTATGATGTTACCCAAGTTTTGGGCTCGATCCGAAATCAATAGGTGTTCCAAATTGGACAATTCAAGTTCAACGGCAGTTCGTTCCTAATTGGAGTGGTTGGTGTATTCCATACTTCTAGCGATTGGATTTCACTCAAAACTCACCAAATGACTCCTCCCACCATATTATGGTGTTGCACAAGTTTGGGGTTCGATCCGAAATCAATTGGAGTGAGAAATTGCACAATTCAAGTTCAACGGCAGTTGGTTCCTAATGGGAGTGGTTAGTGTATTCCATACTTCTAGCGATTGGATTTCACTCAAAACTCACCAAATGACTCCTCCCACCATATTATGATGTTGCCCAAGTTTTGGGCTCGATCCGAAATCAATAGGTGTTCCAAATTGGACAATTCCAGTTCAACGGCCGTTCGTTCCTAATTGGAGAGGTTGGTGTATTCCATACTTCTAGCGATTGGATGTCACTCAAAACTCACCAAACGACTCCTCGCACCATATTATGATGTTGCCCAAGTTTTGGGCTCGATCCGAAATCAATAGGTGTTCCAAATTGGACAATTCCAGTTCAACGGCCGTTCGTTCCTAATTGGAGTGGTTGGTGTATTCCATACTTCTAGCGATTGGATGTCACTCAAAACTCTCCAAACGACTCCTCCCACCATATTATCATGTTGCCCAAGTTTTGGGCTCGATCCGAAATCAATAGGTCTTCCAAATTGGACAATTCAAGTTCAACGGCAGTTCGTTCCTAATTGGAGTGGTTTGTGTATTCCATACTTCTAGCGATTGGATTTCCCTCAAAACTCACCAAATGACTCCTCCCACCATATTATGATGTTTCCCAAGTTTTGGGCTCGATCCGAAATCAATAGGCGTTCGAAATTGGACAATTCAAGTTCAACGGCTGTTCGTTCCTAATTGGAGTGGTTGGTGTATTCCATACTTCTAGCGATTGGATGTCACTCAAAACTCTCCAAACGACTCCTCCCACCATATTATGATGTTGCCCAAGTTTTGGGCTCGATCCGAAATCAATAGGTTTGAGAAATTGGACAATTCAATTTCAACGGCAGTTCGTTCCTAATTGGAGTGGTTGGTGTATTCCATACTTCTAGCGATTGGATTTCACTCAAAACTCACCCAATGACTCCTCCCACCATATTATGCTGTTGCCCAAGTTTTGGGCTCGATCCGAAATCAATAGGTGTTCCAAATTGGACAATTCAAGTTCAACGGCAGTTCGTTCCTAATTGGAGTGGTTGGTGTATTCCACACCTATAGCGATTGGATTTCACTCAAAGCTCACCAAATGACTCCTCCCACCATATTATGATGTTGCCCAAGTTTTGGGCTCGATCCGAAATCAATAGGTGTTCCAAATTGGACAATTCAAGTTCAACAGCAGTTCGTTCCTAACTGGAGTGGTTGGTGTATTCCATACTTCTAGCGATTGGATTTCACTCAAAACTGACACAATGACTCCTCCAACCATATTATGATGTTGCCCAAGTTTTGGGCTCGATCCGAAATCAATAGGTGTGAGAAATTGGACAATTCAAGTTCGACGGCAGTTCGTTCCTAATTGGTGTGGTTGGTGTGGCGATTGGATTTCACTCAAAACTCACCAAATGACTCCTCCCACCATATTATGATGTTGCCCATGTTTTGGGCTCGATCCGAAATCAATAGGTGTTCCAAATTGGACAATTCAAGTTCAACGGCAGTTCGTTCCTTATTGGAGTGGTTGGTGTATTCCATACTTCTAGCGATTGGATTTCACTCAAAACTCATCAAACGACTCCTCCCACCATATTATGATGTTGCACAAGTTTGGGGTTCAATCCGAAATCAATAGTTGTGAGAAATTGGACAATTCAAGTTCAACGACAATTCGTTCCTAATGGGAGTGGTTGGTGTATTCCATACGTCTAGCGATTGGATTTCACTCAAAACTCACCAAATGACTCCTCCCACCTTGTTATGATGTTGCCCAAGTTTTGGGCTTCGTCCGAAATCAATTGGTGTGAGAAATTGGGCAATTCAAGTTCAACGGCAGTTCGTTCCTAATTGGAGTGGTTGGTGTATTCCATACCTCTAGCGATTGGATTTCACTCAAAACTCACCAAATGACTCCTCCCACCATATTATGATGTTGCCCAAGTTTTGGGCTCGATCCGAAATCAATAGGTGTGAGAAATTGGACAATTCGAGTTCAACGGCAGTTCGTTCCTAATTGGTGCGGTTGGTGTATTCCATACTTCTAGCGATTGGATTTCACTCAAAACTCACCAAATGACACCTCCCACCATTTTATGATGTTGCCCAAGTTTTGGGCTCGATCCGAAATCAATAGGTGTGAGAAATTGGACAATTCAAGTTCAACGGCAGTTCGTTCCTAATTGGAGTGGTTGGTGTATTCCATACTTCTAGCGATTGGATTTCACTAAAAACTCACCAAATGACTCCTCCCACCAGATTATGATGTTGCCCAAGTTTTGGGCTCGATCCGAACTCAATAGGTGTTCGAAATTGGACAATACAAGTTCAACGGCGGTTCGTTCCTAATTGGAGTGGTTGGTGTATTCCATACTTCTAGCGATTGGATTTCACTCAAAACTCACCAATGACTCCTCCCACCATATTATGATGTTGCCCAAGTTTTGGGCTCGATCCGAAATCAATAGGTGTGAGAAATTGGACAATACAAGTTCAACGGCAGATCGTTCCTAATGGGAGTGGTTGGTGTATTCCATACTTCTAGCGATTGGATTTCACTCAAAACTCACCAAATGACTCCTCCCACCGTATTCTGATGTTGCACAACTTTTGGGCTCGATGCGAAATCAATAGGTGCGAGAAATTGGACAATTCATGTTCAACGGCAATTCGTTCCTAATTGCAGTGGTTGGTGTATTCCATACTTCTAGCGATTGGATTTCACTCAAAACTCACCAAATGACTCCTCCCACCATATTATGATGTTGCCCAAGTTTTGGGCTCGATCCGAAATCAATTGGTGTTCCAAATTGGACAATTCAAGTTAAGCGGCAGTTTGTTCCTAATTGGAGTGGTTGGTGTATTCCATACTTCTAGCGATTGGATTTCACTCAAAACTCACCAAATGACTCCTCCCACCATATTATGTTGTTGCCCAAGTTTTGGGCTCGATCCGAAATCAATAGTTGTGAGAATTTGGAAAATTCAAGTTCAACGACAATTCGTTCCTAATGGGAGTGGTTGGTGTATTCCATACGTCTATCGATTGGATTTCACTCAAAACTCACCAAATGACTCCTCCCACCTTGTTATGATGTTGAACAAGTTTTGGGCTTGGTCCGAAATCAATTGGTGTGAGAAATTGGACAATTCAAGTTCAACGGCAGTTCGTTCCTAATTGGTGTGGTTGGTGTATTCCATACCACTAGCGATTGGATTTCACTCAACACTCACCAAATGACTCCTCCCACCATATTATGATGTTGCCCAAGTTTTGGGCTCGATCCGAAATCAATAGGTGTGAGAAATTGGACAATTCGAGTTCTACGGCAGTTCGTTCCTAATTGGAGCGGTTGGTGTATTCCATACCTCTAGCGATTGGATTTCACTCAAAACTCACCAAATGACACCTCCCACCATTTTATGATGTTGCCCATGTTTTGGGCTCGATCCGAAATCAATAGGTGTTCCAAATTGGACAATTCCAGTTCAACGGCCGTTCGTTCCTAATTGGAGTGGTTGGTGTATTCCATACTTCTAGCGTTTGGATGTCACTCAAAACTCTCCAAACGACTCCTCCCACCATATTATCATGTTGCCCAAGTTTTGGGCTCGATCCGAAATCAATAGGTCTTCCAAATTGGACAATTCAAGTTCAACGGCAGTTCGTTCCTAATTGGAGTGGTTGGTGTATTCCATACTTCTAGCGATTGGATTTCACTCAAAACTCACCAAATGACTCCTCCCACCATATTATGATGTTGCCCAAGTTTTGGGCTCGATCAGAAATCATAGGTGTTCCAAATTTGACAATTCAAGTTCAACGGCAGTTCGTTCCTAATTGGAGTGGTTGGTGTATTCCATACTTCTAGCGATTGGATTTCACTCAAAACTCACCAAATGACTCCTCCCACCATATTATGATGTTGCCCAAGTTTTGGGCTCGATCCGAAATCAATAGGTGTGAGAAATTGGACAATTCAAGTTCAACGGCAGTTCGTTCCTAATTGGAGTGGTTGGTGTATTCCATACTTCTAGCAATTGGATTTCACTCAAAACTCACCAAATGACTCCTCCTACCATATTATGATGTTGCCCAAGTTTTGGGCTCGATCAGAAATCAATAGGTGTTCCAAATTTGACAATTCAAGTTCAACGGCAGTTCGTTCCTAATTGGAGTGGTTGGTGTATTCCATAATTCTAGCGATTGGATTTCACTCAAAACTCACCAAATGACTCCTCCCACCATATTATGATGTTGCCCAAGTTTTGGGCTCGATCCGAAATCAATAGGTGTGAGAAATTGGACAATTCAAGTTCAACGGCAGTTCGTTCCTAATTGGAGTGGTTGGTGTATTCCATACTTCTAGCAATTGGATTTCACTCAAAACTCACCAAATGACTCCTCCCACCATATTATGATGTTGCCCAAGTCTTGGGCTCGATCCGAAATCAATAGGTGTGAGAAATTGGACAATTCAAGTTCAACGGCAGTTCGTTCCTAATTGGAGTGGTTGGTGTATTCCATACTTCTAGCGATTGGATTTCACTCAAAACTCACCAAATGACTCCTCCCACCATATT
Source organism: Prunus avium (assembly GCF_965620075.1). NCBI lineage: Eukaryota > Viridiplantae > Streptophyta > Magnoliopsida > Rosales > Rosaceae > Prunus > Prunus avium. The sequence goes on along the minus strand of NC_142291.1, from coordinate 16,889,014 downwards.
ATGATGTTACCCAAGTTTTGGGCTCGATCCGAAATCCATAGGTGTTCCAAATTGGACAATTCAAGTTCAACGGCAGTTCGTTCCTGATTGGAGTGGTTGGTGTATTCCATACTTCTAGCGATTGGATTTCACTCAAAACTCACCAAATGCCTCCTCCCACCATACTATGATGTTGCACAAGTTTGGGGTTCGATCCGAAATCAATAGGTGTGAGAAATTGCACAATTCAAGTTCAACGGCAGTTGGTTCCTAATGGGAGTGGTTAGTGTATTCCATACTTCTAGCGATTGGATTTCGCTCAAAACTTACCAAATGACTCCTCCCACCATATTATGATGTTGCCCAAGTTTTGGGCTCGATCCGAAATCAATAGGTGTTCCAAATTGGAAAATTCAAGTTCAACGGCAGTTCGTTCCTAATTGGAGTGGTTGGTGTATTCCATACTTCTAGCGATTGGATTACACTGAAAACTCACCAAATGACTCCTCCCAACGTATTATGATGTTGCCCAAGTTTTGGGCTCGATCCGAACTCAATAGGTGTGAGAAATTGAACAATTCAAGTTCTACGGCAGTTCGTTCCTAATTGGAGTGGTTGGTGTATTCCATACTTCTAGCAATTGGATTTCACTCAAAACTCACCAAATGACTCCTCCCACCATATTATGATGTTGCACAAGTGTGGGGTTCCATCCGAAATCAATAGGTGTGAGAAAATGGACAATTCAAGTTCAACGGCAGTTCGTTCCTAATTGGAGTGGTTGGTGTATTCCATACTTCTAGCGATTGGATTTCACTCAAAACTGACCAAGTGACACCTCCCACCATATTATGATGTTGCCCAAGTTTTGGGCCCGATCCGAACTCAATAGGTGTGAGAAATTGGACAATTTAAGTTCAACGGCAGTTCGTTCCTAATTGGAGGGTTTGGTGTATTCCATACTTCAAGCGATTGGATTTCACTCAAAACTCACCAAATGACTCCTTCCACCATATTATGATGTTGCCCAAGTTTTGGGCTCGATCCGATATCAATAGGTGTGAGAAATTGGACAATTCAAGTTCAACGGCAGTTCGTTCCGAATTGGAGTGGTTGGTGTATTCCATACTTCTAGCGATTGGATTTCACTCAAAACTCACTAAATGACTCCTCCCACCATATTATGATGTTGCCCAAGTTTTGGGCTTGATCCGAAATCAATAGGTGTTCCAAATTGGACAATTCAAGTTCAACGGCAGTTCGTTCCTAATTGGAGTGGTTGGTGTATTCCATACTTCTAGCGATTGGATTTCACTCAAACCTCACTAAATGACTCCTCCCACCATATTATGATGTTGCAGAAGTTTGGGGTTCCATCCGAACTCAATAGTTGTGAGAAATTGGACAATTTAACTTCACCGGCAGTTCGTTCCTAATTGGTGTGGTTGGTGTATTCCATACTTCTAGATCTTGGATTTCACTCAAAACTCACCAAATGACTCCTCCCACCATATTATGATGTTGCACAAGTGTGGGGTTCCATCCGAAATCAATAGGTGTGAGAAATTGAACAATTCAAGTTTAACGGCAGTTCGTTCCTAATTGGAGTGGTTGGTGTATTCCATACTTCTGGCGATTGGATTTCACTCAAAACTCACCAAATGACTCCTCCCACCATATTATGATGTTGCACAAGTTTGGGGTTCCATCCGAACTCAGTAGGTGTGAGAAATTGGACAATTTAAGTTCACCGGCAGTTCGTTCCTAATTGGTGTGGTTTGTGTATTCCATACTTCTAGATCTTGGATTTCACTCAAACTCATCAAATGACTCCTCCCACCATATTATGACGTTGCACAAGTTTGGGGTTCCATCCGAAATCAATAGGTGTAAGAAATTGGACAATTCAAGTTCAACGGCAGTTCGTCCCTAATTGGAGTTGTTGGTGTATTCCATACTTCTAGCGATTGGATTTCACTCAAAACTCACCAAATGACTCCTCCCACCATATTATGATGTTGCCCAAGTTTTGGGGTCGATCCGACCTCAATAGGTGTGAGAAATTGGACAATTTAAGTTCAACGGCAGTTCGTTCCTAATTGGAGTGGTTGGTGTATTCCATATTTCTGGCTTTTGGATTTCACTCAAAACTCACAAAATGACTCCTCCCACCATATTATGATGTTGCACAAGTTTGGGGTTCCATCCGAAATCAATAGGTGTTAGAAATTGGACAATTCATGTTCAACGGCAGTTCGTTCGAAATTGGGGTGGTTGGTGTATTCCATACTTCTACCGATTGGATTTCACTCAAAACTCACTAAATGACTCCTCCCACCATATTATGATGTTGCCCAAGTTTTGGTCTCGATTCGAAATCAATAGGTGTTCCAAATTGGACAGTTCAAGTTCAATGGCAGTTCGTTTCTAATTCGAGTGGTTGGTGTATTCCATACTTCGAGCGATTGGATTTCACTCAAAACCCACCAAATGACTTCCCCCACCATATTACGATGTTGCCCAAGTTTTGGGCTTGATCCGAAATCAATAGGTGTTTCAAATTGGACAATTCAAGTTCAACTGCAGTTCGTTCCTAATTGGAGTGCTTGGTGTATTCCATACTTCTAGCGATTGGATTTCACTCAAAACTCACCAAATGACTCCTCCCACCATATTATGATGTTGCCCAAGTTTTGGGCTCGATCCAAAATCAACAGGTGTGAGAAATTTTACAATTCAAGTTGAACGGTAGTTCGTTCCTAATTGGAGTGGTTGGCGTATTCCATACTTCTAGCGATTTGATTTCACTGAAAACTCACCGAATGACTCCTCCCAAGATATTATGATGTTGCCCAAGTTTTGGGCTCGATCCGAAATCAATAGGTGTGAGAAATTGGACAATTTAAGTTCAACGGCAGTTCGTTCCTAATTGAAGTGGTTGGTGTATTCCATACTTCTAGCGATTGGATTTCACTCAAAACTCACCAAATGACTCCTCCCACCATATTATGTTGTTGCCCAAGTTTTGGGCTCGGTCCGAAATCAATAGGTGTTCCAAATTGGACAATTCAAGTTCAACGGCAGTTCATTCCTAATTGGAGTGGTTGGTGTATTCCATACTTCTAGCGATTGGATTTCACTCAGAACTGTCCAAATGACTCCTCCCACCATATTATGATGTTGCCCAAGTTTTGGGCTCGATCCGAACTCAATAGGTGTGAGAAATTGGACAATTCAAGTTCAACGGCATTTCATTCCTAATTGGAGTGGTTGGTGTATTCCACACTTCTAGCGATTGGATTTCACTGAAAACTCACCAAATGGCTCCTCCCAACATATTATGATGTTTTCCAAGTTTTGGGCTCGATCCGAAATCAATAGGTGTGAGAAATTGGGCAATTCAAGTTCAACGGCAGTTCGTTCCTAATTGGAGTGGTTGGTGTATTCCATACTTCTAGCGATTGGATTTCACTCAAAACTCACCAAATGACTACTCCAACAATATTATGATGTTACACAAGTTTTGGGCTCGATCCGAAATCAATAGGTGTTCCAAATTGGACAATTCAAGTTCAACGGCAGTTCGTTCCTATTTGGAGTGGTTGGTGTTTTCCATACTTCTAGCGATTGGATTTCACTCAAAACTCACCAAATGACACCTCCCACCATATTACGATGTTGCCCAAGTTTGGGGCTCGATCCGAAATCAATAGGTGTGAGAAATTGGACAATTCAAGTTCAATGGCAGTTCGTTCCTAGTTGGAGTGGTTGGTGTATTCCATACTTCTAGCGATTGGATTTCACTCAAAACTCACCAAATGACAACTCCAACAATATTATGATGTTGCCCAAGTTTTGGGCTCGATCCGAACTCAATAGGTGTGAGAAATTGGACAATTCAAGTTCAACGGCAGTTCATTCCTAATTGGAGTGGTTGGTGTATTCCATACTTCTAGCGATTGGATTTCACTCAAAACTGTCCAAATGACTCCTCCCACCATATTATGATGTTGCCCAAGGTTTGGGCTCGATCCGAACTCAATAGGTGTGAGAAATTGGACAATTCAAGTTCAACGGATGTTCGTTCCTAATTGGAGTGGTTGGTGTATTCCATACTTCTAGAGATTGGATTTCACTGAAAACTCACCAAATGACTCCTCCCAACATATTATGATGTTGCCCAAGTTTTGGGCTCGATCCGATATCAATAGGTGTGAGAAATTGGACAATTCAAGTTCAACGGCAGTTCGTTCCGAATTGGAGTGGTTGGTGTATTCCATACTTCTAGCGATTGGATTTCACTCAAAACTCACTAAATGACTCCTCCCACCATATTATGATGTTGCCCAAGTTTTGGGCTTGATCCGAAATCAATAGGTGTTCCAAATTGGACAATTCAAGTTCAACGGCAGTTCGTTCCTAATTGGAGTGGTTGGTGTATTCCATACTTCTAGCGATTGGATTTCACTCAAACCTCACTAAATGACTCCTCCCACCATATTATGATGTTGCAGAAGTTTGGGGTTCCATCCGAACTCAATAGTTGTGAGAAATTGGACAATTTAACTTCACCGGCAGTTCGTTCCTAATTGGTGTGGTTGGTGTATTCCATACTTCTAGATCTTGGATTTCACTCAAAACTCACCAAATGACTCCTCCCACCATATTATGATGTTGCACAAGTGTGGGGTTCCATCCGAAATCAATAGGTGTGAGAAATTGAACAATTCAAGTTTAACGGCAGTTCGTTCCTAATTGGAGTGGTTGGTGTATTCCATACTTCTGGCGATTGGATTTCACTCAAAACTCACCAAATGACTCCTCCCACCATATTATGATGTTGCACAAGTTTGGGGTTCCATCCGAACTCAGTAGGTGTGAGAAATTGGACAATTTAAGTTCACCGGCAGTTCGTTCCTAATTGGTGTGGTTTGTGTATTCCATACTTCTAGATCTTGGATTTCACTCAAACTCATCAAATGACTCCTCCCACCATATTATGACGTTGCACAAGTTTGGGGTTCCATCCGAAATCAATAGGTGTAAGAAATTGGACAATTCAAGTTCAACGGCAGTTCGTCCCTAATTGGAGTTGTTGGTGTATTCCATACTTCTAGCGATTGGATTTCAGTCAAAACTCACCAAATGACTCCTCCCACCATATTATGATGTTGCCCAAGTTTTGGGGTCGATCCGACCTCAATAGGTGTGAGAAATTGGACAATTTAAGTTCAACGGCAGTTCGTTCCTAATTGGAGTGGTTGGTGTATTCCATATTTCTGGCTTTTGGATTTCACTCAAAACTCACAAAATGACTCCTCCCACCATATTATGATGTTGCACAAGTTTGGGGTTCCATCCGAAATCAATAGGTGTTAGAAATTGGACAATTCATGTTCAACGGCAGTTCGTTCGAAATTGGGGTGGTTGGTGTATTCCATACTTCTACCGATTGGATTTCACTCAAAACTCACTAAATGACTCCTCCCACCATATTATGATGTTGCCCAAGTTTTGGTCTCGATTCGAAATCAATAGGTGTTCCAAATTGGACAGTTCAAGTTCAATGGCAGTTCGTTTCTAATTCGAGTGGTTGGTGTATTCCAAACTTCGAGCGATTGGATTTCACTCAAAACCCACCAAATGACTTCCCCCACCATATTACGATGTTGCCCAAGTTTTGGGCTTGATCCGAAATCAATAGGTGTTTCAAATTGGACAATTCAAGTTCAACTGCAGTTCGTTCCTAATTGGAGTGCTTGGTGTATTCCATACTTCTAGCGATTGGATTTCACTCAAAACTCACCAAATGACTCCTCCCACCATATTATGATGTTGCCCAAGTTTTGGGCTCGATCCAAAATCAACAGGTGTGAGAAATTTTACAATTCAAGTTGAACGGTAGTTCGTTCCTAATTGGAGTGGTTGGCGTATTCCATACTTCTAGCGATTTGATTTCACTGAAAACTCACCGAATGACTCCTCCCAAGATATTATGATGTTGCCCAAGTTTTGGGCTCGATCCGAAATCAATAGGTGTGAGAAATTGGACAATTTAAGTTCAACGGCAGTTCGTTCCTAATTGAAGTGGTTGGTGTATTCCATACTTCTAGCGATTGGATTTCACTCAAAACTCACCAAATGACTCCTCCCACCATATTATGTTGTTGCCCAAGTTTTGGGCTCGGTCCGAAATCAATAGGTGTTCCAAATTGGACAATTCAAGTTCAACGGCAGTTCATTCCTAATTGGAGTGGTTGGTGTATTCCATACTTCTAGCGATTGGATTTCACTCAGAACTGTCCAAATGACTCCTCCCACCATATTATGATGTTGCCCAAGTTTTGGGCTCGATCCGAACTCAATAGGTGTGAGAAATTGGACAATTCAAGTTCAACGGCAGTTCGTTCCTAATTGGAGTGGTTGGTGTATTCCACACTTCTAGCGATTGGATTTCACTGAAAACTCACCAAATGACTCCTCCCAACATATTATGATGTTTTCCAAGTTTTGGGCTCGATCCGAAATCAATAGGTGTGAGAAATTGGGCAATTCAAGTTCAACGGCAGTTCGTTCCTAATTGGAGTGGTTGGTGTATTCCATACTTCTAGCGATTGGATTTCACTCAAAACTCACCAAATGACTACTCCAACAATATTATGATGTTGCACAAGTTTTGGGCTCGATCCGAAATCAATAGGTGTTCCAAATTGGACAATTCAAGTTCAACGGCAGTTCGTTCCTATTTGGAGTGGTTGGTGTTTTCCATACTTCTAGCGATTGGATTTCACTCAAAACTCACCAAATGACACCTCCCACCATATTACGATGTTGCCCAAGTTTGGGGCTCGATCCGAAATCAATAGGTGTGAGAAATTGGACAATTCAAGTTCAATGGCAGTTCGTTCCTAGTTGGAGTGGTTGGTGTATTCCATACTTCTAGCGATTGGATTTCACTCAAAACTCACCAAATGACAACTCCAACAATATTATGATGTTTCCCAAGTTTTGGGCTCGATCCGAACTCAATAGGTGTGAGAAATTGGACAATTCAAGTTCAACGGCAGTTCATTCCTAATTGGAGTGGTTGGTGTATTCCATACTTCTAGCGATTGGATTTCACTCAAAACTGTCCAAATGACTCCTCCCACCATATTATGATGTTGCCCAAGGTTTGGGCTCGATCCGAACTCAATAGGTGTGAGAAATTGGACAATTCAAGTTCAACGGATGTTCGTTCCTAATTGGAGTGGTTGGTGTATTCCATACTTCTAGAGATTGGATTTCACTGAAAACTCACCAAATGACTCCTCCCAACATATTATGATGTTGCCCAAGTTTTGGGCTCGATCCGAAATCAATAGGTGTGAGAAATTGGGCAATTCAAGTTCAACGGCAGTTCGTTCCTAATTGGAGTGGTTGGTGTATTCCATACTTCTAGCGATTGGATTTCACTCAAAACTCACCAAATGAATACTCCAACAATATTTTGATGTTGCACAAGTTTTGGGCTCGATCCGAAAACAATAGGTGTTCCAAATTGGACAGTTCAAGTTCAATGGCAGTTCGTTTCTAATTCGAGTGGTTGGTGTATTCCATACTTCGAGCGATTGGATTTCACTCAAAACCCACCAAATGACTTCCCCCACCATATTACGATGTTGCCCAAGTTTTGGGCTTGATCCGAAATCAATAGGTGTTTCAAATTGGACAATTCAAGTTCAACTGCAGTTCGTTCCTAATTGGAGTGCTTGGTGTATTCCATACTTCTAGCGATTGGATTTCACTCAAAACTCACCAAATGACACCTCCCACCATATTACGATGTTGCCCAAGTTTGGGGCTCGATCCGAAATCAATAGGTGTGAGAAATTGGACAATTCAAGTTCAATGGCAGTTCGTTCCTAGTTGGAGTGGTTGGTGTATTCCATACTTCTAGCGATTGGATTTCACTCAAAACTCACCAAATGACAACTCCAACAATATTATGATGTTGCCCAAGTTTTGGGCTCGATCCGAACTCAATAGGTGTGAGAAATTGGACAATTCAAGTTCAACGGCAGTTCATTCCTAATTGGAGTGGTTGGTGTATTCCATACTTCTAGCGATTGGATTTCACTCAAAACTGTCCAAATGACTCCTCCCACCATATTATGATGTTGCCAAAGGTTTGGGCTCGATCCGAACTCAATAGGTGTGAGAAATTGGACAATTCAAGTTCAACGGATGTTCGTTCCTAATTGGAGTGGTTGGTGTATTCCATACTTCTAGAGATTGGATTTCACTGAAAACTCACCAAATGACTCCTCCCAACATATTATGATGTTGCCCAAGTTTTGGGCTCGATCCGAAATCAATAGGTGTGAGAAATTGGGCAATTCAAGTTCAACGGCAGTTCGTTCCTAATTGGAGTGGTTGGTGTATTCCATACTTCTAGCGATTGGATTTCACTCAAAACTCACCAAATGAATACTCCAACAATATTTTGATGTTGCACAAGTTTTGGGCTCGATCCGAAAACAATAGGTGTTCCAAATTGGACAATTCAAGTTCAACGGCAGTTCGTTCCTATTTGGAGTGGTTGGTGTTTTCCATACTTCTAGCGATTGGATTTCACTCAAAACTCACCAAATGACACCTCCCACCATATTACGATGTTGCCCAAGTTTGGGGCTCGATCCGAAATCAATAGGTGTGAGAAATTGGACAATTCAAGTTCAACGGCAGTTCATTCCTAATTGGAGTGGTTGGTGTATTCCGTACTTCTAGTGATTGGATTTCACTCAAAACTCACCAAATGACTCCTCCCACCATATTACGATGTTGCCCATGTTTGGGGCTCGATCCGAAATCAATAGGTGTGAGAAATTGGACAATTCAAGTTCAACGGCGGTTCGTTCCTAATTGGAGTGGTTGGTGTATTCCATACTTCTAGCGATTGAATTTCACTCAAAACTCACCAAATGACTCCTTCCACCATATTATGATGTTGCCCAAGTTTTGGGCTCGATCCGAACTCAATAGGTGTGAGAAATTGGACAATTCAAGTTCAACGGCAGTTCATTCCTAATTGGAGTGGTTGGTGTATTCCATACTTCTAGCGATTGGATTTCACTCAGAACTGTCCAAATGACTCCTCCCACCATATTATGATGTTGCCCAAGTTTTGGGCTCGATCCGAACTCAATAGGTGTGAGAAATTGGACAATTCAAGTTCAACGGCAGTTCGTTCCTAATTGGAGTGGTTGGTGTATTCCACACTTCTAGCGATTGGATTTCACTGAAAACTCACCAAATGACTCCTCCCAACATATTATGATGTTTTCCAAGTTTTGGGCTCGATCCGAAATCAATAGGTGTGAGAAATTGGGCAATTCAAGTTCAACGGCAGTTCGTTCCTAATTGGAGTGGTTGGTGTATTCCATACTTCTAGCGATTGGATTTCACTCAAAACTCACCAAATGACTACTCCAACAATATTATGATGTTGCACAAGTTTTGGGCTCGATCCGAAATCAATAGGTGTTCCAAATTGGACAATTCAAGTTCAACGGCAGTTCGTTCCTATTTGGAGTGGTTGGTGTTTTCCATACTTCTAGCGATTGGATTTCACTCAAAACTCACCAAATGACACCTCCCACCATATTACGATGTTGCCCAAGTTTGGGGCTCGATCCGAAATCAATAGGTGTGAGAAATTGGACAATTCAAGTTCAATGGCAGTTCGTTCCTAGTTGGCGTGGTTGGTGTATTCCATACTTCTAGCGATTGGATTTCACTCAAAACTCACCAAATGACTACTCCACCAATATTATGATGTTGCCCAAGTTTTGGGCTAGATACGAACTCACTAGGAGTGAGAAATTGGACAATTCAAGTTCAACGGCAGTTTGTTCCTAATTGGAGTGGTTGGTGTATTCCATACTTCTAACGATTGGATTTCACTGAAAACTGTCCAAATGACTCCTCCCACCATATTATGATGTTGCCCAAGTTTTGGGCTCGATCCGAACTCAATAGGTGTGAGAAATTGGACAATTCAAGTTCAACGGCAGTTCGTTTCTAATTGGAGTGGTTGGTGTATTCCATACTTCTAGCGATTGGATTTCACTCAAAACTCACCAAATGACTCCTCCCACCATATTATGATGTTGCCCATGTTTGGGGGTCGATACGAAATCGATAGGTGTGAGAAATTGGACAATTCAAGTTCAACCGCAGTTCGTTCCTAAATGGGGTGGTCGGTGTATTCCATACTTCTAGCGATTGGATTTCACTCGAAACTCACCAAATGACCCCTCCCACCATATTATGATGTTGCCCAAGTTTTGGGCTTGATCCGAAATCAATAGGTGTTCCAAATTGGTCAATTCAAGTTCAACGGCAGTTCGTTCCTAATTTGAGTGGTTGGTGTATTCCATACTTCTAGCGATTGGATTTCACTCAAAACTCACCCAATGACTCCTCCCACCATATTATGATGTTGCCCAAGTTTTGGGCTCGATCCGAAATCAATAGGTGTGAGAAATTGGACAATTCATGTTCAACGGCAGTTCGTTCCTAGTTGGAGTGGTTGGTGTATTCCATACTTCTAGCGATTGGATTTCACTCAAAACTCACCAAATGACTCCACCCACCATATTATGTTGTTGCCCAAGTTTTGGGCTCGGTCCGAAATCAATTGGTGTGAGAAATTGGACAATTCAAGTTCAAAGGCAGTTCGTTCCTAATTCGAGTGGTTGGTGTATTCCATACTTCTAGCGATTGGATTTAACTCAAAACTCACCAAATGACACCTCCCACCATATTACGATGTTGCCCAAGTTTGGGGCTCGATCCGAAATCAACAGGTGTGAGAAATTGGACAATTCAAGTTCAACGGCAGTTCGTTCCTAATTGGAGTGGTTGGTGTAATCCATACTTCTAGCGATTGGATTTCACTCAAAACTCACTAAATGACTCCTCCCCCCGTATTACGATGTTGCCCAAGTTTTGGTCGCGATCCGAAATCAATAGGTGTGAGAAATTGGACAATTCAAGTTCAACGGCGGTTCGTTCCTAATTGGAGTGGTTGGTGTATTCCATACTTCTAGCGATTGAATTTCACTCAAAACTCACCAAATGACTCCTTCCACCATATTATGATGTTGCCCAAGTTTTGGGTTCGATCCGAAATCAATAGGTGTTCGAAATTGGACAATTCAACTTCAACGGTGGTTCGTTCCTAATTGGAGTGGTTGGTGTATTCCATACTTCTAGCGATTGGATTTCGCTGAAAACTCACCAAATGAATCCTCCCACCATATTATGTTGTTGCACAAATTTGGGGTTCGGTCCGAAATCTATAGGTGTGAGAATTTGAACAATTCAAGTTCAACAACAGTTCGTTCCTAATGGGAGTGGTTGGTGTATTCCGTACTTCTAGCGATTGGATTTCACTCAAACCTCACCAAATGACTCCTCCCACCATATTATGATGTTGCCCAACTTTTGGGCTCGATCCGAAATCAATAGGTGTGACAAATTGGACAATTCAAGTTCAACGGCAGTTCGTTCCTAATTGGAGTAGTTGGTGTATCCCATACTTCTAGCGACTGGATTTCACTCAAAACTCACCAAATGACTCCTCCCACCATATTATGATGTTGCCCAAGTTTTGGGCTCGATCCGAAATCAATAGGTGTTCCAAATTGGACAATTCAAGTTCAACGGCAGTTTGTTCCTAATTGGAGTGGTTGGTGTATTCCATGCTTCTAGCGATTGGATTTCACTCAAAACTCACCAAATGACTCCTCCCACCATATTGTGATGTTGCCCAAGTTTTGGTCTTGATCCGAAATCAATAGGTGTGAGAAATTGGACAATTCAAGTTCAATGGCAGTTCGTTCCTAGTTGGAGTGGTTGGTGTATTCCATACTTCTAGCGATTGGATTTCACTCAAAACTCACCAAATGACTACTCCAACAATATTATGATGTTGCCCAAGTTTTGGGCTAGATCCGAACTCACTAGGAGTGAGAAATTGGACAATTCAAGTTCAACGGCAGTTTGTTCCTAATTGGAGTGGTTGGTGTATTCCATACTTCTAGCGATTGGATTTCACTGAAAACTGTCCAAATGACTCCTCCCACCATATTATGATGTTGCCCAAGTTTTGGGCTCGATCCGAACTCAATAAGTGTGAGAAATTGGACAATTCAAGTTCAACGGCAATTCGTTCCTAATTGGAGTGGTTGGTGTATTCCATACTTCTAGCGATTGGATTTCACTGAAAACTTTCCAAATGACTCCTCCCAACATATTATGATGTTGCCAAAGTTTTGGGCTCGTTCCGAAATCAATAGGTGTGAGAAATTGGGCAATTCAAGTTCAACGGCAGTTCGTTCCTAATTGGAGTGATTGTTGTATTCCATACTTCTAGCGATTGGATTTCACTCAAAACTCACCAAATGACTACTCCAACAATATTATGATGTTGCACAAGTTTTGGGCTCAATCCGAAATCAATAGGTGTTCCAAATTGGACAATTCAAGTTCAACCACAGTTCGTTCCTATTTGGAGTGGTTGGTGTTTTCCATACTTCTAGCGATTGGATTTCACTCAAAACTGTCCAAATGACACCTCCCACCATATTACGATGTTGCCCAAGTTTTGGGCTCGATCCGAAATCAATAGGTGTTCCAAATTGGACAATTCAAGTTCAACGGCAGTTCGTTCCCAATTGGAGTAGTTGGTGTATCCCATACTTCTAGCGAGTGGATTTCACTCAAAACTCACCAAATGACTCCTCCCACCATATTATGATGTTGCCCAAGTTTTGGGCTCGATCCGAAATCAATAGGTGTTCCAAATTGGACAATTCAAGTTCAACGGCAGTTTGTTCCGAATTGGAGTGGTTGGTGTATTCCATGCTTCTAGCGCTTGGATTTCACTCAAAACTCACCAAATGACTCCTCCCACCAAATTGTGATGTTGCCCAAGTTTTGGGTTCGATCCGAAATCAATAGGTGTGAGAAATTGAGCAATTCAAGTTCAACGGCAGTTCGTTTCTAATTGGAGTGGTTGGTGTATTCCATACTTCTAGCGATTGGATTTCACTCAAAACTCACCAAATGACTCCTCCCACCATATTATGATGTTGCCCATGTTTGGGGGTCGATACGAAATCGATAGGTGTGAGAAATTGGACAATTCAAGTTCAACCGCAGTTCGTTCCTAAATGGGGTGGTCGGTGTATTCCATACTTCTAGCGATTGGATTTCACTCGAAACTCACGAAATGACTCCTCCCATCATATTATGATGTTGCCCAAGATTGGGGTTCCATACGAAATCAATAGGTGTGAGAAATTGGACAATTCAGGTTCAACGGCAGTTCGTTCCTAATTGGAGTGGTTGGTGTATTCCATACTTCAAGCGATTGGATTTCACTCAAAACTCACCAAATGACTCCTCCCACCATATTATGATGTTGCCCAAGTTTTGGGCTCGATCCGAAATCAATAGGTGTTCCAAATTGGACAATTCAAGTTCAACGGCAGTTCGTTCCTAATTGGAGTGGTTGGTGTATTCCATACTTCTAGCGATTGGATTTCACTCAAAACTCACGAAATGACTCCTCCCATCATATTATGATGTTGCCCAAGATTGGGGTTCCATACGAAATCAATAGGTGTGAGAAATTGGACAATTCAGGTTCAACGGCAGTTCGTTCCTAATTGGAGTGGTTGGTGTATTCCATACTTCAAGCGATTGGATTTCACTCAAAACTCACCAAATGACTCCTCCCACCATATTATGATGTTGCCCAAGTTTTGGGCTCGATCCGAAATCAATAGGTGTTCCAAATTGGACAATTCAAGTTCAACGGCAGTTCGTTCCTAATTGGAGTGGTTGGTGTATTCCATACTTCTAGCGATTGGATTTCACTCAAAACTCACGAAATGACTCCTCCCATCATATTATGATGTTGCCCAAGATTGGGGTTCCATACGAAATCAATAGGTGCGAGAAATTGGACAATTCAGGTTCAACGGCAGTTCGTTCCTAATTGGAGTGGTTGGTGTATTCCATACTTCTAGCGATTGGATTTCACTTAAAACTCACCAAATGACTCCTCCCACCATATTATGATGTTGCCCAAGTTTTGGGCTCGATCCGAAATCAATTGGTGTTCCAAATTGGACAATTCAAGTTCAACGGCAGTTCGTTCCTAATTGGAGTGGTTGGTGTATTCCATACTTCTCGCGATTGGATTTCACTCAAAACTCACCAAATGACTCCTCCCAACATATTACGATGTTGCCCAAGTTTTGGGCTCGATCCGACCTCAATAGGTGTGAGAAATTGAACAATTCAAGTTCAACGGCAGTTCGTTCCTAATTGTAGTGGTTGGTGTATTCCATACTTCTAGCGACTGGATTTCACTCAAAACTCACCAAATGACTCCTCCCACCATATTACGATGTTGCCCAAGTTTTGGGCTCGATCCGAAATCAATAGGTGTTCCAAATTGGACAATTCAAGTTCAACGGCAGTTCGTTCCTAATTGGAGTGGTTGGTGTATTCCATACTTCTAGCGATTGGATTTCACTCAAAACTCACGAAATGACTCCTCCCATCATATTATGATGTTTCCCAAGATTGGGGTTCCATACGAAATCAATAGGTGTGAGAAATTGGACAATTCAGGTTCAACGGCAGTTCGTTCCTAATTGGAGTGGTTGGTGTATTCCATACTTCTAGCGATTGGATTTCACTTAAAACTCACCAAATGACTCCTCCCACCATATTATGATGTTGCCCAAGTTTTGGGCTCGATTCGAAATCAATTGGTGTTCCAAATTGGACAATTCAAGTTCAACGGCAGTTCGTTCCTAATTGGAGTGGTTGGTGTATTCCATACTTCTAGCGATTGGATTTCACTCAAAACTCACTAAATGACTCCTCCCACCATATTATGATGTTGCCCAAGTTTTGGGCTTGATCCGAAATCAATAGGTGTTCCAAATTGGACAATTCAAGTTCAACGGCAGTTCGTTCCTAATTGGAGTGGTTGGTGTATTCCATACTTCTAGCGATTGGATTTCTCTCAAAACTCACCAAATGACTCCACCCACCATATTATGATGTTGCCCAAGTTAGGGGCTCGATACGAAATCAATAGGTGTGAGAAATTGGACAATTTAAGTTCAACGGCAGTTCATTCCTAATTGGAGTGGTTGGTGTATTCCATACTTCTAGCGATTGGATTTCACTAAAAACTCACCAAATGACTCCTCCCACCAGATTATGATGTTGCCCAAGTTTTGGGCTCGATCCGAAATTAATAGGTGTTCGAAACTGGACAATTCAAGTTCAACGACAGTTCGTTCCTAATTGGAGTGGTTGGTGTATTCCATACTTCCAGCGATTGGATTTCACTCAAAACTCACCAAAGGACTCCACCCACCATGTTATGATGTTGCCCAAGTTTTGGGCTCGATCCGAACTCAATAGGTGTTCGAAATTGGACAATACAAGTTCAACGGCGGTTCGTTCCTAATTGGAGTGGTTGGTGTATTCCATACTTCTAGCGATTGGATTTCACTCAAAACTCACCAATGACTCCTCCCACCATATTATGATGTTGCCCAAGTTTTGGGCTCGATCCGAAATCAATAGGTGTGAGAAATTGGACAATACAAGTTCAACGGCAGTTCGTTCCTAATGGGAGTGGTTGGTGTATTCCATACTTCTAGCGATTGGATTTCACTCAAAACTCACCAAATGACTCCTCCAACCGTATTCTGATGTTGCACAACTTTTGGGCTCGATGCGAAATCAAAAGGTGCGAGAAATTGGACAATTCATGTTCAACGGCAATTCGTTCCTAATTGCAGTGGTTGGTGTATTCCATACTTCTAGCGATTGGATTTCACTCAAAACTCACCAAATGACTCCTCCCACCATATTATGATGTTGCCCAAGTTTTGGGCTCGATCCGAAATCAATTGGTGTTCCAAATTGGACAATTCAAGTTAAGCGGCAGTTCGTTCCTAATTGGAGTGGTTGGTGTATTCCATACTTCTAGCGATTGGATTTCACTCAAAACTCACCAAATGACTCCTCCCACCATATTATGTTGTTGCCCAAGTTTTGGGCTCGATCCGAAATCAATAGTTGTGAGAATTTGGAAAATTCAAGTTCAACGACAATTCGTTCCTAATGGGAGTGGTTGGTGTATTCCATACGTCTATCGATTGGATTTCACTCAAAACTCACCAAATGACTCCTCCCACCTTGTTATGATGTTGAACAAGTTTTGGGCTTGGTCCGAAATCAATTGGTGTGAGAAATTGGACAATTCAAGTTCAACGGCAGTTCGTTCCTAATTGGTGTGGTTGGTGTATTCCATACCACTAGCGATTGGATTTCACTCAAAACTCACCAAATGACTCCTCCCACCATATTATGATGTTGCCCAAGTTTTGGGCTCGATCCGAAATCAATAGGTGTGAGAAATTGGACAATTCGAGTTCTACGGCAGTTCGTTCCTAATTGGAGCGGTTGGTGTATTCCATACCTCTAGCGATTGGATTTCACTCAAAACTCACCAAATGACACCTCCCACCATTTTATGATGTTGCCCATGTTTTGGGGCTCGGTCCGAAATCAATAGGTGCGAGAAATTGGACAATTCATGTTCAACGGCAGTTCGTTCCTAACTGGGGTGGTTGGTGTATTCCGTACTTCTAGCGATTGGATTTCACTCAAAACTCACCAAATGACTCCTGCCACCATATGATGATGTTGCCCAAGTTTGGGGCTCGATCCGAAACCAATAGGTGTTCCAAATTGGACAATTCCAGTTCAACGGCCGTTCGTTCCTAATTGGAGTGGTTGGTGTATTCCATACTTCTAGCGATTGGATGTCACTCAAAACTCTCCAAACGACTCCTCCCACCATATTATCATGTTGCCCAAGTTTTGGGCTCGATCCGAAATCAATAGGTCTTCCAAATTGGACAATTCAAGTTCAACGGCAGTTCGTTCCTAATTGGAGTGGTTGGTGTATTACATACTTCTAGCAATTGGATTTCACTCAAAACTCACCAAATGACTCCTCCCACCATATTATGATGTTGCCCAAGTTTGGGGCTCGGTCCGAAATCAATAGGTGCGAGAAATTGGACAATTCATGTTCAACGGCAGTTCGTTCCTAACTGGGGTGGTTGGTGTATTCCGTACTTCTAGCGATTGGATTTCACTCAAAACTCACCAAATGACTCCTGCCACCATATGATGATGTTGCCCAAGTTTGGGGCTCGATCCGAAACCAATAGGTGTTCCAAATTGGACAATTCAAGTTCAACGGCAGTTCGTTCCTAATTGGAGTGGTTGGTGTATTCCATACTTCTAGCGATTGGATTTCACTCAAAACTCACCAAATGACTCCTCCCACCATATTATGATGTTGCCCAAGTTTTGGGCTCGATCAGAAATCAATAGGTGTTCCAAATTTGACAATTCAAGTTCAACGGCAGTTCGTTCCTAATTGGAGTGGTCGGTGTATTCCATACTTCTAGCGATTGGATTTCACTCAAAACTCACCAAATGACTCCTCCCACCATATTATGATGTTGCCCAAGTTTTGGGCTCGATCCGAAATCAATAGGTGTGAGAAATTGGACAATTCAAGTTCAACGGCAGTTCGTTCCTAATTGGAGTGGTTGGTGTATTCCATACTTCTAGCAATTGGATTTCACTCAAAACTCACCAAATGACTCCTCCCACCATATTATGATGTTGCCCAAGTTTTGGGCTCGATCAGAAATCAATAGGTGTTCCAAATTTGACAATTCAAGTTCAACGGCAGTTCGTTCCTAATTGGAGTGGTTGGTGTATTCCATAATTCTAGCGATTGGATTTCACTCAAAACTCACCAAATGACTCCTCCCACCATATTATGATGTTGCCCAAGTTTTGGGCTCGATCCGAAATCAATAGGTGTGAGAAATTGGACAATTCAAGTTCAACGGCAGTTCGTTCCTAATTGGAGTGGTTGGTGTATTCCATACTTCTAGCAATTGGATTTCACTCAAAACTCACCAAATGACTCCTCCCACCATATTATGATGTTGCCCAAGTCTTGGGCTCGATCCGAAATCAATAGGTGTGAGAAATTGGACAATTCAAGTTCAACGGCAGTTCGTTCCTAATTGGAGTGGTTGGTGTATTCCATACTTCTAGCGATTGGATTTCACTCAAAACTCACCAAATGACTCCTCCCACCATATTATGATGTTACCCAAGTTTTGGGCTCGATCCGAAATCCATAGGTGTTCCAAATTGGACAATTCAAGTTCAACGGCAGTTCGTTCCTGATTGGAGTGGTTGGTGTATTCCATACTTCTAGCGATTGGATTTCACTCAAAACTCACCAAATGCCTCCTCCCACCATACTATGATGTTGCACAAGTTTGGCGTTCGATCCGAAATCAATAGGTGTGAGAAATTGCACAATTCAAGTTCAACGGCAGTTGGTTCCTAATGGGAGTGGTTAGTGTATTCCATACTTCTAGCGATTGGATTTCGCTCAAAACTTACCAAATGACTCCTCCCACCATATTATGATGTTGCCCAAGTTTTGGGCTCGATCCGAAATCAATAGGTGTTCCAAATTGGAAAATTCAAGTTCAACGGCAGTTCGTTCCTAATTGGAGTGGTTGGTGTATTCCATACTTCTAGCGATTGGATTACACTGAATACTCACCAAATGACTCCTCCCAACGTATTATGATGTTGCCCAAGTTTTGGGCTCGATCCGAACTCAATAGGTGTGAGAAATTGAACAATTCAAGTTCTACGGCAGTTCGTTCCTAATTGGAGTGGTTGGTGTATTCCATACTTCTAGCAATTGGATTTCACTCAAAACTCACCAAATGACTCCTCCCACCATATTATGATGTTGCACAAGTGTGGGGTTCCATCCGAAATCAATAGGTGTGAGAAATTGGACAATTCAAGTTCAACGGCAGTTCGTTCCTAATTGGAGTGGTTGGTGTATTCCATACTTCTAGCGATTGGATTTCACTCAAAACTGACCAAGTGACACCTCCCACCATATTATGATGTTGCCCAAGTTTTGGGCCCGATCCGAACTCAATAGGTGTGAGAAATTGGACAATTTAAGTTCAACGGCAGTTCTTTCCTAATTGGAGGGTTTGGTGTATTCCATACTTCAAGCGATTGGATTTCACTCAAAACTCACCAAATGACTCCTTCCACCATATTATGATGTTGCCCAAGTTTTGGGCTCGATCCGATATCAATAGGTGTGAGAAATTGGACAATTCAAGTTCAACGGCAGTTCGTTCCTAATTGGAGTGGTTGGTGTATTCCATACTTCTAGCGATTGGATTTCACTCAAAACTCACTAAATGACTCCTCCCACCATATTATGATGTTGCCCAAGTTTTGGGCTTGATCCGAAATCAATAGGTGTTCCAAATTGGACAATTCAAGTTCAACGGCAGTTCGTTCCTAATTGGAGTGGTTGGTGTATTCCATACTTCTAGCGATTGGATTTCACTCAAACCTCACTAAATGACTCCTCCCACCATATTATGATGTTGCAGAAGTTTGGGGTTCCATCCGAACTCAATAGGTGTGAGAAATTGGACAATTTAACTTCACCGGCAGTTCGTTCCTAATTGGTGTGGTTGGTGTATTCCATACTTCTAGATCTTGGATTTCACTCAAAACTCACCAAATGACTCCTCCCACCATATTATGATGTTGCACAAGTGTGGGGTTCCATCCGAAATCAATAGGTGTGAGAAATTGAACAATTCAAGTTTAACGGCAGTTCGTTCCTAATTGGAGTGGTTGGTGTATTCCATACTTCTGGCGATTGGATTTCACTCAAAACTCACCAAATGACTCCTCCCACCATATTATGATGTTGCACAAGTTTGGGGTTCCATCCGAACTCAGTAGGTGTGAGAAATTGGACAATTTAAGTTCACCGGCAGTTCGTTCCTAATTGGTGTGGTTGGTGTATTCCATACTTCTAGATCTTGGATTTCACTCAAAACTCATCAAATGACTCCTCCCACCATATTATGACGTTGCACAAGTTTGGGGTTCCATCCGAAATCAATAGGTGTAAGAAATTGGACAATTCAAGTTCAACGGCAGTTCGTCCCTAATTGGAGTTGTTGGTGTATTCCATACTTCTAGCGATTGGATTTCACTCAAAACTCACCAAATGACTCCTCCCACCATATTATGATGTTGCCCAAGTTTTGGGGTCGATCCGACCTCAATAGGTGTGAGAAATTGGACAATTTAAGTTCAACGGCAGTTCGTTCCTAATTGGAGTGGTTGGTGTATTCCATATTTCTGGCTTTTGGATTTCACTCAAAACTCACAAAATGACTCCTCCCACCATATTATGATGTTGCACAAGTTTGGGGTTCCATCCGAAATCAATAGGTGTTAGAAATTGGACAATTCATGTTCAACGGCAGTTCGTTCGAAATTGGGGTGGTTGGTGTATTCCATACTTCTACCGATTGGATTTCACTCAAAACTCACTAAATGACTCCTCCCACCATATTATGATGTTGCCCAAGTTTTGGTCTCGATTCGAAATCAATAGGTGTTCCAAATTGGACAGTTCAAGTTCAATGGCAGTTCGTTTCTAATTCGAGTGGTTGGTGTATTCCATACTTCGAGCGATTGGATTTCACTCAAAACCCACCAAATGACTTCCCCCACCATATTACGATGTTGCCCAAGTTTTGGGCTTGATCCGAAATCAATAGGTGTTCCAAATTGGACAATTCAAGTTCAACTGCAGTTCGTTCCTAATTGGAGTGCTTGGTGTATTCCATACTTCTAGCGATTGGATTTCACTCAAAACTCACCAAATGACTCCTCCCACCATATTATGATGTTGCCCAAGTTTTGGGCTCGATCCAAAATCAACAGGTGTGAGAAATTTTACAATTCAAGTTGAACGGTAGTTCGTTCCTAATTGGAGTGGTTGGCGTATTCCATACTTCTAGCGATTTGATTTCACTGAAAACTCACCGAATGACTCCTCCCAAGATATTATGATGTTGCCCAAGTTTTGGGCTCGATCCGAAATCAATAGGTGTGAGAAATTGGACAATTTAAGTTCAACGGCAGTTCGTTCCTAATTGAAGTGGTTGGTGTATTCCATACTTCTAGCGATTGGATTTCACTCAAAACTCACCAAATGACTTCGCCCACCATTTTATGATGTTGCACAAGTTTGGGGTTCCATCCGAAATCAATAGGTGTGAGCAATTTGGCAATTCAAGTTCAACGGTAGTTCGTTCCTAATTGGAGTGGTTGGTGTATTCCATACTTCTAGCGATTCGATTTCACTCAAAACTCACCGAATGACTCCTCCCACCATATTATGGGGTTGCCCAAGTTTTGGGCTCGATCTGAAATCAATAGGTGTGAGAAATTGGACAATTCAAGTTCAACGGCAGTTCGTTCCTAATTGGAGTGGTTGGTGTATTCCATACTTCTAGCGATTGGATTTCACTGAAAACTGTCCAAAAGACTCCTCCCACCATATTATGATGTTTTCCAAGTTTTGTGCTCGATCCGAACTCAATAGGTGTGAGAAATAGGACAATTTAAGTTCAACGGCAGTTCGTTCCTAATTGAAGTGGTTGGTGTATTCCATACTTCTAGCGATTGGAATTCACTCAAAATTCACCAAATGACTCCGCCCACAATTTTATGATGTTGCACAAGTTTGGGGTTCCATCCGAAATCAATAGGTGTTAGCAATTTGGCAATTCAAGTTCAACGACAGTTCGTTCGTAATTGGAGTGGTTGGTGTATTCCATACTTCTAGCGATTGGATTTCACTCAAAACTCACCAAATGACTCCTCCCACCATATTATGTTGTTGCCCAAGTTTTGGGCTCGGTCCGAAATCAATAGGTGTTCCAAATTGGACAATTCAAGTTCAACGGCAGTTCATTCCTAATTGGAGTGGTTGGTGTATTCCATACTTCTAGCGATTGGATTTCACTCAAAACTCACCAAATGACTACTCCAACAATATTATGATGTTGCACAAGTTTTGGGCTCGATCCGAAATCAATAGGTGTTCCAAATTGGACAATTCAAGTTCAACGGCAGTTCGTTCCTATTTGGAGTGGTTGGTGTTTTCCATACTTCTAGCGATTGGATTTCACTCAAAACTCACCAAATGACACCTCCCACCATATTACGATGTTGCCCAAGTTTGGGGCTCGATCCGAAATCAATAGGTGTGAGAAATTGGACAATTCAAGTTCAATGGCAGTTCGTTCCTAGTTGGAGTGGTTGGTGTATTCCATACTTCTAGCGATTGGATTTCACCCAAAACTCACCAAATGACTACTCCAACAATATTATGATGTTGCCCAAGTTTTGGGCTCGATCCGAACTCAATAGGTGTGAGAAATTGGACAATTCAAGTTCAACGGCAGTTCATTCCTAATTGGAGTGGTTGGTGTATTCCATACTTCTAGCGATTGGATTTCACTCAAAACTGTCCAAATGACTCCTCCCACCATATTATGATGTTGCCCAAGGTTTGGGCTCGATCCGAACTCAATAGGTGTGAGAAATTGGACAATTCAAGTTCAACGGATGTTCGTTCCTAATTGGAGTGGTTGGTGTATTCCATACTTCTAGAGATTGGATTTCACTGAAAACTCACCAAATGACTCCTCCCAACATATTATGATGTTGCCCAAGTTTTGGGCTCGATCCGAAATCAATAGGTGTGAGAAATTGGGCAATTCAAGTTCAACGGCAGTTCGTTCCTAATTGGAGTGGTTGGTGTATTCCATACTTCTAGCGATTGGATTTCACTCAAAACTAACCAAATGAATACTCCAACAATATTTTGATGTTGCACAAGTTTTGGGCTCGATCCGAAAACAATAGGTGTTCCAAATTGGACAATTCAAGTTCAACGGCAGTTCGTTCCTATTTGGAGTGGTTGGTGTTTTCCATACTTCTAGCGATTGGATTTCACTCAAAACTCACCAAATGACACCTCCCACCATATTACGATGTTGCCCAAGTTTGGGGCTCGATCCGAAATCAATAGGTGTGAGAAATTGGACAATTCAAGTTCAACGGCAGTTCATTCCTAATTGGAGTGGTTGGTGTATTCCGTACTTCTAGTGATTGGATTTCACTCAAAACTCACCAAATGACTCCTCCCACCATATTACGATGTTGCCCAAGTTTGGGGCTCGATCCGAAATCAATAGGTGTGAGAAATTGGACAATTCAAGTTCAACGGCGGTTCGTTCCTAATTGGAGTGGTTGGTGTATTCCATACTTCTAGCGATTGAATTTCACTCAAAACTCACCAAATGACTCCTCCCACCATATTATGATGTTGCCCAAGTTTTGGGCTCGATCCGAAATCAATAGGTGTGAGAAATTGGACAATTCAAGTTCAATGGCAGTTCGTTCCTAGTTGGAGTGGTTGGTGTATTCCATACTTCTAGCGATTGGATTTCACTCAAAACTCACCAAATGACTACTCCAACAATATTATGATGTTGCCCAAGTTTTGGGCTAGATACGAACTCACTAGGAGTGAGAAATTGGACAATTCAAGTTCAACGGCAGTTTGTTCCTAATTGGAGTGGTTGGTGTATTCCATACTTCTAGCGATTGGATTTCACTGAAAACTGTCCAAATGACTCCTCCCACCATATTATGATGTTGCCCAAGTTTTGGGCTCGATCCGAACTCAATAGGTGTGAGAAATTGGACAATTCAAGTTCAACGGCAGTTCGTTTCTAATTGGAGTGGTTGGTGTATTCCATACTTCTAGCGATTGGATTTCACTCAAAACTCACCAAATGACTCCTCCCACCATATTATGATGTTGCCCATGTTTGGGGGTCGATACGAAATCGATAGGTGTGAGAAATTGGACAATTCAAGTTCAACCGCAGTTCGTTCCTAAATGGGGTGGTCGGTGTATTCCATACTTCTAGCGATTGGATTTCACTCGAAACTCACCAAATGACCCCTCCCACCATATTATGATGTTGCCCAAGTTTTGGGCTTGATCCGAAATCAATAGGTGTTCCAAATTGGTCAATTCAAGTTCAACGGCAGTTCGTTCCTAATTTGAGTGGTTGGTGTATTCCATACTTCTAGCGATTGGATTTCACTCAAAACTCACCCAATGACTCCTCCCACCATATTATGATGTTGCCCAAGTTTTGGGCTCGATCCGAAATCAATAGGTGTGAGAAATTGGACAATTCATGTTCAACGGCAGTTCGTTCCTAGTTGGAGTGGTTGGTGTATTCCATACTTCTAGCGATTGGATTTCACTCAAAACTCACCAAATGACTCCACCCACCATATTATGATGTTGCCTAAGTTTTGGGCTCGGTCCGAAATCAATTGGTGTGAGAAATTGGACAATTCAAGTTCAACGGCAGTTCGTTCCTAATTCGAGTGGTTGGTGTATTCCATACTTCTAGTGATTGGATTTCACTCAAAACTCACCAAATGACACCTCCCACCATATTACGATGTTGCCCAAGTTTGGGGCTCGATCCGAAATCAATAGGTGTGAGAAATTGGACAATTCAAGTTCAACGGCAGTTCGTTCCTAATTGGAGTGGTTGGTGTAATCCATACTTCTAGCGATTGGATTTCACTCAAAACTCACTAAATGACTCCTCCCACCGTATTACGATGTTGCCCAAGTTTTGGTCGCGATCCGAAATCAATAGGTGTGAGAAATTGGACAATTCAAGTTCAACGGCGGTTCGTTCCTAATTGGAGTGGTTGGTGTATTCCATACTTCTAGCGATTGAATTTCACTCAAAACTCACCAAATGACTCCTTCCACCATATTATGATGTTGCCCAAGTTTTGGGCTCGATCCGAAATCAATAGGTGTTCGAAATTGGACAATTCAACTTCAACGGTGGTTCGTTCCTAATTGGAGTGGTTGGTGTATTCCATACTTCTAGCGATTGGATTTCGCTGAAAACTCACCAAATGAATCCTCCCACCATATTATGTTGTTGCACAAATTTGGGGTTCGGTCCGAAATCTATAGGTGTGAGAATTTGAACAATTCAAGTTCAACAACAGTTCGTTCCTAATGGGAGTGGTTGGTGTATTCCGTACTTCTAGCGATTGGATTTCACTCAAACCTCACCAAATGACTCCTCCCACCATATTATGATGTTGCCCAACTTTTGGGCTCGATCCGAAATCAATAGGTGTGACAAATTGGACAATTCAAGTTCAACGGCAGTTCGTTCCTAATTGGAGTAGTTGGTGTATCCCATACTTCTAGCGACTGGATTTCACTCAAAACTCACCAAATGACTCCTCCCACCATATTATGATGTTGCCCAAGTTTTGGGCTCGATCCGAAATCAATAGGTGTTCCAAATTGGACAATTCAAGTTCAACGGCAGTTTGTTCCTAATTGGAGTGGTTGGTGTATTCCATGCTTCTAGCGATTGGATTTCACTCAAAACTCACCAAATGACTCCTCCCACCATATTGTGATGTTGCCCAAGTTTTGGGTTCGATCCGAAATCAATAGGTGTTCCAAATTGGACAATTCAAGTTCAACGGCAGTTCGTTCCCAATTGGTGTGGTTGGTGTATTCCATACTTCTAGCGATTGGATTTCACTCAAAACTCACCAAATGACTCCTCCCACCATATTATGATGTTGCCCAAGTTTGGGGCTCGATCCGTAATCAATAGGTGTGAGAAATTGGACAATTCAAGTTCAACGGCAGTTCGTTCCTAATTGGAGTGGTTGGGGTATTCCATACTTCTATCGATTGCATTTCACTGAAAACTCACCAAATGACTCCAACCACCATATTATGATGTTGCCCAAGTTTTGGGCTCGATCTGAAATCAATAGGTGTGAGAAATTGGACAAGTCAAGTTCAACGGCAGTTCGTTCCTAATTGGAGTGGTTGGTGTATTCCATACTTCTAGCGATTGGATTTCACTCAAAACTCACTAAATGACTCCTCCCACCATATTACGATGTTGCCCAAGTTTTGGTCTTGATCCAAAATCAATAGGTGTGAGAAATTGGACAATTCAAGTTCAATGGCAGTTCGTTCCTAGTTGGAGTGGTTGGTGTATTCCATACTTCTAGCGATTGGATTTCACTAAAAACTCACCAAATGACTACTCCAACAATATTATGATGTTGCCCAAGTTTTGGGCTAGATCCGAACTCACTAGGAGTGAGAAATTGGACAATTCAAGTTCAACGGCAGTTTGTTCCTAATTGGAGTGGTTGGTGTATTCCATGCTTCTAGCGATTGGATTTCACTGAAAACTGTCCAAATGACTCCTCCCACCATATTATGATGTTGCCCAAGTTTTGGGCTCGATCCGAACTCAATAAGTGTGAGAAATTGGACAATTCAAGTTCAACGGCAATTCGTTCCTAATTGGAGTGGTTGGTGTATTCCATACTTCTAGCGATTGGATTTCACTGAAAACTTTCCAAATGACTCCTCCCAACATATTATGATGTTGCCAAAGTTTTGGGCTCGTTCCGAAATCAATAGGTGTGAGAAATTGGGCAATTCAAGTTCAACGGCAGTTCGTTCCTAATTGGAGTGATTGTTGTATTCCATACTTCTAGCGATTGGATTTCACTCAAAACTCACCAAATGACTACTCCAACAATATTATGATGTTGCACAAGTTTTGGGCTCAATCCGAAATCAATAGGTGTTCCAAATTGGACAATTCAAGTTCAACGACAGTTCGTTCCTATTTGGAGTGGTTGGTGTTTTCCATACTTCTAGCGATTGGATTTCACTCAAAACTGTCCAAATGACACCTCCCACCATATTACGATGTTGCCCAAGTTTGGGGCTCGATCCGGAATCAATAGGTGTGAGAAATTGGACAATTCAAGTTCAACGGCAGTTCGTTCCTAATTGCAGTGGTTGGTGTATTCCATACTTCTAGCGATTGGATTTCACTGAAAACTCACCAATTGAATCCTCCCAACATATTATGATGTTGCCCAAGTTTTGGGCTCGATCCGAAATCAATAGGTGTTCCAAATTGGACAATTCAAGTTCAACGGCAGTTCGTTCCCAATTGGAGTAGTTGGTGTATCCCATACTTCTAGCGAGTGGATTTCACTCAAAACTCACCAAATGACTCCTCCCACCATATTATGATGTTGCCCAAGTTTTGGGCTCGATCCGAAATCAATAGGTGTTCCAAATTGGACAATTCAAGTTCAACGGCAGTTTGTTCCGAATTGGAGTGGTTGGTGTATTCCATGCTTCTAGCGCTTGGATTTCACTCAAAACTCACCAAATGACTCCTCCCACCATATTGTGATGTTGCCCAAGTTTTGGGTTCGATCCGAAATCAATAGGTGTGAGAAATTGAGCAATTCAAGTTCAACGGCAGTTCGTTTCTAATTGGAGTGGTTGGTGTATTCCATACTTCTAGCGATTGGATTTCACTCAAAACTCACCAAATGACTCCTCCCACCATATTATGATGTTGCCCATGTTTGGGGGTCGATACGAAATCGATAGGTGTGAGAAATTGGACAATTCAAGTTCAACCGCAGTTCGTTCCTAAATGGGGTGGTCGGTGTATTCCATACTTCTAGCGATTGGATTTCACTCGAAACTCACCAAATGACCCCGCCCACCATATTATGATGTTGCCCAAGTTTTGGGCTTGATCCGAAATCAATAGGTGTTCCAAATTGGTCAATTCAAGTTCAACGGCAGTTCGTTCCTAATTGGAGTGGTTGGTGTATTCCATACTTCTAGCGATTGGATTTCACTCAAAACTCACCCAATGACTCCTCCCACCATATTATGATGTTGCCCAAGTTTTGGGCTCGATCCGAAATCAATAGGTGTGAGAAATTGGACAATTCATGTTCAACGGCAGTTCGTTCCTAGTTGGAGTGGTTGGTGTATTCCATACTTCTAGCGATTGGATTTCACTCAAAACTCACCAAATGACTCCTCCCACCATATTATGTTGTTGCCCAAGTTTTGGGCTCGGTCCGAAATCAATTGGTGTGAGAAATTGGACAATTCAAGTTCAACGGCAGTTCGTTCCTAATGCGAGTGGTTGGTGTATTCCATACTTCTAGCGATTGGATTTCACTCAAAACTCACCAAATGACTCCTCCCACCATATTATGATGTTGCCCAAGTTTTGGGCTCGATCCGAAATCAATAGGTGTTCGAAATTGGACAATTCAACTTCAACGGTGGTTCGTTCCTAATTGGAGTGGTTGGTGTATTCCATACTTCTAGCGATTGGATTTCGCTGAAAACTCACCAAATGAATCCTCCCACCATATTATGTTGTTGCACAAGTTTGGGGTTCGGTCCGAAATCTATAGGTGTGACAAATTGAACAATTCAAGTTCAACAACAGGTCGTTCCTAATGGGAGTGGTTGGTGTATTCCGTACTTCTAGCTATTGGATTTCACTCAAACCTCACCAAATGACTCCTCCCACCATATTATGATGTTGCCCAACTTTTGGGCTCGATCCGAAATCAATAGGTGTGACAAATTGGACAATTCAAGTTCAACGGCAGTTCGTTCCTAATTGGAGTAGTTGGTGTATCCCATACTTCTAGCGATTGGATTTCACTCAAAACTCACCAAATGACTCCTCCCACCATATTATGATGTTGCCCATGTTTGGGGGTCGATACGAAATCGATAGGTGTGAGAAATTGGACAATTCAAGTTCAACCGCAGTTCGTTCCTAAATGGGGTGGTCGGTGTATTCCATACTTCTAGCGATTGGATTTCACTCAAAACTCACGAAATGACTCCTCCCCTCATATTATGATGTTGCACAAGTTTGGGGTTCCATACGAAATCAATAGGTGTGAGGAATTGGACAATTCAGGTTCAACGACAGTTCGTTCCTAATTGGAGTGGTTGGTGTATTCCATACTTCTAGCGATTGGATTTCACTCAAAACTCTCCAAATGACTCCTCCCACCAAATTATGATGTTGCCCAAGTTTTGGGCTCGATCAGAAATCAATAGGTGTTCCAAATTGGACAATTCAAGTTCAACGACAGTTCGTTCCTAATTGGAGTGGTTGGTGTATTCCATACTTCTAGCGATTGGATTTCACTCAAAAGTCACCAAATGACTCCTCCCACCATATTATGATGTTGCCCAAGTTTTGGGCTCGATCCGAAATCAATAGGTGTTCCAAATTGGACAATTCAAGTTCAACGGCAGTTCGTTCCTAATCGGAGTGTTTGGTGTATTCCATACTTCTAGCGATGGGATTTCACTCAAAACTCACCAAATGACTCCTCCCACCATATTATGATGTTGCCCAAGTTAGGGGTTCGATCCGAAATCAATAGGTGTGAGAAATTGGACAATTCAAGTTCAACGGCAGTTCGTTCCTTATTGGAGTGGTTGGTGTATTCCATACTTGTAGCGATTGGATTTCACTCAAAACTCACCAAATGACTCCTCCCACCATATTATGATGTTGCCCAAGTTTTGGGCTTGATCCGAAATCAATAGGTGTGAGAAATTGGACAATTCAGGTTCAACGGCAGTTCGTTCCTAATTGGAGTGGTTGGTGTATTCCATACTTCTAGCGATTGGATTTCACTCAAAACTCTCCAAATGACTCCTCCCACCAAATTATGATGTTGCCCAAGTTTTGGGCTCGATCCGAAATCAATAGGTGTTCCAAATTGGACAATTCAAGTTCAACGGCAGTTCGTTCCTAATTGGAGTGGTTGGTGTATTCCATACTTCTCGCGATTGGATTTCACTCAAAACTCACCAAATGACTCCTCCCATCATATTATGATGTTGCACAAGTTTGGGGTTCCATACGAAATCAATAGGTGTGAGAAATTGGACAATTCAGGTTCAACGGCAGTTCGTTCCTAATTGGAGTGGTTGGTGTATTCCATACTTCTAGCGATTGGATTTCACTCAAAACTCACCAAATGACTCTTCCCACTATATTATGATGTTGCCCAAGTTTTGGGCTCGATCCGAAATCAACAGGTGTGAGAAATTGGACAATTCAAGTTCAACGGCAGTTCGTTCCTAATTGGGGTGGTGGGTCTATTCCATACTTCTAGCGATTGGATTTCACTCAAAACTCACCAAATGACTCCTCCCAACATATTATGTTGTTGCCCAAGTTTTGGGCTCGATCCGAAATCAATAGGTGTGAGAAATTCAACAATTCAAGTTCAACGGCAGTTCGTTCCTAATTGTACTGGTTGGTGTATTCCATAGTTCTAGCGATTGGATTTCCCTCAAAACTCACCAAATGACTCCTCCCACCATATTACGATGTTGCCCAAGTTTTGGGCTCGATCCGAAATCAATAGGTGTTCCAAATTGGACAATTCAAGTTCAACGGCAGTTCGTTCCTAATTGGAGTGGTTGGTGTATTCCATACTTCTCGCGATTGGATTTCACTCAAAACTCACCAAATGACTCCTCCCAACATATTACGATGTTGCCCAAGTTTTGGGCTCGATCCGAACTCAATAGGTGTGAGAAATTGAACAATTCAAGTTCAACGGAGGTTCGTTCCTAATTGTAGTGGTTGGTGTATTCCATACTTCTAGTAACTGGATTTCACTCAAAACTCACCAAATGACTCCTCCCACCATATTACGATGTTGCCCAAGTTTTGGGCTCAATCCGAAATCAATAGGTGTTCCAAATTGGACAATTCAAGTTCAACGGCAGTTCGTTCCTAATTGGAGTGGTTGGTGTATTCCATACTTCTAGCGATTGGATTTCACTCAAAACTCACGAAATGACTCCTCCCATCATATTATGATGTTGCCCAAGTTTGGGGTTCCATACGAAATCAATAGGTGTGAGAAATTGGACAATTCAGGTTCAACGGCAGGTCGTTCCTAATTGGAGTGGTTGGTGTATTCCATACTTCAAGCGATTGGATTTCACTAAAAACTCACCAAATGACTCCTCCCACCATTTTATGATGTTGCCCAAGTTTTGGGCTCGATCCGAAATCAATAGGTGTTCCAAATTGGACAATTCAAGTTCAACGGCAGTTCGTTCCTAATTGGAGTGGTTGGTGTATTCCATACTTCTAGCGATTGGATTTCACTCAAAACTCACTAAATGACTCCTCCCACCATATTATGATGTTGCCCAAGTTTTGGGCTTGATCCGAAATCAATAGGTGTTCCAAATTGGACAATTCAAGTTCAACGGCAGTTCGTTCCTAATTGGAGTGGTTGGTGTATTCCATACTTCTAGCGATTGGATTTCACTCAAAACTCATCAAATGACTCCACCCACCATATTATGATGTTGCCCAAGTTAGGGGCTCGATACGAAATCAATAGGTGTGAGAAATTGGACAATTCAAGTTCAACGGCAGTTCATTCCTAATTGGAGTGGTTGGTGTATTCCATACTTCTAGCGATTGGATTTCACTCAAAACTCACGAAATGACTCCTCCCATCATATTATGATGTTGCACAAGTTTGGGGTTCCATACGAAATCAATAGGTGTGAGAAATTGGACAATTCAGGTTCAACGGCAGTTCGTTCCTAATTGGAGTGGTTGGTGTATTCCATACTTCAAGCGATTGGATTTCACTCAAAACTCACCAAATGACTCCTCCCACCATATTATGATGTTGCCCAAGTTTTGGGCTCGATCCGAAATCAATAGGTGTTCCAAATTGGACAATTCAAGTTCAACGGCAGTTCGTTCCTAATTGGAGTGGTTGGTGTATTCCATACTTCTAGCGATTGGATTTCACTCAATACTCACGAAATGACTCCTCCCAACATATTATGATGTTTCCCAAGATTGGGGTTCCATACGAAATCAATAGGTGTGAGAAATTGGACAATTCAGGTTCAACGGCAGTTCGTTCCTAATTGGAGAGGTTGGTGTATTCCATACTTCTAGCGATTGGATTTCACTTAAACCTCACCAAATGACTCCTCCCACCATATTATGATGTTGCCCAAGTTTTGGGCTCGATCCGAAATCAATAGGTGTTCCAAATTGGACAATTCAAGTTCAACGGCAGTTCGTTCCTAATTGGAGTGGTTGGTGTATTCCATACTTCTAGCGATTTGATTTCACTCAAAACTCACTAAATGACTCCTCCCACCATATTATGATGTTGCCCAAGTTTTGGGCTTGATCCGAAATCAATAGGTGTTCCAAATTGGACAATTCAAGTTCAACGGCAGTTCGTTCCTAATTGGAGTGGTTGGTGTATTCCATACTTCTAGCGATTGGATTTCACTCAAAACTCACCAAATGACTCCACCCACCATATTATGATGTTGCCCAAGTTAGGGGCTCGATACGAAATCAATAGGTGTGAGAAATTGGACAATTTAAGTTCAACGGCAGTTCATTCCTAATTGGAGTGGTTGGTGTATTCCATACTTCTAGCGATTGGATTTCACTCAAAACTCACGAAATGACTCCTCCCATCATATTATGATGTTGCACAAGTTTGGGGTTCCATACGAAATCAATAGGTGTGAGAAATTGGACAATTCAGGTTCAACGGCAGTTCGTTCCTAATTGGAGTGGTTGGTGTATTCCATACTTCAAGCGATTGGATTTCACTCAAAACTCACCAAATGACTCCTCCCACCATATTATGATGTTGCCCAAGTTTTGGGCTCGATCCGAAATCAATAGGTGTTCCAAATTGGACAATTCAAGTTCAACGGCAGTTCGTTCCTAATTGGAGTGGTTGGTGTATTCCATACTTCTAGCGATTGGATTTTACTCAAAACTCACGAAATGACTCCTCCCATCATATTATGATGTTGCCCAAGATTGGGGTTCCATACGAAATCAATAGGTGTGAGAAATTGGACAATTCAGGTTCAACGGCAGTTCGTTCCTAATTGGAGTGGTTGGTGTATTCCATACTTCTAGCGATTGGATTTCACTTAAACCTCACCAAATGACTCCTCCCACCATATTATGATGTTGCCCAAGTTTTGGGCTCGATCCGAAATCAATAGGTGTTCCAAATTGGACAATTCAAGTTCAACGGCAGTTCGTTCCTAATTGGAGTGGTTGGTGTATTCCATACTTCTCGCGATTGGATTTCACTCAAAACTCACCAAATGACTCCTCCCAACATATTACGATGTTGCCCAAGTTTTGGGCTCGATCCGACCTCAATAGGTGTGAGAAATTGAACAATTCAAGTTCAACGGCAGTTCGTTCCTAATTGTAGTGGTTGGTGTATTCCATACTTCTAGCGACTGGATTTCACTCAAAACTCACCAAATGACTCCTCCCACCATATTACGATGTTGCCCAAGTTTTGGGCTCGATCCGAAATCAATAGGTGTTCCAAATTGGACAATTCAAGTTCAACGGCAGTTCGTTCCTAATTGGAGTGGTTGGTGTATTCCATACTTCTAGCGATTGGATTTCACTCAAAACTCACGAAATGACTCCTCCCATCATATTATGATGTTGCCCAAGATTGGGGTTCCATACGAAATCAATAGGTGTGAGAAATTGGACAATTCAGGTTCAACGGCAGTTCGTTCCTAATTGGAGTGGTTGGTGTATTCCATACTTCAAGCGATTGGATTTCACTCAAAACTCACCAAATGACTCCTCCCACCATATTATGATGTTGCCCAAGTTTTGGGCTCGATCCGAAATCAATAGGTGTTCCAAATTGGACAATTCAAGTTCAACGGCAGTTCGTTCCTAATTGGAGTGGTTGGTGTATTCCATACTTCTAGCGATTGGATTTCACTCAAAACTCACGAAATGACTCCTCCCATCATATTATGATGTTGCCCAAGATTGGGGTTCCATACGAAATCAATAGGTGTGAGAAATTGGACAATTCAGGTTCAACGGCAGTTCGTTCCTAATTGGAGTGGTTGGTGTATTCCATACTTCTAGCGATTGGATTTCACTTAAAACTCACCAAATGACTCCTCCCACCATATTATGATGTTGCCCAAGTTTTGGGCTCGATCCGAAATCAATTGGTGTTCCAAATTGGACAATTCAAGTTCAACGGCAGTTCGTTCCTAATTGGAGTGGTTGGTGTATTCCATACTTCTAGCGATTGGATTTCACTCAAAACTCACCAAATGACTCCCCACAACATATTACGATGTTGCCCAAGTTTTGGGCTCGATCCGACCTCAATAGGTGTGAGAAATTGAACAATTCAAGTTCAACGGCAGTTCGTTCCTAATTGTAGTGGTTGGTGTATTCCATACTTCTAGCGACTGGATTTCACTCAAAACTCACCAAATGACTCCTCCCACCATATTATGATGTTGCACAAGTTTGGGGTTCGATCCGAAATCAATAGGTGTGAGAAATTGCATAATTCAAGTTCAACGGCAGTTTGTTCCTAATGTGAGTGGTTAGTGTATTCCATACTTCTAGGGATTGGATTTCACTCAAAACTCACCAAATGACTCCTCCCACCATATTATGATGTTGCCCAAGTTTTGGGCGCGATCCGAAATCAATAGGTGTTCCAAATTGGACAATTCAAGTTCAACGGAAGTTCTTTCCTAATTGGAGTGGTTGGTGTATTCCATACTTCTAGCGATTGGATTTCACTCAAAACTCACCAAATGACTCCTCCCACCATATTATCATGTTGCCCAAGTTTTGGGCTCGATCCGAAATCAATAGGTCTTCCAAATTGGACAATTCAAGTTCAACGGCAGCTCGTTCCTAATTGGAGTGGTTGGTGTATTCCATACTTCTAGCGATTGGATTTCCCTCAAAACTCACCAAATGACTCTTCCCATCATATTATGATGTTGCACAAGTTTGGGGTTCGATCCGAAATCAACAGGTGTGAGAAATTGGACAATTCAAGTTCAACGGCAGTTCGTTCCTAATGGGAGTGGTTGGTGTATTCCATACCTCTAGCGATTGGATTTCCCTCAAAACTCACCAAATGAGTCCTCCCACCATATTATGAAGTTGCCCAAGTTTGGGCTCGATCCGAAATCAATAGGTGTGAGAAATTGGACAATTCAAGTTCAACGGCAGTTCGTTCCTAAATGGAGTGGTTGGTGTATTCCATACTTCTAGCGATTGGATTTCACTCAAAACTCACCAAATGACTCCTCCCACCATATTATGATGTTGCCCAAGTTTTTCGCTCGATCCGAAATCAATAGGTGTGACAAATTGGTCAATTCAATTTAACCGGCAGTTCGTTCCTAATTGAAGTGGTTGGTGTATTCCATACTTCTAGCGATTGGATTTCACTCAAAACTCACCAAATGACTCCTCCCACCATATTATGATGTTGCCCAAGTTTTGGGTTCGATCCGAAATCAATAGGTGTGAGAAATTGGACAATTCAATTTCAACGGCAGTTCGTTCCTAATTGAAGTGGTTGGTGTATTCCATACTTCTAGCGATTGGATTTCACTCAAAACTCACCAAATGACTCCTCCCACCATATTATGATGTTGCCCAAGTTTTGGGCTCCATCCGAAATCAATAAGTGTTCCAAATTGGAAAATTCAAGTTCAACGGCTGTTCGTTCCTAATTGGAGTGGTTGGTGTATTCCATACTTCTAAAGATTGGATTTCACTCAAAACTCACCAAATGACTCCTCCCACCATATTATGATGTTGCCCAAGTTTTGGGCTCGATCCGAAATCAATAGGTGAGAGAAATTGGACAATTCAAGTTCAACGGCAGTTCTTTCCTAATGGGAGTGGTTGGTGTATTCCATACTTCTAGCGATTGGATTTCACTCAAAGCTCACCGAATGACTCCTCCCACCATATTATGATGTTGCCCAAGTTTGGGGCTCGATCCGAAATCAATAGGTGTGAGAAATTGGACAATTCAAGTTCAACGGCAGTTCGTTCCTAATTGGAGCGGTTGGTGTTTTCCATACTTCTAGCGATTGGATTTCACTCAAAACTCACCAAATGACTCCTCCCACCATATTATGATGTTGCCCAAGTTTTGGGCTCGATCCGAAATCAATAGGTGTGAGAAATTGGACAATTCAAGTTCAACGGCAGTTCGTTCCTCATTGGAGTGGTTGGTGTATTCCATACTTCTAGCGATTGGATTTCACTCAAAACTCACCAAATGACTCCTCCCACCATATTATGATGTTGCCCAAGTTTTGGGCTCCATCCGAAATCAATAAGTGTTCCAAATTGGAAAATTCAAGTTCAACGGCTGTTCGTTCCTAATTGGAGTGGTTGGTGTATTCCATACTTCTAGCGATTGGATTTCACTCAAAACTCACCAAATGACTCCTCCCACCATATTATGATGTTGCCCAAGTTTTGGGTTCGATCCGAAATCAATAGGTGAGAGAAATTGGACAATTCAAGTTCAACGGCAGTTCGTTCCTAATGGGAGTGGTTGGTGTATTCCATACTTCTAGCGATTGGATTTCACTCAAAACTCACCGAATGACTCCTCCCACCATATTATGATGTTGCCCAAGTTTGGGGCTCGATCCGAAATCAATAGGTGTGAGAAACTGGACAATTCAAGTTCAACGGCAGTTCGTTCCTAATTGGAGCGGTTGGTGTTTTCCATACTTCTAGCGATTGGATTTCACTCAAAACTCACCAAATGACTCCTCCCACCATATTATGATGTTGCCCAAGTTTTGGGCTCGATCCGAAATCAATAGGTGTGAGAAATTGGACAATTCAAGTTCAACGGCAGTTCGTTCCTCATTGGAGTGGTTGGTGTATTTCATACTTCTAACGATTGGATTTCACTCAAACCTCACCAAATGACTCCTCCCACCATATTATGATGTTGCCCAAGTTTTGGGCTCGATCCAAAATCAATAGGTGTGAGAAATTGGACAATTCAAGTTCAACGGCAGTTCGTTCCTAATTGGAGTGGTTGGTGTATTCCGTACTTCTAGCGATTGGATTTTACTCAAAACTCACCAAATGACTCCTCCCACCATAATATGATGTTGCACAAGTTTGGGGTTCGATCCGAAATCAATAGGTGTGAGAAATTGGACAATTCAAGTTCAACGGCAGTTCGTTCCTAATGGGAGTGGTTGGTGTATTCTATACTTCTAGCGATTGGATTTCACTCAAAACTCACCAAATGACGCCTTCCACCATATTATGTTGTTGCCCAAGTTTATGGCTCGATCCGAAATCAATAGGTGTAATTGGAGAATTCAAGTTCAACGGCAGTTCGTTCCTAATGGTAGTGGTTGGTGTATTCCATACTTCTAGCGATTGGATTTCACTCAAAACTCACCAAATGACTCCTCCCACCATATTATGATGTTGCCCAAGTTTTGGGCACGATCCGATATCAATAGGTGTTCCAAATTGAACAATTCAAGTTCAACGGCAGTTCGTTCCTAATTGGAGTGGTTGGTGTATTCCATACTTCTAGCGATTGGATTTCACTCAAAACTCACCAAATGACTCCTCCCACCATATTATGATGTTGCCCAAGTTTTGGGCTCGGTCTGAAATCAATAGGTGTGAGAAATTGGACAATTCAAGTTCAACGGCAGTTCGTTCCTAATTCGAGTGGTTGGTGTATTCCATACTTCTAGCGATTGGATTCCACTCAAAACTCACCAAATGACGCCTCCCACCATATTATGATGTTGCCCAAGCTTTGGGATCGATCTAAAATCAATAGGTGTGAGAAATTGGTCAATTCAATTTCAACGACAATTCGTTCCTAATTGCAGTGGTTGGTGTATTCCATACTTCTAGCGATTGGATTTCACTCAAAACTCACCAAATGACTCCTCCCACCATATTATGATGTTTACCAAGTTTTGGGCTCGATCCGAAATCAATAGGTGTGACAAATTGGACAATTCAATTTCAACGGCAGTTCGTTCCTAATTGGAGTGGTTGGTGTATTCCATACTGTTAGCGTTTGGGTTTCACTCAAAACTCACCAAAGGACGGCTCCCACCATATTATGATGTTGCCCATGTTTTGGCCTCGATCTGAAATCAATAGGTGTGAGAAATTGGACAATTCAAGTTCAACGGCAGTTCGTTCCTAATGGTAGTGGTTGGTGTATTCCATACTTCTAGCTAGTGGGTTTCACTCAAAACTCACCAAAGGATTCCTCCCACCATATTATGATGTTGCCCAAGTTTTGGGCTCGATCCGAAAGCAATAGGTGTTCGAAATTAGAAAATTCAAGTTCAACGGCAATTCGTTCCAAACTGGAGTGGTTGGTGTATTCCATACTTCTAGAGATTGGATTTCACTCAAAACTCACCAAATCACTCCTCCCACCATATTATGATGTTGCCCAAGTTTTGGGCTCCATCTGAAATCAATAGGTGTTCGAAATTGGATAATTCAAGTTCAACGGCAGTTCGTTCCTAATTGGAGTGGTTGGTGTATTCCGTACTTCTAGCGATTGGATTTCACTCAAAACTCACCAAATGAATCCTCCCACCATATTATGATGTTGCACAAGTTTGGGGTTCGATCCGAAATCAATAGGTGTGAGAAATTGGACAATTCAAGTTCAACGACAGTTCGTTCCTAATGGGAGTGGTTGGTGTATTCCATACTTCTAGCGATTGGATTTCACTCAAAACTCACCAAATGACTCCTCCCACCATATTATGATGTTGCCCAAGTTTTGGGCTCGATCCGAAATCAATAGTTGTGAGAAATTCGACAATTCAAGTTCAACAGCAGTTCGTTCCTAATTGGAGTGGTTGGTGTATTCCATACTCTTAGCGATTGGGTTTCACTCAAAACTAACCAAAGGACTTCTCCCACCATATTATGATGTTGCCCAAGTTTTGGGCTCGATCCGAAATCAATAGGTGTGAGAAATTGGACAATTCAAGTTCAACGGCAGTCCGTTCCTAATTGGAGTGGTTGGTGTATTCTATACTACTAGCGATTGGATTTCACTCAAAACTTACCAAATGACTCCTCCCACCATATTATGATGTTGCCCAAGTTTGATGCTCGGTCCGAAATCAATAGGTGTGAGAAATTGGACAATTCAAGTTCAACGGCAGTTCGTTCCTATTAGGAGTGGCTGGTGTATTCCATACTTCTAGCGATTGGATTTCACTCAAAACTCTCCAAAGCACTCCTCCCTCCATATTATGATGTTGCCCAAATTTTGGGCTCGATCCGAAATCAATAGGTGTTCGAAATTGGACAATTCAAGTTCAACGGCAATTCGTTCCTAATTGGAGTCGTTGGTGTATTCCACACTTCTAGCGATTGGATTTCATTCAAAACTCACCAAATGACTCCTCCCACCATATTATGATGGTGCCCAAGTTTGGGGCTCGGTCCGAAATCAATAGGTGTGAGAAATTGGACAATTCAAGTTCAACGGCAGTTCGTTCCTAATTGAACTGGTTAGCGTATTCCATACTTCTAGCGATTGGATTTCACTCAAAACTCACCAAATGACTACTCTGACCATATTATGATGTTGCCCAAGTTTTGGGCTCGATCCGAAATCAATAGGTGTTCGAAATCAATAGGTGTTCGAAATTGGACAATTCAAGTTCAACGGCAGTTCGATCCTAATTGGAGTGGTTGGTATATTCCATACTTCTAGCGATTGGATTTCACTCAAAACTCACCAAATGAATCCTCCCACCATATTATGATGTTGCATAAGTTTGGGTTTCGATCCGAAATCAATATGTGTGAGAAATTGGACAATTCAAGTTCAACGGCAGTTCGTTCCTATTGGGAGTGGTTGGTGTATTCCATACTTCTAGCGATTGGATTTCACTCAAAACTCACCAAATGACTCCTCCCACCATATTATGATGTTGCCCAAGTTTTGGGCTCGATCCGAAATCAATAGGTGTGAGAAATTGGACAATTCAAGTTCAACGACAGTTCGTTCCTAATTGGGGTGGTTGGTGTATTCCATACTTCTAGGGATTGGATTTCACTCCAAACTCACCAAATGACTCCTCCCACCATATTATGATGTTGCCCAAGTTTTGGGCTCGAACTCAAATCAATAGGTGTGAGAAATTGGACAATTCAAGTTCAACGGCATTTCGTTCCTGATTGGAGTGGTTGGTGTATTCCATACTTCTAGCGATTGGATTTCACTCAAAACTCACCAAATGACTCCTCCCACCATGTTATGATGTTGCCCAAGTTTGGGGCTCGATCCGAAATCAATAGGTGTGAGAAATTGGACAATTCAAGTTCAACGGCAATTCGTTCCTAATTGGAGTGGTTGGTGTATAACATACTTCTAGCGATTGGATTTCACTCAAAACCCACTATATGACTCCTCCCACCATATTATGATGTTGCCCAAGTTTTGGTCTCGAACCGAAATCAATA
This sequence comes from Prunus avium, assembly GCF_965620075.1. Classification (NCBI taxonomy): domain Eukaryota; kingdom Viridiplantae; phylum Streptophyta; class Magnoliopsida; order Rosales; family Rosaceae; genus Prunus; species Prunus avium. The sequence goes on along the minus strand of NC_142291.1, from coordinate 16,848,626 downwards.
GGTGTTTCAAATTGGACAATTCAAGTTCAACGGCAGTTCGTTCCTAATTGGAGTGGTTGGTGTATTCCATACTTCTAATGATTGGATTTCACTGAAAACTCACCAAAGGACTCCTCCCACCATATTATGATGTTGCCCAAGTTTTGGGCTCGATCTGAAATCAATAGGTGTTCGAAATTGGACAATTCAAGTTCAACGGCAGTTCGTTCCTAATTGGAGTGGTTGGTGTATTCCATACTTCTATCGATTGCATTTCACTCAAAACTCACCAAATGACTCCTCCCACCAAATTATGATGTTGCCCAAGTTTTGGGCTCGATCCGAACTCAATAGGTGTTAGAAATTAGACAATTTATGTTAAATGGCAGTTCGTTCCTAATTGGAGTTGTTGGTGTATTCCGTACTTCTAGCGATTGGATTTCACTCAAAACTCACCAAATGACTCCTCCCACCATATTATGATGTTGCCCAGGTTTTGGGCTCGATCCGAAATCAATAGGTTTGAGAAATTGGACAATTCAAGTTCAACGACAGTTCGTTCCTAATTGGAGTGGTTGGTGTATTCCGTACTTCTAGCGATTGGATTTCACTCAAAACTTACCAAATGACTACTCCCACCATATTATGATGTTGCCCAAGTTTAGGGCTCCATCCGAAATCAATAGGTGTGAGATATTGGACAATTCAAGTTCAACGGCAGTTCGTTCCTGAATGGAGTGGTTGGTGTATTCCATACTTCTAGCGATTGGATTTCACTCAAAACTCACCAACTGACTCCTGCCACCATATTATGATGTTGCCCAAGTTTTGGGCTCGATCCGAAATCAATAGGTGTTCCAAATTGGACAATTCAAGTTCAACGGCAGTTCGTTCCTAATTGGAGTGGTTGGTGTATTCCATACTTCTAGCGATTGGATTTCACTCAAAACTCACCAAATGACTCCCCCCACCATACTATGATGTTGCCCACGTTTTGGGCTCGATCCGAAATCAATAGGTATTCCAAATTGGACAATTCAAGTTCAACGGCAATTCGTTCCTAATTGGAGTGGTTGGTGTATTCCGTACTTCTAGCGATTGGATTTCACTCAAAACTCACCAAATGACTCCTCCCACCGTATTATGATGTTGCCCAAGTTTTGGGCTCGAACTCAAATCAATAGGTGTGAGAAATTGGACAATTCAAGTTCAACGGCAGTTCGTTCCTGATTGGAGTGGTTGGTGTATTCCATACTTCTAGCGATTGGATTTCACTCAAAACTCACCAAATGACTCCTCCCACCATGTTATGATGTTGCCCAAGTTTGGGGCTCGATCCGAAATCAATAGGTGTGAGAAATTGGACAATTCAAGTTCAACGGCAATTCGTTCCTAATTGGAGTGGTTGGTGTATAACATACTTCTAGCGATTGGATTTCACTCAAAACTCACCAAATGACTCCTCCCACCGTATTATGATGTTGCCCAAGTTTTGGGCTCGATCCGAAATCAATAGGTGTGAGAAATTGGACAATTCAAGTTCAACGGCAGTTCGTTCCTGAATGGAGTGGTTGGTGTATTCCATACTTCTAGCGGTTGGATTTCACTCAAAACTCACCAAATGACACCTCCCACCATATTATGTTGTTGCCCAAGTTTTGGTCTCGATCTGAAATCAATAGGTGTTCCAAATTGGACAATTCAAGTTCAACGGCAGTTCGTTCCTAATTGCAGTGGTTGGTGTATTCCATACTTCTATCGATTGCATTTCACTCAAAACTCACCAAATGACTCCTCCCACCAAATTATGATGTTGCCCAAGTTTTGGGCTCGATCCGAACTCAATAGGTGTTAGAAATTAGACAATTTATGTTAAATGGCAGTTCGTTCCTAATTGGAGTTGTTGGTGTATTCCGTACTTCTAGCGATTGGATTTCACTCAAAACTCACCAAATGACTCCTCCCACCATATTATGATGTTGCCCAGGTTTTGGGCTCGATCCGAAATCAATAGGTTTGAGAAATTGGACAATTCAAGTTCAACGGCAGTTCGTTCCTAATTGGAGTGGTTGGTGTATTCCGTACTTCTAGCGATTGGATTTCACTCAAAACTTACCAAATGACTACTCCCACCATATTATGATGTTGCCCAAGTTTAGGGCTCCATCCGAAATCAATAGGTGTGAGATATTGGACAATTCAAGTTCGACGGCAGTTCGTTCCTGAATGGAGTGGTTGGTGTATTCCATACTTCTAGCGATTGGATTTCACTCAAAACTCACCAAATGACTCCTGCCACCATATTATGATGTTGCCCAAGTTTTGGGCTCGATCCGAAATCAATAGGTGTTCCAAATTGGACAATTCAAGTTCAACGGCAGTTCGTTCCTAATTGGAGTGGTTGGTGTATTCCATACTTCTAGCGATTATATTTCACTCAAAACTCACCAAATGACTCCTCCCACCATACTATGATGTTGCCCACGTTTTGGGCTCGATCCGAAATCAATTGGTATTCCAAATTGGACAATTCAAGTTCAACGGCAATTCGTTCCTAATTGGAGTGGTTGGTGTATTCCGTACTTCTAGCTATTGGATTTCACTCAAAACTCTCCAAATGACTCCTGCCACCATATTATGATGTTGCCCATGTTTGGGGCTCGATCCGAAATCAATAAGTGTGAGAAATTGGACAATTCAAGTTCAACGGCAGTTCGTTTCTAATTGGAGTGGTTCGTGTATTCCATACTTCTAGCTATTGGATTTCACTCAAAACTCTCCAAATGACTCCTCCCACCATATTATGATGTTGCCCAAGTTTTGGCTTCGATTCGAACTCAATAGGTGTGAGAAATTGGACAATTCAAGTTCAACGGCAGTTCGTTCCTAATTGGAGTGGTTGGTGTATTCCATACTTCTAGCGATTGGATTTCACTCAAAACTCACCAAATGACACCTCCCACCATATTATGTTGTTGCCCAAGTTTTGGTCTCGATCTGAAATCAATAGGTGTTCCAAATTGGACAATTCAAGTTCAACGGCAGTTCGTTCCTAATTGCAGTGGTTGGTGTATTCCATACTTCTAGCTATTGGATTTCACTCAAAACTCACTAAATGACTCCTCCCACCATATTATGATGTTGCCCAAGTTTTGGGCTCGATCCGAAATCAATAGGTGTACCAAATTGGACAATTCCAGTTCAACGGCAGTTCGTTCCAAATTGGAGTGGTTGGTGTATTCCATACTTCTAGCGATTGGATATCACTCAAAACTCACCAAATGACTCCTCCCACCGTATTATGATGTTGCCCAAGTTTTGGGCTCGATCCGAAATCAATAGGTGTTGCAAATTGGACAATTCTATTTCAGCGGCAGTTCGTTCCTAATTGGAGTGGTTGGTGTATTCCATACTTCTAGCGATTGGATTTCACTCAAAACTTACCAAATGACTCCTCCCACCATATTATGATGTTGCCCAAGTTTTGGGCTCGATCCGAAATCAATAGGTGTTCCAAATTGGACAATTCAAGTTCAACGGCAGTTCGTTCCAAATTGGAGTGGTTGGTGTATTCCATACTTCTAGCGATTGGATTTCACTCAAAACTCACCAAATGACTCCTCCCACCATATTATGATGTTGCCCAAGTTTTGGGCTCGATCCGAAATCACTAGGTGTTCGAAATTCGACAATTCAAGTTCAACGGCAGTTCGTTCCAAATTGGAGTGGTTGGTGTATTCCGTACTTCTAGCGATTGGATTTCACTCAAAACTCACCAAATGACTCCTCCCACCATATTATGATGTTGCCCAAGTTTTGGGCTCAATCCGAAATCAATAGGTGTTCGAAATTGGACAATTCAAGTTCAACGGCAGTTCGTTCCTAATTGGAGTGGTTGGTTTATTCCATACTTCTAGCGATTGGATTTCGCTCAAAACTAACCAAATGACTCCTCCCACCATATTATGGTGTTGCCCAAATTTTAGGCTCGATCCGACAACAATAGGTGTTCGAAATTGGACAATTCAAGTTCAACGGCAGTTCGTTCCTAATTGGAGTGGTTGGTGTATTCCACACTTCTAGCGATTGGATTTCACTCAAAACCCCGCAAATGACTCCTTCCACCATGTTATGATGTTGTCCAAGTTTTGGGCTCGATCCGAAATCAATAGGTGTGAGAAATTGGTCAATTCAATTTCAACGACTGTTCGTTCCTAATTGGAGTGGTTGGTGTGTTCCATACTTCTAGCGATTCGATTTCACTCAAAACTCACCAAATGACTCCTCCCACCATATTATGATGTTGCCCAAGTTTTGGGCTCGATCCGAAATCCATAGGTGTTCCAAATTGGACAATTCAAGTTCAACGGCAGTTCGTTCCTAATTGGAGTGGTTGGTGTATTCCATACTTCTAGCGATTGGATGTCACTCAAAACTCACCAAATGACTCCTCCCACCATATTATGATGTTGCCGAAGTTTTGAGCTCGATCCGAAATCAATAGGTGTTCCAAATTGGACAATTCAAGTTCAACGGCAGTTCGTTCCTAATTGGAGTGGTTAGTGTATTCCTTACTTCTAGCGATTGGATTTCGCTCAAAACTCACTAAACGACTCCTCCCACCATATTATTATGTTGCCCAAGTTTTCGTCTCGATCCGAAATCAATAGGTGTTCGAAATTGGACAATTCAAGTTCAACGGCACTTCGTTCCCAATTGGAGTGGTTGGTGTATTCCATACTTCTAGCGATTGGATTTCACTCAAAACTCACCAAATGACTCCTCCCACCATATTATGATGTTGCCCAAGTTTTGGGCTCGATCCGAAATCAATAGGTGTGAGAAATTGGTCAATTCAATTTCAACGACTGTTCGTTCCTAATTGGAGTGGTTGGTGTGTTCCATACTTCTAGCGATTCGATTTCACTCAAAACTCACCAAATGACTCCTCCCACCATATTATGATGTTGCCCAAGTTTTGGGCTCGATCCGAAATCAATAGGTGTGAGAAATTGGTCAATTCAATTTCAACGACTGTTCGTTCCTAATTGGAGTGGTTGGTGTGTTCCATACTTCTAGCGATTCGATTTCACTCAAAACTCACCAAATGACTCCTCCCACCATATTATGATGTTGCCCAAGTTTTGGGCTCGATCCGAAATCCATAGGTGTTCCAAATTGGACAATTCAAGTTCAACGGCAGTTCGTTCCTAATTGGAGTGGTTGGTGTATTCCATACTTCTAGCGATTGGATGTCACTCAAAACTCACCAAATGACTCCTCCCACCATATTATGATGTTGCCGAAGTTTTGAGCTCGATCCGAAATCAATAGGTGTTCCAAATTGGACAATTCAAGTTCAACGGCAGTTCGTTCCTAATTGGAGTGGTTAGTGTATTCCTTACTTCTAGCGATTGGATTTCGCTCAAAACTCACTAAACGACTCCTCCCACCATATTATTATGTTGCCCAAGTTTTCGTCTCGATCCGAAATCAATAGGTGTTCGAAATTGGACAATTCAAGTTCAACGGCACTTCGTTCCCAATTGGAGTGGTTGGTGTATTCCATACTTCTAGCGATTGGATTTCACTCAAAACTCACCAAATGACTCCTCCCACCATATTATGATGTTGCCCAAGTTTTGGGCTCGATCCGAAATCAATAGGTGTTCGAAATTCGACAATTCAAGGTCAACGGCAGTTCGTTCCAAATTGGAGTGGTTGGTGTATTCCGTACTTCTAGCGATTGGATTTCACTCAAAACACACCAAATGACTCCTCCCACCATATTATCATGTTGCCCAAGTTTTGGGCTCAATCTGAAATCAATAGGTGTTCGAAATTGGACAATTCAAGTTCAACGGCAGTTCGTTCCTAATTCGAGTGCTTGGTGCATTTCATACTTCTGGCGATTGGATTCCACTCAAAACCCACCAAATGACTCCTCCCACCATATTATGATGTTGCCCAAGTTTTGGGGTCGATCCGAAATCAACAGGTGAGAGAAATTGGACAATTCAAGTTCAACAGCAGTTCGTTCAAATTGGAGTGGTTGGTGTATTCCATACTTCTAGCGATTGGATTTCACTCAAAACTCACCAAATGAGTCCTCCCACCATATTATGATGTTGCCCAAGTTTTGGGCTCGATCCGAAGTCAATAGGTGTGAGAAATTGGACAATTCAAGTTCAACGGCAGTTCGTTCCTAATTGGAGTGGTTGGTGTATTCCATACTTCTAGCGATTGGATTTCAGTCAAAACTCACCAAATGACTCCTCCCACCATATTATGATGTTGCCCAAGTTTTGGGCTCGATCCGAAATCAATAGGTGTGAGAAATTGGACAATTCAAGTTCAACGGAAGTTCGTTCCTAATTGGAGTGGTTGGTGTATTCCATACTTCCAACGATTGCATTTCACTCAAAACTCACCAAATGACTCCGCCCACCATATTATGATGTTGCCCAAGTTTGGGGCTCGATCCGAAATCAATAGGTGTGAGAAATTGGACAATTCAAGTTCAACGGCAGTTCGTTCCTAATTGGAGTGGTTGGTGTATTCCATACTTCTAGCGATTGGATTTCACTCAAAACTCTCCAAATAACTCCTCCCACCATATTATGATGTTGCCCAAGTTTTGGGCTCGATACGAAATCGATAGGTGTTCCACATTGGACAATTCAAGTTCAACGGCAGTTCGTTCCTAATTGGAGTGGTTGGTGTATTCCAAACCTCTAGCGACTGGATTTCACTCAAAACTCCCCAAATGACTCCTCCCACCATATTATGAAGTTGCCCAAGTTTTGTGCTCAATCGGAAATCAATAGGTGTGAGCAATTCGACAATTCAAGTTCAACGGCAGTTCGTTCCTAATTGGAGTGGTTGGTGTATTCCATACTTCTAGCGATTGGATTTCACTCAAAACTCACCAAATGACTCCACCCACCATATTATGATGTCGCCCAACTTTTGGGCTCGATCCGAAATCAATAGGTGTGAGAAATTGGACAATTCAAGTTCAACGGTAGTTCGTTCCTAATTGGAGTGGTTGGTGTATTCCGTACTTCTAGCGATTGGATTTCACTCAAAACTAACCAAATGACTCCTCCCACCATATTATGATGTTGCCCAAGTTTTGGGCTCGATCCGAAATCAATAGGTGTGAGAAATTGGACAATTCAAGTTCAACGGAAGTTCGTTCCTAATTGGAGTGGTTGGTGTATTCCATACTTCTAGCGATTGGATTTCACTCAAAACTCACCAAATGACTCCTCCCACCATATTATGATGTTGCCCAAGTTTTGGGCTCAATCCGAAATCAATAGGTGTGAGAAATGGGACAATTCAAGTTCAACGGTAGTACGTTCCTAATTGGAGTGGTTGGTGTACTCCATACTTCTAGCGATTGGATTTCACTCAAAACTCACCAAATGACTCGTCCCACCATATTATGATGTTACCCAAGTTTTGGGCTCGATACGAAATCAATAGGTGTGACAAATTGGACAATTCAAGTTCAACGGCAGTTCGTTCCTAATTGGAGTGGTTGGTGTATTCCCTCCTTCTAGGGATTGGATTTCACTCAAAACTCCCCTAATGACTCCGCCCACCATATTATGATGTTGCCCAAGTTTTGGGCTCGATCCGAAATCAATAGGTGTGAGAAATTGGACAATTCAAGTTCAACGGCAGTTCGTTCCTAGTTGGAGTGGTTGGTGTATTCCATACTTCTAGCGATTGGATTTCACTCAAAACTCACCAAATGACTCCTCCCACCATATTATGATGTTGCCCAAGTTTTGGGCTCGATCCGAAATCAATAGGTGTGAGAAATTGGACAATTCAAGTTCAACGGAAGTTCGTTCATAATTGGAGTGGTTGGTGTATTCCATACTTCTAGCGATAGGATTTCACTCAAAACTCACCAAATGACTCCTCCCACCATATTAGGATGTTGCCCAAGTTTTGGGCTCGATCCGAAATCAATAGGTGTTCCAAATTGGACAATTCAAGTTCAACGGAAGTTCGTTCCAAATTAGAGTGGTTGGTCTATTCCATACTTCTAGCGATTGGATTTCACTCAAAAGTCACCAAATGACTCCTCCCACCATATTATGATGTTGTCCAAGTTTTGGGCTCGATCCGAAATCAATAGGTGTGAGAAATTGGACAATTCAAGTTCAACGGCAGTTCGTTCCTAATTGGAGTGGTTGGGGTATTCCATACTTCTAGCGACTGGATTTCACTCAAAACTCACCAAACGACTCCTCCCACCATAATATGATGTTGCCCAAGTTTTGGGCTCGATCCGAAATCAATAGGTGTTCGAAATTGGACAATTCAAGTTCAACGGCAGTTCGTTCCTAATTGGAGTGGTTGGTGTATTCCATACTTCTAGCGATTGGATTTCACTCAAAACTCACCAAACAACTCCTCCCACCATATTATGATGTTGCCCAAGTTTTGGGCTCGATCCGAAATCAATAGGTGTTCCAAATTGGACAATTCAAGTTCAACGGTAGTTCGTTCCAAATTGGGGTGGTTGGTGTATTCCAAACCTGTAGCGATTGGATTTCACTCAAAACTCCCCAAATGACTCCTCCCACCATATTATGAAGTTGCCCAAGTTTTGGGCTCGATCAGAAATCAATAGGTGTGAGAAATTCGACAATTCAAGTTCAACGGCAGTTCGTTCCTAATTGGAGTGGTTGTTGTATTCCATACTTCTAGCGATTGGATTTCACTCAAAACTAACCAAATGACTCCTCCCACCATATTATGATGTTGCCCAAGTTTTGGGCTATATCCGAAATCAATAGGTGTGAGAAATTGGACAACTGAAGTTCAACGGAAGTTCGTTCCTAATTGGAGTGGTTGGTGTATTCCAAACCTCTAGCGATTGGATTTCACTCAAAACTCCCCAAATGACTCCCCCCACCATATTATGATGTTGCCCAAGCTTTGGGCTCGATCCGAAATCAATAGGTGTTCGAAATTGGACAATTCAAGTTCAACGGCAGTTCGTTCCCAATTGGAGTGGTTGGTGTATTCCATACTTCTAGCGATTGGATTTCACTCAAAACTCACCAAATGACTCCTCCCACCATATTATGATGTTGCCCAAGTTTTGGGCTCGATCCGAATTCAATAGGTGTGAGAAATTGGACAATTCAAGTTCAACGGCAGTTCGTTCCTCATTGGAGTGGTTGGTGTATGTTAAGCTCATAATATCATACATATACATGCCCTATTTACTTACTTCTTTTGCTTAGTTTCCTATAATTCTGAGTTATTTGCCTCCCTTTGTGTGTTTTGTAGGCAAATTGAGCAAGAGAGCATAATTCATGCAATTCAAGCATGTTAAGGCCTAATTTGGATGAATGGATGAGGAGCTTAAAGACAAACTCATTTTGGCTACAGCCCCTTGCCAGTCCATTTCTGTAGGTCACATTGCAATATTTGTTTCAGCAACCTGCACAGCTCGGATGAGGCCGCATTTTGCATGAAAATTGTTCCAATGGGTGTGTACTATAACATATCCAAAATTCAGCCCCATTGGATAAATATGGAGTCTGTTACCTAGCAAACACAGAGCCATGCTCAGGATGGATTTTATCAGCGCGCAAAATGAGTTAGCAATTTGTTTTGGCCTTAACTTCCTCCTCCGACCTTGGATTGGCCCAACCGATATATGGCTGGAAAGAAGACATTCTGAACTTCAAGTTTGAGTGCTTAAAGTCTTAATTTGCTTAAGGGAAGCCCAATTCGTAAGCCCTTGAAGTTGCTCGTCAGGCTGACCTCAGGATGAGCTATTGTTTCTGGTTGGAAGCTTGGTCATGGTGAGCTAGGCATGAGCTATTGAGCTGGTTGGAAGCTTGGTCATGGTGACATGAAGATGAGCTAGGGCTGCTGGTGGGATTTATTGGTGAAGTGCATCAACCAATTCAAATTTTCTAATACAAGTGCATCAACCATTTCAGATTTTATAAAACAAGTGTTGTAGCCATATTGAATTCAAATTTTCATCTTCCTTAGGCCTATAAATAGTGAGGTTTCCCAAGCTTGTAAACACACCCCAAGGGGGGGAGCTCTCAAACACTTCTCTAGAGCTCCCTTCCCTTCTCTCCCTCAAATTCTCTTAGTTTTGCTTTCTAGTTCTCAATTCTAGCTTTCTTTAATGTTTTCTTAGTTGTAATTTATTTTTCTTGTAATGTACATTCTTTCTTAAGTATTCAAGTTTAATTAGTTTCCAAGTTCCAATTATGGTTTTTATTCTTATTCATTATGCTTATAAGTTAATATGCTAGTTTGAATGATTGATCACCATTTAGGCTTGCATGTTAGCTATCTTGGTTTGAATTAAGAGTATACACCATGCTTTAATTCGAATTGAACTATGAGTAGGAAGAGTATGTATGGACATTCGACAACAGGGATTAGATACATGCTTGGTTGTTTAAAATGTTCTTCTATGCTTAATGGGTTCCTAATGCTTAATTTTAGGTTAGACAACAAATGATCAAATTAGGGAATTAGGAACACAAGGTTATGACCACACACCATGGCTTAATCATACTTTAGCTAGAATCAATCCATTAATCTAAATTGAACTTGGGAACTTACTTGCTTGAGTTACTTTCTTATTTTCTTCCTTCTTTCATGTTCTTTGTTTTTGTTTTTGTTTTGTGTAGGAAAACCGAATTGGATCATTCAATCACCAATCCCTGTGGAATCGACCTCGCACTTACATACGCTAAACTACCAACGGTTCGTGCACTTGCGAGTATCACAAGTTGAGGATGCAGCTGAATCCATTTCGGTACAGCTGAAATCTACACAACAGTGTATTCCACACATCTAGCGATTGGATTTCACTCAAAACTAACCAAATGACTCCTCCCACCATATTATGATGTTGCCCAAGTTTTGGGCTCGACGCGAAATCAATAGGTGTGAGAAATTGGACAATTCAAGTTCAACGGCAGTTCGTTCCTACTTGGAGTGGTTGGTGTATTCCGTACTTCTAGCGATTGGATTTCACTCAAAACTCACCAAATGACTCCTCCCACCATATTATGATGTTGCCCAAGTTTTGGGCTCGATCCGAAATCAATAGGTGTGAGAAATTGGACAATTGAAGTTCAGCGGAAGTTCATTCCTAATTGGAGTGGTTGGTGTATTCCATACTTCCAGCGATTGGATTTCACTCAAAACTCACCAAACGACTCCTCCCACCATATTATGATGTTGCCCAAGTTTTGGGCTCGATACGAAATCAATAGGTGTTCCAAATTGGACAATTCCAGTTCAACGGCAGTTCGTTCCTAATTGGAGTGGTTGGTGTATTCCATACTTCTAGCGATTGGATTTCACTCAAAACTCACCAAATGACGCCTCCCACCATATTATGATGTTGCCCAAGTTTTGGGCTCGATCCGAAATCAATAGGTGTGAGAAATTGGACAACTGAAGTTCAGCGGAAGTTCGTTCCAAATTGGAGTGGTTGGTGTATTCCATTCTTCTAGCGATTGGATTTCACTCAAAACTCACCAAATGACTCCTCCCACCATATTATGATGTTGCCCAAGTTTTGGGCTCGATCCGAATTCAATAGGTGTGAGAAATTGGACAATTCAAGTTCAATGGCAGTTCGTTCCTAATTGGAGTGGTTGGTGTATTCCACACTTCTAGCGATTGGATTTCACTCAAAACTAACCAAATGACTCCTCCCACCATATTATGATGTTGCCCAAGTTTTGGGCTAGATGCGAAATCAATAGGTGTGAGAAATTGGACAATTCAAGTTCAACAGCAGTTCGTTCCTAATTGGAGTGGTTGGTGTATTCCGTACTTCTAGCGATTGGATTTCACTCAAAACTCACCAAATGACTCCTCCCACCATATTATGATGTTGCCCAAGTTTTGGGCTCGACCCGAAATCAATAGGTGTGAGAAATTGGACAATTGAAGTTCAGCGGAAGTTCGTTCCTAATTGGAGTGGTCGGTGTATTCCATACTTCTACCGATTGGATTTCACTCAAAACTCACCAAATGACTCCTCCCACCATATTATTATGTTGCCCAAGTTTTGGGCTCGATCCGAATTCAATAGGTGTTCGAAATTGGACAATTCAAGTTCAACGGCAGTTCGTTCCTAATTGGAGTGGTTGGTGTATTCCAAACCTCTAGCAATTGGATTTCACTCAAAACTCATCAAATGACTCCTCCCACCATATTATGAAGTTGCCCAAGTTTTGGGCTCGATCGGAAATCAATACGTGTGAGGAATTGGACAATTCAAGTTCAACGACAGTTCGTTCCTAATTGGAGTGTTTGGTGTATTCCATACTTCTAGCGATTGGATTTCACTCAAAACTCACCAAATGACTCCTCCCACCATATTATGATGTTGCCCAAGTTTTGGGCTCGATCCGAATTCAATAGGTGTGAGAAATTGGACAATTCAAGTTCAACGGCAGTTCGTTCCTAATTGGAGTGGTTGGTGTATTCCACACTTCTAGCGATTGGATTTCACTCAAAACTAACCAAATGACTCCTCCCACCATATTATGATGTTGCCCAAGTTTTGGGCTAGATGCGAAATCAATAGGTGTGAGAAATTGGACAATTCAAGTTCAACAGCAGTTCGTTCCTAATTGGAGTGGTTGGTGTATTCCATACTTCTAGCGATTGGATTTCACTCAAAACTCACCAAATGACTCCTCCCACCATATTATGATGTTGCCCAAGTTTTGGGCTCGACCCGAAATCAATAGGTGTGAGAAATTGGACAATTGAAGCTCAGCGGAAGTTCGTTCCTAATTGGAGTGGTCGGTGTATTCCATACTTCTACCGATTGGATTTCACTCAAAACTCACCAAATGACTCCTCCCACCATATTATTATGTTGCCCAAGTTTTGGGCTCGATCCGAATTCAATAGGTGTTCGAAATTGGACAATTCAAGTTCAACGGCAGTTCGTTCCTAATTGGAGTGGTTGGTGTATTCCAAACCTCTAGCAATTGGATTTCACTCAAAACTCATCAAATGACTCCTCCCACCATATTATGAAGTTGCCCAAGTTTTGGGCTCGATCGGAAATCAATACGTGTGAGGAATTGGACAATTCAAGTTCAACGACAGTTCGTTCCTAATTGGAGTGTTTGGTGTATTCCATACTTCTAGCGATTGGATTTCACTCAAAACTCACCAAATGACTCCTCCCACCATATTATGATGTTGCCCAAGTTTTGGGCTCGATCCGAATTCAATAGGTGTGAGAAATTGGACAATTCAAGTTCAACGGCAGTTCATTCCTAATTGGAGTGGTTGGTGTATTCCACACTTCTAGCGATTGGATTTCACTCAAAACTAACCAAATGACTCCTCCCACCATATTATGATGTTGCCCAAGTTTTGGGCTAGATGCGAAATCAATAGGTGTGAGAAATTGGACAATTCAAGTTCAACAGCAGTTCGTTCCTAATTGGAGTGGTTGGTGTATTCCATACTTCTAGCGATTGGATTTCACTCAAAACTCACCAAATGACTCCTCCCACCATATTATGATGTTGCCCAAGTTTTGGGCTCGACCCGAAATCAATAGGTGTGAGAAATTGGACAATTGAAGTTCAGCGGAAGTTCGTTCCTAATTGGAGTGGTCGGTGTATTCCATACTTCTACCGATTGGATTTCACTCAAAACTCACCAAATGACTCCTCCCACCATATTATTATGTTGCCCAAGTTTTGGGCTCGATCAGAATTCAATAGGTGTTCGAAATTGGACAATTCAAGTTCAACGACAGTTCGTTCCTAATTGGAGTGGTTGGTGTATTCCAAACCTCTAGCGATTGGATTTCACTCAAAACTCATCAAATGACTCCTCCCACCATATTATGAAGTTGCCCAAGTTTTGGGCTCGATCGGAAATCAATACCTGTGAGGAATTGGACAATTCAAGTTCAACGACAGTTCGTTCCCAATTGGAGTGTTTGGTGTATTCCATACTTCTAGCGATTGGATTTCACTCAAAACTCACCAAATGACTCCCCCCACCATATTATGATGTTGCCCAAGTTTTGGGCTCGATCTGAAATCAATAGGTGTTCGAAATTGGACAATTCAGGTTCAACGGCAGTTCGTTCGTAATTGGAGTGGTTGGTGTATTCCATACTTCTAGCGATTGGATTTCACTCAAATCTCACCAAAAGACTCCTCCCACCATATTATGATGTTGCCCAAATTTTGTGCTCGATCCAAAATCAATAGGTGTGAGAAATTGGACAATTCAAGTTCAACGGCAGTTCGTTCCTAATTGGAGTGGTTGTTGTATTCCATACTTCTAGCGATTGGATTTCACTCAAAACTCACCAAATGACTCCTCCCACCATATTATGATGTTGCCCAAGTTTTGGGCTCGACCCGAAATCAATAGGTGTGAGAAATTGGACAATTGAAGTTCAGCGGAAGTTCGTTCCTAATTGGAGTGGTCGGTGTATTCCATACTTCTACCGATTGGATTTCACTCAAAACTCACCAAATGACTCCTCCCACCATATTATTATGTTGCCCAAGTTTTGGGCTCGATCAGAATTCAATAGGTGTTCGGGATTGGACAATTCAAGTTCAACGACAGTTCGTTCCTAATTGGAGTGGTTGGTGTATTCCAAACCTCTAGCGATTGGATTTCACTCAAAACTCATCAAATGACTCCTCCCACCATATTATGAAGTTGCCCAAGTTTTGGGCTCGATCGGAAATCAATACCTGTGAGGAATTGGACAATTCAAGTTCAACGACAGTTCGTTCCCAATTGGAGTGTTTGGTGTATTCCATACTTCTAGCGATTGGATTTCACTCAAAACTCACCAAATGACTCCCCCCACCATATTATGATGTTGCCCAAGTTTTGGGCTCGATCCGAAATCAATAGGTGTTCGAAATTGGACAATTCAGGTTCAACGGCAGTTCGTTCGTAATTGGAGTGGTTGGTGTATTCCATACTTCTAGCGATTGGATTTCACTCAAATCTCACCAAAAGACTCCTCCCACCATATTATGATGTTGCCCAAATTTTGTGCTCGATCCAAAATCAATAGGTGTGAGAAATTGGACAATTCAAGTTCAACGGCAGTTCGTTCCTAATTGGAGTGGTTGTTGTATTCCATACTTCTAGCGATTGGATTTCACTCAAAACTCACCAAATGACTCCTCCCACCATATTATGATGTTGCCCAAGTTTTGGGCTCGATCCAAAATCAAAAGGTGTTCGAAATTGGACAATTCAAGTTCAACGGCAGTTCGTTCCTAATTGGAGTGGTTGGTGTATTCCATACTTCTAGCGATTGGATTTCACTCAAAACTCACCAAATGACTCCTCCCACCATGTTATGATGTTGCCCAAGTTTTGGGCTCGATCCGAAATCAATAGGTGTTCCAAATTGGACAATTCAAGTTCAACGGCAGTTCGTTCCTAATTGGAGTGGTTGGTGTATTCCAAACTTCCAGCGATTGGATTTCACTCAAAACTCACCAAATGACTCCTCCCACCATATTATGATGTTGCCCATGTTTTGGGCTCGATCCGAAATCAATAGGTGTTCCAAATTGGACAATTCAAGTTCAACGGCAGTTCGTTCCTAATTGGAGTGGTTGGTGTATTCCATACTTCTAGCGATTGGATTTCACCCAAAACTCACCAAATGACTCCTCCCACCATATTATGTTGTCGCCCAAGTTTTGGGCTCGATCCGAAATCAATAGGTGTTCGAAATTGTACAATTCAATTTCAACGGCAGTTCGTTCCTAATTGGAGTGGTTGGTGTATTCCATACTTCTAGCGATTGGATTTCACTCAAAACTCACCAAATGACTCCTCCCACCATATTATGATGTTGCCCAAGTTTGGGGCTCGATCCGAAATCAATAGGTGTTCCAAATTGGACAATTCAAGTTCAACGGCAGTTCGTTCCTAATTGGAGTGGTTGGTGTATTCCATACTTGTAGCGATTGGATTTCACTCAAAACTCACCAAATGACTCCTCCCACCGTATTATGATGTTGCCCAAGTTTTGGGCTCGATCCGAACTCAATAGGTGTGAGAAATTGGACAATTCAAGTTCAATGGCAGTTCGTTCCTAATTGGAGTTGTTGGTGTATTCCGTACTTCTGGGGATTGGATTTCACTCAAATCTCTCCAAATGACTCCTCCCACCATATTATGATGTTGCCCAAGTTTTGGGCTCGATCCGAAATCAATAGGTGTGAGAAATTGGACAATTCAAGTTCAACGGCAGTTCGTTCCTAATTGGAGTGGTTGGTGTACTCCGTACTTCTAGCGATTGGATTTCACTCAGAACTCACCAAATGACTCCTCCCACCATATTATGATGTTGCCCAAGTTTTGGGCTCGATCTGAAATCAATAGGTGTGAGAAATTGGACAATTCAAGTTCAACGGCAGTTCGTTCCTAATTGGAGTGGTTGGTGTATTCCTTACTTCTAGCGATTGGATTTCACTCAGAACTCACCAAATGAATCCTCCCACCATATTATGATGTTGCCCAAGTTTTGGGCTCGATCTGAAATCAATAGGTGTGAGAAATTGGACAATTCAAGTTCAACGGCAGTTCGTTCCTAATTGGAGTGGTTGGTGTATTCCATACTTCTAGCGATTGGATTTCACTCAAAACTCACCAAATGACTCCTCCCACCATATTACGATGTTGCCCAAGTTTTGGGCTCGATCCTAAATCAATAGGTGTTAGAAATTGGACAATTCAAGTTCAACGGTAGTTCGTTCCTAATTCGAGTGGTTGGTGTATTCCATACTTCTAGCGATTGGATTTCACTCAAAACTCACCAAATGACTCCTATCACGATATTATGATGTTGCCCAAGTTTTGGGCTCGATCCGAAATCATTAGGTGTTCGAAATTGGACAATTCAATTTCAACGGCAGTTCGTTCCTAATTGGAGTGGTTGGTGTATTCCATACTTCTAGCAATTGGATTTCACTCAAAACTCACCAAATGACTCCTGCCACCATATTATGGTGTTGCCCAAGTTTTGGGCTCGATCCGAAATCAATAGGTGTGAGAAATTGGACAATTGAAGTTCAACGGAAGTTCGTTCCTAATTGGAGTGGTTGGTGTATTCCATACTTCTAGCGATTGGATTTCACTCAAAACTCACCAAGGAACTCCTCCCACCATATTACGATGTTGCCCAAGTTTTGGTCTCGAACCGAAATCAATAGGTGTTCCAAATTAGACAATTCAAGTTCAACGGCAGTTCGTTTCTAATTGGAGTGGTTGGTGTATTCCATACTTCTAGCGATTGGATTTCACTCAAACCTCACCAAATGCTCCTGCCACCATATTATGACGGTGCCCAAGTTTGGGGCTCGATCCGAACTCAATAGGTGTTCCAAATTGGACAATTTAAGTTGAACGGCAATTCTTTCCTAATTGGAGTGGTTGGTGTATTCCATACTTCTAGCGATTGGATTTCACTCAAAACTCACCAAATGACTCCTCCCACCATATTGTGATGTTGCCCAAGTTTTGGGTTCGATCCGAAATCAATAGGTGTTCCAAATTGGACAATTCAAGTTCAACGGCAGTTCGTTCCCAATTGGTGTGGTTGGTGTATTCCATACTTGTAGCGATTGGATTTCACTCAAAACTCACCAAATGACTCCTCCCACCATATTATGATGTTGCCCAAGTTTTGGGCTCGATCCGAAATCAATAGGTGTGAGAAATTGAACAATTCAAGTTCAACGGCAGTTCTTTCCTAATTGGAGTGGTTGGTGTATTCCATACTTCTAGCGATTGGATTTCACTCAAAACTCACTGCATGACTCCTCCCACCATATTATGATGTTGCCCAAGTTTTGGGCTCGATCATTGATCGGTTCATAATTGTATATCATTTTGTACCCTTCTAGCTTATGATTTGGTTATGTTATTGAGTTAAACTTGTGCTTTTAATCCATTTTCTGTTTTGATAAGTCCATAATTTCATACACTTGCATGCCTTCTTTACTTAGTGATTTTGCTTAGTTTCTCTTTATTTTGAGTCACTTACTTCTGTTTGTGTGTTTTGTAGGTTAAGATAGCAAGAGATAACATTTGTTGCAATCCATGCATGTTAAGGGCTGATTGGCATATGAGGAATATGAGCTTAAAGACAAACTAATTTTGGCTACAGCCCATTTCCAGCCCAGTTTCGTAGGTCAACTTCTTGGCCTTGGATCAGCATTCTCTAGGGCTCGGATGAGGAGACATTCTTCATAGAAGTTGTTCAATTGGGTGTCTAGTATAACATATCCAAAATTCAGCCTAATTGAACATATGTGGAGTCCTTAGCCCGTCCAACACTGAACCATGCTCAGGAGGATTTGCAGCTGCCAGCTTTGAGCCTTGTCTCCTCCTTTAAGCCATGTGCCTCACCCATGCTGCAACTGACTTTGGATCCAACATAATGAGTGAAGTGGGGAGGCATTCCAGCTATGAAATTCTAAAGGAGAAAGTTGGTACATGCTGGAGTTATTATAGAGAAAGCATGTGCATGCATGTAAAGCAAAGAAATGAAATGAAGTCAATTCCAGTCTCTGTTCGGCAGCCAACTTGCAAGGCCCAAAACGCACACTTCTACTGCTCCGATGGGAATACTTTCTTCATAGAAGTTGTTCCAATGGGTGTCTAGTATAACATATCCAAATTTGAGCCACATTGGATAAGTTTTGAAACCTCTGGCCTTCCTACACCAAGTCTGGTTCAGAAGACTCGTTTTTGTTCAACAACCAAAAGAAGACCACATGGGTTGGCAGCAAAAGGCAGCCACAATTGATCACCTTTGATCCCATGTGAAGAAAGCTTGAGGTGCAGCAAAAGAAGTATGGGATGAGATTGATTCCAACCACACTAACATAGACAAGATGAAGTGTGAGTTATGGGTTGTATTAAAAGAGGAATTGTGGTGTTGGATTTCATCATGTTGTTCCTCCCTCTTAGCCCTATAAATAGAGAAGCCTTCAAGCTTCATAAATCACACCCCAAGGGGGGGAGCTCTCAAACACTTCTCTAGAGCTCCCTTCCCTTCTCTCCCTCAAATTCTCTTAGTTTCCTTTCAAGTTGTCAATTGTTGTAGTAAAATGAGTTTACTTAATTTTCCTTCAAGTTTTTCTTAGTTTCACTTTACTTTTATTTGTAATGTACATTCTTTCTTAAGTATTCAAGTTTAATTAGTTTCCAAGTTTTAATTATGGTTTTTGTTCTTATTCATTATGCTTATAAGTTAATAGGCTAGTTTGAATGATTGATCACCATTTAGGCTTGCATGTTAGCTATCTTGGTTTGAATTAAGAGTAGACACCATGCTTTAATTCGAATTGAACTATGAATAAGAAGAGTATGTATGGACATTCGACAACAGGGATTAGATACATGCTTGGTTGTTTAAATTGTTCTTCTATGCTTAATGGGTTCCTAATGCTTAGTTTTAGGTTAGACAACAAATGATCAAATTAGGGAATTAGGAACACAAGGTTATGACCAAACACCATGGCTTAATCATACTTTAGCTAGAATCAATCCGTTAATCTAATTGAACTTGGGAACTTATCTACTTGAGTTATTTTCTTTTCTTTCTTTCTTGTTTTATTTATTTTCTTTCTTGTTCTTCTGTTTTGTATAGGAAAACTGAATTGGATTATTCAATCACCAATCCTCGTGGGATCGACCTCGCACTTACATATGCTATACTACCAAACGGCTCGTGCACTTGCGAGTATCACAAGTTGAGGATGCAGCTGAATCCATTTTGATGCAGCTGAATCGACGCAACAATCATAACTCAATAGGTGTGAGAAATTGGACAATTCCAGTTCAACGGCAGTTCGTTCCTAATTGGAGTTGGTTGGTGTATTCCATACTTCTAGCGATTGGATTTCACTCAAAACTTGCCAAATGACTCCTCCCAACATATTATGATGTTGCCCAAGTTTTGGGCTCGATCTGAAATCAATAGGTGCTAGAAATTGGACAATTCAAGTTCAACGGCAGTTCGTTCCTAATTGGAGTGGTTGGTGTATTCCATACTTCTAGCAATTGGATTTCACTCAAAACTAACCAAATGACTCCTCCCACCATATTATGATGTTGCCCAAGTTTTGGGCTCGATCCGAAATCAATAGGTGTTCCAAATTGGACAATTCAAGTTCAACGGCAGTTCGTTCCTAATTGGAGTGGTTGGTGTATTCCATACATCTAGCTATTGGATTTCACTCAAAACTCACCAAATGACTCCTCCCACCATATTATGATGTTGCCCAAGTTTTGGGCCCGATCCGAAATCAATAGGTATGAGAAATTGGACAATTCAAGTTCAACGGCAGTTCGTTCCTAATTGGAGTGGTTGGTGTATTCCATACTTCTAGCGATTGGATTTCACTCAAAACTCACTGCATGACCCCTCCCACCATATTATGATGTTGCCCAAGTTTTGGGCTCGATCATAACTCAATAGGTGTGAGAAATTGGACAATTTAAGTTCAACGGCAGTTCGTTCCTAATTGGAGTGGTTGGTGTATAACATACTTCTAGCGATTGGATTTCACTCAAAACTCACTATATGACTCCTCCCACCATGTTATGACGTTGCCCAAGTTTTGGTCTCGATCCGAAATCAATTGGTGTTTCGAATTGGACAATTCAAGTTCAACGACAGTTCGTTCCTAATTGGAGTGGTTGGTGTATTCCATACTTCTAGCGATTGGATTTCACTCAAAACTCACCAAATGACTCCTCCCACCATATTATGATGTTGCCCAAGTTTTGGGCTCGATCAGAAAATCAATAGGTGTGAGAAATTGGACAATTCCAGTTCAACGGCAGTTCGTTCCTAATTGGAGTGGTTGGTGTATTCCATACTTCTAGCGATTGGATTTCACTCAAAACTCACCAAATGACTCCTCCCAACATATTATGATGTTGCCCAAGTTTTGGGCTCGATCTGAAATCAATAGGTGCGAGAAATTGGACAATTCAAGTTCAACGGCAGTTCGTTCCTAATTGGAGTGGTTGGTGTATTCCATACTTCTAGCAATTGGATTTCACTCAAAACTCACCAAATGACTCCTCCCACCATATTATGATGTTGCCCAAGTTTTGGTCTCGATCCGAAATCAATAGGTGTTCCAAATTAGACAATTCAAGTTCAACGGCAGTTCGTTCCTAATTGGAGTGGTTGGTGTATTCCATACTTCACGCGATTAGATTTCAATCAAAACTCACCAAATGACTCCTCCCACCATATTATGATGTTGCCCAAGTTTTGGGCTCGATCCGAAATCAATAGGTGTTCCAAATTGGACAATTCAAGTTCAACGGCAGTTCGTTCCTAATTGGAGTGGTTGGTGTATTCCATACTTCTAGCGTTTGGATTTCACTCAAAACTCACCAAATGACTCCTCCCACCATATTATGATGTTGCCCAAGTTTTGGGCTCGATCCGAAATCAATAGGTGTGAGAAATTGGACAATTCAAGTTCAACGGCAGTTCGTTCCTAATTGGAGGGGTTGGTGTATTCCGTACTTCTAGCGATTGGATTTCACTCAAAACTCACCAAATGACTCCTCCCACCATATTATGATGTTGCCCAAGTTTTGGGCTCGATTCGAAATCAGTGGGGGTGAGAAATTGGACAATTCAAGTAAAACGGCTGTTCGTTCCTAATTGGAGTGGTTGGTGTATTCCATACTTCTAGCGATTGGATTTCACTCAAAACTCACCAAATGACTCCTCCCACCATATTATGATGTTGCCCAAGTTTTGGGCCCGATCCGAAATCAATAGGTGTTCCAAATTGGACAATTCAAGTTCAACGGCAGTTCGTTCCTAATGGGAGTGGTTGGTGTATTCCATACTTCTAGCGATTGGATTTCACTCAAAACTCACCAAATGACTCCTCCCACCGTATTATGATGTTGCACAACTTTTGGGCTCGATCCGAAATCAATAGGTGTTCCAAATTGGACAATTCAATTTCAACGGCAATTCGTTCCGAATTGCAGTGGTTGGTGTATTCCATACTTCTAGCGATTGGTGTTGTTAATATTATGTTAACTCGCAATTGTACGGGGCAATTAGTAGTATAGCAAGACAAGTACGAGGTCGTACCCACGAAGGCTGAGAAGTTAAAACTAGTTATGTACTTAGATTACCAAATTCAAGAAAGTAGGAGGTTATGTCTGAAACAGAATTTAAAACAAGAGTGGTTGTGATTGTTGAACAAAAGAAGCAAAATGAAATTGCAAACAAAAACAAGTAAACAAATGTAACAAAGAGTGGTTTTAAGAGTTGGAAAACAGATTTTGAGACTAGGGCATTCGAATCACCTTAACAATTCAATTCTGGGTTATAAAGATTCAAGTAACAAGTCTAATTCAGATTCAAAGATTGATTCTAGCTAAAGTATGATTAGGCCATGGTGTTTGGTCCTAACCTTGTGTTCCTAATTCCCTAATTTGATCATTTGTTGTCTAACCTAAAATTAAGCATTAGGAACCCATTAAGCATAGAAGAACATTTTAAACAACCAAGTATGTATCTAATCCCTGTTGTCGAATGTCCATACATACTCTTCCTATTCATAGTTCAATTCGAATTAAAGCATGGTGTATACTCTTAATTCAAACCAAGATAGTTAACAAACAAGTTCTAATGGTGATCAATCATTCAAACAAGCATGTTAACTTATAAGCATAATGAATAAGAACATGAATCATGAATCAAACTTGAAACTCCAAACTTATAAACCCAGAATATTCATGTTAGGTTACATCGAAGCCCTAGTTATGGATTTAGCTACTCATAATGGAAAAGAGACTTGAACAGAAATGAGAAAACATAATGAATGCAATAAGAGTAGAAGAACCCTTTTTCTGAAGTTCTTGTGGTGTCCAAGGCTTCTCCAAGTGCTTCTCCACTTCTAATGCTTCTCCAAGAGCTTCCCCACTTCTAGAAAGATGTATGAAGGATATGGAGGTGATTTGGGATGAGTTTGAGTGAGTGGTGATGGCTAAGGAAGATGAAATTCGTAGGGAAATGGAAGAGAAGAAAGCTGGAGTTGTTTTGGTGATTGTTGGAGTGTTTGGGATTGTGAGAGTGTTTGAGGATGGTTGGAGTGAATTGTGGGGTTGTGAATCCCAGGATTTGTTGTGTCTTGAATGTGGAATGGATGTGGTATTTATAGGGAGAGGGGAGTGATAAATCTGAATTCAATATGGCTAATGCATACAACACTTGCATTATAAAAGATGAATTGGTTGATGCACTTCACTAATGCATACAACACTTGCATTATAAAATCTGAATTGGTTGATGCACTTCACCAATAAATCCCACCAGCAGCCCTAGCTCATCTTCATGTCACAATGACCAAGCTTCCAACTAGCTACAATAGCTCATGCCTAGCTCACCATGACCAAGCTTCCAACCAGCTCATCCTCATGTCAGCATGACCAGAAACTTCAAGGGCTTACAACTTGGGCTTCTCTTAAGCAAATGATGACTTTAAGATGTCCATTGTGAAGTTCAGAATGTGTATGATCCAACCACACAAGTATTGGCCCAATCCAAGCTCGGAGGAGGAAGTTAAGGCCGAAACAAATTGCTAACTCGTTTTGCTCACTGACAAAAATCCATCCTGAGCATGGTTCAGTGTTTGCTAGGTTACGGCCTCCAGAGTTATTCAATGGGGCTGAAATTTGGATATGTTATAGTACACACCCATTGGAACAACTTTCATGAAGAATGCGGCCTCATCCGAGCTGTGTAGATTGCTGAAACAGATCTTGCAATGTGACCCACGAAACTGGACTGTAGGAAAAATGAGTTTGTCTTTAAGCTCTTCTTCCATTCATCCAAATTAGGCCTTAACATGCTTGAATTGCATGAATTATGCTCTCTTGCTCTATTAGCCTACAAAACACACAAATAGAGGCAAATAACTCAGAATTATAGGAAACTAAGCAAAAGAAGTAAGTAAATTGGGCATGTATATGTATGAAATTATGAGCTTAACACACCCCCAAACCTAGATTTTGCTAGTCCTCGAGCAAAACAAAAGAAAAACAAAGGTAAAAACAAAACAAGAAGTTAACTAGACCACTTTCGTAGGTAACTCGATTGCATTGAGCGTATGCAATAAGCCTTTAAACCTCTAGGCATCCCTAGTAGGAGGAGTTGTGTCTCCTGAGGGTTTAACAGATACGATACCCACAAACGTTTTTCTAACTCTACAAAACAAAATGGTTAGAAAAACAACTTTGAAATCAACTAATGAAAATGAAAGAAAGTTTTAGTCATACCTCCAACACCATAGAGTTGCCAAGATAGGTCATCAATCAGTGTGTACAAGTGGAAGCTATAGCTCAAAGGCACACAGTTTCAAAGCAAGCACACTCAAACCTTGAATAGAGAACATGCTTCGACTCTAATTCTCACAGATAACACTCAATCACTCAGAACCTATGTTTTAATTCTCTCAAGAAAGCATAAGTGAGTGTATGAAATAGAAGCACAAATTTGGTTAGATCTCATGAAAGGAATTAAATACGAAGAATAGAGATACACACAAACTTACCAGCACCCATGAATACATCCTCAAAGATCAGCTAGGTCTTTCACAATGTTGTAATGAAAGGCTAAGGTTTAGGGGAAATGGAAGAATTGGAAGGAAAAACAAATAACTTAAGAACATACCAAGGTTGCATGCTTCATTAATCTGCAAGGCATCATTGATTTAGATTGGCATGGCAGCAAACTTCATGGTATCACCTGGCATAGACTTTATTTTTCACACTTAGATCATATTGAAACACTTTCATCTTTGCTGATTTGATCTGCATCTTCTTTACTTTATTGCACAGATTCACACAAAATTTTTATTTAGGTACATGGCTGCAACTTCCTTGCTTCAAACTTTATGTTGGCAAACCTTGGTATATTTCTAAGTTACTAGGGTATGGCTACAATAGGTCAAGTATCTCAGATTGAGATACAAAGGTAGGGAAATGATGAGGGTGATAGAAGAAAAAGGCTTTAAGTGTTTGGCTTCAAGAGGGCTAATGGAACACACATATGGGTAGGGTGAAAAGAAAGCACATAGAATAGTTATACACACATAGCCTAGCATCACTTCAATGAGTTCATTCATGAATGAGAGTAAGCACATGATATCTGTAAAAGAGAATCATCCTTAGTATTCAATCAAAATGAAATGATGAGATCAATTAGAGTGAATTGAAGAAAATAAGTATGGATGAGAAATAGAACACTTTAAACCCTCTCAAGAAAGCAATTAGGCTCGATATAGCTCACTAGGGTAGTCTCCACTATTTTCCTTCAAGAATTTGAGCATGGTACTTTAGCCACCAGAATTCTAAGAGCAAAAGCTTTGTGAAGTGCAAAATTCTGATATGAAAACCTCAAATAGCAGCTCCATAGCATTGATTGTATGACATTCTTTAAAAAATAAAAATAAAAAAAATAGTGACAAGAGAACGAAAATTGAAAACACAAATGGATAAGAAAATTGAAATTGAAAACCTTCCCCCCAGACCTGAATTAAACATTGTCCTCAATGTGAAAGCATACAAAAGATGATTGAGAACAAACAAATGATAAAGGGAAAAGTTTAGAAGAAGGTTTAGGAAAAATATAAATAAAAAAAAATGAATAAATAAGCAACTCATGGATGACCAGTTAAGGGCCTCAGAAAACACAGCCAGGGGATCCGGGAAGGTTGGAGGGGTCACAATGGTCCCGCTTAAAACCCAAACTTCTTAGACACCGAAGGTGTCGCCTAAAGAACTCCTAGACACTGTATTGACGGAGGTGCTCACTGGGGTTACCAAAAGTTAGCTTATATGAAATTTTTTTATTTTATTTTTATATTTATTTATTTATAAAAAGGAACAGAAACTTAAAATGACTAAAATAAAAACAAAACAAGTAAAGAGAAAGGATAGAAATGCTCCCCCTTGATGCGATTAGGTCGATTGCTACCAAGCACCTTCTTCTTGAACACATGGGTTGCCTCCCAAGAAGCGCCTTAGTTACTGTCTTGGCAAGACATTGTGCAATCAGCTAAGTTGATGGTACGAAGGGAAGTTGATCTACCACATGGCCAGTTTGGATGCCAGCTGAAACTCCCTCATAGAATGGCTTTAAACGTTGTCCATTTACTTTGAAAGTCGAGCCATCTTTAGGGTTTTGAATCTCCACAGCTCCATAGGGAGAAACATTGACCACGGTGAATGGGCCTTGCCATCTAGACTTCAATTTTCCTGGAAAGAGACGCAAACGTGAGTTAAACAAAAGAACTGACATACCTTTGGAGAACTCTTTCCGTTGAATGTTTCTGTCATGGTAACTCTTGGTTCGTTCTTTGTAAAGCTTTGCATTCTCATAAGACTCATGTCTAATTTCTTCCAATTCATTGAGCTGAAACTTTCTTGCATGGCCTGCCTTGTCTAGATCAAAATTTAACTTCTTGATGGCCCAAAAAGCATTGTGTTCAAGCTCCATTGGCAGGTGACAAGCTTTCCCAAACACAAGACGATAAGGGCTCATTCCAATGGGAGTCTTATATGCAGTCCTATAAGCCCATAATGAATCATTGAGCTTGGCTGCCCAATCTTTCCTTGTATTGTTCACCACCTTCTCCAGGATGTGCTTAATTTCTCTATTGCTTATTTCCACTTGACCAGAAGTTTGCGGATGATATGGTGTAGAGACTCGATGGGTGATGTTGTACTTTTTCATGAGTGCTTCGAATGGCTTGTTACAGAAGTGGCTGCCTCCATCACTAATGACAGCCCTTGGAGTACCAAACCTTGTGAAAATATTATCCTTCAAGAACTTCAGCACCACCTTATAATCATTGGTTTTGGTGGCTATGGCTTCCACCCATTTAGACACATAATCAACAGCAACAAGTATGTAAGTATAACCAAAGGAAGATGGGAATGGTCCCATGAAATCAATACCCCACACATCGAAGAGCTCCACAACAAGTATGTTATTCAATGGCATTTCATTCCTGCGACTTATGTTCCCCATCCTTTGGCACCTATCACACTTAACACAAAAATTAAACACATCTTTGAATAGAGTGGGCCAAAAGAAACCAGATTGCAGAATTTTAAGTGCTGTTTTCTTAGCTCCAAAGTGACCTCCACAAGCCAATTCGTGGCTATGCCTAAGTATGCTTTCTTGCTCTTCTTCTGGAACACATCTTCTGATGAGTTGATCCGGGCAATGCTTGAATAAGAAAGGTTCATCCCAGACATAATGTTTCACCATGGAAAAGAACTTCTTCTTGTCCTGAGAAGTTAGATCATTTCTAAGAACACCACAAGTAAGATAATTAACAAAATCAGCATACCATGGCTCTTTGACTTGGGCAGCATATAGTTGTTCATCAGGGAAAGTCTCATTCAAGGGTAGCATAGCTGCTCCTTTTTCTTCAACCACAATTCTGCTCAAATGATCAGCTACCACATTCTCACATCCCTTCTTATCTCGAATCTCCAAATCGAATTCTTGCAGCAAGAGAATCCATCTAATCAAGCGTGGTTTGGCATCCTTCTTAGTGAGCAAGTATCTAAGAGCTGCATGGTCAGAATAAACAATTACTTTAGAACCAACAAGGTAAGAACGAAATTTTTCTAAAGCAAAAACCACAGCAAGCAACTCCTTCTCTGTTGTGGAGTAGTTGATTTGAGCATCATTCAAGGTCCGGCTAGCATAATGAATCACATGGGGCAGCTTGTTCTTCTTTTGACCTAAAACTGCACCAATAGCAAAGTCAGAGGCATCACACATTATTTCAAATGGTAAAGACCAATCCGGAGCTATGATAATAGGGGCTGAAGTTAGCTCCCTCTTCAAGGTAGTAAAAGCTTCCATGCAAGCTTCATTAAACTCAAAAACAGCATCCTTAGCAAGGAGATTACACAATGGCCTTGTAATGCTTGAGAAATTTTTGATGAACCTTCTATAGAATCCAGCATGACCTAGAAAGCTTCTAATTCCTTTAACAGAGGTAGGGGGTGGAAGATTTGAGATGAGGTCGATCTTGGCTTTATCCACTTCGATTCCCTTGCTTGAAATCACATGGCCTAGCACAATGCCTTGTCTCACCATGAAGTGACACTTCTCCCAATTCAAAATCAGATTTGTTTCCTGGCATCTTTTAAGCACTAGAGACAAGTGGTGAAGACAATTATCAAAAGAGGAACCAAAAACTGAAAAATCATCCATAAATACCTCAATGAATCGTTCCACCATATCTGAAAAGATTGACATCATGCATCTTTGGAAAGTTGCTGGGGCATTGCACAAACCGAATGGCATCCTTCTATAAGCAAACGTACCAAATGGGCATGTGAATGTGGTTTTCTCTTGGTCTTCCGGAGCAATGGGAATTTGATTATAACCTGAAAAACCATCAAGAAAACAATAGTAAGCATGGCCAGATAAACGTTCAAGCATTTGATCAATAAAAGGCAAGGGGAAATGATCTTTTCTAGTGGATGTGTTCAACTTCCTGTAATCAATGCAAACTCTCCAACCAGTGACAGTTCGTGTAGGAACTAGCTCATTCTTCTCATTCTTCACAACGGTGATTCCGGACTTCTTTGGAACAACTTGCACAGGGCTCACCCACTTAGAATCTGAAATTGGGTAGATGATTCCTACATCGAGTAGCTTTAAAACTTCAGCTCTAACCACCTCTTTCATGTTGGGATTTAGCCTCCTTTGGGCATCACGAGATGGTTTGCTGTCTTCTTCCATTAAAATCCGGTGCATGCACATGCTTGGACTAATTCCTTTGATGTCTGCTATGGTCCACCCAATGGCTGTTTTATGCTCTTTTAGAACTTTAATTAAGCTCTCTTCTTCATGTGAGGAGAGACCTGCAGCAATTATAACAGGGAGAGTTTCGTTAGCACCCAAATATGTATATTTAAGATTATTGGGAAGAGGTTTAAGTTCTAGCTTTGGTGGGATGACAATGGATGGCTCCAATTTCGTGGATGATGGTCCAAGAGGCTCGATTGGTGGCCTAAAGGATGGTGGGTATGGCGGAAACACTTCTAAGGCAGCCACCACTTCTTGGAACTCCGGTTCACAAAGATCTTCCTCTTCTTGTGTTAAGACAGCTTCTAGAGCATCATTAGACTTTCTCTGCAAAATTATGGAAGAAACCTCATGATCCACAACATCAATTGAAAAGCAAGAATCAAGAGAGATAGAAGGTTGAGATAGAGCATTAAGCATTTTAAATTCAACAGTTTCACCCAAAACAGTCATGGAGAGGGTGCTATCTTTCACTTTGATGATTGTGTCTGCAGTGGCCATGAATGGCCTGCCTAGAAGAATGGGATCAACACGATCTCCATTTGGATTGTCTTCCATGTCCATCACTACAAAATCAGCAGGGAGAATTAGTGTATTAACTTGAACTAGAATATCTTCAAAGCAACAAGCACCAATGGTTTGTGTAAGCTGGGACTTAAACCCAGTTCTCTTGCTTGTTGGGCAATTGTCCTTTTCTGTTGGACTACAAACACAACTTGTCCATTAACGTCATTAACTTTAAAACAAGAAATTGTGCAGTTAAGAAAAAAAAAATAATAAAGTAGGAAAGGCAAATAGAATCAAACAATGTTACCGATCCCCGGCAACGGCGCCAAAAACTTGTTGCTTCGATTCAGCTGCACCAAAATGGATTCAGCTGCATCCTCAACTTGTGATACTCGCAAGTGCACGAGCCGTTCGGTAGTATAGCATATGTAAGTGCGAGGTCGATCCCACGAGGATTGGTGATTGAATGATCCAATTTGTTTCCCCTACACAAAATAGAAATGAAAAAGAAAATAAATAAATAAATAAAAAGGAAATAACTCAAGCAAATAAGTTCCCAAGTTCAATTAGATTAACGGATTGATTCTAGCTAAAGTATGATTAAGCCATGGTGTTTGGTCATAACCTTGTGCTCCTAATTCCCTAATTTGATCATTTGTTGTCTAACCTAAAACTAAGCATTAGGAACCCATTAAGCATAGAAGAACAATTTAAACAACCAAGCATGTATCTAATCCCTGTTGTCGAATGTCCATACATACTCTTCTTATCCATAGTTCAATTCGAATTAAAGCATGGTGTCTACTCTTAATTCAAACCAAGATAGCTAACATGCAAGCCTAAATGGTGATCAATCATTCAAACTAGCATATTAACTTATAAGCATAATGAATAAGAACAAAAACCATAATTGAAACTTGGAAACTAATTAAACTTGAATACTTAAGAAAGAATGTACATTACAATAAAAGTAAAGTGGAACTAAGAAAACTTGAAAGAAAATTTAGTAAACTCATTTTGTTACAACAATTGACAACTTGAAAGGAAACTAAGAGAATTTGAGGGAGAGAAGGAAAGGGAGCTCTAGAGAAGTGTTTGAGAGCTCCCCCCCTTGGGGTGTGTTTTGAAGCTTGAAGGCTTCTCTATTTATAGGGCTAAGAGGGAGGAACAACATGATGAAATCCAACACCACCATTCCTCTTTTAATACAACCCATAACTCACACTTCATCTTGTCTATGTTAGTGTGGTTGGAATCAATCTCATCCCATACTCCTTTTGCTGCACCTCAAGCTTTCTTCACATGGGATCAAAGGTGATCAATTGTGGCTGCCTTTTACTGCCAACCCATGTGGTCTTCTTTTGGTTGTTGAACAAAAACGAGTCTTCTGAACCAGACTTGGTGTAGGAAGGTCATAGGTTTCAAAACGTATCCAATGGTGCTCAAATTTGGATATGTTATACTAGACACCCATTGGAACAACCTCTATGAAGAAAGTATTCCCATCGGAGCAGTAGAAGTGTGCGTTTTGGGCCTTGCAAGTTGGCAGCCGAACAGAGACTGGAATTGACTTCATTTCATTTATGCTTTACATGCATGCACATGCTTTCTCTTTAATAGCTCCATTATGTACCAACTTGCTCCTTTAGAATTTCATTGCTGGAATGCCTCCCCACTTCACTCATTATGTTGGATCCAAAGTCAGTTGCAGCATGGGTGAGGCACATGGCTTAAAGGAGGAGACAAGGCTCAAAGCTGGCAGCTGCAAATCCTGCTGAGCAAGGTTGAGTGTTGGGCGGGCTGAGCACTCCACAAATGTCCAATTGGGCTGAAATTTGGATATGTTGTACTAGACACCCATTGGAACAAGTTTCATGAAGATCTTCACCTCCTCCAAGCCCCATAGCATGCTGATCCAAGGCCAAGAAGCTGACCTACGAAATTGGGCTGGAAAGGAGTTGTAGCCAAAATGTGTTTGTCTTTAAGCCCTTGTTCCATTCACCCAAATCAAGCCTTAACATGCATGGATTGCATCATTTCCTATCCAAAGTCATCATTGTTACCTAAATGTCAATTAACTGAAAGATAAACACAAAAAGGATTAAAAGCACAAGTTTAACTCAAAAACATAACCAAATCATAAGCTAGAAGAGTACAAAATGATATACAATTATGAACCGATCAAATACCCCCAAACCTAGATTTTGCTAGTCCTCGAGCAAAACAACACAAAACAGAGTTAAAAACAAAATAAGAAGTTAACTAAACCACTTCCGCAGGTAACTCGATTGCATTGAGCAAATGCAACAAGCCTTTAAACCTCTAGGCATCCCTAGTAGGAGGAGTTGTGTCTCCTGAGGGTTTAACAGAAACGATACCCACAAACGTTTTACTCACTCTACAAAACAAAGTGGTTAGAAAACTTTACTAAATTTGTTAGTCCTTAAGCAAAATAAAACAAAAACAAAAACCAAAATAAAAATAATTACAAAACCAAAATAAAAAAAAATAAAAATAAAAAGCAAAATAAAAGAAACATAAAAACAGAAATAATTAAAAACTCAAAACAATCTTTCCGAACATTTTATGAAGAGAAATGACTCATGCACATGACTCAAAAATAAAAGCTCAGTTTTTAGACAATATTTACAAGGTGGCAAAGTTCAAAACACAACATGCTCAAAGTGTAGTAGTGTGATAGCCAAATGCAACAAATTCCCCAATCTTAGTTTTTACACAATTTCAAAAATCATACCAAACACAAATGCAACTTCAAATCTCACCAAAGTTGTCCTCTCACAAATGAATCACTCAGAAGAGGGCTACAATGCAACACTCAGTTATAAACATGAGATTAGAGTTAAATCATAAGGGACTTAACTCAAAAATAGGAAGATGAAGAACTTGCATTAATATGATCTCAAGAAGGATGCCGAACACTTTAAAGTAAGAAAATGCATGCAATTCAACCATATGACATTTAAGATCAATTTAGGTCTTTATTATAGGTTGTAATAGGGCTAAGGGTGTAAGGTGAGTGAGAAATGAAAGGTATGGATAATACAAAGTCCAAGGAACTCACAATGTAAGAGCATAAAAAAAAGTTTACAAGACTTCGAATCATCACGATTAGATTTTTTTCTTTTACATGATCAAAACTCCTTATACCTTCATTTACAATGGTTTACACTTCTTTCCAAACAACAATTATTTTTGAAGGCCCAAAAATGAATTTTCAATCAACCACCACTTAATCACAACATTTTTTTTTTCTTTTCTTTTCTTTCACCAATTGTGTGAATTTCTCTTCTTTTTTTTTTCTTTTCTTTCACCAATTGAGTGAAATTTTTTTTTTTTTCTTTATGTAATATCCCTTCCCAAACTTAGCATGAAAAACACATCCGAATTAGAGCTCATGAGTTCCTTAGAAAGGTAAATATTTGTTTTTCGGGCTAAGGCGAGGAAATATAATTGGTAAAATGAAAGAAAAGGTTTACATGTAGGCTCAAAATGGTTAACAATGGAAAATCATGCTTAAGCATGCATAAGGTTAGCTTGAAAGGCACAAACGATCCAAAGAGGGCCTTAATATCATTTCTTAAATGTCATGAAATCAAATTGCAAAAGAATGAATGACTTTTAAGTGTTCAACCAAATCAATGAATAATGAGATCAAACAACAACTTTGATGACAAGAAAATAAAGAGTATGTGTATAACACTCATGAAATGAAGCACAAGGCTCAAAAGCTCACATTATATGGTTATATAAGTCTAATTTATGCTTGATACAATTCTTTAGGTCATGCAAATCCTTTAATTGGAGAATTATGAAACAAATGGCAAGTGCAAAGAAGGTTTCAAACATATCATGCTAGAACGATGCCAAATTAATTAATTAAAATTTTTTTTTTAACAATAGAAATTTACAAGGAAAAAAAAAATTAAATAATAAATAAATAAATAAAATTCAATTTTCATTTAAGTCATGCAAACATTTATCACAATCTCATCAAATGTGTTCGGAAAGTGAATAAAATCAAAATCAAAATAAAATAAAAATAAAAGCAAGACTTAAACAAAATAAAATTAAAATAAAAACAAGCAAATAAAAAATAAATTAAATTAAATTAAGGAAAAACCAAATTTACATGCTAAACTCCAATACCCCCAAACCTAGAAATGAACATTGTCCTCAATGTTTAAAAATTAGCCACAAGCAATGTCATAACAAGAAATGGAAGGTACTAAAGTAAATATAAAATCACAAAACACATAAGAATTAAAATACAAAAATAAAATAATTACAAAATAAAAAAAATTCAAAACAAACAAACAAAAGAAACGAAACAGTAACACACTCAAAACAGTAAGTCCTAAACAAACAATCTTACGCAAACCAAAACCCAAACGATTGAAAGCCCAACCCAAAAGAAGTTAACACACTTTGAAACCTAACAACGGTGAAAACCCGACCCGCAATGAAATCCGAAGCCCACACGTTTGTTTTATTTTTATTTTTATTTTATTTTTATGAAAAGAAAGAGTGTGGTCCCTGCTGCCTCGGTTCCTAGGAAGTGACAGGCAAAAGGAGTTAGGGACGTGTCGGCGCGCAGAGGCCGCTTTCACATCCCCCAAGCCTGAATTACTGGCCTCTTGGGTGAAGCGGGACGACTTTTTCACTTTGAAGGTTGTGAAAGGTGAAAATGCAATTAAGGGGAGGTTGGGAAATGGGTGCGGCGATATATAGAGATAAGCCGTAAGGGCCGCACATAACCCAGAACCGCAGCGGCTAGGGTTTAGCAAACTAAGTCTATAAAAAGGTAAAAAGAACGGGTGAAAAACACAAACTCAGAAACACACAAAACAGAAAAGAAAGAAGAACAAAGAGTGAGAAATCAAATGGCCTCTTCCTACCCTTTTTCGTTGGATCTCAACCTAGCTCCACCGACTCAGACACGAGGCCAAGCAGCGGCACCAGTATGGATGCCCTACTTTGCTTCCGCACGGGGGCCTGTGACAGTAACTGACTCAATACTCCTGGACAACGATGTTGCCATTGGAGTGGCTAGAAATTTAGTGACTTCTAAAGATATACGTGTGCTGGGGACAAGGGATGACAACCGGGTCGTGAGCGATGCCCTGGCACTGAGCGTGCAGAGTACGGCAACAGTCGCAAGTTTGGGTCATCGCCTACTTGCGAAGTCCCATGAGGTAGAGGTGCTAAAGGGTCAGTTGGCGGCGGAGCGAAGTATGGTTGAAGAGTGTCAGAGTGCTATAAAAAGCTTGAAAAGGGAGAGGGCAAGGATAGTGGAGGTGAATCGACACCAGCTAGAAGTATTGCGGGACGAGAATAAAAACCTATCAAAGATGGTAGAGTTGTATTCTCGCGACATGCGAAAGCAGCTGGAGGACCTAGACCGACCGGGTAAACGCAAACAAGCAAATCGCGAGAGTAGTTACGCTCAAGCTAAGATTGCGATCTTTGGGAGCTCAAATGATGAGCCCCAAGAAGCTGTGCGTGAAGCCCCGGAAGAGGACAGCCAGAGGGCCAAACTAAAGGCTCCTATGGTCGAGACACCGAGCACTGTGAAGAAATGATTTCTACTGCTAATTGTTGTTTTTTATTTTATTTTGGTTGTTTTTGTTTTTGGTTATTTTGTTTCGGAAATAAAATAGTAAAGTTGCAGAAGGAAAAAGAAAACGGAAAAGAAAGCGCATCTCCCAAACTTAAATCAAACGAAGACGACAAACGGAAAAGAAAGCACAGTTCCCTAACTAAAATAAAATAAAGATGATAGCCGAAAGGGAAAAGCAAAAACACAAAGCTCTAGAAAATGAAAGTAATGGGCAAAAACACAAAACACCAGAAAACACGGAGGAAAAAAAAAAAGTAAAGTAAAGTAAAGGTGCTCCCCCTTGAAGCGATTAGGTCGAGCATGCCCGGGAAATCCGAAAGGGTGTCGACTCCTTCATCAGCATATGTCTATTTAAAGCACACCTCTGCAAGCGGATGATACCCAGCATTTCTTCCTGCAAACTCAAGGAAAAACATCAAAAAAATTCAGAAGCAAAACAAATGGCATCCTCATGCACTCACCTTGATGATCTCAACCTTGAGCTCTCACTTGCACCACCGAATGCCCAGACAAGGGCTTCTCCAACTCCTGTCTTCCCAAACTCCACATATCATCACGGCACGGCCTCAAACTTTGCTGAGGCAATACCGAACTTTGCTGAGGCAATGCCGAACAGAGCAGTGCTACTGGGTGGCATGATTAGTAGTATACTCACACCGGCAGATCATCTGCATGTGGCACAACGGTCGGACAAGGTGGCAGTGGAGGAGTCCCACACTTTATCTGTGCTCCATGCGGTCTCGGCTACCAATTTGGGCATGCGATTACTGGCGAGGACACGTGAGTGTGCCGCGCTGAGCGAGGAAGTGGCTTCCTTGAAGGCTATGGTGGCAGACTTTCAGAAGCGGCTTTACTGTGCCAATCAACATGTGGAAGCACTGCAGAGAAAGAATGAGGACCATGTAGAGCTGCTGCAGATTCTACAAGTGCGAGACAATAGAGGCAAGCCATGATGATGATGAAGATGAAGATGAAGAAGAAGATGATGATGATGTTGTTTTTTATTTTTATTGTTTTTGTTTTTGTTTTTTGTTTTTTGTTTTTTTTTTTTTAATTTAACGTTTGAAATAAAAATGTGTTTTAACACTCAGAAATAAACTAACCAACCAAACCACGTAAATAAATACATAAACTAACTTAACAAAATAAAAACAAAACAAATCAAAAACAAAGACACAACAGAAAAGAAAACAAAGAAAATAAAAATAAACTTAATTTAAAAACACACAAATATACAAGCAACTCACGGATGACCAGTTAAGGGCCTCAGAAAACACAGCCAGGGGATCCGGGAAGGTTGGAGGGGTCACAATGGTCCCGCTTAAAACCCAAACTTCTTAGACACCGAAGGTGTCGCCTATAGAACTCCTAGACACTGTATTGACGGAAGTGCTCACTGGGGTTACCAAAAGTTAGCTTATATGAAAAATCTTTTCTTTTTTAAATTTTTAAGATAAAAAACAAAAACAAATTAAGATAAAATGAAACAACAAACCATAAATGAAAATGAACTAAGTACTCTAAACAAACTCAAACAAACGAAATAAATTGTTGTACTAAAAGAAACAAACCAAGAAACCAAAGAAAAACACAAACAGCACTTTCTATCACCTATTTATCACCATTACGGAAATAAACAGAAATCAAAGAAGAGAAAGGATTGAAATGCTTCCCCTTGAAGCGATTAGGTCGATCATGGATGCACTTGGAGGGCGCGACTTCTCCCATTGCTCCACACTTCCCATTTTTATGATTGAAGTTGCCATCTCTCTCCATTTTTATTAAGCTATCATAAATTGCTAAAACAAACACACAAACTTGAAATGGAATTAAAAGGATTAGGAAATAAAAACTAAAATAAAAAGGAAAATCAACACCATCCAATTCCATGCTTCAAAGCAACAAGCACCAATGGTTTGTGTAAGCTGGGACTTAAACCCAGTTCTCTTGCTTGTTGGGCAATTGTCCTTTTCTGTTGGACTACAAACACAACTTGTCCATTAACGTCATTAACTTTAAAACAAGAAATTGTGCAGTTAAGAAAAAAAAAAATAATAAAGTAGGAAAGGCAAATAGAATCAAACAATGTTACCGATCCCCGGCAACGGCGCCAAAAACTTGTTGCTTCGATTCAGCTGCACCAAAATGGATTCAGCTGCATCCTCAACTTGTGATACTCGCAAGTGCACGAGCCGTTCGGTAGTATAGCATATGTAAGTGCGAGGTCGATCCCACGAGGATTGGTGATTGAATGATCCAATTTGTTTCCCCTACACAAAATAGAAATGAAAAAGAAAATAAATAAATAAATAAAAAGGAAATAACTCAAGCAAATAAGTTCCCAAGTTCAATTAGATTAACGGATTGATTCTAGCTAAAGTATGATTAAGCCATGGTGTTTGGTCATAACCTTGTGCTCCTAATTCCCTAATTTGATCATTTGTTGTCTAACCTAAAACTAAGCATTAGGAACCCATTAAGCATAGAAGAACAATTTAAACAACCAAGCATGTATCTAATCCCTGTTGTCGAATGTCCATACATACTCTTCTTATCCATAGTTCAATTCGAATTAAAGCATGGTGTCTACTCTTAATTCAAACCAAGATAGCTAACATGCAAGCCTAAATGGTGATCAATCATTCAAACTAGCATATTAACTTATAAGCATAATGAATAAGAACAAAAACCATAATTGAAACTTGGAAACTAATTAAACTTGAATACTTAAGAAAGAATGTACATTACAATAAAAGTAAAGTGGAACTAAGAAAACTTGAAAGAAAATTTAGTAAACTCATTTTGTTACAACAATTGACAACTTGAAAGGAAACTAAGAGAATTTGAGGGAGAGAAGGAAAGGGAGCTCTAGAGAAGTGTTTGAGAGCTCCCCCCCTTGGGGTGTGTTTTGAAGCTTGAAGGCTTCTCTATTTATAGGGCTAAGAGGGAGGAACAACATGATGAAATCCAACACCACCATTCCTCTTTTAATACAACCCATAACTCACACTTCATCTTGTCTATGTTAGTGTGGTTGGAATCAATCTCATCCCATACTCCTTTTGCTGCACCTCAAGCTTTCTTCACATGGGATCAAAGGTGATCAATTGTGGCTGCCTTTTACTGCCAACCCATGTGGTCTTCTTTTGGTTGTTGAACAAAAACGAGTCTTCTGAACCAGACTTGGTGTAGGAAGGTCATAGGTTTCAAAACGTATCCAATGGTGCTCAAATTTGGATATGTTATACTAGACACCCATTGGAACAACCTCTATGAAGAAAGTATTCCCATCGGAGCAGTAGAAGTGTGCGTTTTGGGCCTTGCAAGTTGGCAGCCGAACAGAGACTGGAATTGACTTCATTTCATTTATGCTTTACATGCATGCACATGCTTTCTCTTTAATAGCTCCATTATGTACCAACTTGCTCCTTTAGAATTTCATTGCTGGAATGCCTCCCCACTTCACTCATTATGTTGGATCCAAAGTCAGTTGCAGCATGGGTGAGGCACATGGCTTAAAGGAGGAGACAAGGCTCAAAGCTGGCAGCTGCAAATCCTGCTGAGCAAGGTTGAGTGTTGGGCGGGCTGAGCACTCCACAAATGTCCAATTGGGCTGAAATTTGGATATGTTGTACTAGACACCCATTGGAACAAGTTTCATGAAGATCTTCACCTCCTCCAAGCCCCATAGCATGCTGATCCAAGGCCAAGAAGCTGACCTACGAAATTGGGCTGGAAAGGAGTTGTAGCCAAAATGTGTTTGTCTTTAAGCCCTTGTTCCATTCACCCAAATCAAGCCTTAACATGCATGGATTGCATCATTTCCTATCCAAAGTCATCATTGTTACCTAAATGTCAATTAACTGAAAGATAAACACAAAAAGGATTAAAAGCACAAGTTTAACTCAAAAACATAACCAAATCATAAGCTAGAAGAGTACAAAATGATATACAATTATGAACCGATCAAATACCCCCAAACCTAGATTTTGCTAGTCCTCGAGCAAAACAACACAAAACAGAGTTAAAAACAAAATAAGAAGTTAACTAAACCACTTCCGCAGGTAACTCGATTGCATTGAGCAAATGCAACAAGCCTTTAAACCTCTAGGCATCCCTAGTAGGAGGAGTTGTGTCTCCTGAGGGTTTAACAGAAACGATACCCACAAACGTTTTACTCACTCGAAATTGGACAATTCAAGTTCAACGGCAGTTCGTTCGTAATTGGAGTGGTTGGTGTATTCCATACTTCTAGCAATTGGATTTCACTCAAAACACACCAAATGACTCCTCCCACCATATTATGATGTTGCCCAAGTTTTGGGCTCGATCCGAAATCAATAGGTGTTCGAAATTGGACAATTCAAGTTCAACGGCAGTTCGTTCGTAATTGGAGTGGTTGGTGTATTCCATACTTCTAGCGATTGGATTTCGCTCAAAACTAACCAAATGACTACTCCCACCATATTATGGTTTTGCCCAAGTTTTGGGCTCGATCCGACATCAATAGGTGTTCGAAATTGGACAATTAAAGTTCAACGGCAGTTCGTTCCTAATTGGAGTTGTCGGTGTATTCCACACTTCTAGCGATTGGATTTCACTCAAAACTCACCAAATGACTCCTTTCACCATGTTATGATGTTGTCCAAGTTTTGGGGTCGATCCGAAATCAATAGGTGTGAGAAATTGGTCAATTCAATTTCAACGACTGTTCGTTCCTAATTGGAGTGGTTGGTGTATTCCATACTTCTAGCGATTCGATTTCACTCAAAACTCACCAAATGAGTCCTCCCACCATATTATGATGTTGCCCAAGTTTTGGACTCGATCCGAAATCAATAGGTGTGAGAAATTG
This sequence comes from Prunus avium, assembly GCF_965620075.1. Taxonomy (NCBI): domain Eukaryota; kingdom Viridiplantae; phylum Streptophyta; class Magnoliopsida; order Rosales; family Rosaceae; genus Prunus; species Prunus avium. The sequence continues at coordinate 16,808,711 of NC_142291.1, read as the reverse complement.
GACAATTCAAGTTCAACGGCAGTTCGTTCCTAATTGGAGTGGTTGGTGTATTCCGTACTTCTAGCGATTGGATTTCACTCAAAACTCACCAAATGACTCCTCCCACCATAATATGATGTTGTACAAGTTTGGGGTTCGATCTGAAATCAACAGGTGTGAGAAATTGGACAATTCAAGTTCAACGGCAGTTCATTCCTAATGGGAGTGGTAGGTGTATTCCATACTTCTAGCGATTGGATTTCACTCAAAACTCACTAAATGACTCCTCCCTCCATATTACGATGTTGCCCAAGTTTTGGTCTCGATCTGAAATCAATAGGTGTTCCAAATTGGACAATTCAAGTTCAACGGCAGTTCGTTCCTAATTGGAGTGGTTGGTGTATTCCATACTTCTATCGATTGCATTTCACTCAAAACTCACCAAATGACTCCTCCCACCATATTATGATGTTGCCCAAGTTTTGGGCTCGATCCGAAATCAATAGGTGTTCGAAATTGGACAATTCAAGTTCAACGGCAGTCCGTTCCTAATTGGAGTTGTCGGTGTATTCCACACTTCTAGCGATTGGATTTCACTCAAAACTCACCAAATGACTCCTTTCACCATGTTATGATGTTGTCCAAGTTTTGGGCTCGATCCGAAATCAATAGGTGTGAGAAATTGGTCAATTCAATTTCAACGACTGTTCGTTCCTAATTGGAGTGGTTGGTGTATTCCATACTTCTAGCGATTCGATTTCACTCAAAACTCACCAAATGAGTCCTCCCACCATATTATGATGTTGCCCAAGTTTTGGGCTCGATCCGAAATCCATAGGTGTTCCAAATTGGACAATTCAAGTTCAACGGCAGTTCCTTCCTAATTGGAGTGGTTGGTGTATTCCATACTTCTAGCGATTGGATGTCCCTCAAAACTCACCAAATGACTCCTCCCACCATATTATGATGTTGCCGAAGTTTTGAGCTCGATCCGAAATCAATAGGTGTTCTAAATTGGACAATTCAATTTCAACGGCAGTTCGTTCCTAATTGGAGTGGTTGGTGTATTCCATACTTCTAGCGATTGGATTTCACTCAAAACTCATCAAATGACTCCTCACACCATATTATGATGTTGCCCAAGTTTTGGGCTCGATCCGAAATAAATAGGTGTTCCAAATTGGACAATTCAAGTTCAACGGCAGTTCGTTCCTAATTGGAGTGGTTGGTGTATTCCATACTTCTAGCGATTGGATTTGACTCAAAACTTCCCAAATGACTCCTCCCACCATATTATGATGTTTCCCAAGTTTTGGTCTGGATCCGAAATCAATAGGTGTTCCAAATTGGACAATTCAAGTTCAACGGCAGTTCGTTCCTAATTGGAGTGGTTGGTGTATTCCTTACTTCTAAAGATTGGATTTCGCTCAAAACTCACTAAATGACTCCTCCGACCATATTATGATGTTGCCCAAGTTTTCGTCTCGATCCGAAATCAATAGGTGTTCCAAATTGGACAATTCAAGTTCAACGGCACTTCGTTCCTAATTCGAGTGCTTGGTGCATTCCATACTTCTAGCGATTGGATTGCACTCAAAAACTCACCAAATGACTCCTCCCACCATATTATGATGTTGCCCAAGTTTTGGGCTCGATCCGAAATCAATTGGTGTTCGAAATTGGACAATTCAAGTTCAACGGCAGTTCGTTCGTAACTGGAGTGGTTGGTGTATTCCATACTTCTAGCGATTGGATTTCACTCAAAACTCACCAAATGACTCCTCCCACCATATTATGATGTTGCCCAAGTTTTGGGCTCGATCCGAAATCAATAGGTGTTCCAAATTGGACAATTCAAGTTCACCGGCAGTTCGTTCCTAATTGGAGTGGTTGGTGTATTCCATACTTCTAGCGATTGGATTTCACTCAAAACTTACCAAATGACTCCTCCCACCATATTATGATGTTGCCCAAGTTTTGGGCTCGATCCGAAATCAATAGGTGTGAGAAATTGGACAATTCAAGTTCAACAGCAGTTCGTTCCTAATTGGAGTGGTTGGTGTATTCCATACTTCTAGCGATTGGATTTCACTCAAAACTCACTAAATGACTCCTCCCACCATATTATGATGTTGCCCAAGTTTGGGGCTCGATCCGAAGTCAATAGGTATGAGAAATTGGACAATTCAAGTTCAACGGCAGTTCGTTCCTAATTGGAGTGGTCGGTGTATTCCATACTTCTATCGATTGGATTTCACTCAAAACTCACCAAATGACTCCTCCAACCATATTATGATGTTGCCCAAGTTTTGGTCGCGATCCGAAATCAATAGGTGTTCCAAATTGGACAATTCAAGTTCAACGACAGTTCAATCCTAATTGGAGTGGTTGGTGTATTCCATACTTCTAGCGATTGGATTTCACTCAAAACTCCCCAAATGACTCCTCCCACCATATTATGATGTTGCCCAAGTTTTGGGCTCGATCCGAACACAATAGGTGTGAGAAATTGGACAATTTAAGTTCAACGGCAGTTCGTTCCTAATTGGAGTTGTTGGTGTATTCCATACTTCTAGCGATTGGATTTCACTCAAAACTCACCAAATGACTCCTCCCACCATAGTATGATGTTGCCCAAGTTTGGGGTTCCATCCGAAATCAATAGGTGTGAGAAATTGGACAATTCAAGTTCAACGGCAGTTCGTTCCGAATTGGAGTGGTTGGTGTATTACATACTTCTAGCGATTGGATTTCACTCAAAACTCACCAAATGACTCCTCCCACCTTATTATGATGTTGCCCAAGTTTTGGGCTCGATCCGAAATCAATAGGTGTTCCAAATTTGACAATTCAAGTTCACCGGCAGTTCGTTCCTAATTGGAGTGGTTGGTGTATTCCATACTTCTAGCGATTGGATTTCACTCAAAACTCACCAATTGACGCCTCCCACCATATTATGATGTTGCCCAAGTTTTGGGCTCGATCCGAAATCAATAGGTGTGAGAAATTGGACAATTCAAGTTCAACAGCAGTTCGTTCCTAATTGGAGTGGTTGGTGTATTCCATACTTCTAGCGATTGGATTTCACTCAAAACTCACCAAATGACTCCTCCCACCATATTATGATGTTGCCAAAGTTAGGGGTTCGATCTGAAATCAATAGGAGTGAGAAATTGGACAATTCAAGTTCAACGGCAGTTCGTTCCTAATTGGAGTGGTTGGTGTATTCCATACTTCTAGCGATTGGATTTCACTCAAAACTCACCAATTGACGCCTCCCACCATATTATGATGTTGCCCAAGTTTTGGGCTCGATCCGAACTCAATAGGTGTGAGAAATTGAACAATTTAAGTTCAATGGCAGTTCGTTCCTAATTGGAGCGTTTGGTGTATTCCATACTTCTAGCGATTGGATTTCACTCAAAACTCACCAAATGACTCCTCCCACCATATTATGATGTTGCCAAAGTTAGGGGTTCGATCTGAAATCAATAGGAGTGAGAAATTGGACAATTCAAGTTCAACGGCAGTTCGTTCCTAATTGGAGTGGTTGGTGTATTCCATACTTCTAGCGATTGGATTTCACTCAAAACTCACCAAATGACTCCTCCCACCATATTATGATGTTGCCCAAGTTTTGGGCTCGATCCGAAATCAATAGGTGTGAGAAATTGAACAATTCAAGTTCAACGGCAGTTCGTTCCTAATTGGAGTGGTTGGTGTATTCCGTACTTCTAGCGATTGGATTTCACTCAAAACTCCCCAAATGACTCCTCCCACCATATTATGATGTTGCCCAAGTTTTGGGCTCGATCCGAACACAGTAGGTGTGAGAAATTGGACAATTTAAGTTCAACGGCAGTTCGTTCCTAATTGGAGTTGTTGGTGTATTCCATACTTCTAGCGATTGGATTTCACTCAAAACTCACCAAATGACTCCTCCCACCATAGTATGATGTTGCCCAAGTTTGGGGTTCCATCCGAAATCAATAGGTGTGAGAAATTGGACAATTCAAGTTCAACGGCAGTTCGTTCCGAATTGGAGTGGTTGGTGTATTACATACTTCTAGCGATTGGATTTCACTCAAAACTCACCAAATGACTCCTCCCACCATATTATGATGTTGCCCAAGTTTTGGGCTCGATCCGAAATCAATAGGTGTGAGAAATTGGACAATTCAAGTTCAACAGCAGTTCGTTCCTAATTGGAGTGGTTGGTGTATTCCATACTTCTACCGATTGGATTTCACTCAAAACTCACTAAATGACTCCACCCACCATATTATGATGTTGCCCAAGTTTTGGTCGCGATCCGAAAGCAATAGGTGTTCCAAATTGTACAATTCAAGTTCAACGGCAGTTCGTTCGTAATTGGAGTGGTTGGTGTATTCCATACTTCTAGCGATTGGATTTCACTCAAAACTCACCAAATGACTCCTCCCACCACATTATGATGTTGCCCAAGTTTTGGGCTCGATCCGAAATCAATAGGTGTTCCAAATTGGACAATTCAAGTTCAACGGCAGTTCGTTCCTAATTGGAGTGGTTGGTGTATTACATACTTCTAGCGATTGGATTTCACTCAAAACTCACCAAATGACTCCTCCCACCATAGTATGATGTTGCCCAAGTTTGGGGTTCCATCCGAAATCAATAGGTGTGAGAAATTGGACAATTCAAGTTCAACGGCAGTTCGTTCCTAATTGGAGTGGTTGGTGTATTCCATACTTCTAGCGATTGGATTTCACTCAAAACTCACCAAATGACTCCTCCCACCATATTATGATGTTGCCCAAGTTTTGGGCTCGATCCGAAATCAATAGGTGTGAGAAATTGAACAATTCAAGTTCAACGGCAGTTCGTTCCTAATTGGAGTGGTTGGTGTATTCCGTACTTCTAGCGATTGGATTTCACTCAAAACTCACCAAATGAGTCCTCCCACCATATTACGATGTTGCCCAAGTTTTGGGCTCGATCCGAAATCAATAGGTGTTCCAAATTGGACAATTCAAGTTCAACGGCAGTTCGTTCCTAATTGGAGTGGTTGGTGTATTTCATACTTCTCGCGATTGGATTTCACTTAAAACTCACCAAATGACTCCTCCCACCACATTATGATGTTGCCCAAGTTTTGGGCTCGATCCGAAATCAATAGGTGTTCCAAATTGGACAACTCAAGTTCAACGGCAGTTCGTTCCTAATTGGAGTGGTTGGTGTATTCCATACTTCTAGCGATTGGATTTCACTCAAAACTCACCAAATGACTCCTCCCACCATATTATGATGTTGCCCAAGTTTTGGTCTCGATCCGAAATCAATAGGTGTTCCAAATTGGACAATTCAAGTTCAACGGCAGTTCGTTCCTAATTGGAGTGGTTGGTGTATTCCATACTTCTAGCGATTGGATTTCACTCAAAACTCACCAAATGACTCCTCCCACCATATTATGATGTTGCCCAAGTTTTGGGCTCGAAACGAAATCAATAGGTGTGAGAAATTGGACAATTTAAGTTCAATGGCAGTTCGTTCCTAATTGGAGTGGTTGGTGTATGCCATACTTCTAGCGATTGGATTTCACTCAAAACTCACCAAATGACTCCTCCTACCATATTATGATGTTGCCCAAGTTTTGGGCTCGATCCGAAATCAATAGGTGTGAGAAATTGGACAATTCAAGTTCAACGGCAGTTCGTTCCTGATTGGAGTGGTTGGTGTATTCCATACTTCTAGCGATTGGATTTCACTCAAAACTCTCCAAATGACTCCTCCCACCATATTATGATGTTGCCCAAGTTTTGGGCTCGAAACGAAATCAATAGGTGTGAGAAATTGGACTATTCAAGTTCAACGGCAGTTCGTTTCTAATTGGAGTGGTTGGTGTATTCCATACATCTAGCGATTGGATTTCACTCAAAACTCACCAAATGACTCCTCCCACCATATTATGATGTTGCCCAAGTTTTGGGCTCGATCCGAAATCAATAGGTGTGAGAAATTGAACAATTCAAGTTCAACGGCAGTTCGTTCCTAATTGGAGTGGTTGGTGTATTCCATACTTCTAGCGATTGGATTTCACTCAAAACTCACTAAATGACTCCTCCCACCATATTATGATGTTGCCCAAGTTTTGGTCGCGATCCGAAATCAATAGGTGTTCCAAATTGGACAATTCAAGTTCAACGGCAGTTCGTTCCTAATTGGAGTGGTTGGTGTATTCCATACTTCTAGCGATTGGATTTCACTCAAAACTCACCAAATGACTCCTCCCACCATATTATGATGTTGCCCAAGTTTTGGGCTCGAAACGAAATCAATAGGTGTGGGAAATTGGACTAGTCAAGTTCAACGGCAGTTCGTTCCTAATTCGAGTGGTTGGTGTATTCCATACATCTAGCGATTGGATTTCACTCAAAACTCACCAAATGACTCCTCCCACCATATTATGATGTTGCCCAAGTTTTGGGCTCGATCCGAAATCAATAGGTGTGAGAAATTGGACAATTCAAGTTCAACGGCAGTTCGTTCCTAATTGGAGTGGTTGGTGTATTCCATACTTCTAGCGATTGGATTTCACTCAAAACTCACTAAATGACTCCTCCCACCATATTATGATGTTGCCCAAGTTTTGGCCGCGATCCGAAATCAATAGGTGTTCCAAATTGGACAATTCAAGTTCAACGGCAGTTCGTTCCTAATTGGAGTGGTTGGTGTATTCCATACTTCTAGCGATTGGATTTCACTCAAAACTCACCAAATGACTCCTCCCACCATATTATGATGTTGCCCAAGTTTTGGGCTCGAAACGAAATCAATAGGTGTGAGAAATTGGACAATTTAAGTTCAATGGCAGTTCGTTCCTAATTGGAGTGGTTGGTGTATGCCATACTTCTAGCGATTGGATTTCACTCAAAACTCACCAAATGACTCCTCCTACCATATTATGATGTTGCCCAAGTTTTGGGCTCGATCCGAAATCAATAGGTGTGAGAAATTGGACAATTCAAGTTCAACGGCAGTTCGTTCCTGATTGGAGTGGTTGGTGTATTCCATACTTCTAGCGATTGGATTTCACTCAAAACTCTCCAAATGACTCCTCCCACCATATTATGATGTTGCCCAAGTTTTGGGCTCGAAACGAAATCAATAGGTGTGAGAAATTGGACTATTCAAGTTCAACGGCAGTTCGTTTCTAATTGGAGTGGTTGGTGTATTCCATACATCTAGCGATTGGATTTCACTCAAAACTCACCAAATGACTCCTCCCACCATATTATGATGTTGCCCAAGTTTTGGGCTCGATCCGAAATCAATAGGTGTGAGAAATTGAACAATTCAAGTTCAACGGCAGTTCGTTCCTAATTGGAGTGGTTGGTGTATTCCATACTTCTAGCGATTGGATTTCACTCAAAACTCACTAAATGACTCCTCCCACCATATTATGATGTTGCCCAAGTTTTGGTCGCGATCCGAAATCAATAGGTGTTCCAAATTGGACAATTCAAGTTCAACGGCAGTTCGTTCCTAATTGGAGTGGTTGGTGTATTCCATACTTCTAGCGATTGGATTTCACTCAAAACTCACCAAATGACTCCTCCCACCATATTATGATGTTGCCCAAGTTTTGGGCTCGAAACGAAATCAATAGGTGTGGGAAATTGGACTAGTCAAGTTCAACGGCAGTTCGTTCCTAATTCGAGTGGTTGGTGTATTCCATACATCTAGCGATTGGATTTCACTCAAAACTCACCAAATGACTCCTCCCACCATATTATGATGTTGCCCAAGTTTTGGGCTCGATCCGAAATCAATAGGTGTGAGAAATTGGACAATTCAAGTTCAACGGCAGTTCGTTCCTAATTGGAGTGGTTGGTGTATTCCATACTTCTAGCGATTGGATTTCACTCAAAACTCACTAAATGACTCCTCCCACCATATTATGATGTTGCCCAAGTTTTGGCCGCGATCCGAAATCAATAGGTGTTCCAAATTGGACAATTCAAGTTCAACGGCAGTTCGTTCCTAATCGGAGTGGTTGGTGTATTCCATACTTCTAGCGATTGGATTTCACTCAAAACTCACCAAATGACTCCTCCCACCATATTATGATGTTGCCCAAGTTTTGGGCTCGAAACGAAATCAATAGGTGTGAGAAATTGGACAATTTAAGTTCAACGGCAGTTCGTTCCTAATTGGAGTGGTTGGGGTATGCCATACTTCTAGCGATTGGATTTCACTCAAAACTCACCAAATGACTCCTCCTACCATATTATGATGTTGCCCAAGTTTTGGGCTCGATCCGAAATCAATAGGTGTGAGAAATTGGACAATTCAAGTTCAACGGCAGTTCGTTCCTAATTGGAGTGGTTGGTGTATTCCATACTTCTAGCGATTGGATTTCACTCAAAACTCACCAAATGACTCCTCCAACCATATTATGATGTTGCCCAAGTTTTGGTCGCGATCCGAAATCAATAGGTGTTCCAAATTGGACAATTCAAGTTCAACGACAGTTCAATCCTAATTGGAGTGGTTGGTGTATTCCATACTTCTAGCGATTGGATTTCACTCAAAACTCCCCAAATGACTCCTCCCACCATATTATGATGTTGCCCAAGTTTTGGGCTCGATCCGAACACAATAGGTGTGAGAAATTGGACAATTTAAGTTCAACGGCAGTTCGTTCCTAATTGGAGTTGTTGGTGTATTCCATACTTCTAGCGATTGGATTTCACTCAAAACTCACCAAATGACTCCTCCCACCATAGTATGATGTTGCCCAAGTTTGGGGTTCCATCCGAAATCAATAGGTGTGAGAAATTGGACAATTCAAGTTCAACGGCAGTTCGTTCCGAATTGGAGTGGTTGGTGTATTACATACTTCTAGCGATTGGATTTCACTCAAAACTCACCAAATGACTCCTCCCACCTTATTATGATGTTGCCCAAGTTTTGGGCTCGATCCGAAATCAATAGGTGTTCCAAATTTGACAATTCAAGTTCACCGGCAGTTCGTTCCTAATTGGAGTGGTTGGTGTATTCCATACTTCTAGCGATTGGATTTCACTCAAAACTCACCAATTGACGCCTCCCACCATATTATGATGTTGCCCAAGTTTTGGGCTCGATCCGAAATCAATAGGTGTGAGAAATTGGACAATTCAAGTTCAACAGCAGTTCATTCCTAATTGGAGTGGTTGGTGTATTCCATACTTCTAGCGATTGGATTTCACTCAAAACTCACTAAATGACTCCTCCCACCATATTATGATGTTGCCCAAGTTTTGGTCGCGATCCGAAAGCAATAGGTGTTCCAAATTGGACAATTCAAGTTCAACGGCAGTTCGTTCCTAATTGGAGTGGTTGGTGTATTCCATACTTCTAGCGATTGGATTTCACTCAAAACTCACCAAATGACTCCTCCCCCCATATTATGATGTTGCCCAAGTTTTGGGGTCGATCCGAACTCAATAGGTGTGAGAAATTGAACAATTTAAGTTCAATGGCAGTTCGTTCCTAATTGGAGCGTTTGGTGTATTCCATACTTCTAGCGATTGGATTTCACTCAAAACTCACCAAATGACTCCTCCCACCATATTATGATGTTGCCAAAGTTAGGGGTTCGATCTGAAATCAATAGGAGTGAGAAATTGGACAATTCAAGTTCAACGGCAGTTCGTTCCTAATTGGAGTGGTTGGTGTATTCCATACTTCTAGCGATTGGATTTCACTCAAAACTCACCAAATGACTCCTCCCACCATATTATGATGTTGCCCAAGTTTTGGGCTCGATCCGAAATCAATAGGTGTGAGAAATTGAACAATTCAAGTTCAACGGCAGTTCGTTCCTAATTGGAGTGGTTGGTGTATTCCGTACTTCTAGCGATTGGATTTCACTCAAAACTCCCCAAATGACTCCTCCCACCATATTATGATGTTGCCCAAGTTTTGGGCTCGATCCGAACACAGTAGGTGTGAGAAATTGGACAATTTAAGTTCAACGGCAGTTCGTTCCTAATTGGAGTTGTTGGTGTATTCCATACTTCTAGCGATTGGATTTCACTCAAAACTCACCAAATGACTCCTCCCACCATAGTATGATGTTGCCCAAGTTTGGGGTTCCATCCGAAATCAATAGGTGTGAGAAATTGGACAATTCAAGTTCAACGGCAGTTCGTTCCGAATTGGAGTGGTTGGTGTATTACATACTTCTAGCGATTGGATTTCACTCAAAACTCACCAAATGACTCCTCCCACCATATTATGATGTTGCCCAAGTTTTGGGCTCGATCCGAAATGAATAGGTGTGAGAAATTGGACAATTCAAGTTCAACAGCAGTTCGTTCCTAATTGGAGTGGTTGGTGTATTCCATACTTCTACCGATTGGATTTCACTCAAAACTCACTAAATGACTCCTCCCACCATATTATGATGTTGCCCAAGTTTTGGTCGCGATCCGAAAGCAATAGGTGTTCCAAATTGTACAATTCAAGTTCAACGGCAGTTCGTTCGTAATTGGAGTGGTTGGTGTATTCCATACTTCTAGCGATTGGATTTCACTCAAAACTCACCAAATGACTCCTCCCACCATATTATGATGTTGCCCAAGTTTTGGGCTCGAAACGAAATCAATAGGTGTGAGAAATTGGACAATTCAAGTTCAACGGCAGTTCGTTCCTAATTGGAGTGGTTGGTGTATTCCATACTTCTAGCGATTGGATTTCACTCAAAACTCACCAAATGACTCCTCCCACCATATTATGATGTTGCCCAAGTTTTGGGCTCGATCCGAAATCAATAGGTGTGAGAAATTGGACAATTCAAGTTCAACGGCAGTTCGTTCCTAATTGGAGTGGTTGGTGTATTCCATACTTCTAGCGATTGGATTTCACTCAAAACTCACTTAATGACTCCTCCCACCATATTATGATGTTGCCCAAGTTTTGGTCGCGATCCGAAATCAATAGGTGTTCCAACTTGGACAATTCAAGTTCAACGGCAGTTCGTTCCTAATTGGAGTGGTTGGTGTATTCCATACTTCTAGCGATTGGATTTCACTCAAAACTCACCAAATGACTCCTCCCACCATATTATGATGTTGCCCAAGTTTTGGGCTCGATCCGAACACAATAGGTGTGAGAAATTGAACAATTTAAGTTCAACGGCAGTTCGTTCCTAATTGGAGTGGTTGGTGTATTCCATACTTCTAGCGATTGGATTTGACTCAAAACTCACTAAATGACTCCTCCCACCATATTATGATGTTGCCCAAGTTTTCGTCGCGATCCGAAAGCAATAGGTGTTCCAAATTGGACAATTCAAGTTCAACGGCAGTTCGTTCCTAATTGGCGTGGTTGGTGTATTCCATACTTCTAGCGATTGGATTTCACTCAAAACTCACCAAATGACTCCTCCCACCATATTATGATGTTGCCCAAGTTTTGGGCTCGATCCGAAATCAATAGGTGTGAGAAATTGAACAATTCAAGTTCAACGGCAGTTCGTTCCTAATTGGAGTGGTTGGTGTATTCCGTACTTCTAGCGATTGGATTTCACTCAAAACTCACCAAATGAGTCCTCCCACCATATTACGATGTTGCCCAAGTTTTGGGCCCGATCCGAAATCAATAGGTGTTCCAAATTGGACAATTCAAGTTCAACGGCAGTTCGTTCCTAATTGGAGTTGTTGGTGTATTCCATACTTCTAGCGATTGGATTTCACTCAAAACTCACCAAATGACTCCTCCCAACATAGTATGATGTTGCCCAAGTTTGGGGTTCCATCCGAAATCAATAGGTGTGAGAAATTGGACAATTCAAGTTCAACGGCAGTTCGTTCCGAATTGGAGTGGTTGGTGTATTACATACTTCTAGCGATTGGATTTCACTCAAAACTCACCAAATGACTCCTCCCACCTTATTATGATGTTGCCCAAGTTTTGGGCTCGATCCGAAATCAATAGGTGTTCCAAATTGGACAATTCAAGTTCACCGGCAGTTCGTTCCTAATTGGAGTGGTTGGTGTATTCCATACTTCTAGCGATTGGATTTCACTCAAAACTCACCAAATGACTCCTCCCACCATATTATGATGTTGCCCAAGTTTTGGGCTCGATCCGAAATCAATAGGTGTGAGAAATTGGACAATTCAAGTTCAACAGCAGTTCGTTCCTAATTGGAGTGGTTGGTGTATTCCATACTTCTAGCGATTGGATTTCACTCAAAACTCACTAAATGACTCCTCCCACCATATTATGATGTTGCCCAAGTTTTGGTCGCGATCCGAAAGCAATAGGTGTTCCAAATTGGACAATTCAAGTTCAACGGCAGTTCGTTCCTAATTGGAGTGGTTGGTGTATTCCATACTTCTAGCGTTTGGATTTCACTCAAAACTCACCAAATGACTCCTCCCACCATATTATGATGTTGCCCAAGTTTTGGGCTCGATCCGAACTCAATAGGTGTGAGAATTTGAACAATTTAAGTTCAATGGCAGTTCGTTCCTAATTGGAGCGTTTGGTGTATTCCATACTTCTAGCGATTGGATTTCACTCAAAACTCACCAAATGACTCCTCCCACCATATTATGATGTTGCCAAAGTTAGGGGTTCGATCTGAAATCAATAGGAGTGAGAAATTGGACAATTCAAGTTCAACGGCAATTCGTTCCTAATTGGAGTGGTTGGTGTATTCCATACTTCTAGCGATTGGATTTCACTCAAAACTCACCAAATGACTCCTCCCACCATATTATGATGTTGCCCAAGTTTTGGGCTCGATCCGAAATCAATAGGCGTGAGAAATTGAACAATTCAAGTTCAACGGCAGTTCGTTCCTAATTGGAGTGGTTGGTGTATTCCGTACTTCTAGCGATTGGATTTCACTCAAAACTCACCAAATGAGTCCTCCCACCATATTACGATGTTGCCCAAGTTTTGGGCTCGATCCGAAATCAATAGGTGTTCCAAATTGGACAATTCAAGTTCAACGGCAGTTCGTTCCTAATTGGAGTGGTTGGTGTATTCCATACTTCTCGCGATTGGATTTCACTTAAAACTCACCAAATGACTCCTCCCACCACATTATGATGTTGCCCAAGTTTTGGGCTCGATCCGAAATCAATAGGTGTTCCAAATTGGACAACTCAAGTTCAAAGGCAGTTCGTTCCTAATTGGAGTGGTTGGTGTATTCCATACTTCTAGCGATTGGATTTCACTCAAAACTCACCAAATGACTCCTCCCACCATATTATGATGTTGCCCAAGTTTTGGTCTCGATCCGAAATCAATAGGTGTTCCAAATTGGACAATTCAAGTTCAACGGCAGTTCGTTCCTAATTGGAGTGGTTGGTGTATTCCATACTTCTAGCGATTGGATTTCACTCAAAACTCACCAAATGACTCCTCCCACCATATTATGATGTTGCCCAAGTTTTGGGCTCGAAACGAAATCAATAGGTGTGAGAAATTGGACAATTCAAGTTCAACGGCAGTTCGTTCCTAATTGGAGTGGTTGGTGTATTCCATACTTCTAGCGATTGGATTTCACTCAAAACTCACCAAATGACTCCTCCCACCATATTATGATGTTGCCCAAGTTTTGGGCTCGATCCGAAATCAATAGGTGTGAGAAATTGGACAATTCAAGTTCAACGGCAGTTCGTTCCTAATTGGAGTGGTTGGTGTATTCCATACTTCTAGCTATTGGATTTCACTCAAAACTCACTAAATGACACCTCCCACCATATTATGATGTTGCCCAAGTTTTGGTCGCGATCCGAAATCAATAGGTGTTCCAAATTGGACAATTCAAGTTCAACGGCAGTTCGTTCCTAATTGGAGTGGTTCGTGTATTCCATACTTCTAGCGATTGGATTTCCCTCAAAACTCACCAAATGACTCCTCCCACCATATTATGATGTTGCCCAAGTTTTGGGCTCGATCCGAAATCAATAGGTGTGAGAAATTGGACAATTCAAGTTCAACGGCAATTCGTTCCTAATTGGAGTGGTTGGTGTTTTCCATACTTCTAGCGATTGGATTTCACTCAAAACTCACTAAATGACTCCTCCCACCATATTATGATGTTGCACAAGTTTGGGGTTCCATACGAAATCAATAGGTGTGAGAAATTGGACAATTCAGGTTCAACGGCAGTTCGTTCCTAATAGGAGTGGTTGGTGTATTCCATACTTCTAGCGATTGGATTTCACTCAAAACTAAACAAATGACTCCTCCCACCATATTATGATGTTGCCCAAGTTTTGGGCTCGATCCGAAATCAATAGGTGTGAGAAATTGGACAATTCAAGTTCAACGGCAGTTCGTTCCTAATTGGAGTGGTTGGTGTATTCCATTCTTCTAGCGATTGGATTTCACTCAAAACTCACCAAATGACTCCTCCCACCATATTATGATGTTGCCCAAGTTTTCGGCTCGATCCGAAATCAACAGGTGTGAGAAATTGGACAATTTAAGTTCAACGGCAGTTCGTTCCTAATTGTAGTGGTTGGTGTATTCCATACTTCTAGCGATTGGATTTCACTCAAAACTCACGAAATGACTCCTCCCATCATATTATGATGTTGCACAAGTTTGGGGTTCCATACGAAATCAATAGGTGTGAGGAATTGGACAATTAAGGTTCAACGGCAGTTCGTTCCTAATTGGTGTGGTTGGTGTATTCCATACTTCTAGCGATTGGATTTCACTCAAAACTCACCAAATGACTCCTCCCACCATATTATGATGTTGCCCAAGTTTTGGGCTCGATCCGAAATCAATAGATGTGAGAAATTGAACAATTCAAGTTCAACGGCAGTACGTTCCTAATTGGAGTTGTTGGTGTATTCCATACTTCTAGCGATTGTATTTCACTCAAAACTCACCAATTGACTCCTCCCACCATATTACGATGTTGCCCATGTGTTGGGCTCGATCCGAAATCAATAGGTGTTCCAAATTGGACAATTCAAGTTCAACGGCAGTTCGTTCCTAATTGGAGTGGTTGGTGTATTCCATACTTCTCGCGATTGGATTTCACTTAAAACTCACCAAATGACTCCTCCCACCACATTATGATGTTGCCCAAGTTTTGGGCTCGATCCGAAATCAATAGGTGTTCCAAATTGGACAATTCAAGTTCAACGGCAGTTCGTTCCTAATTGGAGTGGTTGGTGTATTACATACTTCTAGCGATTGGATTTCACTCAAAACTCACCAAATGACTCCTCCCACCATATTATGATGTTGCCCAAGTTTTGGACTCGATTCGAAATCAATAGGTGTGAGAAATTGGACAATTCAAGTTCAACGGCAGTTCGTTCCTAATTGGAGTGGTTGGTGTATTCCATTCTTCTAGCGATTGGATTTCACTCAAAACTCACCAAATGACTCCTCCCACCATATTATGATGTTGCCCAAGTTTTCGGCTCGATCCGAAATCAACAGGTGTGAGAAATGGGACAATTTAAGTTCAACGGCAGTTCGTTCCTAATTGTAGTGGTTGGTGTATTCCATACTTCTAGCGATTGGATTTCACTCAAAACTCACGAAATGACTCCTCCCATCATATTATGATGTTGCACAAGTTTGGGGTTCCATACGAAATCAATAGGTGTGAGGAATTGGACAATTAAGGTTCAACGGCAGTTCGTTCCTAATTGGTGTGGTTGGTGTATTCCATACTTCTAGCGATTGGATTTCACTCAAAACTCACCAAATGACTCCTCCCACCATATTATGATGTTGCCCAAGTTTTGGGCTCGATCCGAAATCAATAGATGTGAGAAATTGAACAATTCAAGTTCAACGGCAGTACGTTCCTAATTGGAGTTGTTGGTGTATTCCATACTTCTAGCGATTGTATTTCACTCAAAACTCACCAATTGACTCCTCCCACCATATTACGATGTTGCCCATGTGTTGGGCTCGATCCGAAATCAATAGGTGTTCCAAATTGGACAATTCAAGTTCAACGGCAGTTCGTTCCTAATTGGAGTGGTTGGTGTATTCCATACTTCTCGCGATTGGATTTCACTTAAAACTCACCAAATGACTCCTCCCACCACATTATGATGTTGCCCAAGTTTTGGGCTCGATCCGAAATCAATAGGTGTTCCAAATTGGACAATTCAAGTTCAACGGCAGTTCGTTCCTAATTGGAGTGGTTGGTGTATTACATACTTCTAGCGATTGGATTTCACTCAAAACTCACCAAATGACTCCTCCCACCATATTATGATGTTGCCCAAGTTTTGGGCTCGATTCGAAATCAATAGGTGTGAGAAATTGGACAATTCAAGTTCAACGGCAGTTCGTTCCTAATTGGAGTGGTTGGTGTATTCCATACTTCTAGCGATTGGATTTCACTCAAAACTCACCAAATGACTCCTCCCACCATATTATGATGTTGCCCAAGTTAGGGGTTCGATACGAAATCAATAGGTGTGAGAAATTGGACAATTCAAGTTCAACGGCAGTTCGTTCCTAATTGGAGTGGTTGGTGTATTCCATACTTCTAGCGATTGGATTTCACTCAAAACTCACGAAATGACTCCTCCCATCATATTATGATGTTGCACAAGTTTGGGGTTCCATACGAAATCAATAGGTGTTCCAAATTGGACAATTCAGGTTCAACGGCAGTTCGTTCCTAATTGGAGTGGTTGGTGTATTCCATACTTCTAGCGATTGGATTTCACTCAAAACTCCCCAAATGACTCCTCCCACCATATTATGATGTTGCCAAGTTAGGGGCTCGATCCGAAATCAATAGGTGTGAGAAATTGGACAATTCAAAATCAACGGCAGTTCGTTCCTAATTGGAGTGGTTGGTGTATTCCACACTTCTAGCGATTGGATTTCACTCAAAACTCACTAAATGACTCCTCCCACCATATTATGATATTGCCCAAGTTTTGGTCTCGATCCGAAATCAATAGGTGTTCCAAATTGGACAATTCAAGTTCAACGGCAGTTCGTTCCTAATTGGAATGGTTGGTGTATTCCACACTTCTAACGATTGGATTTCACTCAAAACTCACCGAATGACTCCTCCCAACATATTATGATGTTGCCCAAGTTTTGGGCTCGATACGAAATCAATAGGTGTGAGAAATTGAACAATTCAAGTTCAACGGCAGTTCGTTCCTAACTGGAGTGGTTGGTGTATTCCTTACTTCTAGCGATTGGATTTCACTCAAAACTCACCAAATGACTCCTCCCATCACATTATGATGTTGCCCAAGTTTTGGGCTCGATCCGAAAACAATAGGTGTTCCAAATTGGACAATTCAAGTTCAACGGCAGTTCGTTCCTAATTGGAGTGGTTGGTGTATTCCATACTTCTCGCGATTGGATTTCTCTTAAAACTAACCAAATGACTCCTACCACCATATTATGGTGTTGCCCAAGTTTTGGGCTTGATCCGAAATCAATAGGTGTGAGAAATTGGACAATTCAAGTTCAACGGCAGTTCGTTCCTAATGGGAGTGGTTAGTGTATTCCATACTTCTAGCGATTGGATTTCACTCAAAACTCACCAAATGACTCCTCCCACCATATTATGATGTTGCCCAAGTTAGGGGCCCGATACGAAATCAATAGGTGTTCCAAATTGGACAATTCAAGTTCAACGGCAGTTCGTTCCTAATTGGAATGGTTGGTGTATTCCACACTTCTAACGATTGGATTTCACTCAAAACTCACCGAATGACTCCTCCCAACATATTATGATGTTGCCCAAGTTTTGGGCTCGATCCGAAATCAATAGGTGTTCCAAATTGGACAATTCAAGTTCAACGGCAGTTCGTTCCTAATTGGAGTGGTTGGTGTATTCCATACGTCAAGCGATTGGATTTCACTCAAAACTCACCAAATGACTCCTCCCACCATATTATGATGTTGCCCAAGTTAAGGGCCCGATACGAAATCAATAGGTGTGAGAAATTGGACAATTCAAGTTCAACGGCAGTTCGTTCCTAATTGGAGTGGTTGGTGTATTCCATACTTCTAGCGATTGGATTTCACTCAAAACTCCCCAAATGACTCCTCCCACCATATTATGATGTTGCCAAGTTAGGGGCTCGATCCGAAATCAATAGATGTGAGAAATTGGACAATTCAAAATCAACGGCAGTTCGTTCCTAATTGGAGTGGTTGGTGTATTCCACACTTCTAGCGATTGGATTTCACTCAAAACTCACTAAATGACTCCTCCCACCATATTATGATATTGCCCAAGTTTTGGTCTCGATCCGAAATCAATAGGTGTTCCAAATTGGACAATTCAAGTTCAACGGCAGTTCGTTCCTAATTGGAGTGGTTGGTGTATTCCATACTTCTAGCGATTGGATTTCATTCAAAACTCACTAAATGACTCCTCCCACCATATTATGATGTTGACCAAGTTTTGGTCTCGATCCGAAATCAATAGGTGTGAGAAATTGGACATTTCAAGTTCAACGGCAGTTCGTTCCTAATTGGAGTGGTTGGTGTATTCCGTACTTCTAGCGATTGGATTTCACTCAAAACTCACCAAATGCCTCCTCCCACCATATTATGATGTTGCACAAGTTTGGGGTTCGATCCGAAATCAATAGGTGTGAGAAATTGCACAATTCAAGTTCAACGGCAGTTCGTTCCTAATTGGAGTGGTTGGTGTATTCCATACTTCTAGCGATTGGATTTCACTCAAAACTCACCAAATGACTCCTCCCACCACATTATGATTTTGCCCAAGTTTTGGGCTCGATCCGAAATCAATAGGTGTTCCAAATTAGACAATTCAAGTTGAACGGCAGTTCGTTCCTAATTGGAGTTGTTGGTGTATTCCATACTTCTACCGACTGGATTTCACTCAAAACACACCAAATGACTCCTCCCACCATATTATGATGTTGCCCAAGTTTGGGGCTCGATCACAAATCAATAGGTGTGAGAAATTGGACAATTCAAGTTCAACGGCAGTACGTTACTAATTGGAGTGGTTGGTATATTCCAAACTTCTACCGACTGGATTTCATTCAAACATCACGAAATGACTCCTCCCACCATATTATGATGTTGCCCAAGTTTTGGGCTCGATCCGAAATCAATAGGTGTGAGAAATTGGACAATTCAAGTTCAACGGCAATTCGTTCCTAATTGGAGTGGTTGGTGTATGCCGTACTTCTACCGACTGGATTTCACTCAAAACTCACGAAATGACTCCTCCCACCGTATTATGATGTTGCATAAGTTTTGGGCTCGATTCGAAATCAATAGGTGTTCCAAATTGGACAATTAAAGTTCAACGGCAGTTCGTTCCTAATTGGAGTGGTTGGTGTATTCCATACTTCTAGCGATTGGATTTCACTCAAAACTCACCAAATGACTCCTCCCACCATATTATGATGTTGCCCAAGTTTTGGGCCCGATCCTTAATCAATAGGTGTGAGAAATTGGACAATTAAAGTTCAACGGCAGTTCGTTCCTAATGGGAGTGGTTAGTGTATTCCATACTTCTAGCGATTGGATTTCACTCAAAACTCACCAAATGACTCCTCCCACCATATTATGATGTTGCCCAAGTTTGGGGCCCGATCCGAAATCAATAGGTGTGAGAAATTGGACAATTCAAGTTCAACGGCAGTTCGTTCCTAATTGGAGTGGTTGGTGTATTCCATACTTCTAGCGATTGGATTTCACTCAAAACTTACCAAATGACTCCTCCCACCATATTATGATGTTGCCCAAGTTTTGGGCTCGATCCAAACTCAATAGGTGTGAGAAATTGGACAATTTAAGTTCAACGGCAGTTCGTTCCTAATTGGAAGGGTTGGTGTATTCCATACTTCTAGCGATTGGATTTCACTCAAAACTCACCAAATGACTCCTCCCACCATATTATGATGTTGCACAAGTTTGGGGTTCCATCCGAAATCAATAGGTGTGAGAAATTGGACAATTCAAGTTCAACGGCAGTTCGTTCCTAATGGGAGTGGTTAGTGTATTCCACACTTCTAGCGATTGGATTTCACTCAAAACTCACCAAATGACTCCTCCCACCATATTATGATGTTGCCCAAGTTTGGGGCCCGATCCGAAATCAATAGGTGTGAGAAATTGGACAATTCAAGTTCAACGACAGTTCGTTCCTAATTGGAGTGGTTGGTGTATTCCATACTTCTAGCGATTGGATTTCACTCAAAACTTACCAAATGACTCCTCCCACCATATTATGATGTTGCCCAAGTTTTGGGCTCGATCCGAACTCAATAGGTGTGAGAAATTGGACAATTTAAGTTCAACGGCAGTTCGTTCCTAATTGGAAGGGTTGGTGTATTCCATACTTCTAGCGATTGGATTTCACTCAAAACTCACCAAATGACTCCTCCCACCATATTATGATGTTGCACAAGTTTGGGGTTCCATCCGAAATCAATAGGTGTGAGAAATTGGACAATTCAAGTTCAACGGCAGTTCGTTCCTAATTGGAGTGGTTGGTGTATTCCATACTTCTAGCGATTGGATTTCACTCAAAAATCACCAAATGACTTCTCCCACCATATTATGATGTTGCCCAAGTTTTGGGCTCGATCCGAAATCAATAGGTGTTCCAAATTTGACAATTCAAGTTCAACGGCAGTTCGTTCCTAATTGGAGTGGTTGGTGTATTCCGTACTTCTAGCGATTGGATTTCACTCAAAACTCACCAAATGACTCATCCCACTGTATTATGATGTTGCACAAGTTTTGGGCTCGATCTGAAATCAAAAGGTGTGAGAAATTGGTCAATTCAATTTCAACGATAGTTTGTCCCTAATTGGAGTGGTTGGTGTATTCCATACTTCTAGCGATCGGATTTCACTCAAAACGCACCAAATGACTCCTCCCACCATATTATGATGTTGCCCAAGTTTGGAGCTCGATCCGAAGTCAATAGGTGTGAGAAATTGGACAATTCAAGTTCAACGGCAGTTCGTTCCTAATTGGAGTGGTTGGTGTATTCCATACTTCTAGCGATTGGATTTCACTCAAAACTCACCAAACGACTCCTCCCACCATAATATGATGTTGCACAAGTTTGGGGTTCGATCCGAAATCAATAGGTGTGAGAAATTGGACAATTCAAGTTCAACGGCAGTTCGTTCCTAATGGGAGTGGTTGGTGTATTCCATACTTCTAGCGATTGGATTTCACTCAAAACTCACCAAATGACTCCTTCCACCAAATTATGTAGTTGCCCAAGTTTTGGGCTCGATCCGAAATCAATAGGTGTGAGAAATTGGACAATTCAAGTTCAACGGCAGTTCGTTCCTCATTGGAGTGGTTGGTGTATTCCATTCTTCTAGCGATTCGATTTCACTCAAAACTCACCAAATGACTCCTCCCACCATATTATGATGTTGCCCAAGTTTTGGGCTCGATCCGAAATCAATAGGTGTTCCAAATTGCACAATTCAACTTCAACGGCAGTTCGTTCCTAATTGGAGTGGTTGGTGTATTCCGTACTTCTAGCGATTGGATTTAACTCAAAACTCACCAAATGACTCCTCCCACCACATTATGATGTTGCCCAAGTTTTGGGCTCGATCCGAAAATCAATAGGTGTGAGAAATTGGACAATTCAAGTTCAACGGCAGTTCGTTCCTAATTGGAGTGGTTGGTGTATTCCATACTTCTAGCGATTGGATTTCACTCAAAACTCTCCAAATGACTCCTCCCACCATATTATGATGTTGCCCAAGTTTTGGGCTTGATCCGAAATCAATAGGTGTGAGAAATTGGAGAATTCAAGTTCAACGGCAGTTCATTCCTAATTGGAGTAGTTGGTGTATCCCCTACTTCTAGCGTTTGGATTTCACTCAAAACTCACCAAATGACTCCTCCCACCATATTATGATGTTGCCCAAGTTTTGGGCTCGATCCGAAATCAATAGGTGTTCCAAATTGGACAATTCAAGTTCAACGGCAGTTCGTTCCTAATTGGAGTGGTTTGTGTATTCCATACTTCTAGCGTTTGGATTTCACTCAAAACTCACCAAATGACTCCTCCCACCATATTATCATGTTGCCCAAGTTTTGGTCTCGATCCGATATCAATAGGTCTTCCAAATTGGACAATCCAAATTCAACGGCAATTCATTCCTAATTGGAGTGGTTGGTGTATTCCATACTTCTAGCGATTGGATTTCACCCAAAACTCACCAAATGACTCCTCCCACCATATTATGATGTTGCCCAAGTTTTGGGCCCGATCCGAAGTCAATAGGTCTTCCAAATTGGACAATCCAAATTCAACGGCAGTTCATTCCTAATTGGAGTGGTTGGTGTATTCCATACTTCTAGCGATTGGATTTCACCCAAAACTCACCAAATGACTCCTCCCACCATATTATGATGTTGCCCAAGTTTGGGGCTCGATCCGAAATCAATAGGTGTGAGAAATTGGACAATTCAAGTTCAATGGCAGTTCGTTCCTAATTGGAGTGGTTGGTGTATTCCATACTTCTAGCTATTGGATTTCACTCAAAACTCACCAAATGACTCCTCCCACCATATTATGATGTTGCCCAAGTTTTGGGCTCGATCCGAAATCAATAGGTGTGAGAAATTGGACAATTCAAGTTCAACGGCAGTTCGTTCCTAATTGAAGTGTTTGGTGTATTCCATACTTCTAGCGATTGGATTTCACTCAAAACTCACCAAATGACTCCTCACACCATATTATGATGTTGCCCAAGTTTTGAGCTCAATCCGAAATCAATAGGTGTGAGAAATTGGACAATTCAAGTTCAACGGCAGTTCGTTCCTAATGGGAGTGGTTGGTGTATTCCATACTTCTAGCGATTGGATTTCACTCAAAACTCACCAAATGACTCCTTCCACCAAATTATGTTGTTGCCCAAGTTTTGGGCTCGATCCGAAATCAATAGGTGTGAGAAATTGGACAATTCAAGTTCAACGGCAGTTCGTTCCTCATTGGAGTGGTTGGTGTATTCCATTCTTCTAGCGATTGGATTTCACTCAAAACTCACAAATGACTTCTCCCACCATATTATGATGTTGCCCAAGTTTTGGGCTCGATCCGAAATCAATAGGTGTTCCAAATTGCACAATTCAACTTCAACGGCAGTTCGTTCCTAATTGGAGTGGTTGGTGTATTCCGTACTTCTAGCGATTGGATTTAACTCAAAACTCACCAAATGACTCCTCCCACCACATTATGATGTTGCCCAAGTTTTGGGCTCGATCCGAAAATCAATAGGTGTGAGAAATTGGACAATTCAAGTTCAACGGCAGTTCGTTCCTAATTGGAGTGGTTGGTGTATTCCATACTTCTAGCGATTGGATTTCACTCAAAACTCTCCAAATGACTCCTCCCACCAAATTATGTTGTTGCCCAAGTTTTGGGCTCGATCCGAAATCAATAGGTGTGAGAAATTGGACAATTCAAGTTCAATGGCAGTTCGTTCCTAATTGGAGTGGTTGGTGTATTCCATACTTCTAGCTATTGGATTTCACTCAAAACTCACCAAATGACTCCTCCCACCATATTATGATGTTGCCCAAGTTTTGGGCTCGATCCGAAATCAATAGGCGTTCGAAATTGGACAATTCAAGTTCAACGGCAGTTCGTTCCTAATTGGAGTGGTTGGTGTATTCCATACTTCTAGCGATTGGATGTCACTCAAAACTCACCAGACGACTCCTCCCACCATATTATGATGTTGCCCAAGTTTTGGGCTCGATCCGAAATCAATAGGTTTGAGAAATTGGACAATACAATTTCAGCGGCAGTTCGTTCCTAATTGGAGTGGTTGGTGTATTCCATACTTCTAAAGATTGGATGTCACTCAAAACTCACCAAACGACTCCTCCCACCATATTATGATGTTGCCCAAGTTTTGGGCTCGATCCGAAATCAATAGGTGTGAGAAATTGGACAATTCAAGTTCAACGGCAGTTCGCTCCTAATTGGAGTGGTTGGTGTATTCCATACTTCTAGCGATTGGATTTCACTCAAAACTCACACAATGACTCCTCCAACCATATTATGATGTTGCCCAAGTTTTGGGCTCGATCCGAAATCAATAGGTGTGAGAAATTGGACAATTCAAGTTCGACGGCAGTTCGTTCGTAATTGGTGTGGTTGGTGTGGCGATTGGATTTCACTCAAAACTCACCAAATGACTCCTCCCACCATATTATGATGTTGCCCATGTTTTGGGCTCGATCCGAAATCAATAGGTGTTCCAAATTGGACAATTCAAGCTCAACGGCAGTTCGTTCCTTATTGGAGTGGTTCGTGTATTCCATACTTCTAGCGATTGGATTTCACTCAAAACTCACCAAATGACTCCTCACACCATATTATGATGTTGCCCAAGTTTTGGGCTCGATCTGAAATCAATAGGTGTGAGAAATTGGACAATTCAAGTTCAACGGCAGTTCGTTCCTAATTGGAGTGGTTGGTGTATTCCATACTTCTAGCGATTGGATTTCACTCAAAACTCACCAAATGACTCCTCCCACCAGATTATGATGTTGCCCAAGTTTTGGGCTCGATCCGAAATTAATAGGTGTTCGAAATTGGACAATTCAAGTTCAACGGCAGTTCGTTCCTAATTGGAGTGGTTGGTGTATTCCATACTTCCAGCGATTGGATTTCACTCAAAACTCACCAAAGGACTCCACCCACCATGTTATGATGTTGCCCAATTTTTGGGCTCGATCCGAACTCAATAGGTGTTCGAAATTGGACAATACAAGTTCAACGGCGGTTCGTTCCTACTTGGAGTGGTTGGTGTATTCCATACTTCTAGCGATTGGATTTCACTCAAAACTCACCAATGACTCCTCCCACCATATTATGATGTTGCCCAAGTTTTGGGCTCGATCCGTAATCAATAGGTGTGAGAAATTGGACAATACAAGTTCAACGGCAGTTCGTTCCTAATGGGAGTGGTTGGTGTATTCCATACTTCTAGCGATTGGATTTCACTCAAAACTCACCAAATGACTCCTCCCACCGTATTCTGATGTTGCACAACTTTTGGGCTCGATCCGAAATCAATAGGTGTTCCAAAATGGACAATTCAAGTTCAACGGCAGTTCGTTCCTCATTGGAGTGGTTGGTGTATTCCATACTTCTAGCGATTGGATTTCACTCAAAACTCCCCAAATGACTCCTCCCACCATATTGTGATGTTGCCCAAGTTTTGGGCTCGATCCGAAATCAATAGGTGTTAGAAATTGGACAATTCAAGTTCAACGACAGTTCATTCCTAATTGGAGTTGTTGGTGTATTCCATACTTCTAGCGATTGGATTTCACTCAAAACTCACCAATGACTCCTCCCACCATATTATGATGTTGCCCAAGTTTTGGGCTCGATCCGAAATCAATAGGTGTGAGAAATTGGACAATACAAGTTCAACGGCAGTTCGTTCCTAATGGGAGTGGTTGGTGTATTCCATACTTCTAGCGATTGGATTTCACTCAAAACTCACCAAATGACTCCTCCCACCGTATTCTGATGTTGCACAACTTTTGGGCTCGATCCGAAATGAATAGGTGTTCCAAAATGGACAATTCAAGTTCAACGGCAGTTCGTTCCTCATTGGAGTGGTTGGTGTATTCCATACTTCTAGCGATTGGATTTCACTCAAAACTCACCAAATGACTCCTCCCACCATATTATGATGTTGCCCAAGTTTTGGGCTCGATCCGAAATCAATAGGTGTTAGAAATTGGACAATTCAAGTTCAACGACAGTTCATTCCTAATTGGAGTTGTTGGTGTATTCCATACTTCTAGCGATTGGATTTCACTCAAAACTCACCAAATGACTCCTCCCACCATATTATGTTGTTGCCCAAGTTTTGGGCTCGATCCGAAATCAATAGGTGTGAGAAATTGGACAATTCAAGTTCAACGGCAGTTCTTTCCTAATTGGAGTTGTTGGTGTATTCCATACTTCTAGCGGTTGGATTTCACACAAAACTCACCATATGACTCCTCCAACCATATTATGATGTTGCCAAAAGTTTTGGGCTCGATCCGAAATCAATAGTTGTGAGAATTTGGGCAATTCAAGTTCAACGACAATTCGTTCCTAATGGGAGTGGTTGGTGTATTCCATACGTCTAGCGATTGGATTTCACTCAAAACTCACCAAATGACTCCTCCCACCTTGTTATGATGTTGCCCAAGTTTTGGGCTTGGTCCGAAATCAATCGGTGTGAGAAATTGGACAATTCAAGTTCAACGGCAGTTCGTTCCTAATTGGTGTGGTTGGTGTATTCCATACCTCTAGTGATTGGATTTCACTCAAAACTCACCAAATGACTACTCCCACCATATTATGATGTTGCCCAAGTTTTGGGCTCGATCCGAAATCAATAGGTGTGAGAAATTGGACAATTCGAGTTCAACGGCAGTTCGTTCCTAATTGGAGCGGTTGGTGTATTCCATACTTCTAGCGATTGGATTTCTCTCAAAACTCACCAAATGACACCTCCCACCATTTTATGATGTTGCCCATGTTTTGGGCTCGATCCGAAATCAATAGGTGTGAGAAATTGGACAATTCAAGTTCAACGGCAGTTCATTCCTAATTGGAGTGGTTGGTGTATTCCATACTTCTAGCGATTGGATTTCACTCAAAACTCACCAAATGACTCCTCCCACCATATTATGATGTTGCCCAAGTTTGGGGCTCGGTCCGAAATCAATAGGTGTGAGAAATTGGACAATTCATGTTCAACGGCAATTCGTTCCTAATTGGGGTGGTTGGTGTATTCTGTTGCTTCGATTCAGCTGCACCAAAATGGTTTCAACTGCATCCTCAACTTGTGATACTCGCAAGTGCACGAGCCGTTTGGTAGTATAGCATATGTAAGTGCGGGGTCGATCCCACGAGGATTGGGGATTGAATGATCCAATTTGTTTCCCCTACACAAAATAGAAATGAAAAAAAGAAAATAAATAAAACAAGAAAAAACAAGAAATAACTCAAGCAAATAAGTTCCCAAGTTCAATTAGATTAATGGATTGATTCTAGCTAAAGTATGATTAAGCCATGGTGTTTGGTCATAACCTTGTGTTCCTAATTCCCTAATTTGATCATTTGTTGTCTAACCTAAAACTAAGCATTAGGAACCCATTAAGCATAGAAGAACAATTTAAACAACCAAGCATGTATCTAATCCCTGTTGTCGAATGTCCATACATACTCTTCCTATTCATAGTTCAATTCGAATTAAAGCATGGTGTCTACTCTTAATTCAAACCAAGATAGCTAACATGCAAGCCTAAATGGTGATCAATCATTCAAACTAGGATATTAACTTATAAGCATAATGAATAAGAACAAAAATCATAATTGAAACTTGGAAACTAATTAAACTTGAATACTTAAGAAAGAATGTACATTACAAATAAAAGTAAAGTAGAACTTGAAAAACTTAAGGAGAATTTCAGCACAAATATTTCATTACAACAATTGAAAACTAGAAAGGAAACTAAGAGAATTTGAGGGAGAGAAGGGAAGGGAGCTCTAGAGAAGTGTTTGAGAGCTCCCCCCCTTGGGGTGTGTTTTGAAGCTTGAAGGCTTCTCTATTTATAAGGCTAAGAGGGAGGAACAACATGATGAAATCCAACACCACCATTCCTCTTTTAATACAACCCATAACTCACACTTCATCTTGTCTATGTTAGTGTGGTTGGAATCAATCTTATCCCATACTTCTTTTGCTGCACCTCAAGCTTTCTTCACATGGGATCAAAGGTGATCAATTGTGGCTGCCTTTTGCTGCCAACCCATGTGGTTGCCTTTTGGTTGCTGAAAAACGAGTTTTCTGAACCAGTCTTGGTGTAGGAAGGCCAGAGGTTTCAAAACGTATCCAATGGTGCTCAAATTTGGATATGTTATAATAGACACCCATTGGAACAACTTCTATGAAGAAAGTATTCCCATCGGAGCAGTAGAAGTGTGCTTTTTGGGCCTTACAAGTTGGCAGCCGAACAGAGACTGGAATTGACTTCATTTCATTTCTTTGCTTTACATGCATGCACATGCTTTCTCTATAATAACTCCAGCATGTACCAACTTGCTCCTTTAGAATTTCATAGCTGGAATGCCTCCCCACTTCACTCATTATGTTGGATCCAAAGTCAGTTGCAGCATGGGTGAGGCACATGGCTTAAAGGAGGAGACAAGGCTCAAAGCTGGCAGCTGCAAATCCTCCTGAGCATGGTTCAGTGTTGGACGGGCTAAGGACTCCACATATGTTCAATTGGGCTGAATTTTGGATATGCTATACTAGACACCCAAGTGAACAACTTTCATGAAGATCTTCACCTCATCCGAGCCCCAGAGAATGCTGATCCAAGGCCAAGAAGTTGACCTACGAAACTGGGCTGGAAATGGGCTGTAGCCAAAATGTGTTTGTCTTTAAGCTCATATTCCTCATATGCCAATCAGCCCTTAACATGCATGGATTGCATCATTTCCTATCCAAAGTCATCATTGTTACCTAAATGTCAATTAACTGAAAGATAAACACAAAAAGGATTAAAAGCACAAGTTTAACTCAAAAACATAACCAAATCATAAGCTAGAAGGGTACAAAATGATATACAATTATGAACCGATCATATTCCGTACTTCTAGCGATTGGATTTCACTCAAAACTCACCAAATGACTCCTGCCACCATATAATGATGTTGCCCAAGTTTGGGGCTCGATCCGAAACCAATAGGTGTTCCAAATTGGACAATTCAAGTTCAACGGCAGTTCGTTCCTAATTGGAGTGGTTGGAGTATTCCATACTTCTAGCGATTGGATTTCACTCAAAACTCACCAAATGACTCCTCCCACCATATTATGATGTTGCCCAAGTTTTGGGCTCGATCCGAAATCAATAGGTGTTCCAAATTTGACAATTCAAGTTCAACGGCAGTTCGTTCCTAATTGGAGTGGTTGGTGTATTCCTTACTTCTAGCGATTGGATTTCACTCAAAACTGACCAAATGACTCCTCCCACCATATTATGATGTTGCCCAAGTTTTGGGCTCGATCCGAAATCAATAGGTGTGAGAAATTGGACAATTCAATTTCAACGGCAGTTCGTTCCTAATTGGAGTGGTTGGTGTATTCCATACTTCTAGCGATTGGATTTCACTCAAAACTCACCAAATGACTCCTCCCAAAATATTATGATGTTGCCCAAGTTTTGGGCTCGATCCGAAATCAATATGTGTGAGAAATTGAACAATTCAAGTTCAACGGCAGTTCGTTCTTAATTGGAGTGGTTGGTGTATTCCATACTTCTAGCGATTGGATTTCACTCAAAACTCACCAAATGACTCCTCCCACCATACTATGATGTTGCCCAAGTATTGGGCTCGATCCGAAATCAATAGGTGTTCCAAATTGGACAATTCAAGTTCAACGGCAGTTCATTCCTAATTGGAGTGGTTGGTGTATTCCAAACTTCTCGCGATTGGATTTCACTCAAAACTCACCAAATGACTCCTCCCACCATATTATGATGTTGCCCAAGTTTTGGGCTCGATCCGAAATCAATAGGTGTGAGATATTGGACAATTCAAGTTCAACAGCAGTTCGTTCCTAATTGGAGTGGTTGTTGTATTCCGTACTTCTAGCGATTGGATTTCACTCAAAACTCACCAAATGACTCCTCCCACCACATTATGATGTTGCACAAGTTTGGGGTTCCATACGAAATCAATAGGTGTGAGAAATTGGACAATTCAGGTTCAACGGCAGTTCGTTCCTAATTGGAGTGGTTGGTGTATTCCATACTTCTAGCGACTGGATTTCACTCAAAACTCACTAAATGACTCCTCCCACCATATTATGATGTTGCCCAAGTTTTGGTCGCGATCCGAAATCAATATGTGTTCCAAATTGGACAATTCAAGTTCAACGGCAGTTCGTTCCTAATTGGAGTGGTTGGTATATTCCATACTTCTAGCGATTGGATTTCACTCAAAACTCACCAAATGACTCCTCCCACCATATTATGATGTTGCCCAAGTTTTGGGCTCGATCCGAACTCAATAGGTGTGAGAAATTGGACAATTTAAGTTCAATGGCAGTTCGTTCCTAATTGGAGTTGTTGGTGTATTCCGTACTTCTAGCGATTGGATTTCACTCAAAACTCACCAAATGACTCCACCCACCATATTATGATGTTGCCCAAGTTTCGGGCTCGATCCGAAATCAATAGGTGTGAGAAATTGGACAATTCAAGTTCAACGGCAGTTCGTTCCAAATTGGAGTGGTTGGTGTATTCCATACTTCTAGCGACTGGATTTCACTCAAAACTCACCAAATGACTCCTCCCACCATATTTTGATGTTGGCCAAGTTTTGGGCTCGATCCGAACTCAATAGGTGTGAGAAATTGGACAATTTAAGTTCAATGGCAGTTCGTTCCTAATTGGAGTTGTAGGTGTATTCCGTACTTCTAGCGATTGGATTTCACTCAAAACTCACCAAATGACTCCTCCCACCATATTATGATGTTGCCCAAGTTTTGGGCTCGATCCGAAATCAATATGTGTGAGAAATTGAACAATTCAAGTTCAACGGCAGTTCGTTCTTAATTGGAGTGGTTGGTGTATTCCATACTTCTAGCGATTGGATTTCACTCAAAACTCACCAAATGACTCCTCCCACCATACTATGATGTTGCCCAAGTATTGGGCTCGATCCGAAATCAATAGGTGTTCCAAATTGGACAATTCAAGTTCAACGGCAGTTCGTTCCTAATTGGAGTGGTTGGTGTATTCCATACTTCTCGCGATTGGATTTCACTCAAAACTCACCAAATGACTCCTCCCACCATATTATGATGTTGCCCAAGTTTTGGGCTCGATCCGAAATCAATAGGTGTGAGATATTGGACAATTCAAGTTCAACGGCAGTTCGTTCCTAATTGGAGTGGTTGTTGTATTCCGTACTTCTAGCGATTGGATTTCACTCAAAACTCACCAAATGACTCCTCCCACCACATTATGATGTTGCACAAGTTTGGGGTTCCATACGAAATCAATAGGTGTGAGAAATTGGACAATTCAGGTTCAACGGCAGTTCGTTCCTAATTGGAGTGGTTGGTGTATTCCATACTTCTAGCGACTGGATTTCACTCAAAACTCACTAAATGACTCCTCCCACCATATTATGATGTTGCCCAAGTTTTGGTCGCGATCCGAAATCAATATGTGTTCCAAATTGGACAATTCAAGTTCAACGGCAGTTCGTTCCTAATTGGAGTGGTTGGTGTATTCCATACTTCTAGCGATTGGATTTCACTCAAAACTCACCAAATGACTCCTCCCACCATATTATGATGTTGCCCAAGTTTTGGGCTCGATCCGAACTCAATAGGTGTGAGAAATTGGACAATTTAAGTTCAATGGCAGTTCGTTCCTAATTGGAGTTGTTGGTGTATTCCGTACTTCTAGCGATTGGATTTCACTCAAAACTCACCAAATGACTCCTCCCACCATATTATGATGTTGCCCAAGTTTCGGGCTCGATCCGAAATCAATAGGTGTGAGAAATTGGACAATTCAAGTTCAACGGCAGTTCGTTCCAAATTGGAGTGGTTGGTGTATTCCATACTTCTAGCGACTGGATTTCACTCAAAACTCACCAAATGACTCCTCCCACCATATTATGATGTTGGCCAAGTTTTGGGCTCGATCCGAACTCAATAGGTGTGAGAAATTGGACAATTTAAGTTCAATGGCAGTTCGTTCCAAATTGGAGTTGTAGGTGTATTCCGTACTTCTAGCGATTGGATTTCACTCAAAACTCACCAAATGACTCCTCCCACCATATTATGATGTTGCCCAAGTTTTGGGCTCGATCCGAAATCAATAGGTGTGAGAAATTGGACAATTCAAGTTCAACGGCAGTTCGTTCCAAATTGGAGTGGTTGGTGTATTCCATACTTCTAGCGATTGGATTTCACTCAAAACTCACTGCATGACTCCTCCCACCATATTATGATGTTGCCCAAGTTTTGGTCTCGATCCGAAATCAATAGGTGTTCCAAATTAGACAATTCAAGTTCAACGGCAGTTCGTTCCTAATTGGAGTTGTTGGTGTACTCCATACTTCTAGCTATTGGATTTCACTCAAAACTCACCAAATGACTCCTGCCACCATATTATGATGTTGCCAAAGTTTTGGGCTCGATCCGAAATCAATAGGTGTCGGAAATTGGACAATTCAAGTTCAACGGCAGTTCGTTCCTAATTGAAATGGTTGGTGTATTCCACACTTCTAGCGATTGGGTTTCACTCAAAACTCACCAAATGACTCCTCCCAAAATATTATGATGTTGCCCAACTTTTGGGCTCGATCCGAAATCAATAGGTGTGAGAAATTGAACAATTCAAGTTCAACGGCAGTTCGTTCCTAATTGCAGTAGTTGGTGTATTCCATACTTCTAGCGATTGGATTTCACTCAAAACTCACCAAATGACTCCTCCCACCATATTATGATGTTGCCCAAGTTTTGGGCTCGATCCGAAATCAATAGGTGTGAGAAATTGGACAATTCAAATTAAACGGCAGTTCGTTCCAAATTGGAGTGGTTGGTGTATTCCATACTTCTAGCGATTGGATTTCACTCAAAACTCACTGCATGACTCCTCCCACCATATTATGATGTTGCCCAAGTTTTGGTCTCGATCCGAAATCAACAGGTGTTCCAAATTAGAAAATTCAAGTTCAACGGCAGTTCGTTCCTAATTGGAGTTGTTGGTGTATTCCATACTTCTAGCGATTGGATTTCACTCAAAACTCACCAAATGACTCCTCCCACCATATTATGATGTTGCCCAAGTTTTAGGCTCGATCCGAAATCAATAGGGGTCGGAAATTGGACAATTCAAGTTCAACGGCAGTTCGTTCCTAATTGAAATGGTTGGTGTATTCCACACTTCTAACGATTGGTTTCACTCAAAACTCACGAAATGACTCCTCCCAAAATATTATGATGTTGCCCAAGTTTTGAGCTCGATCCGAAATCAATAGGTGTGAGAAATTGAACAATTCAAGTTCAACGGCAGTTCGTTCCTAATTGGACTGGTTGGTGTATTCCATACTTCTAGCGATTGGATTTCACTCAAAACTCACCAAATGACTCCTCCCACCATATTATGATGTTGCCCAAGTATTGGGCTCTATCCGAAATCAATAGGTGTTCCAAATTGGACAATTCAAGTTCAACGGCAGTTCGTTCCTAATTGGAGTGGTTGGTGTATTCCATACTTCTCGCGATTGGATTTCACTTAAAACACGCCAAATGACTCCTACCACCATATTATGGTGTTGCCCAAGTTTTGGGCTTGATCCGAAATGAATAGGTGTTCCAAATTGGACAATTCAAGTTCAACGGCAGTTCGTTCCTAATTGGAGTGGTTGGTGTATTCCATACTTCTTGCGATTGGATTTCACTCAAAACTCACCAAATGACTCCTCCCACCATATTATGATGTTGCCCAAGTTAGGGGCTCGATCCGAAATCAATAGGTGTGAGAAATTGGACAATTGAAGTTCAACGGCAGTTCGTTCCTAATTGGAGTGGTTGGTGTATTCCATATTTCTAGCGATTGGATTTCACTCAAAACTCACTAAATGACTCCTGCCACCATATTATGATGTTGCCCAAGTTTTGGTCTCGATCCGAAATCAATAGGTGTTCCAAATTGGACAATTCAAGTTCACCGGCAGTTCGTTCCTAATTGGAGTGGTTGGTGTATTCCATACTTCTAGCGATTGGATTTCACTCAAAACTAACGAAATGACTCCTCCCACCATATTATGATGTTGCCCAAGTTTTGGGCTCGATCCAAAATCAATAGGTGTGAGAAATTGCACAATTCAAGTTCAACGGCAGTTCGTTCCTAATTGGAGTGGTTGGTGTATTCCATACTTCTAGCGATTGGATTTCACTCAAAACTCACGAAATGACTCCTCCCATCATATTATGATGTTGCACAAGTTTGGGGTTCCATACGAAATCAATAGGTGTTCCAAATTGGACAATTCAGGTTCGACGGCAGTTCGTTCCTAATTGGAGTGGTTGGTGTATTCCATACTTCTAGCGATTGGATTTCACTCAAAACTCACCAAATGACTCCTCCCAACATATTATGATGTTGCCCAAGTTAGGGGCTCGATTCGAAATCAATAGGTGTGAGAAATTGGACAATTCAAGTTCAACGGCAGTTCGTTCCTAATTGGAGTGGTTGGTGTATTCCATACTTCTAGCGATTGGATTTCACTCAAAACTCACTAAATGAATCCTCCCACCATATTATGATGTTGACCAAGTTTTGGTCTCGATCCGAAATCAATAGGTGTTCCAAATTGGACAATTCAAGTTCAACGGCAGTTCGTTCCTAATTGGAGTGGTTGGTGTATTCCATACTTCTAGCGATCGGATTTCACTCAAAACTCACCAAATGACTCCACCCACTATATTATGATGTTGCCCAAGTTTTGGGCTCGATCCGAAATCAGTAGGTGTTCCAAATTGGACAATTCAAGTTCAACGGCAGCTCGTTCCTAATTGGAGTGGTTGGTGTATTCCATACTTCTAGCGATTGGATTTCACTCAAAACTCACCAAATGACTCCTCCCATCATATTATGATGTTGCACAAGTTTGGGGTTCCGTACGAAATCAATAGGTGTTCCAAATTGGACAATTCAGGTTCAACGGCAGTTCATTCCTAATTGGAGTGGTTGGTGTATTCCATACTTCTAGCGATTGGATTTCACTCAAAACTCACCAAAGGACTCCTCCCACCATATTATGATGTTGCCCAAGTTAGGGGCTCGATCCGAAATCAATAGGTGTGGGAAATTGGACAATTCAAGTTCAACGGCAGTTCGTTCCTAATTGGAGTGGTTGGTGTATTCCGTACTTCTAGCGATTGGATTTCACTCAAAACTCACCAAATGACTCCTCCCACCATATTATGATGTTGCCCAAGTTTTGGGCTCGATCCGAAATCAATAGGTGTGAGAAATTGAACAATTCAAGTTCAACGGCAGTTCATTCCTAATTGGAGTGGTTGTTGTATTCCAGACTTCTAGTGATTGGATTTCCCTCAAAACTCACCAAATGACTCCTGCCACCATATTATGATGTTGCCCAAGTTTTACGCTCGATCCGAAATCAATAGGTGTTCCAAATTGGACAATTCAGGTTCAACGGCAGTTCATTCCTAATTGGAGTGGTTGGTGTATTCCATACTTCTAGCGATTGGATTTCACTCAAAACTCACCAAAGGACTCCTCCCACCATATTATGATGTTGCCCAAGTTAGGGGCTCGATCCGAAATCAATAGGTGTGAGAAATTGGACAATTCAAGTTCAACGGCAGTTCGTTCCTAATTGGAGTGGTTGGTGTATTCCGTACTTCTAGCGATTGGATTTCACTCAACACTCACCAAATGACTCCTCCCACCATATTATGATGTTGCCCAAGTTTTGGGCTCGATCCGAAATCAATAGCTGTGAGAAATTGAACAATTCAAGTTCAACGGCAGTTCATTCCTAATTGGAGTGGTTGTTGTATTCCAGACTTCTAGTGATTGGATTTCCCTCAAAACTCACCAAATGACTCCTCCCACCATATTATGATGTTGCCCAAGTTTTACGCTCGATCCGAAATCAATAGGTGTTCCAAATTGGACAATTCAAGTTCAACGGCAGTTCATTCCTAATTGGAGTGGTTGTTGTATTCCAGACTTCTAGTGATTGGATTTCCCTCAAAACCTACCAAATGACTCCTCCCACCATATTATGATGTTGCCCAACTTTTGCGCTCGATCCGAAATCAATAGGTGTTCAAAATTGGACAATTCAAGTTCAACGGCAGTTCGTTCCCAATTGGTGTGGTTGGTTTATTCCATACTTCTAGCGATTGGATTTCACTCAAAACTCACCAAATGACTCCTCCCACCAAATTATGTTGTTGCCCAAGTTTTGGGCTCGATCCGAAATCAATAGGTGTTCCAAATTGGACAATTCATGTTCAACGGCAGTTCGTTCCTAATTGGAGTGGTTGGTGTATTCCACACTTCCAGCGATTGGATTTCACTCAAAGATCACCAAATGACTCCTCCCACCATATTATGATGTTGCCCAAGTTTTGGGCTCGATCCGAAATCAATAGGTGTTCCAAATTGGACAATTCACGTTCAACAGCAGTTCGTTCCTAACTGGAGTGGTTGGTGTATTCCACACTTCTAGCGATTGGATTTCACTCAAAACTGACACAATGACTCGTCCAACCATATTATGATGTTGCCCAAGTTTTGGGCTCGATCCGAAATCAATAGGTGTGAGAAATTGGACAATTC
Source organism: Prunus avium (assembly GCF_965620075.1). Classification (NCBI taxonomy): domain Eukaryota; kingdom Viridiplantae; phylum Streptophyta; class Magnoliopsida; order Rosales; family Rosaceae; genus Prunus; species Prunus avium. The sequence goes on along the minus strand of NC_142291.1, from coordinate 16,772,330 downwards.
AAGTTCGACGGCAGTTCGTTCCTAATAATTGTGGTTGGTGTGGCGATTGGATTTCACTCAAAACTCACCAAATGACTCCTCCCACCATATTAAGATGTTGCCCATGTTTTGGGCTCGATCCGAAATCAATAGGTGTTCCAAATTGGACAATTCAAGTTCAACGGCAGTTCGTTCCTTATTGGAGTGGTTGGTGTATTCCATACTTCTAGCGATTGGATTTTACTCAAAACTCATCAAACGACTCCTCCCACCATATTATGATGTTGCACAAGTTTGGGGTTCAATCCAAAATCAATAGTTGTGAGAAATTGGACAATTCAAGTTCAACGACAATTCGTTCCTAATGGGAGTGGTTGGTGTATTCCATACGTCTAGCGATTGGATTTCACTCAAAACTCACCAAATGACTCCTCCCACCTTCTTATGATGTTGCCCAAGTTTTGGGCTTCGTCCGAAATCAATTGGTGTGAGAAATTGGACAATTCAAGTTCAACGGCAGTTCGTTCCTAATTGGTGTGGTTGGTGTATTCCATACCTCTAGCGATTGGATTTCACTCAAAACTCACCAAATGACTCCTCCCACCATATTATGATGTTGCCCAAGTTTTGGGCTCGATCCGAAATCAATAGGTGTGAGAAATTGGACAATTCGAGTTCAACGGCAGTTCGTTCCTAATTGGTGCGGTTGGTGTATTCCATACTTCTAGCGATTGGATTTCACTCAAAACTCACCAAATGACACCTCCCACCATTTTATGATGTTGCCCATGTTTTGGGCTCGATCCGAAATCAATAGGTGTGAGAAATTGGACAATTCAAGTTCAACGGCAGTTCGTTCCTAATTGGAGTGGTTGGTGTATTCCATACTTCTAGCGATTGGATTTCACTAAAAACTCACCAAATGACTCCTCCCACCAGATTATGATGTTGCCCAAGTTTTGGGCTCGATCCGAAATTAATAGGTGTTCGAAATTGGACAATTCAAGTTCAACGACAGTTCGTTCCTAATTGGAGTGGTTGGTGTATTCCATACTTCTAGCGATTGGATTTCACTCAAAACTCACCAAATGCCTCCTCCCACCATATTATGATGTTGCACAAGTTTGGGGTTCGATCCGAAATCAATAGGTGTGAGAAATTGCACAATTCAAGTTCAACGGCAGTTGGTTCCTAATGGGAGTGGTTAGTGTATTCCATACTTCTAGCGATTGGATTTCACTCAAAACTTACCAAATGACTCCTCCCACCATATTATGATGTTGCCCAAGTTTTGGGCTCGATCCGAAATCAATAGGTGTTCCAAATTGGACAATTCAAGTTCAACGGCAGTTCGTTCCTAATTGGAGTGGTTGGTGTATTCCATACTTCTAGCGATTGGATTACACTGAAAACTCACCAAATGACTCCTCCCAACGTATTATGATGTTGCCCAAGTTTTGGGCTCGATTCGAAATCAATAGGTGTGAGAAATTGAACAATTCAAGTTCAACGGCAGTTCGTTCCAAATTGGAGTGGTTGGTGTATTCCATACTTCTAGTGATTGGATTTCACTCAAAACTCACCAAATGACTCCTCCCACCATATTACGATGTTGCCCAAGTTTTGGGCTCGATCCGAACTCAATAGGTGTGAGAAATTGGACAATTTAAGTTCAACGGCAGTTCGTTCCTAATTGGAGTGGTTGGTGTATTCCATACTTCTAGCGATTGGATTTCACTGAAAACTCACCAAATGACTCCTCCCAACATATTATGATGTTGCCCAAGTTTTGGGCTCGATCCGAAATCAATAGGTGTGAGAAATTGAGCAATTCAAGTTCAACGGCAGTTCGTTCCTAAATGGAGTGGTTGGTGTATTCCATACTTCTAGCAATTGGATTTCACTCAAAACTCACCAAATGACTCCTCCCACCATATTATGATGTTGCACAAGTGTGGGGTTCCATCCGAAATCAATAGGTGTGAGAAATTGGACAATTCAAGTTCAACGGCAGTTCGTTCCTAATTGGAGTGGTTGGTGTATTCCATACTTCTAGCGATTGGATTTCACTCAAAACTGACCAAGTGACACCTCCCACCATATTATGATGTTGCCCAAGTTTTGGGCCCGATCCGAACTCAATAGGTGTGAGAAATTGGACAATTTAAGTTCAACGGCAGTTCGTTCCTAATTGGAGGGTTTGGTGTATTCCATACTTCAAGCGATTGGATTTCACTCAAAACTGACCAAGTGACACCTCCCACCATATTATGATGTTGCCCAAGTTTTGGGCTCGATCCGATATCAATAGGTGTGAGAAATTGGACAATTCAAGTTCAACGGCAGTTCGTTCCTAATTGGAGTGGTTGGTGTATTCCATACTTCTAGCGATTGGATTTCACTCAAAACTCACTAAATGACTCCTCCCACCATATTATGATGTTGCCAAAGTTTTGGGCTTGATCCGAAATCAATAGGTGTTCCAAATTGGACAATTCAAGTTCAACGGCAGTTCGTTCCTAATTGGAGTGGTTGGTGTATTCCATACTTCTAGCGATTGGATTTCACTCAAACCTCACTAAATGACTCCTCCCACCATATTATGATGTTGCAGAAGTTTGGGGTTCCATCCGAACTCAATAGGTGTGAGAAATTGGACAATTTAACTTCACCGGCAGTTTGTTCCTAATTGGTGTGGTTGGGGTATTCCATACTTCTAGATCTTGGATTTCACTCAAAACTCACAAAATGACTCCTCCCACCATATTATGATGTTGCACAAGTGTGGGGTTCCATCCGAAATCAATAGGTGTGAGAAATTGAACAATTCAAGTTTAACGGCAGTTCGTTCCTAATTGGAGTGGTTGGTGTATTCCATACTTCTAGCGATTGGATTTCACTCAAAACTCACCAAATGACTCCTCCCACCATATTATGATGTTGCACAAGTTTGGGGTTCCATCCGAACTCAGTAGGTGTGAGAAATTGGACAATTTAAGTTCACCGGCAGTTCGTTCCTAATTGGTGTGGTTGGTGTATTCCATACTTCTAGATCTTGGATTTCACTCAAAACTCATCAAATGACTCCTCCCACCATATTATGACGTTGCACAAGTTTGGGGTTCCATCCGAAATCAATAGGTGTGAGAAATTGGACAATTCTAGTTCAACGGCAGTTCGTTCCTAATTGGAGTTGTTGGTGTATTCCATACTTCTAGCGATTGGATTTCACTCAAAACTCACCAAATGACTCCTCCCACCATATTATGATGTTGCCCAAGTTTTGGGGTCGATCCGACCTCAATAGGTGTGAGAAATTGGACAATTTAAGTTCAACGGCAGTTCGTTCCTAATTGGAGTGGTTGGTGTATTCCATATTTCTGGCGATTGGATTTCACTCAAAACTCACAAAATGACTCCTCCCACCATATTATGATGTTGCACAAGTTTGGGGTTCCATCCGAAATCAATAGGTGTTAGAAATTGGACAATTCATGTTCAACGGCAGTTCGTTCGAAATTGGGGTGGTTGGTGTATTCCATACTTCTACCGATTGGAGTTTTGGACTCGATCCGAAATCAATAGGTGTGAGAAATTGGACAATTCAAGTTCAACGGCAGTTCGTTCCTAATTGGAGTGGTTGGTGTATTCCATACTTCTAGCAAATGGATTTCACTCAAAACTCACCAAATGACTCCTCCCACCATATTATGATGTTGCCCAAGTTTTGGGCTCGATCCGAAATCAATAGTTGTGAGAATTTGGACAATTCAAGTTCAACGACAATTCGTTCCTAATGGGAGTGGTTGGTGTATTCCATACGTCTAGTGATTGGATTTCACTCAAAACTCACCAAATGACTCCTCCCACCTTATTATGATGTTGCCCAAGTTTTGGGCTCGGTCCGAAATCAATTGGGGTGAGAAATTGGACAATTCAAGTTCAACGGCAGTTCGTTCCTAATTGGAGTGGTTGGTGTATTCCATACTTCTAGCGATCGGATTTCACTCAAAACTCACCAAATGACTCCTCCCACCATATTATGATGTTGCCCATGTTTGGGGCTCGGTCCTAAATCAATAGGTGTAAGAAATTGGACAATTCATGTTCAACGGCAGTTCGTTCCTAATTGGGGTGGTTGGTGTATTCCATACTTCTAGCGATTGGATTTCACTCAAAACTCACCAAATGACTCCTGCCACCATATGATGATGTTGCCCAAGTTTGGGGCTCGATCCGAAACCAATAGGTGTTCCAAATTGGACAATTCAAGTTCAACGGCAGTTCGTTCCTAATTGGAGTGGTTGGTGTATTCCATACTTCTAGCGATTGGATTTCACTCAAAACTCACCCAACGACCCCTCCCACCATATTATGATGTTACCCTAGTTTTGGGGTCGATCCGAAATCAATAGGTGTTCCAAATTGGACAATTCAAGTTCAACGAAAGTTCGTTCCTAATTGGAGTGGTTGGTGTATTCCATACCTCTAGCAATTGGATTTCCCTCAAAACTCACCAAATGAGTCCTCCCACCATATTATGATGTTGCCCATGTTTTGGGCTCGATCTCAAATCAATAGGTGTGAGAAACTGGACAATTCAAGTTCAACGGCAGTTCGTTCCTAATTGGAGTGGTTGGTGTATTCCGTACTTCTAGCGATTGGATTTCACTCAAAACTCTCCAAATGACTCCTCCCACCATATTATGGTGTTGCCCAAGTTTTGGGCTCGATCCGAAATCAATAGGTGTGAGAAATTGGACAATTCAATTTCAACGCCAGTTCGTTCCTAATGGGAGTGGTTTGTGTATTCCATACTTCTAGCGATTGGATTTCACTCAAAACTCACCAAATGACTCCTCCCACCACATTATGATGTTGCCCAAGTTTTGGGCTCGATCCGAAATCAATAGGTGTGAGAAATTGGACAATTGTTCAACGGCAGTTCGTTCCTAATTGGAGTGGTTGGTGTATTCCATACATCTAGCGATTGTATTTCACTCAAAACTCAGCAAATGACTCCTTCCACCATATTATGATGTTGCCCACGTTTTGGGCTCGATCCGAAATCAATAGGTGTTCCAAATTGGACAATTCAAGTTCAACGGCAGTTCGTTCCTAATTGGAGTGGTTGGGGTATTCCAAACTTCTAGCGATTGGATTTCACTCAAAACTCACCGAATGACTCCTCCCACCCTATTATGATGTTGCCCAAGTTTGGGGCTCGTTCTGAAGTCAATAGGTGTTCGAAATTGGACAATTCAAGTTCAACGGCAGTAAGTTCCTAATGGGAGTGGTTGGTGTATTCCATACCTCTAGCGATTGGATTTCACTTAAAACTCCCCAAATGACTCCTCCCACCATATTATGATGTTGCCCAAGTTATGGGCTCGATCCGAAATCAATAGGTGTGAGAAATTGGACAATTCAATAGGTGTGAGAAATTGGACCATTCAAGTTCAACGGCAGTTCGTTCCTAATTGGAGTGGTTGGTGTATTCCATACTTCTGGCGATTGGATTTCACTGAAAACTTTCCAAATGACTCCTCCCAACATATTACGATGTTGCCCAAGTTTTGGGCTCGATCCGAAATCAATAGGTGTGAGAAATTGGACAATTTAAGTTCAACGGCAGTTCGTTCCTAATTGGAGTGGTTGGTGTATTCCCTACTTCTAGCGATTGGATTTCACTGAAAACTCACCAATTAACTCCTCCCAACATATTATGATGTTGCCCAAGTTTTGGGCTCGATCCGAAATCAATAGGTGTGAGAAATTGAGCAATTCAAGTTCAACGGCAGTTCGTTCCTAATTGTAGTGGTTGGTGTATTCCATACTTCTAGCGATTCGATTTCACTGAAAACTCCCCAAATGACTCCTCCCAACATATGATGATGTTGCCCAAGTTTTGGGCTCGATTCGAAATCCATAGGTGTGAGAAATTGAGCAATTCAAGTTCAACGGCAGTTCGTTCCTAAATGGAGTGGTTGGTGTATTCCATACTTCTAGCGATTGGATTTCACTCAAAACTCACCAAATGACTCCTCCCACCATATTATGATGTTGCCCAAGTGTTGGGCTCGATCCGAAATCAATAGGTGCGAGAAATTGGACAATTCAAGTTCAACGGCAGTTCGTTCCTAATTGGAGTGGTTGGTATCTTCCATACTTCTAGCGATTGGATTTCGCTCAAAACTCACCAAATGACTCCTCCCGCCATATTATGATGTTGCCCAAGTTTTGGGCTCGATCCAAAATCAATAGGTGTGAGAAATTGGACAATTCAAGTTCAATGGCAGTTCATTCCTAGTTGGAGTGGTTGGTGTAGTCCATACTTCTAGCGATTGGATTTCACTCAAAACTCACCGAATGACTACTCCAACAATACTATGATGTTGCCCAAGTTTTGGGCTCGATCCGAAATCAATATGTGTTACAAATTGGACAATTCAAGTTCAACGGCAGTTCGTTCCTAATTGGAGTGGTTGGTGTATTCCATACTTCTAGCGGTTGGATTTCACTCAAAACTCACCAAATGACACCTCCCACCATATTACGATGTTGCCCAAGTTTGGGGCTCGATCCGAAATCAATAGGTGTGAGAAATTGGACAATTCAAGTTCAACGGCAGTTCGTTCCTAATTGGATTGGTTGGTGAATTCCGTACTTCTAGTGATTGGATTTCACTCAAAACTCACCAAATGACTCCTCCCACCATATTACGATGTTGCCCAAGTTTGGGGCTCGATCCGAAATCAATAGGTGTGAGAAATTGGACAATTCAAGTTCAACGGCAGTTCGTTCCTAATTGGAGTGGTTGGTGTATTCCATACTTCTAGCGATTGGATTTCACTCAAAACTCAACAAATGACTCCTCCCACCATATTATGATGTTGCCCAAGTTTTGGGCTCGATCTGAAATCAATAGGTGTGAGAAATTGGACAATTCAATTTCAACGGCAGTTCGTTCCTAATTGGAGTGGTTGGTGTATTCCATACTTCTAGCGATTGGATTTCACTCAAAACTCAACAAATGACTCCTCCCACCATATTATGACGTTGCCCAAGTTTGGGGCTCGATCCGAAATCAATAGGTGTTCCAAATTGGACAATTCAAGTTCAACGGCAGTTCATTCCTTATTGGAGTTGTTGGTGTATTCCATACTTCTTGCGATTGGATTTCACTCAAAACTCACCAAATGACTCCTCCCACCATATTATGATGTTACCCAAGTTTTGGACTCGATCCGAAATCAATAGGTGTGATAAATTGGACAATTTAAGTTCAACGGCAGTTCGTTCCAAATGGGAGTGGTTGGTGTATTCCATACCTCTAGCGATTGGATTTCACTCAAAACTCACCAAATGACTCCTCCCACCATATTATGATGTTGCCCAAGTTTTGGGCTCGATCCGAAATCAATAGGTGTGAGAAATTGGGCAATTCAATTTCAACGGCAGTTCGTTCCAAAATGGAGTGGTTGGTGTATTCCATACTTCGAGCGATTGGATTTCACTCTAAACTCACCAAATGACTCCTCCCACCATATTATGATGTTGCCCAAGTTTTGGGCTCGATCCGAAATCAATAGGTGTTCGAAATTGGACAATTCAAGTTCAACGGCAGTTCGTTCCTAATTGGAGTGGTTGGTGTATTCCATACTTCTAGCGGTTGGATTTCACTCAAAACTCACCAAATGACACCTCCCACCATATTACGATGTTGCCCAAGTTTGGGGCTCGATCCGAAATCAATAGGTGTGAGAAATTGGACAATTGAAGTTCAACGGCAGTTCGTTCCTAATTGGAGTGGTTGGTGTATTCCGTCCTTCTAGTGATTGGATTTCACTCAAAACTCACCAAATGACTCCTCCCACCATATTACGATGTTGCCCAAGTTTGGGGCTCGATCCGAAATCAATAGGTGTGAGAAATTGGACAATTCCAGTTCAACGGCAGTTCGTTCCTAATTGGAGTGGTTGGTGTATTACATACTTCTAGCGATTGTATTTCACTCAAAACTCACCAAATGACTCCTCCCACCATATTATGATGTTGCCCAAGTTTGGGGCTCGATCCGAAATCAATAGGTGTGAGAAATTGGACAAATCAAGTTCAACGGCAGTTCGTTACTAATTGGAGTGGTTGGTGTATTCCATACTTCTAGCAATTGGATTTCACTCAAAACTCACCAAATGACTCCACCCACCATATTATGATGTTGCCCAAGTTTGGGGCTCGTTCTGAAGTCAATAGGTGTTCGAAATTGGACAATTCAAGTTCAACGGCAGTAAGTTCCTAATGGGAGTGGTTGGTGTATTCCATACCTCTAGCGATTGGATTTCACTTAAAACTCCCCAAATGACTCCTCCCACCATATTATGATGTTGCCCAAGTTTTGGGCTCGATCCGAAATCAATAGGTGTGAGAAATTGGACAATTCAAGTTCAACGGCAGTTCGTTCCTAATGGGAGTGGTTGGTGTATTCCATACTTCTAGCGATTGGATTTTCCTCAAAACTCACCAAATGACTCCTCCCACCATATTATGATGTTGCCCAAGTTTTGGGCTCGATCCGAACTCAATAGGTGTGAGAAATTGGACAATTCAAGTTCAACGGCAGTTCGTTCCTAATGGGAGTGGTTGGTGTATTCCATACTTCTAGCGATTGGATTTCACTCAAAAATCACCAAATGACTTCTCCCACCATATTGTGATGTTGCCCAAGTTTTGGGCTCGATCCGAAATCAATAGGTGTTCCAAATTGGACAATTCAAGTTCAACGGCAGTTCGTTCCTAATTGGAGTGGTTGGTGTATTCCATACTTCTAGCGGTTGGATTTCACTCAAAACTCACCAAATGACACCTCCCACCATATTACGATGTTGCCCAAGTTTGGGGCTCGATCCGAAATCAATAGGTGTGAGAAATTGGACAATTGAAGTTCAACGGCAGTTCGTTCCTAATTGGAGTGGTTGGTGTATTCCGTCCTTCTAGTGATTGGATTTCACTCAAAACTCACCAAATGACTCCTCCCACCATATTACGATGTTGCCCAAGTTTGGGGCTCGATCCGAAATCAATAGGTGTGAGAAATTGGACAATTCCAGTTCAACGGCAGTTCGTTCCTAATTGGAGTGGTTGGTGTATTACATACTTCTAGCGATTGTATTTCACTCAAAACTCACCAAATGACTCCTCCCACCATATTATGATGTTGCCCAAGTTTGGGGCTCGATCCGAAATCAATAGGTGTGAGAAATTGGACAATTCAAGTTCAACGGCAGTTCGTTACTAATTGGAGCGGTTGGTGTATTCCATACTTCTAGCAATTGGATTTCACTCAAAACTCACCAAATGACTCCACCCACCATATTATGATGTTGCCCAAGTTTGGGGCTCGGTCTGAAGTCAATAGGTGTTCGAAATTGGACAATTCAAGTTCAACGGCAGTAAGTTCCTAATGGGAGTGGTTGGTGTATTCCATACCTCTAGCGATTGGATTTCACTTAAAACTCCCCAAATGACTCCTCCCACCATATTATGATGTTGCCCAAGTTTTGGGCTCGATCCGAAATCAATAGGTGTGAGAAATTGGACAATTCAAGTTCAACGGCAGTTCGTTCCTAATGGGAGTGGTTGGTGTATTCCATACTTCTAGCGATTGGATTTCCCTCAAAACTCACCAAATGACTCCTCCCACCATATTATGATGTTGCCCAAGTTTTGGGCTCGATCCGAACTCAATAGGTGTGAGAAATTGGACAATTCAAGTTCAACGGCAGTTCGTTCCTAATGGGAGTGGTTGGTGTATTCCATACTTCTAGCGATTGGATTTCACTCAAAAATCACCAAATGACTTCTCCCACCATAGTGTGATGTTGCCCAAGTTTTGGGCTCGATCCGAAATCAATAGGTGTTCCAAATTGGACAATTCAAGTTCAACGGCAGTTCGTTCCTAATTGGAGTGGTTGGTGTATTCCATACTTCTAGCGATTGGATTTCACTCAAAACTCACCAAATGACTCCTCCCACCGTATTATGATGTTGCACAAGTTTTGGGCTCGATCTGAAATCAATAGGTGTGAGAAATTAGTCAATTCAATTTCAACGATAGTTTGTTCCTAATTGGAGTGGTTGGTGTATTCCATACTTCTAGCGATTGGATTTCACTCAAAACGCACCAAATGACTCCTCCCACCATATTATGATGTTGCCCTAGTTTTGCGCTCGATCCGAAATCAATAGGTGTTCCAAATTGGACAATTCAAGTTCAACGGCAGTTCGTTCCTAATTGGAGTGATTGGTGTATTCCATACTTCTAGCGATTGGATTTCACTCAAAACTCACCAAATGACACCTCCCACCATATTATGATGTTGCCAAAGTTAGGGGTTCGATCCGAAATCAATAGGAGTGAGAAATTGGACAATTCAAGTTCAACGGCAGTTCGTTCCTAATTGGAGTGGTTGGTGTATTCCATACTTCTAGCGATTGGATTTCACTCAAAACTCACCAAATGACTCCTCCCACCATATTATGATGTTGCCCAAGTTTTGGGCTCGATCCGAAATCAATAGGTGTGAGAAATTGAACAATTCAAGTTCAACGGCAGTTCGTTCCTAATTGGAGTGGTTGGTGTATTCCATACTTCTAGCGATTGGATTTCACTCAAAACTCACCAAATGAGTCCTCCCACCATATTACGATGTTGCCCAAGTTTTGGGCTCGATCCGAAATCAATAGGTGTTCCAAATTGGACAATTCAAGTTCAACGGCAGTTCGTTCCTAATTGGAGTGGTTGGTGTATTCCATACTTCTCGCGATTGGATTTCACTTAAAACTCACCAAATGACTCCTCCCACCACATTATGATGTTGCCCAAGTTTTGGGCTCGATCCGAAATCAATAGGTGTTCCAAATTGGACAACTCAAGTTCAACGGCAGTTCGTTCCTAATTGGAGTGGTTGGTGTATTCCATACTTCTAGCGATTGGATTTCACTCAAAACTCACCAAATGACTCCTCCCACCATATTATGATGTTGCCCAAGTTTTGGGCTCGATCCGAAATCAATAGGTGTTCCAAATTGGACAATTCAAGTTCAACGGCAGTTCGTTCCTAATTGGAGTGGTTGCTGTATTCCATACTTCTAGCGATTGGATTTCACTCAAAACTCACCAAATGACTCCTACCACCGTATTATGATGTTGCACAAGGTTTGGGCTCGATCTGAAATCATTAGGTGTGAGAAATTGGTCAATTCAATTTCAACCATAGTTTGTTCCTAATTGGAGTGGTTGGTGTATTCCATACTTCTAGCGATTGGATTTCACTCAAAACGCACCAAATGACTCCTCCCACCATATTATGATGTTGCCCAAGTTTTGCGCTCGATCCGAAATCAATAGGTGTTCCAAATTGGACAATTCAAGTTCAACGGCAGTTCGTTCCTAATTGGAGTGATTGGTGTATTCCATACTTCTAGCGATTGGATTTCACTCAAAACTCACCAAATGACACCTCCCACCATATTATGATGTTGCCAAAGTTAGGGGTTCGATCCGAAATCAATAGGAGTGAGAAATTGGACAATTCAAGTTCAACGGCAGTTCGTTCCTAATTGGAGTGGTTGGTGTATTCCATACTTCTCGCGATTGGATTTCACTCAAAACGCACCAAATGACTCCTCCCACCATATTATGATGTTGCCCAAGTTTTGGTCTCGATCCGAAATCAATAGGTGTTCCAAATTGGACAATTCAAGTTCAACGGCAGTTCGTTCCTAATTGGAGTGGTTGGTGTATTCCATACTTCTAGCGATTGGATTTCACTCAAAACTCACCAAATGACTCCTCCCACCATATTATGATGTTGCCCAAGTTTTGGGCTCGATCCGAAATCAATAGGTGTGAGAAATTGAACAATTCAAGTTCAACGGCAGTTCGTTCCTAATTGGAGTGGTTGGTGTATTCCGTACTTCTAGCGATTGGATTTCACTCAAAACTCACCAAATGAGTCCTCCCACCATATTACGTTGTTGCCCAAGTTTTGGGCTCGATCCGAAATCAATAGGTGTTCCAAATTGGACAATTCAAGTTCAACGGCAGTTCGTTCCTAATTGGAGTGGTTGGTGTATTCCATACTTCTCGCGATTGGATTTCACTTAAAACTCACCAAATGACTCCTCCCACCACATTATGATGTTGCCCAAGTTTTGGGCTCGATCCGAAATCAATAGGTGTTCCAAATTGGACAACTCAAGTTCAACGGCAGTTCGTTCCTAATTGGAGTGGTTGGTGTATTCCATACTTCTAGCGATTGGATTTCACTCAAAACTCACCAAATGACTCCTCCCACCATATTATGATGTTGCCCAAGTTTTGGTCTCGATCCGAAATCAATAGGTGTTCCAAATTGGACAATTCAAGTTCAACGGCAGTTCGTTCCTAATTGGAGTGGTTGGTGTATTCCATACTTCTTGCGATTGGATTTCACTCAAAACTCACCAAATGACTCCTCCCACCATATTATGATGTTGCCCAAGTTTTGGGCTCGAAACGAAATCAATAGGTGTGAGAAATTGGACAATTTAAGTTCAATGGCAGTTCGTTCCTAATTGGAGTGGTTGGTGTATGCCATACTTCTAGCGATTGGATTTCACTCAAAACTCACCAAATGACTCCTCCTACCATATTATGATGTTGCCCAAGTTTTGGGCTCGATCCGAAATCAATAGGTGTTCCAAATTGGACAATTCAAGTTCAACGGCAGTTCGTTCCTAATTGGAGTGGTTGGTGTATTCCATACTTCTCGCGATTGGATTTCTCTTAAAACTCACCAAATGACTCCTCCCACCACATTATGATGTTGCCCAAGTTTTGGGCTCGATCCGAAATCAATAGGTGTTCCAAATTGGACAACTCAAGTTCAACGGCAGTTCGTTCCTAATTGGAGTGGTTGGTGTATTCCATACTTCTAGCGATTGGATTTCACTCAAAACTCACCAAATGACTCCTCCCACCATATTATGATGTTGCCCAAGTTTTGGTCTCGATCCGAAATCAATAGGTGTTCCAAATTGGACAATTCAAGTTCAACGGCAGTTCGTTCCTAATTGGAGTGGTTGGTGTATTCCACACTTCTAGCGATTGGATTTCACTCAAAACTCACCAAATGACTCCTCCCACCATATTATGATGTTGCCCAAGTTTTGGGCTCGATCCGAAATCAATAGGTGTGAGAAATTGAACAATTCAAGTTCAACGGCAGTTCGTTCCTAATTGGAGTGGTTGGTGTATTCCGTACTTCTAGCGATTGGATTTCACTCAAAACTCACCAAATGAGTCCTCCCACCATATTACGATGTTGCCCAAGTTTTGGGCTCGATCCGAAATCAATAGGTGTTCCAAATTGGACAATTCAAGTTCAACGGCAGTTCGTTCCTCATTGGAGTGGTTGGTGTATTCCATACTTCTCGCGATTGGATTTCACTTAAAACTCACCAAATGACTCCTCCCACCACATTATGATGTTGCCCAAGTTTTGGGCTCGATCCGAAATCAATAGGTGTTCCAAATTGGACAACTCAAGTTCAACGGCAGTTCGTTCCTAATTGTTGTGGTTGGTGTATTCCATATTTCTAGCGATTGGATTTCACTCAAAACTCACCAAATGACTCCTCCCACCATATTATGATGTTGCCCAAGTTTTGGTCTCGATCCGAAATCAATAGGTGTTCCAAATTGGACAATTCAAGTTCAACGGCAGTTCGTTCCTAATTGGAGTGGTTGGTGTATTCCATACTTCTTGCGATTGGATTTCACTCAAAACTCACCAAATGACTCCTCCCACCATATTATGATGTTGCCCAAGTTTTGGGCTCGAAACGAAATCAATAGGTGTGAGAAATTGGACAATTTAAGTTCAATGGCAGTTCGTTCCTAATTGGAGTGGTTGGTGTATGCCATACTTCTAGCGATTGGATTTCACTCAAAACTCACCAAATGACTCCTCCTACCATATTATGATGTTGCCCAAGTTTTGGGCTCGATCCGAAATCAATAGGTGTGAGAAATTGGACAATTCAAGTTCAACGGCAGTTCGTTCCTAATTGGAGTTGTTGGTGTATTCCATACTTCTAGCGATTGGATTTCACTCAAAACTCACCAAATGACTCCTCCCACCATATTATGATGTTGCCCAAGTTTGGGGTGTTGAAAAAAAAAAAAATGGCTCAATTAAAAGATACAAAAATGAAGACAAGCGACCGGTCGCAGGTTATGGGCGACCGGTCGGTTTTAGGCAGATTGCAAAGTCTGAATTGGTTTTCAACTCTGTGCCAAAGCGACCGGTCGCAAGGTATCTGCGACCGGTCGTAAGGTATCCGCGACCGGTCGCAAGGTATCCGCGACCGGTCGCCCCGACTTTGCTGTTTCAGTTTTCTACGCGTTTTCAAGTCTTCCTTTGTGTGCTATCACTTTCTATCGACTTGCAAGGATATTTCTGATCAATTCTGAGATATTAGAAGGTGGCAAGCAGCTGGAAAGATGGGGAGAACACTTTGGCAAATTGATGACTTGCTTCAATGAGTGAATACTCTCTTGGTTCAAGAGATATATGGCAGCTATCATCCATTGTTCCCTTGCTTTGTGAGCTGCCAAGAACAGGTGTCTAAAGTTATATAACTAAAGCAAGAACGTGCAGAACTTAATGATACCTTATCTTGGAGTCCAAAGGCCTATATAAGAGGGAAGAGGAAGCAAGAGAACATTAAGTTGTGAAGAGCATAATTTTGTGCAAAGTATAGAGAGTTGTAGAGAAGCTGGAAACTTATAAGTTCAGAAAATACCAAGGGGAGAGTAAGAGAGTTCTCTAAGTGTATCAAGTTGTTGAGCAAGGGTGAGAGAGAAACAGATTGTGAGGGTAGATTTCTAAGGGGGTTTCCTTCTTTGTAAACCAAAGTTGTAATCTATCTTCATTAGTGAAAGTTCTCAAGGAGATCACCAAAGAGGAAGTAGGCATTTGGCTGAACCTCTATAAACACTTGTGTCATTTCTATTTGGTTAAATTTCTGTGTGTGTGTAAGACTCATCCATCATAGAGTTTGTCACAAAGTTCATCAACAACAAGGTCCTAAGGGGAAGTGAGTTAGTCTTAATTCACAACAAGTGGTATCAGAGCTGTGTTTTGGCAGCTGGGCTAGTTCTTTTTGGAGTGCTAGTGTGTTGAAGATGACAAGTGAACAAGAAGCTGAGAGTGGTAGTAGTTCACAGCATGTGAAACATCCACAGGCAGCAAGCATGAAGGTGGAGCTAAAGCCTTTCACAGGCAAGGAGAACTTCACCCTTTGGCAACGAAGGATGAGGTCTGCTCTTACACAACAACATCTCCATGTTGTGTTAGTTGGCAAGGAAAAGAAGCCAGCAGACATGAAAGATGAGGAGTGGAGTGTACTTGACGAGTTAGCCAGAGGAGCCATCGAAAACTACCTCTCCGATGATGTGCTCATCAACGTGTTGAAGGATACAGCGAAGCAAACATGGGAGAAGCTCGAAGAGATGTTTGCAGGGAAGTCGCTGTCCAACAAGCTCTTCCTAAAGGAAGAACTCCTAAATCTGAAGATGGAAGAAGGAGGTAATCTAATGAAACATTTAAGTAGTTTCAATAGATGTGTTGCTGATTTGCAAAGGATGGAAGTTATTTATAGTACGGAGGATAAGGCACTTATGTTGCTAACATCCTTACCTCCGTCCTATAAACACTTCCGAACCACTCTTATGTTCGGGAAGGTCACTCTGGATTTTGAGCCGGTGCTACAAGACATCATGACGCACCATAGGATGGCTCAACGTTCTGGAGAAAACTCTCAAGGTGAAGGTCTATTTGCTAAGACCGATGAGAGGGGTCGTTCAAAGAGGCGTGAAGGCAAGAAAGGCAACAAAGGAAGATCAAAATCCAAGGCGAAAGAAGGTTGTTTCGAGTGTGGGTCAAAGGAGCACTGGAAAAGGAATTGCCCCATATGGAAGGAGAAGAAAAACAAAGGGAAGAATGCAGCAAACACAGCTGAAGAAGTCACGGAAAGTGATGGTGAGCTTTTATGTGTTAATGGCCATGTTAAGACTAATACATATGCTAATTCTTCAAGGTGTTTCTCTTCCGATTGGATTTTGGATTCCGGGTGCTCATACCATATGTGCTCAAACAAGGAGTGGTTTGACACATATGAGAAAGAAGAAGGTGGCGAAGTTGTGATGGGGAATGGCTCGGTTTGTAGAGTCATAGGCACCGGTACAATCAAGATAAAGATGCATGATGGGACGGTTAGGACGCTTGGAATGGTAAGGCATATTCCAAAGTTGCGTAAGAATCTTATTTCCCTTGGAACTCTTGATAAGAATGGTTATTCTGTTAAGGCTAATGGAGGGAAAATCATAATCTCAAAAGGTTCACTTGTGGTTATGAAAGGAGAAGTTCAACCTAATTGTCTATATAGATTGTGTGGTACAACAATAACAGGTGGAGCAGCTGTGTCCACAAGCAAAGACTCGGAGGATGAAACTCAGCTTTGGCATTTGAGGCTAGGGCACATGAGTGAGAGGGGCATGCAGGAACTACACAACCGAAAGTTGTTGAAAGGTGTTCAAAGCTGCAAGCTGGAGTTCTGCAAATTTTGTACCATGGGAAAGCAATCAAAGATAGCTTTCAAGCTGCGAGACAAAGAAGAAGGAAGCACAGGGGTGTTAGATTATATTCACTCGGATGTATGGGGGCCATCACCGGTTAAATCAAAGGGTGGAGCTCGCTATTTCGTGACTTTCTTGGATGATTTTTCCAGGAAGGTTTGGGTCTACTTCATGAAGGAGAAATCTGAGGTCTTCACCAAATTCAAAGTGTGGAAGGCGGAAGTGGAAAATCTAACCGGAAGAAAAATCAAGATCCTAAGGAGTGACAATGGTGGTGAATATAATGGCAATGAATTCCTTGAGTTTTGCAGAAACGAAGGCATAAAGAGGCACTTTACCGTGAAGAAGACGCCCCAACAAAATGGAGCTGCGGAAAGGATGAATAGAACTCTCATGGAGCGTGAGAGATGTATGAGGATTCATGCAGGATTGCCCGAATCATTTTGGGCGGAGTCAGTTAACCACGCTGCCTATTTGGTTAACCGATCACCTTCAAGAAATCTTGAGTTCAAATGTGCAGAGGAGGTATGGTCAAATAAGTCAATAGATTTAACTAATCTTAAAGTGTTTGGATGCAGTGCATTTGCACTTATTCCTAGTGATGAAAGATCCAAGTTGAAGCCTAAGTCACTTGAGTGTATTTTCATCGGCTTTGAGAGCGGTGTGAAGGGCTACAAGCTATGGGATCCAGTGAACCACAAGAAGATACTCAGCAGAGATGTTGTGTTTGATGAAAAGACCATGCCTATGAACAAAGTCAAGAATTCAGAAGCAAAGGAGGATGTTGTTGGGAGAGAAACAATCATTGAAGTTCCACTCAAAAGGATGTCAAGGAAGACTTCACAAAAACAGCCAACTGAAGACGTTCAGGAGGAGGAGGAGTCTGACATAGAGGAGGAAGAAGCTGGGCAATATCAACAACAAACTCAAGAAGAAGAAGAGGCTCAAGATCAGGTGGAGCCGTCATCTATAGCTCGGTCCAGGCCCAAGAGAACCATCAAACCACCTCAAAGGTTTGGATGGGACACGGACTCAGTTCACTATGCCCTAAATGCAAGTGAAGAAGAACCAACCACGTTCCAAGAAGCTGTTGAGAATGAAGACCGGGAAGGTTGGATGGAAGCTATGATGCAAGAGATGGAATCTCTACACCGAAACTCAGTTTGGGAGTTAGTTCCTAAACCCAAAAATCGCAAGGTTATTGGCTGCAAATGGGTGTTTAGGAAGAAAGAAGAAAAGCATGAGAAGGTAGCCACCATGTTCAAAGCTAGATTGGTGGCCAAAGGATACTTGCAAAAGGAGGGAGTTGATTATGATGAAATCTTCTCACCGGTGGTGAAACATACTTCTATACGGCTGCTACTCTCCATAGTAGCTCAAGAGAACATAGAGGTGGAGCAAATGGATGTGAAGACTGCTTTCCTCCATGGAGACTTGGAGGAAGACATCTACATGAGCCAACCTCAAGGGTTCATTGAAGCAAACAAGGAAAATCTGGTTTGCAGGTTGAAGAAGTCTTTATACGGGCTGAAGCAATCTCCAAGGCAGTGGAATAAGTGCTTCGATTCTTTCATGATGAAGATTGGATATAGAAGATGTGAATCAGATTGCTGTGTATATAGTCATGCATTTAAGGATGGTAACTTCATCCTTTTACTTCTTTATGTTGATGACATGCTAATTGCATGTAGAGATATGTCAAAAATCCAGGAATTGAAGATATTGCTTGGAAAGGAGTTTGACATGAAGGATCTAGGCTCTGCACAAAAGATCCTAGGAATGGAGATAAGGAGAGACAGAAACGCAGGCAAGCTATGGCTATCACAAAGTAAGTACATTTCCAAAGTACTTGAAAAATTCAATATGATGGATTGCAAGCCTGTGTCTACTCCTTTGGCGGAGCATTTCAAATTAAGTGCGCAGGAATGTCCTTCTACGGATGATGAGAAGGAAGAAATGAGCAAAGTTCCATATGCAAGCTTGGTAGGGTGTCTCATGTATGCAATGGTTTGCACACGCCCCGACTTAGCTCAAGCCGTAAGTGTGGTGTCAAGATACATGGCGAATCCGGGTAGACTTCATTGGACAGCAGCGAAGTGGATTCTCAGGTACTTGAAGGGCTCAAGGAGGCTTGGGATATTGTTTGAAAAACAACAAGGTAATGCATGTGTTTCAGGGTATGTAGATTCTGACTATGCAGGGGATTTAGACAAGAGGAGATCCACCACGGGATATGTCTTCATTTGTGGTGGAGGACCGATTAGTTGGAGAGCGGTGTTGCAATCGGTTAGTGCCTTGTCTACTACAGAGGCGGAGTATATGGCGCTCACGGAAGCTTCGAAGGAAGCGGTGTGGCTGAAAAGATTGGCTAAGGAATTCGGGATAGCCCAAAACTTGGTGGTGATACAAAGTGATAGTCAAAGTGCAATCTACCTAGTGAAGAATCAAGTATTTCATGGAAGATCTAAGCACATTGATGTCCGATACCACCGGATAAGGGATTGGGTGAAAGATGGAGACGTCATGATAGAGAAGGTTCATACAACGGAGAACCCTTCAGATTGTCTAACAAAGCCAGTCACAACATCAAAGTTCAAGCATTGTTTGGGCTTGCTCAATCTTGTTCCATGCTAAAGATTGAGGTGGAGTTCTTGAGAGTTATCCGGACGATTCTCAAGAAAGCAAAGATGTCCTGGAAAACCAATGATGTCCACAAGGAGTTTTAATCTCGCCATGGTGGAGATTGTTGAAGAAAAAAAAAAAATGGCTCAATTAAAAGATACAAAAATGAAGACAAGCGACCGGTCGCAGGTTATGGGCGACCGGTCGGTTTTAGGCAGATTGCAAAGTCTGAATTGGTTTTCAACTCTGTGCCAAAGCGACCGGTCGCAAGGTATCTGCGACCGGTCGTAAGGTATCCGCGACCGGTCGCAAGGTATCCGCGACCGGTCGCCCCGACTTTGCTGTTTCAGTTTTCTACGCGTTTTCAAGTCTTCCTTTGTGTGCTATCACTTTCTATCGACTTGCAAGGATATTTCTGATCAATTCTGAGATATTAGAAGGTGGCAAGCAGCTGGAAAGATGGGGAGAACACTTTGGCAAATTGATGACTTGCTTCAATGAGTGAATACTCTCTTGGTTCAAGAGATATATGGCAGCTATCATCCATTGTTCCCTTGCTTTGTGAGCTGCCAAGAACAGGTGTCTAAAGTTATATAACTAAAGCAAGAACGTGCAGAACTTAATGATACCTTATCTTGGAGTCCAAAGGCCTATATAAGAGGGAAGAGGAAGCAAGAGAACATTAAGTTGTGAAGAGCATAATTTTGTGCAAAGTATAGAGAGTTGTAGAGAAGCTGGAAACTTATAAGTTCAGAAAATACCAAGGGGAGAGTAAGAGAGTTCTCTAAGTGTATCAAGTTGTTGAGCAAGGGTGAGAGAGAAACAGATTGTGAGGGTAGATTTCTAAGGGGGTTTCCTTCTTTGTAAACCAAAGTTGTAATCTATCTTCATTAGTGAAAGTTCTCAAGGAGATCACCAAAGAGGAAGTAGGCATTTGGCTGAACCTCTATAAACACTTGTGTCATTTCTATTTGGTTAAATTTCTGTGTGTGTGTAAGACTCATCCATCATAGAGTTTGTCACAAAGTTCATCAACAACAAGGTCCTAAGGGGAAGTGAGTTAGTCTTAATTCACAACATGGGGCTCGATCCGAAATCAATAGGTGTGAGAAATTGGACAATTCAAGTTCAACAGCAGTTCGTTCCTAATTGGAGTGGTTGGTGTATTCCATACTTCTAGCGATTGGATTTCACTCAAAACTCACCAAATGACTCCTCCCACCATATTATGATGTTGCCCAAGTTTTGGGCTCGAAACGAAATCAATAGGTGTGAGAAATTGGACTATTCAAGTTCAACGGCAGTTCGTTCCTAATTGGAGTGGTTGGTGTATTCCATACATCTAGCGATTGGATTTCACTCAAAACTCACGAAATGACTCCTCCCACCATATTATGATGTTGCCCAAGTTTTGGGCTCGATCCGAAATCAATAGGTGTGAGAAATTGGACAACTCAAGTTTAAAGGCAGTTCGTTCCTAATTGGAGTGGTTGGTGTATTCCATACTTCTAGCGATTGGATTTCACTCAAAACTCACCAAATGACTCCTCCCACCATATTATGATGTTGCCCAAGTTTTGGTCTCGATCAGAAATCAATAGGTGTTCCAAATTGGACAATTCAAGTTCAACGGCAGTTCGTTCCTAATTGGAGTGGTTGGTGTATTACATACTTCTAGCGATTGGATTTCACTCAAAACTCACCAAATGACTCCTCCCACCATATTATGATGTTGCCCAAGTTTTGGGCTCGAAACGAAATCAATAGGTGTGAGAAATTGGACAATTCAAGTTCAACGGCAGTTCGTTCCTAATTGGAGTGGTTGGTGTATTCCATACTTCTAGCGATTGGATTTCACTCAAAACTCACCAAATGACTCCTCCCACCTTATTATGATGTTGCCCAAGTTTTGGGCTCGATCCGAAATCAATAGGTGTTCCAAATTGGACAATTCAAGTTCACCGGCAGTTCGTTCCTAATTGGAGTGGTTGGTGTATTCCATACTTCTAGCGATTGGATTTCACTCAAAACTCACCAAATGACTCCTCCCACCTTATTATGATGTTGCCCACGTTTTGGGCTCGATCCGAAATCAATAGGTGTGAGAAATTGGACAATTCAAGTTCAACAGCAGTTCGTTCCTAATTGGAGTGGTTGGTGTATTCCATACTTCTAGCGATTGGATTTCACTCAAAACTCACTAAATGACTCCTCCCACCATATTATGATGTTGCCCAAGTTTTGGTCGCGATCCGAAAGCAATAGGTGTTCCAAATTGGACAATTCAAGTTCAACGGCAGTTCGTTCCTAATTGGAGTGGTTGGTGTATTCCATACTTCTAGCGATTGGATTTCACTCAAAACTCACCAAATGACTCCTCCCACCACATTATGATGTTGCCCAAGTTTTGGGCTCGATCCGAAATCAATAGGTGTTCCAAATTGGACAACTCAAGTTCAACGGCAGTTCGTTCCTAATTGGAGTGGTTGGTGTATTCCATACTTCTAGCGATTGGATTTCACTCAAAACTCACCAAATGACTCCTCCCACCACATTATGATGTTGCCCAAGTTTTGGGCTCGATCTGAAATCAATATGTGTTCCAAATTGGACAACTCAAGTTCAACGGCAGTTCGTTCCTAATTGGAGTGGTTGGTGTATTCCATTCTTCTAGCGATTGGATTTCACTCAAAACTCACCAAATGACTCCTCCCACCATATTATGATGTTGCCCATGTTTTGGGCTCGAAACGAAATCAATAGGTGTGAGAAATTGGACAATTCAAGTTCAACGGCAGTTCGTCCCAAATTGGAGTGGTTGGTGTATTCCATACTTCTAGCGATTGGATTTCACTCAAAACTCACCAAATGACTCCTCCCACCATATTATGATGTTGCCCAAGTTTTGGGCTCGATCCGAAATCAATAGGTGTGAGAAACTGGACAATTCAAGTTCAACGGCAGTTCGTTCCTAATTGGAGTGGTTGGTGTATTCCATACTTCTAGCGATTGGATTTCACTCAAAACTCACCAAATGACTCCTCCCACCATATTATGATGTTGCCCAAGTTTGGGGCCCGATCCGAAATCAATAGGTGTGAGAAATTGGACAATTCAAGTTCAACGGCAGTTCGTTCCTAATTGGAGTGGTTGGTGTATTCCATACTTCTAGCGATTGGATTTCACTCAAAACTCACTAAATGACACCTCCCACCATATTATGATGTTGCCCAAGTTTTGGTCGCGATCCGAAATCAATAGGTGTTCCAAATTGGACAATTCAAGTTCAACGGCAGTTCGTTCCTAATTGGAGTGGTTCGTGTATTCCATACTTCTAGCGATTGGATTTCACTCAAAACTCACCAAATGACTCCTCCCACCATATTATGATGTTGCCCAAGTTTTGGGCTCGATCCGAAATCAATAGGTGTGAGAAATTGGACAATTCAAGTTCAACGGCAGTTCGTTCCTAATTGGAGTGGTTGGTGTATTCCATACTTCTAGCGATTGGATTTCACTCAAAACTCACCAAATGACTCCTCCCACCATATTATGATGTTGCCCAAGTTTTGGGCTCGATCCGAAATCAATAGGTGTGAGAAATTGAACAATTCAAGTTCAACGGCAGTTCGTTCCTAATTGGAGTGGTTGGTGTATTCCGTACTTCTAGCGATTGGATTTCACTCAAAACTCACCAAATGAGTCCTCCCACCATATTACGATGTTGCCCAAGTTTTGGGCTCGATCCGAAATCAATAGGTGTTCCAAATTGGACAATTCAAGTTCAACGGCAGTTCGTTCCTAATTGGAGTGGTTGGTGTATTCCATACTTCTCGCGATTGGATTTCACTTAAAACTCACCAAATGACTCCTCCCACCACATTATGATGTTGCCCAAGTTTTGGGCTCGATCCGAAATCAATAGGTGTTCCAAATTGGACAACTCAAGTTCAACGGCAGTTCGTTCCTAATTGGAGTGGTTGGTGTATTCCATACTTCTAGCGATTGGATTTCACTCAAAACTCACAAAATGACTCCTCCCACCATATTATGATGTTGCCCAAGTTTTGGGCTCGATCCGAAATCAATAGGTGTGAGAAACTGGACAATTCAAGTTCAACGGCAGTTCGTTCCTAATTGGAGTCGTTGGTGTATTCCATACTTCTAGCGATTGGATTTCACTCAAAACTCACCAAATGACTCCTCCCACCATATTATGATGTTGCCCAAGTTTGGGGCTCGATCCGAAATCAATAGGTGCGAGAAATTGGACAATTCAAGTTCAACGGCAGTTCGTTCCTAATTGGAGTGGTTGGTGTATTCCATACTTCTAGCGATTGGATTTCACTCAAAACTCACTAAATGACACCTCCCACCATATTATGATGTTGCCCAAGTTTTGGTCGCGATCCGAAATCAATAGGTGTTCCAAATTGGACAATTCAAGTTCAACGGCAGTTCGTTCCTAATTGGAGTGGTTCGTGTATTCCATACTTCTAGCGATTGGATTTCACTCAAAACTCACCAAATGACTCCTCCCACCATATTATGATGTTGCCCAAGTTTTGGGCTCGATCCGAAATCAATAGGTGTGAGAAACTGGACAATTCAAGTTCAACGGCAGTTCGTTCCTAATTGGAGTGGTTGGTGTATTCCATACTTCTAGCGATTGGATTTCACTCAAAACTCACCAAATGACTCCTCCCACCATATTATGATGTTGCCCAAGTTTGGGGCCCGATCCGAAATCAATAGGTGTGAGAAATTGGACAATTCAAGTTCAACGGCAGTTCGTTCCTAATTGGAGTGGTTGGTGTATTCCATACTTCTAGCGATTGGATTTCACTCAAAACTCACTAAATGACACCTCCCACCATATTATGATGTTGCCCAAGTTTTGGTCGCGATCCGAAATCAATAGGTGTTCCAAATTGGACAATTCAAGTTCAACGGCAGTTCGTTCCTAATTGGAGTGGTTCGTGTATTCCATACTTCTAGCGATTGGATTTCCCTCAAAACTCACCAAATGACTCCTCCCACCATATTATGATGTTGCCCAAGTTTTGGGCTCGATCCGAAATAAATAGGTGTGAGAAATTGGACAATTCAAGTTTAACGGCAATTCGTTCCTAATTGGAGTGGTTGGTGTTTTCCATACTTCTAGCGATTGGATTTCACTCAAAACTCACTAAATGACTCCTCCCACCATATTATGATGTTGCCCAAGTTCTGGTCACGATCCGAAATCAATAGGTGTTCCAAATTGGACAATTCAAGTTCAACGGCAGTTCGTTCCTAATTGGAGTGGTTGGCGTATTCCATACTTCTAGCGATTGGATTTCACTCAAAACTCACCAAATGACTCCTCCCACCATATTATGATGTTGCCCAAGTTTTGGGCTCGATCCGAACTCAATAGGTTTGAGAAATTGGACAATTTCAGTTCAATGGCAGTTCGTTCCTAATTGGAGTTGTTGGTGTATTCCGTACTTCTAGCGATTGGATTTCACTCAAAACTCACCAAATGACTCCTCCCACCATATTATGATGTTGCCCAGGTTTTGGGCTCGATCCGAAATCAATAGGTGTGAGAAATTGGACAACTGAAGTTCAACGGCAGTTCGTTCCTAATTGGAGTGTATGGTGTATTCCATACTTCTAGCGATTGGATTTCACTCAAAACTCACTAAATGACTCCTGCCACCATATTATGATGTTGCCCAAGTTTTGGTCTCGATCCGAAATCAATAGGTGTTCCAAATTGGACAATTCAAGTTCATCGGCAGTTCGTTCCTAACTGGAGTGGTTGGTGTATTCCGTACTTCTAGCGATTGGATTTCACTCAAAACTCACCAAATCACTCCTCCCACCATATTATGATGTTGCCCAAGTTTTGGGCTCGATCCGAAATCAATAGGTGTTCCAAATTGGACAATTCAAGTTCAACGGCAGTTCGTTCCTAATTGGAGTGGTTGGTGTATTCCACACTTCTAGCGATTGGATTTCACTCAAAACTCACGAAATGACTCCTCCCATCATATTATGATGTTGCACAAGTTTGGGGTTCCATACGAAATCAATAGGTGTTCCAAATTGGACAATTCAGGTTCGACGGCAGTTCGTTCCTAATTGGAGTGGTTGGTGTATTCCATACTTCTAGCGATTGGATTTCACTCAAAACTCACCAAATGACTCCTCCCAATATATTATGATGTTGCCCAAGTTAGGGGCTCGATCCGAAATCAATAGGTGTTCCAAATTGGACAATTCAAGTTCAACGGCAGTTCGTTCCTAATTGGAGTGGTTGGTGTATTCCATACTTCTAGCGATTGGATTTCACTCAAAACTCACGAAATGACTCCTCCCATCATATTATGATGTTGCACAAGTTTGGGGTTCCATACGAAATCAATAGGTGTTCCAAATTGGACAATTCAAGTTCAACGGCAGTTCGTTCCTAATTGGAGTGGTTGGTGTATTCCATACTTCTAGCGATTGGATTTCACTCAAAACTCACTAAATGAATCCTCCCACCATATTATGATGTTGACCAAGTTTTGGTCTCGATCCGAAATCAATAGGTGTTCCAAATTGGACAATTCAAGTTCAACGGCAGTTCGTTCCTAATTGGTGTGGTTGGTGTATTCCATACTTGTAGCGATCGGATTTCACTCAAAACTCACCAAATGACTCCTCCCACCATATTATGATGTTAACCAAATTTGGGCTCGATCCGAAATCAGTAGGTGTTCCAAATTGGACAATTCAAGTTCAACGGCAGCTCGTTCCTAATTGGAGTGGTTGGTGTATTCCATACTTCTAGCGATTGGATTTCACTCAAAACTCACCAAATGACTCCTCCCACCATATTATGATGTTGCCCAAGTTTTGGGCTCCATCCGAAATCAATAGGTCTTCCAAATTGGACAATTCAAGTTCAACGGCAGTTCGTTCCTAATTGGAGTGGTTTGTGTATTCCATACTTCTAGCGATTGGATTTCCCTCAAAACTCACGAAATGACTCCTCCCACCATATTATGATGTTGCCCAAGTTTTGGTCTCGATCCGAAATCAATAGGTGTTCCAAATTGGACAATTCAAGTTCAACGGCAGTTCGTTCCTAATTGGAGTGGTTGGTGTATTCCATACTTCTAGCGATTGGATTTCACTCAAAACTCACCAAATGACTCCTCCCACCATATTATGATGTTGCCCAAGTTTTGGGCTCCATCCGAAATCAATAGGTGTTCCAAATTGGACAATTCAAGTTCAACGGCAGTTCGTTCCTAATTGGAGTGGTTTGTGTATTCCATACTTCTAGCGATTGGATTTCACTCAAAACTCACGAAATGACTCCTCCCACCATATTATGATGTTGCCCAAGTTTTGGTCTCGATCCGAAATCAATAGGTGTTCCAAATTGGACAATTCAAGTTCAACGGCAGTTCGTTCCTAATTGGTGTGGTTGGTGTATTCCATACTTGTAGCGATCGGATTTCACTCAAAACTCACCAAATGACTCCTCCCACCATATTATGATGTTAACCAAATTTGGGCTCGATCCGAAATCAGTAGGTGTTCCAAATTGGACAATTCAAGTTCAACGGCAGCTCATTCCTAATTGGAGTGGTTGGTGTATTCCACACTTCTAGCGATTGGATTTCACTCAAAACTCACCAAATGACTACTCCCACCATATTATGATGTTGCCCAAGTTTGGGGCTCGATCCGAAACCAATAGGTGTTCCAAATTGGACAATTCAAGTTCAACGGCAGTTCGTTCCTAATGGGAGTGGTTAGTGTATTCCATACTTCTAGCGATTGGATTTCAATCAAAACTCACCAAATGACTCCTCCCACCATATTATGATGTTGCCCAAGTTTTGGGCTCGATCCGAAATCAATAGGTGTGAGAAATTGGACAATTCAATTTCAACGGCAGTTCGTTCCTAATTGGAGTGGTTGGTGTATTCCATACTACTAGCGATTGGATTTCACTCAAAACTCAGTCCCACCATATTATGATGTTGCCCAAGTTTTGGGCTCGATCCGAAATCAATAGGTGTGAGAAATTGGACAATTCAAGTTCAACGGCAATTCGTTCATAATTGGAGTGGTTGGTGTATTCCATACTTCTAGCGATTGGATTTCACACAAAACTCACCAAATGACTCCTCCCACCATATTATGATGTTGCCCAAGTTTGGGGCTCGATCCGAAATCAATAGGTGTGAGAAATTGGACAATTCAAGTTCAACGGCAGTTCGTTCCTAATTGGAGTGGTTGGTGTATTCCATACTTCTAGCGTTTGGATTTCACTCAAAACTCACCAAATGACTCCTCCCACCACATTATGATGTTGCCCAAGTTTTGGGCTCGATCCGAAATCAATAGGTGTGAGAAATTGGACAATTCAAGTTCAACGGCAGTTCGTTCCTAATTGGAGTGGTTGGTGTATTCCACACTTCTAGCGATTTCATTTCACTCAAGACTCAACCCCACCATATTATGATGTTGCCCAAGTTTTGGGCTCGATCCGAACTCAATAGGTGTGAGAAATTGGACAAGTCAAGTTCAACGGCAGTTCGTTCCTAATTGGAGTGGTTGGTGTATTCCATACTTCTATCGATTGCATTTCACTCAAAACTCACCAAATGACTCCTCCCACCATATTATGATGTTGCCCAAGTTTTGGGCTCGATCCGAACTCAATAGGTGTGAGAAATTGGACAATTTAAGTTAAATGGCAGTTCGTTCCTAATTGGAGTTGTTGGTGTATTCCGTACTTCTAGCGATTGGATTTCACTCAAAACTCACCAAATGACTCCTCCCACCATATTATGATGTTACCCAAGTTTTGGGCTCGATCCGAACTCAATAGGTGTGAGAAATTGGACAATTCAAGTTCAGCGGCAGGTCGTTCCTAATTGGAGTGGTTGGTGTATTCCGTACTTCTAGCGATTGGATTTCACTCAAAACTCACCAAATGACTCCTCCCACCATATTATGATGTTGGCCAAGTTTTGGGCTCGATCCGAAATCAATAGGTGTGAGAAATTGGACAATTCAAGTTCAACAGCAGTTCGTTCCTAATTGGAGTGGTTAGTGTATTCCACACTTCTAGCGATTGGATTTCACTCAAAACTCACCAAATGACTCCTCCCACCATATTATGATGTTGGCCAAGTTTTGGGCTCGATCCGAAATCAATAGGTGTGAGAAATTGGACAATTCAAGTTCAACGGCAGTTCGTTCCAAAATGGAGTGGTTGGTGTATTCCGTACTTCTAGCGATTGGATTTCACTCAAAACTCACCAAATGACTCCTCCCACCATATTATGATGTTACCCAAGTTTTGGGCTCGATCCGAACTCAATAGGTGTGAGAAATTGGACAATTTAAGTTCAATGGCAGTTCGTTCCTAATTGGAGTTGTTGGTGTCTTCCGTACTTCTAGCGATTGGATTTCACTCAAAACTCACCAAATGACTCCTCCCACCATATTATGATGTTGCCCAAGTTTTGGGCTCGATCCGAAATCAATAGGTGTTCCAAATTGGACAATTCAAGTTCAACGGCAGTTCGTTCCTAATTGGAGTGGTTGGTGTATTCCATACTTCTAGCGATTGGATTTCACTCAAAACTCATTAAATGACTGTTGCGTAGATACAGCTGCACCAAAATGGATTCAGCTGCATCCTCAACTTGTGATACTCGCAAGTGCACGAGCCGTTCGGTAGTATAGCGTATGTAAGTGCGAGGTCGATCCCACGAGGATTGGTGATTGAATGATTCAATTCATTTTCCCTACACAAAACAGAAATGAAAAAGAAGGGAAATAAATAAAACAAGGAAGAAAGAAAATAACTAACTCAAGCAGATAAGTTCCCAAGTTCAATTAGATTAACAGATTGATTCTAGCTAATGTATGATTAAGCCATGGTGTGTGGTCATAACCTTGTGTTCCTAATTCCCTAATTTGATCATTTGTTGTCTAACCTAAAATTAAGCATTAGGAACCCATTAAGCATAGAAGAACAATTTAAACAACCAAGCATGTATCTAATCCCTGTTGTCGAATGTCCATACATACTCTTCCTATTCATAGTTCAATTCGAATTAAAGCATGGTGTATACTCTTAATTCAAACCAAGATAGCTAACATGCAAGCCTTAATGGTGATAAATCATTCAAACTAGCATATTAACTTATAAGCATAATGAATAAGAACATGAACCATAATTGAAACTTGGAAACTAATCAAACTTGAGACTAAAGAAAAGAATTTACATAATGAAAAGTAAAGTGGAACTAAGAAAAACTTAAGGAAAATTTCAACACAAAAGATTTCATTACAACAATTGAAAACTAGAAAGAGAAACTAAGAGAATTTGAGGGAGAGAAGGGAAGGGAGCTCTAGAGAAGTGTTTGAGACCCTTGGGGTGTGTTTACAAGCTTAGAGAACTTCCCTATTTATAGGCCTAGGGGAAGTGAAAATCTGAATTCAATATGGCTAATGCATACAACACTTGTTTTATAAAATCTGAAATGGTTGATGCACTTGTATTAGAAAATCTAAATTGGGTGATGCACTTGTATTAGAAAATCTTGAATTGGTTGATGCACTTCACCAATAGATCCCACCAGCAGCCCTAGCTCATCTTCATGTCACCATGACCAAGCTTCCAACCAGAAATGATAGCTCATACCTAGCTCTCCATGACCAAGCATCCAACCAGCACATGCTGAGGTCAGCATGACCAGCAACTTCAAGGGCTTACAACTTGGGCTTCTCTTAATCAAATTAGGACTTTAAGCACTCAAACTTGAAGTTCAGAATGTCTTCTTTCCAGCCATATGTTATTTGGGCCAATCCAAGGTCGGAGGAAGAAGTTAAGGCCGAAACAAATTGCTAACTCATTTTCCGCGCTGATAAGATCCATCCTGAGCATGGTTCTGTGTTTGCTAGGTAACGGACTCCAGATTTATCCAATGGGGCTGAATTTTGGATATGTTATAGTATACACCAATTGGAACAACTTTCACGAAGAATGTGGCCTCATTCGAGCTATGTAGGTTGTTGAAACAAAGCTTGCAATATGACCTACGAAACTGGACTGGCAGGGGGCTGTAGCCAAAATTGAGTTTGTCTTTAAGCTCTTCTTCCCTTCATCCAAATTAGGCCTTAACATGCATGGATTGCATGAATTATGCTCTCTAAAGCCATCATTATTACCTAAAGCTCAATGAACTGAAAGATAAACACAAAAAGGATTAAAAGCACAAGTTTAACTCAAAAACATAACCAAATCATAAGCTAGAAGGGTACAAAATGATATACAATTATGAACCGATCAAATACCCCCAAACCTAGATTTTGCTAGTCCTCAAGCAAAAC
The DNA here is from genome assembly GCF_965620075.1 of Prunus avium. Lineage (NCBI taxonomy): Eukaryota > Viridiplantae > Streptophyta > Magnoliopsida > Rosales > Rosaceae > Prunus > Prunus avium. The sequence goes on along the minus strand of NC_142291.1, from coordinate 16,741,648 downwards.
AAAAGGAAAACGAAGAAAAATAAAACAAAATAAGAAGTTAACTAGACCACTTTCGTAGGTAACTCGATTGCATCGAGCGTATGCAACAAGCCTTTAAACCTCTAGGCATCCCTAGTAGGAGGAGTTGTGTCTCCTGAGGGTTTAACAGATACGATACCCACAAACGTTTTACTGACTCTACAAAACAAAGTAGTTAGAAAACTTAATAGATTTGTTAGTCCTTAAGCAAAACAAAACAAAACAAAATACAAAAACGTTAACCTTCCAACCGGACAAAAATGTTAAACTTCATAGACATGGCTCAACAAGGAACAAAACACACACTAAGGAAGTTCTAAACATTATTCAAGTGCTACCACAATCTCACAAAAATCATGCTCAAGGTGTGTGTGTGTGAAGTAGCCATGAAGATACAACTCATGCTTCTCAAACAACGATATGAATTCCTGCAAGAATGAACACAAGTTTGCCAAGCTAAACCAAAATCAATAGGACTTTACTCATGGATGTAATGTAATGGTTAGAAAAGGAATGGATATTGAAATACAAAGTCTAAGGAACAAAGTAGAGCATGTCATGTAAACAAGATTATTGACATTTGAAATGTAAGGCACATAAATTGAAAAGCTCACAACACCATATTTTGCAATTGAATCACTTCACAATTTGATTTTGACATTTACACACTTTGTATAATATTTGGCCCAATTTTGCGGCTCTTTACCCTAGATCACCTTTATTTCTCCTTATATCACCCTAGGGTCGTGACTACATTGGCCACACTTCTTTTCTCTTTTTCTTTTGATTTTTTTTTATAGCTCATTTATTGCCTTGAATACATTACAATCTCAAATACAATCATACTCAACATGTCCCCTAGATGGTAGGATGTTTAATGGATGATAAGGTGATAGAAAGAAATGGCTAAGTGTTTGGGCACAAAATGGTTTACAATGGAATATGTATTGTATGGGTTGATGGAGGAAAAAGAAAGAGGCTTAACAAAGATGGCCTAAATCATATCTTAGTTATAACTTAACATTCTAGTGAATCACACAAGCAAAAAAAATGCATACAATTGGGTAAGACATGCAAGAGGTGTATAGTCATGGCTTAGGTGCATAGAAAGCTCAAGAATAATTATGTGAGACTTAGCTAGCAAAAGAATAAGATTCAGACCTAACACAATGTTTATCAAATTCCTAAGAGCCATATTAGAAGTTAGACTCAAGATTTATCATTGGTGTGGGAAGGAAAACTGAAAATGACTCAAAGAAAAGAAACAGAAAAGAAAAACGAGAGGTTTCAAATTGCAAATTGAATATTTTTTTTTTAATTTATTAAAACACACAAATATACAAGTAACTCAAGGATGACCAGTTAAGGGCCTCAGAAAACACAGCCAGGGGATCCGGGAAGGTTGGAGGGGTCACAATGGTCCCGCTTAAAACCCAAACTTCTTAGACACCGAAGGTGTCGCCTAAAGAACTCCTAGACACTGTATTGACGGAGACGCTCACTGGAGTTACCACGAGTCAGCTTATATAAAAAATCTTTTTAAATTTTTAAAAAAATTTATTTTTTTAAATTAAAAAAAAAAAGAAAAAGAAATTTAAAATAATAACAAGTAAAGAGAAAGGATTGAAATGCTCCCCCTTGAAGCGATTAGGTCGAGCGTGATGCATTTGGAGGTCGCGACTTCTCCCACTACTCCACACTTCCTATCTTTGAAGTTGCCATCTCTCTCCATTTTTATTGAGCTATTTACAATTGCTAAAACAAACACACAAACTTGAAATGGAATTAAAAGGATTAGGAAATAAAAACTAAAATGAAAAGGAAAATCAACACACATCCAATTCCATGCTTCAAAGCAACAAGCACCAATGGGTTGTGTAAGCTGGGACTTAAACCCAGTTCTCTTGCTTGTTGGGCAATTGTCCTTTTCTGTTGGACTACAAACACAACTTGTCCATTAACGTCATTAACTTTAAAACTTGAAATTGTCTAGAAAAACATGAAAATGAAAAATAAAAATAAAACAAGTAGGGAAAAGAAATAGAACCAAACTATGTTGCCAATCCCCGGCAACGGCGCCAAAAACTTGTTGCGTAGATACAGCTGCACCAAAATGGATTCAGCTGCATCCTCAACTTGTGATACTCGCAAGTGCACGAGCCGTTCGGTAGTATAGCGTATGTAAGTGCGAGGTCGATCCCACGAGGATTGATGATTGAATGATTCAATTCATTTTCCCTACACAAAACAGAAATGAAAAAGAAGGGAAATAAATAAAACAAGGAAGAAAGAAAATAACTAACTCAAGCAGATAAGTTCCCAAGTTCAATTAGATTAACAGATTGATTCTAGCTAATGTATGATTAAGCCATGGTGTGTGGTCATAACCTTGTGTTCCTAATTCCCTAATTTGATCATTTGTTGTCTAACCTAAAATTAAGCATTAGGAACCCATTAAGCATAGAAGAACAATTTAAACAACCAAGCATGTATCTAATCCCTGTTGTCGAATGTCCATACATACTCTTCCTATTCATAGTTCAATTCGAATTAAAGCATGGTGTATACTCTTAATTCAAACCAAGATAGCTAACATGCAAGCCTTAATGGTGATCAATCATTCAAACTAGCATATTAACTTATAAGCATAATGAATAAGAACATGAACCATAATTGAAACTTGGAAACTAATCAAACTTGAGACTAAAGAAAAGAATTTACATAATGAAAAGTAAAGTGGAACTAAGAAAAACTTAAGGAAAATTTCAACACAAAAGATTTCATTACAACAATTGAAAACTAGAAAGAGAAACTAAGAGAATTTGAGGGAGAGAAGGGAAGGGAGCTCTAGAGAAGTGTTTGAGAGCTCCCCCCCTTGGGGTGTGTTTACAAGCTTAGAAAACTTCCCTATTTATAGGCCTAGGGGAAGTGAAAATCTGAATTCAATATGGCTAATGCATACAACACTTGTTTTATAAAATCTGAAATGGTTGATGCACTTGTATTAGAAAATCTAAATTGGGTGATGCACTTGTATTAGAAAATCTTGAATTGGTTGATGCACTTCACCAATAGATCCCACCAGCAGCCCTAGCTCATCTTCATGTCACCATGACCAAGCTTCCAACCAGAAATGATAGCTCATACCTAGCTCACCATGACCAAGCATCCAACCAGCACATGCTGAGGTCAGCATGACCAGCAACTTCAAGGGCTTACAACTTGGGCTTCTCTTAATCAAATTAGGACTTTAAGCACTCAAACTTGAAGTTCAGAATGTCTTCTTTCCAGCCATATGTTATTTGGGCCAATCCAAGGTCGGAGGAAGAAGTTAAGGCCGAAACAAATTGCTAACTCATTTTCCGCGCTGATAAGATCCATCCTGAGCATGGTTCTGTGTTTGCTAGGTAACGGACTCCAGATTTATCCAATGGGGCTGAATTTTGGATATATTATAGTATACACCAATTGGAACAACTTTCATGAAGAATGTGGCCTCATTCGAGCTATGTAGGTTGTTGAAACAAAGCTTGCAATATGACCTACGAAACTGGACTGGCAGGGGGCTGTAGCCAAAATTGAGTTTGTCTTTAAGCTCTTCTTCCCTTCATCCAAATTAGGCCTTAACATGCATGGATTGCATGAATTATGCTCTCTAAAGCCATCATTATTACCTAAAGTTCAATGAACTGAAAGATAAACACAAAAAGGATTAAAAGCACAAGTTTAACTCAAAAACATAACCAAATCATAAGCTAGAAGGGTACAAAATGATATACAATTATGAACCGATCAATGACACCTCCCACCATATTATGATGTTGCCCAAGTTTTGGGCTCCATCCGAAATCAATAGGTGTGAGAAATTGGACAATTGAAGTTCAACGGCAGTTCGTTCCTAATTGGAGTGGTTGGTGTATTCCATACTTCTAGCGATTGGATTTCACTCAAAACTCACCAAATGACTCCTCCCACCATATTATGATGTTGCCCAAGTTTTGGGCTCGATCCGAACTCAATAGGTGTGAGAAATTGGACAATTCAAGTTCAACGGCAGTTCGTTCCTAATTGGAGTGGTTGGTGTATTCCATACTTCTAGCGATTGGATTTCACTGAAAACTTTCCAAATTACTACTCCCAACATATTATGATGTTGCCCAAGTTTTGGGCTCGATCCGAAATCAATAGGTGTTCCAAATTGGACAATTCAAGTTCAACGGCAGTTCGTTCCTAATTGGAGTGGTTGGTGTATTCCATACTTCTAGAGATTGGATTTCACTCAAAACTCACCAAATGACTCCTCCCACCATATTATGATGTTGCCCAAGTTTTGGGCTCGATCCGAAATCAATAGGTGTTCCAAATTGGACAATTCAAGTTCAACGGCAGTTCGTTCCAAATTGGAGTGGTTGGTGTATTCCATACTTCTAGCGATTGGATTTCACGCAAAACTCACCAAATGACTCCTCCCACCATATTATGATGTTGGCCAAGTTTTGGGCTCAATCCGAAATCAATAGGTGTTCCAAATTGGACAATTCAAGTTCAACGGCAGTTCGTTCCAAAATGGAGTGGTTGGTGTATTCCGTACTTCTTGCGATTGGATTTCACTCAAAACTCACTAAATGACTCCTCCCACCATATTATCATGTTGCCCAAGTTTTGGGCTCAATCCGAAATCAATAGGTGTTCGAAATTCGACAAGTCAAGTTCAACGGCAGTTCGTTCCAAATTGGAGTGGTTGGTGTATTCCGTTCTTCTAGCGATTGGATTTCACTCAAAACTCACTAAATGACTCCTCCCACCATATTATCATGTTGCCCAAGTTTTGGGCTCAATCCGAAATCAATAGGTGTTCGAAATTGGACAATTCAAGTTCAACGGTTCGTTCCTAATTCGAGTGCTTGGTGCATTCCATACTTCTTGCGATTGGACTCCACTCAAAACTCCCCAAATGCCCCCTCCCACCATATTATGATGTTGAACAAGTTTTGGGCTCGATCCGAAATCAATAGGTGTTCCAAATTGGACAATAAAAGTTCAACGGCGGTTCGTTCCTAATTGGAGTGGTTGGTGTATTCCATACTTCTAGCGATTGGATTTCACTCAAAACTCACCAAATGACTCCTCCCACCATATTATGATGTTGCCCAAGTTTTGGGCTCGATCCGAAATCAATAGGTGTGAAAAATTGGACAATTCAAGTTCAACGGCAGTTCGTTCCTAATTGGAGTGGTTGGTGTATTCCATACTTCTAGCGATTGGATTTCACTCAAAACTCACCAAATGACTCCTCCCACCATATTATGAAGTTGCCCAAGTTTTGGGCTCGATCCGAAATCAATAGGTGTGAAAAATTGGACAATTCAAGTTCAACGGCAGTTCGTTCCTAATTGGAGTGGTTGGTGTATTCCATACTTCTAGCGATTGGATTTCACTCAAAACTCACCAAATGACTCCTCCCACCATATTATGAAGTTGCCCAAGTTTTGGGCTCGATCCGAAATCAATAGGTGTTCGAAATTCGACAAGTCAAGTTCAACGGCAGTTCATTCCAAATTGGAGTGGTTGGTGTATTCCGTACTTCTAGCGATTGGATTTCACTCAAAACTCACGAAATGACTCCTCCCACCATATATCTTGTTGCCCAAGTTTTGGGCTCAATCCAAAATCAATAGGTGTTCGAAATTGGACAATTCAAGTTCAACGGCAGTTTGTTCCTAATTCGAGTGCTTGGTGCATTCCATACTTCTAGCGATTGGACTCCACTCAAAACTCACCAAATGACTCCTCCAACCATATTATGATGTTGCCCAAGTTTTGGGCTCGATCCGAAATCAATTGGTGTGAGAAATTGGTCAATTCAATTTCAACGACAGTTCGTTCCTAGTTGGTGTGGTTGGTGTATTTCATACTTCTAGCGATTGGATTTCACTCAAAACTCACCAAATGACTCCTCCCACCATATTATGATATTGCCCAAGTTTTGGGCTCGATCCGAAATCAATAGTTGTGAGAAATTGGACAATTCAAGTTCAACGGCAGTTCGTTCCTAATTGGAGTGGTTGGTGTATTCCATACTTCTAGCGATTGGATTTCACTCAAAACTCACCAAATGACTCCTCCCACCATATTATGATGTTGCCCAAGTTTTGGGCTCGATCCGAAATCAATAGGTGTGAAAAACTGGACAATTCAAATTCAACGGTAGTTCGTTCCTAATTGGAGTGGTTGGTGTATTCCATACTTCTAGCGATTGGATTTCACTCAAAACTCACCAAATGACTCCTCCCACCATATTATAATGTTGCCCAAGTTTTGGGCTCGATCCGAAATCAATAGGTGTGAGAAATTGGACAATTCAAGTTCAACGGCAGTTCGTTCCTAATTGGAGTGGTTGGTGTATTCCATACTTCTAGCGATTGGATTTCACTCAAAACTCACCAAATGACTCCTCCCACCATATTATGATGTTGCCCATGTTTGGGGCTCGATCCGAAATCAATAGGTGTTCGAAATTGGACAATTCAAGTTCAACGGCAGTTCGTTCCAAATTGGAGTGGTTGGTGTATTCCATACTTCTAGCGATTGGATTTCACTCAAAACTCACCAAAGGACTCCTCCCACCATATTATGATGTTGCCCAAGTTTTGGGCTCGATCCGAAATCAATAGTTGTGAGAAATTGGACAATTCAAGTTTAATGGCAGTTCGTTCCTAATTGGATTGGTTGGTGTATTCCATACTTCTAGCGATTGGATTTCTCTCAAAACTCGCCAAATGACTCCTCCCACCATATTATGATGTTGCCCAAGTTTTGGGCTCGATCCGAAATCAATAGGTATTCCAAATTGGACAATTCAAGTTCAACGGCAGTTCGTTCCTAATTGGAGTGGTTGGTGTATTCCATACTTCTAGCGATTGGATTTCACTCAAAACTCACCAAATGACTCCTCCCACCATATTATGATGTTGCCCAAGTTTTGGGCTCGATCCGAAATCAATAGGTGTTCCAAATTGGACAATTCAAGTTCAACGGCAATTTGTTCCTAATTGGAGTGGGTGGTGTATTCCATACTTCTAGCGATTGGATTTCACACAAAACTCACCAAATGACTCCTCCCACCATATTATGATGTTGCCCAAGTTTTGGGCTCAATCCGAAATCAATAGGTGTGAGAAATTGGACAATTCAAGTTCAACGGCAGTTCGTTCCTAATTGGAGTGGTTGGTGTATTCCATACTTCTAGCGATTGGATTTCACTCAAAACTCACCAAATGACTCCTCCCACCATATTATGAAGTTGCCCAGGTTTTGGGCTCGATCCGAAATCAATAGGTGTCAGACATTGGACAATTCAAGTTCAACGGCAGTTCGTTCCTAATTGGAGTGGTTGGTGTATTCCATACTTCTAGCGATTGGATTTCACTCAAAACTCACCAAATGACTCCTCCCACCATATTATGATGTTGCCCAAGTTTTGGGCTCGATCCGAAATCAATAGGTGTGAAAAACTGGACAATTCAAATTCAACGGTAGTTCGTTCCTAATTGGAGTGGTTGGTGTATTCCATACTTCTAGCGATTGGATTTCACTCAAAACTCACCAAATGACTCCTCCCACCATATTATAATGTTGCCCAAGTTTTGGGCTCGATCCGAAATCAATAGGTGTGAGAAATTGGACAATTCAAGTTCAACGGCAGTTCGTTCCTAATTGGAGTGGTTGGTGTATTCCATACTTCTAGCGATTGGATTTCACTCAAAACTCACCAAATGACTCCTCCCACCATATTATGATGTTGCCCATGTTTGGGGCTCGATCCGAAATCAATAGGTGTTCGAAATTGGACAATTCAAGTTCAACGGCAGTTCGTTCCAAATTGGAGTGGTTGGTGTATTCCATACTTCTAGCGATTGGATTTCACTCAAAACTCACCAAAGGACTCCTCCCACCATATTATGATGTTGCCCAAGTTTTGGGCTCGATCCGAAATCAATAGTTGTGAGAAATTGGACAATTCAAGTTTAATGGCAGTTCGTTCCTAATTGGATTGGTTGGTGTATTCCATACTTCTAGCGATTGGATTTCTCTCAAAACTCGCCAAATGACTCCTCCCACCATATTATGATGTTGCCCAAGTTTTGGGCTCGATCCGAAATCAATAGGTATTCCAAATTGGACAATTCAAGTTCAACGGCAGTTCGTTCCTAATTGGAGTGGTTGGTGTATTCCATACTTCTAGCGATTGGATTTCACTCAAAACTCACCAAATGACTCCTCCCACCATATTATGATGTTGCCCAAGTTTTGGGCTCGATCCGAAATCAATAGGTGTTCCAAATTGGACAATTCAAGTTCAACGGCAATTTGTTCCTAATTGGAGTGGGTGGTGTATTCCATACTTCTAGCGATTGGATTTCACACAAAACTCACCAAATGACTCCTCCCACCATATTATGATGTTGCCCAAGTTTTGGGCTCAATCCGAAATCAATAGGTGTGAGAAATTGGACAATTCAAGTTCAACGGCAGTTCGTTCCTAATTGGAGTGGTTGGTGTATTCCATACTTCTAGCGATTGGATTTCACTCAAAACTCACCAAATGACTCCTCCCACCATATTATGAAGTTGCCCAGGTTTTGGGCTCGATCCGAAATCAATAGGTGTCAGACATTGGACAATTCAAGTTCAAGGGCAGTTCCTTCCTAATTGGAGTGGTTGGTGTATTCCATACTTCACGCGATTGGATATCACTCAAAACTCACCAAATGTCTCCTCCCACCATATGATGATGTTGCCCAAGTTTTGGGGTCGTTCCGAAATCAATAGTTGTGAGAAATTGGACAATTCAAGTTTAAGGGCAGTTCGTTCCTAATTGGAGTGGTTGGTGTATTCCATACTTCTAGCGATTGGATTTCCCTCAAAACTCACCAAATGACTCCTCCCACCATAATATGATCTTGCCCAAGTTCGGGGCTCGATCCGAAATCAATAGGTGTGAGGAATTGGACAATTCATGTTCAAAGGCAGTTCGTTCCTAATTTGAGTGGTTGGTGTATTCCATACTTCTAGCGATTGGATTTCACTCAAAACTCACTAAATGACTCCTCCCACCATATTATGATGTTGCCCAAGTTTTGGGCTCGATCCGAAATCAATAGTTGTGAGAAATTGGACAATTCAAGTTTAATGGCAGTTCGTTCCTAATTGGATTGGTTGGTGTATTCCATACTTCTAGCGATTGGATTTCTCTCAAAACTCACCAAATGACTCCTCCCACCATATTATGATGTTGCCCAAGTTTTGGTCTCGATCCGAAATCAATAGGTGTTTCAAATTGGACAATTCAAGTTCAACGGCAGTTCGTTCCTAATTGGAGTGGTTGGTGTATTCCATACTTCTAGCGATTGGATTTCACTCAAAACTCACCAAATGTCTCCTCCCACCATATTATGATGTTGCCCAAGTTTTGGTCTCGATCCGAAATCAATAGGTGTTTCAAATTGGACAATTCAAGTTCAACGGCATTTCGTTCCTAATTGGAGTGGTTGGTGTATTCCATACTTCTAGCGATTGGATTTCAATCAAAACTCACCAAATGACTCCTCCCACCATATTATGATGTTGCCCAAGTTTTCGGCTCGATCCGAAATCAATAGGCGTGAGAAATTGGACAATTCAAGTTCAACGGCAGTTCGTTCCTAATTGGAGTGGTTGGTGTATTCCATAATTCCAGCGATTGGATTTCACTCAAAACTCACCAAATGACTGCTCCCAACATATTATGATGTTGCCCATGTTTTGGGCTCGATCCGAAATCAATAGGTGTGATAAATTGGACAATTCAAGTTCAACGGCAGTTCGTTCCTAATTGTAGTGGTTGGTGTATTCCATACTTCTAGCGATTGGATTTCACTCAAAACTCACCAAATGACTCCTCCCACCATAATATGATCTTGCCCAAGTTCGGGGCTCGATCCGAAATCAATAGGTGTGAGAAATTGGACACTTCAAGTTCAACGGTAGTTCGTTCCTAAGTGGAGTGGTTGATGTATTCCATACTTCTAGCGATTGGAATTCACTCAAAACTCACTAAATGACTCCTCCCACCATATTATGATGTTGCCCAAGTTTTGGTCTCGATCCGAAATCAATAGGTGTTTCAAATTGGACAATTCAAGTTCAACGGCAGTTCGTTCCTAATTGGAGTGGTTGGTGTATTCCATACTTCTAGCGATTGGATTTCACTCAAAACTCACCAAATGACTCCTCCCACCATATTACGATGTTGCCCAAGTTTTGGGCTCGATCCGAAATCAACAGGTGTGAGAAATTGGACAATTCAAGTTCAACGGCAGTTCGTTCAAATTGGAGTGGTTGGTGTATTCCATACTTCTAGCGATTGGATTTCACTCAAAACTCACCAAATGACTCCTCCCACCATATTATGATGTTGCCCAAGTTTTGGGCTCGATCCGAAATCAATAGGTGTTCCAAATTGGACAATTCATGTTCAACGGCAGTTTGTTCCTAATTGGAGTGGTTGATGTATTCCATACTTCTAGCGATTGGATTTCACTCAAAACTCACCAAATGACTCCTCCCACCATATTATGATGTTGCCCAAGTTTTGGGCTCGATCCGAAATCAATAGGTGTTCCAAATTGGACAATTCAAGTTCAACGACAGTGCGTTTCTAATTGGAGTGGTTGGTGTATTCCATACTTCTAGCGATTGGATTTCACTCAAAACTCACCAAATGACTCCTCCCACCATATGATGATGTTGCCCAAGTTTTGGGCTCGATCCGAAATCAATAGGTGTTCCAAATTGGACAATTCAAGTTCACCGGCAGTTCGTTCCTAATTGGAGTGGTTGGTGTATTCCATACTTCTAGCGATTGGATTTCACTCAAAACTCACCAAATGACTCCTCCCACCATATTATGATGTTGCCCAAGTTTTGGGCTCGATCCGAAATCAATAGGTGTGAGAAATTGGACAATTCAAGTTCAACGGCAGTTCGTTCCTAATTGGAGTGGTTGGTGTATTCCATACTTCGAGCGATTGGATTTCACTCAAAACTCACCAAATCACTCCTGCCAACATATTATGATGTTGTCCAAGTTTTGGGCTCGATCCGAAATCAATAGGTGTGAGAAATTGAACAATTCAAGTTCAACGGCAGTTCGTTCCTAATTGGAGTGGTTGGCGTATTCCATACTTCTGGCGATTGGATTTCACTCAAAACTCACCAAATGACTCCTCCCACCATATTATGATGTGGCCCAAGGTTTGGGCTCGATCCGAAATCAATAAGTGTGAGAAATTGGACAATTCAAGTTCAACGGCATTTCGTTCCTAATTGGAGTGGTTGGTGTATTCCGTACTTCTAGCGATTGGATTTCACTCAAAACTCACCAAATGACTCCTCCCACCATATTATGATGTTGCAAAAGTTTTGGGCTCGATCCGAAATCAATAGGTGTTCCAAATTGGAAAATTCAAATTCAACGGCAGTTCGTTCCTAATTGGAGTGGTTGGTGTATTCCATACTTCACGCGATTGGATTTCACTCAAAACTCACCAAATGTCTCCTCCCACCATATTATGATGTTGCCCAAGTTTTGGGCTCGATCCGAAATCAGTAGGTGTTCCAAATTGGACAATTCAAGTTCAACGGCAGTTCGTTCCTAATTGGAGTGGTTGGTGTATTCCATACTTCTAGCGATTGGATTTCACTCAAAACTCCCCAAATGACTCCTCCCACCATATGATGATGTTGCCCAAGTTTTGGGCTTGATCCGAAATCAATAGGTGTTCCAAATTGGACAATTCAAGTTCAACGGCAGTTCGTTCCTAATTGGAGTGGTTGGTGTATTCCATACTTCTAGCGATTGGATTTCACTCAAAACTCACCAAATGACTCCTCCCACCATATTATGATGTTGCCCAAGGTTTGGGCTCGATCCGAAATCAATAAGTGTGAGAAATTGGACAATTCAAGTTCAACGGCAGTTCGTTCCTAATTGGAGTGGTTGGTGTATTCCGTACTTCTAGCGATTGGATTTCACTCAAAACTCACCAAATGACTCCTCCCACCATATTATGATGTTGCCCAAGTTTTGGGTTCGTTCCGAAATCAATTTGTGTGAGAAATTGGACAATTCAAGTTCAGCGGCAGTTCGTTCCTAGTTGGAGTGGTTGGTGTATTCCATACTTCTAGCGATTGGATTTCACTCAATACTCACCAAATGACTCCTCCCACCATATGATGATGTTGCCCAAGTTTTGGGCTTGATCCGAAATCAATAGGTGTTCCAAATTGGACAATTCAAGTTCAACGGCAGTTCGTTCCTAATTGGAGCGGTTGGTGTATTCCATACTTCTAGCGATTGGATTTCACTCAAAACTCACCAAATGACTCCTCCCACCATATTAGGATGTTCCCCAAGTTTTGGGCTCGATCCGAAATCAATAGGTGTGACAAATTGGACAATTCAAGTTCAACGGCAGTTCGTTCCTAATTGGTGTGGTTGGTGTATTCCGTACTTCTAGCGATTGGATTTCACTCAAAACACACCAAATGACTCCTCCCACCATATTATGATGTTGCCCAAGTTTTGGGTTCGATCCGAAATCAATTTGTGTGAGAAATTGGACAATTCAAGTTCAACGGCAGTTCGTTCCTAGTTGGAGTGGTTGGTGTATTCCATACTTCTAGCGATTGGATTTCACTCAAAACACACCAAATGACTCCTCCCACCATATTATGATGTTACCCAAGTTTTGGGCTCGATCCGAAATCAATAGGTGTGAGAAATTGGACAATTCAAGTTCAACGGCAGTTCGTTCCTAATTGGAGTGGTTGGTGTATTCCATACTTCGAGCGATTGGATTTCACTCAAAACTCACCAAATGACTCCTGCCAACATATTATGACGTTGCCCAAGTTTTGGGCTCGATCCGAAATCAATAGGTGTGAGAAATTGAAGAATTCAAGTTCAACGACAGTTCGTTCCTAATTGGAGTGGTTGGTGTATTCCATACTTCTAGCGACTGGATTTCACTCAAAACTCACCAAATGACTCCTCCCACCATATTATGATGTTGCACAAGTGTTGGGCTCGGTACGAAATCAATAGGTGTTCCAAATTGGACAATTCAAGTTCAACGACAGTTCGTTCCTAATTGGAGTGGTTGGTGTATTCCATACTTCTAGCGATTGGATTTCACTCAAAACTCCCCAAATGATTCCTCCCACCATATGATGATGTTGCCCAAGTTTTGGGCATGATCCGAAATCAATAGGTGTGAGAAATTGGACAATTCAAGTTCAACGGCAGTTCGTTCCTAATTCGAGTGGTTGGGGTATTCCATACTTCTAGCGATTGGATTTCAATCAAAACTCACCAAATGATTCCTCCCACCATATTATGATGTTGCCCACGTTTTGGGCTCGATCCGAACTCAAAAGGTGTGAGAAATTGGACAATTTAAGTTCAACGGCAGTTCGTTCCTAATTGTAGTGGTTGGTGTATTCCATACTTCTAGCGATTGGATTTCACTCAAAACTCACCAAATGACTCCTCCCACCATATTATGATGTTGCCCAAGTTTTGGGACCGATCCGAATTCCATAGGTGTTCCAAATTGGACAATTCAAGTTCAACGGCAGTTCGTTCCTAATTGGAGTGGTTCGTGTATTCCATACTTCTAGCGATTGGATTTCACTCAAAACTCACCAAATGACTCCTCCCACCATATTATGATGTTGCCCAAGTTTTGGGCTCGATCCGAAATCAATAGGTGTTCCAAATTGGGCAATTCAAGTTCAACGGCAGTTCGTCCCTAATTGGAGTGGTTGGTGTATTCCATACTTCTAGCGATTGGATTTCACTCAAAACTCACCAAACGACTCCACCCACCATATTATGTTGTTGCCCAAGTTCTGGTCTCGATCCGAAATCAATAGGTGTGATAAATTGGACAATTCAAGTTCAACGGCAGTTCGTTCCTAATTGGAGTGGTTGGTGTATTCCATACTTCTAGCAATTGGATTTTACTCAAAACTCACTAAATGACTCGTCCCACCATATTATGATGTTGCCCAAGTTTTGGCCTCGATCCGAAATCAATAGGTGTTCCAAATTGGACAATTCAAGTTCAACGGCAGTTTGTTCCTAATTGGAATGGTTGGTGTATTCCATACTTCTAGCGATTGGATTTCACTCAAAACTCACCAAATGACTCCTCCCACCATATTATGATGTTGCCCAAGTTTTGGTCTCGATCCGAAATCAATAGTTGTTCGAAATTGGACAATTCAAGTTCAACGGCAGTTCGTTCCTAATTGGAGTGGTTGGTGTATTCCACACTTCTAGCAATTGGATTTCACTCAAAACTCACCAAATGACTCCTCCCACAGTATTATGATGTTGCACAAGTTTGGGGCTCGATCCGAAATCAATAGGTGTTCCAAATTGGACAATTCAAGTTCAACGGCAGTTCGTCCCTAATTGGAGTGGTTGGTGTATTCCATACTTCTAGCGATTGGATTTCACTCAAAGCTCACCAAATGACTCCTCCCACCATATTATGATGTTGCCCAAGTTCTGGTCTCGATCCGAAATCAATAGGTGTGATAAATTGGACAATTGAAGTTCAACAGCAGTTCGTTCCTAATTGGAGTGGTTGGTGTATTCCATACTTCTAGCGATTGGATTTCACTCAAAACTCACTAAATGACTCCTCCCACCATATTATGATGTTACCCAAGTTCTGGTCTTGATCCGAAATCAATAGGTGTTTCAAATTGGACAATTCAAGTTCAACGGCAGTTCGTTCCTAGTTGGAGTGGTTGGTGTATTCCATACTTCTAGCGATTGGATTTCACTCAAAACTCACCAAATAACTCCTCCCACCATATTATGATGTTGCCCAAGTTTTGGGCTCGATCCGAAATCAATTTGTATTCCAAATTGGACAATTCAAGTTCAACGGCAGTTCGTTCCTAATTGGAGTGGTTGGTGTATTCCATACTTCTAGCGATTGGATTTCACTCAAAACTCACCAAATGACTCCTCCCACCATATTATGATGTTGCCCAAGTTTTGGGCTCGATCCGAAATCAATAGGTGTTCCAAATTGGACAATTCAAGTTCAACGGCAATTTGTTCCTAATTGGAGTGGTTGGTGTATTCCATACTTCTAGCGATTGGATTTCACACAAAACTCACCAAATGACTCCTCCCACCATATTATGATGTTGCCCAAGTTTTGGGCTCAATCCGAAATCAATAGGTGTGAGAAATTGGACAATTCAAGTTCAACGGCAGTTCGTTCCTAATTGGAGTGGTTGGTGTATTCCATACTTCTAGCGATTGGATTTCACTTAAAACTCACCAAATGACTACTCCCACCATATTATGAAGTTGCCCAGGTTTTGGGCTCGATCCGAAATCAATAGGTGTGAGACATTGGACAATTCAAGTTCAGGGGCAGTTCCTTCCTAATTGGAGTGGTTGGTGTATTCCATACTTCACGCGATTGGATATCACTCAAAACTCACCAAATGTCTCCTCCCACCATATTATGATGTTGCCCAAGTTTTGGGGTCGATCCGAAATCAATAGTTGTGAGAAATTGGACAATTCAAGTTTAATGGCAGTTCGTTCCTAATTGGAGTGGTTGGTGTATTCCACACTTCTAGCGATCGGATTTCACTCAAAACTCCCCAATTGACTCCTCCCACCATATTATGATGTTGCCCAAGTTTTGGTCTCGATACGAAATCAATAGTTCTTCGAAATTGGACAATTCAAGTTCAACGGCAGTTCGTTCCTAATTGGAGTGGTTGGTGTATTCCACACTTCTAGCAATTGGATTTCACTCAAAACTCACCAAATGACTCCTCCCACCGTATTATGATGTTGCCAAAGTTTGGGTTTCCATCTGAAATCAATAGGTGTGAGAAATTGGACAATTCAAGTTCAACGGCAGTTCGTTCCTAAGTGGAGTGGTTGGTGTATTCCATACTTCTAGCGACTGGATTTCACTCAAAACTCACCAAATGACTCCTCCCACCATATTATGATGTTGCCCAAGGTTTGGGCTCGATCCCAACACAATAGGTGTCAGAAATTGAACAATTCAAGTTCAACGGCAGTTCGTTCCTAATTGGAGTGGTTGGTGTATTCCATACTTCTAACGATTGGATTTCACTCAAAACTCACCAAATGACTCCTCCCACCATATTATGATGTTGCACAACTTTGGGGTTCCATCCGGAATCAATAGGTGTGAGAAATTGGACAATTCAAGTTCAACGGCAGTTCGTTCCTAATTGGAGTGGTTGGTGTATTCCATACTTCTAACAATTGGATTTCACTCAAAACTCACCAAATGACTCCTCCCACCAAATTATGATGTTGCCCAAGTTTTGGGCGCTCGATCCGAAATTAATAGGTGTACCAAATTGGACAATTCAAGTTCAACGGCAGTTCGTTCCTAATTGGAGTGGTTGGTGTATTCCACACTTCTAGCAATTGGATTTCACTCAAAACTCACCAAATGACTCCTCCCACAGTATTATGATGTTGCACAGGTTTGGGGTTTGATCCGAAATCAATAGGTGTGGGAAATTGGACAATTCAAGTTCAACTGCAGTTCGTTCCTAATTGGAGTGGTTGGTGTATTCCATACTTCTAGCGATTGGATTTCACTCAAAACTCACCAAATGACTCCTCCCACCGTATTATGATGTTGCACAAATTTGGGGTTCCATCCGAAATCAATAGGTGTGAGAAATTGGACAATTGAAGTTCAACGGCAGTTCGTTCCTAATTGGAGTGGTTGGTGTATTACATACTTCTAGCGATTGGATTTCACTCAAAACTCACCAAATGACTCCTCCCACCATATTATGATGTTGCCCAAGTTTTGGGCTCGATCCGAAATGAATAGGTGTTCCAAATTGGACAATTCAAGTTCAATGGCAGGTCTTTCCCAATTGTAGTGGTTGGTGTATTCCATACTTCTAGTGATTGGATTTCACTCAGAACTCACCAAATGACTTCTCCCACCATATTATGATGTTGCCCAAGTTTGGGGCTCGATCCGAAATCAATAGGTGTGAGAAATTGGACAATTCAAGTTCAACGGCAGTTCGTTCCTAATTGGAGTGGTTTGTGTATTCTATACTTCTAGCGATTGGATTTCACTCAAAACCCACCAAATGACTCCTCCCACCATATTATGATGTTTCCCAAGTTTTGGGCTCGATCCGAAATCAATAGGTGTTCCAAATTAGACAATTCAAGTTCAACGGCAGTTCGTTCCTAATTGGAGTGGTTGGAGTATTCCACACTTCTAGCAATTGGATTTCACTCAAAACTCTCCAAATGACTCCTCCCACCATATTATGATGTTGCCCAAGTTTTGGCTTCGATTCGAACTCAATAGGTGTGAGAAATTGGACAATTCAAGTTCAACGGCAGTTCGTTCCTAATTGGAGTGGTTGGTGTATTCCACACTTCTAGCAATTGGATTTCACTCAAAACTCACCAAATGACTCCTCCCTGTGGTATTATGATATTGCACAGGTTTGGGGTTTGATCCGAAATCAATAGGTGTGGGAAATTGGACAATTCAAGTTCAACTGCAGTTCGTTCCTAATTGGAGTGGTTGGTGTATTCCATACTTCTAGCGATTGGATTTCACTCAAAACTCACCAAATGACTCCTCCCACCGTATTATGATGTTGCACAAATTTGGGGTTCAATCCGAAATCAATAGGTGTGAGAAATTGGACAATTGAAGTTCAACGGCAGTTCGTTCCTAATTGGAGTGGTTGGTGTATTCCATACTTCAAGCAATTGGATTTCACTCAAAACTCACCACATGACTCCTCCCACCATATTACGATGTTGCCCAAATTTTGGGTTCGATCCGAACTCAATAGGTGTGAGAAATTGGACAATTTAAGTTCAACGGCAGTTCATTCCTAATTGGAGTGGTTGGTGTATTCCATACTTCTAGCGATTGGATTGCACTCAAAACTCACCAAATGACTCCTCCCACCATATTATGATGTTGCCCATGTTTGGGGCTCGATCCGAAATCAATAAGTGTGAGAAATTGGACAATTCAAGTTCAACGGCAGTTCGTTCCTAATTGGAGTGGTTCGTGTATTCCATACTTCTAGCTATTGGATTTCACTCAAAACTCTCCAAATGACTCCTCCCACCATATTATGATGTTGCCCAAGTTTTGGCTACGATTCGAACTCAATAGGTGTGAGAAATTGGACAATTCAAGTTCAACGGCAGTTCGTTCCTAATTGGAGTGGTTGGTGTATTCCACACTTCTAGCAATTGGATTTCACTCAAAACTCACCAAATGACTCCTCCCACAGTATTATGATATTGCACAGGTTTGGGGTTTGATCCGAAATCAATAGGAGTGGGAAATTGGACAATTCAAGTTCAACTGCAGTTCGTTCCTAATTGGAGTGGTTGGTGTATTCCATACTTCTAGCGATTGGATTTCACTCAAAACTCACCAAATGACTCCTCCCACCGTATTATGATGTTGCACAAATTTGGGGTTCAATCCGAAATCAATAGGTGTGAGAAATTGGACAATTCAAGTTCAACGGCAGTTCGTTCCTAATTGGAGTGGTTGGTGTATTCCATACTTCTAGCAATTGGATTTCACTCAAAACTCACCACATGACTCCTCCCACCATATTACGATGTTGCCCAAATTTTGGGTTCGATCCGAACTCAATAGGTGTGAAAAATTGGACAATTTAAGTTCAACGGCAGTTCATTCCTAATTGGAGTGGTTGGTGTATTCCATACTTCTAGCGATTGGATTGCACTCAAAACTCACCAAATGACTCCTCCCACCATATTACGATGTTGCCCATGTTAGGGGCTCGATCCGAAATCAATAGGTGTGAGAAATTGGACAATTCAAGTTCAACGGTAGTTCGTTCCTAATTGGAGTGGTTGGTGTATTCCATACTTCTAGCGATTGGATTTCACTCAAAACTCACCAAATGACTCCTCCCACCATATTATGATGTTGCCCAAGTTTGGGGCTCGATCCGAAATCAATTGGTGTGAGAAATTGGACAATTCAAGTTGAACGGCAGTTCGTTCCTAATTGGAGTGGTTGGTGTATTCCATAATTCTGGCGATTGGATTTCACTCAAAACTCACCAAATGACTCCTCCCAGCATATTCTGATGTTGCCCAAGTTTTGGGCTCGATCCGAAATCAATAGGTGTGCGAAATTGGTCAATTCAATTCCAACGACAGTTTTTTCCTAATTGGAATGGTTGGTGTATTCCATACTTCTAGCGATTGGATTTCACTCAAAACTCACCAAATGACTCCTCCCACCATATTATGATGTTGAACAAGTTTTGGGCTCGATCCGAAATCAATAGGTGTGAGAAATTGGACAATTTAAGTTCAACGGCAGTTCATTCCTAATTGGAGTGGTTGGTGTATTCCATACTTCTAGCGATTGGATTGCACTCAAAACTCACCAAATGACTCCTCCCACCATATTATGATGTTGCCCATGTTTGGGGCTCGATCCGAAATCAATAAGTGTGAGAAATTGGACAATTCAAGTTCAACGGCAGTTCGTTTCTAATTGGAGTGGTTCGTGTATTCCATACTTCTAGCTATTGGATTTCACTCAAAACTCTCCAAATGACTCCTCCCACCATATTATGATGTTGCCCAAGTTTTGGCTTCGATTCGAACTCAATAGGTGTGAGAAATTGGACAATTCAAGTTCAACGGCAGTTCGTTCCTAATTGGAGTGGTTGGTGTATTCCATACTTCTAGCGATTGGATTTCACTCAAAACTCACCAAATGACTCCTCCCACCATATTATGATGTTGCCCAAGTTTTGGGCTCGATCCGAAATGAATAGGTGTTCCAAATTGGACAATTCAAGTTCAACGGCAGTTCGTTCCTAATTGGAGTGGTTGGTGTATTCCATACTTCTAGCGATTGGATTTCACTCAAAACTCACCAAATGACTCCTCCCACCATATTATGATGTTGCCCAAGTTTTGGGCTCGAACCGAAATCAATAGGTGTGCGAAATTGGTCAATTCAATTTCAACGACAGTTTTTTCCTAATTGGAATGGTTGGTGTATTCCATACTTCTAGGGATTGGATTTCACTCAAAACTCACCAAATGACTCCTCCCACCATATTATGATGTTGAACAAGTTTTGGGCTCGATCCGAAATCAATAGGTGTTCCAAATTGGACAATAAAAGTTCAACGGCGGTTCGTTCCTAATTGGAGTGGTTGGTGTATTCCATTCTTCTAGCGATTGGATTTCACTCAAAACTCACCAAATGACTCCTCCCACCATATTATGATGTCGCCCAAGTTAGGGGCTCGATCCGAAATCAATAGGTGTGAGAAATTGGACAATTCAATTTCAACGGCAGTTCGTTCCTAATTGGAGTGGTTGGTGTATTCCGTACTTCTAGGGATTGGATTTCACTCAAAACTCACCAATTGACTCCTCCCACCATATTATGATGTTGCCCAAGTTTTGGGCTCGATCTGAAATCAATAGGTGTTCCAAATTGGACAATTCAGGTTCAACGGCAGTTCGTTCCTAGTTGGAGTGTTTGGTGTATTCCATACTTCTAGCGATTCGATTTCACTCGAAACACACCAAATGACTCCTCCCACCATATTATGATGTTGCCCAAGTTTTGGGCTCGATCCGTATTCCGTAGGTGTTCGAAATTGGACAATTCAAGTTCAACGGCAGTTCGTTCCTAATTGGAGTGGTTGGTGTATTCCCTACTTCTAGCGAATGGATTTCACTCAAAACTCACCAAATGACTCCTCCCACCACATTATGATGTTGCCCAAGTTTTGGGCTCGATCCGAAATCAATAGGTGTGAGAAATTGGACAGTTCAAGTTCAACGACAGTTCGTTCCTAATTGGTGTGGTTGGTGTATTCCATAGTTCTAGCGATTGGATTTCACTCAAAACTCACCAAATAACTCCTCCCACCATATTAGGATGTTGCCCAAGTTTGGGGCTCGATCCGAAATCAATAGGTGTGAGAAATTGGACAATTCAAGTTCAACGGCAGTTCGTTCCTAATTGGAGTGGTTGGTGTATTCCATACTTCTAGGGATTGGATTTCACTCAAAACTCACCAAATGACTCCTCCCACGATATTATGATGTTGCCCAAGTATTGGGCTCGATCCGAAATCAATAGGTGTGCGAAGTTGGTCAATTCAATTTCAACGACAGTTTTTTCCTAATTGGAATGGTTGGTCTATTCCATACTTCTAGCGATTGGATTTCACTCAAAACTCGCCAAATGACTCCTCCCACCATATTATGATGTTGCCCAAGTTTTGGCCTCGATCCGAAATCAATAGGTGTGCGAAATTGGTCAATTCAATTTCAACGACACTTTTTTCCTAATTGGAATGGTTGGTGTATTCCGTACTTCTAGCGATTGGATTTCACTCAAAACTCACCAAATGACTCCTCCCACCATATTATGATGTTGAACAAGTTTTGAGCTCGATCCGAAATCAATAGGTGTTCCAAATTAGATAATAAAAGTTCAACGGCGGTTCGTTCCTAATTGGAGTGGTTGGTGTATTCCATACTTCTAGCGATTGGATTTCACTCAAAACTCACCAAATGACTCCACCCACCATGTTATGATGTCGCCCAAGTTAGGGGCTCGATCCGAAGTCAATAGGTGTGAGAAATTGGACAATTCAAGTTCAACGGCAGTTCGTTCCTAATTGGAGTGGTTGGTGTATTCCATACTTCTAGGGATTGGATTTCACTCAAAACTCACCAAATGACTCCTCCCACCATATTATGATGTTGCCCAAGTTTTGGGCTCGATCCGTATTCAATAGGTGTTCGAAATTGGACAATTCAAGTTCAACGGCAGTTCGTTCCTAATTGGTGTGGTTGGTGTATTCCATACTTCTAGCGATTGGATTTCACTCAAAACTCACCAAATTACTCCTCCCACCATATTATGATGTCGCCCAAGTTAGGGGCTCGATCCGAAATCAATAGGTGTGAGAAATTGGACAATTCAAGTTCAACGGCAGTTCGTTCCTAATTGGAGTGGTTGGTGTATTCCATACTTCTAGCGATTGGAATTCATTCAAAACTCACCAAAGGACTCTTCCCACCATATTATGATGTTGCCCAAGTTTTGGGCTCGATCCAAAATCAATAGGTGTGAGAAATTGGACAATTCAAGTTCAACGGCAGTTCGTTCCTAATTGGAGTGGTTGGTGTATTCCACACTTCTAGCGATTGGATTTCACTCAAAACTCACCAAATGACTCCTCCCAACATATTATGATGTCGCCCAAGTTTTGGGCTCGATATGAAATGAATTGGTGTGCGAAATTGGACAATTCAAGTTCAACGGCAGTTCGTTCCTAATTGGAGTGGTTGGTGTATTCCATACTTCTAGCGATTGGATTTCACTCAAAACTCACCAAATGACTCCTCCCGCCATATTATGTTGTTGCCCAAGTTTGGCGATCGATCCGAAATCAATAGATGTGAGAAATTGGACAATTGAAGTTCAACGGAAGTTCGTTCCTAATTGGAGTGGTTAGTGTATTCCATACTTCTAGCGATTGGATTTCACTCAAAACTCACCAAGTGACTCCTCCCACCATATTATGATGTTGCCCAAGTTTTGGTCTCGAACCGAAATCAATAGGTGTTCCAAATTAGACAATTCAAGTTCAACGGCAGTTCGTTCCTAATTGGAGTGGTTGGTGTATTCCACACTTCTAGCAATTGGATTTCACTCAAAACTCACCAAATGACTCCTCCCACAGTATTATGATGTTGCACAGGTTTGGGGTTTGATCCGAAATCAATAGGTGTGGGAAATTGGACAATTCAAGTTCAACGGCAGTTCGTTCCTAATTGGAGTGGTTGGTGTATTCCATACTTCTAGCGATTGGATTTCACTCAAAACTCACCAAATGACTCCTCCCACCGTATTATGTTGTTGCACAAGTTTGGGGTTCGATCCGAAATCAATAGGTGTGAGAAATTGGATAATTCAAGTTCGACGGCAGTTCGTTCCTAATGGCAGTGGTTGGTGTATTCCATACTTCTAGCGATTGGATTTCACTCAAAACTCACCAAATGACTCCTCCCACCATATTATGATGTTTCCCAAGTTTTGGGCTCGATCCGAAATCAATAGGTGTTCCCAATTGCACAATTCAAGTTCAACGGCAGTTCGTTCCTAATTGGAGTGGTTGGTGTATTCCATACTTCTAGCGAATGGATTTCACTCAAAACTCACCAAATGACTCCTCCCACCACATTATGATGTTGCCCAAGTTTTGGGCTCGATCCGAAATCAATAGGTGTGAGAAATTGGACAATTCAAGTTCAACGACAGTTCGTTCCTAATTGGAGTGGTTGGTGTATTCCATACTTCTAGCGATTGGATTTCACTCAAAACTCACCAAATGACTCGTCCCACCATATTATGATGTTGCCCAAGTTTGGGGCTCGATCCGAAATCAACAGGTGTGAGAAATTGGACAATTCAGGTTCAACGGCAGTTCGTTCCTAAATGGAGTGGTTGGTGTATTCCATACTTCTAGCGATTGGATTTCACTCAAAACTAACCAAATGACTCCTCCCACCATATTATGATGTTGCCCAAGTTTTGGGCTCGATCCGAAATTAATAGGTTTGAGAAATTGGACAATTCAAGTTCAACGGCAGTTCGTTCCTAATTGGAGGGGTTGGTGTATTCCATACTTCTAGCGATTGGAATTCACTCAAAACTCACCAAATGACTCCTCCCACCATATTATGATGTTGCCCAAGTTTTGGGCTCGATCCGTATTCAATAGGTGTTCCAAATTGGACAATTCAAGTTCAACGGCAGTTCGTTCCAAACTGGAGTGGTTGGTGTATTCCATACTTCTAGCGATTGGATTTCACTCAAAACTCACCAAATGACTCCTCCCACCATATTATGATGTTGCCCAAGTTTTGGGCTTTATCCGAAATCAATAGGTGTTCGAAATTGGACAATTCAAGTTCAACGGCAGTTCGTTCCAAACTGGAGTGGTTGGTGTATTCCATACTTCTAGCGATTGGATTTCACTCAAAACTCACCAAATGACTCCTCCCACCATATTATGATGTTGCCCAAGTTTGGGGCTCGATCCGAAATCAATAGGTGTGAGAAATTGGACAATTCAGGTTCAACTGCAGTTCGTTCCTAAATGGAGTGGTTGGTGTATTCCATACTTCTAGCGATTGGATTTCACTCAAAACAAACCGAATGACTCCTCCCTCCATATTATGATGTTGCCCAAGTTTTGGGCTCGATCCGAAATCAATAGGTGTGAGAAATTGGAAAATTCAAGTTCAACGGCAATTCGTTCCTAATTGTAGTGCTTGGTGTATTCCATACTTCTAGTGATTGGATTTCACTCAAAACTCACCAAATGACTCCTCCCACCGTATTATTATTTTGCCCAAGTTTTGGGCTCGATCCGAAATCAATAGGTGTGAGAAATTGGACAATTCAAGTTCAACGGCAGTTCGTTCCTAATTGGAGTGGTTGGTGTATTCCATACTTCTAGCGATTGGATTTCACTCAAAACTCACCAAATGACTCCTCCCACCATATTATGATGTTGCCCAAGTTTTGGGCTCGATCCGAAATCAATAGGTGTTCGAAATTGGACAATTCAAGTTCAACGGCATTTCGTTCCTAACTGGAGTGGTTGGTGTATTCCATACGTCTAGCGATTGGATTTCACTCAAAACTCACCAAATGACTCCTCCCCCCATATTATGATGCTGCCCAAGTTTTGGGCTCGATCTGAAATCAATAGGTGTTCCAAATTGGACAATTCAAGTTCAACGGCAGTTCATTCCTTACTGGAGTGGTTGGTGTATTCCATACTTCTAGCGATTGGATTTCACTCCAAACTCACCAAATGACTCCTCCCACCATATTATGATGTGGCCCAACTTTTGGGCTCGATCCGAAATCAATAGGTGTTCCAAATTGGACAATTCAAGTTCAACGGCAGTTCGTTCCTAATTGGAGTGGTTGGTGTATTCCATACTTCTAGCGATTGGATTTCACTCAGAACTCACCAAATGACTCCTCCCAACATATTATGATGTTGCCCAAGTTTTGGGCTCGATCCGATATCAATAGGTGTGAGAAATTGGACAATTCAGGTTCAACGGCAATTCGTTCCTAATTGGAGTGGTTGGTGTATTCCATACTTCTAACGATTGGATTTCACTCAAAACTGACCAAATGACTCCTCCCACCATATTATGATGTCGCCCAAGTTTGGGGCTCGGTCCGAAATCAATAGGTGTGAGAAATTGGACAGTTCAAGTTCAAGGGAAGTTCGTTCCAAATTGGAGTGGTTGGTGTATTCTATACTTCTAGCGATTGGATTTCATGCAAAACTCCCCAAATGACTCCTGCCACCATATTATGATGTTGCCCAAGTTTTGGAGTCGATCCGAAATCAATAGGTGTGAGAAATTGGACAATTCAATTTCAACGGCAGTTCGTTCCTAATTGGAGTGGTTGGTGTATTCCATACTTCTAGCGATTGGATTTCACTCAAAACTCACAAATGACTCCTCCCACCATATTATGATGTTGCCCAAGTTTTGGGATCGATCCGAAATCAATAGGTTTTCCAAATTGGACAATTCAAGTTCAACGGCAGTTCGTTCCTAATTGGAGTGGTTGGTGTATTCCATACTTCTAGCGATTGGATTTCACTCAAAACTCACCAAATGACTACTCCCACCATATTATGACGTTGCCCAAATTTTGGGCTCGATCCGAAATCAATAGGGGTTCCAAATTGGACAATTCAAGTTCAACGGCAGTTCGTTCCTAACAGGAGTGGTTGGTGTATTCCATACTTCTAGCGATTGGATTTCACTCAAAACTCACCAAATGACTCCTCCCACCATATTATGATGTTGCCCAAATTTTGGGCTCCATCCGAAATCAATAGGTGTTCCAAATTGGACAATTCAAGTTCAACGGCAGTTCGTTCCTAATTGGAGTGGTTGGTGTATTACATACTTCTAGCAATTGGATTTCACTGAAAACTCACCAAATGACTCCTCCCACCATATTATGATGTTGCCCAAGTTTGGGGCTCGATCCAAAATCAATAGGTGTTCTAAATTGGACAATTTAAGTTCAACGGCAGTTTGTTCCGAATTGGAGTGGTTGGTGTATTCCATACTTCTAGCGATTGGATTTCACTCAAAACTCACCAAATGACTCCTCCCACCATATTATGATGTTGCACAAGTTTGGTGTTCCATCCGAAATCAATAGGTGTGAGAAATTGGGCAATTCAAGTTCAACGGCAGTTCGTTCCTAATTGGAGTGGTTGGTGTATTCCATACTTCTAGAGATTGGATTTCACTCAAAACTCACCAAATGACTCCTCCCGCCATATTATGATGTTGCCCAAGTTTTGGGCTCGATCCGAACTCAATAGGTGTGAGAATTGGACAATTTAAGTTCAACGACAGTTCGTAACTAACTGGAGTGGTTGGTGTATTCCGTACTTCTAGCGATTGGATTTCACTCAAAACTCACCAAATGACTCCTCCCATCATATTATGATGTTGCACAAGTTTAGGGTTCCATACGAAATCAATAGGTGTGAGAAATTGGACAATTCAAGTTCAACGGCAGTTCGTTCCTAATTGGAGTGGTTGGTGTATTCCATACTTCTACCGATTGGATTTCACTCAAAACTCACCAAATTACTCCTCCCATCATATTATGATGTTGCACAAGTTCGGGGTTCCATACGAAATCAATAGGTGTGATAAATTGGACAATTCAAGTTCAACGGCAGTTCGTTCCTAATTGGAGTGGTTGGTGTATTCCATACTTCTAGCGATTGGATTTCACTCAAAACTCACCAAATGACTCCTCCCACCATATTATGATGTTGCCCAAGTTTTGGGCTCGATCCGAAATCAATAGGTATGAGAAATTGGACAATTCAAGTTCAACGACAGTTCGTTCCTAATTGGAGTGGTTGGTGTATTCCATACTCCTAGCGATTGGATTTCACTCAAAACTCACCAAATGACTCCTCCCGCCATATTATGATGTTGCCTAAGTTTTGGGCTCGACCCGAACTCAATAGGTGTGAGAAATTGGGCAATTCAAGTTCAACGGCAGTTCGTTCCTAACTGGAGTGGTTGGTGTATTCCATACTTCTAGCGATTGGATTTCACTCAAAACTCACCAAATGACTCCTCCCATCATATTATGATGTTGCACAAGTTTGGGGTTCCATACGAAATCAATAGGTGTTCCACATTGGACGATTCAGGTTCAACGGCAGTTCGTTTCTAATTGGAGTGGTTGGTATATTCCATACTTCTAACGATTGGATTTCACTCAAAACTCCCCAAATGACTCCTCCCAACATATTATGATGTCGCCCAAGTTTTGGGCTCGATATGAAATGAATTGGTGTGCGAAATTGGACAATTCAAGTTCAACGGCAGTTCGTTCCTAATTGGAGTGGTTGGTGTATTCCATACTTCTAGCGATTGGATTTCACTCAAAACTCACCAAATGACTCCTCCCGCCATATTATGTTGTTGCCCAAGTTTGGCGATCGATCCGAAATCAATAGATGTGAGAAATTGGACAATTGAAGTTCAACGGAAGTTCGTTCCTAATTGGAGTGGTTAGTGTATTCCATACTTCTAGCGATTGGATTTCACTCAAAACTCACCAAGTGACTCCTCCCA
Source organism: Prunus avium (assembly GCF_965620075.1). Classification (NCBI taxonomy): domain Eukaryota; kingdom Viridiplantae; phylum Streptophyta; class Magnoliopsida; order Rosales; family Rosaceae; genus Prunus; species Prunus avium. Next base: position 16,713,756 of record NC_142291.1, on the reverse strand, counting down.
CCATATTATGATGTTGCCCAAGTTTTGGTCTCGAACCGAAATCAATAGGTGTTCCAAATTAGACAATTCAAGTTCAACGGCAGTTCGTTCCTAACTGGAGTGGTTGGTGTATTCCATACTTCAAGCGATTGGATTTCACTCAAAACTCACCAAATGACTCCTCCCACCATATTATGATGTTGCCCAAGTTTTGGGCTCGATCCGAAATCAATAGGTGTGAGAAATTGGACAATTCATGTTCAAGGGCAGTTCGTTCCTAATTGGAGTGGTTGGTGTATTCCATACTTCTAGCGAATGGATGTCACTCAAAACTCACTAAACGACTCCTCCGACCATATTATGATGTTGCCCAAGTTTTGGTCTCGATTCGAAATCAATAGGTGTTCCAGATTGGACAATTCAAGTTCAACGACAGTTCGTTCCTAATTGGGGTGGTTGGTGTATTCCATACTTCTAGCGATTGGATGTTGTAGTAAAATGAGTTTACTTAATTTTCCTTCAAGTTTTTCTTAGTTTCACTTTACTTTTATTTGTAATGTACATTCTTTCTTAAGTATTCAAGTTTAATTAGTTTCCAAGTTTCAATTATGGTTTTTGTTCTTATTCATTATGCTTATAAGTTAATAGGCTAGTTTGAATGATTGATCACCATTTAGGCTTGCATGTTAGCTATCTTGGTTTGAATTAAGAGTAGACACCATGCTTTAATTCGAGTTGAACTATGAATAAGAAGAGTATGTATGGACATTCGACAACAGGGATTAGATACATGCTTGGTTGTTTAAATTGTTCTTCTATGCTTAATGGGTTCCTAATGCTTAGTTTTAGGTTAGACAACAAATGATCAAATTAGGGAATTAGGAACACAAGGTTATGACCAAACACCATGGCTTAATCATACTTTAGCTAGAATCAATCCGTTAATCTAATTGAACTTGGGAACTTATCTACTTGAGTTATTTTCTTTTCTTTCTTTCTTGTTTTATTTATTTTCTTTCTTGTTCTTCTGTTTTGTGTAGGAAAATTGAATTGGATTATTCAATCACCAATCCTCGTGGGATCGACCTCGCACTTACATATGCTATACTACCAAACGGCTCGTGCACTTGTGATCGGTTCATAATTGTATATTATTTCTTACCCTTCTAGCTTATGATTTGGTTATGTTTTTGAGTTAAACTTGTGCTTTTAATCCTTTTTGTGTTTATCTTTCAGTTAATTGAGCTTTAGGTAACAATGATGGCTTTGGAGAACATAATTCATGCAATTCAAGCATGTTAAGGCCTAATTTGGATGAATTGATGAAGAGCTTAAAGACAAATTCATTATGGCTACAGCCCCCTGCCAGTCCAGTTCCGTAGGTCATATTGCAAGCTTTGTTTCAGCAACCTACATAGCTCGGATGAGGCCACATTCTTCATGAAAGTTGCTCCAATTGGTGTGTACTATAACATATCCAAAATTCAGCCCCATTGGATAAATCTGGAGTCCGTTACCTAGCAAACACAGAACCATGCTCAGGATGGATCTTATCAGCGCGGAAAATGAGTTAGCAATTTGTTTCGGCCTTAACTTCTTCCTCCGACCTTGGATTGGCCCAAATAACATATGGCTGGAAAGAAGACATTCTGAACTTCAATTTAGAGTGCTTAAAGTCCTAATTTGATTAAGAGAAGCCCAAGTTGTAAGCCCTTGAAGTTGCTGGTCATGCTGACCTCAGCATGTGCTGGTTGGATGCTTGGTCATGGTGAGCTAGGTATGAGCTATCATTTCTGGTTGGAAGCTTGGTCATGGTGACATGAAGATGAGCTAGGGCTGCTGGTGGGATTTAGTGGTGAAGTGCATCAACCAATTCAAGATTTTCTAATACAAGTGCATCACCCATTTCAGATTTTCTAATACAAGTGCATCAACCATTTCAGATTTTATAATTCAAGTGTTGTATGCATTAGTCTTATTGAATTCTGATTTTCACTTCCCCTAGGCCTATAAATAGGGAAGTTCTCTAAGCTTGTAATAACACCCCAAGGGGGGGAGCTCTCAAGCACTTCTCTAGAGGCTTGCATGTTAGCTATCTTGGTTTGAATTAAGAGTATACACCATGCTTTAATTCGAATTGAACTATGAATAGGAAGAGTATGTATGGACATTCGACAACAGGGATTAGATACATACTTGGTTGTTTAAAATGTTCTTCTATGCTTAATGGGTTCCTAATGCTTAATTTTAGGTTAGACAACAAATGATCAAATTAGGGAATTAGGAACACAAGGTTATGACCACACACCATGGCTTAATCATACTTTAGCTAGAATCAATCCATTAATCTAAATTGAACTTGGGAACTTATTTGCTTGAGTTACTTATTTCTTTCTTCCTTGTTTTATGTTCTTTGTTTTTGTTTCTATTTTGTGTAGGGAAACTAAATTGGATCATTCAATCACCAATCCCTGTGGAATCGACCTCGCACTTACATATGCTATACTACCAACGGTTCGTGCACTTGCGAGTATCACAAGTTGAGGATGCAGCTTAATCCATTTTGGTGGAGCTAAATCTACGCAACAACTTGCGAGTATCACAAGTTGAGGATGCAGCTGAATCTATTTTGGTGCAGCTGAATCGACGCAACAAGTTTTTGGCGCCGTTGCCGGGGATCGGTAACATTGTTTGATTCTATTTGCCTTTCCTACTTTATTTTATTTTTTTTCTTAACTGCACAATTTCTTGTTTTAAAGTTAATGACGTTAATGGACAAGTTGTGTTTGTAGTCCAACAGAAAAGGACAATTGCCCAACAAGCAAGAGAACTGGGTTTAAGTCCCAGCTTACACAACCCATTGGTGCTTGTTGCTTTGAAGCATGGAATTGGATGGTGTTGATTTTCCTTTTTATTTTAGTTTTTATTTCCTAATCCTTTTAATTCCATTTCAAGTGTGTGTGTTTGTTTTAGCAATTTATGATAGCTTAATAAAAATGGAGAGAGATGGCAACTTCAATCATAAAAATGGGAAGTATGGAGCAATGGGAGAAGTCGCGCCCTCCAAGTGCATCCATGCTCGACCTAATCGCTTCAAGGGGAAGCATTTCAATCCTTTCTCTTCTTTGATTTCTGTTTATTTCCGTAATGGTGATAAATAGGTGATAGAAAGTGCTGTTTGTGTTTTTCTTTGGTTTCTTGGTTTGTTTCTTTTAGTACAACAATTTATTTCGTTTGTTTGAGTTTGTTTAGAGTACTTAGTTCATTTTCATTTATGGTTTGTTGTTTCATTTTATCTTAATTTGTTTTTGTTTTTTTATCTTAAAAATTTTAAAAAAGATTTTTCATATGAGCTGACTTATGGTAACCCCAGTGAGCACTTCTGTCAATGCAGTGTCTAGGAGTTCTTTAGGCGACACCTTCGGTGTCTAAGAAGTTTGGGTTTTAAGCGGGACCATTGTGACCCCTCCAACCTTCCCGGATCCCCTGGCTGTGTTTTCTGAGGCCCTTAACTGGTCATCCGTGAGTTGCTTGTATATTCGTGTGTTTTTAAATTAAGTTTTTTTAAATTTTTTTTAAATTTTTTTTTTCTTTGTTTTCTTTTCTGTTGAGTCTTTGTTTTTGTTTTTGTTTTGTGAAGTTAGTTTGTTTATTTCTGAGTGTTAAAACACAGTTTTATTTTATTTCAAAACGCTGCTTAAAAACAAAAAAACAAAAAAAAAAACAAAAAAACAAAAAAAAAAAACAAAAACTTCTTCTTCTTCTTCATCTTCTTCATCTTCATCTTCATCATCATCATGGCTTGCCTCTATTGTCTCGCACTTGTAGAATCTGCAGCAGCTCTACATGGTCATCATTTTTCCTCTGCAGTGCTTCCACATGCTGAGTGGCACAATAGAGCCGCTTCTGCAAGTCCGCCACCATAGCCTTCAAGGCAGCCACCTCCTCGCTGATCGGTTCATAATTGTATATCATTTTGTACCCTTCTAGCTTATGATTTGGTTATGTTTTTGAGTTAAACTTGTGCTTTTAATCCTTTTTGTGTTTATCTTTCAGTTCATTGAGCTTTAGGTAATAATGATGGCTTTAGAGAGCATAATTCATGCAATTCAAGCATGTTAAGGCCTAATTTGGATGAATGGATGAAGAGCTTAAAGACAAACTCATTTTGGCTACAGCCCCCTGCCAGTCCAGTTCCGTAGGTCATATTGCAAGCTTTGTTTCAACAACCTACATAGCTCGAATGAGGCCACATTCTTCATGAAAGTTGTTCCAATTGGTGTGTACTATAACATATCCAAAATTCAGCCCCATTGGATAAATCTGGAGTCTGTTACCTAGCAAACACAGAACCATGCTCAGGATGGATCTTATCAGCGCGGAAAATGAGTTAGCAATTTGTTTCAGCCTTAACTTCCTCCTCCGACCTTGGATTGGCCCAAATGATATATGGCTGGAAAGAAGACATTCTGAACTTCAAGTTTGAGTGCTTAAAGTCTTAATTTGCTTAAGGGAAGCCCAAGTTATAAGCCCTTGAAGTTGCTGGTCATGCTGACCTCAGCATGTGCTGGTTGGATGCTTGGTCATGGTGAGCTAGGTATGAGCTATCATTTCTGGTTGGAAGCTTGGTCATGGTGACATGAAGATGAGCTAGGGCTGCTGGTGGGATCTATTGGTGAAGTGCATCACCCAATTTAGATTTTCTAATACAAGTGCATCAACCATTTCAGATTTTATAAAACAAGTGTTGTATGCATTAGCCATATTGAATTCAGATTTTCACTTCCCCTAGGCCTATAAATAGGGAGGTTCTCTAAGCTTGTAAACACACCCCAAGGGGGGGAGCTCTCAAACACTTCTCTAGAGCTCCCTTCCCTTCTCTCCCTCAAATTCTCTTAGTTTTCCTTTCTAGTTCTCAATTCTAGCTTTCTTTAATGTTTTCTTAGTTGTAATTTATTTTTCTTGTAATGTACATTCTTTCTTAAGTATTCAAGTTTAATTAGTTTCCAAGTTTCAATTATGGTTTTTGTTCTTATTCATTATGCTTATAAGTTAATATGCTAGTTTGAATGATTGATCACCATTTAGGCTTGCATGTTAGCTATCTTGGTTTGAATTAAGAGTAGACACCATGCTTTAATTCGAATTGAACTATGAATAGGAAGAGTATGTATGGACATTCGACAACAGGGATTAGATACATGCTTGGTTGTTTAAAATGTTCTTCTATGCTTAATGGGTTCCTAATGCTTAATTTTAGGTTAGACAACAAATGATCAAATTAGGGAATTAGGAACACAAGGTTATGACCACACACCATGGCTTAATCATACTTTAGCTAGAATCAATCCATTAATCTAAATTGAACTTGGGAACTTATTTGCTTGAGTTACTTATTTCTTTCTTCCTTGTTTTATGTTCTTTGTTTTTGTTTCTATTTTGTGTAGGGAAACTAAATTGGATCATTCAATCACCAATCCCTGTGGAATCGACCTCGCACTTACATATGCTATACTACCAACGGTTCGTGCACTTGCGAGTATCACAAGTTGAGGATGCAGCTTAATCCATTTTGGTGCAGCTGTATCTACACAACACTCGCTCAGAGCTGTGCACTCCCGCATCCTCGCCAGTAATCGCATGCCCAAATTGGTAGCCGAGACCGCATGGAGCACAGATAAAGAGTGGGACTCATCCACTGCCATCTTGTCAGACCTACGTGCCACATGCAGATGATCTGCCGGTGTGAGTATACTGCCAATCATGCCACCCAACAACACTGCTCTGTTCGGCATTGCCTCAGCAAAGTTCGGTATTGCCTCAGCAAAGTTTGAGGCCGTGCCGTGATGATATGTGGAGTTTGGGAAGACAGGAGTTGGAGGAGCCCTTATTTGGGCATTCGGTGGTGTGTTGCTTCGATTCAGCTGCACCAAAATAGATTCAGCTGCATCCTCAACTTGTGATACTCGCAAGTGCACGAGCCGTTTGGTAGTATAGCATATGTAAGTGCGAGGTCGATCCCACGAGGATTGGTGATTGAATGATCCAATTCATTTTCCCTACACAAAACAGAAATGAAAAAGAAAATAAATAAAACAAGAAAAATGAAATAACTCAAGCAAATAAGTTCCCAAGTTCAATTAGATTAACGGATTGATTCTAGCTAAAGTATGATTAAGCCATGGTGTTTGGTCATAACCTTGTGTTCCTAATTCCCTAATTTGATCATTTGTTGTCTAACCTAAAACTAAGCATTAGGAACCCATTAAGCATAGAAGAACAATTTAAACAACCAAGCATGTATCTAATCCCTGTTGTCGAATGTCCATACATACTCTTCTTATTCATAGTTCAATTCGAATTAAAGCATGGTGTCTACTCTTAATTCAAACCAAGATAGCTAACATGCAAGCCTAAATGGTGATCAATCATTCAAACTAGCATATTAACTTATAAGCATAATGAATAAGAACAAAAACCATAATTGAAACTTGGAAACTAATAAAACTTGAATACTTAAGAAAGAATGTACATTACAAATAAAAGTAAAGTGGAACTAAGAAAAACTTAATCAGAATTTCAGAATTTCATTACAACAATTGAAAACTTAGAAAGAGAAACTAAGAGAATTTGAGGGAGAGAAGGGAAGGGAGCTCTAGAGAAGTGTTTGAGAGCTCCCCCCCTTGGGGTGTGTTTTGAAGCTTGAAGGCTTCTCTATTTATAGGGCTAAGAGGGAGGAACAACATGATGAAATCCAACACCACCATTCCTCTTTTAATACAACCCATAACTCACACTTCATCTTGTCTATGTTAATGTGGTTGGAATCAATCTCATCCCATACTTCTTTTGCTGCACCTCAAGCATCTTCACATGGGTTCAAAGGTGATCAGTTGTGGCTGCCTTTGCTGCCAACCCATGTGGTTGCCTTTTGGTTGCCAACCCATGTGGTTGCCTTTTGGTTGCTGAAAAACGAGTTTTCTGAACCAGTCTTGGTGTAGGAAGGCCAGAGGTTTCAAAACGTATCCAATGGTGCTCAAATTTGGATATGTTATACTAGACACCCATTGGAACAACTTCTATGAAGAAAGTATTCCCATCGGAGCAGTAGAAGTATGCGTTTTGGGCCTTGCAAGTTGGCAGCCGAACAGAGACTGGAATTGACTTCATTTTATTTCTTTGCTTTACATGCATGCACATGCTTTCTCTATAATAACTCCAGCATGTACCAACTTGCTCCTTTAGAATTTCATAGCTGGAATGCCTCCCCACTTCACTCATTATGTTGGATCCAAAGTCAATGGGTGAGGCACATGGCTTAAAGGAGGAGATAAGGCTCAAAGCTGGCAGCTGCAAATCCTGCTGAGCAAGGTTGGGTGTTGGACGGGCTGAGCACTCCACAAATGTCCAATTGGGCTGAAATTTGGATATGTTGTAGTAGACACCCATTGGAACAAGTTTCATGAAGATCTTCACCTCATTCGAGCCCCATAGCATGCTGATCCAAGGCCAAGAAGTTGACCTACGAAATTGGGCTGGAAAGGGGTTGTAGCCAAAATGTGTTTGTCTTTAAGCTCATATTCCTCATATGCCAATCAGCCCTTAACATGCATGGATTGCATCAAATGTTATCTCTTGCTATCTTAACCTACAAAACACACAAACATAGGTAAGTGACTCAAAATAAAGAGAAACTAAGCAAAATCACTAAGTAAAGAAGGCATGCAAGTGTATGAAATTATGGACTTATCAAAATAGAAAATGAATTAAAAGCACAAGTTTAACTCAATAACATAACCAAATCATAAGCTAGAAGGGTACAAAATGATATACAATTATGAACCGATCATGGTGCAAGTGAGAGGTCAAGGTTTAGATCATCAAGGTGAGTACATGAGGATGCCATTTGTTTTGCTTCTGAATTTTTTTGATGTTTTTCCTTGAGTTTGCAGGAAGAAATGTTGGGTATCATCCGCTTGCAGAGGTGTGGTTTAAATAGACATATGCTGATGAGAGAGAGCCAACACCATTTCGGATTTCCCGGGCATGCTCGACCTAATCGCTTCAAGGGGGAGCACATTAACTTTCACTTTACTTTTCTTTTTTCCGTGTTTTCTGGTGTTTTGTGTTTTTGCCCGTTACTTTCATTTTCTAGAGCTTTGTGTTTTTGCTTTTCCCTTTCGGCTATCATCTTTATTTTATTTTAGTTAGGGAACTGTGCTTTCTTTTTTCTTTTTTCTTTTTCTTTCTGCAACCTTACTCTTTTATTTCTGAATAATAAAAACAAAAACAACCAAAAAAATAAAATAAAATAAAAACAACAAAATTAGCAGTAGAAATCATTTCTTCACAGTGCTCGGTGTCTCGACCATTGGAGCTTTGAGTTTGGCCCTCTGGCTGTCCTCTTCCGGGGCTTCACGCACAGCTTCTTGGGGCTCATCACTTGAGCTCCCAAAGATCGCAATCTTAGCTTGAGCGTAACTACTCTCGCGATCTGCTTGTTTGCGTTTACCCGATCGGTCTAGGTCCTCTAGCTGCTTTCGCATGTCGCGAGAGTACAACTCTACCATTTTTGATAGGTTTTTATTCTCGTCCCGCAATACTTCTAGCTGGTGTCGATTCACCTCCACTATCCTTGCCCTCTCCCTTTTCAAGCTTTTTATAGCACTCTGACACTCTTCAACCATACTTCGCTCCGCCGCCAACTGACCCTTTAGCACCTCTACCTCATGGGACTTCGCAAGTAGGCGATGACCCAAACTTGCGACTGTTGCCGTACTCTGCACGCTCAGTGTCAGGGCATCGCTCACGACCCGGTTGTCATCCCTTGTCCCCAGAACACGTATATCTTTAGGAGTCACTAAATTTCTAGCCACTCCAATGGCAACATCGTTGTCCAGGAGTATTGAGTCAGTTACTGTCACAGGCCCCCGTGCGGAGGCAAAGTAGGGCATCCATACTGGTGCTGCTGCTTGGCCCCGTGTCTGAGTCGGTGGAACTAGGTTGAGATCCAACGAAAAAGGGTAGGAAGAGGCCATTTGATTTCTCACTCTTTGTTCTTCTTTCTTTTCTGTTTTGTGTGTTTCTGAGTTTGTGTTTTTCACCCGTTCTTTTTACCTTTTTATAGACTTAGTCTAAAAAACCCTAGCCGCTGCGGTTCTGGGTTATGTGCGGCCCTTACGGCTTATCTCTATATATCGCCGCACCCATTTCCCAACCTCCCCTTAATTGCATTTTCACCTTTTACAACCTTCAAAGTGAAAAAGTCGTCCCGCTTCACCCAAGAGGCCAGTAATTCAGGCTTGGGGGATGTGAAAGCGGCCTCTGCGCTCCGACACGTCCCTAACTCCTTTTGCCTGTCACTTCCTAGGAACCGAGGCAGCAGGGACCACACTCTTTCTTTTCATAAAAATAAAATAAAAATAAAAATAAAACAAACGTGTGGGCTTCGGATTTCATTGCGGGTCGGGTTTTCACCGTTGTTAGGTTTCAAAGTGTGTTAACTTCTTTTGGGTTGGGTTTTCAATTATTTGGGTTTTGGTTTGTGTAAGACTATTTGTTTAGAGCTTTCTATTTCGAGTGTTTTACTGTTTTTTTTTATTTTTTTTTTATTTTTTTTTTTTTTTTTTATTTTTATAATTTTTATTTTGTAATTATTTTCTTTTATTTTATTTTTGTATTTTGTTATTTTTATTTGCTTTAATACCTTCATTTGTTGTTATGACATTGCTTGTGGCTAATTTTTAAACATTGAGGACAATGTTCATTTCTAGGTTTGGGGGTATTGGAGTTTAGCATGTAAATTTGGTTTTTCCTTAATTTTAATTTTTTTTTATTTGCTTGTTTTTATTTTTATTTTATTTTGTTTAAGTCTTGCTTTTATTTTTATTTTGATTTTGATTTTATTTTGAATTTTATTTTATTCACTTTCCGAACACATTTGATGAGATTGTGATAAATGTTTGCATGACTTAAATGAAAATTGAATTTTATTTATTTATTTATTTATTTTCCTTGTAAATTTTTTTTGTAAAAAAAAAAAAATAATTAATTAATTTGGCATCGTTCTAGCATGATATGTTCGAAACCTTCTTTGCACTTGCCATTTGTTTCATAATTCTCCAATTAAAGGATTTGCATGACCTAAAGAATTGTATCAAGCATAAATTAGACTTATATAACCATATAATGTGAGCTTTTGAGCCTTGTGCTTCATTTCATGAGTGTTATACACATACTCTTATTTTCTTGTCATCAAAGTTGTTGTTTGATCTCATTATTCATTGATTTGGTTGAACACTTAAAAGTCATTCATTCTTTTGCAATTTGATTTCATGACATTTAAGAAATGATATTAAGGCCCTCTTTGGATCGTTTGTGCCTTTCAAGCTAACCTTATGCATGCTTAAGCATGATTTTCCATTGTTAACCATTTTGAGCCTACATGTAAACCTTTTCTTTAATTTTACCAATTATATTTCCTCACCTTAGCCCGAAAAACAAATATTTACCTTTCTAAGGAACTCATGAGCTCTAATTCGGATGTGTTTTTCATGCTAAGTTTGGGAAGGGATATTACATAAAGAAAAAAAAAAATAGAAGAGAAATTCACACAATTGGTGAAAGAAAAGAAGAAAAAAAAAAAAAAAGTTGTGATTAAGTGGTGGTTGATTGAAAATTCATTTTTGGGCCTTCAAAAATAATTGTTGTTTGGAAAGAAGTGTAAACCATTGTAAATGAAGGTATAAGGAGTTTTGATCATATAAAAGAAAAAAATCTAGTCGTGATGATTCGAAGTCTTGTAAACAATTTTTTTTTTATGCTCTTACATTGTGAGTTCCTTGGACTTTGTATTATCCATACCTTTCATTTCTCACTCACCTTACACCCTTAACCCCATTACAACCTATAATAAAGACCTAAATTGATCTTAAATGTCATATGGTTGAATTGCATGCATTTTCTTACTTTTAAGTGTTTGGCATCCTTCTTGAGATCATATTAATGCAAGTTCTTCATCTTCCTATTTTGAGTTAAGTTCCTTATGATTTAACTCTAATCTCATGTTTATAACTAAGTTATGCATTGTAGCCCTCTTCTGAGTGATTCATTTGTGAGAGGACAACTTTGGTGAGATTTGAAGTTGAACTTGTGCTTTGTATGATTTTTGAAATTGTGTAAAAACTAAAATTGGGGAATTTGTTGCATTTGGCTATCACACTACTACACTTTGAGCATGTTGTGTTTTGAACTTTGCCACCTTGTAAATAATATCTAAAATTGAGCTTTTATTGTTAAAACTTTTGAGTTATGTGCATGAGTCATCTCTCTTCAGAAAATGTTCGGAAATATTGTTTTGAGTTTACTTTTTACATTATTTATTTATTTATTTATTTATTTTGGTTTTGTAATTATTTTTATTTTGGATTTTGTGTTTATTTTATTTTGCTTAAGGACTAACAAATCTAATAAGTTTTCTAACCACCTTGTTTTGTAGAGTTAGTAAAACGTTTGTGGGTATCGTTTCTGTTAAACCCTCAGGAGACACAACTCCTCCTACTAGGGATGCCTAGAGGTTTAAAGGCTTGTTGCATACGCTCAATGCAATCGAGTTACCTACAAAAGTGGTCTAGTTAACTTCTTGTTTTGTTTTTAACTTTGTTTTGTGTTGTTTTGCTCGAGGACTAGCAAAATCTAGGTTTGAGGGTATTTGATCGGTTCATAATTGTATATCATTTTGTACCCTTCTAGCTTATGATTTGGTTATGTTATTGAGTTAAACTTGTGCTTTTAATTCATTTTCTATTTTGATAAGTCCATAATTTCATACACTTGCATGCCTTCTTTACTTAGTGATTTTGCTTAGTTTCTCTTTATTTTGAGTCACTTACCTATGTTTGTGTGTTTTGTAGGTTAAGATAGCAAGAGATAACATTTGATGCAATCCATGCATGTTAAGGGCTGATTGGCATATGAGGAATATGAGCTTAAAGACAAACACATTTTGGCTACAACCCCTTTCCAGCCCAATTTCGTAGGTCAACTTCTTGGCCTTGGATCAGCATGCTATGGGGCTCGAATGAGGTGAAGATCTTCATGAAACTTGTTCCAATGGGTGTCTACTACAACATATCCAAATTTCAGCCCAATTGGACATTTGTGGAGTGCTCAGCCCGTCCAACACCCAACCCTGATCAGGATGATTTGCAGCTGCCAGCTTTGAGCCTTGTCTCCTCCTTTAAGCCATGTGCCTCACCCATGCTGCAACTGACTTTGGATCCAACATAATGAGTGAAGTGGGGAGGCATTCCAGCTATGAAATTCTAAAGGATCAAGTTGGTACATGCTGGAGTTATTATAGAGAAAGCATGTGCATGCATGTAAAGCAAAGAAATGAAATGAAGTCAATTCCAGTCTCTGTTCAGCTGCCAACTTGCAAGGCCCAAAACGCACACTTCTACTGCTCCGATGGGAATACGTTCTTCATAGAAGTTGTTCCAATGGGTGTCTAGTATAACATATCCAAATTTGAGCACCATTGGATACGTTTTGAAACCTCTGGCCTTCCTACACCAAGACTGGTTCAGAAAACTCGTTTTTCAGCAACCAAAAGGCAACCACATGGGTTGGCAACCAAAAGGCAACCACATGGGTTGGCAGCAAAGGCAGCCACAATTGATCACCTTTGATCCCATGTGAAGAAAGCTTGAGGTGCAGCAAAAGAAGTATGGGATGAGATTGATTCCAACCACACTAACATAGACAAGATGAAGTGTGAGTTATGGGTTGTATTAAAAGAGGAATGGTGGTGTTGGATTTCATCATGTTGTTCCTCCCTCTTAGCCCTATAAATAGAGAAGCCTTCAAGCTTCAAATCACACCCCAAGGGGGGGAGCTCTCAAACACTTCTCTAGAGCTCCCTTCCATTCTCTCCCTCAAATTCTCTTAGTTTCCTTTCAAGTTGTCAATTGTTGTAGTAAAATGAGTTTACTTAATTTTCCTTCAAGTTTTTCTTAGTTTCACTTTACTTTTATTTGTAATGTACATTCTTTCTTAAGTATTCAAGTTTAATTAGTTTCCAAGTTTCAATTATGGTTTTTGTTCTTATTCATTATGCTTATAAGTTAACAGGCTAGTTTGAATGATTGATCACCATTTAGGCTTGCATGTTAGCTATCTTGGTTTGAATTAAGAGTAGACACCATGCTTTAATTCGAATTGAACTATGAATAAGAAGAGTATGTATGGACATTCGACAACAGGGATTAGATACATGCTTGGTTGTTTAAATTGTTCTTCTATGCTTAATGGGTTCCTAATGCTTAGTTTTAGGTTAGACAACAAATGATCAAATTAGGGAATTAGGAACACAAGGTTATGACCAAACACCATGGCTTAATCATACTTTAGCTAGAATCAATCCGTTAATCTAATTGAACTTGGGAACTTATCTACTTGAGTTATTTTCTTTTCTTTCTTTCTTGTTTTATTTATTTTCTTTCTTGTTCTTCTGTTTTGTGTAGGAAAACTGAATTGGATTATTCAATCACCAATCCTCGTGGGATCGACCTCGCACTTACATATGCTATACTACCAAATGACTCCACCCACCATATTATGATGTTGCACAAGTTCGGGGTTCCATCCGAAATCAATAGGTGTGAGAAATTGGACAATTCAAGTTCAACGGTAGTTCGTTCCTAATTGGAGTGGTTGGTGTATTCCATACTTCTAGCGATTGGATTTCACTCAAAACTCACCAAATGACTCCTCCCACCATATTATGATGTTGCCCAAGTTTTGGGCTCGATCTGTAATCAATAGGTGTGAGAAATTGGACAATTCAAGTTCAACGGCAGTTCGTTCCTAATTGGAGTGGTTGGTGTAATCCATACTTCTAGCGATTAGATTTCACTCAAAACTCACCAAATGACTCCTCCCGCCATATTATGATGTTGCCCAAGTTTTGGGCTCGATCCGAAATCAATAGGTGTGAGAAATTGGACAATTCAAGTTCAACGGCAGTTCGTTCCTAATTGGAGTGGTTGGTGTATTCCATACTTCTAGCGATTGGATTTCACTCAAAACTCACCAAATGACTCCTCCCACCATATTATGATGTTGCCAAAGTCAGGGGTTCGATCCGAAATCAATAGGAGTGAGAAATTGGACAATTCAAGTTCAACGGCGGTTCGTTCCTAATTGGAGTGGTTGGTGTATTCCATACTTCTAGCGATTGGATTTCACTCAGAACTCACCAAATGACTCCTCCCACCATATTATGATGTTGCCAAAGTCAGGGGTTCGATCCGAAATCAATAGGAGTGAGAAATTGGACAATTCAAGTTCAACGGCAGTTCGTTCCTAATTGGAGTGGTTGGTGTATTCCAAAATTCTAGCGATTGTATTTCACTCAAAACTCACCAAATGACTCCTCCCACCATATTATCATGTTGCCGAAGTTTTGGGCTCGATCCGAAATCAATAGGTGTGAGAAATAGGACAATTCAAGTTCAACGGCAGTTCGTTCCTAATTGGAGTGGTTGGTGTATTCCATACTTCTAGCGATTGGATTTCACTCAAAACTCACTAAATGACTCCTCCCACCATATTATGATGTTGCCCAAGTTTTGGTCACGATCCGAAATCAATAGGTGTTCCAAATTGGACAATTCAAGTTCAACGGCAGTTCGTTCCTAATTGGAGTGGTTGGTGTATTCCATACTTTTAGCAATTTTCACTCAAAACTCACCAAATGACTCCTCCCACCATATTATGATGTTGCCCAAGTTTTGGGCTCGATCCGAAATCAATAGGTGTTCCAAATTGGACAATTCAAGTTCAACGGCAGTTCGTTCCTAATTGGAGTGGTTGGTGTATTCCATACTTCTAGCGATTGGATTTCACTCAAAACTCACCAAATGACTCCTCCCACCATATTATGATGTTGCCAAAGTCAGGGGTTCGATCCGAAATCAATAGGAGTGAGAAATTGGACAATTCAAGTTCAACGGCAGTTCGTTCCTAATTGGAGTGGTTGGTGTATTCCATAATTCTAGCGATTGGATTTCACTCAAAACTCACCAAATGACTCCTCCCACCATATTATGATGTTGCCCAAGTTTTGGGCTCGATCCCAAATCAATAGGTGTGAGAAATAGGACAATTCAAGTTCAACGGCAGTTCGTTCCTAATTGGAGTGGTTGGTGTATTCCATAATTCTAGCGATTGGATTTCACTCAAAACTCACCAAATGACTCCTCCCGCCATATTATGATGTTGCCCAAGTTTTGGGCTCGATCCGAAATCAATAGGTGTGAGAAATTGGACAATTCAAGTTCAACGGCAGTTCGTTCCTAATTGGAGTGGTTGGTGTATTCCATACTTCTAGCGATTGGATTTCACTCAAAACTCACCAAATGACTCCTCCCACCATATTATGATGTTGCCCAAGTTTTGGGCTCGATCCGAAATCAATAGGTGTGAGAAATTGGACAATTCAAGTTCAACGGCAGTTCGTTCCTAATTGGAGTGGTTGGTGTTTTCCATACTTCTAGCGATTGGATTTCACTCAAAACTCACGAAATGACTCCTCCCATCATATTATGATGTTGCACAAGTTTGGGGTTCCATACGAAATCAATAGGTGTGAGAAATTGGACAATTCAAGTTCAACGGCAGTTCGTTCCTAATTGGAGTGGTTGGTGTATTCCATACTTCTAGCGATTCGATTTCACTCAAAACACACTAAATGACTCCTCCCACCATATTATGATGTTGCCCAAGTTTTGGTCGCGATCCGAAATCAATAGGTGTTCCAAATTGGACAATTCAAGTTCAACGGCAGTTCGTTCCTAATTGGAGTGGTTGGTGTATTCCATACTTCTAGCGATTGGATTTCACTCAAAACTCACCAAATGACTCCTCCCACCATATTATGATGTTGCCCAAGTTTTGGGCTCGATCCGAAATCAATAGGAGTGAGAAATTGGACAATTCAAGTTCAACGGCAGTTGGTTCCAAATTGGAGTGGTTGGTGTATTCCATACTTCTAGCGATTGGATTTCACTCAAAACTCACTGCATGACTCCTCCCACCATATTATGATGTTTGCCCTAGTTTTGGTCTCGATCCGAAATCAATAGGTGTTCCAAATTAGACAATTCAAGTTCAACGGCAGTTTGTTCCTAATTGGAGTTGTTGGTGTATTCCATACTTCTAGCGATTGGATTTCACTCAAAACTCACCAAATGACTCCTCCCACCATATTATGATGTTACCCAAGTTTTGGGCTCGATCCGAAATCAATAGGTGTCGGAAATTGGACAATTCAAGTTCAACGGCAGTTCGTTCCTAATTGAAATGGTTGGTGTATTCCACAATTCTAGCGATTGGGTTTCACTCAAAACTCACCAAATGACTCCTCCCAAAATATTATGATGTTGCCCAAGTTTTGGGCTCGATCCGAAATCAATAGGTGTGAGAAATTGAACAATTCAAGTTCAACGGCAGTTCGTTCCTAATTGGAGTGGTTGGTGTATTCCATACTTCTAGCGATTGGATTTCACTCAAAACTCACCAAATGACTCCTCCCGCCATATTATGATGTTGCCCAAGTCAGGGGTTCGATCCGAAATCAATAGGAGTGAGAAATTGGACAATTCAAGTTCAACGGCAGTTCGTTCCTAATTGGAGTGGTTGGTGTATTCCATACTTCTAGCGATTGGATTTCACTCAGAACTCACCAAATGACTCCTCCCACCATATTATGATGTTGCCAAAGTCAGGGGTTCGATCCGAAATCAATAGGAGTGAGAAATTGGACAATTCAAGTTCAACGGCAGTTCGTTCCTAATTGGAGTGGTTGGTGTATTCCAAAATTCTAGCGATTGTATTTCACTCAAAACTCACCAAATGACTCCTCCCACCATATTATGATGTTGCCGAAGTTTTGGGCTCGATCCGAAATCAATAGGTGTGAGAAATAGGACAATTCAAGTTCAACGGCAGTTCGTTCCTAATTGGAGTGGTTGGTGTATTCCATACTTCTAGCGATTGGATTTCACTCAAAACTCACTAAATGACTCCTCCCATCATATTATGATGTTGCCCAAGTTTTGGTCACGATCCGAAATCAATAGGTGTTTTAAATTGGACAATTCAAGTTCAACGGCAGTTCGTTCCTAATTGGAGTGGTTGGTGTATTCCATACTTCTAGCGATTTTCACTCAAAACTCACCAAATGACTCCTCCCACCATATTATGATGTTGCCCAAGTTTTGGGCTTGATCCGAAATCAATAGGTGTTCCAAATTGGACAATTCAAGTTCAACGGCAGTTCGTTCCTAATTGGAGTGGTTGGTGTATTCCATACTTCTAGCGATTGGATTTCACTCAAAACTCACCAAATGACTCCTCCCACCATATTATGATGTTGCCAAAGTCAGGGGTTCGATCCGAAATCAATAGGAGTGAGAAATTGGACAATTCAAGTTCAACGGCAGTTCGTTCCTAATTGGAGTGGTTGGGGTATTCCATAATTCTAGCGATTGGATTTCACTCAAAACTCACCAAATGACTCCTCCCACCATATTATGATGTTGCCCAAGTTAGGGGCTCGATCCGAAATCAATAGGTGTGAGAAATAGGACAATTCAAGTTCAACGGCAGTTCGTTCCTAATTGGAGTGGTTGGTGTATTCCATACTTCTAGCGATTGGATTTCACTCAAAACTCACTAAATGACTCCTCCCACCATATTATGATGTTGCCCAAGTTTTGGTCATGATCCGAAATCAATAGGTGTTCCAAATTGGACAATTCAAGTTCAACGGCAGTTCGTTCCTAATTGGAGTGGTTGGTGTATTCCATACTTCTAGCGATTGGATTTCACTCAAAACTCACCAAATGACTCCTCCCACCATATTATGATGTTGCCCAAGTTTTGGGCTCGATCCGAAATCAATAGGTGTGAGAAATTGGACAATTCAAGTTCAACGGCAGTTCGTTCCTAATTGGAGTGGTTGGTGTTTTCCATACTTCTAGCGATTGGATTTCACTCAAAACTCACGAAATGACTCCTCCCATCATATTATGATGTTGCACAAGTTTGGGGTTCCATACGAAATCAATAGGTGTGAGAAATTGGACAATTCAAGTTCAACGGCAGTTCGTTCCTAATTGGAGTGGTTGGTGTATTCCATACTTCTAGCGATTGGATTTCACTCAAAACACACTAAATGACTCCTCCCACCATATTATGATGTTGCCCAAGTTTTGGTCGCGATCCGAAATCAATAGGTGTTCCAAATTGGACAATTCAAGTTCAACGGCAGTTCGTTCCTAATTGGAGTGGTTGGTGTATTCCATACTTCTAGCGATTGGATTGCACTCAAAACTCACCAAATGACTCCTCCCACCATATTATGATGTTGCACAAGTTTGGGGTTCCATACGAAATCAATAGGTATGAGAAATTGGACAATTTAGGTTCAACGGCAGTTCGTTCCTAATTGGAGTGGTTGGTGTATTCCATACTTCTAGCGATTGGATTTCACTCAAAACTCACTAAATGACTCCTCCCACCATATTATGATGTTGCCCAAGTTTTGGTCGCGATCCGAAATCAATATGTGTTCCAAATTGGACAATTCAAGTTCAACGGCAGTTCGTTCCTAATTGGAGTGGTTGGTGTATTCCATACTTCTAGCGATTGGATTTCACTCAAAACTCACCAAATGACTCCTCCCACCATATTATGATGTTGCCCAAGTTT
Organism: Prunus avium; assembly: GCF_965620075.1. Lineage (NCBI taxonomy): Eukaryota > Viridiplantae > Streptophyta > Magnoliopsida > Rosales > Rosaceae > Prunus > Prunus avium. The sequence goes on along the minus strand of NC_142291.1, from coordinate 16,695,003 downwards.
TGGGCTCGATCCGAACTCAATATTTGTGAGAAATTGGACAATTTAAGTTCAATGGCAGTTCGTTCCTAATTGGAGTTGTTGGTGTATTCCGTACTTCTAGCGATTGGATTTCACTCAAAACTCACCAAATGACTCCTCCCACCATATTATGATGTTGCCCAAGTTTTGGGCTCGATCCGAAATCAATAGGTGTGAGAAATTGGACAATTCAAGTTCAACGGCAGTTCGTTCCAAATTGGAGTGGTTGGTGTATTCCATACTTCTAGCGATTGGATTTCACTCAAAACTCACTGCATGACTCCTCCCTCCATATGATGATGTTGCCCAAGTTTTGGTCTCGATCCGAAATCAATAGGTGTTCCAAATTAGACAATTCAAGTTCAACGGCAGTTCGTTCCTAAGTGAAGTTGGTTGTGTATTCCATACTTCTAGCGATTGGATTTCACTCAAAACTCACCAAATGACTCCTCCCACCATATTATGATGTTGCCCGAGTTTTGGGCTCGATCCGAAATCAATAGGTGTCGGAAATTGGACAATTCAAGTTCAACGGCAGTTCGTTCCTAATTGAAATGGTTGGTGTATTCCACACTTCTAGCGATTGGGTTTCACTCAAAACTCACCAAATGACTCCTCCCAAGATATTATGATGTTGCCCAAGTTTTGGGCTCGATCCGAAATCAATAGGTGTGAGAAATTGAACAATTCAAGTTCAACGGCAGTTCGTTCTTAATTGGAGTGGTTGGTGTATTCCATACTTCTAGCGATTGGATTTCACTCAAAACTCACCAAATGACTCCTCCCACCATACTATGATGTTGCCCAAGTATTGGGCTCGATCCGAAATCAATAGGTGTTCCAAATTGGACAATTCAAGTTCAACGGCAGTTCGTTCCTAATTGGAGTGGTTGGTGTATTCCATACTTCTCGCGATTGGATTTCACTCAAAACTCACCAAATGACTCCTCCCACCATATTATGATGTTGCCCAAGTTTTGGGCTCGATCCGAAATCAATAGGTGTGAGATATTGGACAATTCAAGTTCAACGGCAGTTCGTTCCTAATTGGAGTGGTTGGTGTATTCCGTATTTCTAGCGATTGGATTTCACTCAAAACTCACCAAATGACTCCTCCCACGATATTATGATGTTGCACAAGTTCGGGGTTCCATACGAAATCAATAGGTGTGAGAAATTGGACAATTCAGGTTCAACGGCAGTTCGTTCCTAATTGGAGTGGTTGGTGTATTCCATACTTCTAGCGATTGGATTTCACTCAAAACTCACTCAATGACTCCTCCCACCATATTATGATGTTGCCCAAGTTTTGGTCGCGATCCGAAATCAATATGTGTTCCAAATTGGACAATTCAAGTTCAACGGCAGTTCGTTCCTAATTGGAGTGGTTGGTGTATTCCATACTTCTAGCGATTGGATTTCACTCAAAACTCACCAAATGACTCCTCCCACCATATTATGATGTTGCCCAAGTTTTGGGCTCGATCCGAACTCAATAGGTGTGAGAAATTGGACAATTTAAGTTCAATGGCAGTTCGTTCCTAATTGGAGTTGTTGGTGTATTCCGTACTTCTAGCGATTGGATTTTACTCAAAACTCACCAAATGACTCCTCCCACCATATTATGATGTTGCACAAGTTTGGGGTTCCATACGAAATCAATAGGTGTGAGAAATTGGACAATTCAGGTTCAACGGCAGTTCGTTCCTAATTGGAGTGGTTGGTGTATTCCGTACTTCTAGCGATTGGATTTCACTCAAAACTCACCAAATGACTCCTCCCACCATATTATGATGTTGCACAAGTTTGGGGTTCAATACGAAATCAATAGGTGTGAGAAATTGGACAATTCAGGTTCAACGGCAGTTCGTTCCTAATTGGAGTGGTTGGTGTATTCCATACTTCTAGCGATTGGATTTCACTCAAAACTCACTAAATGACTCCTCCCACCATATTATGATGTTGCCCAAGTTTTGGTCGCGATCCGAAATCAATATGTGTTCCAAATTGGACAATTCAAGTTCAACGGCAGTTCGTTCCTAATTGGAGTGGTTGGTGTATTCCAAACTTCTAGCGATTGGATTTCACTCAAAACTCACCAAATGACTCCTCCCACCATATTATGATGTTGCCCAAGTTTTGGGCTCGATCCGAACTCAATAGGTGTGAGAAATTGGACAATTTAAGTTCAATGGAAGTTCGTTCCTAATTGGAGTTGTTGGTGTATTCCGTACTTCTAGCAATTGGATTTCACTCAAAACTCACCAAATGACTCCTCCCACCATATTATGATGTTGCCCAAGTTTTGGGCTCCATCCGAAATCAATAGGTGTGAGAAATTGGACAATTCAAGTTCAACGGCAGTTCGTTCCAAATTGGAGTGGTTGGTGTATTCCATACTTCTAGCGATTGGATTTCACTCAAAACTCACTGCATGACTCCTCCCACCATATTATGATGTTGCCCAAGTTTTGGTCTCGATCCGAAATCAATAGGTGTTCCAAATTAGACAATTCAAGTTCAACGGCAGTTCGTTCCTAATTGGAGTTGTTGGTGTATTCCATACTTCTAGCGATTGGATTTCACTCAAAACTCACCAAATGACTCCTCCCACCATATTATGATGTTGCCCAAGTGTTGGGCTCGATCCGAAATCAATAGGTGTCGGAAATTGGACAATTCAAGTTCAACGGCAGTTCGTTCCTAATTGAAATGGTTGGTGTATTCCACACTTCTAGCGATTGGGTTTCACTCAAAACTCACCAAATGACTCCTCCCAAAATATTATGATGTTGCCCAAGTTTTGGGCTCGATCCGAAATAAATAGGTGTGAGAAATTGAACAATTCAAGTTCAACGGCAGTTCGTTCCTAATTGGAGTGGTTGGTGTATTCCATACTTCTAGCGATTGGATTTCACTCAAAACTCACCAAATGACTCCTCCCACCACATTATGATGTTGCCCAAGTTTTGGGCTCGATCCGAAATCAATAGGTGTGAGGAATTGGACAATTTAAGTTCAACGGCGGTTCGTTCCTAATTGTAGTGGTTGGTGTATTCCATACTTCTAGCGATTGGATTTCACTCAAAACTCACGAAATGACTCCTCCCATCATATTATGATGTTGCACAAGTTTGGGGTTCCATACGAAATCAATAGGTGTGAGGAATTGGACAATTCAGGTTCAACGGCAGTTCGTTCCTAATTGGAGTGGATGGTGTATTCCATACTTCTAGCGATTGGATTTCACTCAAAACTCACCAAATGACTCCTCCCACCATATTATGATGTTGCCCAAGTTTTGGGCTCGATCCGAAATCCATAGGTGTGAGAAATTGGACAATTCAAGTTCAACGGCAGCTCGTTCCTAATTGGAGTGGTTGGTGTATTCCATACTTCTAGCAATTGGATTTCACTCAAAACTCACTGCATGACTCCTCCCACCATATTATGATGTTGCCCAAGTTTTGGTCTCGATCCGAAATCAATAGGTGTTCCAAATTAGACAATTCAAGTTCAACGGCAGTTCGTTCCTAATTGGAGTGGTTGGTGTATTCCATACTTCTAGCGATTGGATTTCACTCAAAACTCACTAAATGACTCCTCCCATCATATTATGATGTTGCCCAGGTTTTGGTCTCGATCCGAAATCAATAGGTGTTCCAAATTGGACAATTCAAGTTCAACGGCAGTTCGTTCCTAATTGGAGTGGTTGGTGTATTCCATACTTCTAGCGATTGGATTTCACTCAAAACTCACTAAATGACTCCTCCCATCATATTATGATGTTGCCCAAGTTTTGGTCTCGATCCGAAATCAATAGGTGTTCCAAATTGGACAATTCAAGTTCAACGACAGTTCGTTCCTAATTGGAATGGTTGGTATATTACATACTTCTACCGATTGGATTTCACTCAAAACTCACCGAATGACTCCTCCCACCATAATATGGTGTTGCAAAAGTTTGGGGTTCGATCCGAAATCAATAGGTGTTAGAAATTGGACAATTCAAGTTCAACGGCAGTTCGTTCCTAATTGGAGTGGTTGGTGTATTCCATACTTCTAGCGATTGGATTTCACTCAAAACTCACTAAATGACTCCTCCCACCATATTATGATGTTGCCCAAGTTTTGGTCTCAATCCGAAATCAATAGGTGTTCCAAATTGGACAATTCAAGTTCAATGACAGTTCGTTCCTAATTGGAGTGGTTGGTGTATTCCATACTTCTAGCGATTGGATTTCACTCAAAACTCCCCAAATGACTCCTCCCACCATATTATGATGTTGCCCAAGTTAGGGGCTCGATACGAAATCAATAGGTGCGAGAAATTGCACAATTCAAGTCAACGGCAGTTCGTTCCTAATTGGAGTGGTTGGTGTATTCCATACTTCTAGCGATTGGATTTCACTCAAAACTCACGAAATGACTCCTCCCATCATATTATGATGTTGCACAAGTTTGGGGTTCCATACGAAATCAATAGGTGTTCCAAATTGGACAATTCAGGTTCAACGGAAGTTCGTTCCTAATTGGAGTGGTTGGTGTATTCCATACTTCTAGCGATTGGATTTCACTCAAAACTCACCAAATGACTCCTCCCACCATATTATGATGTTGCCCAAGTTAGGGGCTCGATCCAAAATCAATAGGTGTGAGAAATTGGACAATTCAAAATCAACGGCAGTTCGTTCCTATTTGGAGTGGTTGGTGTATTCCATACTTCTAGCGATTGGATTTCACTCAAAACTCTCTAAATGACTCCTCCCACCATATTATGATGTTGCCCAAGTTTTGGTCTCGATCCGAAATCAATAGGTGTTCCAAATTGGATAATTCAAGTTCAACGGCAGTTCGTTCCTAATTGGAGTGGTTGGTGTATTCCATACTTCTAGCGATTGGATTTCACTCAAAACTCACTAAGTGACTCCTCCCACCACATTATGCTGTTGCCCAAGTTTTGGTCTCGATCCGAAATCAATAGGTGTTCCAAATTGGACAATTCAAGTTCAACGGCAGTTCGTTCCTAATTGGAGTGGTTGGTGTATTCCACACTTCTAGCGATTGGATTTCCCTCAAAACTCACCAAATGACTCCTCCCACCATATTATGATGTTGCCCAAGTTAGGGGCTCGATCCGAAATCAATAGGTGTGAGAAATTGGACAATCCAAGTTCAACGGCAGTTCGTTCCTAATTGGGATGGTTGGTATATTCCATACTTCTACCGATTGGATTTCACTCAAACCTCACCAAATGACTACTCCCACTATATTATGATGTTGCCCAAGTTTAGGGCTCGATCCGAAATCAATAGGTGTTCCAAATTGGACAATTCAAGTTCAACGGCAGTTCGTTCCTAATTGGAGTGGTTGGTGTATTCCATACTTCTTGCGATTGGATTTCACTCAAAACTCACCAAATGACTCCTCCCACCATATTATGATGTTGCCCAAGTTTTGGGCTCGATCCGAAATCAATAGGTGTTCCAAATTGTACAATTCAAGTTCAACGGCAGTTCGTTCCTAATTGGAGTGGTTGGTGTATTCCATACTTCTAGCGATTGGATTTCACTCAAAACTCACGAAATGTCTCCTCCCATCATATTATGATGTTGCACAAGTTTGGGGTTCCATACGAAATCAATAGGTGTTCCAAATTGGACAATTCAGGTTCAACGGCAGTTCGTTCCTAATTGGAGTGGTTGGTGTATTCCATACTTCTAGCGATTGGATTTCACTCAAAAGTCACCAAATGACTCCTCCCACCATATTATGATGTTGCCCAAGTTAGGGGCTCGATCCGAAATCAATAGGTGTGAGAAATTGGACAATTCAAAATCAACGGCAGTTAGTTCCTAATTCGAGTGGTTGGTGTATTCCATACTTCTAGCGATTGGATTTCACACAAAACTCACTAAATGACTCCTCCCACCATATTATGATGTTGCCCAAGTTTTGGTCTCGATCCGAAATCAATAGGTGTTCCAAATTGGACAATTCAAGTTCAACGGCAGTTCGTTCCTAATTGGAGTGGTTGGTGTATTCCATACTTCTAGCGATTGGATTTCACTCAAAACTCACTAAATGACTCCTCCCACCATATTATGATGTTGCCCAAGTTTTGGTCTCGATCCGAAATCAATAGGTTTGAGAAATTGGACAATTCAAGTTCAACGGCAGTTTGTTCCTAATTGGAGTGGTTGGTGTATTCCATACTTCTAGCGATTGGATTTCACTCAAAACTCACCAAATGACTCCTCCCACCATATTACGATGTTGCCCAAGTTTTGGGCTCGATCCGAAATCAATAGGTGTTCCAAATTGGACAATTCAAGTTCAACGGCAGTTCGTTCCTAATTGGAGTGGTTGGTGTATTCCATACCACTAGTGATTGGATTTCACTCAAAACTCACGAAAGGACTCCTCCCATCATATTATGATGTTGCACAAGTTTGGGGTTCCATACGAAATCAATAGGTGTGAGAAATGGGACAATTCAGGTTCAACGGCAGTTCGTTCCTAATTGGAGTGGTTGGCGTATTCCATACTTCAAGCGATTGGATTTCACTCAAAACTCACCAAATGACTCCTCCCACCATATTATGATGTTGCCCAAGTTTTGGGCTCGATCCGAAATCAATAGGTGTTCCAAATTGTACAATTCAAGTTCAACGGCAGTTCGTTCCTAATTGGAGTGGTTGGTGTATTCCATACTTCTAGCGATTGGATTTCACTCAAAACTCACTAAATGACTCCTCCCACCATATTATGATGTTGCCCAAGTTTTGGTCTCGTTCCGAAATCAATCGGTGTGAGAAATTGGACAATTCAAGTTCAACGGCAGTTTGTTCCTAATTGGAGTGGTTGGTGTATTCCATACTTCTAGCGATTGGATTTCACTCAAAACTCACCAAATGACTCCTCCCACCATATTATGATGTTGCCCAAGTTTTGGGCTCGATCCGAAATCAATAGGTGTTCCGAATTGGACAATTCAAGTTCAACGGCAGTTCGTTCCTAATTGGAGTGGTTGGTGTATTCCATACTTCTTGCGATTGGATTTCACTCAAAACTCACTAAATGACTCCTCCCACCATATTATGATGTTGCCCAAGTTTTGGTCTCGATCCGAAATCAATAGGTGTGAGAAATTGGACAATTCAAGTTCAACGGCAGTTCGTTCCTAATTGGAGTGGTTGGTGTATTCCATACCTGTAGCGATTGGATTTCCCTCAAAACTCACCAAATGAGTCCTCCCACCATATTTTGATGTTGCCTATGTTTTGGGTTCGATCCGAAATCAATAGGTGTGAGAAATTGGACAATTCAAGTTCAACGGCAGTTTGTTCCTAATTGGAGTGGTTGGTGTATTCCACACTTCTAACGATTGGATTTCACTCAAAACTCACCAAATGACTCCTCCCAACATATTATGATGTTGCCCAAGTTTTGGGCTCGATACGAAATCAATAGGTGTGAGAAATTGAACAATTCAAGTTCAACGGCAGTACGTTCCTAATTGGAGTGGTTGGTGTATTACATACTTCTAGCGATTGGATTTCACTCAAAATTCACCAAATGACTCCTCCCATCATATTATGATGTTGCCCAAGTTTTGGGCTCGATCCGAAATCAATAGGTGTTCCAAATTGGACAATTCAAGTTCAACGGCAGTTCGTTCCTAATTGGAGTGGTTGGTGTATTCCATACTTCTCGCGATTGGATTTCACTTAAAACTCACCAAATGACTCATACCACCATATTATGGTGTTGCCCAAGTTTTGGGCTTGATCCGAAATCAATAGGTGTTCCAAATTGGACAATTCAAGTTCAACGGCAGTTCGTTCCTAATTGGAGTGGTTGGTGTATTCCATACTTCTAGCGATTGGATTTCACTCAAAACTCACCAAATGACTCCTCCCACCATATTATGATGTTGCCCAAGTTAGGGGCTCGATCCGAAATCAATAGGTGTGAGAAATTGGACAATTCAAAATCAACGGCAGTTCGTTCCTAATAGGAGTGGTTGGTGTATTCCATACTTCTAGCGATTGGATTTCACTCAAAACTCACTAAATGACTCCTCCCACCATATTATGATGTTGCCCAAGTTTGGGGTTCCATCCGAAATCAATAGGTGTGAGAAATTGGACAATTCAATTTCAACGGCAGTTCGTTCCTAATTGGAGTGGTTGGTGAATTCCATACTTCTAGCGATTGGATTTCACTGAAAACTCACAAAATGAATCCTCCCACCATATTATGATGTTGCCCAAGTTAGGGGCTCGATCCGAAATCAATAGGTGTGAGAAATTGGACAATTCAAGTTCAACGGCAGTTCGTTCCTAATTGGAGTGGTTGGTGTATTCCATACTTCTAGCGATTGGATTTCACTCAAAACTCACTAAATGACTCCTCCCACCATATTATGATGTTGCCCAAGTTTTGGTCTCGATCCGAAATCAATAGGTGTTCCAAATTGGACAATTCAAATTCAACGGCAGTTCGTTCCTAATTGGAGTGGTTGGTGTATTCCATACTTCTAGCGATTGGATTTCACTCAAAACTCACCAAATGACTCTTCCCACCATATTATGATGTTGCCCAAGTTTTGGGCTCGGTCCGAAATCAATTGGGGTGAGAAATTGGACAATTCATGTTCAACGGCAGTTCGTTCCTAATTGGAGTGGTTGGTGTATTCCATACTTCTAGCGATTGGATTTCACTCAAAACTCACCAAATGACTCCTCCCACCATATTATGATGTTGCCCAAGTTAGGGGCTCGATACGAAATCAATAGGTGTGAGAAATTGGACAATTCAAGTTCAACGGCAGTTCGTTCCTAATTGTAGTGGTTGGTGTATTCCGTACTTCTAGCGATTGGATTTCACTCAAAACTCACGAAATGACTCCTCCCATCATATTATGATGTTGCACAAGTTTGGGGTTCCATACGAAATCAACAGGTGTTCCAAATTGGACAAATCAGGTTCAACGGCAGTTCGTTCCTAATTGGAGTGGTTGGTGTATTCCATACTTCTCGCGATTGGATTTCACTCAAAACTCACCAAATGACTCCTCCCACCATATTATGATGTTGCCCAAGTTAGGGGCTCGATCCGAAATCAATAGGTGTGAGAAATTGGACAATTCAAAATCAACGGCAGTTCGTTCCTAATTGGAGTGGTTGGTGTATTCCATACTTCTAGCGATTGGATTTCACTCAAAACTCACTAAATGACTCCTCCCACCATATTATGATGTTGCCCAAGTTTTGGTCTCGATTCGAAATCAATAGGTGTTCCAAATTGGACAATTCAAGTTCAACGGCAGTTCGTTCCTAATTGGAGTGGTTGGTGTATTCCATACTTCTAGCGATTGGATTTCACTCAAAACTCACTAAATGACTCCTCCCACCATATTATGATGTTGCCCAAGTTTTGGTCTCGATCCGAAATCAATAGGTGTTCCAAATTGGACAATTCAAGTTCAACGGCAGTTCGTTCCAAATTGGAGTGGTTGTTGTATTCCATACTTCTAGTGATTGGATTTCACTCAAAACTCACCAAATGACTCTTCCCACCATATTATGATGTTGCCCAAGTTTTGGGCTCGATCCGAAATCAATAGGTGTTCCAAATTGGACAATTCAAGTTCAACGGCAGTTCGTTCCTAATTGGAGTGGCTGGTGTATTCCATACTTCTAGCGATTGGATTTCACTCAAAACTCACCAAATGACTCCTCCCACCATATTATGATTTTGCCCAAGTTTTGGGCTCGATCCGAACTCAATAGGTGTGAGAAATTGGACAATTTAAGTTCAATGGCAGTTCGTTCCTAATTGGAGTTGTTGGTGTATTCCATACTTCTAGCGATTGGATTTCACTGAAAACTCACCAAATGAATCCTCCCACCATATTATGATGTTGCCCAAGTTAGGGGCTCGATCCGAAATCAATAGGTGTGAGAAATTGGACAATTCAAGTTCAACGGCAGTTCGTTCCTAATTGGAGTGGTTGGTGTATTCCATACTTCTAGCGATTGGATTTCACTCAAAACTCACTAAATGACTCCTCCCACCATATTATGATGTTGCAAAAGTTTTGGTCTCGATCTGAAATCAATAGGTGTTCCAAATTGGTCAATTCAAGTTCAACGGCAGTTCGTTCCTAATTGGAGTGGTTGGTGTATTCCATACTTCTAGCGATTGGATTTCACTCAAAACTCACCAAATGACTCTTCCCACCATATTATGATGTTGCCCAAGTTTTGGGCTCGATCCGAAATCAATAGGTGTGAGAAATTGGACAATTCAAGTTCAACGGCAGTTCGTTCCTAATTGGAGTGATGGGTCAATTCCGTACTTCTAGCGATTGGATTTCACTCAAAACTCACCAAATGACTCCTCCCAACATATTATGTTGTTGTGTTCGGTTCATTTTTACACATGATTTTTCATGTTATTCCCCTTGTATTTTGAGTTAGTTTTTGACATTTTATAGTTTTTTACTTCCTTTTTGTGTTTTCTTAGATTTTACCTTGGTTAGATTGAAAATGAGCTAAAAGTGCACTACTTGTTATAATTTCTGTTTTTGTTCATTTTCGTAGGTCAACTTCTTGGCCTGGGATCAGCATGCTCCGGTGCTCGGATGAGGTCATGATCTTCTTGAGACTTGTTCCAATGGATGTTAACTACAACATATCCAAATTTGAGCTCCATTGGACAAGTATTGCCCATCCAACCGATCCTGCATGTTACCACAGCTCTGAAATCCGAATTTGGCCAGCTTTTACCTCCTTTGTGTTATCTTGATTTTCTTGTTACCATAACTCTTGGTAACAAGGAGTTACCTTAGCTTTGAGATATTTCTGAAGCAATTGGCATCTTATTGAGGACAAAGCCTCATCATGACAAGGGGACAATGGGCTAAGGCTTTATCAAAGGTGGTAGTTTAATATTAAAAGGTAAAAGCTGGAAAGGAGGAGAGAGGGGAGCCAAAGGAAATTGCAATCTGAAGTTGGGGAGCCTTTTGAACGTGGAAAAGGAAGGATTCTAGCATTCTACACAGATTGAGAGCAGATTTTGGAGAGTTTTTGGGAGCTTGGAGAAAGCCAAGGTGCAGCCAAGAAAAGTAGAGAAGAAGACTTCCACCATTGATGATCTTGAAGCTTTCATCATTTTCTGAAAATCTGTAAACTCTTTCTAATTTCATTTTGAGTTTGTATTTGAAATAAGTATGAGCAACTAAACTCTATAGCTAGGGCTTAGGTTGAAGCCCTAAACATGATTACCTTATTGTTTTGATGCTTGAGTGTATGAATTTCTAGATATTGTTGATGAATTCCAATTCACCAAATTAATCTATCCTTGATGTGTGTTTTTCCTTGGTTGGCCATCTTTGAAAGCATGCTTCTTGAGATTGTTGGGATTATGTGTATCTTCATGTTATCCTAAGCAATAAATGGATGAAGTAAGAATCATCCATGTGAATTGGTTTCTTGAATACCTAATGTAAACACCATGCTATTAGGATTCTTGTGATGTTCATATTCTCTTTGAACTTAATGGGTTCTCCTTGTAATTGAATCGAAGTACGAACCATACCTAGGTTCGGTTATGGGGAGGGCACAAGTATTGTAGCACGAACCATGCACTTTACGTATATTAGAGAGAATCAATGCGTCTTGAGCCACGACCCATGGTCTTGATTGCGAACATTTTCATCAACACGTTTAGAGTTCATCACTTGAGTATTCATGAACTTGGGTAGAATTGTTTAGGGTGGATTCCGAAACCCTAGTGTTTGTTACTTTTTAATTCCACTCTTTGATATTTCATCTCTGCCTTTCTCATTTAAATTCAAAGTCCATTTACTTTCATGCAATAGAAATAGGTCACTTGAAACAAATCAAAACCCCCCCCAATATGTGTGTGAGTTGTGAGTTCGACATGTGGTGTGTCTTTGATACTGAATTTTATTTGTTTCCGTAATTGTTTTGGACTGTTGGTCCGCGATGTGTTCTTGCATTTTCTGTTCTGAATCCAACCGTATAAAGAACGTGAATTTTCGACGTACGGTTGGAAAGTTATAGGCAAAACACTGGACAGAGGTCGAAACTGAAAAACAGAGAAACGAATCTGCCCAAAAACGACCGGTCGTTACTGTTCACGACCGGTCGCTCATCACACGTTTATTGAAATTTCGACTCTGCCGAAAAACGACCGGCCGTCACTGTTCACGCGACGGTCGTCACTGTTCACTGTTCATGTCACTGTTCACTGTTCATGTCACTGTTCATGTCACTGTTCACGGCACTGTTCACAGGTGATAAAATGGCGATAGAAAATGTTGTTTGTGTTTTTCTTTAGTTTTCTTGTGTTGTTTCATTTCTTTTGCACTTCTTTACTTATTTTTAGTTTCCATTTTGCATTTGCGTATTTGTGGTGTGTCAATTAAGTGTTCTTTACGTACTCAAATTAGAACTTATAGGGAGCCGACAAGTTCTTCGTGGGATCGACCCCGTACTTACATAATCTATACTTCATTAGATTCGTGCACTTGCGGGTATTTTTAATTGGTTGTTTGCACATTAATTTGTGTCCTTTTAGGAATGCAACAATTTTTGGCGCCGTTGCCGGGGAACTGGCACGGTTGCTTATATGTTTTGTTTGAGTATGTTTAGGGTACTTAGTTTTATTTTTGTTTATTTATTGTTGTTTCATTTTATCTTGATTTGTTTTTGTTTCTTTTTCTTATAGGAACATCCGACGAGTCACCTCCACCATCTCCAATGGCAGCCGCAACTGAAATTGTGGAACTTACTATGTAAGAATACTCCAATAAATTTGTGATGGAGGAAGCAAATGTTTTTGGCTCATTTCATAATGAGTTGCCTATGAATGAATATTTCCGACAAACATACAATCCGGAGTGGAGAAATCATTCAAACTTCTGGTGGACCGACAATCCAAATTTTCAACAAGGGTCATATCAACCATATCAAGGCCACCATAATACTTGTCCACCTTATGGTCAACCCCAATATTATAATCCACCACCACTTAGTCAATCTCACCAACCACCTCAAGGACCAACTTTGGAAGAAATTGTTGCTTCAATGGTTAGAAACACAGAAAGTTTCATCATGCAGAGGAATGACACTCACATGCAGAGGAATGATACTCACATGCAGAAAATGGATAAGGCCATTGCCAATCTAGAAAATCAAGTGGGGCAAATTGTCATAGCTTTGAGTCAAAGGGAAGTTGGGATGATGCCTAACCAAACAGTGATACCAAATGGGCGTGAGCATGTTCAAGCAGTTACCTTGAGAACTGGTAAGGTAATTGGTGAAATTGATGGTTCTAAAAATTTGATTCACAATGTTGATGAAATGCAGGTTGAGCAAGTGATTGGGCCTAAGGAAAAGGATGAAATCAACAAGGGGGAAGATAAACAAGCAGCATCTTCACCTGAGTGGATCCCAAAGCATGAACTTGCAAGAAGGGCAAGAAAGGAGAAGGTAAGTCGTGAACCTACTGATGAAGATATCTTACATGCTCCTTTTCCTCACAGGCTTATGAGTTCCAAAAAAATTCAACACGCCAAGGACATATTGGAAATCTCCGAAAAAGTGCAAATCAACATTCCTCTCTTGGATGCAAACAAGCTCAAGGAATACGAAACTGTTGCATTAACGGAAGAGGTTTCTGCTGTTTTGCAAAGGAAGCTTCCTCCCAAGTTGGAAGATCCAGGAAGTTTCACAATTCCATGTGTAATTGGTGATAAATTGTTTGAGAAATCTTTAATTGATTTAGGTGCTTCAATTAATCTAATGCCTTATTCTATTTTTGAAGTACTAGAGGAAGACAAGCTGAGCATCCATGTTCCAAGTACCAATCATATGTTCAATGTCATTCCTTCTACTCAAATGAGAAGGCCACCCGATCCTAAATATGTGCCTCCTCCATCTAATCCACGTATTGAAAAGCGCTTAAAATTGCTTTTGAAATCTACTCATGCGCATAAAAAGAAAAGAATACGAAATGGGTTGATTAGATGGCAAAGAGATTTGAAGAAACTTCATGTTCGGCACAAGGAGGCGATTGAGCCAAAACCCCCTAAGTGACCATGGTATGTTGGAAGTCCGGCAAAAGACTTTAAACTTAGCGCTTCTTGGGAGGCAACCCAAGGTGAATAGAAGAAGTTTGTTGTCGTCCTAATCGCTTCAAAGTGGAGTTTCTCTAGACTCAAACTTTCTTTTATTTAATTTTATTTATTTAATTTTTGTGTTAGGGTTACAATTTTCCAACCAAGGTAATTTCGAATTTCTTGTTGTTTCTCTTTGTTTTTCTTACTCTTTCTTTCTTTTATTTGTTTGTGTTTCTATTTTGTTAGTAAGTTTGGGAAGTAGATTGCTTCATGATTGCACACTCTGAACTTTGGCTCAAATGCTTATTCCATTTCATAACATGTGATTACATTTATAAACTTGAAAATGCATACATAAAATTCCTAATCACACGTTCATTGTTGCATTCTGCGCCACCTGAGGCTTCTGCTAATTGCCTCTATCTGTTCTTGCTTGTAGAATCTGCAGCAGCTCTACATGATCATCATTCCTTTTTTGCAGCATCTCTACATGCTGGTTGGCACTGTAGAGCCGCTTCTGCAGGTCCGCCACCAGAGCTTTCAGGGCCGCCACCTCCTCACTCAATGCCCCGCACTCTCGTGTTCTTGCCAGTAGGCGCATGCCCAAATTTGTGGCCGAGACCGCGTTGAGCACGGTTAGATTGTGGGACTCGTCCACTGCCATCTGGTCAGACCTCTGCGCCACATGCAGATGATCTGCAACTGTCAGTCTGCTGACAGTCATGCCCTCCGGCATTACTGCCCTACGCGGCACCACCTCAGAGAAGTTCGAGGCCGAACCATGATGGTATGAGGAGTTTGGGAAGATAGGGTTTGGAGGAGCCCGTGTCTGGGCATTTGGTGGTGCAAGGGACAACTCAAGGTTAAGGTCATCAACAAGCATATCTGGGGATGCCATTGATTTTTCTGTCTGGGCTTTTTGATGGTTTTTCTTGAGTTTGCAGGTTGAAATGCAGGATGCTCCTTCTTTCAACCGAGAAGTGGTTTAAATAGCCATATGCTCATAAGGGAGCCGACACCACTTTGCATTTCCTGCGCAATTTGCGGTTGCGTCCGGTTAAAAGGGGAAGCATTTCTACTTTCGCTTTGCTTTCTTTTCCTCCCTGTTTTCTGGTGCATTATGTTTTGATTTCTTTTCAGTTTGTCGTTTTTGTTTTATTTCAGTTGGGGAAGTGTGATTTGTGTCTTTTTCGTTTGTCGCATTCCTTTTATTCCGGTTTGGGGAAGTGCGTTTTGTTTTTCTTCTTTGTCTTTTGCAACTTTCTTTTCTTTTATTTCCGGAAACGAGAAATTTAAAATTTAAAAAAAAAAAACAAACAAACAAACAAAAACACAAACAAATACACGGAAAGGGCAAAGACAACCAGGCACACCACTAATACATTAGAAATTATTCTTTCACAGTGCTCGGTGTCTCGGCCATTGGACCTTTGAGTTTAGCCCTATGGCTATCCTCTTCCGGGGCTTCACGCACAGCCTCTTGGGGCTCATCACTCGAGCTCCCGAAGATCGCACTCTTAGCTTGAGCGTACCTACTCTCGCGATCTGTTTTCTTGCGTTTACCCGGTTGGTCCAGGTCCTCCAGTTGCTTTCTCATGTCATGGGCGTAAACACTTACCATCTTTGAGAGATTTTTGTTCTCTTCCCGCAACGCCTCTAGCTGGTGTCGATTCACCTCCACTATCCTTGCCCTTTCCCTTTTTAAGCTTTTAATAATACTCTGGCATTCTTCCACCATACTTCGCTCCGCCGCCAATTGACCTCTTAGCACCTCCACCTCATGGGACTTCGCAATTAGGCGATGACCCACACTTGCGACTGTTGCCGAGCTTTGCACGCTTAGTGCCAGAGCATCGCTCACGACCCGATTGTCATCCCTTGATCCCAGCACCCGTATATCCTTGGGAGTCACTAGATTTCTAGCAACTCCAAGGGCAACATCGTTGTCCAGCAGTATCGAGTCGTTCACTGTCACGTGCCCCCGTGCGGAGGCAAAGTAGGGCATCCACACTGGTGCCACTGGTTGGCCCCGAGTCTGAGTCGGTGGAGCTAGGTTGAGATCCAGCGAGAATGGGTAGGAAGAAGCCATTTGAACTTTCTTTTCTTTTGTTCTTTCTTTTCTCTGTTGTGTGTTTCTGCGTTTGTGTGTTTTTTCCCCAACTCTTTCTCTTCTTCTTTTATAGAGTTAGTTTTTACGTAACCCTAGCCACTGCGCTTCTGCGTTTTGCGCGGCCCTTACGGCCTATCCCCTTAGGTCACCCCACCTGGTCCCCAACCCCTTTAATTACAGTTCCGCCTTTCAGCGTTTTTGAGAAACGAAAGTCGTCACGCCTTCCTATGAAGCCAATAATTCTGGCTTGGGACCGTGAGAGAGACCTCTGCTTGTCGACACGTCTCTCCCTTTGTTTCCCGTGACTCACAGGTGTCGAGACTTCAGGGCCCACTTTTTCTATTTTACTGAGTCCTCGCTCTTTGTGCTTCTGACTTGGTTTCTTTGTTTTATTTACTTTCTTCGCTTTTGGGCTTTCGTTTGGGTTGGGCTTTCATTTGGTTTATGCGTTTCATTGGGTTGGATTTCTGCATGTGTAAGACTGTTGTTAGGGCTTACTGTTTTATTTGTTTCTGTTTGGTTTCGTTTTTGTTTTTGTTTTTGCAACCGTGTTGTAGTTGTTTTTTCGTGTTTGTTCTTGTATTTAACTGCTTTATTCCCTTTAATTCTTGTTATAACGTTGTTGATGCCTGAATTCTTTAACATTGAGGACAATGTTTATTTCTAAGTTTGGGAAGGGATAGCAAGTCTTTTTCGTTTCGCTTTAATTCTTGCTTTAATTTGTTCTGTTTTCTTTTCAGTTTTGAGTCTTTGTGTTTTCAAGTCACTTTCCGGACATATATGATGAGATTGTGATGAATGTTTAAATGACTTGATTGAAAATGCTCTAAAAAAAAAAAAAATTAAAAAATTAAAAAATTTGTTATTCACTAAATGGCATCGCTCTAGCATGATATGTTTGAAACCCTCTACGCACTTGCCATTTGTTTCATAATTCTCTAGTTGAGGGACTTGCATGATCCAAAGAATTGTATCAAGCATGAATTAGACTTGTATAACCATATAATGTGAGCTTTGAGACTTGTGCTTCAATTCATGAGTGTTATACACATATTCTTATTTTCTTGTCATCCGAGTTGTTGTTTGATCTCATTATTCATTGATTTGGTTGAGCACTTAAAAGTTACTCATTCTTGTGCAATTTGATTACATGACATTTGAGAAATGATATTAAGGCCCTCTTTGGACCGTTTGTGCCTTTCAAGCTAACCCTATGCATGCTTAAGCATGATTTTTCCATTGTTAACCACCTTGAGCCTATATGTATGCCTTTTCTTTCAAGTAACCAATTATTACTTCTAGCCTTAGCCTGAAAAACAAGAATTTACCTTTCTAAGGAACTCGTGAGCTTTAATTTAGATGTGTTTTTCATGCTAAGTTTGGGAAGGGTTATTACACCAAATCAAAAAAAAAAAAAAAAAAGAAAAAAAAAAAGAAGAGTACTTCACTAAAAGGGTAAAAGAAAAGAGAAAAGTTGTGGTTATGTGGCAATGGTTTCAAATTCAATTCCATGTTTCTTGGTTGTTCGAATGGAAGGAAGGAGTGTGAATCATAATTAGTGGAGGTATAAGGCTTTGTGGTCTAATTGATCACATATAAAAAATAAATAAATAAATAAATGAGTGAAAATCTCAAGCGTGATGTTTCAAAGTCTTTTAGTCAACGATTATATGCTCTTACATTGTGAGTTCCTTGGACTTTGTTGTATCCATATCCTTCATTTCTTACTCTCCTTGCACCCTTAGCCCCACTACAACCTATAATAAAGACCTAAATTGATCCTAAATGTCATGTGGTTGATTTGCACACATTTTTCAGCTTTTAAGTGTTTAGCATCCTTCTTGAGATCATATTCATGCATGTTTTTCATCTTGCTAATTTGGAGTTAAGTCCCTTATGGTTTAACTCTATTCTCATATTTACTATTGAGTGATGCATTGTAACCCTCTTCCGAGTGATTCATTTGTGAGAGGACAACTTTGGTGAGATTTGAAGTTACATTTGTGCTTGGTATGATTTTTGAAGTTGTGTGAAAACTGAAATTGGAGAATGAGTTTCATTTGGCCATCACACTACTACACTTGAGCATGTTGTGTTCTGAACTTTGCCGCCTTGTGACTAATGTCTAAACTGAGTTTTTCTTGTGAAAACTTTTGAGTCGTTTGCATGAGTCGCTCTCTCCTTAGAAAGTGTTCGGAAAGTTTTGTTTCGAGTCTTGTTTTAATTTCTGTTTTGCTCGAGGACTAGCAAAAGATAAGTTTGGGAAGTTTGTTCGGTTCATTTTTACACATGATTTTTCATGTTATTCCCCTTGTATTTTGAGTTAGTTTTTGACATTTTATAGTTTTTTACTTCCTTTTTGTGTTTTCTTAGATTTTACCTTGGTTAGATTGAAAATGAGCTAAAAGTGCACTACTTGTTATAATTTCTGTTTTTGTTCATTTTCGTAGGTCAACTTCTTGGCCTGGGATCAGCATGCTCCGGTGCTCGGATGAGGTCATGATCTTCTTGAGACTTGTTCCAATGGATGTTAACTACAACATATCCAAATTTGAGCTCTATTGGACAAGTATTGCCCATCCAACCGATCCTGCATGTTACCACAGCTCTGAAATCCGAATTTGGCCAGCTTTTACCTCCTTTGTGTTATCTTGATTTTCTTGTTACCATAACTCTTGGTAACAAGGAGTTACCTTAGCTTTGAGATATTTCTGAAGCAATTGGCATCTTATTGAGGACAAAGCCTCATCATGACAAGGGGACAATGGGCTAAGGCTTTATCAAAGGTGGTAGTTTAATATTAAAAGGTAAAAGCTGGAAAGGAGGAGAGAGGGGAGCCAAAGGAAATTGCAATCTGAAGTTGGGGAGCCTTTTGAACGTGGAAAAGGAAGGATTCTAGCATTCTACACAGATTGAGAGCAGATTTTGGAGAGTTTTTGGGAGCTTGGAGAAAGCCAAGGTGCAGCCAAGAAAAGTGGAGAAGAAGACTTCCACCATTGATGATCTTGAAGCTTTCATCATTTTCTGAAAATCTGTAAACTCTTTCTAATTTCATTTTGAGTTTGTATTTGAAATAAGTATGAGCAACTAAACTCTATAGCTAGGGCTTAGGTTGAAGCCCTAAACATGATTACCTTATTGTTTTGATGCTTGAGTGTATGAATTTCTAGATATTGTTGATGAATTCCAATTCACCAAATTAATCTATCCTTGATGTGTGTTTTTCCTTGGTTGGCCATCTTTGAAAGCATGCTTCTTGAGATTGTTGGGATTATGTGTATCTTCATGTTATCCTAAGCAATAAATGGATGAAGTAAGAATCATCCATGTGAATTGGTTTCTTGAATACCTAATGTAAACACCATGCTATTAGGATTCTTGTGATGTTCATATTCTCTTTGAACTTAATGGGTTCTCCTTGTAATTGAATCGAAGTACGAACCATACCTAGGTTCGGTTATGGGGAGGGCACAAGTATTGTAGCACGAACCATGCACTTTACGTATATTAGAGAGAATCAATGCGTCTTGAGCCACGACCCATGGTCTTGATTGCGAACATTTTCATCAACACGTTTAGAGTTCATCACTTGAGTATTCATGAACTTGGGTAGAATTGTTTAGGGTGGATTCTGAAACCCTAGTGTTTGTTACTTTTTAATTCCACTCTTTGATATTTCATCTCAGCCTTTCTCATTTAAATTCAAAGTCCATTTACTTTCATGCAATAGAAATAGGTCACTTGAAACAAATCAAAACCCCCCCCAATATGTGTGTGAGTTGTGACTTCGACACGTGGTGTGTCTTTGATACTGAATTTTATTTGTTTCCGTAATTGTTTTGGACTTTTGGTCCGCGATGTGTTCTTGCATTTTCGGTTCTGAATCCAACCGTATAAAGAACGTGAATTTTCGACGTACGGTTGGAAAGTTATAGGCAAAACACTGGACAGAGGTCGAAACTGAAAAACAGAGAAACGAATCTGCCCAAAAACGACCGGTCGCTCATCACACGTTTATTGAAATTTCGACTCTGCCGAAAAACGACCGGTCGTCACTGTTCACGCGACCGGTCGTCACTGTTCACGGCGATAGAAAATGCTGTTTGTGTTTTTCTTTAGTTTTCTTGTGTTGTTTCATTTCTTTTGCACTTCTTTACTTATTTTTAGTTTCCATTTTGCATTTGCGTATTTGTGGTGTGTCAATTAAGTGTTCTTTACGTACTCAAATTAGAACTTATAGGGAGCCGACAAGTTCTTCGTGGGATCGACCCCGTACTTACATAATCTATACTTCATTAGATTCGTGCACTTGCGGGTATTTTTAATTGGTTGTTTGCACATTAATTTGTGTCCTTTTAGGAATGCAACATGTTGCCCAAGTTTTGGGCTCGATCCGAAATCAATAGGTGTGAGAAATTGAACAATTCAAGTTCAACGGCAGTTCGTTCCTAATTGTAGTGGTTGGTGTATTCCATACTTCTAGCGATTGGATTTCACTCAAAACTCACCAAATGACTCCTCCCACCATATTACGATGTTGCCCAAGTTTTGGACTCGATCCGAAATCAATAGGTGTTCGAAATTGGACAATTCAAGTTCAACGGCAGTTCATTCCTAATTGGAGTGGTTGGTGTATTCCATACTTCTCACGATTGGATTTCACTTAAAACTCACCAAATGACTCATACCACCATATTATGGTGTTGCCCAAGTTTTGGGCTTGATCCGAAATCAATAGGTGTTCCAAATTGGAGAATTCAAGTTCAACGGCAGTTCGTTCCTAATTGGAGTGGTTGGTGTATTCCATACTTCTAGCGATTGGATTTCACTCAAAACTCACCAAATGACTCCTCCCACCATATTATGATGTTGCCCAAGTTAGGGGCTCGATACGAAATCAATAGGTGTGAGAAATTGGACAATTCAAGTTCAACGGCAGTTCGTTCCTAATTGTAGTGGTTGGTGTATTCCGTACTTCTAGCGATTGGATTTCACTCAAAACTCACGAAATGACTCCTCCCATCATATTATGATGTTGCACAAGTTTGGGGTTCCATACGAAATCAATAGGTGTTCCAAATTGGACAAATCAGTTTCAACGGCAGTTCGTTCCTAATTGGAGTGGTTGGTGTATTCCATACTTCTCGCGATTGGATTTCACTCAAAACTCACCAAATGACTCCTCCCACCATATTATGATGTTGCCCAAGTTAGGGGCTCGATCCGAAATCAATAGGTGTGAGAAATTGGACAATTCAAAATCAACGGCAGTTCGTTCCTAATTGGAGTGGTTGGTGTATTCCATACTTCTAGCGATTGGATTTCACTCAAAACTCACTAAATGACTCCTCCCACCATATTATGATGTTGC
Source organism: Prunus avium (assembly GCF_965620075.1). Taxonomy (NCBI): domain Eukaryota; kingdom Viridiplantae; phylum Streptophyta; class Magnoliopsida; order Rosales; family Rosaceae; genus Prunus; species Prunus avium. The sequence continues at coordinate 16,673,348 of NC_142291.1, read as the reverse complement.
CCAAGTTTTGGTCTCGATTCGAAATCAATAGGTGTTCCAAATTGGACAATTCAAGTTCAACGGCAGTTCGTTCCTAATTGGAGTGGTTGGTGTATTCCATACTTCTAGCGATTGGATTTCACTCAAAACTCACTAAATGACTCCTCCCACCATATTATGATGTTGCCCAAGTTTTGGTCTCAATCCGAAATCAATAGGTGTTCCAAATTGGACAATTCAAGTTCAACGGCAGTTCGTTCCTAATTGGAGTGGTTGGTGTATTCCATACTTCTAGCGATTGGATTTCACTCAAAACTCACCAAATGACTCCTCCCACCATATTATGATTTTGCCCAAGTTTTGGGCTCGATCCGAAATCAATAGGTGTGAGAAAATGGACAATTCAAGTTCAACGGCAGTTCGTTCCTAATTGGAGTGGTTGGTGTATTCCATACTTCTACCGATTGGATTTCACTCAAAACTCACCAAATGACTCCTCCCAACATATTATGATGTTGCCCAAGTTTTGGGCTCGATCCGAAATCAATAGGTGTGAGAAATTGAACAATTCAAGTTCAACGGCAGTTCGTTCTTAACTGGAGTGGTTGGTGTATTCCACACTTCTAGCGATTGGATTTCACTCAAAACTTACCAAATGACTCCTCCCACCATATTATGATGTTGCACAAGTTTGGGGTTCAATCCGAACTCAATGGGTGTGAGAAATTGGACAATTCAAGTTCACCGGCAGTTCGTTCCTAATTGGTGTGGTTGGTGTATTCCATACTTCTTGATCTTGGATTTCACTCAAAACTCACCAAATGACTCCTCCCACCATATTATGATGTTGCCCAAGTTTTGGGTTCGATCCGAAATCAATAGGTGTGAGAAATTGAACAATTCAAGTTCAACGGCAGTTCGTTCCTAATTGGAGTGGTTGGTGTATTCCACACTTCTAGCGATTGGATTTCACTCAAAACTCACCAAATGACTCCTCCCACCATATTATGATGTTGCACAAGTTTGGGGTTCCATCCGAACTCAATAGGTGTGAGAAATTGGACAATTTAAGTTCACCGGCAGTTCGTTCCTAATTGGTGCGGTTGGTGTATTCCATACTTCTAGATCTTGGATTTATCTCAAAATTCACCAAATGACTCCTCCCACCATATTATGATGTTGCCCAAGTTTTGGGCTCGATCCGAAATCAATAGGTGTGAGAAATTGGACAATTCAAGTTCAACGGCAGTTCGTTCCTAATTGGAGTGGTTGGTGTATTCCATACTTCTAGCGATTGGATTTCACTTAAAACTGTCCAAATGACTCCTCCCACCATATTATGATGTTGCCCAAGTTTTGGGCTCGATCCGAACTCAATAGGTGTGAGAAATTGGACAATTCAAGTTCAACGGCAGTTCGTTCCTAATTGGAGTGGTTGGTGTATTCCATGCTTCTAGCGATTGGATTTCACTCAAAACTCACCAAATGACTCCTCCCACCATATTATGATGTTGCACAAGTTTGGGGTTCCATCCGAAATCAATAGGTGTGAGAAATTGGACAATTCAAGTTCAACGGCAGTTCGTTCCTAATTGGAGTGGTTGGTGTATTCCATACTTCTAGCGATTGGATTTCACTCAAAACTCACCAAATGACTCCTCCCACCATATTATGATGTTGCACAAGTTTGTGGTTCGATCCGAAATCAATAGGTGTGAGAAATTGGACAATTCAATTTCAACGGCAGTTCGTTCCTAATTGGAGTGGTTGGTGTATTCCATACTTCTAGCGATTGGATTTCACTCAAAACTCACCAAATGACTCCTCCCACCATATTATGATGTTGCACAAGTTTGGGGTTCCATCCGAAATCAATAGGTGTGAGAAATTGGACAATTCAAGTTCAACGGCAGTTCGTTCCTAATTGGAGTGGTTGGTGTATTCCATACTTCAAGCGATTGGATTTCACTCAAAAATCACCAAATGACTTCTCCCACCATATTATGATGTTGCCTGTTTTGGGCTCGATCCGAAATCAATAGGTGTTCCAAGTTGGACAATTCAAGTTCAACGGCAGTTCGTTCCTAATTGGAGTGGTTGGTGTATTCCGTACTTCTAGCGATTGGATTTCACTCAAAACTCACCAAATGACTCATCCCACTGTATTATGATGTTGCATAAGTTTTGGGCTCGATCTGAAATCAAAAGGTGTGAGAAATTGGTCAATTCAATTTCAACGATAGTTTGTTCGTAATTGTAGTGGTTGGTGTATTCCATACTTCTAGCGATCGGATTTCACTCAAAACGCACCAAATGACTCCTCCCACCATATTATGATGTTGCCCAAGTTTTGGGCTCGATCCGAAATCAATAGGTGTTCCAAATTGGACAATTCAAGTTCAACGGCAGTTCGTTCCTAATTGGAGTGGTTGGTGTATTCCATACTTCTAGCGATTGGATTTCACTCAAAACTCACCAAATGACTCCTCCCACCATATTATGATGTTGCCCAAGTTTGGGGCTCGACCAGAAGTCAATAGGTGTGAGAAATTGGACAATTCAAGTTCAACGGCAGTTCGTTCCTAATTGGAGTGGTTGGTGTATTCCATACTTCTAGCGATTGGTTTCACTCAAAACTCACCAAACGACTCCTCCCACCATAATATGATGTTGCACAAGTTTGGGGTTCGATCCGAAATCAATAGGTGTTCCAAATTGCACAATTCAAGTTCAACGGCAGTTCGTTCCTAATTGGAGTGGTTGGTGTATTCCATACTTCTAGCGATTGGATTTCACTCAAAACTCACCAAATGACTCCTCCCACCATATTATGATATTGCCCAAGTTTGGGGCTCGATCCGAAATCAATAGGTGTGAGAAATTGGACAATTCAAGTTCAACGGCAGTTCGTTCCTAATTGGAGTGGTTGGTGTATTCCATACTTCTAGCGATTGGATTTCACTCAAAACTCACCAAATGTCTCCTCCCACCATATTATGTTGTTGCCCAAGTTTTGGGCTTGATCCGAAATCAATAGGTGTGAGAAATTGGACAATTCAAGTTCAACGGCAGTTCGTTCCCCATTGGAGTGGTTGGTGTATTTCATACTTCTAGCGATTGGATTTCACTCAAAACTCACCAAATGACTCCTCCCACCATATTATGATGTGGCCCAAGTTTTGGGCTCGATCCGAAATCAATAGGTGTGAGAAATTGGACAATTCAAGTTCAACGGCAGTTCGTTCCTAATTGGAGTGGTTGGTGTATTCCATACTTCTAGCGATTGGTTTCACTCAAAACTCACCAAACGACTCCTCCCACCATAATATGATGTTGCACAAGTTTGGGGTTCGATCCGAAATCAATAGGTGTTCCAAATTGCACAATTCAAGTTCAACGGCAGTTCGTTCCTAATTGGAGTGGTTGGTGTATTCCATACTTCTAGCGATTGGATTTCACTCAAAACTCACCAAATGACTCCTCCCACCATATTATGATATTGCCCAAGTTTGGGGCTCGATCCGAAATCAATAGGTGTGAGAAATTGGACAATTCAAGTTCAACGGCAGTTCGTTCCTAATTGGAGAGGTTGGTGTATTCCATACTTCTAGCGATTGGATTTCACTCAAAACTCACCAAATGTCTCCTCCCACCATATTATGTTGTTGCCGAAGTTTTGGGCTCGATCCGAAATCAATAGGTGTGAGAAATTGGACAATTCAAGTTCAACGGCAGCTCGTTCCTCATTGGAGTGGTTGGTGTATTTCATACTTCCAGCGATTGGATTTCACTCAAAACTCACCAAATGACTCCTCCCAGCATATTATGATGTGGCCCAAGTTTTGGGCTCGATCCGAAATCAATAGATGTGAGAAATTGGACAATTCAAGTTCAACGGCACTTCGTTCCTAATTGGAGTGGTTGGTGTATTCCGTACTTCTAGCGATTGGATTTCACTCAAAACTCACCAAATGACTCCTCCCACCATATTATGGTGTTGCCCAAGTTTTGGGCTCGATCCGAAATCAATAGGTGTTCCAAATTCGACAATTCAAGTTCAACGGCAGTTCGTTCCTAATTGGAGTGGTTGGTGTATTCCATACTTCTCGCGATTGGATTTCACTCAAAACCCACCAAACGACTCCTCCCAACATATTACGGTGTTGCCCAAGTTTTGGGCTCGATCCGAAATCAATAGGTGTGAGAAATTGAACAATTCAAGTTCAACGGCAGTTCGTTCCTAATTGTAGTGGTTGGTGTATTCCATACATCTAGCGATTGGATTTCACTCAAAACTCACCAAATGACTCCTCCCACCATATTACGATGTTGCCCAAGTGTTGGGCTCGATCCGAAATCAATAGGTGTTCCAAATTGGACAATTCAAGTTCAACGGCAGTTCGTTCCTAATTGGAGTGGTTGGTGTATTGCATACTTCTAGCGATTGGATTTCACTCAAAACTCACTAAATGACTCCTCCCACCATATTATGATGTTGCCCAAGTTTTGGTCTCGATCCGAAATCAATAGGTGTGAGAAATTGGACAATTCAAGTTCAACGGCAGTTTGTTCCTAATTGGAGTGGTTGGTGTATTCCATACTTCTAGCGATTGGATTTCACTCAAAACTCACCAAATGACTCCTTCCACCAAATTATGTTGTTGCCCAAGTTTTGGGCTCGATCCGAAATCAATTGGTGTGAGAAATTGGGCAACTCAATTTCAACGGCAGTTCGTTCCAAAATGGAGTGGTTGGTGTATTCCATTCTTCTAGCGATTGGATTTCACTCAAAACTCACCAAATGACTCCTCCCACCATATTACGGTGTTGCCCAAGTTTTGGGCTCGATCCGAAATCAATAGGTGAGAGAAATTGAACAATTCAAGTTCAACGGCAGTTCGTTCCTAATTGTAGTGGTTGGTGTAATCCATACTTCTAGCGATTGGATTTCACTCAAAACTCACAAAATGACTCCTCCCACCATATTACGATGTTGCCCAAGTTTTGGGCTCGATCCGAAATCAATAGGTGTTCCAAATTGGACAATTCAAGTTCAACGGCAGTTCGTTCCTAATTGGAGTGGTTGGTGTATTCCATACCACTAGTGATTGGATTTCACTCAAAACTCACGAAATGACTCCTCCCATCACATTATGATGTTGCACAAGTTTGGGGTTCCATACGAAATCAATAGGTGTGAGAAATTGGACAATTCAGGTTCAACGGCAGTTCGTTCCTAATTGGAGTGGTTGGCGTATTCCATACTTCAAGCGATTGGATTTCACTCAAAACTCACCAAATGACTCCTCCCACCATATTATGATGTCGCCCAAGTTTTGGGCTCGATCCGAAATCAATAGGTGTGAGAAATTGGACAATTCAAGTTCAACGGCAGTTTGTTCCTAATTTGAGTGGTTGGTGTATTCCATACTTCTAGCGATTGGATTTCACTCAAAACTCACCAAATGACTCCTTCCACCAAATTATGTTGTTGCCCAAGTTTTGGTCTCGATCCGAAATCAATAGGTGTGAGAAATTGGGCAATTCAATTTCAACGGCAGTTCGTTCCAAAATGGAGTGGTTTTTGTATTCCATTCTTCTAGCGATTGGATTTCACTCAAAACTCACCAAATGACTCCTCCCACCATATTATGATGTTGCCCAAGTTTTGGGCTCGATCCGAAATCAATAGGTGTTCCAAATTGCACAATTCAAGTTCAACGGCAGTTCGTTCCTAATTGGAGTGGTTGGTGTATTCCATACTTCTAGCGATTGGATTTCACTCAAAGCTCACTAAATGACTCCTCCCACCATATTATGATGTTGCCCAAGTTTTGGTCTCGATCCGAAATCAATAGGTTTGAGAAATTGGACAATTCAAGTTCAACGGCAGTTTGTTCCTAATTGGAGTGCTTGGTGTATTCCATACTTCTAACGATTGGATTTCACTCAAAACTCACCAAATGACTCCTCCCACCATATTACGATGTTGCCCAAGTTTTGGGCTCGATCCGAAATCAATAGGTGTTCCAAATTGGACAATTCAAGTTCAACGGCAGTTCGTTCCTAATTGGAGTGGTTGGTGTATTCCATACTTCTCGCGATTGGATTTCACTCAAAACCCACCAAATGACTCCTCCCAACATATTACGGTGTTGCCCAAGTTTTGGGCTCGATCCGAAATCAATAGGTGTGAGAAATTGAACAATTCAAGTTCAACGGCAGTTCGTTCCTAATTGTAGTGGTTGGTGTATTCCATACTTCTAGCGATTGGATTTCACTCAAAACTCACCAAATGACTCCTCCCACCATATTACGATGTTGCCCAAGTTTTGGGCTCGATCCGAAATCAATAGGTGTTCCAAATTGGACAATTCAAGTTCAACGGCAGTTCGTTCCTAATTGGAGTGGTTGGTGTATTCCATACCACTAGTGATTGGATTTCACTCAAAACCCACGAAATGACTCCTCCCATCATATTATGATGTTGCACAAGTTTGGGGTTCCATACGAAATCAATAGGTGTGAGAAATTGGACAATTCAGGTTCAACGGCAGTTCGTTCCTAATTGGAGTGGTTGGCGTATTCCATACTTCAAGCGATTGGATTTCACTCAAAACTCACCAAATGACTCCTCCCACCATATTATGATGTTGCCCAAGTTTTGGGCTCGATCCGAAATCAATAGGTGTTCCAAATTGGACAATTCAAGTTCAACGGCAGTTCGTTCCTAATTGGAGTGGTTGGTGTATTCCATACTTCTAGCGATTGGATTTCACTCAAAACTCACTAAATGACTCCTCCCACCATATTATGATGTTGCCCAAGTTTTGGTCTCGATCCGAAATCAATAGGTGTGAGAAATTGGACAATTCAAGTTCAACGGCAGTTTGTTCCTAATTGGAGTGGTTGGTGTATTCCATACTTCTAGCGATTGGATTTCACTCAAAACTCACCAAATGAATCCTCCCACCATATTACGATGTTGCCCAAGTTTTGGGCTCGATCCGAAATCAATAGGTGTTCCAAATTGGACAATTCAAGTTCAACGGCAGTTCGTTCCTAATTGGAGTGGTTGGTGTATTCCATACTTCTCGCGATTGGATTTCATTCAAAACTCACCAAATGACTCCTCCCCACATATTACGATGTTGCCCAAGTTTTGGGCTCGATCCGAAATCAATAGGTGTGAGAAATTGAACAATTCAAGTTCAACGGCAGTTCGTTCCTAATTGTAGTGGTTGGTGTATTCCATACTTCTAGCGATTGGATTTCACTCAAAACTCACCAAATGACTCCTCCCACCATATTACGATGTTGCCCAAGTTTTGGGCTCGATCCGAAATCAATAGGTGTTCCAAATTGGACAATTCAAGTTCAACGGCAGTTCGTTCCTAATTGGAGTGGTTGGTGTATTCCATACTTCTCGCGATTGGATTTCATTCAAAACTCACCAAATGACTCCTCCCCACATATTACGATGTTGCCCAAGTTTTGGGCTCGATCCGAAATCAATAGGTGTGAGAAATTGAACAATTCAAGTTCAACGGCAGTTCGTTCCTAATTGTAGTGGTTGGTGTATTCCATACTTCTAGCGATTGGATTTCACTCAAAACTCACCAAATGACTCCTCCCACCATATTACGATGTTGCCCAAGTTTTGGGCTCGATCCGAAATCAATAGGTGTTCCAAATTGGACAATTCAAGTTCAACGGCAGTTCGTTCCTAATTGGAGTGGTGGGTGTATTCCATACCTCTAGCGATTGGATTTCACTCAAAACTCACGAAATGACTCCTCCCATCATATTATGATGTTGCACAAGTTTGGGGTTCCATACGAAATCAATAGGTGTGAGAAATTGGACAATTCAGGTTCAACGGCAGTTCGTTCCTAATTGGAGTGGTTGGTGTATTCCATACTTCAAGCGATTGGATTTCACTCAAAACTCACCAAATGACTCCTCCCACCATATTATGATGTTGCCCAAGTTTTGGGCTCGATCCGAAATCAATAGGTGTTCCGAATTGGACAATTCAAGTTCAACGGCAGTTCGTTCCTAATTGGAGTGGTTGGTGTATTCCATACTTCTAGCGATTGGATTTCACTCAAAACTCACTAAATGACTCCTCCCACCATATTATGATGTTGCCCAAGTTTTGGTCTCGATCCGAAATCAATAGGTGTGAGAAATTGGACAATTCAAGTTCAACGGCAGTTCGTTCCTAATTCGAGTGGTTGGTGTATTCCATACTTCTAGCGATTGGATTTCACTCAAAACTCACTAAATGACTCCTCCCACCATATTATGATGTTGCCCAAGTTAGGGGCTCGATCCGAAATCAATAGGTGTGAGAAATTGGACAATTCAAAATCAACGGCAGTTCGTTCCTAATAGGAGTGGTTGGTGTATTCCATACTTCTAGCGATTGGATTTCACTCAAAACTCACTAAATGACTCCTCCCACCATATTATGATGTTGCCCAAGTTTTGGTCTCGATCCGAAATCAATAGGTGTTCCAAATTGGACAATTCAAGTTCAACGGCAGTTCGTTCCTAATTGGAGTGGTTGGTGTATTCCACACTTCTAGCGATTGGATTTCACTCAAAACTCACTAAATGACTCCTCCCACCATATTATGATGTTGCCCAAGTTTGGGGTTCCATCCGAAATCAATAGGTGTGAGAAATTGAACAATTCAATTTCAACGGCAGTTCGTTCCTAATTGGAGTGGTTGGTGTATTCCATACTTCTAGCGATTGGATTTCACTGAAAACTCACCAAATGAATCCTCCCACCATATTATGATGTTGCCCAAGTTAGGGGCTCGATCCGAAATCAATAGGTGTGAGAAATTGGACAATTCAAGTTCAACGGCAGTTCGTTCCTAATTGGAGTGGTTGGTGTATTCCATACTTCTAGCGATTGGATTTCACTCAAAACTCACTAAATGACTCCTCCCACCATATTATGATGTTGCCCAAGTTTTGGTCTCGATCCGAAATCAATAGGTGTTCCAAATTGGACAATTCAAATTCAACGGCAGTTCGTTCCTAATTGGAGTGGTTGGTGTATTCCATACTTCTAGCGATTGGATTTCACTCAAAACTCACTAAATGACTCCTCCCACCATATTATGATGTTGCCCAAGTTTTGGTCTCGATCCGAAATCAATTGGTGTTCCAAATTGGACAATTCAAGTTCAACGGCAGTTCGTTCCTAATTGGAGTGGTTGGTGTATTCCATACTTCTAGCGATTGAATTTCACTCAAAACTCACCAAATGACTCGTCCCACCATATTATAATGTTGCCCACGTTTTGGGCTCGATCCGAAATCAATAGGTGTGAGAAATTGGACAATTGAAGTTCAACGGCAGTTCGTTCCTAATTGGAGTGGTTGGTATATTCCATACTTCTAGCGATTGGATTTCCCTCAAAAGTCACCAAATGACTCCTCCCACCATATTATGATGTTGCACAAGTTTGGGGTTCCATCCGAAATCAATAGGTGTGAGAAATTGGACAATTCAATTTCAATGGCAGTTCGTTCCTAATTGGAGTGGTTGGTGTATTCCATACTTCTAGCGATTGGATTTCACTCAAAACTCACCAAATGACTCCTCCCACCATATTATGAGTTTGCCCAAGTTTTGGGCTCGATCCGAACTCAATAGGTGTGAGAAATTGGACAATTTAAGTTCAATGGCAGTTCGTTCCTAATTGGAGTTGTTGGTGTATTCCATACTTCTAGCGATTGGATTTCACTGAAAACTCACCAAATGAATCCTCCCACCATATTATGATGTTGCCCAAGTTAGGGGCTCGATCCGAAATCAATAGGTGTGAGAAATTGGACAATTCAAGTTCAACGGCAGTTCGTTCCTAATTGGAGTGGTTGGTGTATTCCATACTTCTAGCGATTGGATTTCACTCAAAACTCACCAAATGACTCTTCCCACCATTTTATGATGTTGCCCAAGTTTTGGGCTCGATCCGAAATCAATAGGTGTGAGAAATTGGACAATTCAAGTTCAACGGCAGTTCGTTCCTAATTGGAGTGATGGGTCAATTCCATACTTCTAGCGATTGGATTTCACTCAAAACTCACCAAATGACTCCTCCCAACATATTATGTTGTTGCCCATGTTTTGGGCTCGATCCGAAATCAATAGGTGTGAGAAATTGAACAATTCAAGTTCAACGGCAGTTCGTTCCTAATTGTAGTGGTTGGTGTATTCCATACTTCTAGCGATTGGATTTCACTCAAAACTCACCAAATCACTCCTCCCACCATATTACGATGTTGCCCAAGTTTTGGACTTGATCCGAAATCAATAGGTGTTCCAAATTGGAGAATTCAAGTTCAACGGCAGTTCGTTCCTAATTGGAGTGGTTGGTTGACTCAAGCTTCATTAACAATAGATTATCGCATACAAGCCTATGGTATCTAGGTGCAGGATGCATGATTCTCCTAAGGCATGTAATTGTGCATGGTATCTACACAACACGTGATCTCTAATATGCAACCTAAGCATGGTATCTACTTAGAATAAAGCATATAAGAGTCATTAAGTTCCTTGAGAATATGATAATCACACAAGTCCTAGAACATGGTATCTGTCCTAGTCAACCTATGGTTATTAACCCCTTGAATGATTCTTAGGCCATTCATGTGTTGCTTGTGAAAGGAGAGTAGAATTGGTGAATCTAAACCCCTTCCCAACCTGTGCTAGATGCATAAAATCCTAGTTAGCTACTCCAAGAAAACATACATCAAGCACATAATAAGCTGGAGATTAACAACTTGATAATGAAAGCAAGGAAATCAATTAACTATGAAATCATCCATAACATTGAATATTCATGACTAGGGCTTCATCCTAAGCCCTAACAAAATGGATTAGTTAAACATAATTATGAATACAGAAGATAAGAAATACATAGGTAGAATAAAGAGAATAGAAGAACTAGCTGGTGGCAGCAAGGTAGTTTCCAGGACAGCTCCCAGCTCTCCCTCCTTTGCAGCTAGCTCTCTCTCTCTCTTTGTGGTGAATCTGAATGTGTGTATGGAAGTAATGGATGAAGTGAATTGTGTCTGGGATGTGGAATGGAAGTGGTATTTATAGGGAGAAGGAAAGGGGAATTCTGAATTGAATATGACTAATGCATACAACACTTGTATTTAGATAATCAGAATTGGTTGCTGCACTAATAAATCCCACCAGCAGCCATAGGTCATCTTCATGTCAGCATGATCAAGCATCCATCCAGAAACCAATAGCTCATGCCTAGCTCACCATGACCAAGCATCCATCAGCTCATCCTCATGTCAGCATGATGTGTATTTTGATGGGCTCACGGATTGGGTTTGGCTGAATCCAAATATGACTTTAAGATATCCATTTTGAAGTTCAGAATGTCTCTGATCCAACCACATAAGTATTGGCCCAATCCAAGCTCGGATGAAGAAGATAAGTCCGAAATGAACTTCTAACTCAATATCCAGTTTTTGCACGTTTTGCACCATTTTGCTTCAAAAGCAATCTCTTGCTGCCTTCAACCTATAGAACACACAAACATAGGTAAGTGACTTGAAATAAAGAGAAACTAAACAAAATTACTAAGTAACGAAGGCATGCAAATGTGTGAAATTATGAACTTATCAAATACCCCCAAACTTAGACTTTGCTAGTCCTCGAGCAAACAAAATAAAACTACAACTTAGAAAACAGAAAATAAGCAGCTAGCCTTCCAAACAATATCCTCAAAGAATCATCAAAGTATATGGTTCCAAAGAAACACAACAATCACAATCTAAGTTCCACACATGATTCAAGAGTGTGCAAAGCTTACAATGACATCCTTAAGTGTAGTGTGTGAATGCCAAATCAGAACAACACCTGCAACTCAAATAAGTACATGCGCACACACTTAAAGCACAATCAAGAATTTCGAGCCCCATAAGCTCATTATGAAATCAGCTCTCCACAGTAATACCACACATTACCAAGGATCAAAAGGACTTTACAAGGGTTGTAATGAGGCTTAGGGTAGTGGTTGAATGAAAGAGGAGACATGGAGATATAACAACATTTTGAGCACAACTAAAGCATAGGTAAAAGCATGAGAGATTACTGAACTTTGTAACAAGCAAGGAACACATACATGAGCAGATTTTCAACATAATTTCAGCACCTTCAAATGTGTTATTTGGCCTAATTTTGTGGCTCTTTACCCTAGATCACCATGATCTTTCCTTATAACACCCTAGGGCCGTGACTACATTGGTCACACTTCATTACCTCTTTTGATTAGTTAACAATACCCCAAAACTTATTTCTTTTCAACACTTGGGTTACAGCACTAATGACTCACTTTTGCTCCAAAAACCTTGCAATCTTTATGACTCTCCTTTAAAGATAGCTTTAATTGCTCAAAGAATAGGTAAAGATAAGAAACAGAGATTTATTATGGTAGAAATGGTTTACACAAAGAAAGGCTTAACGTAGGCTCAAATGGATTGACTAGGGATGAATACATGTAGAGGGATGGTTAGAAAGGCTCAAACGATTTAAACATGGCCTAAATCACTTCCTAAGCATTGTATGGCAACAGAATGTCTCAAGAGATATTCAAATAAGTTCTAGAGCATGAAACCAAGATCATGAAATAAGCAGAATTGCATAACATCTCCAAGTAGCAAGAAATTGGACTAACTTGGCAAAGTGCTCAATAAGTGCAAGGATGGCATGCAAGACAAAGTTCACTCAGAATCACACATAGGCCTTAAACAATGACTATCAATTTCTGAAAAAACCATATTAGTATTAAATCCAAGTCTTATCATAGGTGTTTGGAAGGATAACGAAACAACACACAAAATCCTGCGTTATTAGACACTAGACACACTTAAAAATTTTAAAATTTGACAATAAAACAACATAACTGAATCCTTCCCCCCAAACTTAAATGAAACATTGTCCTCAATGTTTAGAGTATAAGAACAAGCAATGCCTCATAAATGAAAGGAAAGAAGATAAGGAAAAGACATAACCAAATGTTAGAGTTCAGAAAACAACTCCCCTTTGAAGCGATTAGGACGCAAGCAAGCTCCTTGCACGTTCTATCTTCTCCTCATCACCTTGGGTTGCCTCCCAAGAAGCGCTAAGTTTTATGTCTTCAGCCGGACGTCCAAACTTTGGTGAGCTTCAAGAGAGTGGTGGAGGCTCCTTGAGTGCTTGAGACTCAATATTGGCATCAAAGTTGGCATCAAAGTAAGGTTTCAACCGATGTCCGTTCACCTTGAAGGTGCTGCCATCCTTAATATTTTGAATCTCCACTGCGCCATGATCAAACACATTAGTAATAACAAAAGGGCCAATCCACCGAGAACGAAGCTTACCTGGGAAGAGCTTAAGGCGTGAATTGAATAAGAGAACCTTCTGCCCTTCCTCAAACGTCTTCCTAAGAATCTTCTTGTCATGATACTGCTTTGTTTTCTCCTTATAAAGCTTAGCGTTCTCATACGCCTCATGTCGCAACTCCTCCAACTCATTGAGTTGAAGCCTCCTCTTTTCACCAGCAGCTTTCATGTCAAAATTGAATGCCTTGATCGCCCAATAAGCCCTGTGCTCAAGCTCCACTGGTAAGTGACAAGGTTTACCAAAAACAAGTCTATATGGAGACATACCTATGGGGGTCTTATAAGCTGTCCTATAAGCCCACAATGCATCCTCCAAACGCATGTACCAATCCTTCCTTGTGGTGTTCACTGTCTTCTCAAGTATGTGCTTAATCTCCCTATTGCTTATCTCAACCTGCCCACTAGTTTGAGGATGGTAGGGTGTTGCCACCTTATGCTTGATTCCATACTTCTTCAAGAGTGCTGCAAAAGCTTGGTTAACAAAATGGGAGCCACCATCACTAATGATTGCTCTTGGTGTGCCAAACCTTGTAAAAATATTTCCTCTGAGAAAACTGATCACAATCTTAGCATCATTAGTTCTAGTGGCAATGGCTTCCACCCATTTGGAAACATAATCGACAGCAACTAATATATATTCAAATCCATAAGAAGTAGGAAAAGGGCCCATGAAATCAATTCCCCAAACATCAAATATATCAATGACTAAGATATTAGTGAGAGGCATCTGATTTCTAGCATGCAAATTACCCATCCGTTGGCATCTATCACATGAAGCACAAAATGTATAAGCATCCTTAAAAAGGGTAGGCCAAAAGAAACCTGATTGTAGCACTTTGTTGGTAGTCTTCTTTGCTCCAAAATGGCCTCCGCATGCATGGGAGTGACAAAACTCTAGAATGCTCTTAAAATCACCTTCAGGCACACACCTTCGAATTACTTGGTCCGGACAATGCTTGAATAGGTATGGATCATCCCAAAAGTAGTATCTTGCTTGTTTCCTAAGCTTGTCACGTTGGAATGTAGATAACCCTGTAGGGAGTTCGTTAGTGCATAAGTAGTTAACAATATCAGCAAACCAAGGCAATGGATTAAGAGAATTCAAAGCACAAATAGAGAAGAGTTGCTCATCAGGGAAGCTTTCACGCAATGGCAGTGAATCCTCCTCTTCATTAGATACATGCACCAATCTACTCAAGTGATCAGCCACCACATTCTCACTTCCTTTCTTATCTTTTATCTCCAAGTCAAACTCTTGCAACAAGAGGATCCATCTAATGAAGCGTGGCTTGGCATCCTTTTTAGCTAACAAGTATTTCAATGCTGCATGATCAGTGTAAACAATGACCTTGTTAGTAATCAAATAAGATCTGAACTTCTCTAAAGCAAATATGACAGCTAATAACTCCTTCTCTGTGGTGGAATAGTTGAGTTGGGCATCGTTGAGGGTTCTACTAGCATAGTAGATGGCATGTGGCTTCTTATCAACTCGCTTCCCCAAAACAGCTCCAACAGCATAATCTGAGGCGTCACACATCAGTTCAAAAGGCAAGCTCCAATCCGGTGGCATAATGATTGGGGCAGTTGTGAGCATCATTTTCAAAGCATTGAAAGCATTCTCACAGTTTTGATCAAACACAAAATCCATGTCCTTGGCAAGGAGATTGCACAAAGGCCTTGCAATCTTAGAAAAATCTTTAATGAAACGCCTATAGAAACCTGCATGGCCAAGGAAAGAACGTACTTCTTTGACAGAAGTAGGTGAGGGCATAGAAGCAATCAAATCAATCTTAGCTTTATCTACCTCAATTCCATTACTAGAGATGACATGACCAAGAACTATGCCTTGGTTAACCATAAAATGACATTTTTCCCAATTAAGCACAAGGTTATTTTGTTCACATCTAGCCAACACCTTAGATAAGTTATGCAAACATTGATCAAAAGAATCACCAAAGACAGAGAAGTCATCCATGAATACCTCAATAAACCTTTCTACCATGTCGGAGAAAATGCTCATCATGCACCTTTGGAAAGTGGCTGGGGCGTTGCAAAGACCAAAGGGCATCCTCCTATAAGCAAAAGTACCAAAGGGACATGTGAAGGTTGTCTTCTCTTGATCTTCTGGGGCTATGGCGATTTGGTTGTAACCTGAATATCCATCAAGGAAGCAATAGTGGCTATGGCCAGCCAATCTCTCAAGCATTTGATCAATAAATGGAAGAGGGAAGTGATCCTTGCTTGTTGCTGTGTTGAGCTTCCTATAATCAATGCAAACTCTCCAGCCCGTGGTCATCCGTGTTGGTACAAGCTCGTTTGCTTCATTCTTCACCACTGTGATACCTGATTTCTTGGGGACAACTTGTATTGGGCTCACCCATTTACTGTCAGAAATAGGGTAAATAATACCAACATCTAAAAGCTTCATTACTTCTTTCCTTACCACCTCCTTCATGTTTGGATTGAGACGTCTTTGGGCATCCCTCTTAGGCACTGCATTGTCCTCCAATAGTATCCTATGCATGCACGATGTTGGGCTTATGCCTTTGATATCTGCAATGCTCCATCCAATCGCAGTTTTGTGCTCTTTTAGAACCCTCAAAAGCTTCTTCTCATCATTTGGTTCGAGGTGTGAGGCAATGATAACAGGTAGAGTCTCACTCTCACCTAAATAAGCATATTTAAGGTGTGTTGGCAATTGCTTTAATTCCAACTCCGGTGCCTGCACAATAGAAGGTAAAACCTTATTAGTAGGTGCGGGTAAAGATTCAAATTGGTTTGCATACCTCTTTCCCACTTCTATGTAGCTATCCATGCTGCAAACAAGCTCAAGAAGTAAAGGAGAGATCACAGCCTCTAATCTGTCCACTTCTTCTTTCCTTATGCTTTGTGTGATGCATGCTTCAATAGGCTCCAAATAACTCATTGGCAGTGCTTCTTTCACCATATTATCAATTGCATCAAGCTGGAAAACTTCATGCTCATCACTTGGAAACTTGGAGGCTTCAAACACTTTGAATGCTATTGTCTCATCAAACACGTTCATAGTCAATGTACCCTTCTTCACATCAATAATTGCACCGGCAGTTGCCATGAATGGACGACCAAGAATGAGTGGTAACTGATTGTCATGAATTGGTGCTTCTTCCATTTCCAACACCAAGAAATCAGCTGGCAAAATCAGCTCTTCTACTTTCACCAAAACATCTTCTAGAATGCCCCTAGGGTACCTGATAGTTCTATCTGCCAATTGAATGCTCACAGATGTGGCTTGCAACTCACCAAGGTTAAGTTTCTCATAAACATGATATGGCATAAGGTTAATGGATGCACCAAGATCAAGCAAAGCTTTTTGAAACTTAAAATCACCAACTATACAAGGTATAGAAAATGAACCTGGATCCTTTAGCTTTGGAGGTAGCTTTCTTTGTAAGACTGCACTAACCTCTTCACTTAATGCAACCTGTTCATGCTCTTTGAATCTCCTCTTGTTAGTGCATAGATCCTTCAAAAATTTTGCATATTTTGGAATCTGAGCAATGGCATTGAGCAATGGGATGTTGATTTGCACTTTCTTGAATATTTCCATTATCTCATCCAAGCCTTGATCTTTCTTTGACTTTGATAACCTGCTGGGAAAGGGTGCAATAGGCCTAAAAGCATTAGATGAAATTGGAACTTGATTAGCATTAGATGATACCTTAGGGCCTGTGCTCTTTCCAAGAGAATTGAGGGGCTGTTTGGTGGAACCTGTGGGCTGCCCTTGTGGTGGCTGAATGATCTCCACGTTTTCTCCATCTTCTTGCTCTTCATTGGCATCTCCAACCTTATTATCAACTTGTTTACCACTTCTCAAGATGTGCACTGCTTTAACTTGCTCATGATGCCTTGGATTCACCTCCGTTTGGCTTGGAAAAGTTCCGGATGCTCTATTGCTCATGGAGGATGCAATCTGCCCAACTTGCACTTCTAGTTTGTTCACTGCATTTTGAAGATTCTGATTGGTTTGCATCTGTTGCCCCATGAACTTCTTGAACATGTCTTGCAATTCTCCCATTTGATCACCCCTTTGCTCTTGTACTTGTTGGGGAGCTTGCTGGAATTGCCTTTGTTGTATTTGAAATCCTGGGGGAGGTCCTTGAGATTGTTGCACATTTGAATTATTGCTCCACCTGAAATTAGGATGATTTCTCCACCCCGGATTGTATGTGTTTGAGTAAGGATCATTCTGAGGATTCCTTCCTTGAAGGGCATTTGCTTGCTCTAGCATGTGCTTTGCAAAAGATTGGTCTTGAACTTCCTCTTTGCTTCCTAGAGGGCCAGTCACTGCCTGTTGAAGCAAAGAACACATAACAACAAGTAAGAGAGAGAGAGAGCTAGCTGCAAAGGAGGGAGAGCTGGGAGCTGTCCTGGAAACTACCTTGCTGCCACCAGCTAGTTCTTCTATTCTCTTTATTCTACCTATGTATTTCTTATCTTCTGTATTCATAATTATGTTTAACTAATCCATTTTGTAGTTCAGAATGTCTCTGATCCAACCACACAAGTATTGGCCCAATCCAAGCTCGGATGAAGAAGATAAGTCCGAAATGAACTTCTAACTCAATATCCAGTTTTTGCACGTTTTGCACCATTTTGCTTCAAAAGCAATCTCTTGCTGCCTTCAACCTATAGAACACACAAACATAGGTAAGTGACTTGAAATAAAGAGAAACTAAACAAAATTACTAAGTAACGAAGGCATGCAAATGTGTGAAATTATGAACTTATCATTGGTGTATTCCATACTTCTAGCGATTGGATTTCACTCAAAACTCACCAAATGACTCCTCCCACCATATTATGATGTTGCCCAAGTTAGGGGCTCGATACGAAATCAATAGGTGTGAGAAATTGGACAATTCAAGTTCAACGGCAGTTCGTTCCTAATTGTAGTGGTTGGTGTATTCCGTACTTCTAGCGATTGGATTTCACTCAAAACTCACGAAATGACTCCTCCCATCATATTATGATGTTGCACAAGTTTGGGGTTCCATACGAAATCAATAGGTGTTCCAAATTGGACAAATCAGGTTCAACGACAGTACGTTCCTAATTGGAGTGGTTGGTGTATTCCATACTTCTAGCGATTGGATTTCACTCAAAACTCACTAAATGACTCCTCCCACCATATTATGATGTTGCCCAAGTTTTGGTCTCGATTCGAAATCAATAGGTGTTCCAAATTGGACAATTCAAGTTCAACGGCAGTTCGTTCCTAATTGGAGTGGTTGGTGTATTCCACACTTCTAGCGATTGGATTTCACTCAAAACTCACTAAATGACTCCTCCCACCATATTATGATGTTGCCCAAGTTTTGGTCTCGATCCGAAATCAATAGGTGTTCCAAATTGGACAATTCAAGTTCAACGGCAGTTCGTTCCTAATTGGAGTGGTTGGTGTATTCCATACTTCTAGCGATTGGATTTCACTCAAAACTCACCAAATGACTCTTCCCACCATATTATGATGTTGCCCAAGTTTTGGGCGCGATCCGAAATCAATAGGTGTTCCAAATTGGACAATTCAAGTTCAACAGCAGTTCGTTCCTAATTGGAGTGGTAAGTGTATTCCATACTTCCAGCGATTGGATTTCACTCAACACTCACTCAAGGACTCCACCCACCATGTTATGATGTTGCCCAAGTTTTGGGGTCGAACCGAAATCAATAGGTGTTCGAAATTGGACAATTCGAGTTCAACGGCAGTTCGTTCCTAATTGGAGTGGTTGGTGTATTCCATACTTCTAGTGATTGGATTTCACTCAAAACTCACCAAATGACTCCTCACACCATATTATGATGTTGCCCAAGTTTTGGGGTCGATCCGAAATCAATAGGTGTGAGAAATTGGACAATTCAATTTCAACGGCAGTTCGTTCCTAATTGGAGTGGTTGGTGTATTCCATACTTCTAGCGATTGGATTTCACTCAAAACTCACCCAATGACTCCTCCCACCATATTATCTTGTTACCCAAGTTTTGGGCTCGATCCGAAATCAATAGGTGTTCCAAATTGGACAATTCAAGTTCAAGTGCAGTTCGTTCCTAACTGGAGTGGTTGGTGTATTCCATACCTGTAGCGATTGGATTTCCCTCAAAACTCACCAAATGAGTCCTCCCACCATATTTTGATGTTGCCTATGTTTTGGGCTCGATCCGAAATCAATAGGTGTGAGAAATTGGACAATTCAAGTTCAACGGCAGTTCGTTCCTAATTGGAGTGGTTGTTGTATTCCATACTTCTAGCGATTGGATTTCACTCAAAACTCACCAAATGACTCCTCCCACCATATTATGATGTTGCCCAAGTTTTGGGCTCGATCCGAATTCAATAGGTGTGAGAAATTGGACAATTCAAGTTCAACGGCAGTTCGTTCCTAATTGGAGTGATGGGTCAATTCCATACTTCTAGCGATTGGATTTCACTCAAAAATCACCAAATGACTCCTCCCAACATATTATGTTGTTGCCCAAGTTTTGGGCTCGATCCGAAATCAATAGGTGTGAGAAATTGAACAATTCAAGTTCAACGGCAGTTCGTTCCTAATTGTAGTGGTTGGTGTATTCCATACTTCTAGCGATTGGATTTCACTCAAAACTCACCAAATCACTCCTCCCACCATATTACGATGTTGCCCAAGTTTTGGACTCGATTCGAAATCAATAGGTGTTCGAAATTGGACAATTCAAGTTCAACGGCAGTTCGTTCCTAATTGGAGTGGTTGGTGTATTCCATACTTCTCACGATTGGATTTCACTTAAAACTCACCAAATGACTCATACCACCATATTATGGTGTTGCCCAAGTTTTGGGCTTGATCCGAAATCAATAGGTGTTCCAAATTGGAGAATTCAAGTTCAACGGCAGTTCGTTCCTAATTGGAGTGGTTGGTGTATTCCATACTTCTAGCGATTGGATTTCACTCAAAACTCACCAAATGACTCCTCCCACCATATTATGATGTTGCCCAAGTTAGGGGCTCGATACGAAATCAATAGGTGTGAGAAATTGGACAATTCAAGTTCAACGGCTGTTCGTTCCTAATTGTAGTGGTTGGTGTATTCCGTACTTCTAGCGATTGGATTTCAATCAAAACTCACGAAATGACTCCTCCCATCATATTATGATGTTGCACAAGTTTGGGGTTCCATACGAAATCAATAGGTGTTCCAAATTGGACAAATCAGGTTCAACGGCAGTTCGTTCCTAATTGGAGTGGTTGGTGTATTCCATATTTCTAGCGATTGGATTTCACTCAAAACTCACTAAATGACTCCTCCCACCATATTATGATGTTGCCCAAGTTTTGGTCTCGATTCGAAATCAATAGGTGTTCCAAATTGGACAATTCAAGTTCAACGGCAGTTCGTTCCTAATTGGAGTGGTTGGTGTATTCCATACTTCTAGCGATTGGATTTCACTCAAAACTCACTAAATGACTCCTCCCACCATATTATGATGTTGCCCAAGTTTTGGTCTCGATCCGAAATCAATAGGTGTTCCAAATTGGACAATTCAAGTTCAACGGCAGTTCCCTAATTGGAGTGGTTGGTGTATTCCATACTTCTAGCGATTGGATTTCACTCAAAACTCACCAAATGACTCTTCCCACCATATTATGATGTTGCCCAAGTTTTGGGCGCGATCCGAAATCAATAGGTGTTCCAAATTGGACAATTCAAGTTCAACAGCAGTTCGTTCCTAATTGGAGTGGTAAGTGTATTCCATACTTCCAGCGATTGGATTTCACTCAACACTCACTCAAGGACTCCACCCACCATGTTATGATGTTGCCCAAGTTTTGGGGTCGAACCGAAATCAATAGGTGTTCGAAATTGGACAATTCGAGTTCAACGGCAGTTCGTTCCTAATTGGAGTGGTTGGTGTATTCCATACTTCTAGTGATTGGATTTCACTCAAAACTCACCAAATGACTCCTCACACCATATTATGATGTTGCCCAAGTTTTGGGCTCGATCCGAAATCAATAGGTGTGAGAAATTGGACAATTCAATTTCAACGGCAGTTCGTTCCTAATTGGAGTGGTTGGTGTATTCCATACTTCTAGCGAGTGGATTTCACTCAAAACTCACCCAATGACTCCTCCCACCATATTATCTTGTTACCCAAGTTTTGGGCTCGATCCGAAATCAATAGGTGTTCCAAATTGGACAATTCAAGTTCAACGGCAGTTCGTTCTTAATTGGAGTGGTTGGTGTATTCCATACCTGTAGCGATTGGATTTCCCTCAAAACTCACCAAATGAGTCCTCCCACCATATTTTGATGTTGCCTATGTTTTGGGCTCGATCCGAAATCAATAGGTGTGAGAAATTGGACAATTCAAGTTCAACGGCAGTTCGTTCCTAATTGGAGTGGTTGTTGTATTCCATACTTCTAGCGATTGGATTTCACTCAAACCTCACCAAATGACTCCTCCCACCATATTATGATGTTGCCCACGTTTTGGGCTCGATCCGAAATCAATAGGTGTGAGAAATTGGACAATTCAATTTCAACGGCAGTTCGTTCCTAATTGGAGTGGTTGGTGTATTCCATACTTCTAGCGATTGGATTTCACTCAAAACTCGCCCAATGACTCCTCCCACCATATTATGATGTTACCCAAGTTTTGGGCTCGATCCGAAATCCATAGGTGTTCCAAATTGGACAATTCAAGTTCAACGGCAGTTCGTTCCTAATTGGAGTGGTTGGTGTATTCCATACTTCTAGCAATTGGATTTCACTCAAAACTCACCAAATGACTCCTCCCACCATATTATGATGTTGCACAAGTGTGGGGTTCCATCCGAAATCAATAGGTGTGAGAAATTGGACAATTCAAGTTCAACGGCAGTTCGTTCCTCATTGGAGTGGTTGGTGTATTCCATATTTCTGGCGATTGGATTTCACTCAAAACTCACCAAATGACTCCTCACACCATATTATGATGTTGCCCAAGTTTTGGGCTCGATCCGAACTCAATAGGTGTGAGAAATTGGACAATTTAAGTTCAATGGCAGTTCGTTCCTAATTGGAAGGGTTGGTGTATTCCATACTTCTAGCGATTGGATTTCACTCAAAACTCACCAAATGACTCCTCCCACCATATTATGATGTTGCACAAGTTTGGGGTTCCATCCGAAATCAATAGGTGTGAGAAATTGGACAATTCAAGTTCAACGGCAGTTCGTTCCTAATTGGAGTGGTTGGTGTATTCCATACTTCTAGCGATTGGATTTCACTCAAAACTCACCAAATGACTCCTCCCACCATATTATGATGTTGCACAAGTTTGGGGTTCGATCCGAAATCAATAGGTGTGAGAAATTGGACAATTCAATTTCAACGGCAGTTCGTTCCTAATTGGAGTGGTTGGTGTATTCCATACTTCTAGCGATTGGATTTCACTCAAAACTCACCAAATGACTCCTCCCACCATATTATGATGTTGCCCAAGTTAGGGGCTCGATACGAAATCAATAGGTGTGAGAAATTGGACAATTCAAGTTCAACGGCAGTTCGTTCCTAATTGGAGTGGTTGTTGTATTCCATACTTCTAGCGATTGGATTTCACTCAAAACTCACCAAATGACTCCTCCCACCATATTATGATGTTGCCCAAGTTTTGGGCTCGATCCGAAATCAATAGGTGTTAGAAATTCGACAATTCAAGTTCAACGGCAGTTCGTTCCTAATTGGAGTGGTTGGTGTATTCCATACTTCTAGCGATTGGATTTCACTCAAAACTCACCAAATGACTCCTCCCAACATATTATGATGTTGCCCAAGTTTTGGGCTCGATCCGAAATCAATAGGTGTGAGAAATTGAACAATTCAAGTTCAACGGCAGTTCGTTCTTAATTGGAGTGGTTGGTGTATTCCACACTTCTAGCGATTGGATTTCACTCAAAACTCACCAAATGACTCCTCCCACCATATTATGATGTTGCACAAGTTTGGGGTTCCATCCGAACTCAATAGGTGTGAGAAATTGGACAATTTAAGTTCACCGGCAGTTCGTTCCTAATTGGTGTGGTTGGTGTATTCCATACTTCTAGATCTTGGATTTCTCTCAAAATTCACCAAATGACTCCTCCCACCATATTATGATGTTGCCCAAGTTTTGGGCTCGATCCGAAATCAATAGGTGTGAGAAATTGGACAATTCAAGTTCAACGGCAGTTCGTTCCTAATTGGAGTGGTTGGTGTATTCCATACTTCTAGTGATTGGATTTCACTTAAAACTGTCCAAATGACTCCTCCCACCATATTATGATGTTGCCCAAGTTTTGGGCTCGATCCGAACTCAATAGGTGTGAGAAATTGGACAATTCAAGTTCAACGGCAGTTCGTTCCTAATTGAAGTGGTTGGTGTATTCCATACTTCTAGCGATTGGATTTCACTCAAAACTCACCAAATGACTCCTCCCACCAAATTATGATGTTGCCCAAGTTTTGGGCTCGATCCGAACTCAATAGGTGAGAGAAATTGGACAATTTAAGTTCAACGGCAGTTCGTTCCTAATTGGAAGGGTTGGTGTATTCCGTACTTCTAGCGATTGGATTTCACTCAAAACTCACCAAATGACTCCTCCCACCATATTATGATGTTGCACAAGTTTGGGGTTCCATCCGAAATCAATAGGTGTTCCAAATTGGACAATTCAAGTTCAACGGCAGTTCGTTCCTAATTGGAGTGGTTGGTGTATTCCATACTTCTAGCGATTGGATTTCACTCAAAACTCACCAAATGACTCCTCCCACCATATTATGATATTGCCCAAGTTTGGGGCTCGATCCGAAATCAATAGGTGTGAGAAATTGGACAATTCAAGTTCAACGGCAGTTCGTTCCTAATTGGAGTGGTTGGTGTATTCCATACTTCTAGCGATTGGATTTCACTCAAAACTCACCAAATGACTCCTCCCACCATATTATGATATTGCCCAAGTTTGGGGCTCGATCCGAAATCAATAGGTGTGAGAAATTGGACAATTCAAGTTCAACGGCAGTTCGTTCCTAATTGGAGTGGTTGGTGTATTCCATACTTCTAGCGATTGGATTTCACTCAAAACTCACCAAATGTCTCCTCCCACCATATTATGTTGTTGCCCAAGTTTTGGGCTCGATCCGAAATCAATAGGTGTGAGAAATTGGACAATTCAAGTTCAACGGCAGTTCGTTCCTCATTGGAGTGGTTGGTGTATTTCATACTTCTAGCGATTGGATTTCACTCAAAACTCACCAAATGACTCCTCCCACCATATTATGATGTGGCCCAAGTTTTGGGCTCGATCCGAAATCAATAGGTGTGAGAAATTGGACAATTCAAGTTCAACGGCACTTCGTTCCTAATTGGAGTGGTTGGTGTATTCCGTACTTCTAGCGATTGGATTTCACTCAAAACTCACCAAATGACTCCTCCCACCATATTATGGTGTTGCCCAAGTTTTGGGCTCGATCCGAAATCAATAGGTGTTCCAAATTCGACAATTCAAGTTCAACGGCAGTTCGTTCCTAATTGGAGTGGTTGGTGTATTCCATACTTCTCGCGATTGGATTTCACTCAAAACCCACCAAATGACTCCTCCCAACATATTACGGTGTTGCCCAAGTTTTGGGCTCGATCCGAAATCAATAGGTGTGAGAAATTGATAATTCAAGTTCAACGGCAGTTCGTTCCTAATTGTAGTGGTTGGTGTATTCCATACTTCTAGCGATTGGATTTCACTCAAAACTCACCAAATGACTCCTCCCACCATATTACGATGTTGCCCAAGTTTTGGGCTCGATCCGAAATCAATAGGTGTTCCAAATTCGACAATTCAAGTTCAACGGCAGTTCGTTCCTAATTGGAGTGGTTGGTGTATTCCATACTTCTCGCGATTGGATTTCACTCAAAACCCACCAAATGACTCCTCCCAACATATTACGGTGTTGCCCAAGTTTTGGGCTCGATCCGAAATCAATAGGTGTGAGAAATTGAACAATTCAAGTTCAACGGCAGTTCGTTCCTAATTGTAGTGGTTGGTGTATTCCATACTTCTAGCGATTGGATTTCACTCAAAACTCACCAACTGACTCCTCCCACCATAATATGATGTTGCACAAGTTTGGGGTTCGATCCGAAATCAATAGGTGTGAGAAATTGGACAATTCAATTTCAACGGCAGTTCGTTCCTAATGGGAGTGGTTGGTGTATTCCATACTTCTAGCGATTGGATTTCAGTCAAAACACACCAAATGACTCCTCCCACCATATTATGATGTTGCCAAAGTTTTGGGCTCGATCCGAAATCAATAGGTGTGAGACATTGGAAAATTCAAGTTCAACGGCAGTTCGTTCCTAAATGGAGTGGTTGGTGTATTCCATACTTCTAGCGATTGGATTTCACTCAAAACTCACCAAATGACTCCGCCCACCATATTATGGTGTTGCCCAAGTTTTGGGCTCAATCCGAAATCAATAGGTGTTCCAAATTCGACAATTCAAGTTCAACGGCAGTTCGTTCCTAATTGGAGTGGTTGGTGTATTCCATACTTCTAGCGATTGGATTTCACTCAAAACTCACCAACTTACTCCTCCCACCATATTATGATGTTGCCCAAGTTTGGGGCTCGATCCAAAGTCAATAGGTGTGAGAAATTGGACAATTCAAGTTCAACGGCAGTTTGTTCCTAATTGGAGTGGTTGGTGTATTCCATACTTCTAGCGATTGGATTTCACTCAAAACTCACCGAATGACTCCTCCCACCATATTATGATGTTGCCCAAGTTTTGGGCTCGATCCAAAATCAATAGGTGTGAGAAACTGAACAATTCAAGTTCGACGGCAGTTCGTTCCTAATTGTAGTGGTTGGTGTATTCCATACTTCTAACGATTGGATTTCACTCAAAACTCACCAAATGACTCCTCCCACCATATTATGATGTTGCCCAAGTTTTGGGCTCGATCCAAAATCAATAGGTGTGAGAAACTGAACAATTCAAGTTCAACGGCAGTTCGTTCCTATTTGTAGTGGTTGGTGTATTCCATACTTCTAACGATTGGATTTCACTCAAAACTCACCAAATGACTCCTCCCACCATATTACGATGTTGCCCAAGTTTTGGGCTCGATCCGAAATCAATAGGTGTTCCAAATTCGACAATTCAAGTTCAACGGCAGTTCGTTCCTAATTGGAGTGGTTGGTGTATTCCATACTTCTCGCGATTGGATTTCACTCAAAACCCACCAAATGACTCCTCCCAACATATTACGGTGTTGCCCAAGTTTTGGGCTCGATCCGAAATCAATAGGTGTGAGAAATTGAACAATTCAAGTTCAACGGCAGTTCGTTCCTAATTGTAGTGGTTCGTGTATTCCATACTTCTAGCGATTGGATTTCACTCAAAACTCACCAAATGACTCCTCCCACCATAATATGATGTTGCACAAGTTTGGGGTTCGATCCGAAATCAATAGGTGTGAGAAATTGGACAATTCAATTTCAACGGCAGTTCGTTCCTAATGGGAGTGGTTGGTGTATTCCATACTTCTAGCGATTGGATTTCAGTCAAAACACACCAAATGACTCCTCCCACCATATTATGATGTTGCCAAAGTTTTGGGCTCGATCCGAAATCAATAGGTGTGAGACATTGGAAAATTCAAGTTCAACGGCAGTTCGTTCCTAAATGGAGTGGTTGGTGTATTCCATACTTCTAGCGATTGGATTTCACTCAAAACTCACCAAATGACTCCGCCCACCATATTATGGTGTTGCCCAAGTTTTGGGCTCAATCCGAAATCAATAGGTGTTCCAAATTCGACAATTCAAGTTCAACGGCAGTTCGTTCCTAATTGGAGTGGTTGGTGTATTCCATACTTCTAGCGATTGGATTTCACTCAAAACTCACCAACTTACTCCTCCCACCATATTATGATGTTGCCCAAGTTTGGGGCTCGATCCAAAGTCAATAGGTGTGAGAAATTGGACAATTCAAGTTCAACGGCAGTTTGTTCCTAATTGGAGTGGTTGGTGTATTCCATACGTCTAGCGATTGGATTTCACTCAAAACTCACCGAATGACTCCTCCCACCATATTATGATGTTGCCCAAGTTTTGGGCTCGATCCAAAATCAATAGGTGTGAAAAACTGAACAATTCAAGTTCAACGGCAGTTCGTTCCTAATTGTAGTGGTTGGTGTATTCCATACTTCTAACGATTGGATTTCACTCAAAACTCACCAAATGACTCCTCCCACCATATTATGATGTTGCCCAAGTTTTGGGCTCGATCCAAAATCAATAGGTGTGAGAAACTGAACAATTCAAGTTCAACGGCAGTTCGTTCCTATTTGTAGTGGTTGGTGTATTCCATACTTCTAACAATTGGATTTCACTCAAAACTCACCAAATGACTCCTCCCACCATATTACGATGTTGCCCTAGTTTTGGGCTCGATCCGAAATCAATAGGTGTTCCAAATTGGACAATTCAAGTTCAACGTCAGTTCGTTCCTAATTGGAGTGGTTGGTGTATTCCATACTTCTCGCGATTGGATTTCACTTAAAACTCACCACATGACTCCTCCCACCACATTATGATGTTGCCCAAGTTTTAGGCTCGATCCAAAATCAATAGGTGTTCCAAATTGGACAATTCAAGTTCAACAGCAGTTCGTTCCTAATTGGAGTGGTTGGTGTATTCCATACTTCTAGCGATTGGATTTCACTCGAAACTCACTAAATGAATCATCCCACCATATTATGATGTTGCCCAAGTTTTGGGTTAGATCCGAAATCAATAGGTGTTCCAAATTGGACAATTCAAGTTCAACGGCAGTTCGTTCCTAATTGGAGTGGTTGGTGTATTCCATACTTCTCGCGATTGGATTTCACTTAAAACTCACCACATGACTCCTCCCACCACATTATGATGTTGCCCAAGTTTTAGGCTCGATCCAAAATCAATAGGTGTTCCAAATTGGACAATTCAAGTTCAACAGCAGTTCGTTCCTAATTGGAGTGGTTGGTGTATTCCATACTTCTAGCGATTGGATTTCACTCGAAACTCACTAAATGAATCATCCCACCATATTATGATGTTGCCCAAGTTTTGGGTTAGATCCGAAATCAATAGGTGTTCCAAATTGGACAATTCAAGTTCAACGGCAGTTCGTTCCTAATTGGAGTGGTTGGTGTATTCCATACTTCTAGCGATTGGATTTCACTCAAAACTCACCGAATGACTCCTCCCACCATATTATGTTGTTGCCCAAGTTTTGGGCTCGATCCGAAATCAATAGGTGTTCCAAATTGGACAATACAAGTTCAACGGCAGTTCGTTCCTAATTGGAGTGGTTGGTGTATTCCATACTTCTAGCGATTGGATTTCACTCAAAACTCACCAAATGACTCCTCCCACCATATTATGATGTTGCCCAAGTTAGGGGCTCGATCCGAAATCAATAGGTGTGAGAAATTGGACAATTCAAGTTCAACGGCAGTTCGTTCCTAATCGGAGTGGTTGGTGTATTCCATACTTCTAGCGATTGGATTTCACTCAAAACTCACTAAATGACTCCTCCCACCATATTATGATGTTGCCCAAGTTTTGGTCTCGATCCGAAATCAATAGGTGTTCCAAATTGGACAATTCAAGTTCAACGGCAGTTCGTTCCTAATTGGAGTGGTTGGTGTATTCCATACTTCTAGCGATTGAATTTCAGTCAAAACTCACCAAATGACTCCTCCCACCATATTATGATGTTGCCCAAGTTTTGGGCACGATCCGAAATCAATAGGTGTGAGAAATTGGACAATTCAAGTTCAACGGCAGTTCGCTCCTAATTGGAGTGGTTGGTGTATTCCATACTTCTAGCGATTGGATTTCATTCAAAACTCACCAAATGACTCCTCCCACCATATTATGATGTTGCCCAAGTTTTGGGCTCGATCCGAAATCGATATGTGTTCCAAATTGGACAATTCAAGTTCAAGGGCAGTTCGTTCCTAATTGGAGTGGTTGGTGTATTCCATACTTTTAGCGATTAGATTTCACTCAAAACTCACCAAATGACTCCTCCCACCATATTATGATGTTGCACAAGTTTGGGGCTCGATCCGAAATCAATAGGTGTGAGAAATTGGACAATTCAAGTTCAACGGCAGTTCGTTCCTAATTGGAGTGGTTGGTGTATTCCATACTTCTACCGACTGGATTTCACTCAAAACTCACGAAATGACTCCTCCCACCATATTATGATGTTGCCCAAGTTTTGGGCTCGATTCGAAATCAATAGGTGTTCCAAATTGGACAATTCAAGTTCAACGGCAATTCGTTCCTAACTGGAGTGGTTGGTGTATTCCACACTTCTAGCGATTGGATTTCACTCAAAACTCACCAAATGACTCCTCCCACCATATTATGATGTTGTCCAAGTTTTAGGCTCGATCCGAAATCAATAGGTGTGAGAAATTGGACAATTCAATTTCAACGGCAGTTCGTTCCTAATTAGAGTGGTTGGTGTATTCCATACTTCTAGCGATTGGATTTCACTCAAAACTCACCAAATGATTCCTCCCCCCATATTATGATGTTGCCCAAGTTTTGGGATCGATCCGAAATCAATAGGTGTGAGAAATTGGACAATTCAATTTCAACAGCAGTTCGTTCCTAATTGGAGTGGTTGGTTTATTCCACACTAGTAGCGATTGGATTTCACTCAAAACTCACCAAATGACTCCTCAAACCATATTATGATGTTGCCCAAGTTTTGGGCTCGATCCGAAATCAATAGGTGTTCCAAATTGGACAATTCAAGTTCAACGGCAGTTCGTTCCTAATGGGAGTGGTTGGTTTATTCCATACTTCTAGCGATTGAATTTCACTCAAAACTCACCAAATGACTCCTCCCACCATATTATGATGTTGCCCAAGTTTTGGGCTCGATCCGAAGTCAATAGGTCCTCCAAATTGGACAATCCAAATTCAACGGCAGTTCATTCCTAATTGGAGTGGTTGGTGTATTCCATACTTCTAGCGATTGGATTTCATTCAAAACTCACCAAATGACTCCTCCCACCATATTATGATGTTGCCCAAGTTTTGGGCTCGATCCGAAATCGATATGTGTTCCAAATTGGACAATTCAAGTTCAAGGGCAGTTCGTTCCTAATTGGAGTGGTTGGTGTATTCCATACTTTTAGCGATTAGATTTCACTCAAAACCCACCAAATGACTCCTCCCACCATATTATGATGTTGCACAAGTTTGGGGCTCGATCCGAAATCAATAGGTGTGAGAAATTGGACAATTCAAGTTCAACGGCAGTTCGTTCCTAATTGGAGTGGTTGGTGTATTCCATACTTCTAGCAATTGGATTTCACCCAAAACTCACCAAATGACTCCTCCCACCATATTATGATGTTGCCCAAGTTTTGGGCTCGATCCGAAGTCAATAGGTGTGAGAAATTGGACAATTCAAGTTCAACGGCAGTTCGTTCCTAATTGGTGGGGTTGGTTTATTCCATACTTCTAGCGATTGGATTTCACTCAAAACTCACCAAATGACTCCTCCCACCATATTATGATGTTGCACACGTTTGGGGTTCGATCCGAAATCAATAGGTGTGAGAAATTGCACAATTCAAGTTCAACGGCAGTTCGTTCCTAATTGGAGTGGTTGGTGTATTCCATACTTCTACCTACTGGATTTCACTCAAAACTCACCAAATGACTCCTCCCACCATATAATGATGTTGCCCAAGTTTTGGCCTCGATCCGAAATCAATAGGTGAACCAAATTGGACAATTCAAGTTTAACGGCACTTCGTTCCTAATTGGAGAGGTTGGTGTATTCCATACCTCTAGCGATTGGATTTCCCTCAAAACTCACCAAATGAGTCCTCCCACCATATTATGATGTTGCCCAAGTTTTGGGCTCGATCCGAAGTCAATAGGTGTGAGAAATTGGACAATTCAAGTTCAACGGCAGTTCGTTCCTAATTGGTGGGGTTGGTTTATTCCATACTTCTAGCGATTGGATTTCACTCAAAACTCACCAAATGACTCCTCCCACCATATTATGGTGTTGCACAAGTTTGGCGTTCGATCCGAAATCAATCGGTGTGAGAAATTGCACAATTCAAGTTCAACGGCAGTTGGTTCCTAATGGGAGTGGTTAGTGTATTCCATACTTCTAGCGATTGGATTTCACTCAAAACTCACCAAATGACTCCTCCCACCATATTATGATGTTGCCCAAGTTTTGGGCTCGATCCGAAATCAATAGGTGTTCCAAATTGGACAATTCCAGTTCAACGGCCGTTCGTTCCTAATTGGAGTGGTTGGTGTATTCCATACTTCTAGCGATTGGATGTCACTCAAAACTCTCCAAACGACTCCTCCCACCATATTATGATGTTGCCCAAGTTTTGGGCTCGTTCCGAAATCAATAGGTCTTCCAAATTGGACAATTCAAGTTCAATGGCAGTTCGTTCCTAATTGGAGTGGTTTGTGTATTCCATACTTCTAGCGATTGGATTTCCCTCAAAACTCACCAAATGACTCCTCCCACCATATTATGATGTTTCCCAAGTTTTGGGCTCGATCCGAAATCAATAGGCGTTCTAAATTGGACAATTCAAGTTCAACGGCAGTTCGTTCCTAATTGGAGTGGTTGGTGTATTCCATACTTCTAGCGATTGGATTTCACTCAAAACTGACACAATGACTCCTCCAACCATATTATGATGTTGCCCAAGTTTTGGGCTCGATCCGAAATCAATAGGTGTTCCAAATTGGACAATTCAAGTTCAACGGCAGTTCGTTCCTTATTGGATTGGTTGGTGTATTCCATACTTCTAGCGATTGGGTTTCACTCAAAACTCATCAAACGACTCCTCCCACCATATTATGATGTTGCACAAGTTTGGGGTTCAATCCGAAATCAATAGTTGTGAGAAATTGGACAATTCAAGTTCAACGACAATTCGTTCCTAATGGGAGTGGTTGGTGTATTCCATACGTCTAGCGATTGGGTTTCACTCAAAACTCACCAAATGACTCCTCCCACCTTGTTATGATGTTGCCCAAGTTTTGGGCATCGTCCGAAATCAATTGGTGTGAGAAATTGGCCAATTCAAGTTCAACGGCAGTTCGTTCCTAATTGGTGTGGTTGGTGTATTCCATACCTCTAGCGATTGGATTTCACTCAAAACTCACCAAATGACTCCTCCCACCATATTATGATGTTGCCCAAGTTTTTCGCTCGATCCGAAATCAATAGGTGTGAGAAATTGGACAATTCGAGTTCAACGGCAGTTCGTTCCTAATTGGTGCGGTTGGTGTATTCCATACTCCTAGCGATTGGATTTCACTCAAAACTCACCAAATGACTCCTGCCACCATATGATGATGTTGCCCAAGTTTGGGGCTCGATCCGAAACCAATAGGTGTTCCAAATTGGGCAATTCAAGTTCAACGGCAGTTCGTTCCTAATTGGAGTGGTTGGTGTATTCCATACTTCTAGCGATTGGATTTCACTCAAAACTCACCAAATGACTCCTCCCACCATATTATGATGTTGCCCAAGTTTTGGGCTCGATCAGAAATCAATAGGTGTTACAAATTTGACAATTCAAGTTCAACGGCAGTTCGTTCCTAATTGGAGTGGTTGGTGTATTCCATACTTCTAGCGATTGGATTTCACTCAAAACTCACCAAATGACTCCTCCCACCATATTATGATGTTGCCCAAGTTTTGGGCTCGATCCGAAATCAATAGGTGTGAGAAATTGGACAATTCAAGTTCAACGGCAGTTCGTTCCTAATTGGAGTGGTTGGTGTATTCCATACTTCTAGCAATTGGATTTCACTCAAAACTCACCAAATGACTCCTCCCACCATATTATGATGTTGCCCAAGTTTTGGGCTCGATCAGAAATCAATAGGTGTTCCAAATTTGACAATTCAAGTTCAACGGCAGTTCGTTCCTAATTGGAGTGGTTGGTGTATTCCATACTTCTAGCGATTGGATTTCACTCAAAACTCACCAAATGACTCCTCCCACCATATTATGATGTTGCCCAAGTTTTGGGCTCGATCCGAAATCAATAGGTGTGAGAAATTGGACAATTCAAGTTCAACGGCAGTTCGTTCTTAATTGGAGTGGTTGGTGTATTCCATACTTCTAGCAATTGGATTTCACTCAAAACTCACCAAATGACTCCTCCCACCATATTATGATGTTGCCCAAGTGTTGGGCTCGATCCGAAATCAATAGGTGTGAGAAATTGGACAATTCAAGTTCAACGACAGTTCGTTCCTAATTGGAGTGGTTGGTGTATTCCATACGTCTAGCGATTGGATTTCACTCAAAACTCACCAAATGACTCCTCCCACCTTGTTATGATGTTGCCCAAGTTTTGGGCTTCGTCCGAAATCAATTGGTGTGAGAAATTGGACAATTCAAGTTCAACGGCAGTTCGTTCCTAATTGGTGTGGTTGGTGTATTCCATACCTCTAGCGATTGGATTTCACTCAAAACTCACCAAATGACTCCTCCCACCATATTATGATGTTGCCCAAGTTTTGGGCTCGATCCGAAATCAATAGGTGTGAGAAATTGGACAATTCGAGTTCAGCGGCAGTTCGTTCCTAATTGGTGCGGTTGGTGTATTCCATACTCCTAGCGATTGGATTTCACTCAAAACTCACCAAATGACTCCTGCCACCATATGATGATGTTGCCCAAGTTTGGGGCTCGATCCCAAACCAATAGGTGTTCCAAATTGGACAATTCAAGTTCAACGGCAGTTCGTTCCTAATTGGAGTAGTTGGTGTATTCCATACTTCTAGCGATTGGATTTCACTCAAAACTCACCAAATGACTCCTCCCACCATATTATGATGTTGCCCAAGTTTTGGGCTCGATCAGAAATCAATAGGTGTTACAAATTTGACAATTCAAGTTCAACGGCAGTTCGTTCCTAATTGGAGTGGTTGGTGTATTCCATACTTCTAGCGATTGGATTTCACTCAAAACTCACCAAATGACTCCTCCCACCATATTATGATGTTGCCCAAGTTTTGGGCTCGATCCGAAATCAATAGGTGTGAGAAATTGGACAATTCAAGTTCAACGGCAGTTCGTTCCTAATTGGAGTGGTTGGTGTATTCCATACTTCTAGCAATTGGATTTCACTCAAAACTCACCAAATGACTCCTCCCACCATATTATGATGTTGCCCAAGTTTTGGGCTCGATCAGAAATCAATAGGTGTTCCAAATTTGACAATTCAAGTTCAACGGCAGTTCGTTCCTAATTGGAGTGGTTGGTGTATTCCATACTTCTAGCGATTGGATTTCACTCAAAACTCACCAAATGACTCCTCCAACCATATTATGATGTTGCCCAAGTTTTGGGCTCGATCCGAAATCAATAGGTGTGAGAAATTGGACAATTCAAGTTCAACGGCAGTTCGTTCTTAATTGGAGTGGTTGGTGTATTCCATACTTCTAGCAATTGGATTTCACTCAAAACTCACCAAATGACTCCTCCCACCATATTATGATGTTGCCCAAGTCTTGGGCTCGATCCGAAATCAATAGGTGTGAGAAATTGGACAATTCAAGTTCAACGGCAGTTCGTTCCTAATTGGAGTGGTTGGTGTATTCCATACTTCTAGCGATTGGATTTCACTCAAAACTCACCAAATGACTCCTCCCACCATATTATGATGTTACCCAAGTTTTGGGCTCGATCCGAAATCCATAGGTGTTCCAAATTGGACAATTCAAGTTCAACGGCAGTTCGTTCCTAATTGGAGTGGTTGGTGTATTCCATACTTCTAGCGATTGGATTTCACTCAAAACTCACCAAATGCCTCCTCCCACCATATTATGATGTTGCACAAGTTTGGGGTTCGATCCGAAATCAATAGGTGTGAGAAATTGCACAATTCAAGTTCAACGGCAGTTGGTTCCTAATGGGAGTGGTTAGTGTATTCCATACTTCTAGCGATTGGATTTCACACAAAACTTTCCAAATGACTCCTCCCACCATATTATGATGTTGCCCAAGTTTTGGGCTCGATCCGAAATCAATAGGTGTTCCAAATTGGACAATTCAAGTTCAACGGCAGTTCGTTCCTAATTGGAGTGGTTGGTGTATTCCATACTTCAAGCGATTGGATTACACTGAAAACTCACCAAATGACTCCTCCCAACGTATTATGATGTTGCCCAAGTTTTGGGCTCGATCCGAACTCAATAGGTGTGAGAAATTGGACAATTTAAGTTCAACGGCAGTAAGTTCCTAATTGGAGTGGTTGGTGTATTCCATACTTCTAGCGATTGGATTACACTGAAAACTCACCAAATGACTCCTCCCAACGTATTATGATGTTGCCCAAGTTTTGGGCTCGATTCGAAATCAATAGGTGTGAGAAATTGAACAATTCAAGTTCAACGGCAGTTCGTTCCAAATTGGAGTGGTTGGTGTATTCCATACTTCTAGCGATTGGATTTCACTCAAAACTCACCAAATGACTCCTCCCACCATATTATGATGTTGCCCAAGTTTTGGGCTCGATCCGAACTCAATAGGTGTGAGAAATTGGACAATTTAAGTTCAACGGCAGTTCGTTCCTAATTGGAGTGGTTGGTGTATTCCATACTTCTAGCGATTGGATTTCACTGAAAACTCACCAAATGACTCCTCCCAACATATTATGATGTTGCCCAAGTTTTGGGCTCGATCCGAAATCAATAGGTGTGAGAAATTGAACAATTCAAGTTCTACGGCAGTTCGTTCCTAATTGGAGTGGTTGGTGTATTCCATACTTCTAGCAATTGGATTTCACTCAAAACTCACCAAATGACTCCTCCCACCATATTGTGATGTTGCACAAGTGTGGGGTTCCATCCGAAATCAATAGGTGTGAGAAATTGGACAATTCAAGTTCAACGGCAGTTCGTTCCTAATTGGAGTGGTTGGTGTATTCCATACTTCTAGCGATTGGATTTCACTCAAAACTGACCAAGTGACACCTCCCACCATATTATGATGTTGCCCAAGTTTTGGGCCCGATCCGAACTCAATAGGTGTGAGAAATTGGACAATTTAAGTTCAACGGCAGTTCGTTCCTAATTGGAGGGTTTGGTGTATTCCATACTTCAAGCGATTGGATTTCGCTCAAAACTCACCAAATGACTCCTTCCACCATATTATGATGTTGCCCAAGTTTTGGGCTCGATCCGATATCAATAGGTGTGAGAAATTGGACAATTCAAGTTCAACGGCAGTTCGTTCCTAATTGGAGTGGTTGGTGTATTCCATACTTCTAGCGATTGGATTTCACTCAAAACTCACCAAATGACTCCGCCCACCATTTTATGATGTTGCACAAGTGTGGGGTTCCATCCGAAATCAATAGGTGTTAGTAATTTGGCAATTCAAGTTCAACGACAGTTCGTTCGTAATTGGAGTGGTTGGTGTATTCCATACTTCTAGCGATTGGATTTCACTCAAAACTCACCAAATGACTCCTCCCACCATATTATGTTGTTGCCCAAGTTTTGGGCTCGGTCCGAAATCAATAGGTGTTCCAAATTGGACAATTCAAGTTCAA
This sequence comes from Prunus avium, assembly GCF_965620075.1. NCBI lineage: Eukaryota > Viridiplantae > Streptophyta > Magnoliopsida > Rosales > Rosaceae > Prunus > Prunus avium. Next base: position 16,636,278 of record NC_142291.1, on the reverse strand, counting down.
CGGCAGTTCATTCCTAATTGGAGTGGTTGGTGTATTCCATACTTCTAGCGATTGGATTTCACTCAAAACTGTCCAAATGACTCCTCCCACCATATTATGATGTTGCCCAAGTTTTGGGCTCGATCCGAAATCAATAGGTGTGAGAAATTGGGCAATTCAAGTTCAACGGCAGTTCGTTCCTAATTGGAGTGGTTGGTGTATTCCATACTTCTAGCGATTGGATTTCACTCAAAACTCACCAAATGACTACTCCAACAATATTATGATGTTGCACAAGTTTTGGGCTCGATCCGAAATCAATAGGTGTTCCAAATTGGACAATTCATGTTCAACGGCAGTTCGTTCCTATTTGGAGTGGTTGGTGTTTTCCATACTTCTAGCGATTGGATTTCACTCAAAACTCACCAAATGACACCTCCCACCATATTACGATGTTGCCCAAGTTTGGGGCTCGATCCGAAATCAATAGGTGTGAGAAATTGGACAATTCAAGTTCAATGGCAGTTCGTTCCTAGTTGGAGTGGTTGGTGTATTCCATACTTCTAGCGATTGGATTTCACTCAAAACTCACCAAATGACTACTCCAACAATATTATGATGTTGCCCAAGTTTTGGGCTCGATCCGAACTCACTAGGAGTGAGAAATTGGACAATTCAAGTTCAACGGCAGTTTGTTCCTAATTGGAGTGGTTGGTGTATTCCATACTTCTAGCGATTGGATTTCACTGAAAACTGTCCAAATGACTCCTCCCACCATATTATGATGTTTCCCAAGTTTTGGGCTCGATCCGAACTCAATAGGTGTGAGAAATTGGACAATTCAAGTTCAACGGCAATTCGTTCCTAATTGGAGTGGTTGGTGTATTCCATACTTCTAGCGATTGGATTTCACTGAAAACTTTCCAAATGACTCCTCCCAACATATTATGATGTTGCCAAAGTTTTGGGCTCGATCCGAAATCAATAGGTGTGAGAAATTGGGCAATTCAAGTTCAACGGCAGTTCGTTCCTAATTGGAGTGGTTGGTGTATTCCATACTTCTAGCGATTGGATTTCACTCAAAACTCACCAAATGACTACTCCAACAATATTATGATGTTCCACAAGTTTTGGGCTCAATCCGAAATCAATAGGTGTTCCAAATTGGACAATTCAAGTTCAACGACAGTTCGTTCCTATTTGGAGTGGTTGGTGTTTTCCATACTTCTAGCGATTGGATTTCACTCAAAACTCACCAAATGACACCTCCCACCATATTACGATGTTGCCCAAGTTTGGGGCTCGATCCGGAATCAATAGGTGTGAGAAATTGGACAATTCAAGTTCAACGGCAGTTCGTTCCTAATTGGAGTGGTAGGTGTATTCCATACTTCTAGCGATTGGATTTCACTGAAAACCCACCAATTGAATCCTCCCAACATATTATGATGTTGCCCAAGTTTTGGGCTCGATCCGAAATCAATAGGTGTTCCAAATTGGACAATTCAAGTTCAACGGCAGTTCGTTCCCAATTGGAGTAGTTGGTGTATCCCATACTTCTAGCGATTGGATTTCACTCAAAACTCACCAAATGACTCCTCCCACCATATTATGATGTTGCCCAAGTTTTGGGCTCGATCCGAAATCAATAGGTGTTCCAAATTGGACAATTCAAGTTCAACGGCAGTTTGTTCCTAATTGGAGTGGTTGGTGTATTCCATGCTTCTAGCGATTGGATTTCACTCAAAACTCACCAAATGACTCCTCCCACCATATTGTGATGTTGCCCAGGTTTTGGGTTCGATCCGAAATCAATAGGTGTGAGAAATTGAGCAATTCAAGTTCAACGGCAGTTCGTTTCTAATTGGTGTGGTTGGTGTATTCCATACTTCTAGCGGTTGGATTTCACTCAAAACTCACCAAATGACTCCTCCCACCATATTATGATGTTGCCCATGTTTGGGGGTCGATACGAAATCGATAGGTGTGAGAAATTGGACAATTCAAGTTCAACCGCAGTTCGTTCCTAAATGGGGTGGTCGGTGTATTCCATACTTCTAGCGATTGGATTTCACTCGAAACTCACCAAATGACCCCTCCCACCATATTATGATGTTGCCCAAGTTTTGGGCTTGATCCGAAATCAATAGGTGTTCCAAATTGGTCAATTCAAGTTCAACGACAGTTCGTTCCTAATTGGAGTGGTTGGTGTATTCCATACTTCTAGCGATTGGATTTCACTCAAAACTCACCCAATGACTCCTCCCACCATATTATGATGTTGCCCAAGTTTTGGGCTCGATCCGAAATCAATAGGTGTGAGAAATTGGACAATTCATGTTCAACGGCAGTTCGTTCCTCGTTGGAGTGGTTGGTGTATTCCATACTTCTAGCAATTGGATTTCACTCAAAACTCACCAAATGACTCCTCCCACCATATTATGATGTTGCCCAAGTTTTGGGCTCGGTCCGAAATCAATTGGTGTGAGAAATTGGACAATTCAAGTTCAACGGCAGTTCGTTCCTAATTCGAGTGGTTGGTGTATTCCATACTTCTAGCGATTGGATTTCACTCAAAACTCACCAAATGACTCCTCCCACCATATTATGATGTTGCCCAAGTTTTGGGCTCGATCCGAAATCAATAGGTGTTCGAAATTGGACAATTCAACTTCAACGGTGGTTCGTTCCTAATTGGAGTGGTTGGTGTATTCCATACTTCTAGCGATTGGATTTCGCTGAAAACTCACCAAATGAATCCTCCCACCATATTATGTTGTTGCACAAGTTTGGGGTTCGGTCCGAAATCTATAGGTGTGAGAAATTGAACAATTCAAGTTCAACAACAGTTCGTTCCTAATGGGAGTGGTTGGTGTATTCCGTACTTCTAGCGATTGGATTTCACTCAAACCTCACCAAATGACTCCTCCCACCATATTATGATGTTGCCCAACTTTTCGGCTCGATCCGAAATCAATAGGTGTGACAAATTGGACAATTCAAGTTCAACGGCAGTTCGTTCCTAATTGGAGTAGTTGGTGTATCCCATACTTCTAGCGACTGGATTTCACTCAAAACTCACCAAATGACTCCTCCCACCATATTATGATGTTGCCCAAGTTTTGGGCTCGATCCGAAATCAATAGGTGTTCCAAATTGGACAATTCAAGTTCAACGGCAGTTTGTTCCTAATTGGAGTGGTTGGTGTATTCCATGCTTCTAGCGATTGGATTTCGCTCAAAACTCACCAAATGACTCCTCCCACCATATTGTGATGTTGCCCAAGTTTTGGGCTCGATCCGAAATCAATAGGTGTCCCAAATTGGATAATTCAAGTTCAACGGCTGTTCATTCCTAATTGGAGAGGTTGGTGTATTCCATACTTCTAGCGATTGGATTTCACTCAAAACTCACCAAATAACTCCTCCCACCATATTATGATGTTGCCCAAGTTTGGGGCTCGATCCGAAATCAATAGGTGTGAGAAATTGGACAATTCAAGTTCAAAGGCAGTTCGTTCCTAATTTGAGTGGTTGGTGTATTCCATACTTCTAGCGATTGGATTTCACTCAAAACTCACTAAATGACTCTTCCCACCATATTATGATTTTACCCAAGTTTTGGTCTCGATCCGAAATCAATAGGTGTTTCAAATTGGACAATTCAAGTTCAACGGCATTTCGTTCCTAATTGGAGTGGTTGGTGTATTCCATACTTCTAGCGATTGGATTTCACTCAAAACTCACCAAATGACTCCTCCCACCACATTATGATGTTGCCCATGTTTGGGGCTCGATCCGAAATCAATAAGTGTGAGAAATTGGACAATTCAAGTTCAACGGCAGTTCGTTCCTGATTGGAGTGGTTCGTGAATTCCATACTTCTAGCGATTGTATTTCACTCAAAACTCACCAAATGACTCCTCCCACCATATTACGATGTGGCCCAAGTTTTGGGCTCGATCCGAAATCAATAGGTGTTCCAAATTGGACAATTCAAGTTCAACGGCAGTTCGTTCCTAATTGGAGTGGTTGGTGTATTCCATACTTCTAGCGATTGGATTTCACTCAAAACTCACCAAATGACTCCTCCCACCATATTATGATGTTGCCCAAGTTTTGGGCTCGATCCGAACTCAATAGGTGTGAGAAATTCGACAATTCAAGTTCAACGGCAGTTCGTTCCTAATTGGAGTGGTTGGTGTATTCCGTACGTCTAGCGATTGGATTTCACTCAAAACTCACCAAATGACTCCTCCCACCATATTATGATGTTGCCCAAGTTTTGGGCTCGATCCGAAATCAATAGGTGTGAGAAATTGGACAATTCAAGTTCAACGGCAGTTCGTTCCTAATTGGAGTGGTTGGTGTATTCCACACTTCTAGCGATTGGATTTCACTCAAAACTCACCAAATGACTCCTCCCACCATATTATGATGTTGCCCAAGTTTGGGGCTCGATCCGAAATCAATAGGTGTGAGAAATTGGACAATTCAAGTTCAATGGCAGTTCGTTCCTAATTGGAGTGGTTGGAGTATTCCATACTTCTAGCAATTGGATTTCACTCAAAACTCACCAAATGACTCCTCCCACCATATTATGATGTTGCACAAGTTTGGGGTTCCATCCGGAATCAATAGGTATGAGAAATTGGACAGTTCAGGTTCAACGGCAGTTCGTTCCTAATTGGAGTGGTTGGTGTATTCCACACTTCTAGCAATTGGATTTCACTCAAAACTCACCAAATGACTCCTCCCACCATATTATGATGTTGCCCAAGTTTGGCGCTCGATCCGAAATCAATAGGTGTGAGAAATTGGACAATTCATGTTCAACGGCAATTCTTTCCTAATTGGAGTGGTTGGTGTATTCCATACTTCTAGCAATTGGATTTCACTCAAAACTCACTAAATGACTCCTCCCACCATATTATGTTGTTGCCCAAGTTTGGGGCTCGATCCGAAATCAATAGGTGTTCCAAATTAGACAATTCAAGTTCAACGGCAGTTCGTTCCTAATTGGAGTGGTTGGTGTATTCCATACTTCTATCGATTGGATTTCACTCAAAACTCACCAAATGACTCCTCCCACCATATTACGATGTTGCCCAAGTTTTGGGCTCGATCCGAACTCAATAGGTGTTCCAAATTGGACAATTTAAGTTCTACGGCAGTTCGTACCTAATTGGAGTTGTTGGTGTATTCCATACTTCTAGCGATTGGATTTCACTCAAAACCCACCAAATGACTCCTCCCACCATATTGTGATGTTGCCCAAGTTTTGGGTTCGATCCGAAATCAATAGGTGTTCCAAATTGGACAATTCAAGTTCAACGGCAGTTCGTTCCTAATTGGAGTGGTTGGTGTATTCCATACTTCTACCGATTGGATTTCAATCAAAACTCACCAAATGACTCCTCCCACCATATTATGATGTTGCCCAAGTTTTGGGCTCGATCCGAAATCAATAGGTGTGAGAAATTGGACAATTCAAGTTCAACGACAGTTCGTTCCTAATTGGGGTGGTTGGTGTATTCCATACTTCTAGCGATTGTATTTCACTCAAAACTCACCAAATGACTCCTCCCACCATATTACGATGTGGCCCAAGTTTTGGGCTCGATCCGAAATCAATAGGTGTTCCAAATTGGACAATTCAAGTTCAACGGCAGTTCGTTCCTAATTGGAGTGGTTGGTGTATTCCATACTTCTAGCGATTGGATTTCACTCAAAACTCACCAAATGACTCCTCCCACCATATTATGATGTTGCACAAGTTTGGGGTTCGATCCGAAATCAATAGGTGTGAGAAATTGTACAATTCAAGTTCAACGGCAGTTCGTTCCTAATTGGAGTGGTTGGTGTATTCCATACTTCTAGCGATTGGATTTCACTCAAAACTCACCAAATGACTCCTCCCACCATATTATGATGTTGCCCAAGTTTTGGGCTCGATCCGAAATCAATAGGTGTGAGAAATTGAACAATTCAAGTTCAACGGCAGTTCGTTCCTAATTGGAGTGGTTGGTGTATTCCATACTTCTAGCGATTGTATTTCACTCAAAACTCACCAAATGACTCCTCCCACCATATTACGATGTGGCCCAAGTTTTGGGCTCGATCCGAAATCAATAGGTGTTCCAAATTGGACAATTCAAGTTCAACGGCAGTTCGTTCCTAATTGGAGTGGTTGGTGTATTCCATACTTCTAGCGATTGGATTTCACTCAAAACTCACGAAATGACTCCTCCCATCATATTATGATGTTGCACAAGTTTGGGGTTCCATACGAAATCAATAGGTGTGAGGAATTGGACAATTCAGGTTCAACGGCAGTTCGTTCCTAATTGGAGTGTTTGGTGTATTCCGTACTTCTAGCGATTGGATTTCACTCAAAACTCTCCAAATGACTCCTCCCACCATATTATGATGTTGCCCAAGTTTTGGGCTCGATCCGAAATCAATAGGTGTGAGAAATTGGACAATTCAAGTTCAACGGCAGTTCGTTCCTAATTGGAGTGGTTGGTGTATTCCATACTTCTAGCGATTGGATTTCACTCAAAACTCACCAAATGACTCCTCCCACCATATTATGATGTTGCCCAAGTCTTGGTCTCGATCCGAAATCAATAGGTGTTCCAAATTAGACAATTCAAGTTCAACGGCAGTTCGTTCCTAGTTGGAGTGGTTGGTGTATTCCATACTTCTAGCGATTGGAAAACTCAAAACTCACCAAATGACTCCTCCCACCATATTATGATGTTGCCCAAGTTTTGGTCTCGATCCGAAATCAATAGGTGTTCCAAATTAGACAATTCAAGTTCAACGGCAGTTCGTTCCTAGTTGGAGTGGTTGGTGTATTCCATACTTCTAGCGATTGGATTTCACTCAAAACTCACCAAATGACTCCTCCCACCATATTATGATGTTGCCCAAGTTTTGGGCTCTTTCTGAAATCAATAGGTGTTCCAAATTGGACAATTCAAGTTCAACGGCAGTTCGTTCCTAATTGGAGTGGTTGGTTTATTCCATACTTCTAGTGATTGGATTTCACTCAAAACTCACCAAATGACTCCTCCCACCATATTATGATGTTGCCCAAGTTTTGGGCTCGATCCGAAATCAATAGGTGTGGGAAATTGGACAATTCAAGTTCAACGGCAGTTCGTTCCTAATTGGAGTGGTTGGTGTATTCCATACTTCTAGCGATTGGATTTCACTCAAAACTCACCAAATGACTCCTCCCACCATATTATGATGTTGCCCAAGTTAGGGGTTCGATCCGAAATCAATAGGTGTGAGAAATTGGACAATTCAAGTTCAACGGCAGTTCGTTCCTAATTGGAGTGGTTGGTGTATTCCATACTTGTAGCGATTGGATTTCACTCAAAACTCACCAAATGACTCCTCCCAACATATTATGATGTTGCCCAAGTTTTGGGCTCGATACGAAATCAATAGGTGTGAGAAATTGAACAATTCAAGTTCAACGGCAGTTCGTTCCTAATTGGAGTGGTTGGTGTATTACATACTTCTAGCGATTGGATTTCACTCAAAACTCACTAAATGACTCCTCCCACCATATTATGATGTTGCCCAAGTTTTGGTCTCGATCCGAAATCAATAGGTGTTCCAAATTGGACAATTCAAGTTCAATGGCAGTTCGTTCCTAATTGGAGTGGTTGGTGTATTCCATACTTCTAGCGATTGGATTTCACTCAAAACTCACCAAGTGACTCCTCCCATCATATTATGATGTTGCACAAGTTTGGGGTTCCATCCGAAATCAACAGGTGTGAGAAATTGGACAATTCAATTTCAACGGCAGTTCGTTCCTAATTGGAGTGGTTGGTGTATTCCATACTTCTAGCGATTGGATTTCACTGAAAACTCACCAAATGAATCCTCCCACCATATTATGATGTTGCCCAAGTTAGGGGCTCGATCCGAAATCAATAGGTGTGAGAAATTGGACAATTCAAGTTCAACGGCAGTTCGTTCCTAATTGGAGTGGTTGGTGTATTCCATACTTCTAGCGATTGGATTTCACTCAAAACTCACTAAATGACTCCTCCCACCATATTATGATGTTGCCCAAGTTTTGGTCTCGATCCGAAATCAATAGGTGTTCCAAATTGGACAATTCAAGTTCAATGGCAGTTCGTTCCTAATTGGAGTGGTTGGTGTATTCCATACTTCTAGCGATTGGATTTCACTCAAAACTCACCAAATGACTCTTCCCACCATATTATGATGTTGCCCAAGTTTTGGGCACGATCCGAAATCAATAGGTGTGAGAAATTGGACAATTCAAGTTCAACGGCAGTTCGTTCCTAATTGGAGTGGTGGGTCAATTCCATACTTCTAGCGATTGGATTTCACTCAAAACTCACCAAATGACTCCTCCCAACATATTATGTTGTTGCCCAAGTTTTGGGCTCGATCCGAAATCAATAGGTGTGAGAAATTGAACAATTCAGGTTCAACAGCAGTTCGTTCCTAATTGTAGTGGTTGTTGTATTCCATACTTCTAGCGATTGGATTTCACTCAAAACTCACCAAATGACTCCTCCCACCATATTACGATGTTGCCCAAGTTTTGGGCTCGATCCGAAATCAATAGGTGTTCCAAATTGGACAATTCAAGTTCAACGGCAGTTCGTTCCTAATTGGAGTGGTTGGTGTATTCCATACTTCTAGCGATTGGATTTCACTCAAAACTCACCAAATGACTCCTCCCATCATATTATGATGTTGCACAAGATTGGGGTTCCATACGAAATCAATAGGTGTGAGAAATTGGACAATTCAGGTTCAACGGCAGTTCGTTCCTAATTGGAGTGGTTGGTGTATTCCATACTTCTAGCGATTGGATTTCACTCAAAACACACTAAATGACTCCTCCCACCATATTATGATGTTGCCCAAGTTTTGGTCTCGATCCGAAATCAAAAGGTGTTCCAAATTGGACAATTCAAGTTCAACGGCAGTTCGTTCCTAATTGGAGTGGTTGGTGTATTCCATACTTCTAGCGATTGGATTTCACTCAAAACTCACCAAATGACTCTTCCCACCATATTATGATGTTGCCCAAGTTTTGGGCTCGATCCGAAATCAACAGGTGTGAGAAATTGGACAATTCAAGTTCAACGGCAGTTCGTTCCTAATTGGAGTGGTGGGTCTGTTCCATACTTCTAGCGATTGGATTTCACTCAAAACTCACCAAATGACTCCTCCCAACATATTATGTTGTTGCCCAAGTTTTGGGCTCGATCCGAAATCAATAGGTGTGAGAAATTGAACAATTCAAGTTCAACGGCAGTTCGTTCCTAATTGTACTGGTTGGTGTATTCCATACTTCTAGCGATTCGATTTCACTCAAAACTCACCAAATGACTCCTCCCACCATATTACGATGTTGCCCAAGTTTTGGGCTCGATCCGAAATCAATAGGTGTGAAAAATTGAACAATTCAAGTTCAACAGCAGTTCGTTCCTAATTGTAGTGGTTGGTGTATTCCATACTTCTAGCGATTGGATTTCACTCAACGGCTCGTTCCGAAATCAACAGGTGTGAGAAATTGGACAATTTAAGTTCAACGGCAGTTCGTTGCTAATTGTAGTGGTTGGTGTATTCCATACTTCTAGCGATTGGATTTCACTCAAAACTCACGAAATGACTCCTCCCATCATATTATGATGTTGCACAAGTTTGGGGTTCCATACGAAATCAATAGGTGTGAGGAATTGGACAATTCAGGTTCAACGGCAGTTCGTTCCTAATTGGAGTGGTTGGTGTATTCCATACTTCTAGCGATTGGATTTCACTCAAAACTCACCAAATGACTCCTCCCACCATATTATGATGTTGCCCAAGTTTTGGGCTCGATCCGAAATCAATAGGTGTGAGAAATTGGACAATTCAAGTTCAACGGCAGTTCGTTCCTAATTGGATTGGTTGGTGTATTCCATACTTCTAGCGATTGGATTTCACTCAAAACTCACCAAATGACTCCTCCCACCATATTACGTTGTTGCCCATGTTTTGGGCTCGATCCGAAATCAATAGGTGTTCCAAATTGGACAATTCGAGTTCAACGGCAGTTCGTTCCTAATTGGAGTGGTTGGTTTATTCCATACTTCTCGCGATTGGATTTCACTTAAAACTCACCAAATGACTCCTCCCTCCACATTATGATGTTGCCCAAGTTTTGGGCTCGATCCGAAATCAATTGGTGTGAGAAATTGGACAATTCAAGTTCAACGGCAGTTCGTTCCTAATTGGAGTGGTTCGTGTATTACATACTTCTAGCGATTGGATTTCACTGAAAACTCACCAAATGACTCCTCCCACCATATTACGATGTTGCCCATGTTTTGGGCTCGATCCGAAATCAATAGGTGTTCCAAATTGGACAATTCGAGTTCAACGGCAGTTCGTTCCTAATTGGAGTGGTTGGTGTATTCCATACTTCTCGCGATTGGATTTCACTTAAAACTCACCAAATGACTCCTCCCACCACATTATGATGTTGCCCAAGTTTTGGGCTCGATCCGAAATCAATAGGTGTTCCAAATTGGACAATTCAAGTTCAACGGCAGTTCGTTCCTAATTGGAGTGGTTGGTGTATTACATACTTCTAGCGATTGGATTTCTCTCAAAACTCACGAAATGACGCCTCCCACCATATTATGATGTTGCCCAAGTTTTGGGCTCGATCCGAAATCAATAGGTGTGAGAAATTGGACAATTCAAGTGCAACGGCAGTTCGTTCCTAATTGAAGTGTTTGGTGTATTCCATACTTCTAGCGATTGGATTTCACTCAAAACTCACCAAATGACTCCTCCCAACAAATTATGATGTTGCCCAAGTTAGGGGCTCGATCCGAAATCAATAGGTGTGAGAAATTGGACAATTCAAGTTCAACGGCAGTTCGTTCCTAATTGGAATGGTTGGTGTATTCCAGACTTCTAACGATTGGATTTCACTCAAAACTCACTAAATGACTCCTTCCAACATATTATGATGTTGCCCAAGTTTTGGGCTCGATATGAAATCAATAGGTGTGAGAAATTGAACAATTCAAGTTCAATGGCAGTTCGTTCCTAATTGGAGTGGTTGGTGTATTCCATACTTCTAGCGATTGGATTTCACTCAAAACTCACTAAATGACTCCTCCCACCGTATTATGATGTTGCTCAAGTTTTGGTCTCGATCCGAAATCAATAGGTGTTCCAAATTGGACAATTCAAGTTCAACGGCAGTTCGTTCCTAATTGGAGTGGTTGGTGTATTCCATACGTCTAGCGATTGGATTTCACTCAAAACTCACCAAATAACTCCGCCCACCATATTATGATGTTGCCCAAGTTTTGGGCTCGATCTGAAATCAATAGTTGTGAGAAATTGGACAATTCAAGTTCAACGGCAGTTCGTTCCTAATTGGAATGGTTGGTATATTCCATACTTCTACCGATTGGATTTCACTCAAACCTCACCAAATGACTACTCCCACTATATTATGATGTTGCCCAAGTTTGGGTCTCGATCCGAAATCAATAGGTGTTCCAAATTGGACAATTCAAGTTCAACGGCAGTTCGTTCCTAATTGGAGTGGTTGGTGTATTCCATACTTCTAGCGATTGGATTTCACTCAAAACTCACCAAATGACTCCTCCCACCATATTATGATGTTGCCCAAGTTAGGGGCTCGATACGAAATCAATAGGTGTGAGAAATTGGACAATTCAAGTTCAACGGCAGTTCGTTCCTAATTGTAGTGGTTGGTGTATTCCATACTTCTAGCGATTGGATTTCACTCAAAACTCACTACATGACTCCTCCCACCATATTATGATGTTGCCCAAGTTTTGGGCTCGATCTGAAATCAATAGGTGTGAGAAATTGGACAATTCAAGTTCAACGGCAGTTCGTTCCTAATTGTAGTGGTTGGTGTATTCCATACTTCTAGCGATTGAATTTCACTCAAAACTCACCAAATGACTCGTCCCACCATATTATAATGTTGCCCACGTTTTGGGCTCGATCCGAAATCAATAGGTGTGAGAAATTGGACAATTCAAGTTCAACGGCAGTTCGTTCCTAATTGGAATGGTTGGTGTATTCCAGACTTCTAACGATTGGATTTCACTCAAAACTCACTAAATGACTCCTTCCAACATATTATGATGTTGCCCAAGTTTTGGGCTCGATATGAAATCAATAGGTGTGAGAAATTGAACAATTCAAGTTCAATGGCAGTTCGTTCCTAATTGGAGTGGTTGGTGTATTCCATACTTCTAGCGATTGGATTTCACTCAAAACTCACTAAATGACTCCTCCCACCGTATTATGATGTTGCCCAAGTTTTGGTCTCGATCCGAAATCAATAGGTGTTCCAAATTGGACAATTCAAGTTCAACGGCAGTTCGTTCCTAATTGGAGTGGTTGGTGTATTCCATACGTCTAGCGATTGGATTTCACTCAAAACTCACCAAATAACTCCGCCCACCATATTATGATGTTGCCCAAGTTTTGGGCTCGATCTGAAATCAATAGTTGTGAGAAATTGGACAATTCAAGTTCAATGGCAGTTCGTTCCTAATTGGAATGGTTGGTATATTCCATACTTCTATCGATTGGATTTCACTCAAACCTCACCAAATGACTACTCCCACTATATTATGATGTTGCCCAAGTTTGGGGCTCGATCCGAAATCAATAGGTGTTCCAAATTGGACAATTCAAGTTCAACGGCAGTTCGTTCCTAATTGGAGTGGTTGGTGTATTCCATACTTCTAGCGATTGGATTTCACTCAAAACTCACCAAATGACTCCTCCCACCATATTATGATGTTGCCCAAGTTAGGGGCTCGATACGAAATCAATAGGTGTGAGAAATTGGACAATTCAAGTTCAACGGCAGTTCGTTCCTAATTGTAGTGGTTGGTGTATTCCATACTTCTAGCGATTGGATTTCACTCAAAACTCACTACATGACTCCTCCCACCATATTATGATGTTGCCCAAGTTTTGGGCTCGATCTGAAATCAATAGGTGTGAGAAATTGGACAATTCAAGTTCAACGGCAGTTCGTTCCTAATTGTAGTGGTTGGTGTATTCCATACTTCTAGCGATTGAATTTCACTCAAAACTCACCAAATGACTCGTCCCACCATATTATAATGTTGCCCACGTTTTGGGCTCGATCCGAAATCAATAGGTGTGAGAAATTGGACAATTCAAGTTCAACGGCAGTTCGTTCCTAATTGGAGTGGTTGGTGTATTCCATACTTCTAGCGATTGGATTTCACTCAAGACTCACCAAATGACTCCTCCCACCATATTATGATGTTGCCCAAGTTTTGGGCTCGATCCGAAATCAATAGGTGTGAGAAATTGGACAATTTAAGTTCAACAGCAGTTCGTTCCTAATTGGAGTGGTTGGTGTATTCCATACTTCTAGCGATTGGATTTCACTCAAAACTCACGAAATGACTCCTCCCATCATATTATGATGTTGCCCAAGTTTGGGGTTCCATCCGAAATCAATAGGTGTGAGAAATTGGACAATTCAATTTCAACGGCAGTTCGTTCCTAATTGGAGTGGTTGGTGTATTCCATACTTCTAGCGATTGGATTTCACTCAAAACTCACGAAATGACTCCTCCCATCATATTATGATGTTGCCCAAGTTAGGGGCTCGATCCGAAATCAATAGGTGTGAGAAATTGGACAATTCAAGTTCAACGGCAGTTCATTCCTAATTGGAGTGGTGGGTCAATTCCATATTTCTAGCGATTGGATTTCACTCAAAACTCACCAAATGACTCCTCCCAACATATTATGTTGTTGCCCAAGTTTTGGGCTCGATCCGAAATCAATAGGTGTGAGAAATTGAACAATTCAAGTTCAACAGCAGTTCGTTCCTAATTGTAGTGGTTGGTGTATTCCATACTTCTAGCGATTGGATTTCATTCAAAACTCACCAAATGACTCCTCCCACCATATTATGATGTTGCCCAAGTTTTGGGCTCGATCCGAAATCAATAGGTGTTCCAAATTGGACAATTCAAGTTCAACGGCAGTTCGTTCCTAATTGGAGTGGTTGGTGTATTCCATACTTCTCGCGATTGGATTTCACTCAAAACTCACTAAATGACTCCTCCCACCATATTATGATGTTGCCCAAGTTTTGGGTTCCATCCGAAATCAATAGGTGTGAGAAATTGGACAATTCAATTTCAACGGCAGTTCGTTCCTAATTGGAGTGGTTGGTGTATTCCATACTTCTAGCGATTGGATTTCACTCAAAACTCACCAAATGACTCCTCCCACCATATTATGATGTTGCCCAAGTTTGGGGTTCCATACGAAATCAGTAGGTGTGAGAAATTGGACAATTCAGGTTCAACGGCAGTTCGTTCCTAATTGGAGTGGTTGGTGTATTCCATACTTCTAGCGATTGGATTTCACTCAAAACTCACCAAATGACTCCTCCCACCATATTATCATGTTGCCCAAGTTTTGGGCTCGATCCGAAATCAATAGGTCTTCCAAATTGGACAATTCAAGTTCAACGGCAGTTCGTTCCTAATTGGAGTGGTTGGTGTATTCCATACTTCTAGCGATTGGATTTCACTCAAAACTCACCAAATGACTCTTCCCACCATATTATGATGTTGCACAAGATTGGGGTTCGATCCGAAATCAACAGGTGTGAGAAATTGGACAATTCAAGTTCAATGGCAGTTCGTTCCAAATGGGAGTGGTTGGTGTATTCCATACCTCTAGCGATTGGATTTCCCTCAAAACTCACCAAATGAGTCCTCCCACCATATTATGAAGTTGCCCAAGTTTGGGCTCGATCCGAAATCAATAGGTGTGAGAAATTGGACAATTCAAGTTCAACGGCAGTTCGTTCCTAATTGGAGTGGTTTGTGTATTCCACACTTCTAGCGATTGGATTACACTCAAAACTCACCCAATGACTCCTCCCACCATATTATGATGTTACCCAAGTTTTGGGCTCGATCCGAAATCAATAGGTGTTCCAAATTGGACAATTCAAGTTCAACGGCAGTTCGTTCCTAATTGGAGTGGTTGGTGTATTCCATACTTCTAGCGATTGGATTTCACTCAAAACTCACCAAATGACTCCTCCCACCATATTATGATGTTGCCCAAGTTTTGGGCTCGATCCGAAATCAATAGGTGTTCCAAATTGGACGATTCAAGTTCAACGGCAGTTCGTTCCAAATTGGAGTGGTTGGTGTATTCCATACTTCTAGAGATTGTATTTCACTCAAAACTCACCAAATGACTCCTCCCAAAATATTATGATGTTGCCCAAGTTTTGGGCTCGATCCGAAATCAATAGGTGTGAGAAATTGGACAATTCAAGTTCAACGGCAGTTCGTTCCTAATTGGAGTGGTTGGTGTATTCCATACTTCTAGCGATTGGATTTCACTCAAAACTCACCAAATGACTCCTCCCACCATATTACGATGTTGCCCAAGTTTTGGGCTCGATCCGAAATCAATAAGTGTGAGAAATTGGACAATTCAAGTTCAACGGCAGTTCGTTCCTAATTGGAATGGTTGGTGTATTCCATACTTCTAGCGATTGGATTTCACTCAAAACTCACCAAATGACTCCTCCCACCATATTATGATGTTGCCCAAGTTTGGGGCTCGATCCGAAATCAATAGGTGTGAGAAATTGGACAATTCAAGTTCAACGGCAGTTCGTTCCAAATTGGAGTGGTTGGTGTATTCCATACTTCTAGAGATTGGATTTCACTCAAAACTCACCAAATGACTCCTCCCACCATATTATGATGTTGCCCAAGTTTTGGACTCGATCCGAAATCAACAGGTGTTCCAAATTGGACAATTCAAGTTCAACGGCAGTTCATTCTGAATTGGAGTGGTTGGTGTATTCCTTACTTCTAGCAATTGGATTTCACTCAAAACTCACCAAATGACTCCTCCAACCATATTATGATGTTGCCCAAGTTTTGGGGTCGATCCGAAATCAATAGGTGTTCCAAATTGGACAATTCAAGTTCAACGGCAGTTCGTTCCTAATTGGAGTGGTTGTTGTATTCCATACTTCTAGCGAGTGGATTTCGTTCAAAACTCACCAAATGACTCCTCCCACCATATTATGATGTTGCCCAAGTTTTGGGCTCGATCCGAAATAAATAGGTGCTCCAAATTGGACATTTCAAGTTCACCGGCAGTTCGTTCCGAATTGGAGTGGTTGGTGTATTACATACTTCTAGCGATTGGATTTCACTCAAAACTCACCAAATGACTCCTCCCACCATATTATGATGTTGCCCAAGTTTTGGGCTCGATCCGAAATCAGTAGGTGTTCCAAATTGGACAATTCCAGTTCAACGGCAGTTCGTTCCTAATTGGAGTGGTTTGTGTATTGCATACTTCTAGCGATTGGATTTCACTCAAAACTCACCAAATGACTCCTCCCACCATATTATGATGTTGCCCAAGTTTTGGGCTCGATCCGAAATCAATAGGTATTCCAAATTGGACAGTTCAAGTTCAACGGCAGTTCGTTCCTAATTGGAGTTGTTGGTGTATTACATACTTCTAGCGATTGGATTTCACTCAAAACTCACCAAATGACTCCTCCCATCATATTATGATATTGCACAAGTCTGGGATTCCATCCGAAATCAATAGGTGTGAGAAATTGGACAATTCAAGTTCAACGGCAGTTCGTTCCTAATTGGAGTGGTTGGTGTATTCCATACTTCTAGCTATTGGATTTCACTCAAAACTCACTAAATGACTCCTCCCACCATATTATGATGTTGCCCAAGTTTTGGGCCCGATCCGAAATCAATAGGTGTGAGAAATTGGACAATTCAAGTTCAACGGCAGTTCGTTCCTAATTGGAGTGGTTGGTGTATTCCATACTTCTATCTATTGGATTTCACTCAAAACTCACTAAATGACTTCTCCCACCATATTATGATGTTGCCCAAGTTTTCGTCTCGATCCGAAATCAATAGGTGTTCCAAATTGGACAATTCAAGTTCAACGGCAATTCGTTCCTAATTGGAGTGGTTGGTGTATTCCATACTTCTAGAGATTGGATTTCACTCAAAACTAACCAAATGACTCCTCCCATCATATTATGATGTTGCCCAAGTTTTGGGCTCGATCCGAAATCAATAGGTGTTCCAAATTGGACAATTCAAGTTCAACGGCAGTTCGTTCCTAATTGGAGTGGTTGGTGTATTCCATACTTCTAGCGATTGGATTTCACTCAAAACTCCCCAAATGACTCCTCCCACCATATTGTGATGTTGCCCGAGTTTTGGGCTCGACTCGAAATCAATAGGTGTGAGAAATTGGACACTTCAAGTTCAACGGCAGTTCGTTCCTAATTGGAGTGGTTGGTATATTCCATACTTCTAGCGATTGGATTTCACTCAAAACTCTCCAAATGACTCCTCCCACCATATTATGAAGTTGCCCAAGATTTGGGCCCTATCCGAAATCAATAGGTGTTCCAAATTGGACAATTCAAGTTCAACGGCAGTTCGTTCCATATTGGAGTGGTTGGTGTATTCCATACTTCTAGCGATTGGATTTCACTCAAAACTCACCAAATGACTCCTCCCACCATATTATGATGTTCCCCAGGTTTTGGGCTCGATCCGAAATCAATAGGTGAAAGAAATTGGACAATTCAAGTTCGACGGCAGTTCGTTCCTAATTGGAGTGGTTGGTGTATTCCATACTTCTAGCGATTGGATTTCCCTCAAAACTCACCAAATGACTACTCAAACCATATTATGATGTTGCCCAAGTTTTGGGCACGATCCGAAATCAATAGGTGAAAGAAATTGGAAAATTCAAGTTCAACGGCAGTTCGTTCCTAATTGCAGTGGTTGGTGTATTCCATACTTCTAGCGATTGGATTTCACTCAAAACTAACCAAATGACTCCTCCCACCATATTATGATGTTGTACAACTTTGGGGTTCGATCCGAAATCAATAGGTGTGAGAAATTGGACAATTCAAGTTCAACGGCAGTGCGTTCCTAACGGGAGTGGTTGGTGTATTCCATACTTCTAGTGATTGGATTTCACTCAAAACTCACCCAATGACTCCTCCCACCATATTATGTTGTTGCCCAAGTTTTGGGCTCGATCCGAAATCAATAGGTGTGAGAAATTGGACAATTCAAGTTCAACGGCAGTTCGTTCCTAATTGGAGGGGTTGGTGTATTCTATACTTCTAGCGGTTGGATTTCACTCAAAACTCACCAAATGACTCCTCCCACCATATTATGATGTTGCCCAAGTTTTGGGCTCGATCCGAAATCAATTGGTGTGGGAAATTGGACAATTCAAGTTCAACCGCAGTTCGTTCCTAATTGGAGTGGTTGGTGTATTCCATACTTCTAGCGATTGGATTTCACTCAACACTCACCAAATGACTACTCCCACCATATTATGATGTTGTCCAAGTTTTGGGCTCGATCCGAAATCAATTGGGGTGAGAAATTGGACAATTCAAGTTCAACGGCAGTTCGTTCCTAATTGGGGTGGTTGGTGTATTCCAAACTTCTAGAAATTGGATTTCACTCAAAACTCACCAAATGACTCCTCCCACCATATTATGATGTCGCCCAAGTTTTGGGCTCGATCCGAAATCAATAGGTGTGACAAATTGGACAATTCAATTTCAACGGCAGTTCGTTCCTAATTGGAGTGGTTGGTGTATTCCATACTTCTAGTGATTGGATTTCACTCAAAACTCACCCAATGACTCCTCCCACCATATTATGATGTTGCCCAAGTTTTGGGCTCGATCCGAAATCAATAGGTGTGAGAAATTGGACAATTCAAGTTCAACGGCAGTTCGTTCCTAATTGGAGTGGTTGGTGTATTCCATACTTCTAGCGATTGGATTTCACTCAAAACTCAGCAAATTACTCCTCCCAACATATTATGATGTTGCCCAAGTTTGGGGCTCGACCCGAAATCAATAGGTGTGATAATTTGGACAATTCAAGTTCAACGTCAGTTCGTTCCTAATTGGAGTGGTTGGTGTATTCCATAATTCTTGCGATTGGATTTCACTCAAAACTCACCAAATGACTCCTCCCACCATATTATGATGTTGCCCAAGTTTTGGGCTCGATCCGAAATCAATAGGTGTTCCAAATTGGACAATTCAAGTTTAACGGCAGTTCGTTCCTAATGGGAGTGGTTGGTGTATTCCATACTTCTAGCGATTGGATTTCACTCAAAACTCACCAAATGATTCCTCCAACATATTATGATGTTGCCCAAGTTTTGGGCACGATCCGAAATCAATAGGTGTGAGAAATTGGACAATTCAAGTTCAACGGCAGTTCGTTCCTAATTGGAGTGGTTGGTGTATTCCATACTTCTAGCGATTGGATTTCACTCAAAACTCACCAAATGACTCCTCCCACCATATTATGATGTTGCCCAAGTTTTGGGCTCGATCCGAAATCAATAGGTGTTCCAAATTGGACAATTCAAGTTCAACGGCAATTCGTTCCTAATTGGACTGGTTGGTGTATTCCATACTTCTAGCGATTGGGTTTCACTCAAAACTCACCAAATGACTCCACCTACCATATTATTATGTTGCCCAAGTTTTGGGCTCGATCCGTAATCAATAGGTGTTCCAAATTGGACAATTCAATTTCAACGGCAGTTCGTTCCTAATTTGAGTGGTTGGTGTATTCCATACTTCTAGTGATTGGATTTCACTCAAAACTCACCCAAATTGGACAATTCAAGTTCAACGGCAGTTCGTTCCTAATTGGAGTGGTTGGTGTATTCCATACTTCTAGCTATTGGATTTCACTCAAAACTCACCAAAGGACTCCTCCAGCCATATTATGATGTTGCCCAAGTTTTGGGCTCGATCCAAAATCAATAGGAGTGAGAAATTGGACAATTCAAGTTCAACGGCAGTTCGTACCTAATTGGAGTGGTTGGTGTATTCCTTACTTCTAGCAATTGGATTTCACTCAAAACTCACCAAATGACTCCTCCCACCATATTATGATGTTGCCCATGTTTTGGTGTCGATACGAAATCAATAGGCGTTCCAAATTGGACAATGCAAGTTCAACGGCAGTTCGTTCCTAATTGGAGTGGTTGGTGTATTCCATACTTCTAGCGATTGGATTTCACTCAAAACTCACCAAATGACTCCTCCCACCATATTACGATGTTGCCCAAGTTTTGGGCTCGATCCGAAATCAGTAGGTGTGAGAAATTGGACAATTCAAGTTCAACGGCAGTTCGTTCCTAATTGGAGTGGTTGGTGTATTCCATACTTCTAGCGATTGGATTTCACTCAAAACTCACCAAATGACTCCTCCCACCATATTATGATGTCGCCCAAGTTTTGGGCTCGATCCTAAATCAATAGGTGTTCCAAATTGGACAATTCAAGTTCAACGGAAGTTCGTTCCTAATGGGAGTGGTTGGTGTATTCCATACTTCTAGCGATTGGATTTCACTCAAAACTAACCAAAAGACTCCCCCCACCGTATTAGGATGTTGCCCAATTTTTGGGCTCGATCCGAAATCCATAGGTGTGAGAAATTGTTCAATTCAATTTCGACGACAGTTCTTTCCTAATTGGAGTGGTTGGTGTATTCCATACTTCTAGCGTTTGGATTTCACTCAAAACTCACCAAATGACTCCTTCCAGCATATTATGATGTTGCCCAAGTTTTGGGCTCGATCCGAAATCAATAGGTGTGCGAAATTGGTCAATTCAATTTCAACGACAGTTTTTTCCTAACTGGAATGGTTGGTGTATTCCATACTTCTAGCGATTGGATTTCACTCAAAACTCACCAAATGACTCCTCCCACCATATTATGATGTTGAACAAGTTTTGGGCTCGATCCGAAATCAATAGGTGTTCCAAATTGGACAATAAAAGTTCAACGGCGGTTCGATTCTAATTCGAGTGGTTGGTGTATTCCATACTTCTAGCGATTGGATTTCACTCAAAACTCACCAAATGACCCCTCCCACCATATTATGATGTCGCCCAAGTTAGGGGCTCGATTCGAAATCAATAGGTGTGAGAAATTGGACAATTCAAGTTCAACGGCAGTTCGTTCCTAATTGGAGTGGTTGGTGTATTCCATACTTCTAGGGATTGGATTTCACTCAAAACTCACCAAATGACTCCTCCCACCATATTATGATGTTGCCCAAGTTTTGGGCTCAATCCGAAGTCAATAGGTGTGCGAAATTGGTCAATTCAATTTCAACGACAGTTTTTTCCTAATTGGAATGGTTGGTGTATTCCATACTTCTAGCGATTGGATTTCACTCAAAACTCACCAAATGACTCCGCCCACCATATTATGATGTTGAACAAGTCTTGGGCTCGATCCGAAATCAATAGGTGTTCCAAATTGGACAATAAAAGTTCAACGGCAGTTCGTTCCTAATTGGAGTGGTTGGTGTATTCCATACTTCTAGCGATTGGATTTCACTCAAAACTCACCAAATGACTCCTCCCGCCATATTATGATGTCGCCCAAGTTAGGGGCTCGATCCGAAATCAATAGGTGTGAGAAATTGGACAATTCAAGTTCAACGGCAGTTCGTTCCTAATTGGAGTGGTTGGTGTATTCCATACTTCTAGGGATTGGATTTCACTCAAAACTCACCAATTGACTCCTCCCACCATATTATGATGTTGCCCAAGTTTTGGGCTCGATCTGAAATCAATAGGTGTTCCAAATTGGACAATTCAGGTTCAACGGCAGTTCGTTCCTAGTTGGAGTGTTTGGTGTATTCCATACTTCTAGCGATTCGATTTCACTCGAAACACACCAAATGACTCCTCCCACTATATTATGATGTTGCCCAAGTTTTGGGCTCGATCCGTATTCAATAGGTGTTCGAAATTGGACAATTCAAGTTCAACGGCAGTTCGTTCCTAATTGGAGGGGTTGGTGTATTCCCTACTTCTAGCGAATGGATTTCACTCAAAACTCACCAAATGACTCCAACCACCACATTATGATGTTGCCCAAGTTTTGGGCTCGATCCGAAATCAATAGGTGTGAGAAATTGGACAGTTCAAGTTCAACGACAGTTCGTTCCTAATTGGTGTGGTTGGTGTATTCCATACTTCTAGCGATTGGATTTCACTCAAAACACACCAAATGACTCCTACCACCATATTAGGATGTTGCCCAAGTTTGGGGCTCGATCCGAAATCAATAGGTGTGAGAAATTGGACAATTCAAGTTCAACGGCAGTTCGTTCCTAATTGGAGTGGTTGGTGTATTCCATACTTCTAGGGATTGGATTTCACTCAAAACTCACCAAATGACTCCTCCCACGATATTATGATGTTGCCCAAGTTAGGGGCTCGATTCGAAATCAATAGGTGTGAGAAATTGGACAATTCAAGTTCAACGACAGTTCGTTCCTATTTGGTGTGGTTGGTGTATTCCATACTTCTAGCGATTGGATTTCACTCAAAACTCACCAAATTACTCCTCCCACCATATTATGATGTCGCCCAAGTTAGGGGCTCGATCCGAAATCAATAGGTGTGAGAAATTGGACAATTCAAGTTCAACGGCAGTTCGTTCCTAATTGGAGTGGTTGGTGTATTCCATACTTCTAGCGATTGGAATTCACTCAAAACTCACCAAATGACTCCTCCCACGATATTATGATGTTGCCCAAGTATTGGGCTCGATCCGAAATCAATAGGTGTGCGAAATTGGTCAATTCAATTTCAACGACAGTTTTTTCCTAATTGGAATGGTTGGTCTATTCCATACTTCTAGCGATTGGATTTCACTCAAAACTCGCCAAATGACTCCTCCCACCATATTATGATGTTGCCCAAGTTTTGGGGTCGATCCGAAATCAATAGGTGTTCCAAATTGGACAATTCAAGTTCAACGGCAGTTCGTTTCGAATTGGAGAGGTTGGTGTATTCCATACTTCTAGCGATTGGATTTCACTCAAAACTCACCAAATGACTCCTCCCACCATATTATGATGTCGCCCAAGTTAGGGGCTCGATCCGAAATCAATTGGTGTGAGAAATTGGACAATTCAAGTTCAATGGCAGTTCGTTCCTAATTGGAGTGGTTGGTGTATTCCATACTTCTAGCGATTGGATTTCACTCAAAACTCACCAAATGACTCCTCCCACCATATTATAATGTTGCCCAAGTTTTGGGCTCCATCCGAAATCAATAGGTGTGAGAAATTGGACAATTCAAGTTCAACGGCAGTTCGTTCCTAATTGGAGTGGTTGGTGTATTCCGTACTTCTAGCGATTGGATTTCCCTCAAAACCCTCCAAATGACTCCTCCCACGATATTATGATGTTGCCCAAGTTAGGGGCTCGATTCGAAATCAATAGGTGTGAGAAATTGGACAATTCAAGTTCAACGGCAGTTCGTTCCTAATTGGAGAGGTTGGTGTATTCCATACTTATAGCGATTGGATTTCACTCAAAACTCACCAAATGACTCCTCCCACCATATTATGATGTTGCCCAAGTTTTGGGCTCGATCCGAAATCAATGGGTGTTCGAAATTGGACAATTCAAGTTCAACGGCAGTTCGTTCCTAATTGGAGTCGTTGGTGTACTCCATACTTCTAGCGATTGGATTTCACTCAAAACTCACCAAATGACTCCTCCCACAATATTTTGATGTTGCCCAAGTTTTGGGCTCGATCCGAAATCAATAGGTGTGAGAAATTGGACAATTCAAGTTCAACGGCAGTTCGTTCCTAATTGGAATGGTTGGTGTATTCCGTACTTCTAGCGATTGGATTTCACTCAAAACTGACCAAATGACTCCTCCCACCATATTATGATGTTGCCCAAGTTTGGGGCTCGGTCCGAAGTCAATAGGTGTGAGAAATTGGACAATTCAAGTTCAACGGCAGTTCGTTCCTAATTGGAGTGGTTGGTGTATTCCATACTTATAGCGATTGGATTTCACTCAAAACTCACCAAATGACTCCTCCCACCATATTATGATGTTGCCCAAGTTTTGGGCTCGATCCAAAATCAATAGGTGTTCCAAATTGGACAATTCAAGTTCAACGGCAGTTCGTTTCGAATTGGAGAGGTTGGTGTATTCCATACTTCTAACGATTGGATTTCACTCAAAACTCACCAAATGACTCCTCCCACCATATTACGATGTTGCCCAAGGTTTGGGCTCGATCCGAAATCAATAGGTGTGAGAAATTGGACAATTCAAGTTCAACGGCAGTTCGTTCCTAATTGGAGTGGTTGGTGTATTCCATACTTCTAGCGATTGGATTTCACTCAAAACTCACCAAATGACTCCTCCGACCATATTATGATGTTGCCCAAGTTTGGGGCTCGATCCGAAGTCAATAGGTGTGAGAAATTGGACAATTCAAGTTCAACGGCAGTTCGTTCCTAATTGGAGTGGTTGGTGTATTCCATACTTCTAACGATTGGATTTCACTCAAAACTGACCAAATGACTCCTCCCACCATATTATGATGTTGCCCAAGTTTGGGGCTCGGTCCGAAATCAATATGTGTGAGAAATTGGACAGTTCAAGTTCAAGGGAAGTTCGTTCCAAATTGCAGTGGTTGGTGTATTCTATACTTCTAGCGATTGGATTTCACTCAAAACTCACCAAATGACTCCTCCCACCATATTATGATGTTCCCCAAATTTTGGGCCCGATCCGAAATCAATAGGTGTGAGAAATTGGACAATTTAAGTTCAACGGCAGTTCGTTCCTAATTGGAGTGGTTGGTGTATTCCATACTTCTAGCGATTGGATTTCACTCAAAACGTACCATATGACTCCTCCCACCATATTATGATGGTGCCCAAGTTTTGGGCTCGATCCGAAATCAATAGGTGTTCCAAATTGGACAATTCAAGTTCAACGGCAGTTCGTTCCGAATTGGAGTGGTTGGTGTATTCCATAGTTCTTAAGATTGGATTTCACTCAAAACTCACCAAATGACTCCTCCCACCATATTATGATGTTTCCCAAGTTTTGGGCCCGATCCGAAATCAATAGGTGTGAGAAATTGGACAATTCAAGTTCAACGGCAGTTCGTTCCTAATTGGAGTGGTTGGTGTATTCCATACTTCTAGCGATTGGATTTCACTCAAAACTCACCAAATGACTCCTCCCACCATATTATGATGTTGCCCAAGTTTTCGGCTCGATCCGAAATCAATAGGTGTTCCAAATTGGACAATTCAAGTTCAACGGCAGTTCGTTCCGAATTGGAGTGGTTGGTGTATTCCATACTTCTAGCGATTGGATTTCACTCAAAACTCCCCAAATGACTCCTCCCACCATATTACGATGTTGCCCAAGTTTTGGGCTCGATCCGAAATCAATAGGTGTGAGAAATTGGACAATTCAAGTTCAACGGCAGTTCGTTCCTAATTCGAGTGGTTGGTGTGTTCCATACTTCTAGCGATTGGATTTCACTCAAAACTCACCAAATGTCTCCTCCCATCATATTATGATGTTGCACAAATTTGGGGTTCCATCCGAACTCAATAGGTGTGAGAAATTGGACAATTCAAGTTCAACGGCACTTCGTTCCTAATTGGAGTGGTTGGTGTATTCCATACTTCAAGCGATTGGATTTCACTCAAAACTCACCAAATGACTCCTCCCACCATATTATGTTGTTGCCCATGTTTTGGGCTCGATCCGAAATCAATAGGTGTGAGAAATTGGACAATTCAAGTTCAACGGCACTTCATTCCTAATTGGAGTGGTTGGTGTATTCCATACTTCTAGCGATTGGATTTTACTCAAAAATCACCAAATGACTCCTCCCACCATATTATGATGTAGCCCAAGTTTTGGGCTCGATCCGAAATCAATAGGTGTTCCAAATTGGACAATTCAAGTTCTACGGCAGTTCGTTCCTAATTGGAGTGGTTGGTGTATTCCATACTTCTAGCGATTGGATTTCACTCAAAACTCACCAAATGACTCCTCCCATCATATTATGATGTTGCACAAGTTTTGGGCTCGATCCGAAATCAATAGGTATGAGAAATTGGACAATTCAAGTTCAACGGCAGTTCGTTCCTAATTGGAGTGGTTGGTGTATTCCATACTTCTAGCGATTGGATTTCACTCAAAACTCACCAAATGACTCCTCCCACCATATTATGATGTTGCCCAAGTTTTCGGCTCGATCCGAAATCAATAGGTGTTCCAAATTGGACAATTCAAGTTCAACGGCAGTTCGTTCCGAATTGGAGTGGTTGGTGTATTCCATACTTCTAGCGATTGGATTTCACTCAAAACTCCCCAAATGACTCCTCCCACCATATTACGATGTTGCCCAAGTTTTGGGCTCGATCCGAAATCAATAGGTGTGAGAAATTGGACAATTCAAGTTCAACGGCAGTTCGTTCCTAATTCGAGTGGTTGGTGTGTTCCATACTTCTAGCGATTGGATTTCACTCAAAACTCACCAAATGTCTCCTCCCATCATATTATGATGTTGCACAAATTTGGGGTTCCATCCGAACTCAATAGGTGTGAGAAATTGGACAATTCAAGTTCAACGGCACTTCGTTCCTAATTGGAGTGGTTGGTGTATTCCACACTTCTAGCGATTGGATTTCACTCAAAACTCACCAAATGACTCCTCCCACCATATTATGTTGTTGCCCATGTTTTGGGCTCGATCCGAAATCAATAGGTGTGAGAAATTGGACAATTCAAGTTCAACGGCACTTCATTCCTAATTGGAGTGGTTGGTGTATTCCATACTTCTAGCGATTGGATTTTACTCAAAAATCATCAAATGACTCCTCCCACCATATTATGATGTAGCCCAAGTTTTGGGCTCGATCCGAAATCAATAGGTGTTCCAAATTGGACAATTCAAGTTCTACGGCAGTTCGTTCCTAATTGGAGTGGTTGGTGTATTCCATACTTCTAGCGATTGGATTTCACTCAAAACTCACCAAATGACTCCTCCCATCATATTATGATGTTGCACAAGTTTTGGGCTCGATCCGAAATCAATAGGTATGAGAAATTGGACAATTCAAGTTCAACGGCAGTTCGTTCCTAATTGGAGTGGTTGGTGTATTCCATACTTCTAGCGATTGGATTTCACTCAAAACTCACCAAATGACTCCCCCCACCATATTATGATGTTGCCCAAGTTTTGGGCTCGATCCGAAATCAATAGGTGTTCCAAATTGGACAATTCAAGTTCAACGGCAGTTCGTTCCGAATTGGAGTGGTTGGTGTATTCCATACTTCTAGCGATTGGATTTCACTCAAAACTCACCAAATGACTCCTCCCACCATATTATGTTGTTGCCCAAGTTTTGGGCTCGATCCGAAATCAATAGGTGTGAGAAATTGGACAATTCAAGTTCAACGGCACTTCATTCCTAATTGGAGTGGTTGGTGTATTCCATACTTCTAGCGATTGGATTTTACTCAAAACTCACCAAATGACTCCTCCCACCATATTATGATGTTGCCCAAGTTTTGGGCTCGATCCGAAATCAATAGGTGTTCCAAATTGGACAATTCAAGTTCTACGGCAGTTCGTTCCTAATTGGAGTGGTTGGTGTATTCCATACTTCTAGCTATTGGATTTCACTCAAAACTCACCAAATGACTCCTCCCATCATATTATGATGTTGCACAAGTTTTGGGCTCGATCCGAAATCAATAGTTATGAGAAATTGGACAATTCAAGTTCAACGGCAGTTCGTTCCTAATTGGAGTGGTTGGTGTATTCCATACTTCTAGCGATTGGATTTCACTCAAAACTCACCAAATGACTCCCCCCACCATATTATGATGTTGCCCAAGTTTTGGGCTCGATCCGAAATCAATAGGTGTTCCAAATTGGACAATTCAAGTTCAACGGCAGTTCGTTCCGAATTGGAGTGGTTGGTGTATTCCATACTTCTAGCGATTCGTTTTCACTCAAAACTCACCAAATGACTCCTCCCACCATATTACGATGTTGCCCAAGTTTTGGGCTCGATCCGAAATCAATATGTGTGAGAAATTGGACAATTCAAGTTCAACGGCAGTTCGTTCCTAATTGGAGTGGTTGGTGTATTCCATACTTCCAGCGATTGGATTTCACTCAAAACTCACCAAATGACTCCTCCCATCATATTATGAAGTTGCACAAATTTGGGGTTCCATCCGAACTCAATAGGTGTGAGAAATTGGACAATTCTATTTCAACGGCACTTCGTTCCTAATTGGAGTGGTTGGTGTATTCCATACTTCTAGCGATTGGATTTCACTCAAAACTCACCAAATGACTCCTCCCACCATATTATGATGTTGCACAAGTTTTGGGCTCGATCCGAAATCAATAGGTATGAGAAATTCGACAATTCAAGTTCAACGGCAGTTCGTTCCTAATTGGAGTGGTTGGTGTATTCCATACTTCTAGCGATTGGATTTCACTCAAAACTCACCAAATGACTCCTCCCACCATATTATGTTGTTGCCCACGTTTTGGGCTCGATCCGAACTCAATAGGTGTGAGAAATTGGACAATTTAAGTTCAACGGCAGTTTGTTCCGAATTGGAGTTGTTGGTGTATTCCATACTTCTAGCGATTGGATTTCACTCAAAACTCACCAAATGACTCCTCCCACCATATTATGATGTTGCCCAATGTTTGGACTCGATCCGAAATCAATAGGTGTTCCAAATTGGACAATTCAAGTTCAACGTCAGTTCGTTCCGAATTGGAGTGGTTGGTGTATTCCATACTTCTACCGGTTGGATTTCACACAAAACTCACCAAATGACTCCTCCCACCATATTACGATGTTGCCCAAGTTTTGGGCTCGATCCACAATCAATAGGTGTGCGAAATTGGACACTTCAAGTTCACCGGCAGTTCGTTCCTAATTGGAGTGGTTGGTGTATTCCATACTTCTAGCGATTGGATTTCACTCAAAACTCACCAAATGACTCCTCCCACCATATTATGATGTTGCCCAAGTTTTCGGCTCGATCCGAAATCAATAGATGTTCCAAATTGGACAATTCAAGTTCAACGGCAGTTCGTTCCGAATTGGAGTGGTTGGTGTATTCCATACTTCTAGGGATTGGATTTCACTCAAAACTCCCCAAATGACTCCTCCCACCATATTACGATGTTGCCCAAGTTTTGGGCTCGATCCGAAATCCATAGGTGTGAGAAATTGGACAATTCAAGTTCAACGGCAGTTCGTTCCTAATTGGAGTGGTTGGTGTGTTCCATACTTCTAGCGATTGGATTTCACTCAAAACTCACCAAATGTCTCCTCCCATCATATTATGATGTTGCACAAATTTGGGGTTCCATCCGAACTCAATAGGTGTGAGAAATTGGACAATTCAAGTTCAACGGCACTTCGTTCCTAATTGGAGTGGTTGCTGTATTCCATACTTCTAGCGATTGGATTTCACTCAAAACTCACCAAATGACTCCTCCCACCATATTATGTTGTTGCCCAAGTTTTGGGCTCGATCCGAAATCAATAGGTGTGAGAAATTGGACAATTCAAGTTCAACGGCAGTTCATTCCTAATTGGAGTGGTTGGTGTATTCCATACTTCTAGCGATTGGATTTTACTCAAAACTCACCAAATGACTCCTCCCACCATATTATGATGTTGCCCAAGTTTTGGGCTCGATCCGAAATCAATAGGTGTTCCAAATTGGACAATTCAAGTTCTACGGCAGTTCGTTCCTAATTGGAGTGGTTGGTGTATTCCATACTTCTAGAGATTGGATTTCACTCAAAACTCACCAAATGACTCCTCCCATCACATTATGATGTTGCACAAGTTTTGGGCTCGATCCGAAATCAATAGGTATGAGAAATTGGACAATTCAAGTTCAACGGCAGTTCGTTCCTAATTGGAGTGGTTGGTGTATTCCATACTTCTAGCGATTGGATTTCTCTCAAAACTCACCAAATGACTCCCTCCACCATATTATGATGTTGCCCAAGTTTTGGGCTCGATCCGAAATCAATAGGTGTTCCAAATTGGACAATTCAAGTTCAACGGCAGTTCGTTCCGAATTGGAGTGGTTGGTGTATTCCATACTTCTAGCGATTCGATTTCACTCAAAACTCACAAAATGACTCCTCCCACCATATTACGATGTTGCCCAAGTTTTGGGCTCGATCCGAAATCAATATGTGTGAGAAATTGGACAATTCAAGTTCAACGGCAGTTCGTTACTAATTGGAGTGGTTGGTGTATTCCATACTTCTAGCGATTGGATTTCACTCAAAACTCACCAAATGACTCCTCCCATCATATTATGATGTTGCACAAATTTGGGGTTCCATCCGAACTCAATAGGTGTGAGAAATTGGACAATTCTATTTCAACGGCACTTCGTTCCTAATTTGAGTGGTTGGTGTATTCCATACTTCTAGCGATTGGATTTCACTCAAAACTCACCAAATGACTCCTCCCACCATATTATGATGTTGCCCAAGTTTGGGGCTCGATCCGAAATCAATAGGTGTGAGAAATTGGACAATTCAAGTTCAACGGCAGTTCGTTCCTAATTGGAGTGGTTGGTGTATTCCATACTTCTAGCGATTGGATTTCACTCAAAACTCACCAAATGACTCCTCCCACCATATTATGATGTTGCCCAAGTTTTCGGCTCGATCCGAAATCAATAGGTGTGAGAAATTGGACAATTCATGTTCAACGGCAGTTCGTTCCTAATTGGAGTGGTTGGTGTATTCCATACTTCTAGCAATTGGATTTCACTCAAAACTTACCATATGACTCCTCCCACCATATTATGATGGTGCCCAAGTTTTGTGCTTGATCCGAAATCAATAGGTGTTCCAAATTGGACAATTCAAGTTCAACGGCAGTTCGTTCCGAATTGGAGTGGTTGGTGTATTCCATAGTTCTTGAGATTGGATTTCACTCAAAACACACCAAATGACTCCTCCCACCATATTATGATGTTGCCCAAGTTTTGGGCCCGATCCGAAATCAATAGGTGTGAGAAATTGGACAATTCAAGTTCAACGGCAGTTCGTTCCTAACTGGAGTGGTTGGTGTATTCCATACTTCTAGCGATTGGATTTCACTCAAAACTCACCAAATGACTCCTTCCACCATATTATGATGTTGCCCAAGTTTTCGGCTCGATCCGAAATCAATAGGTGTTCCAAATTGGACAATTCAAGTTCAACGGCAGTTCGTTCCGAATTGGAGTGGTTGGTGTATTCCATACTTCTAGCGATTGGATTTCACTCAAAACTCACCAAATGACTCCTCCCACCATATTACGATGTTGCCCAAGTTTTGGGCTCGATCCGAAATCAATAGGTGTGAGAAATTGGACAATTCAAGTTCAACGGCAGTTCGTTCCTAATTGGAGTGGTTGGTGTGTTCCATACCTCTAGCGATTGGATTTCACTCAAAACTCACCAAATGTCTCCTCCCATCATATTATGATGTTGCACAAATTTGGGGTTCCATCCGAACTCAATAGGTGTGAGAAATTGGACAATTCAAGTTCAACGGCACTTCGTTCCTAATTGGAGTGGTTGGTGTATTCCATACTTCTAGCGATTGGATTTCACTCAAAACTCACCAAATGACTCCTCCCACCATATTATGTTGTTGCCCAAGTTTTGGGCTCGATCCGAAATCAATAGGTGTGAGAAATTGGACAATTCAAGTTCAACGGCAGTTCATTCCTAATTGGAGTGGTTGGTGTATTCCATACTTCTAGCGATTGGATTTTACTCAAAACTCACCAAATGACTCCTCCCACCATATTATGTTGTTGCCCAAGTTTTGGGCTCGATCCGAAATCAATAGGTGTTCCAAATTGGACAATTCAAGTTCTACGGCAGTTCATTCCTAATTGGAGTGGTTGGTGTATTCCATACTTCTAGCGATTGGATTTCACTCAAAACTCACCAAATGACTCCTCCCATCATATTATGATGTTGCACAAGTTTTGGGGTCGATCCGAAATCAATAGGTATGAGAAATTGGACAATTCAAGTTCAACGGCAGTTCGTTCCTAATTGGAGTGGTTGGTGTATTTCATACTTCTAGCGATTGGATTTCACTCAAAACTCACCAAATGACTCGCCCCACCATATTATGGTGTTACCCAAGTTTTGGGCTCGATCCGAAATCAATAGGTGTTCCAAATTGGACAATTCAAGTTCAACGGCAGTTCGTTCCGAATTGGAGTGGTTGGTGTATTCCATACTTCTAGCGATTCGATTTCACTCAAAACTCACCAAATGACTCATCCCTCCATATTACGATGTTGCCCAAGTTTTGGGCTCGATCCGAAATCAATATGTGTGAGAAATTGGACAATTCAAGTTCAACGGCAGTTCGTTCCTAATTGGAGTGGTTGGTGTATTCCGTACTTCTAGCGATTGGATTTCACTCAAAACTCACCAAATGACTCCTCCCACCATATTATGATGTTGCCCAAGTTTTGGGCTCGATCCGAACTCAATAGGTGTGAAATATTGGACAATTTAAGTTCAACGGCAGTTTGTTCCAAATTGGAGTTGTTGGTGTATTCCATACTTCTAGCGATTGGATTTCACTCAAAACTCACCAAATGACTCCTCCCACCATATGATGATGTTGCCCAATGTTTGGGCTCGATCCGAAATCAATAGGTGTTCCAAATTGGACAATTCAAGTTCAACGTCAGTTCGTTCCGAATTGGAGTGGTTGGTGTATTCCATACTTCTACCGGTTGGATTTCACACAAAACTCACCAAATGACTCCTCCCACCATATTACGATGTTGACCAAGTTTTGGGCTCGATCCACAATCAATAGGTGTGAGAAATTGGACACTTCAAGTTCACCGGCAGTTCGTTCCTAATTGGAGTGGTTGGTGTATTCCATACTTCTAGCGATTGGATTTCACTGAAAACTCACCAAATGACTCCTCCCACCATATTATGATGTTGCCCATGTTTGGGGCTCGATCCGAAATCAATAGGTGTGAGAAATTGGACAATTCAAGTTCAACGGCAGTTCGTTCCTAATTGGAGTGGTTGGTGTATTCCATACTTCTAGCGATTGGATTTCCCTCAAAACTCACCAAATGACTCCTCCCACCATATTATGATGTTGCCCAAGTTTTCGGCTCGATCCGAAATCAATATGTGTGAGATATTGGACAATTCATGTTCAACGGCAGTTCATTCCTAATTGGAGTGGTTGGTGTATTCCTTAATTCTAGCGATTGGATTTCACTCAAAACTCACCAAATGACTCCTCCCACCATATTATGATGTTGCCTAAGTTTGGGGCTCGATCCGAAATCAATAGGTGTGAGAAATTGGACAATTCAAATTCAACGGCAGTTCGTTCCTAATTGGAGTGGTTGGTGTATTCCATACTTCTAGCGATTGGATTTCACTCAAGACTCACCAAATGACTCCTCCCATCATATTATGATGTTGCACAAGTTTGGGGTTCCATCCGAAATCAATAGGTGTGAGAAATTGGACAATTCAAGTTGAACGGCACTTCGTTCCTAATTGGAGTGGTTGGTGTGTTCCATACTTCTAGCGATTGGATTTCACTAAAAACTCACCAAATGACTCCTCCCACCATATTATGATGTTTCCCAAGTTTTTGGCTCGATCCGAAATCAATAGGTGTTCCAAATTGGACAATTCAAGTTCAACGGCAGGTCGTTCCGAATTGGTGTGGTTTGTGTATTCCATAGTTCTAGCGATTGAATTTCACTCAAAACTCACAAATGACTCCTCCCACCATATTATGACGTTGCCAAAATTTTGGGCTCGATCCGAAATCAATAGGTGTTCCAAATTGGACAATTCAAGTTCAACGGCAGTTCGTTCCTAATTGGAGTGGTTGGTGTATTCCATACTTCTAGCGATTGGATTTCACTCAAAACTCACCAAATGACTCCTCCCACCATATTATGACGTTGCCCAAATTTTGGGCTCGATCCGAAATCAATACGTGTTCCAAATTGGACAATTCAAGTTCAACGGCAGTTCGTTCCGAACTGGAGTGGTTGGTGTATTCCATACTTCTAGCGATTGGATTTCACTCAAAACTCACCAAATAACTCCTCCCACCATATTATGGTGTTGCCCAAATTTTTGGCTCGATCCGTAATCAATTGGTGTTCCAAATTGGACAATTCAAGTTCAACGGCAGTTCGTTCCTAATTGAAGTGGTTGGTGTATTCCATACTTCTAGCGATTGGATTTCACTCAAAACTCACCAAATGACTCCTCCCACTGTATTATGATGTTGCCCAAGTTTGGGGCTCGATCCGAAATCAATAGGTGTGAGAAATTGGACAATTTAAGTTCAACGGCAGTTTGTTCAGACTTGGAGTGGTTGGTGTATTCCGTACTTCTAGCGATTGGATTTCACTCAAAACTCACCAAATGACTCCTCCCACCATATTATGATGTTGCCCAATTTTTGGGCTCGATCCGAAATCAATAGGTGTGAGAAATTGGACAATTCAAGTTCAACGGCAGTTCGTGCCTAATTGGAGTGGTTGGTGTATTACATACTTCTAGCAATTGGATTTCACTCAAAACTCACCAAATGACTCCTCCCACCATATTATTATGTTGCCCAAGTTATAAGTTCGATCCGAAATCAATAGGTGTGAGAAATTGAACAATTCAAGTTCAAAGGCAGTTCGTTCCTACTTGGAGTGGTTGGTGTATTCCATACTTCTAGCGATTGGATTTCACTCAAAACTCACCAAATGACTCCACCCACCATATTATGATGTTGCCCAAGTTTGGGGCTCGGTCCGAAATCAATAGGTGTGAGAAATTGGACAGTTCAAGTTCAAGGGAAGTTCGTTCCAAATTGGAGTGGTTGGTGTATTCTATACTTCTAGCGATTCGATTTCACGCAAAACTCACCAAATGACTCCTCCCACCATATTATGATGTTGCCCAAGTTTTGGAGTCGATCCGAAATCAATAGTTGTGAGAAATTGGACAATTCAATTTCAACGGCAGTTCGTTCCTAATTGGAGTGGTTGGTGTATTCCATACTTCTAGCGATTGGATTTCACTCAAAACTCACAAATGACTCCTCCCACCATATTATGATGTTGCCCAAGTTTTGGGATCGATCCGAAATCAATAGGTGTTCCAAATTGGACAATTCAAGTTCAACGACAGTTCTTTCCTAATTGGAGTGGTTGGTGTATTCCATACTTCTAGCGATTGGATTTCACTCAAAACTCACAAATGACTCCTCCCACTGTATTATGAAGTTTCCCAAGTTTGGGGCTCGATCCGAAATCAATAGGTGTGAGAAATTGGACAATTTAAGTTCAATGGCAGTTTGTTCAGACTTGGAGTGGTTGGTGTATTCCATACTTCTAGCGATTGGATTTCACTCAAAACTCACCAAATGACTCCTCCCACCATATTATGATGTTGCCCAAGTTTTCGGCTCGATCTGAAATCAATAGGTGTTCCAAATTGGACAATTCAAGTTCAACGGCAGTTCGTTCCTAATTGGAGTGGTTGGTGTATTCCATACTTCTAGCGATTGGATTTCACTCAAAACTCACCAAATGACTACTCCCACCATATTATGACGTTGCCCAAGTTTTCGGCTCGATCCGAAATCAATAGGTGTTCCAAATTGGACAATTCAAGTTCAACGGCAGTTCGTTCCTAACTGGAGTGGTTGGTGTATTCCATACTTCTAGAGATTGGATTTCACTCAAAACTCACCAAATGACTCCTCCCACCATATTATGATGTTGCCCAAATTTTGGGCTCGATCCGAAATCAATAGGTGTTCCAAATTGGACAATTCAAGTTCAACGGCAGTTCGTTCCTAATTGGAGTGGTTGGTGTATTACATACTTCTAGCAATTGGATTTCACTGAAAACTCACCAAATGACTCCTCCCACCATATTATGATGTTGCCCAATTTTTGGGGTCGATCCGAAATCAATAGGTGTGAGAAATTGGACAATTCAAGTTCAACGGCAGTTCGTTCCTAATTATAGTGGTTGGTGTATTCCATACTTCTAGCGATTGGTTTTCACTCAAAACTCACCAAATGACTCCTCCCACCATATTATGATGTTTCCCATGTTTTGGGCTCGATCCGAAATCAATAGGTGTTCCACATTGGACGATTCAGGTTCAACGGCAGTTCGTTTCTAATTGGAGTGGTTGGTATATTCCATACTTCTAACGATTGGATTTCACTCAAAACTCCCCAAATGACTCCTCCCACCATATTATGATGTTGCCCAAGTTTGGGGCTCGATCCGAAATCAATAGGTGTGAGAAATTGGACAATTCAAGTTCAACGGCAGTTCGTTCCTAATTGGAGTGGTTGGTGTGTTAGAAATGTGCCCTAAGAGCCAATACATTTGATGTAATCTCCTTAGAATACATTTCGTATATGATAAATAAAGGGCAATATTATTTTGTTATCTTTTATGTCGTGTAAAGAAACAAAAGTCCAGGGTGTACTAAATAAGAGATAAAGTAATCTAAAGAAGTTTAGATTCGGGAGACCTTTAATCTCTAACTGTAGTATCCCAAAATGTTCCTAATCATAAGGTTATCAAATGGGCATTGATAAACCGTCAAGATTGGCACATACTATGTATGCTCAATGATGAGGATGGTTGGTCTCAAACCATTTGTGTAGTTGACACTAATACAAGTATGTGGGTGCTCATTAGTGAATGAGTACACTGAACGCGATCAACCGGAGTTCTCGTATGGAGTATTTATCTATATGTCAAACGAGAACTCATAGTTGCAAT
Source organism: Prunus avium (assembly GCF_965620075.1). Lineage (NCBI taxonomy): Eukaryota > Viridiplantae > Streptophyta > Magnoliopsida > Rosales > Rosaceae > Prunus > Prunus avium. Next base: position 16,599,418 of record NC_142291.1, on the reverse strand, counting down.
AATGCAAATTAGTCCTTAGACCTGAGGCATCATGGTTGTCTTGTGATGCGTTATTGATCTTTGATAGCTCACAAAGGCAAGTCGTAAAAGATTTTCCTTATGTGTTATTGGGATCTCTTAATTCATCATAGAGGCATGTGAATGTACAATAAGGAATCTCTACCTTGATAAAGAAAGGAGAATGTTTCAAGATATGATTCAGTGAATCTTCGGCCGAAGTACTTGAACATGATTTAGAAAGTGGTTTTTAATTGTGTTCTATTGAATCATATGAGTTTAATCATATTAGGGGTTTGACATTATCAATCTGTACCCTAACAATATGATTGGAAACATTGTATAAGAGAAGGACCGTATTGCATTGCAATTCCAACTGAATAGGTTCTTCATCTATTCTAATTAGCTTGGGTAGCCATGATATATTGCTAGATGTCACTCTTGGCTTGTGGAAGTCCTAGGACTGATTGTGATCAATCCAAAATAAAGGAAGAATTAAAAAGGGGTTTTAATTCCAGTTGGTTAGAAAGAGTTCTAATGTTTTCCCACTGCCTTGCTAAATTAGAACCTAATGGATCGCACACCTTAAATGGTTAACTTTGAGTAATACAAATGAGAATGAGGAAATCAATTTGATTGATTTGATGTGGATGATTTACTACGTGTAAAAATATATTTGGGCCTCGATAATAGTTAGAGGGAAGCCCAAATGGTTGGGTATCAAGCCCAAGGGCTTAAGACACCTAAATATTATGGTTTAAGTGTCATAAGGCCCAATTTTGGAAGCCCAATGGGGTTTGGCCGAAAATGGTTAAGTGCATGTGTATGGGAATTGTTTCCATAAGCTCATTTGACACACAAACACAATCCAACATCAACCAAAGAGGTTTGGGAGATCAAAGAGAGATAGTTGTGAGTTTTTCAAGAGTGAAACACAATCTTCTTTCAAAGGGGTTTAGATTGAAACCAATCTTGAGAATCTTGTACTAGCATCCTTGTATTCTCAAGATACCTCTTCTCATCTCAAGGTTTCATTGGTGTGGAGACTTAGAGGCCATATACTTTTGTGGCTCACAAGGAGGAGAAAGATCAAGAGGAGATCAACAAAGGAAAATCATCAAGAGAAGACCAAAACACAACTTGGTTCATATAATTGCTTCAAGGGTAATTAGATCTTATCCTTTCTCTTGAATTTTCATTTATGAAAAACATATCAATGTTCATGGCTTAAGATACTTGGAAGAAGTTTTGTTTTTGAATTTAAACAACCACCATATTCTTCCGCTGCGATTAATTTGATTAAATGCATGTTTAATATTCAAATGAACTTCTTAAAAATATTTTAAAACCAACATGGTGTATTCCATACTTCTCGCGATTGGATTTCACTTAAAACTCACCAAATGACTCCTACCACCATATTATGGTGTTGCCCAAGTTTTGGGCTTGATCCGAAATCAATAGGTGTTCCAAATTGGACAATTCAAGTTCAACGGCAGTTCGTTCCTAATTGGAGTGGTTGGTGTATTCCATACTTCTAGCGATTGGATTTCACTCAAAACTCACCAAATGACTCCTCCCACCATATTATGACGTTGCCCAAGTTAGGGGCTCGATACGAAATCAATAGGTGTGAGAAATTGGACAATTCAAGTTCAACGGCAGTTCGTTCCTAATTGGAGTGGTTGGTGTATTCCATACTTCTAGCGATTGGATTTCACTCAAAACTAACCAAATGACTCCTCCCACCATATTATGATGTTGCCCAAGTTTTGGGCTCGATCCGAAATCAATAGGTGTTCCAAATTGGACAATTCAAGTTCAACGGCAGCTCGTTCCTAATTGTAGTGGTTGGTGTATTCCACACTTCTAGCGATTGGGTTTCACTCAAAACTCACCAAATGACTCCTCCCACCGTATTATGATGTCGCCCAAGTTTTGGGCTCGATCCGAAATCAATAGGTGTGAGAAATAGGACAATTCAAGTTCAACGGCAGTTCGTTCCTAATTGGAATGGTTGGTATATTCCATACTTCTACCGATTGGATTTCACTCAAACCTCACCAAATGACTACTCCCACTATATTATGATGTTGCCCAAGTTTGGGGCTCGATCCGAAATCAATAGGTGTTCCAAATTGGACAATTCAAGTTCAACGGCAGTTCGTTCCTAATTGGAGTGGTTGGTGTATTCCACACTTCTCGTGATCGGATTTCACTTAAAACTCACCAAATGACTCCTACCACCATATTATGGTGTTGCCCAAGTTTTGGGCTTGATCCGAAATCAATAGGTGTTCCAAATTGGACAACTCAAGTTCAACCGCAGTTCGTTCCTAATTGGAGTGGTTGGTGTGTTCCATACTTCTAGCGATTGGATTTCACTCAAAGCTCACCAAATGACTCCTCCCATCATATTATGACGTTGCCCAAGTTTTTGGCTCGATCCGAAATCAATAGGTGTTCCAAATTGGACAATTCAAGTTCAACGGCAGTTCGTTCCTAATTGAAGTGGTTGGTGTATTCCATACTTCTCGCGATTGGATTTCACTTAAAACCCACCAAATGACTCCTACCACCATATTATGGTGTTGCCCAAGTTTTGGGCTTGATCCGAAATCAATAGGTGTTATAAATTGGACAATTCAAGTTCAACGGCAGTTCGTTCCTAATTGGAGTGGTTGGTGTATTCCATACTTCTAGCGATTGGATTTCACTCAAAACTCACCAAATGACTCCTCCCACCATATTATGATGTTGCCCAAGTTAGGGCTCGATACGAAATCAATAGGTGTGAGAAATTGGACAATTCAAGTTCAACGGCAGTTCGTTCCTAATTGGAGTGGTTGGTGTATTCCACACTTCTAGCGATTGGATTTCACTCAAAACTCACGAAATGACACCTCCAATCATATTATGATGTTGCACAAGTTTGGGGTTCCATACGAAATCAATAGATGTGAGAAATTGGACAATTCAAAATCAACGGCAGTTCGTTCCTAATTGGAGTGGTTGGTGTATTCCATACTTCTAGCGATTGGATTTCACTCAAAACTAACTAAATGACTCCTCCCACCATATTATGTTGTTGCCCAAGTTTTGGTCTCGATCCGAAATCAATAGGTGTTCCAAATTGGACAATTCAAGTTCAACGGCAGTTCGTTCCTAATTGGAGTGGTTGGTGTATTCCATACTTCTAGCTATTGGATTTCACTCAAAACTCACTAAATGACTCCTCCCACCATATTATGATGTTGCCCAAGTTTTGGTCTCGATCCGAAATCAATAGGTGTTCCAAATTGGACAATTCAAGTTCAACGGCAGTTCGTTCCTAATTGGAGTGGTTGGTGTATTCCATACTTCTAGCGATTGGATTTCACTCAAAACTCACTAAATGACTCCTCCCACCATATTATGATGTTGCCCATGTTTTGGGCTCGATCCGAAATCAATAGGTGTTCCAAATTGGACAATTCAAGTTCAACGGCAGTTCGTTCCTAATTGGAGTGGTTGGTGTATTCCATACTTCTCGCGATTGGATTTCACTTAAAACTCGCCAAATGACTCCTACCACCATATTATGGTGTTGCCCAAGTTTTGGGCTTGATCCGAAATGAATAGGTGTTCCAAATTGGACAATTCAAGTTCAACGGCAGTTCGTTCCTAATTGGAGTGGTTGGTGTATTCCATACTTCTAGCGATTGGATTTCACTCAAAACTCACCAAATGACTCCTCCCACCATATTACGATGTTGCCCAAGTTTTTGGCTCGATCCGAAATCAATAGGTGTTCCAAATTGGACAATTCAAGTTCAACGGCAGTTCGTTCCTAATTGGAGTGGTTGGTGTATTCCATACTTCTCGCGATTGGATTTCACTCAAAACTCACCAAATGACTCCTCCCAACATATTACGATGTTGCCCAAGTTTTGGGCTCGATTCGAAATCAATAGGTGTTCCAAATTGGACAATTCAAGTTCAACGGCAGCTCGTTCCTAATTGTAGTGGTTGGTGTATTCCATACTTCCGGCGATTGGATTTCACTCAAAACTCACCAAATGACTCCTCCCACCATATTATGATGTCGCCCAAGTTTTGGGCTCGATCCGAAATCAATAGGTGTGAGAAATTGGACAATTCAAGTTCAACGGCAGTTCGTTCCTAATTGGAATGGTTGGTATATTCCATACTTCTACCGATTGGATTTCACTCAAACCTCACCAAATGACTACTCCCACTATATTATGATGTTGCCGAAGCTTGGGGCTCGACCCGAAATCAATAGGTGTTCCAAATTGGACAATTCAAGTTCAACGGCAGTTCGTTCCTAATTGGAGTGGTTGGTGTAGTCCACACTTCTCATGATCGGATTTCACTTAAAACTCACCAAATGACTCCTACCACCATATTATGGTGTTGCCCAAGTTTTGGGCTTGATCCGAAATCAGTAGGTGTTCCAAATTGGACAATTCAAGTTCAACGGCAGTTCGTTCCTAATTGGAGTGGTTGGTTTATTCCACACTAGTAGCGATTGGATTTCACTCAAAACTCACCAAATGACTCCTCAAACCATATTATGATGTTGCCCAAGTTTTGGGCTCGATCTGAAATCAATAGGTGTTCCAAATTGGACAATTCAAGTTCAACAGCAGTTCGTTCCTAATTGGAGTGGTTGGTGTATTCCATACTTTTAGCGATTAGATTTCACTCAAAACTCACCAAATGACTCCTCCCAACATATTATGATGTTGCCCATGTTTTGGGCGCGATCCGAAATCAATAGGTGTTCCAAATTGGACAATTCAAGTTCAACGGCAGTTCGCTCCTAATTGGAGTGGTTGGTGTATTCCATACTTCTAGCGATTGGATTTCACTCAAAACTCACCAAATGACTCCTCCCACCATATGATGATGTTGCCCAAGTTTTGGTCTCGATACGAAATCAATAGGTGTTCCAAATTGGACAATTCAAGTTCAACTGCAGTTCGTTCCTAATTGGAGTGGGTGGTGTATTCCATACTTCTAGCGATTGGATTTCACTCAAAACTCACTAAATGACTCCTCCCCCCATATTATGATGTGGCCCAAGTTTTGGTCTCGATCCGAAATCAATAGGTGTTCCAAATTGGACAATTCAAGTTCAACGGCAGTTCGTTCCTAATTGGGGTGGTTGGTGTATTCCATACTTCTAGCGATTGGATTTCACTCAAAACTCACTAAATGACTCCTCCCACCATATTATGATGTTGCCCAAGTTTTGGTCTCGATCCGAAATCAATAGGTGTTCCAAATTGGACAATTCAAGTTCAACTGCAGTTCGTTCCTAATTGGAGTGGTTGGTGTATTCCGTACTTCTAGCGATTGGATTTCACTCAAAACTCACTAAATGACTCCTCCCCCCATATTATGATGTGGCCCAAGTTTTGGTCTCGATCCGAAATCAATAGGTGTTCCAAATTGGACAATTCAAGTTCAACGGCAGTTCGTTCCTAATTGGGGTGGTTGGTGTATTCCATACTTCTAGCGATTGGATTTCACTCAAAACTCACCAAATGACTCCTTCCACCATATTACGATGTTGCCCAAGTTTTTGGCTCGATCCGAAATCAATAGGTGTTCCAAATTGGACAATTCAAGTTCAACGGCAGTTCGTTCCTAATTGGAGTGGTTGGTGTATTCCATACTTCTAGCGATTGGATTTCACTCAAAACTCACGAAATGACTCCTCCCATCATATTATGATGTTGCACAAGTTTGGGGTTCCATCCGAAATCAATAAGTGTGAGAAATTGGACAATTCAATTTCAACGGCAGTTCGTTCCTAATTGGAGTGGTTGGTGTAGTCCATACTTCTAGCGATTGGATTTCACTCAAAACTCACCAAATGACTCCTCCCATCATATTATGATGTTGCACAAGTTTGGGGTTCCATCCGAAATCAATAGGTGTGAGAAATTGGACAATTCAATTTCAACGGCAGTTCGTTCCTAATTGGAGTGGTTGGTGTATTCCATACTTCTAGCGATTGGATTTCACTCAAAACACACCAAATGAATCCTCCCACCATATTACGATGTTGCCCAAGTTAGGGGCTCGATCCGAAATCAATAGGTGTTCCAAATTGGACAATTCAAGTTCAACGGCAGTTCGTTCCAAATTGGAGTGGTTGGTGTATTCCATACTTCTAGCGATTGGATTTCACCCAAAACTCACCAAATGACTCCTCCCACCATATTATGATGTTGCCCATGTTTTGGTCTTGATCCGAAATCAATAGGTGTGAGAAATTGGACAATTCAATTTCAACGGCAGTTCGTTCCTAATTGGAGTGGTTGGTGTATTCCATACTTCTGGCGATTGGATTTCACTCAAAACTCTCCAAATGACTCCTACCACCATATTATGATGTTTCCCAAGTTTTGGGCTCGACCCGAAATCAATAGGTGTGAGAAATTGGTCAATTCAATTTCAACGACAGTTCGTTCCTAATTGGTGCGGTTGGTGTATTCCACACTTCTAGCGATTGGATTTCACTCAAAACTCACCAAATGACTCCTCCCACCATATTATGATGTTGCCCAAGTTTTGGGTTCGATCCGAAATCAATAGGTGTGAGAAATTGGAGAATTCAAGTTCGACGGCAGTTCGTTCCTAATTGGTGTGGTTGGTGTGGCGATTGGATTTCACTCAAAACTCACCAAATGACTCCTCCCACCGTATTATGATGTTGCCCAACTTTTGCGCTCGATCCGAAATGAATAGGTGTTCCAACTTGGACAATTCAAGTTCAACGGCAGTTCGTTCCTTATTGGAGTGGTTGGTGTATTCCATACTTCTAGCGATTGGATTTCACTCAAAACTCACCCAATGACTCCTCCCACCATATTATGATGTTACCCAAGTTTTGGGCTCGATCCGTAATCAATAGGTGTTCCAAATTGGACAATTCAAGTTCAACGGCAGTTCGTTCCTAATTGGAGTGGTTGGTGTATTCCATACCTCTAGCGATTGGATTTCCCTCAAAACTCACCAAATGAGTCCTCCCACCATATTTTGACGTTGCATATGTTTTGGGCTCGATCCGAAATCAATAGGTGTGAGAAATTGGACAATTCAAGTTCAACGGCAGTTCGTTCCTAATTGGAGTGGTTGGTGTATTCCAAACTTCTAGCATTTGGATTTCACTCCAAACTCACCCAATGACTCCTCCCACCATATTATGATGTTACCCAAGTTTTGGACTCGATCCGAAATCAATAGGTGTTCCAAATTGGACAATTCAAGTTCAACGGCAGTTCGTTCCTAATTGGAGTTGTTGGTGTATTCCATACTTCTAGCGATTGGATTTCACTCAAAACTCACCAAATGACTCCTCCCACCATATTATGATGTTGCCCAAGTTTTGGGCTCGATCCGAAATCAATAGGTGTGAGAAATTGGACAATTCAAGTTCAACGGCAGTTCGTCCCTAATTGGAGTGGTTGGTGTATTCCACACTTCTAGCGATTGGATTTCACTCAAAACTCACCAAATGACTCCTCCCACCATATTATGATGTTGCCCAAGTTTTGGGCTCGGTCCGAAATCAATAGGTGTTCGAAATTGGACAATACAAGTTCAACGGCAATTCGTTCCTGATTCGAGTGGTTGGTGTATTCCATACTTCAAGCAATTGGATTCCACTCAAAACTCTCCAAATGACTCCTCCCACCATATTACGATGTTGCCGAAGTTTTGGGCTCGATCCGAAATCAATAGGTGTGAGAAATTGGACAAGTCAATTTCAACGACAATTCGTTCCTAATTGCAGTGGTTGGTGTATTCCATACTTCTAGCGATTGGATTTCACTCAAAACTCACCAAATGACTCCTCCCACCATATTATGATGTTGCCCAGGTTTTGGGCTCGATCCGAAATCAATAGGTGTGAGAAATTGGACAATTCAATTTCAACGACAATTCGTTCTTAATTGCAGTGGTTGGTGTATTCCATACTTCTAGCGATTGGATTTCACTCAAAACTCACCAAATGACTCCTCCCACCATATTATGATGTTGCCCAGGTTTTGGGCTCGATCCGAAATCAATAGGTGTGAGAAATTGGTCAAGTCAATTTCAACGACAATTCGTTCCTAATTGCAGTGGTTGGTGTATTCCATACTTCTAGCGATTGGATTTCACTCAAAACTCACCAAATGACTCCTCCCACCATATTATGATGTTGCCCAGGTTTTGGGCTCGATCTGAAATCAATAGGTGTGAGAAATTGGACAATTCAAGTTCAACGGCAGTTCGTTCCTAATTGGAGTGGTTGGTGTATTCCATACTTCTACCGATTGGATTTCACTCAAAACTCACGAAATGACTCCTCCCACCATATTATGATGTTTCCCAAGTTTTGGGCTCGATCCGAAATCAATAGGTGTTCCAAATTGGACAATTCCAGTTCAACGGCAGTTCGTTCCTAATTCGAGTGGTTGGTGTATTCCACTCTTCTAGCGATTGGATTTCACTCAAAACTCACCAAATGCCTCCTCCCACCAAATTATGACGTTGCACAAGTTTGGGGTTCGATCCGAAATCAATAGGTGTGAGAAATTGCACAATTCAAGTTCAACGGCAGTTCCTTACTAATGGGAGTGGTTAGTGTATTCCATACTTCTAGCGATTGGATTTCACTCAAAACTCACCAAATGACTCCTCCCACCATATTATGATGTTGCCAAAGTTTGGGGCCCGATCCGAAATCAATAGGTGTGAGAAATTGGACAATTCAAGTTCAACGGCAGTTCGTTCCTAATTGGAGTGGTTGGTGTATTCCATACTTCTAGCGATTGGATTTCACTCAAAACTCTCCAAATGACTCCCACCATATTATGACGTTGCCAAAGTTTGGGGCCCGATCCGAAATCAATAGGTGTGAGAAATTGGACAATTCAAGTTCAACGGCAGTTCGTTCCTAATTGGAGTGGTTGGTGTATTCCATACTTCTAGCGATTGGATTTCACTCAAAACTCACCAAATGACTCCTCCCACCATATTATGATGTTGCACAAGTGTGGGGTTCCATCCGAAATCAATAGGTGTGAGAAATTGGACAATTCAAGTTCAACGGCAGTTCGTTCCTAATTGGAGTGGTTGGTGTATTCCATACTTCTAGAGATTGGATTTCACTCAAAACTCACCAAATGACTCCGCCCACCATATTATGATGTTGCCCAAGTTTTGGGCTCGATCCGAAATCAATAGGTGTTCCAAATTGGACAATTCAAGTTCAACGGCAGTTCGTTCCTAAATGGAGTGGTTGGTTTATTCCATACTTCTAGCGATTGGATTTCACTCAAAACTCACCAAATGACTCCGCCCACCATATTATGATGTTGCCCAAGTTTTGGGCTCGATCTGAAATCAATAGGTGTTCCAAATTGGACAATTCAAGTTCAACGGCAGTTCGTTCCTAATTGGAGTGGTTGGTGTATTCCATACTTCTAGCGATTGGATTTCACTCAAAACTCACCAAATGACTCCTCCCACCATATTATGATGTTGCCCAAGTTTTGGGCTCGATCCGAAATCAATAGGTGTTCTAAACTGGACAATTCAAGTTCAACGGCAGTTTGTTCCTAATTGGAGTGGTTGGTGTATTCCATACTTCTAGCGATTGGATTTCACACAAAACTCACCAAATGACTCCTCCCACCATATTATGATGTTGCCCAAGTTTTGGGCTCGATCCGAAATTAATAGGTGTTCCAAATTGGACAATTCAAGTTCAATGGCAGTTCGTTCCTAATTGGAGGGGTTGGTGTATTCCGTACTTCTAGCGATTGGATTTCACTCAAAACTCACCAAATGACTCCTCCCACCATATTATGATGTTGCCCAAGTTTTGGGATCCATCCGAAATCAATAGGTGTGAGAAATTGGACAATTCAAGTTCAACGGCAGTTCGTTCCTAATTGGAGTGGTTGGTGTATTCCATACTTCTAGCGATTGGATTTCACTCAAAACTCACCAAATGACTCCCACCATTTTATGATGTTGCCCAAGTTTTGGGCTCGATCCGAAATCAATAGGTGTGAGAAATTGGACAATTCAAGTTCAACGGCAGTTCGTTCCTAATTGGAGTGGTTGGTATATTCCATACTTCTAGCGATTGGATTTCACTCAAAACTCACCAAATGAGTCCTCCCACCATATTATGATGTTGCCCAAGTTTTGGGGTCCATCCGAAATCAATAGGTGTGAGAAATTGGACAATTCAAGTTCAACGGCAGTTCGTTCCTAATTGGAGTGGTTGGTGTATTCCATACTTCTAGCGATTGGATTTCACTCAAAACTCTCCAAATGACTCCTCCCACCATATTATGACGTTGCCAAAGTTTGGGGCCCGATCCGAAATCAATAGGTGTGAGAAATTGGACAATTCAAGTTCAACGGCAGTTCGTTCCTAATTGGAGTGGTTGGTGTATTCCATACTTCTAGCGATTGGATTTCACTCAAAACTCTCCAAATGACTCCTCCCACCATATTATGACGTTGCCAAAGTTTGGGGCCCGATCCGAAATCAATAGGTGTGAGAAATTGGACAATTCAAGTTCAACGGCAGTTCGTTCCTAAATGGAGTGGTTGGTGTATTCCATACTTCTAGCGATTGGATTTCACTCAAAACTCACCAAATGACTCCTCCCACCATATTTTGATGTTGCCCAAGTTTTGGGCTCGATCCGAAATCAATAGGTGTTCCAAATTGGACAATTCAAGTTCAACGGCAGTTCGTTCCTAATTGGAGTGGTTGGTGTATTCCATACTTCTAGCGATTGGATTTCACTCAAAACTCACCAAATGACTCCACCCACCATATTATGATGTTGCCCAAGTTTTGGGCTCGATCCGAAATCAATAGGTGTTCCAAATTGGACAATTCAAGTTCAACGGCAGTTCGTTCCTAATTGGAGTGGTTGGTGTATTCCATACTTCTAGCGATTGGATTTCACTAAAAACTCACCAAATGACTCCTCCCGCCATATTATGATGTTGCCCAAGTTTTGGGCTCGATCCGAAATCAATAGGTGTTCGAAATTGGAGAATTCAAGTTCAACAGCAGTTCGTCCCTAGTTGGAGTGGTTGGTATATTCCCTACCTCTATCGATTGGATTTCACTCAAAACTCACCAAATGACTCCTCCCACCATATTATGATGTTGGGCAAGTTTTGGGCTCGATCCGAAATCAATAGGTGTGAGAAATTGGACAATTCAAGTTCAACGGAAGTTCGTTCCTAATTGGAGTGGTTGGTGTATTCCACATTTCTAGCGATTGGATTTCACTCAAAACTCACCAAATGACTCGTCCCACCCTATTATGATGTTGCCCAAGTTTTGGAATCGATCCGAAATCAATAGGTGTGGGAAATTGGAAAATTCAAGTTCAACGGCAGTTCGTTCCTAATTGGAGTGGTTGGTGTATTCCATACTTCTAGCGATTGGATTTCACTGAAAACTCACCAAATGACCCCACCCACCATATTATGATGTTGCCCAAGTTTTGGGCTCGATCCGAAATCAATAGGTGTTCCAAATTGGACAATTCAAGTTCAACGACAGTTCGTTCCTAATTGGAGTGGTTGGTGTATTCCATACTTCTAGCGATTGTATTTCACTCAAAACTAACCAAATGACTCCTCCCACCATATCATGATGTTGCCCAAGTTTTGGGCTCGATCCGAAATCAATAGGTGTTCCAAATTGGACAATTCAAGTTCAACGGAAGTTCGTTCCTAATTGGAGTGGTTGGTGTATTCCATACTTCTAGCGATTGGATTTCACTGAAAACTCACCAAATGACTCGTCCCACCATATTATGATGTTACCCAAGTTTTGGGCTCGATACGAAATCAATAGGTGTGACAAATTGGACAATTCAAGTTCAACGGCAGTTCGTTCCTAATTGGAATGGTTGGTGTATTCCCTCCTTCTAGCGATTGGATTTCACTCAAAACTCACCAAATAACTCCGCCCACCATATTATGATGTTGCCCAAGTTTTGGGCTCGATCCGAAATCAATAGGTGTCATAAATTGGACAATTCAAGTTCAACGGCAGTTCGTTCCTAATGGGATTGGTTGGTGTATTCCATACTTCTAGCGATTGGATTTCACTCAAAACTCACCGAATGACTCCTCCCACCATATTACGATGTTGCCCAAGTTTTGGGCTCGATCCGAAATCAATAGGTGTCATAAATTGGACAATTCAAGTTCAACGGCAGTTCGTTCCTAATGGGATTGGTTGGTGTATTCCATACTTCTAGCGATTAGATTTCACTCAAAACTCCCCAAATGACTCGTCCCACCATATTATGTTGTTGCCCAAGTTTTGGGCTCGATCCCAAATCAATAGGTGTGAGAAATTGGACAATTCAAGTCCAACCACAGTTCGTTCCTAATTGGAGTGGTTGGTGTATTCCATACTTCTAGCGATTGGATTTCACTTAAAACTCACCAAACAACTCCTCCCACCATAATATGATGTTGCCCAAGTTTTGGGCTCGATCCGAAATCAATAGGTGTTCGAAATTGGACAATTCAAGTTCAACGGCAGTTCGTTCCTAATTGGAGTGGTTGGTGTATTCCATACTTCTAGCGATTGGATTTCACTCAAAACTCACCAAATAACTCCTCCCACCATATTATGATGTCGCCCAACTTTTGGGCTCGATCCGAAATCAATAGGTGTGAGAAATGGGACAATTCAAGTTCAACGGTAGTTCGTTCCTAATTGGAGTGGTTGGTGTACTCCATACTTCTAGCGATTCGATTTCACTCAAAACTCACCAAATGACTCGTCCCACCATATTATGATGTTACCCAAGTTTTGGGCTCGATACGAAATCAATAGGTGTGACAAATTGGACAATTCAAGTTCAACGGCAGTTCGTTCCTAATTGGAGTGGTTGGTGTATTCCCTCCTTCTAGCGATTGGATTTCACTCAAAACTCACCAAATGACTCCTCCCACCATATTATGATGTTGCCCAAGTTTTGGGCTCCATCCGAAATCAATAGGTGTGAGAAATTGGACAATTCAAGTTCAACGGAAGTTCGTTCCTAATTGGAGTGGTTGGTGTATTCCATACTTCTAGCGATAGGATTTCACTCAAAACTCACCAAATGACTCCTCCCACCATATTAGGATGTTGCCCAAGTTTTGGGCTCGATCCGAAATTAATAGGTGTTCCAAATTGGACAATTCAAGTTCAACGGAAGTTCGTTCCTAATTAGAGTGGTTGGTGTATTCCATACTTCTAGCGATTGGATTTCACTCAAAACTCACCGAATGACTCCTCCCACCATATTATGATGTTGTCCAAGTTTTGGGCTCGATCCGAAATCAATAGGTGTGAGAAATTGGACAATTCAAGTTCAACGGCAGTTCGTTCCTAATTGGAGTGGTTGGGGTATTCCATACTTCTAGCGATTGGATTTCACTCAAAACTCACCAAACGACTCCTCCCACCATAATATGATGTTACCCAAGTTTTGGGCTCGATCCGAAATCAATAGGTGTTCGAAATTGGACAATTCAAGTTCAACGGCAGTTCGTTCCTAATTGGAGTGGTTGGTGTATTCCATACTTCTAGCGATTGGATTTCACTCAAAACTCACCAAACAACTCCTCCCACCATATTATGATGTTGCCCAAGTTTTGGGCTCGATCCGAAATCAATAGGTGTTCCAAATTGGACGATTCAAGTTCAACGGCAGTTCGTTCCAAATTGGAGTGGTTGGTGTATTCCAAACCTGTAGCGATTGGATTTCACTCAAAACTCACCAAATGACTCCACCCACCATATTATGATTTTGCCCAAGTTTTGGGCACGATCCGAAATCAATAGGTGTTCCAAATTGGACAATTCAAGTTCAACCGCAGTTCGTTCCTAGTTGGAGTGGTTGGTGTATTCCATACTTCTAGCGATTGGATTTCACTCAAAACTCACCAAATGACTCCTCCCACCATATTATGATGTTGTCCAAGTTTTGGGCTCGATCCGAAATCAATAGGTGTGAGAAATTGGACAATTCAAGTTCAACGAAAGTTCGTTCCTAATTGGAGTGGTTGGTGTATTCCATACTTCGAGCGATAGGATTTCACTCAAAACTCACCAAATGACTCCTCCCACCATATTAGGATGTTGCCCAAGTTTTGGGCTCGATCCGAAATCAATAGGTGTTCGAAATTGGACAATTCAAGTTCAACGGCAGTTCGTTCCTAATTGGAGTGGTTGGTGTATTCCAAACCTCTAGCGATTGGATTTCACTCAAAACTCCCCAAATGACTCCTCCCACCATATTATGAAGTTGCCCAAGTTTTGGGCTCGATCCGAATTCAATAGGTGTGAGAAATTGGACAATTCAAGTTCAACGGCAGTTCGTTCCTCATTGGAGTGGTTGGTGTATGTTAAGCTCATAATATCATACATATACATGCCCTATTTACTTACTTCTTTTGCTTAGTTTCCTATAATTCTGAGTTATTTGCCTCCCTTTGTGTGTTTTGTAGGCAAATAGAGCAAGAGAGCATAATTCATGCAATTCAAGCATGTTAAGGCCTAATTTGGATGAATGGATGAAGAGCTTAAAGACAAACTCATTTTGGCTACAGCCCCTTGCCAGTCCAGTTCCGTAGGTCACATTGCAATATTTGTTTCAGCAACCTGCACAGCTCGGATGAGGCTGCATTTTGCATGAAAGTTGTTCCAATGGGTGTGTACTATAACATATCCAAAATTCAGCTCCATTGGATAAATATGGAGTCTGTTACCTAGCAAACACAGAGCCATGCTCAGGATGGATTTTATCAGCGCGCAAAATGAGTTAGCAATTTGTTTTGGCCTTAACTTCCTCCTCCGACCTTGGATTGGCCCAAATGATATATGGCTGGAAAGAAGACATTCTGAACTTCAAGTTTGAGTGCTTAAAGTCTTAATTTGCTTAAGGGAAGCCCAATTCGTAAGCCCTTGAAGTTGCTGGTCATGCTGACCTCAGGATGAGCTATTGTTTCTGGTTGGAAGCTTGGTCATGGTGAGCTAGGCATGAGCTATTGAGCTGGTTGGAAGCTTGGTCATGGTGACATGAAGATGAGCTAGGGCTGCTGGTGGGATTTATTGGTGAAGTGCATCAACCAATTCAAATTTTCTAATACAAGTGCATCAACCATTTCAGATTTTATAAAACAAGTGTTGTATGCATTAGCCATATTGAATTCAGATTTTCATCTTCCTTAGGCCTATAAATAGTGAGGTTTCCCAAGCTTGTAAACACACCCCAAGGGGGGGAGCTCTCAAACACTTCTCTAGAGCTCCCTTCCCTTCTCTCCCTCAAATTCTCTTAGTTTTGCTTTCTAGTTCTCAATTCTAGCTTTCTTTAATGTTTTCTTAGTTGTAATTTATTTTTCTTGTAATGTACATTCTTTCTTAAGTATTCAAGTTTAATTAGTTTCCAAGTTCCAATTATGGTTTTTGTTCTTATTCATTTTGTTCTTATTCATTAATTCGAATTGAACTATGAATAGGAAGAGTATGTATGGACATTCGACAACAGGGATTAGATACATGCTTGGTTGTTTAAAATGTTCTTCTATGTTTAATGGGTTCCTAATGCTTAATTTTAGGTTAGACAACAAATGATCAAATTAGGGAATTAGGAACACAAGGTTATGACCACACACCATGGCTTAATCATACTTTAGCTAGAATCAATCCATTAATCTAAATTGAACTTGGGAACTTATTTGCTTGAGTTACTTTCTTATTTTCTTCCTTCTTTCATGTTCTTTGTTTTTGTTTCTGTTTTGTGTAGGAAAACTGAATTGGATCATTCAATCACCAATCCCTGTGGAATCGACCTCGCACTTACATACGCTAAACTACCAACGGTTCGTGCACTTGCGAGTATCACAAGTTGAGGATGCAGCTGAATCCATTTTGGTACAGCTGAAATCTACAAATTATGTTGTTGCCCAAGTTTTGGGCTCGATCCCAAATCAATAGGTGTGAGAAATTGGACAATTCAAGTTCAACGGAAGTTCGTTCCTAATTGGAGTGGTTGGTGTATTCCGTACTTCTAGCGATTGGATTTCACTCAAAACTCACCAAGTGACTCCTCCCACCATATTATGATGTTAACCAAGTTTTCGGCTCGATCCGAAATCAATAGGTGTTCCAAATTGGACAATTCAAGTTCAACGGCAGTTCGTTCCTAATTGGAGTGGTTGGTGTATTCCATACTTCTAGCGATTGGATTTCACTCACAACTCACCAAATGACTCCTCCCACCATATTATGATGTTGCCCAAGTTTGGGGCTCGATCCGAAATCAATAGGTGTGAGAAATTGGACAATTCTAGTTCAACGGCATTTCGTTCCTAATTGGAGTGGTTGGTGTATTCCATACTTCTAGCGATTGGATTTCACTCAAAACTCACCAAATGACTCCTCCCACCATATTATGACGTTGCCCAAGTTTGGGGCTCGATCCGAAATCAATAGGGGTGAGAAATTGGACAATTCAAGTTCAACGGCAGTTCGTTCCTAATTGGAGTGGTTGGTGTATTCCATACTTCCAGCGATTGGATTTCACTCAAAACTCACCAAATGACTCCTCCCACCATATTATGATGTTGCCCAAGTTTTGGGCACGATCCGAAATCAATAGGTGTCCGAAATTGGACAATTCAAGTTCAACGGCAGTTCGTTCCTAATTGGAGTGGTTGGTGTATTCCATACTTCTAGCGATTGGATTTCACTCAAACCTCACCAAATGACTCCTCCCACCATATTATGTTGTTGCCCAAGTTTTGGGCTTGATCCGAAATCAATAGGTGTTCGAAATTGTACAATTCTATTTCAACGGCAGTTCGTTCCTAATTGGAGTGGTTGGTGTATTCCATACTTCTAGCGATTGGATTTCACTCAAAAATCCCCAAATGACTCCTCCCACCATATTATGATGTTGCCCAAGTTTTGGGCTCTATCCGAAATCAATAGGAGTGAGAAATTGGACAATTCAAGTTCAACGGCAGTTCGTTCCTAATTGAAGTGGTTGCTGTATTCCATACTTCTAGCGATTGGATTTCACTCAAAACTCACCAAATGACTCCTCCCACCATATTATGTTGTTGCCCAAGTTTTGGGCTCGATCCGAAATCAATAGGTGCGAGAAATTGGACAATTCAAGTTCAACGGCAGTTCGTTCCCAATTGGAGTGGTTGGTGTATTCCATACTTCTAGCAATTCGATTTCACTCAAAACTCACTGAATGACTCCTCCCACCATATTATGATGTTGCCCAAGTTTTGGTCTCGATCCGAAATCAATAGGTGTTCCAAATTAGACAATTCAAGTTCAACGACAGTTAGTTCCTAATTGGAGTGGTTGGGGTATTCCATACTTCTAGCGATTGGATTTCACTGAAAACTCACCAAATGACTCCTCCCACCATATTATGATGTTGCACAAGTTTGGGGTTCCATCCGAAATCAATAGGTGTGAGAAATTGGACAATTCAAGTGCAACGGCACTTCGTTCCTAATTGGAGTGGTTGGTGTGTTCCATACTTCTAGCGATTGGATTTCACTCAAAACTCACCAAATGACGCCTCCCAACATATTATGATGTTGCCCAAGTTTTGGGCTCGATCCGAAATCAATAGGTGTGAGAAATTGTACAATTCAAGTTCAACGGCAGTTCGTTCCTAATTGGAGTGGTTGGTGTATTCCAAACTTCTAGCGATTGGATTTCACTCAAAACTCAGCAAATGACTCCTCCCACCATATTATGGTGTTGCCCAATTTTTGGGCTCGTTCCGAAGTCAGTAGGTGTGAGAAATTGGACAATTGAAGTTCAACGGCAGTTCGTTCCTAATTGGAGTGGTTGGTGTATTCCATACTTCTAGCGATTGGATTTCACTCAAAACTCACCAAGTGACTCCTCCCACCATATTATGATGTTGCCCAAGTTTTGGTCCCGAACCGAAATCAATAGGTGTTCCAAATTAGACAGTTCAAGTACAACGGCAGTTCGTTCCTAATCGGAGTGGTTGGTGTATTCCATACTTCTAGCGATTGGATTTCACTCAAAACTCACCAAATGACTCCTCCCACCACATTATGATGTTGCCCAAGTTTTGGGCTCGATCCGAAATCAATAGGTGTGAGAAATTGGACAATTCAAGTTCAACGGCAGTTCGTTCCTAATTGGAGTGGTTGGTGTATTCAATACTTCTAGCGATTGGATTTCACTCAAAACTCACTAAATGACTCCTCCCACCATATTACGTTGTTGCCCAAGGTTGGGGCTCGATCCGAAATCAATAGGTGTTCCAAATTAGACAATTCAAGTTCAACGGCAGTTCGTTCCTAATTGGAGTGGTTGGTGTATTCCATACTTCTAGCGATTGGATTTCACTCAAAACTCACCAAATGACTCCTCCCACCTTATTATGATGTTGCCCAGGTTTTGGTCGCGATCCGAAATCAATAGGTGTTCCAAATTGGACAATTCAAGTTTAACGGCAGTTCGTTCCTAATTGGAGTGGTTCGTGTATTCCATACTTCTAGCGATTGGATTTCACTCAAAACTCGCCAAATGACTCCTCCCACCATATTATGATGTTGCCCAAGGTTTGGGCTCGATCCGAAATCAATAGGTGTGAGAAATTGGACAGTTCAAGTTCAAGTGAAGTTCGTTCCTAATTGGAGTGGTTGGTGTATTCTATACTTCTAGCGATTGGATTTCACTCAAATCACACAAATGACTCCTCCCACCATATTATGATGTTGCCCAAGTTTTGGGATCGATCCGAAATCAATAGGTGTTCCAAATTGGACAATTCAAGTTCAACGGCAGTTCGTTCCTAATTGGAGTGGTTGGTGTATTCCATACTTCTAGCGATTGGATTTCACTCAAAACTCACCAAATTACTCCTCCCATCATATTATGATGTTGCACAAGTTCGGGGTTCCATACGAAATCAATAGGTGTGAGAAATTGGACAATTCAAGTTCAACGGCAGTTCGTTCCTAATTGGATTGGTTGGTGTATTCCATACTTCTAGCGATTGGATTTCACTCAAAACTCACCAAATGACTCCTCCCACCATATTATGATGTTGCCCAAGTTTTGGGCTCGATCCGAAATCAATGGGGGTAAGAAATTGGACAATTCAAGTTCAACGGCAGTTCGTTCCTAATTGGAGTGGTTGGTGTATTCCATACTTCTAGCGATTGGATTTCGCTCAAAACTCACCAAATTACTCCTCCCATCATATTATGATGTTGCACAAGTTCGGGGTTCCATACGAAATCAATAGGTGTGAGAAATTGGACAATTCAAGTTCAACGGCAGTTCGTTCCTAATTGGAGTGGTTGGTGTATTCCATACTTCTAGCGATTGGATTTCACTCAAAACTCACCAAATGACTCCTCCCGCCATATTATGATGTTGCCTAAGTTTTGGGCTCGATCCGAACTCAATAGGTGTGAGAAATTGGGCAATTCAAGTTCAACGGCAGTTCGTTCCCAGTTGGATTGGTTGGTGTATTCCATACTTCTAGCGATTGGATTTCACTCAAAACTCACCAAACTACTCCTCCCATCATATTATGATGTTGCACAAGTTCGGGGTTCCATACGAAATCAATAGGTGTGAGAAATTGGACAATTCAAGTTCAACGGCAGTTCGTTCCTAATTGGAGTGGTTGGTGTATTCCATACTTCTAGCGATTGGATTTCACTCAAAACTCACCAAATGACTCCTCCCACCATATTATGATGTTGCCCAAGTTTTGGGCTCGATCCGAAATCAATAGGTATGAGAAATTGGACAATTCAAGTTCAACGACAGTTCGTTCCTAATTGGAGTGGTTGGTGTATTCCATACTTCTAGTGATTGGATTTCACTCAAAACTCACCAAATGACTGCTCCCGCCATATTATGATGTTGCCTAAGTTTTGGGCTCGATCCGAACTCAATAGGTGTGAGAAATTGGATCTCACGCAAAACTCACTAAATGACTCCTCCCACCATATTATGTTGTTGCCCAAGTTTGGGGCTCGATCCGAAATCAATAGGTGTTCCAAATTAAACAATTCAAGTTCAACGGCAGTTCGTTCCTAATTGGAGTGGTTGGTGTATTCCATACTTCTAGCGAATGGATGTCACTCAAAACTCACTAAACGATTCCTCCGACCATATTATGATGTTGCCAAAGTTTTGCTCTCGATCCGAAATCAATAGGTGTGAGAAATTGGACAATTCAAGTTCAACGGCAGTTCGTTCCTAATTGGAGTGGTTGGTGTATTCCATACTTCTAGCGATTGGATTTCACTCAAAACTCACCAAATGACTCCTCCCACCATATTATGATGTTGCCCAAGTTTTGGGCTCGATCCGAAATCAATAGGTATGAGAAATTGGACAATTCAAGTTCAACGACAGTTCGTTCCTAATTGGAGTGGTTGGTGTATTCCATACTTCTAGCGATTGGATTTCACTCAAAACTCACCAAATGACTGCTCCCGCCATATTATGATGTTGCCTAAGTTTTGGGCTCGATCCGAACTCAATAGGTGTGAGAAATTGGACAATTTAAGTTCAACGGCAGTTCGTTCCTAATTGGAGTTGTTGGTGTATTCCATACTTCTAGCGATTGGATTTCACTCCAAACTCACCAAATGACTCCTCCCACCATATTATGATGTTGCCCAAGTTTTGGGCTCAATCCGAACTCAATAGGTGTGAGAAATTGGACAATTTAAGTTCAATGGCAGTTCGTTCCTAATTGGAGTTGTTGGAGTATTCCATACGTCTAGCGATTGGATTTCACTCAAAACTCACCAAATGACTCCTCCCACCATATTATGATGTTGCCCAAGTTTTGGGCTCGATCCGAAATCAATAGGTATGAGAAATTGGACAATTCAAGTTCAACGACAGTTCGTTCCTAATTGGAGTGGTTGGTGTATTCCATACTTCTAGCGATTGGATTTCACTCAAAACTCACCAAATGACTGCTCCCGCCATATTATGATGTTGCCTAAGTTTTGGGCTCGATCCGAACTCAATAGGTGTGAGAAATTGGACAATTTAAGTTTAACGGCAGTTCGTTCCTAATTGGAGTTGTTGGTGTATTCCATACTTCTAGCGATTGGATTTCACTCCAAACTCACCAAATGACTCCTCCCACCATATTATGATGTTGCCCAAGTTTTGGGCTCAATCCGAACTCAATAGGTGTGAGAAATTGGACAATTCAAGTTCAACGGCAGTTCGTTCCTAATTGGAGTTGTTGGTGTATTCCGTACTTCTAGGGATTGGATTTCACTCAAATCTCCCCAAATGACTCCTCCCGCCATATTATGATGTTGCCCAAGTTTTGGGCTCGATCCGAACTCAATAGGTGTGAGAAATTGGACAATTTAAGTTCAATGGCAGTTCGTTCCTAATTGGAGTTGTTGGTGTATTCCGTACTTCTAGAGATTGGATTTCACTCAAAACTCAGCAAATGACTCTTCCCACCATATTATGATGTTGCCCAAGTTTTGGGCTCGATCCGAAATCAATAGGTGTGAGAAATTGGACA
The DNA here is from genome assembly GCF_965620075.1 of Prunus avium. Lineage (NCBI taxonomy): Eukaryota > Viridiplantae > Streptophyta > Magnoliopsida > Rosales > Rosaceae > Prunus > Prunus avium. The sequence goes on along the minus strand of NC_142291.1, from coordinate 16,577,783 downwards.
ATTCAAGTTCAACGACAGTTCGTTCTTAATTGGGGTGGTTGTTGTATTCCATATTTCTAGCGATTGGATTTCCCTCAAAACTCCCCAAATGACTCCTCCCACCATATTATGATGTTGCCCAAGTTTTGGGCTCTTTCTGAAATCAAGAGGTGTGAGAAATTGCACAATTCAAGTTCAACGGCAGTTCGTTCCTAATTGGAGTGGTTGGTGTATTCCATACTTCTAGCGATTGGATTTCACTCAAAACTCACCAAATGACTCCTCCCACCATATTATGTTGTTGCCCAAGTTTTGGGCTCGATCCGAAATCAATAGGTGTGAGAAATTGGACAATTCAAGTTCAACGGCAGTTCGTTCCTAATTGGAGTGGTTGGTGTATTCCATACTTCTAGCGATTGGATTTCACCCAGAACTCACTGCATGACTCCTCCCACCAAATTATGATGTTGCCCAAGTTTTGGTCTCGATCCGAAATCAATAGGTGTTCCAAATTAGACAATTCAAGTTCAACGGCAGTTCGTTCCTAATTGGAGTGGTTGGTGTATTCCATACTTCTAGGGATTGGATTTCACTCAAAACTCACCAAAAGACTCCTCCCATCATATTATGATGTTGCCCAAGTTTTGGGCTCGATCCGAAATCAATAGGTGTTCCAAATTGGACAATTCAAGTTCAACGGCAGTTCGTTCCTAATTGGAGTGGTTGGTGTATTCCATACTTCTAGCGATTGGATTTCACTCAAAACTCACCAAATGAGTCTTCCCACCATATTACGATGTTGCCCAAGTTATGGGCTCGATCCGAAATCAATAGGTGTTCCAAATAGGACAATTCAAGTTCAACGGCAGTTCGTTCCTAATTGGAGTGGTTGGTGTATTCCATACTTCTTGCGATTGGATTTCACTCAAAACTCACGAAATGACTCCTCACACCATATTATGATGTTGCCCAAGTTTTGGTCTCGATCCGAAATCAATAGGTGTTCCAAATTGGACAATTCAAGTTCAACGGCAGTTCGTTCCTAATTGGAGTGGTTGGTGTATTCCAAACTTCTAGCGATTGGATTTCACTCAAAACTCACCAAATGACTCCTCCCACCATATTATGATGTTGCCCAAGTTTTGGGCTCGATCCGAAATCAATAGGTGTTCCAAATTGGACAATTCAAGTTCAACGGCAGTTCGTTCCTAATTGGAGTGGTTGGTGTATTCCATACTTCTAGCGATTGGATTTCACTCAAATCTCACCAAATGACTCCTCCCACCATATTATGATGTTGCCCAAGTTTTGGGCTCGATCCGAAATCAATAGGTGTTCCAAATTGGACAATTCAAGTTCAACGGCAGTTCGTTCCTAATTGGAGTGGTTGGTGTATTCCATACTTCTTGAGATTGGATTTCACTCAAAACTCACGAAATGACTCCTCCCACCATATTATGATGTTGACCAAGTTTTGGGCTCGATCCGAAATCAATGGGTGTTCCAAATTGGACAATTCAAGTTCAACGGCAGTTCGTTCCTAATTGGAGTGGGTGGTGTATTCCATACTTCTAGCGATTGGATGTCACTCAAAACTCACCAAATGACTTCTCCCTCCATATTATGATGTTGCCCAAGTTTTGGGCTCGATCCGAACACAATAGGTGTGAGAAATTGGACAGTTTAAGTTCAACGGCAGTTCGTTCCTAATTGGAGTTGTTGGTGTATTGCATACTTCTAGCTATTGGATTTCACTCAAAACTCACCAAATGACTTCTCCCACCATATTATGATGTTGCCCAAGTTTTGGGCTCGATCCGAACACAATAGGTGTGAGAAATTGGACAATCTAAGTTCAACTGCAGTTCGTTCCTAACTGGAGTTGTTGGTGTATTACATACTTCAAGCGATTGGATTTCACTCAAAACTCACGAAATGTCTCCTCCCACCATATTATGATGTTGCCCAAGTTAGGGGCTCGATACGAAATCAATAGGTGTGAGAAATTGGACACTTCAAGTTCAACGACAGTTCGTTCCTAATTGGAGTGGTTGGTGTATTCCATACTTCTAGAGATTGGATTTCACTCAAAACTCACCAAATGACTTCTCCCACCATATTATGATGTTGCCCAAGTTTTGGGCTCGATCCGAACACAATAGGTGTGAGAAATTGGACAATTTAAGTTCAACGGCAGTTCGTTCCTAATTGGAGTTGTTGGTGTATTCCATACTTCTAGCGATTGGATTTCACTCAAAACTCACCAAATGACTCCTCCCACCATATTATGATGTTGCCCAAGTTTTGGGCTTGATCCGAAATCAATAGGTGTGAGAAATTGGAAAATTCAAGTTCAACGGCAGTTCGTTCCTAATTGGAGTGGTTGGTGTATTCCATACTTCTAGCGATTGGATTTCACTCAAAACTCACCAAATGACTTCTCCCTCCATATTATGATGTTACCCAAGTTTTGGGCTCGATCCGAACACAATGGGTGTGAGAAATTGGACAATTTAAGTTCAACGGCAGTTCGTTCCTAATTGGAGTTGTTGGTGTATTCCATACTTCTAGCGATTGGATTTCACTCAAAACTCACCAAATGACTCCTCCCACCTTATTATGATGTTGCCCAAGTTTTGGGCTCGATCCGAAATCAATAGGTGTTCGAAATTGGACAATTCAAGTTCAACGGCCGTTCGTTCCTAATTGGAGTGGTTGGTGTATTCCATACTTCAAGCGATTGGATTTCACTCAAAACTCACCAAATGACTCCTCCCACCTTATTATGATGTTGCCCAAGTTAGGGGCTCGATACGAAATCAATAGGTGTGAGAAATTGGACAATTCAAGTTCAACGGCAGTTCGTTCCAAATTGGAGTGGTTGGTGTATTCCACACTTCTCGCGATCGGATTTCACTTAAAACTCACCAAATGACTCCTACCACCATATTATGGTGTTGCCCAAGCTTTGGGCTTGATCCCAAATCAATAGGTGTTCCAAATTGGACAATTCAAGTTCAACGGCAGTTCGTTCCTAATTGGAGTGGTTGGTGTATTCCATACTTCTAGCGATTGGATTTCACTCAAAACTCACCAAATGACTCCTCCCACCATATTATGATGTTGCCCAAGTTAGGGGCTCGATACGAAATCAATAGGTGTGAGAAATTGGACAATTCAGGTTCAACGGCAGTTCGTTCCTAATTGGAGTGGTTGGTGTATTCCATACTTCTAGCGATTGGATTTCACTCAAAACTCACCAAATGACTCCACCCACCGTATTATGATGTTGCCCAAGTTTTGGGCTCGATTCGAAATCAGTGGGGGTGAGAAATTGGACAATTCAAGTTCAACGGCTGTACGTTCCTAATTGGAGTGGTTGGTGTATTCCATACTTCTAGCGATTGGATTTCACTCAAAACTCACTAAATGACTCCTCCCACCATATTATGATGTTGGCCAAGTTTTGGTCTCGATCCGAAATCAATAGGTGTTCCAAATTGGACAATTCAAGTTCAACAGCAGTTCGTTCCTAATTGGAGTGGTTGGTGTATTCCATACTTCTAGCGATTGGATTTCACTCAAAACTCCCCAAATGACTCCTCCCACCATATTATGATGTTGCCCAAGTTTTGGGCTCGATCCGAAATCAATAGGTGTGGGAAATTGGACAATTTAAGTTCAACAGCAGTTCGTTCCTAATTGGAGTGGTTGGTGTATTCCATACTTCTAGCGATTGGATTTCACTCAAAACTCACGAAATGACTCCTCCCATCATATTATGATGTTGCACAAGTTTGGAGTTCCATCCGAAATCAATAGGTGTGAGAAATTGGACAATTCAATTTCAACGGCAGTTCGTTCCTAATTGGAGTGGTTGGTGTATTCCATACTTCTAGCGATTGGATTTCACTCAAAACTCACGAAATGACTCCTCCTACCATATTACGATGTTGCCCAAGTTTTGGGCTCGATCCGAAATCAATAGGTGTTCCAAATTGGACAATTCAAGTTCAACGGCAGTTGGTTCCTAAATGGAGTGGTTGGTGTATTCCATACTTCTAGCGATTGGATTTCACTCAAAACTCACGAAATGACTCCTCCCATCATGTTATGGTGTTGCACAAGTTTGGGGTTCCATACGAAATCAATAGGTGTGAGAAATTGGACAATTCAGGTTCAACGGCAGTTCGTTCCTAATTGGAGTGGTTGGTGTATTCCATACTTCAAGCGATTGGATTTCACTCAAAACTCACCAAATGACTCCTCCCACCATATTATGATGTTGCCCAAGTTTTGGGCTCGATCCGAAATCAATAGGTGTGAGAAATTGGACAATTCAATTTCAACAGCTGTTCGTTCCTAATTGGAGTGGTTGGTGTATTCCGTACTTCTAGCGATTGGATTTCACTCAAAACTCACCAAACGACTCCTCCCACCATATTACGATGTTGCACAAGTTTGGGGTTCGATCCGAAATCAACAGGTGTGAGAAATTGGACAATTCAAGTTCAACGGCAGTTCGTTCCTAATTGGAGTGGTTGGTGTATTCCATACTTCTAGCGATTGGATTTCACCCAAAACTCACCAAATGACTCCTCCCACCATATTATGATGTTGCCCATGTTTTGGGCTTGATCTGAAATGAATAGGTGTGAGAAATTGGACAATTCAATTTCAACGGCAGTTCGTTGCTAATTGGAGTGGTTGGTGTATTCCATACTTCTAGCTATTGGATTTCACTCAAAACTCACCAAATGACTCCTCCCACCATATTATGATGTTTCCCAAGTTTTGGGCTCGATCCGAAATCAATAGGTGTGAGAAATTGGTCAATTCAATTTCAACGACAGTTCATTCCTAATTGGTGTGGTTGGTGTATTCCACACTTCTAGCGATTGGATTTCACTCAAAACTCACCAAATGACTCCTCCCACCATATTACGATGTTGCCCAAGTTTTGGGCTCGATCCGAAATCAATAGGTGTTCCAAATTGGACAATTCAAGTTCAACGGCAGTTCGTTCCTAATTGGAGTGGTTGGTGTATTCCATAATTCTAGCGTTTGGATTTCACTCAAAACTCACCAAATCACTCCTCCCACCATATTATGATGTTGCCCAAGTTTTGGGCTCGATCCGAACTCAATAGGTGTGAGAAATTGAACAATTCAAGTTCTACGGCAGTTCGTTCCAAATTGGAGTGGTTGGTGTATTCCATACTTCTAGCAATTGGATTTCACTCAAAACTCACCAAATGACTACTCCCACCATATTATGATGTTAAACATGTGTGGGGTTCCATCCGAAATCAATAGGTGTGAGAAATTGGACAATTCAAGTTCAACGGCAGTTCGTCCCTCATTGGAGTGGTTGGTGTATTCCACACTTCTAGCGATTGGATTTCACTCAAAACTCACCAAATGACTCCTCCCACCATATTATGATGTTGCCCAAGTTTTGGGCTCGATCCGAACTCAACAGGTGTGAGAAATTGGACAACTTAAGTTCAACAGCAGTTCGATCCTAATTGGAGTGGTTGGTGTATTCCGTACTTCTAGCGATTGGATTTCACTCAAAACTCACCAAATGACTCCTCCCACCATATTATGATGTTGCACAAGTTTGGGGTTCGATCCGAAATCAACAGGTGTGAGAAATTGGACAATTCAAGTTCAACGGCAGTTCGTTCCTAATGGGAGTGGTTGGTGTATTCCATACCTCTAGCGATTGGATGTCCCTCAAAACTCACCAAATGAGTCCTCCCACCATATTATGATGTTGCCCAAGTTTTGGGCTCGATCCGAAATCAATAGGTGTGAGAAATTGGTCAATTCAATTTCAACGATAGTTTGTTCCTAATTGGAGTGGTTGGTGTATTCCATACTTCTAGCGATCGGATTTCACTCAAAACGCACCAAATGACCCCTCCCACCATATTATGATGTTGCCCAAGTTTTGGGCTCGATCCGAAATCAATAGGTGTTCCAAATTGGACAATTCAAGTTCAACGGCAGTTCGTTCCTAATTGCAGTGGTTGGTGTATTCCATACTTCTAGCGATTGGATTTCACTCAAAACTCACCAAATGACTCCTCCCACCGCATTACGATGTTGCCCAAGTTTTGGGCTCGATCCGAAATCAATAGGTGTGAGAAATTGGACAATTCAAGGTCAACGGCAGTTCGTTACTAATTGGAGTGGTTGGTGTATTCCATACTTCTAGCGATTGGATTTCACTCAAAACTCACCGAATGACTCCTACCACCACATTATGACGTTGCCCAAGTTTTGGGCTCGATCCGAAATCAATAGGTGTTCCACATTGGACAATTCAAGTTCAACGGCACTTCGTTCCTAATTTGTGTGGTTGGTGTATTCCATACTTCTAATGATTGGATTTCACTGAAAACTCACCAAATGACTCCTCCCACCATATTATGATGTTGCCCAAGTTTGGGGCTCGATCCGAAATCAATAGGTGTGAGAAATTGGACAAGTCAAGTTCAACGGCAGTTCATTCCTAATTGGAGTGGTTGGTGTATTCCATACTTCTAGCGATTGGATTTCACTCAAAACTCACTAAAAAAACTTGTTGGTAATTTTTAACAACAATATTAAAACCTTGCAAGTGCACAAATCAAATGATAGTATAGTAAGCAAGCAAGGGTCATTCCCACAGAGATTGTAATCTAAAGAGATGTTTATCAATGTCACACAAAGAAAACTAGAACACAATTAAACACGAAAACAAAATAAAGATTGAAATCACAAGGACTTCCACACACACGCCAACACCAAGGGGGTTTTGATTTGATTTTGTAAATAAAAGAAAACAAAACAGAATTTAAATTAGAGTTTAAGAGAAATTAGTTTAAAATCAATCAAGAACAATAGCTAGGACTCACTATCCACCTCCAAACAATCAATCAATCCATAAACAACAATAGATAATCAATTTCTAGCAAGCATATGATGACGACACTCACAACAAGATCATGGCATTTGACTCGAGTTGTATGATTCTCTCTTAAGCGTATGTAAAGTGTATGGCATTTACATCAATACGTGTATTCTTAATTGAAATCCAGTATGGCATTTACTCAAATTAACAATCAAGAATCCATTAAGATCAAAGAGAATATGAGTGTCACAAAAACCCTAAAACATGGCATTTGTTATTAGGAATTCAAGAATCGATTTCTCATAACTAGTTCTTAACCCAATTATTCGTTGCAAACAAGAACACATTCAATATGGCAATTGACCTATGTTCTACAACAATTTAATTCCGATACATGCTTCAAAGTTAGCTACTCAAAGAAACAAAATATCAGAATTCACATAACATTGAGAAACCGAAATCATCCCGCTTGTAGAAACTGAAAAATCCATTCAAACTTGTTTATAGAATTGAAATCATGTTTAGGGCTTCAAGATTAAGCCCTAACTAACAAGAAATTAGTTACTCATGTTCTGGGATGAACTCAAAAATAAATACATAAGAACTGAAAATTAAAAGAAGAAAGGAAAAGAAAGAACTCGCTGGCAGCTTTTTCCTCTTGCGCGGTTGATCTCCTTCGGACCTGAATCCTCTTGATGGGGCCTTGGCTGGCCTTTTATATGACTTAAATCAAAGTCCTAAACCCTAAAATTTACTGAAAAGTCGTCCAAGAAGTCTTGGTAAACAAGGAATCCAAATAGGAAAGTAAAGATCACAATTCCTAACTCCACAGGGAAATACAGCTCAGCCCAATTGTCACACGATTTGGGGATCTTCGGCCTTCTAGAAAAATCAGGAAAAATATATTTTAGAAAGATAAATGTCTTATCTTTCCAACCATATATAGCACGTAACTTGGAAAATTCGGGAAGGCTTCCGTTTCTTCATATTCACGTAACATGTACGAAACTGTCCTGTCTGCACGTGGGCTAACTTTACTTGTAATACTGTACCAATTGGCTCGGTAGAAAATTCTGGAAAAATCACAGATTCAACGTCAAGGTGTTAGCTTTCATCTCCAATTGACCTTGCACTAAAATTCCTCCGAAAAGTTGATTTTCCCTTAAAATCCTTCTAAGAGCGCAGAAAAGCTGAAAATCAGAAAAGTGAAGTAATAAGCCCTTTTTAAGTCTAATTCTTCTACAAAGCCTAAGTAAAGAGAGTACATAAATGAGTATATTTATGGACTTATCAAATACCCACAACTTAGATTTTGCTAGTCCTCGAGCAAAACAACACAGAAAATAAAAACAAAAGAACAAAGACTCAACGCAAACAAGCGATTGACTAACTTCCCAATATTGATCTCAGAGATAATCACCAACCGTTAGCTAACTTCCAAGAAATAAGCAACAATAACTCAAGACATTATCAAAGGGTTAACCAAACTTTAGTTGAACAACTTGGAGTGTCGTGTGTGACATAGCCAACATTAACATAACTACGACTTATGCTTCACAAAAGTTAAATAACCAAATAAGAACAAGCTTTGACTTCAATTCTCACCAAGGATGTTCACTCCAATGACAGCACTCGAAATTTGACTAGGTAGTGTCACTCATATATGTGAGAGGAATCAAAGCAATAGGATGTACTCACATAATTGAAATAAAGGCACATGACAAATATAAAAAATCTCATGGGAAGATATCGCATACTTGAAAACATTTAAACCATCCGACCATAGTACTTCCACACCTATTCTCCACATGAGGAACCACACTTCTCCTTGGATCAAGTAGGACTTTCACTAAGGTTGTAATGGGGTTTAGGGTGATGGGTGAAACAAGAAAAAGATAAGGAATGAACAAATTCTAAGGAATTCATAGAGCTTTCCATTATAACATCTTGCACTTTGAGCACGGAATTGATACTGCCTTGAATTTTTTTTTTTTTTTTTTTTTTTTTTTTCACACATTTTTTTTTTCTTCTCCTAACTCCATTAGCTTTCTAATCAACCCATGTAGCGAGTGTTAGGCCAATGACTCCCAAGCTAGCTAGCTTTAGGGCATTAAATGTAAAACACTCCTAGGGCTTAATAACTCAAGTTGAAAAGGCTTCGAAATTAGTTTTTTTTTATTTTTTTTATTTTTTTATTTTTTTATTTATTAGATAGTATCCTTCACTTTCCACATGATTGACCAATTTGTGCAATGCTCCCTTAACAACGAAAATACTCAACAAAACTCCTTAGAAGGGTGTAGGATAAACATATGATAGATTAAGGTGAGGAGAATTGGGTAAAGAACGAAAAAAGGCTTACATAAAAGGCACAAGGGGGTTAACTAGGGATAAAAGTGATACGGGTTGGCTAGAAGGGCTCAAACGAAAGAAACAAGGCCTATATCACTTCCAAGAATCCATGTGGTTCACGAAGTATGCCTCAAATAGATCATGAAAGTAGTTCTAGCAAACAATTTAAACATCCTCAAGTACTTGACCAAAACAAAGAATAATGAGATCACAACGACTTGTAGACAAGAAAATTATCGAATAGTATATAACACTCAAGAAAGAAAGGCATAGGCTCAAAAGCTCACATGATAAGGGTTATATAAGTCTACACCCTTATTTGGGAATTTAAATCATGTGAACTCCCCAATCGAACATCATATTAATGTGGCTGTGTGCGTAAGGATTTCCAAAGTCTAATCACAAAAATAAGGCTAACACAAAGATAATGTAAAGAATTATTGTCATGCTCAACATTTCTTGAAAGTTAATTGCAAATAAAATTCAATCTCATCATAGAATTGGGAAGTGACTACCACAAACAAAACAAAACAACAAAATAAAAACTAATTAAATAAAAACCGAAAGTTGAAAGGAATTGAAAATCAATAAACAAACTGCAGTTCTGACCCAGGCGCAAAGAATTACACGTATCTCACAAAATACTTGGCTAAACTTCACGTTCTTTATATGGTTGGATTCAGAACGAAAAAACAAAGAACGCAACGCGAGCCAAATTCCAAAAACAGAAGCAGACAAGAACCGAATTGGAAACAAAGACAGAGGACTGCTGCATGCGTTATGAAACCAAAGAACTCAATCACCCACAACTTAAAACAAACATTGTCCTCAATGTTTAAAACAAAGAAAACTAAGTCATGCAAAATTAATTAAAGAGAGAGAGAGAGTGTGAGAACTTCCCAGGTTTGTGTAGGTGTGGTTGAGCAAAGCATAGAATATGTCGAAGTGAGAGAGGATGGACAATGTGACGAACTTAAACACCCACAACTTGCTTCTTGGAATGTCAACAGACCCGTAATAGCTCCTAAAAGTCTCGGAATGCGATGAAATTGGAACAAAATTGAGCTGGATATGGAATCATAAAAATCTGGAAATCTGACTTTTAGCGACGAAAAATCTGATGAACACCGCTGCTAAAACCTCTTTGGTGACGAAAAATCCGATGAACACCGTCGCTAAAACCTCTTTGGTGACGAAAAATCTTCAAATTCTGGGCAAAACAGCAGCTGCCTTTTTTTGTGTTTTAGGTCCTTTTTTGAGCTTCAAATCGTCCTAAAACATAATGTAGGCTACCGGAGACCCCCAAACCTGGTCCAAAACATCAGAATAACTATTCTAAACATGTTGGTGGCATCAGATTGACCTGAAAAACAGCAAAAAATAATTTAGGCAGAAATTCTAGTTTTGACCAAAATAAGAACATAAAAGCTATTTTTCTATTTTCTGGCATTTAAACTCAACCAATGACCAAAAAAACTTCTGTAACACATCTGAAATGTGCTGCAAACATTCTAGGGCTAAAAAAAATGTGAATTTTTTTCTTTGGAACACAAAATCTATTATTTGATGATGCAAAACTTAACAAAAACAAAAAATATGAAAATTATATGAGAAATCACACATAAACTAAAAATAAAAGTTAAGAATGCTTGGGTTGCCTCCCAAGAAGCGCTAAGTTTAAAGTCTTCAGCCAGACGCGGTTCTTTAGATGATTAAACAATAGATGGGGGTGGTGCATCCATGTGCATGCTCTCTTTTCCCAACTCAAAAGATTCATAGTATGGCTTCAAGCGATGTCCGTTCACTTTAAATATGTTTCCCGTCTTGTCATTTTCAATCTCAACTGCACCATGAGGGAAAACATTAGTAACAACAAAAGGACCGTACCATCTAGAACGTAACTTACCTGGGAATAGCCGGAGACGTGAATTGAAGAGCAAGACTTTCTGTCCTATTTCAAAGGTCTTCCTTTGAATTGCTTTGTCATGAAATGCCTTAGTCTTTTCCTTGTAAATTCGTGCACTCTCATAGGCATCATTCCTCATCTCATCCAATTCATTCAATTGGAGTCGCCTTGCATCTCCAGCCTCTTTCATATCGAAATTGAATTTCTTGATTGCCCAAAATGCTCTATGTTCAAGTTCAACCGGAAGGTGACATGCTTTACCATAAACCAAACGAAAAGGAGACATACCAATGGGGGTTTTGTAGGCTGTCCTATATGCCCATAATGCATCATTAAGTCTCAAGCTCCAATCCTTCCGTGTAGGGCTCACGGTTTTCTCCAAGATTTGCTTGATTTCTCGGTTACTAATCTCCACTTGTCCACTTGTTTGGGGATGATAAGGTGTTGAGACCCTATGTGTAATTCCATACCGCTTTAAAAGTGCCTCAAATGACCTATTACAAAAGTGGCTGCCTCCATCGCTGATAATGGCTCTTGGTGTTCCAAACCTAGAAAAGATGTGGTCCTTCACAAAGCTCAAAACAACTTTTGAATCATTAGTCCGGGTAGGAATTGCTTCCACCCATTTAGAGACATAGTCAACAGCAAGAAGGATGTAAATAAAGCCATAAGATGAAGGGAATGGTCCCATAAAATCAATGCCCCACACATCAAATATTTCAACAATAAGGATAGGCGTTAAAGGCATTTGATTCCTAGAGCTAATGTTACCGGTTCTTTGACATCTATCACATGTGGAACAATAAGTATATGCATCTTTGAACAAGCTAGGCCAATAAAAACCACATTGCAATACTTTAAGGGCTGTTTTCTTAGTACCAAAATGTCCACCACATGCAGATGAATGACAAAAGGCAAGTATAGAATTAAATTCAGATTCGGACACGCACCTTCTAACAATCTGATCTGGACAATATTTCCATAAGTATGGATCGTCCCAAACATAATACTTACTTGTTTTCACAAGCTTATCCTTTTGAGCTCGAGTGAGATCCTCTGGAATCAGTTTTGAAGCCTTGTAATTGATAATGTCAGCGTACCAAGGGTCCTTGGCTTCGAAGGTGAAGAGTTGCTCATCGGGGAAACTTTCACGTAGAGGAAGCACGTCCTCTTCTTCATTGGATCCGTGCACCAGCCTACTCAAATGGTCAGCCACCACGTTTTCACTCCCTTTCTTGTCTCTAATCACCAAATCAAATTCTTGAAGCAAGAGAGTCCACCTAATCAGTCGCGGCTTGGCGTCCTTCTTGTGGAGGAGGTACCTAAGTGCTGCATGATCAGAGAATACAATTACCTTAGTGCCAATAAGATATGATCTAAATTTCTCTAAAGCAAAAATAACAGCAAGCAACTCCTTTTCCGTAGTTGAATAATTCAACTGAGCATCATTCAAAGTCCGGGAAGCATAATAGATGGCATGTGGTACGTTGTGCACTCTTTGTCCAAGCACGGCCCCCACTGCATAATCCGAGGCGTCACACATCAACTCAAAGGGAAAATTCCAATCTGGAGGCTGCATGATAGGGGCAGATGTCAAAAGCTCCTTAAGCTTGTTAAATGCAGCCAAGCACTCTTCATTAAACTCGAATTCCACATCTTTGCCAAGCAACCGACATAGGGGCCTTGATATCTTTGAAAAGTCCTTGATGAAACGCCTATAGAACCCTGCATGTCCTAGGAATGACCTAATCTCCTTCACGGTTTTGGGGGGCTGCAAGCTTCTCACAATGTCGATTTTTGCCTTGTCCACTTCAATTCCCCGACAAGAGATAATGTGACCCAAGACAATACCCTGCTGTACCATGAAGTGGCACTTCTCCCAGTTGAGCACTAAATTGCATTCCTGACACCTTTTCAACACTAAAGAAAGGTTGTGAAGACAAATATCAAATGAATCACCAAAAACAGAAAAATCATCCATAAATACCTCGATTATCTCCTCCACCATATCAGAAAAAATTGACATCATGCAACGTTGAAAAGTGGCAGGTGCGTTACATAAACCAAAAGGCATACGCCTATAAGCAAACGTACCAAATGGACAGGTGAAGGTGGTCTTTTCTTGATCTTCCGGAGCAATGGCAATTTGATTGTATCCAGAGTATCCATCCAAGAAGCAATAATGACTATGACCTGCAAGACGCTCAAGCATTTGATCAATAAATGGTAACGGAAAGTGATCCTTACGTGTCGTGGTATTGAGCTTTCTATAATCTATGCATACTCTCCAACCCGTTTGAATTCTTTGAGGCACCAACTCATTGTCTTCATTCTTCACAACGGTAATTCCGGATTTCTTGGGAACAACTTGGACGGGACTCACCCACTTGCTATCCGAAATGGGGTATATAATTCCCACGTCCAAAAGCTTCAAAACTTCCTTCTTAACAACTTCTTTCATCACCGGATTCAGCCTCCTTTGGGCTTCCCTTGTAGGTTTAGATTCTCCTTCCAAAAGGATCCTATGCATGCACTTTGTAGGGCTTATACCTTTGATGTCTGCAATGGTCCAACCTAGGGCAGTCTTGTGCTCCCTTAGAACTCTAATTAGTTTGTCTTCTTCAGATGCACTCAAATTAGAAGCAATGATTACAGGCAGCGTCTTTTCATCACCTAAATATGCATATTTCAAGTTCTCTGGAAGGGGTTTTAGCTCAACCTGTGGTGCTTTCACAATAGAGGGAACAAGCGTATTAGTAGATAACGGAAGAGGCTCAAAAATAGAGTTAGACTTACCTCTTTGGGGAGGCAAGGCCTCAAGCATATTCACGGCTTCAAGTACAGCTGTGTTCCCTTCTTTATTCACAGTTTTGGGGCTTTGGATGAGTGCCCTCTCCAATGGCGTCTCTCCTTGTGATGCATTAAACGTTTCTTGTACCACCTGCTCAAGTACATCTATGGAAAAACAAGCATGATCATCATTAGGATATTTTAAAGCATCTAATACCTTAAACTCCACGGTTTCGTCATCGAATGCCATTGTGAGAGTGCCTTCATACACATCGATTTTTGTCCTTGCTGTTCTCATGAATGGACGTCCTAGAATCAATGGAAGGTCTTTTCCAGGAATAGGAACTTCCTCCATCTCGAGCACTAGAAAGTCGGCTGGAAATATTAGCTCATTCACCTTGACCAAAACATCTTCCAACACTCCCTTAGGATACTTGATTGATCGATCAGCCAATTGTATGCTCACGGAAGTCTTCTTAAGCTCACCTAAATTTAAAGATTCAAAAACAGAAAAAGGCATCAAATTAATTGAAGCACCTAAGTCTAATAAAGCATGTTCAAACCTTTGATTTCCAATGAGACAAGGTATAGTAAAACTCCCTGGATCCTTTAGTTTAGGAGGCAATTTACGCAATAGCACGGCTGAAACTTCTTCACTTAAGGCCACGGTTTCATGCTCCTTGAACTTCCTTTTATTTGTACAAAGATCTTTGAGGAATTTTGCATAGCTTGGAATTTGTTGGATCGCATCGAGCAAGGGAATGTTCACTTGCACTTTTCGGAAAGTCTCTAGGATATCCTTTGAAACTTGCTCCTTCTTTGAATTCAAAAACCTACGAGGAAAAGGAATCTTTGAAGTAATCGAATGATCCACAAGAGAACTTACCTTAGAGTTGTCACTTGGAACCGTAAGCTTGGGAGAGGGGGCAGCCACTGTTTTGGTTGAATTTCTCTCCTCATTGTCATCCTTTCCCACCTCTTTTCCACTTCGAAGAGTAATCGCCTTTGCGGTTTCATGGCCTCCATTAGGATTTGGAATTACTTGGCTTGGAAACTGTCCTGGCTCTCTTTGACTCAAGGAGGCTGCAATTTGTCCAACTTGGTTTTCAAGGCTCTTGATTGCTGTAGACATTTGTGTATGTGTTTGCCTTGTTTCCTGCATAAAACCTTGAGTGCTTAATGCCAAAGAATTAACTAACTCTTCTAAAGACTTACCTTGCCTAGGAGGTGGTGGTGGTGCATTTTGTTGAGGAACAAACTGATTTTGTTGAACTGGGGTTGTTTGCACGTTTTGGTTGTTCTTCCATCCAAAGTTAGGGTGTTGCCGCCATCCCGGATTATAGGTGGTAGAAAATGGATCGTTTCTTGGCTTTTGTTGCTGCATATAGTGTGCTTGAGCCATCTCTTCTCCATCACCATACAAACTTGGACAAGACTCCGTAGGATGTCCGGGATTAGCACACACAGCACACACTTGTGCTTGAGGGATTAACTGCTTAACAAGGTTAGTCAAATTAGCTATTTGAGGACCAATATCACTAGCACTTACCTCATAAACACCTGCTTTCTTTGGGGGAGCTCTCCGATAATTAAATTGTTGAGAGTTTGCTGCAATGTTCTCAAACATCTCCTTAGCTTCAGTAGCACTCTTGTTCATCAAGCCTCCTCCACTAGTAGCATCAACCATCATCCTCTCTGAATCGAGTAATCCCTCATAAAAGTATTGCATAAGTAGCCAATCTTCAATTTGGTGATGAGGGCATGAAGCTAGGAGTCTCTGAAACCGATCCCAATACTCATGAAATGATTCTCCATCTAGTTGCTGCACTCCCATGATCTCCTTCCTAATACGGTTTGTCTTTTGAGCTGGAAAGAACTTTGCAAGGAACTTGGAAGCCAATGCTGTCCATGTAGTGATAGATGCACTAGGTAAAGAATAGAGCCACTCCTTGGCTCGTTCCTTAAGTGAGAATGGAAACAAACGCAATCTGATTGCCTCATCACTAATCCCTCCATTGTGCATAGTCGCGCACACGGCAAAGAAATCCTTGATATGTATGTGAGGATCATCCCCAGGCTTGCCATAGAATTGTGGCAAAAGGTGAATGGTGCCACTCTTGATCTCAAAGGTGGTTGTAGTGGCTGGATACGCAATACATGACGGCTGGTCCAATGCTTTAGGAACCGTGAAATCCTTCAAAGGTCGGGTGAGGTTGTTGAGTGCCAACTCGTCTCCCATCTTGATTGGAAGTGTAGCTTGCGTATCTTTATCTCGATGGAGATAACGAAGTGTGTTCTCTAGTTCAGGGTCGTATGGTATAAGCTTGTAACCTTGCGAACGACGTCCCAGCATATACCTGAAATTGAAAACAAAACTTAATTAGATAAACAATCCCCGGCAACGGCGCCAAAAACTTGTTGGTAATTTTTAACAACAATATTAAAACCTTGCAAGTGCACAAATCAAATGATAGTATAGTAAGCAAGCAAGGGTCATTCCCACAGAGATTGTAATCTAAAGAGATGTTTATCAATGTCACACAAAGAAAACTAGAACACAATTAAACACGAAAACAAAATAAAGATTGAAATCACAAGGACTTCCACACACACGCCAACACCAAGGGGGTTTTGATTTGATTTTGTAAATAAAAGAAAACAAAACAGAATTTAAATTAGAGTTTAAGAGAAATTAGTTTAAAATCAATCAAGAACAATAGCTAGGACTCACTATCCACCTCCAAACAATCAATCAATCCATAAACAACAATAGATAATCAATTTCTAGCAAGCATATGATGACGACACTCACAACAAGATCATGGCATTTGACTCGAGTTGTATGATTCTCTCTTAAGCGTATGTAAAGTGTATGGCATTTACATCAATACGTGTATTCTTAATTGAAATCCAGTATGGCATTTACTCAAATTAACAATCAAGAATCCATTAAGATCAAAGAGAATATGAGTGTCACAAAAACCCTAAAACATGGCATTTGTTATTAGGAATTCAAGAATCGATTTCTCATAACTAGTTCTTAACCCAATTATTCGTTGCAAACAAGAACACATTCAATATGGCAATTGACCTATGTTCTACAACAATTTAATTCCGATACATGCTTCAAAGTTAGCTACTCAAAGAAACAAAATATCAGAATTCACATAACATTGAGAAACCGAAATCATCCCGCTTGTAGAAACTGAAAAATCCATTCAAACTTGTTTATAGAATTGAAATCATGTTTAGGGCTTCAAGATTAAGCCCTAACTAACAAGAAATTAGTTACTCATGTTCTGGGATGAACTCAAAAATAAATACATAAGAACTGAAAATTAAAAGAAGAAAGGAAAAGAAAGAACTCGCTGGCAGCTTTTTCCTCTTGCGCGGTTGATCTCCTTCGGACCTGAATCCTCTTGATGGGGCCTTGGCTGGCCTTTTATATGACTTAAATCAAAGTCCTAAACCCTAAAATTTACTGAAAAGTCGTCCAAGAAGTCTTGGTAAACAAGGAATCCAAATAGGAAAGTAAAGATCACAATTCCTAACTCCACAGGGAAATACAGCTCAGCCCAATTGTCACACGATTTGGGGATCTTCGGCCTTCTAGAAAAATCAGGAAAAATATATTTTAGAAAGATAAATGTCTTATCTTTCCAACCATATATAGCACGTAACTTGGAAAATTCGGGAAGGCTTCCGTTTCTTCATATTCACGTAACATGTACGAAACTGTCCTGTCTGCACGTGGGCTAACTTTACTTGTAATACTGTACCAATTGGCTCGGTAGAAAATTCTGGAAAAATCACAGATTCAACGTCAAGGTGTTAGCTTTCATCTCCAATTGACCTTGCACTAAAATTCCTCCGAAAAGTTGATTTTCCCTTAAAATCCTTCTAAGAGCGCAGAAAAGCTGAAAATCAGAAAAGTGAAGTAATAAGCCCTTTTTAAGTCTAATTCTTCTACAAAGCCTAAGTAAAGAGAGTACATAAATGAGTATATTTATGGACTTATCAATGACTCCTCCCACCATATTATTATGTTGCCCAAGTTTTGGTCTCGATCCGAAATTAATAGGTGTTCCAATTGGACAATTCAAGTTCAACGGCAGTTCGTGCCTAATTGGAGTGGTTGGTGTATTCCATACTTCTAGCGATTGGATTTCACTCAAAACTCACCAAATGACTCCTCCCACCATATTATGATGTTGCCCAAGTTTTGGGCTCGATCCGAAATCAATTGGTGTGAGAAATTGGACAATTCAAGTTCAATGGCAGTTCGTTCCTAATTGGAGTGGTTGGTGTATTCCATACTTCTAGCGATTGGATTTCACTCAAAACCCACCAAACGACTCCTCCCACCATATTACGATGTTGCCCAAGTTTTGGGCTCGATCCGAAATCAATAGGTGTTCCAAATTGGACAATTCAAGTTCAACGGCAGTTCATTCCTAATTGTTGTGGTTGGTGTATTCCATACTTCTAGCGATTGGATTTCACTCAAAACTCACCAAATGACTCCTCCCACCATATTATGATGTTGCCCAAGTTTTGGGCTCGTTCCGAAATCAGTAGGTGTTCCAAATTGGACAATTCAAGTTCAACGGCAATTCGTTCCTAATTGGAGTGGTTGGTGTATTCCAAACCTCTAGCGATCGGATTTCACTCAAAACTCACCAAATGACTCCTCCCACCATATTATGAAGTTGCCCATGTTTTGGGCTCGATCGGACATCAATACGTGTGAGGAATTGGACAATTCAGGTTCAACGACAGTTCGTTCCTAATTGGAGTGGTTGGTGTATTCCATACTTCTAGCGATTGGATTTCACTCAAAACTCACTAAATGACTCCTCCCACCATATTATGATGTTGCCCAAGTTTTGGGCTCGATCCGAAATCAATAGGTGTTCCAAATTGGACAATTCAAGTTCAACGGCAGTTCGTTCCTAATTGGAGTGGTTGGTGTATTCCATACTTCTAGCGATTGGATTTCACTCAAAACTCACCAAATGACTCCTCCCGCCATATTATGCTGTTACCCAAGTTTTGGGCTCGATCCGAACTCAATTGGTGTGAGAAATTGGACAATTTTAGTTCGACGGCAGTTCGTTCCTAACTGGAGTGGTTGGTGTATTCCATACTTCTAGCGATTGGATTTCACTCAAAACTCACCAAACGACTCCTCCCATCATATTATGATGTTGCACAAGTTTGGGGTTCCATACGAAATCAATAGGTGTGAGAAATTGGACAATTCAAGTTCAACGGCAGTTCGTTCCTAATTGGAGTGGTTGGTGTATTCCATACTTCTAGCGATTGGTTTTCACTCAAAACTCACCAAATGACTCCTCCCACCGTATTATGTTGTTGCCCATGTTTTGGGCTCAATCCGAAATCAATAGGTGTTCAAAATTGGACAATTCAAGTTCAACGGCAGTTCGTTTCTAATTGGAGTGGTTGGTGTATTCCACACTTCTAACGACTGGATTTCACTCAAAACTCACCAAATGACTCCTCCCACCATATTATGATGTTGCCCAAGTTTTGGGCTCGATCCGAAATTAATAGGTGTTCCAAATTGGACAATTCAAGTTCAACGGCAATTCGTTCCTAATTGGAGTGGTTGGTGTATTCCAAACCTCTAGCGATTGGATTTCACTCAAAACTCACCAAATGACTCCTCCCACCATATTATGAAGTTGCCCATGTTTTGGGCTCGATCGGAAATCAATACGTGTGAGGAATTGGACAATTCAAGTTCAACGACAGTTCGTTCCTAATGGGAGTGGTTGGTGTATTCCATACTTCTAGCGATTGGATTTCACTCAAAACTCACCAAATGACTCCTCCCACCATATTAAGATGTTGCCCAAGTTTTGGGCTCGATCCGAACTCAATAGATGTTCCAAATTGGACAATTTAAGTTCAACGGCAGTTCGTTCCTAATTGGAGTTGTTGGTGTATTCCATACTTCTAGCGATTGGATATCACTCAAAACTCACCAAATGAGTCCTCCCACCATATTATGATGTTGCCCAAGTTTTGGGCTCGATCCGAACTCAATAGGTGTTCCAAATTGGACAATTTAAGTTCAACGGCAGTTCGTTCCTAATTGGAGTTGTTGGTGTATTCCATACTTCTAGCGATTGGATTTCACTCAAAACTCACGAAATGACTCCTCCCACCATATTATGATGTTGCCCAAGTTTGGGGCTCGATACGAGATCAATAGGGGTGAGAAATTGGACAATTCAAGTTCAACGGCAGTTCGTTCCTAGTTGGAGTGGTTGGTGTATTCCATACTTCCAGCGATTGGATTTCACTCAAAACCCACCAAACGACTCCTCCCACCATATTACGATGTTGCCCAAGTTTTGGGCTCGATCCGAAATCAATAGGTGTTCCAAATTGGACAATTCAAGTTCAACGGCAGTTCATTCCTAATTGTTGTGGTTGGTGTATTCCATACTTCTAGCGATTGGATTTCACTCAAAACTCACCAAATGACTCCTCCCACCATATTATGATGTTGCCCAAGTTTTGGGCTCGTTCCGAAATCAGTAGGTGTTCCAAATTGGACAATTCAAGTTCAACGGCAATTCGTTCCTAATTGGAGTGGTTGGTGTATTCCAAACCTCTAGCGATTGGATTTCACTCAAAACTCACCAAATGACTCCTCCCACCATATTATGTTGCCCAAGTTTTGGTCTCGATCCGAAATTAATAGGTGTTCCAATTGGACAATTCAAGTTCAACGGCAGTTCGTGCCTAATTGGAGTGGTTGGTGTATTCCATACTTCTAGCGATTGGATTTCACTCAAAACTCACCAAATGAGTCCTCCCACCATATTATGATGTTGCCCAAGTTTTGGGCTCGATCCGAAATCAATTGGTGTGAGAAATTGGACAATTCAAGTTCAATGGCAGTTCGTTCCTAATTGGAGTGGTTGGTGTATTCCATACTTCTAGCGATTGGATTTCACTCAAAACCCACCAAACGACTCCTCCCACCATATTACGATGTTGCCCAAGTTTTGGGCTCGATCCGAAATCAATAGGTGTTCCAAATTGGACAATTCAAGTTCAACGGCAGTTCATTCCTAATTGTTGTGGTTGGTGTATTCCATACTTCTAGCGATTGGATTTCACTCAAAACTCACCAAATGACTCCTCCCACCATATTATGATGTTGCCCAAGTTTTGGGCTCGTTCCGAAATCAGTAGGTGTTCCAAATTGGACAATTCAAGTTCAACGGCAATTCGTTCCTAATTGGAGTGGTTGGTGTATTCCAAACCTCTAGCGATTGGATTTCACTCAAAACTCACCAAACGACTCCTCCCATCATATTATGATGTTGCACAAGTTTGGGGTTCCATACGAAATCAATAGGTGTGAGAAATTGGACAATTCAAGTTCAACGGCAGTTCGTTCCTAATTGGAGTGGTTGGTGTATTCCATACTTCTAGCGATTGGTTTTCACTCAAAACTCACCGAATGACTCCTCCCACCGTATTATGTTGTTGCCCAAGTTTTGGGCTCAATCCGAAATCAATAGGTGTTCAAAATTGGACAATTCAAGTTCAACGGCAGTTCGTTTCTAATTGGAGTGGTTGGTGTATTCCACACTTCTAACGACTGGATTTCACTCAAAACTCACCAAATGACTCCTCCCACCATATTATGATGTTGCCCAAGTTTTGGGCTCGATCCGAAATCAATAGGTGTTCCAAATTGGACAATTCAAGTTCAACGGCAATTCGTTCCTAATTGGAGTGGTTGGTGTATTCCAAACCTCTAGCGATTGGATTTCACTCAAAACTCACCAAATGACTCCTCCCACCATATTATGAAGTTGCCCATGTTTTGGGCTCGATCGGAAATCAATACGTGTGAGGAATTGGACAATTCAAGTTCAACGACAGTTCGTTCCTAATGGGAGTGGTTGGTGTATTCCATACTTCTAGCGATTGGATTTCACTCAAAACTCACCAAATGACTCCTCCCACCATATTAAGATGTTGCCCAAGTTTTGGGCTCGATCCGAACTCAATAGCTGTTCCAAATTGGATAATTTAAGTTCAACGGCAGTTCGTTCCTAATTGGAGTTGTTGGTGTATTCCATACTTCTAGCGATTGGATATCACTCAAAACTCACCAAATGACTCCTCCCACCATATTATGATGTTGCCCAAGTTTTGGGCTCGATCCGAACTCAATAGGTGTTCCAAATTGGACAATTTAAGTTCAACGGCAGTTCGTTCCTAATTGGAGTGGTTGGTGTATTCCATGCTTGTAGTGATTGGATTTCACTCAAAACTCACCAAATGACTCCTCCCACCATATTATGTTGTTGCCCAAGTTTTGGGCTCGATCCGAAATCAATAGGTGTTCGAAATTGTACAATTCAATTTCAACGGCAGTTCGTTCCTAATTGGAGTGGTTGGTGTATTCCATACTTCTAGCGATTGGATTTCACTCAAAATTCACCAAGTGACTCCTCCCACCATATTATGATGTTGCCCAAGTTTGAGGATCGATCCGAAATCAATAGGGGTGAGAAATTGGACAATTCAAGTTCAACGGCAGTTCGTTCCTAGTTGGAGTGGTTGGTGTATTCCATACTTCTAGCGATTGGATTTCACTCAAAACTCACCAAATGACTCCTCCCACCATATTATGATGTTGCCCAAGTTTTGGGCACGATCCGAAATCAATAGGTGTTCGAAATTGGACAATTCAAGTTCAACGGCAGTTCGTTCCTAATTGGAGTGGTTGGTGTATTCCATGCTTGTAGCGATTGGATTTCACTCAAAACTCACCAAATGACTCCTCCCACCATATTATGTTGTTGCCCAAGTTTTGGGCTCGATCCGAAATCAACAGGTGTTCGAAATTGTACAATTCAATTTCTACGGCAGTTCGTTCCTAATTGGAGTGGTTGGTGTATTCCATACTTCTAGCGATTGGATTTCACTCAAAATTCACCAAGTGACTCCTCCCACCATATTATGATGTTGCCCAAGTTTGAGGATCGATCCGAAATCAATAGGGGTGAGAAATTGGACAATTCAAGTTCAACGGCAGTTCGTTCCTAATTGGAGTAGTTGGTGTATCCCATACTTCGAGCGATTGGATTTCACTCAAAACTCACCAAATGACTCCTCCCACCATAGTGTGATGTTGCCCAAGTTTTGGGTTCGATCCGAAATCAATAGGTGTTCCAAATTGGACAATTCAAGTTCAACGGCGGTTCGTTCCTAATTGGAGTGGTTGGTGTATTCCATACTTCTAGCGATTGGATTTCACTCGAAACTCACCAAATGACTCCTCCCACCATATTATGATGTTGCCCAAGTCCTGGGCTCGATCCGAAATCAATAGGTGTGAGAAATTGGACAATTCATGTTCAACGGCAGTTCTTTCCTAATTGGAGTGGTTGGTGTATTCCACACTTCTAGCGATTGGATTTCACTCAAAACTAACTAAATGACTCCTCCCACCATGTTATGTTGTTGCCCAAGTTTTGGTCTCGATCCGAAATCAATAGGTGTTCCAAATTGGACAATTCAAGTTCAACGGCAGTTCGTTCCTAATTGGAGTGGTTGGTGTATTCCATACTTCTAGCGATTGGATTTCACTCAAAACTCACCAAATGACTCCTCCCACCATATTATGATGTTGCCCAAGTTTTGGGGTCGATCCGAAATCAATAGGTGTGAGAAATTGGACAATTTAAGTTCAACGGCAGTACGTTCCTAATCGGAGTTGTTGGTGTATTCCATACTTCTAGCGATTGGATTTCACTCAAAACTCACCAAATGACTCCTCCCACCATATTATGATGTTGCCCAAGTTTGGGGCTCGATCCGAAATCAATAGGTGTGAGAAATTGGACAGTTCAAGTTCAACGGCAGTTCGTTCCTAATTGGAGTGGTTGGTGTATTCCATACTTCTAGCGATTGGATTTCACTCAAAACTCACCAAATGACTCCTCCCACCATATTATGATGTTGCCCAAGTTTTGGGCTCGATCCGAACTCAATAGGTGTGAGAAATTGGACAATTTAAGTTCAACGGCAGTACGTTCCTAATTGGAGTTGTTGGTGTATTCCATACTTCTAGCGATTGGATTTCACTCAAAACTCACCAAATGACTCCTCCCACCATATTATGATGTTGCCCAAGTTTTGGGCTCGATCCGAACTCAATAGGTGTTCCAAATTGGACAATTTAAGTTCAACGGTAGTTCGTTCCTAATTGGAGTTGTTGGTGTATTCCATACTTCTAGCGATTGGATTTCACTCAAAACTCACCAAATGACTCCTCCCACCATATTATGATGTTGCACAAGTTTGGGGTTCCATCCGAAATCAATAGGTGTGAGAAATTGGACAATTCAAGTTCAACGGCAGTTCATTCCTAATTGGAGTGGTTGGTGTATTCCATACTTCTAGCGATTGGATTTCACTCAAAACTCACCAAATGACTCCTCCCACTATATTATGATGTTGCCCAAGTTTTGGGCTCAATCCGAACTCAATAGGTGTGAGAAATTGGACAATTTAAGTTCAATGGCAGTTCGTTCCTAATTGGAGTTGTTGGTGTATTCCATACTTCTAGCGATTGGATTTCACTCAAAACTCACCAAATGACTCCTCCCACCATATTATGATGTTGCTCAAGTTTTGCGCTCGATCCGAAATCAATAGGTGTGAGAAATTGGACAATTCAAGTTCAACGGCAGTTCGTTCCTAATTGGAGTGGTCGGTGTATTCCATACTTCTAGCGATTGGATTTCACTCAAAACTCACCAAATGACTCCTCCCGCGATATTATGATGTTGCCCAAGTTTTGGGCTCGATCCGAAATCAATAGGTGTTCCAAATTGGACAATTCAAGTTCAACGGCAGTTCGTTCCCAATTGGTGTGGTTGGTGTATTCCATACTTCTAACGATTGGATTTCACTCAAAACTCACCAAATGACTCTTCCCACCATATTATGATGTTGCCCAAGTTTGGGGCTCGATCCGAAATCAATAGGTGTGAGAAATTGGACAATTCAAGTTCAACGGCAGTTCGTTCCTAATTGGAGTGGTTGGTGTATTACATACTTCTAGCGATTGGATTTCACTCAAAACTCACCAAATGACTCCGCCCACCATATTATGATGTTGCCCAAGTTTTGGGCTCGATCTGAAATCAATAGGTGTGAGAAATTGGACAATTCAAGTTCAACGGCAGTTCGTTCCTAATTGGAGTGGTCGGTGTATTCCATACTTCTAGCGATTGGATTTCACTCAAAACTCACCAAATGACTCCTCCCACCATATTGTGATGTTGCCCAAGTTTTGGGTTCGATCCGAAATCAATAGGTGTTCCAAATTGGACAATTCAAGTTCAACGGCAGTTCGTTCCTAATTGGAGTGGTTGGTGTATTCCATACTTCTAGCGATTGGATTTCACCCAAAACTCACCAAATGACTCCTCCCACCATATTGTGATGTTGCCCAAGTTTTGGGTTTCTATCCGAAATCAATAGGTGTTCCAAATTGGACAATTCAAGTTCAACGGCAATTCGTTCCTAATTGGAGTGGTTGGTGTATTCCATACTTCTAGCGATTGGATTTCACTCAAAACTCACCAAATGACTCCTCCCACCATATTATGATGTTGCCCAAGTTTTGGGGTCGATCCGAAATCAATAGATGTGAGAAATTGGACAATTCAAGTTCAACGGCAGTTCGTTCCTAATTGGAGTAGTTGGTGTATCCCATACTTCGAGCGATTGGATTTCACTCAAAACTCACCAAATGACTCCTCCCACCATAGTGTGATGTTGCCCAAGTTTTGGGTTCGATCCGAAATCAATAGGTGTTCCAAATTGGACAATTCAAGTTCAACGGCGGTTCGTTCCTAATTGGAGTGGTTGGTGTATTCCATACTTCTAGCGATTGGATTTCACTCGAAACTCACCAAATGACTCCTCCCGCCATATTGTGATGTTGCCCAAGTTTTGGGCTCGATCCGAAATCAATAGTTGTTCCAAATTGGACAATTGAAGTTCAACGGCAGTTTGTTCCTAATTGGAGTGGTTGGTGTATTCCATACTTCTAGCGATTGGATTTCACTCAAAACTCACCAAATGACTCCTCCCACCATATTGTGATGTTGCCCAAGTTTTGGGTTCGATCCGAAATCAATAGGTGTTCCAAATTGGACAATTCAAGTTCAACGGCAGTTCGTTCCAAATTGGAGTGGTTGGTGTATTCCATACTTCTAGCGATTGGATTTCAATCAAAACTCACCAAATGACTCCTCCCACCATATGGTGATGTTGCCCAAGTTTTGGGCTCGATCCGAAATGAATAGGTGTTCCAAATTGGACAATTCAAGTTCAACGGCAGTTCGTTCCTAATTGGAGTGGTTGGTGTATTCCATACTTCTAGCGATTGGATTTCACTCAAAACTCACCAAATGACTCCTCCCACCGTATTATGATGTTTCCCAAGTTTTGGGCTCGATCCGAAATCAATATGTGTTCCAAATTGGACAATTCAAGTTCAACGGCAGTTTGTTCCTAATTGGAGTGGTTGGTGTATTCCATACTTCTAGCGATTGGATTTCACTCAAAACTCACCGAATGACTCCTACCACCATATTATGATGTCGCCCAAGTTTTGGGCTCCATCCGAAATCAATAGGTGTTCCAAATTGGACAATTCAAGTTCAACGGCAGTTCGTTCCTAATTGTAGTGGTTGGTGTATTCCATACTTCTAGCGATTGGATTTCACTCAAAACTCACCAAATGACTCCTCCCACCATATTATGATGTTGCCCAAGTTTTGGGCTCTATCCGAAATCAATAGGTGTGAGAAATTGGACAATTCAAGTTCAACGGCAGTTCGTTCCTAATTGGAGTGGTTGGTGTATTCCATACTTCTAGCGATTGGATTTCACTCAAAACTCACCAAATGACTCCTCCCACAATATTATGATGTTGCCCAAGTTTTAGGCTCGATCCGAAATCAATAGGTGTGAGAAATTGGACAATTCAAGTTCAACGGCAGTTCGTTTCTAATTGGAGTGGTTGTTGTATTCCATACTTCTAGCGATTGGATTTCACTCAAAACTCACCAAATGACTCCTCCCACCATATTATGATGTTGCCCAAGTTTGGGGATCGATCCGAAATCAATAGGTGTTCCAAATTGGACAACTCAAGTTCAACGGCAGTTCGTTTCTAATTGGAGTGGTTGGTGTATTCCATACTTCTAGCAATTGGATTTCACTCAAAACTCAACAAATGACTCCTCCCACCATATTATGATGTTCCCCAAGTTTTGGGCCCGATCCGAACTCAATAGGTGTGAGAAATTGGACAATTTAAGTTCAATGGCAGTCCGTTCCTCATAGGAGTTGTTGGTTTATTCCGTACTTCTAGCGATTGGATTTCACTCAAAACTCACCAAATGACTCCTCCCACCATATTATGTTGTTGCCCAAGTTTTGGGCTCGATCCGAAATCAATAGGTGTTCGAAATTGGACAATTTAAGTTCCACGGCAGTTCGTTCCTAATTCGAGTGGTTGGTGTATTCCGTACTTCTAGCGATTGGATTTCACTCAAAACTCACCAAATGACTCCTCCCACAATATTATGATGTTGCCCAAGTTTTAGGCTCGAACCGAAATCAATAGGTGTGAAAAATTGGACAATTCAATTTCAACGGCAGTTCGTTCCAAATTGGAGTGGTTGGTGTATTCCATACTTCTAGCGATTGGATTTCACTCAAAACTCAATCAATGACTCCTCCCACCATATTATGATGTTGCCCAAGTTTTGGGCTCGATCTGAAATCAATAGGTGTGAGAAATTGGACAATTCAAGTTCTATGGCAGTTCGTTCCTAATTGGAGTGGTTGGTGTATTCCATACTTCTAGCGATTGGATTTCACTCAAAACTCACCAAATGACTCCTCCCACCATATTATGACGTTGCCCAACTTTGGGGCTCGATCCGAAATCAATAGGTGTGAGAAATTGGACAATTCAAGTTCAACGGCAGTTCGTTCCTAATTGGAGTGGTTGGTGTATTCCATACTTCTAGCGATTGGATTTCACTCAAAACTCACCAAATGACTCCTCCCACCACATTATGATGTTGCCCAAGTTTTGGGCTCGATCCGAAATCAATAGGTGTTCCAAATTGGACAATTCAAGTTCAACGGCAGTTCGTTCCTAATTGGAGTGGTTGGTGTATTCCATACTTCTAGCGATTGGATTTCACTCAAAACTCACCAAATGAATCCTCCCCCATATTATGATGTTGCCCAAGTTTTGGGCTCGATACGAAATCAATAGGTGTTCCAAATTGGACAATTCAAGTTCAAAGGCAATTCGTTCCAAAATGGAGTGGTTGGTGTATTCCATACTTCGAGCGATTGGATTTCACTCAAAACTCACAAAATGACTCCTCCCACCATATTATGATGTTGCCCAAGTTTTGGGCTCGATCCGAAATCAATAGGTGTGAGAAATTGGACAATTCAAGTTCAACGGCAGTTCGTTCCTAGTTGGAGTGGTTGGTGTATTCCATACTTCTAGCGATTGGATTTCACTCAAAACTCACCAAATGACTCCTCCCACCATATTATGATGTTGCCCACGTTTGGGGCTCGATCCGAAATCAATAGGTGTGAGAAATTGGACAATTCAAGTTCAACGGCAGTTCGTTCCTAAATGGAGTGGTTGGTGTATTCCATACTTCTAGCGATTGGATTTCACTCAAAACTCACCAAATGCCTCCTCCCACCATATTATGATGTTGCCCAAGTTTGGGGTTCGATCCGAAATCAATAGGTGTTCGAAATTGGACAATTCAAGTTCAACGACAGTTCGTTCCTAAATGGAGTGGTTGGTGTATTCCATACTTCTAGCGATTGGATTTCACTCAAAACTCACCAAATGCCTCCTCCCACCATATTATGATGTTGCCCAAGTTTGGGGTTCGATCCGAAATCAATAGGTGTTCGAAATTGGACAATTCAAGTTCAACGACAGTTCGTTCCTAATTGGAGTGGTTGATGTATTCCATACTTCTAGCGAGTGGATTTCACTCAAAACTCACCTAATGACTCCTCCCACCATATTATGATGTTGCCCAAGTTTTGGGCTCGATCTGAAATCAATAGGTGTGACAAATTGGACAATTCAAGTTCTACAGCAGTTCGTTCCTAATTGGAGTGGTTGGTGTATTCCATACTTCTGGCGATGGGATTTCACTCAAAACTCACCAAAAGACTCCTCCCACCATATTATGATGTTGCCCAAGTTTTGGGATCGTTCCGAAATCAATAGGTGTGAGAAATTGGACAATTCAAGTTCAACGGCAGTTCGTTCCTAATTGGAGTGGTTGGTGTATTCCATACTTCTAGCGATTGGATTTGACTCAAAACTCACCAAATGACTCCTCCCACCATATTACGATGTTGCCCAAGTTTGGGCTCGATTCGAAATCAATAGGTGTGAGAAATTGGACAATTCATGTTCAACGCCAGTTCGTTCCTAATTGGAGTGGTTGGTGTATTCCACACTTCTAGCGATTGGATTTCTCTCAAAACTCACCAAAAGACTCCTCCCACCATATTATGATTATGATGTTGCCCAAGTTTTGGGCTCGATCCGAAATCAATAGGTGTTCCAAATTGGACAATTCAAGTTCAACGGCAGTTCGTTCCTAATTGGAGTGGTTGGTGTATTCCACACTTCTAGCGATTGGATTTCACTCAAAACTCACCAAATGACTCCTCCCACCATATTATGATGTTGCCCAAGTTTTGGGATCGTTCCGAAATCAATAGGTGTGAGAAATTTGACAATTCAAGCTCAACGGCAGTTCGTTCCTAATTGGAGTGGTTGGTGTATTCCATACTTCTGGCAATTGGATTTCGCTCAAAATTCAACAAATGACTCCTCCCACCATATTATGATGTTGCCCAAGTTTTGGACTCGATCCGAAATGAATAGGTGTTCCAAATTGGACAATTCAAGTTCAACGGCAGTTCGTTCCTAATTGGAGTGGTCGGTGTATTCCATGCTTCTTGCGATTGGATTTCACTCAAAACTCCCCAAATGACTCCTCCCACCATATTACGATGTTGCCCAAGTTTTGGGCTCGATTCGGAATCAATAGGTGTGAGAAATTGGACAATTCATGTTCAACGGCAGTTCGTTCCTAATTGGAGTGGTTGGTGTATTCCACACTTCTAGCGGTTGGATTTCACTCAAAAGTCACCAAATGACTACTCCCACCATATTACGATGTTGCCCAAGTTTTGGGCTCGATCCGAAATCAATAGGTGTTCCAAATTGGACAGTTCATGTTCAACGGCAGTTCGTTCCTAATTGGAGTGGTTGGTGTATTCCACACTTCTAGCGATTGGATTTAACTCAAAACTCACCAAATGACTCCTCCCACCATATTATGATTATGATGTTGCCCAAGTTTTGGACTCGATCCTTAATCAATAGGTGTTCCAAATTGCACAATTCAAGTTCAACGGCAGTTCGTTCCTAATTGGAGTGGTTAGTGTATTCCATACTTCTAGCGATTGGATTTCACTCAAAACTCACCAATTGACTCCTCCCACCATATTATGTTGTTGCCCAAGTTTTGGGCTCGATCCGAAATCAATAGGTGTTCCAAATTGGACAATTCAATTTCAACGGCAGTTCGTTCCTAATTGGAGTGGTTGGTGTATTCCATACTTCTAGCGATTGGATTTAACTCAAAACTCACCAAATGACTCCCCCCACCATATTATGATTATTTTGTTGCCCAAGTTTTGGGCTCGATCCGAAATCAATAGGTGTTCCAAATTGGACAATTCATGTTCAACGGCAGTTCGTTCCTAATTGGAGTGGTTGGTGTATTCCATACGTCTAGCGACTGGATTTCACTCAAAACACACCAAATGACTCCTCCCACCATATTATGATGTTGCCCAAGTTTTGGGCTCGATCCGAAATCAATAGGTGTTCCAAATTGGACAATTCAAGTTCTACAGCAGTTCGTTCCTAATTGGAGTGGTTGGTGTATTCCATACTTCTGGCGATGGGATTTCACTCAAAACTCACCAAATGACTCCTCCCACCATATTATGATGTTGCCCAAGTTTTGGGATCGTTCCGAAATCAATAGGTGTGAGAAATTGGACAATTCAAGTTCAACGATAGTTCGTTCCTAATGGGAGTGGTTGGTGTATTCCATACTTCTAGCGATTGGATTTCTCTCAAAACTCACCAAATGACTCCTCCCACCATATTCTGATGTTGCCGAAGTTTTGGGCTCGATCCGAAATCAATCGGTGTGAGAATTGGACAATTCAAGTTCAACAGCAGTTCGTTCCTAATTGGAGTGGTTGGTGTATTCCATACTTCTAGCGATTGGATTTGACTCAAAACTCACCAAATGACTCCTCCCACCATATTACGATGTTGCCCAAGTTTTGGGCTCGATTCGAAATCAATAGGTGTGAGAAATTGGACAATTCATGTTCAACGGCAGTTCGTTCCTAATTGGAGTGGTTGGTGTATTCCACACTTCTAGCGATTGGATTTGACTCAAAACTCACCAAATGACTCCTCCCACCATATTACGATGTTACCCAAGTTTTGGGCTCGATTCGAAATCAATAGGTGTGAGAAATTGGACAATTCATGTTCAACGGCAGTTCGTTCCTAATTGGAGTGGTTGGTGTATTCCACACTTCAAGCGATTAGATTTCACTCAAAACTCACCAAATGACTCCTCCCACCATATTATGATTATGATGTTGCCCAAGTTTTGGGCTCGATCCGAAATCAATAGGTGTTCCAAATTGGACAATTCAAGTTCAACGGCAGTTCGTTCCTAATTGGAGTGGTTAGTGTATTCCATACTTCTAGCGATTGGATTTCACTCAAAACTCACCAATTGACTCCTCCCACCATATTATGATGTTGCCCAAGTTTTGGGCTCGATCCGAAATCAATAGGTGTTCCAAATTGGACAATTCAATTTCAACGGCAGTTCGTTCCTAATTGGAGTGGTTGGTGTATTCCATACTTCTGGCGATTGGATTTAACTCAAAACTCACCAAATGACTCCTCCCACCATATTATGATTATTATGTTGCCCAAGTTTTGGGCTCGATCCGAAATCAATAGGTGTTCCAAATTGGACAATTCATGTTCAATGGCAGTTCGTTCCTAATTGGAGTGGTTGGTGTATTCCATACGTCTAGCGACTGGATTTCACTCAAAACTCACCAAATGACTCCTCCCACCATATTATGATGTTGCCCAAGTTTTGGGCTCGATCCGAAATCAATAGGTGTTCCAAATTGGACAATTCAAGTTCAACAGCAGTTCGTTCCTAGTTGGAGTGGTTGGTGTATTCCATACTTCTAGCGATTGGATTTCACTCAAAACTCACCAAACTACTCCTCCCACCATATTATGATGTTTCCCAAGTTTTGGGCTAGATCCGAAATCAATAGGTGTTCCAAATTGGACAATTCAAGTTCAACGGCAGTTCGTTCCTAATTGGAGTGGTTGGTGTATTCCGTACTTCTAGCGATTGGATTTCACTCAAACCTCACCAAATGACTCCTCCCATCATATTATGATGTTGCACAAGTTTGGGGTTCCATCCGAAATCAATAGGTGTGAGAAATTGGACAATTCAAGTTCATCGGCAGTTCGTTCCTAATTGGAGTGGTTGGCGTATTCCACACTTCTAGCGATTGGATTTAACTCAAAACTCACCAAATGACTCCTCCCACCATATTACGATGTTGCCCAAGTTTTGGGCTCGATTCGAAATCAATAGGTGTGAGAAATTGGACAATTCATGTTCAACGGCAGTTCGTTCCTAATTGGAGTGGTTGGTGTATTCCACACTTCTAGCGATTGGATTTCACTCAAAACTCACCAAATGACTACTCCCACCATATTACGATGTTGCCCAAGTTTTGGGGTATCAATAGGTGTTCCAAATTGCACAATTCCAGTTCAACGGCAGTTCGTTCCTAATTGGAGTGGTTGGTGTATTCCATACTTCTAGCGATTGGATTTCACTCAAAACTCACCAAATGACTCCTCCCACCATATTATGATGTTGCGCAAGTTTTGGGCTCGATCCGAAATCAATAGGTGTTCCAAATTGGACAATTCAAGTTCAACAGCAGTTCGTTCCTAATTGGAGTGGTTGGTGTATTCCATACTTCTAGCAATTGGATTTCACTCAAAACTCACCAAACTACTCCTCCCACCATGTTATGATGTTTCCCAAGTTTTGGGCTAGATCCGAAATCAATAGGTGTTCCAAATTGGACAATTCAAGTTCAACGGCAGTTCGTTCCTAATTGGAGTGGTTGGTGTATTCCATACTTCTAGCGATTGGAATTCACTCAAACCTCACCAAATGACTCCTCCCATCATATTATGATGTTGCACAAGTTTGGGGTTCCATCCGAAATCAATAGGTGTGAGAAATTGGACAATTCAAGTTCATCGGGAGTTCGTTCCTAATTGGAGTGGTTGGCGTATTCCACACTTCTAGCGATTGGATTTCACTCAAAACTCACCAAATGACTCCTCCCACTGTATTATGATGTTGCCCAAGTTTGGGGCACGATCCGAAATCAATAGGTGTGAGAAATTGGACAATTTAAGTTCAACGGCAGTTTGTTCCGAATTGGAGTGGTTGGTGTATTCCATACTTCTAGCGATTGGATTTCACTCAAAACTCACCAAATGACTCCTCCCACAATATTATGATGTTGCACAAGTTTGGGGTTCCATCCGAAGTCAATAGGTGTGAGAAATTGGACAATTCAAGTTCAACGGCAGTTCGTTCCTAATTGGAGTGGTTGGTGTATTCCATACTTCTAGAGATTGGATTTCACTCAAAACTCACCAAATGACTCCTCCCGCCATATTATAATGTTGCCCAAGTTTTCAGCTCGATCCGAAATCAATAGGTGTGAGAAGTTGGACAATTTCAGTTCAACGACAGTTCGTAACTAACTGGAGTGGTTCGTGTATTCCATACTTCTAGCGATTGGATTTCACTCAAAACTCACCAAATGACTCCTCCCATCATATTATGATGTTGCACAAGTTTAGGGTTCCATACGAAATCAATAGGTGTGAGAAATTGGACAATTCAAGTTCAACGGCAGTTCGTTCCTAATTGGAGTGGTTGGTGTATTCCATACTTCTAGCGATTGGATTTCACTCAAAACTCACCAAATGACTCCTCCCGCCATATTATGATGTTGCCTAAGTTTTGGGCTCGATCCGAACTCAATAGGTGTGAGAAATTGGATAATTTAAGTTCAACGGCAGTTCGTTCCTAACTGGAGTTGTTGGTGTATTCCATACTTCTAGCGATTGGATTTCCCTCAAAACTCAACAAATGACTCCTCCCATCATATTATGATGTGGCACAAGTTTGGGGTTCCGTACGAAATCAATAGGTGAGAGAAATTGGACAATTCCAGTTGTTGCGTAGATACAGCTCCACCAAAATGGATTAAGCTGCATCCTCAACTTGTGATACTCGCAAGTGCACGAGCCGTTTGGTAGTATAGCATATGTAAGTGCGAGGTCGATCCCACGAGGATTGGTGATTGAATGATTCAATTCATTTTCCCTACACAAAACAGAAATGAAAAAGAAGGGAAATAAATAAAACAAGGAAGAAAGAAATAACTAACTCAAGTAGATAAGTTCCCAAGTTCAATTAGATTAACGGATTGATTCTAGCTAATGTATGATTAAGCCATGGTGTGTGGTCATAACCTTGTGTTCCTAATTCCCTAATTTGATCATTTGTTGTCTAACCTAAAATTAAGCATTAGGAACCCATTAAGCATAGAAGAACAATTTAAACAACCAAGCATGTATCTAATCCCTGTTGTCGAATGTCCATACATACTCTTCCTATTCATAGTTCAATTCGAATTAAAGTATGGTGTCTACTCTTAATTCAAACCAAGATAGCTAACATGCAAGCCTAAATGGTGATCAATCATTCAAACTAGCATATTAACTTATAAGCATAATGAATAAGAACAAAAATCATAATTGAAACTTGGAAACTAATCAAACTTGAAACTAAAGAAAAGAATTTACATAACAATGAAAATTAAAGTAGAACTTGGAAAGACTTAAAGGAAAATTTCAGCACAAAGATCTCATTATAACAATTGAAAACTAGAAAGAGAAACTAAGAGAATTTGAGGGAGAGAAGGGAAGGGAGCTCTAGAGAAGTGTTTGAGAGCTCCCCCCCTTGGGGTGTGTTTACAAGCTTGGGAAACCTCACTATATATAGGCCTAAGGAAGCTGAAAATCTGAATTAAGTATGGCTAATGCATACAACACTTGTTTTATAAAATCTGAAATGGTTGATGCACTTCACTAATGCATACAACACTTCCATTATAAAATCTGAAATGGTTGATGCACTTCACTAATAAATCCCACCAGCAGCCCTAGCTCATCTTCATGTCACCATGACCAAGCTTCCAACCAGAAATGATAGCTCATACCTAGCTCACCATGACCAAGCATCCAACCAGCACATGCTGAGGTCAGCATGACCAGCAACTTCAAGGGCTTACAACTTGGGCTTCTCTTAATCAAATTAGGACTTTAAGCACTCGAAATTGAAGTTCAGAATGTCTTCTTTCCAGCCATATGTTATTTGGGCCAATCCAAGGTCGGAGGAAGAAGTTAAGGCCGAAACAAATTGCTAACTCATTTTCCGCGCTGATAAGATCCATCCTGAGCATGGTTCTGTGTTTGCTAGGTAACGGACTCCAGATTTATCCAATGGGGCTGAATTTTGGATATGTTATAGTACACACCAATTGGAACAACTTTCATGAAGAATGTGGCCTCATTAGAGCTATGTAGGTTGTTGAAACAAAGCTTGCAATATGACCTACGAAACTGGGCTGGCAGGGGACTGTAGCCAAAATGAGTTTGTCTTTAAGCTCTTCATCCATTCATCCAAATTAGGCCTTAACATGCTTGAATTGCATGAATTATGCTCTCTTGCTCTTTTTGCCTACAAAACACACAAAGAGAGGCAAATAACATAGAAATCTAGGAAACTAAGCAAAAGAAGTAAGTAAATTTGGGCATGTATATGTATGAAATTATGAGCTTAACACACCCCCAAACTTAGATTTTGCTAGTCCTCGAGCAAAACAAAAGAAAAACAAAGCTAAAAACAAAACAAGAAGTTAACTAGACCACTTTCGTAGGTAACTCGATTGCATTGAGCGTATGCAACAAGCCTTTAAACCTCTAAGCATCCCTAGTAGGAGGAGTTGTGTCTCCTGAGGGTTTAACAGATACGATACCCACAAACGTTTTACTGACTCTACAAAACAAAGTAGTTAGAAAACTTAATAGATTTGTTAGCCCTTAAGCAAAACAAAACAAAACAAAATACAAAAACCGTTAACCTTCCAACCGGACAAAAATGTTAAACTTCATAGACATGGCTCAACAAGGAACAAAACAAGCACTAAGGAAGTTCTAAACATTATTCAAGTGCTACCACAATCTCACAAAAAATCATGCTCAAGGTGTGTGTGTGAAATAGCCATGAAGATACAACTCATGCTTCTCAAACAACGATATGAATTCCTGCAAGAATGAACACAAGTTTGCCAAGCTAAACCAAAATCAATAGGACTTTACTCATGGATGTAATGTAATGGTTAGAAAAGGAATGGATATTGAAACACAAAGTCTAAGGAACAAAGTAGAGCATGTCATATAAACAAGATCATTGACATTTGAAATGTAAGGCACATAAATTGAATAGCTCACAACTCCAGATTTTGCAATTGAATCACTTCACAATTTGATTTTGATATTTACACACTTTGTATAATATTTGGCCCAATTTTGCGGCTCTTTACCCTAGATCACCTTGATTTCTCCTTATATCACCCTAGGGTCGTGACTACATTGGCCACACTTCTTTTCTCTTTTTATTTTCCATTTTTTATAGCTCATTTATTGCCTTGAATACATTACAATCTCAAATACAATCATACTCTACATGTTCCCTAGATGGTAGGATGTTTAATGGATGATAAGGTGATAGAAAGAAATGGCTAAGTGTTTGGGCACAAAAGGGGTTACAATGGAATATGTATTGTATGGGTTGATGGAGGAAAAAGAAAGAGGCTTAACAAAGATGGCCTAAATCATATCTTAGTTATAACTTAACATTCCAGTGAATCACACAAGCAAAAATGCATACAATTGGGTAAGACATGCAAGAGTTGTATAATCATGGCTAAAGTGCATAGAAAGCTCAAGCATAATTATGTGAGACTTAGCTAGCAAAAGAATAAGATTCAGACCTAACACAATGCTTATTAAATTCCTAAGAGCCATATTAGAAGTTAGACTCATGATTCATCATTGGTGTGGGAAGGAAAACTGAAAATGACTTAAAGAAAAGAAACAGAAAAGAAAAACGTGAGGTTTCAAATTGCTGTTTTGCTCAATTTCAACATATAATCTGTTTTGACATGTAACTTTCAAACCACTTGGTCAAATTTAACGTTCTTTACGTCGTTGGATTCAGCATGAAAAAATGAAGAACACAACGTGGACCAAACTTTCAAAACAGTAGCAGAAAAAAAAATTTGTAGCAATGAAGAAGCCTACGTTTTCAGACACAAACACAAAAGCTAAAAACTTTCCAGCACCCCCAAACTTAAATGAAGCATTGTCCTCAATGTTAAAGCAAAGTAAAGATGATTGAGAACATGTAAATGATAAGGGGAAAAGTTAAGAAGAAGGTTTAGAAAGAAAATAAAAATAAAAATGAATATATAAGCAACTCACGGATGACCAGTTAAGGGCCTCAGAAAACACAGCCAGGGGATCCGGGAAGGTTGGAGGGGTCACAATGGTCCCGCTTAAAACCCAAACTTCTTAGACACCGAAGGTGTCGCCTAAAGAACTCCTAGACACTGTATTGACGGAAGTGCTCACTGGAGTTACCATAAGTCAGCTCATAAAAAAAATCTTTTAAAATTTTTAAATTTTTTATTTTTTTAAATTTTTATAAAAAAAGAAACAGAAATTTAAAATAATAACAAGTAAAGAGAAAGGATTGAAATGCTCCCCCTTGAAGCGATTAGGTCGAGCGTGATGCATTTGGAGGTCGCGACTTCTCCCACTACTCCACACTTCCTATCTTTGAAGTTGCCATCTCTCTCCATTTTTATTGAGCTATTTACATTGCTAAAACAAACGCACACAAAAACTTGAAACGGAATTAAAGGATTACGAAATATAAAAAAAAAAACTAAAAATGAAAAGGAAAAATCAACACAAGTCCAATTCCATGCTTCAAAGCAACAAGCACCAATGGGTTGTGTAAGCTGGGACTTAAACCCAGTTCTCTTGCTTGTTGGGCAATTGTCCTTTTCTGTTGGACTACAAACACAACTTGTCCATTAACGTCATTAACTTTAAAACTTGAAATTGTCCAGTTAAGAAAAAAAAAATAAAGTAGGAAAGCCA
Source organism: Prunus avium (assembly GCF_965620075.1). NCBI lineage: Eukaryota > Viridiplantae > Streptophyta > Magnoliopsida > Rosales > Rosaceae > Prunus > Prunus avium. The sequence continues at coordinate 16,539,242 of NC_142291.1, read as the reverse complement.
AATAGAATCAAACAATGTTACCGATCCCCGGCAACGGCGCCAAAAACTTGTTGCGTAGATACAGCTCCACCAAAATGGATTAAGCTGCATCCTCAACTTGTGATACTCGCAAGTGCACGAGCCGTTTGGTAGTATAGCATATGTAAGTGCGAGGTCGATCCCACGAGGATTGGTGATTGAATGATTCAATTCATTTTCCCTACACAAAACAGAAATGAAAAAGAAGGGAAATAAATAAAACAAGGAAGAAAGAAATAACTAACTCAAGTAGATAAGTTCCCAAGTTCAATTAGATTAACGGATTGATTCTAGCTAATGTATGATTAAGCCATGGTGTGTGGTCATAACCTTGTGTTCCTAATTCCCTAATTTGATCATTTGTTGTCTAACCTAAAATTAAGCATTAGGAACCCATTAAGCATAGAAGAACAATTTAAACAACCAAGCATGTATCTAATCCCTGTTGTCGAATGTCCATACATACTCTTCCTATTCATAGTTCAATTCGAATTAAAGTATGGTGTCTACTCTTAATTCAAACCAAGATAGCTAACATGCAAGCCTAAATGGTGATCAATCATTCAAACTAGCATATTAACTTATAAGCATAATGAATAAGAACAAAAATCATAATTGAAACTTGGAAACTAATCAAACTTGAAACTAAAGAAAAGAATTTACATAACAATGAAAATTAAAGTAGAACTTGGAAAGACTTAAAGGAAAATTTCAGCACAAAGATCTCATTATAACAATTGAAAACTAGAAAGAGAAACTAAGAGAATTTGAGGGAGAGAAGGGAAGGGAGCTCTAGAGAAGTGTTTGAGAGCTCCCCCCCTTGGGGTGTGTTTACAAGCTTGGGAAACCTCACTATATATAGGCCTAAGGAAGCTGAAAATCTGAATTAAGTATGGCTAATGCATACAACACTTGTTTTATAAAATCTGAAATGGTTGATGCACTTCACTAATGCATACAACACTTCCATTATAAAATCTGAAATGGTTGATGCACTTCACTAATAAATCCCACCAGCAGCCCTAGCTCATCTTCATGTCACCATGACCAAGCTTCCAACCAGAAATGATAGCTCATACCTAGCTCACCATGACCAAGCATCCAACCAGCACATGCTGAGGTCAGCATGACCAGCAACTTCAAGGGCTTACAACTTGGGCTTCTCTTAATCAAATTAGGACTTTAAGCACTCGAAATTGAAGTTCAGAATGTCTTCTTTCCAGCCATATGTTATTTGGGCCAATCCAAGGTCGGAGGAAGAAGTTAAGGCCGAAACAAATTGCTAACTCATTTTCCGCGCTGATAAGATCCATCCTGAGCATGGTTCTGTGTTTGCTAGGTAACGGACTCCAGATTTATCCAATGGGGCTGAATTTTGGATATGTTATAGTACACACCAATTGGAACAACTTTCATGAAGAATGTGGCCTCATTAGAGCTATGTAGGTTGTTGAAACAAAGCTTGCAATATGACCTACGAAACTGGGCTGGCAGGGGACTGTAGCCAAAATGAGTTTGTCTTTAAGCTCTTCATCCATTCATCCAAATTAGGCCTTAACATGCTTGAATTGCATGAATTATGCTCTCTTGCTCTTTTTGCCTACAAAACACACAAAGAGAGGCAAATAACATAGAAATCTAGGAAACTAAGCAAAAGAAGTAAGTAAATTTGGGCATGTATATGTATGAAATTATGAGCTTAACACCAGTTCAACGGCAGTTCGTTCCTAATTGGAGTGGTTGGTGTATTCCATACTTCTAGCGATTGGTTTTCACTCAAAACTCACCAAATGACTCCTCCCACCATATTATGATGTTGCCCAAGTTTTGGGCTCGATCCGAAATCAATAGGTGTTCCAAATTGGACAGTTCAAGTTCAACGGCAGTTCGTTTCTAATTGGAGTGGTTGGTGTATTCCATACTTCTAACGATTGGATTTCACTCAAAACTCCCCAAATGACTCCTCCCACCATATTATGATGTTGCCCAAGTTTGGGGCTCGATCCGAAATCAATAGGTGTGAGAAATTGGACAATTCAAGTTCAACGGCATTTCGTTCCTAATTGGAGTGGTTGTTGTATTCCATACTTCTAGCTATTGGATTTCACTCACAACTCACCAAATGACTCCTCCCACCATATTATGATGTTGCCCAAGTTTGGGGCTCGGTCCGAAATCAATAGGTGTGAGAAATTGGACAATTCAAGTTCAACGGCATTTCGTTCCTAATTGGAGTGGTTGGTGTATTCCATACTTCTAGCGATTGGATTTCACTCAAAACTCACCAAATGACTCCTCCCACCATATTTTGATGTTGCCCAAGTTTTGGGCTAGATCCGAAATCAATAGGTGTTCCAAATTGGACAATTCAAGTTCAACGGCAGTTCGTTCCTAATTGGAGTGGTTGGTGTATTCCATACTTCTAGCGTTTGGATTTCACTCAAAACTCACCAAATGACTCCTCCCACCATATTATGATGTTGCCCAAGTTTTGGGCTCGATCCGAACTCAATAGGTGTTCCAAATTGGACAATTTAAGTTCAACGGCAGTTCGTTCCTAATTGGAGTTGTTGGTGTATTCCATACTTCTAGCGATTGGATTTCACTCAAAACCCACCAAATGACTCCTCCCACCATATTATGATTATGATGTTGCCCAAGTTTTGGACTCGATCCTTAATCAATAGGTGTTCCAAATTGCACAATTCAAGTTCAACGGCAGGTCGTTCCTAATTGGAGTGGTTGGTGTATTCCATACTTCTAGCGAATGGATGTCACTCAAAACTCACTAAACGACTCCTCCGACCATATTATGATGTTGCCGAAGTTTTGGCCTCGATCCGAAATCAATAGGTGTTCCAAATTGGACAGTTCAAGTTCAACGGCAGTTCGTTCCTAATAGGAGTGGTTGGTGTATTCCATACTTCTAGCGATTGGATTTCACTCAAAACGCACCAAATGACTCCTCCCACCATATTATGATGTTGGCCAAGTTTGGGGCTCGATCCGATATTAATAGGTGTGAGAAATTAGACAGTTCAAGTTCAACGGCAGTTCGTTCCTAATTGGAGTGGTTGGTGTATTCCATACTTCTAGCGATTGGATTTCACTCAAAACTCACCAAATGACTCCTCCCACCATATTATGATGTTGCCCAAGTTTTGGGCTCGATCCGAACTCAATAGGTGTTCCAAATTGGACAATTTAAGTTCAACGGCAGTTCGTTCCTAATTGGAGTGGTTGGTGTATTCCATACTTCTAGCGATTGGATTTCACTCAAAACCCACCAAATGACTCCTCCCACCATATTATGATGTTGCACAAGTTTGGGGTTCCATCCGAAATCAATAGGTGTGAGAAATTGGACAATTCAAGTTCAACGGCAGTTCGTTCCTACTTGGAGTGGTTGGTGTATTCCATACTTCTAGCGATTGGATTTCACTCAAAACTCACCAAATGACTCCTCCCACCATATTATGATGTTGCCCAAGTTTTGGGCTCGATCCGAAATCTATAGGTGTGAGAAATTGGACAATTCAAGTTTAACGGCAGTTCGTTCCTAATTGGAGTGGTTGGTGTATTCCATACTTCTAGCGATTGGATTTCACTCAAAACTCACCAAATGACTCCTCCCATCATATTATGATGTTGCCCAAGTTTTGGGCTCGATCAGAAATCAAAAGGTGTTCCAAATTGGACAATTCAAGTTCAACGGCAGTTCGTTCCTAATTGGAGTGGTTGGTGTATTCCATACTTCTCGCGATTGGATTTCACTTAAAACTCACCAAATGACTCCTACCACCATATTATGGTGTTGCCCAAGTTTTGGGCTTGATCCGAAAACAATAGGTATTCCAAATTGGACAATTCAAGTTCAACGGCAGTTCGTTCCTAATTGGAGTGGTTGGTGAATTCCATACTTCTAGCGATTGGATTTCACTCAAAACTCACCAAATGACTCCTCCCACCGTATTATGATGTTGCCCAAGTTTTGGGCTCGATTCGAAATCAATAGGTGTTCCAAATTGGACAATTCAAGTTCAACGGCAGCTCATTCCTAATTGTAGTGGTTGGTGTATTCCATACTTCTAGCGATTGGATTTCACTGAAACCTCACCAAATGACTACTCCCACTATATTATGATGTTGCCCAAGTTTGGGGCTCGATCCGAAATCAATAGGTGTTCCAAATTGGACAATTCATGTTCAACGGCAGGTCGTTCCTAATTGGAGTGGTTGGTGTATTCCACACTTCTCGCGATCGGATTTCACTTAAAACTCACCAAATGACTCCTACCACCATATTATGGTGTTGCCCAAGTTTTGGGCTTGATCCGAAATCAATAGGTGTTCCAAATTGGACAATTCAAGTTCAACGGCAGTTCGTTCCTAATTGGAGTGGTTGGTGTATTCCATACTTCTAGCGATTGGATTTCACTCAAAACTCACCAAATGACTCCTCCCACCATATTATGATGTTGCCCAAGTTAGGGGCTCGATACGAAATCAATAGGTGTGAGTGTTGTTAATTATTATGTTAACTCGCAATTGTACGGGGCAATTAGTAATATAGCAAGACAAGTACGAGGTCGTACCCACGAAGACTGAGAAGTTCAAATTAGTTATGTACGTAGATTACCGAATTCAAGAAGTTAGGAAGTTAAGTCTAAAACAGAAATTAAAGTGAGAGTGATTGTGATTGTGAAAGGAAGTGAGCAAACTGAAATTGCAAATGAAAGCAAATAAACAAGTGTAACAAAGAGTGGTTTTAAGAGTTGGAAAACAGATTTGGAGACTAGGGCATTCGAATCACCATAACAATTCAATTCTGGGTTATATGGAGTCAAGTAACAAGTCTAATTCAGATTCAAAGATTGATTCTAGCTAAAGTATGATTAGGCCATGGTGTTTGGTCCTAACCTTGTGTTCCTAATTCCCTAATTTGATCATTTGTTGTCTAACCTAAAATTAAGCATTAGGAACCCATTAAGCATAGAAGAACAATTTAAACAACCAAGCATGTATCTAATCCCTGTTGTCGAATGTCCATACATACTCTTCCTATTCATAGTTCAATTTGAATTAAAGCATGGTGTCTACTCTTAATTCAAACCAAGATAGTTAACAAACAAGTTCTAATGGTGATCAATCATTCAAACAAGCATGTTAACTTATAAGCATAATGAATAAGAACATGAATCATGAATCAAACTTGAAACTCCAAACTTATAAACCCAGAATATTCATGTTAGGTTACATCGAAGCCCTAGTTATGGATTTAGCTACTCATAATGGAAAAGAAACTAAAATAGAAATGGGAAAACATAATGAATGCCATAAGAGTAGAAAAACCCTTTTCTGAAGTTCTTGTAGTGTCCAATGCTTCTCCAAGAGCTTCTCCACGTCTAGAAGGATGTATGAAGGATATGGAGGTGATTTGAGATGAGCTTGAGTGAGTGGTGATGGCTGAGAAAGAGGAAATTCGTAGGGAAATGGAAGGGAGGTTTTCTGGAGCTGTTTTGGTGATTTTGGGGTAGTTTAGAGTATTGGGTTGATTGCTTGAGTGTTTGGGGTTGTGGGAATGTATGAGGATGATTTCTGGATGATGGAAGTGTGGAGGATGGCTGAAGTGAATTTTGTAGCTTGAAGACTCCTCTATTTATAGGGCTAAGAGGGAGGAACATCATGATGAAATCCAACACCACCATTCCTCATTTAATACAACCCATAACTCCCACTTCATCTTGTCTATGTTAGTGTGGTTGGAATCAATCCCATCCCATACTTCTTTTGCTGCACCTCAAGCTTTCTTCACATGGGATCAAAGGTGATCAATTGTGGCTGCCTTTTGCTGCCAACCCATGTGGTCTTCTTTTGGTTGTTGAACAAAAACGAGTCTTCTGAACCAGACTTGGTGTAGGAAGGCCAGAGGTTTCAAAACTTATCCAATGGGGCTCAAATTTGGATATGTTATAGTAGACACCCATTGGAACAACTTCTATGAAGAAAGTATTCCCATCGGAGCAGTAGAAGTATGCGTTTTGGGCCTTGCAATTTGGCTGCCGAACAGAGACTGGAATTGACTTCATTTCATTTATGCTTTACATGCATGCACATGCTTTCTCAATAATAACTCCAGCATGTACCAACTTGATCCTTTAGACTTTCATAGCTGGAATGCCTCCCCACTTCACTCATTATGTTGGATCCAAAGTCAGTTGCAGCATGGGTGAGGCACATGGAGGCACATGACAAAGCTGGCAGCTGCAAATCCTCCTGAGCAGGGTTGAGTGTTGGGCGGGCTGAGCACTCCACAAATGTCCAATTGGGCTGAAATTTGGATATGTTGTACTAGACACCCATTGGAACAAGTTTCATGAAGATCTTCACCTCATCCAAGCCCCATAGCATGCTGATCCAAGGCCAAGAAGCTGACCTACGAAATTGGGCTGGAAAGGAGTTGTAGCCAAAATGTGTTTGTCTTCAAGCCCTTCTTCCATTCACCCAAATCAAGCCTTAACATGCATGGATTGCATCATTTCCTATCCAAAGTCATCATTGTTACCTAAATGTCAATTAACTGAAAGATAAACACAAAAAGGATTAAAAGCACAAGTTTAACTCAAAAACATAACCAAATCATAAGCTAGAAGGGTACAAAATGATATACAATTATGAACCGATCAGTGAGAAATTGGACAATTCAAGTTCAACGGCAGTTCGTTCCTAATTGGAGTGGTTGGTGTATTCCATACTTCTAGCTATTGGATTTCACTCAAAAACTCACCAAATGACTCCTCCCAACATATTATGATGTTGCACAAGTTTGGGGTTCCATCCGAAATCAATAGGTGTGAGAAATTGGACAATTCAAGTTCAACGGCAGTTCGTTCCTACTTGGAGTGGTTGGTGTATTCCATACTTCTAGCGATTGGATTTCACTCAAAACTCACCAAATGACTCCTCCCACCATATTATGATGTTGCCCAAGTTAGGGGCTCGATACGAAATCAATAGGTGTGAGAAATTGGACAATTCAAGTTCAACGGCAGTTCGTTCCTAATTGGAGTGGTTGGTGTATTCCATACTTCTAGCTATTGGATTTCACTCAAAACTCACGAAATGACTCCTCCCATCATATTATGATGTTGCACAAGTTTGGGGTTCCATACGAAATCAATAGGTGTTCCAAATTGGACAATTCAGGTTCAACGGCAGTTCGTTCCTAATTGGAGTGGTTGGTGTATTCCATACTTCTAGCGATTGGATTTCACTCAAAACTCACTAAATGACTCCTCCCACCATATTATGATGTTGCCCAAGTTTTGGTCTCGATCCGAAATCAATAGGTGTTCCAAATTGGACAATTCAAGTTCAACGGCAGTTCGTTCCTAATTGGAGTGGTTGGTGTATTCCATACTTCTAGCGATTGGATTTCACTCAAAACTCACTAAATGACTCCTCCCACCATATTATGATGTTGCCCAAGTTTTGGTCTCGATCCGAAATCAATAGTTGTTCAAAATTGGACAATTCAAGTTCAACGGCAGTTCGTTCCTAATTGGAGTGGTTGGTGTATTCCATACTTCTAGCGATTGAATTTCACTCAAAACTCACCAAATGACTCGTCCCACCATATTATAATGTTGTCCACGTTTTGGGCTCGATCCGAAATCAATAGGTGTGAGAAATTGGACAATTATAGTTCAGCGGCAGTTCGTTCCTAATTGGAGTGGTTGGTGTATTCCATACTTCTAGCGATTGGATTTCACTCAAAACTCACCAAATGACTCCTCCCACCATATTACGATGTTGCCCAAGTTTTGGGCTCGATCCGAAATCAATAGGTGTTCCAAATTGGACAATTCAAGTTCAACGGCAGTTCGTTCCTAATTGGAGTGGTTGGTGTATTCCATACTTCTCGCGATTGGATTTCACTCAAAACTCACCGAATGACTCCTCCCAACATATTACGATGTTGCCCAAGTTTTGGGCTCGATCCGAAATCAATCGGTGTGAGAAATTGAACAATTCAAGTTCAACGGCAGTTCGTTCCTAATTGTAGTGGTTGGTGTATTCCATACTTCTAGCGATTGGATTTCACTCAAAACTCACCAAATGACTCCTCCCACCATATTACGATGTTGCCCAAGTTTTGGGCTCGATCCGAACTCAATAGGTGTGAGAAATTGGACAATTTAAGTTCAACAGCAGTTCGTTCCTAATTGGAGTGGTTGGTGTATTCCATACTTCTAGCGATTGGATTTCACTCAAAACTCACGAAATGACTCCTCCCATCATATTATGATGTTGCACAAGTTTGGGGTTCCATCCGAAATCAATAGGTGGGAGAAATTGGACAATTCAATTTCAACGGCAGTTCGTTCCTAATTGGAGTGGTTGGAGTATTCCGTACTTCTAGCGATTGGATTTCACTCAAAACTCACCAAATGAATCCTCCCACCATATTATGATGTTGCCCAAGTTAGGGGCTCGATCCGAAATCAATAGGTGTGAGAAATTGGACAATTCAAGTTCAACGGCAGTTCGTTCCTAATTGGAGTGGTTGGTGTATTCCATACTTCTAGCGATTGGATTTCACTCAAAACTCACTAAATGACTCCTCCCACCATATTATGATGTTGCCCAAGTTTTGGTCTCGATCCGAAATCAATAGGTGTTCCAAATTGGACAATTCAAGTTCAACGGCAGTTCGTTCCTAATTGGAGTGGTTGGTGTATTCCATACTTCTAGCGATTGCATTTCACTCAAAACTCACCAAATGACTCTTCCCACCATATTATGATGTTCCCCAAGTTTTGGGCTCGTTCCGAAATCAATAGGTGTGAGAAATTGGACAATTCAAGTTCAAAGGAAATTCGTTCCTAATTGGAGTGGTGGGTCAATTCCATACTTCTAGCGATTGGATTTCACTCAAAACTCACCAAATGACTCCTCCCAACATATTATGTTGTTGCCCAAGTTTTGGGCTCGATCCGAAATCAATAGGTGTGAGAAATTGAACAATTCAAGTTCAACGGCTGTTCGTTCCTAACTGTAGTGGTTGGTTTATTCCATACTTCTAGCGATTGGATTTCACTCAAAACTCACCAAATGACTCCTCCCACCATATTACGATGTTGCCCAAGTTTTGGTCTCGATCCGAACTCAATAGGTGTGAGAAATTGGACAATTTAAGTTCAACAGCAGTTCGTTCCTAATTGGAGTGGTTGGTGTATTCCATACTTCTAGCGATTGGATTTCACTCAAAACTCACGAAATGACTCCTCCCATCATATTATGATGTTGCACAAGTTTGGGGTTCCATCCGAAATCAATACGTGTGAGAAATTGGACAATTCAATTTCAACGGCAGTTCGTTCCTAATTGGAGTGGTTGGTGTATTCCATACTTCTAGCGATTGGATTTAACTCAAAACTCACCAAATGAATCCTCCCACCATATTATGATGTTGCCCAAGTTAGGGGCTCGATCCGAAATCAATAGGTGTGAGAAATTGGACAATTCAAGTTCAACGGCAGTTCGTTCCTAATTGGAGTGGTTGGTGTATTCCATACTTCTAGCGATTGGATTTCACTCAAAACTCACTAAATGACTCCTCCCACCATATTATGATGTTGCCCAAGTTTTGGTCTCGATCCGAAATCAATAGGTGTTCCAAATTGGACAATTCAAGTTCAACGGCAGTTCGTTCCTAATTGGAGTGGTTGGTGTATTCCATACTTCTAGCGATTGGATTTCACTCAAAACTCACCAAATGACTCTTCCCACCATATTATGATGTTCCCCAAGTTTTGGGCTCGTTCCGAAATCAATAGGTGTGAGAAATTGGACAATTCAAGTTCAAAGGAAATTCGTTCCTAATTGGAGTGGTGGGTCAATTCCATACTTCTAGCGATTGGATTTCACTCAAAACTCACCAAATGACTCCTCCCAACATATTATGTTGTTGCCCAAGTTTTGGGCTCGATCCGAAATCAATAGGTGTGAGAAATTGAACAATTCACGTTCAACGGCCGTTCGTTCCTAATTGTAGTGGTTAGTGTATTCCATACTTCTAGTGATTGGATTTCACTCAAAACTCACCAAATGACTCCTCCCACCATATTACGATGTTGCCCAAGTTTTGGGCTCGATCCGAAATCAATAGGTGTTCCAAATTGGACAATTCAAGTTCAACGGCAGTTCGTTCCTAATCGGAGTGGTTGGTGTATTCCATACGTTTAGCGATTAGATTTCATTCAAAACTCACCAAATGACTCCTCCCAACATATTATGATGTTGCCCATGTTTTGGGCGCGATCCGAAATCAATAGGTGTTCCAAATTGGACAATTCAAGTTCAACGGCAGTTCGTTCCTAATTGTAGTGGTTGGTGTATTCCATACTTCTAGCGATTGGATTTCACTCAAAACTCACCAAATGACTCCTCCCACCATATTATGATGTTGCACAAGTTTTGGGCTCGATCCGAAATCAATAGGTGTGAGAAATTGGACAATTCAAGTTCAACGGCAGTTAGTTCCTAATTGGAGTGGTTGGTGTATTCCATACTTCTGCCGACTGGATTTCATTCAAAAATCCCCAAATGACTCCTCCCACCATATTATGATATTGCCCAAGTTTGGGGCTCGATCCCAAATCAATAGGTGTGAGAAATTGGACAATTCAAGTTCAACGGCAGTACGTTCCTAATTGGAGTGGTTGGTATATTCCACACTTCTACCGACTGGATTTCATTCAAAAATCACGAAATGACTCCTCCCACCATATTATGTTGTTGCCCAAGTTTTGGGCTCGAACCGAAATCAATAGGTGTGAGAAATTGGACAATTCAAGTTCAACGGCAGTTCGTTCCTAATTGGAGTGGTTGGTGTATTCCGTACTTCTACCGACTGGATTTCACTCAAAACTCACGAAATGACTCCTCCCACCGTATTATGATGTTGCAAAAGTTTTGGGCTCGATTCGAAATCAATAGGTGTTCCAAATTGGACAATTCAAGTTCAACGGCAATTCATTCCTAATTGGAGTGGTTGGTGTATTCCGTACTTCTAGCGATTGGATTTCACTCAAAACTCACCAAATGAATCCTCCCACCATATTATGATGTTGCCCAAGTTAGGGGCTCGATCCGAAATCAATAGGTGTGAGAAATTGGACAATTCAAGTTCAACGGCAGTTCGTTCCTAATTGGAGTGGTTTGTGTATTCCATACTTCTAGCGATTGGATTTCACTCAAAACTCACTAAATGACTCCTCCCACCATATTATGATGTTGCCCAAGTTTTGGGCTCGATCCGAACTCAATAGGTGTGAGAAATTGGACAATTCAATTTCGACGGCAGTTCGTTCCTAATTGGAGTGGTTGGTGTATTCCATACTTCTAGCGATTGGATTTCACTCAAAACTCACCAAATGACTCCTCCCCCCATATTATGATGTTGCCTAAGTTTTGGGATCGATCCGAAATCAATAGGTGTGAGAAATTGGACAATTCAATTTCGACGGCAGTTCGTTCCTAATTGGAGTGGTTGGTTTATTCCACACTAGTAGCGATTGGATTTCACTCAAAACTCACCAAATGACTCCTCAAACCGTATTATGATGTTGCCTAAGTTTTGGGCTCGATCCGAAATCAATAGGTGTTCCAAATTGGACAATTCCAGTTCAACGGCAGTTCGTTCCTAATTGGATTGGTTGGTGTATTCCATACTTCTAGCGATTGGATTTCACTCAAAACTCACCAAATGACTCCTCCCATCATATTATGATGTTGCCCAAGTTTTGGGCTCGATCCGAAATCAATAGGTGTTCCAAATTGGACAATTCAAGTTCAACGGCAGTTCGTTCCTAATTGGAGGGGTTGGTGTATTCCATACTTCTAGCGGTTGGATTTCACTCAAAACTCACCAAATAACTCCTCCCACCATATTATGATGTTGCCCAAGTTTGGGGCTCGATCCGAAATCAATAGGTGTGAGAAATTGGACAATTCAAGTTCAACGGCAGTACGTTCCTAATTGGAGTGGTTGGTGTATTCCATACTTCTGCCGACTGGATTTCATTCAAAAATCCCCAAATGACTCCTCCCACCATATTATGATGTTGCCCAAGTTTTGGGCTCGATCCGAAATCAATAGGTGTGAGAAATTGGACAATTCAAGTTCAACGGCAGTTCGTTCCTAATTGGAGTGGTTGGTGTATTCCATACTTCTAGCGATTGGATTTCACTCAAAACTCACCAAATGACTCCTCCAACCATGTTATGATGTTTCCCAAGTTTTGGGCTTGATCCGAAGTCAATAAGTGTTCCAAATTGGACAATTCAAGTTCAACGGCAGTTCGTTCGTAATTGGAGTGGTTGGTGTATTCCATACTTCTAGCGATTGTATTTCACTCAAAACTCACCCATTGACTCCTCCCACCATATTATGAAGTTGCCCAAGTTTTGGGCCCGATCCGAAATCAATAGGTGTGAGAAATTGGACAATTCAACTTCAACGGCAGTTCGTTCCTAATTGGAGTGGTTGGTGTATTCCATACTTCTAAAGATTGGATTTCACTCAAAACTCACCAAATGACTCCTCCCACCATATTATGATGTTGCCCAAGTTTTGGGCTCGATCCGAAATCAATAGGTGTTCCAAATTGGACAATTCAAGTTCAACGGCAGTTCGTTCCTAACTGGAGTGGTGGGTGTATTCTATACTTCTGGCGATTGGATTTCACTCAAAACTCACCAAATGACTCCTCCCACCATATTATGATGTTGCCTAATGTTAAGCTCATAATTTCATACATATACATGCCCAATTTACTTACTTCTTTTGCTTAGTTTCTTATAATTTTGAGTTATTTGCCTCCCTTTGTGTGTTTTGTAGGCCAAAAGAGCAAGAGAGCATAATTCATGCAATTCATGCATGTTAAGGCCTAATTTGGATGAAGAGAAGAAGAGCTTAAAGACAAACTCATTTTGGCTACAGCCCCCTGCCAGTCCAGTTCCGTAGGTCATATTGCAAGCTTTGTTTCAGCAACTTACATAGCTCGGATGAGGCAACATTCTTCATGAAAGTTGTTCCAATGGGTGTGTACTATAACATATCCAAAATTCAGCCCCATTGGATAAATCTGGAGTCCGTCACCTAGCAAACACAGAACCATGCTCAGGATGGATTTTGTCAGCGAGCAAACTGAGTTAGTAATTTGTTTCGGCCTTAACTTCCTCCTCCGAGCTTGGATTGGGCCAATACTTGTGTGGTTGGATCATACACATTCTGAACTTCACAATGGACATCTTAAAGTCTTCATTTGATTCAGCCTAGTCCAAGTTGTAAGCCCTTGAAGTTGCTGGTCATGCTGACCTCAGGATGAGCTGGTTGGAAGCTTGGTCATGGTGAGCTAGGCATGAGCTATTGTAGCTAGTTGGAAGCTTGGTCATGGTGACATGAAGATGAGCTAGGGCTGCTGGTGGGATTTATTGCTGAAGTGCATCAACCAATTCAGATTTTATAATGCAAGTGTTGTATGCATTAGTGAAGTGCATCAACCAATTCATCTTTTATAATGCAAGTGTTGTATGCATTAGCCATATTGAATTCAGATTTATCACTCCCCTCTCCCTATAAATACCACATCCATTCCACATTCAAGACACAACAAATCCTGAGATTCACAACCCCCACAATTCACTCCAACCATCCTCAAACACTCTCACAATCCCAAACACTCCAACAATCACCAAAACAACTCCAGCAAACTTCTCTTCCATTTCCCTACGAATTTCATCTTCCTTAGCCATCACCACTCACTCAAACTCATCCCAAATCACCTCCATATCCTTCATACATCTTTCTAGAAGTGGGGAAGCTCTTGGAGAAGCATTAGAAGTGGAGAAGCACTTGGAGAAGCCTTGGACACCACAAGAACTTCAGAAAAAGGGTTTTTCTACTCTTATTGCATTCATTATGTTTTCTCATTTCTGTTCAAGTCTCTTTTCCATTATGAGTAGCTAAATCCATAACTAGGGCTTCGATGTAACCTAACATGAATATTCTGGGTTTATAAGTTTGGAGTTTCAAGTTTGATTCATGATTCATGTTCTTATTCATTATGCTTATAAGTTAACATGCTTGTTTGAATGATTGATCACCATTAGAACTTGTTTGTTAACTATCTTGGTTTGAATTAAGAGTATACACCATGCTTTAATTCGAATTGAACTATGAATAGGAAGAGTATGTATGGACATTCGACAACAGGGATTAGATACATACTTGGTTGTTTAAAATGTTCTTCTATGCTTAATGGGTTCCTAATGCTTAATTTTAGGTTAGACAACAAATGATCAAATTAGGGAATTAGGAACACAAGGTTAGGACCAAACACCATGGCCTAATCATACTTTAGCTAGAATCAATCTTTGAATCTGAATTAGACTTGTTACTTGAATCTTTATAACCCAGAATTGAATTGTTATGGTGAATCGAATGCCCTAGTCTCCAAACCTGTGTTTTAACTTTCAAAACCACCCTTTGTTACTTTTGTTTACTTGCTTTCCGTTGCAATTTCAGTTTGTTCATTTCTTTCTATAATCACAAGCATTCTCACTTCAAAGTTCATTTTAATCTTGCTGCATTTGTTTTCAAACTCACTCTTGCTTTAAATTCTGTTTTAGATTTAACTTCCTAACTTCTTGAATTTGGTAATCTAAAGTACATAACTAATTTGAACTTCTCAGTCTTCGTGGGTACGACCTCGTACTTTTCTTGCTATACTACTAATTGCCCCGTACAATTGCGAGTTAACATATTATTAACAACAAATTTTGGCGCCGTTGCCGGGGACTGAACGAAAGTTCTTCCCTGGTTATGTGCCCAAGGTTACCCTATTCTTTTTAGTGTTTCTAATTAATCTAATTTTCTGTTTCAGGTAGTTTATGTCTAAAAATCCATTACTTGAACAAGTGAGGTCTTCGTTCCAACGTTCTAGATCTTTGAACACAGGACCATCATTGCAACCCAGACGAGTGACCTCTGAAATTCAGAATCGTCTAGAAAGGGAGTTGCCAACTGCAAAAGAGCAAGCTCTTGCTACATTTACAAGTCTTGCTCTCCACACTGAACTTCCCGGTTCTTCACTTTCAAATTCGGAAGCAAGTTCAGACCAAGAACAAGAAGAAATGATGGCTGCCATTGAGTTCATGGGAGAACTTGATATCCCAACAATTCCAGCATCTCCTTCAAGCATTTTGCTGCCCACTGTAGCTCGAAATTATGAGCTTAAATCTTCTCATCTTAATATGCTGCCTTCCTTTTATGGTTTACCTAATGAAGATCCATTGACTCATATAAAGGATATTTTTAATGTTGTGAGTTCTTTTCCCTTGACAGGTGTGACAGAAGATCAACTTCGAATGAGAGTGTTTCCATACACTTTAAAGGATAAGGCGAAGTATTGGTTGAATTCTTTGAAGCCTGGTTCACTCACTACATGGTCTGCCATTCAAAAGAAGTTCCTGGAAAAATACTTCTCCACGCAAAAGACCGACATGCTTAGGGACAAGATCTTGTTATTTGCACAGCAAGATGATGAATCGTTTTGTGAAGCATGGGAGAAATTCAATGGGTTGCTCTACCAATGTCCTCATCATGGGATTCCATTGAAGCTTCAAATGCGTATGTTTTATAAAGGACTAACCCCTTCTAGTCATAATATAGTCACCAATTTTGCAGGTGGTTCTTTTAAAACCAAAACTCCAGAAGAAACGTACGAACTCTTTGAGGAGATAGCAATGGAGACCCAACATACGGATACAAGAGGTAAACGTGTTATTAGTGGTTCTAATGATGCTTCTAGTGTGCAGATTTCAAAATTGGAACAAAAGCTAGATGCTCTTCTTGCATTAAACTCAAGAAGCCCTCCGAAGGAAGTGTGTAGCATTTGTGAATCTCATGACCATGCTACCACAGCTTGTCCACTTGGGGCTGGATATCCAGAATTTGTGCAAGAGCAAGCTAAGTTGGTAAATTCCTACAACCAAGGTCCAAGAAATGATCCATACTCTCAAAGTTATAATCCAGGTTGGAGGAATCATCCAAACTTTTCATGGAGAAATACCCAGAATCAAGCAAATCCCCCTTCATTCCAAAGGCCACAACAATCATCATCATCATTGGAAGATATAGTGAAGCAGATGGCAATCAACCAATCCAATTTTCAGCAAACTACACAAGCTGCCATCTCCAAATTGGAAGTCCAATTAGGCCAAATAGCTGCTGAAATAACTCAAAGAGTGCCTGGGAAATGGCCAAGCCAAACTGAGATCAATCCAAAGAACCCAGAAGCCAAGGCCATTCATGTGCTCAGATCAGGTAAGATCATTGATAATAAAGATGATTCTAATCTTTCAAATGATGTTGTGATTGTAGAAGATAAAGACGAGGAGACCATGGCTACGGAAGGAGAACAACTCAAAACTTCTCAATCTGCTCCTAAGGCCAAATCAGATTCTCAGAAATCCGATCAATTCCAATTGCATAAAAGGGATGACAAATTTGTGCCACCACATCTTCAAGAAGATAGATACGTGCCACCTGCTCCATATGTTCCACAGATTCCATTTCCAGGCCGTCTTAAGAAAGCAAAGCAAGATAAGGCTTTTAAAGAGATTTATGATATTTTGAGTAAAGTTAATATCAATTTGCCTTTGCTTGATCTTATTGAACAGATTCCTGCATATGGAAAATTCATCAAGGACTTGAAAACTCACAAGCTCAATTTCGCTCCAAATGAAGGAGTAAAGCTCGACCAGAATGTAAGTGCTGTATTGCAAAGGAAGCTTCCACCAAAACTAGATGATCCTGGCAGCTTTGACATTCCCATTAACATTGGAGGCAAGAAGGTTGGAAGAGCCATGTTGGACTTGGGAGCAAGCATCAATGTTTTGCCATATTCAGTTTATCAAGAGCTTGGCTTAGAAGGGATGAAGAAGACTTCAATGCGACTTGAACTAGCTGATCATTCTATAAAATATCCAAAAGGTATTGTAGAAGATATTCTAGTTCAAGTTAATACACTAATTCTCCCTGCTGATTTTGTAGTGATGGACATGGAAGACAATCCAAATGGAGATCGTGTTGATCCCATTCTCCTAGGCAGACCATTCATGGCCACTGCAGACACAATCATCAAAGTGAAAGATAGCACCCTCTCCATGACTGTTTTGGGTGAAACTGTTGAATTTAAAATGCTTAATGCTCTATCTCAACCTTCTATCTCTCTTGATTCTTGCTTTTCAATTGATGTTGTGGATCATGAGGTTTCTTCCAAAATTTTGCAGAGAAAGTCTAATGATGCTCTAGAAGCTGTCTTAACACAAGAAGAGGAAGATCTTTGTGAACCGGAGTTCCAAGAAGTGGTGGCTGCCTTAGAAGTGTTTCCGCCATACCCACCATCCTTTAGGCCACCAATCGAGCCTCTTGGACCATCATCCACGAAATTGGAGCCATCCATTGTCATCCCACCAAAGCTAGAACTTAAACCTCTTCCCAATAATCTTAAATATACATATTTGGGTGCTAACGAAACTCTCCCTGTTATAATTGCTGCAGGTCTCTCCTCACATGAAGAAGAGAGCTTAATTAAAGTTCTAAAAGAGCATAAAACAGCCATTGGGTGGACCATAGCAGACATCAAAGGAATTAGTCCAAGCATGTGCATGCACCGGATTTTAATGGAAGAAGACAGCAAACCATCTCGTGATTCCCAAAGGAGGCTAAATCCCAACATGAAAGAGGTGGTTAGAGCTGAAGTTTTAAAGCTACTCGATGTAGGAATCATCTACCCAATTTCAGATTCTAAGTGGGTGAGCCCTGTGCAAGTTGTTCCAAAGAAGTCCGGAATCACCGTTGTGAAGAATGAGAAGAATGAGCTAGTTCCTACACGAACTGTCACTGGTTGGAGAGTTTGCATTGATTACAGGAAGTTGAACACATCCACTAGAAAAGATCATTTCCCCTTACCTTTTATTGATCAAATGCTTGAACGTTTATCTGGCCATGCTTACTCTTGTTTTCTTGATGGTTTTTCAGGTTATAATCAAATTCCCATTGCTCCGGAAGACCAAGAGAAAACCACATTCACATGCCCATTTGGTACGTTTGCTTATAGAAGGATGCCATTCGGTTTGTGCAATGCCCCAGCAACTTTCCAAAGATGCATGATGTCAATCTTTTCAGATATGGTGGAACGATTCATTGAGGTATTTATGGATGATTTTTCAGTTTTTGGTTCCTCTTTTGATAATTGTCTTCACCACTTGTCTCTAGTGCTTAAAAGATGCCAGGAAACAAATCTGATTTTGAATTGGGAGAAGTGTCACTTCATGGTGAGACAAGGCATTGTGCTAGGCCATGTGATTTCAAGCAAGGGAATCGAAGTGGATAAAGCCAAGATCGATCTCATCTCAAATCTTCCACCCCCTACCTCTGTTAAAGGAATTAGAAGCTTTCTAGGTCATGCTGGATTCTATAGAAGGTTCATCAAAAATTTCTCAAGCATTACAAGGCCATTGTGTAATCTCCTTGCTAAGGATGCTGTTTTTGAGTTTAATGAAGCTTGCATGGAAGCTTTTTCTACCTTGAAGAGGGAGCTAACTTCAGCCCCTATTATCATAGCTCCGGATTGGTCTTTACCATTTGAAATAATGTGTGATGCCTCTGACTTTGCTATTGGTGCAGTTTTAGGTCAAAAGAAGAACAAGCTGCCCCATGTGATTCATTATGCTAGCCGGACCTTGAATGATGCTCAAATCAACTACTCCACAACAGAGAAGGAGTTGCTTGCTGTGGTTTTTGCTTTAGAAAAATTTCGTTCTTACCTTGTTGGTTCTAAAGTAATTGTTTATTCTGACCATGCAGCCCTTAGATACTTGCTCACTAAGAAGGATGCCAAACCACGCTTGATTAGATGGATTCTCTTGCTGCAAGAATTCGATTTGGAGATTCGAGATAAGAAGGGATGTGAGAATGTGGTAGCTGATCATTTGAGCAGAATTGTGGTTGAAGAAAAAGGAGGAGCTGTGCTACCCTTGAATGAGACTTTCCCTGATGAACAACTATATGCTGCCCAAGTCAAAGAGCCATGGTATGCTGATTTTGTTAATTATCTTGCTTGTGGTGTTCTTTGAAATGATCTAACTTCTCAGGATAAGAAGAAGTTCTTTTCCATGGTGAAACATTATGTATGGGATGAACCTTTCTTATTCAAGCATTGCCCAGATCAACTCATCAGAAGATGTGTTCCAGAAGAAGAGCAAGAAAGCATACTTAGGCATAGCCACGAATTGGCCTGTGGAGGTCACTTTGGAGCTAAGAAAACAGCACTTAAAATTCTGCAATCTGGTTTCTTTTGGCCCACTCTATTTAAAGATGCATTTAATTTTTGTGTTAAGTGTGATAGGTGCCAAAGGATGGGGAACATAAGTCGCAGGAATGAAATGCCATTGAATAACATACTTGTTGTGGAGCTCTTTGATGTGTGGGGTATTGATTTCATGGGACCATTCCCATCTTCCTTTGGTTATACTTACATACTTGTTGCTGTTGATTATGTGTCTAAATGGGTGGAAGCCATAGCCACCAAAACCAATGATTATAAGGTGGTGCTGAAGTTCTTGAAGGATAATATTTTCACAAGGTTCGGTACTCCAAGGGCTGTCATTAGTGATGGAGGCAGCCACTTCTGTAACAAGCCATTCGAAGCACTCATGAAGAAGTACAACATCACCCATCGAGTCTCTACACCATATCATCCGCAAACTTCTGGTCAAGTGGAAATAAGCAATAGAGAAATTAAGCACATCCTGGAGAAGGTGGTGAACAATACAAGGAAAGATTGGGCAGCTAAGCTCAATGATTCATTATGGGCTTATAGGACTGCATATAAGACTCCCATTGGAATGAGCCCTTATCGTCTTGTGTTTGGGAAAGCTTGTCACCTGCCAATGGAGCTTGAACACAATGCTTTTTGGGCCATCAAGAAGTTAAATTTTGATCTAGACAAGGCAGGCCATGCAAGAAAGTTTCAGCTCAATGAATTGGAAGAAATTAGACATGAGTCTTATGAGAATGCAAAGCTTTACAAAGAACGAACCAAGAGTTACCATGACAGAAACATTCAACGGAAAGAGTTCTCCAAAGGTATGTCAGTTCTTTTGTTTAACTCACGTTTGCGTCTCTTTCCAGGAAAATTGAAGTCTAGATGGCAAGGCCCATTCACCGTGGTCAATGTTTCTCCCTATGGAGCTGTGGAGATTCAAAACCCTAAAGATGGCTCGACTTTCAAAGTAAATGGACAACGTTTAAAGCCATTCTATGAGGGAGTTTCAGCTGGCATCCAAACTGGCCATGTGGTAGATCAACTTCCCTTCGTACCATCAACTTAGCTGATTGCACAATGTCTTGCCAAGACAGTAACTAAGGCGCTTCTTGGGAGGCAACCCATGTGTTCAAGAAGAAGGTGCTTGGTAGCAATCGACCTAATCGCATCAAGGGGAAGCATTTCAATCCTTTCTCTTTACTTGTTTTGTTTTTATTTTTAAGTTTCTGTTCCTTTTTATAAATAAATAAATTTAAAAATTTAAAAAAAATAAAAATAAAATAAAAAATTCATATAAGCTAACTTTTGGTAACCCCAGTGAGCACCTCCGTCAATACAGTGTCTAGGAGTTCTTTAGGCGACACCTTCGGTGTCTAAGAAGTTTGGGTTTTAAGCGGGACCATTGTGACCCCTCCAACCTTCCCGGATCCCCTGGCTGTGTTTTCTGAGGCCCTTAACTGGTCATCCATGAGTTGCTTATATATTCAATTTTTTTTTTTCCTAAACCTTCTTCTAAACTTTTCCCTTTATCATTTGTTTGTTCTCAATCATCTTTTGTATGCTTTCACATTGAGGACAATGTTTAATTCAGGTCTGGGGGGAAGGTTTTCAAATTTCATTCATTTGTGTTTCAATTTTCGTTCATTTGTCACTAATTTTTTTTTCTAAATGTCATACAATCGATGCTATGGAGCTGCCATTGAGGTTTTCATATCAGAATTTTGCACTTCACAAAGCTTTGGCTCTTAGAATTCTGGTGACTAAAGTACCATGCTCAAATTCTTGAAGGAAAATAGTGGAGACTACCCTAGTGAGCTATATCGAGCCTAATTGCTTTCTTGAGAGGGTTTAAAGTGTTCTATTTCTCATCCATACTTATTTTCTTCAATTCACTCTAATTGATCTCATCATTTCATTTTGATCGAATACTAAGGATGATTCTCTTTTGCAGATATCATATGCTTGCTCTCATTCATGAATGAACTCATTGAAGTGATGCTAGGCTATGTGTGTATAACCATTCTATATGCTTTCTTTTCACCCTACCCATATGTGTGTTCCATTAGCCCTCTTGAAGCCAAACACTCAAAGCCTTTTCTTTTATCACCCTCATCATTTTCCCTACCTTTGTATCTCAATCTGAGATACTTAACCTCTTGTAGCCATACCCTATAACTTAGAAATATACCAAGGTGTGCCAAGATAAAGTTTGATGCAAGGAAGTTGCTGCCGTGTACCTAAATGAAATTTGGTGTAAATCTGTGCAATGAAGTTAATGAAGACGCAGATCAAATCAACGAAGATGAAAGTGTTTCGATTTGATCTAAGTGTGAAAAATAAAGTCCATGCCAGGTGATACCATGAAGTTTGCTGCCATGCCAATCTAAATCAATGATGCCTTGCAGATTAATGAAAAATGCAACCTTGGTATGTTCTTAAGTTATTTGTTTTTCCTTCCAATTCTTCCATTTCCCCTAAACCTTAGCCTTTCATTACAACATTGTGAAAGACCTAGCTGATCTTTGAGGATGTATTCATGGGTGCTGGTAAGTATGTGTGTATCTCTATTCTTAGTATTTAATTCCTTTCATGAGATCTAACCAAATTTGTGCTTCTATTTCATACACTTACTTATGCTTTCTTGAGAGAATTAAAACATAGGTTCTGAGTGATTGAGTGTTATCTGTGAGAATTAGAGTCGAAGCATGTTCTCTATACAAGGTTTGAGTGTGCTTGCTTTGAAACTGTGTGCCTTTGAGCTATAGCTTCCACTTGTACACACTGATTGATGACCTATCTTGGCAACTCTATGGTGTTGAAGGTATGACTAAAACTTTCTTTCATTTTCATTAGTTGATTTCAAAGTTGTTTTTCTAACCATTTTGTTTTGTAGAGTTAGAAAAACGTTTGTGGGTATCGTATCTGTTAAACCCTCAGGAGACACAACTCCTCCTACTAGGGATGCCTAGAGGTTTAAAGGCTTGTTGCATACGCTCAATGCAATCGAGTTACCTACGAAAGTGGTCTAGTTAACTTCTTGTTTTGTTTTTATCTTTGTTTCTCTTTTGTTTTGCTCGAGGACTAGCAAAATCTAAGTTTGGGGGTGTGTTTTGGGCTCGATCCGAAATCAATAGGTGTGAGAAATTGCTCAATTCAATTTCAACGGCAGTTCGTTCCTAATTGGAGTGGTTGGTGTATTCCATACGTCTAGCGATTGGATTTCACTCACCAAATGACTCCTCAAACCATATTATGATGTTGCCCAAGTTTTGGGCCCGATCCGAAATCAATAGGTGTGAGAAATTGGACAATTCAATTTCAACGGCAGTTCGTTCCTAATTGGAGTGGTTGGTGTATTCCATACTTCTAGCGATTGGATTTCACTCAACACTCACCCAATGACTCCTCCCACCATATTATGATGTTACCCAAGTTTTGGGCTCGATCCGAAATCAATAGGTGTTCCAAATTGGACAATTCAAGTTCAACGGCAGTTCGTTCCTAATTGGAGTGGTTGGTGTATTCCATACCTCTTGCGATTGGATTTCCCTCAAAACTCACCAAATGAGTCCTCCCACCATATTTTGATGTTGCCTATGTTTTGGGCTCGATCCGAAATCAATAGGTGTGAGAAATTGGACAATTCAAGTTCAACGGCAGTTCGTTCCTAATTGGAGCGGTTGGTGTATTCCATACTTCTAGCGATTGGATTTCACTCAAAACTCACCAAATGACTCCTCCCACCATATTATGATGTTGCCCAAGTTTTGGGCTCGATCCGAAATCAATAGGTGTGAGAAATTGGACAATTCAATTTCAACGGCAGTTCGTTCCTAATTGGAGTGGTTGGTGTATTCCATACTTCTAGCGATTGGATTTCACTCAAAACTCACCCAATGACTCCTCCCACCATATTATGATGTTACCCAAGTTTTGGGCTCGATCCGAAATCAATAGGTGTTCCAAATTGGACAATTCAAGTTCAACGGGAGTTCGTTCCTAATTGGAGTGGTTGGTGTATTCCATACCTCTAGCGATTGGATTTCCCTCAAAACTCACCAAACGAGTCCTCCCACCATATTTTGATGTTGCCTATGTTTGGGGCTCGATCCGAAATCAATAGGTGTGAGAAATTGGACAAGTCAAGTTCAACGGCAGTTCGTTCCTAATTGGAGTGGTTGGTGTATTCCATACTTATAGCGATTGGATTTCACTCAAAACTCACCAAATGACTCCTCCCACCATATTATGATGTTGCCCAAGTTTTGGGCCCGATCCGAAATCAATAGGTGTGAGAAATTGGACAATTCAATTTCAACGGCAGTTCGTACCTAATTGGAGTGGTTGGTGTATTCCATACTTCTAGCGATTGGATTTCACTCAACACTCACCCAATGACTCCTCCCACCATATTATGATGTTACCCAAGTTTTGGGCTCGATCCGAAATCAATAGGTGTTCCAAATTGGACAATTCAAGTTCAACGGCAGTTCGTTCCTAATTGGAGTGGTTGGTGTATTCCATACCTCTTGCGATTGGATTTCCCTCAAAACTCACCAAATGAGTCCTCCCACCATATTTTGATGTTGCCTATGTTTTGGGCTCGATCCGAAATCAATAGGTGTGAGAAATTGGACAATTCAAGTTCAACGGCAGTTCGTTCCTAATTGGAGCGGTTGGTGTATTCCATACTTCTAGCGATTGGATTTCACTCAAAACTCACCAAATGACTCCTCCCACCATATTATGATGTTGCCCAAGTTTTGGGCTCGATCCGAAATCAATAGGTGTGAGAAATTGGACAATTCAATTTCAACGGCAGTTCGTTCCTAATTGGAGTGGTTGGTGTATTCCATACTTCTAGCGATTGGATTTCACTCAAAACTCACCCAATGACTCCTCCCACCATATTATGATGTTACCCAAGTTTTGGGCTCGATCCGAAATCAATAGGTGTTCCAAATTGGACAATTCAAGTTCAACGGGAGTTCGTTCCTAATTGGAGTGGTTGGTGTATTCCATACCTCTTGCGATTGGATTTCCCTCAAAACTCACCAAATGAGTCCTCCCACCATATTTTGATGTTCCCTATGTTTTGGGCTCGATCCGAAATCAATAGGTGTGAGAAATTGGACAATTCAAGTTCAACGGCAGTTCGTTCCTAATTGGAGTGGTTGGTGTATTCCATACTTCTATCGATTGGATGTCACTCAAAACTCACCAAATGACTCCTCCCAACATATTATGATGTTGTCCAAGTTTTGGGCTCGATCCGAAATCAATAGGTGTTCCAAATTGGACAATTCAAGTTCAACGGCATTTCGTTCCTAATTGGAGTGGTTGGTGTATTCCATACTTCTAGCGATTGGATTTCACTCAAAACTCACCGAATGACTCCTCCCACCATATTATGATGTTGCACAAGTTTGGGGTTCGATCCGAAATCAATAGGTGTGAGAAATTGCACAATTCACGTTCAACGGCAGTTCGTTCCTAATTGGAGTGGTTGGTGTATTCCATACTTCTACCTACTGGATTTCACTCAAAACTCAACAAATGACCCCTCCCACCATATTACGACGTTGCCCATGTTTGGGGCTCGATCCGAAATCAATAGGTGTGGGAAATTGGACAATTCAAGTTCAACTGCAGTTCGTTCCTAATTGGAGTGGTTGTTGTATTCCATACTTCTAGCGATTCGATTTCACTCAAAACTCACCAAATGACTCCTCCCACCATACTACGATGTTGCCCAAGTTTTGGGCTCGATCGGAAATCAATAGGTGTGAGAAATTGGAAAATTCAAGTTCAACGGCAGTTCATTCCTAATGGGAGTGGTTGGTGTATTCCATACTTCTAGCGATTGGATGTCACTCAAAACTCACCAAATGACTCCTCCCACCATATTATGATGTTGCCCAAGTTTTGGGCTCGATCCGAAATCAATAGGTGTTCCAAATTGGACAATTCAAGTTCAACGGCATTTTGTTCCTAATTGGAGTGATTGGTGTATTCCATACTTCGAGCGATTGGATTTCACTCAAAACTCACCAACTGACTCCTCCCACCATATTATGATGTTGCACAAGTTTGGGGTTCGATCCAAGATCAACAGGTGTGAGAAATTGGACAATTCAAGTTCAAAGGCAGTTCTTTCCTAATGGAAGTGGTTGGTGTATTCCATACCTCTAGCGATTGGATTTCCCTCAAAACACACCAAATGAGTCCTCCCACCATATTATGATGTTGCCCAAGTTTTGGGCTCGATCCGAACTCAATAGGTGTGAGAAATTGGACAATTAAAGTTCAACGGCAGTTCGTTCCTAATTGGAGTGGTTGGTGTATTCCATACTTCTAGCGATTGGATTTCACTCAAAACTCAGCAAATGACACCACCCACCATATTATGATGTTGCACAAGTTTGGGGTTCGATCCGAAATCAACAGGTGTGAGAAATTGGACAATTCAAGTTCAACGGCAGTTCGTTCCTAATTGGAGTGGTTGGTGTATTCCATACTTCTATCGATTGGATGTCACTCAAAACTCACCAAATGACTCCTCCCAACATATTATGATGTTGTCCAAGTTTTGGGCTCGATCCGAAATCAATAGGTGTTCCAAATTGGACAATTCAAGTTCAACGGCATTTCGTTCCTAATTGGAGTGGTTGGTGTATTCCATACTTCTAGCCATTGGATTTCACTCAAAACTCACCAAATGACTCCTCCCACCATATTATGATGTTGCCCAAGTTTTGGGCTCGATCCGAAATCAATAGGTGTTCGAAATTGGACAATTCAAGTTCAACGGCAGTTCGTCCCTAATTGGAGTGGTTGGTGTATTCCACATTTCTAGCGATTGGATTTCACTCAAAACTCACCAAATGACTCCTCCCACCAAATTATGACGTTGCCTAAGTTTTGGGCTCGATCCGAAATCAACAGGTGTGAGAAATTGGACAATTCAAGTTCAACGGCAGTTCGTTCCTAATTGGAGTGGTTGGTGTATTCCATACTTCTATCGATTGGATTTCACTCAAAACTCACCAAATGACTCCTCCCATCATATTACCATGTTGCCCAAGTTTTGGGCTCGATCCGAAATCAATAGGTCTTCCAAATTGGACAATTCAAGTACAACGGCAGTTCGTTCCTAATGGGAGTAGTTGGTGTATTCCATACCTCTAGCCATTGGATTTCCCTCAAAACTCCCCAAATGACTCCTCCCACCATATTATGATGTTGCCCAAGTTTTGGGCTCGATCCGAAATCAATAGGTGTGATAAATTGGATAATTCAAGTTCAACGGCAGTTCGTTCCTAATTGCAGTGGTTGGTGTATTCCATACTTATAGCTATTGGATTTCACTCAAAACTCACCAAATGACTCCTCCCACCATATTATGATGTTGCCCAAGTTTTGGGCTCGATCCGAAATCAATAGGTGTGAGAAATTGGACAATTAAAGTTCAACGGCAGTTCGTTCCTAATTGGAGTGGTTGGTGTATTCCATACTTCTAGCGATTGGATTTCGCTCAAAACTCACCAAATGACTCCTCCCACCATATTATGATGTTCCCCAAGTTTTGGGCTCGATCCGAAATCAATAGGTGTGAGAAATTGGACAATTCAAATTCAACGGCAGTTCGTTCCTAATGGGAGTGGTTGGTGTATTCCATACCTCTAGCGATTGGATTTCCCTCAAAACTCACCAAATGAGTCCTCCCACCATATTATGATGTTGCCCAAGTTTGGGCTCGATCCGAAATCAATAGGTGTGAGAAATTGGACAATTCAAGTTCAACGGCAGTTCGTTCCTAATTGGAGTGGTTGGTGTATTCCATACTTCTAGCGATTGGATTTCACTCAAAACTCACCAAATGACTCCTCCCACCATATTATGATGTTGCCCAAGTTTTGGGCTCGATCCGAAATCAATAGGTGTTCGAAATTGGACAATTCAAGTTCAACGGCAGTTCGTCCCTAATTGGAGTGGTTGGTGTATTCCACATTTCTAGCGATTGGATTTCACTCAAAACTCACCAAATGACTCCTCCCACCAAATTATGACGTTGCCTAAGTTTTGGGCTCGATCCGAAATCAATAGGTTTGAGAAATTGGACAATTCAATTTCAACGGCAGTTCGTTCCTAATTGGAGCGGTTGGTGTATTCCATACTTCTAGCGATTTGATTTCACTCAAAACTCACCAAATGACTCCTCCCACCATATTATGATGTTGCCCAAGTTTTGGGCTCGATCCGAAATCAATAGGTGTGAGAAATTGGACAATTCAAGTTCAACGGCAGTTCGTTCCTAATTGGAGTGGTTGGTGTATTCCATACCTCTAGCGATTGGATTTCCCTCAAAACTCACCAAATGAGTCCTCCCACCATATTTTGATGTTGCTTATGTTTTGGGCTCGATCCGAAATCAATAGGTGTGAGAAATTGGACAATTCAAGTTCAACGGCAGTTCGTTCCTAATTGGAGTGGTTGGTGTATTCCATACTTATAGCGATTGGATTTCACTCAAAACTCACCAAATGACTCCTCCCACCATATTATGATGTTGCCCAAGTTTTGGGCCCGATCCGAAATCAATAGGTATGAGAAATTGGACAATTCAATTTCAACGGCAGTTCGTTCCTAATTGGAGTGGTTGGTGTATTCCATACTTCTAGCGATTGGATTTCACTCAAAACTCACCCAATCACTCCTCCAACCATATTATGATGTTACCCAAGTTTTGGGCTCGATCCGAAATCAATAGGTGTTCCAAATTGGACAATTCAAGTTCAACGGCAGTTCGTTCCTAATTGGAGTGGTTGGTGTATTCCATACCTCTAGCGATTGGATTTCCCTCAAAACTCACCAAATGAGTCCTCCCACCATATTTTGATGTTGCCTATGTTTTGGGCTCGATCCGAAATCAATAGGTGTGAGAAATTGGACAATTCAAGTTCAACGGCAGTTCGTTCCTAATTGGAGTGGTTGGTGTATTCCATACTTCTAGCGATTGGATTTCACTCAAAACTCACCAAATGACTCCTCCCACCATATTATGATGTTGCCCAAGTTTTGGGCCCGATCCGAAATCAATAGGTGTGAGAAATTGGATAGTTCAATTTCAACGGCAGTTCGTTCCTAATTGGAGTGGTTGGTGTATTCCACACTTCTAGCGATTGGATTACACTCAAAACTCACCAAATGACTCCTCCCAACATATTATGATGTTGCCCAAGTTTGGGGCTTGATCCGAAATCAGTAGGTGTGAGAAATTGGACAATTCAAGTTCAACGGCAGTTCGTTCCTAATTGGAGTGGTTGGTGTATTCCATACTTCTAGCGATTGGATTTCACTCAAAACTCACCAAATGACTCCTCCCAACATATTATGATGTTGCCCATGTTTTGGGCTCGATCCGAAATAAATAGGTGTGAGAAATTGAACAATTCAAGTTCAACGGCAGTTCGTTCCTAATTGGAGTGGTTGGTGCATTCCACACTTCTAGCGTTTGGATTTCACTCAAAACTCACCAAATGACTCCTCCCACCATATTATGCTGTTGCACAAGTTTGGGGTTCCATCCGAACTCAATAGGTGTGAGAAATTGGACAATTTAAGTTCACCGGCAGTTCGTTCCTAATTGGTGTGGTTGGCTTATTCCATACTTCTAGATCTTGGATTTCACTCAAAACTCACCAAATGACTCCTCCCACCATATTATGATGTTGCCCAACTTTTGGGCTCGATCCGAACTCAATAGGTGTGAGAAATTGGACAATTCAAGTTCAACGGCAGTTCGTTCCTAATTGGAGTGGTTGGTGTATTCCATACTTCTAGCGATTGGATTTCACTCAAAACTCACGAAATGACTCCTCCCACCATATTACGATGTTGCCCAAGTTTTGGGCTCGATCCGAAATCAATAGGTGTTCCAAATTGGACAATTCAAGTTCAACGGCACTTCGTTCCTAATTGGAGTGGTTGGTGTATTCCATACTTCTAGCGATTGTATTTCATTCAAAACTCACCAAATGACTCCGCCCACCATATTATGATGTTGCCCAAGTTTTGGGCTCGATCTGAAATCAATAGGTGTGGGAAATTGGACAATTCAAGTTCAACGGCAGTTCGTTCCTAATTGGAGTGGTTGGTTATTCCACACTTCTAGCGATTGGATTTCACTCAAAACTCACCAAATGACTCCTCCCACCATATTATGATGTCGCCCAAGTTTTGGGCTCGATCCGAAATCAATAGGTGTTCCAAATTGGACAATTCAAGTTCAACGGCAGTTCGTTCCCAATTGGAGTGGTTGGTGTATTCCATACTCCTAGAGATTGGATTTCACTCAAAACTCACCAAATGACTCCACCCACCATATTATGATGTTGCCCAAGTTTTGGTCTCGATCCGAAATCAATAGGTGTTCCAAATTGGACAATTCAAGTTCAACGGCAGTTCGTTCCTAATTGGAGTGGTTGGTGTATTCCATACTTCTAGCGATTGGATTTCACTCAAAACTCAACAAATGACTCCTCCCACCATATTATGATGTTGCCCAAGTATTGGGCTCGATCCGAAATCAATAGGTGTGAGAAATTGGACAATTCAAGTTCAACGACAGTTCGTTCCTAATTGGGGTGTCTGGTGTATTCCATACTTCTAGCGATTGGATTTCACTCAAAACTCACCAAATGACTCCTCCCACCATATTATGATGTCGTCCAAGTTTTGGTCTCGATCCGAAATCAATAGGTGTTCCAAATTGGACAATTCAAGTTCAACGGCAGTTCGTTCGTAATTGGAGTGGTTGTTGTATTCCATACTTCTAGAGATTGGATTTCACTCAAAACTCACCAAATGACTCCTCCCACCATATTATGATGTTGCCCAAGTTTTGGGCTCGATACGAAATCAATAGGTGTGAGAAATTGGACAATTCAAGTTCAACGGCAGTTCGTTCCTAATTGGAGTGGTTGGTGTATTCCATACTTCTAGCGATTGGATTTCACTCAAAACTCACCAAATGACTCCTCCCACCATATTATGATGTTACCCAAGTTTTGGGCTCGATCCGAAATCAATAGGGGTGAGAAATTGGGCAATTCAAGTTCAACGGCAGTTTGTTCCTTATTGGAGTGGTTGGTGTATTCCATACTTCTGGCGATTGGATTTCACTCAAAACTCACCAAATGACTCCTCCCACCATATTGTGATGTTGCCCAAGTTTTGGGTTCGATCCGAAATCAATAGGTGTTCCAAATTGGACAATTCAAGTTCAACGGCAGTTCGTTCCTAATTGGAGTGGTTGGTGTATTCCATACTTCTAGCGATTGCATTTCACTCAAAACTCACCAAATGACTCCTCCCACCATATTATGATGTTGCCCAAGTTTTGTGCTCGATCCGAAATCAATAGGTGTTCCAAATTTGACAATTCAAGTTCAACGGCAGTTCGTTCCTAATTGGAGTGGTTGGTGTATTCCATACTTCTACCGATTGGATTTCACTCAAAACTCACCAAATGACTCCTCCCACCATATTATGATGTTGCCCAAGTTTTGGGCTCGATCCGAACTCAATAGGTGTGAGAAATTGGACAATTTAAGTTCAACGGCAGTTCGTTCCTAATTGGAGTTGTTGGTGTATTCCATACTTCTAGCGATTGGATTTCACTCAAAACTCACCAAATGACTCCTCCCACCATATTATGATGTTGCCCAAGTTTTGGGGTTCCATCCGAAATCAATAGGTGTGAGAAATTGGAAAATTCAAGTTCGACGGCAGTTCGTTCCTAATTGGAGTGGTTGGTGTATTCCATACTTCTAGCGATTGGATTTCACTCAAAACTCACCAAATGACTCCCCACACCATATTATGATGTTGCCCAAGTTTTGGGCTCGATACGAACTCAATAGGTGTTCCAAATTGGACAATTTAAGTTCAACGGCAGTTCGTTCCTAATTGGAGTTGTTGGTGTATTCCATACTTCTAGCGATTGGATATCACTCAAAACTCACCAAATGACTCCTCCCACCATATTATGATGTTGCCCAAGTTTTGGGCTCGATCCGAACTTAACAGGTGTTCCAAATTGGACAATTTAAGTTCAACGGCAGTTCGTTCCTAATTGGAGTTGTTGGTGTATTCCATACTTCTAGCGATTGAATTTCACTCAAAACTCACCAAATGACTCCTCCCGCCATATTATGATGTTGCCCAAGTTTTGGGCTCGATCCGAAATCAATAGGTGTTCCAAATTGGACAATTCAAGTTCAACGGCAGTTCGTTCCCAATTGGTGTGGTTGGTGTATTCCGTACTTCTAACGATTGGATTTCACTCAAAACTCCCCAAATGACTCCTCCCACCATATTATGATGTTGCCCAAGTTTGGGGCTCGATCCGAAATCAATAGGTGTGAGAAATTGGACAATTCAAGTTCAACGGCAGTTCGTTCCTAATTGGAGTGGTTGGTGTATTCCATACTTCTAACGATTGGATTTCACTCAAAACTCCCCAAATGACTCCTCCCACCATATTATGATGTTGCCCAAGTTTGGGGCTCGATCCGAAATCAATAGGTGTTCCAAATTGGACAATTCAAGTTCAACGGCAGTTCGTTCCCAATTGGTGTGGTTGGTGTATTCCATACTTCTAGCTATTGGATTTCAATCAAAACTCACCAAATGACTCCTCCCACCATATTATGATGTTGCCCAAGTTTTGGGCTCGATCCGAAATCAATAGGTGTTCCAAATTTGACAATTCAAGTTCAACGGCAGTTCGTTCCTAATTGGAAAGGTTGGTGTATTCCATACTTCTAGCAATTGGATTTCACTCAAAACTCACCAAATGACTCCTCCCACCATATTATGATGTTGCCCAAGTTTTGGGCTCGATCCGAAATCAATAGGTGTTCCAAATCGGACAATTCAAGTTCAACGGCAGTTCGTTCCTAATTGGAGTGGTTGGTGTATTCCATACGTCTAGCGATCGGATTTCACTCAAAACTCACCAAATGACTCCTCCCACCATATTATGATGTTGCACAAGTTTGGGGTTCGATCCGAAATCAATAGGTGTGAGAAATTGCACAATTCAAGTTCAACGGCAGTTCGTTCCTAATCGGAGTGGTTGGTGTATTCCATACTTCTAGCGATTGGATTTCACTCAAAACTCACCAAATGACTCCTCCCACCATATTGTGATGTTGCCCATGTTTTGGGCTCGATGCGAAATCAATAGGTGTTCCAAATTGGACAATTCAAGTTCAACGGCAGTTCGTTCCCAATTGGTGTGGTTGGTGTATTCCATACTTCTAGCTATTGGATTTCAATCAAAACTCACCAAATGACTCCTCCCACCATATTATGATGTTGCCCAAGTTTTGGGCTCGATCCGAAATCAATAGGTGTTCCAAATTTGACAATTCAAGTTCAACGGCAGTTCGTTCCTAATTGGAAAGGTTGGTGTATTCCGTACTTCTAGCAATTGGATTTCACTCAAAACTCACCAAATGACTCCTCCCACCATATTATGATGTTTCCCAAGTTTTGTGCTCGATCCGAAATCAATAGGTGTTCCAAATCGGACAATTCAAGTTCAACGGCAGTTCGTTCCTAATTGGAGTGGTTGGTGTATTCCATACGTCTAGCGATCGGATTTCACTCAAAACTCACCAAATGACTCCTCCCACCATATTATGATGTTGCACAAATTTGGGGTTCGATCCGAAATCAATAGGTGTGAGAAATTGCACAATTCAAGTTCAACGGCAGTTCGTTCCTAATCGGAGTGGTTGGTGTATTCCATACTTCTAGCGATTGGATTTCACTCAAAACTCACCATATGACTCCTCCCACCATATTATGATGTTGCCCATGTTTTGGGCTCGATCCGAAATCAATAGGTGTTCCAAATTGGACAATTCAAGTTCAACGGTAGTTCGTTCCTAATTGGAGTGGTTGGTGTATTCCATACTTCTAGCGATTGGATTTCACTCAAAACTCACCAAATGACTCCTCCCACCATATTATGTTGTTGCCCAAGTTTGGGGCTCGATCCGAAATCAATAGTTGTGAGAAATTTGACAATTCAAGTTCAACGGCAGTTCGTTCCTAATTGGAGTTGTTGGTGTATTGCATACTTCTAGCGATTGGATTTCACTCAAAACTCACCAAATGACTCCTCCCACCATATTATGTTGTTGCCCAAGTTTTGGGCTCGATCCGAAATCAATAGGTGTGAGAAATTGGACAATTCAATTTCAACGGCAGTTCGTTCCTAATTGGAGTTGTTGGTGTATTCCATACTTCTAGCGATTGGATTTCACACAAAACTCACCAAATGACTCCTCCCACCATATTATGATGTTGCCCAAGTTTTGGGCTCGATCCGAAATCAATAGTTGTGAGAATTTGGACAATTCAAGTTCAACGACAATTCGTTCCTAATGGGAGTGGTTGGTGTATTCCATACGTCTAGTGATTGGATTTCACTCAAAAATCACCAAATGACTCCTCCCACCTTATTATGTTGTTGCCCAAGTTTTGGGCTCGGTCCGAAATCAATTGGTGTGAGAAATTGGACAATTCAAGTTCAACGGCAGTTCGTTCCTAATTGGTGTGGTTGGTGTATTCCATACCTCTAGCGATTCGATTTCACTGAAAACTCACCAAATGACTCCTCCCAACATATGATGATGTTGCCCAAGTTTTGGGCTCGATCCGAAATCCATAGGTGTGAGAAATTGAGCAATTCAAGTTCAACGGCAGTTCGTTCCTAATTGGAGTGGTTGGTGTATTCCATACTTCTAGCGATTGGATTTCACTCAAAACTCACCAAATGACTCCTCCCACCATATTATGATGTTGCCCATGTTTTGGGCTCGATCCGAAATCAATAGGTGTTCCAAATTGGACAATTCAAGTTCAACGGTAGTTCGTTCCTAATTGGAGTGGTTGGTGTATTCCATACTTCTAGCGATTGGATTTCACTCAAAACTCACCAAATGACTCCTCCCACCATATTATGATGTTGCCCAAGTTTTGGGCTCGATCCGAAATCAATAGGTGTTCCAAATCGGACAATTCAAGTTCAACGGCAGTTCGTTCCTAATTGGAGTGGTTGGTGTATTCCATACGTCTAGCGATCGGATTTCACTCAAAACTCACCAAATGACTCCTCCCACCATATTATGATGTTGCACAAGTTTGGGGTTCGATCCGAAATCAATAGGTGTGAGAAATTGCACAATTCAAGTTCAACGGCAGTTCGTTCCAAATCGGAGTGGTTGGTGTATTCCATACTTCTAGCGATTGGATTTCACTCAAAACTCACCAAATGACTCCTCCCACCATATTGTGATGTTGCCCATGTTTTGGGCTCGATGCGAAATCAATAGGTGTTCCAAATTGGACAATTCAAGTTCAACGGCAGTTCGTTCCCAATTGGTGTGGTTGGTGTATTCCATACTTCTAGCTATTGGATTTCAATCAAAACTCACCAAATGACTCCTCCCACCATATTATGATGTTGCCCAAGTTTTGGGCTCGATCCGAAATCAATAGGTGTTCCAAATTTGACAATTCAAGTTCAACGGCAGTTCGTTCCTAATTGGAAAGGTTGGTGTATTCCATACTTCTAGCAATTGGATTTCACTCAAAACTCACCAAATGACTCCTCCCACCATATTATGATGTTTCCCAAGTTTTGTGCTCGATCCGAAATCAATAGGTGTTCCAAATCGGACAATTCAAGTTCAACGGCAGTTCGTTCCTAATTGGAGTGGTTGGTGTATTCCACACTTCTAGCGATTGGATTTCACTCAAAACTCACCAAATGACTCCTCCCACCATATTATGATGTTGCCCAAGTTTTGGGCTCGATCCGAAATCAATAGGTTTTACAAATTGGACAATTCAAGTTCAACGGCAGTTCGTTCCTAATTGGAGTTGTTGGTGTATTGCATACTTCTAGCGATTGGATTTCACTCAAAACTCACCAAATGACTCCTCCCACCATATTATGTTGTTGCCCAAGTTTTGGGCTCGATCCGAAATCAATAGGTGTGAGAAATTGGACAATTCAAGTTCAACGGCAGTTCGTTCCTAATTGGAGTTGTTGGTGTATTCCATACTTCTAGCGATTGGATTTCACACAAAACTCACCAAATGACTCCTCCCACCATATTATGATGTTGCCCAAGTTTTGGGCTCGATCCGAAATCAATAGTTGTGAGAATTTGGACAATTCAAGTTCAACGACAATTCGTTCCTAATGGGAGTGGTTGGTGTATTCCATACGTCTAGTGATTGGATTTCACTCAAAACTCACCAAATGACTCTTCCCACCTTATTATGTTGTTGCCCAAGTTTTGGGCTCGATCCGAAATCAATTGGTGTGAGAAATTGGACAATTCAAGTTCAACGGCAGTTCGTTCCTAATTGGTGTGGTTGGTGTATTCCATACCTCTAGCGATTGGATTTCACTCAAAACTAACCAAATGACTCCTCCCACCATATTATGATGTTGCCCAAGTTTTGGGATCGATCCGAAATCAATAGGTGTTCCAAATTGGACAATTCGAGTTCAACGGCAGTTCGTTCCTAATTGGAGTGGTTGGTGTATTCCATACTTCTAGCGAGTGGATTTCACTCAAAACTCCCCAAATGACTCCTCCCACCATATTATGATGTTGCCCAGGTTTTGGGCTCGATCCGAAATCAATAGGTGTGAGAAATTGGACAATTCAAGTTCAACGGCAGTTCGTTCCTAATTGGTGTGGTTGGTGTATTCCGTACTTCTAGTGATTGGATTTCACTCAAAACTCACCAAATGACTCCTCCCACCATATTACGATGTTGCCCAAGTTTGGGGCTCGATCCGAAATCAATAGGTGTGAGAAATTGGACAATTCAAGTTCAACGGCAGTTAGTTCCTAATTGGAGTGGTTGGTGTATTCCATACTTCTAGCGATTGAATTTCACTCAAAAAACACCAAATGACTCCTCCCACCATATTATGATGTTGCCCAAGCTTTGGGCTCGATCCGAACTCAATAGGTGTGAGAAATTGGACAATTCAAGTTCAACGGCAGTTCGTTCCTAATTGGAGTGGTTGGTGTATTCCATACTTCTAGCGATTGGATTTCACTGAAAACTTTCCAAATGACTCCTCCCAACATATTATGATGTTGCCCAAGTTTTGGGCTCGATCCGAAATCAATAGTTGTGAGACATTGGACAATTTAAGTTCAACGGCAGTTCGTTCCTAATTGGAGTGGTTGGTGTATTCCATACTTCTAGCGATTGGATTTCACTGAAAACTCACCAATTGACTCCTCCCAACATATTATGATGTTGCCCAAGTTTTGGGCTCGATCCGAAATCCATAGGTGTGAGAAATTGAGCAATTCAAGTTCAACGGCAGTTCGTTCCTAAATGGAGTGGTTTGTGTATTCCATACTTCTAGCGATTGGATTTCACTCAAAACTCACCAAATGACTCCTCCCACCATATTATGATGTTGCCCATGTTTTGGGCTCGATCCGAAATCAATAGGTGTGAGAAATTGGACAGTTCAAGTTCGACGGCAGTTCGTTCCTAATTGGAGTGGTTGGTGTATTCCATACTTCTAAAGATTGGATTTCACTCAAAACTCACCAAATGACTCCTCCCACCATATTATGATGTTGCCCAAGTTTTGGGCTCGATCCGAAATCAATAGGTGTGAGAAATTGGACAATTCATGTTCAACGGCAGTTCTTTCCTAATTGGAGTGGTTGGTGTATTCAATACTTCTAGCGATTGGATTTCACTCAAAACTCACTAAATGACTCCTCCCACCATATTATGATGTTGCCCAAGTTTTGGTCTCGATCCGAAATCAATTGGTGTTCCAAATTGGACAATTCAAGTTCAACGGCAGTTCGTTCCTAATTGGAGTGGTTGGTGTATTCCATACTTCTAGCGATTGCATTTCACTCAAAACTCACCAAATGACTCCTCCCACCATATTATGATGTTGCCCAAGTTTGGGGCTCGATCCGAAATCAATAGGTGTGAGAAATTGGACAATTCATGTTCAACGGCAGTTCTTTCCTAATTGGAGTGGTTGGTGTATTCAATACTTCTAGCGAATGGATGTCACTCAAAACTCACTAAATGACTCCTCCCACCATACTATGACGTTGCCCAAGTTTTGGTCTCGATCCGGAATCAATAGGTGTTCCAAATTGGATAATTCAAGTTCAACGGCAGTTCATTCCTAATTGGAGTGGTTGGTGTATTCCATACTTCTAGCGATTGGATTTCACTCAAAACTCACCAAATGACTCCTCCCACCATATTATGATGTTGCCAAAGTTTTGGGCTCGATCCGAACTCAAGAGGTGTGAGAAATTGGACAATTTAAGTTCAACGGCAGTTCGTTCCAAATTGGTGTGGTTGGTGTATTCCATACTTCTAGCGATTGGATTTCACTCAAAACTCACCAAATGACTCCTCCCACCATATTATGATGTTGCCCAAGTTTTGGGCTCGACCCGAACTCAATGGGTGTGAGAAATTGGACAATTTAAGTTCAATGGCAGTACGTTCCTAATTGGAGTTCTTGGGGTATTCCATACTTCTAGCGATTGGATTTCACTCAAAACTCACCAAATGACTCCTCCCACCATATTATGATGCTGCCCAAGTTTTGGGCTCGATCCGAAATCAATAAGTGTGAGAAATTGGACAATTCAAGTTCAACGGCAGTTCGTTCCTTATTGGAGTGGTTGGTGTATTCCATACTTCTAGCGATTGGATTTCACTCAAAACTCACCAAATGACACCTCCCACCATATTATGATGTTGCCCAAGTTTTGGGGTCGATCCGAAATCAATAGGTGTGAGAAATTGGACAATTCAAGTTCAATGGCAGTTCGTTCCTAATTGGAGTGGTTGGTGTATTCCACACTTCTAGCGATTGGATTTCACTCAAAACTCACCAAATGACTCCTCCCACCATATTATGATGTTGCCCAACTTTTGGGCTCGATCCGAAATCAATAGGTGTGACAAATTGGACAATTCAAGTTCAACGGCAGTTCGTTCCTAATTGGAGTAGTTGGTGTATCCCATACTTCTAGCGATTGGATTTCACTCAAAACTCACCAAATGACTCCTCCCACCATATTATGATGTTGCCCAAGTTTTGGGCTCGATCCGAAATCAATAGGTGTTCCAAATTGGACAATTCAAGTTCAACGGCAGTTTGTTCCTAATTGGAGTGGTTGGTGTATTCCATACTTCTAGCGATTGGATTTCACTCAAAACTCACCAAATGACTCCTCCCACCATATTATGATGTTGCCCAAGTTTTGGGCTCGATCCGAACTCAATAGGTGTGAGAAATTGGACAATTTAAGTTCAACGGCAGTTCGTTCCTAATGGGAGTCGTTGATGTATTCCATACTTCTAGCGTTTGGATTTCACTCAAAACTCACCAAATGACTCCTCCCACCATATTATGATGTTGCCCGAGTTTTGGGCTCGATCCGAAATCAATAGGTGTGAGAAATTGGACAATTCCATTTCAACGGCAGTTTGTTCCAAAATGGAATGGTTGTCGTATTCCATACTTCTAGCGATTGGATTTCACTAAAAACTCACTAAATGACTCCTCCCACCATATTACGATGTTGCCCAAGTTTTGGTCTCGATCTGAAATCAATAGGTGTTCCAAATTGGACAATTCAAGTTCAACGGCAATTCGTTCCCAATTGGAGTGGTTGGTGTATTCCGTACTTCTAGTGATTGGATTTCACTCAAAACTCACCAAATGACTCCTCCCACCATATTATGATGTTGCACAGGTTTTGGGCTCGATCCGAAATCAATAGGTGTGAGAAATTGGACAATTCAATTTCAACGGCAGTTTGTTCCTAATTGGAGTGGTTGGTGTATTCCATACTTCTAGCGATTGGATTTCACTCAAAACTCACCAAATGACTCCTCCCACCATACTATGATGTTGCCCACGTTTTGGGCTCGATCCGAAATCAATAGGTATTCCAAATTGGACAATTCAAGTTCAACGGCAGTTCGTTCCTAATTGGAGTGATTGGTGTATTCCATACTTCTAGCAATTGGATTTCACTCAAAACTCCCCAAATGACTCCTCCCACCATATTATGATGTTGCCCAAGTTTTTGGCTCGATCCGAAATCAATAGGTGTGAGAAATTGGACAATTCAAGTTCAACGGCAGTTCGTTCCTAATTGGAGTGGTTGGTGTATTCCGTAGTTCTAGCGATTGGATTTCACTCAAAACTTACCAACAGACTACTCCCACCATATTATGATGTTGCCCAAGTTTAGGGCTCCATCCGAAATCAATAGGTGTGAGATATTGGACAATTCAAGTTCAACGGCTGTTCGTTCCTAAATGGAGTGGTTGGTGTATTCCATACTTCTAGCGATTGGATTTCACTCAAAACTCACCAAATGACTCCTCCCACCATATTATGATGTTGCCCAAGTTTTGGGCTCGATCCGAAATCAATAGGTGTGAGAAATTGGACAATTCAAGTTCAACGACAGTTCGTTCCTAATTGGAGTGGTTGGTGTATTCCATACTTCTATCGACTGCATTTCACTCAAAACTCACCAAATGACTCCTCCCACCATATTATGATGTTGCCCAAGTTTTGGGCTCGATCTGAAATCAATAGGTGTGAGAAATCGGACAATTCAAGTTCAACGGCAGTTCGTTCCTAATTGGAGTGGTTGGTGTATTCCATACTTCTAGCGATTGGATTTCACTAAAAACTCACTAAATGACTCCTCCCACCATATTACGATGTTGCCCAAGTTTTGGTCTCGATCTGAAATCAATAGGTGTTCCAAATTGGACAATTCAAGTTCAACGGCAGTTCGTTCCTAATTGGAGTGGTTGGTGTATTCCATACTTCTATCGATTGCATTTCACTCAAAACTCACCAAATGACTCCTCCCACCATATTATGATGTTGCCCAATTTTTGGGCTCGATCCGAACTCAATAGGTGTGAGAAATTGGACAATTTAAGTTACATGGCAGTTCGTTCCTAATTGGAGTTGGTGTATTCCGTACTTCTAGCGATTGGATTTCACTCAAAACTCACCAAATGACTCCTCCCACCATATTATGATGTTGCCCAAGTTTTGGGCTCGATCCGAACTCAATAGGTGTGTGAAATTGGACAATTTAAGTTCAATGGCAGTTCGTTCCTAATTGGAGTTGTTGGTGTATTCCGTACTTCTAGCGATTGGATTTCACTCAAAACTCACCAAATGACTCCTCCCACCATATTATGATGTTGCCCAGGTTTTGGGCTCGATCCGAAATCAATAGGTGTGAGAAATTGGACAATTGAAGTTCAGCGGAAGTTCGTTCCAAATTGGAGTGGTTGGTGTATTCCATTCTTCTAGCGATTGGATTTCACTCAAAACTCACCAAATGACTCCCCCCACCATATTATGATGTTGCCCAAGTTTTGGGCTCGATCCGAATGCAATAGGTGTGAGAAATTGGACAATTCAAGTTCAACGGCAGTTCGTTCCTAATTGGAGTGGTTGGTGTATTCCACACTTCTAGCGATTGGATTTCACTCAAAACTAACCAAATGACTCCTCCCACCATATTATGATATTGCCCAAGTTTTGGGCTCGATCCAAAATCAATAGGTGTGAGAATTGGACAATTCAAGTTCAACGGCAGTTCGTTCCTAATTGGAGTGGTTGGTGTATTCCATACTTCTAGCGATTGGATTTCACTCAAAACTCACCAAATGACTCCTCCCACCATATTATGATGTTGCCCAAGTTAGGGGTTCGATCCGAAATCAATAGGTGTGAGAAATTGGACAATTCAAGTTCAACGGCAGTTCGTTCCTAATTGGAGTGGTTGGTGTATTCCATACTTTTAGCGATTGGATTTCACTCAAAACTCACCAAATGACTCCTCCCACCATATTATGATGTTGCCCAAGTTTTGGGCTCGATCCGAAGTCAATAGGTGTGAGAAATTGGACAATTCAAGTTCAACGGCAGTTCATTCCTAATTGGAGTGGTTGGTGTATTCCATACTTCTAGCGATTGGATTTCACTCAAAACTCACCAAATGACTCCTCCCACCATATTATGATGTTGCCCAAGTTTTGGGCTCGATCCGAAATCAATAGGTGTGAGAAATTGGACAATTCAAGTTCAACGGCAGTTCGTTCCTAATTGGAGTGGTTGGTGTATTCCAAACTTCCAGCGATTGGATTTCACTCAAAACTCACCAAATGACTCCTCCCACCATATTATGATGTTGCCCAAGTTTTGGGCTCGATCCGAAATCAATAGGTGTTCCAAATTGGACAATTTAAGTTCAACGGCAGTTCGTTCCTAATTGGAGTTGTTGGTGTATTCCATACTTCTAGCGATTGGATTTCACTGAAAACTCACCAAATGACTCCTCCCACCATATTATGATGTTGCCCAAGTTTTGGGCTCGATCCGAACTCAATAGGTGTTCCAAATTGGACAATTTAAGTTCAACGGCAGTTTGTTCCTAATTGGAGTTGTTGGTGTATTCCATACTTCTAGCGATTGGATTTCACTCAAAACTCACCAAATGACTCCTTGTTGCGTAGATACAGCTGCACCAAAATGGATTCAGTTGCATCCTCAACTTGTGATACTCGCAAGTGCACGAGCCGTTTGGTAGTATAGCATATGTAAGTGCGAGGTCGATCCCACGAGGATTGGTGATTGAATGATCCAATTCATTTTTCCTACACAAAACAGAAATGAAAAAGAAAGGAAATAAATAAAACAAGGAAGAAAGAAAATAACTAACTCAAGCAGATAAGTTCCCAAGTTCAATTAGATTAACGGATTGATTCTAGCTAATGTATGATTAAGCCATGGTGTGTGGTCATAACCTTGTGTTCCTAATTCCCTAATTTGATCATTTGTTGTCTAACCTAAAATTAAGCATTAGGAACCCATTAAGCATAGAAGAACAATTTAAACAACCAAGCATGTATACTCTTAATTCAAACCAAGATAGCTAACATGCAAGCCTTAATGGTGATCAATCATTCAAACTAGCATATTAACTTATAAGAATAATGAATAAGAACATGAACCATAATTGAAACTTGGAAACTAATCAAACTTGAAACTAAAGAAAAGAATTTACATAATGAAAAGTAAAGTGGAACTAAGAAAAACTTAAGGAAAATTTCAGCACAAAAGATTTCATTACAACAATTGAAAACTAGAAAGAGAAACTA
Organism: Prunus avium; assembly: GCF_965620075.1. Lineage (NCBI taxonomy): Eukaryota > Viridiplantae > Streptophyta > Magnoliopsida > Rosales > Rosaceae > Prunus > Prunus avium. Next base: position 16,496,511 of record NC_142291.1, on the reverse strand, counting down.
AGAGAATTTGAGGGAGAGAAGGGAAGGGAGCTCTAGAGAAGTGTTTGAGAGCTCCCCCCCTTAGGGTGTGTTTACAAGCTTAGAGAACTTCCCTATTTATAGGCCTAGGGGAAGTGAAAATCTGAATTCAATATGGCTAATGCATACAACACTTGTTTTATAAAATCTGAAATGGTTGATGCACTTGTATTAGAAAATCTAAATTGGGTGATGCACTTCACCAATAGATCCCACCAGCAGCCCTAGCTCATCTTCATGTCACCATGACCAAGCTTCCAACCAGAAATGATAGCTCATACCTAGCTCACCATGACCAAGCATCCAACCAGCACATGCTGAGGTCAGCATGACCAGCAACTTCAAGGGCTTACAACTTGGGCTTCTCTTAATCAAATTAGGACTTTAAGCACTCAAAATTGAAGTTCAGAATGTCTTCTTTCCAGCCATATATCATTTGGGCCAATCCAAGGTCGGAGGAGGACGTTAAGGCCAAAACAAATTGCTAACTCATTTTGCGCGCTGAAAAAATCCATCCTGAGCATGGCTCTGTGTTTGCTAGGTAACAGACTCCATATTTATCCAATGGGGCTGAATTTTGGATATGTTATATTACACACCTATTGGAACAACTTTCATGAAGAATGCGGCCTCATCCGAGCTGTATAGGTTGCTGAAACAAATATTGCAATGTGACCTACGGAACTGGACTGGGAGGGGGCTGTAGCCAAAATGAGTTTGTCTTTAAGCTCTTCATCCATTCATCCAAATTAGGCCTTAACATGCTTGAATTGCATGGATTATGCTCTCTTGCTCTATTGGCCTACAAAACACACAAAGGGAGGGAAATAACTTAGAATTATAGGAACTAAGCAAAAGAAGTAAGTAAATTGGGCATGTATATGTATGAAATTATGAGCTTAACACTCCTCCCACCATATTGTGATGTTGCCCAAGTTTTGGGTTCGATCCGAAATCAATAGGTGTTCCAAATTGGACAATTCAAGTTCAACGGCAGTTCGTTCCTAATTGGAGTGGTTGGTGTATTCCATACTTCTACCGATTGGATTTCAATCAAAACTCACCAAATGACTCCTCCCACCATATTATGATGTTGCCCAAGTTTTGGGCCCGATCCGAACTCAATAGGTGTGAGAAATTGGACAATTTAAGTTCAATGGCAGTTCGTTCCTAATTGGAGTTGTTGGTGTATTCCGTACTTCTAGCGATTGGATTTCACTCAAAACTCACCAAATGACTCCTCCCACCATATTATGATGTTGCCCAAGTTTTGGGCTCGATCCGAAATCAATAGGTGTGAGAAATTGGACAATTCAAGTTCAACGGCAGTTCGTTCCTAATTGGAGTGGTTGGTGTATTCCGTACTTCTAGTGATTGGATTTCACTCAAAACTCACCAAATGACTCCTCCCACCATATTATGAAGTTGCCCAAGTTTTGGGCTCGATCCGAAATCAATAGGTGTGAGAAATTGGACAATTCAAGTTCAACGACAGTTCGTTCCTAATTGGGGTGGTTGGTGTATTCCATACTTCTAGCGATTGGATTTCACTCAAAACTCACCAAATGACTCCTCCCACCATATTATGATGTTGCCCAAGTTTTGGGCTCTTTTTGAAATCAATAGGTGTGAGAAATTGGACAATTCAAGTTCAACGGCAGTTCGTTCCTAATTGGAGTGGTTGGTGTATTCCATACTTCTAGCGATTGGATTTCACTCAAAACTCACCAAATGACTCCTCCCACCATATTATGGTGTTGCCCAAGTTTTGGGCTCGATCCGAAATCAATAGGTGTGAGAAATTGGACAATCCAAGTTCAACGGCAGTTCGTTCCTAATTGGAGTGGTTGGTGTATTCCATACTTCTAGTGATTGGATTTCACTCAAAACTCACCACATGACTCCTCCCGCCATATTATGATGTTGCCCAAGTTTTGGGCTCGATCCGAAATCAATAGGTGTTCCAAATTGGACAATTCAAGTTCAACGGCCGTTCGTTCCCAATTGGTGTGGTTTGTGTATTCCATACTTCTAGCGATTGGATTTCACTCAAAACTCACCAAATGACTCCTCCCACCATATTATGATGTTGCCCAAGTTTGGGGCTCGATCCGAAATCAATAGGTGTGAGAAATTGGACAATTCAAGTTCAACGGCAGTTCGTTCCTAATTGGAGTGGTTGGTGTATTCCATACTTCTAGCGATTGGATTTCACTCAAAACTCACCAAATGACTCCTCCCACCATATTATGATGTTGCCCAAGTTTTGGGCTCGATCCGAACTCAATAGGTGTGAGAAATTGGACAATTTAAATTCAATGGCAGTTCGTTCCTAATCGGAGTTGTTGGTGTATTCCGTACTTCTAGCGATTGGATTTCACTCAAAACTCAGCAAATGACTCCTCCCGCCATATCATGATGTTGCCCAAGTTTTGGGCTCTTTTTGAAATCAATAGGTGTGAGAAATTGGACAATTCAAGTTCAACGGCAGTTCGTTCCTAATTGGAGTGGTTGGTGTATTCCATACTTCTAGCGATTGGATTTCACTCAAAACTCACCAAATGACTCCTCCCACCATATCATGATGTTGCCCAAGTTTTGGGCTCGATCCGAAATCAATAGGTGTGAGAAATTGGACAGTTCAAGTTCAACGGCAGTTCGTTCCTAATTGGAGTGGTTGGTGTATTCCATACTTCTAGCAATTGGATTTCACTCAAAACACACTGCATGACTCCTCCCACCATATTATGAAGTTGCCCAGGTTTTGGGCTCGATCCGAACTCAATAGGTGTGAGAAATTGGACAATTTAAGTTCAACGGCAGTTCGTTCCTAATTGGAGTGGTTGGTGTATAACATACTTCTAGCGATTGGATTTCACTCAAAACTCACTATATGACCCCTCCCACCATATTATGATGTTGCCCAAGTTTTGGTCTCGATCCGAAATCAATAGGTGTTTCAAATTGGACAATTCAAGTTCAACGGCAGTTCGTTCCTAATTGGAGTGGTTGGTGTATTCCATACTTCTAGCGATTGGATTTCACTCAAAACTCACCAAATGACTCCGCCCACCATATTATGATGTTGCCCAAGTTTTGGGCTCGATCCGAAATCAATAGGTGTGAGAAATTGGACAATTCAAGTTCAACGGCAGTTCGTTCCTAATTGGAGTGGTTGGTGTATTCCATACTTCTAGCGATTGGATTTCACTCAAAACTCACTGCATGACTCCTCCCACCATATTATGATGTTGCCCCAGTTTTGGTCTCGATCCGAAATCAATAGGTGTTCCAAATTAGACAATCCAAGTTCAACGGCAGTTCGTTCCTAATTGGAGTGGTTGGTGTATTCCATACTTCTAGCGATTGGATTTCACTCAAAACTCTTCAAATGACTCCTCCCACCATATTATGATGTTGCCCAAGTTTTGGGCTCGATCCGAAATCAATAGGTGTTCCAAATTGGACAATTCAAGTTCAACGGCAGTTCGTTCCTAATTGGAGTGGTTGGTGTATTCCATACTTCTAGCGATTGGATTTCACTCAAAACTCACCAAATGACTCCTCCCACCATATTATGATGTTGCCCAAGTTTTGGGCTCCATCCGAAATCAATATGTGTTCGAAATTGGACAACTCAAGTTCAACGGCAGTTCGTTCCTAATTGGAGTGGTTGGTGTATTCCATACTTCTAGCGATTGGATTTCACTCAAAATTCACCAAGTGACTCCTCCCACCATATTATGATGTTGCCCAAGTTTGGGGATCGATCCGAAATCAATAGGGGTGAGAAATTGGACAAATCAAGTTCAACGGCAGTTCGTTCCTAATTGGAGTGGTTGGTGTATTCTGTACTTCTAGCGATTGGATTTCACTCAAAACCCACCAAATGACTCCTCCCACCATATTATGATGTTGCCCAAGTTTTGGGCTCGATCCGAACACAATAGGTGTGAGAAATTGGAAAATTTAAGTTCAACGGCAGTTCGTTCCTAATTGGAGTGGTTGGTGTAGTCCATAATTCTAGCGATTGGATTTCACTCAAAGCTCACCAAATGACTCCTCCCCCCATATTATGATGTTGCCCAAGTTCTGGGCTCGATCCGAAATCAATAGGTGTGTGAAATTGGACAATTCATGTTCAACGGCAGTTCTTTCCTATTTGGAGTGGTTGGTGTATTCCATACTTCTAGCGATTGGATTTCACTCAAAACTCACTAAATGACTCCTCCCACATATTATGTTGTTGCCTAAGTTTTGGTCTCGATCCGACGTCAATAGGAGTTCCAAATTGGACAATTCAAGTTCAACGGCAGTTCGTTCCTAATTGGAGTGGTTGGTGTATTCCATACTTCTAGCGATTGTATTTCACTCAAAACTCACCAAATGACTCCTCCCACCATATTATGATGTTGCCCAAGTTTTTGGCTCGATCCGAAATGAATAGGTGTGCGAAATTGGACAATTCAAGTTCAACCGCAGTTCGTTCCTAATTGGAGTCGCTGGTGTATTCCATACTTCTAGCGAATGGATGTCACTCAAAACTCACAAAACGACTCGTCCCACCATATTATGATGTTGCCCAAGTTTTGGTCTCGATCCGAAATCAATAGGTGTTCCAAATTGGACAATTCAAGTTCAACAGCAGTTCGTTCCTAATTGGAGTGGTTGGTGTATTCCATACTTCTAGCGATTGGATTTCACTCAAAACTCACCAAATGACTACTCCCACCATATTATCATGTTGCCCAAGTTTGGGGCTCGATCCGAAATCAATAGGTGTGAGAAATTGGACAGTTCAAGTTCAACGGCAGTTCGTTCCTAATTGGAGTGGTTGGTGTATTCCATACTTCTAGCGATTGGATTTCACTCAAAACTCACCAAATGACTCCTCCCACCATATTATGATGTTGCCCAAGTTTTGGGCTCGATCCGAAATCAATAGGTGTGAGAAATTGGACAATTTAAGTTCAACGGCAGTACGTTCCGAATTGGAGTTGTTGGTGTATTCCATACTTCTAGCGATTGGGTTTCACTCAAAACTCACCAAATGACTCCTCCCACCATATTATGTTGTTGACCAAGTTTTGGGCTCGATCTGAAATCAATAGGTGTGAGAAATTGGACAATTCAAGTTCAACGGCAGTTCGTTCCTAATTGGAGTGGACGGTGTATTCCATACTTCTAGCGATTGGATTTCACTCAAAACTCACCAAATGACTCCTCCCACCATATTATGATGTTGGCCAAGTTTTGGGCTCGATCTGAAATCAATAGGTGTGAGAAATTGGACAATTCAAGTTCAACGGCAGTTCGTTCCTAATTGGAGTGGACGGTGTATTCCATACTTCTAGCGATTGGATTTCACTCAAAACTCACCAAATGACTCCTCCCACCATATTATGATGTTGGCCAAGTTTTGGGCTCGATCCGAACTCAATAGGTGTGAGAAATTGGACAATTTAAGTTCAATGGCAGTTCGTTCCTAATTGGACTTGTTGGTGTATTCCACACTTCTAGCATTTGGATTTCACTCAAAACTCACAAAATGACTCCTCCCACCATATTATGATGTTGCCCAAGTTTTGGGCTCGATACGAAATCAATAGGTGTGAGAAATTGGAGAATTCAAGTTCAACGGCAGTTCGTTCCTAATTGGAGTGGTTGGTGTATTCCATACTTCTAGCGATTGCATTTCACTCAAAACTCACCAAATGACTCCGCCCACCATATTATGTTGTTGACCAAGTTTTGGGCTCGATCTGAAATCAATAGGTGTGAGAAATTGGACAATTCAAGTTCAACGGCAGTTCGTTCCTAATTGGAGTGGTTGGTGTATTCCATACTTCTAGCGATTGCATTTCACTCAAAACTCACCAAATGACTCCGCCCACCATATTATGTTGTTGACCAAGTTTTGGGCTCGATCTGAAATCAATAGGTGTGAGAAATTGGACAATTCAAGTTCAACGGCAGTTCGTTCCTAATTGGAGTGGACGGTGTATTCCATACTTCTAGCGATTGGATTTCACTCAAAACTCACCAAATGACTCCTCCCACCATATTATGATGTTGGCCAAGTTTTGGGCTCGATCCGAACTCAATAGGTGTGAGAAATTGGACAATTTAAGTTCAATGGCAGTTCGTTCCTAATTGGACTTGTTGGTGTATTCCACACTTCTAGCATTTGGATTTCACTCAAAACTCACAAAATGACTCCTCCCACCATATTATGATGTTGCCCAAGTTTTGGGCTCGATCCGAACTCAATAGGTGTGAGAAATTGGACAATTCAAGTTCAACGGCAGTTCGTTCCTAATTGGAGTGGTTGGTGTATTCCATACTTCTAGCGATTGGATTTCACTCAAAACTCTCCAAATGACTCCTCCCACCATATTATGATGTTGCCCAAGTTTTGGGCTCGATCCGAAATCAATAGGTGTGAGAAATTGGAGAATTCAAGTTCAACGGGAGTTCATTCCTAATTGGAGTAGTTGGTGTATCCCCTATTTCTAGCGATTGGATTTCACTCAAAACTCACCAAATGACTCCTCCCACCATATTGTGATGTTGCCCAACTTTTGGGTTCGATCCGAAATCAATAGGTGTTCCAAATTGGACAATTCAAGTTCAACGGCAGTTCGTTCCTAATTGGAGTGGTTGGTGTATTCCATACTTCTAGCGATTGGATTTCACTCAAAACTCACCAAATGACTCCTCCCACCATATTATGATGTTGCCCAAGTTTTGGGCTCGATCCGAAATCAATAGGTGTGAGAAATTGGACAATTCAAGTTCAACGGGAGTTCGTTCCTAAATGGAGTAGTTGGTGTATCCCAAATTTCTAGCGATTGGATTTCACTCAAAACTCACCGAATGACTCCTCCCACCATATTATGATGTTGCCCAAGTTCTGGGGTCGATCCGAAATCAATAGGTGTTCCAAATTGGACAATTCAACTTCAACGGCAGTTTGTTCCTAATTGGAGGGGTTGGTGTATTCCATACTTCTAGCGATTGGATTTCACTCAAAACTCACCAAATGACTCCTCCCACCATATTATGATGTTGCCCAGGTTTGGGGCTCGATCCGAAATCAATAGGTGTGAGAAATTGGGCAATTCAGGTTCAACGGCAGTTCGTTCCTAAATGGAGTGGTTGGTGTATTCCATACTTCTAGCGATTGGATTTCACTCAAAACTAACCAAATGACTCCCCCCACCATATTATGATGTTGCCCAAGTTTTGGGCTCGATCCGAAATTAATAGGTTTGAGAAATTGGACAATTCAAGTTCAACGGCAGTTCGTTCCTAATTGGAGGGGTTGGTGTATTCCATACTTCTAGCGATTGGATTTCACTCAAAACTCACCAAATGACTCCTTCCACCATATTATGATGGTGCCCAAGTTTTGGGCTCTATCCGAAATCAATAGGTGTGAGAAATTGGACAATTCAAGTTCAACGGCAGTTCGTTCCTAATTGGAGTGGTTGGTGTGTTCCATACTTCTAGCGATTGGATTTCACTCAAAACTCACCAAATGACTCCTCCCACCATATTATGATGTTGCCCAAGTTTTCGGCTCGATCCGAAATCAATAGGTGTGAGAAATTGGACAATTCAATTTCAACGGCAGTTCGTTCCTAATTGGAGTGGTTGGTGTATTCCATACTTCTAGCGATTGGATTTCACTCAAAACTCACCAAATGACTCCTCCTACCATATTATGATGTTGCCTAAGTTTGGGGCTCGATCCGAAATCAATAGGTGTGAGAAATAGGACAATTCAAATTCAACGGCAGTACGTTCCTAATTGGAGTGGTTGGTGTATTCCATACTTCTAGCGATTGGATTTCACTCAAAACTCACCAAATGACTCCTCCCATCATATTATGATGTTGCACAAGTTTGGGGTTCCATCCGAAATCAATAGGTGTGAGAAATTGGACAATTCAAGTTCAACGGCACTTCGTTCCTAATTGGAGTGGTTGGTGTGTTCCATACTTCTAGCGATTGGATTTCACTCAAAACTCACCAAATGACGCCTCCCAACATATTATGATGTTGCCCAAGTTTTGGGCTCGATCCGAAATCAATAGGTGTGAGAAATTGGACAATTCAAGTTCAACGGCAGTTCGTTCCTAATTGGAGTGGTTGGTGTATTCCATACTTCTAGCGATTGGATTTCACTAAAAACTCACCAAATGACTCCTCCCACCATATTATGATGTTGCCCAAGTTTTGGGCTCGATCCGAAATCAATAGGTGTTCCAAATTGGACAATTCAAGTTCAACGGCAGTTCGTTCCGAATTGCAGTGGTGGGTGTATTCCATAGTTCTAGCGATTGAATTTCACTCAAAACTCACCAAATGACTCCTCCCACCATATTATGATGTTGCCCAAGTTTTGGGCCCGATCCGAAATCAATAGGTGTGAGAAATGGGACAATTCAAGTTCAACGGCAGTTCGTTCCTAATTGGAGTGGTTGGTGTATTCCATACTTCTAGCGATTGGATTTCACTCAAAACTCACCAAATGATTCCTCCCATTATATTATGATGTTGCCCAAGTTTGGGGCTCGGTCCGAAATCAATAGGTGTGAGAAATTGGACAGTTCAAGTTCAAGGGAAGTTCGTTCCTAATTGGAGTGGTTGGTGTATTCTATACATCTAGCGATTGGATTTCACGCAAAACTCACCAAATGACTCCTCCCACCGTAATATGATGTTGCCCAAGTTTTGGAGTCGATCCGAAATCAATAGGTGTGAGAAATTGGACAATTTAATTTCAACGGCAGTTCGTTCCTAATTGGAGTGGTTGGTGTATTCCATACTTCTAGCGATTGGATTTCACTCAAAACTCACAAATGACTCCTCCCACCATATTATGACGTTGCCCAAATTTTGGGCTCGATCCGAAATCAATAGGTGTTCCAAATTGGACAATTCAAGTTCAACGGCAGTTCGTTCCTAATTGGAGTGGTTGGTGTATTCCATACTTCTAGCGATTAGATTTCACTCAAAACTCACCAAACGACTCCTCCCACCATATTATGACGTTGCCCAAATTTTGGGCTCGATCCGATATCAATACGTGTTCCAAATTGGACAATTCAAGTTCAACGGCAGTTTGTTTATACTTGGAGTGGTTGGTGTATTCCATACTTCTAGCGATTGGATTTCACTCAAAACTCACCAAATGACTCCTGCCACCATATTATGATGTTGCCCAAGTTTTGGGCTCGATCCGAAATCAATAGGTGTGAGAAATTGGACAATTCAAGTTCAACGGCAGTTCGTTACTAATTGGAGTGGTTGGTGTATTACATACTTCTAGCAATTGGATTTCACTCAAAACTCACCAAATGACTCCTCCCACCATATTATGATGTTGCCCAAGTTGTAAGTTCGATCCGAAATCAATAGGTGTGAGAAATTGAACAATTCAAGTTCAAAGGCAGTTCGTTCCTACTTGGAGTGGTTGGTGTATTACATACTTCTAGCAATTGGATTTCACTCAAAACTCACCAAATGACTCCTCCCACCATATTATGATGTTGCCCAAGTTGTAAGTTCGGTCCGAAATCAATAGGTGTGAGAAATTGGACAATTCAAGTTCTACGGCCGTTCGTTCCTAATTGGAGTGGTTGGTGTATTCCATACTTCTAGAGATTGGATTTCACTCCAAACTCACCTAATGACTCCTCCCGCCATATTATGATGTTGCCCAAGTTTTCGGCTCGATCCGAAATCAATAGGTGTTCCAAATTGGACATTTCAAGGTGAACGGCAGTTCGTTCCTAATTGGAGTGGTTGGTGTATTCCATACTTCTAGCGATTGGATTTCACTCAAAACTCACCAAATGACTCCTCCCACCATATTATGATGTTGCCCAAGTTTTGGGCTCGATCCGAAATCAATAGGTGTGAGAAATTGGACAATTCAAGTTCAACGGCAGTTCGTTCCTAATTGGAGTGGTTGGTGTATTACATACTTCTAGCAATTGGATTTCACTCAAAACTCACCAAATGACTCCTCCCACCATATTATGATGTTGCCCAAGTTGTAAGTTCGATCCGAAATCAATAGGTGTGAGAAATTGAACAATTCAAGTTCAAAGGCAGTTCGTTCCTACTTGGAGTGGTTGGTGTATTCCTTACTTCTAGCGATTGGATTTCACTCAAAACTCACCAAATGACTTGTTAAGCTCATAATTTCATACATATACATGCCCAATTTACTTACTTCTTTTGCTTAGTTTCTTATAATTTTGAGTTATTTGCCTCCCTTTGTGTGTTTTGTAGGCCAAAAGAGCAAGAGAGCATAATTCATGCAATTCATGCATGTTAAGGCCTAATTTGGATGAAGAGAAGAAGAGCTTAAAGACAAACTCATTTTGGCTACAGCCCCCTGCCAGTCCAGTTCCGTAGGTCATATTGCAAGCTTTGTTTCAGCAACCTACATAGCTTGGATGAGGCAACATTCTTCATGAAAGTTGTTCCAATGGGTGTGTGCTATAACATATCCAAAATTCAGCCCCATTGGATAAATCTGGAGTCCGTCACCTAGCAAACACAGAACCATGCTCAGGATGGATTTTGTCAGCGAGCAAACTGAGTTAGCAATTTGTTTCGGCCTTAACTTCCTCCTCCGAGCTTGGATTGGGCCAATACTTGTGTGGTTGGATCATACACATTCTGAACTTCACAATGGACATCTTAAAGTCTTCATTTGATTCAGCCTAGCCCAAGTTGTAAGCCCTTGAAGTTGCTGGTCATGCTGACCTCAGGATGAGCTGGTTGGAAGCTTGGTCATGGTGAGCTAGGCATGAGCTATTGTAGCTGGTTGGAAGCTTGGTCATGGTGACATGAAGATGAGCTAGGGCTGCTGGTGGGATTTATTGCTGAAGTGCATCAACCAATTCAGATTTTATAATGCAAGTGTTGTATGCATTAGTGAAGTGCATCAACCAATTCATCTTTTATAATGCAAGTGTTGTATGCATTAGCCATATTGAATTCAGATTTGTCACTCCCCTCTCCCTATAAATACCACATCCATTCCACATTCAAGACACAACAAATCCTGAGATTCACAACCCCCACAATTCACTCCAACCATCCTCAAACACTCTCAAAATCCCAAACACTCCAACAATCACCAAAACAACTCCAGCAAACCTCTCTTCCATTTCCCTACGAATTTCATCTTCCTTAGCCATCACCACTCACTCAAACTCATCCCAAATCACCTCCATATCCTTCATACATCTTTCTAGAAGTGGGGAAGCTCTTGGAGAAGCATTAGAAGTGGAGAAGCACTTGGAGAAGCCTTGGACACCACAAGAACTTCAGAAAAAGGGTTTTTCTACTCTTATTGTATTCATTATGTTTTCTCATTTCTGTTCAAGTCTCTTTTCCATTATGAGTAGCTAAATCCATAACTAGGGCTTCGATGTAACCTAACATGAATATTCTGGGTTTATAAGTTTGGAGTTTCAAGTTTGATTCATGATTCATGTTCTTATTCATTATGCTTATAAGTTAACATGCTTGTTTGAATGATTGATCACCATTAGAACTTGTTTGTTAACTATCTTGGTTTGAATTAAGAGTATACACCATGCTTTAATTCGAATTGAACTATGAATAGGAAGAGTATGTATGGACATTCGACAACAGGGATTAGATACATACTTGGTTGTTTAAAATGTTCTTCTATGCTTAATGGGTTCCTAATGCTTAATTTTAGGTTAGACAACAAATGATCAAATTAGGGAATTAGGAACACAAGGTTAGGACCAAACACCATGGCCTAATCATACTTTAGCTAGAATCAATCTTTGAATCTGAATTAGACTTGTTACTTGAATCTTTATAACCCAGAATTGAATTGTTATGGTGAATCGAATGCCCTAGTCTCCAAACCTGTGTTTTAACTTTCAAAACCACCCTTTGTTACTTTTGTTTACTTGCTTTCCGTTGCAATTTCAGTTTGTTCATTTCTTTCTATAATCACAAGCATTCTCACTTCAAAGTTCATTTTAATCTTGCTGCATTTGTTTTCAAACTCACTCTTGCTTTAAATTCTGTTTTAGATTTAACTTCCTAACTTCTTGAATTTGGTAATCTAAAGTACATAACTAATTTGAACTTCTCAGTCTTCGTGGGTACGACCTCGTACTTGTCTTGCTATACTACTAATTGCCCCGTACAATTGCGAGTTAACATATTATTAACAACATGACTCCACCCACCATATTATGATGTTGCCCAAGTTTGGGGCTCGGTCCGAAATCAATAGGTGTGAGAAATTGGACAGTTCAAGTTCAAGGGAAGTTCGTTCCAAATTGGAGTGGTTGGTGTATTCTATACTTCTAGCGATTGTATTTCACGCAAAACTCACCAAATGACTCCTCCCACCATATTATGATGTTGCCCAAGTTTTGGAGTCGATCCGAAATCAATAGGTGTGAGAAATTGGACAATTCAATTTCAACGGCAATTCGTTCCTAATTGGAGTGGTTGGTGTATTCCATACTTCTAGCTATTGGATTTCACTCAAAACTCACAAATGACTCCTCCCACCATATTATGATGTTGCCCAAGTTTTGGGATCGATCCGAAATCAATAGGTGTTCCAAATTGGACAATTCAAGTTCAACGGCAGTTCGTTCCTAATTGGAGTGGTTGGTGTATTCCATACTTCTAGCGATTGGATTTCACTCAAAACTCACAAATGACTCCTCCCACTGTATTATGATGTTTCCCAAGTTTCGGGCTCGATCCGAAATCAATAGGTGTGAGAAATTGGACAATTTAAGTTCAATGGCAGTTTGTTCAGACTTGGAGTGGTTGGTGTATTCCATACTTCTAGCGATTGGATTTCACTCAAAACTTACCAAATGACTCCTCCCACCATATTATGATGTTGCCCAAGTTTTCGGCTCGATCCGAAATCAATAGGTGTTCCAAATTGGACATTTCAAGTTCAACGGCAGTTCGTTCCTAATTGGAGTGGTTGGTGTATTCCATACTTCTAGCGATTGGATTTCACTCAAAACTCACCAAATGACTCCTCCCACCATATTATGATGTTGCCCAAGTTTTGGGCTCGATCCGAAATCAATAGGTGTGAGAAATTGGACAATTCAAGTTCAACGGCAGTTCGTTCCTAATTGGAGTGGTTGGTGTATTCCATACTTCTAGCGATTGGATTTCACTAAAAACTGACCAAATGACTCCTCCCACCATATTATAATGTTGCCCAAGTTTTGGGCTCGGTCCGAAATCAATAGGTGTGAGAAATTGGACAGTTCAAGTTCAAGGGAAGTTCGTTCCAAATTGGAGTGGTTGGTGTATTATGTACTTCTAGCGATTGGATTTCACTCAAAACTCACCAAATGACTCCTCCCACCATATTATGATGTTGCCCAAGTTTTGGAGTCGATCCGAAATCAGTAGGTGTGAGAAATTGGACAATTCAATTTCAACTGCAGTTCGTTCCTAATTGGAGTGGTTGGTGTATTCCATACTTCTAGCGATTGGATTTCACTCAAAACTAACAAATGACTCCTCCCACCATATTATGATGTTGCCCAAGTTTTGGGATCGATCCGAAATCAATAGGTGTTCCAAATTGTACAATTCAAGTTCAACGGCAGTTCGTTCCTAATTGGAGTGGTTGGTGTATTCCATACTTCTAGCGATTGGATTTCACTCAAACCTCACCAAATGACTCCTCCCACCATATTATGACGTTGCCCAAATTTTGGGCTCGATCCGAAATCAATAGGTGTTCCAAATTGGACAATTCAAGTTCAACGGCAGTTCGTTCCTAACTGGAGTGGTTGGTGTATTCCATACTTCTAGCGATTGGATTTCACTCAAAACTCACCAAATGACTCCTCCCACCATATTATGATGTTGCCCAAATTTTGGGCTCGATCCGAAATCAATAGGTGTTCCAAATTGGACAATTCAAGTTCAACGGCAGTTCGTTCCTAATTGGAGTGGTTGGTGTATTCCATACTTCTAGCGATTGGATTTCACTCAAAACTCACCAAATGACTCCTCCCACCATATTATGATGTTGCCCAAGTTTTGGGCTCGATCCGAAATCAATAGGTGTGAGAAATTGGACAATTCAAGTTCAACGGCAGTTCGTTCCTAATTGGAGTGGTTGGTGTATTCCATACTTCTAGCGATTGGATTTCACTCAAAACTGACCAAATGACTCCTCCCACCATATTATGATGTTGCCCAAGTTTGGGGCTCGGTCCGAAATCAATAGGTGTGAGAAATTGGACAGTTCAAGTTCAAGGGAAGTTCGTTCCAAATTGGAGTGGTTGGTGTATTCTATACTTCTAGCGATTGGATTTCACGCAAAACTCACAAATGACTCCTCCCACCATATTATGATATTGCCCAAGTTTTGGGATCGATCCGAAATCAATAGGTGTTCCAAATTGGACAATTCAAGTTCAACGGCAGTTCGTTCCTAATTGGAGTGGTTGGTGTATTCCATACTTCTAGCGATTGGATTTCACTCAAAACTCACAAATGACTCCTCCCACTGTATTATGATGTTTCCCAAGTTTCGGACTCGATCCGAAATCAATAGGTGTGAGAAATTGGACAATTTAAGTTCAATGGCAGTTCGTTCAGACTTGGAGTGGTTGGTGTATTCCATACTTCTAGCGATTGGATTTCACTCAAAACTCACCAAATGACTCCTCCCACCATATTATGTTGTTGCCCAAGTTTTCGGCTCGATCCGAAATCAATAGGTGTTCCAAATTGGACAATTCAAGTTCAACGGCAGTTCATTCCTAATTGGAGTGGTTGGTGTATTCCATACTTCTAGCGATTGGATTTCACTCAAAACTCACCAAATGACTCCTCCCACCATATTATGATGTTGCCCAAGTTTTGGGCTCGATCCGAAATCAATAGGAGTGAGAAATTGGACAATTCAAGTTCAACGGTAGTTCGTTCCTAATTGGAGTGGTTGGTGTATTCCATACTTCTAGCGATTGGATTTCACTCAAAACTCACCAAATGACTCCTCCCACCATATTATGATGTTGCCCAAGTTTTGGGGTCAATCCGAAATCAATAGGTGTGAGAAATTGGACAATTCGAGTTCAACGGCAGTTCGTTCCTAATTGGAGTGGTTGGTGTATTCCATACTTCTAGCGATTGGATTTCACTCAAAACTCACCAAATGACTCCTCCCACCATATTATGATGTTACCCAAGTTTTGGGCTCGATCCGAAATCAATAGGTGTTCCAAATTGGACGATTCAGGTTCAACGGCAGTTCGTTTCTAATAGGAGTGGTTGGTATATTCCATACTTCTAACGATTGGATTTCACTCAAAACTCCCCAAATGACTCCTCCCACCGTATTATGATGTTGCCCAAGTTTGGGTCTCGATCCGAAATCAATAGTTGTGAGAAATTGGACAATTCAAGTTCAACGGCATTTTGTTCCTAATTGGAGTGGTTGGTGTATTCCATACTTCTAGCGATTGGATTTCACTCACAACTCACCAAATGACTCCTCCCACCATATTATGATGTTGCCCAAGTTTTGGGGTCGATCCGAAATCAATAGGTGTGAGAAATTGGACAATTCAAGTTCAACGGCAGTTCGTTCCTAATTGGAGTGGTTGGTGTATTCCATACTTCTAGCGATTGGATTTCACTCAAAACTCACCAAATGACTCCTCCCACCATATTATGATGTTACCCAAGTTTTGGGCTCGATCCGAAATCAATAGGTGTGAGAAATTGGACAATTGAAGTTCGACGGAAGTTCGTTCCTAATTGGAGTGGTTGGTGTATTCCATACTTCTAGCGATTGGATTTCACTCAAAACTCACCAAGTGACTCCTCCCACTATATTATGATGTTGCCCAAGTTTTGGTCTCGAACCGAAATCAATATGTGTTCCAAATTAGACAATTCAAGTTCAACGGCAGTTCGTTCCTAATTGGAGTGGTTGGTGTATTCCATACTTCTAGCGATTGGATTTCACTCAAAACTCACCAAATGACTCCTCCCACCATATTATGATGTTACCCAAGTTTTGGGCTCGATCCGAAATCAATAGGTGTGAGAAATTGGACAATTGAAGTTCGACGGAAGTTCGTTCCTAATTGGAGTGGTTGGTGTATTCCATACTTCTAGCGATTGGATTTCACTCAAAACTCACCAAGTGACTCCTCCCACTATATTATGATGTTGCCCAAGTTTTGGTCTCGAACCGAAATCAATATGTGTTCCAAATTAGACAATTCAAGTTCAACGGCAGTTCGTTCCTAATTGGAGTGGTTGGTGTATTCCATACTTCTAGCGATTGGATTTCACTCAAAACTCACCAAATGACTCCTCCCACCATATTATGATGTTACCCAAGTTTTGGGCTCGATCCGAAATCAATAGGTGTGAGAAATTGGACAATTGAAGTTCGACGGAAGTTCGTTCCTAATTGGAGTGGTTGGTGTATTCCATACTTCTAGCGATTGGATTTCACTCAAAACTCACCAAGTGACTCCTCCCACCATATTATGATGTTGCCCAAGTTTTGGTCTCGAACCGAAATCAATATGTGTTCCAAATTAGACAATTCAAGTTCAACGGCAGTTCGTTCCTAATTGGAGTGGTTGGTGTATTCCATACTTCTAGCGATTGGATTTCACTCAAAACTCACCAAATGACTCCTCCCACCATATTATGATGTTGCCCAAGTTTTGGGCTCGATCCGAAATCAATAGGTATGAGAAATTGGACAATTCAAGTTCAACGACAGTTCGTTCCTAATTGGAGTGGTTGGTGTATTCCATACTTCTAGCGATTGGATTTCACTCAAAACTCACCAAATGACTCCTCCCGCCATATTATGATGTTGCCTAAGTTTTGGGCTCTATCCGAACTCAATAGGTGTGAGAAATTGGACAATTTAAGTTCAACGGCAGTTCGTTCCTAACTGGAGTGGTTGGTGTATTCCATACTTCTAGCGATTGGATTTCACTCAAAACTCACCAAACGACTCCTCCCATCATATTATGATGTTGCACAAGTTTGGGGTTCCATACGAAATCAATAGGTGTGAGAAATTGGACAATTCAAGTTCAACGGCAGTTCGTTCCTAATTGGAGTGGTTGGTGTATTCCATACTTCTAGCGATTGGATTTCACTCAAAACTCACTAAATGACTCCTCCCACCATATTATGATGTTGCCCAAGTTTTGGTCTCGATCCGAAATCAGTAGTTGTTCAAAATTGGACAATTCAAGTTCAACGGCAGTTCGTTCCTAATTGGAGTGGTTGGTGTATTCCATGCTTCTAGCGATTGGATTTCACTCAAAACTCACTAAATGACTCCTCCCACCATATTATGATGTTGCCCAAGTTTTGGTCTCGATCCGAAATCAATAGGTGTTCCAAATTAGACAATTCAAGTTCAACAACAGTTCGTTCCTAATTGGAGTGGTTGGGGTATTCCATACTTCTAGCGATTGGATTTCACTGACAAATCACCAAATGACTCCTCCCACCATATTATGATGTTGCCCAAGTTTTGGGCTCGATATGAAATGAATAGGTGTGCGAAATTGAACAATTCAAGTTCAACGGCAGTTCGTTCCTAATTGGAGTGGTTGGTGTATTCCATACTTCTAGCGATTGGATTTCACTCAAAACTCACCAAATGACTCCTCCCGCCATATTATGATGTTGCCCAAGTTTGGGGATCGATCCGAAATCAATAGATGTGAGAAATTGGACAATTGAAGTTCAACGGAAGTTCGTTCCTAATTGAAGTTCAACGGAAGTTCGTTCCTAATTGGATTTCACTCAAAACTCACCAAGTGACTCCTCCCACCATATTATGATGTTGCCCAAGTTTTGGTCTCGAACCGTAATCAATAGGTGTTCCAAATTCGACAATTCAAGTTCAACGGCAGTTCGTTCCTAATTGGAGTGGTTGGTGTATTCCATACTTCTAGCGATTGGATTTCACTCAAAACTCACCAAATGACTCCTCCCACCATATTATGATGTTGCCCAAGTTTGGGGTTCGATCCGAAATCAATAGGTGTGAGAAATTGGACAATTCATGTTCAACGGCAGTTCTTACCTAATTGGAGTGGTTGGTGTATTCCATACTTCTAGCGATTGGATTTCACACAAAACTCACTAAATGACTCCTCCCACATATTATGTTGTTGCCCAAGTTTGGGGCTCGATCCGAAATCAATAGGTGTTCCAAATTAGACAATTCAAGTTCAACGGCAGTTCGTTCCTAATTGGAGTGGTTGGTGTATTCCATACTTCTAGCGAATGGATGTCACTCAAAACTCACTAAACGACTCCTCCGACCATATTATGATGTTGCCCAAGTTTTGGTCTCGATCCGAATTCAATAGGTGTTCCAAATTGGACAATTCAAGTTCAACGGCAGTTCGTTCCTAATAGGAGTGGTTGGTGTATTCCATACTTCTAGCGATTGGATTTCACTCAAAACGCACCAAATGACTCCTCCCACCATATTATGATGTTGCCCAAGTTTGGGGCTCGATCCGAAATTAATAGGTGTGAGAAATTGGACAGTTCAAGTTCAACGGCAGTTCGTTCCTAATTGGAGTGGTTGGTGTATTCCATACTTCTAGCGATTGGATTTCACTCCAAACTCACCAAATGACTCCTCCCACCATATTATGATGTTGCCCAAGTTTTGGGCTCAGTCCGAACTCAATAGGTGTGAGAAATTGGACAATTTAAGTTCAATGGCAGTTCGTTCCTAATTGGAGTTGTTGGAGTATTCCATACTTCTAGCGATTGGATTTCACTCAAAACTCACCAAATGACTTCTCCCACCATATTATGATGTTGCCCAAGGTTTGGGCTCGATCCGAAATCAATAGGTGTGAGAAATTGGACAATTCAAGTTCAACGGCAGTTCGTTCCTAATTGGAGTGGTTGGTGTATTCCATACTTCTAGCGATTGGATTTCACTCAAAACTCACCAAATGACTCCTCCCACCATATTATGAAGTTGCCCAAGTTTTTGGCTCGATCCGAAATGAATAGGTTTGCGAAATTGGACAATTCAAGTTCAACGGCAGTTCGTTCCTAATTGGAGTGGTTGGTGTATTCCATACTTCTAGCGAATGGATGTCTCTCAAAACTCACTAAATGACTCCTCCCACCATATTGTGATGTTGCCCAAGTTTTGGTCTCGATCCGAAATCAATAGGTGTTCCAAATTGGACAATTCAAGTTCAACGGCAGTTCGTTCGTAGTTGGAGTGGTTGATGTATTCCATACTTCTAGCGATTGGATTTCACTAAAAACCCACCAAATGACTCCTCCCACCATATTATGATGTTGCACAAGTTTGGGGTTCCATCCGAAATCAATAGGTGTGAGAAATTGGACAATTCAAGTTCAACGGCAGTTCGATCCTAATTGGAGTGGTTGGTGTATTCCACACTTCTAGCGATTGGATTTCACTCAAAACTCACCAAATGACTCCTCCCACCATATTATGATGTTGCCCAAGTTTTGGGCTCGATCCGAACTCAATAGGTGTTCCAAATTGGACAATTTAAGTTCAACGGCAGTTCGTTCCTAATTGGAGTTGTTGGTGTATTCCATACTTCTAGCGATTGGATTTCACTCAAAACTCACCAAATGACTCCTCCCACCATATTATGATGTTGCACAAGTTTGGGGTTCCATCCGAAATCAACAGGTGTGAGAAATTGGACAATTCAAGTTCAACGGCAGTTCGTTCCTAATTGGAGTGGTTGGTGTATTCCATAGTTCTAGCGATTGGATTTCACTCAAAACTCACCAAATGACTCCTCCCACCATATTATGATGTTGCCCAAGTTTTGGGCTCGATCCGAAATCAATAGGTGTGAGAAATTGGACAATTCAAGTTCAACGGCAGTTCGTTCCTAATTGGAGTGGTTGGTGTATTCCATACTTCTAGCGATTGGATTTCACTCAAAACTCACCAAATGACATCTCCCACCATATTATAAGGTTGCCCAAGTTTTGGGCTCGACCCCAAATCAATAGGTGTTCCAAATTGGACAATTCAAGTTCAACGGCAGTTTGTTCCTAATTGGAGTGGTTGGTGTATTCCATACTTCTAGCGATTGGATTTCACTCAAAACTCACCAAATGACTCCTCCCACCATATTGTGATATTGCCCAAGTTTTGGGTTCGATCCGAAATCAATAGGTGTTCCAAATTGGACAATTCAAGTTCAACGGCAGTTCGTTCCTAATTGGAGTGGTTGGTGTATTCCATACTTCTAGCGATTGGATTTCTCTCAAAACTCACCAAATGACTCCTCCCACCATATTATGATGTTGCCCAAGTTTTGGGCTCTTTCTGAAATCAATAGGTGTTCCAAATTGGACAATTCACGTTCAACGGCAGTTCGTTCCTAATTGGAGTGGTTGGTGTATTCCATACTTCTAGCGATTGGATTTCACTCAAAATTTACCAAATGACTCCTCCCACCATATTATGACGTTGCCCAAATTTTGGGCTCGATCCAAAATCAATAGGTGTTCCAAATTGGACAATTCAAGTTCAACGGCAGTTCGTTCCTAATTGGAGTGGTTGGTGTATTCCGTACTTCTAGCGATTCGATTTCACTCAAAACTCACCAAATGACTCCTCCCACCATATTATGATGTTGCCCAAGTTTTGGGCTCGATCCGAAATCAATAGGTGTGAGAAATTGGACAATTCAAGTTCAACGGCAGTTCGATCCTAATTGGAGTGGTTGGTGTATTCCACACTTCTAACGATTGGATTTCACTCAAAACTCACCAAATGACTCCTCCCACCATATTATGATGTTGCCCAAGTTTTGGGCTCGATCCGAACTCAATAGGTGTTCCAAATTGGACAATTTAAGTTCAACGGCAGTTCGTTCCTAATTGGAGTTGTTGGTGTATTCCATACTTCTAGCGATTGGATTTCACTCAAAACTCACCAAATGACTCCTCCCACCATATTATGATGTTGCACAAGTTTGGGGTTCCATCCGAAATCAACAGGTGTGAGAAATTGGACAATTCAAGTTCAACGGCAGTTCGTTCCTAATTGGAGTGGTTGGTGTATTCCATAGTTCTAGCGATTGGATTTCACTCAAAACTCACCAAATGACTCCTCCCACCATATTATGATGTTGCCCAAGTTTTGGGCTCGATCCGAAATCAATAGGTGTGAGAAATTGGACAATTCAAGTTCAACGGCAGTTCGTTCCTAATTGGAGTGGTTGGTGTATTCCATACTTCTAGCGATTGGATTTCACTCAAAACTCACCAAATGACATCTCCCACCATATTATAAGGTTGCCCAAGTTTTGGGCTCGACCCCAAATCAATAGGTGTTCCAAATTGGACAATTCAAGTTCAACGGCAGTTTGTTCCTAATTGGAGTGGTTGGTGTATTCCATACTTCTAGCGATTGGATTTCACTCAAAACTCACCAAATGACTCCTCCCACCATATTGTGATGTTGCCCAAGTTTTGGGTTCGATCCGAAATCAATAGGTGTTCCAAATTGGACAATTCAAGTTCAACGGCAGTTCGTTCCTAATTGGAGTGGTTGGTGTATTCCATACTTCTAGCGATTGGATTTCTCTCAAAACTCACCAAATGACTCCTCCCACCATATTATGATGTTGCCCAAGTTTTGGGCTCTTTCTGAAATCAATAGGTGTGAGAAATTGGACAATTCACGTTCAACGGCAGTTCGTTCCTAATTGGAGTGGTTGGTGTCTTCCATACTTCTAGCGATTGGATTTCACTCAAAATTTACCAAATGACTCCTCCCACCATATTATGACGTTGCCCAAATTTTGGGCTCGATCCAAAATCAATAGGTGTTCCAAATTGGACAATTCAAGTTCAACGGCAGTTCGTTCCTAATTGGAGTGGTTGGTGTATTCCGTACTTCTAGCGATTGGATTTCACTCAAAACTCACCAAATGACTCCTCCCACCATATTATGATGTTGCCCAAGTTTTGGGCTCGATCCGAAATCAATAGGTGTGAGAAATTGGACAATTCAAGTTCAACGGCAGTTCGTTCCTAATTGGAGTGGTTGGTGTATTCCATAGTTCTAGCGATTGGATTTCACTCAAAACTCACCAAATGACTCCTCCCACCATATTATGATGTTGCCCAAGTTTTGGGCTCGATCCGAAATCAATAGGTGTTCCAAATTGGACAATTCAAGTTCAACGGCAGTTCGTTCCTAATTGGAGTGGTTGGTGTATTCCATACTTCTAGCAATTGGATTTCACTCAAAACTCACCACATGACTCCTCCCACCATATTATGATGTTGCCCAAGTTCTGGGCTCGATCCGAAATCAATAGTTGTTCCAAATTGGACAATTCAAGTTCAACGGCAGTTCGTTCCTAATTGGAGTGGTTGGTGTATTCCATACTTCTAGCGATTGGATTTCACTCAAAACTCACCAAATGACTCCTCCCACCATATTATGATGTCGCCCAAGTTTTGGGCTCGATCCGAAATCAATAGGTGTGAGAAATTGGACAATTCAAGTTCAACGGCAGTTCGTTCCTAATTGGAATGGTTGGTATATTGCATACTTCTACCGATTGGATTTCACTCAAACCTCACCAAATGACTCCTCCCACCATATTATGATGTTGCCCAAGTTTGGGGCTCGATCCGAAATCAATAGGTGTTCCAAATTGGACAATTCAAGTTCAACGGCAGTTTGTTCATAATTGGAGTGGTTGGTGTATTCCATACTTCTAGTGATTCGATTTCACTCAAAACTCACGAAATGACTCATCCCACCATAATATGATGTTGACCAATTTTTGGGCTCGATCCAAAATCAATATGTGTGAGAAATTGGACAATTCAAGTTAAACGGCAGTTCGTTCCTAGTTGGAGTGGTTGGTGTATTCCATACTTCTAGCGATTGGATTTCACTAAAAACTCACGAAATGACTCCTCCCATCATATTATGATGTTGCACAAGTTTGGGGTTCCATACGAAATCAATAGGTGTTCCAAATTGGACAATTCAGGTACAACGGCAGTTCGTTCCTAATTGGAGTGGTTGGTGTATTCCATACTTCTAGCGATTGGATTTCACTCAAAACTCACCAAATGACTCGTCCCACCATATTATGATGTTGCCCAAGTTAGGGGCTCGATACGAAATCAATAGGTGTGAGAAATTGGACAATTCAAGTTCAACGGCAGTTCGTTCCTAATTGGAGTGGTTGGTGTATTCCACACTTCTAGCGATTGGATTTCACTCAAAACTCACGAAATGACTCCTCCCATCACATTATGATGTTGCACAAGTTTGGGGCTCCATACGAAATCAATAGGTGTTCCAAATTGGAAAATTCAAGTTCAACGGCAGTTCGTTCCTAATTGAAGTGGTTGGTGTATTCCATACTTCTCGCGATTGGATTTCACTTAAAACTCACCAAATGACTCCTACCACCATATTATGGTGTTGCCCAAGTTTTGGGCTCGATCCGAAATCAATAGGTGTTCCAAATTGGACAATTCAAGTTCAACGGCAGTTCGTTCCTAATTGGAGTGGTTGGTGTATTCCATACTTCTAGCGATTGGATTTCACTCAAAACTCACCAAATGACTCGTCCCACCATATTATGATGTTGCCCAAGTTAGGGGCTCGATACGAAATCAATAGGTGTGAGAAATTGGACAATTCAAGTTCAACGGCAGTTCGTTCCTAATTGGAGTGGTTGGTGTATTCCACACTTCTAGCGATTGGATTTCACTCAAAACTCACGAAATGACTCCTCCCATCACATTATGATGTTGCACAAGTTTGGGGCTCCATACGAAATCAATAGGTGTTCCAAATTGGACAATTCAGGTTCAACGGCAGTTCGTTCCTAATTGGAGTGGTTGGTGTATTCCATACTTCTAGCGATTGGATTTCACTCAAAACTCACCAAATGACTCCTCCCACCATATTATGATGTTCCCCAAGTTAGGGGCTCGATCCGAAATCAATAGGTGTGAGAAATTGGACAATTCAAAATCAACGGCAGTTCGTTCCTAATTGGAGTGGTTGGTGTATTCCATACTTCTAGCGATTGGATTTCACTCAAAACTCACTAAATGACTCCTCCCACCATATTATGATGTTGCCCAAGTTTTGGTCTCGATCCGAAATCAATAGGTGTTCCAAATTGGACAATTCAAGTTCAACGGCAGTTCGTTCCTAATTGGAGTGGATGGTGTATTCCATACTTCTAGCGATTGGATTTCACTCAAAACTCACTAAATGACTCCTCCCACCATATTATGATGTTGCCCAAGTTTTGGTCTTGATCTGTTCCTAATTGGAGTGGTTGGTGTATTCCATACTTCTAGCGATTGGATTTCACTCAAAACTCACTAAATGACTCCTCCCACCATATTATGATGTTGCCCAAGTTTTGAGCTCGATCCGAAATCAATAGGTGTTCCAAATTGGACAATTCAAGTTCAACGGCAGTTCGTTCCTAATTGGAGTGGTTGGTGTATTCCATACTTCTCGCGATTGGATTTCACTTAAACCTCGCCAAATGACTCCTACCACCATATTATGGTGTTGCCCAAGTTTTGGGCTTGATCCGAAATGAATAGGTGTTCCAAATTGGACAATTCAAGTTCAACGGCAGTTCGTTCCTAATTGGAGTGGTTGGTGTATTCCATACTTCTAGCGATTGGATTTCACTTAAAACTCACCAAATGACTCCTCCCACCATATTACGATGTTGCCCAAGTTTTGGGCTCGATCCGAAATCAATAGGTGTTCGAAATTGGACAATTCAAGTTCAACGGCAGTTCGTTCCTAATTGGAGTGGTTGGTGTATTCCATACTTCTCGCGATTGGATTTCACTCAAAACTCACCAAATGACTCCTCCCAACATATTACGATGTTGCCCAAGTTTTGGGCTCGATCCGAAATCAATAGGTGTGAGAAATTGAACAATTCAAGTTCAACGGCAGTTCGTTCCTAATTGTAGTGGTTGGTGTATTCCATACTTCTAGCGATTGGATTTCACTCAAAACTCACCAAATGACTCCTCCCACCATATTACGATGTTGCCCAAGTTTTGGGCTCGATCCGAAATCAATAGGTGTTCCAAATTGGACAATTCAAGTTCAACGGCAGTTCGTTCCTAATTGGAGTGGTTGGTGTATTCCATACTTCTAGCGATTGGATTTCACTCAAAACTCACTAAATGACTCCTCCCACCATATTATGATGTTGCCCAAGTTTTGGGCTCGATCCGAAATCAATAGGTGTTCCAAATTGGACAATTCAAGTTCAACGGCAGTTCGTTCCTAATTGGAGTGGTTGGTGTATTCCATACTTCTCGCGATTGGATTTCACTTAAAACTCGCCAAATGACTCCTACCACCATATTATGGTGTTGCCCAAGTTTTGGCCTTGATCCGAAATGAATAGGTGTTCCAAATTGGACAATTCAAGTTCAACGGCAGTTCGTTCCTAATTGGAGTGGTTGGTGTATTCCATACTTCTAGCGATTGGATTTCACTCAAAACTCACCAAATGACTCCTCCCACCATATTACGATGTTGCCCAAGTTTTGGGCTCGATCCGAAATGAATAGGTGTTCCAAATTGGACAATTCAAGTTCAACGGCAGTTCGTTCCTAATTGGAGTGGTTGGTGTATTCCATACTTCTAGCGATTGGATTTCACTCAAAACTCACAAATGACTCCTCCCACTGTATTATGATGTTTCCCAAGTTTCGGGCTCGATCCGAAATCAATAGGTGTGAGAAATTGGACAATTTAAGTTCAATGGCAGTTTGTTCAGACTTGGAGTGGTTGGTGTATTCCATACTTCTAGCGATTGGATTTCACTCAAAACTCACCAAATGACTCCTCCCACCATATTACGATGTTGCCCAAGTTTTGGGCTCGATCCGAAATCAATAGGTGTTCCAAATTGGACAATTCAAGTTCAACGGCAGTTCGTTCCTAATTGGAGTGGTTGGTGTATTCCATACTTCTAGCGATTGGATTTCACTCAAAACTCACGAAATGACTCCTCCCATCATATTATGATGTTGCACAAGTTTGGGGTTCCTTACGAAATCAATAGGTGTGAGAAATTGGACAATTCAGGTTCAACGGCAGTTCGTTCCTAATTGAAGTGGTTGGTGTATTCCATACTTCAAGCGATTGGATTTCACTCAAAACTCACCAAATGACTCCTCCCACCATATTATAATGTTGCCCAAGTTTTGGGCTCGATCCGAAATCAATAGGTGTTCCAAATTGGACAATTCAAGTTCAACGGCAGTTCTTTCCTAATTGGAGTGGTTGGTGTATTCCATACTTCTAGCGATTGGATTTCACTCAAAACTCACTAAATGACTCCTCCCACCATATTATGATGTTGCCCAAGTTTTGGGCTTGATCCAAAATCAATAGGTGTTCCAAATTGGACAATTCAAGTTCAACGGCAGTTCGTTCCTAATTGGGGTGGTTGGTGTGTTACATACTTCTAGCGATTGGATTTCACTCAAAACTCACCAAATGACTCCTCCCCCCATATTATGATGTTGCCCAAGTTTTGGGCTCG
Source organism: Prunus avium (assembly GCF_965620075.1). NCBI lineage: Eukaryota > Viridiplantae > Streptophyta > Magnoliopsida > Rosales > Rosaceae > Prunus > Prunus avium. The sequence goes on along the minus strand of NC_142291.1, from coordinate 16,469,824 downwards.
ATCCGAACTCAATAGGTGTGAGAAATTGGACAATTCAATTTCAACGGCAGTTCGTTTCTAATTGGAGTGGTTGGTTTATTCCACACTAGTAGCGATTGGATTTCACTCAAAACTCACCAAATGACTCCTCAAACCATATTATGATGTTGCCCAAGTTTTGGGCTCGATCTGAAATTAATAGGTGTTCCAAATTGGACAATTCAAGTTCAACGGCAGTTCGTTCCTAATTGGGGTGGTTGGTGTATTCCATACTTTTAGCGATTAGATTTCACTCAAAACTCACCAAATGACTCCTCCCAACATATTATGTTGTTGCCCATGTTTTGGGCGCGCTCCGAAATCAATAGGTGTTCCAAATTCGACAATTCAAGTTCAACGGCAGTTCGTTCCTAATTGGAGTGGTTGGTGTATTCCATACTTCTAGCGATTGGATTTCACTCAAAACTCACGAAATGACTCCTCCCATCATATTATGATGTTACACAAGTTTGGGGTTCCATCCGAAATCAATAGGTGTGAGAAATTGGACAATTCAAGTTCAACGGCAGTTCGTTCCTAATTGGAGTGGTTGGTGTATTCCATGCTTCAAGCGATTGGATTTCACTCAAAACTCACTAAATGACTCCTCCCACCATATTATGATGTTGCCCAAGTTTTGGTCTCGATCCGAAATCAATAGGTGTTCCAAATTGGACAATTCAAGTTCAACGGCAGTTCGTTCCTAATTGGAGTGGTTGGTGTATTCCATACTTCTAGCGATTGGATTTCACTCAAAACTCACGAAATGACTCCTCCCATCAGATTATGATGTTGCACAAGTTTGGGGTTCCATCCGAAATCAATAGGTGTGAGAAATTGGACAATTCAAGTTCAACGGCAGTTCGTTCCTAATTGGGGTGGTTGGTGTATTCCATACTTCAAGCGATTGGATTTCACTCAAAACTCACTAAATGACTCCTCCCACCATATTATGATGTTGCCCAAGTTTTGGTCTCGATCCGAAATCAATAGGTGTTCCAAATTGGACAATTCAAGTTCAACGGCAGTTCGTTCCTAATTGGAGTGGTTGGTGTATTCCATACTTCTAGCGATTGGATTTCACTCAAAACTCAGCAAATGACTCCTCCCACCATATTATGATGTTGCCCAAGTTAGGGGCTAGATCCGAAATCAATAGGTGTGAGAAATTGGACAATTCAAGTTCAACGGCAGTTCGTTCCTAATTGGAGTGGTTGGTGTATTCCATACTTCTCGCGATTGGATTTCACTTAAAACTCACCAAATGACTCCTACCACCATATTATGGTGTTGCCCAAGTTTTGGGCTTGATCCGAAATCAATAGGTGTTCCAAATTGGACAATTCAAGTTCAACGGCAGTTCGTTCCTAATTGGAGTGGTTGGTGTATTCCATACTTCTAGCGATTGGATTTCACTCAAAACTCACCAAATGACTCCTCCCACCATATTATGATGTCGCCCAAGTTTTGTGCTCGATCCGAAATCAATAGTTGTGAGAAATTGGACAATTCAAGTTCAACGGCAGTTCGTTCCTAATTGGAATGGTTGGTATATTCCATACTTCTACCGATTGGATTTCACTCAAACCTCACCAAATGACTACTCCCACTATATTATGATGTTGCACAAGTTATGGGCTCGATCCGAAATCAATAGGTGTTCCAAATTGGACAATTCAAGTTCAACTGCAGTTCGTTCCTAATTGGAGTGGTTGGTGTATTCCACACTTCTCGTGATCGGATTTCACTTAAAACTCACCAAATGACTCCTACCACCATATTCTGGTGTTGCCCAAGTTTTGGGCATGATCCGAAATCAATAGGTGTTCCAAATTGGACAATTCAAGTTCAACGGCTGTTCGTTCCTAATTGGAGTGGTTGGTGTATTCCATACTTCTAGCGGTTGGATTTCACTCAAAACTCACGAAATGACTCCTCCCACCATATTATGTTGTTGCACAAGTTTGGGGTTCCATCCGAAATCAATAGGTGTTCCAAATTGGACAATTCAAGTTCAACGGCAGTTCGTTCCTAATTGGAGTGGTTGGTGTATTCCATACTTCTAGCGATTGGATTTCACTCAAAACTCACTACATGACTCCTCCCACCATATTACGATGTTGCCCAAGTTATGGGCTCGATCCGAAATCAATAGGTGTTCCAAATTGGACAATTCAAGTTCAACGGCAGTTCGTTCCTAATTGGAGTGGTTGGTGTATTCCATACTTTTAGCGATTAGATTTCACTCAAAACTCCCCAAATGACTCCTCCCAACATATTATGATGTTGCCCATGTTTTGGGCGCGATCCGAAATCAATAGGTGTTCCAAATTGGACAATTCAAGTTCAACGGCAGTTCGTTCCTAATTGGAGCGGTTGGTGTATTCCAAACTTCTAGCCATTGGATTTCACTCAAAACTCACCAAATGACTCCTCCCACCATATTAGGATGTTGCCCAAGTTTGGGGCTCGATCCGAAATCAATAGGTGTGAGAAATTGGACAATTCAAGTTCAACGGCAGTTCGTTCCTAATTGTAGTGGTTGGTGTATTCCATACTTCTAGCGATTGGATTTCACTCAAAACTCACCAAATGACTCCTCCCCCCATATTATGATGTTGCCCAAGTTTTGGGATCGAACCGAAATCAATAGGTGTGAGAAATTGGACAATTCAATTTCGACGGCAGTTCGTTCCTAATTGGAGTGGTTGGTTTATTCCACACTAGTAGCGAATGGATTTCACTCAAAACTCACCAAATGACTCCTCCCACCATATTATGCTGTTGCCCAAGTTTTGGGCTCGATCCGAAATCAATAGGTGTTCCAAATTGGACAATTCAAGTTCAACGGCAGTTCGTTCCTAATTGGAGGGGTTGGTGTATTCCATACTTCTAGCAGTTGGATTTCACTCAAAACTCACCAAATGACTCCTCCCACCATATTATGATGTTGCCCAAGTTTGGGGCTCGATCCGAAATCAATAGGTGTGAGAAATTGGACAATTCAAGTTCAACGGCAGTTCGTTCCTAATTGGAGTGGTTGGTGTATTCCATACTTCTATCGATTGGATGTCACTCAAAACTCACCAAATGACTCTTCCCAACATATTATGATGTTGCCCAAGTTTTGGGCTCGATCCGAAATCAATAGGTGTTCCAAATTGGACAATTCAAGTTCAACGGCATTTCGTTCCTAATTGGACGTGTATTCCATACTTCTCGCGATTGGATTTCACTTAAAACTCACCAAATGACTCCTACCACCATATTATGGTGTTGCCCAAGTTTTGGGCTTGATCCGAAATCAATTGGTGTTCCAAATTGGACAATTCAAGTTCAACGGCAGTTCGTTCCTAATTGGAGTGGTTGGTGTATTCCATACTTCTAGCGATTGGATTTCACTCAAAACTCACGAAATGACTCCTCCCATCATATTATGATGTTACACAAGTTTGGGCTTGATCCGAAATCAATAGGTGTTCCAAATTGGACAATTCAAGTTCAACGGCAGTTCGTTCCTAATTGGAGTGGTTGGTGTATTCCATACTTCTAGCGATTGGATTTCACTCAAAACTCACCAAATGACTCCTCCCACCATATTATGATGTTGCCCAAGTTTTGGGCCCGATCCGAAATCAATAGGTGTGAGAAATGGGACAATTCAAGTTCAACGGCAGTTCGTTCCTAATTGGAGTGGTTGGTGTATTCCATACTTCTAGCGATTGGATTTCACTCAAAACTCACCAAATGAGTCCTCCCACCATATTATGATGTTGCCCAAGTTTTGGGCTCGATCCGAACTCAATAGGTGTGAGAAATTGGACAATTAAAGTTCAACGGCAGTTCGTTCCTAATTGGAGTGGTTGGTGTATTCCATACTTCTAGCGATTGGATTTCACTCAAACTCAGCAAATGACTCCACCCACCATATTATGATGTTGCACAAGTTTGGGGTTCGATCCGAAATCAACAGGTGTGAGAAATTGGACAATTCAAGTTCAACGGCAGTTCGTTCCTAATTGGAGTGGTTGGTGTATTCCATACTTCTATCGATTGGATGTCACTCAAAACTCACCAAATGACTCCTCCCAACATATTATGATGTTGCCCAAGTTTTGGGCTCGATCCGAAATCAATAGGTGTTCCAAATTGGACAATTCAAGTTCAACGGCATTTCGTTCCTAATTGGAGTGGTTGGTGTATTCCATACTTCTAGCGATTGGATTTCACTCAAAACTCACCAAATGACTCCTCCCACCATATTATGATGTTGCCCAAGTTTGGGGCTCGATCCGAAATCAATAGGTCTTCCAAATTGGACAATTCAAGTTCAACGGCAGTTCGTTCCTAATGGGAGTGGTTGGTGTATTCCGTACTTCTAGCGATTGGATTTCACTCAAAACTCCCCAGATCTCCTCCCACCATATTATGATGTTGCCCAAGATTGGGGCTCGGTCCGAAATCAATAGGTGTGAGAAATTGGTCAATTCAATTTGAACGGCAGTTCATTCCTAATTGGAGTGGTTGGTGTATTCCATACTTCTAGTGATTGGGTTTCACTCAAAACCCACCAAATGACTCCTCTCACCATATTATGATGTTGCCCAAGTTTTGGGCTCGATCCGAAATCAATAGGTGTTCGAAATTGGACAATTCAAGTTCAACGGCAGTTCGTTCCTAATTGGAGTGGTTGGTGTATTCCATACTTCTAGCGATTGGATTTCACTCAAAACTCACCAAATCACTCCTCTCACCATATTATGATGTTGCCCAAGTTTTGGGCTCGATCCGAAATCAATAGCTGTGAGAAATTGGACAATTCAAGTTCAACGGCAGTTCGTTCCTAATTGGAGTGGTTGGTGTATTCCATACTTCTAGCGATTGGATTTCACTCAAAACTCACCAAATGACTCCTCCCACCATATTATGATGTTGCCCAAGTTTGGGGCTCGGTCCGAAATCAATAGGTTTGAGAAATTGGACAATTAAAGTTCAACGGCAGTTCGTTTCTAATGGTAGTGGTTGGTGTATTCCATACTTCTAGCGATTGGATTTCACTCAAAACTCACCAAATGACTCCTCCCACCTTATTATGATGTTGCCCAAGTTTTGGGCTCGATCCGAAATCAATAGGTGTTCGAAATTGGACAATTCAAGTTCAACGGCAGTTCGTTCCTATTTGGAGTGGTTGGTGTATTCCATACTTCTAGCGATTGGATTTCACTCAAAACTCACCAAATGACTCCTCCCACCATATTATGATGTTGCCCAAGTTTGGGGCTCGGTCCGAAATCAATAGGTGTTCGAAATTGGACAATTCAAGTTCAACGGCAGTTCGTTCCTATTTGGAGTGGTTGGTGTATTCCATACTTCTAGCGATTGGATTTCACTCAAAACTCACCAAATGACTCCTCCCACCATATTATGATGTTGCCCAAGTTTGGGGCTCGGTCCGAAATCAATAGGTGTTCGAAATTGGACAATTCAAGTTCAACGGCAGTTCGTTCCTAATTGGAGTGGTTGGTGTATTCCACACTTCTAGCGATTGCATTTCACTCAAAACTCACCCCCACCATATTATGATGTTGCCCAAGTTTTGGGCTCGATCCAAACTCAATAGGTGTGAGAAATTGGACAATTTAAGTTCAACGGCAGTTCGTTCCTAATTGGAGTGGTTGATGTATTCCATACTTCTTGCAATTGGATTTCACTCAAAACTCACCAAATGCCTCCTCCCACCATATTATGATGTTGCACAAGTTTGGGGTTCGATCCGAAATCAATAGGTGTGAGAAATTGCACAATTCAAGTTCAACGGCAGTTCGTTCCTAATGGGAGTGGTTAGTGTATTCCATATTTCTAGCGATTGGATTTCACTCAAAACTCACCAAACGACTCCTCCCACCATAATATGTTGTTGCACAAGTTTGGGGTTCGATCCGAAATCAATAGGTGTGAGAAATTGGACAATTCAAGTTCAACGGCAGTTCGTTCCTAATGGGAGTGGTTGGTGTATTCCATACTTCTAGCGATTGGATTTCACTCAAAACTCACCAAATGACTCCTCCCATCATATTATGATGTTGCACAAGTTTGGGGTTCCATACGAAATCAATAGGTGTGAGAAATTGGACAATTCAAGTTCAACGGCAGTTCGTTCCTAATGGGAGTGGTTGGTGTATTCCATACTTCTAGCGATTGGATTTCACTCAAAACTCAACAAATAACTCCTTCCACCAAATTATGTTGTTGCCCAAGTTTTGGGCTCGATCCGAAATCAATAGGTGTTCCAAATTGGACAATTCAAGTTCAACGGCAATTCGTTCCTAATTGGAGTGGTTGGTGTATTCCATACTTTTAGCGATTGGATTTCACCCAAAACTCACCAAATGACTCCTCCCACTATATTATGATGTTGCCCATGTTTTGGGCTTGATCCGAAATCAATAGGTGTGAGAAATTGGACAATTCAATTTCAACGTCAGTTCGTTCCTAATTGGAGTGGTTGGTGTATTCCATACTTCTAGCGATTGGATTTCACTCAAAACTCACCAAATGACTCCTCCCACCATATTATGCTGTTTCCCAAGTTTTGGGCTCGATCCGAAATCAATAGGTGTGAGAAATTGGTCAATTCAATTTCAACGACAGTTCGTTCCTAATTGGTGTGGTTGGTGTATTCCACACTTCTAGCGATTGGATTTCACTCAATACTCACCAAATGACTCCTCTCACCATATTATGATGTTGCCCAAGTTTTGGGCTCGATCCGAAATCAATAGGTGTGAGAAATTGGACAATTCAAGTTCAACGGCAGTTCGTTCCTAATTGGAGTGGTTGGTGTATTCCATACTTCTAGCGATTGGATTTCACTCAAAACTCACCAAATGACAACTCCCACCATATTATGATGTTGCCCAAGTTTGGGGCTCGATCCGAAATCAATAGGTGTTCGAAATTGGACAATTCAAGTTCAACGGCAGTTCGTTCCTAATTGGAGTGGTTGGTGTATTCCATACTTCTAGCGAATGGATTTCACTCAAAACTTACCAAATGACTCCTTCCACCATATTATTATGTTGCCCTAGTTTGGGGCTCGATCCGAAATCAATAGGGGTATGAAATTGGACAATTCAAGTTCAACGGCAGTTCGTTCCTAATTGGAGTGGTTGGTGTATTCCATACTTCTAGCGATTGGATTTCACTCAAAACTCACCAAACGACTCCTCCCACCATAATATGATGTTGCACAAGTTTGGGGTTCGATCCGAAATCAATAGGTGTGAGAAATTGGACAATTCAAGTTCAACGGCAGTTCGTTCCTAATGGGAGTGGTTGGTGTATTCCATACTTCTAGCGATTGGATTTCACTCAAAACTCACCAAGTGACTCCTTCCACCAAATTATGTTGTTGCCCAAGTTTTGGGCTCGATCCGAAATCAATAGGTGTTCCAAATTGGACAATTCAAGTTCAACGGAAGTTCGTTCCTAATTGGAGTGGTTGTTGTATTCCGTACTTCTACCGATTGGATTTCACTCAAAATTCACCAAATGACTCCTCCCACCGTATTATGATGTTGCCCAAGTTTTGGGCTCGATTTGAAATCAGTGGGGGTGAGAAATTGGACAATTCAAGTTCAACGGCTGTTCGTTCCTAATTGGAGTGGTTGGTGTATTCCATACTTCTAGCGATTGGATTTCACTCAAAACTCAGCAAATGACTCCTCCCACCATATTATGATGTTGCCCAAGTTTTGGGCTCGATCCGAAATCAATAGGTGTGAGAAACTGGACAATTCAAGTTCAACGGCCGTTCGTTCCTAATTGGAGTGGTGGGTGTATTCTATACTTCTAGCGATTGGATTTCACTCAAAACTCACCAAATGACTCCTCCTACCATATTATGATGTTGCCTAAGTTTTGGGCTCGATCCGAAATCAATAGGTGTGAGAAATTGGTCAATTCAATTTCAACGGCAGTTCGTTCCTAATTGGAGCGGTTGGTGTATTCCATACGTCTAGCGATTGGATTTCACTCACCAAATGACTCCTCAAACCATATTATGATGTTGCCCAAGTTTTGGGCTCGATCCGAAATCAATAGGTGTTCGAAATTGGACAATTCAAGTTCAACGGCAGTTCGTTCCTAATTGGAGTGGTTGGTGTATTCCATACTTCTAGCGATTGGATTTCACTCAAAACTCACCAAATGACTCCTCCCACCATATTATGATGTTGCCCAAGTTTTGGGCTCGATCCGAAATCAATAGGTGTTCCAAATTGGACAATTCAAGTTCAACGGCAGTTCGTTCCTAATTGTAGTGGTTGGTGTATTCCATACTTCTAGCGAGTGGGTTTCACTCAAAACTCACCAAAGGATTCCTCCCACCATATTATGATGTTGCCCAAGTTTTGGGCTCGATCCGAAATCAATAGGTGTTCCAAATTGGACAATTCAAGTTCAACGGCAGTTCGTTCCTAATTGGAGTGGTTGGTGTATTCCATACTTCTAGCGATTGGATTTCACTCAAAACTCACCAAATGACTCGTCCCACCATATTACGATGTTGCCTAAGTTTGGGGCTCGATCCGAAATCAATAGGTGTGAGAAATTGGACAATTCAAGTTCGACGGCAGTTCGTTCCTAACTGGAGTGGTTGGTGTATTCCATACTTCTAGCGATTGGATTTCACTCAAAACTCACCAAATGACTCCTCCCACATATTATGATGTTGCCCAAGTTTTGTGCTCGATCCGAAATCAATAGGTGTTCCAAATTGGGCAATTCAAGTTCAACGGCAGTTCGTTCGTAATTGGAGTGGTTGGTGTATTCCATACTTCTAGCGATTGGGTTTCACTCAAAACTCACCAAATGACTCCTCCCCCCATATTATGATGTTGCCCAAGTTTTGGGCTCGATCCGAAATCAATAGGCGTTCCAAATTGGACAATTCAAGTTCAACGGCAGTTCGTTCCTAATTGGAGTGGTTGGTGTATTCCATACTTCTAGCGATTGGATTTCACTCAAAACTCACCAAATGACTCCTCCCACCATATTATGTTGTTGCCCAAGTTTGGGGCTCGGTCCGAAATCAATGGGTGTGAGAAATTTGACAATTCAAGTTCAACGGCAGTTCCTTCCTAATTGGAGTGGTTGGTGTATTCCATACTTCTAGGGATTGGATTTCACTCAAAACTCACCAAATGACTCCTCCCACCATATTATGATGTTGCCCAAGTTTTGGGCTCGATCCGAAATCAATAGGTGTTCCAAATTGGACAATTCAAGTTCAGCGGCAGTTCGTTCCTAATTGGAGTGGTTGGTGTATTCCACACTTCTAGCGATCGGATTTCACTCAAAACTCACCAAATGACTCCTCCCACCATATTATGATGTTGCCCAAGTTTGGGGCCCGGTCCGAAATCAATAGGTGTGAGAAATTGGACAATTCAAGTTCAACGGCAGTTCGTTCCTATTTGGAGTGGTTGGTGTATTCCATACTTCTAGTGATTGGATTTCACTCAAAACTCACCAAATGACTCCTCCCACCGTATTATGATGTTGCCCAATTTTTAGGCTCGATCCGGAATCAATAGGTGTGAGAAATTGGTCTATTCAATTTCAACGACAGTTCATTCCTAATTGGAGTGGTTGGAGTATTCCATACTTCTAGCGATTGGATTTCACTCAAAACTCACCAAATCACTCCTCCCACCATATTATGATGTTGCCCAAGTTACTGGCTCGATCCGAAATCAATAGGTGTTCGAAAGTGCACAATTCAAGTTCAACGGCAGTTCGTTCCTAATTGGAGTGGTTGGTGTCTTCCATACTTCTAGCGATTGGATTTCACTCAAAACTCACCAAATGACTCCTCCCACCATATTATGACGTTGCCCAAGTTTTGGGCTCGATCCGAAATCAATAGGTGTTCCAAATTGGACAATTTCAGTTCAACGGCAGTTCGTTCCTAATTGGAGGGGTTGGTGTATTCCATACTTCTAGCGATTGGATTTAAATCAAAACTAACCAAATGACTCCTCCCACCATATTAGGAAGTTGCCCAAGTTTTCGTCTCGATATGATATCAATAGGCGTTCCAAATTGGACAATTCAAGTTCAACGGCAGTTCGTTCCTAATTGGAGTGATTGGTGTGTTCCATACTTCTAGCGATTGGGTTTCACTCAAAACTCCCCAAATGACTCCACCCACCATATTATGATGTTGCCCAAGTTTTGGGCTCGATCCGAAATCAATAGGTGTTTCAAATTGGACAATTCAAGTTCAACGGCAGTACGTTCCTAATTGGAGTGGTCGGTGTATTCCATACTTCAAGCAATTGGATTTCACTCAAAACTCACCAAACGACTCCACCCACCATATTATGATGTTGCCCAAGTTTTGGGCTCGATCCGAAATCAAAAGGCGTTCCAAATTGGACAATTCAAGTTCAACGGCAGTTCGTTCCTAATTGGAGTGGTTGGTGTATTCCATACTTCTAGCAACTGGATTTCACTCAAAACTCACCAAATGACTCCTCCCACCATATTATGATGTTGCCCAAGTTTTGGGCTCGATCCGAAATCAATAGGTGTTCCAAATTGGACAATTCAAGTTCAACGGCAGTTCGTTCCAAATTGGAGAGGTTGGTGTATTCCATACTTCTAGCGATTGGATTTCACACAAAACTCCCCAAATGACTCCTCCCACCATATTATGTTGTTGCCCAAGTTTGGGGCTCGATCCGAAATCAATTGGTGTGAGAAATTGGACAATTCAAGTTCAACGGCAGTCCGTTCCTAATTGGAGTGGTTGGTGTATTCCATACTTCTAGCGATTGGATTTCACTCAAAACTCACCAAATGACTCCTCCCACCATATTATGACGTTGCCCAAGTTTTGGGCTCGATCCGAAATCAATAGGTGTTCCAAATTGGACAATTCAAGTTCAACGGCAGTTCGTTCCTAATTGGAGAGGTTGGTGTATTCCATACTTCTAGCGATTGGATTTCACTCAAAACTCACCAAATGACTCCTCCCACCATATTATGATGTTGCCCAAGTTTGGGGCTCGATCCGAAATCAATAGGTGTGAGAAATTGGACAATTCGAGTTCAACGGCAGTTCGTTCCTAATTGGAGTGGTTGGTGTATTCCATACTTCTAGCGATTGGATTTCACTCAAAACTCACCAAATGACTCCTCCCACCATATTATGATGTTGCCCAAGTTTTGGGCTCGATCCGAAAACAATGGGTGTTCCAAATTGGACAATTCAAGTTCAACGGCAGTTCGTTCCTAATTGGAGTGGTTGGTGTCTTCCATACTTCTAGCGATTGGATTTCACTCAAAACTCACCAAATGACTCCTCCCACCATATGATGATGTTGCCCAAGTTTTGGGCTCGATCCGAAATCAATAGGTGTTCCAAATTGGACAATTCAAGTTCAACGGCAGTACGTTCCTAATTGGAGTGGTTGGTGTATTCCATACTTCTAGCGATTGGATTTAAATCAAAACTCACCAAATGACTCCTCCCACCATATTACGATGTTGCCCAAGTTTTGGTCTCGATAAGAAATCAATAGGCGTTCCAAATTGGACAATTCAAGTTCAACGGCAGTTCGTTCCTAATTGGAGTGGTTGGTGTATTCCATACTTCTAGCGATTGGGTTTCACTCAAAACTCACCAAATGACTCCACCCACCATATTATGATGTTGCCCAAGTTTTGGGCTCGATCCGAAAACAATGGGTGTTCTAAATTGGACAATTCAAGTTCAACGGCAGTACATTCCTAACTGGAGTGGTCGGTGTATTCCATACTTCGAGCAATTGGATTTCACTCAAAACTCACCAAATGACTCCTCCAACCATATTATGATGTTGCCCAAGTTTTGGGCTCGATCCGAAATCAATAGGTGTTCCAAATTGGACAATTCAAGTTCAACGGCAGTTCGTTCCTAATTGGAGTGGTTGGTGTATTCCATACTTCTAGCGATTGGATTTCACTCAAAACTCACCAAATGACTCCTCCCACCATATTATGATGTTGCCCAAGTTTGGGGCTCGATCCGAAATCAATAGGTGTGAGAAATTGGACAATTCGAGTCCAACGGCAGTTCGTTCCTAATTGGAGTGGTCGGTGTATTCCATACTTCGAGCAATTGGATTTCACTCAAAACTCACCAAATGACTCCTCCAACCATATTATGATGTTGCCCAAGTTTTGGGCTCGATCCGAAATCAATAGGTGTTCCAAATTGGACAATTCAAGTTCAACGGCAGTTCATTCCTAATTGGAGTGGTTGGTGTATTCCATACTTCTAGCGATTGGATTTCACTCAAAACTCACCAAACGACTCCTCCCGCCATATTATGATGTTGCCCAAGTTTGGGGCTCGATCCGAAATCAATAGGTGTGAGAAATTGGACAATTCAAGTTCAACGGCAGTTCGTTCCTAATTGGAGTGGTTGGTGTATTCCATACTTCTAAAGATTGGATTTCACTCAAAAATCACCAAATGACTCCTCCCACCATATTATGTTGTTGCCCAAGTTTGGGCTCGATCCGAAATCAATAGGTGTGAGAAATTGGACAATTCAAGTTCAACGGCAGTTCATTCCTAATTGGAGTGGTTGGTGTATTCCATACTTCTAGCGATTGGGTTTCACTCAAAACTCACCAAATGACTCCACCCACCATATTATGATGTTGCCCAAGTTTTGGGCTCGATCCGAAATCAATAGGTGTGAGAAATTGGACAATTCAAGTTCAACGGCAGTACGTTCCTAATTGGAGTGGTCGGTGTATTCCATACTTCTAGTAATTGGATTTCACTCAAAACTGACCAAATGACTCCTCCCACCATATTATGATGTTGCCCAAGTTTTGGGCTCGATCCGAAATCAATAGGTGTTCCAAATTGGACAATTCAAATTCAACGGCAGTTCGTTCCTAATTGGAGTGCTTGGTGTATTCCATACTTCTAGCGATTGGATTTCACTCAAAACTCACCAAATGACTCCGCCCACCATATTATGATGTTGCCCAAGTTTTGGGCTCGATCCGAAATCAATAGGTGTTCCAAATTGGACAATTCAAGTTCAACGGCAGTTCGTTCCTAATTGGAGTGGTTTTTGTAATTAAAACTTCTCGCGATTGGATTTCACTCAAAACTCACCAGATGACTCCTCCCACGATATTATGATGTTGCCCAAGTTTTGCGCTCGATCCGAAATCAATAGGTGTTCCAAATTGGACAATTCAAGTTCAACGGCAGTTCGTTCCTAATTGGAGTGGTCGGTGTATTCCATACTTCTAGCAATTGGATTTCACTCAAAACTCACTAAATGACTCCTCCCACCATATGATGATGTTGCCCAAGTTTTGGGCTCGATCCGAAATCAATAGGTGTTCCAAATTGGACAATTCAAGTTCAACGGCAGTTCGTTCCTAATTCTAGTGGTTGGTGTATTCCATACTTCTAGCGATTGAATTTCACTCAAAACTCACCAAATGACTCCTCCCACCATATTATGATGTTGCCCAAGTTTTGGGCTCGATCCGAAATCAATAGGTGTTCCAAATTGGACAATTCAAGTTCAACGGCAGTTCGTTCCTAATTGGAGAGGTTGGTGTATTCCGTACTTCTAGCGATTGGATTTCACTTAAAACTCACCAAATGACTCCTCCCACCATATTATGATGTTGCCCAAGTTTTGGGGTCGATCCGAAATCAATAGGCGTTCCAAATTGGACAATTCAAGTTCAATGGCAGTTCGTTCCTAATTGGAGTGGTTGGTGTATTCCATACTTCTAGCAATTGGATTTCACTCAAAACTCACCAAATGACTCCTCCTACCATATTATGATGTTGCCCAAGTTCTGGGCTCGATCCGAAATCAATAGGTGTTCCAAATTGGACAATTCAAGTTCAACGGCAGTTCGTTCCTAATTGGAGAAGTTGGTGTATTCCATACTTCTAGCGATTGGATTTCACTCAAAACTCACCAAATGACTCCTCCCACCATATTATGATGTTGCCCAAGTTTGGGGCTCGATCCGAAATCAATAGGTGTTAGAAATTGGACAATTCGAGTTCAACGGAAGTTCGTTCCTAATTGGACTGGTTGGTGTCTTCCATACTTCTAGCGATTGGATTTCACTCAAAACTCACCAAATGACTCCTCCCACCATATTATGATGTTGCCGAAGTTTTGGGCTCGATCCGAAATCAATCGGTGTGAGAAATTGGACAATTCAAGTTCAACGGCAGTTCGTTCCTAATTGGAGTAGTTGGTGTATTCCATACTTCAAGCGATTGGATTTCACTCAAAAGTCACCAAATGACTCCTCCCAGCATATTATCGTGTTGCCCAAGTTTGGGGCTCGATCCTAAATCAGTAGGTGTGAGAAATTGGACAATTCAAGTTCAACGGCAATTCATTCCTAATTGGAGTGGTTGGTGTATTCCATACTTCTAGCGATTGGATTTTGACTCAAAACTCACCAAATGACTCCACCCACCATATTATGATGTTGCCCAAGTTTTGGGCACGATCCGAAATCTATAGGTGTGAGAAATTGGACAATTCAAGTTCAACGACAATACGTTCGTAACTGGAGTGGTTTTTGTATTCCATACTTCTAGCGGTTGGATTTCACTCAAAACTCACCAAATGACTCCTCCCACCATATTATGATGTTGCCCAAGTTTTGGGCTCGATCCGAAATCAATAGGTGTGAGAAATTGGACAATTCAAGTTCAAAGGCAGTTCGTTCCAAATTGGAATGGTTGGGGTTATTCATAGTTCTGGCGATTGGATTTCACTCAAAACAACCCAAATGACTCCTCCCACCATATTATTATGTTGCCCAAGTTTGGGGCCCGATCTGAAATCATTAGGTGGGTGAAATTCGACAATTCAAGTTCAATGGCAATTCGTTCCTAATGGAAGTTGTTCCAATGGGTGTCTAGTATAACATATCCAAATTTCAGCCCCATTGGATACATATTGAAAGCTCAGACCTTCCTACACCAAACCTGGTGCAGAAGAACCGTTTTTTCCAGCAAAGGTGAAGAAAACCCACATGGGTTGGCAGCAAAAGGCAGCCACAAATTGAACACCTTTGATAATCCCATGTGAAGAAAGCTTGGAGTGCAGCAAAAGAAGTATGGGATGGAATTGATTCCAACCACACTAACATAGACAAGATGAGGTGGGAGTTATGGGTTGTATTAAAGAAGGAATGGTGGTGTTGAATTTCATCATGTTGTTCCTCCCTCTTAGCCCTATAAATAGAGAAGCCTTCAAGCTTCAAAACACACCCCAAGGGGGGGAGCTCTCAAACACTTCTCTAGAGCTCCCTTCCCTTCTCTCCCTCAAATTCTCTTAGTTTCCTTTCAAGTTGTCAATTGTTGTAACAAAATGATTTTACTAAATTTTCCTTCAAGTTTTCTTATTAGTTCCACTTTACTTTTATTTGTAATGTACATTCTTTCTTAAGTATTCAAGTTTAATTAGTTTCCAAGTTTCAATTATGGTTTTTGTTCTTATTCATTATGCTTATAAGTTAATATGCTAGTTTGAATGATTGATCACCATTTAGGCTTGCATGTTAGCTATCTTGGTTTGAATTAAGAGTAGACACCATGCTTTAATTCGAATATGAATAGGAAGAGTATGTATGGACATTCGACAACAGGGATTAGATACATGCATGGTTGTTTAAATTGTTCTTCTATGCTTAATGGGTTCCTAATGCTTCATTTTAGGTTAGACAACAAATGATCAAATTAGGGAATTAGGAACACAAGGTTATGACCAAACAGAATGGTTTAATCATACTTTAGCTAGAATCAATCCGTTAATCTAATTGAACTTGGGAACTTATCTACTTGAGTTATTTTCTTTTCTTTCTTTCTTGTTTTCTTTATTTTCTTTCTTGTTCTTCTGTTTTGTGTAGGAAAACTGAATTGGATTATTCAATCACCAATCCCTGTGGAATCGACGCAAGGTGTATTCCATACTTCTAGCGATTGGATTTCACTCAAAACCCACCAAATGACTCCTCCCACCATATTATGATGTTGCATAAGTTTGGGGCTCGATCCGAAATCAATAGGTGTGAGAAATAGGACAATTCAAGTTCAACGGCAGCTTGTTCCTAATTGGAGTGGTTGGTGTATTCCATACTTCTAGCGATTGGATTTCACTCAAAACTCACCAAATGACTCCTCCCACCATATTATGATGTTGCCCAAGTTTTGGGCTCGATCCGATATCAATGGGTGTGAGAAATTAGACAACTCAAGTTAAACGGCAGTTCGTTCCTAATTGGAGTGGTTGGTGCATTCCATACTTCTAGCGATTGGATTTCACTCAAAACTCACCAAAGGACTCCTCCCACCATATTATGATGTTGCCCAAGTTTTGGGCTCTATCCGAAATCAATAGGTGTCAGAAATTGGACAATTCAAGTTCAACGGCAGTTCGTTCCTAATTGGAGTGGTTGCTGTATTCCATACTTCAAGCGATTGGATTTCATTCAAAACTCACCAAATGACTCCTCCCACCATATTATGATGTTGCCCAAGTTTAGGATTCGAGCCGAAATCAATAGGTGTGAGAAATTGGACAATTCAAGTTCAACGGCAGTTCGTTCCGAATTGGAGTGGTTGGTGTGTTCCATACTTCTAGATATTGGATTTCACTCAAAACTCACCAAACGACTCCTCCCACCATATTATGACTAACCAAATGACTCCTCCCACCATATTATGATGTTGCCCAAGTTTTGGGCTCGATCCGAAATCAATAGGTGAAAGAAATTGGACAATTCAAGTTCAACGGCAGTTCGTTCCTAATTGGAGTGGTTGGTGTATTCCATACTTCTAGCTATTGGATTTCACTCAAAACTCACCAAATGACACCTCCCACCATATTATGATGTTGCCCAAGTTTTGGGCTCGATCCGAAATCAATAGGTGTGAGAAATTGGTCAATTCAAGTTCAACGGCAGTTCGTTCCTAATTGGAGTGGTGGGTGTATTCCATACTTCTAGCGATTGGATTTCACCCAAAACTCACCAAATGACCCCTCCCACCATATTATCATGTTGCCCAAGTTTTGGGCTAGATCCGAAATCAATAGGTGTAAAAAATTGGACTATTCAAGTTCAACGGCAGTTCGTTCCTAATTGGAGTGGTTGGTGTATTCCATACTTCTAGCGATTGGATTTTATTCAAAACTCACCAAATGACTCCTCCCACCATATTATGATGTTGCCCAAGTTTTGGGCTCGATCCGAAATTAATAGGTGTGAGAAATTGGACAATTCAAGTTCAACGGCAGTTTGTTCCTAATTGGAGTGGTTGGTGTATTCCATACTTCTAGCAATTGGATTTCACGCAAATCTCCCGAAATGACTACTCCCACCATATTATGGTGTTGCCCAAGTTTGGGGCTCGAGCCGAAATCAAAAGGTGTGCGAAATCGGACAATTCAGGTTCAACGGCAGTTCGTTCCTAATTGGAGTGGTTGGTGTATTCCACACTTCTAGCAATTGGATTTCACTCAAAACCCACCAAATGACTCCTCCCACCATATTATGAATCACCAAATGACTCCTCCCACCATATTATGATGTTGCGCAAGTCTTGGGCTCGATCCGAAATCAATAGGTGAAAGAAATTTGATAATTCAAGTTCAACGGCAGTTCCTTCCTAATTGGAGTGGTGAGTGTATTCCATACTTCTAGTGATTGGATTTCACTCAAAACTCACCAAATGACTCCTCCCACCATAGTATAATGTTGCCCAAGTTTTGGGCTCGATCAGAAATCAATAGGTGTGAGAAATTGGACAATTCAAGTTCAACGGCAGTTCGTTCCTAATTGGTGTGGTGGGTGTATTCCATACTTCTAGCGATTGGATTTCACCAAAAACTCACCAAATGACCCCTCCCACCATATTATCACGTTGCCCAAGTTTTGGGCTCGATCCGAAATCAATAGGTGTTCCAAATTGGACAATTCAAGTTCAACGGCAGTTCGTTCCTAATTGGAGTGGTTGGTGTATTCCATACTTCTAGCGATTGGATTTCACTCAAAACTCACGAAATGACTCCTCCCCCCATATTATGATGTTGCCCAAGTTTTGGGCTCGATCCAAAATCAATAGGTGTGAGAAACTGGACAATTCAAGTTCAACGGCTGTTCGTTCCTAATTGGAGTTGTTGGTGTATTCCATACTTCTAGCGATTGGATTTCACTCAAAACTCACCAAATGACTCCTCCCACCATATTATGATGTTGCCCAAGTTTTGGGCCCGATCCGAAATCAATAGGTGTGGGAAATTGGACAATTCAAGTTCAACGGCAGTTCGTTCCAAATTGGAGTGGTTGGTGTATTCCATAGTTCTAGCGATTTGATTTCACTCAAAAATCACCAAATGACTCCTCCCACCATATTATGATGTTGCCCAAGTTTTGGGTTCGATTCGAAATTAATAGGTGAAAGCAATTGGACAATTCAAGTTCAACGACAGTTCGTTCCTAATTGGAGTGGTTGGTGTATTCCACACTTCTAGCGATTGGATTTCACTCAAAACTCACAAAATGACTCCTCCCACCATATTATGAACTTGCCCAAGTTTTGGGCCCGATCCGAAATCAATAGGGGTGAGAAATTGGACAATTCAAGTTCAACGGCAGTTCGTTTCTAACTGGAGTGGTTGGTGTATCCCATACTTCTAGCGATTGGATTTCACTCAAAACTCTCCAAATGACCCCTCCCACCATATTATCATGTTGCCCAAGTTTTGGGCTCGATCCGATATCAATGGGTGTGAGAAATTGGACAATTCAAGTTCAATGGCAGTTCGTTCCTAATTGGAGTGGTTGGTGCATTCCATACTTCTAGCGATTGGATTTCACTCAAAACTCACCAAAGGACTCCTCCCACCATATTATGATGTTGCCCAAGTTTTGGGCTCGATCCGAAATCAATAGGTGTGAGAAATTGGACAATTCAAGTTCAACGGTAGATCGTTCCTAATTGGAGTGGTTGGTGTATTCCATACTTCAAGCGATTGGATTTCATTCAAAACTCACCAAAGGACTCCTCCCACCATATTATGATGTTGCCCAAGTTTTGGGCTCGATCCGAAATCAATAGGTGTGAGAAATTGGACAATTCAACTTCAATGGCAGTTCGTTCCTAACTGGAGTGGTTGGTGTATTCCAAACTTCTAGCGATTGGATTTCACTCAAAACTCACCAAATGACTCCTCCCACCATATTATGATGTCGCCCAAGTTTTGGGCTCGATCCGAAATCAATAGGTGTTCCAAATTGGACAATTCAATTTCAACGGTAGTTCGTTCCTAATTGGAGTCGTTGGTGTATTCCATACTTCTAGCGATTGGATTTCACTCAAAACTCACCAAATGACTCCTCCCACCATATTATGATGTTTCCCATGTTTTGGGCTCGATCCGAAATCAATAGGAGTGAGAAATTGGACAATTCAAGTTCAACGGCAGTTTGTTCCTAATTGGAGTGGTTGGTGTATTCCATACTTCTAGCGATTGGATTTCACTCCAAACTCACCAAATGACTCCTCCCACCATATTATGATGTTGCCCAAGTTTTGGGCTCGATCCGAAATCAATAGGTGTTCCAAGTTGGACAATTCAAGTTCAACGGCAGTTCGTTCCTAATTGGAGTGGTTGGTGTATTCCATACTTCTAGCAATTTCACTCAAAACTCACCAAATGACTCTTCCCACCATATTACGATGTTGCCCAAGTTTAGGGCCCGATCCGAAATCAATAGGTGTGAGAAATTGGACAATTCAAGTTCAACGGCAGTTCGTTCCTAACTGGAGTGGTTGGTGTATTCCATACTTCTAGCGATTGGACTTCACTCAAAACTCACCAAATGACTCCTCCCACCGTATTATGATGCTGCCCAAGTTTTGCGCTCGGTCCGAAATCAATAGGTGTGAGAAATTGGACAATTTAAGTTCAACAGCAGTTCGTTCCAATTTGGAGTGGTTGGTGTATTCCATACTTCTAGCGATTGGATTTCACTCAAAACTCACCAAATGACTCCTCCCACCATATTATGGTGGTGCCCAAGTTTTGGGCTCGATCCGAAATCAATAGGGGTTCCAAACTGGACAATTCAAGTTCAACGGCAGTTCGTTCCTAATTGGAGTGGTTGGTGTATTCCATACTTCTAGCGATTGGATTTCACTCAAAACTCACCAAATGACTCCTCCCACCATATTATGATGTTGCCCAAGTTTTGTGCTCGATCCGAAATCAATAGGTGTTCCAAATTGGGCAATTCAAGTTCAACGGCAGTTCGTTCCTAATTGCAGTGGTTGCTGTATTCCATACTTCTAGCGATTGGGTTTCACTCAAAACTCACCAAATGACTCCACCCACCATATTATGATGTTGCCCAAGTTTTGGGCTCGATCCGAAATCAATAGGTGCGAGAAATTGGACAATTCAAGTTCAACGGCAGTTCGTTCCTAATTGGAGTGGTCGGTGTATTCCATACTTCTAGCGATTGAATTTCACTCAAAAATCACCAAACGACTCCTCCCACCATATTATGATGTTGCCCAAGTTTTGGGCTCGATCCGAAATCAATAGGTGTTCCAAATTGGACAATTCAAGTTCATCGGAAGTTCGTTCCTAATTGGAGTGGTTGGTGTCTTCCATACTTCTAGCGATTGGATTTAAATCAAAACTCACCAAATGACTCCTCCCACCATATTATGATGTTGCCCAAGTTTTCGCCTCGATTCGAAATCAATAGTTGTTCAAAATTGGACAATTCATGTTCAACGGCAGTTCGTTCCTAATTGGAGTGGTTGGTGTATTCCATACTTGTAGCGATTGGATTTCACTCAAAACTCACCAAATGACTCCTCCCACCATATTATGATGTTGCCCAAGTTACTGGCTCGATCCGAAATCAATAGGTGTTCGAAATTGGACAATTCAAGTTCAACGGCAGTTCGTTCCTAATTGGAGTGGTTGGTGTATTCCATACTTCTAGAGATTGGATTTCACTCAAAACTCACCAAATGACTCCTCCCACCATATTATGATGTTGCCCAAGTTTGGGGCCCGGTCCGAAATCAATAGGTGTGAGAAATTGGACAATTCAAGTTCAACGGCAGTTCGTTCCTATTTGGAGTGGTTGGTGTATTCCATACTTCTAGCGATTGGATTTCACTCAGCACTCACCAAATGACTCCTCCCACCGTATTATGACGTTGCCCAAGATTTGGGCTCGATCCGAAATCAATAGGTGTTCCAAATTGGACAATTCAAGTTCAACGACAGTTCGTTCCTAATTGGAGAGGTTGGTGTATTCCATACTTCTAGCGATTGGATTTCACTCAAAACTCACCAAACGACTCCTCCCACCATATTTTGATGTTGCCCAAGTTTGGGGCTCGATCCGAAATCAATAGGTGTGAGAAATTGGACAATTCAAGTTCAACGGCAGTTCGTTCCTAATTGGAGTGGTTGGTGTATTCCATACTTCTTGCGATTGGATTTCACTCAAAACTCACCAAATGACTCCTCCCACCATATTATGATGTTGCCCAAGTTTTAGGCTCGATCCGAAATCAATAGGTGTGAGAAATTGGTCAATTCAATTTCAACAACAGTTCGTTCCTAATTGGATTGGTTGGTGTATTCCATACTTCTAAAGATTGGATTTCACTCAAAAATCACCAAATGACTCCTCCCACCATATTATGTTGTTGCCCAAGTTTTGGGCTCGATCCGAAATCAATAGGTGTGAGAAATTGGACAATTCAAGTTCAACGGCAGTTCATTCCTAATTGGAGTGGTTGGTGTATTCCATACTTCTAGCGATTTGATTTCACTCAAAACTCACCAAATGACTCCTCCCACCATATTATGATGTTGCCCAAGTTTTGGGCTCGATCCGAAATCAATAGGTTTTCCAAATTGGACAATTCAAGTTCAACGGCAGTTCGTTCCTAATTGGAGTGGTTGGTGTCTTCGATACTTCTAGCGATTGGATTTCACTCAAAACTCACCAAATGACTCCTCCCACCATATTATGATGTTGCCCAAGTTTTAGGCTCTATCCGAAATCAATAGGTGTGAGAAATTTGTCAATTCAATTTCAACGACAGTTCGTTCCTAATTGGAGTGGTTGGTGTATTCCAAACTTCTAAAGATTGGATTTCACTCAAAACTCACCAAATGAATCCTCCCACCATATTATGTTGTTACCCAAGTTTTGGGCTCGATCCGAAGTCAATAGGTGTGAGAAATTGGACAATTCAAGTTCAACGGCAGTTCATTCCTAATTGGAGTGGTTGGTGTATTCCATACTTCTAGCGATTGGATTTCACTCAAAACTCACCAAATGACTCCTCCCACCATATTATGATGTTGCCCAAGTTTTGGGCTCGATCAGAAATCAAAAGGTGTGAGAAATTGGACAGTGAAAGTTCAATGGCAGTTCGTTCCTAATTGGAATGGTTGGTGTATTCCACACTTCTAGCGATTGGATTTCACTCGAAACTCACCAAATGACTCCTCCCACCATATTATGGTGTTGCCCAGGTTTTAGGCTCGATCCGAAATCAATAGGTGTGAGAAATTGGTCAATTCAATTTCAACGACAGTTCGTTCCTAATTGGAGTGGTTGGTGTATTCCATACTTCTAAAGATTGGATTTCACTCAAAACTCACCAAATGACTCCTCCCACCATATTATGATGTTGCCCATGTTTTGGGCTCGATCCGAAATCAATAGGTGTTCCAAATTGGACAATTCAAGTTCAACGGCAGTTCGTTCCTAATTGGAGTGGTTGGTGTATTCCATACTTCTAGCGATTGGATTTCACTCAAAACTCACCAAATGACTCCTCAAACCATATTATGATGTTGCCCAAGTTTTGAGCTCGATCCGAAATCTATAGGTGTGAAAAATTGGACAATTCACGTTCAACGGCAGTTCGTTCCTAACTGGAGTGGTTGGTGTATTCCATACTTCTAGCGATTGGATTTCACTCAAAACTCACCAAATGACTCCTCCCACCATATTATGATGGTGCCCAAGTTTTGGGCTCGATCCGAAATCAATAGGTGTTCCAAACTGGACAATTCGTGTTCAACGGCAGTTCGTTCCTAATTGGAGTGGTTGGTGTATTCCATACTTCTAGGGATTGGATTTCACTCAAAACACACCAAATGACTCCTCCCACCATATTATGATGTTGTCCAAGTTTGGGGCCCGGTCCGAAATCAATAAGTGTGAGAAATTGGACAATTCAAGTTCAACGGCAGTTCGTTCCTATTTGGAGTGGTTGGTGTATTACATACTTCTAGCGATTGGATTTCACTCAAAACTCACCAAATGACTCCTCCCACCATATTATGACGTTTCCCAAGTTTTAGGCTCTATCCGAAATCAATAGGTGTGAGAAATTTGTCAATTCAATTTCAACGACAGTTCGTTCCTAATTGGAGTGGTTGGTGTATTCCATAATTCTAAAGATTGGATTTCACTCAAAATTCACCAAATGAATCCTCCCACCATATTATGTTGTTTCCCAAGTTTTGGGCTCGATCCGAAATCAATAGGTGTGAGAAATTGGACAATTCAAGTTCAACGGCAGTTCATTCCTAATTGGAGTGGTTGGCGTATTCCATAATTCTAGCGATTGGATTTAAATCAAAACTCACCAAATGACTCCTCCCACCATATTATGATGTTGTCCAAGTTTTGGGCTCGATCCGACATCAATAGGTGTTCCAAATTGGACAATTCAAGTTCAACGGCAGTTCGTTCCTAATTGGAGTGGTTGGTGTATTCCATACTTCTAGCGATTGGATTTGAATCAAAACTCACCAAATGACTCCTCCCACCATATTATGATGTTGCCCAAGTTTTGGTCTCGATCCGAAATCAATAGGTGTTCCAAATTGGACAATTCAAGTTCAACGGCAGTTCGTTCCTAATTGCAGTGGTTGCTGTATTCCATACTTCTAGCGATTGGGTTTCACTCAAAACTCACCAAATGACTCCACCCACCATATTATGATGTTGCCCAAGTTTTGGGCTCGATCCGAAATCAATAGGTGTGAGAAATTGGACAATTCAAGTTCAACGGCAGTTCGTTCCTAATTGGAGTGGTCGGTGTATTCCATACTTCTAGCAATTGGATTTCACTCAAAACTCACCAAATGACTCCTCCCACCATATTATGATGTTTCCCAAGTTTTGGGCTCGTTCCGAAATCAATAGGTGTTCCAAATTGGACAATTCAAGTTCAACGGCAGTTCGTTCCTAATTGGAGTGGTTGGTGTATTCCATACTTCTAGCGATTGAATTTCACTCAAAACTCACCAAATGACTCCTCCCACCATATTATGATGTTGCCCAAGTTTTGGGCTCGATCCGAAATCAATAGGTGTTCCAAATTGGACAATTCAAGTTCAACGGCAGTTCGTTCCTAATTGGAGAGGTTGGTGTATTCCATACTTCTAGCGATTGGATTTCACTTAAAACTCACCAAATGACTCCTCCCACAATATTATGATGTTGCCCAAGTTTGGGGCTCGATCCGAAATCAATAGGTCTGAGAAATTGGACAATTCAAGTTCAACGGCAGTTCGTTCCTAATTGGAGTATTTGGTGTATTCCGTAATTCTAAAGATTGGATTTCACTCAAAATTCCTCAAATGAATCCTCCCACCATATTATGTTGTTGCCCAAGTTTTGGGCTCGATCCGAAATCAATAGGTGTGAGAAATTGGACAATTCAAGTTCAACGGCAGTTCATTCCTAATTGGAGTGGTTGGTGTATTCCATACTTCTAGCGATAGGATTTCACTCAAAACTCACCAAATGACTCCTCCCACCATATTATGATGTTGCCCAAGTTTTGGGCTCAATCCGAAATCAATAGGTGTTCCAAATTGGACAATTCAAGTTCAACGGCATTTCGTTCCTAATTGGAGTGGTTGGTGTCTTCCATACTTCTAGCGATTGGATTTCACTCAAAACTCACTAAATGACTCCTCCCACCATATTATGTTGTTGCCTAAGTTTTGGGCTCGATCCGAAATCAATAGGTGTTCCAAATTGGACAATTCAAGTTCAACGGCAGTTCGTTCCTAATTGGAGAGGTTGGTGTATTCCATACTTCTAGCGATTGGATTTCACTCAAAACTCACCAAATGACTCCTCCCACCATATTATGATGTTGCCCAAGTTTTGGGCTCGATCCGAAATCAATAGGTGTTCCAAATTGGACAATTCAAGTTCATCGGAAGTTCGTTCCTAATTGGAGTGGTTGGTGTCTTCCATACTTCTAGCGATTGGATTTAAATCAAAACTCACCAAATGACTCCTCCCACCATATTATGATGTTGCCCAAGTTTTCGTCTCGATTCGAAATCAATAGTTGTTCAAAATTGGACAATTCATGTTCAACGGCAGTTCGTTCCTAATTGGAGTGGTTGGTGTATTCCATACTTGTAGCGATTGGATTTCACTCAAAACTCACCAAATGACTCCTCCAACCATATTATGATGTTGCCCAAGTTTTGGGCTCTATCCGAAATCAATAGGTGTGGGAAATTGGACAATTCAAGTTCAACGGCAATTCGTTCCTAATTGGAGAGGTTGGTGTATTCCATACTTCTAAAGATTGGATTTCACTCAAAACTCACCAAATGACTCCTCCCACCATATTATGATGTTTCCCAAGTTTGGGGCTCGATCCGAAATCAATAGGTGTGAGAAATTGGACAATTCAAATTCAACGACAGTTCGTTCCTAATTGGAGTGGTTGGTGTATTCCATACTTCTAGCGATTGGATTTCACTCAAAACTCTCCAAATGACTCCTCCCACCATATTATGATGTTGCCCAAGTTTTAGGCTCGATCCGAAATCAATAGGTGTGAGAAATTGGACAATTCGAGTTCAACGGCAGTTCGTTCCTAATTGGAGTGGTTGGTGTATTCCATACTTCTAGCGATTGGATTTCACTCAAAACTCACCAAATGACTCCTCCCACCATATTATGATGTTGTCCAGGTTTTAGGCTCGATCCGAAATCAATAGGTGTTCCAAATTCGACAATTCAAGTTCAACGGCAGTTCGTTCCTAATTGGAGTGGTTGGTGTCTTCCATACTTCTAGCGATTGGATTTCACTCAAAACTCACCAAATGACTCCTCCCACCATATTATGACGTTGCCCAAGTTTTGGGCTCGATCCGAAATCCATAGGTGTTCCAAATTGGACAATTCAAGTTCAACGGCAGTTCGTTCCTAATTGGAGTGGTTGGTGTATTCCATACTTCTAGCGATTGGTTTTAAATCAAAACTAACCAAATGACTCCTCCCACCATATTAGGAAGTTGCCCAAGTTTTCGTCTCGATACGAAATCAATAGGCGTTCCAAATTGGACAATTCAAGTTCAACGGCAGTTCGTTCCTAATTGGAGTGGTTGGTGTATTCCATACTTCTAGCGATTGGGTTTCACTCAAAACTCACCAAATGACTCCACCCACCATATTATGATGTTGCCCATGTTTTGGGCTCGATCTGAAATCAATAGGTGTTCCAAATTGGACAATTCAAGTTCAACGGCAGTACGTTCCTAATTGAAGTGGCCGGTGTATTCCATACTTCTAGCAATTGGATTTCACTCAAAACTCACCAAATGACTCCTCCCACCATATTATGATGTTGCCCAAGTTTTGGGCTCGATCCGAAATCAATAGGCGTTCCAAATTGGACATTTCAAGTTCAACGGCAGTTCGTTCCTAATTGGAGTGGTTGGTGTATTCCATACTTCTAGCAATTGGATTTCACTCAAAACTCACCAAATGACTCCTCGCACCATATTATGATGTTGCCCAAGTTTGAGGCTCGATCCGAAATCAATAGGTGTGAGAAATTGGACAATTCGAGTTCAACGGCAGTTCGTTCCTAATTGGAGTGGTTGGTGTATTCCATACTTCTAGCGATTGGATTTCACTCAAAACTCACCAAATGACTCCTCCCACCATATTATGATGTTGTCCATGTTTTGGGCTCGATCCGAAATCAATAGGTGTTCCAAATTGGACAATTCAAGTTCAACGGCAGTTCGTTCCTAATTGGAGTGGTTGGTGTCTTCCATACTTCTAGCGATTGGATTTCACTCAAAACTCACCAAATGACTCCTCCCACCATATTATGATGTTGCCCAAGTTTTTGGCTCGATCCGAAATCAATAGGTGTTCCAAATTGGACAATTCAAGTTCAACGGCAGTACGTTCCTAATTGGAGTGGTTGGTGTATTCCGTACTTCTAGCGATTGGATTTCAATCAAAACTCACCAAATGACTCCTCCCACCATATTATGATGTTGCCCAAGTTTTGGTCTCGATACGAAATCAATAGGCGTTCCAAATTGGACAATTCAAGTTCAACGGCAGTTCGTTCCTAATTGGAGTGGTTGGTGTATTCCACACTTCTAGCGATTGGGTTTCACTCAAAACTCACCAAATGACTCCACCCACCATATTATGATGTTGCCCAAGTTTTGGGCTCGATCCGAAATCAATAGGTGTGGGAAATTGGACAATTCAAGTTCAACGGCAATTCGTTCCTAATTGGAGAGGTTGGTGTATTCCATACTTCTAAAGATTGGATTTCACTCAAAACTCACCAAATGACTCCTCCCACCATATTATGATGTTTCCCCAGTTTGGGGCTCGATCTGAAATCAATAGGTGTGAGAAATTGGACAATTCAAGTTCAACGACAGTTCGTTCCTAATTGGAGTGGTTGGTGTATTCCATACTTCTAGCGATTGGATTTCACTCAAAACTCTCCAAATGACTCCTCCCACCATATTATGATGTTGCCCAAGTTTTGGGCTCGATCCGAAATCAATAGGTGTTCCAAATTCGACAATTCAAGTTCAACGGCAGTTCGTTCCTAATTGGAGTGGTTGGTGTCTTCCATACTTCTAGCGATTGGATTTCACTCAAAACTCACCAAATGACTCCTCCCACCATATTATGACGTTGCCCAAGTTTTGGGCTCGATCCGAAATCCATAGGTGTTCCAAATTGGACAATTCAAGTTCAACGGCAGTTCGTTCCTAATTGGAGTGGTTGGTGTATTCCATACTTCTAGCGATTGGATTTAAATCAAAACTAACCAAATGACTCCTCCCACCATATTAGGAAGTTGCCCAAGTTTTCGTCTCGATACGAAATCAATAGGCGTTCCAAATTGGACAATTCAAGTTCAACGGCAGTTCGTTCCTAATTGGAGTGGTTGGTGTATTCCATACTTCTAGCGATTGGGTTTCACTCAAAACTCACCAAATGACTCCACCCACCATATTATGATGTTGCCCAAGTTTTGGGCTCGATCCGAAATCAATAGGTGTTCCAAATTGGACAATTCAAGTTCAACGGCAGTACGTTCCTAATTGAAGTGGTCGGTGTATTCCATACTTCTAGCAATTGGATTTCACTCAAAACTCACCAAATGACTCCTCCCACCATATTATGATGTTGCCCAAGTTTTGGGCTCGATCCGAAATCAATAGGCTTTCCAAATTGGACATTTCAAGTTCAACGGCAGTTCGTTCCTAATTGGAGTGGTTGGTGTATTCCATACTTCTAGCAATTGGATTTCACTCAAAACTCACCAAATGACTCCTCCCACCATATTATGATGTTGCCCAAGTTTGGGGCTCGATCCGAAATCAATAGGTATGAGAAATTGGACAATTCGAGTTCAACGACAGTTCGTTCCTAATTGGAGTGGTTGGTGTATTCCATACTTCTAGCGATTGGATTTCACTCAAAACTCACCAAATGACTCCTCCCACCATATTATGATGTTGCCCAAGTTTTGGGCTCGATCCGAAATCAATAGGTGTTCCAAATTGGACAATTCAAGTTCAACGGCAGTTCGTTCCTAATTGGAGTGGTTAGTGTCTTCCATACTTCTAGCGATTGGATTTCACTCAAAACTCACCAAATGACTCCTCCCACCATATTATGATGTTGCCCAAGTTTTGGGCTCGATCCGAAATCAATAGGTGTTCCAAATTGGACAATTCAAGTTCAACGGCAGTACGTTCCTAATTGGAGTGGTTGGTGTATTCCATACTTCTCGCGATTGGATTTCACTCAAAACTCACCAAATGACTCCTCCCACCATATTATGATGTTGCCCCAGTTTTGGTCTCGATACGAAATCAATAGGCGTTCCAAATTGGACAATTCAATTTCAACGGCAGTTCGTTCCTAATTGGAGTGGTTGGTGTATTCCATACTTCTAGCGATTGGGTTTCACTCAAAACTCACCAAATGACTCCACCCACCATATTATGATGTTGCCCAAGTTTTGGGCTCGATCCGAAATATATAGGTGTTCCAAATTGGACAATTCAAGTTCAACGGCAGTACGTTCCTAATTGGAGTGGTCGGTGTATTCCATACTTCTAGCAATTGGATTTCACTCAAAACCCACCAAGTGACTCCTCCAACCATATTATGATGTTGCCCAAGTTTTGGGCTCGATCCGAAATCAATAGGTGTTCCAAATTCGACAATTCAAGTTCAACGGCAGTTCGTTCCTAATTGGAGTGGTCGGTGTCTTCCATACTTCTAGCGATTGGATTTCACTCAAAACTCACCAAATGACTCCTCCCACCATATTAGGACGTTGCCCAAGTTTTGGGCTCGATCCGAAATCCATAGGTGTTCCAAATTGGACAATTCAAGTTCAACGGCAGTTCGTTCCTAATTGGAGTGGTTGGTGTATGCGATTGGATTTAAATCAAAACTAACCAAATGACTCCTCCCACCATATTAGGAAGTTGCCCAAGTTTTCTTCTCGATACGAAATCAATAGGCGTTCCAAATTGGACAATTCAAGTTCAACGGCAGTTCGTTCCTAATTGGAGTGGTTGGTGTATTCCATACTTCTAGCGATTGGGTTTCACTCAAAACTCACCAAATGACTCCACCCACCATATTATGATGTTGCCCAAGTTTTGGGCTCGATCCGAAATCAATGGGTGTTCCAAATTGGACAATTCAAGTTCAACGGCAGTACGTTCCTAATTGAAGTGGTCGGTGTATTCCATACTTCTAGCAATTGGATTTCACTCAAAACTCACCAAATGACTCCTCCCACCATATTATGATGTTGCCCAAGTTTTGGGCTCGATCCGAAATCAATAGGCGTTCCAAATTGGACAATTCAAGTTCAACGGCAGTTCGTTCCTAATTGGAGTGGTTGGTGTATTCCATCCTTCTAGCGATTGGATTTCACTCAAAACTCACCAAATGACTCCTCCCACCATATTATGATGTTGCCCAAGTTTGGGGCTCGATCCGAAATCAATAGGTGTGAGAAATTGGACAATTCGTGTTCAACGACAGTTCGTTCCTAATTGGAGTGGTTGGTGTATTCCATACTTCTAGCGATTGGATTTCACTCAAAACTCACCAAATGACTCCTCCCACCATATTATGATGTTGCCCAAGTTTTGGGCTCGATCCGAAATCAATAGGTGTTCCAAATTGGACAATTCAAGTTCAACGGCAGTTCGTTCCTAATTGGAGTGGTTGGTGTCTTCCATACTTCTAGCGATTGGATTTCACTCAAAACTCACCAAATGACTCCTCCCACCATATTATGATGTTGCCCAAGTTTTGGGCTCGATCCGAAATCAATAGGTGTTCCAAATTGGACAATTCAAGTTCAACGGCAGTACGTTCCTAATTGGAGTGGTTGGTGTATTCCATACTTCTCGCGATTGGATTTCACTCAAAACTCACCAAATGACTCCTCCCACCATATTATGATGTTGCCCCAGTTTTGGTCTCGATACGAAATCAATAGGCGTTCCAAATTGGACAATTCAATTTCAACGGCAGTTCGTTCCTAATTGGAGTGGTTGGTGTATTCCATACTTCTAGCGATTGGGTTTCACTCAAAACTCACCAAATGACTCCACCCACCATATTATGATGTTGCCCAAGTTTTGGGCTCGATCCGAAATATATAGGTGTTCCAAATTGGACAATTCAAGTTCAACGGCAGTACGTTCCTAATTGGAGTGGTCGGTGTATTCCATACTTCTAGCAATTGGATTTCACTCAAAACCCACCAAGTGACTCCTCCAACCATATTATGATGTTGCCCAAGTTTTGGGCTCAATCCGAAATCAATAGGTGTTCCAAATTCGACAATTCAAGTTCAACGGCAGTTCGTTCCTAATTGGAGTGGTTGGTGTCTTCCATACTTCTAGCGATTGGATTTCACTCAAAACTCACCAAATGACTCCTCCCACCATATTAGGACGTTGCCCAAGTTTTGGGCTCGATCCGAAATCCATAGGAGTTCCAAATTGGACAATTCAAGTTCAACGGCAGTTCGTTCCTAATTGGAGTGGTTGGTGTATGCGATTGGATTTAAATCAAAACTAACCAAATGACTCCTCCCACCATATTAGGAAGTTGCCCAAGTTTTCTTCTCGATACGAAATCAATAGGCGTTCCAAATTGGACAATTCAAGTTCAACGGCAGTTCTTTCCTAATTGGAGTGGTTGGTGTATTCCATACTTCTAGCGATTGGGTTTCACTCAAAACTCACCAAATGACTCCACCCACCATATTATGATGTTGCCCAAGTTTTGGGCTCGATCCGAAATCAATGGGTGTTCCAAATTGGACAATTCAAGTTCAACGGCAGTACGTTCCTAATTGAAGTGGTCGGTGTATTCCATACTTCTAGCAATTGGATTTCACTCAAAACTCACCAAATGACTCCTCCCACCATATTATGATGTTGCCCAAGTTTTGGGCTCGATCCGAAATCAATAGGCGTTCCAAATTGGACAATTCAAGTTCAACGGCAGTTCGTTCCTAATTGGAGTGGTTGGTGTATTCCATACTTCTAGCAATTGGATTTCACTAAAAACTCACCAAATGACTCCTCCCACCATATTATGATGTTGCCCAAGTTTGGGGCTCGATCCGAAATCAATAGGTGTGAGAAATTGGACAATTCGAGTTCAACGGCAGTTCGTTCCTAATTGGTGTGGTTGGTGTATTCCATACTTCTAGCAATTGGATTTCACTCAAAACTCACCAAATGACTCCTCCCACCATATTATGATGTTGCCCAAGTTTTGGGCTCGATCCGAAATCAATAGGTGTTTTAAATTGGACAATTCAAGTGCAACGGCAGTTCGTTCCTAATTGGAGAGGTTGGTGTATTCCATACTTCTAGCGATTGGATTTCACTCAAAACTCACCAAATGACTCCTCCCACCATATTATGATGTTGCCCAAGTTTTGGGCTCGATCCGAAATCAATAGGTGTTTTAAATTGGACAATTCAAGTGCAACGGCAGTTCGTTCCTAATTGGAGAGGTTGTTGTATTCCATACTTCTAGCTATTGGATTTCACTCAAAACTCACCAAATGACTCCTCCCACCATATTATGATGTTGCCCAAGTTTGGGGCTCGATCCGAAATCAATAGGTGTGAGAAATTGGACAATTCGAGTTCAACGGCAGTTCGTTCCTAATTGGTGTGGTTGGTGTATTCCATACTTCTAGCGATTGGATTTCACTCAAAACTCACCAAATGACTCCTCCCACCATATTATGATGTTGCCCCAGTTTTGGTCTCGATACGAAATCAATAGGCGTTCCAAATTGGACAATTCAATTTCAACGGCAGTTCATTCCTAATTGGAGTGGTTGGTGTATCCCATACTTCTAGCGATTGGGTTTCACTCAAAACTCACCAAATGACTCCACCCACCATATTATGATGTTGCCCAAGTTTTGGGCTCGATCCGAAATATATAGGTGTTCCAAATTGGACAATTCAAGTTCAACGGCAGTACGTTCCTAATTGGAGTGGTCGGTGTATTCCATACTTCTAGCAATTGGATTTCACTCAAAACTCACCAAATGACTCCTCCCACCATATTATGATGTTGCCCAAGTTTTGGGCTTGATCCGAAATCAATATGTGTTCCAAATTGGACAATTCAAGTTCAACCGCAGTTCGTTCCTAATTGGAGTGGTTGGTGTATTCCATACCTCTAGCGATTGGATTTCACTCAAAATTCACCAAATGACTCCTCCCACCATATTATGATGTTGCCCAAGTTTTGGGCTCGATCCGAAATCAATGGGTGTTCCAAATTGGACAATTCAAGTTCAACGGCAGTTCGTTCATAATTGGAGAGGTTGGTGTATTCCATACTTCTAGCGATTGGATTTCACTCAAAACTCACCAAATGACTCCTCCGACCATATTATGATGTTGCCCAAGTTTGGAGCTTGATCCGAAATAAATAGGTGTGAGAAATTGGACAATTCAAGCTCAACGGCAGTTTGTTCCTAATTGGAGTGGTTGGGGTATTCCATACTTCTAGCGATTGGATTTCACTCAAAACTCACGAAATGACTCCTCCCACCATATTATGATGTTGCCCAAGTTTGGGGCTCGATCCGAAATCAATAGGTGTGAGAAATTGGACAATTCGAGTTCAACGGCAGTTCGTTCCTAATTGGAGTGGTTGGTGTATTCCACACTTCTAGCGATTGGATTTCACTCAAAACTCACCAAATGACTCCTCCCACCATATTATGAGGTTGCCCAAGTTTTGGGCTCGATCCGAAATCAATAGGTGTTCCAAATTGGACAATTCAAGTTCAACAGCAGTTCGTTCCTAATTGGAGAGGTTGGTGTATTCCATACTTCTAGCGATTGGATTTCACTCAAAACTCACCAAATGACTCCTCCCACCATATTATGATGTTGCCCAAGTTTGGGGCTTGATCCGAAATCAATAGGTGTGAGAAATTGGACAATTCAAGTTCAACGGCAGTTCGTTCCTAATTGGAGTGGTTGGTGTATTCCATACTTCTAGCGATTGGATTTCACTCAAAACTCACCAAATGACTCCTCCCACCATATTATGATGTTGCCCAAGTTTGGGGCTCGATCCGAAATCAATAGGTGTGAGAAATTGGACAATTCGAGTTCAACGGCAGTTCGTTCCTAATTGGAGTGGTTGGTGTATTCCATACTTCTAGCGATTGGATTTCACTCAAAACTCACCAAATTACTCCTCCCACCATATTATGATGTTGTCCAAGTTTTCGGCTCGATCCGAAATCAATAGGTGTTCCAAATTGGACAATTCAAGTTCAACAGCAGTTCGTTCCTAATTGGAGAGGTTGGTGTATTCCATACTTCTAGGGATTGGATTTCACTCAAAACTCACCAAATGACTCCTCCCACCATATTATGATGTTGCCCAAGTTTGGGGCTTGATCCGAAATCAATAGGTGTGAGAAATTGGACAATTCAAGTGCAACGGCAGTTCGTTCCTAATTGGAGTGGTTGGTGTATTCCATACTTCTAGCGATTGGATTTCACTCAAAACTCACCAAATGAATCCCCCCACCATATTATGATGTTGCCCAAGTTTTGGGCTCGATCCGAAATCAATAGGTGTTCCAAATTGGACAATTCAAGTTCAACAGCAGTTCGTTCCTAATTGGAGAGGTTGGTGTATTCCATACTTCTAGCGATTGGATTTCACTCAAAACTCACCAAATGACTCCTCCCACCATATTATGATGTTGCCCAAGTTTTGGGCTCGATCCGAAATCAATAGGTGTTTTAAATTGGACAATTCAAGTGCAACGGCAGTTCGTTCCTAATTGGAGAGGTTGGTGTATTCCATACTTCTAGCGATTGGATTTCACTCAAAACTCACCAAATGACTCCTCCCACCATATTATGATGTTGCCCAAGTTTTGGGCTCGATCCGAAATCAATAGGTGTTTTAAATTGGACAATTCAAGTGCAACGGCAGTTCGTTCCTAATTGGAGAGGTTGGTGTATTCCATACTTCTAGCTATTGGATTTCACTCAAAACTCACCAAATGACTCCTCCCACCATATTATGATGTTGCCCAAGTTTGGGGCTCGATCCGAAATCAATAGGTGTGAGAAATTGGACAATTCGAGTTCAACGGCAGTTCGTTCCTAATTGGTGTGGTTGGTGTATTCCATACTTCTAGCGATTGGATTTCACTCAAAACTCACCAAATGACTCCTCCCACCATATTATGATGTTGCCCCAGTTTTGGTCTCGATACGAAATCAATAGGCGTTCCAAATTGGACAATTCAATTTCAACGGCAGTTCATTCCTAATTGGAGTGGTTGGTGTATCCCATACTTCTAGCGATTGGGTTTCACTCAAAACTCACCAAATGACTCCACCCACCATATTATGATGTTGCCCAAGTTTTGGGCTCGATCCGAAATATATAGGTGTTCCAAATTGGACAATTCAAGTTCAACGGCAGTACGTTCCTAATTGGAGTGGTCGGTGTATTCCATACTTCTAGCAATTGGATTTCACTCAAAACTCACCAAATGACTCCTCCCACCATATTATGATGTTGCCCAAGTTTTGGGCTTGATCCGAAATCAATATGTGTTCCAAATTGGACAATTCAAGTTCAACCGCAGTTCGTTCCTAATTGGAGTGGTTGGTGTATTCCATACCTCTAGCGATTGGATTTCACTCAAAATTCACCAAATGACTCCTCCCACCATATTATGATGTTGCCCAAGTTTTGGGCTCGATCCGAAATCAATGGGTGTTCCAAATTGGACAATTCAAGTTCAACGGCAGTTCGTTCATAATTGGAGAGGTTGGTGTATTCCATACTTCTAGCGATTGGATTTCACTCAAAACTCACCAAATGACTCCTCCGACCATATTATGATGTTGCCCAAGTTTGGGGCTTGATCCGAAATAAATAGGTGTGAGAAATTGGACAATTCAAGCTCAACGGCAGTTTGTTCCTAATTGGAGTGGTTGGTGTATTCCATACTTCTAGCGATTGGATTTCACTCAAAACTCACGAAATGACTCCTCCCACCATATTATGATGTTGCCCAAGTTTGGGGCTCGATCCGAAATCAATAGGTGTGAGAAATTGGACAATTCGAGTTCAACGGCAGTTCGTTCCTAATTGGAGTGGTTGGTGTATTCCACACTTCTAGCGATTGGATTTCACTCAAAACTCACCAAATGACTCCTCCCACCATATTATGATGTTGCCCAAGTTTTGGGCTCGATCCGAAATCAATAGGTGTTCCAAATTGGACAATTCAAGTTCAACAGCAGTTCGTTCCTAATTGGAGAGGTTGGTGTATTCCATACTTCTAGCGATTGGATTTCACTCAAAACTCACCAAATGACTCCTCCCACCATATTATGATGTTGCCCAAGTTTGGGGCTTGATCCGAAATCAATAGGTGTGAGAAATTGGACAATTCAAGTGCAACGGCAGTTCGTTCCTAATTGGAGTGGTTGGTGTATTCCATACTTCTAGCGATTGGATTTCACTCAAAACTCACCAAATGAATCCCCCCACCATATTATGATGTTGCCCAAGTTTTGGGCTCGATCCGAAATCAATAGGTGTTCCAAATTGGACAATTCAAGTTCAACAGCAGTTCGTTCCTAATTGGAGAGGTTGGTGTATTCCATACTTCTAGCGATTGGATTTCACTCAAAACTCACCAAATGACTCCTCCCACCATATTATAATGTTGCCCAAGTTTGGGGCTTGATCCGAAATCAATAGGTGTGAGAAATTGGACAATTCGAGTTCAATGGCAGTTCGTTCCTAATTGGAGTGGTTGGTGTATTCCATACTTCTAGCGATTGGATTTCACTCAAAACTCACCAAACGACTCCTCCCACCATATTATGATGTTGCCCAAGTTTTGGGCTCGATCCGAAATCAATAGGTGTTCCAAATTGGACAATTCAAGTTCAACGGAAGTTCGTTCCTAATTGGAGTGGTTGGTGTCTTCCATACTTCTAGCGATTGGATTTCACTCAAAACTCACCAAATGACTCCTCCCACCATATTATGATGTTGCCCAAGTTTGGGGCTCGATCCGAAATCAATAGGTGTGAGAAATTGGACAATTCGAGTTCAACGGCAGTTCGTTCCTAATTGGAGTGGTTGGTGTATAACAGACTTCTAGCGATTGGATTTCACTCAAAACTCACCAAATGACTCCTCCCACCATATTATGATGTTGCCCAAGTTTTGGGATCGATCCGAACTCTATAGGTGTGAGAAATTGGCCAATTTAAGTTCAACGGCAGTTCGTTCCTAATTGGAGTGGTTGGTGTTTTCCATACTTCTAGCGATTGGATTTCACTCAAAACTCACCAAATGACTCCTCCCACCATATTATGATGTTGCCCAAGTTTTGGGCTCGATCCGAACTCAATAGGTGTGAGAAATTGGACAATTTAAGTTCAACGGCAGTTCGTTCCTAATTGGAGTGGTTGGTGTATTCCATCCTTCTAGCGATTGGATTTCACTCAAAACTCACCAAATGACTCCTCCCACCATATTATGATGTTGCACAAGTTTGGGGTTCCATCCGAAATTAATAGGTGTGAGAAATTGGACAATTCAAGTTCAACGGCAATTCGTTCCTAATTGGAGTGGTTGGTGTATTCATTACTTCTAGCGATCGGATTTCACTCAAAACTCACCGAATGACTCCTCCCACCATATTATGATGTTGTCCAAGTTTTGGGCTCGATCCGAAATCAATAGGTGTTCCAAATTGGACAATTCATGTTCAACGGCAGTTCGTTCCTAACTGGAGTGGTTGGTGTATTCCACACTTCTAGCGATTGGATTTCACTCAAAACTCACCAAATGACTCCTCCCACCATATTATGATGTTGCCTAAGTTTTGGGCTCGATCCGAAATCAAAAGGTGTTCCAAATTGGACAATTCAAGTTCAACGGCAGTTCGTTCCTAATTGGCGAGGTTGGTGTTATCCATACTTCGAGCGATTGGATTTCACTCAAAACTCGCCAAATGACTCCTCCCACCATGTTATGAAGTTGCCCAAGTTTTGGGCTCGATCCGAAATCAATAGTTGTGAGAAATTGGTCAATTTAATTTCAACGACTGTTCGTTCCGAATTGAAGTGGTTGGTGTATTCCATACTTCTAGTGATTGGATTTCACTCAAAACTCACCAAATGACTCCTCCCACCATATGATGATGTTGCCCAAGTTTTGGGCTCGATACGAAATCAATAGGTCTTCGAAATTGGACAATTCAAGTTCAACGGCAGTTCGTTCCTAATTGGAGTGGTTGGTGTATTCCATACTTCTAGCAATTGGATGTCACTCAAAACTCACCAAATGAGTCCTCCCACCATATTATGATGTTGCCCAAGTTTTGGGCTCGATCCGAAATCAATAGGTGTTCCAAATTGGACAATTCAAGTTCAACGGCATTTCGTTCCTAATTGGAGTGGTTGGTGTATTCCATACTTCTAGCGATTGGATTTCACTCAAACCTCACCAAATGACTCCTCCCAACATATTATGATGTTGCACAAGTTTGGGGTTCAATCCGAAATCAATAGGTGTGAGAAATTGGACAATTCAAGTTCAACGGCAGTTCGTTCCTAATTGGAGTGGTTGGTGTATTCCACCCTTCTAGCGATTGGATTTCACTCAAAACTCACCAAATGACTCCTCAAACCATATTATGATGTTGCCCAAGTTTTGGGCTCGATCCGAAATCAATAGGTGTTCCAAATTGGACAATTCAAGTTCAACGGCAGTTCGTTCCTAATTGGAGTGGTTGGTGTATTCCATACTTCAAGCGATTGAATTTCACTCAAAACTCACCAAATGACTCCTCCCACCATATTATGATGTTGCACAAGTTTGGGGTTCCATCCGAAATCAATAGGTGTGAGAAATTGGACAATTCAAGTTCAACGGCAGTTCGTTCCTAATTGGAGTGGTTGGTGTATTCATTACTTCTAGCGATTGGATTTCACTCAAAACTCACCGAATGACTCCTTCCACCATATTATGATGTTGTCCAAGTTTTGGGCTCGATCCGAAATCAATAGGTGTTCCAAATTGGACAATTCATGTTCAACGGCAGTTCATTCCTTACTGGAGTGGTTGGTGTATTCCATACTTCTAGCGTTTGGATTTCACTCAAAACTCACGAAATGAGTCCCCACACCACATTATGATGTTGCCCAAGTTTTGGGCTCGATCCGAAATCAATAGGTGTGAGAAATTGGACAATTCAAGTTCAACGGCAGTTCGTTCCTAATTGGCGAGGTTGGTGTTATCCATACTTCGAGCGATTGGATTTCACTCAAAAGTCACCAAATGACTCCACCCACCATATTATGATGTTGCCCAAGTTTTGAGCTCGATCCGAAATCAATAGGTGTTCCAAATTGGACAATTCAAGTTCAACGGCAGTTCGTTCCTAATTGGAGTGGTTGGTGTATTCCATACTTCTTGCGATTGGGTTTCACTCAAACTCACCAAATGACTCCTCCCACCATTTTACGTTGTTGCCCAAGTTTTGGGCTCGATCCGAAATCAATAGGTGTTCCAAATTGGACAATTCAAGTTCAACGGCAATTCGTTCCTAATTGGAGTGGCTGGTGTATTCCATACTTCTAGAGATTGAATTTCACTAAAAACTTACCAAATGACTCCTCCCACCATATTATGATGTTGCCCAAGTTTTCGGCTCGATCCGAAATCAATAGGTGTTCCAAATTGGACAATTCAAGTTCAACAGCAGTTCGTTCCTAATTGGAGTGGTTGGTGTATTCCATACATCTAGCGATTGGATTTCACTCAAAACTCACCAAATGACTCCTCCCACCATATTATATTCTTGCCCAAGTTTTGGGTTCGATCCGAAATCAATAGGTGTGAGAAATTGGACAATTCAAGTTCGACGGCAGTTCGTTCCTAATTGGAGTGGTTGGTGTATTCCATACTTCTAGCAATTGGATTTCGCTCAAAACTCAACAAACGACTCCTCCCACCATATTATGATGTTGCCCAAGTTTTGGACTCGATCCGAAATCAATAGGTGTTCCAAATTGGACAATTCAAGTTCAACGGCAGTTCGATCCTAATTGGAGTGGTTGGTGTATTCCATGCTTCTTGCGATTGGATTTCACTCAAAACTCCCCACATGACTCCTCCCACCATATTACGATGTTACCCAAGTTTTGGGCTCAATCCGAAATCAATAGGTGTGAGAAATTGGACAATTCAAGTTCAACGGCAGTTCGTTCCTAATTGGAGTGGTTGGTGTATTCCATACTTCTAGCGATTGGATTTCACTCAAAACTCAATAAATGACTCCTTCCACCATATTAGGATGATGCCCAAGTTTGGGGCTCGATCTGAAATCAATAGGTGTGAGAAATTTGACAATTCAAGTTCTACGGCAGTTCGTTCCTAATTGGAGTGGTTGGTGTATCCCATACTTCTAGCGATTGGATTTCACTCAAAACTCACCAAATTACTCCTCCCACCATAATATGACGTTGCCCAAGTTTGGGGCTCAATCCGAAATCAATAGGTGTGAGAAATTGGACAATTCAAGTCCAACGGCAGTTCGTTCCTAATTGGAGTGGTTGGTGTATTCCATACTTCTAGCGACTGGATTTCACTCAAAACTCACCAAATGACTCATCCCACCATATTATGATGTTGCCCAAGTTTTGGGCTTGATCGGAAATCAATAGGTGTTCCAAATTGGACAATTCAAGTTCAACGGCGGCAGTTCGTTCCTAATTGTAGTGGTTGGTGTATTCCATACTTCTAGCGATTGGATTTCACTCAAAACTCACCAAATGACTCCTACCACCATATTACGATGTTGCCCAAGTTTTGGGCTCGATCCGAAATCAATAGGTGTGAGAAATTTGACAATTCAAGCTCAACGGCAGTTCGTTCCTAATTGGTGTGGTTGGTGTATTCCATACTTCTAGCAATTGGATTTCGCTCAAAACTCAACAAATGACTCCTCCCACCATATTATGATGTTGCCCAAGTTTTGGACTCGATCCGAAATCAATAGGTGTTCCAAATTGGACAATTCAAGTTCAACGGCAGTTCGTTCCTAATTGGAGTGGTTGGTGTATTCCATGCTTCTTGCGATTGGATTTCACTCAAAACTCCCCAAATGACTCCTCCCACCATATTACGATGTTACCCAAGTTTTGGGCTCGATTCGAAATCAATAGGTGTGAGAAATTGGACAATTCATGTTCAACGGCAGTTCGTTCCAAATTGGAGTGGTTGGTGTATTCCACACTTCTAGCGATTGGATTTCACTCAAAAGTCACCAAATGACTACTCCCACCATATTACGATGTTGCCCAAGTTTTGGGCTCGATCAGAAATCAATAGGTGTTCCAAATTGGACAATTCATGTTCAACGGAAGTTCGTTCCTAATTGGAGTGGTTGGTGTATTCCATACTTCTAGCGATTGGATTTCACTCAAAACTCACCAAATGACTCCTCCCGCCATATTATGTTGTTGCCCATGTTTTGGGCTCGATCCGAAATCAATAGGTGTTCCAAATTGGACAATTCAAGTTCAACGGCGGTTCGTTCCTAATTGGAGTGGCTGGTGTATTCCATACTTCGAGCGATTGGATTTCACTCAAAACTCACCAAATGACTCCTCCCACCATATTTTGATGTTGCCCAAGTTTTGGGCTCGATCCGAAATCAATAGGTGTGAGAAATTGGACAATTCAAGTTCAATGGCAGTTCGTTCCTAGTTGGAGTGGTTGGTGTATTCCATACTTCTAGCGATTGGATTTCACTCAAAACTCACCAAATGACTCCTCCCACCATATTATGATGTTGCCCAAGTTTGGGGCTCGATCCGAAATCAATAGGTGTGAGAAATTTGACAATTCAAGCTCAACGGCAGTTCGTTCCTAATTGGAGTGGTTGGTGTATTCCATGCTTCTTGCGATTGGATTTCACTCAAAACTCCCCAAATGACTCCTCCCACCATATTACGATGTTACCCAAGTTTTGGGCTCGATTCGAAATCAATAGGTGTGAGAAATTGGACAATTCATGTTCAACGGCAGTTCGTTCCAAATTGGAGTGGTTGGTGTATTCCACACTTCTAGCGATTGGATTTCACTCAAAAGTCACCAAATGACTACTCCCACCATATTACGATGTTGCCCAAGTTTTGGGCTCGATCAGAAATCAATAGGTGTTCCAAATTGGACAATTCATGTTCAACGGAAGTTCGTTCCTAATTGGAGTGGTTGGTGTATTCCATACTTCTAGCGATTGGATTTCACTCAAAACTCACCAAATGACTCCTCCCACCATATTACGATGTTACCCAAGTTTTGGGCTCAATCCGAAA
The DNA here is from genome assembly GCF_965620075.1 of Prunus avium. Lineage (NCBI taxonomy): Eukaryota > Viridiplantae > Streptophyta > Magnoliopsida > Rosales > Rosaceae > Prunus > Prunus avium. The sequence goes on along the minus strand of NC_142291.1, from coordinate 16,427,420 downwards.
TCAATAGGTGTGAGAAATTGGACAATTCAAGTTCAACGGCAGTTCGTTCCTAATTGGAGTGGTTGGTGTATTCCATACTTCTAGCGATTGGATTTCACTCAAAACTCAATAAATGACTCCTCCCACCATATTAGGATGATGCCCAAGTTTGGGGCTCGATCTGAAATCAATAGGTGTGAGAAATTGGACAATTCAAGTTCTACGGCAGTTCGTTCCTAATTGGTGTGGTTGGTGTATCCCATACTTCTAGCGATTTGATTTCACTCAAAACTCACCAAATGACTCCTCCCACCATATTATGACGTTGCCCAAGTTTGGGGCTCAATCCGAAATCAATAGGTGTGAGAAATTGGACAATTCAAGTTCAACGGCAGTTCGTTCCTAATTGGAGTGGTTGGTGTATTCCGTACTTCTAGCGATTGGATTTCTCTCAAAACACACCAAATGACACCTCCCACCATATTCTGATGTTGCCGAAGTTTTGGGCTCGATCCGAAATCAATCGGTGTGAGAATTGGACAATTCAAGTTCAACGGCAATTCGTTCCTAATTGGAGTGGTTGGTGTATTCCATACTTCTAGCGATTGGATTTGACTCAAAACTCACCAAATGACTTCTCCCACCATATTACGATGTTGCCCAAGTTTGGGGCTCGATCCGAAATCAATAGGTGTTCCAAATTGGACAATTCAAGTTCAACGGCAGTTCGTTCCTAATTGGAGTGGTTGGTGTATTCCATACTTCTAGCGATTGGATTTCACTCAAAACTCACCAAATGACTCCTCCCACCATATTATATTCTTGCCCAAGTTTTGGGTTCGATCCGAAATCAATAGGTGTGAGAAATTGGACAATTCAAGTTCGACGGCAGTTCGTTCCTAATTGGAGTGGTTGGTGTATTCCATACTTCTAGCAATTGGATTTCGCTCAAAACTCAACAAATGACTCCTACCACCATATTATGATGTTGCCCAAGTTTTGGACTCGATCCGAAATCAATAGGTGTTCCAAATTGGACAATTCAAGTTCAACGGCAGTTCGTTCCTAATTGGAGTGGTTGGTGTATTCCATGCTTCTTGCGATTGGATTTCACTCAAAACTCACCAAATGACTCCTCCCACCATATTACGATGTTACCCAAGTTTTGGGCTCAATCCGAAATCAATAGGTGTGAGAAATTGGACAATTCAAGTTCAACGGCAGTTCGTTCCTAATTGGAGTGGTTGGTGTATTCCATACTTCTAGCGATTGGATTTCACTCAAAACTCACCGAATGACTCCTCCCACCATATTATGATGTTGCACAAGTTTTGGGCTCGATCCGAAATCAATAGGTGTGAGAAATTGGACAATTCAAGTTCAACGGCAGTTCGTTCCTAATTGGAGTGGTTGGTGTATTCCATACTTCTAGCGATTGGATTTCACTCAAAACTCACCGAATGACTCCTCCCACCATATTATGATGTTGCACAAGTTTTGGGCTCGATCCGAAATCAATAGGTGTGAGAAATTGGACAATTCAAGTTCAACGGCAGTTCGTTCCTAATTGGAGTGGTTGGTGTATTCTTTACTTCTAGCGATTGGATTTCACTCAAAACTCACCAAATGACTCCTCCCACCATATTACGATGTTGCCCAAGTTTTGGGCTCGATCCGAAATCAATAGGTGTTCCAAAATTGGACAATTCAAGTTCAACGGCAGTTCATTCCTAATTGGTGTGGTTGGTGTATTCCATACTTCTAGCGATTGGATTTCGCTCAAAACTCACCAAATGACTCCTCCCACCATATTATGATGTTGCACAAGTTTTGGGCTCTATCCGAAATCAATAGGTGTTCCAAATTGGACAATTCAAGTTCAACAGCAGTTCGTTCCTAATAGGAGTGGTTGGTGTATTCCATACTTCTAGCGATTGGATTTCACTCAAAACTCACCAATATACTCCTCCCACCATATTACGATGTTGCCCAAGTTTTGGGCTCGATCCGAAATCAGTAGGTGTTCCAAATTGGACAATTCAAGTTCAACGGCAGTTCGTTCCTAATTGGAGTGGTTGGTGTATTCCATACTTCTAGCGATTGGATTTCACTCAAAACTCACCAAATGACTCCTCCCACCATCTTATGATGTTGCACAAGTTTTGGGCTCGATCCGAAATCAATATGTGTTCCAAATTGGACAATTCAAGTTCAACAGCAGTTCGTTCCTAATTGGAGTGGTTGGTGTATTCCATACATCTAGCGATTGGATTTCACTCAAAACTCACCAAATGACTCCTCCCACCATATTATGTGGTTGCCCAAGTTTTGGGCACGATCCGAACTCAATAGGTGTGAGAAATTGGACAGCTTAAGTTCAACGGCAGTTCGTTCCGAATTGGAGTGGTTGGTGTATTCCATGCTTCTAACGATTGGATTTCACTCAAAACTGACCAAACGACTCCTCCCATCATATTATGATGTTGCACAAGTTTGGGGTTCCATCCGAAATCAATAGGTGTGAGAAATTGGACAATTGAAGTTCATCGGCAGTTCGTTCCTAATTGGAGTGGTTGGTGTATTCCACACTTCTAGCGATTGGATTTCACTCAAAACTCACCAAATGACTCCTCCCACCATATTATGATGTTGCCCAAGTTTTGGGCTCGAACCGAAATCAATAGGTGTTCCAAATTGGACAATTCAAGTTCAACGGCAGTTCGTTCCTTATTGGAGTGGCTGGTGTATTCCATACTTCTTGCGATTGGATTTCACTCAAAACTCACCAAATGACTCCTCCCACCATATTACGATGTTGCCCAAGTTTTGGGCTCGATCCGAAATCAATAGGTGTTCCAAAATTGGACAATTCAAGTTCAACGGCAGTTCGTTCCTAATTGGTGTGGTTGGTGTATTCCATACTTCTAGCGATTGGATTTCGCTCAAAAATCACCGAATGACTCCTCCCACCATATTATGATGTTGCACAAGTTTTGGGCTCGATCCGAAATCAATAGGTGTGAGAAATTGGACAATTCAAGTTCAACGGCAGTTCGTTCCTAATTGGAGTGGTTGGTGTATTCCATACTTCTAGCGATTGGATTTCACTCAAAACTCACCAAATGACTCCTCCCACCATATTACGATGTTGCCCAAGTTTTGGGCTCGATCCGAAATCAATAGGTGTTCCAAAATTGGACAATTCAAGTTCAACGGCAGTTCGTTCCTAATTGGTGTGGTTGGTGTATTCCATACTTCTAGCGATTGGATTTCGCTCAAAACTCACCAAATGACTCCTCCCACCATATTATGATGTTGCACAAGTTTTGGGCTCTATCAGAAATCAATAGGTGTTCCAAATTGGACAATTCAAGTTCAACGGCAGTTCGTTCCTAATTGGAGTGGTTGGTGTATTCCATACTTCTAGCGATTGGATTTCACTCAAAACTCACCAAATGACTCCTCCCGCCATATTATGTTGTTGCCCAAGTTTTGGGCTCGATCCGAAATCAATAGGTGTGAGAAATTGGACAATTCAAGTTCAACGGCAGTTCGTTCCTAATTGGAGTGGTTGGTGTATTCCATACTTCTAGCGATTGGATTTCACTCAAAACTCACCGAATGACTCCTCCCACCATATTATGATGTTGCACAAGTTTTGGGCTCGATCCGAAATCAATAGGTGTGAGAAATTGGACAATTCAAGTTCAACGGCAGTTCGTTCCTAATTGGAGTGGTTGGTGTATTCCATACTTCTAGCGATTGGATTTCACTCAAAACTCACCGAATGACTCCTCCCACCATATTATGATGTTGCACAAGTTTTGGGCTCGATCCGAAATCAATAGGTGTGAGAAATTGGACAATTCAAGTTCAACGGCAGTTCGTTCCTAATTGGAGTGGTTGGTGTATTTCATACTTCTAGAGATTGGATTTCACTCAAAACTCACCAAATGACTCCTCCCACCATATTACGATGTTGCCCAAGTTTTGGGCTCGATCCGAAATCAATAGGTGTTCCAAAATTGGACAATTCAAGTTCAACGGCAGTTCGTTCCAAATTGGAGTGGTTTGTGTATTCCACACTTCTACCGATTGGATTTCACTCAAAACTCACCAAAGGACTACTCCCACCATATTACGATGTTGCCCAAGTTTTGGGCTCGATCCGAAATCAGTAGGTGTTCCAAATTGGACAATTCCAGTTCAACGGCAGTTCTTTCCTAATTGGAGTGGTTGGTGTATTCCATACTTCTAGCGATTGGATTTCACTCAAAACTCACCAAATGACTCCTCCCACCGTATTATGATGTTGCCCAAGTTTTGGCCTCGTTCCGAAATCAATAGGTGTGAGAAATTGGACAATTCAAGTTCAACGGCAGTTCGTTCCTAATTGGAGTGGTTGGTGTATTCCATACTTCTAGCGATTGGATTTCACTCAAAACTCACCAAATGACTCCTCCCACTGTATTATGATGTTGCCCAAGTTTGGGGCTCGATCCGAAATCAATAGGTGTTCCAAATTGGACAATTCAAGTTCAACGACAGTTCGTTCCTAACTGGAGTGGTTGGTGTATTCCACACTTCTAGCGATTGGATTTCACTCAAAACTCACCAAATGACTCCTCCCACCATATTATGATGTTGCACAAGTTTTGGTCTCGATTCGAAATCAATAGGTGTTCCAAATTGGACAAATCAAGTTCAACCGCAGTTCGTTCCTAATTGGAGTGGTTGGTGTATTCCACACTTCTAGCGATTGGATTTCACTCAAAACTCACCAAATGACTCCTCCCACCATATTACGATGTTGCCCAAGTTTTGGCCTCGATTCGAAATCAATAGGTGTTCCAAATTGGACAAATCAAGTTCAACCGCAGTTCGTTCCTAATTGGAGTGGTTGGTGTATTCCATACTTCTAGCCATTGGATTTCACTAAAAACTCACCAAATGACTCCTCCCACCATATTATGATGTTGCCCAAGTTTTGGGCTCGATCTGAAATCAGTAGGTGTGAGAAATTGGACAATTCAAGTTCCACGGTAGTTCGTTCCTAATTGGAGTGGTTGGTGTATTCCATACTTCTAGCGATTGGATTTCACTCAAAACTCACCAAATGACTCCTCCAACCATATTATCATGTTGCCCAAGTTTTGGGCTCGTTCCGAAATCAATAGGTGTTCCAAATTGGACAATTCAAGTTCAACGGCAGTTCGTTCCTAATTGGAGTGGTTGGTGTATTCCATACTTCTAGCGATTGGATTTCACTCAAAACTCACCAAATGACTCCTCCCACCATATTATGATGTTTCCCAAATTTTGGGCTCGATCCGAAATCAATAGGTGTTCCAAATTGGACAATTCAAGTTCAACGACAGTTCGTTCCTAACTGGAGTGGTTGGTGTATTCCATACTTCTAGCGATTGGATTTCACTCAAAACTCACCAAATGACTCCTCCCACCATATTATGATGTTGCCCAAATTTTTGGCTCGATCCGAAATCAATAGGTGTTCCAAATTGGACAATTCAAGTTCAACGGCAGTTCGTTCCTAATTGGAGTGGTTGGTGTATTCCATACTTCTAGCGATTGGATTTCACTCAAAACTCACCAAATTACTCCTCCCACTGTATTATGATGTTGCCCAAGTTTGGGGCTCGATCCGAAATCAATAGGTGCGAGAAATTGGACAATTTAAGTTCAACGGCAGTTTGTTCAGACTTGGAGTGGTGGGTGTATTCCATACTTCTAGCGATTGGATTTCACTCAAAACTCACCAAATGACTCCTCCCACCATATTATGATGTTGCCCAAGTTTTGGGCTCGATCCGAAATCAATAGGTATGAGAAATTGGACAATTCAAGTTCAACGGCAGTTCGTTCCTAATTGGAGTGGTTGGTGTATTCCATACTTCTAGCGATTGGATTTCACTGAAAACTCACTAAATGACTCCTCCCACCATATTATGATGTTGACCAAGTTTTGGGCTCGATCCGAAATCAATAGGTGTTCCAAATTGGACAATTCAAGTTCAACGGCAGTTCGTTCCTAATTGGAGTGGTTGGTGTATTCCATACTTCTAGCGATTGGATTTCACTCAAAACTCACCAAATGACTCCTCCCACCATATTATGATGTTGCCCAAGTTTTGGGCTCGATCCGAAATCAATAGGTGTTCCAAATTGGACAATTCAAGTTCAACGGCAGTTCGTTCCTAATTGGAGTGGTTGGTGTATTCCATACTTCTAGCGATTGGATTTCACTCAAAACTCACCAAATGACTCCTCCCACCATATTATGTTGTTGCACAAGTTTTGGGCTCGATACGAAATCATTATGTGTTCCAAATTGGACAATTCAAGTTCAACGGCAGTTCGTTCCTTATTGGAGTGGCTGGTGTATTCCATACTTCTTGCGATTGGATTTCACTCAAAACTCACCAAATGACTCCTCCCACCATATTATGCTGTTACCCAAGTTTTGGGCTCGATCCGAAATCAATAGGTGTTCCAAATTGGACAATTCAAGTTCAACGGCAGTTCGTTCCTAATTGGAGTGGTTGGTGTATTCCATACTTCTAGCGATTGGATTTCACTCAAAACTCACCAAATGACTCCTCCCACCATATTATGCTGTTACCCAAGTTTTGGGCTCGATCCGAAATCAATAGGTGTTCCAAATTGGACAATTCAAGTTCAACGGCAGTTCGTTCCTAATTGGAGTGGTTGGTGTATTCCATACTTCTAGCGATTGGATTTCACTCAAAACTCACCAAATGACTCCTCCCACCGTGTTATGATGTTGCCCAAGTTTTGGCCTCGTTCCGAAATCAATAGGTGTGAGAAATTGGACAATTCAAGTTCAACGGCAGTTCGTTCCTAATTTGAGTGGTTGGTGTATTCCATACTTCTAGCGATTGGATTTCCCTCAAAACTCACCAAATGACTCCTCCCACCATATTATGATGTTGCCCAAGTTTTGGGCTCGATCCGAAATCAATCGGTGTGAGAAATTGGACAATTCAAGTTCAACGGCAGTTCGTTCCTAATTGGAGTGGTTGGTGTATTCCATACTTCTAGCGATTGGATTTCACTCAAAACTCACCAAATGACTCCTCCCACCATGTTATGATGTTGCCCAAGTTTTGGGCTCGATCCGAAATCAATAGGTGTTCCAAATTGGACAATTCAAGTTCAACGGCAGTTCGTTCCTAATTGGAGTGGTTGGTGTATTCCGTACTTCTAGCGATTGGATTTCACTCAAAACTCACCCAATGACTCCTCCCACTGTATTATGATGTTGCCCAAGTTTGGGGCTCGATCCGAAATCAATAGGTGTGAGAAATTGGACAATTTAAGTTCAACGGCAGTTTGTTCAGACTTGGAGTGGTTGGTGTAATCCATACTTCTAGCGATTGGATTTCACTCAAAACTCACCAAATGACTCCTCCCACCATATTATGATGTTGCCCAAGTTTTGGGGTCGATCCGAAATCAATAGGTTTGAGAAATTGGACAATTCAAGTTCAACGGCCGTTCGTTCCTAATTGGAGTGGTTGGTGAATTCCATACTTCTAGAGATTGGATTTCACTCAAAACTCACCAAATGACTCCTCCCACCATATTATGATGTTGCCCAAGTTTTGGGCTCGATCCGAAATCAATAGGTGTTCCAAATTGGACAATTCATGTTCAACGGCAGTTCGTTCCTAATTGGAGTGGTTGGTGTATTCCATACTTCTAGCGATTGGATTTCACTCAAAACTCACCAAATGACTCCTCCCACCATATTATGATGTTGCCCAAGTTGTAAGTTCGATCCGAAATCAATAGGTGTGAGAAATTGAACAATTCAAGTTCAAAGGCAGTTCGTTCCTACTTCGAGTGGTTGGTGTATTCCATACTTCTAGCGATTGGATTTCACTCAAAACTCACCAAATGACTCCACCCACCATATTATGATGTTGCCCAAGTTTGGGGCTCGGTCCGAAATCAATAGGTGTGAGAAATTGGACAGTTCAAGTTCAAGGGAAGTTCGTTCCTAATTGGAGTGGTTGGTGTATTCTATACTTCTAGCGATTGGATTTCACGCAAAACTCACCAAATGACTCCTCCCACCATATTATGATGTTTCCCAAGTTTTGGAGTCGATCCGAAATCAATAGGTGTGAGAAATTGGACAATTCAATTTCAACGGCAGTTCGTTCCTAATTGGAGTGGTTGGTGTATTCCATACTTCTAGCGAGTGGATTTCACTCAAAAATCACAAATGACTCCTCCCACCATATTATGATGTTGCCCAAGTTTTGGGATCGATCCGAAATCAATAGGTGTTCCAAATTGGACAATTCAAGTTCAACGGCAGTTCGTTCCTAATTGGAGTGGTTGGTGTATTCCATACTTCTAGCGATTGGATTTCACTCAAAACTCACCAAATGACTCCTCCCACCATATTATGATGTTGCACAAGTTTGGGGTTCCATCCGAAATCAATAGGTGTGACAAATTGGACAATTCAAGTTCAACGGCAGTTCGTTCCTAATTGGAGTGGTTGGTGTATTCCATACTTCTAGCGATTGGATTTCACTCAAAACTCCCCAAATGACTCCTCCCACCATATTATGATGTTACCCAAGTTTTGGTCTCGAACCGAAATCAATAGGTGTTCCAAATTTGACAATTCAAGTTCAACGGCAGTTCGTTCCTAATTGGAGTGGTTGGTGTATTCCATACTTCTAGAGATTGGATTTCACTCAAAACTCACCAAATGACTCCTCCCGCCATATTATGATGTTGCCCAAGTTTTGGGCTCGATCCGAACTCAATAGGTGTGAGAAATTGGACAATTTAAGTTCAACGACAGTTCGTAACTAACTGGAGTGGTTGGTGTATTCCGTACTTCTAGCGATTGGATTTCACTCAAAACTCACCAAATTACTCCTCCCATCATATTATGATGTTGCACAAGTTCGGGGTTCCATACGAAATCAATAGGTGTGGGAAATTGGAACATTTAAGTTCAACGGCAGTTCGTTCCTAATTGGAGTGGTTGGTGTATTCCATACTTGTAGAGATTGGATTTCACTCAAAACTCACCAAATGACTCCTCCCACCATATTATGATGTTGCCCAAGTTTTGGGCTCGATATGAAATGAATAGGTGTGCGAAATTGGACAATTCAAGTTCAACGGCAGTTCGTTCCTAATTCGAGTGGTTGGTGTATTCCATACTTCTAGCGACTGGATTTCACTCAAAACTCACCAAATGACTCCTCCCGCCATATTATGATGTTGCCCAAGTTTGGGGCTCGATCCGAAATCAATAGATGTGAGAAATTGGACAATTCAAGTTCAACGGCAGTTCTTTCCTAGTTGGACTGGTTGGTGTATTCCATACTTCTAGCGATTCGATTTCACTCAAAACTCACCAAATGATTCCTCCCACCATATTATGATGTTGTCCAAGTTTTGGGATCGATCCGAAATCAATAGGTGTTCCAAATTCGACAATTCAAGTTCAACGGCAGTTCGTTCCTAATTGGAGTGGTTGGTGTATTCCATACTTCTAGCGATTGGATTTCACTCAAAACTCTCCAAATTACTCCTCCCATCATATTATGATGTTGCACAAGTTCGGGGTTCCTTACGAAATCAATAGGTGTGAGAAATTGGACAATTCAAGTTCAACGGCAGTTCGTTCCTAATTGGAGTGGTTGGTGTATTCCCTACTTCTAGAGATTGGATTTCACTCAAAACTCACCAAATGACTCCTCCCACCATATTATGATGTTGCCCAAGTTTTGGGCTCGATCCGAAATCTATAGGTATGAGAAATTGGACAATTCAAGTTCAATGACAGTTCGTTCCTAATTGGAGTGGTTGGTGTATTCCATACTTCTAGCGATTGGATTTCACTCAAAACTCACCAAACGACTGCTCCCACCATATTATGATGTTGCCCAAGTTTTGGGCTCGATCCGAAATCAATAGGTGTGAGAAATTGGACAATTCAATTTCAACGGCAGTTCGTTCCTAATTGGAGTGGTTGGTGTATTCCATACTTCTAGCGATTGGATTTCACTCAAAACTCCCCAAATGACTCCTCCCACCATATTATGATGTTACCCTAGTTTTGGTCTCGAACCGAAATCAATAGGTGTTCCAAATTTGACAATTCAAGTTCAACGGCAGTTCGTTCCTAATTGGAGTGGTTGGTGTATTCCATACTTCTAGCGATTGGATTTCACTCAAAACTCACTAAATGACTCCTCCCACCGTATTATGATGTTGCCCAAGTTTTGGTCTCGATCCGAAATCAATAGGTGTTCCAAATTAGACAATTCAAGTTCAACGACAGTTCGTTCCTAATTGGAGTGGTTGGGGTATTCCATACTTCTAGCGATTGGATTTCACTGAAAACTCACCAAATGACTCCTCCCACCATATTATGATGTTGCCCAAGTTTTGGGCTCGATATGAAATGAATAGGTGTGCGAAATTGGACAATTCAAGTTCAACGGCAGTTCGTTCCTAATTGGAGTGGTTGGTGTATTCCATACTTCTAGCGACTGGATTTCACTCAAAACTCACCAAATGACTCCTCCCGCCATATTATGATGTTGCCCAAGTTTTGGGCTCGATCCGAAATCAATAGATGTGAGAAATTGGACAATTCAAGTTCAACGGCAGTTCTTTCCTAGTTGGAGTGGTTGGTGTATTCCATACTTCTAGCGATTCGATTTCACTCAAAACTCACCAAATGACTCCTCCCACCATATTATGATGTTGCCCAAGTTTTGGGCTCGATCCGAAATCAATAGGTGTGAGAAATTGGACAATTCAAGTTCAACGGCAGTTCGTTCCTAATTGGAGTGGTTGGTGTATTCCATACTTCTAGCCATTGGATTTCACTCAAAACTCACCAAATGACTCCCCCCACCATATTGTGATGTTGCCCAAGTTTGGGGCTCAATCCGAAATCAATAGGTGTGAGAAATTGGACAATTCATGTTCAACGGCAGTTCTTTCCTAATTGGAGTGGTTGGTGTATTCCATACTTCTAGCGATTGGATTTCACTCAAAACTCACTAAATGACTCCACCCACCATATTATGTTGTTGCCCAAGTTTGGGGCTCAATCCGAAATCAATAGGTGTTCCAAATTAGACAATTCAAGTTCAACGGCAGTTCGTTCCTAATTGGAGTGGTTGGTGTATTCCATACTTCTAGCGAATGGATGTCACTCACAACTCACTAAACGACTCCTCCGACCATATTATGTTGTTGCCCGTGTTTTGGTCTCGATCCGAAATCAATAGGTGTTCCAAATTGGACAATTCAAGTTCAACGGCAGTTCGTTCCTAATAGGAGTGGTTGGTGTATTCCATACTTCTAGCGATTGGATTTCACTCAAAACGCACCAAATGACTCCTCCCATCATATTATGATGTTGCCCAAGTTTGGGGCTCGATCCGAAATTAATAGGTGTGGGAAATTGGACAGTTCAAGTTCAACGGCAGTTCGTTTCTAATTGGAGTGGTTGGTGTATTCCATACTTCTAGCGATTGGATTTCACTCAAAACTCACCAAATGACTCCTCCCACCATATTATGATGTTGCCCAAGTTTTGGGCTCGATCCGAACTCAATAGGTGTGAGAAATTGGACAATTCAAGTTCAACGGCAGTTCGTTCCTAATTGGAGTGGTTGGTGTATTCCATACTTCTAGCGATTGGATTTCACTCAAAACTCACCAAATGACTCCTCCCTACATATTATGATGTTGCCCAAGTTAGGGGCTTGATCCGAAATCAATAGGTGTGAGAAATTGGACAATTCAAGTTCAACGGCAGTTCGTTCCTAATTGGAGTGGTTGGTGTATTCCATACTTCTAGCGATTGGATTTCACTGAAAACTCACTAAATGACTCCTCCCACCATATTATGATGTTGACCAAGTTTTGGTCTCGATCCGAAATCAATAGGTGTTCCAAATTGGACAATTCAAGTTCAACGTCAGTTCGTTCCTAATTGGAGTGGTTGGTGTATTCCATACTTCAAGCGATTGGATTTCACTCAAAACTCACGAAATGACTCCTCCCACCATATTATGATGTTGCCCAAGTTTTGGGCTCGATCCAAAATCAATAGGTGTGAGAAATTGGACAATTCAAGTTCAACGGCAGTTCGTTCCTAATTGGAGTGGTTGGTGTATTCCATACTTCTAGCGATTGGATTTCACTCAAAACTCACGAAATGACTCCTCCCATCATATTATGATGTTGCACAAGTTTGGGGTTCCATACGAAATCAATAGGTGTTCCAAATTGGACAATTCAGGTTCAACGGCAGTTCGTTCCTAATTGGAGTGGTTGGTGTATTCCATACTTCTAGCGATTGGATTTCACTCAAAACTCACCAAATGACTCCTCCCTACATATTATGATGTTGCCCAAGTTAGGGGCTTGATCCGAAATCAATAGGTGTGAGAAATTGGACAATTCAAGTTCAACGGCAGTTCGTTCCTAATTGGAGTGGTTGGTGTATTCCATACTTCTAGCGATTCGATTTCACTCAAAACTCACTAAATGACTCCTCCCACCATATTATGATGTTGCCCAAGTTTTGGGCTTGATCCGAAATCAATAGGTGTTCCAAATTGGACAATTCAAGTTCAACGGCAGTTCGTTCCGAATTGGAGTGGTTGGTGTATTCCATACTTCTAGCGATTGGATTTCACTCAAAACTCACCAAATGACTCCTCCCACCATATTATGATGTTGCCCAAGTTTTGCGCTCGATCCGAAATCAATAGGTGTTCCAAATTGGACAATTCAAGTTCAACGGCAGTTCGTTCCTAATTGGAGTGGTTGGTGTATTCCATACTTCTAGCGATTGGATTTCACTCAAAACTCACCAAATGACTCCTCCCACCACATTATGATGTTGCCCAAGTTAGGGGCTCGATCCGAAATCAATAGGTGTGAGAAATTGGACAATTCAAGTTCAACGGCAGTTCGTTCCTAATTGGAGTGGTTGGTGTATTCCGTACTTCTAGCGATTGGATTTCACTCAAAACTCACCAAATGACTCCTCCCACCATATTATGATGTTGCCCAAGTTTTGGGCTCGATCCGAAATCAATAGGTGTGAGAAATTGGACAATTCAAGTTCAACGGCAGTTCGTTCCTAATTGGAGTGGTTGGTGTATTCCATACTTCTAGCGATTAGATTTCACTCAAAACTCACCAAATGACTCCTCCCACCATATTATGATGTTGCCCAAGTTTTGCGCTCGATCCGAAATCAATAGGTGTTCCAAATTGGACAATTCAAGTTCAACGGCAGTTCGTTCCTAATTGGAGTGGTTGGTGTATTCCATACTTCTAGCGATTGGATTTCACTCAAAACTCACCAAATGACTCCTCCCACCATATTATGATGTTGCCCAAGTTTGGGGTTTCATACGAAATCAATAGGTGTTCCAAATTGGACAATTCAAGTTCAACGGCAGTTCGTTCCTAATTGGAGTGGTTGGTGTATTCCATACTTCAAGCGATTTGATTTCACTCAAAACTCACGAAATGACTCCTCCCACCATATTATGATGTTGCCCAAGTTTTGGGCTCGATCCGAAATCAATAGGTGTGAGAAATTGGACAATTCAAGTTCAACGGCAGTTCGTTCCTAATTGGAGTGGTTGGTGTATTCCATACTTCTAGCGATTGGATTTCACTCAAAACTCACGAAATGACTCCTCCCATCACATTATGATGTTGCACAAGTTTGGGGTTTCATACGAAATCGATAGGTGTTCCAAATTGGGCAATTCAAGTTCAACGGCAGTTCGTTCCTAATTGGAGTGGTTGGTGTATTCCATACTTCAAGCGATTGGATTTCGCTCAAAACTCACGAAATGACTCCTCCCACCATATTATGATGTTGCCCAAGTTTTGGGCTCGATCCGAAATCAATAGGTGTGAGAAATTGGACAATTCAAGTTCAACGGCAGTTCGTTCCTAATTGGAGTGGTTGGTGTATTCCATACTTCTAGCGATTGGATTTCACTCAAAACTCACCAAATGACTCCTCCCACGATATTATGATGTTGCCCAAGTTTTGGGCTCAATCCGAAATCAATAGGTGTGAGAAATTGGACAATTCAAGTTCAACGGCAGTTCGTTCCTAATTGGAGTGGTTGGTATATTCCATACTTCTAGCGATTGGATTTCACTCAAAACTCACGAAATGACTCCTCCCATCATATTATGATGTTGCACAAGTTTGGGGTTCCATACGAAATCAATAGGTGTGAGAAATTGGACAATTCAGGTTCAACGGCAGTGCGTTCCTAATCGGAGTGGTTGGTGTATTCCATACTTCTAGCGATTGGATTTCACTCAAAACTCACCAAATGACTCCTCCCACCGTATTATGATGTTTCCCAAGTTTTGGGCTCGATCCGAAATCAATAGGTGTTCCAAATTGGACAATTCAAGTTCAACGGCAGTTCGTTCCTAATTGGAGTGGTTGGTGTATTCCGTACTTCTAGCGATTGGATTTCACTCAAAACTCACTAAATGACTCGTCCCACCATATTACGATGTTGCCCAAGTTTTGGTCTCGATCCGAAATCAATAGGTGTTCCAAATTGGACAATTCAAGTTCAACGGCAGTTCGTTCCTAATTGGAGTGGTTGGTGTGTTCCAAACTTCTAGCGATTGAATTTTAGTCAAAACTCACCAAATGACTTCTCCCACCATATTATGATGTTTCCCAAGTTTTGGGCTCGATCCGAAATCAATAGGTGTGAGAAATTGGATAATTCAAGTTCAACGGCAGTTCGCTCCTAATTGGAGTGGTTGGTGTATTCCATACTTCTACCGACCGGATGTCACTCAAAACTCACCAAATGACTCCTCCCACCATATTGTGATGTTACCCAAGTTTGGGGTTCGATCTGAAATCAATTGGTGTGAGAAATTGGACAATTCAAGTTTAACGGCAGTAGGATCCTAATTGGAGTGGTTGGTATATTCCATACTTCTTCCAACTGGATTTCATTCAAAAATCACCAAATGACTCCTCCCACCATATTATGATGTTGCCCAAGTTTTGGGCTCGATCTGAAATCAATAGGTGTGAGAAATCGGACAATTCAAGTTCAACGGCAGTACGATCCTAATTGGAGTGGGTGGTATATTCCATACTTCTACCGACTGGATTTCATTCAAAAATCACCAAATGACTCCTCCCACCATATTATGATGTTGCCCAAGTTTTGGGCTCGATCCGAAATCAATAGGTGTGAGAAATTGAACAATTCAAGTTCAACGGCAGTTCGTTCCTAATTAGAGTGGTTGGTGTATTCCATACTTCTACCGACTGGATTTCACTCAAAACTCACGAAATGACTCCTCCCACCATATTATGATGTTGCCAAAGTTTTGGGCTCGATTCGAAATCAATAGGTGTTCCAAATTGGACAATTCAAGTTCAACGGCAATTCGTTCCTAACTTAAGTGGTTGGTGTATTCCATACTTCTAGCGATTGGATTTCACTCAAAACTCACCAAATGACTCCTCCCACCATATTATGATGTTGCCCAAGTTTTGGGCTCGATCCGATATCAATAGGTGTTCCAAATTGGACAATTCAAGTTCAACGGCAGTTCGTTCCTAATTGGAGTGGTTGGTGTATTCCATACTTCTAGCGATTGGATTTCACTCAAAACTCACTAAATGACTCCTCCCACCATATTATGATGTTGCCCAAGTTTTGGTCTCGATCCGAAATCAATAGGTGTTCCAAATTGGACAATTCAAGTTCAGCGGCAGTTCGTTCCTAATTGGAGTGGTTGGTGTATTCCATACTTCTCGCGATTTGATTTCACTCAAAACTCACCAAATGACTCCTCCCAACATATTACGATGTTGCCCAAGTTTTGGGCTCGATCCGAAATCAATAGGTGTGAGAAATTGAACAATTCAAGTTCAACGGCAGTTCGTTCGTAATTGGAGTGGTTGGTGTATTCCATACTTCTAGCGATTGGATTTCACTCAAAACTCACGAAATGACTCCTCCCACCATATTATGATGTTGCCCAAGTTTTGGGCTCGATCCGAAATCAATAGGTGTTCCATATTGAATAATTCAAGTTCAACAGCAGTTCGTTCCTAATTGGAGTGGTTGGTGTATTCCATACTTCTAGCGATTGGATTTCACTCAAAACTCACTAAATGACTCGTCCCACCATACTATGATGTTGCCCAAGTTTTGGTCTCGATCCGAAATCAATAGGTGTTCCAAATTGGACAATTCAAGTTCAACAGCAGTTCGTTCCTAATTGGAGTGGTTGGTGTATTCCATACTTCTAGCGATTGGATTTCACACAAAACTCCCCAAATGACTCCACCCACCATATTATGATGTTGCCCAAGTTTTGGGCTCGATCCGAAATCAATAGGTGTGAGAAATTGGACAATTCTAGTTCAACGGCAGTTCGTTCCTAATTGGAGTGGTGGGTGTATTCCATACTTCTAGCGATTGGATTTCACACAAAACTCACCAAATGACTCCTCCCACCATATTATGTTGTTGCCCAAGTTTTGGACTCGATCCGAAATCAATAGGTGTTCCAAATTGGACAATTCAAGTTCAACGGCAGTTCGTTCCTAATTGGAGTGGTTGGTGTATTCCACACTTCTAGCGATTGGATTTCACTCAAAACTCACCAAATGACTCCTCCCACCATATTATGATGTTGCCCAAGTTTTGGGCTCGATCCGAAATCAATAGATTTGAGAAATTGGACAATTCAAGTTCAACGGCAATAAGTTCCTAACTGGAGTGGTTGGTGTATTACATACTTCTAGCGATTGGATTTCACTCAAAACTCAACAAATGACTCCTCCCACCATATTATGATGTTGCCCAAGTTTTGGGCTCGATCCGAAATCAATAGGTGTGAGAAATTGGACAATTCAAGTTCAACGGCAGTTCGCTCCTAATTGGAGTGGTTGGTGTATTCCATATTTCTACCGACTGGATGTCACTTAAAATTCACCAAATGACTCCTCCCACCATATTATGATGTTGCCCAAGTTTGGGGTTCGATCTGAAATCAATTGGTGTGAGAAATTGGACAATTCAAGTTCAACGGCAGTAGGATCCTAATTGGAGTGGTTGGTATATTCCATACTTCTACCAACTGGATTTCATTCAAAAATCACCAAATGACTCCTCCCACCATATTATGATGTTGCCCAAGTTTTGGGCTCGATCCGAAATCAATAGGTGTGGGAAATTGGACAATTCAAGTTCAACGGCAGTTCGTTCCTAATTGGAGTGGTTGGTGTATTCCATACTTCTACCGACAGGATTTCACTCAAAACTCACCAAATGACTCCTCCCACCATATTATGATGTTGCCAAAGTTTTGGGCTTGATTCGAAATCAATAGGTGTTCCAAATTGGACAATTCAAGTTCAACGGCAATTCGTTCCTAACCGGAGTGGTTGGTGTATTCCATACTTCTAGCGATTGGATTTCACTCAAAACTCACCAAATGACTCCTCCCACCATATTATGATGTTGCCCAAGTTTTGGGCTCGATCCGAAATCAATAGGTGTGAGAAATTGGACAATTCAAGTTCAACGGCAGTTCGCTCCTAATTGGAGTGGTTGGTGTATTCCATACTTCTACCGACTGGATGTCACTCAAAACTCACCAAATGACTCCTCCCGCCATATTATGATGTTGCCCAAGTTTGGGGCTCGATCTGAAATCAATTGATGTGAGAAATTGGACAATTCAAGTTCCACGGCAGTAGGATTCTAATTGGAGTGGTTGGTATATTCCATACTTCTACCAACTGGATTTCATTCAAAAATCACCAAATGACTCCTCCCACCATATTATGATGTTGCCCAAGTTTTGGGCTCGATCCGAAATCAATAGGTGTGAGAAATTGGACAATTCAAGTTCAACGGCAGTTCGCTCCTAATTGGAGTGGTTGGTGTATTCCATACTTCTACCGACTGGATATCACTCAAAACTCACCAAATGACTTCTCCCACCATATTATGATGTTGCCCAAGTTTGGGGCTCGATCTGAAATCAATAGGTGTGCGAAATTGGACAATTCAAGTTCAACGGCAGTACGATCCCAAATGGAGTGGTTGGTATATTCCATACTTCTACCGACTGGATTTCATTCAAAAATCACCAAATGACTCCACCCACCATATTATGATGTTGCCCAAGTTTTGGGCTCGATCCGAAATCAATAGGTGTGAGAAATTGGACAATTCAAGTTTAACGGCAGTTCGTTCCTAATTGGAGTGGTTGGTGTATTCCATACTTCTACCGACTGGATTTCACTCAAAACTCACGAAATGACTCCTCCCACCATATTATGATGTTGTCAAAGTTTTGGGCTCTATTCGAAATCAATAGGTGTTCCAAATTGGACAATTCAAGTTCAACGGCAATAACTTCCTAACTGGAGTGGTTGGTGTATTCCATACTTCTAGCGATTGGATTTCACTCAAAACTCACCAAATGACTCCTCCCACCATATTATGATGTTGCCCAAGTTTTGGGCTCGATCCGAAATCAATAGGTGTGAGAAATTGGACAATTCATGTTCAACGGCAGTTCATTCCTAATTGGAGTGGTTGGTGTATTCCATACTTCTAGCGATTGAATTTTAGTCAAAACTCACCAAATGACTTCTCCCACCATATTATGATGTTTCCCAAGTTTTGGGCTCGATCCGAAATCAATAGGTGTGAGAAATTGGACAATTCAAGTTCAACGGCAGTTCCCTCCTAATTGGAGTGGTTGGTGTATTCCATACTTCTACCGACTGGATGTCACTCAAAACTCACCAAATGACTCCTCCCACCATATTATGATGTTGCCCAAGTTTGGGGCTCGATCTGAAATCAATAGGTGTGCGAAATTGGACAATTCAAGTTCAACGGCAGTACGATCCCAATTGGAGTGGTTGGTATATTCCATACTTCTACCGACTGGATTTCATTCAAAAATCACCAAATGACTCCACCCACCATATTATGATGTTGCCCAAGTTTTGGGCTCGATCCGAAATCAATAGGTGTTCCAAATTGGACAATTCAAGTTCAACGGCAATAACTTCCTAACTGGAGTGGTTGGTGTATTCCATACTTCTAGCGATTGGATTTCACTCAAAACTCACCAAATGACTCCTCCCACCATATTATGATGTTGCCCAAGTTTTGGGCTCGATCCGAAATCAATAGGTGTGAGAAATTGGACAATTCAATTTCAACGGCAGTTCGTTCCTAATTGGAGTGGTTGGTGTATTCCATACTTCTAGCGATTGGATTTCACTCAAAACTCACCAAATGACTCCTCCCCCCATATTATGATGTTGCCCAAGTTTTGGGCTTGATCCGAACTCAATAGGTGTGAGAAATTGGACAATTCAAGTTCAACGGCAGTTCGTTCCTAATTGGAGTGGTTGGTGTAATCCATACTTCTAGCGATTGAATTTTTTTCAAAACTCACCAAATGACTTCTCCCACCATATTATGATGTTTCCCAAGTTTTGGGCACAATCCGAAATCAATAGGTGTGAGAAATTGGACAATTCAAGTTCAACGGCAGTTCGCTCCTAATTGGAGTGGTTGGTGTATTCCATACTTCTACCGACTGGATGTCACTCAAAACTCACCAAATGACTCCTCCCACCATATTATGATGTTGCCCAAGTTTGGGGCTCTATCTGAAATGAATAGGTGTGAGAAATTGGACAATTCAAGTTCAACGGCAGTTCGTTCCTAATTGGAGTGGTTGGTTTATTCCACACTAGTAGCGATTGGATTTCACTCAAAACTCACCAAATGACTCCTCAAACCATATTATGATGTTGCCCAAGTTTTGGGCTCGATCCGAAATCAATAGGTGTTCCAAATTGGACAATGCAAGTTCAACGGCAGTTCGTTCCTAATTGGAGTGGTTGGTGTATTCCGTACTTCTACCGACTGGATTTCACTCAAAACTCACGAAATGACTCCTCCCACCGTATTATGATGTTGCCCAAGTTTTGGCCTCGATTCGAAATCAATAGGTGTTCCAAATTGGACAATTCAAGTTCAACGGCAGTTCGTTCCTCATTGGAGTGGTTGGTGTATTCTATACTTCTACCGATTGGATTTCACTCAAAACTCACCAAATGACTCCTCTCACCATATTATGATGTTGCCCAAGTTTGGGGCTCGGTCCGAAATCAAAAGGTGTTCCAAATTGGACAATTCCAGTTCAACGGCAGTTCGTTCCTAATTGGAGTGGTTTGTGTATTCCATACTTCTTGCGATTGGATTTCACTCAAAACTCACCAAATGACTCCTCCCACCATATTATGATGTTGCCCAAGTTTTGGGCTCGATCCGAAATCAATAGGTGTTAGAAATTGGACAATTCAAGTTCAACGGCAGTTCGTTCCTAATTGGTTGTTGAATTCCGTACTTCTAGCGATTGGATTTCACTCAAAACTCACCAAATGATTCCTCCCACCATATTATGATGTTGCCCAAGTTTTGGGCTCGATCCGAAATCAATAGGTGTATCAAATTGGACAATTCAAGTTCAACGGCAGTTCGTTCCTAATTGGAGTGGTTGTTGTATTCCCTACTTCTAGCGATTGGATTTTACTCAAAACTCACCAAATGACTCCTCCCACCATATTATGATGCTGCCCTAGTTTTGGGGTCGATCCGAAATCAATAGGTGTTCCAAATTCGACAATTCAAGTTCAACGGCAGTTCGTTCCTAATGGGAGTGGTTGGTGTATTCCATACTTCTAGCTATTGGATTTCACTCAAAACTCACCAAATGACTCCTCCCACCATATTATGTTGTTGCCCAAGTTTGGGGCTCGGTCCGAAATCAATGGGTGTGAGAAATTGGTCAATTCAATTTCAACGGCAGTTCGTTCCTATTTGGAGTGGTTGGTGTATTCCATACTTCTAGCGATTGGATTTCACTCAAAACTCACCAAATGATTCCTCCCACCATATTATGATGTTGCCCGAGTTTTGGGCTCGATCCGAAATCAATAGGTGTTAGAAATTGGACAATTCAAGTTCAACGGCAGTTCGTTCCTAATTGGAGTGGTTGGTTTATTCCATACTTCTAGCGATTGGATTTCACTCAAAACTCACCAAATGACTCCTCCCACCATATTATGATGTTCCCCAAGTTTTGGGCTCGATCCGAAATCAATAGGTGTTCCAAATTGGACAATTCAAGTTCAACTGTAGTTCGTTCCTAATTGGAGTGGTTCGTGTATTCCATACTTCTAGCGATTGGATTTCACTCAAAACTCACCAAATGACTCCTCCCACCATATTATGATGTTGCCCAAGTTTTGGGCTCGATCCGAAATCAATCGGTGTGAGAATTGAACAATTCATGTTCTACGGCAGTTCGTTCCTAATTGGAGTGGTTGGTGTATTCCATACTTCTAGCGATTGGATTTCACTAAAAACTCACCAAATGACTCCGCCCACCATATTACGATGTTGCCCAAGTTTTGGGCTCGATTCGAAATCAATAGGTGTGAGAAATTGGACAATTCATGTTCAACGGCAGTTCGTTCCTAATTGGAGTGGTTGGTGTATTCCACACTTCTAGCGATTGGATTTCACTCAAAACTCACCAAATGACTCCTCCCACCATATTATGATTATGATGTTGCCCAAGTTTTGGGCTCGATCCGAAATCAATAGGTGTGAGAAATTAGACAATTCAAGTTCAACGGCAGTTCGTTCGTAATTGGAGTGGTTGGTGTATTCCATACTTCTAGCGATTCGATTTCACTCAAAACTCACGAAATGACTCCTCCCACCATATTACGATGTTGCCCATGTTTTGGGCTCGATTCGAAATCAATAGGTGGGAGAAATTGGACAATTCATGTTCAACGGCAGTTCATTCCTAATTGGAGTGGTTGGTGTATTCCATATTTCTAGCGATTGGATTTCACTCAAAACTCACCAAATGACTCCTCCCACCATATTATGATGTTGTCCAAGTTTTGGGCTCGATCCGAAATCAATAGGTGTTCCAAATTGGACAATTCAAGTTCAACGGCAGTTCGTTCCTAATTGGAGTGGTTGGTGTATTCCGTACTTCTAGCGATTGGATTTCACTCAAAACTCCCCAAATGACTTCTCCCACCATATTATGATGTTGAACAAGTTTTGGGCTCGGTCCGAAATCAATAGGTGTGAGAAATTGGTCAATTCAATTTGAACGGCTGTTCGTTCCTAATTGGAGTGGTTGGTGTATTCCATACTTCGAGCGATTGGATTTCACTCAAAACCCACCAAATGACGCCTCCCACCATATTATGATGTTGCCCAAGTTTTGGGCTCGATCCGAAATCAATAGGTGTGAGAAATTGGACAATTCAAGTTCAACGGCAGTACGTTCCTAATTGGAGTGGTTGGTGTATTCCGTACTTCTAGCGATTCGATTTCACTCAAAACTCACGAAATGACTTCTCCCACCATATTATGATGTTGCCCAAGTTTTGGGCTCGATCCGAACTCAATAGGTGTTCCAAATTGGACAATTGAAGTTCAACGGCAGTTCGTTCCTAATTGGAGTGGTTGGTGTATTCCATACTTCTAGCGATTGGATTTCACTCAAAACTCACCAAATGACTCCTCCCACCATATTATGATATTGCCCAAGTTTGGGGCTCGGTCCGAAATCAATAGGTGTGAGAAATTGGACAATTCAAGTTCAACGGCAGTTCGTTCCTAATTGGAGTGGTTGGTGTATTCCACAGTTCTAGCGATTGGATTTCACTCAAAACTCACCAAATGACTCCTCCCACCATATTATGATGTTGCACAAGTTTTGGGCTCGATCCGAAATCAATAGGGGTGAGAAATTGGACAATTCAAGTTCAATGGCAATTCATTCCTAATTGAAGTGGTTGGTGTATTCCACACTTCTAGCTATTGGATTTCACTCAAAACTCACCAAATGACTCCTACCACCATATTACGATATTGCCCAAGTTTTGGGCTCGATTCGAAATCAATAGGTGTTCCAAATTGGACAATTCAAGTTCAACCGCAGTTCGTTCCTAATTGGAGTGGTTGGTGTATTCCATACTTCTACCCATTGGATTTCACTAAAAACTCACCAAATGACTCCTCCCACCATATTATGATGTTGCCCAAGTTTTGGGCTCAATCTGAAATCAATAGGTGTGAGAAATTGGTCAATTCACGTTCAACGGCAGTTCGTTCCTAATTGGAGTGGTTGGTGTATTCCATACTTCTAGCGATTGGATTTCACTCAAAACTCACCAAATGACTCCTCCCACCATATTATCATGTTGCCCAAGTTTTGGGCTCGTTCCGAAATCAATAGGTGTGAGAAATTGGACAATTTAAGTTCAACGGCAGTTCGTTCCTAATTGGAGTGGTTGGTGTATTCCACACTTCTAGCGATTGGATTTCACTCTAAACTCACCAAATGACTCCTCCCACCATATTACGATGTTGCCCAAGTTTTGGGCTCGATCCGAAATCAATAGGTGTGAGAAATTGGACAATTCAAGTTCAACGGCAGTTCGTTCCTAATTGGAGTGGTTGGTGTATTCCATACTTCTAGCGATTGGATTTCACTCAAAACTCAACAAATGACTCCTCCCACCATATTATGATGTTGCCCAAGTTTTGGGCTCGATCCGAAATCAATAGGTGTTCCAAATTGGACAATTCAAGTTCAACGGCAGTTCGTTCCTAATTGGAGTGGTTGCTATATTCCATGCTTCTAGCGATTGGATTTCACTCAAAACTCCCCAAATGACTCCTCCCACAATATTATAATGTTGCCCAAGTTTTGGGCTCGATCCGAAGTCAATAGGTGTGAGAAATTGGACAATTCAAGTTGAACGGCAGTTCGTTCCTAATTGGAGTGGTTGGTGTATTCCATACTTCTAGCGATTGGATTTCACTCAAAACTCACCAAATGACTCCTCCCACCATATTATGATGTTGCCCAACTTTTGGGCCCGATCCGAAATCAATAGGTGTGAGAAATTGGACAATTCAAGTTCAACGGCAGTTCGTTCCTAATTGGAGTGGTTGTTGTATTCCATACTTCTAGCGATTGGATTTCACTCAAAACTCACCAAATGACTCCTCCAATCATATTATGATGTTGCACAAGTTTTGGGCTCGATCCAAAATCAATAAGTTTTCTAAATTGGACAATTCAAGTTCAACGGCAGTTCGTTCCGAATTGGAGAGGTTGGTGTATTCCATACTTCTAACGATTGGATTTCACTCAAAACTCATCAAATGACTCCTCCCACCATATTACGATGTTGCCCAAGGTTTGGGCTCGATCCGAAATCAATAGGTGTGAGAAATTGGACAATTCAAGTTCAACGGCAATTCTTTCCTAATTGGAGTGGTTGGTGTATTCCGTACTTCTAGCGATTGGATTTGACTCAAAACCCACCAAATGACTCCTCCCACCATATTATGATGTTGCCCAAGTTTTCGGCTCGATCCGAAATCAATAGGTGTGAGAAATTGGACAATTCAAGTTCAACGGCAGTTCGTTCCTAATTGGAGAGGTTGGTGTATTCCATACTTATAGCGTTTGGATTTCACTCAAAACTCACCAAATGACTCCTCCCACCATATTATGGTGTTGCCCAAGTTTTGGGCTCGATCCGAAATCAATGGTTGTTCGAAATTGGACAATTCAAGTTCAACGGCAGTTCGTTCCTAATTGGAGTGGTTGGTGTATTCCATACTTCTAGCGATTGGATTTCACTCAACACCCACCAAATGACTACTCCCACCATATTATGATGTTGCCCAAATTTTGGGCTCGATCCGAAGTCAATAGGTGTGAGAAATTGGACAATTCAAGTTGAACGGCAGTTCGTTCCTAATTGGAGTGGTTGGTGTATTCCATACTTCTAGCGATTGGATTTCACTCAAAACTCACCAAATGACTCCTCCCACCATATTATGATGTTGCCCAACTTTTGGGCCCGATCCGAAATCAATAGGTGTGAGAAATTGGACAATTCAAGTTCAACGGCAGTTCGTTCCTAATTGGAGTGGTTGGTGTATTCCACACTTCTAGCGATTGGATTTCACTCAAAACTCACCAAATGACTCCTCCCACCATATTTTGATGTTGCCCAAGTTTTGGGCTCGATCCGAAATCAATAGGTGTGAGAAATTGGACAATTCAAGTTCAACGGCAGTTCGTTCCTAATTGGAGTGGTTGGTGTATTCCGTACTTCTAGCGATTGGATTTCACTCAAAACTCACCAAATGACTCCTCCCACCATATTATGATGTTGCCCAAGTTTTGGGCTCGATCCGATATCAATAGGTGTTCGAAATTGGACAATTCAAGTTCAACGGCAGTTCGTTCCGAATTGGAGAGGTTGGTGTATTCCATACTTCTAACGATTGGATTTCACTCAAAACTGACCAAATGACTCCTCCCACCATATTATGATGTTGCCCAAGGTTTGGGCTCGATCCGAAATCAATAGGTGTGAGAAATTGGACAATTCAAGTTCAATGGCAGTTCGTTCCTAATTGGAGTGGTTGGTGTATTCCATACTTCTAGCGATTGGATTTCACTCAAAACAAACCAAATGACTCCTCCCACCATATTATGATGTGGCCCAAGTTTGGGGCTCGATCCAAAATCAATTGGTGTGAGAAATTGGACAATTCAAGTTCAACGGCAGTTCGTTCCTAATTGGAGTGGTTGGTGTATTCCATACTTCTAGCGTTTGGATTTCACTCAAAACTCACCAAATGACTCCTCCCACCATATTATGGTGTTGCCCAAGTTTTGGGCTCGATCCGAAATCAATGGTTGTTCGAAATTGGACAATTCAAGTTCAACGGCACTTCGTTCCTAATTGGTGGGGTTGGTGTATTCCATACTTCTTGCGATTGGATTTCACTCAAAACTCACCAAATGACTCCTCCCATCATATTATGATGTTGCACAACTTTGGGGTTCCATACGAAACCAATAGGTGTTCGAAATTGGACAATTCAAGTTCAACGGCAGTTCGTTCCTCATTGCAGTGGTTGGTGTATTCCATACTTCTAGCGATTGGATTTCACTCAAAACTCACCGAATGACTCCTCCCACCATATTATGATGTTGCCCAAGTTTTGGGCTCGATCCGAAATCAATAGGTGTTCCAAATTGGACAATTCATGTTCAACGGCAGTTCGTTCCTAATTGGAGTGGTTGGTGTATTCCATACTTCTAGCGATTGGATTTCACTCAAAACTCACCGAATGACTCCTCCCACCATATTATGATGTTGCCCAAGTTTTGGGATCGATCCGAAATCAATAGGTGTGAGAAATTGGACAATTCATGTTCAACGGCAGTTCGTTCCTAATTGGAGTGGTTGGTGTATTCCATACTTCTAGCGATTGGATTTTACTCAAAACTCACCGAATGACTCCTCCCACCATATTATGATGTTGCCCAAGTTTTGGGCTCGATCCGAAACCAATAGGTATTCCAAATTGGACAATTCAAGTTCAACGGCAGTTCGTTCCTAATTGGAGTGGTTGGTGTATTCCGTACTTCTAGCGATTGGATTTCACTCAAAACTCACCGAATGACTCCTCCCACCATATTATGATGTTTCCCAAGTTTTGGGCTCGATCCGAAATCAATAGGAGTGAGAAATTGGACAATTCAAGTTCAACGGCAGTTCGTTCCTAATTGGAGTGGTTGGTGTATTCCATATTTCTAGCGATTGGATTTCACTCAAAACTCACCAAATGACTCCTCCCACTATATTATGATATTGCCCAAGTTTTGGGCTCGATCCGAAGGCAATAGGTGTGAGAAATTGGACAATTCAAGTTCAACGGCAGTGCGTTCCTAATTGGAGTGGTTGGTGTATTCCATACTTCTAGCGATTGGATTTCACTCAAAACTCACCAAATGACTCCTCCCACTATATTATGATGTTGCCCAAGTTTTGGGCTCGATCCGAAAGCAATAGGTGTGAGAAATTGGACAATTCAAGTTCAACGGCAGTGCGTTCCTAATTGGAGTGGTTGGTGTATTCCATACTTCTAGCGATTGGATTTCACTCAAAACTCACCAAATGACTCCTCCCACCATATTATGATGTTGCCCAAGTTTTGGGCTCGATCCGAAATCAATAGGTGTGAGAAATTGGACAATTCAAGGTCAACGGCAGTTCGTTACTAATTGGAGTGGTTGGTGTATTCCATACTTCTAGCGATTGGATTTCACTCAAAACTCTCCGAATGACTCCTCCCACCGTATTATGACGTTGCCCAAGTTTTGGGCTTGATCCGAAACCAATAGGTGTTCCAAATTGGACAATTCAAGTTCAACGACACTTCGTTCCTAATTGGTGTGGTTGGTGTATTCCATACTTCTAGCGATTGGATTTCACTCAAAACTCACGAAATGACTCCTCCCGTCATATTATGATGTTGCACAACTTTGGGGTTCCATACGAAATCAGTAGGTGTGAGAAATTGGACAATTCAAGTTCAACGGCAGTTCGTTCCTAATTGGAGTGGTTGGTGTATTCCATACTTCTAGCGATTGGATTTCACTCAAAACTCACCAAATGACTCCTCCCACCATTTTATGATGTTGCCCAAGTTTTGGGCTCGATTCGAACTCAATAGGTGTGAGAAATTGGACAATTTAAGTTCAACGGCAGTTCGTTCCTAACTGGAGTGGTTGGTGTATTCCACACTTCTAGCGATTGGATTTCACTCAAAACTCACCAAATGACACCTCCCATCATATTATGATGTTGCACAAGTTTGGGGTTCCATACGAAATCAATAGGTGTGAGAAATTGGACAATTCAAGTTCACCGGCAGTTCGTTCCTAATTGGAGTGGTTGGTGTATTCCATACTTCTAGCGATTGGATTTCACTCAAAACTCACCAAATGACTCCTCCCATCATATTATGATGTTGCACAAGTTTGGGTTTCCATACGAAATCAATAGGTGTGAGAAATTGGACAATTCAAGTCCAACGGCAGTTCGTTCCTAATTGGAGTGGTTGGTGTATTCCATACTTCTAGCGATTGGATTTCACTCAAAACTCACCAAATGACTCCTCCCACTATATTATGATGTTGCCCAAGTTTTGGGCTCGATCCGAAAGCAATAGGTGTGAGAAATTGGACAATTCAAGTTCAACGGCAGTGCGTTCCTAATTGGAGTGGTTGGTGTATTCCATACTTCTAGCGATTGGATTTCACTCAAAACTTACCAAATGACTCCGCCCACCATTTTAGGATGTTGCCCAAGTTTTGGGCTCGATCCGAACTCAATAGGTGTGAGAAATTGGACAATTTAAGTTCAACGACAGTTCGTTCCTAACTGGAGTGGTTGGTGTATTCAATACTTCTAGCGATTGGATTTCACTCAAAACTCACCAAATGACTCCTCCCATCATATTATGATGTTGCACAAGTTTTGGGTTCCATACGAAATCAATAGGTGTGAGAAATTGGACAATTCAAGTTCAACGGCAGTTCGTTCCTAATTGGAGTGGTTGGTGTATTCCATACTTCTAGCGATTGGTTTTTACTCAAAACTCACCAAATGACTTCTCCCACCATATTATGTTGTTGCCCAAGTTTTGGGCTCGATCCGAACTCAATAGGTGTTCCAAATTGGACAATTTAAGTTCAACGGCAGTTCGTTCCTAATTGGAGTGGTTGGTGTATTCCCTACTTCTAGCAATTGGATTTCACTCAAAACTCACCAAATGACTCCTCCCACCATATTATGATGTTGCCCAAGTTTTGGGCTCGATCCAAACTCAATAGGTGTTCCAAATTGGACAATTTAAGTTCAACGACAGTTCGTTCCTAATTGGAGTTGTTGGTGTATTCCATACTTCTAGCGATTGGATATCACTCAAGACTCACCAAATGACTCCTCCCACCATATTATGATGTTGCCCAAGTTTTGGGCTCGATCCGAACTCAATAGGTGTTCTAAATTGGACAATTTAAGTTCAACGGCAGTTCGTTCCTAATTGGACATGTTGGTGTATTCCATACTTCTAGCGATTGGATTTCACTCAAAACTCACCGAATGACTCCTCCCACGATATTATGATGTTGCCCAAGTTTTGGGCTCGATCCGAAATCAATAGGTGTGAGAAATTGGACAATTCATGTTCAACGGCAGTTCATTCCTAATTGGAGTGGTTGGTGTATTCCATACTTCTAGCGATTGGATTTCGCTCAAAACTCACCAAATGACTCCTCCCACCATATTATGATGTTGCCCAAGTTTGGGGCTCGATCCGAAATCAATAGGGGTGAGAAATTGGACAATTCAAGTTCAACGGCAGTTCGTTCCTAATTGGAGTGGTTGGTGTATTCCATACTTCTAGCGATTGGATTTCACTCAAAACTCACCAAATGACTCCTCCCGCCATATTATGATGTTTCCCAAGTTTTGGGCTCGATCTGAAATCAATAGGTGTTCCAAATTGGACAATTCAAGTTCAACGGCAGTTCGTTCCCAATTGGTGTGGTTGGTGTATTCCATACTTCTAGCGATTGGATTTCACTCAAAACTCGCCAAATGGCTCCTCCCACCATATTATGATGTTGCCCAAGTTTGGGGCTCGATCCGAAATCAATAGGTGTGAGAAATTGGACAATTCAAGTTCAACGGCAGTTCGTTCCTAATTGGAGTGGTGTGTGTATTCAATACTTCTAGCGATTGGATTTCACTCAAAACTCACTAAATGACTCCTCCCACCATATTACGATGTTGCCCAAGTTTTGGTCTCGATCCGAAATCAATAGGTGTTCCAAATTGGACAATTCAAGTTCAACGGCAGTTCGTTCCTAATTGGAGGGGTTGGTGTATTCCATACTTCTAGCAATTGGATTTAACTCAAAACTCACCAAATGACTCCTCCCAACATATTATGATGTTGCCCAAGTTTTTGGCTCGATCCCAAATCAATAGGTGTGAGAAATTGGACAATTCAAGTTCAACGGCAGTTCGTTCCTAATTGGAGTGGTTGGTGTATTCCATACTTCTAGCGATTGGATTTCACTCAAAACTCAGCAAATGACTCCTCCCACCATATTATGATGTTGCCCAAGTTTTGGGCTCGATCCGAACTCAATAGGTGTGAGAAATTGGACAATTTAAGTTCAATGGCAGTTCGTTCCTAATTGCAGTTGTTGGTGTATTCCATACTTCTAGCGATTGGATTTCACTCAAAATTCACCAAATGACTCCGCACACCATATTATGTTGTTGCCCAAGTTTTGGGCTAGATCCGAAATCAATAGTTGTGAGAAATTGGACAATTCAAGTTCAACGGCAGTTCGTTCCTAATTGGAGTGGTTGGTGTATTCCATACTTCTAGCGATTGGATTTCACTCAAAACTCACCAAATGACTCCTCCCACCATATTATGATTTTGCCCAAGTTTTGGGCTCGATCCGAACTCAATAGGTGTGAGAAATTGGACAATTTAAGTTCAATGGCAGTTCGTTCCTAATTGGAGTTGTTGGTGTATTCCATACTTCTAGCGATTGGATTTCAATCAAAACTCACCAAATGACTCCTCCCACCATATTATGATGTTGCCCAAGTTTTGGGCTCGATCCGAAATCAATAGGTGTGAGAAATTGGACAATTCAAGTTCAACGGCAGTTCGTTCCTAATTGAGGTGGTTGGTGTATTCCATACTTCTAGCGATTGGATTTCACTCAAAACTCACCAAATGAATCCTCCCGCCATATTATGATGTTGCCCAAGTTTTGGGCTCGATCCGAAATCAATAGGTGTTCCAAATTGGACAATTCAAGTTCAACGGCAGTTCGTTCCCACTTGGTGTGGTTGGTGTATTCCACACTTCTAGCGATTGGATTTCACTCAAAACTCACCAAATGACTCCTCCCACCATATTATGATGTTGCCCAAGTTTGGGGCTCGATCTGAGATCAATAGGTGAGAGAAATTGGACAATTCAAGTTCAATGGCAGTTCGTTCCAAATTGGAGTGGTTGGTGTATTCCATAGTTCTAGCGATTGGATTTCACTCAAAACTCACCAAATGACTCCTCCCACCATATTATGATTTTGCCCAAGTTTTGGGCTCGATCCGAACTCAATAGGTGTGAGAAATTGGACAATTTAAGTTCAATGGCAGTTCGTTCCTAATTGGAGTTGTTGGTGTATTCCATACTTCTAGCGATTGGATTTCAATCAAAACTCACCAAATGACTCCTCCCACCATATTATGATGTTGCCCAAGTTTTGGGCTCGATCCGAAATCAATAGGTGTGAGAAATTGGACGATTGAAGTTCAACGGCAGTTCGTTCCTAATTGGAGTGGTTGGTGTATTCCATACTTCTATCGATTGCATTTCACTCAAAACTCACCAAAGGACTCCTCCCACCATATTATGATGTTGCCCATGTTTTGGGCTCGATCTGAGATCAATAGGTGTGAGAAATTGGACAATTCAAGTTCAATGGCAGTTCGTTCCAAATTGGAGTGGTTGGTGTATTCCATAGTTCTAGCGATTGGATTTCACTGAAAACTCACTAAATGACTCCTCCCACCATATTACGATGTTTCCCAAGTTTTGGTCTCGATCCGAAATCAATAGGTGTTCCAAATTGGACAATTCAAGTTCAACGGCAATTCGTTCCTAATTGGAGTGGTTGGTGTATTCCATACTTCTAGCGATTGGATTTCACTCGGAACTCACCAAATGACTCCTCCCACCATATTATGATGTTGCCCAAGTTTTGGGCTCGATCCGAACTCAATAGGTGTGAGAAATTGGACAATTTAAGTTCAATGGCAGTTCGTTCCTAATTGGAGTTGTTGGTGTATTCCGTACTCCTACCGATTGGATTTCACTCAAAACTCACCAAATGAGTCCGCCCACCATATTATGATGTTGCCCAAGTTTTGGGCTCGATCCGATATCAATAGGTGTGAGAAATTGGACAATTCAAGTTCAACGACAGTTCGTTCCTAATTGGGGTGGTTGGTGTATTCCATACTTCTAGGGATTGGATTTCACTCAAAACTCACCAAATGACTCCTCCCACCATATTATGATGTTGCCCAAGTTTTGGGCCCGATCCGAAATCAATAGTTGTTCCAAATTGGACAATTCAAGTTCAACGGCAGTTCGTTCCTAAATGGAGTGGTTGGGGTATTCCATACTTCTAGCGATTGGATTTCACTCATAACTCACCAAATGACACCTCCCACCATATTATGTTGTTGCCCAAGTTTTGGCCTCGATCCGAAATCAATAGGTGTGAGAAATTGGACAATTCAAGTTCAACGACAGTTCGTTCCTAATTGGGGTGGTTGGTGTATTCCAAACTTCTAGGGATTGGATTTCACTCAAAACTCACCAAATGACTCCTCCCACCATATTATGATGTTGCCCAAGTTTTGGGCTCGATCTGAAATCCATAGGTGTGAGAAATTGGACAAATCAAATTCAACGGCAGTTCGTTCCTAATTGGAGTGGTTGGTGTATTCCATACTTCTAGCGATTGGATTTCACTCAAAACTGAGCAAATGACTCCTCCCACCATATTATGATGTTGCCAAAGTTTTGGGCTTGATCCGAACTCAAGAGGTGTGAGAAATTGGATAATTTAAGTTCAACGGCAGTTCGTTCCAAATTGGAGTGGTTGGTGTATTCCATACTTCTAGCGATTGGATTTCCCTCAAAACTCACCAAATGACTCCTCCCACCATATTATGATTTTGCCCAAGTTTTGGGCTCGATCCGAACTCAATAGGTGTGAGAAATTGGACAATTTAAGTTCAATGGCAGTTCGTTCCTAATTGGAGTTGTTGGTGTATTCCATACTTCTAGCGATTGGATTTCAATCAAAACTCACCAAATGACTCCTCCCACCATATTATGATGTTGCCCAAGTTTTGGGCTCGATCCGAAATCAATAGGTGTGAGAAATTGGACAATTCAAGTTCAACGGCAGTTCGTTCCTAATTGGAGTGGTTGGTGTATTCCATACTTCTAGCGATTGGATTTCACTCAAAACTCACCAAATGACTCCTCCCGCCATATTATGATGTTGCCCAAGTTTTGGGCTCGATCCGAAATCAATAGGTGTTCCAAATTGGACAATTCAAGTTCAACGGCAGTTCGTTCCCACTTGGTGTGGTTGGTGTATTCCATACTTCTAGCGATTGGATTTCACTCAAAACTCACCAAATGACTCTTACCACCATATTATGATGTTGCCCAAGTTTGGGGCTCGATCCGAAATCAATAGGTGTGAGAAATTGGACAATTCAAGTTCAACGGCAGTTCGTTCCTAATTGGAGTGGTTGGTGTATTCCATACTTCTAGCGATTGGATTTCACTCAAAACTCACCAAATGACTCCTCCCACCATATTATGATGTTGCCCAAGTTTTGGGCTCGATCCGAACTCAATAGGTGTGAGAAATTGGACAATTTAAGTTCAATGGCAGTTCATTCCTAATTGGAGTTGTTGGTGTATTCCGTACTTCTAGCGATTGGATTTCACTCAAAACTCACCAAATGAGTCCGCCCACCATATTATGATGTTGCCCAAGTTTTGGGCTCGATCCGAAATCAATAGCTGTGAGAAATTGGACAATTCAAGTTCAACGGCAGTTCGTTCCTAATTGGAGTGGTTGGTGTATTCCATACTTCTAGCGATTGGATTTCACTCAAAACTCACCAAATGACTTCCCCCACCATATTATGATGTTGCCCAAGTTTTGGGCTCGATCCGAAATCAATAGGTGTTCGAAATCGGACAATTCAAGTTCAACGGCAGTTCGTTCCTAATTGGAGTGGTTGGTGTATTCCATACTTCTAGCGACAGGATTTCACTCAAAACTCACCAAATGACTCCTCCCACCATATTAGGATGTTGCCCAAGTTTTGGGCTCGATCCGAAATCAATAGGTGTTCCAAATTGGACAATTCAAGTTCAACGGAAGTTCGTTCCTAATTGGAGTGGTTGGTGTATTCCATACTTCTAGCGATTGGATTTCACTCAAAACTCACCAAATGGCTCCTATCACGATATTATGATGTTGCCCAAGTTTTGGGCTCGATCCGAAATCATTAGGTGTTCGAAATTGGACAATTCAATTTCAACGGCAGTTCGTTCCTAATTGGAGTGGTTGGTGTATTCCATACTTCTAGCGATTAGATTTCACTCAAAACTCACCAAATGACTCCTCCCACCATATTATGATGTTGCCCAAGTTGTAAGTTCGATCCGAAATCAATAGCTGTGAGAAATTGGACAATTCAAGTTCAACGGCAGTTCGTTCCTAATTGGAGTGGTTGGTGTATTCCATACTTCTAGCGATTGGATTTCACTTAAAACTCACCAAATGACTCCTCCCACCATATTATGATGTTGCCCAAGTTTTGGGCTCTATCCGAAATCAATAGGTGTGAGAAATTGGACAATTCAAGTTCAACGGCAGTTCGTTCCTAATTGGAGTGGTTGGTGTATTCCATACTTCTAGCGATTGGATTTCACTCAAAACTCACCAAATGACTCCTCCCGCCATATTATGATGTTGCCCAAGTTTTGGGCTCGATCCGAAATCAATAGGTGTTCCAAATTGGACAATTCAAGTTCAACGGCAGTTCGTTCCCACTTGGTGTGGTTGGTGTATTCCATACTTCTAGCGATTGGATTTCACTCAAAACTCACCAAATGACTCTTCCCACCATATTATGATGTTGCCCAAGTTTGGGGCTCGATCCGAAATCAATAGCTGTGAGAAATTGGACAATTCAAGTTCAACGACTGTTCGTTCCTAATTGGGGTGGTTGGTGTATTCCATACTTCTAGGGATTGGATTTCACTCAAAACTCACCAAATGACTCCTCCCACCATATTATGACGTTGCCCAAGTTTTGGGCTCGATCTGAAATCAATAGGTGTGAGAAATTGGACAATTCAAGTTCAACGGCATTTCGTTCCTGATTGGAGTGGTTGGTGTATTCCATACTTCTAGCGATTGGATTTCACTCAAAACTCACCAAATGACTCCTCCCACCATATTATGATGTTGCCCAAGTTTGGGGCTCGATCCGAAATCAATAGGTGTGAGAAATTGGACAATTCAAGTTCAACGGCAGTTCGTTCCTAATTGGAGTGGTTGGTGTATAACATACTTCTAGCGATTGGATTTCACTCAAAACTCACTATATGACTCCTCCCACCATATTATGATGTTGCCCAAGTTTTGGTCTCGAACCGAAATCAATAGGAGTTTCAAATTGGACAATTCAAGTTCAACGGCAGTTCGTTCCTAATTGGAGTGGTTGGTGTATTCCATACTTCTAGCGATTGGATTTCACTCAAAACTAACCAAATGACTCCTCCCACCATATTATGATGTTGCCCAAGTTTTGGGCTCGATCCGAAGTCAATAGGTGTGAGAAATTGGACAATTCAAGTTCAACGGCAGTTCGTTCCTAATTGGAGTGGTTGGTGTATTCCATACTTCTAGCGATTGGATTTCACTCAAAACTCCCCAAATGATAACCCCCACCATATTGGATTTCACTCAAAACTCCCCAAATGACTCCCCCCACCATATTATGATGTTGCCCAAGTTTTGGGATCGATCTGAAATCAATAGGTGTTCGAAATTGGACAATTCATGTTCAACAGCAGTTCGTTCCTAATTGGAGTGGTTGGTGTATTCCATACTTCTAGCGTTTGGATTTCACTCAAAACTCACCAAATGACTCCTCCCACCATATTATGTTGTTGCCCAAGTTTTCGGCTCGATCCGAAATCAATAGGTGTGAGAAATTGGACAATTCAAGTTCAACGGCAGTTCGTTCCTAATTGGAGTGGTTGGTGTATTCCATACTTCTAGCGATTGGATTTCAGTCAAAACTAACCAAATGAGTCCTCCCACCATATTATGATGTTGCCCAAGTTTTGGGCTCGATCCGAAATCAATAGGTGTGAGAAATTGGACAATTCAAGTTCAACGGCAGTTCGTTCCTAATTGGAGTGGTTGGTGTATTCCATACTTCTAGCGATTGGATTTCACTCAAAACTCACCAAATGACTTCCCCCACCATATTATGATGTTGCCCAAGTTTTGGGCACGATCCGAAATCAATAGGTGTTCGAAATTGGACAATTCAAGTTCAACGGCAGTTCGTTCCTAATTGGAGTGGTTGGTGTATTCCATACTTCTAGCGACAGGATTTCACTCAAAACTCACCAAATGACTCCTCCCACCATATTAGGATGTTGCCCAAGTTTTGGGCTCGATCCGAAATCAATAGGTGTTCCAAATTGGACAATTCAAGTTCAACGGAAGTTCGTTCCTAATTGGAGTGGTTGGTGTATTCCATACTTCTAGCGATTGGATTTCACTCAAAACTCACCAAATGGCTCCTATCACGATATTATGATGTTGCCCAAGTTTTGGGCTCGATCCGAAATCATTAGGTGTTCGAAATTGGACAATTCAATTTCAACGGCAGTTCGTTCCTAATTGGAGTGGTTGGTGTATTCCATACTTCTAGCGATTAGATTTCACTCAAAACTCACCAAATGACTCCTCCCACCATATTATGATGTTGCCCAAGTTGTAAGTTCGATCCGAAATCAATAGCTGTGAGAAATTGAACAATTCAAGTTCAAAGGCAGTTCGTTCCTACTTGGAGTGGTTGGTGTATTCCATACTTCTAGCGATTGGATTTCACTCAAAACTCACCAAATGACTCCACCCACCATATTATGATGTTGCCCAAGTTTGGGGCTCGGTCCGAAATCAATAGGTGTGAGAAATTGGACAATTCAATTTCAACGGCAGCTCGTTCCTAATTGGAGTGGTTGG
Source organism: Prunus avium (assembly GCF_965620075.1). Taxonomy (NCBI): domain Eukaryota; kingdom Viridiplantae; phylum Streptophyta; class Magnoliopsida; order Rosales; family Rosaceae; genus Prunus; species Prunus avium. The sequence goes on along the minus strand of NC_142291.1, from coordinate 16,390,457 downwards.
TGTATTCCATACTTCTAGCGATTGGATTTCACTCAAAACTAACAAATGACTCCTCCCACCATATTATGATGTTGCCCAAGTTTTGCGATCGATCCGAAATCAATAGGTGTTCCAAATTGGACAATTCAAGTTCAACGGCAGTTCGTTCCTAATTGGAGTGGTTGGTGTATTCCATACATCTAGCGATTGGATTTCACTCAAAACTCACCAAATGACGCCTCCCACCATATTATGACGTTGCCCAAATTTTGGGCTCGATCTGAAATCAATAGGTGTTCCAAATTGGACAATTCAAGTTCAACGGCAGTTCATTCCTAACTGGAGTGGTTGGTGTATTCCATACTTCTAGCGATTGGATTTCACTCAAAACTCACCAAATGACTCCTCCCAACATATTATGATGTTGCCCAAATTTTGGGTTCGATCCGAAATCAATAGGTGTTCCAAATTGGACAATTCAAGTTCAACGGCAGTTCGTTCCTAATTGGAGTGGTTGGTGTATTCCATACTTCTAGCGATTGGATTTCACTCAAAACTCACCAAATGACTCCTCCCACTGTATTATGATGTTGCCCAAGTTTGGGGCTCGATCCGAAATCAATAGGTGTGAGAAATTGGACAATTTAAGTTCAACAGCAGTTTGTTCAGACTTGGAGTGGTTGGTGTATTCCATACTTCTAGCGATTGGATTTCACTCAAAACTCACTAAATGACTCCTCCCACCATATTATGATGTTGCCCAAGTTTTGGGGTCGATCCGAAATGAATAGGTGTGAGAAACTGGACAATTCAAGTTCAACGGCCGTTCGTTCCTAATTGGAGTGGTTGGTGTATTCCATACTTCTAGAGATTGGATTTCACTCAAAACTCACCAAATGACTCCTCCCACCATATTATGATGTTGCCCAAGTTTTGGGCTCGATCCGAAATCAATAGGTGTGAGAAATTGGACAATTCAAGTTCAACGGCAGTTCGTTCCTAATTGGAGTGGTTGGTGTATTCCATACTTATAGCGATTGGATTTCACTCAAAACTCACCAAATGACTCCTCCCACCATATTATGATGTTGCCCAAGTTTGGGGCTCGATCAAAAATTAATAGGTGTTCCAAATTGGACAATTTAAGTTCAACGGCAGTTTGTTCCGAATTGGAGTGGTTGGTGTATTCCATACTTCTAGCGATTGGATTTCACTCAAAACTCACCAAATGACTCCTCGCACCATATTATGATGTTGCCCAAGTTTTGGGCTTGATCCGAAATCAATAGGTATGAGAAATTGGACAATTCAAGTTCAACGACAGTTCGTTCCTAATTGGAGTGGTTGGTGTATTCCATACTTCTAGCGATTGGATTTCACTCAAAACTCACCAAGTGACTCCTCCCACCATATTATGATGTTGCCCAAGTTTTGGTCTCGAACCGAAATCAATAGGTGTTCCAAATTAGACAATTCAAGTTCAACGGCAGTTCGTTCCTAATTGGAGTGGTTGGTGTATTCCATACTTCTAGCGATTGGATTTCACTCAAAACTCACTAAATGACTCCACCCACCATATTATGATGTTGCCCAAGTTTTGGTCTCGATCCGAAATCAATATGTGTTCCAAATTAGACAATTCAAGTTCAACGAAAGTTCGTTCCTAATTGGAGTGGTTGGGGTATTCCATACTTCTAGCGATTGGATTTCACTGAAAACTCACCAAATGACTCCTCCCACCATATTATGATGTTGCCCAGGTTTTGGGCTCGATATGAAATGAATAGGTGTGCGAAATTGGACAATTCAAGTTCAACGGCAGTTCGTTCCTAATTGGAGTGGTTGGTGTATTCCATACTTCTAGCGATTGGATTTCACTCAAAACTCACCAAATGACTCCTCCCGCCATATTATGATGTTGCCCAAGTTTGGGGCTCGATCCGAAATCAATAGATGTGAGAAATTGGACAATTCAAGTTCAACGGCAGTTCGTTCCTTGTTGGAGTGGTTGGTGTATTCCATACTTCTAGCGATTCGATTTCACTCAAAACTCACCAAATGACTCCTCCCACCATATTATGATGTTGCCCAAGTTTTGGGCTCGATCCGAAATCAATAGGTGTGAGAAATTGGACAATTCAAGTTCAACGGCAGTTCGTTCCTAATTGGAGTGGTTCGTGTATTCCATACTTCTAGCGATTGGATTTCACTCAAAACTCACTAAATGACTCCTCCCACCATATTATGTTGTTGCCCAAGTTTGGGGCTCGATCCGAAATCAATAGGTGTTCCAAATTAGACAATTCAAGTTCAACGGCAGTTCGTTCCTAATTGGAGTGGTTGGTGTATTCCGTACTTCTAGCGATTGGATTTCACTCAAAACTCACCAAATGACTCCTCCCACCATATTATGATGTTGCCCAAGTTTTGGGCTCGATGCGAACTCAATAGGTGTTCCAAATTGGACAATTTAAGTTCAACGGCAGTTCGTTCCTAATTGGAGTTGTTGGTGTATTCCATACTTCTAGCGATTGGATTTCACTCAAAACTCACCAAATGACTCCTCCCACCATATTGTGATGTTTCCCAAGTTTTGGGTTCGATCCGAAATCAGTAGGTGTTCCAAATTGGACAATTCAAGTTCAACGGCAGTTCGTTCCCAATTGGTGTGGTTGGTGTATTCCATACTTGTAGCGATTGGATTTCGCTCAAAACTCACCAAATGACTCCTCCCACCATATTATGATGTTGCCCAAGTTTGGGGCTCGATCCGAAATCAATAGGTGTGAGAAATTGGACAATTCAAGTTCAACGGCAGTTCGTTCCTAATTGGAGTGGTTGGTGTATTCCATACTTGTAGCGATTGGATTTCACTCAAAACTCACCAAGTGACTCCTCCCACCATATTATGATGTTGCCCAAGTTTTGGTCTCGAACCGAAATCAATAGGTGTCCCAAATTAGACAATTCAAGTTCAACGGCAGTTCGTTTCTAATTGCAGTGGTTGGTGTATTCCATACTTCTAGCTATTGGATTTCACTCAAAACTCAAAAATGACTCCTCCCATCATATTATGATGTTGCCCAGGTTTGGGGCTCGATCCGAAATCAATAGGTGTGAGAAATTGGACAATTCATGTTCAACGGCAGTTCTTTCCTAAATGGAGTGGTTGGTGTATTCCATACCTCTAGCGATTGGATTTCACTCAAAACTCACTAAATGACTCCTCCCACCATATTATGTTGTTGCCCAAGTTTGGGGCTCGATCCGAAATCAATAGGTGTTCCAAATTAGACAATTCAAGTTCAACGGCAGTTCGTTCCTAATTGGAGTGGTTGGTGTATTCCATACTTCTAGCGATTGGATTTCACTCAAAACTCACCAAATGACTCCTCCCACCATATTATGATGTTGCCCAAGTTTTGGGCTCGATCCGAAATCAATAGGTGTGAGAAATTGGACAATTCAAGTTCAACGGCAGTACTTTCCTAATTGGAGTGGTTGGTGTATTCCATACTTCTAGCGATTGGATTTCACTCAAAACTCCCCAAATGACTCCTCCCACCATATTATGATGTTGCCCAAGTTTTGGGCTCGTTCCGAAATCAATAGGTGTGAGAAATTGGACAATTCAAGTTCAACGGCAGTTCGTTCCTAATTGGAGTGGTTGGTGTATTCCATACTTCTAGCGATTGGATTTCACTCAAAACTCATTAAATGACTCCTCCCACCATATTATGATGTTGCCCAAGTTTTGGGCTCGATCCGAAATCAATAGGTGTTCCAAATTGGACAATTCAAGTTCAACGGCAGTTCGTTCCTAATTGGAGTGGTTGGTGTATTCCATACTTCTAGCGATTGGATTTCATTCAAAACTCACCAATTGACTCCTCCCACCATATTATGATGTTGCCCAAGTTTTGGGCTCGATCCGAACACAATAGGTGTGAGAAATTGGACAATTTAAGTTCAACGGCAGTTCGTTCCTAATTGGAGTTGTTGGTGTATTCCATACTTCTAGTGATTGGATTTCACTCAAAACTCACCAAATGACTCCTCCCACCATATTATGATGTTGCCCAAGTTTTGGGCTCGATCCGAAATCAATAGGTGTGAGAAATTGGACAATTTAAGTTTAACGGCAGTTCGTTCCTAATTGTAGTGGTTGGTGTATTCCATACTTCTAGCGATTGGATTTCACTGAAAGCTCACGAAATGACTCCTCCCATCATATTATGATGTTGCACAAGTTTGGGGTTCCATACGAAATCAATAGGTGTGAGAAATTGGACAATTTAGGTTCAACGGCAGTTCGTTCTTAATTGGAGTGGTTGGTGTATTCCATACTTCTAGCGATTGGATTTCACTCAACCCTCACCAAAGGACTCCTCCCACCATATTATGATGTTGCCCATGTTTTGGGCTCGATCCGAAATCAATAGGTGTGAGAAATTGAACAATTCAAGTTCAACGGCAGTTCGTTCCTAATTGGAGTGGTTGGTGTATTCCATACTTCTAGCGATTGGATTTCACTCAAAACTCACCAAATGACTCCTCCCACCATATTACGATGTTAACCAAGTTTTGGGCTCGATCCGAAATCAATAGGTGTTCCAAATTGGACAATTCAAGTTCAACGGCAGTTCGTTCGTAATTGGAGTGGTTGGTGTATTCCTTACTTCTAGCGATTGGATTTCACTCAAAACTCACCAAATGACTCCTCCCACTGTATTATGATGTTGCCCAAGTTTGGGGCTCGATCCAAAATCAATAGGTGTGAGAAATTGGATAATTTAAGTTCAACGGCAGTTTGTTCAGACTTGGAGTGGTTGGTGTATTCCATACTTCTAGCGATTGGATTTCACTCAAAACTCACCAAATGACTCCTCCCACCATATTATGATGTTGCCCAAGTTTTGGGGTCGATCCGAAATCAATAGGTGTGAGAAATTGGACAATTCAAGTTCAACGGCCTTTCGTTCCTAATTGGAGTGGTTGGTGTATTCCATACTTCTAGAGATTGGATTTCACTCAAAACTCCCCAAATGACTCCTCCCACCATATTATGATGTTGCCCAAGTTTTCGGCTCGATCCGAAATCAATAGGTGTTCCAAATTGGACAATTCAAGTTCAACGGCAGTTCGTTCCTAATTGGAGTGGTTGGTGTATTCCATACTTCTAGCGATTGGATTTCACTCAAAACTCACCAAATGACTCCTCCCACCATATTATGATGTTGCCCAAGTTTTGGGCTCGATCCGAAATCAATAGGTATGAGAAATTGGACAATTCAAGTTCGACGACAGTTCGTTCCTAATTGGAGTGGTTGGTGTATTCCATACTTCTAACGATTGGATTTCACTCAAAACTCACCAAATGACTCCTCCCACCATATTATGATGTTGCCCAAGTTTTGGGCTCGACCCGAAATCAATAGGTGTGAGAAATTGGACAATTGAAGTTCAGCGGAAGTTCGTTCCTAATTGGAGTGGTCGGTGTATTCCGTACTTCTAGCGATTGGATTTCACTCAAAACTCACCAAATGACTCCTCCCACCATATTATGATGTTGCCCAAGTTTTGGGCTCGATCCGAAATCAATAGGTGTGAGAAATTGGACAATTCAAGTTCAACGGCAGTTCGTTCCTAATTGGAGTGGTTGGTGTATTACATACTTCTAGCAATTGGATTTCACTCAAAACTCACCAAATGACTCCTCCCACCATATGATGATGTTGCCCAAGTTGTAAGTTCGATCCGAAATCAATAGGTGTGAGAAATTGAACAATTCAAGTTCAAAGGCAGTTCCTTCCTACTTGGAGTGGTTGGTGTATTCCATACTTCTAGCGATTGGATTTCACTCAAAACTCACCAAACGACTCCACACACCATATTATGATGTTGCCCAAGTTTGGGGCTCGGTCCGAAATCAATAGGTGTGAGAAATTGGACAGTTCAAGTTCAAGGGAAGTTCATTCCTAATTGGACTGGTTGGTGTATTCTATACTTCTAGCGATTGGATTTCACGCAAAACTCACCAAATGACTCCTCCCACCATATTATGATGTTGCCCAACTTTTGGGCTCGATCCGAAATCAATACGTGTTCCAAATTGGACAATTCAAGTTCAACGGCAGTTCGTTCCTAATTGGAGTGGTTGGTGTATTCCTTACTTCTAGCGATTGGATTTCACTCAAAACTCACCAAATGACTCCTCCCACTGTATTATGATGTTGCCCAAGTTTGGGGCTCGATCCGAAATCAATAGGTGTGAGAAATTGGACAATTTAAGTTCAACGGCAGTTTGTTCAGACTTGGTGTGGTTGGTGTATTCCATACTTCTAGCGATTGGATTTCACTCAAAACTCACCAAATGACTCCTCCCACCATATTATGATGTTGCTCAAGTTTTGGGGTCGATCCGAAATCAATAGGTGTGAGAAATCGGACAATTCAAGTTCAACGGCCGTTCGTTCCTAATTGGAGTGGTTGGTGTATTCCATACTTCTAGAGATTGGATTTCACTCAAAACTCCCCAAATGACTCCTCCCACCATATTATGATGTTGCCCAAGTTTTCGGCTCGATCCGAAATCAATAGGTGTTCCAAATTGGACAATTCAAGTTCAACGGCAGTTCGTTCCAAAATGGAGTGGTTGGTGTATTCCATACTTCTAGTGATTGGATTTCACTCAAAACTCACCAAATGACTCCTCCCACCATATTATGATGTTGCCCAAGTTTTGGGCTCGATCCGAAATCAATAGGTGTGAGAAATTGGACAATTCAAGTTCAACGGCAGTTCGTTCCTAATTGGAGTGGTTGGTGTATTACATACTTCTAGTAATTGGATTTCACTCAAAACTCACCAAATGACTCCTCCCACCATATTATGATGTTGCCCAAGTTTGGGGCTCGATCAAAAATCAATAGGTGTTCCAAATTGGACAATTTAAGTTCAACGGCAGTTTGTTCCGAATTGGAGTGGTTGGTGTATTCCATACTTCTAGCAATTGGATTTCACTCAAAACTCACCAAATGACTCCTCCCACCATATTATGATGTTGCCGAAGTTTTGGGCTCGATCCGAAAGCGATAGGTATGAGAAATTGGACAATTCAAGTTCAACGACAGGTCGTTCCTAATTGGAGTGGTTGGTGTATTCCATACTTCTAGCGATTGGATTTCACTCAAAACTCACCAAATGACTCCTCCCGCCATATTATGATGTTGCCTAAGTTTTGGGCTCGATCCGAACTCAATAGGTGTGAGAAATTGGACAATTTAAGTTCAACGGCAGTTCGTTCCTAACTGGAGTGGTTGGTGTATTCCATACTTCTAGCGATTCGATTTCACTCAAAACTCACCAAATGACTCCTCCCATCATATTATGATGTTGCACAAGTTTGGGGTTCCATACGAAATCAATAGGTGTGAGAAATTGGACAATTCAAGTTCAACGGCAGTTCGTTCCTAATTGGAGTGGTTGGTGTATTCCATACTTCTAGCGATTGGATTTCACTCAAAACTCACCAAATGACTCCTCCCACAATATTATGTTGTTGCCCAAGTTTTGGTCTCGAACCGAAATCAATAGGTGTGAGAAATTGGACAATTCAAGTTCAACGACAGGTCGTTCCTAATTGGAGTGGTTGGTGTATTCCATACTTCTAGCAATTGGTTTTCACTCAAAACTCACCAATGACACCTCACACCATATTATGATGTTGCCCAAGTTTTGGGCCCCATCCGAAATCAATAGGTGTTCCAAATTGGACGATTCAACTTCAACGGCAGTTCGTTTCTAATTGGAGTGGTTGGTGTATTCCATACTTCTAACGATTGGATTTCACTCAAAACTCCCCAAATCACTCCTCCCACCATATTATGATGTTGCCCAAGTTTGGGGCTCGATCCGAAATCAATAGGTGTGAGAAATTGGACAATTCAAGTTCAACGGCATTTCGTTCCTAATTGGAGTGGTTGGGGTATTCCATACCTCTAGCGATTGGATTTCACTCACAACTCACCAAATGACTCCTCCCACCATATTATGATTATGCCCAAGTTTGGGGCTCGATCCGAAATCAATAGGTGTGAGAAATTGGACAATTCAAGTTCAACGGCATTTCGTTCCTAATTGGAGTGGTTGGTGTATTCCATACTTCTAGTGATTGGATTTCACTCAAAACTCACCAAATGACTCCTCCCACCATATTATGATGTTGCCCAAGTTTTGGGCTCGATCCGAAATCAATAGGTGTGAGAAATTGGACAATTCAAGTTCAACGGCAGTTCGTTCCTAATTGGAGTGGTTGGTGTATTACATACTTCTAGTAATTGGATTTCACTCAAAACTCACCAAATGACTCCTCCCACCATATTATGATGTTGCCCAAGTTTGGGGCTCGATCAAAAATCAATAGGTGTTCCAAATTGGACAATTTAAGTTCAACGGCAGTTTGTTCCGAATTGGAGTGGTTGGTGTATTCCATACTTCTAGCAATTGGATTTCACTCAAAACTCACCAAATGACTCCTCCCACCATATTATGATGTTGCCGAAGTTTTGGGCTCGATCCGAAAGCGATAGGTATGAGAAATTGGACAATTCAAGTTCAACGACAGGTCGTTCCTAATTGGAGTGGTTGGTGTATTCCATACTTCTAGCGATTGGATTTCACTCAAAACTCACCAAATGACTCCTCCCGCCATATTATGATGTTGCCTAAGTTTTGGGCTCGATCCGAACTCAATAGGTGTGAGAAATTGGACAATTTAAGTTCAACGGCAGTTCGTTCCTAACTGGAGTGGTTGGTGTATTCCATACTTCTAGCGATTCGATTTCACTCAAAACTCACCAAATGACTCCTCCCATCATATTATGATGTTGCACAAGTTTGGGGTTCCATACGAAATCAATAGGTGTGAGAAATTGGACAATTGAAGTTCAACGGAAGTTCGTTCCTAATTGGAGTGGTTGGTGTATTCCATACTTCTAGCGATTGGATTTCACTCAAAACTCACCAAATGACTACTCCCACGATATTATGATGTTGCCCAAGTTTTGGTCTCGAACCGAAATCAATAGGTGTTCCAAATTAGACAATTCAAGTTCAGCGGCAGTTCGTTCCTAATTGGAGTGGTTGGTGTATTCCATACTTCTAGCGATTGGATTTCACTCAAAACTCACTAAATGACTCCTCCCACCATATTATGATGTTGCCCAAGTTTTGGTCTCGAACCGAAATCAATAGGTGTGAGAAATTGGACAATTCAAGTTCAACGGCATTTCGTTCCTAATTGGAGTGGTTGGGGTATTCCATACCTCTAGCGATTGGATTTCACTCACAACTCACCAAATGACTCCTCCCACCATATTATGATTATGCCCAAGTTTGGGGCTCGATCCGAAATCAATAGGTGTGAGAAATTGGACAATTCAAGTTCAACGGCATTTCGTTCCTAATTGGAGTGGTTGGTGTATTCCATACTTCTAGCGATTGGATTTCACTCAAAACTCACCAAATGACTCCTCCCACCATATTATGATGTTACCCAAGTTTTGGGCTCGATCCGAAATCAATAGGTGTGAGAAATTGGAGAATTGAAGTTCAACGGAAGTTCGTTCCTAATTGGAGTGGTTGGTGTATTCCATACTTCTAGCGATTGGATTTCACTCAAAACTCACCAAATGACTACTCCCACGATATTATGATGTTGCCCAAGTTTTGGTCTCGAACCGAAATCAATAGGTGTTCCAAATTAGACAATTCAAGTTCAGCGGCAGTTCGTTCCTAATTGGAGTGGTTGGTGTATTCCATACTTCTAGCGATTGGATTTCACTCAAAACTCACTAAATGACTCCTCCCACCATATTATGATGTTGCCCAAGTTTTGGTCTCGATCCGAAATCAATAGGTGTTCCAAATTAGACAATTCAAGTTCAACGACAGTTCGTTCCTAATTGGAGTGGTTGGGGTATTCCAAACTTCTAGCGATTGGATTTCACTGAAAACTCACCAAATGACTCCACCCACCATATTATGATGTTGCCCAGGTTTTGGGCTCGATATGAAATGAATAGGTGTGCGAAATTGGACAATTCAAGTTCAACGGCAGTTCGTTCCTAGTTGGAGTGGTTGGTGTATTCCATACTTCTAGCGATTCGATTTCACTCAAAACTCACCAAATGACTCCTCCCACCATATTATGATGTTGCCCAAGTTTTGGGCTTGATCCGAAATCAATAGGTGTGAGAAATTGAACAATTCAAGTTCAACGGCAGTTCGTTCCGAATTGGAGTGGTTGGTGTATTCCATACTTCTAGCGATTGGATTTCACTCAAAACTCACCAAATGACTCCTCCCACCATATTATGATGTTGCCCATGTTTTGGGCTCGATCCGAAATCAATAGGTGTTCCAAATTGGACAATTCAAGTTCAACGGCAGTTCGTTCCTAATTGGAGTGGTTCGTGTATTCCATACTTCTAGCGATTGGATTTCACTCAAAACTCACCAATTGACTCCTCCCACCATATTATGATGTTGCCCAAGTTTTGGGCTCGATCCGAACACAATAGGTGTGAGAAATTGGACAATTTAAGTTCAACGGCAGTTCGTTCCTAACTGGAGTTGTTGGTGTATTCCATACTTCTAGCGATTGGATTTCACTCAAAACTCACCAAATGACTCCTCCCACCATATTATGATGTTGCACAAGTTTTGGGTTCCATTCGAAATCAATAGTTGTGAGAAATTGGACAATTCAAGTTCAACGGCAGTTCATTCCGAATTGGAGTGGTTGGTGTATTCCATAGTTCTAGCGATTGGATTTCACTCAAAACTCACCAAATGACTCCTCCCACCTTATTATGATGTTGCCCAAGTTTTGGGCTCGATCTGAAATCAATAGGTGCGAGAAATTGGACAATTCAAGTTCAACGGCAGTTCGTTCCTAATTGGAGTGGTTGGTGTATTCCATACTTCTAGCGATTGGATTTCACTCAAAACTCACCAAATGACTCCTCCCACCATATTATGATGTTGCCCATGTTTTGGGCTCGATCCGAAATCAATAGGTGTTCCAAATTGGACAATTCAAGTTCACCGGCAGTTCGTTCCTAATTGGAGTGGTTGGTGTATTCCATACTTCTCGCGATTGGATTTCACTTAAAACTCACCAAATGACTCTTCCCACCACATTATGATGTTGCCGAAGTTTTGGGCTCGATCCGAAATCAATAGGTGTTCCAAATTGGACAATTCAAGTTCAACGGCAGTTCGTTCCTAATTGGAGTGGTTGGTGTATTCCATACTTCTAGCGATTGGATTTCACTCAAAACTCACCAAATGACTCCTCCCACCATATTATGATGTTGCCCAAGTTTTGGGGTCGATCCGAAATCAATAGGTGTGAGAAATTGGACAATTCAAGTTCAACGGCAGTTCGTTCCTAATTGGAGTGGTTGGTGTATTCCATACTTCTAGCGATTGGATTTAACTCAAAACTCACCAAATGACTCCTCCCACCATATTATGATGTTGCCCAAGTTTTGGGCTCGATCCGAAATCAATAGGTGTGAGAAATTGGACAATTCAAGTTCAACGGCAGTTCGTTCCTAATTGGAGTGGTTGGTGTATTCCATACTTCTAGCGATTGGATTTAACTTAAAACTCGCCAAATGACTCCTCCCACCATATTATGATGTTGCCCAAGTTTTGGGCTCGATCCGAAATCAATAGGTGTGAGAAATTGGACAATTCAAGTTCAACGGCAGTTCGTTCCTAATTGGAGTGGTTGGTGTATTCCATACTTCTAGCGATTGGATTTCACTCAAAACTCACTAAATGACTCCTCCCACCATATTATGATGTTGCCCAAGTTTTGGTCGCGATCCGAAAGCAATAGGTGTTCCAAATTGGACAATTCAAGTTCAACGGCAGTTCGTTCCTAATTGGAGTGGTTGGTGTATTCCATACTTCTAGCGATTGGATTTCACTCAAAACTCACCAAATGACTCCTCCCACCATATGATGATGTTGCCCAAGTTTTCGGCTCGATCCGAAATCAACAGGTGTGAGAAATTGAACAATTTAAGTTCAACGGCAGTTCGTTCCTAATTGGAGCGTTCGGTGTATTCCATACTTCTAGCGATTGGATTTCACTCAAAACTCACCAAATGACTCCTCCCACCATATTATGTTGTTGCCAAAGTTAGGGGTTCGATCCGAAATCAATAGGAGTGAGAAATTGGACAATTCAAGTTCAACGGCAGTTCGTTCCTAATTGGAGTGGTTGGTGTATTCCATACTTCTAGCGATTGGATTTCACTCAAAACTCACCAAATGACTCCTCCCACCATATTATGATGTTGCCCAAGTTTTGGGCTCGATCCGAAATCAATAGGTGTTCCAAATTGGACAACTCAAATTCAACGGCAGTTCGTTCCTAATTGGAGTGGTTGGTGTATTCCATACTTCTAGCGATTGGATTTCACTCAAAACTCACTAAATGACTCCTCCCACCATATGATGATGTTGCCCAAGTTTTCGGCTCGATCCGAAATCAACAGGTGTGAGAAATTGGACAATTTAAGTTCAACGGCAGTTCGTTCCTAATTGTAGTGGTTGGGGTATTCCATACTTCTAGCGATTGGATTTCACTCAAAACTCACGAAATGACTCCTCTCATCATATTATGATGTTGCACAAGTTTGGGGTTCCATACGAAATCAATAGGTGTGAGGAATTGGACAATTCAGGTTCAACGGCAGTTCGTTCCTAATTGGAGTGGTTGGTGTATTCCATACTTCTAGCGATTGGATTTCACTCAAAACACACCAAATGACTCCTCCCACCATATTATGATGTTGCCCAAGTTTTGGGCTCGATCCCAAATCAATAGGTGTGAGAAATTGGACAATTCAAGTGCAACGGCAGTTCGTTCCTAATTGAAGTGTTTGTTGTATTCCATAGTTCTAGCGATTGGATTTCACTCAAAACTCACCAAATGACTCCTCCAACCATATTATGATGTTGCCCAAGTTAGGGGCTCGATCCGAAATCAATAGGTGTGAGAAATTGGACAATTCAAGTTCAACGGCAGTTCGTTCCTAATTGGAGTGGTTGGTGTATTCCATACTTCTAGCGATTGGATTTCACTCAAAACTCACCAAATGACTCCTCCCACCATATTATGATGTTGCCCAAGTTTTGGGCTCGATCTGAAATCAATAGGTGCGAGAAATTGGACAATTCAAGTTCAACGGCAGTTCGTTCCTAATTGGAGTGGTTGGTGTATTCCATACTTCTAGCAATTGGATTTCACTCAAAACTAACCAAATGACTGTTCGGTTCATTTTTACACATGATTTTTCATGTTATTCACCCACTATTTTGAGTTAGTTCTTGACATTTTATAGCTTTTTACTTCTTTTTTGTGTTTTAATAGGTTTTACCTTGGTTTGTATGAAAATGAGCTAAAAGTGCATTATTTGATATAAATTCTGTTTTTGTTCATTTTCGTAGGTCAACTTCGTGGCCTTGGATCAGCATGTTCCGGTCCTTGGATGAGGTGATGATCTTCATAAGACTTGTTCCAATGGATGTTAACTACAACATATCCAAATTTGAGCTCCATTGGGCAAGTGTAGCCTATCCAACTGATCGGACAATTGATGCTGGCTCTGGATGTTTGTTTTGGCCCAGTTTTCACCCCCACTTAATAGCATTTTATTTCTACTTGTTACCACACCTTTTGGTAACAATGGATTGCATTTGAGTGGCATTTCCTGAGTCAATTGGAGCCTTGGATTATACCTTAAAACAAGGCTTCATCATTTGCAAGGGGACAATGGGCAAAAGCTTTAGAGAAAGAATAAGTTTTATATTAAAAGTGAGCTGGAAAGAAGGGGCAGAAGTCAAAAGGGATTGCAATCAGATTTGGGGGAGCTTTGCAACGGGAGAGAGGAACACATCATTCCAGACAACTAGAGAGCAGATTTTGGAGATTTGGAGCTAGGAGAAAGCCAAGGTGCAGCCAAGAAAAGTGGAGAAGAAGACTTCCACATTGATGATCTTGAAGCTTTCATCATTTTCTGAAAATCTGTAAACTCTTTCTAATTTCATTTTGAGTTTGTATTTGAAATAAGTATGAGCAACTAAACTCCATAGCTAGGGCTTAGGTTGAAGCCCTAAACATGATTACCTTATTGTTTTGATGCTTGAGTGTATGAATTTCTAGATATTGTTGATGAATTCCAATTCACCAAATTAATCTATCCTTGATGTGTGTTTTTCCTTGGTTGGCCATCTTTGAAAGCATGCTTCTTGAGATTGTTGGGATTATGTGTATCTTCATGTTATCCTAAGCAATAAATGGATGAAGTAAGAATCATCCATGTGATTTGGTTTCTTGAATACCTAATGTAAACACCATGCTATTAGGATTCTTGTGATGTTCATATTCTCTTTGAACTTAATGGGTTCTCCTTGTAATTGAATCGAAGTACGAACCATACCTAGGTTCGGTTATGGGGAGGGCACAAGTATTGTAGCACGAACCATGCACTTTACGTATATTAGAGAGAATCAATGCGTCTTGAGCCACGACCCATGGTCTTGATTGCGAACATCTTCATCAACAAGTTTAGAGTTCATCACTTGAGTATCCATGAACATAGGTAGAATTGTTTAGGGTGGATTCCGAAACCCTAGTGTTTGTTACTTGGTACTTTCACATTTTGATAATTCATCTCTGCCATTCTCATTTAAATTCAAAGTCCATTTACTTTCATGCAATAGAATTAGGTCACTTGAACCAAACCAAAACCCCCCCCCCCCCCAATGTGTGTGTGAGTTGTGTGTTTGTTACATTGTGTGTCTTGTTTACTGAATTCTGTTTATTTTCGTAACTGTTTTGGACTTTTGGTCCGCGCTGTGTTCTTGCATTTTCTGTGCTGAATCCAACCGTATAAAGAACGTGAATTTTGGACGTACGGTTGGAAAGTTATAGGCAAAACACTGGACAGAGGTCGAAACTGAAAAACAGAGAAAACGAATCTGCCCAAAAACGACCGGTCGCTTTTACCTGACGACCGGTCGCTTTTCACGTCAAAATTTGAGTTTCGACTCTGCCCAAAAACGACCGGTCGCTTCTGCCTCACGACCGGTCGCTTTAGCACTGTTCATAGGTGATAAAAGGGTGATAAAAAGTGCTGTTTGTGTTTTTCTTTAGTTTTCTTGTGTTGTTTCATTTCTTTTACATTTCTTTACTCATTTTTAGTTTCCAATTTGCATTTGTGCATTTGTGGTGTGTTAAATTAGTATTCTTTACGTACTCAAATTAGAACTTATAGGAAGCCGACAAGTTCTTCGTGGGATCGACCCCGTACTTACATAATCTATACTTCAATAGATTCGTGCACTTGCGGGTATTTTTAATTGGTTGTTTGCACATTAATTTGTGTCCTCTTAGGAATGCAACAATGACTCCTCCCACCATATTATGATGTTGCCCAAGTTTTGGGCTCGATCCGAAATCAATAGGTGTTCCAAATTGGACAATTCAAGTTCAACGGCAGTTCGTTCCTAATTGGAGTGGTTGGTATATTCCATACTTCTAGCGATTGGATTTCACTCAAAACTCACTAAATGACTCCTCCCACCATATTATGATGTTGCCCAAGTTTTGGTCGCGATCCGAAATCAATAGGTGTTCCAAATTGGACAATTCAAGTTCAACGGCAGTTCGTTACTAATTGGAGTGGTTGGTGTATTCCATACTTCGAGCGATTGAATTTCACTCAAAACTCACCAAATGACTCCTCCCACCATATTATGATGTTGCCCAAGTTTTGGGCTCGATCCGAACTCAATAGGTGTGAGAAATTGGACAATTTAAGTTCAATGGCAGTTCGTTCCTAATTGGAGTTGTTGGTGTATTCCGTACTTCTAGCGATTGGATTTCATTCAAAACTCACCAAATGACTCCTCCCACCATATTATGATGTTGCCCAAGTTTTCGGCTCGATCCGAAATCAATAGGTGTTCCAAATTGGACAATTCAAGTTCAACGGCAGTTCGTTCCTAATTGGAGTGGTTGGTGTATTCCATACTTCTAGCGATTGGATTTCACTCAAAACTCACCAAATGACTCCTCCCACCATATTATGATGTTGCCCAAGTTTTGGGCTCGATCCGAAATCAATAGGTGTTCCAAATTGGACAATTCAAGTTCAACGGCAGTTCGTTCCTAATTGGAGTGGTTGGTGTATTCCATACTTCTAGCGATTGGATTTCACTCAAAACTCACCAAATGACTCCTCCCACCATATTATGATGTTGCCCAAGTTTTGGGCTCGATCCGAAATCAATAGGTGTTCCAAATTGGACAATTCAAGTTCAACGGCAGTTCGTTCCTAATTGGAGTGGTTGGTGTATTCCATACTTCTAGCGATTGGATTTCACTCAAAACTCACCAAATGACTCCTCCCACCATATTATGATGTTGCCCAAGTTTTGGGCTCGATCCGAAATCAACAGGTGTGAGAAATTGGACAATTTAAGTTCAACGGCAGTTCGTTCCTAATTGTAGTGGTTGGTGTATTCCATACTTCTAGCAATTGGATTTCACTCAAAACTCACGAAATGACTCCTCTCATCATATTATGATGTTGCACAAGTTTGGGGTTCCATACGAAATCAATAGGTGTGAGGAATTGGACAATTCAGGTTCAACGGCAGTTCGTTCCTAATTGGAGTGGTTGGTGTATTCCATACTTCTAGCGATTGGATTTCACTCAAAACACACCAAATGACTCCTCCCACCATATTATGATGTTGCCCAAGTTTTGGGCTCGATCCCAAATCAATAGGTGTGAGAAATTGGACAATTCAAGTGCAACGGCAGTTCGTTCCTAATTGAAGTGTTTGGTGTATTCCATAGTTCTAGCGATTGGATTTCACTCAAAACTCACCAAATGACTCCTCCAACCATATTATGATGTTGCCCAAGTTAGGGGCTCGATCCGAAATCAATAGGTGTGAGAAATTGGACAATTCAAGTTCAACGGCAGTTCGTTCCTAATTGGAGTGGTTGGTGTATTCCATACTTCTAGCGATTGGATTTCACTCAAAACTCACGAAATGACTCCTCCCATCATATTATGATGTTGCACAAGTTTGTGGTTCCATACGAAATCAATAGGTGTGAGAAATTGGATAATTCAGGTTCAACGGCAGTTCGTTCCTAATTGGAGTGGTTGGTGTATTCCATACTTCTAGCGATTGGATTTCACTCAAAACTCACCAAATGACTCCTCCCACCATATTATGATGTTGCCCAAGTTTTGGGCTCGATCCGAAATCAATAGGTGTTCCAAATTGGACAATTCAAGTTCAACGGCAGTTCGTTCCTAATTGGAGTGGTTGGTGTATTCCATACTTCTAGCGATTGGATTTCACTCAAAACTCACCAAATGACTCCTCCCACCATATTATGATGTTGCCCAAGTTTTGGGCTCGATCCGAAATCAATAGGTGTTCCAAATTGGACAATTCAAGTTCAACGGCAGTTCGTTCCTAATTGGAGTGGTTGGTGTATTCCATACTTCTAGCGATTGGATTTCACTCAAAACTCACCAAATGACTCCTCCCACCATATTATGATGTTGCCCAAGTTTTGGGCTCGATCCGAAATCAACAGGTGTGAGAAATTGGACAATTTAAGTTCAACGGCAGTTCGTTCCTAATTGTAGTGGTTGGTGTATTCCATACTTCTAGCAATTGGATTTCACTCAAAACTCACGAAATGACTCCTCTCATCATATTATGATGTTGCACAAGTTTGGGGTTCCATACGAAATCAATAGGTGTGAGGAATTGGACAATTCAGGTTCAACGGCAGTTCGTTCCTAATTGGAGTGGTTGGTGTATTCCATACTTCTAGCGATTGGATTTCACTCAAAACACACCAAATGACTCCTCCCACCATATTATGATGTTGCCCAAGTTTTGGGCTCGATCCCAAATCAATAGGTGTGAGAAATTGGACAATTCAAGTGCAACGGCAGTTCGTTCCTAATTGAAGTGTTTGGTGTATTCCATAGTTCTAGCGATTGGATTTCACTCAAAACTCACCAAATGACTCCTCCAACCATATTATGATGTTGCCCAAGTTAGGGGCTCGATCCGAAATCAATAGGTGTGAGAAATTGGACAATTCAAGTTCAACGGCAGTTCGTTCCTAATTGGAGTGGTTGGTGTATTCCATACTTCTAGCGATTGGATTTCACTCAAAACTCACCAAATGACTCCTCCCACCATATTATGATGTTGCCCATGTTTTGGGCTCGATCCGAAATCAATAGGTGTTCCAAATTGGACAATTCAAGTTCAACGGCAGTTCGTTCCTAATTGGAGTGGTTCGTGTATTCCATACTTCTAGCGATTGGATTTCACTCAAAACTCAACAATTGACTCCTCCAACCATATTATGATGTTGCCCAAGTTAGGGGCTCGATCCGAAATCAATAGGTGTGAGAAATTGGACAATTCAAGTTCAACGGCAGTTCGTTCCTAATTGGAGTGGTTGGTGTATTCCATACTTCTAGCGATTGGATTTCACTCAAAACTCACCAAATGACTCCTCCCACCATATTATGATGTTTCCCAAGTTTTGGTCTCGATCCGAAATCAATAGGTGTTTCAAATTGGACAATTCAAGTTCAACGGCAGTTCGTTCCTAATTGGAGTGGTTGGTGTATTCCATACTTCTAGAGATTGGATTTCACTCAAAACTCACCAAATGACTCCTCCCACCATATTATGATGTTACCCAAGTTTTCGGCTCGATCCGAAATCAATAGGTGTGAGAAATTGGACAATTCCAGTTCAACGGCAGTTCGTTCCTAATTGGAGTGGTTGGTGTATTCCATACTTCTAGCGATTGGATTTCACTCAAAACTTACCAAATGACTCCTCCCAACATATTATGATGTTGCCCAAGTTTTGGGCTCGATATGAAATCAATAGGTGCGAGAAATTGGACAATTCAAGTTCAACGGCAGTTCGTTCCTAATTGGAGTGGTTGGTGTATTCCATACTTTTAGCAATTGGATTTCACTCAAAACTAACCAAATGACTCCTCCCACCATATTATGATGTTGCCCAAGTTTTGGGCTCGATCCGAAATCAATAGGTGTTCCAAATTGGACAATTCAAGTTCAACGGCAGTTCGTTCCTAATTGTAGTGGTTGGTTTATTCCACACTTCTAGCTATTGGATTTCACTCAAAACTCACCAAATGACTCCTCCCACCATATTATGATGTTGCCCAAGTTTTGGGCTCGATCCGAAATCAATAGGTGTGAGAAATTGGACAATTCAAGTTCAACGGCAGTTCGTTCCTAATTGGAGTGGTTGGTGTATTCCATACTTCTAGCGATTGGATTTCACTCAAAACACACCAAATGACTCCTCCCACCATATTATGATGTTGCCCAAGTTTTAGGCTCGATCCCAAATCAATAGGTGTGAGAAATTGGACAATTCAAGTGCAACGGCAGTTCGTTCCTAATTGATGTGTTTGGTGTATTCCATAGTTCTAGCGATTGGATTTCACTCAAAACTCACCAAATGACTCCTCCAACCATATTATGATGTTGCCCAAGTTAGGGGCTCGATCCGAAATCAATAGGTGTGAGAAATTGGACAATTCAAGTTCAACGGCAGTTCGTTCCTAATTGGAGTGGTTGGTGTATTCCATACTTCTAGCGATTGGATTTCACTCAAAACTCACCAAATGACTCCTCCCACCATATTATGATGTTTCCCAAGTTTTGGTCTCGATCCGAAATCAATAGGTGTTTCAAATTGGACAATTCAAGTTCAACGGCAGTTCGTTCCTAATTGGAGTGGTTGGTGTATTCCATACTTCTAGAGATTGGATTTCACTCAAAACTCACCAAATGACTCCTCCCACCATATTATGATGTTACCCAAGTTTTCGGCTCGATCCGAAATCAATAGGTGTGAGAAATTGGACAATTCCAGTTCAACGGCAGTTCGTTCCTAATTGGAGGGTTGGTGTATTCCATACTTCTAGCGATTGGATTTCACTCAAAACTTACCAAATGACTCCTCCCAACATATTATGATGTTGCCCAAGTTTTGGGCTCGATCTGAAATCAATAGGTGCGAGAAATTGGACAATTCAAGTTCAACGGCAGTTCGTTCCTAATTGGAGTGGTTGGTGTATTCCATACTTTTAGCAATTGGATTTCACTCAAAACTAACCAAATGACTCCTCCCACCATATTATGATGTTGCCCAAGTTTTGGGCTCGATCCGAAATCAATAGGTGTTCCAAATTGGACAATTCAAGTTCAACGGCAGTTCGTTCCTAATTGTAGTGGTTGGTGTATTCCACACTTCTAGCTATTGGATTTCACTCAAAACTCACCAAATGACTCCTCCCACCATATTATGATGTTGCCCAAGTTTTGGGCTCGATCCGAAATCAATAGGTGTGAGAAATTGGACAATTCAAGTTCAACGGCAGTTCGTTCCTAATTGGAGTGGTTGGTGTATTCCATACTTCTAGCGATTGGATTTCACTCAAAACTCACCAAATGACTCCTCCCACCATATTATGATGTTGCCCAAGTTTTCGGTTCGATCCGAAATCAACAGGTGTGAGAAATTGGACAATTTAAGTTCAACGGCAGTTCGTTCCTAATTGTAGTGGTTGGGGTATTCCATACTTCTAGCGATTGGATTTCACTCAAAACTCACGAAATGACTCCTCTCATCATATTATGATGTTGCACAAGTTTGGGGTTCCATACGAAATCAATAGGTGTGAGGAATTGGACAATTCAGGTTCAACGGCAGTTCGTTCCTAATTGGAGTGGTTGGTGTATTCCATACTTCTAGCGATTGGATTTCACTCAAAACACACCAAATGACTCCTCCCACCATATTATGATGTTGCCCAAGTTTTGGGCTCGATCCCAAATCAATAGGTGTGAGAAATTGGACAATTCAAGTGCAACGGCAGTTCGTTCCTAATTGAAGTGTTTGGTGTATTCCATAGTTCTAGCGATTGGATTTCACTCAAAACTCACCAAATGACTCCTCCAACCATATTATGATGTTGCCCAAGTTAGGGGCTCGATCCGAAATCAATAGGTGTGAGAAATTGGACAATTCAAGTTCAACGGCAGTTCGTTCCTAATTGGAGTGGTTGGTGTATTCCATACTTCTAGCGATTGGATTTCACTCAAAACTCACCAAATGACTCCTCCCACCATATTATGATGTTGCCCAAGTTTTCGGCTCGATCCGAAATCATTAGGTGTGAGAAATTGGAATATTTAAGTTCAACGGCAGTTCGTTCCTAATTGTAGTGGTTGGTGTATTCCATAGTTCTAGCGATTGGATTTCACTCAAAACTCACGAAATGACTCCTCCCATCATATTATGATGTTGCACAAGTTTGGGGTTCCATACGAAATCAATAGGTGTGAGAAATTGGACAATTCAGGTTCAACGGTAGTTCGTTCCTAATTGGAGTGGTTGGTGTATTCCATACTTCTAGCGATTGGATTTCACTCAAAACTCACCAAATGACTCCTCCCACCATATTATGATGTTGCCCAAGTTTTGGTCTCGATCCGAAATCAATAGGTGTTCCAAATTGGACAATTCAAGTTCAACGGCAGTTCGTTCCTAATTGGAGTGGTTGGTGTATTCCATACTTCTCGCGATTGGATTTCACTTAAAACTCACCAAATGACTTCTCCCACCCCATTATGATATTGCCCAAGTTTTGGGCTCGATCCGAAATCAATAGGTGTTCCA
The DNA here is from genome assembly GCF_965620075.1 of Prunus avium. Taxonomy (NCBI): domain Eukaryota; kingdom Viridiplantae; phylum Streptophyta; class Magnoliopsida; order Rosales; family Rosaceae; genus Prunus; species Prunus avium. The sequence goes on along the minus strand of NC_142291.1, from coordinate 16,368,614 downwards.
AATTGGACAATTCAAGTTCAACGGCAGTTCGTTCCTAATTGGAGTGGTTGGTATATTCCGTACTTCTAGCGATTGGATTTCACTCAAAACTCACCAAATGACTCCTCCGACCATACTATGATGTTGCCCAAGTTTTCGGCTCGATCCGAAATCAATAGGTGTGAGAAATTGGACAATTCAAGTTCAACGACAGTTCGTTCCTAATTGGAGTGGTTGGTATATTCCATACTTCTAGCGATTGGATTTCACTCAAAACACACTAAATGACTCCTCCCACCATATTATGACGTTGCCCAGGTTTTGGTCTCGATCCGAAATCAATAGGTGTTCCAAATTGGACAATTCAAGTTCAATGGCAGTTCGTTCCTAATTGGAGTGGTTGGTGTATTCCATACTTCTAGCGATTGGATTTCACTCAAAACTCACCAAATGACTCCTCCCACCATATTATGATATTGCCCAAGTTTTGGGCCCGATCCGAAATCAATAGGTGTTCCAAATTAGACAATTCAAGTTCAACGGCAGTTCGTTCCTAATTGGAGTGGTTGGTGTATTCCATACTTCTAGCGATTGGATTTCACTCAAAACTCACCAAATGACTCCTCCCACCATATTATGATGTTGCCCAAGTTAGGGGCTCGATCCGAAATCAATAGGTGTGAGAAATTGGACAATTCAAGTTCAACGGCAGTTCGTTCCTAATTGGAATGGTTGGTGTATTCCACACTTCTAACGATTGGATTTCACTCAAAACTCACCAAATGACTCCTCCCAACATATTATGATGTTGCCCAGGTTTTGGGCTCGATACGAAATCAATAGGTGTGAGAAATTGAACAATTCAAGTTCAACGGCAGTTCGTTCCTAATTGGAGTGGTTGGTGTATTCCATACTTCTAGCGATTGGATTTCACTCAAAACTCACCAAATGACTCCTCCCATCATATTATGATGTTGCCCACGTTTTGGGCTCGATCCGAAATCAATAGGTGTTCCAAATTGGACAATTCAAGTTCAACGGCAGTTCGTTCCTAATTGGAGTGGTTGGTGTATTCCATACTTCTCGCGATTGGATTTCACTTAAAACTCACCAAATGACTCCTACCACCATATTATGGTGTTGCCCAAGTTTTGGGCTCGATCCGAAATCAATAGGTGTTCCAAATTGGACAATTCAAGTTCAACGGCAGTTCGTTCCTAATTGGAGTGGTTGGTGTATTCCATACTTCTCGCGATTGGATTTCACTTAAAACTCACCAAATGACTTCTCCCACCCCATTATGATGTTGCCCAAGTTTTGGGCTCGATCCGAAATCAATAGGTGTTCCAAATTGGACAATTCAAGTTCAACGGCAGTTCGTTCCTAATTGGAGTGGTTGGTGTATTCCATACTTCTCGCGATTGGATTTCACTTAAAACTCACCAAATGACTTCTCCCACCCCATTATGATGTTGCCCAAGTTTTGGGCTCGATCCGAAATCAATAGGTGTTCCAAATTGGACAATTCAAGTTCAACGGCAGTTCGTTCCTAATTGGAGTGGTTGGTGTATTCCATACTTCTCGCGATTGGATTTCACTTAAAACTCACCAAATGACTTCTCCCACCCCATTATGATGTTGCCCAAGTTTTGGGCTCGATCCGAAATCAATAGGTGTTCCAAATTGGACAATTCAAGTTCAACGGCAGTTCGTTCCTAATTGGAGTGGTTGGTGTATTCCGTACTTCTAGCGATTGGATTTCACTCAAAACTCACCAAATGACTCCTCCGACCATATTATGATGTTGCCCAAGTTTTCGGCTCGATCCGAAATCAATAGGTGTGAGAAATTGGACAATTCACGTTCAACGGCAGTTCGTTCCTAATTGGAGTGGTTGGTATATTCCATACTTCTAGCGATTGGATTTCACTCAAAACACACTAAATGACTCCTCCCACCATATTATGACGTTGCCCAAGTTTTGGTCTCGATCCGAAATCAATAGGTGTTCCAAATTGGACAATTCAAGTTCAACGGCAGTTCGTTCCTAATTGGAGTGGTTGGTGTATTCCATACTTCTAGCGATTGGATTTCACTCAAAACTCACCAAATGACTCCTCCCACCATATTATGATATTGCCCAAGTTTTGGGCCCGATCCGAAATCAATAGGTGTTCCAAATTAGACAATTCAAGTTCAACGGCAGTTCGTTCCTAATTGGAGTGGTTGGTGTATTCCATACTTCTAGCGATTGGATTTCACTAAAAACTCACCAAATGACTCCTCCCACCATATTATGATGTTGCCCAAGTTAGGGGCTCGATCCGAAATCAATAGGTGTGAGAAATTGGACAATTCAAGTTCAACGGCAGTTCGTTCCTAATTGGAATGGTTGGTGTATTCCACACTTCTAACGATTGGATTTCACTCAAAACTCACTAAATGACTCCTCCCACCATATTATGATGTTGCCCAAGTTTGGGGCTCGATACGAAATCAATAGGTGTGAGAAATTGGACAATTCAAGTTCAACGGCAGTTCTTTCCTAATTGGAGTGGTTGGTGTATTCCATACTTCTAGCGATTGGATTTCACTCAAAACTCACGAAATGACTCCTCCCATCATATTATGATGTTGCACAAGTTTGGGGTTCCATACGAAATCAATAGGTGTTCCAAATTGGACAATTCAGGTTCAACGGCAGTTCGTTCCTAATTGGAGTGGTTGGTGTATTCCATACTTCTAGCGATTGGATTTCACTCAAAACTCAACAAATGACTCCTCCCACCATATTATGATGTTGCCCAAGTTAGGGGCTCGATCCGAAAACAATAGGTGTGAGAAATTGGACAATTCAAAATCAACGGCAGTTCGTTCCTAATTGGAGTGGTTGGTGTATTCCATACTTCTTGCGATTGGATTTCACTGAAAACTCACCAAATGACTCCTCCCACCATATTATCATGTTGCCCAAGTTTTGGTCTCGATCCGAAATCAATAGGTGTTCCAAATTGGACAATTCAAGTTCAACGGCAGTTCGTTCCTAATTGGAGTGGTTGGTGTATTCCATACTTCTAGCGATTGGATTTCACTCAAAACTCACTAAATGACTCCTCCCACCATATTATGATGTTGCCCAAGTTTTGGTCTCGATCCGAAATCAATAGGTGTTCCAAATTGGACAATTCAAGTTCAACGGCAGTTCGTTCCTAATTGGAGTGGTTGGTGTATTCCATACTTCTAGCGATTGAATTTTACTCAAAACTCCCCAAATGACTCGTCCCACCATATTATAATGTTGCCCACGTTTTGGGCTCGATCCGAAATCAATAGGTGTGAGAAATTGGACAACTCCAGTTCAACGGCAGTTCGTTCCTAATGGGAGTGGTTGGTGTATTCCATACTTCTAGCGATTGGATTTCACTCAAAACTCACTAAATGACTCCTCCCACCATATTATGATGTTGCCCAAGTTTTGGTCTCGATCCGAAATCAATAGGTGTTCCAAATTGGACAATTCAAGTTCAACGGCAGTTCGTTCCAAATTGGAGTGGTTGGTGTATTCCATACGTCTAGCGATTGGATTTCACTCAAAACTCACCTAATGACTCTGCCCACCATATTATGATGTTGCCCAAGTTTTGGTCTCGATCCGAAATCAATAGGTGTTCCAAATTGGACAATTCAAGTTCAACGGCAGTTCGTTCCTAATTGGAGTGGTTGGTGTATTCCATACTTCTAGCGATTGGATTTCACTCAAAACTCACCAAATGACTCCTCCCACCATATTATGATATTGCCCAAGTTTTGGGCCCGATCCGAAATCAATAGGTGTTCCAAATTAGACAATTCAAGTTCAACGGCAGTTCGTTCCTAATTGGAGTGGTTGGTGTATTCCATACTTCTAGCGATTGGATTTCACTCAAAACTCACCAAATGACTCCTCCCACCATATTATGATGTTGCCCAAGTTAGGGGCTCGATCCGAAATCAATAGGTGTGAGAAATTGGACAATTCAAGTACAACGGCAGTTCGTTCCTAATTGGAATGGTTGGTGTATTCCACACTTCTAAAGATTGGATTTCACTCAAAACTCACCAAATGACTCCTCCCAACATATTATGATGTTGCCCAGGTTTTGGGATCGATACGAAATCAATAGGTGTGAGAAATTGAACAATTCAAGTTCAACGGCAGTTCGTTCCTAATTGGAGTGGTTGGTGTATTCCATACTTCTAGCGATTGGATTTCACTCAAAACTCACCAAATGACTCCTCGCATCATATTATGATGTTGCCCACGTTTTGGGCTCGATCCGAAATCAATAGGTGTTCCAAATTGGACAATTCAAGTTCAACGGCAGTTCTTTCCTAATTGGAGTGGTTGGTGTATTCCATACTTCTAGCGATTGGATTTCACTCAAAACTCACGAAATGACTCCTCCCATCATATTATGATGTTGCACAAGTTTGGGGTTCCATACGAAATCAATAGGTGTTCCAAATTGGACAATTCAGGTTCAACGGCAGTTCGTTCCTAATTGGAATGGTTGGTGTATTCCATACTTCTAGCGATTGGATTTCACTCAAAACTCACCAAATGACTCCTCCCACCATATTATGATGTTGCCCAAGTTAGGGGCTCGATCCGAAATCAATAGGTGTGAGAAATTGTACAATTCAAGTTCAATGGCAGTTCGTTCCTAGTTGGAGTGGTTGGTGTATTCCATACTTCTAGCGATTGGATTTCACTCAAAACTCACCAAAAGACTACTCCAACAATACTATGATGTTGCCCAAGTTTTGGGCTCGGTCCGAAATCAATAGGTGTTCCAAATTGGACAATTCAAGTTCAACGGCAGTTCGTTCCTAATTGGAATGGTTGGTGTATTCCACACTTCTAACGATTGGATTTCACTCAAAACTCACTAAATGACTCCTCCCACCATATTATGATGTTGCCCAAGTTTGGGGCTCGATACGAAATCAATAGGTGTGAGAAATTGGACAATTCAAGTTCAACGGCAGTTCTTTCCTAATTGGAGTGGTTGGTGTATTCCATACTTCTAGCGATTGGATTTCACTCAAAACTCACGAAATGACTCCTCCCATCATATTATGATGTTGCACAAGTTTGGGGTTCCATACGAAATCAATAGGTGTTCCAAATTGGACAATTCAGGTTCAACGGCAGTTCGTTCCTAATTGGAGTGGTTGGTGTATTCCATACTTCTAGCGATTGGATTTCACTCAAAACTCACCAAATGACTCCTCCCACCATATTATGATGTTGCCCAAGTTAGGGGCTCGATCCGAAAACAATAGGTGTGAGAAATTGGACAATTCAAAATCAACGGCAGTTCGTTCCTAATTGGAGTGGTTGGTGTATTCCATACTTCTAGCGATTGGATTTCACTCAAAACTCACCAAATGACTCCTCCCACCATATTATGATGTTGCCCAAGTTTTGGTCTCGATCCGAAATCAATAGGTGTTCCAAATTGGACAATTCAAGTTCAACGGCAGTTCGTTCCAAATTGGAGTGGTTGGTGTATTCCATACGTCTAGCGATTGGATTTCACTCAAAACTCACCTAATGACTCCGCCCACCATATTATGATGTTGCACAAGTTTTGGGCTCGATCTGAAATCAATAGGTGTGAGAAATTGGACAATTCAAGTTCAACGGCAGTTCGTTCCTAATTGGGATGGTTGGTATATTCCATACTTCTACCGATTGGATTTCACTCAAACCTCACCAAATGACTACTCCCACTATATTATGATGTTGCCCAAGTTTGGGGCTCGATCCGAAATCAATAGGTGTTCCAAATTGGACAATTCAAGTTCAACGGCAGTTCGTTCCTAATTGGAGTGGTTGGTGTATTCCATACTTCTAGCGATTGGATTTCACTCAAAACTCACCAAATGACTCCTCCCACCATATTATGATGTTCCCCAAGTTAGGGGCTCGATACGAAATCAATAGGTGTGAGAAATTGGACAATTCAAGTTCAACGGCAGTTCGTTCCTAATTGGAGTGGTTGGTGTATTCCATACTTCTAGCGATTGGATTTAACTCAAAACTCACCAAATGACTCCTCCCACCATATTATGATGTTGCCCAAGTTTTGGGCTCGATCCAAAATCAATAGGTGTGAGAAATTGGACAATTCAAGTTCAACGGCAGTTCGTTCCTAATTGGAGTGGTTGGTGTATTCCATACTTCTAGCGATTGGATTTCACTCAAAACTCACTAAATGACTCCTCCCACCATATTATGATGTTGCCCAAGTTTTGGTCGCGATCCGAAAGCAATAGGTGTTCCAAATTGGACAATTCAAGTTCAACGGCAGTTCGTTCCTAATTGTAGTGGTTGGTGTATTCCATACTTCTAGCGATTGGATTTCACTCAAAACTCACCAAATGACTCCTCCCACCAAATTATGATGTTGCCCAAGTTTTGGGCTCGATCCGAACTCAATAGGTGTGAGAAATTGAACAATTTAAGTTCAACGGCAGTTCGTTCCTAATTGGAGCGTTCGGTGTATTCCATACTTCTAGCGATTGGATTTCACTCAAAACTCACCAAATGACTCCTCCCACCATATTATGTTGTTGCCAAAGTTAGGGGTTCGATCCGAAATCAATAGGAGTGAGAAATTGGACAATTCAAGTTCAACGGCAGTTCGTTCCTAACGGGAGTGGTTGGTGTATTCCATACTTCTAGCGATTGGATTTCACTCAAAACTCACCAAATGACTCCTCCCACCATATTATGATGTTGCCCAAGTTTTGGGCTCGATCCGAAATCAATAGGTGTTCCAAATTGCACAATTCAAGTTCAACGGCAGTTCGTTCCTAATTGGAGTGGTTGGTGCATTCCATACTTGTAGCGATTAGATTTCACTCAAAACTCACCAAATGACTCCTCCCACCATATTATGATGTTGCCCAAGTTTTTCGCTCGATCCGAAATCAATAAGTGTGACAAATTGGTCAATTCAATTTCAACGGCAGTTCGTTCCTAATTGAAGTGGTTGGTGTATTCCATACTTGTAGCGGATGGATTTCACTCAAAACTCACCAAATGACTCCTCCCACCATATTATGATGTTGCCCAAGTTTTGGGCTCTATCCGAAATCAATAGGAGTTCAAAATTGGACAATTCAAGTTCAACGGCACTTCGTTCCTAATTGGAGTGGTTGGTGTATTCCATACTTCTAGCGATTGGATTTCACTCAAAACTCACCAAATGACTCCTCCCACCATATTATGATGTTGCCCAAGTTTTGGGCTCGATCCGAACTCAATAGGTGTGAGAAATTGGACAATTCAAGTTCAACGGCAGTTCGTTCCTAATTGGAGTGGTTGGTATATTCCATATTTCTAGCGATTGGATTTCACTCAAAACACACTAAATGACTCCTCCCACCATATTATGACGTTTCCCAAGTTTTGGTCTCGATCCGAAATCAATAGGTGTTCCAAATTGGACAATTCAAGTTCAACGGCAGTTCGTTCCTAATTGGAGTGGTTGGTGTATTCCATACTTCTAGCGATTGGATTTAACTCAAAACTCACCAAATGACTCCTCCCACCATATTATGATGTTGCCCAAGTTTTGGGCTCGATCCGAAATCAATAGGTGTGAGAAATTGGACAATTCAAGTTCAACGGCAGTTCGTTCCTAATTGGAGTGGTTGGTGTATTCCATACTTCTAGCGATTGGATTTCACTCAAAACTCACTAAATGACTCCTCCCACCATATTATGATGTTGCCCAAGTTTTGGTCGCGATCCGAAAGCAATAGGTGTTCCAAATTGGACAATTCAAGTTCAACGGCAGTTCGTTCCTAATTGGAGTGGTTGGTGTATTCCATACTTCTAGCGATTGGATTTCACTCAAAACTCACCAAATGACTCCTCCCACCAAATTATGATGTTGCCCAAGTTTTGGGCTCGATCCGAACTCAATAGGTGTGAGAAATTGAACAATTTAAGTTCAACGGCAGTTCGTTCCTAATTGGAGCGTTCGGTGTATTCCATACTTCTAGCGATTGGATTTCACTCAAAACTCACCAAATGACTCCTCCCACCATATTATGTTGTTGCCAAAGTTAGGGGTTCGATCCGAAATCAATAGGAGTGAGAAATTGGACAATTCAAGTTCAACGGCAGTTCGTTCCTAACGGGAGTGGTTGGTGTATTCCATACTTCTAGCGATTGGATTTCACTCAAAACTCACCAAATGACTCCTCCCACCATATTATGATGTTGCCCAAGTTTTGGGCTCGATCCGAAATCAATAGGTGTTCCAAATTGCACAATTCAAGTTCAACGGCAGTTCGTTCCTAATTGGAGTGGTTGGTGCATTCCATACTTGTAGCGATTAGATTTCACTCAAAACTCACCAAATGACTCCTCCCACCATATTATGATGTTGCCCAAGTTTTTCGCTCGATCCGAAATCAATAAGTGTGACAAATTGGTCAATTCAATTTCAACGGCAGTTCGTTCCTAATTGAAGTGGTTGGTGTATTCCATACTTGTAGCGGATGGATTTCACTCAAAACTCACCAAATGACTCCTCCCACCATATTATGATGTTGCCCAAGTTTTGGGCTCTATCCGAAATCAATAGGAGTTCAAAATTGGACAATTCAAGTTCAACGGCAGTTCGTTCCTAATTGGAGTGGTTGGTGTATTCCATACTTCTAGCGATTGGATTTCACTCAAAACTCACCAAATGACTCCTCCCACCATATTATGATGTTGCCCAAGTTTTGGGCTCGATCCGAAATCAATAGGTGTGAGAAATTGGGCAATTCAATTTCAACGGCAGTTCGTTCCAAAATGGAATGGTTGGTGTATTCCATACTTCTAGCGATTGGATTTCACTCAAAACTCACCAAATGACTCCTCCCACCATATTATGACGTTGCCCAAGTTTTGGGCTCGATCCGAAATCAATAGGTGTTCCAAATTGGACAATTCAAGTTCAACGGCAGTTCGTTCCTAATTGGAGTGGTTGGTGTATTCCATACTTCTAGCGATTGGATTTCACTCAAAACTCACCAAATGACTCCTCCCACCATATTATGATGTTGCCCAAGTTTTGGGCTCGATCCGAAATCAATAGGTGAGAGAAATTGGACAATTCAAGTTCAACGGCAGTTCGTTCCTAATTGGAGTGGTTGGTGTATTCTATACTTCTAGCGATTGGATTTCACTCAAAACTCACCAAATGACTCCTCCCACCATATTATGATGTTGCCCAAGTTTTTCGCTCGATCCGAAATCAATAGGTGAGAGAAATTGGACAATTCAAGTTCAACGGCAGTTCGTTCCTAATTGGAGTGGTTGGTATATTCCATAATTCAAGCGATTGGATTTCACTCAAAACTCACCAAATGACTCCATCCACCGTATTATGTTGTTGCCCAAGTTTGGGGCTCGGTCTGAAGTCAATAGGTGTTCGAAATTGGACAATTCAAGTTCAACGGCAGTTCGTTCCAAATGGGAGTGGTTGGTGTATTCCATACCTCTAGCGGTTGGATTTCACTCCAAACTCACCAAATGACTCCTCCCACCATATTATGATGTTGCCCAAGTTTTGGGCTCCGTCCGAAATCAATAGGTGTTCCAAATTGGACAATTCAAGTTCAACGGCAGTTCGTTCCAAAATGGAGTGGTTGGTGTATTCCATACTTCTAGCGATTGGATTTCACTCAAAACTCACCAAATGGCTCCTCCCACCATATTATGATGTTGCCCAAGTTTTGGGCTCGATCCGAAATCAATAGGTGTGAAAAATTGGACAATTCAAGTTCAACGGCAGTTCGTTCCTAATGGGAGTGGTTGGTGTATTCCATACTTCTAGCGATTGGATTTCACTCAAAACTCACCAAATGACGCCTTCCACCATATTATGATGTTGCCCAAGTTTTGGGCTCGATCCGAAATCAATAGGTGTGAGAAATTGGACAATTCAAGTTCAACGGCAGTTCGTTCCTAACGGGAGTGGTTGGTGTATTCCATACTTCTAGCGATTGGATTTCACTCAAAACTCACCAAATGACTCCTCCCACCATATTATGATGTTGCCCAAGTTTTGGGCTCGATCCGAAATCAATAGGTGTTCCAAATTGCACAATTCAAGTTCAACGGCAGTTCGTTCCTAATTGGAATGGTTGGTGTATTCCATACTTCTAGCGATTGGATTTCACCCAAAACTCACCAAATGACTCCTCCCACCATATTATGATGTTGCCCAAGTTTTTCGCTCGATCCGAAATCAATAAGTGTGACAAATTGGTCAATTCAATTTCAACGGCAGTTCGTTCCTAATTGAAGTGGTTGGTGTATTCCATACTTCTAGCGATTGGATTTCACTCAAAACTCACCAAATGACTCCTCCCACCATATTATGATGTTGCCCAAGTTTTGGTCACTATCCGAAATCAATAGGAGTTCAAAATTGGACAATTCAAGTTCAACGGCAGTTCGTTCCTAATTGGAGTGGTTGATGTATTCCATACTTCTAGCGATTGGATTTCACTCAAAACTCACCAAATGACTCCTCCCACCATATTATGATGTTGCCCAAGTTTTCGCTCGATCCGAAATCAATAGGTGTGACAAATTGGTCAATTCAATTTCAACGGCAGTTCGTTCCTAATTGAAGTGGTTGGTGTATTCCATACTTCTAGCAATTGGATTTCACTCAAAACTCACCAAATGACTCCTCCCACCATATTATGATGTTACCCAAGTTGTAAGTTCGATCCGAAATCAATAGGTGTGAGAAATTGAACAATTCAAGTTCAAAGGCAGTTCGTTCCTAATTGGAGTGGTTGGTGTATTCCATACTTCTAGCGATTGGATTTCACTCAAAACTCACCAAATGACTCCACCCACCATATTATGATGTTGCCCAGGTTTGGGGCTCGGTCCGAAATAGGTGTGAGAAATTGGACAGTTCAAGTTCAAGGGAAGTTCGTTCCTAATTGGAGTGGTTGGTGTATTCTATACTTCTAGCGATTGGATTTCACGCAAAACTCACCAAATGACTCCTCCCACCATATTATGATGTTGCCCAAGTTTTGGAGTCGATCCGAAATCAATAGGTGTGAGAAATTGGACAATTCAATTTCAACGGCAGTTCGTTCCTAATTGGAGTGGTTGGTGTATTCCATACTTCAAGCGATTGGATTTCACTCAAAACTCACAAATGACTCCTCCCACCATATTATCATGTTGCCCAAGTTTTGGGATCGATCCGAAATCAATAGGTGTTCCAAATTGGACAATTCAAGTTCGACGGCAGTTCGTTCCTAATTGGAGTGGTTGGTGTATTCCATACTTCTAGCGATTGGATTTCACTCAAAACTCACCAAATGACTCCTCCCACCATATTATGACATTGCCCAAATTTTGGGCTCGATCCGAAATCAATAGGTGTTCCAAATTGGACAATTCAAGTTCAACGGCAGTTCGTTCCTAACTGGAGTGGTTGGTGTATTCCATACTTCTAGCGATTGGATTTCACTCAAAACTCACCAAATGACTCCTCCCGCCATATTATGATGTTGCCCAAGTTTTGGGCTCGATCCGAACTCAATAGGTGTGAGAAATTGGACAATTTAAGTTCAACGACATTTCGTAACTAACTGGAGTGGTTGGTGTATTCCGTACTTCTAGCGATTGGATTTCACTCAAAACTCACCAAATGACTCCTCCCATCATATTATGATGTTGCACAAGTTTAGGGTTCCTTACGAAATCAATAGGTGTGAGAAATTGGACAATTCAAGTTCAACAGCAGTTCGTTCCTAATTGGAGTGGTTGGTGTATTCCATACTTCTAGCGATTGGATTTCACTCAAAACTCACCAAATGACTCCTCCCACCATATTATGAAGTTGCCCAAGTTTTTGGCTCGATCCGAAATGAATAGGTGTGCGAAATTGGACAATTCAAGTTCAACGACAGTTCGTTCCTAATTGGAGTGGTTGGTGTATTGCATACTTCTAGCGAATGGATGTCACTCAAAACTCACTAAATGACTCCCCCCACCATATTGTGATGTTGCCCAAGTTTTGGTCCCGATCCGAAATTAGTAGGTGTACCAAATTGGACAATTCAAGTTCAACGGCAGTTCGTTCCTTGTTGGAGTGGTTGGTGTATTCCATACTTCTAGCGATTGGATTTCACTCAAAACTCACCAAATGACTCCTCCCACCATATTATGATGTTGCACAAGTTTGGGGTTCCATCCGAAATCAATAGGTGTGAGAAATTGGACAATTCAAGTTCAACGGCAGTTCGATCCTAATTGGAGTGGCTGGTGTATTCCACACTTCTAGCGATTGGATTTCACTCAAAACTCACCAAATGACTCCTCCCACCAGATTATGATGTTGCCCAAGTTTTGGGCTCGATCCGAACTCAATAGGTGTTCCAAATTGGACAATTTAAGTTCGACGGCAGTTCGTTCCTGATTGGATTTGTTGGTGTATTCCATACTTCTAGCGATTGGATTTCACTCAAAACTCACCAAATGACTCCTCCCACCATATTATGATGTTGCACAAGTTTGGGGTTCCATCCGAAATCAATCGGTGTGAGAAATTGGACAATTCAAGTTCAACGGCAGTTCGTTCCAAATTGGAGTGGTTGGTGTATTCCATACTTCTAGCGATTGGATTTCACACAAAACTCACCAAATGACTCCTCCCACCATATTATGATGTTGCCCAAGTTTGGGGCTCGATCCGAAATCAATAGGTGTGAGAAATTGGACAATTCAAGTTCAACGGAAGTTCGTTACTAATTGGAGCGGTTGGTGTTTTCCATACTTCTAGCGATTGGATTTCACTCAAAACTCACGAAATGACTCCTCCCACCATATTATGAAGTTGCCCAAGTTTTTGGATCGATCCGAAATCAATAGGTGTGAGAAATTGGAGAATTCAAGTTCAACGGCAGTTCGTTCCTAATGGGAGTGGTTCGTGTATTCCATACTTCTAGCGATTGGATTTCCCTCAAAACTCACCAAATGACTCCTCCCACCATATTATGATGTTGCCCAAGTTTTGGGCTCGATTCGAAATCAATAGGTGGGAGAAATTGGACAATTCATGTTCAACGGTAGTTCGTTCCTAATTGGAGTGGTTGGTGTATTCCATACTTCTAGAGATTGGATTTCACTCAAAACTCACCAAATGACTCCTCCCACCATATTATGATGTTGCCCAAGTTCTGGGGTCGATCCGAAATCAATAGGTGTGAGAAATTGGACAATTCAAGTTCAACGGCCGTTCGTTCCTAATTGGAGTGGTTGGTGTATTCCACACTTCTAGAGATTGGATTTCACTCAAAACTCACCAAATGACTCCTCCCACCATATTATGATGTTGCCCAAGTTTTCGGCTCGATCCGAAATCAATAGGTGTTCCAAATTGGACAATTCAAGTTCAACGGCAGTTCGTTCCTAATTGGAGTGGTTGGTGTATTACATACTTCTAGCAATTGGATTTCACTCAAAACTCACCAAATGACTCCTCCCACCATATTATGATGTTACCCAAGTTGTAAGTTCGATCCGAAATCAATAGGTGTGAGAAATTGAACAATTCAAGTTCAAAGGCAGTTCGTTCCTAATTGGAGTGGTTGGTGTATTCCATACTTCTAGCGATTGGATTTCACTCAAAACTCACCAAATGACTCCACCCACCATATTATGATGTTGCCAAAGTTTTGGGCTCGATCCAAAATCAATAGGTGTGAGAAATTGGACAATTCAAGTTCAACGGCAGTTCGTTCCTAATTGGAGTGGTTGGTGTATTCCGTACTTCTAGCGATTGGATTTCACTCAAAACTCACCAAATGACTCCTCCCACCATAATATGGTGTTGCACAAGTTTGGGGTTCGATCCGAAATCAAGAGGTGTGAGAAATTGGACAATTCAAGTTCAACGGCAGTTCGTTCCTAATGGGAGTGGTTGGTGTATTCCATACTTCTAGCGATTGGATTTCATTCAAAACTCACCAAATGACGCCTTCCACCATATTATGATGTTGCCCAAGTTTTTGGATCGATCCGAAATCAATAGGTGTGAGAAATTGGAGAATTCAAGTTCAACGGCAGTTCGTTCCTAATGGGAGTGGTTCGTGTATTCCACACTTCTAGCGATTGGTTTTCACTCAAAACTCACCAAATGACTCCTCCCACCATATTATGATGTTGCCCAAGTTTGGGGCTCAATCCGAAATCAATAGGTGTGAGAAATTGGACAATTCAAGTTCAACGGCAGTTCGTTCCTAATTGGAGTGGTTGGTGTATTCCACACTTCAAGCGATTGGATTTCACTCAAAACTCACAAATGACTCCTCCCACCATATTATCATGTTGCCCAAGTTTTGGGATCGATCCGAAATCAATAGGTGTTCCAAATTGGACAATTCAAGTTCGACGGCAGTTCGTTCCTAATTGGAGTGGTTGGTGTATTCCATACTTCTAGCGATTGGATTTCACTCAAAACTCACCAAATGACTCCTCCCGCCATATTACGATGTTGCCCAAGTTTTGGGCTCGATCCGAACTCAATAGGTGTGAGAAATTGGACAATTTAAGTTCAACGACATTTCGTAACTAACTGGAGTGGTTGGTGTATTCCGTACTTCTAGCGATTGGATTTCACTCAAAACTCACCAAATGACTCCTCCCATCATATTATGATGTTGCACAAGTTTAGGGTTCCTTACGAAATCAATAGGTGTGAGAAATTGGACAATTCAAGTTCAACAGCAGTTCGTTCCCAACTGGAGTGGTTGGTGTATTCCATACTTCTAGCGATTGGATTTCACTCAAAACTCACCAAATGACTCCTCCCACCATATTATGAAGTTGCCCAAGTTTTTGGCTCGATCCGAAATGAATAGGTGTGCGAAATTGGACTATTCAAGTTCAACGGCAGTTCGTTCCTAATTGGAGTGGTTGGTGTATTCCATACTTCTAGCGAATGGATGTCACTCAAAACTCACTAAATGACTCCCCCCACCATATTGTGATGTTGCCCAAGTTTTGGTCTCGATCCGAAATCAATAGGTGTACCAAATTGGACAATTCAAGTTCAACGGCAGTTCGTTCCTTGTTGGAGTGGTTGGTGTATTCCATACTTCTAGCGATTGGATTTCACTCAAAACTCACCAAATGACTCCTCCCACCATATTATGATGTTGCACAAGTTTGGGGTTCCATCCGAAATCAATAGGTGTGAGAAATTGGACAATTCAAGTTCAACGGCAGTTCGATCCTAATTGGAGTGGCTGGTGTATTCCACACTTCTAGCGATTGGATTTCACTCAAAACTCACCAAATGACTCCTCCCACCAGATTATGATGTTGCCCAAGTTTTGGGCTCGATCCGAACTCAATAGGTGTTCCAAATTGGACAATTTAAGTTCGACGGCAGTTCGTTCCTGATTGAAGTTGTTGGTGTATTCCATACTTCTAGCGATTGGATTTCACTCAAAACTCACCAAATGACTCCTCCCACCATATTATGATGTTGCACAAGTTTGGGGTTCCATCCGAAATCAATCGGTGTGAGAAATTGGACAATTCAAGTTCAACGGCAGTTCGTTCCTAATTGGAGTGGTTGGTGTATTCCATACTTCTAGCGATTGGATTTCACTCAAAACGCACCAAATGACTCCTCCCACCATATTATGATGTTGCCCAAGTTTTGGGCTCGATCCGAAATCAATAGGTGTGAGAAATTGGACAATTCAAGTTCAACGGCAGTTCGTTCCTAATTGGAGTGGTTGGTGTATTCCATACTTCTAGCGATTGGATTTCACTCAAAACTCCCCAAATGACATCTCCCACCACATTATAAGGTTGCCCAAGTTTTGGGCTCGACCCGAAATCAATAGGTGTTCCAAATTGGACAATTCAAGTTCAACGGCAGTTTGTTCCGAATTGGAGTGGTTGGTGTATTCCATACTTCTAACGATTGGATTTCACTCAAAACTCACCAAATGACTCCTCCCACCATATTGTGATGTTGCCCAAGTTTTGGGTTCGATCCGAAATCAATAGGTGTTCCAAATTGGACAATTCAAGTTCAACGGCAATTCGTTCCTAATTTTAGTGGTTGGCGTATTCCATACTTCTAGCGA
The DNA here is from genome assembly GCF_965620075.1 of Prunus avium. Taxonomy (NCBI): domain Eukaryota; kingdom Viridiplantae; phylum Streptophyta; class Magnoliopsida; order Rosales; family Rosaceae; genus Prunus; species Prunus avium. Next base: position 16,352,447 of record NC_142291.1, on the reverse strand, counting down.
TTGGATTTCTCTCAAAACCCACCAAATGACTCCTCCCACCATATTATGATGTTGCCCAAGTTTTGGGCTCTTTCTGAAATCAATAGGTGTGAAAAATTGGACAATTCAAGTTCAACGGCAGTTCGTTCCTAATTGGAGTGGTTGGTGTATTCCATACTTCTAGCGATTGGATTTCACTCAAAACTCACCAAATGACTCCTCCCACCACATTATGACGTTGCCCAAATTTTGGGCTCGATCCGAAATCAATAGGTGTTCCAAATTGGACAATTCAAGTTCAACGGCAGTTCGTTCCTAACTGGAGTGGTTGGTGTATTCCATACTTCTAGCGATTGGATTTCACTCAAAACTCACCAAATGACTCGTCCCACCATATTATGATGTTGCCCAAGTTTTGGGCTCGATCCGAACTCAATAAGTGTGAGAAATTGGACAATTTAAGTACAATGGCAGTTCGTTCCTAATTGGAGTTGTTGGTGTATTCCGTACTTCTAGGGATTGGATTTCACTCAAATCTCACCAAATGACTCCTCCCACCATATTATGATGTTGCCCAAGTTTTGGGCTCGATCAGAAAATCAATAGGTGTGAGAAATTGGACAATTCCAGTTCAACGGCAGTTCGTTCCTAATTGGAGTGGTTGGTGTGTTCCGTACTTCTAGCGATTGGATTTCACTCAAAACTCGCCAAATGACTCCTCACACCATATTATGATGTTGCCCAAGTTTTGGGCTCGATCCGAAATCAATAGCTGTGAGAAATTGGACAATTCAAGTTCAACGACAGTTCGTTCCTAATTGGAGTGGTTGGTGTATTCCATACTTCTAGCGATTGGATTTCACTCAAAACTCACTGCATGACTCCTCCCACCATATTATGATGTTGCCCAAGTTTTGGGCTCGATCCGAAATCAATAGGTGTGAGGAATTGGACAATTCCTGTTCAACGGCAGTTCGTTCCTAATTGGAGTGGTTTGTGTATTCCATACTTCTAGCGATTGGATTTCACTCAAAACTCACGAAATGACTCCTCCCACTATATTATGATGTTGCCCAAGTTTTGGGCTCGATCCAAAATCAATAGGTGTGAGAACTTGGACAATTCAAGTTCAACGGCAGTTCGTTCCTAATTGGAGTGGTTGGTGTATTCCATACTTCTAGCGACTGGATTTCACTCAAAACTCACGAAATGACTCCTCCCATCATATTATGATGTTGGACAAGTTTGGGGTTCCATACGAAATCAATAGGTGTTCCAAATTGGACAATTCAGGTTCAACGGCAGTTCGTTCCTAATTGGAGTGGTTGGTGTATTCCATACTTCTAGCGATTGGATTTCACTCAAAACTCACCAAATGACTCCTCCCAACATATTATGATGTTGCCCAAGTATTGGGCTCGATCCGAAATCAATAGGCGTGAGAAATTGGATAATTCAAGTTCAACGGCAGTTCGTTCCTAATTGGAGTGGTTGGTGTATTCCATACTTCTAGCGATTGGATTTCACTCAAAACTCACTGCATGACTCCTCCCACCATATTATGATGTTGCCCAAATTTTGGGCTCGATCCGAAATCAATACGTGTGAGGAATTGGACAATTCCTGTTCAACGGCAGTTCGTTCCTAATTGGAGTGGTTGGTGTATTCCATACTTCTAGCGATTGGATTTCACTCAAAACTCCCCAAATGGCTCCTCCCAACATATTATGATGTTGTCCAAGTTTTGGGCTCGATCTGAAATCAATAGGTGCGAGAAATTGGACAATTCAAGTTCAACGGCAGTTCGTTCCTAATTGGAGTGGTTGGTGTATTCCATACTTCTAGCAATTGGATTTCACCCAAAACTCACCAAATGACTCCTCCCACTATATTTTGATGTTGCCCATGTTTTGGTCTCGATCCGAAATCAATAGGTGTTCCAAATTAGACAATTCAAGTTCAACGGCAGTTCGTTCCTAATTGGAGTGGTTGGTGTATTCCATACTTCTAGCGATTGGATTTCACTCAAAACTCACCAAATGACTCCTCCCACCATATTATGATGTTGCCCAAGTTTTGGGCTCGATCCGAAATCAATAGGTGTTCCAAATTGGACAATTCAAGTTCAACGGCAGCTCGTTCCTAATTGGAGTGGTTGGTGTATTCCATACTTCTAGCGATTGGATTTCACTCAAAACTCACCAAATGACTCCTCCCACCATATTATGATGTTGCCCAAGTTTTGGGCTCGATCCGAAATCAATAGTTGTGAGAAATTGGACAATTCAAGTTCAACGGCAGTTCGTTCCTAATTGGAGTGGTTGGTATATTGCATACTTCTACCGATTGGATTTCACTGAAACCTCACCAAATGACTCCTCCCACCATATTATGATGTTGCCCATGTTTGGGGCTCGATCCGAAATCAATAGGTGTTCCAAATTGGACAATTCAAGTTCAACGGCAACAAGTTCCTAATTGGAGTGGTTGGTGTATTCCATACTTCTAGCGATTGGATTTCACTCAAAACTCACCAAATGATTCCTCCCACCATATTATGATGTCGCCCAAGTTTTGGGCTCGATCCGAAATCAATAGGTGTGAGAAATTGGACAATTCAAGTTCAACGGCAGTTCGTTCCTAATTGGAATGGTTGGTATATTGCATACTTCTACCGTTTGGATTTCACTCAAACCTCACCAAATGACTCCTCCCACCATATTATGATGTTGCCCAAGTTTAGGGCTCGATCCGAAATCAATAGGTGTTCCAAATTGGACAATTCAAGTTCAACGGCAGTTCGTTCCTAATTGGAGTGGTTGGTGTATTCCATACTTCTAGCGATTGGATTTCACTCAAAACTCACCAAATGACTCCTCCCACCATATTATGATGTTGCCCAAGTTTTGGGCTCGATCCGAAATCAATAGGTGTGGGAAATTGGACAATTCAAGTTCAACGGCAGTTCGTTCCTAATTGGAATGGTTGGTGTATTCCACACTTCTAGCGATTGGATTTCACTCAAAACTCACCAAATGACTCCTTACAAAATATTATGATGTTCCCCAAGTTTTGGGCTCGATTCGAAATCAATAGGTGTGAGAAATTGAACAATTCAAGTTCAACGGCAGTTCGTTCCTAATTGGAGTGGTTGGTGTGTTCCATACTTCTAGCGATTGGATTTCACTCAAAACTCACCAAATGAGTCCTCCCACCATATTATGATGTTGCCCAAGTTTTGGGCTCGATCCGAAATCAATAGGTGTTCCAAATTGGACAATTCAAGTTCAACGGCAGTTCGTTCCTAATTGGAGTGGTTGGTGTATTCCATACTTCTCGCGATTGGATTTCACTTAAAACTCGCCAAATGACTCCTACCACCATATTATGGTGTTGCCCAAGTTTTGGGCTTGATCCGAAATGAATAGGTGTTCCAAATTGGACAATTCAAGTTCAACGGCAGTTCGTTCCTAATTCGAGTGGTTTGTGTATTCCATACTTCTAGCGATTGGATTTCACTCAAAACTCACCAAATGACTCCTCCCACCATATTATGATGTTGCCCAAGTTAGGGGCTCGATCCGAAATCAATAGGTGTAAGAAATTGGACAATTGAAGTTCAACGGCAGTTCGTTCCTAATTGGAGTGGTTGGAGTATTCCATACTTCTAGCGATTGGATTTCACTCAAAACTCACAAAATGACTCTTCCCACCATATTATGATGTTGCCCAAGTTTTGGTCTCGATCCGAAATCAATAGGTTTCCAAATTGGACAATTCAAGTTCAACGGCAGTTCGTTCCTAATTGGAGTGGTTGGTGTATTCCATACTTCTAGCGATTGGAATTCACTCAAAACTCACCAAATCACTCCTCCCACCATACTATGATGTTGCCCAAGTTTTGGGCTCGATCCGAAATCAATAGGTGTTCCAAATTGGACAATAAAAGTTCAACGGCAGTTCGTTCCTAATTGGAGTGGTTGGTGTATTCCATACTTCTAGCGATTGGATTTCACTCAAAACTCACGAAATGACTCCTCCCACCATATTATGATGTTGCCCAAGTTTTGGGCTCGATCCAAAATCAATAGGTGTGAGAACTTTGACAATTCAAGTTCAACGGCAGTTCGTTCCTAATTGGGGTGGTTGGTGTATTCCATACTTCTAGCGACTGGATTTCACTCAAAACTCACGAAATGACTCCTCCCATCATATTATGATGTTGGACAAGTTTGGGGTTCCGTACGAAATCAATAGGTGTTCCAAATTGGACAATTCAGGTTCAACGGCAGTTCGTTCCTAATTGGAGTGGTTGGTGTATTCCATACTTCTATTGATTGGATTTCACTCAAAACTCACCAAATGACTCCTCCCAACATATTATGACATTGCCCAAATTGGACAATTCAAGTTTTGGGCTCAATCCGAAATCAATAGGCGTGAGAAATTGGATAATTCAAGTTCAACGGCAGTTCGTTCCTAATTGGAGTGGTTGGCGTATTCCATACATCTAGCGATTGGATTTCACTCAAAACTCACCAAATGACTCCTCCCACCATATTATGACATTGCCCAAGTTTTGGGCTCGATCCGAAATCAATAGGTGTTCCAAATTGGACAATTCAAGTTCGACGGCAGTTCGTTCCTAATTGGAGTGGTTAGTGTATTCCATACTTCTAGCGATTGGATTTCACTCAAAACTCACCAAATGACTCCTCCCACCATATTATGACATTGCCCAAATTTTGGGCTCGATCCGAAATCAATAGGTGTTCCAAATTGGACAATTCAAGTTCAACGGCAGTTCGTTCCTAACTGGAGTGGTTGGTGTATTCCATACTTCTAGCGATTGGATTTCACTCAAAACTCACCAAATGGCTCCTCCCGCCATATTATGATGTTGCCCAAGGTTTGGGCTCGATCCGAACTCAATAGGTGTGAGAAATTGGACAATTTAAGTTCAACGACATTTCGTAACTAACTGGAGTGGTTGGTGTATTCCGTACTTCTAGCGATTGGATTTCACTCAAAACTCACCAAATGACTCCTCCCATCATATTATAATGTTGCACAAGTTTAGGGTTCCTTACGAAATCAATCGGTGTGAGAAATTGGACAATTCAAGTTCAACGGCAGTTCGTTCCTAATTGGAGTGGTTGGTGTATTCCATACTTCTAGCGATTGGATTTCACTCAAAACTCACCAAATGACTCCTCCCACCATATTATGAAGTTGCCCAAGTTTTTGGCTCGATCCGAAATGAATAGTTGTGCGAAATTGGACAATTCATGTTCAACGGCAGTTCGTTCCTAATTGGAGTGGTTGGTATAATCCATACTTCTAGCGAATGGATGTCACTCAAAACTCACTAAATGACTCCCCCCACCATATTGTGATGTTGCCCAAGTTTTGGTCTCGATCCGAATTCAATAGGTGTACCAAATTGGACAATTCAAGTTCAACGGCAGTTCGTTCCTTGTTGGAGTGGTTGGTGTATTCCACACTTCTAGCGATTGGATTTCACTCAAAACTCACCAAATGACTCCTCCCACCATATTATGATGTTGCACAAGTTTGGGGTTCCATCCGAAATCAATAGGTGTGAGAAATTGGACAATTCAAGTTCAACGACAGTTCGATACTAATTGGAGTGGCTGGTGTATTCCACACTTCTAGCGATTGGATTTCACTCAAAACTCACCAAATGACTCGTCCCACCATATTATGATGTTGCCCAAGTTTTGGGCTCGATCCGAACTCAATAGGTGTGAGAAATTGGACAATTTAAGTACAATGGCAGTTCGTTCCTAATTGGAGTTGTTGGTGTATTCCGTACTTCTAGGGATTGGATTTCACTCAAATCTCACCAAATGACTCCTCCCACCATATTATGATGTTGCCCAAGTTTTGGGCTCGATCCGAACTCAATAGGTGTGAGAAATTGGACAATTTAAGTTCAACGGCAGTTCGTTCCTAATTGGAGTTGTTGGTGTATTCCGTACTTCTAGCGATTGGATTTCACTCAAAACTCACCAAATGACTCCTCCCACCATATTATGATGTTGCCCAAGTTTTGGGCTCGATCCGAAATCAATAGGTGTGAGAAATTGGACAATTCAAGTTCAACGGCAGTTCGTTCCTAATTGGAGTGGTTGGTGTATTCCGTACTTCTAGCGATTGGATTTCACTCAAAACTAACCAAATGACTCCTCACACCATATTATGATGTTGCCCAAGTTTTGGGCTCGATCCGAAATCAATAGCTGTGAGAAATTGGACAATTCAAGTTCAACGACAGTTCGTTCCTAATTGGAGTGGTTGGTGTATTCCATACTTCTAGCGATTGGATTTCACTCAAAACTCACTGCATGACTCCTCCCACCATATTATGATGTTGCCCAAGTTTTGGGCTCGATCCGAAATCAATAGGTATGAGAAATTGGACAATTCAAGTTCAACGGCAGTTCGTTCCTAATTGGAGTGGTTGGTGTATTCCATACCTCTTGCGATTGGATTTCACTCAAAACTTACCAAATGGCTCCTCCCAACATATTATGATGTTAACCAAGTTTTGGGCTCGATCTGAAATCAATAGGTGCGAGAAATTGGACAATTCAAATTCAACGGTAGTTCGTTCCTAATTGGAGTGGTTGGTGTATTCCATACCTCTAGCAATTGGATTTCACTCAAAACTCACCAAATGACTCCTCCCATCATATTATGTTGTTGCCCAAGTTTTGGGTTCGATCCGAAATCAATAGGTGTTCCAAATTGGACAATTCAAGTTCAACGGCAGTTCGTTCCTAATTGGAGTGGTTGGTGTATTCCATACTTCTAGCGACTGGATTTCACTCAAAACTCACGAAATGACTCCTCCCATCATATTATGATGTTGGACAAGTTTGGGGTTCCGTACGAAATCAATAGGTGTTCAAAATTGGACAATTCAGGTTCAACGGCAGTTCGTTCCTAATTGGAGTGGTTGGTGTATTCCATACTTCTAGCGATTGGATTTCACTCAAAACTCACCAAATGACTCCTCCCAACATATTATGATGTTGCCCAAGTATTGGGCTCGATCCGAAATCAATAGGCGTGAGAAATTGGATAATTCAAGTTCAACGGCAGTTCGTTCCTAATTGGAGTGGTTGGTGTATTCCATACTTCTAGCAATTGGATTTCACTCAAAACTCACGAAATGACTCCTCCCACCATATTATGATGTTGCCCAAGTTTTGGGCTCGATCCGAAATCAATAGGTGTGAGAAATTGGACAATTCAAGTTCAACGGCAGTTCGTTCCGAATTGGAGTGGTTGGTTGATCGGTTCATAATTGTATATCATTTTGTACCCTTCTAGCTTATGATTTGGTTATGTTTTCGAGTTAAACTTGTGCTTTTAATCCTTTTTTTTGTTTATCTTTCAGTTGATTGACATTTAGGTAACAATGATGACTTTGGATAGGAAATGATGCAATCCATGCATGTTAAGGGCTGATTGGCATATGAGGAATATGAGCTTAAAGACAAACACATTTTGGCTACAACCCCTTTCCAGCCCAATTTCGTAGGTCAACTTCTTGGCCTTGGATCAGCATGCTATGGGGCTCGAATGAGGTGAAGATCTTCATGAAACTTGTTCCAATGGGTGTCTACTACAACATATCCAAATTTCAGCCCAATTGGACATTTGTGGAGTGCTCAGCCCGTCCAACACCCAACCTTGCTCAGCAAGATTTGCAGCTGCCAACATTTAGTCATGTGCCTCCTTTTAGCCATGTGCCTCACCCCAGCTGCAACTGACTTTGTACCCAACATAATGAGTGAAGTTGGGAGGCTTTCCAGCTATGAATTTCTGAATGAGCAAGTTGGTACATGCTGGAGTTATTATAGAGAAAGCATGTGCATGCATGGGAAGCAAAGAGAAAGGAGAGAGAGAAGAATGAGGAATGATGAGAGGCATTTTGCTTCAGCCTTTGAACATGGGAATTGAATTGGCAGATCACTTTGGAGCTGGAAATCAGTTTCAGTTTTTAATTGAAAGAGGAAGCATGTGCATGCATGTAAAGCAAAGAAATGAAATGAAATCAATTCCAGTCTCTGTTCGGCTGCCAACTTGCAAGGCCCAAAACGCACACTTCTACTGCTCCGATGGGAATACTTTCTTCATAGAAGTTGTTCCAATGGGTGTCTAGTATAACATATCCAAATTTGAGCCCCATTGGATACGTTTTGAAACCTCTGGCCTTCCTACACCAAGACTGGTTCAGAAAACTCGTTTTTCAGCAACCAAAAGGCAACCACATGGGTTGGCAACCAAAAGGCAACCACATGGGTTGACAGCAAAGGCAGCCACAACTGATCACCTTTGAACCCATGTGAAGATGCTTGAGGTGCAGCAGCAAAAGATGAAGGATGGTGTGGGAATCCATCATGATGTTCCTCCCTCTTAGCCCTATAAATAGAGAAGCCTTCAAGCTTCAAATCACACCCCAAGGGGGGGAGCTCTCAAACACTTCTCTAGAGCTCCCTTCCCTTCTCTCCCTCAAATTCTCTTAGTTTCCTTTCTAGTTTTCAATTGTTGTAATGAAATATTTGTGCTGAAATTCTCCTTAAGTTTTTCAAGTTCTACTTTACTTTTATTTGTAATGTACATTCTTTCTTAAGTATTCAAGTTTAATTAGTTTCCAAGTTTCAATTATGGTTTTTGTTCTTATTCATTATGCTTATAAGTTAATATGCTAGTTTGAATGATTGATCACCATTTAGGCTTGCATGTTAGCTATCTTGGTTTGAATTAAGAGTAGACACCATGCTTTAATTCGAATTGAACTATGGATAGGAAGAGTATGTATGGACATTCGACAACAGGGATTAGATACATACTTGGTTGTTTAAAATGTTCTTCTATGCTTAATGGGTTCCTAATGCTTAATTTTAGGTTAGACAACAAATGATCAAATTAGGGAATTAGGAACACAAGGTTATGACCAAACACCATGGCTTAATCATACTTTAGCTAGAATCAATCCATTAATCTAATTGAACTTGGGAACTTATTTGCTTGAGTTATTTCCTTTTTTCTTGTTTTATTTATTTTCTTTTTCATTTCTGTTTTATGTAGGGGAAATGAATTGGATCATTCAATCACCAATCCTCGTGGGATCGACCTCGCACTTACATATGCTATACTACCAAACGGCTCGTGCACTTGCGAGTATCACAAGTTGAGGATGCAGCTGAATCTATTTTGGTGCAGCTGAATCGACGCAACATTGGTGTATTCCATACTTCTGGCGTTTGTATTTCACTCAAAACTCACCAAATGACTCCTCCCACCTAATTGTGATGTTGCCCAAGTATTGGGCTCGATCCGAAATCAATAGGTGTTCCAAATTGGACAATTCAAGTTCAACGGCAGTTCGTTCCTAATTGGAGTGGTTGGTGTATTCCATACTTCTAGCGATTGGATTTCACTCAAAACTCACCAAATGACTCCTCCCACCATATTATGATGTTGCCCAAGTTTTGGGCTCGATCCGAACACAATAGGTGTGAGAAATTGGACAATTTAAGTTCAACGGCAATTCGTTCCTAATTGGAGTTGTTGGTGTATTCCATACTTCTAGCGATTGGATTTCACTCAAAACTCACCAAATGACTCCTCCCACCATATTATGATGTTGCCCAAGTTTTGGGCTCGATCCGAAATCAATAGGTGTGAGAAATTGGACAATTCAAGTTCAACGGCAGTTCGTTCCGAATTGGAGTGGTTGGTGTATTCCATACTTCTAGCGTTTGTATTTCACTCAAAACTCACCAAATGACTCCTCCCACCTTATTATGATGTTGCACAAGTTTTGGGCTCGATCCGAAATCAATAGGTGTTCCAAATTGGACAATTCAAGTTCAACGGCAGTTCGTTCCTAATTGGAGTGGTTGGTATATTCCATACTTCTAGCGATTGGATTTCACTCAAAACTCACCAAATGACTCCTCCCACCATATTATGATGTTGCCCAAGTTTTGGGCTCGATCCGAAATCAATAGGTGTGAGAAATTGGACAATTCAAGTTCAACGGCAGTTCGTTCCTAATTGGAGTGGTTGGTATATTGCATACTTCTACCGATTGGATTTCACTCAAACCTCACCAAATGACTCCTCCCACCATATTATGATGTTGCCCATGTTTGGGGCTCGATCCGAAATCAATAGGTGTTCCAAATTGGACAATTCAAGTTCAACGGCAGTTCGTTCCTAATTGGAGTGGTTGGTGTATTCCATACTTCTAGCGATTGGATTTCACTCAAAACTCACCAAAATGACTCCTCCCACCATATTATGATGTTGCCCAAGTTTTGGGCTCGATCCGAAATCAATAGGTGTGAGAAATTGGACAATTCAAGTTCAACGGCAGTTCGTTCCGAATTGGAGTGGTTGGTGTATTCCATACTTCTGGCGTTTGTATTTCACTCAAAACTCACCAAATGACTCCTCCCACCTTATTGTGATGTTGCCCAAGTATTGGGCTCGATCCGAAATCAATAGGTGTTCCAAATTGGACAATTCAAGTTCAACGGCAGTTCGTTCCTAATTGGAGTGGTTGGTGTATTCCATACTTCTAGCGATTGGATTTCACTCAAAACTCACCAAATGACTCCTCCCACCATATTATGATGTTGCCCAAGTTTTGGGCTCGATCCGAACACAATAGGTGTGAGAAATTGGACAATTTAAGTTCAACGGCAGTTCGTTCCTAATTGGAGTTGTTGGTGTATTCCATACTTCTAGCGATTGGATTTCACTCAAAACTCACCAAATGACTCCTCCCACCATATTATGATGTTGCCCAAGTTTTGGGCTGGATCCGAAATCAATAGGTGTGAGAAATTGGACAATTCAAGTTCAACGGCAGTTCGTTCCGAATTGGAGTGGTTGGTGTATTCCATACTTCTAGCGTTTGTATTTCACTCAAAACTTACCAAATGACTCCTCCCACCTTATTATGATGTTGCCCAAGTTTTGGGCTCGATCCGAAATCAATAGGTGTTCCAAATTGGACAATTCAAGTTCAACGGCAGTTCGTTCCTAATTGGAGTGGTTGGTATATTCCATACTTCTAGCGATTGGATTTCACTCAAAACTCACCAAATGACTCCTCCCACCATATTATGATGTTGCCCAAGTTTTGGGCTCGTTCCGAAATCAATAGGTGTGAGAAATTGGACAATTCAAGTTCAACGGCAGTTCGTTCCAAATTGGAGTGGTTGGTATATTGCATACTTCTACCGATTGGATTTCACTCAAACCTCACCAAATGACTCCTCCCACCATATTATGGTGTTGCCCATGTTTGGGGCTCGATCCGAAATCAATAGGTGTTCCAAATTGGACAATTCAAGTTCAACGGTAGTTCGTTCCTAATTGGAGTGGTTGGTGTATTCCATACTTCTAGCGATTGGATTTCACTCAAAACTCACCAAATGACTCCTCCCACCATATTATGATGTCACCCAAGTTTTGGGCTCGATCCGAAATCAATAGGTGTGGGAAATTGGACAATTCAAGTTCAACGGCAGTTCGTTTCTAATTGGAATGGTTGGTGTATTGCATACTTCTACCGATTGGATTTCACTCAAACCTCACCAAATGACTCGTCCCACCATATTATGATGTTGCCCAAGTTTGGGGCTCGATCCGAAATCAATAGGTGTTCCAAATTGGACAATTCAAGTTCAACGGCAGTTCGTTCCTAATTGGAGTGGTTGGTGTATTCCATACTTCGAGCGATTGGATTTCACTCAAAACTCACCAAATGAATCCTACCACCATATTATGGTGTTGCCCAAGTTTTGGGCTCGATCCGAAATCAATAGGTGTGAGAAATTGGACAATTGAAGTTCAACGGCAGTTCGTTCCTAATTGGAGTGGTTGGTGTATTCCATACTTCTAGCGATTGGATTTCACTCAAAACTCAACAAGTGACTCCTCCCACCATATTATGATGTTGCCCAAGTTTTGGGCTCGATCCGAACTCAATAGGTGTGAGAAATTGGAGAATTCAAGTTCAACGGCAGTTCGTTCCTAATTGGATTAGTTGGTGTATCCCATACTTCTAGCGATTGGATTTCACTCAAAACTCACCAAATGACTCCTCCCACCATATTATGATGTTGCCCAAGTTTTGGGCTCGATCTGAAATCAATAGGTGTTCCAAATTGGGCAATTCAAGTTCAACGGCAGTTTGTTCCTAATTGGAGTGGTTGGTGGATTCCATACTTCTAGCGATTGGATTTCACTCAAAACTCACCAAATGACTCCTCCCACCATATTGTGATGTTGCCCAAGTTTTGGGTTCGATCCGAAATCAAGAGGTGTTCCAAATTGGACAATTCAAGTTCAACGGCAGTTTGTTCCTAATTGGAGTGTTTGGTGTATTCCATACTTCTAGCGATTGGATTTCACTCAATACTCACCAAATGACTCCTCCCACCATATTGTGATGTTGCCCAAGTTTTGGGTTCGATCCGAAATCAATAGGTGTTCCAAAGTGGACAATTCAAGTTCAACGGCAGTTCGTTGCTAATTGGAGTGGTTGGTGTATTCCATACTTCTAGCGATTGAATTTCAATCAAAACTCACCAAATGACTCCTCCCACCATATTATGATGTGGCCCAAGTTTTGGGCTCGATCCGAAATCAATAGGTGTTCCAAATTGGACAATTCAAGTTCAACGGCAGTTCGTTTCTAATTGGAGTGGTTGGTGTATTCCATACTTCTAGCGATTGGATTTCACTCAAAACGCACCAAATGACTCCTCCCACCATATTGTGATGTTGCCCAAGTTTTGGGTTCGATCCGAAATCAATAGGTGTTCCAAAGTGGACAATTCAAGTTCAACGGCAGTTCGTTGCTAATTGGAGTGGTTGGTGTATTCCATACTTCTAGCGATTGAATTTCAATCAAAACTCACCAAATGACTCCTCCCACCATATTATGATGTGGCCCAAGTTTTGGGCTCGATCCGAAATCAATAGGTGTTCCAAATTGGACAATTCAAGTTCAACGGCAGTTCGTTTCTAATTGGAGTGGTTGGTGTATTCCATACTTCTAGCGATTGGATTTCACTCAAAACGCACCAAATGACTCCTCCCACCATATTATGATGTTGCCCAAGTTTTGGGCCCGATCTGTAATCAATAGGTGTGAGAAATTGGACAATTCAAGTTCAACGGCAGTTCGTTTCTAATTGGAGTGGTTGGTGTATTCCATACTTCTAGCAATTGGATTTCACTCAAAACTCATCAAATGACTCCACCCACCATATTATGATGTTGCCCAAGTTTGGGGCTCGGTCTGAAGTCAATAGGTGTTCGAAATTGGACAATTCAAGTTCAACGGCAGTAAGTTCCTAATGGGAGTGGTTGGTGTATTCCATACCTCTAGCGATTGGATTTCACTTAAAACTCACCAAATGAGTCCTCCCACCATATTATGATGTTGCCCAAGTTTTGGGCTCGATCCGAAATCAATAGGTGTGAGAAATTGGACAATTCAAGTTCAACGGCAGTTCGTTCCTAATTGGAGTGGTTGGTGTACTCCATACTTCTAGCGATTGGATTTCACTCAAAACTCAACAAATGACTCCTCCCACCATATTATGACGTTGCCCAAGTTTGGGGCTCGATCCGAAATCAATAGGTGTTCCAAATTGGACAATTCAAGTTCAACGGCAGTTCATTCCTTATTGGAGTGGTTGGTGTATTCCATACTTCTAGCGATTGGATTTCACTCAAAACTCACCAAATGACTCCTCCCACCATATTATGATGTTACCCAAGTTTTGGACTCGATAGGAAATCAATACGTGTGAGAAATTGGACAATTCAAGTTCAACGGCAGTTCGTTCCTCGTTGGAGTGGTTGGTGTATTTCATACTTCTAGCGATTGGATTTCACTCAAAACTCACCAAATGACTCCTCCCACCATATTATGATGTTGCCCAAGTTTTGGGCTCGATCCGAAATCAATAGGTGAGAGAAATTGGACAATTCAAGTTCAACGGCAGTTCGTTCCTAATGGGAGTGGTTTGTGTATTCCAAACTTCTAGTGATTGGATTTCACTCAAAACTCACCAAATGACTCCTCCCACCATATTATGATGTTGCCCAAGTTTTGGGCTCGATCCGAAATCAATAGGTGTTCCAAATTGGACAATTCAAGTTCAACGGCAGTTCATTCCTTATTGGAGCGGTTGGTGTATTCCATACTTCTAGCGATTGGATTTCACTCAAAACTTACCAAATGACTCCTACCACCGTATTATGATGTTGCACAAGGTTTGGGCTCGATCTGAAATCATTAGGTGTGAGAAATTGGTCAATTCAATTTCAACGATAGTTTGTTCCTAATTGGAGTCGTTGGTGTATTCCATACTTCTAGCGATTGGATTTCACTCAAAACGCACCAAATGACTCCTCCCACCATATTATGATGTTGCCCAAGTTTTGGGCTCGATCCGAAATCAATAGGTGTAAGAAATTGGACTATTCAAGTTCAACGGTAGTTCGTTCCTAATGGGAGTGGTTGGTGTATTCCCTACTTCTAGCGATTGGATTTCACTCAAAACTCACCAAATGACTCCTCCCACCATATTATGATGTTGCCCAAGTTTTGGGCTCGATCCGAAATCAATAGGTGTGAGAAATTGGACAATTCAAGTTCAACGGAAGTTCGTTCCTAATTGGACTGGTTGGTGTATTCCATACTTCTAGCGATTGGATTTCACTCAAAACTCACCAAATGACTCCTCCCACCATATTATGATGTTGCCCAAGTTTTGGGCTCGATCCGAAATCAAAAGGTGTGAGAAATTGGACAATTCAAGTTCAACGGCAGTTCGTTCCTAATTGTAGTGGTTGGTGTATTCCATACTTCAAGCGATTGGATTTCACTCAAAAGTCACCAAATGACTCCTCCCACCATATTATGAGGTTGCCCAAGTTTTGGGCTCGATCCGAAATCAATAGGTGTGAGAAATTGGACAATTCAAGTTCAACGGCAGTTCGTTCCTCGTTGGAGTGGTTGGTGTATTTCATACTTCTAGCGATTGGATTTCACTCAAAACTCACCAAATGACTCCTCCCACCATATTATGATGTTACCCAAGTTTTGGACTCGATCCGAAATCAATAGGTGTGAGAAATTGGACAATTCAAGTTCAACGGCAGTTCGTTCCTCGTTGGAGTGGTTGGTGTATTTCATACTTCTAGCGATTGGATTTCACTCAAAACTCACCAAATGACTCCTCCCACCATATTATGATGTTGCCCAAGTTTTGGGCTCGATCCGAAATCAATAGGTGAGAGAAATTGGACAATTCAAGTTCAACGGCAGTTCGTTCCTAATGGGAGTGGTTTGTGTATTCCAAACTTCTAGTGATTGGATTTCATTCAAAACTCACCAAATGACTCCTCCCACCATACTATGATGTTGCCCAAGTTTTGGGCTCGATCCGAAATCAATAGGTGTTCCAAATTGGACAATTCAAGTTCAACGGCAGTTCATTCCTTATTGGAGTGGTTGGTGTATTCCGTGCTTCTAGCGATTGGATTTCACTCAAAACTCACCAAATGACTCCTCCCACCATATTATGATGTTGCCCAAGTTTGGGGCTCGATCCGAAATCAATAGGTGTGAGAAATTGGACAATTCAAGTTCAACGGCAGTTCGTTCCTAATGGGAGTGGTTGGTGTATTCCATACTTCTAGCTATTGGATTTCCCTCAAAACTCACCAAATGACTCCTCCCACCATATTATGATGTTGCCCAAGTTTTGGGCTCGATCCAAAATCAATAGGTGTTCCAAATTGGACAATTCAAGTTCAACGGCAGTTCGTTCCTAATTGGAGTGGTTGGGGTATTCCATACTTCTAGCGATTGGATTTCACTGAAAACTCACCAAATGACTCCTCCCCCCATATTATGATGTTGCCCAAGTTTTTGGCTCGATCTGAAATGAATAGGTGTGCGAAATTGGACAATTCAAGTTCAACGGCAGTTCGTTCCTAATTGGAGTGGTTGGTGTATTCCATACTTCTAGCGATTGGATTTCACTCAAAACTCACCAAATGACTCCTCCCACCATATTATGATGTTGCCCAAGTTTTGGGCTCGATCCGAAATCAATAGGTGAGAGAAATTGGACAATTCAAGTTCAACGGCAGTTCGTTCCTAATGGGAGTGGTTTGTGTATTCCAAACTTCTAGTGATTGGATTTCACTCAAAACTCACCAAATGACTCCTCCCACCATATTATGATGTTGCCCAAGTTTTGGGCTCGATCCAAAATCAATAGGTGTTCCAAATTGGACAATTCAAGTTCAACGGCATTTCATTCCTAATTGGAGGGGTTTGGGTATTCCATACTTCTAGCGATTGGATTTCACTGAAAACTCACCAAATGACTCCTCCCCCCATATTATGATGTTGCCCAAGTTTTTGGCTCGATCTGAAATGAATAGGTGTGCGAAATTGGACAATTCAAGTTGAACGGCAGTTCGTTCCTAATTGGAGTGGTTGGTGTATTCCATACTTCTAGCGATTGGATTTCACTCAAAACTCACCAAATGACTCCTCCCACCATATTCTGATGTTGCCCAAGTTTTGGGCTCGATCCGAAATCAATAGGTGTAAGAAATTGGACAATTCAAGTTCAACGGCAGTTCGTTCCTAATTGGAGTGGTTGGTGTATTCCATAATTCTAGCGATTGGATTTCACTCAAAACTCACCAAATGACTCCTCCCCCCATATTATGATGTTACCCAAGTTTTGGACTCGATCCGAAATCAATAGGTGTGAGAAATTGGACAATTCAAGTTCAACGGCAGTTCGTTCCTCGTTGGAGTGGTTGGTGTATTTCATACTTCTAGCGATTGGATTTCACTCAAAACTCACCAAATGACTCCTCCCACCATATTATGATGTTGCCCAAGTTTTGGGCTCGATCCGAAATCAATAGGTGAGAGAAATTGGACAATTCAAGTTCAACGGCAGTTCGTTCCTAATGGGAGTGGTTTGTGTATTCCAAACTTCTAGTGATTGGATTTCATTCAAAACTCACCAAATGACTCCTCCCACCATATTATGATGTTGCCCAAGTTTTGGGCTCGATCCGAAATCAATAGGTGTTCCAAATTGGACAATTCAAGTTCAACGGCAGTTCGTTCCTAATTGGAGTGGTTGGGGTATTCCATACTTCTAGCGATTGGATTTCACTGAAAACTCACCAAATGACTCCTCCCCCCATATTATGATGTTGCCCAAGTTTTTGGCTCGATCTGAAATGAATAGGTGTGCGAAATTGGACAATTCAAGTTCAACGGCAGTTCGTTCCTAATTGGAGTGGTTGGTGTATTCCATACTTCTAGCGATTGGATTTCACGGAAAACTCACCAAATGACTCCTCCCCCCATATTATGATGTTGCCCAAATTTTTGGCTCGATCTGAAATGAATAGGTGTGCGAAATTGGACAATTCAAGTTCAACGGCAGTTCGTTCCTAATCGGAGTGGTTGGTGTATTCCATACTTCTAGCGATTGGATTTCACTCAAAACTCACCAAATGACTCCTCCCACCATATTTCTGATGTTGCCCAAGTTTTGGGCTCGATCCGAAATCAATAGGTGTAAGAAATTGGACAATTCAAGTTCAACGGCAGTTCGTTCCTAATTGGAGTGGTTGGTGTATTCCATAATTCTAGCGATTGGATTTCACTCAAAACTCACCAAATGACTCCTCCCACCATATTATGATGTTACCCAAGTTTTGGACTCGATCCGAAATCAATAGGTGAGAGAAATTGGACAATTCAAGTTCAACGGCAGTTCGTTCCTAATGGGAGTGGTTTGTGTATTCCAAACTTCTAGTGATTGGATTTCACTCAAAACTCACCAAATGACTCCTCCCACCATATTATGATGTTACCCAAGTTTTGGACTCGATCCGAAATCAATAGGTGTGAGAAATTGGACAATTCAAGTTCAACGGCAGTTCGTTCCTCGTTGGAGTGGTTGGTGTATTCCGTGCTTCTAGCGATTGGATTTCACTCAAAACTCACCAAATGACTCCTCCCACCATATTATGATGTTGCCCAAGTTTGGGGCTCGATCCGAAATCAATAGGTGTTCGAAATTGGACAATTCAAGTTCAACGGCAGTTCGTTCCTAATGGGAGTGGTTGGTGTATTCCATACTTCTAGCTATTGGATTTCCCTCAAAACTCACCAAATGACTCCTCCCACCATATTATGATGTTGCCCAAGTTTTGGGCTCGATCCGAAATCAATAGGTGAGAGAAATTGGACAATTCAAGTTCAACGGCAGTTCGTTCCTAATGGGAGTGGTTTGTGTATTCCAAACTTCTAGTGATTGGATTTCACTCAAAACTCACCAAATGACTCCTCCCACCATATTATGATGTTGCCCAAGTTTTGGGCTCGATTAAAAATCAATAGGTGTTCCAAATTGGACAATTCAAGTTCAACGGCAGTTCATTCCTTATTGGAGTGGTTGGTGTATTCCGTGCTTCTAGTGATTGGATTTCACTCAAAACTCACCAAATGACTCCTTCCTCCCACCATATTATGATGTTGCCCAAGTTTGGGGCTCGATCCGAAATCAATAGGTGTGAGAAATTGGACAATTCAAGTTCAACGGCAGTTCGTTCCTCGTTGGAGTGGTTGGTGTATTTCATACTTCTAGCGATTGGATTTCACTCAAAACTCACCAAATGACTCCTCCCACCATATTATGATGTTGCCCAAGTTTTGGGCTCGATCCGAAATCAATAGGTGTAAGAAATTGGACAATTCAAGTTCAACGGCAGTTCGTTCCTAATTGGAGTGGTTGGTGTATTCCATACTTCTAGCGATTGGATTTCACTCAAAACTCACCAAATGACTCCTCCCACCATATTATGATGTTGCCCAAGTTTATGGCTCGATCCGAAATCCGTAGGTGTGCGAAATTGGACAATTCAAGTTCAACGGCAGTTCGTTCCTAATTGGAGTGGGTGGTGTATTCCATACTTCTAGCGATTGGATTTCACTCAAAACTCACTAAATGACTCCTCCCACCATATTACGATGTTGCCCAAGTTTTGGTCTCGAACCGAAATCAATAGGTGTTCCAAATTGGACAATTCAAGTTCAACGGCAGTTCGTTCCTAATTGGAGTGGTTGGTGTATTCCGTACTTCTAGCGATTGGATTTCACTCAAAACTCACCAAATGAATCCTCCCACCATATTATGATGTTGCCCAAGTTTTGGGCTCGATCCGAAATCAATAGGTGTGAGAAATTGGACAATTCAAGTTCAACGGCAGTTCGTTCCTAATTGGAGTGGTTGGTGTATTCCATACTTCTAGCGATTGGATTTCACTCAAAACTCACCAAATGACTCCTCCCACCATATTATGTTGTTGCCCAAGTTTTGGGCTCGATCCGAAATCAATAGGTGTGAGAAATTGGACAATTCAAGTTCAACGGCAGTTCGTTCCTAATTGGAGTGGTTGGTGTATTCTATACTTCTAGCGATTGGATTTCACTCAAAACTCACCAAATGACTCCTCCCACCATATTATGATGTTGCCCAAGTTTTGGGCTCCATCCGAAATCAATAGGTGTTCGAAATTGGATAATTCAAGTTCAACGGCAGTTCGTTCCTAATTGGAGTGGTGGGAGTATTCCGTACTTCTAGCGATTGGATTTTACTCAAAACTAACCAAATGACTCCTCCCACCATATTATGATGTTGCCCAAGTTTTGGGCTCGATCCGAAATCAATAGGTGTGAGAAATTGGACAATTTAAGTTCAACGGCAGTTCGTTCCTAATTGGAGTGGTTGGTGTATTCCATACTTCTAGCGATTGGATTTCACTCAAAACTCACCAAACGACTCCTCCCACCATATTATGATGTTGCCCAAGTTCTGGGCTCGATCCGAAATCAATAGTTGTGAGAAATTGGACAATTCAAGTTCAACGGCAGTTCGTTCCTAATTGGAGTGGTTGGTGTATTCCGTACTTCTAGCGATTGGATTTCACTCAAAACTCACCAAATGACTCCTCCCACCATATTATGATGTTGGCCAAGTTTTGGGCTCGATCCGAAATCAATAGGTGTGAGAAATTGGACAATTCAAGTTCAACGGCAGTTCGTTCCTAATTGGAGTGGTTGGTGTATTCCATACTTCTAGCGATTGGATTTCACTCAAAACTCACCAAATGACTCCTCCCACCATATTATGATGTTGCCCAAGTTTTGGGCTCCATCCGAAATCAATAGGTGTTCGAAATTGGATAATTCAAGTTCAACGGCAGTTCGTTCCTAATTGGAGTGGTGGGAGTATTCCGTACTTCTAGCGATTGGATTTCACTCAAAACTAACCAAATGACTCCTCCCACCATATTATGATGTTGCCCAAGTTTTGGGCTCGATCCGAAATCAATAGGTGTGAGAAATTGTACAATTTAAGTTCAACGGCAGTTCGTTCCTAATTGGAGTGGTTGGTGTATTCCATACTTCTAGCGATTGGATTTCACTCAAAACTCACCAAACGACTCCTCCCACCATATTATGATGTTGCCCAAGTTCTGGGCTCGATCCGAAATCAATAGGTGTGAAAAATTGGACAATTCAAATTCAACGGCAGTTCGTTCCTAATTGGAGTGGTTGGTGTATTCCATACTTCTAGCGATTGGATTTCACTCAAAACTCACCAAACGACTCCTCCCACCATATTATGATGTTGCCCAAGTTTTGGGCTCGATCCGAAATCAATAGGTGTGAGAAATTGGACAATTCAAGTTCAACGGCAGTTCGTTCCTAATTGGAGTGGTTGGTGTATTCCTTACTTCTAGCGATTGGATTTCACTCAAAACTCGCCAAATGACTCCTCCCACCATATTATTATGTTGCCCATGTTTGGGGCTCGATCCGAAATCAATAGGTGTGAGAAATTGGACAATTCAAGTTGAACGGCAGTTCGTTCCTAATTCGAGTGGTTGGTGTATTCCGTACTTCTAGCGATTGGATTTCACTCAAAACTCACCAAATGACTTCTCCCACCATATTATGATGTTGCCCAAGTTTTCGGCTCCATCCGAAATCAATAGGTGTGAGAAATTGGACAATTCAAGTTCAACGGCAGTTCGTTCCTAATTGGATTTGTTGGTGTATTCCATACTTCTAGCGATTGGATTTCACTCAAAACTCACCAAAGGACTACTCCCACCATATTATGATGTTGCCCAAGTTTTGGGCTCGATCCGAAATCAATAGGCGTGAGAAATTGGACAATTCAAGTTCAACGGCAGTTCGTTCCTAATTGGAGTGGTTGGTGTATTCCATACTCCTAGCGATTGGATTTCACTCAAAACTCACCAAATCACTCTTCCTACCATATTATGATGTTGCCCAAGTTCTGGGCTCCATCCGAAATCAATAGGTGTTCGAAATTGGACAATTCAAGTTCAACGGCAGTTCGTTCCTGATTGGAGTGGTTGGTGTATTCCGTACTTCTAGCGATTGGATTTCACTCAAAACTCACCAAATGACTCCTCCCACCATATTATGTTGTTGCCCAAGTTTTGGGCTCGATCCGAAATCAATAGGTGTTCCAAATTGGACAATTCAAGTTCAACGGCAGTTCGTTCCTAATTGGAGTGGTTGGTGTATTCCATACTTCTAGCGATTGGATTTCACTCAAAACTCACCAAATCACTCCTCCCACCATATTATGATGTTGCCCAAGTTTTGGGCTCCATCCGAAATCAATAGGTGTTCGAAATTGGACAATTCAAGTTCAACGGCAATTCGTTCCTAATTGGAATGGTTGGTGTATTCCATACTTCTAGCAATTGGATTTCACTGAAAACTCAACAAATGACTCCTCCCACCATATTATGATGTTGCCCAAGTTTTGGGCTCGATCAGAAATCAACAGGTGTGAGAAATTGGACAATTCAAGTTCAACGGCAGTTCGTTCAAATTGGAGTGGTTGGTGTATTCCATACTTCTAGCGATTGGATTTCACTGAAAACCCACCAACTGACTTCTCCCACCATATTATGATGTTGCCCAAGTTTTGGGCTCCATCGGAAATCTATAGATGTTCGAAATTGGACAATTCAAGTTCAACGGCAATTCGTTCCTAATTGGAGTGGTTGGTGTATTCCATACTTCTAGCAATTGGATTTCACTCAAAACTCACCAAATGACTCCTCCCACCATATTATGATGTTGCCCAAGTTTTGGGCTCGATCAGAAATCAACAGGTGTGAGAAATTGGACAATTCAAGTTCAACGGCAGTTCGTTCAAATTGGAGTGGTTGGTGTATTCCATACTTCTAGCGATTGGATTTCACTCAAAACTCACCAAATGACTCCTCCCACCATATTATGATGTTGCCCAAGTTTTGGGCTCCATCCGAAATCTATAGGTGTTCGAAATTGGACAATTCAAGTTCAACGGCAATTCGTTCCTAATTGGAGTGGTTGGTGTATTCCGTACTTCTAGCTGTTGGATTTCACTCAAAACTAACCAAACGACTCCTCCCACCATATTATGATGTTGCCCAAGTTTTGGGCTCGATCCGAAATCAATAGGTGTTCGAAATTGGACAATTCAAGTTCAACGGCAGTTCGTTCCTAATTGGAGTGGTTGGTGTATTCCATACTTCTAGCGATTGGATTTCACTCAAAACTCACCAAATGACTCCTCCCACCATATTATGATGTTGCCCAAGTTTTGGGCTCGATCCGAAATCAATAGGTGTGAGAAATTGGACAATTTATGTTCAACGGCAGTTCGTTCCTAATTGGAGTGGTTGATGTATTCCATACTTCTAGCGATTGGATTTCACTCAAAACTCACCAAATGACTCCTCCCACCATATTATGATGTTGCCCAAGTTCTGGGCTCGATCCGAAATCAATAGGTGTGAAAAATTGGACAATTCAAATTCAACGGCAGTTCGTTCCTAATTGGAGTGGTTGGTGTATTCCATAATTCTAGCGATTGGATTTCACTCAAAACTCACCAAATGACTCCTCCCACCATATTATGATGTTGCCCAAGTTTTGGGCTCGATCCGAAATCAATAGGTGTGAGAAATTGGACAATTCAAGTTCAACGGCAGTTCGTTCCTAATTGGAGTGGTTGGTGTATTCCTTACTTCTAGCGATTGGATTTCACTCAAAACTCGCCAAATGACTCCTCCCACCATATTATTATGTTGCCCATGTTTCGGGCTCGATCCGAAATCAATAGGTGTGAGAAATTGGACAATTCAAGTTGAACGGCAGTTCGTTCCTAATTCGAGTGGTTGGTGTATTCCGTACTTCTAGCGATTGGATTTCACTCAAAACTCACCAAATGACTTCTCCCACCATATTATGATGTTGCCCAAGTTTTCGGCTCCATCCGGAATCAATAGGTGTTCGAAATTGGACAATTCAAGTTCAACGGCAGTTCGTTCCTAATTGGATTTGTTGGTGTATTCCATACTGCTAGCGATTGGATTTCACTCAAAACTCACCAAAGGACTACTCCCACCATATTATGATGTTGCCCAAGTTTTGGGCTCGATCCGAAATCAATAGGCGTGAGAAATTGGACAATTCAAGTTCAACGGCAGTTCGTTCCTAATTGGAGTGGTTGGTGTATTCCATACTCCTAGCGATTGGATTTCACTCAAAACACACCAAATGACTCTTCCCACCATATTATGATGTTGCCCAAGTTTTGGGCTCCATCCGAAATCAATAGGTGTTCGAAATTGGACAATTCAAGTTCAACGGCAATTCGTTCCTAATTGGAATGGTTGGTGTATTCCATACTTCTAGCAATTGGATTTCACTGAAAACTCAACAAATGACTCCTCCCACCATATTATGATGTTGCCCAAGTTTTGGGCTCGATCAGAAATCAACAGGTGTGAGAAATTGGACAATTCAAGTTCAACGGCAGTTCGTTCAAATTGGATTGGTTGGTGTATTCCATACTTCTAGCGATTGGATTTCACTGAAAACCCACCAAATGACTTCTCCCACCATATTATGATGTTGCCCAAGTTTTGGGCTCCATCGGAAATCTATAGATGTTCGAAATTGGACAATTCAAGTTCAACGGCAATTCGTTCCTAATTGGAGTGGTTGGTGTATTCCATACTTCTAGCAATTGGATTTCACTCAAAACTCACCAAATGACTCCTCCCACCATATTATGATGTTGCCCAAGTTTTGGGCTCGATCAGAAATCAACAGGTGTGAGAAATTGGACAATTCAAGTTCAACGGCAGTTCGTTCAAATTGGAGTGGTTGGTGTATTCCATACTTCTAGCGATTGGATTTCACTCAAAACTCACCAAATGACTCCTCCCACCATATTATGATGTTGCCCAAGTTTTGGGCTCCATCCGAAATCTATAGGTGTTCGAAATTGGACAATTCAAGTTCAACGGCAATTCGTTCCTAATTGGAGTGGTTGGTGTATTCCGTACTTCTAGCTGTTGGATTTCACTCAAAACTAACCAAACGACTCCTCCCACCATATTATGATGTTGCCCAAGTTTTGGGCTCGATCCGAAATCAATAGGTGTTCGAAATTGGACAATTCAAGTTCAACGGCAGTTCGTTCCTAATTGGAGTGGTTGGTGTATTCCATACTTCTAGCGATTGGATTTCACTCAAAACTCACCAAATGACTCCTCCCACCATATTATGATGTTGCCCAAGTTTTGGGCTCGATCCGAAATCAATAGGTGTGAGAAATTGGACAATTTATGTTCAACGGCAGTTCGTTCCTAATTGGAGTGGTTGATGTATTCCATACTTCTAGCGATTGGATTTCACTCAAAACTCACCAAATGACTCCTCCCACCATATTATGATGTTGCCCAAGTTCTGGGCTCGATCCGAAATCAATAGGTGTGAAAAATTGGACAATTCAAATTCAACGGCAGTTCGTTCCTAATTGGAGTGGTTGGTGTATTCCATAATTCTAGCGATTGGATTTCACTCAAAACTCACCAAATGACTCCTCCCACCATATTATGATGTTGCCCAAGTTTTGGGCTCGATCCGAAATCAATAGGTGTGAGAAATTGGACAATTCAAGTTCAACGGCAGTTCGTTCCTAATTGGAGTGGTTGGTGTATTCCTTACTTCTAGCGATTGGATTTCACTCAAAACTCGCCAAATGACTCCTCCCACCATATTATTATGTTGCCCATGTTTCGGGCTCGATCCGAAATCAATAGGTGTGAGAAATTGGACAATTCAAGTTGAACGGCAGTTCGTTCCTAATTCGAGTGGTTGGTGTATTCCGTACTTCTAGCGATTGGATTTCACTCAAAACTCACCAAATGACTTCTCCCACCATATTATGATGTTGCCCAAGTTTTCGGCTCCATCCGGAATCAATAGGTGTTCGAAATTGGACAATTCAAGTTCAACGGCAGTTCGTTCCTAATTGGATTTGTTGGTGTATTCCATACTGCTAGCGATTGGATTTCACTCAAAACTCACCAAAGGACTACTCCCACCATATTATGATGTTGCCCAAGTTTTGGGCTCGATCCGAAATCAATAGGCGTGAGAAATTGGACAATTCAAGTTCAACGGCAGTTCGTTCCTAATTGGAGTGGTTGGTGTATTCCATACTCCTAGCGATTGGATTTCACTCAAAACACACCAAATGACTCTTCCCACCATATTATGATGTTGCCCAAGTTTTGGGCTCCATCCGAAATCAATAGGTGTTCGAAATTGGACAATTCAAGTTCAACGGCAGTTCGTTCCTGATTGGAGTGGTTGGTGTATTTCGTACTTCTAGCGATTGGATTTCACTCAAAACTAACCAAATGACTCC
The DNA here is from genome assembly GCF_965620075.1 of Prunus avium. Taxonomy (NCBI): domain Eukaryota; kingdom Viridiplantae; phylum Streptophyta; class Magnoliopsida; order Rosales; family Rosaceae; genus Prunus; species Prunus avium. The sequence continues at coordinate 16,326,534 of NC_142291.1, read as the reverse complement.
TCCCACCATATTATGTTGTTGCCCAAGTTTTGGGCTCGATCCGAAATCAATAGGTGTGAGAAATTGGACAATTCAAGTTCAACGGCAGTTCGTTCCTAATTGGAGTGGTTGGTGTATTCCATACTTCTAGCGATTGGATTTCACTCAAAACTCACCAAATCACTCCTCCCACCATATTATGATGTTGCCCAAGTTTTGGGCTCCATCCGAAATCAATAGGTGTTCGAAATTGGACAATTCAAGTTCAACGGCAATTCGTTCCTAATTGGAGTGGTTGGTGTATTCCATACTTCTAGCAATTGGATTTCACTCAAAACTCACCAAATGACTCCTCCCACCATATTATGATGTTGCCCAAGTTTTGGGCTCGATCAGAAATCAACAGGTGTGAGAAATTGGACAATTCAAGTTCAACGGCAGTTCGTTCAAATTGGAGTGGTTGGTGTATTCCATACTTCTAGCGATTGGATTTCACTCAAAACTCACCAAATGACTCCTCCCACCATATTATGATGTTGCCCAAGTTTTGGGCTCCATCCGAAATCTATAGGTGTTCGAAATTGGACAATTCAAGTTCAACGGCAATTCGTTCCTAATTGGAGTGGTTGGTGTATTCCGTACTTCTAGCTATTGGATTTCACTCAAAACTAACCAAACGACTCCTCCCACCATATTATGATGTTGCCCAAGTTTTGGGCTCGATCCGAAATGAATAGGTGTGAGAAATTGGACAATTCAAGTTCAACGGAAGTTCGTTCCTAATTCGAGTGGTTGGTGTATTCCATACTTCTAGCGATTTGATTCCACTCAAAACTCACCAAGTGACTCCTCCCACCATATTATGATGTTGCCCAAGTTTTGGGCTCGATCTGAAATCAGTAGGTGTGAGAAATTGGTCAATTCAATTTCAACGACAATTCGTTCCTAATTGGAGTGGTTGGTGTATTCCATACTTCTAGCGATTGGATTTCACTCAAAACTCACCAAATGACTCCTCCCACCATATTATGATGTTGCCCATATTTGGGGCTCGATCCGAAATCAATAGGTGTTCCAAATTGGACAATTCAAGTTCAACGGCAGTTCGTTCCTAATTGGAGTGGTTGGTGTATTCCATACTTCTAGCATTTGGATTTCACTCAAAACTCACCAAATGACTCCTCCCACCATATTATGATGTTGCCCAAGTTTTGGGCTCGATCCGAAATCAATAGGTGTTCCGAATTGGACAATTCAAGTTCAACGGCAGTTCGTTCCTAATTGGAGTGGTTGGTGTATTCCATACTTCTAGCGATTGGATTTCACTCAAAACTCACCAAATGAATCCTCCCACCATATAATGATGTTGCACAAGTTTGGGGTTCGATCCGAAATCAATAGGTGTGAGAAATTGGACAATTCAAGTTCAACAACAGTTCGTTCCTAATTGGAGTGGTTGGTGTATTCCATACTTCTAGCGATTGGATTTCACTCAAAACTCACCAAATGACTCCTCCCACCATATTATGTTGTTGCCCATGTTTTTGGCTCAATCCGAAATCAATAGGTCTGAGAAATTGGACAATTCAAGTTCAACGGCAGTTCGTTCCTATTTGGAGTGGTTGGTGTATTCCATACTTCTAGCGATTGGATTTCACTCAAAACTGACCAAATGACTCCTACCACCATATTAGGATGTTGCCAAAGTTTTGGGCTCGATCCGAACTCAAGAGGTGTGAGAAATTGGACAATTTAAGTTCAACGGCAGTTCGTTCCAAATTGGAGTGGTTGGTGTATTCCATACTTCTAGCGATTGGATTTCACTCAAAACTCACCAAATGACTCCTCCCACCATATTATGATGTTGCCCAAGTTTTGGGATCGATCCGAAATCAATAGTTGTGAGAAATTGGACAATTCAAGTTCAACGGCAGTTCGTTCCTAATTGGAGTGGTTGGTGTATTCCTTACTTCTAGCGATTCGATTTCACTCAAAACTCACCAAATGACTCCTCCCACCATGTCATGATGTTGCCCAAGTTTTGGGCTCAGTCTGAAATCAATAGGTATGAGAAATTGGACAATTCAAGTTCAACGGAAGTTCATTCCTAATTCGAGTGGTTGGTGTATTCCATACTTCTAGCGATTTGATTCCACTCAAAACTCGCCAAGTGACTCCTCCCACCATATTATGATGTTGCCCAAGTTTTGGGCTCGATCTGAAATCAATAGGTGTGAGAAATTGGTCAATTCAATTTCAACGACAATTCGTTTCTAATTGGAGTGGTTGGTGTATTCCATACTTCTAGCGATTGGATTTCACTCAAAACTCACCAAATGACTCCTCCCACCATATTATGATGTTGCCCAAGTTTTGGGCTCGATCCGAAATCAATAGGTTTTCGAAATTGGACAATTCAAGTTCAACGGCAGTTCGTTCCTAATTGGAGTGGTTGGTGTATTCCATACTTCTAGCGATTGGATTTCACTCAAAACTCACCAAATGACTTCTCCCACCATATTATGATGTTGCCCAAGTTTTGGGCTCGGTCCGAAATCAATAGGTGTGAGAAGTTGGTCAAATTAATTTCAACCACAGTTCGTTCCTAATTGGAGTGGTTGGTGTATTCCATACTTCTAGCGATTGGGTTTCACTCAAAACTAACCATATGACTCCTCCCACCATATTATGATGTTGCCCAAGTTTTGGGCCCGATCCGAAATCAATAGGTGTGAAGAATTGGACAATTCAAGTTCAACGGCAGTTCGTTCCTAATTGGAGTGGTTGGTGTATTCCATACTTCTAGCGATTGGATTTCACTCAAAACTCACCAAATGAATCCTCCCACCATATTATGATGTTGCACAAGTTTGGGGTTCGATCCGAAATCAATAGGTGTGAGAAATTGGACAATTCAAGTTCAACAACAGTTCGTTCCTAATGGGAGTGATTGGTGTATTCCATACTTCTAGCGATTGGATTTCACTCAAAACTCACCAAATGACTCCTCCCACCATATTATGATGTTGCCCAAGTTTTGGGCTCGATCTGAAATCAATAGGTGTGAGAACTTGGACACTTCAAGTTCAACGGCAGTTCGTTCCTAATTGGAGTGGTTGGTGTATTCCATACTTCTAGCGATTGGATTTCACTCAAAACTCACTAAATGACTCCTCCCACCATATTACGATGTTGCCCAAGTTTTGGTCTCGATCCGAAATCAATAGGTGTTCCAAATTGGACAATTCAAGTTCAACGGCAGCTCGTTCCAAATTGGAGTGGTTGGTGTATTCCATACTTCTAGCGATTGGATTTCACTCAAAACTCACCAAATGACTCCTCCCACCATATTATGTTGTTGCCCAAATTTTTGGCTCGATCCGAAATCAATAGGTGTGAGAAATTGGACAATTCAAGTTCAACGGCAGTTCGTTCCTAATTGGAGTGGTTGGTGTATTCCATACTTCTAGCGATTGGATTTCACTCAAAACTGACCAAATGACTCCTCCCACCATATTATGATGTTGCCAAAGTTTTGGGCTCGATCCGAACTCAACAGGTGTGAGAAATTGGACAATTTAAGTTCAATGGCAGTTCGTTCCAAATTGGACTGGTTGGTGTATTCCATACTTCTAGCGATTGGATTTCACTCAAAACTCAACAAATGACTCCTCCCACCATATTATGATGTTGCCCAAGTTTTGGGATCGATCCGAAATCAATAGTTGTGAGAAATTGGACAATTCAAGTTCAACGGAAGTTCGTTCCTAATTCGAGTGGTTGGTGTATTCCATACTTCTAGCGATTTGATTCCACTCAAAACTCACCAAGTGACTCCTCCCACCATATTATGATGTTGCCCAAGCTTTGGGCTCGATCTGAAATCAATAGGTGTGAGAAATTGGTCAATTCAATTTCAACGACAATTCGTTCCTAATTGGAGTGGTTGGTGTATTCCATACTTCTAGCGATTGGATTTCACTCAAAACTCACCAAATGACTCCTCCCACCATATTATGATGTTGCACATGTTTGGGGTTCGATCCGAAATCAATAGGTGTTCGAAATTGGACAATTCAAGTTCAACGGCAGTTCGTTCCTAATTGGAGTGGTTGGTGTATTCCATACTTCTAGCGATTGGATTTCACTCAAAACTCACCAAATGACTCCTCCCACCATATTATGATGTTGCCCAAGTTTTGGGCTCGATCCGAAATCAATAGGTGTGAGAAATTGGACAATTTATGTTCAACGGCAGTTCGTTCCTAATTGGAGTGGTTGATGTATTCCATACTTCTAGCGATTGGATTTCACTCAAAACTCACCAAATGACTCCTCCCACCATATTATGATGTTGCCCAAGTTCTGGGCTCGATCCGAAATCAATAGGTGTGAAAAATTGGACAATTCAAATTCAACGGCAGTTCGTTCCTAATTGGAGTGGTTGGTGTATTCCATAATTCTAGCGATTGGATTTCACTCAAAACTCACCAAATGACTCCTCCCACCATATTATGATGTTGCCCAAGTTTTGGGCTCGATCCGAAATCAATAGGTGTGAGAAATTGGACAATTCAAGTTCAACGGCAGTTCGTTCCTAATTGGAGTGGTTGGTGTATTCCTTACTTCTAGCGATTGGATTTCACTCAAAACTCGCCAAATGACTCCTCCCACCATATTATTATGTTGCCCATGTTTCGGGCTCGATCCGAAATCAATAGGTGTGAGAAATTGGACAATTCAAGTTGAACGGCAGTTCGTTCCTAATTCGAGTGGTTGGTGTATTCCGTACTTCTAGCGATTGGATTTCACTCAAAACTCACCAAATGACTTCTCCCACCATATTATGATGTTGCCCAAGTTTTCGGCTCCATCCGGAATCAATAGGTGTTCGAAATTGGACAATTCAAGTTCAACGGCAGTTCGTTCCTAATTGGATTTGTTGGTGTATTCCATACTGCTAGCGATTGGATTTCACTCAAAACTCACCGAATGACTCCTCCCACCATGTCATGATGTTGTCCAAGTTTTGGGCTCAGTCTGAAATCAATAGGCGTTCGAAATTGGACAATTCAAGTTCAACGACAGTTCGTTCCTAATTGGAGTGGTTGGTGTATTCTATACTTCTAGCGATTGGATTTCACTCAAAACTCACCAAATGACTCCTCCAACCATATTATGATGTTGCCCAAGTTTTGGGCTCGATCCGAAATCAATAGATGTGAGAAATTGGACAATTCAAGTTCAACGGCAGTTCGTTCCTAATTGGAGTGGTTGGTGTATTCCATTCATCTACCGATTGGATTTCACTCAAAACTCCCCAAATGACTCCTCCCCCCATATTATGATGTTGCCCAAGTTTTGGGCTCGATCCGAAATCAATAGGTGTTCGAAATTGGACAATTCAAGTTCAACGGCAGTTCGTTCCTAATTGGAGTGGTTGGTGTATTCCATACTTCTAGCGATTGGATTTCACTCAAAACTCACCCAATGAATCCTCCCACCGTATTACGATGTTGCACATGTTTGGGGTTCGATCCGAAATCGATAGGTGTGAGAAATTGGACAATTCAAGTTCAACGGCAGTTCGTTCCTAATTGGAGTGTTTGGTGTATCCCATACTTCTAGCGTTTGGATTTCACTCAAAACTCACCAAATGACTCCTCCCACCATATTATGATGTCGCCCAACTTTTGGGCTCGATCCGAAATCAATAGGTGTTCGAAATTGGACAATTCAAGTTCAACGGCAGTTCGTTCCTAATTGGAGTGGTTGGTGTATTCCATACTTCTAGCGATTGGATTTCACTCAAAACAAACCAAATGACTCCTCCAACCATATTATGATGTTGCCCAAGTTTTGGGCTCGATCCGAAATCAATAGGTGTGAAAAATTGGACAATTCAAATTCAACGGCAGTTCGTTCCTAATTGGAGTGGTTGGTGTATTCCATACTTCTAGCGATTGGATTTCACTCAAAACTCACCAAATGACTTCTCCCACCATATTATGATGTTGCCCAAGTTTTGGGATCGATCCGAAATCAATAGTTGTGAGAAATTGGACAATTCAAGTTCAACGGCAGTTCGTTCCTAATTGGAGTGGTTGGTGTATTCCTTACTTCTAGCGATTGGATTTCACTCAAAACTCACCGAATGACTCCTCCCACCATGTCATGATGTTGTCCAAGTTTTGGGCTCAGTCTGAAATCAATAGGCGTTCGAAATTGGACAATTCAAGTTCAACGACAGTTCGTTCCTAATTGGAGTGGTTGGTGTGTTCTATACTTCTAGCGATTGGATTTCACTCAAAACTCACCAAATGACTCCTCCAACCATATTATGATGTTGCCCAAGTTTTGGGCTCGATCCGAAATCAATAGATGTGAGAAATTGGACAATTTAAGTTCAACGGCAGTTCGTTCCTAATTGGAGTGGTTGGTGTATTCCATTCATCTACCGATTGGATTTCACTCAAAACTCCCCAAATGACTCCTCCCACCATATTATGATGTTGCCCAAGTTTTGGGCTCGATCCGAAATCAATAGGTGTTCGAAATTGGACAATTCAAGTTCAACGGCAGTTCGTTCCTAATTGGAGTGGTTGGTGTATTCCATACTTCTAGCGATTGGATTTCACTCAAAACTCACCCAATGAATCCTCCCACCGTATTACGATGTTGCACATGTTTGGGGTTCGATCCGAAATCGATAGGTGTGAGAAATTGGACAATTCAAGTTCAACGGCAGTTCGTTCCTAATTGGAGTGTTTGGTGTATCCCATACTTCTAGCGTTTGGATTTCACTCAAAACTCACCAAATGACTCCTCCCACCATATTATGATGTCGCCCAACTTTTGGGCTCGATCCGAAATCAATAGGTGTTCCAAATTGGACAATTCAAGTTCAACGGCAGTTCGTTCCTAATTGGAGTGGTTGGTGTATTCCATACTTCTAGCGATTGGATTTCACTCAAAACTCACCAATTGAATCCTCCCACCATATTATGATGTTGCACAAGTTTGGGGTTCGATCCGAAATCAATAGGTGTGAGAAATTGGACAATTCAAGTTCAACAACAGTTCATTCCTAATGGGAGTGGTTGGTGTATTCCATACCTCTAGCGATTGGATTTCACTCAAAACTCACCAAATGACTCCTCCCACCATATTATGATGTTGCCCAAGTTTTGGGCTCGATCTGAAATCAATAGGTGTGAGAAATTGGACAATCCAAGTTCAACGGCAGTTCGTTCCTAATTGGAGTGGTTTGCTGTATTCCATACTTCTAGCGATTGGATTTCACTCAAAACTCACTAAATGACTCCTCCCACCATATTACGACGTTGCCCAAGTTTTGGTCTCGATCCGAAATCAATAGGTGTTCCAAATTGGACAATTCAAGTTCAACGGCAGTTCGTTCCAAATTGGAGTGGTTGGTGTATTCCATACTTCTGGCGATTGGATTTCACTCAAAACTCACCAAATGACTCCTCCCACCATATTATGATGTTGCCAAAGTTTTGGGCTCGATCCGAACTCAAGAGGTGTGAGAAATTGGACAATTTAAGTTCAACGGCAGTTCGTTCCAAATTGGAGTGGTTGGTGTATTCCATACTTCTAGCGATTGGATTTCACTCAAAACTCACCAAATGACTCCTCCCACCATATTATGATGTTGCCCAAGTTTTGGGCTCGATCCGAAATCAATAGGTGTGAGAAATTGGACAATTCAAGTTCAACGGCAGTTCGTTCCTAATTGGAGTGGTTGGTGTATTCCATACTTCTAGCGTTTGGATTTCACTCAAAACTCACCAAATGACTTCTCCCACCATATTATGATGTTGCCCAAGTTTTGGGCTCGGTCCGAAATCAATAGGTGTGAGAAGTTGGTCAAATTAATTTCAACTACAGTTCGTTCCTAATTGGAGTGGTTGGTGTATTCCATACTTCTAGCGATTGGGTTTCACTCAAAACTCACCAAATGACTCCTCCCACCATATTATGATGTTGCCCAAGTTTTGGGCTCGATCCGAAATCAATAGGTGTGAGAAATTGGACAATTCAAGTTCAACGGCAATTCGTTCCTAATTGGAGTGGTTGGTGTATTCCATACTTCTAGCGATTGGATTTCACTCAAAATCACCAAATGACTCCTCCCACCATATTATGATGTTGCCCAAGTTTTGGGCTCCATCCGAAATCAATAGGTGTGAGAAATTGGACAATTCAACTTCAACGGCAGTTCGTTCCTAATTGGAGTGGTTGGTGTATTCCATACTTCTAGCGATTGGATTTCACTCAAAACTCACCAAACGACTCCACCCACCATATTATGATGTCGCCCAACTTTTGGGCCCGATCCGAAATCAATAGGTGTGAGAAATTGGACAATTCAAGTTCAACGGCAGTTCGTTCCTAATTGGAGTGGTTGGTGTATTCCGTACTTCTAGCGATTGGATTTCACTCAAAACTAACCAAATGACTCCTCCCACCATATTATGATGTTGCCAAAGTTTGGGGCTTGATCCGAAATCAATAGGTGAGAGAAATTGGACAATTCAAGTTCAACGGCAGTTCGTTCCTAATTGGAGTGGTTGGTGTATTCCATACTTCTGGCGATTGGATTTCACTCAAAACTCACCAAATGACGCCTGCCACCATATTACGATGTTGCACAAGTGTGGGGTTCCATCCGAAATCAATAGGTGTGAGAAATTGGACAATTCAAGTTCAACGGCAGTTCGTTCCTAATGGGAGTGGTTGGTGTATTCCATACTTCTGGCGATTGGATTTCACTCAAAACTCACCAAATGACGCCTGCCACCATATTACGATGTTGCACAAGTGTGGGGTTCCATCCGAAATCAATAGGTGTGAGAAATTGGACAATTCAAGTTCAACGGCAGTTCGTTCCTAATTGGAGTGGTTGGTGTATTCCGTACTTCTAGCGATTGGATTTCACTCAAAACTAACCAAATGACTCCTCCCACCATATTATGATGTTGCCCAAGTTTTGGGCTCGATCCGAAATCAATAGGGGTGAGAAATTGGACAATTCAAGTTCAACGACTGTTCGTTCCTAATTGGAGTGGTTGGTGTATTCCATACTTCTAGCGACAGGATTTCACTCAAAACTCACCAAATGACTCCTCCCACCATATTATGATGTTGCGCAAGTTTTGGGCCCGATCCGAAATCAATAGGTGTGAGACATTGGACAATTCAAGTTCAACGGCAGTTCGTTCCTAATTGGAGTGGTTGGTGTATTCCGTACTTCTAGCGATTGGATTTCCCTGAAAACTCACCAAATGACTCCTCCCAACATATTATGATGTTGCGCAAGTTTTGGGCTCGATCCGAAATCAATAGGTGTGAGAAATTGGACAATTCAAGTTCAACGGCAGTTTGTTCCTAATTGGGGTGGTTGGTGTATTCCGTACTTCTAGCGATTGGATTTCACTGAAAACTCACCAAATGACTCCTCCCAACATATTATGATGTTGCCCAAGTTTTGGGCTCGATCCGAAATCAATAGGTGTGAGAAATTGAACAATTCAAGTTCAACGGCAGTTCGTTCGTAATTGGAGTGGTTGGTGTATTCCATACTTCTAGCAATTGGATTTCACTCAAAACTCACCAAATGACTCCTCCCACCATATTACGATGTTGCACAAGTGTGGGGTTCCATCCGAAATCAATAGGTGTGAGAAATTGGACAATTCAAGTTCAACGGCAGTTCGTTCCTAATTGGAGTGGTTGGTGTATTCCATACTTCTAGTGGTTGGATTTCACTCAAAACTCACCAAATGACTCCTCCCACCATATTATGATGTTGCCCAAGTTTTGGGCTCGATCCGAAATCAATAGGTGTTCCAAATTGGACAATTCAAGTTCAACGGCAGTTCGTTCCTAATTGGAGTGGTTGGTGTATTCCATACTTCTAGCGATTGGATTTCACTCAAAACTCACCAAACGACTCCACCCACCATATTATGATGTCGCCCAACTTTTGGGCTCGATCCGAAATCAATAGGTGTTCGAAATTGGACAATTCAAGTTCAACGGCAGTTCTTTCCTAATGGGAGTGGTTGGTGTATTCCATACTTCTGGCGATTGGATTTCACTCAAAACTCACCAAATGACTCCTCCCACCATATTATGATGTTGCCAAAGTTTGGGGCTCGATCCGAAATCAATAGGTGTGAGAAATTGGACAATTCATGTTCCACGGCAGTTCGTTCCTAAATGGAGAGGTTGGTGTATTCCGTACTTCTAGCGATTGGATTTCACTCAAAACTCACCAAATGACTCCTGCCACCATATTATGATGTTGCCCAAGTTTTGGGCTCGATCCGAAATTAATAGGTGTGCGAAATTGGACAATTCAAGTTCAACGGCAGTTCGTTCCTAAATGGAGCGGTTGGTGTATTCCGTACTTCTAGCGTTTGGATTTCACTCAAAACTCACAAAATGACTCCTCCCACCATATTATGATGTTGCCCAAGTTTTGGGCTCGATCCGAAATCAATAGGTGTAAGAAATTGGACAATTCAAGTTCAACGGCAGTTCGTTCCTAAATGGAGCGGTTGGTGTATTCCGTACTTCTACCGATTGGATTTCACTCAAAACTCACCAAATGACTCCTCCCACCATATTATGTTGTTGCCCAAGTTTTGGGCTCGATCCGAAATCAATAGGTGTTCCAAATTGGACAATTGAAGTTGAACGGCACTTCGTTCCTAATTGGAGTGGTTGGTGTATTCCATACGTCTAGCGATTGGATTTCACTCAAAACTCACCAAATAACGCCTCCCACCATATTATGATGTTGCCCAAGTTTTGGGCTCCATTCGAAATCAATAGGTATGAGAAATTGGACAATTCAAGTTCAACGGCAGTTCGTTCCAAATTGGAGTGGTTGGTGTATTGCATACTTCTAGCGATTGGATTTCACTCAACACTCACCAAATGACTCCTCCCACCATATTATGATGTTGCGCAAGATTTGGGCTCGATCCGAAATCAATAGGTGTGAGACATTGGACAATTCAAGTTCAACGGCAGTTCGTTCCTAAATGGAGTGGTTGGTGTATTCCATACTTCTAGCGATTGGATTTCCCTCAAAACTCACCAAATGACTCCTCCCACCATATTATGATGTTTCCCAAGTTTTGGGCTCGATCCGAAATCAATAGGTGTTCCAAATTGGACAATTCAAGTTCAACGGCAGTTCGTTCCAAATTGGAGTGGTTGGTGTATTCCATACTTCTAGCGATTGGATTTCACTCAAAACTCACCGAATGACTCCTCCCACCATATTATGATGTTGCCCAAGTTTTGGGCTCGATCCGAAATCAATAGGTGTCAGAAATTGGACAATTCAAGTTCAACGGCAGTTCGTTCCTAATTGGACAATTGAAGTTGAACGGCACTTCGTTCCTAATTGGAGTGGTTGGTGTATTCCATACGTCTAGCGATTGGATTTCACTCAAAACTCACCAAATAACGCCTCCCACCATATTATGATGTTGCCCAAGTTTTGGGCTCCATCCGAAATCAATAGGTATGAGAAATTGGACAATTCAAGTTCAACGGCAGTTCGTTCCAAATTGGAGTGGTTGGTGTATTGCATACTTCTAGCGATTGGATTTCACTCAAAACTCACCAAATGTCTCCTCCCACCATATTATGTTGTTGCCCAAGTTTTGGGCTCGATCCGAAATCAATAGGTGTCAGAAATTGGACAATTCAAGTTCAACGGCAGTTCGTTCCTAATTGGAGTGGTTGGTGTATTCCATACTTCTAGCGATTGGATTTCACTTAAAACTCACCAAACGACTCCTCCCACCATAATATGATGTTGCCCAAGTTTTGGCCTCGATCCGAAATCAATAGGTGTTCGAAATTGGACAATTCAAGTTCAACGACAGTTCGTTCCTAATTGGAGTGGTTGGTGTATTCCATACTTCTAGCGATTGGATTTCACTCAAAACTCACCAAATGACTCCCACCATATTATGAAGTTGCCCAAGTTTTGGGCTCGATCGGAAATCAATAGGTGTGAGAAATTGGACAATACAAGTTCAACGGCAGTTCGTTCCTAATTGGAGTGGTTGGTGTATTCCATACTTCTAGCGATTGGATTTCACTCAAAACTCACCAAATGACTCCTCCCACCATATTATGAAGTTGCCCAAGTTTTGGGCTCGATCGGAAATCAATAGGTGTGAGCAATTCGACAATTCAAGTTCAACGGTAGTTCGTTCCTAATTGGAGTGGTTGGTGTATTCCATACTTCTAGCGATTGGATTTCACTCAAAACTCACCAAATGACTGGTCCCACCATATTATTATGTTATCCAAGTTTTGGGCTCGATACGAAATCAATAGGTGTGACAAATTGGACAATTCAAGTTCAACGGCAGTTCGTTCCTAATTGGAGTGGTTGGTGTATTCCTTCCTTCTAGCGATTGGATTTCACTCAAAACTCCCCTAATGACTCCGCCCACCATATTATGATGTTGCCCAAGTTTTGGGCTCGATCCGAAATCAATAGGTGTTCCAAATTGGACAATTCAAGTTCAATGGCAGTTCGTTCCTAGTTGGAGTGGTTGGTGTATTCCATACTTCTAGCGATTGGATTTCACTCAAAACTCACCAAATGACTCCTCCCACCATATTATGATGTTGTCCAAGTTTTGGGCTCGATCCGAAATCAATAGGGGTGAGAAATTGGACAATTCAAGTTCAACGGCAGTTCGTTCCTAATTGCAGTGGTTGGGGTATTCCATACTTCTAGCGATTGGATTTCACTCAAAACTCACCAAATGACTCCTCCCATGATAATATGATGTTGCCCAAGTTGTGGGCTCGATCCAAAATCAATAGGTGTTCGAAATTGGACAATTCAAGTTCAACGGCAGTTCGTTCCTAATTGGAGTGGTTGGTGTATTCCAAACCTGTAGCGATTGGATTTCACTCAAAACTCCCCAAATGACTCCTCCCACCATATTATGATGTTGCCCAAGTTTTGGGCTCGATCCAAAATCAATAGGTGTGAGAAATTGGACAATTCAAGTTCAACGGCAGTTCGTTCCTAATTGGAGTGGTTGGTGTATTCCATACTTCTAGCGATTGGATTTCACTCAAAACTCACAAAATGACTCCTCCCACCATGTTATGATGTTGCCCAAGTTTTGGGCTCGATCCGAAATCAATAGGTGTGAGAAATTGGATAATTCAAGTTCAACGGCAGTTCGTTCCAAATTGGAGTGGTTGGTGTATTCCATACTTCCAGCGATTGGATTTCACTCAAAACTCACCAAATGACTCCTCCCACCATATTATGATGTTGCCCAAGTTTTGGGCTCCATCCGAAATCAATAGGTGTTCCAAATTGGACAATTCAAGTTCAACGGCAGTTCGTTCCTAATTGGAGTGGTTGGTGTATTCCATTACCCTAGCGATTGGATTACACTCAAAACTCACCAAATGACTCCTCCCACCATATTATGATGTTGCACAAGTTTAGGGTTCGATCCGAAATCAATAGGTGTGAGAAATTGGACAATTCAAGTTCAACGGCAGTTCGTTCCTAATGGGAGTGGTTCGTGTATTCCACACTTCTAGCGATTGGATTTCACACAAAACTCACAAAATGACTCCCCCCACCATGTTATGATGTTGCCCAAGTTTTGGGCTCGATCCGAAATCAGTAGGTGTTCGAAATTGTACAATTCAATTTCAACGGCAGTTCGTTCCTAATTGGAGTGGTTGGTGTATTCCATACTTCTAGCGATTGGATTTCACTCAAAACTCACCAAATGACTCCTCCCACCATATTATGGTGTTGCCCAAGTTTTGGGCTCAATCCGAAATCAACAGGTGTGAGAAATTGGACAATTGAAGTTCAACGGAAGTTCGGTCCTAATTGGAGTGGTTCGTGTATTCCATACTTCTAGCGATTGGATTTCACTCAAAACTCACCAAGTGACTCCTCCCACCATATTATGATGTTGCCCAAGTTTGGGGCTCGATCCGAAATCAATAGGGGTGAGAAATTGGACAATTCAAGTTCAACGGAAGTTCGTTCCTAATTGGAGTGGTTGGTGTATTCCATACTTCTAGCGTTTGGATTTCTCTCAAAACTCACCAAATGACTCCTCCCACCGTATTATGATGTTGGCCAAGTTTTGGGCACGATCCGAAATCAATAGGTGTTCGAAATTGGACAATTCAAGTTCAACGGCAGTTCGTTCCTAATGGGAGTGGTTGGTGTATTCCACACTTCTAGAGAATTGGATTTCACTCAAAACTCACCAAATGACTCCTCCCACCATATTATGATGTTGCCCAAGTTTTGGGCTAGATCCGAAATCAATAGGTGTTCCAAATTGGACAATTCAGGTTCAACGGCAGTTCGTTCCTAATTGGAGTGGTTGGTGTATTCCATACTTCTAGCGATTGGATTTCACTTCAAACTCACCAAATGACTCCTCCCACCATATTATGATGTTGCCCAAGTTTTGGGCTAGATCCGAAATCAATAGGTGTTCGAAATTGGACAATTCAAGTTCAACGGCAGTTCGTTCCTAATTGGAGTGTTTGGTGTATTCCATACTTCTAGCGATTGGATTTCACTCAAAACTCACCAAATGACTCCTCCCACCATATTATGATGTTGCCCAAGTTTTGGGCTCGATCCGAAATCAGTAGGTGTGAGAAATTGGACAATTGAAGTTCAACGGAAGTTCGTTCCTAATTGGAGTGGTTGGTGTATTCCGGACTTCTAGCGATTGGATTTCACTCAAAACTCACCAAGTGACTCCTCCCACCATATTATGATGTTGCCCTAGTTTCGGGCTCGATCCGAAATCAATAGGGGTGAGAAATTGGACAATTCAAGTTCAACGGCAGTTAGTTCCTAATTGGAGTGGTTGGTGTATTCCATACTTCTAGCGATTGGATTTCTCTCAAAACTCACCAAATGACTCCTCCCACCATATTATGATGTTGCCCAAGTTTTGGGCACGATCCGAAATCAATAAGTGTTCGAAATTGGACAATTCAAGTTCAACGGCAGTTCGTTCCTAATGGGAGTGGTTGGTGTATTCCACACTTCTAGAGAATTGGATTTCACTCAAAACTCACCAAATGACTCCTCCCACCATATTATGTTGTTGCCCAAGTTTTGGGCTCGATCCGAAATCAATAGGTGTTCGAAACTGTACAATTCAATTTCAACGGCAGTTCGTTCCTAATTGGAGTGGTTGGTGTATTCCATACTTCTAGCGATTGGATTTCACTCAAAACTCACCAAATGACTCCTCCCACCTCATTATGATGTTGCCCAAGTTTTGGGCTCGATCCGAAATCAATAGGTGTGAGAAATTGGACAATTCAAGTTCAACGGCAGTTCGTTCCTAATTGGAGTGGTTGGTGTATTACACACTTCTAACAATTGGATTTCACTCAAAACTCACAAATGACTCCTCCCACCATATTATGATGTTGCCCAAGTTTTGGGCTCGATCCGAAATCAATAGGTGTGAGAAATTGGACAATTGAAGTTCAACGGAAGTTCGTTCCTAATTGGAGTGGTTGGTGTATTCAATACTTCTAGCGATTGGATTTCACTCAAAACTCACCAAATGACTCCTCCCACCATATTATGATGTTACGCAAGTTTTGGGCTCGATCCGAAATCAATAGGTGTGAGAAATTGGACAATTGAAGTTCAACGGAAGTTCGTTCCTAATTGGAGTGGTTGGTGTATTCAATACTTCTAAAGATTGGATTTCACTCAAAACTCACCAAGTGACTCCTCCCACCATATTATGATGTTGCCCAAGTTTTGGTCTCGATCCGAAATCAATAGGTGTTCGAAATTGTACAATTCAATTTCAACGGCAGTTCGTTCCTAATTGGAGTGGTTGGTGTATTCCATACTTCTAGCGATTGGATTTCACTCAAAACTCACCAAATGACTCCTCCCACCATATTATGATGTTGCCCAAGTTTTGGGCTCGACCCGAAATCAATTGAAGTGAGAAATTGGACAATTCAAGTTCAACGGCAGTTCGTTCCTAATTGGAGTGGTTGGTGTATTCCATACTTCTAGCGATTGGATTTCACTCAAAACTCACCAAATGACTCCTCCCACCATATTATGTTGTTGCCCAAGTTTTGGGCTCGATCCGAAATCAATAGGTGTGAGAAATTGGACAATTCAAGTTCAACGGCAGTTCGTTCCTAATTGGAGTGGTTGGTGTATTCCATACTTCTAGCGATTGGATTTCACTCAAAACTCACCAAATGACTCCTCCCACCATATTATGATGTTGCCCAAGTTTTGGGCTCGATCCGAAATCAATAGGTGTGAGAAATTGGACAATTCAAGTTCAACGGCAGTTCGTTCCTAATTGGAGTGGTTGGTGTATTACACACTTCTAGCAAATGGATTTCACTCAAAACTCCCCAAATGACTCCTTCCACCATATTATGATGTTGCCCAAGTTGTAAGTTCGATCCGAAATCAATAGGTGTGAGAAATTGAACAATTCAAGTTCAAAGGCAGTTCGTTCCTACTTGGAGTGGTTGGTGTATTCCATACTTCTAGCGATTGGATTTCACTCAAAACTCACCAAATGATTCCACCCACCATATTATGATGTTGCCCAAGTTGTAAGTTCGATCCGAAATCAATAGGTGTGAGAAATTGGACAGTTCAAGTTCAAGGGAAGTTCCTTCCTAATTGGTGTGGTTGGTGTATTCTATACTTCTAACGATTGGATTTCACGCAAAACTCACCAAATGACTCCTCCCACCATATTATGATGTTGCCCAAGTTTTGGAGTCGATCCGAAATCAATAGGTGTGAGAAATTGGACAATTCAATTTCAACGGCAGTTCGTTCCTAATTGGAGTGGTTGGTGTATTCCATACTTCTAGCGATTGGATTTCACTCAAAACTCACAAATGACTCCTCCCACCATATTATGATGTTGCCCAAGTTTTGGGATCGATCCGAAATCAATAGGTGTGAGAAATTGGAAAATTCAAGTTCAACGGCAGTTCGTTCCTAATTGGAGTGGTTGGTGTATTCCATACTTCTAGCGATTGGATTTCACTCAAAACTCACCAAATGACTCCTCCCACCATATTATGTTGTTGCCCAAGTTTTGGGCTCGATCCGAAATCAATAGGTGTGAGAAATTGGACAATTCAAGTTCAACGGAAGTTCGTTCCTAATTGCAGTGGTTGGTGTATTCAATACTTCTAGCGATTGGATTTCACTCAAAACTCACCAAATGACTCCTCCCACCATATTATGATGTTGCCCAAGTTTGTTTTTTTTGTTTTTTTGTTTTTTTGTTTTTTTTGTTTTTTTGTTTTTTTGTTTTTTTTGTTTTTAAGCAGCGTTTTGAAATAAAATAAAACTATGTTTTAACACTCATAAATAAACTAACTAACCATACCACGTAAATAAATACATAAACTAACTTAACAAAACAAAAACAAAAACAAAGCAGAAAAGAAAACAAAGAAAACACAAATAAAAAAAACTTAATTTGAAAACACACGAATATACAAGCAACTTACGGATGACCAGTTAAGGGCCTCAGAAAACACAGCCAGGGGATCCGGGAAGGTTGGAGGGGTCACAATGGTCCCGCTTAAAACCCAAACTTCTTAGACACCGAAGGTGTCGCCTAAAGAACTCCTAGACACTGTATTGACAGAAGTGCTCACTGGGGTTACCATAAGTCAGCTCATATCAAAAAATCTTTTTTAAATTTTTAAGATAAAAAAACAAAAACAAATTAAGATAAAATGAAACAACAAACCATAAATGAAAATGAACTAAGTACTCTAAACAAACTCAAACAAACTCAATAAATTGTTGTACTAAAAGAAACAAACCAAGAAACCAAAGAAAAACACAAACAGCACTTTCTATCACCTATTTATCACCCTTTGGACAGATTCGTTTCTATGTTTTTCAGCTTCGACCTCTGTTCAGTTTTTAGGCTATAACTTTCCAACCATAAGTCCAAATTTTACGTTCTTTATATGGTTGGATTCAGCACAGAAAAACAAAGAACCCAACGCGGACCAAAAGGCAAAAAAAATAACAGACATAAACAGAATTCAAAGAAGAGAGAGGATTGAAATGCTTCCCCTTGAAGCGATTAGGTCGAGCATGGATGCACTTGGAGGTCGACTTCTCCCACTGCTCCACACTTCCCATTCTTATGATTGAGGTTGCCATCTCTCTCCATTTTTATTAAGCTATCATAAATTGCTAAAACCAACACACAAACTTGAAATGGAATTAAAAGGATTAGGAATGAACAATAGAGAACTAAGTAGACTTTAAACATTATAAATAAATAAAAAGTAGGAAAATCAAATAGAATCAAACAATGTTACCGATCCCCGGCAACGGCGCCAAAAACTTGTTGCTTCGATTCAGCTGCACCAAAATGGATTCAGCTGCATCCTCAACTTGTGATACTCGCAAGTGCACGAGCCGTTTGGTAGTATAGCATATGTAAGTGCGAGGTCGATCCCACGAGGATTGATGATTGAATGATCTAATTCATTTTCCCTACATAAAACAGAAATGAAAAAGAAAATAAATAAAACAAGAAAAATGAAATAACTCAAGCAAATAAGTTCCCAAGTTCAATTAGATTAACGGATTGATTCTAGCTAAAGTATGATTAAGCCATGGTGTTTGGTCATAACCTTGTGTTCCTAATTCCCTAATTTGATCATTTGTTGTCTAACCTAAAACTAAGCATTAGGAACCCATTAAGCATAGAAGAACAATTTAAACAACCAAGCATGTATCTAATCCCTGTTGTCGAATGTCCATACATACTCTTCCTATTCATAGTTCAATTCGAATTAAAGCATGGTGTCTACTCTTAATTCAAACCAAGATAGCTAACATGCAAGCCTAAATGGTGATCAATCATTCAAACTAGCATATTAACTTATAAGCATAATGAATAAGAACAAAAACCATAATTGAAACTTGGAAACTAATTAAACTTGAATACTTAAGAAAGAATGTACATTACAAATAAAAGTAAAGTGGAACTAAGAAAACTTGAAGGAAAATTTAGTAAACTCATTTTGTTACAACAATTTACAACTTGAAAGGAAACTAAGAGAATTTGAGGGAGAGAAGGGAAGGGAGCTCTAGAGAAGTGTTTGAGAGCTCCCCCCCTTGGGGTGTGTTTTGAAGCTTGAAGGCTTCTCTATTTATAGGGCTAAGAGGGAGGAACAACATGATGAAATCCAACACCACCATTCCTCTTTTAATACAACCCATAACTCACACTTCATCTTGTCTATGTTAGTGTGGTTGGAATCAATCTCATCCCATACTTCTTTTGCTGCACCTCAAGCTTTCTTCACATGGGATCAAAGGTGATCAATTGTGGCTGCCTTTTGCTGCCAACCCATGTGGTCTTCTTTTGGTTGTTGAACAAAAACGAGTCTTCTGAACCAGACTTGGTGTAGGAAGGCCAGAGGTTTCAAAACTTATCCAATGGGGCTCAAATTTGGATATGTTATAGTAGACACCCATTGGAACAACTTCTATGAAGAAAGTATTCCCATCGGAGCAGTAGAAGTGTGCGTTTTGGGCCTTGCAATTTGGCTGCCGAACAGAGACTGGAATTGACTTCATTTCATTTCTTTGCTTTACATGCATGCACATGCTTTCTCTATAATAACTCCAGCATGTACCAACTTGCTCCTTTAGAATTTCATAGCTGGAATGCCTCCCCACTTCACTCATTATGTTGGATCCAAAGTCAGTTGCAGCATGGGTGAGGCACATGGCTTAAAGGAGGAGACAAGGCTCAAAGCTGGCAGCTGCAAATCCTCCTGAGCAGGGTTCAATGTTGGATGGGCTAAGGACTCCAGATATGTTCAATTGGGCTGACATTTGGATATGTTATACTAGACACCCAATTGAACAACTGCTATGAAGAATGTCTCCTCATCCGAATTGTGCAGATTGCTGAAATGAGACCTGCAAGGTGACTTACGAAACTGGACTGACAAGAAGTGTGGCCCAACTTTGGTTTTGTCTTTAAGCTCTTGCTCTTATCCCAATCAGCCCTTAACATGCATGGATTGCATCAAATGTGATCTCTTGCTATCTTAACCTACAAAACACACAAATAGAGGTAAGTGACTCAAAATAAAGAGAAACTAAGCAAAATCACTAAGTAAAGAAGGCAAGCAAGTGTATGAAATTATGGACTTATCAAAACAGAAAATGGATTAAAAGCACAAGTTTAACTCAATAACATAACCAAATCATAAGCTAGAAGGGTACAAAATGATATACAATTATGAACCAATCACCCAAATTTTGGGCTCGATCCGAAATCAATAGGTGTTCCAACTTGGACAATTCAAGTTCAACGGCAGTTCGTTCCTAACTGGTGTGGTTGGTGTATTCCATACTTCTAGCGATTGGATTTCACTCAAAACTCACCAAATGACTCCTCCCACCATATTATGATGTTTCCCAAATTTTGGGCTCGATCCGAAATCAATAGGTGTTCCAAATTGGACAATTCAAGTTCAACGGCAGTTCGTTCCTAATTGGAGTGGTTGGTGTATTCCATACTTCTAGCGATTGGATTTCACTCAAAACTCACCAAATGACTCCTCCCACCATATTATGATGTTGCCCAAGTTTTGGGCTCGATCCGAAATCAATAGGTGTTCCAAATTGGACAATTCAAGTTCAACGGCAGTTCGTTCCTAATTGGAGTTGTTGGTGTATTCCATACTTCTCGCGATTGGATTTCACTTAAAACTCACCAAAAGACTCCTACCACCATATTATGGTGTTGCCCAAGTTTTGGGCTTGATCCGAAATCAATAGGTGTTCCAAATTGGACAATTCAAGTTCAACGGCAGTTCGTTCCTAATTGGAGTGGTTGGTGTATTCCATACTTCTAGCGATTGGATTTCACTCAAAACTCACCAAATGACTCCTCCCACCATATTATGATGTTGCCCAAGTGAGGGGCTCGATCCGAAATCAATAGGTGTGAGAAATTGGACAATTCAAGTTCAACGGCAGTTCGTTCCTAATTGGAATGGTTGGTGTATTCCACACTTCTAACGATTGGATTTCACTCAAAACTCACCAAATGACTCCTCCCAACATATTATGATGTTGCCCAAGTTTTGGGCTCGATACGAAATCAATAGGTGTGAGAAATTGAACAATTCGAGTTCAACGGCAGTTTGTTCCTAATTGGAGTGGTTGGTGTATTCCATACTTCTAGCGATAGGATTTCACTAAAAACTCACCAAATGACTCCTCCCATCATATTATGATGTTGCCCAAGTTTTGGGCTCGATCCGAAATCAACAGGTGTTCCAAATTGGACAATTCAAGTTCAACGGCAGTTCGTTCCTAATTGGAGTGGTTGGGGTATTCCATACTTCTCGCGATTGGATTTCACTTAAAACTCACCAAAAGACTCCTACCACCATATTATGGTGTTGCCCAAGTTTTGGGCTTGATCCGAAATCAATAGGTGTTCCAAATTGGACAATTCAAGTTCAACGGCAGTTCGTTCCTAATTGGAGTGGTTGGTGTATTCCATACTTCTAGCGATTGGATTTCACTCAAAACTCACCAAATGACTCCTCCCACCATATTATGATGTTGCCCAAGTTAGGGGCTCAATACGAAATCAATAGGTGTGAGAAATTGGACAATTCATGTTCAACGGCAGTTCGTTCCTAATTGGAGTGGTTGGTGTATTCCATACTTCTAGCAATTAGATTTCACTCAAAACTCACTAAATGACTCCTCCCACCATATTATGATGATGCCCAAGTTTTGGTCTCGATCCGAAATCAATAGTTGTTCCAAATTGGACAATTCAAGTTCAACGGCAGTTCGTTCCAAATTGGAGTGGTTGGTGTATTCTATACTTCTAGCGATTGGATTTCACTCAAAACTCACGAAATGACTCCTCCCATCATATTATGATGTTGCACAAGTTTGGGGTTCCATACGAAATCAATAGGTGTGAGAAATTGGACAATTCAGGTTGAACGGCAGTTCGTTCCTAATTGGAGTGGTTGGTGTATTCCATACTTCAAGCGATTGGATTTCACTCAAAACTAACCAAATGACTCCTCCCACCATATTATGATGTTGCCCAAGTTTTGGGCTCGATCCGAAATCAATAGGTGTGAGAAATTGGACAATTCAAAATCAACGGCAGGTCGTTCCTAATTGGAGTGGTTGGTGTATTCCATACTTCAAGCGATTGGATTTCACTCAAAACTCACCAAATGACTCCTCCCACCATATTACGATATTGCCCAAGTTTTGGGCTCGATCCGAAATCAATAGGTGTTCCAAATTGGACAATTCAAGTTCAACGGCAGTTCGTTCCTAATTGGAGTGGTTGGTGTATTCCATACTTCTCGCGATTGGATTTCACTCAAAACTCACCAAATGACTCCTCCCAACATATTACGATGTTGCCCAAGTTTTGGGCTCGATCCGAAATCAATAGGTGTGAGAAATTCAACAATTCAAGTTCAACGGCAGTTCGTTCCTAATTGTAGTGGTTTGTGTATTCCATACTTCTAGCGATTGGATTTCACTCAAAACTCACCAAATGACACCTCCCACCATATTACGATGTTGCCCAAGTTTTGGGCTCGATCCGAAATCAATAGGTGTTCCAAATTGGACAATTCAAGTTCAACGGCAGTTCGTTCCTAATTGGAGTGGTTGGTGTATTCCATACTTCTAGCGATTGGATTTCACTCAAAACTCACGAAATGACTCCTCCCATCATATTATGATGTTGCACAAGTTTGGGGTTCCATACGAAATCAATAGGTGTGAGAAATTGGACAATTCAGGTTGAACGGCAGTTCGTTCCTAATTGGAGTGGTTGGTGAATTCCATACTTCAAGCGATTGGATTTCACTCAAAACTAACCAAATGACTCCTCCCACCATATTATGATGTTGCCCAAGTTTTGGGCTCGATCCGAAATCAATAGGTGAAAGAAATTTGATAATTCAAGTTCAACGGCAGTTCCTTCCTAATTGGAGTGGTGAGTGTATTCCATACTTCTAGTGATTGGATTTCACTCAAAACTCACCAAATGACTCCTCCCACCATAGTATAATGTTGCCCAAGTTTTGGGCTCGATCAGAAATCAATAGGTGTGAGAAATTGGACAATTCAAGTTCAACGGCAGTTCGTTCCTAATTGGTGTGGTGGGTGTATTCCATACTTCTAGCGATTGGATTTCACCAAAAACTCACCAAATGACCCCTCCCACCATATTATCACGTTGCCCAAGTTTTGGGCTTGATCCGAAATCAATAGGAGAAAGAAATTGGACAATTCAAGTTCAACGGCAGTTCGTTCCTAATTGGAGTGGTTGGTGTATTCCATACTTCTAGCGATTGGATTTCACTCAAAACTCACGAAATGACTCCTCCCCCCATATTATGATGTTGCCCAAGTTTTGGGCTCGATCCAAAATCAATAGGTGTGAGAAATTGGACAATTCAAGTTCAACGGCTGTTTGTTCCTAATTGGAGTTGTTGGTGTATTCCATACTTCTAGCGATTGGATTTCACTCAAAACTCACCAAATGACTCCTCCCACCATATTATGATGTTGCCCAAGTTTTGGGCCCGATCCGAAATCAATAGGTGTGGGAAATTGGACAATTCAAGTTCAACGGCAGTTCGTTCCAAATTGGAGTGGTTGGTGTATTCCATACTTCTAGCGATTGAATTTTAGTCAAAACTCACCAAATGACTTCTCCCACCATATTATGATGTTTCCCAAGTTTTGGGCTCGATCCGAAATCAATAGGTGTGAGAAATTGGACAATTCAAGTTCAACGGCAGTTCCCTCCTAATTGGAGTGGTTGGTGTATTCCATACTTCTACCGACTGGATGTCACTCAAAACTCACCAAATGACTCCTCCCACCATATTATGATGTTGCCCAAGTTTGGGGCTCGATCTGAAATCAATAGGTGTGCGAAATTGGACAATTCAAGTTCAACGGCAGTACGATCCCAATTGGAGTGGTTGGTATATTCCATACTTCTACCGACTGGATTTCATTCAAAAATCACCAAATGACTCCACCCACCATATTATGATGTTGCCCAAGTTTTGGGCTCGATCCGAAATCAATAGGTGTGAGAAATTGGACAATTCAAGTTCAACGGCAGTTCGTTCCTAATTGGAGTGGTTGGTGTATTCCATACTTCTACCGACTGGATTTCACGCAAAACTCACGAAATGACTCCTCCCACCATATTATGATGTTGTCAAAGTTTTGGGCTCGATTCGAAATCAATAGGTGTTCCAAATTGGACAATTCAAGTTCAACGGCAATAACTTCCTAACTGGAGTGGTTGGTGTATTCCATACTTCTAGCGATTGGATTTCACTCAAAACTCACCAAATGACTCCTCCCACCATATTATGATGTTGCCCAAGTTTTGGGCTCGATCCGAAATCAATAGGTGTGAGAAATTGGACAATTCAATTTCAACGGCAGTTCGTTCCTAATTGGAGTGGTTGGTGTATTCCATACTTCTAGCGATTGGATTTCACTCAAAACTCACCAAATGACTCCTCCCCCCATATTATGATGTTGCCCAAGTTTTGGGCTTGATCCGAACTCAATAGGTGTGAGAAATTGGACAATTCAAGTTCAACGGCAGTTCGTTCCTAATTGGAGTGGTTGGTGTATTCCATACTTCTAGCGATTGAATTTTTGTCAAAACTCACAAAATGACTTCTCCCACCATATTATGATGTTTCCCAAGTTTTGGGCACAATCCGAAATCAATAGGTGTGAGAAATTGGACAATTCAAGTTCAACGGCAGTTCGCTCCTAATTGGAGTGGTTGGTGTATTCCATACTTCTACCGACTGGATGTCACTCAAAACTCACCAAATGACTCCTCCCACCATATTATGATGTTGCCCAAGTTTGGGGCTCTATCTGAAATGAATAGGTGTGAGAAATTGGACAATTCAAGTTCAACGGCAGTACGATCCTAATTGGAGTGGTTGGTATATTCCATACTTCTACCGACTGGATTTCATTCAAAAATCACCAAATGACTCCTCCCACCATATTATGATGTTGCCCAAGTTTTGGGCTCGATTCGAAATCAATAGGTGTGAGAAATTGGACAATTCAAGTTCAACGGCAGTTCGTTCCTAATTGGAGTGGTTGGTGTATTCCATACTTCTAGCGATTGGATTTCACTCAAAACTCACCAAATGACTCCTCCCCCCATATTATGATGTTGCCCAAGTTTTGGGCTCGATCCGAACTCAATAGGTGTGAGAAATTGGACAATTCAATTTCAACGGCAGTTCGTTCCTAATTGGAGTGGTTGGTTTATTCCACACTAGTAGCGATTGGATTTCACTCAAAACTCACCAAATGACTCCTCAAACCATATTATGATGTTGCCCAAGTTTTGGGCTCGATCCGAAATCAATAGGTGTTCCAAATTGGACAATTCAAGTTCAACGGCAGTTCGTTCCTAATTGGAGTGGTTGGTGTATTCCGTACTTGTACCGACTGGATTTCACTCAAAACTCACCAAATGACTCCTCCCACCGTATTATGATGTTGCCCAAGTTTTGGCCTCGATTCGAAATCAATAGGTGTTCCAAATTGGACAAGTCAAGTTCAACGGCAGTTCGTTCCTCATTGGAGTGGTTGGTGTATTCTATACTTCTACCGATTGGATTTCACTCAAAACTCACCAAATGACTCCTCTCACCATATTATGATGTTGCCCAAGTTTGGGGCTCGGTCCGAAATCAAAAGGTGTTACAAATTGGACAATTCCAGTTCAACGGCAGTTCGTTCCTAATTGGAGTGGTTTGTGTATTCCATACTTCTTGCGATTGGATTTCACTCAAAACTCACCAAATGACTCCTCCCACCATATTATGATGTTGCCCAAGTTTTGGGCTCGATCCGAAATCAATAGGTGTTAGAAATTGGACAATTCAAGTTCAACGGCAGTTCGTTCCTAATTGGTTGTTGAATTCCGTACTTCTAGCGATTGGATTTCACTCAAAACTCACCACATGACTCCTCGCACCATATTACGATGTTGCCCAAGTTTTGGGCTCGATTCGAAATCAGTAGGGGTGAGAAATTGGACAATTCAAGTTCAACGGCTGTTCGTTCCTAATTGGAGTGGTTGGTGTATTCCATACTTCCAGCGATTGGATTTCACTCAAAACTCACCAACTGACTCCCCCCACCATATTATAATGTTGCCCAAGTTTTGGGCTCGATCCGAAATCAATAGGTGTGAGAAATTGGACAATTCAAGTTCAACGGCAGTTCGTTCCTAATGGGAGTGGTTGGTATATTCCATACTTCCAGCAATTGGATTTCACTCAAAACTCACCAAATGATTCCTCCCACCATATTATGATGTTGCCCAAGTTTTGGGCTCGATCCGAAATCAATAGGTGTATCAAATTGGACAATTCAAGTTCAACGGCAGTTCGTTCCTAATTGGAGTGGTTGTTGTATTCCCTACTTCTAGCGATTGGATTTTACTCAAAACTCACCAAATGACTCCTCCCACCATATTATGATGCTGCCCTAGTTTTGGGCTCGATCCGAAATCAATAGGTGTTCCAAATTCGACAATTCAAGTTCAACGGCAGTTCGTTCCTAATGGGAGTGGTTGGTGTATTCCATACTTCTAGCTATTGGATTTCACTCAAAACTCACCAAATGACTCCTCCCACCATATTATGTTGTTGCCCAAGTTTGGGGCTCGGTCCGAAATCAATGGGTGTGAGAAATTGGTCAATTCAATTTCAACGGCAGTTCGTTCCTATTTGGAGTGGTTGGTGTATTCCATACTTCTAGCGATTGGATTTCACTCAAAACTCACCAAATGATTCCTCCCACCATATTATGATGTTGCCCGAGTTTTGGGCTCGATCCGAAATCAATAGGTGTTCCAAATTGGACAATTCAAGTTCAACGGCAGTTCGTTCCTAATTGGAGTGGTTGGTGTATTCCGTACTTCTAGCGATTGGATTTCACTCAAAACTCACCAAATGACTCCTCCCACCATATTATGATATTGCCCAAGTTTTGGGCTCGATCCGAAATCAATAGGTGTTAGAAATTGGACAATTCAATTTCAGCGGCAGTTCGTTCCAAATTGGAGTGGTTGATGTATTCCATACTTCTAGCGATTGGATTTCACTCAAAGCTCAATAAATGACTCCTCCCACCATATTATGATGTTGCCCAAGTTTGGGGCTCGATCTGAAATCAATAGGTGTGAGAAATTGGACAATTCAAGTTCTACGGCAGTTCGTTCCTAATTGGAGTGGTTGGTGCATTCCATACTTCTAGCGATTGGATTTCACTCAAAACTCACCAAATGACTCCTCCCACCACATTATGACGTTGCCCAAGTTTGGGGCTCGATCCGAAATCAATAGGTGTGAGAAATTGGACAATTCAAGTTCAACGGCAGTTCGTTCCTAATTGGAGTGGTTGGTTTATTCCATACTTCTAGCGATTGGATTTCACTCAAAACTCACCAAATGACTCCTCCCACCATATTATGATGTTCCCCAAGTTTTGGGCTCGATCCGAAATCAATAGGTGTTCCAAATTGGACAATTCAAGTTCAACTGTAGTTCGTTCCTAATTGGAGTGGTTGGTGTATTCCATACTTCTAGCGATTGGATTTCACTCAAAACTCACCAAATGACTCCTCCCACCATATTATGATGTTGCCCAAGTTTTGGGCTCGATCCGAAATCAATCGGTGTGAGAATTGGACAATTCATGTTCTACGGCAGTTCGTTCCTAATTGGAGTGGTTGGTGTATTCCATACTTCTAGCGATTGGATTTCACTAAAAACTCACCAAATGACTCCGCCCACCATATTACGATGTTGCCCAAGTTTTGGGCTCGATTCGAAATCAATAGGTGTGAGAAATTGGACAATTCATGTTCAACGGCAGTTCGTTCCTAATTGGAGTGGTTGGTGTATTCCACACTTCTAGCGATTGGATTTCACTCAAAACTCACCAAATGACTCCTCCCACCATATTATGATTATGATGTTGCCCAAGTTTTGGGCTCGATCCGAAATCAATAGGTGTGAGAAATTAGACAATTCAAGTTCAACGGCAGTTCGTTCCTAATTGGAGTGGTTGGTGTATTCCATACTTCTAGCGATTCGATTTCACTCAAAACTCACGAAATGACTCCTCCCACCATATTACGATGTTGCCCATGTTTTGGGCTCGATTCGAAATCAATAGGTGGGAGAAATTGGACAATTCATGTTCAACGGCAGTTCATTCCTAATTGGAGTGGTTGGTGTATTCCATATTTCTAGCGATTGGATTTCACTCAAAACTCACCAAATGACTCCTCCCACCATATTATGATGTTGTCCAAGTTTTGGGCTCGATCCGAAATCAATAGGTGTTCCAAATTGGACAATTCAAGTTCAACGGCAGTTCGTTCCTAATTGGAGTGGTTGGTGTATTCCGTACTTCTAGCGATTGGATTTCACTCAAAACTCCCCAAATGACTTCTCCCACCATATTATGATGTTGCCCAAGTTTTGGGCTCGGTCCGAAATCAATAGGTGTTCCAAATTGGACAATTCAAGTTCAACGGCAGTTCGTTCCTAATTGGAGTGGTTGGTGTATTCCATACTTCTAGCGATTGGATTTCACTCAAAACTCACCAAATGACTCCTCCCACCATATTATGATTATGATGTTGCCCAAGTTTTGGGCTCGATCCGAAATCAATAGGTGTGAGAAATTAGACAATTCAAGTTCAACGGCAGTTCGTTCCTAATTGGAGTGGTTGGTGTATTCCATACTTCTAGCGATTGGATTTCACTAAAAACTCACCAAATGACTCCGCCCACCATATTACGATGTTGCCCAAGTTTTGGGCTCGATTCGAAATCAATAGGTGTGAGAAATTGGACAATTCATGTTCAACGGCAGTTCGTTCCTAATTGGAGTGGTTGGTGTATTCCACACTTCTAGCGATTGGATTTCACTCAAAACTCACCAAATGACTCCTCCCACCATATTATGATTATGATGTTGCCCAAGTTTTGGGCTCGATCTGAAATCAATAGGTGTGAGAAATTAGACAATTCAAGTTCAACGGCAGTTCGTTCCTAATTGGAGTGGTTGGTGTATTCCATACTTCTAGCGATTCGATTTCACTCAAAACTCACGAAATGACTCCTCCCACCATATTACGATGTTGCCCATGTTTTGGGCTCGATTCGAAATCAATAGGTGGGAGAAATTGGACAATTCATGTTCAACGGCAGTTCATTCCTAATTGGAGTGGTTGGTGTATTCCATATTTCTAGCGATTGGATTTCACTCAAAACTCACCAAATGACTCCTCCCACCATATTAAGATGTTGTCCAAGTTTTGGGCTCGATCCGAAATCAATAGGTGTTCCAAATTGGACAATTCAAGTTCAACGGCAGTTCGTTCCTAATTGGAGTGGTTGGTGTATTCCGTACTTCTAGCGATTGGATTTCACTCAAAACTCCCCAAATGACTTCTCCCACCATATTATGATGTTGAACAAGTTTTGGGCTCGGTCCGAAATCAATAGGTGTGAGAAATTGGTCAATTCAATTTGAACGGCTGTTCGTTCCTAATTGGAGTGGTTGGTGTATTCCATACTTCTAGCGATTGGATTTCACTCAAAACCCACCAAATGACGCCTCCCACCATATTATGATGTTGCCCAAGTTTTGGGCTCGATCCGAAATCAATAGGTGTGAGAAATTGGACAATTCAAGTTCAACGGCAGTACGTTCCTAATTGGAGTGGTTGGTGTATTCCGTACTTCTAGCGATTCGATTTCACTCAAAACTCACGAAATGACTCCTCCCACCATATTATGATGTTGCCCAAGTTTTGGGCTCGATCCGAACTCAATAGGTGTTCCAAATTGGACAATTGAAGTTCAACGGCAGTTCGTTCCTAATTGGAGTGGTTGGTGTATTCCATACTTCTAGCGATTGGATTTCACTCAAAACTCACCAAATGACTCCTCCCACCATATTATGATATTGCCCAAGTTTGGGGCTCGGTCCGAAATCAATAGGTGTGAGAAATTGGACAATTCAAGTTCAACGGCAGTTCGTTCCTAATTGGAGTGGTTGGTGTATTCCACAGTTCTAGCGATTGGATTTCACTCAAAACTCACCAAATGACTCCTCCCACCATATTATGATGTTGCACAAGTTTTGGGGTCGATCCGAAATCAATAGGGGTTCCAAATTGGACAATTCAAGTTCAACGGCAGTTCGTTCCTAATTGGAGTGGTTGGTGTATTCCGTACTTCTAGCGATTGGATTTCACTCAAAACTCCCCAAATGACTTCTCCCACCATATTATGATGTTGAACAAGTTTTGGGCTCGGTCCGAAATCAATAGGTGTGAGAAATTGGTCAATTCAATTTGAACGGCTGTTCGTTCCTAATTGGAGTGGTTGGTGTATTCCATACTTCTAGCGATTGGATTTCACTCAAAACCCACCAAATGACGCCTCCCACCATATTATGATGTTGCCCAAGTTTTGGGCTCGATCCAAAATCAATAGGTGTGAGAAATTGGACAATTCAAGTTCAACGGCAGTACGTTCCTAATTGGAGTGGTTGGTGTATTCCGTACTTCTAGCGATTCGATTTCACTCAAAACTCACGAAATGACTCCTCCCACCATATTATGATGTTGCCCAAGTTTTGGGCTCGATCCGAACTCAATAGGTGTTCCAAATTGGACAATTGAAGTTCAACGGCAGTTCGTTCCTAATTGGAGTGGTTGGTGTATTCCATACTTCTAGCGATTGGATTTCACTCAAAACTCACCAAATGACTCCTCCCACCATATTATGATATTGCCCAAGTTTGGGGCTCGGTCCGAAATCAATAGGTGTGAGAAATTGGACAATTCAAGTTCAACGGCAGTTCGTTCCTAATTGGAGTGGTTGGTGTATTCCACAGTTCTAGCGATTGGATTTCACTCAAAACTCACCAAATGACTCCTCCCACCATATTATGATGTTGCACAAGTTTTGGGCTCGATCCGAAATCAATAGGGGTGAGAAATTGGACAATTCAAGTTCAATGGCAATTCATTCCTAATTGAAGTGGTTGGTGTATTCCACACTTCTAGCTATTGGATTTCACTCAAAACTCACCAAATGACTCCTACCACCATATTACGATATTGCCCAAGTTTTGGGCTCGATTCGAAATCAATAGGTGTTCCAAATTGGACAATTCAAGTTCAACCGCAGTTCGTTCCTAATTGGAGTGGTTGGTGTATTCCATACTTCTACCCATTGGATTTCACTAAAAACTCACCAAATGACTCCTCCCACCATATTATGATGTTGCCCAAGTTTTGGGCTCAATCTGAAATCAATAGGTGTGAGAAATTGGTCAATTCAAGTTCAACGGCAATTCGTTCCTAATTGGAGTGGTTGGTGTATTCCATACTTCTAGCGATTGGATTTCACTCAAAACTCACCAAATGACTCCTCCCACCATATTATCATGTTGCCCAAGTTTTGGGCTCGTTCCGAAATCAATAGGTGTGAGAAATTGGACAATTTAAGTTCAACGGCAGTTCGTTCCTAATTGGAGTGGTTGGTGTATTCCACACTTCTAGCGATTGGATTTCACTCTAAACTCACCAAATGACTCCTCCCACCATATTACGATGTTGCCCAAGTTTTGGGCTCGATCCGAAATCAATAGGTGTGAGAAATTGGACAATTCAAGTTCAACGGCAGTTCGTTCCTAATTGGAGTGGTTGGTGTATTCCATACTTCTAGCGATTGGATTTCACTCAAAACTCAACAAATGACTCCTCCCACCATATTATGATGTTGCCCAAGTTTTGGGCTCGATCCGAAATCAATAGGTGTTCCAAATTGGACAATTCAAGTTCAACGGCAGTTCGTTCCTAATTGGAGTGGTTGCTATATTCCATACTTCTAGCGATTGGATTTCACTCAAAACTCACCAAATGACTCCTCCCACAATATTATAATGTTGCCCAAGTTTTGGGCTCGATCCGAAGTCAATAGGTGTGAGAAATTGGACAATTCAAGTTGAACGGCAGTTCGTTCCTAATTGGAGTGGTTGGTGTATTCCATACTTCTAGCGATTGGATTTCACTCAAAACTCACCAAATGACTCCTCCCACCATATTATGATGTTGCCCAACTTTTGGGCCCGATCCGAAATCAATAGGTGTGAGAAATTGGACAATTCAAGTTCAACGGCAGTTCGTTCCTAATTGGAGTGGTTGTTGTATTCCATACTTCTAGCGATTGGATTTCACTCAAAACTCACCAAATGACTCCTCCAATCATATTATGATGTTGCACAAGTTTTGGGCTCGATCCAAAATCAATAAGTTTTCTAAATTGGACAATTCAAGTTCAACGGCAGTTCGTTCCGAATTGGAGAGGTTGGTGTATTCCATACTTCTAACGATTGGATTTCACTCAAAACTCATCAAATGACTCCTCCCACCATATTACGATGTTGCCCAAGGTTTGGGCTCGATCCGAAATCAATAGGTGTGAGAAATTGGACAATTCAAGTTCAACGGCAATTCTTTCCTAATTGGAGTGGTTGGTGTATTCCGTACTTCTAGCGATTGGATTTGACTCAAAACCCACCAAATGACTCCTCCCACCATATTATGATGTTGCCCAAGTTTTCGGCTCGATCCGAAATCAATAGGTGTGAGAAATTGGACAATTTAAGTTCAACGGCAGTTCGTTCCTAATTGGAGAGGTTGGTGTATTCCATACTTATAGCGTTTGGATTTCACTCAAAACTCACCAAATGACTCCTCCCACCATATTATGGTGTTGCCCAAGTTTTGGGCTCGATCCGAAATCAATGGTTGTTCGAAATTGGACAATTCAAGTTCAACGGCAGTTCGTTCCTAATTGGAGTGGTTGGTGTATTCCATACTTCTAGCGATTGGATTTCACTCAAAACTCACCAAATGACTCCTCCCACCATATTTTGATGTTGCCCAAGTTTTGGGCTCGATCCGAAATCAATAGGTGTGAGAAATTGGACAATTCAAGTTCAACGGCAGTTCGTTCCTAATTGGAGTGGTTGGTGTATTCCGTACTTCTAGCGATTGGATTTCACTCAAAACTCACCAAATGACTCCTCCCACCATATTATGATGTTGCCCAAGTTTTGGGCTCGATCCGATATCAATAGGTGTTCGAAATTGGACAATTCAAGTTCAACGGCAGTTCGTTCCGAATTGGAGAGGTTGGTGTATTCCATACTTCTAACGATTGGATTTCACTCAAAACTCACCAAATGACTCCTCCCACCATATTATGATGTTGCCCAAGGTTTGGGCTCGATCCAAAATCAATAGGTGTGAGAAATTGGACAATTCAAGTTCAATGGCAGTTCGTTCCTAATTGGAGTGGTTGGTGTATTCCATACTTCTAGCGATTGGATTTCACTCAAAACAAACCAAATGACTCCTCCCACCATATTATGATGTGGCCCAAGTTTGGGGCTCGATCCAAAATCAATTGGTGTTAGAAATTGGACAATTCAAGTTCAACGGCAGTTCGTTCCTAATTGGAGTGGTTGGTGTATTCCATACTTCTAGCGATTGGATTTCACACAAAACTCACCAAATGACTCCTCCCACCAATATTATGATGTTGACCAAGTTTTTGGCTCGATCCGAACTCAATAGGTGTGAGAAATTGGACAATTTAAGTTCAACGGCAGTTCGTTCCTAATTGGAGTTGTTGGTGTATTACATACTTCTAGCGATTGGATTTCACTCAAAACTCACCAAATGACTCCTCCCACCATATTATGGTGTTGCACAAGTTTGGGGTTCCATCCGAAATCAATAGGTTTGAGAAATTGGACAATTTAAGTTCAACGGCAGTTCGTTCCTAATTGGAGTGGTTGGTGTATTCCATACTTCTAGCGATTGGATTTCACTCAAAACTCACCAAACGACTCCTCCCACCATATTATGATGTTGCCCAAGTTTTGGGCCTGATCCGAAATCAATACGTGTGAGAAATTGGACAATTCAAGTTCAACGGCAGTTCGTTCCTAATTGGAGTGGTTGGTGTATTCCATACTTCTTGCGTTTGGATTTCACTCAAAACTCACCAAATGACTCCTCCCATCATATTATGATGTTGCACAAATTTGGGGTTCCATCCGAACTCAATAGGTGTGAGAAATTGGACAATTCAAGTTCAACGGCAGTTCGTTCCTAATTGGAGTGGTTGGTGTATTCCATACTTCTAGCGATTGGGTTTCACTCAAAACCCACCAAATGACTCCTACCACCATATTATGATGTTTCCCAAGTTTTGGGCTCGATCCGAAATCAATAGGTGTTCCAAATTGGACAATTCCAGTTCAACGGCAGTTCGTTCCTAATGGGAGTGGTTGGTGTATTCCATACTTCTAGCGATTGGATTTCACTCAAAACTCACCAAATGACTCCTCCCACCATATTATGATGTTGCCCAAGTTTTGAGCTCGATCCGAACTCAATAGGGGTGAGAAATTGGACAATTTAAGTTCAACAGCAGTTCGTTCCTAATTGGAGTGGTCGGTGTATTCGACACTTCTAGCGATTGGATTTCACTCAAAACTCACCAAATGACTCCTCCCATCATATTATGATGTTGCACAAGTTTGGGGTTCCATCCGAAATCAATAGGTGTTCCAAATTGGACAATTCATGTTCAACGGCAGTTCGTTCCTAATTGGAGTGGTTGGTGTATTCCATACTTCTAGCGATTGGATTTCACTCAAAACTCACCGAATGACTCCTCCCACCATATTATGATGTTGCCAAAGTTTTGGGATCGATCCGAAATCAATAGGAGTGAGAAATTGGACAATTCATGTTCAACGGCAGTTCGTTCCGAATTCGAGTGGTTGGTGTATTCCATACTTCTAGCGATTGGATTTTACTCAAAACTCACCGAATGACTCCTCCCACCATATTATGATGTTGCCCAAGTTTTGGGCTCGATCCGAAACCAATAGGTATTCCAAATTGGACAATTCAAGTTCAACGGCAGTTCGTTCCTAATTGGAGTGGTTGGTGTATTCCGTACTTCTAGCGATTGGATTTCACTCAAAACTCACCGAATGACTCCTCCCACCATATTATGATGTTTCCCAAGTTTTGGGCTCGATCCAAAATCAATAGGAGTGAGAAATTGGACAATTCAAGTTCAACGGCAGTTCGTTCCTAATTGGAGTGGTTGGTGTATTCCATACTTCTAGAGATTGGATTTCACTCAAAACTCGCCAAATGACTTCTCCCACTATATTATGATGTTGCCCAAGTTTTGGGCTCGATCCGAAAGCAATAGGTGTGAGAAATTGGACAATTCATGTTCAACGGCAGTGCGTTCCTAATTGGAGTGGTTGGTGTATTCCATACTTCTAGCGATTGGATTTCACTCAAAACTCACCAAATTACTCCTCCCACCATATTACGATGTTGCCCAAATTTTGGGCTCGATCCGAAATCAATAGGTGTGAGAAATTGGACAATTCAAGGTCAACGGCAGTTCGTTACTAATTGGAGTGGTTGGTGTATTCCATACTTCTAGCGATTGGATTTCACTCAAAACTCACCGAATGACTCCTCCCACCATATTATGACGTTGCCCAAGTTTTGGGCTCGATCCGAAATCAATAGGTGTTCCAAATTGGACAATTCAAGTTCAACGGCACTTCGTTCCTAATTGGTGGGGTTGGTGTATTCCATACTTCTTGCGATTGGATTTCACTCAAAACTCACCAAATGACTCCTCCCATCATATTATGATGTTGCACAACTTTGGGGTTCCATACGAAATCAATAGGTGTTCGAAATTGGACAATTCAAGTTCAACGGCAGTTCGTTCCTCATTGCAGTGGTTGGTGTATTCCATACTTCTAGCGATTGGATTTCACTCAAAACTCACCGAATGACTCCTCCCACCATATTATGATGTTGCCCAAGTTTTGGGCTCGATCCGAAATCAATAGGTGTTCCAAATTGGACAATTCATGTTCAACGGCAGTTCGTTCCTAATTGGAGTGGTTGGTGTATTCCATACTTCTAGCGATTGGATTTCACTCAAAACTCACCGAATGACTCCTCCCACCATATTATGATGTTGCCCAAGTTTTGGGATCGATCCGAAATCAATAGGTGTGAGAAATTGGACAATTCATGTTCAACGGCAGTTCGTTCCTAATTGGAGTGGTTGGTGTATTCCATACTTCTAGCGATTGGATTTTACTCAAAACTCACCGAATGACTCCTCCCACCATATTATGATGTTGCCCAAGTTTTGGGCTCGATTCGAAACCAATAGGTATTCCAAATTGGACAATTCAAGTTCAACGGCAGTTCGTTCCTAATTGGAGTGGTTGGTGTATTCCGTACTTCTAGCGATTGGATTTCACTCAAAACTCACCGAATGACTCCTCCCACCATATTATGATGTTTCCCAAGTTTTGGGCTCGATCCGAAATCAATAGGAGTGAGAAATTGGACAATTCAAGTTCAACGGCAGTTCGTTCCTAATTGGAGTGGTTGGTGTATTCCATATTTCTAGCGATTGGATTTCACTCAAAACTCACCAAATGACTCCTCCCACTATATTATGATGTTGCCCAAGTTTTGGGCTCGATCCGAAGGCAATAGGTGTGAGAAATTGGACAATTCAAGTTCAACGGCAGTGCTTTCCTAATTGGAGTGGTTGGTGTATTCCATACTTCTAGCGATTGGATTTCACTCAAAACTCACCAAATGACTCCTCCCACTATATTATGATGTTGCCCAAGTTTTGGGCTCGATCCGAAAGCAATAGGTGTGAGAAATTGGACAATTCAAGTTCAACGGCAGTGCGTTCCTAATTGGAGTGGTTGGTGTATTCCATACTTCTAGCGATTGGATTTCACTCAAAACTCACCAAATGACTCCTCCCACCATATTATGATGTTGCCCAAGTTTTGGGCTCGATCCGAAATCAATAGGTGTTCCAAATTGGACAAATCAAGTTCAACGGCAGTTCGTTCCTAATTGCAGTAGTTGGTGCATTCCGTACTTCTAGCGATTGGATTTCACTCAAAACTCACCAAATTACTCCTCCCACCATATTACGATGTTGCCCAAGTTTTGGGCTCGATCCGAAATCAATAGGTGTGAGAAATTGGACAATTCAAGGTCAACGGCAGTTCGTTACTAATTGGAGTGGTTGGTGTATTCCATACTTCTAGCGATTGGATTTCACTCAAAACTCTCCGAATGACTCCTCCCACCATATTATGACGTTGCCCAAGTTTTGGGCTCGATCCGAAACCAATAGGTGTTCCAAATTGGACAATTCAAGTTCAACGACACTTCGTTCGTAATTGGTGTGGTTGGTGTATTCCATACTTCTAGCGATTGGATTTCACTCAAAACTCACGAAATGACTCCTCCCATCATATTATGATGTTGCACAACTTTGGGGTTCCATACGAAATCAGTAGGTGTGAGAAATTGGACAATTCAAGTTCAACGCCAGTTCGTTCCTAATTGGAGTGGTTGGTGTATTCCATACTTCTAGCGATTGGATTTCACTCAAAACTCACCAAATGACTCCTCCCACCATTTTATGATGTTGCCCAAGTTTTGGGCTCGATTCGAACTCAATAGGTGTGAGAAATTGGACAATTTAAGTTCAACGGCAGTTCGTTCCTAACTGGAGTGGTTGGTGTATTCCACACTTCTAGCGATTGGATTTCACTCAAAACTCACCAAATGACACCTCCCATCATATTATGATGTTGCACAAGTTTGGGGTTCCATACGAAATCAATAGGTGTGAGAAATTGGACAATTCAAGTTCAACGGCAGTTCGTTCCTAATTGGAGTGGTTGGTGTATTCCATACTTCTAGCGATTGGATTTCACTCAAAACTCACCAAATGACTCCTCCCATCATATTATGATGTTGCACAAGTTTGGGTTTCCATACGAAATCAATAGGTGTGAGAAATTGGACAATTCAAGTCCAACGGCAGTTCGTTCCTAATTGGAGTGGTTGGTGTATTCCATACTTCTAGCGATTGGATTTCACTCAAAACTCACCAAATGACTCCTCCCACTATATTATGATGTTGCCCAAGTTTTGGGCTCGATCCGAAAGCAATAGGTGTGAGAAATTGGACAATTCAAGTTCAACGGCAGTGCGTTCCTAATTGGAGTGGTTGGTGTATTCCATACTTCTAGCGATTGGATTTCACTCAAAACTCACCAAATGACTCCGCCCACCATTTTAGGAT
Source organism: Prunus avium (assembly GCF_965620075.1). Classification (NCBI taxonomy): domain Eukaryota; kingdom Viridiplantae; phylum Streptophyta; class Magnoliopsida; order Rosales; family Rosaceae; genus Prunus; species Prunus avium. Next base: position 16,288,065 of record NC_142291.1, on the reverse strand, counting down.
GTTGCCCAAGTTTTGGGCTCGATCCGAACTCAATAGGTGTGAGAAGTTGGACAATTTAAGTTCAACGACAGTTCGTTCCTAACTGGAGTGGTTGGTGTATTCAATACTTCTAGCGATTGGATTTCACTCAAAACTCACCAAATGACTCCTCCCATCATATTATGATGTTGCACAAGTTTTGGGTTCCATACGAAATCAATAGGTGTGAGAAATTGGACAATTCAAGTTCAACGGCAGTTCGTTCCTAATTGGAGTGGTTGGTGTATTCCATACTTCTAGCGATTGGTTTTTACTCAAAACTCACCAAATGACTTCTCCCACCATATTATGTTGTTGCCCAAGTTTTGGGCTCGATCCGAACTCAATAGGTGTTCCAAATTGGACAATTTAAGTTCAACGGCAGTTCGTTCCTAATTGGAGTGGTTGGTGTATTCCCTACTTCTAGCAATTGGATTTCACTCAAAACTCACCAAATGACTCCTCCCACCATATTATGATGTTGCCCAAGTTTTGGGCTCGATCCGAACTCAATAGGTGTTCCAAATTGGACAATTTAAGTTCAACGACAGTTCGTTCCTAATTGGAGTTGTTGGTGTATTCCATACTTCTAGCGATTGGATATCACTCAAGACTCACCAAATGACTCCTCCCACCATATTATGATGTTGCCCAAGTTTTGGGCTCGATCCGAACTCAAAAGGTGTTCTAAATTGGACAATTTAAGTTCAACGGCAGTTCGTTCCTAATTGGACATGTTGGTGTATTCCATACTTCTAGCGATTGGATTTCACTCAAAACTCACCGAATGACTCCTCCCACGATATTATGATGTTGCCCAAGTTTTGGGCTCGATCCGAAATCAATAGGTGTGAGAAATTGGACAATTCATGTTCAACGGCAGTTCATTCCTAATTGGAGTGGTTGGTGTATTCCATACTTCTAGCGATTGGATTTCACTCAAAACTCACCAAATGACTCCTCCCACCATATTATGATGTTGCCCAAGTTTGGGGCTCGATCCGAAATCAATAGGGGTGAGAAATTGGACAATTCAAGTTCAACGGCAGTTCGTTCCTAATTGGAGTGGTTGGTGTATTCCATACTTCTAGCGATTGGATTTCACTCAAAACTCACCAAATGACTCCTCCCGCCATATTATGATGTTTCCCAAGTTTTGGGCTCGATCCGAAATCAATAGGTGTTCCAAATTGGACAATTCAAGTTCAACGGCAGTTCGTTCCCAATTGGTGTGGTTGGTGTATTCCATACTTCTAGCGATTGGATTTCACTCAAAACTCACCAAATGGCTCCTCCCACCATATTATGATGTTGCCCAACTTTGGGGCTCGATCCGAAATTAATAGGTGTGAGAAATTGGACAATTCAAGTTCAACGGCAGTTCGTTCCTAATTGGAGTGGTGTGTGTATTCAATACTTCTAGCGATTGGATTTCACTCAAAACTCACTAAATGACTCCTCCCACCATATTACGATGTTGCCCAAGTTTTGGTCTCGATCCGAAATCAATAGGTGTTCCAAATTGGACAATTCAAGTTCAACGGCAGTTCGTTCCTAATTGGAGGGGTTGGTGTATTCCATACTTCTAGCAATTGGATTTAACTCAAAACTCACCAAATGACTCCTCCCAACATATTATGATGTTGCCCATGTTTTTGGCTCGATCCGAAATCAATAGGTGTGAGAAATTGGACAATTCAAGTTCAACGGCAGTTCGTTCCTAATTGGAGTGGTTGGTGTATTCCATACTTCTAGCGATTAGATTTCACTCAAAACTGACCAAATGACTCCTCCCACCATATTATGATGTTGCCAAAGTTTTGGTCTCGATCCGAACTCAAGAGGTGTGAGAAATTGGACAATTTAAGTTCAACGGCAGTTCGTTCCAAATTGGAGTGGTTGGTGTATTCCATACTTCTAGCGATTGGATTTCACTCAAAACTCAGCAAATGACTCCTCCCACCATATTATGATGTTGCCCAAGTTTTGGGCTCGATCCGAACTCAATAGGTGTGAGAAATTGGACAATTTAAGTTCAATGGCAGTTCGTTCCTAATTGCAGTTGTTGGTGTATTCCATACTTCTAGCGATTGGATTTCACTCAAAACTCACCAAATGACTCCGCCCACCATATTATGTTGTTGCCCAAGTTTTGGGCTAGATCCGAAATCAATAGGTGTGAGAAATTGGACAATTCAAGTTCAACGGCAGTTCGTTCCTAATTGGAGTGGTTGGTGTATTCCATACTTCTAGCGATTGGATTTCACTCAAAACTCACCAAATGACTCCTCCCACCATATTATGATGTTGCCCAAGTTTTGGGCTCGATCCGAAATCAATAGGTGTTCCAAATTGGACAAATCAAGTTCAACGGCAGTTCGTTCCTAATTGCAGTAGTTGGTGCATTCCGTACTTCTAGCGATTGGATTTCACTCAAAACTCACCAAATTACTCCTCCCACCATATTACGATGTTGCCCAAGTTTTGGGCTCGATCCGAAATCAATAGGTGTTCCAAATTGGACAATTCAAGTTCAACGGCAGTTCGTTCCTAATTGGAGTGGTTGGTGTATTCCATACTTCTAGCGATTGGATTTCACTCAAAACTGAGCAAATGACTCCTCCCACCATATTATGATGTTGCGAAAGTTTTGGGCTTGATCCGAACTCAAGAGGTGTGAGAAATTGGATAATTTAAGTTCAACGGCAGTTCGTTCCAAATTGGAGTGGTTGGTTTATTCCATACTTCTAGCGATTGGATTTCACTCAAAACTCACCAAATGACTCCTCCCACCATATTATGATTTTGCCCAAGTTTTGGGCTCGATCCGAACTCAATAGGTGTGAGAAATTGGACAATTTAAGTTCAATGGCAGTTCGTTCCTAATTGGAGTTGTTGGTGTATTCCATACTTCTAGCGATTGGATTTCAATCAAAACTCACCAAATGACTCCTCCCACCATATTATGATGTTGCCCAAGTTTTGGGCTCGATCCGAAATCAATAGGTGTGAGAAATTGGACAATTCAAGTTCAACGGCAGTTCGTTCCCACTTGGTGTGGTTGGTGTATTCCATACTTCTAGCGATTGGATTTCACTCAAAACTCACCAAATGACTCTTCCCACCATATATTATGATGTTGCCCAAGTTTGGGGCTCGATCCGAAATCAATAGGTGTGAGAAATTGGACAATTCAAGTTCAACGGCAGTTCGTTCCTAATTGGAGTGGTTGGTGTATTCCATACTTCTAGCGATTGGATTTCACTCAAAACTCACCAAATGACTCCTCCCACCATATTATGATGTTGCCCAAGTTTTGGGCTCAATCCGAACTCAATAGGTGTGAGAAATTGGACAATTTAAGTTCAATGGCAGTTCGTTCCTAATTGGAGTTGTTGGTGTATTCCGTACTTCTAGCGATTGGATTTCACTCAAAACTCACCAAATGACTCCTCCCACCATATTATGATGTTGCCCAAGTTTGGGGCTCGATCCGAAATCAATAGGTGTGAGAAATTGGACAATTCAAGTTCAACGGCAGTTCGTTCCTAATTGGAGTGGTTGGTGTATAACATACTTCTAGCGATTGGATTTCACTCAAAACTCACTATATGACTCCTCCCACCATATTATGATGTTGCCCAAGTTTTGGTCTCGAACCGAAATCAATAGGAGTTTCAAATTGGACAATTCAAGTTCAACGGCAGTTCGTTCCTAATTGGACTGGTTGGTGTATTCCAAACTTCTAATGATTGGATTTCACTGAAAACTCACCAAAGGACGACTCCCACCATATTATGATGTTGCCCAAGTTTTGGGCTCGATCCGAAATCAATAGGTGTTCGAAATTGGACAATTCAAGTTCAACGGCAGTTCGTTCCTAATTGGAGTGGTTGGTGTATTCCATACTTCTATCGATTGCATTTCACTCAAAACTCACCAAATTAGTCCGCCCACCATATTATGATGTTGCCCAAGTTTTGGGCTCGATCCGAAATCAATAGGTGTGAGAAATTGGACAATTCAAGTTCAACGACTGTTCGTTCCTAATTGGAGTGGTTGGTGTATTGCATACTTCTAGCGATTGTATTTCACTCAAAACTCACCAAATGACTCCTCCCAGCATATTATGATGTTGCCCAAGTTTTGGGCTTGATCCGAAATCAATAGGTGTGAGAAATTGGACAATTCAAGTTCAACGGCATTTCGTTCCTGATTGGAGTGGTTGGTGTATTCCATACTTCTAGCGATTGGATTTCACTCAAAACTCACCAAATGACTCCTCCCACCATATTATGATGTTGCCCAAGTTTTGGGCTCGATCTGAAATCAATAGGTGTGAGAAATTGGACAATTCAAGTTCAACGGCAGTTCGTTCCTAATTGGAGTGGTTGGTGTATTGCATACTTCTAGCGATTGTATTTCACTCAAAACTCACCAAATGACTCCTCCCAGCATATTATGATGTTGCCCAAGTTTTGGGCTTGATCCGAAATCAATAGGTGTGAGAAATTGGACAATTCAAGTTCAACGGCATTTCGTTCCTGATTGGAGTGGTTGGTGTATTCCATACTTCTAGCGATTGGATTTCACTCAAAACTCACCAAATGACTCCTCCCACCATATTATGATGTTGCCCAAGTTTGGGGCTCGATCCGAAATCAATAGGTGTGAGAAATTGGACAATTCAAGTTCAACGGCAATTCGTTCCTAATTGGAGTGGTTGGTGTATAACATACTTCTAGCGATTGGATTTCACTCAAAACTCACTATATGACTCCTCCCACCATATTATGATGTTGCCCAAGTTTTGGTCTCGAACCGAAATCAATAGGAGTTTCAAATTGGACAATTCAAGTTCAACGGCAGTTCGTTACTAATTGGAGTGGTTGGTGTATTCCATACTTCTAACGATTGGATTTCACTGAAAACTCACCAAAGGACTCCTCCCACCATATTATGATGTTTCCCAAGTTTTGGGCTCGATTCGAAATCAATAGGTGTTCAAAATTGGACAATTCAAGTTCAACGGCAGTTCGTTCCTAATTGGAGTGGTTGGTGTATTCCATACTTCTAGCGATTGGATTTCACTCAAAACTCACCAAATGACTCCTCCCACCATATTATGATGTTGCCCAAGTTTTGGGCTCGATCCGAAATCAATACGTGTGAGAAATTGGACAATTCAAGTTCAACGGCAGTTCGTTCCTAATTGGAGTGGTTGGTGTATTCCATACTTCTAGCGATTGGATTTCACTCAAAACTCACCAAATGACTCCTCCCACTATATTATGATGTTGCCCAAGTTTTGGGCTCGATCCGAAATCAATAGGTGTTCGAAATTGGACAATTCAAGTTCAACGGCAGTTCGTTCCTAATTGGAGTGGTTGGTGTATTCCATACTTCTAGCGATTGGATTTCACTCAAAACTCACCAAATGACTCCTCCCACCATATTATGATGTTGCCCAAGTTTTGGGCTCGATCCGATATCAATAGGTGTCAGAAATTGGACAATTCAAGTTCAACGGCAGTTCGTTCCTAATGGGAGTGGTTGGTGTATTCCACACTTCTAGCGATTGGATTTCACTCAAAACTCCACAAATGACTCGTCCCACCATATTATGAGGTTGCCCAAGTTTTGGGCTCGATCCCAAATCAATAGGTGTGAGAAATTGGACAATTCAAGTTCAACGGCAGTTCGTTCCTAATTGGAGTGGTTGGTGTATTCCATACTTCTAGCGATTGGATTTCACTCAAAACTAACCAAATGACTCCTCCCACCATATTATGATGTTGCCCAAGTTTTGGGCTCGATCCGAAGTCAATAGGTGTGAGAAATTGGACAATTCAAGTTCAACGGCAGTTCGTTCCTAATTGGAGTGGTTGGTGTATTCCATACTTCTAGCGATTGGATTTCACTCAAAACTCCCCAAATGATAACCCCCACCATATTGGATTTCACTCAAAACTCCCCAAATGACTCCCCCCACCATATTATGATGTTGCCCAAGTTTTGGGATCGATCTGAAATCAATAGGTGTTCGAAATTGGACAATTCATGTTCAACAGCAGTTCGTTCCTAATTGGAGTGGTTGGTGTATTCCATACTTCTAGCGTTTGGATTTCACTCAAAACTCACCAAATGACTCCTCCCACCATATTATGTTGTTGCCCAAGTTTTCGGCTCGATCCGAAATCAATAGGTGTGAGAAATTGGACAATTCAAGTTCAACGGCAGTTCGTTCCTAATTGGAGTGGTTGGTGTATTCCATACTTCTAGCGATTGGATTTCAGTCAAAACTAACCAAATGAGTCCTCCCACCATATTATGATGTTGCCCAAGTTTTGGGCTCGATCCGAAATCAATAGGTGTGAGAAATTGGACAATTCAAGTTCAACGGCAGTTCGTTCCTAATTGGAGTGGTTGGTGTATTCCATACTTCTAGCGATTGGATTTCACTCAAAACTCACCAAATGACTTCCCCCACCATATTATGATGTTGCCCAAGTTTTGGGCACGATCCGAAATCAATAGGTGTTCGAAATTGGACAATTCAAGTTCAACGGCAGTTCGTTCCTAATTGGAGTGGTTGGTGTATTCCATACTTCTAGCGACAGGATTTCACTCAAAACTCACCAAATGACTCCTCCCACCATATTAGGATGTTGCCCAAGTTTTGGGCTCGATCCGAAATCAATAGGTGTTCCAAATTGGACAATTCAAGTTCAACGGAAGTTCGTTCATAATTGGAGTGGTTGGTGTATTCCATACTTCTAGCGATTGGATTTCACTCAAAACTCACCAAATGGCTCCTATCACGATATTATGATGTTGCCCAAGTTTTGGGCTCGATCCGAAATCATTAGGTGTTCGAAATTGGACAATTCAATTTCAACGGAAGTTCGTTCCTAATTGGAGTGGTTGGTGTATTCCATACTTCTTGCGATTAGATTTCACTCAAAACTCACCAAATGACTCCTCCCACCATATTATGATGTTGCCCAAGTTGTAAGTTCGATCCGAAATCAATAGCTGTGAGAAATTGAACAATTCAAGTTCAAAGGCAGTTCGTTCCTACTTGGAGTGGTTGGTGTATTCCATACTTCCAGCGATTGGATTTCACTCAAAACTCACCAAATGACTCCACCCACCATATTATGATGTTGCCCAAGTTTGGGGCTCGGTCCGAAATCAATAGGTGTGAGAAATTGGACAATTCAATTTCAACGGCAGTTCGTTCCTAATTGGAGTGGTTGGTGTATTCCATACTTCTAGCGATTGGATTTCACTCAAAACTAACAAATGACTCCTCCCACCATATTATGATGTTGCCCAAGTTTTGCGATCGATCCGAAATCAATAGGTGTTCCAAATTGGACAATTCAAGTTCAACGGCAGTTCGTTCCTAATTGGAGTGGTTGGTGTATTCCATACATCTAGCGATTGGATTTCACTCAAAACTCACCAAATGACGCCTCCCACCATATTATGACGTTGCCCAAATTTTGGGGCTCGATCCGAAATCAATAGGTGTTCCAAATTGGACAATTCAAGTTCAACGGCAGTTCGTTCCTAATTGGAGTGGTTGGTGTATTCCATACTTCTAGCGATTGGATTTCACTCAAAACTCACCAAATGACTCCTCCCACTGTATTATGATGTTGCCCAAGTTTGGGGCTCGATCCGAAATCAATAGGTGTGAGAAATTGGACAATTTAAGTTCAACAGCAGTTTGTTCAGACTTGGAGTGGTTGGTGTATTCCATACTTCTAGCGATTGGATTTCACTCAAAACTCACCAAATGACTCCTCCCACCATATTATGATGTTGCCCAAGTTTTGGGGTCGATCCGAAATGAATAGGTGTGAGAAACTGGACAATTCAAGTTCAACGGCCGTTCGTTCCTAATTGGAGTGGTTGGTGTATTCCATACTTCTAGAGATTGGATTTCACTCAAAACTCACCAAATGACTCCTCCCACCATATTATGATGTTGCCCAAGTTTTGGGCTCGATCCGAAATCAATAGGTGTTCCAAATTGGACAATTCAAGTTCAACGGCAGTTCGTTCCTAATTGGAGTGGTTGGTGTATTCCATACTTCTAGCGATTGGATTTCACTCAAAACTCCCCAAATGACTCCTCCCACCATATTATGATGTTGCCCAAGTTTGGGGCTCGATCAAAAATCAATAGGTGTTCCAAATTGGACAATTTAAGTTCAACGGCAGTTTGTTCCGAATTGGAGTGGTTGGTGTATTCCATACTTCTAGCGATTGGATTTCACTCAAAACTCACCAAATGACTCCTCCCACCATATTATGATGTTGCCCAAGTTTTGGGCTTGATCCGAAATCAATAGGTATGAGAAATTGGACAATTCAAGTTCAACGACAGTTCGTTCCTAATTGGAGTGGTTGGTGTATTCCATACTTCTAGCGATTGGATTTCACTCAAAACTCACCAAATGACTCCTCCCGCCATATTATGATGTTGCCTATGTTTTGGGCTCGATCCGAACTCAATAGGTGTGAGAAACTGGACAATTTAAGTTCAACGGCAGTTCGTTCCTAACTGGAGTGGTTGGTGTATTCCATACTTCTAGCGATTGGATTTCACTCAAAACTCACCAAATGACTCCTCCCATCATATTATGATGTTGCACAAGTTTGGGGTTCCATACGAAATCAATAGGTGTGAGAAATTGGACAATTCAAGTTCAACGGCAGTTCGTTCCTAATTGGAGTGGTTGGTGTATTCCATACTTCTAGCGATTGGATGTCACTCAAAACTCACAAAATGACTCCTCCCACCATATTATGATGTTGCCCAAGTTTTGGGCACGATCCGAAATGAATAGGTGTTCGAAATTGGACAATTCAAGTTCAACGGCAGTTCGTTCCTAATTGGAGTGGTTGGTGTATTCCATACTTCTAGCGATTGGATTTCACTCAAAACTCACCAAATGACTCCTCCCACCATATTATGTTGTTGCCCAAGTTTTCGGCTCGATCCGAAATCAATAGGTGTTTGAAATTGTACAATTCAATTTCAACGGCAGTTCGTTCCTAATTGGAGTGGTTGTCGTATTCCATACTTCTAGCGATTGGATTTCACTCAAAACACACCAAATGACTCCTCCCACCATATTATGATGTTGCCCAAGTTTTGGGCTCGATCCGAAATCAATAGGAGTGAGAAATTGGACAATTCAAGTTCAACGGCAGTTCGTTCCTAATTGGAGTGGTTGGTGTATTCCATACTTCTAGCGATTGGATTTCACTCAAAACTCACCAAATGACTCCTCCCACAATATTATGTTGTTGCCCAAGTTTTGGGCTCGATCCGAAATCAATAGGTGTGAGAAATTGGACAATTCAAGTTCAACGGCAGTTCGTTCCTAATTGGAGTGGTTGGTGTATTCCATACTTTTAGCGATTGGATTTCACTCAAAACTCACCAAATGACTCCTCCCACCATATTATGATGTTACCCAAGTTTTGGGCTCGATCCGAAATCAATAGGTGTGAGAAATTGGACAATTCAAGTTCAACGGAAGTTCGTTCCTAATTGGAGTGGTTGGTGTATTCCATACTTCTAGCGATTGGATTTCACTCAAAACTCACCAAGTGACTCCTCCCACCATATTATGATGTTGCCCAAGTTTTGGTCTCGAACCGAAATCAATAGGTGTTCCAAATTAGACAATTCAAGTTCAACGGCAGTTCGTTCCTAATTGGAGTGGTTGGTGTATTCTATACTTCTAGCGATTGGATTTCACTCAAAACTCACTAAATGACTCCTCCCACCATATTATGATGTTGCCCAAGTTTTGGTCTCGATCCGAAATCAATAGGTGTTCCAAATTAGACAATTCAAGTTCAACGAAAGTTCGTTCCTAATTGGAGTGGTTGGGGTATTCCATACTTCTAGCGATTGGATTTCACTGAAAACTCACCAAATGACTCCTCCCACCATATTATGATGTTGCCCAGGTTTTGGGCTCGATATGAAATGAATAGGTGTGCGAAATTGGACAATTCAAGTTCAACGGCAGTTCGTTCCTAATTGGAGTGGTTGGTGTATTCCATACTTCTAGCGATTAGATTTCACTCAAAACTCACCAAATGACTCCTCCCGCCATATTATGATGTTGCCCAAGTTTGGGGCTCGATCCGAAATCAATAGATGTGAGAAATTGGACAATTCAAGTTCAACGGCAGTTCGTTCCTTGTTGGAGTGGTTGGTGTATTCCATACTTCTAGCGATTCGATTTCACTCAAAACTCACCAAATGACTCCTCCCACCATATTATGATGTTGCCCAAGTTTTGCGCTCGATCCGAAATCAATAGGTGTGAGAAATTGGACAATTCAAGTTCAACGGCAGTTCGTTCCTAATTGGAGTGGTTCGTGTATTCCATACTTCTAGCGATTGGATTTCACTCAAAACTCACTAAATGACTCCTCCCACCATATTATGTTGTTGCCCAAGTTTGGGGCTCGATCCGAAATCAATAGGTGTTCCAAATTAGACAATTCAAGTTCAACGGCAGTTCGTTCCTAATTGGAGTGGTTGGTGTATTCCATACTTCTAGCGATTGGATTTCACTCAAAACTCACCAAATGACTCCTCCCACCATATTATGATGTTGCCCAAGTTTTGGGCTCGATGCGAACTCAATAGGTGTTCCAAATTGGACAATTTAAGTTCAACGGCAGTTCGTTCCTAATTGGAGTTGTTGGTGTATTCCATACTTCTAGCGATTGGATTTCACTCAAAACTCACCAAATGACTCCTCCCACCATATTGTGATGTTTCCCAAGTTTTGGGTTCGATCCGAAATCAATAGGTGTTCCAAATTGGACAATTCAAGTTCAACGGCAGTTCGTTCCCAATTGGTGTGGTTGGTGTATTCCATACTTGTAGCGATTGGATTTCGCTCAAAACTCACCAAATGACTCCTCCCACCATATTATGATGTTGCCCAAGTTTGGGGCTCGATCCGAAATCAATAGGTGTGAGAAATTGGACAATTCAAGTTCAACGGCAGTTCGTTCCTAATTGGAGTGGTTGGTGTATTCCATACTTGTAGCGATTGGATTTCACTCAAAACTCACCAAGTGACTCCTCCCACCATATTATGATGTTGCCCAAGTTTTGGTCTCGAACCGAAATCAATAGGTGTCCCAAATTAGACAATTCAAGTTCAACGGCAGTTCGTTTCTAATTGGAGTGGTTGGTGTATTCCATACTTCTAGCTATTGGATTTCACTCAAAACTCAAAAATGACTCCTCCCATCATATTATGATGTTGCCCAGGTTTGGGGCTCGATCCGAAATCAATAGGTGTGAGAAATTGGACAATTCATGTTCAACGGCAGTTCTTTCCTAAATGGAGTGGTTGGTGTATTCCATACCTCTAGCGATTGGATTTCACTCAAAACTCACTAAATGACTCCTCCCACCATATTATGTTGTTGCCCAAGTTTGGGGCTCGATCCGAAATCAATAGGTGTTCCAAATTAGACAATTCAAGTTCAACGGCAGTTCGTTCCTAATTGGAGTGGTTGGTGTATTCCATACTTCTAGCGATTGGATTTCACTCAAAACTCACCAAATGACTCCTCCCACCATATTATGATGTTGCCCAAGTTTTGGGCTCGATCCGAAATCAATAGGTGTGAGAAATTGGACAATTCAAGTTCAACGGCAGTACGTTCCTAATTGGAGTGGTTGGTGTATTCCATACTTCTAGCGATTGGATTTCACTCAAAACTCCCCAAATGACTCCTCCCACCATATTATGATGTTGCCCAAGTTTTGGGCTCGTTCCGAAATCAATAGGTGTGAGAAATTGGATAATTCAAGTTCAACGGCAGTTCGTTCCTAATTGGAGTGGTTGGTGTATTCCATACTTCTAGCGATTGGATTTCACTCAAAACTCATTAAATGACTCCTCCCACCATATTATGATGTTGCCCAAGTTTTGGGCTCGATCCGAAATCAATAGGTGTTCCAAATTGGACAATTCAAGTTCAACGACAGTTCGTTCCTAATTGGAGTGGTTGGTGTATTCCATACTTCTAGCGATTGGATTTCACTCAAAACTCACCAATTGACTCCTCCCACCATATTATGATGTTGCCCAAGTTTTGGGCTCGATCCGAACACAATAGGTGTGAGAAATTGGACAATTTAAGTTCAACGGCAGTTCGTTCCTAATTGGAGTTGTTGGTGTATTCCATACTTCTAGTGATTGGATTTCACTCAAAACTCACCAAATGACTCCTCCCACCATATTATGATGTTGCCCAAGTTTTGGGCTCGATCCGAAATCAATAGGTGTGAGAAATTGGACAATTTAAGTTTAACGGCAGTTCGTTCCTAATTGTAGTGGTTGGTGTATTCCATACTTCTAGCGATTGGATTTCACTGAAAGCTCACGAAATGACTCCTCCCATCATATTATGATGTTGCACAAGTTTGGGGTTCCATACGAAATCAATAGGTGTGAGAAATTGGACAATTTAGGTTCAACGGCAGTTCGTTCTTAATTGGAGTGGTTGGTGTATTCCATACTTCTAGCGATTGGATTTCACTCAACCCTCACCAAAGGACTCCTCCCACCATATTATGATGTTGCCCATGTTTTGGGCTCGATCCGAAATCAATAGGTGTGAGAAATTGAACAATTCAAGTTCAACGGCAGTTCGTTCCTAATTGGAGTGGTTGGTGTATTCCATACTTCTAGCGATTGGATTTCACTCAAAACTCACCAAATGACTCCTCCCACCATATTACGATGTTAACCAAGTTTTGGGCTCGATCCGAAATCAATAGGTGTTCCAAATTGGACAATTCAAGTTCAACGGCAGTTCGTTCCTAATTGGAGTGGTTGGTGTATTCCTTACTTCTAGCGATTGGATTTCACTCAAAACTCACCAAATGACTCCTCCCACTGTATTATGATGTTGCCCAAGTTTGGGGCTCGATCCAAAATCAATAGGTGTGAGAAATTGGATAATTTAAGTTCAACGGCAGTTTGTTCAGACTTGGAGTGGTTGGTGTATTCCATACTTCTAGCGATTGGATTTCACTCAAAACTCACCAAATGACTCCTCCCACCATATTATGATGTTGCCCAAGTTTTGGGGTCGATCCGAAATCAATAGGTGTGAGAAATTGGACAATTCAAGTTCAACGGCCGTTCGTTCCTAATTGGAGTGGTTGTTGTATTCCATACTTCTAGAGATTGGATTTCACTCAAAACTCCCCAAATGACTCCTCCCACCATATTATGATGTTGCCCAAGTTTTCGGCTCGATCCGAAATCAATAGGTGTTCCAAATTGGACAATTCAAGTTCAACGGCAGTTCGTTCCAAAATGGAGTGGTTGGTGTATTCCATACTTCTAGTGATTGGATTTCACTCAAAACTCACCAAATGACTCCTCCCACCATATTATGATGTTGCCCAAGTTTTGGGCTCGATCCGAAATCAATAGGTGTGAGAAATTGGACAATTCAAGTTCAACGGCAGTTCGTTCCTAATTGGAGTGGTTGGTGTATTACATACTTCTAGTAATTGGATTTCACTCAAAACTCACCAAATGACTCCTCCCACCATATTATGATGTTGCCCAAGTTTGGGGCTCGATCAAAAATCAATAGGTGTTCCAAATTGGACAATTTAAGTTCAACGGCAGTTTGTTCCGAATTGGAGTGGTTGGTGTATTCCATACTTCTAGCAATTGGATTTCACTCAAAACTCACCAAATGACTCCTCCCACCATATTATGATGTTCCCGAAGTTTTGGGCTCGATCCGAAAGCGATAGGTATGAGAAATTGGACAATTCAAGTTCAACGACAGGTCGTTCCTAATTGGAGTGGTTGGTGTATTCCATACTTCTAGCGATTGGATTTCACTCAAAACTCACCAAATGACTCCTCCCGCCATATTATGATGTTGCCTAAGTTTTGGGCTCGATCCGAACTCAATAGGTGTGAGAAATTGGACAATTTAAGTTCAACGGCAGTTCGTTCCTAACTGGAGTGGTTGGTGTATTCCATACTTCTAGCGATTCGATTTCACTCAAAACTCACCAAATGACTCCTCCCATCATATTATGATGTTGCACAAGTTTGGGGTTCCATACGAAATCAATAGGTGTGAGAAATTGGACAATTCAAGTTCAACGGCAGTTCGTTCCTAATTGGAGTGGTTGGTGTATTCCATACTTCTAGCGATTGGATTTCACTCAAAACTCACCAAATGACTCCTCCCACGATATTATGTTGTTGCCCAAGTTTTGGTCTCGAACCGAAATCAATAGGTGTGAGAAATTGGACAATTCAAGTTCAACGACAGGTCGTTCCTAATTGGAGTGGTTGGTGTATTCCATACTTCTAGCAATTGGTTTTCACTCAAAACTCACCAAATGACTCCTCACACCATATTATGATGTTGCCCAAGTTTTGGGCCCCATCCGAAATCAATAGGTGTTCCAAATTGGACGATTCAACTTCAACGGCAGTTCGTTTCTAATTGGAGTGGTTGGTGTATTCCATACTTCTAACGATTGGATTTCACTCAAAACTCCCCAAATCACTCCTCCCACCATATTATGATGTTGCCCAAGTTTGGGGCTCGATCCGAAATCAATAGGTGTGAGAAATTGGACAATTCAAGTTCAACGGCATTTCGTTCCTAATTGGAGTGGTTGGGGTATTCCATACCTCTAGCGATTGGATTTCACTCACAACTCACCAAATGACTCCTCCCACCATATTATGATTATGCCCAAGTTTGGGGCTCGATCCGAAATCAATAGGTGTGAGAAATTGGACAATTCAAGTTCAACGGCATTTCGTTCCTAATTGGAGTGGTTGGTGTATTCCATACTTCTAGCGATTGGATTTCACTCAAAACTCACCAAATGACTCTTCCCACCATATTATGATGTTACCCAAGTTTTGGGCTCGATCCGAAATCAATAGGTGTGAGAAATTGGAGAATTGAAGTTCAACGGAAGTTCGTTCCTAATTGGAGTGGTTGGTGTATTCCATACTTCTAGCGATTGGATTTCACTCAAAACTCACCAAATGACTACTCCCACGATATTATGATGTTGCCCAAGTTTTGGTCTCGAACCGAAATCAATAGGTGTTCCAAATTAGACAATTCAAGTTCAGCGGCAGTTCGTTCCTAATTGGAGTGGTTGGTGTATTCCATACTTCTAGCGATTGGATTTCACTCAAAACTCACTAAATGACTCCTCCCACCATATTATGATGTTGCCCAAGTTTTGGTCTCGATCCGAAATCAATAGGTGTTCCAAATTAGACAATTCAAGTTCAACGACAGTTCGTTCCTAATTGGAGTGGTTGGGGTATTCCAAACTTCTAGCGATTGGATTTCACTGAAAACTCACCAAATGACTCCACCCACCATATTATGATGTTGCCCAGGTTTTGGGCTCGATATGAAATGAATAGGTGTGCGAAATTGGACAATTCAAGTTCAACGGCAGTTCGTTCCTAGTTGGAGTGGTTGGTGTATTCCATACTTCTAGCGATTCGATTTCACTCAAAACTCACCAAATGACTCCTCCCACCATATTATGATGTTGCCCAAGTTTTGGGCTTGATCCGAAATCAATAGGTGTGAGAAATTGAACAATTCAAGTTCAACGGCAGTTCGTTCCGAATTGGAGTGGTTGGTGTATTCCATACTTCTAGCGATTGGATTTCACTCAAAACTCACCAAATGACTCCTCCCACCATATTATGATGTTGCCCATGTTTTGGGCTCGATCCGAACTCAATAGGTGTTCCAAATTGGACAATTCAAGTTCAACGGCAGTTCGTTCCTAATTGGAGTGGTTCGTGTATTCCATACTTCTAGCGATCGGATTTCACTCAAAACTCACCAATTGACTCCTCCCACCATATTATGATGTTGCCCAAGTTTTGGGCTCGATCCGAACACAATAGGTGTGAGAAATTGGACAATTTAAGTTCAACGGCAGTTCGTTCCTAACTGGAGTTGTTGGTGTATTCCATACTTCTAGCGATTGGATTTCACTCAAAACTCACCAAATGACTCCTCCCACCATATTATGATGTTGCACAAGTTTGGGGTTCCATTCGAAATCAATAGTTGTGAGAAATTGGACAATTCAAGTTCAACGGCAGTTCATTCCGAATTGGAGTGGTTGGTGTATTCCATAGTTCTAGCGATTGGATTTCACTCAAAACTCACCAAATGACTCCTCCCACCTTATTATGATGTTGCCCAAGTTTTGGGCTCGATCTGAAATCAATAGGTGCGAGAAATTGGACAATTCAAGTTCAACGGCAGTTCGTTCCTAATTGGAGTGGTTGGTGTATTCCATACTTCTAGCGATTGGATTTCACTCAAAACTCACCAAATGACTCCTCCCACCATATTATGATGTTGCCCATGTTTTGGGCTCGATCCGAAATCAATAGGTGTTCCAAATTGGACAATTCAAGTTCACCAGCAGTTCGTTCCTAATTGGAGTGGTTGGTGTATTCCATACTTCTCGCGATTGGATTTCACTTAAAACTCACCAAATGACTCTTCCCACCACATTATGATGTTGCCGAAGTTTTGGGCTCGATCCGAAATCAATAGGTGTTCCAAATTGGACAATTCAAGTTCAACGACAGTTCGTTCCTAATTGGAGTGGTTGGTGTATTCCATACTTCTAGCGATTGGATTTCACTCAAAACTCACCAAATGACTCCTCCCACCATATTATGATGTTGCCCAAGTTTTGGGGTCGATCCGAAATCAATAGGTGTGAGAAATTGGACAATTCAAGTTCAACGGCAGTTCGTTCCTAATTGGAGTGGTTGGTGTATTCCATACTTCTAGCGATTGGATTTAACTCAAAACTCACCAAATGACTCCTCCCACCATATTATGATGTTGCCCAAGTTTTGGGCTCGATCCGAAATCAATAGGTGTGAGAAATTGGACAATTCAAGTTCAACGGCAGTTCGTTCCTAATTGGAGTGGTTGGTGTATTCCATACTTCTAGCGATTGGATTTAACTTAAAACTCACCAAATGACTCCTCCCACCATATTATGATGTTGCCCAAGTTTTGGGCTCGATCCGAAATCAATAGGTGTGAGAAATTGGACAATTCAAGTTCAACGGCAGTTCGTTCCTAATTGGAGTGGTTGGTGTATTCCATACTTCTAGCGATTGGATTTCACTCAAAACTCACTAAATGACTCCTCCCACCATATTATGATGTTGCCCAAGTTTTGGTCGCGATCCGAAAGCAATAGGTGTTCCAAATTGGACAATTCAAGTTCAACGGCAGTTCGTTCCTAATTGGAGTGGTTGGTGTATTCCATACTTCTAGCGATTGGATTTCACTCAAAACTCACCAAATGACTCCTCCCACCATATTATGATGTTGCCCAAGTTTTGGGCTCGATCCGAACTCAATAGGTGTGAGAAATGATAAGTTCATAATTTCACACATTTGCATGCCTTCGTTACTTAGTAATTTTGTTTAGTTTCTCTTTATTTCAAGTCACTTACCTATGTTTGTGTGTTCTATAGGTTGAAGGCAGCAAGAGATTGCTTTTGAAGCAAAATGGTGCAAAACGTGCAAAAACTGGATATTGAGTTAGAAGTTCATTTCGGACTTATCTTCTTCATCCGAGCTTGGATTGGGCCAATACTTGTGTGGTTGGATCAGAGACATTCTGAATTTCAAAATGGATATCTTAAAGTCATATTTGGATTCAGCCAAACCCAATCCGTGAGCCCATCAAAATACACATCATGCTGACATGAGGATGAGCTGATGGATGCTTGGTCATGGTGAGCTAGGCATGAGCTATTGGTTTCTGGATGGATGCTTGATCATGCTGACATGAAGATGACCTATGGCTGCTGGTGGGATTTATTAGTGCAGCAACCAATTCTGATTATCTAAATACAAGTGTTGTATGCATTAGTCATATTCAATTCAGAATTCCCCTTTCCTTCTCCCTATAAATACCACTTCCATTCCACATCCCAGACACAATTCACTTCATCCATTACTTCCATACACACATTCAGATTCACCACAAAGAGAGAGAGAGAGCTAGCTGCAAAGGAGGGAGAGCTGGGAGCTGTCCTGGAAACTACCTTGCTGCCACCAGCTAGTTCTTCTATTCTCTTTATTCTACCTATGTATTTCTTATCTTCTGTATTCATAATTATGTTTAACTAATCCATTTTGTTAGGGCTTAGGATGAAGCCCTAGTCATGAATATTCAATGTTATGGATGATTTCATAGTTAATTGATTTCCTTGCTTTCATTATCAAGTTGTTAATCTCCAGCTTATTATGTGCTTGATGTATGTTTTCTTGGAGTAGCTAACTAGGATTTTATGCATCTAGCACAGGTTGGGAAGGGGTTTAGATTCACCAATTCTACTCTCCTTTCACAAGCAACACATGAATGGCCTAAGAATCATTCAAGGGGTTAATAACCATAGGTTGACTAGGACAGATACCATGTTCTAGGACTTGTGTGATTATCATATTCTCAAGGAACTTAATGACTCTTATATGCTTTATTCTAAGTAGATACCATGCTTAGGTTGCATATTAGAGATCACGTGTTGTGTAGATACCATGCACAATTACATGCCTTAGGAGAATCATGCATCCTGCACCTAGATACCATAGGCTTGTATGCGATAATCTATTGTTAATGAAGCTTGAGTCAATTTCTATGCATTCATAACTTGGATAGGAAGACTAGTGGTAGATTCCAAGGCTCTAACACTTCTCAATCATTGTTTCACAACTTGTTCATTGCTGCCATTGTTTACTTCCAGCACTTCCATTTCATTCTCTTGTTTTCATTTAAACAACAAAAACCCCCCATTCGAGTGCGTGTGTGGTGCTAGGATTCTGTCCTAGACCTTGCCAATTGTTAGTTAGTTTGTTTCTTTGTTTTCAGTTTTTCCATCATTCTAAGTAGTTTAACTTGCAACCAAGTTACCATTCTCCGTGGGATCGACCTCGTATTTCATAAGCTATACTATAAATGGTTCGTGCACTTGCGAGAATTGAAGTTTCTATTTTTAATAACTCATTTTAGTTGTTAGGAATAGGCTCAACAAGAAATTGAACAATTTAAGTTCAACGGCAGTTCGTTCCTAATTGGAGCGTTCGGTGTATTCCATACTTCTAGCGATTGGATTTCACTCAAAACTCACCAAATGACTCCTCCCACCATATTATGTTGTTGCCAAAGTTAGGGGTTCGATCCGAAATCAATAGGAGTGAGAAATTGGACAATTCAAGTTCAACGGCAGTTCGTTCCTAATTGGAGTGGTTGGTGTATTCCATACTTCTAGCGATTGGATTTCACTCAAAACTCACCAAATGACTCCTCCCACCATATTATGATGTTGCCCAAGTTTTGGGCTCGATCCGAAATCAATAGGTGTTCCAAATTGGACAACTCAAATTCAACGGCAGTTCGTTCCTAATTGGAGTGGTTGGTGTATTCCATACTTCTAGCGATTGGATTTCACTCAAAACTCACCAAATGACTCCTCCCACCATATGATGATGTTGCCCAAGTTTTCGGCTCGATCCGAAATCAACAGGTGTGAGAAATTGGACAATTTAAGTTCAACGGCAGTTCGTTCCTAATTGTAGTGGTTGGGGTATTCCATACTTCTAGCGATTGGATTTCACTCAAAACTAACGAAATGACTCCTCTCATCATATTATGATGTTGCACAAGTTTGGGGTTCCATACGAAATCAATAGGTGTGAGGAATTGGACAATTCAGGTTCAACGGCAGTTCGTTCCTAATTGGAGTGGTTGGTGTATTCCATACTTCTAGCGATTGGATTTCACTCAAAACACACCAAATGACTCCTCCCACCATATTATGATGTTGCCCAAGTTTTGGGCTCGATCCCAAATCAATAGGTGTGAGAAATTGGACAATTCAAGTGCAACGGCAGTTCGTTCCTAATTGAAGTGTTTGTTGTATTCCATAGTTCTAGCGATTGGATTTCACTCAAAACTCACCAAATGACTCCTCCAACCATATTATGATGTTGCCCAAGTTAGGGGCTCGATCCGAAATCAATAGGTGTGAGAAATTGGACAATTCAAGTTCAACGGCAGTTTGTTCCTAATTGGAGTGGTTGGTGTATTCCATACTTCTAGCGATTGGATTTCACTCAAAACTCACCAAATGACTCCTCCCACCATATGATGATGTTGCCCAAGTTTTGGGGTCGATCCGAAATCAATAGGTGTGAGAAATTGGACAATTCAAGTTCAACGGCAGTTCGTTCCTAATTGGAGTGGTTGGTGTATTCCATACTTCTAGCGATTGGATTTAACTCAAAACTCACCAAATGACTCCTCCCACCATATTATGATGTTGCCCAAGTTTTGGGCTCGATCCGAAATCAATAGGTGTGAGAAATTGGACAATTCAAGTTCAACGGCAGTTCGTTCCTAATTGGAGTGGTTGGTGTATTCCATACTTCTAGCGATTGGATTTAACTCAAAACTCACCAAATGACTCCTCCCACCATATTATGATGTTGCCCAAGTTTTGGGCTCGATCCGAAATCAATAGGTGTGAGAAATTGGACAATTCAAGTTCAACGGCAGTTCGTTCCTAATTGGAGTGGTTGGTGTATTCCATACTTCTAGCGATTGGATTTCACTCAAAACTCACTAAATGACTCCTCCCACCATATTATGATGTTGCCCAAGTTTTGGTCGCGATCCGAAAGCAATTGGTGTTCCAAATTGGACAATTCAAGTTCAACGGCAGTTCGTTCCTAATTGGAGTGGTTGGTGTATTCCATACTTCTAGCGATTGGATTTCACTCAAAACTCACCAAATGACTCCTCCCACCATATTATGATGTTGCCCAAGTTTTGGGCTCGATCCGAACTCAATAGGTGTGAGAAATTGAACAATTTAAGTTCAACGGCAGTTCGTTCCTAATTGGAGCGTTCGGTGTATTCCATACTTCTAGCGATTGGATTTCACTCAAAACTCACCAAATGACTCCTCCCACCATATTATGTTGTTGCCAAAGTTAGGGGTTCGATCCGAAATCAATAGGAGTGAGAAATTGGACAATTCAAGTTCAACGGCAGTTCGTTCCTAATTGGAGTGGTTGGTGTATTCCATACCTCTAGCGATTGGATTTCACTCAAAACTCACCAAATGACTCCTCCCACCATATTATGATGTTGCCCAAGTTTTGGGCTCGATCCGAAATCAATAGGTGTTCCAAATTGGACAACTCAAATTCAACGGCAGTTCGTTCCTAATTGGAGTGGTTGGTGTATTCCATACTTCTAGCGATTGGATTTCACTCAAAACTCACCAAATGACTCCTCCCACCATATGATGATGTTGCCCAAGTTTTCGGCTCGATCCGAAATCAACAGGTGTGAGAAATTGGACAATTTAAGTTCAACGGCAGTTCGTTCCTAATTGTAGTGGTTGGGGTATTCCATACTTCTAGCGCTTGGATTTCACTCAAAACTCACGAAATGACTCCTCTCATCATATTATGATGTTGCACAAGTTTGGGGTTCCATACGAAATCAATAGGTGTGAGGAATTGGACAATTCAGGTTCAACGGCAGTTCGTTCCTAATTGGAGTGGTTGGTGTATTCCATACTTCTAGCGATTGGATTTCACTCAAAACACACCAAATGACTCCTCCCACCATATTATGATGTTGCCCAAGTTTTGGGCTCGATCCCAAATCAATAGGTGTGAGAAATTGGACAATTCAAGTGCAACGGCAGTTCGTTCCTAATTGAAGTGTTTGTTGTATTCCATAGTTCTAGCGATTGGATTTCACTCAAAACTCACCAAATGACTCCTCCAACCATATTATGATGTTGCCCAAGTTAGGGGCTCGATCCGAAATCAATAGGTGTGAGAAATTGGACAATTCAAGTTCAACGGCAGTTCGTTCCTAATTGGAGTGGTTGGTGTATTCCATACTTCTAGCGATTGGATTTCACTCAAAACTCACCAAATGACTCCTCCCACCATATTATGATGTTGCCCAAGTTTTGGGCTCGATCTGAAATCAATAGGTGCGAGAAATTGGACAATTCAAGTTCAACGGCAGTTCGTTCCTAATTGGAGTGGTTGGTGTATTCCATACTTCTAGCAATTGGATTTCACTCAAAACTAACCAAATGACTGTTCGGTTCATTTTTATACATGATTTTTCATGTTATTCACCCACTATTTTGAGTTAGTTCTTGACATTTTATAGCTTTTTACTTCTTTTTTGTGTTTTAATAGGTTTTACCTTGGTTTGTATGAAAATGAGCTAAAAGTGCATTATTTGATATAAATTCTGTTTTTGTTCATTTTCGTAGGTCAACTTCGTGGCCTTGGATCAGCATGTTCCGGTCCTTGGATGAGGTGATGATCTTCATAAGACTTGTTCCAATGGATGTTAACTACAACATATCCAAATTTGAGCTCCATTGGGCAAGTGTAGCCTATCCAACTGATCGGACAATTGATGCTGGCTCTGGATGTTTGTTTTGGCCCAGTTTTCACCCCCACTTAATAGCATTTTATTTCTACTTGTTACCACACCTTTTGGTAACAATGGATTGCATTTGAGTGGCATTTCCTGAGTCAATTGGAGCCTTGGATTATACCTTAAAACAAGGCTTCATCATTTGCAAGGGGACAATGGGCAAAAGCTTTAGAGAAAGAATAAGTTTTATATTAAAAGTGAGCTGGAAAGAAGGGGCAGAAGTCAAAAGGGATTGCAATCAGATTTGGGGGAGCTTTGCAACGGGAGAGAGGAACACATCATTCCAGACAACTAGAGAGCAGATTTTGGAGATTTGGAGCTAGGAGAAAGCCAAGGTGCAGCCAAGAAAAGTGGAGAAGAAGACTTCCACCATTGATGATCTTGAAGCTTTCATCATTTTCTGAAAATCTGTAAACTCTTTCTAATTTCATTTTGAGTTTGTATTTGAAATAAGTATGAGCAACTAAACTCCATAGCTAGGGCTTAGGTTGAAGCCCTAAACATGATTACCTTATTGTTTTGATGCTTGAGTGTATGAATTTCTAGATATTGTTGATGAATTCCAATTCACCAAATTAATCTATCCTTGATGTGTGTTTTTCCTTGGTTGGCCATCTTTGAAAGCATGCTTCTTGAGATTGTTGGGATTATGTGTATCTTCATGTTATCCTAAGCAATAAATGGATGAAGTAAGAATCATCCATGTGATTTGGTTTCTTGAATACCTAATGTAAACACCATGCTATTAGGATTCTTGTGATGTTCATATTCTCTTTGAACTTAATGGGTTCTCCTTGTAATTGAATCGAAGTACGAACCATACCTAGGTTCGGTTATGGGGAGGGCACAAGTATTGTAGCACGAACCATGCACTTTACGTATATTAGAGAGAATCAATGCGTCTTGAGCCACGACCCATGGTCTTGATTGCGAACATCTTCATCAACAAGTTTAGAGTTCATCACTTGAGTATCCATGAACATAGGTAGAATTGTTTAGGGTGGATTCCGAAACCCTAGTGTTTGTTACTTGGTACTTTCACATTTTGATAATTCATCTCTGCCATTCTCATTTAAATTCAAAGTCCATTTACTTTCATGCAATAGAATTAGGTCACTTGAACCAAACCAAAACCCCCCCCCCCCCAATGTGTGTGTGAGTTGTGTGTTTGTTACATTGTGTGTCTTGTTTACTGAATTCTGTTTATTTTCGTAACTGTTTTGGACTTTTGGTCCCCGCTGTGTTCTTGCATTTTCTGTGCTGAATCCAACCGTATAAAGAACGTGAATTTTGGACGTACGGTTGGAAAGTTATAGGCAAAACACTGGACAGAGGTCGAAACTGAAAAACAGAGAAAACGAATCTGCCCAAAAACGACCGGTCGCTTTTACCTGACGACCGGTCTCTTTTCACGTCAAAATTTGAGTTTCGACTCTGCCCAAAAACGACCGGTCGCTTCTGCCTCACGACCGGTCGCTTTAGCACTGTTCATAGGTGATAAAAGGGTGATAAAAAGTGCTGTTTGTGTTTTTCTTTAGTTTTCTTGTGTTGTTTCATTTCTTTTACATTTCTTTACTCATTTTTAGTTTCCAATTTGCATTTGTGCATTTGTGGTGTGTTAAATTAGTATTCTTTACGTACTCAAATTAGAACTTATAGGAAGCCGACAAGTTCTTCGTGGGATCGACCCCGTACTTACATAATCTATACTTCAATAGATTCGTGCACTTGCGGGTATTTTTAATTGGTTGTTTGCACATTAATTTGTGTCCTCTTAGGAATGCAACAATGACTCCTCCCACCATATTATGATGTTGCCCAAGTTTTGGGCTCGATCCGAAATCAATAGGTGTTCCAAATTGGACAATTCAAGTTCAACGGCAGTTCGTTCCTAATTGGAGTGGTTGGTATATTCCATACTTCTAGCGATTGGATTTCACTCAAAACTCACTAAATGACTCCTCCCACCATATTATGATGTTGCCCAAGTTTTGGTCGCGATCCGAAATCAATAGGTGTTCCAAATTGGACAATTCAAGTTCAACGGCAGTTCGTTACTAATTGGAGTGGTTGGTGTATTCCATACTTCGAGCGATTGGATTTCACTCAAAACTCACCAAATGACTCCTCCCACCATATTATGATGTTGCCCAAGTTTTGGGCTCGATCCGAACTCAATAGGTGTGAGAAATTGGACAATTTAAGTTCAATGGCAGTTCGTTCCTAATTGGAGTTGTTGGTGTATTCCGTACTTCTAGCGATTGGATTTCACTCAAAACTCACCAAATGACTCCTCCCACCATATTACGACGTTGCCCAAGTTTTGGGCTCGATCCGAACTCAATAGGTGTGAGAAATTGGACAATTTAATTTCAATGGCAGTTCGTTCCTAATTGGAGTTGTTGGTGTATTCCGTACTTCTAGCGATTGGATTTCATTCAAAACTCACCAAATGACTCCTCCCACCATATTATGATGTTGCCCAAGTTTTCGGCTCGATCCGAAATCAATAGGTGTGAGAAATTGGACTATTTAAGTTCAACGGCAGTTCGTTCCTAATTGTAGTGGTTGGTGTATTCCATAGTTCTAGCGATTGGATTTCACTCAAAACTCACGAAATGACTCCTCCCATCATATTATGATGTTGCACAAGTTTGGGGTTCCATACGAAATCAATAGGTGTGAGAAATTGGATAATTCAGGTTCAACGGCAGTTCGTTCCTAATTGGAGTGGTTGGTGTATTCCATACTTCTAGCGATTGGATTTCACTCAAAACTCACCAAATGACTCCTCCCACCATATTATGATGTTGCCCAAGTTTTGGGCTCGATCCGAAATCAATAGGTGTTCCAAATTGGACAATTCAAGTTCAACGGCAGTTCGTTCCTAATTGGAGTGGTTGGTGTATTCCATACTTCTAGCGATTGGATTTCACTCAAAACTCACCAAATGACTCCTCCCACCATATTATGATGTTGCCCAAGTTTTGGGCTCGATCCGAAATCAATAGGTGTTCCAAATTGGACAATTCAAGTTCAACGGCAGTTCGTTCCTAATTGGAGTGGTTGGTGTATTCCATACTTCTAGCGATTGGATTTCACTCAAAACTCACCAAATGACTCCTCCCACCATATTATGATGTTGCCCAAGTTTTGGGCTCGATCCGAAATCAACAGGTGTGAGAAATTGGACAATTTAAGTTCAACGGCAGTTCGTTCCTAATTGTAGTGGTTGGTGTATTCCATACTTCTAGCGATTGGATTTCACTCAAAACTCACGAAATGACTCCTCTCATCATATTATGATGTTGCACAAGTTTGGGGTTCCATACGAAATCAATAGGTGTGAGGAATTGGACAATTCAGGTTCAACGGCAGTTCGTTCCTAATTGGAGTGGTTGGTGTATTCCATACTTCTAGCGATTGGATTTCACTCAAAACACACCAAATGACTCCTCCAACCATATTATGATGTTGCCCAAGTTTTGGGCTCGATCCCAAATCAATAGGTGTGAGAAATTGGACAATTCAAGTGCAACGGCAGTTCGTTCCTAATTGATGTGTTTGGTGTATTCCATAGTTCTAGCGATTGGATTTCACTCAAAACTCACCAAATGACTCCTCCAACCATATTATGATGTTGCCCAAGTTAGGGGCTCGATCCGAAATCAATAGGTGTGAGAAATTGGACAATTCAAGTTCAACGGCAGTTCGTTCCTAATTGGAGTGGTTGGTGTATTCCATACTTCTAGCGATTGGATTTCACTCAAAACTCACCAAATGACTCCTCCCACCATATTATGATGTTTCCCAAGTTTTGGTCTCGATCCGAAATCAATAGGTGTTTCAAATTGGACAATTCAAGTTCAACGGCAGTTCGTTCCTAATTGGAGTGGTTGGTGTATTCCATACTTTTAGAGATTGGATTTCACTCAAAACTCACCAAATGACTCCTCCCACCATATTATGATGTTACCCAAGTTTTCGGCTCGATCCGAAATCAATAGGTGTGAGAAATTGGACAATTCCAGTTCAACGGCAGTTCGTTCCTAATTGGAGTGGTTGGTGTATTCCATACTTCTAGCGATTGGATTTCACTCAAAACTTACCAAATGACTCCTCCCAACATATTATGATGTTGCCCAAGTTTTGGGCTCGATCTGAAATCAATAGGTGCGAGAAATTGGACAATTCAAGTTCAACGGCAGTTCGTTCCTAATTGGAGTGGTTGGTGTATTCCATACTTTTAGCAATTGGATTTCACTCAAAACTAACCAAATGACTCCTCCCACCATATTATGATGTTGCCCAAGTTTTGGGCTTGATCCGAAATCAATAGGTGTTCCAAATTGGACAATTCAAGTTCAACGGCAGTTCGTTCCTAATTGTAGTGGTTGGTGTATTCCACACTTCTAGCTATTGGATTTCACTCAAAACTCACCAAATGACTCCTCCCACCATATTATGATGTTGCCCAAGTTTTGGGCTCGATCCGAAATCAATAGGTGTGAGAAATTGGAGAATTCAAGTTCAACGGCAGTTCGTTCCTAATTGGAGTGGTTGGTGTATTCCATCAATAGGTGTGAGAAATTGGACTATTTAAGTTCAACGGCAGTTCGTTCCTAATTGTAGTGGTTGGTGTATTCCATAGTTCTAGCGATTGGATTTCACTCAAAACTCACGAAATGACTCCTCCCATCATATTATGATGTTGCACAAGTTTGGGGTTCCATACGAAATCAATAGGTGTGAGAAATTGGATAATTCAGGTTCAACGGCAGTTCGTTCCTAATTGGAGTGGTTGGTGTATTCCATACTTCTAGCGATTGGATTTCACTCAAAACTCACCAAATGACTCCTCCCACCATATTATGATGTTGCCCAAGTTTTGGGCTCGATCCGAAATCAATAGGTGTTCCAAATTGAACAATTCAAGTTCAACGGCAGTTCGTTCCTAATTGGAGTGGTTGGTGTATTCCATACTTCTAGCGATTGGATTTCACTCAAAACTCACCAAATGACTCCTCCCACCATATTATGATGTTGCCCAAGTTTTGGGCTCGATCCGAAATCAATAGGTGTTCCAAATTGGACAATTCAAGTTCAACGGCAGTTCGTTCCTAATTGGAGTGGTTGGTGTATTCCATACTTCTAGCGATTGGATTTCACTCAAAACTCACCAAATGACTCCTCCCACCATATTATGATGTTGCCCAAGTTTTGGGCTCGATCCGAAATCAACAGGTGTGAGAAATTGGACAATTTAAGTTCAACGGCAGTTCGTTCCTAATTGTAGTGGTTGGTGTATTCCATACTTCTAGCGATTGGATTTCACTCAAAACTCACGAAATGACTCCTCTCATCATATTATGATGTTGCACAAGTTTGGGGTTCCATACGAAATCAATAGGTGTGAGGAATTGGACAATTCAGGTTCAACGGCAGTTCGTTCCTAATTGGAGTGGTTGGTGTATTCCATACATCTAGCGATTGGATTTCACTCAAAACACACCAAATGACTCCTCCCACCATATTATGATGTTGCCCAAGTTTTGGGCTCGATCCCAAATCAATAGGTGTGAGAAATTGGACAATTCAAGTGCAACGGCAGTTCGTTCCTAATTGATGTGTTTGGTGTATTCCATACTTTTAGCAATTGGATTTCACTCAAAACTAACCAAATGACTCCTCCCACCATATTATGATGTTGCCCAAGTTTTGGGCTCGATCCGAAATCAATAGGTGTTCCAAATTGGACAATTCAAGTTCAACGGCAGTTCGTTCCTAATTGTAGTGGTTGGTTTATTCCACACTTCTAGCTATTGGATTTCACTCAAAACTCACCAAATGACTCCTCCCACCATATTATGATGTTGCCCAAGTTTTGGGCTCGATCCGAAATCAATAGGTGTGAGAAATTGGACAATTCAAGTTCAACAGCAGTTCGTTCCTAATTGGAGTGGTTGGTGTATTCCATACTTCTAGCGATTGGATTTCACTCAAAACACACCAAATGACTCCTCCCACCATATTATGATGTTGCCCAAGTTTTAGGCTCGATCCCAAATCAATAGGTGTGAGAAATTGGACAATTCAAGTGCAACGGCAGTTCGTTCCTAATTGATGTGTTTGGTGTATTCCATAGTTCTAGCGATTGGATTTCACTCAAAACTCACCAAATGACTCCTCCAACCATATTATGATGTTGCCCAAGTTAGGGGCTCGATCCGAAATCAATAGGTGTGAGAAATTGGACAATTCAAGTTCAACGGCAGTTCGTTCCTAATTGGAGTGGTTGGTGTATTCCATACTTCTAGCGATTGGATTTCACTCAAAACTCACCAAATGACTCCTCCCACCATATTATGATGTTTCCCAAGTTTTGGTCTCGATCCGAAATCAATAGGTGTTTCAAATTGGACAATTCAAGTTCAACGGCAGTTCGTTCCTAATTGGAGTGGTTGGTGTATTCCATACTTCTAGAGATTGGATTTCACTCAAAACTCACCAAATGACTCCTCCCACCATATTATGATGTTACCCAAGTTTTCGGCTCGATCCGAAATCAATAGGTGTGAGAAATTGGACAATTCAAGTGCAACGGCAGTTCGTTCCTAATTGAAGTGTTTGGTGTATTCCATAGTTCTAGCGATTGGATTTCACTCAAAACTCACCAAATGACTCCTCCAACCATATTATGATGTTGCCCAAGTTAGGGGCTCGATCCGAAATCAATAGGTGTGAGAAATTGGACAATTCAAGTTCAACGGCAGTTCGTTCCTAATTGGAGTGGTTGGTGTATTCCATACTTCTAGCGATTGGATTTCACTCAAAACTCACCAAATGACTCCTCCCACCATATTATGATGTTGCCCAAGTTTTCGGCTCGATCCGAAATCATTAGGTGTGAGAAATTGGAATATTTAAGTTCAACGGCAGTTCGTTCCTAATTGTAGTGGTTGGTGTATTCCATAGTTCTAGCGATTGGATTTCACTCAAAACTCACGAAATGACTCCTCCCATCATATTATGA
This sequence comes from Prunus avium, assembly GCF_965620075.1. Taxonomy (NCBI): domain Eukaryota; kingdom Viridiplantae; phylum Streptophyta; class Magnoliopsida; order Rosales; family Rosaceae; genus Prunus; species Prunus avium. Next base: position 16,258,402 of record NC_142291.1, on the reverse strand, counting down.
TGTTGCACAAGTTTGGGGTTCCATACGAAATCAATAGGTGTGAGAAATTGGACAATTCAGGTTCAACGGTAGTTCGTTCCTAATTGGAGTGGTTGGTGTATTCCATACTTCTAGCGATTGGATTTCACTCAAAACTCACCAAATGACTCCTCCCACCATATTATGATGTTGCCCAAGTTTTGGGCTCGATCCGAAATCATTAGGTGTTCCAAATTGGACAATTCAAGTTCAACGTCAGTTCGTTCCTAATTGGAGTGGTTGGTGTATTCCATACTTCTCGCGATTGGATTTCACTTAAAACTCACCAAATGACTTCTCCCACCCCATTATGATGTTGCCCAAGTTTTGGGCTCGATCCGAAATCAATAGGTGTTCCAAATTGGACAATTCAAGTTCAACGGCAGTTCGTTCCTAATTGGAGTGGTTGGTATATTCCGTACTTCTAGCGATTGGATTTCACTCAAAACTCACCAAATGACTCCTCCGACCATATTATGATGTTGCCCAAGTTTTCGGCTCGATCCGAAATCAATAGGTGTGAGAAATTGGACAATTCAAGTTCAACGACAGTTCGTTCCTAATTGGAGTGGTTGGTATATTCCATACTTCTAGCGATTGGATTTCACTCAAAACACACTAAATGACTCCTCCCACCATATTATGACGTTGCCCAAGTTTTGGTCTCGATCCGAAATCAATAGGTGTTCCAAATTGGACAATTCAAGTTCAACGGCAGTTCGTTCCTAATTGGAGTGGTTGGTGTATTCCATACTTCTAGCGATTGGATTTCACTCAAAACTCACCAAATGACTCCTCCCACCATATTATGATATTGCCCAAGTTTTGGGCCCGATCCGAAATCAATAGGTGTTCCAAATTAGACAATTCAAGTTCAACGGCAGTTCGTTCCTAATTGGAGTGGTTGGTGTATTCCATACTTCTAGCGATTGGATTTCACTCAAAACTCACCAAATGACTCCTCCCACCATATTATGATGTTGCCCAAGTTAGGGGCTCGATCCGAAATCAATAGGTGTGAGAAATTGGACAATTCAAGTTCAACGGCAGTTCGTTCCTAATTGGAATGGTTGGTGTATTCCACACTTCTAACGATTGGATTTCACTCAAAACTCACCAAATGACTCCTCCCAACATATTATGATGTTGCCCAGGTTTTGGGCTCGATACGAAATCAATAGGTGTGAGAAATTGAACAATTCAAGTTCAACGGCAGTTCGTTCCTAATTGGAGTGGTTGGTGTATTCCATACTTCTAGCGATTGGATTTCACTCAAAACTCACCAAATGACTCCTCCCATCATATTATGATGTTGCCCACGTTTTGGGCTCGATCCGAAATCAATAGGTGTACCAAATTGGACAATTCAAGTTCAACGGCAGTTCGTTCCTAATTGGAGTGGTTGGTGTATTCCATACTTCTAGCGATTGGATTTCACTCAAAACTCACCAAATGACTCCTCCCACCATATTATGATGTTGCCCAAGTTTTGGGCTCGATCCGAAATCAATAGGTGTGAGAAATTGGACAATTCAAGTTCAACGGAAGTTCGTTCCTAATTGGAGGGGTTGGTGTATTCCATACTTCTAGCGATTGGATTTCACTCAAAACTCACCAAATGACTCCTCCCATCATATTATGATGTTGCCCACGTTTTGGGCTCGATCCGAAATCAATAGGTGTACCAAATTGGACAATTCAAGTTCAACGGCAGTTCGTTCCTAATTGGAGTGGTTGGTGTATTCCATACTTCTCGCGATTGGATTTCACTTAAAACTCACCAAATGACTCCTACCACCATATTATGGTGTTGCCCAAGTTTTGGGCTCGATCCAAAATCAATAGGTGTTCCAAATTGGACAATTCAAGTTCAACGGCAGTTCGTTCCTAATTGGAGTGGTTGGTGTATTCCATACTTCTCGCGATTGGATTTCACTTAAAACTCACCAAATGACTTCTCCCACCCCATTATGATGTTGCCCAAGTTTTGGGCTCGATCCGAAATCAATAGGTGTTCCAAATTGGACAATTCAAGTTCAACGGCAGTTCGTTCCTAATTGGAGTGGTTGGTATATTCCGTACTTCTAGCGATTGGATTTCACTCAAAACTCACCAAATGACTCCTCCGACCATATTATGATGTTGCCCAAGTTTTCGGCTCGATCCGAAATCAATAGGTGTGAGAAATTGGACAATTCAAGTTCAACGACAGTTCGTTCCTAATTGGAGTGGTTGGTATATTCCATACTTCTAGCGATTGGATTTCACTCAAAACACACTAAATGACTCCTCCCACCATATTATGACGTTGCCCAAGTTTTGGTCTCGATCCGAAATCAATAGGTGTTCCAAATTGGACAATTCAAGTTCAACGGCAGTTCGTTCCTAATTGGAGTGGTTGGTGTATTCCATAGTTCTAGCGATTGGATTTCACTCAAAACTCACCAAATGACTCCTCCCACCATATTATGATATTGCTCAAGTTTTGGGCCCGATCCGAAATCAATAGGTGTTCCAAATTAGACAATTCAAGTTCAACGGCAGTTCGTTCCTAATTGGAATGGTTGGTGTATTCCACACTTCTAACGATTGGATTTCACTCAAAACTCACCAAATGACTCCTCCCAACATATTATGATGTTGCCCAGGTTTTGGGCTCAATACGAAATCAATAGGTGTGAGAAATTGAACAATTCAAGTTCAACGGCAGTTCGTTCCTAATTGGAGTGGTTGGTGTATTCCATACTTCTAGCGATTGGATTTCACTCAAAACTCACTAAATGACTCCTCCCACCATATTATGATGTTGCCCAAGTTTTGGTCTCGATCCGAAATCAATAGGTGTTCCAAATTGGACAATTCAAGTTCAACGGCAGTTCGTTCCTAATTGGAGTGGTTGGTGTATTCCATACTTCTCGCGATTGGATTTCACTTAAAACTCACCAAATGACTCCTACCACCATATTATGGTGTTGCCCAAGTTTTGGGCTTGATCCGAAATCAATAGGTGTTCCAAATTGGACAATTCAAGTTCAGCGGCAGTTCGTTCCTAATTGGAGTGGTTGGTGTATTCCATACTTCTAGCGATTGGATTTCACTCAAAACTCACTAAATGACTCCTCCCACCATATTATGATGTTGCCCAAGTTTTGGTCTCGATCCGAAATCAATAGGTGTTCCAAATTGGACAATTCAAGTTCAACGGCAGTTCGTTCCTAATTGGAGTGGTTGGTGTATTCCATACTTCTAGCGATTGGATTTCACTCAAAACTCACCAAATGACTCCTCCGACCATATTATGATGTTGCCCAAGTTTTCGGCTCGATCCGAAATCAATAGGTGTGAGAAATTGGACAATTCAAGTTCAACGGCAGTTCGTTCCTAATTGGAGTGGTTGGTATATTCCATACTTCTAGCGATTGGATTTCACTCAAAACACACTAAATGACTCCTCCCACCATATTATGACGTTGCCCAAGTTTTGGTCTCGATCCGAAATCAATAGGTGTTCCAAATTGGACAATTCAAGTTCAACGGCAGTTCGTTCCTAATTGGAGTGGTTGGTGTATTCCATACTTCTAGCGATTGGATTTCACTCAAAACTCACCAAATGACTCCACCCACCATATTATGATATTGCCTAAGTTTTGGGCCCGATCCGAAATCAATAGGTGTTCCAAATTAGACAATTCAAGTTCAACGGCAGTTCGTTCCTAATTGGAGTGGTTGGTGTATTCCATACTTCTAGCGATTGGATTTCACTCAAAACTCACCAAATGACTCCTCCCACCATATTATGATGTTGCCCAAGTTAGGGGCTCGATCCGAAATCAATAGGTGTGAGAAATTGGACAATTCAAGTTCAACGGCAGTTCGTTCCTAATTGGAATGGTTGGTGTATTCCACACTTCTAACGATTGGATTTCACTCAAAACTCACTAAATGACTCCTCCCACCATATTATGATGTTGCCCAAGTTTGGGGCTCGATACGAAATCAATAGGTGTGAGAAATTGGACAATTCAAGTTCAACGGCAGTTCTTTCCTAATTGGAGTGGTTGGTGTATTCCATACTTCTAGCGATTGGATTTCACTCAAAACTCACGAAATGACTCCTCCCATCATATTATGATGTTGCACAAGTTTGGGGTTCCATACGAAATCAATAGGTGTTCCAAATTGGACAATTCAGGTTCAACGGCAGTTCGTTCCTAATTGGAGTGGTTGGTGTATTCCATACTTCTAGCGATTGGATTTCACTCAAAACTCACCAAATGACTCCTCCCACCATATTATGATGTTGCCCAAGTTAGGGGCTCGATCCGAAAACAATAGGTGTGAGAAATTGGACAATTCAAAATCAACGGCAGTTCGTTCCTAATTGGAGTGGTTGGTGTATTCCATACTTCTAGCGATTGGATTTCACTGAAAACTCACCAAATGACTCCTCCCACCATATTATGATGTTGCCCAAGTTTTGGTCTCGATCCGAAATCAATAGGTGTTCCAAATTGGACAATTCAAGTTCAACGGCAGTTCGTTCCTAATTGGAGTGGTTGGTGTATTCCATACTTCTAGCGATTGGATTTCACTCAAAACTCACTAAATAACTCCTCCCACCATATTATGATGTTGCCCAAGTTTTGGTCTCGATCCGAAATCAATAGGTGTTCCAAATTGGACAATTCAAGTTCAACGGCAGTTCGTTCCTAATTGGAGTGGTTGGTGTATTCCATACTTCTCGCGATTGGATTTCACTTAAAACTCACCAAATGACTCCTACCACCATATTATGGTGTTGCCCAAGTTTTGGGCTTGATCCGAAATCAATAGGTGTTCCAAATTGGACAATTCAAGTTCAGCGGCAGTTCGTTCCTAATTGGAGTGGTTGGTGTATTCCATACTTCTAGCATTTGGATTTCACTCAAAACTCACTAAATGACTCCTCCCACCATATTATGATGTTGCCCAAGTTTTGGTCTCGATCCGAAATCAATAGGTGTTCCAAATTGGACAATTCAAGTTCAACGGCAGTTCGTTCCTAATTGGAGTGGTTGGTGTATTCCATACTTCTAGCGATTGAATTTTACTCAAAACTCCCCAAATGACTCGTCCCACCATATTATAATGTTGCCCACGTTTTGGGCTCGATCCGAAATCAATAGGTGTGAGAAATTGGACAACTCCAGTTCAACGGCAGTTCGTTCCTAATTGGAGTGGTTGGTGTATTCCATACTTCTAGCGATTGGATTTCACTCAAAACTCACTAAATGACTCCTCCCACCATATTATGATGTTGCCCAAGTTTTGGTCTCGATCCGAAATCAATAGGTGTTCCAAATTGGACAATTCAAGTTCAACGGCAGTTCGTTCCAAATTGGAGTGGTTGGTGTATTCCATACGTCTAGCGATTGGATTTCACTCAAAACTCACCTAATGACTCCGCCCACCATATTATGATGTTGCCCAAGTTTTGGTCTCGATCCGAAATCAATAGGTGTTCCAAATTGGACAATTCAAGTTCAACGGCAGTTCGTTCCTAATTGGAGTGGTTGGTGTATTCCATACTTCTAGCGATTGGATTTCACTCAAAACTCACCAAATGACTCCTCCCACCATATTATGATATTGCCCAAGTTTTGGGCCCGATCCGAAATCAATAGGTGTTCCAAATTAGACAATTCAAGTTCAACGGCAGTTCGTTCCTAATTGGAGTGGTTGGTGTATTCCATACTTCTAGCGATTGGATTTCACTCAAAACTCACCAAATGACTCCTCCCACCATATTATGATGTTGCCCAAGTTAGGGGCTCGATCCGAAATCAATAGGTGTGAGAAATTGGACAATTCAAGTTCAACGGCAGTTCGTTCCTAATTGGAATGGTTGGTGTATTCCACACTTCTAAAGATTGGATTTCACTCAAAACTCACCAAATGACTCCTCCCAACATATTATGATGTTGCCCAGGTTTTGGGCTCGATACGAAATCAATAGGTGTGAGAAATTGAACAATTCAAGTTCAACGGCAGTTCGTTCCTAATTGGAGTGGTTGGTGTATTCCATACTTCTAGCGATTGGATTTCACTCAAAACTCACCAAATGACTCCTCCCATCATATTATGATGTTGCCCACGTTTTGGGCTCGATCCGAAATCAATAGGTGTTCCAAATTGGACAATTCAAGTTCAACGGCAGTTCTTTCCTAATTGGAGTGGTTGGTGTATTCCATACTTCTAGCGATTGGATTTCACTCAAAACTCCCGAAATGACTCCTCCCATCATATTATGATGTTGCACAAGTTTGGGGTTCCATACGAAATCAATAGGTGTTCCAAATTGGACAATTCAGGTTCAACGGCAGTTCGTTCCTAATTGGAATGGTTGGTGTATTCCATACTTCTAGCGATTGGATTTCACTCAAAACTCACCAAATGACTCCTCCCACCATATTATGATGTTGCCCAAGTTAGGGGCTCGATCCGAAATCAATAGGTGTGAGAAATTGTACAATTCAAGTTCAATGGCAGTTCTTTCCTAGTTGGAGTGGTTGGTGTATTCCGTACTTCGAGCGATTGGATTTCACTCAAAACTCACCAAAAGACTACTCCAACAATACTATGATGTTGCCCAAGTTTTGGGCTCGGTCCGAAATCAATAGGTGTTCCAAATTGGACAATTCAAGTTCAACGGCAGTTCGTTCCTAATTGGAGTGGTTGGTGTATTCCATACTTCTAGCGATTGGATTTCACTCAAAACTCACCAAATGACTCCTCCCACCATATTATGATGTTGCCCAAGTTAGGGGCTCGATCCGAAATCAATAGGTGTGAGAAATTGGACAATTCAAGTTCAACGGCAGTTCGTTCCTAATTGGAATGGTTGGTGTATTCCACACTTCTAACGATTGGATTTCACTCAAAACTCACTAAATGACTCCTCCCACCATATTATGATGTTGCCCAAGTTTGGGGCTCGATACGAAATCAATAGGTGTGAGAAATTGGACAATTCAAGTTCAACGGCAGTTCTTTCCTAATTGGAGTGGTTGGTGTATTCCATACTTCTAGCGATTGGATTTCACTCAAAACTCACGAAATGACTCCTCCCATCATATTATGATGTTGCACAAGTTCGGGGTTCCATACGAAATCAATAGGTGTTCCAAATTGGACAATTCAGGTTCAACGGCAGTTCGTTCCTAATTGGAGTGGTTGGTGTATTCCATACTTCTAGCGATTGGATTTCACTCAAAACTCACCAAATGACTCCTCCCACCATATTATGATGTTGCCCAAGTTAGGGGCTCGATCCGAAAACAATAGGTGTGAGAAATTGGACAATTCAAAATCAACGGCAGTTCGTTCCTAATTGGAGTGGTTGGTGTATTCCATACTTCTAGCGATTGGATTTCACTCAAAACTCACCAAATGACTCCTCCCACCATATTATGATGTTGCCCAAGTTTTGGGCTCGATCCGAAATCAATAGGTGTTCCAAATTGGACAATTCAAGTTCAACGGCAGTTCGTTCCTAATTGGAGTGGTTGGTGTATTCCATACTTCTAGCGATTGGATTTCACTCAAAACTCACCAAATGACTCCTCCCACCATATTATGATGTTCCCCAAGTTAGGGGCTCGATACGAAATCAATAGGTGTGAGAAATTGGACAATTCAAGTTCAACGGCAGTTCGTTCCTAATTGGAGTGGTTGGTGTATTCCATACTTCTAGCGATTGGATTTCACTCAAAACTCACCAAATGACTCCACCCACCATATTATGATGTTGCCCAGGTTTGGGGCTCGGTCCGAAATCAATAGGTGTGAGAAATTGGACAGTTCAAGTTCAAGGGAAGTTCGTTCCTAATTGGAGTGGTTGGTGTATTCTATACTTCTAGCGATTGGATTTCACGCAAAACTCACCAAATGACTCCTCCCACCATATTATGATGTTGCCCAAGTTTTGGGCTCGATCCAAAATCAATAGGTGTGAGAAATTGGACAATTCAAGTTCAACGGCAGTTCGTTCCTAATTGGAGTGGTTGGTGTATTCCGTACTTCTAGCGATTGGATTTCACTCAAAACTCACCAAATGACTCCTCCCACCATAATATGGTGTTGCACAAGTTTGGGGTTCGATCCGAAATCAAGAGGTGTGAGAAATTGGACAATTCAAGTTCAACGGCAGTTCGTTCCTAATGGGAGTGGTTGGTGTATTCCATACTTCTAGCGATTGGATTTCATTCAAAACTCACCAAATGACGCCTTCCACCATATTATGATGTTGCCCAAGTTTTTGGATCGATCCGAAATCAATAGGTGTGAGAAATTGGAGAATTCAAGTTCAACGGCAGTTCGTTCCTAATGGGAGTGGTTCGTGTATTCCACACTTCTAGCGATTGGTTTTCACTCAAAACTCACCAAATGACTCCTCCCACCATATTATGATGTTGCCCAAGTTTGGGGCTCAATCCGAAATCAATAGGTGTGAGAAATTGGACAATTCAAGTTCAACGGCAGTTCGTTCCTAATTGGAGTGGTTGGTGTATTCCACACTTCAAGCGATTGGATTTCACTCAAAACTCACAAATGACTCCTCCCACCATATTATCATGTTGCCCAAGTTTTGGGATCGATCCGAAATCAATAGGTGTTCCAAATTGGACAATTCAAGTTCGACGGCAGTTCGTTCCTAATTGGAGTGGTTGGTGTATTCCATACTTCTAGCGATTGGATTTCACTCAAAACTCACCAAATGACTCCTCCCGCCATATTATGATGTTGCCCAAGTTTTGGGCTCGATCCGAACTCAATAGGTGTGAGAAATTGGACAATTTAAGTTCAACGACATTTCGTAACTAACTGGAGTGGTTGGTGTATTCCGTACTTCTAGCGATTGGATTTCACTCAAAACTCACCAAATGACTCCTCCCATCATATTATGATGTTGCACAAGTTTAGGGTTCCTTACGAAATCAATAGGTGTGAGAAATTGGACAATTCAAGTTCAACAGCAGTTCGTTCCTAATTGGAGTGGTTGGTGTATTCCACACTTCTAGCGATTGGATTTCACTCAAAACTCACCAAATGACTCCTCCCACCATATTATGAAGTTGCCCAAGTTTTTGGCTCGATCCGAAATGAATAGGTGTGCGAAATTGGACTATTCAAGTTCAACGGCAGTTCGTTCCTAATTGGAGTGGTTGGTGTATTCCATACTTCTAGCGAATGGATGTCACTCAAAACTCACTAAATGACTCCCCCCACCATATTGTGATGTTGCCCAAGTTTTGGTCTCGATCCGAAATCAATAGGTGTACCAAATTGGACAATTCAAGTTCAACGGCAGTTCGTTCCTTGTTGGAGTGGTTGGTGTATTCCATACTTCTAGCGATTGGATTTCACTCAAAACTCACCAAATGACTCCTCCCACCATATTATGATGTTGCACAAGTTTGGGGTTCCATCCGAAATCAATAGGTGTGAGAAATTGGACAATTCAAGTTCAACGGCAGTTCGATCCTAATTGGAGTGGCTGGTGTATTCCACACTTCTAGCGATTGGATTTCACTCAAAACTCACCAAATGACTCCTCCCACCAGATTATGATGTTGCCCAAGTTTTGGGCTCGATCCGAACTCGATAGGTGTTCCAAATTGGACAATTTAAGTTCGACGGCAGTTCGTTCCTGATTGAAGTTGTTGGTGTATTCCATACTTCTAGCGATTGGATTTCACTCAAAACTCACCAAATGACTCCTCCCACCATATTATGATGTTGCACAAGTTTGGGGTTCCATCCGAAATCAATCGGTGTGAGAAATTGGAAAATTCAAGTTCAACGGCAGTTCGTTCCTAATTGGAGTGGTTGGTGTATTCCATACTTCTAGCGATTGGATTTCACTCAAAACTCACCAAATGACTCCTCCCACCATATTATGATGTTGCCCAAGTTTTGGGCTCGATCCGAAATCAATAGGTGTGAGAAATTGGACAATTCAAGTTCAACGGCAGTTCGTTCCTAATTGGAGTGGTTGGTGTATTCCATACTTCTAGCGATTGGATTTCACTCAAAACTCACCAAATGACTCCTCCCACTATATTACGATGTTGCCCAAGTTTTGGGCTCGATTCGAAATCAATAGGTGGGAGAAATTGGACAATTCATGTTCAACGGTAGTTCGTTCCTAATTGGAGTGGTTGGTGTATTCCATACTTCTAGAGATTGGATTTCACTCAAAACTCACCAAATGACTCCTCCCACCATATTATGATGTTGCCCAAGTTCTGGGGTCGATCCGAAATCAATAGGTGTGAGAAATTGGACAATTCAAGTTCAACGGCCGTTCGTTCCTAATTGGAGTGGTTGGTGTATTCCATACTTCTAGAGATTGGATTTCACTCAAAACTCACCAAATGACTCCTCCCACCATATTATGATGTTGCCCAAGTTTTCGGCTCGATCCGAAATCAATAGGTGTTCCAAATTGGACAATTCAAGTTCAACGGCAGTTCATTCCTTGTTGGAGTGGTTGGTGTATTCCATACTTCTAGCGATTGGATTTCACTCAAAACTCACCAAATGACTCCTCCCACCATATTATGATGTTGCACAAGTTTGGGGTTCCATCCGAAATCAATAGGTGTGAGAAATTGGACAATTCAAGTTCAACGGCAGTTCGTTCCTAATTGGAGTGGTTGGTGTATTCCATACTTCTAGCGATTGGATTTCACTCAAAACTCACCAAATGACTCCTCCCACCATATTATGATGTTGCCCAAGTTTTGGGCTCGATCCGAAATCAATAGGTGTGAGAAATTGGACAATTCAAGTTCAACGGCAGTTCGTTCCTAATTGGAGTGGTTGGTGTATTCCATACTTCTAGCGATTGGATTTCACTCAAAACTCCCCAAATGACATCTCCCACCACATTATAAGGTTGCCCAAGTTTTGGGCTCGACCCGAAATCAATAGGTGTTCCAAATTGGACAATTCAAGTTCAACGGCAGTTTGTTCCGAATTGGAGTGGTTGGTGTATTCCATACTTCTAACGATTGGATTTCACTCAAAACTCACCAAATGACTCCTCCCACCATATTGTGATGTTGCCCAAGTTTTGGGTTCGATCCGAAATCAATAGGTGTTCCAAATTGGACAATTCAAGTTCAACGGCAATTCGTTCCTAATTTTAGTGGTTGGCGTATTCCATAGTTCTAGCGATTGGATTTCTCTCAAAACCCACCAAATGACTCCTCCCACCATATTATGATGTTGCCCAAGTTTTGGGCTCTTTCTGAAATCAATAGGTATGAAAAATTGGACAATTCAAGTTCAACGGCAGTTCGTTCCTAATTGGAGTGGTTGGTGTATTCCATACTTCTAGCGATTGGATTTCACTCAAAACTCACCAAATGACTCCTCCCACCACATTATGACGTTGCCCAAATTTTGGGCTCAATCCGAAATCAATAGGTGTTCCAAATTGGACAATTCAAGTTCAACGGCAGTTCGTTCCTAACTGGAGTGGTTGGTGTATTCCATACTTCTAGCGATTGGATTTCACTCAAAACTCTCCAAATGACTCGTCCCACCATATTATGATGTTGCCCAAGTTTTGGGCTCGATCCGAACTCAATAGGTGTGAGAAATTGGACAATTTAAGTACAATGGCAGTTCGTTCCTAATTGGAGTTGTTGGTGTATTCCGTACTTCTAGGGATTGGATTTCACTCAAATCTCACCAAATGACTCCTCCCACCATATTATGATGTTGCCCAAGTTTTGGGCTCGATCCGAAATCAATAGCTGTGAGAAATTGGACAATTCAAGTTCAACGACAGTTCGTTCCTAATTGGAGTGGTTGGTGTATTCCATACTTCTAGCGATTGGATTTCACTCAAAACTCACTGCATGACTCCTCCCACCATATTATGATGTTGCCCAAGTTTTGGGCTCGATCCGAAATCAATAGGTGTGAGGAATTGGACAATTCCTGTTCAACGGCAGTTCGTTCCTAATTGGAGTGGTTTGTGTATTCCATACTTCTAGCGATTGGATTTCACTCAAAACTCACGAAATGACTCCTCCCACTATATTATGATGTTGCCCAAGTTTTGGGCTCGATCCAAAATCAATAGGTGTGAGAACTTGGACAATTCAAGTTCAACGGCAGTTCGTTCCTAATTGGAGTGGTTGGTGTATTCCATACTTCTAGCGACTGGATTTCACTCAAAACTCACGAAATGACTCCTCCCATCATATTATGATGTTGGACAAGTTTGGGGTTCCATACGAAATCAATAGGTGTTCCAAATTGGACAATTCAGGTTCAACGGCAGTTCGTTCCTAATTGGAGTGGTTGGTGTATTCCATACTTCTAGCGATTGGATTTCACTCAAAACTCACCAAATGACTCCTCCCAACATATTATGATGTTGCCCAAGTATTGGGCTCGATCCGAAATCAATAGGCGTGAGAAATTGGATAATTCAAGTTCAACGGCAGTTCGTTCCTAATTGGAGTGGTTGGTGTATTCCATACTTCTAGCGATTGGATTTCACTCAAAACTCACTGCATGACTCCTCCCACCATATTATGATGTTGCCCAAGTTTTGGGCTCGATCCGAAATCAATACGTGTGAGGAATTGGACAATTCCTGTTCAACGGCAGTTCGTTCCTAATTGGAGTGGTTGGTGTATTCCATACTTCTAGCGATTGGATTTCACTCAAAACTCCCCAAATGGCTTCTCCCAACATATTATGATGTTGTCCAAGTTTTGGGCTCGATCTGAAATCAATAGGTGCGAGAAATTGGACAATTCAAGTTCAACGGCAGTTCGTTCCTAATTGGAGTGGTTGGTGTATTCCATACTTCTAGCAATTGGATTTCACCCAAAACTCACCAAATGACTCCTCCCACCATATTATGATGTTGCCCAAGTTTTGGGTTCGATCCGAAATCAATAGGTGTTCCAAATTGGACAATTCAAGTTCAACGTCAGTTCGTTCCTAATTGGAGTGGTTGGTGTATTCCATACTTCTAGCGATTGGATTTCACTCAAAACTCACCAAATGACTCCTCCCACCATATTATGATGTTGCCCAAGTTTTGGGCTCGATCCGAAATCAATAGGTGTGAGAAATTGGACAATTCCAGTTCAACGGCAGTTCTTTCCTAATTGGAGTGGTTGGTGTATTAAATACTTCTAGCGATTGGATTTCACTCAAAACTCACTGCATGACTCCTCCCACTATATTTTGATGTTGCCCATGTTTTGGTCTCGATCCGAAATCAATAGGTGTTCCAAATTAGACAATTCAAGTTCAACGGCAGTTCGTTCCTAATTGGAGTGGTTGGTGTATTCCATACTTCTAGCGATTGGATTTCACTCAAAACTCACCAAATGACTCCTCCCACCATATTATGATGTTGCCCAAGTTTTGGGCTCGATCCGAAATCAATAGGTGTTCCAAATTGGACAATTCAAGTTCAACGGCAGCTCGTTCCTAATTGGAGTGGTTGGTGTATTCCATACTTCTAGCGATTGGATTTCACTCAAAACTCACCAAATGACTCCTCCCACCATATTATGATGTTGCCCAAGTTTTGGGCTCGATCCGAAATCAATAGTTGTGAGAAATTGGACAATTCAAGTTCAACGGCAGTTCGTTCCTAATTGGAGTGGTTGGTATATTGCATACTTCTACCGATTGGATTTCACTGAAACCTCACCAAATGACTCCTCCCACCATATTATGATGTTGCCCATGTTTGGGGCTCGATCCGAAATCAATAGGTGTTCCAAATTGGACAATTCAAGTTCAACGGCAGTTCGTTCCTAATTGGAGTGGTTGGTGTATTCCATACTTCTAGCGATTGGATTTCACTCAAAACTCACCAAATGACTCCTCCCACCATATTATGATGTCACCCAAGTTTTGGGATCGATCCGAAATCAATTGGTGTGGGAAATTGGACAATTCAAGTTCAACGGCAGTTCGTTCCTGATTGGAATGGTTGGGGTATTGCATACTTCTATAGATTGGATTTCACTCAAACCTCACCAAATGACTCCTCCCACCATATTATGTTGTTGCCTAAGTTTGGGGCTCGATCCGAAATCAATAGGTGTTCCAAATTGGACAATTCAAGTTCAACGGCAGTTCGTTCCTAATTGGAGTGGTTGGTGTATTCCATACTTCTAGCGATTGGATTTCACTCAAAACTCACCAAATGAATCCTACCACCATATTATGATGTTGCCCAAGTTTTGGGCTCGATCCGAAATCAATAGGTGTGGGAAATTGGACAATTCAAGTTCAACGGCAGTTCGTTCCTAATTGGAGTGGTTGGTGTATTCCATACTTCTAGCAATTGGATTTCACTCAAAACTCCCCAAATGACTCCTCCCACCATATTATGATGTTGCCCAAGTTCTGCGCTCGATCCGAAATCAATAGTTGTTCCAAATTGGACAATTCAAGTTCAACGGCAACAAGTTCCTAATTGGAAGGGTTGGTGTATTCCATACTTCTAGCGATTGGATTTCACTCAAAACTCACCAAATGATTCCTCCCACCATATTATGATGTCGCCCAAGTTTTGGGCTCGATCCGAAATCAATAGGTGTGAGAAATTGGACAATTCAAGTTCAACGGCAGTTCGTTCCTAATTGGAATGGTTGGTATATTGCATACTTCTACCGATTGGATTTCACTCAAACCTCACCAAATGACTCCTCCCACCATATTATGATGTTCCCCAAGTTTTGGGCTCGATCCGAAATCAATAGGTGTGGGAAATTGGACAATTCAAGTTCAACGGCAGTTCGTTCCTAATTGGAATGGTTGGTGTATTCCACACTTCTAGCGATTGGATTTCACTCAAAACTCACCAAATGACTCCTTACAAAATATTATGATGTTCCCCAAGTTTTGGGCTCGATTCGAAATCAATAGGTGTGAGAAATTGAACAATTCAAGTTCAACGGCAGTTCGTTCCTAATTGGAGTGGTTGGTGTGTTCCATACTTCTAGCGATTGGATTTCACTCAAAACTCACCAAATGAGTCCTCCCACCATATTATGATGTTGCCCAAGTTTTGGGCTCGATCCGAAATCAATAGGTGTTCGAAATTGGACAATTCAAGTTCAACGGCAGTTCGTTACTAATTGGAGTGGTTGGTGTATTCCATACTTCTCGCGATTGGATTTCACTTAAAACTCGCCAAATGACTCCTACCACCATATTATGGTGTTGCCCAAGTTTTGGGCTTGATCCGAAATGAATAGGTGTTCCAAATTGGACAATTCAAGTTCAACGGCAGTTCGTTCCTAATTCGAGTGGTTTGTGTATTCCATACTTCTAGCGATTGGATTTCACTCAAAACTCACCAAATGACTCCTCCCACCATATTATGATGTTGCCCAAGTTAGGGGCTCGATCCGAAATCAATTGGTGTAAGAAATTGGACAATTGAAGTTCAACGGCAGTTCGTTCCTAATTGGAGTGGTTGGAGTATTCCATACTTCTAGCGATTGGATTTCACTCAAAACTCACAAAATGACTCTTCCCACCATATTATGATGTTGCCCAAGTTTTGGTCTCGATCCGAAATCAATAGGTTTCCAAATTGGACAATTCAAGTTCAACGGCAGTTCGTTCCTAATTGGAGTGGTTGGTGTATTCCATACTTCTAGCGATTGGATTTCACTCAAAACTCACCAAATCACTCCTCCCACCATACTATGATGTTGCCCAAGTTTTGGGCTCGATCCGAAATCAATAGGTGTTCCAAATTGGACAATAAATGTTCAACGGCAGTTCGTTCCTAATTGGAGTGGTTGGTGTATTCCATACTTCTAGCGATTGCATTTCACTCAAAACTCACGAAATGACTCCTCCCACCATATTATGATGTTGCCCAAGTTTTGGGCTCGATCCAAAATCAATAGGTGTGAGAACTTGGACAATTCAAGTTCAACGGCAGTTCGTTCCTAATTGGAGTGGTTGGTGTATTCCATACTTCTAGCGACTGGATTTCACTCAAAACTCACGAAATGACTCCTCCCATCATATTATGATGTTGGACAAGTTTGGGGTTCCGTACGAAATCAATAGGTGTTCCAAATTGGACAATTCAGGTTCAACGGCAGTTCGTTCCTAATTGGAGTGGTTGGTGTATTCCATACTTCTATTGATTGGATTTCACTCAAAACTCACCAAATGACTCCTCCCAACAAATTATGACATTGCCCAAATTGGACAATTCAAGTTTTGGGCTCGATCCGAAATCAATAGGCGTGAGAAATTGGATAATTCAAGTTCAACGGCAGTTCGTTCCTAATTGGAGTGGTTGGCGTATTCCATACATCTAGCGATTGGATTTCACTCAAAACTCACCAAATGACTCCTCCCACCATATTATGACATTGCCCAAGTTTTGGGCTCGATCCGAAATCAATAGGTGTTCCAAATTGGACAATTCAAGTTCGACGGCAGTTCGTTCCTAATTGGAGTGGTTGGTGTATTCCATACTTCTAGCGATTGGATTTCACTCAAAACTCACCAAATGACTCCTCCCACCATATTATGACATTGCCCAAATTTTGGGCTCGATCCGAAATCAATAGGTGTTCCAAATTGGACAATTCAAGTTCAACGGCAGTTCGTTCCTAACTGGAGTGGTTGGTGTATTCCATACTTCTAGCGATTGGATTTCACTCAAAACTCACCAAATGACTCCTCCCGACATATTATGATGTTGCCCAAGTTTTGGGCTCGATCCGAACTCAATAGGTGCGAGAAATTGGACAATTTAAGTTCAACGACATTTCGTAACTAACTGGAGTGGTTGGTGTATTCCGTACTTCTAGCGATTGGATTTCACTCAAAACTCACCAAATGACTCCTCCCATCATATTATAATGTTGCACAAGTTTAGGGTTCCTTACGAAATCAATAGGTGTGAGAAATTGGACAATTCAAGTTCAACGGCAGTTCGTTCCTAATTGGAGTGGTTGGTGTATTCCATACTTCTAGCGATTGGATTTCACTCAAAACTCACCAAATGACTCCTCCCACCATATTATGAAGTTGCCCAAGTTTTTGGCTCGATCCGAAATGAATAGGTGTGCGAAATTGGACAATTCAAGTTCAACGGCAGTTCGTTCCTAATTGGAGTGGTTGGTGTATTCCATACTTCTAGCGAATGGATGTCACTTAAAACTCACTAAATGACTCCCCCCACCATATTGTGATGTTGCCCAAGTTTTGGTCTCGATCCGAATTCAATAGGTGTACCAAATTGGACAATTCAAGTTCAACGGCAGTTCGTTCCTTGTTGGAGTGGTTGGTGTATTCCACACTTCTAGCGATTGGATTTCACTCAAAACTCACCAAATGACTCCTCCCACCATATTATGATGTTGCACAAGTTTGGGGTTCCATCCGAAATCAATAGGTGTGAGAAATTGGACAATTCAAGTTCAACGACAGTTCGATACTAATTGGAGTGGCTGGTGTATTCCACACTTCTAGCGATTGGATTTCACTCAAAACTCACCAAATGACTCGTCCCACCATATTATGATGTTGCCCAAGTTTTGGGCTCGATCCGAACTCAATAGGTGTGAGAAATTGGACAATTTAAGTACAATGGCAGTTCGTTCCTAATTGGAGTTGTTGGTGTATTCCGTACTTCTAGGGATTGGATTTCACTCAAATCTCACCAAATGACTCCTCCCACCATATTATGATGTTGCCCAAGTTTTGGGCTCGATCCGAACTCAATAGGTGTGAGAAATTGGACAATTTAAGTTCAACGGCAGTTCGTTCCTAATTGGAGTTGTTGGTGTATTCCGTACTTCTAGCGATTGGATTTCACTCAAAACTCACCAAATGACTCCTCCCACCATATTATGATGTTGCCCAAGTTTTGGGCTCGATCCGAAATCAATAGGTGTGAGAAATTGGACAATTCAAGTTCAACGGCAGTTCGTTCCTAATTGGAGTGGTTGGTGTATTCCGTACTTCTAGCGATTGGATTTCACTCAAAACTAACCAAATGACTCCTCACACCATATTATGATGTTGCCCAAGTTTTGGGCTCGATCCGAAATCAATAGCTGTGAGAAATTGGACAATTCAAGTTCAACGACAGTTCGTTCCTAATTGGTGTGGTTGGTGTATTCCATACTTCTAGCGATTGGATTTCACTCAAAACTCACTGCATGACTCCTCCCACCATATTATGATGTTGCCCAAGTTTTGGGCTCGATCCGAAATCAATAGGTATGAGAAATTGGACAATTCAAGTTCAACGGCAGTTCGTTCCTAATTGGAGTGGTTGGTGTATTCCATACTTCTTGCGATTGGATTTCACTCAAAACTTACCAAATGGCTCCTCCCAACATATTATGATGTTAACCAAGTTTTGGGCTCGATCTGAAATCAATAGGTGCGAGAAATTGGACAATTCAAATTCAACGGTAGTTCGTTCCTAATTGGAGTGGTTGGTGTATTCCATACCTCTAGCTATTGGATTTCACTCAAAACTCACCAAATGACTCCTCCCACCATATTATGATGTTGCCCAAGTTTTGGGCTCGATCCGAAATCAATAGGTGTGAGAAATTGGACAATTCAAGTTCAACGGCAGTTCGTTCCTAATTGGAGTGGTTGGTGTATTCCGTACTTCTAGCGATTGGATTTCACTCAAAACTAACCAAATGACTCCTCACACCATATTATGATGTTGCCCAAGTTTTGGGCTCGATCCGAAATCAATAGCTGTGAGAAATTGGACAATTCAAGTTCAACGGCAGTTCGTTCCTAATTGGAGTGGTTGGTGTATTCCATACTTCTAGCGATTGGATTTCACTCAAAACTCACCAAATGACTCCTCCCACCATATTATGAAGTTGCCCAAGTTTTTGGCTCGATCCGAAATGAATAGGTGTGCGAAATTGGACAATTCAAGTTCAACGGCAGTTCGTTCCTAATTGGAGTGGTTGGTGTATTCCATACTTCTAGCGAATGGATGTCACTTAAAACTCACTAAATGACTCCCCCCACCATATTGTGATGTTGCCCAAGTTTTGGTCTCGATCCGAATTCAATAGGTGTACCAAATTGGACAATTCAAGTTCAACGGCAGTTCGTTCCTTGTTGGAGTGGTTGGTGTATTCCACACTTCTAGCGATTGGATTTCACTCAAAACTCACCAAATGACTCCTCCCACCATATTATGATGTTGCACAAGTTTGGGGTTCCATCCGAAATCAATAGGTGTGAGAAATTGGACAATTCAAGTTCAACGACAGTTCGATACTAATTGGAGTGGCTGGTGTATTCCACACTTCTAGCGATTGGATTTCACTCAAAACTCACCAAATGACTCGTCCCACCATATTATGATGTTGCCCAAGTTTTGGGCTCGATCCGAACTCAATAGGTGTGAGAAATTGGACAATTTAAGTACAATGGCAGTTCGTTCCTAATTGGAGTTGTTGGTGTATTCCGTACTTCTAGGGATTGGATTTCACTCAAATCTCACCAAATGACTCCTCCCACCATATTATGATGTTGCCCAAGTTTTGGGCTCGATCCGAACTCAATAGGTGTGAGAAATTGGACAATTTAAGTTCAACGGCAGTTCGTTCCTAATTGGAGTTGTTGGTGTATTCCGTACTTCTAGCGATTGGATTTCACTCAAAACTCACCAAATGACTCCTCCCACCATATTATGATGTTGCCCAAGTTTTGGGCTCGATCCGAAATCAATAGGTGTGAGAAATTGGACAATTCAAGTTCAACGGCAGTTCGTTCCTAATTGGAGTGGTTGGTGTATTCCGTACTTCTAGCGATTGGATTTCACTCAAAACTAACCAAATGACTCCTCACACCATATTATGATGTTGCCCAAGTTTTGGGCTCGATCCGAAATCAATAGCTGTGAGAAATTGGACAATTCAAGTTCAACGACAGTTCGTTCCTAATTGGTGTGGTTGGTGTATTCCATACTTCTAGCGATTGGATTTCACTCAAAACTCACTGCATGACTCCTCCCACCATATTATGATGTTGCCCAAGTTTTGGGCTCGATCCGAAATCAATAGGTATGAGAAATTGGACAATTCAAGTTCAACGGCAGTTCGTTCCTAATTGGAGTGGTTGGTGTATTCCATACTTCTTGCGATTGGATTTCACTCAAAACTTACCAAATGGCTCCTCCCAACATATTATGATGTTAACCAAGTTTTGGGCTCGATCTGAAATCAATAGGTGCGAGAAATTGGACAATTCAAATTCAACGGTAGTTCGTTCCTAATTGGAGTGGTTGGTGTATTCCATACCTCTAGCTATTGGATTTCACTCAAAACTCACCAAATGACTCCTCCCACCATATTATGTTGTTGCCCAAGTTTTGGGTTCGATCCGAAATCAATAGGTGTGAGAAATTGGACAATTCAAGTTCAACGACAGTTCGATACTAATTGGAGTGGCTGGTGTATTCCACACTTCTAGCGATTGGATTTCACTCAAAACTCACCAAATGACTCGTCCCACCATATTATGATGTTGCCCAAGTTTTGGGCTCGATCCGAACTCAATAGGTGTGAGAAATTGGACAATTTAAGTACAATGGCAGTTCGTTCCTAATTGGAGTTGTTGGTGTATTCCGTACTTTTAGGGATTGGATTTCACTCAAATCTCACCAAATGACTCCTCCCACCATATTATGATGTTGCCCAAGTTTTGGGCTCGATCCGAACTCAATAGGTGTGAGAAATTGGACAATTTAAGTTCAACGGCAGTTCGTTCCTAATTGGAGTTGTTGGTGTATTCCGTACTTCTAGCGATTGGATTTCACTCAAAACTCACCAAATGACTCCTCCCACCATATTATGATGTTGCCCAAGTTTTGGGCTCGATCCGAAATCAATAGGTGTGAGAAATTGGACAATTCAAGTTCAACGGCAGTTCGTTCCTAATTGGAGTGGTTGGTGTATTCCATACTTCTAGCGATTGGATTTCACTCAAAACTCACCAAATGACTCCTCCCACCATATTATGAAGTTGCCCAAGTTTTTGGCTCGATCCGAAATGAATAGGTGTGCGAAATTGGACAATTCAAGTTCAACGGCAGTTCGTTCCTAATTGGAGTGGTTGGTGTATTCCATACTTCTAGCGAATGGATGTCACTCAAAACTCACTAAATGACTCCCCCCACCATATTGTGATGTTGCCCAAGTTTTGGTCTCGATCCGAATTCAATAGGTGTACCAAATTGGACAATTCAAGTTCAACGGCAGTTCGTTCCTTGTTGGAGTGGTTGGTGTATTCCACACTTCTAGCGATTGGATTTCACTCAAAACTCACCAAATGACTCCTCCCACCATATTATGATGTTGCACAAGTTTGGGGTTCCATCCGAAATCAATAGGTGTGAGAAATTGGACAATTCAAGTTCAACGACAGTTCGATACTAATTGGAGTGGCTGGTGTATTCCACACTTCTAGCGATTGGATTTCACTCAAAACTCACCAAATGACTCGTCCCACCATATTATGATGTTGCCCAAGTTTTGGGCTCGATCCGAACTCAATAGGTGTGAGAAATTGGACAATTTAAGTACAATGGCAGTTCGTTCCTAATTGGAGTTGTTGGTGTATTCCGTACTTCTAGGGATTGGATTTCACTCAAATCTCACCAAATGACTCCTCCCACCATATTATGATGTTGCCCAAGTTTTGGGCTCGATCCGAACTCAATAGGTGTGAGAAATTGGACAATTTAAGTTCAACGGCAGTTCGTTCCTAATTGGAGTTGTTGGTGTATTCCGTACTTCTAGCGATTGGATTTCACTCAAAACTCACCAAATGACTCCTCCCACCATATTATGATGTTGCCCAAGTTTTGGGCTCGATCCGAAATCAATAGGTGTGAGAAATTGGACAATTCAAGTTCAACGGCAGTTCGTTCCTAATTGGAGTGGTTGGTGTATTCCGTACTTCTAGCGATTGGATTTCACTCAAAACTAACCAAATGACTCCTCACACCATATTATGATGTTGCCCAAGTTTTGGGCTCGATCCGAAATCAATAGCTGTGAGAAATTGGACAATTCAAGTTCAACGACAGTTCGTTCCTAATTGGAGTGGTTGGTGTATTCCATACTTCTAGCGATTGGATTTCACTCAAAACTCACTGCATGACTCCTCCCACCATATTATGATGTTGCCCAAGTTTTGGGCTCGATCCGAAATCAATAGGTATGAGAAATTGGACAATTCAAGTTCAACGGCAGTTCGTTCCTAATTGGAGTGGTTGGTGTATTCCATACTTCTTGTGATTGGATTTCACTCAAAACTTACCAAATGGCTCCTCCCAACATATTATGATGTTAACCAAGTTTTGGGCTCGATCTGAAATCAATAGGTGCGAGAAATTGGACAATTCAAATTCAACGGTAGTTCGTTCCTAATTGGAGTGGTTGGTGTATTCCATACCTCTAGCAATTGGATTTCACTCAAAACTCACCAAATGACTCCTCCCACCATATTATGTTGTTGCCCAAGTTTTGGGTTCGATCCGAAATCAATAGGTGTTCCAAATTGGACAATTCAAGTTCAACGGCAGTTCGTTCCTAATTGGAGTGGTTGGTGTATTCCATACTTCTAGCGACTGGATTTCACTCAAAACTCACGAAATGACTCCTCCCATCATATTATGATGTTGGACAAGTTTGGGGTTCCGTACGAAATCAATAGGTGTTCAAAATTGGACAATTCAGGTTCAACGGCAGTTCGTTCCTAATTGGAGTGGTTGGTGTATTCCATACTTCTAGCGATTGGATTTCACTCAAAACTCACCAAATGACTCCTCCCAACATATTATGATGTTGCCCAAGTATTGGGCTCGATCCGAAATCAATAGGCGTGAGAAATTGGATAATTCAAGTTCAACGGCAGTTCGTTCCTAATTGGAGTGGTTGGTGTATTCCATACTTCTAGCAATTGGATTTCACTCAAAACTCACGAAATGACTCCTCCCACCATATTATGATGTTGCCCAAGTTTTGGGCTCGATCCGAAATCAATAGGTGTGAGAAATTGGACAATTCAAGTTCAACGGCAGTTCGTTCCGAATTGGAGTGGTTGGTTGATCGGTTCATAATTGTATATCATTTTGTACCCTTCTAGCTTATGATTTGGTTATGTTTTCGAGTTAAACTTGTGCTTTTAATCCTTTTTTTTGTTTATCTTTCAGTTGATTGACATTTAGGTAACAATGATGACTTTGGATAGGAAATGATGCAATCCATGCATGTTAAGGGCTGATTGGCATATGAGGAATATGAGCTTAAAGACAAACACATTTTGGCTACAACCCCTTTCCAGCCCAATTTCGTAGGTCAACTTCTTGGCCTTGGATCAGCATGCTATGGGGCTCGAATGAGGTGAAGATCTTCATGAAACTTGTTCCATTGGGTGTCTACTACAACATATCCAAATTTCAGCCCAATTGGACATTTGTGGAGTGCTCAGCCCGTCCAACACCCAACCTTGCTCAGCAAGATTTGCAGCTGCCAACATTTAGTCATGTGCCTCCTTTTAGCCATGTGCCTCACCCCAGCTGCAACTGACTTTGTACCCAACATAATGAGTGAAGTTGGGAGGCTTTCCAGCTATGAATTTCTGAATGAGCAAGTTGGTACATGCTGGAGTTATTATAGAGAAAGCATGTGCATGCATGGGAAGCAAAGAGAAAGGAGAGAGAGAAGAATGAGGAATGATGAGAGGCATTTTGCTTCAGCCTTTGAACATGGGAATTGAATTGGCAGATCACTTTGGAGCTGGAAATCAGTTTCAGTTTTTAATTGAAAGAGGAAGCATGTGCATGCATGTAAAGCAAAGAAATGAAATGAAATCAATTCCAGTCTCTGTTCGGCTGCCAACTTGCAAGGCCCAAAACGCACACTTCTACTGCTCCGATGGGAATACTTTCTTCATAGAAGTTGTTCCAATGGGTGTCTAGTATAACATATCCAAATTTGAGCCCCATTGGATACGTTTTGAAACCTCTGGCCTTCCTACACCAAGACTGGTTCAGAAAACTCGTTTTTCAGCAACCAAAAGGCAACCACATGGGTTGGCAACCAAAAGGCAACCACATGGGTTGACAGCAAAGGCAGCCACAACTGATCACCTTTGAACCCATGTGAAGATGCTTGAGGTGCAGCAGCAAAAGATGAAGGATGGTGTGGGAATCCATCATGATGTTCCTCCCTCTTAGCCCTATAAATAGAGAAGCCTTCAAGCTTCAAATCACACCCCAAGGGGGGGAGCTCTCAAACACTTCTCTAGAGCTCCCTTCCCTTCTCTCCCTCAAATTCTCTTAGTTTCCTTTCTAGTTTTCAATTGTTGTAATGAAATATTTGTGCTGAAATTCTCCTTAAGTTTTTCAAGTTCTACTTTACTTTTATTTGTAATGTACATTCTTTCTTAAGTATTCAAGTTTAATTAGTTTCCAAGTTTCAATTATGGTTTTTGTTCTTATTCATTATGCTTATAAGTTAATATGCTAGTTTGAATGATTGATCACCATTTAGGCTTGCATGTTAGCTATCTTGGTTTGAATTAAGAGTAGACACCATGCTTTAATTCGAATTGAACTATGGATAGGAAGAGTATGTATGGACATTCGACAACAGGGATTAGATACATACTTGGTTGTCTAAAATGTTCTTCTATGCTTAATGGGTTCCTAATGCTTAATTTTAGGTTAGACAACAAATGATCAAATTAGGGAATTAGGAACACAAGGTTATGACCAAACACCATGGCTTAATCATACTTTAGCTAGAATCAATCCATTAATCTAATTGAACTTGGGAACTTATTTGCTTGAGTTATTTCCTTTTTTCTTGTTTTATTTATTTTCTTTTTCATTTCTGTTTTATGTAGGGGAAATGAATTGGATCATTCAATCACCAATCCTCGTGGGATCGACCTCGCACTTACATATGCTATACTACCAAACGGCTCGTGCACTTGCGAGTATCACAAGTTGAGGATGCAGCTGAATCTATTTTGGTGCAGCTGAATCGACGCAACATTGGTGTATTCCATACTTCTGGCGTTTGTATTTCACTCAAAACTCACCAAATGACTCCTCCCACCTAATTGTGATGTTGCCCAAGTATTGGGCTCGATCCGAAATCAATAGGTGTTCCAAATTGGACAATTCAAGTTCAACGGCAGTTCGTTCCTAATTGGAGTGGTTGGTGTATTCCATACTTCTAGCGATTGGATTTCACTCAAAACTCACCAAATGACTCCTCCCACCATATTATGATGTTGCCCAAGTTTTGGGCTCGATCCGAACACAATAGGTGTGAGAAATTGGACAATTTAAGTTCAACGGCAATTCGTTCCTAATTGGAGTTGTTGGTGTATTCCATACTTCTAGCGATTGGATTTCACTCAAAACTCACCAAATGACTCCTCCCACCATATTATGATGTTGCCCAAGTTTTGGGCTCGATCCGAAATCAATAGGTGTGAGAAATTGGACAATTCAAGTTCAACGGCAGTTCGTTCCGAATTGGAGTGGTTGGTGTATTCCATACTTCTAGCGTTTGTATTTCACTCAAAACTCACCAAATGACTCCTCCCACCTTATTATGATGTTGCCCAAGTTTTGGGCTCGATCCGAAATCAATAGGTGTTCCAAATTGGACAATTCAAGTTCAACGGCAGTTCGTTCCTAATTGGAGTGGTTGGTATATTCCATACTTCTAGCGATTGGATTTCACTCAAAACTCACCAAATGACTCCTCCCACCATATTATGATGTTGCCCAAGTTTTGGGCTCGATCCGAAATCAATAGGTGTGAGAAATTGGACAATTCAAGTTCAACGGCAGTTCGTTCCTAATTGGAGTGGTTGGTATAGTGCATACTTCTACCGATTGGATTTCACTCAAACCTCACCAAATGACTCCTCCCACCATATTATGATGTTGCCCATGTTTGGGGCTCGATCCGAAATCAATAGGTGTTCCAAATTGGACAATTCAAGTTCAACGGCAGTTCGTTCCTAATTGGAGTGGTTGGTGTATTCCATACTTCTAGCGATTGGATTTCACTCAAAACTCACCAAAATGACTCCTCCCACCATATTATGATGTTGCCCAAGTTTTGGGCTCGATCCGAAATCAATAGGTGTGAGAAATTGGACAATTCCAGTTCAACGGCAGTTCTTTCCTAATTGGAGTGGTTGGTGTATTCCATACTTCTAGCGATTGGATTTCACTCAAAACTCACTGCAAGACTCCTCCCACTATATTATGATGTTGCCCAAGTTTTGGTCTCGATCCGAAATCAATAGGTGTTCCAAATTAGACAATTCAAGTTCAACGGCAGTTCGTTCCTAATTGGAGTGGTTGGTGTATTCCATACTTCTAGCGATTGGATTTCACTCAAAACTCACCAAATGACTCCTCCCACCATATTATGATGTTGCCCAAGTTTTGGGCTCGATCCGAAATCAATAGGTGTTCCAAATTGGACAATTCAAGTTCAACGGCAGCTCGTTCCTAATTGGAGTGGTTGTTGTATTCCATACTTCTAGCGATTGGATTTCACTCAAAACTCACCAAATGACTCCTCCCACCATATTATGATGTTGCCCAAGTTTTGGGCTCGATCCGAAATCAATAGGTGTGAGAAATTGGACAATTCAAGTTCAACGGCAGTTCGTTCCGAATTGGAGTGGTTGGTGTATTCCATACTTCTGGCGTTTGTATTTCACTCAAAACTCACCAAATGACTCCTCCCACCTTATTGTGATGTTGCCCAAGTATTGGGCTCGATCCGAAATCAATAGGTGTTCCGAATTGGACAATTCAAGTTCAACGGCAGTTCGTTCCTAATTGGAGTGGTTGGTGTATTCCATACTTCTAGCGATTGGATTTCACTCAAAACTCACCAAATGACTCCTCCCACCATATTATGATGTTGCCCAAGTTTTGGGCTCGATCCGAACACAATAGGTGTGAGAAATTGGACAATTTAAGTTCAACGGCAGTTCGTTCCTAATTGGAGTTGTTGGTGTATTCCATACTTCTAGCGATTGGATTTCACTCAAAACTCACCAAATGACTCCTCCCACCATATTATGATGTTGCCCAAGTTTTGGGCTGGATCCGAAATCAATAGGTGTGAGAAATTGGACAATTCAAGTTCAACGGCAGTTCGTTCCGAATTGGAGTGGTTGGTGTATTCCATACTTCTAGCGTTTGTATTTCACTCAAAACTTACCAAATGACTCCTCCCACCTTATTATGATGTTGCCCAAGTTTTGGGCTCGATCCGAAATCAATAGGTGTTCCAAATTGGACAATTCAAGTTCAACGGCAGTTCGTTCCTAATTGGAGTGGTTGGTATATTCCATACTTCTAGCGATTGGATTTCACTCAAAACTCACCAAATGACTCCTCCCACCATATTATGATGTTGCCCAAGTTTTGGGCTCGTTCCGAAATCAATAGGTGTGAGAAATTGGACAATTCAAGTTCAACGGCAGTTCGTTCCTAATTGGAGTGGTTGGTATATTGCATACTTCTACCGATTGGATTTCACTCAAACCTCACCAAATGACTCCTCCCACCATATTATGGTGTTGCCCATGTTTGGGGCTCGATCCGAAATCAATAGGTGTTCCAAATTGGACAATTCAAGTTCAACGGTAGTTCGTTCCTAATTGGAGTGGTTGGTGTATTCCATACTTCTAGCGATTGGATTTCACTCCAAACTCACCAAATGACTCCTCCCACCATATTATGATGTCACCCAAGTTTTGGGCTCGATCCGAAATCAATAGGTGTGGGAAATTGGACAATTCAAGTTCAACGGCAGTTCGTTTCTAATTGGAATGGTTGGTGTATTGCATACTTCTACCGATTGGATTTCACTCAAACCTCACCAAATGACTCGTCCCACCATATTATGATGTTGCCCAAGTTTGGGGCTCGATCCGAAATCAATAGGTGTTCCAAATTGGACAATTCAAGTTCAACGGCAGTTCGTTCCTAATTGGAGTGGTTGGTGTATTCCATACATCGAGCGATTGGATTTCACTCAAAACTCACCAAATGAATCCTACCACCATATTATGGTGTTGCCCAAGTTTTGGGCTCGATCCGAAATCAATAGGTGTGAGAAATTGGACAATTGAAGTTCAACGGCAGTTCGTTCCTAATTGGAGTGGTTGGTGTATTCCATACTTCTAGCGATTGGATTTCACTCAAAACTCAACAAGTGACTCCTCCCACCATATTAAGATGTTGCCCAAGTTTTGGGCTCGATCCGAACTCAATAGGTGTGAGAAATTGGAGAATTCAAGTTCAACGGCAGTTCGTTCCTAATTGGATTAGTTGGTGTATCCCATACTTCTAGCGATTGGATTTCACTCAAAACTCACCAAATGACTCCTCCCACCATATTATGATGTTGCCCAAGTTTTGGGCTCGATCCGAAATCAATAGGTGTTCCAAATTGGGCAATTCAAGTTCAACGGCAGTTTGTTCCTAATTGGAGTGGTTGGTGTATTCCATACTTCTAGCGATTGGATTTCACTCAAAACTCACCAAATGACTCCTCCCACCATATTGTGATGTTGCCCAAGTTTTGGGTTCGATCCGAAATCAAGAGGTGTTCCAAATTGGACAATTCAAGTTCAACGGCAGTTTGTTCCTAATTGGAGTGTTTGGTGTATTCCATACTTCTAGCGATTGGATTTCACTCAATACTCACCAAATGACTCCTCCCACCATATTGTGATGTTGCCCAAGTTTTGGGTTCGATCCGAAATCAATAGGTGTTCCAAAGTGGACAATTCAAGTTCAACGGCAGTTCGTTGCTAATTGGAGTGGTTGGTGTATTCCATACTTCTAGCGATTGAATTTCAATCAAAACTCACCAAATGACTCCTCCCACCATATTATGATGTGGCCCAAGTTTTGGGCTCGATCCGAAATCAATAGGTGTTCCAAATTGGACAATTCAAGTTCAACGGCAGTTCGTTTCTAATTGGAGTGGTTGGTGTATTCCATACTTCTAGCGATTGGATTTCACTCAAAACGCACGAAATGACTCCTCCCACCATATTATGATGTTGCCCAAGTTTTGGGCCCGATCTGTAATCAAGAGGTGTGAGAAATTGGACAATTCAAGTTCAACGGCAGTTCGTTTCTAATTGGAGTGGTTGGTGTATTCCATACTTCTAGCAATTGGATTTCACTCAAAACTCATCAAATGACTCCACCCACCATATTATGATGTTGCCCAAGTTTGGGGCTCGGTCTGAAGTCAATAGGTGTTCGAAATTGGACAATTCAAGTTCAACGGCAGTAAGTTCCTAATGGGAGTGGTTGGTGTATTCCATACCTCTAGCGATTGGATTTCACTTAAAACTCACCAAATGACTCCTCCCACCATATTATGATGTTGCCCAAGTTTTGGGCTCGATCCGAAATCAATAGGTGTGAGAAATTGGACAATTCAAGTTCAACGGCAGTTCGTTCCTAATTGGAGTGGTTGGTGTACTCCATACTTCTAGCGATCGGATTTCACTCAAAACTCAACAAATGACTCCTCCCACCATATTATGACGTTGCCCAAGTTTGGGGCTCGATCCGAAATCAATAGGTGTTCCAAATTGGACAATTCAAGTTCAACGGCAGTTCATTCCTTATTGGAGTGGTTGGTGTATTCCATACTTCTAGCGATTGGATTTCACTCAAAACTCACCAAATGATTCCTCCCACCATATTATGATGTTGCCCAAGTTTTGGGCTCGATCCGAAATCAATAGGTGTTCCAAATTGGGCAATTCAAGTTCAACGGCAGTTTGTTCCTAATTGGAGTGGTTGGTGTATTCCATACTTCTAGCGATTGGATTTCACTCAAAACTCACCAAATGACTCCTCCCACCATATTGTGATGTTGCCCAAGTTTTGGGTTCGATCCGAAATCAAGAGGTGTTCCAAATTGGACAATTCAAGTTCAACGGCAGTTTGTTCCTAATTGGAGTGTTTGGTGTATTCCATACTTCTAGCGATTGGATTTCACTCAATACTCACCAAATGACTCCTCCCACCATATTGTGATGTTGCCCAAGTTTTGGGTTCGATCCGAAATCAATAGGTGTTCCAAAGTGGACAATTCAAGTTCAACGGCAGTTCGTTGCTAATTGGAGTGGTTGGTGGATTCCATACTTCTAGCGATTGAATTTCAATCAAAACTCACCAAATGACTCCTCCCACCATATTATGATGTGGCCCAAGTTTTGGGCTCGATCCGAAATCAATAGGTGTTCCAAATTGGACAATTCAAGTTCAACGGCAGTTCGTTTCTAATTGGAGTGGTTGGTGTATTCCATACTTCTAGCGATTGGATTTCACTCAAAACTCACCAAATGACTCCTCCCACCATATTATGATGTTGCCCAAGTTTTGGGCTCGGTCCGAAATCAATAGGTGTGAGAAATTGGACAATTCAAGTTCAACGGCAGTTTGTTCCTAAATCGAGTGGTTGGTGTATTCCATACTTCTAGCGATTGGATTTCACTCAAAACGCACCAAATGACTCCTCCCACCATATTATGATGTTGCCCAAGTTTTGGGCCCGATCTGTAATCAATAGGTGGGAGAAATTGGACAATTCAAGTTCAACGGCAGTTCGTTTCTAATTGGAGTGGTTGGTGTATTCCATACTTCTAGCAATTGGATTTCACTCAAAACTCATCAAATGACTCCACCCACCACATTATGATGTTGCCCAAGTTTGGGGCTCGGTCTGAAGTCAATAGATGTTCGAAATTGGACAATTCAAGTTCAACGGCAGTAAGTTCCTAATGGGAGTGGTTGGTGTATTCCATACCTCTAGCGATTGGATTTCACTTAAAACTCACCAAATGACTCCTCCCACCATATTATGATGTTGCCCAAGTTTTGGGCTCGATCCGAAATCAATAGGTGTGAGAAATTGGACAATTCAAGTTCAACGGCAGTTCGTTCCTAATTGGAGTGGTTGGTGTACTCCATACTTCTAGCGATTGGATTTCACTCAAAACTCAACAAATGACTCCTCCCACCATATTATGACGTTGCCCAAGTTTGGGGCTCGATCCGAATTCAATAGGTGTTCCAAATTGGACAATTCAAGTTCAACGGCAGTTCATTCCTTATTGGAGTGGTTGGTGTATTCCATACTTCTAGCGATTGGATTTCACTCAAAACTCAACAAATGACTCCTCCCACCATATTATGATGTTACCCAAGTTTTGGACTCGATAGGAAATCAATACGTGTGAGAAATTGGACAATTCAAGTTCAACGGCAGTTCGTTCCTCGTTGGAGTGGTTGGTGTATTTCATACTTCTAGCGATTGGATTTCACTCAAAACTCACCAAATGACTCCTCCCACCATATTATGATGTTGCCCAAGTTTTGGGCTCGATCCGAAATCAATAGGTGAGAGAAATTGGACAATTCAAGTTCAACGGCAGTTCGTTCCTAATGGGAGTGGTTTGTGTATTCCAAACTTCTAGGGATTGGATTTCACTCAAAACTCACCAAATGACTCCTCCCACCATATTATGATGTTGCCCAAGTTTTGGGCTCGATCCGAAATCAATAGGTGTTCCAAATTGGACAATTCAAGTTCAACGGCAGTTCATTCCTTATTGGAGCGGTTGGTGTATTCCATACTTCTAGCGATTGGATTTCACTCAAAACTCACCAAATGACTCCTACCACCGTATTATGATGTTGCACAAGGTTTGGGCTCGATCTGAAATCATTTGGTGTGAGAAATTGGTCAATTCAATTTCAACGATAGTTCGTTCCTAATTGGAGTCGTTGGTGTATTCCAAACTTCTAGGGATTGGATTTCACTCAAAACGCACCAAATGACTCCTCCCACCATATTATGATGTTGCCCAAGTTTTGGGCTCGATCCGAAATCAATAGGTGTAAGAAATTGGACTATTCAAGTTCAACGGTAGTTCGTTCCTAATGGGAGTGGTTGGTGTATTCCCTACTTCTAGCGATTGGATTTCACTCAAAACTCACCAAATAACTCCTCCCACCATATTATGATGTTGCCCAAGTTTTGGGCTCGATCCGAAATCAATAGGTGTGAGAAATTGGACAATTCAAGTTCAACGGAAGTTCGTTCCTAATTGGACTGGTTGGTGTATTCCATACTTCTAGCGATTGGATTTCACTCAAAACTCACCAAATGACTCCTCCCACCATATTATGATGTTGCCCAAGTTTTGGGCTCGATCCGAAATCAAAAGGTGTGAGAAATTGGACAATTCAAGTTCAACGGCAGTTCGTTCCTAATTGGAGTGGTTGGTGTATTCCATACTTCAAGCGATTGGATTTCACTCAAAAGTCACCAAATGACTCCTCCCACCATATTATGAGGTTGCCCAAGTTTTGGGCTCGATCCGAAATCAATAGGTGTGAGAAATTGGACAATTCAAGTTCAACGGCAGTTCGTTCCTCGTTGGAGTGGTTGGTGTATTTCATACTTCTAGCGATTGGATTTCACTCAAAACTCACCAAATGACTCCTCCCACCATATTATGATGTTACCCAAGTTTTGGACTCGATCCGAAATCAATAGGTGTGAGAAATTGGACAATTCAAGTTCAACGGCAGTTCGTTCCTAATGGGAGTGGTTTGTGTATTCCAAACTTCTAGTGATTGGATTTCACTCAAAACTCACCAAATGACTCCTCCCACCATATTATGATGTTGCCCAAGGTTTGGGCTCGATCCGAAATCAATAGGTGTTCCAAATTGGACAATTCAAGTTCAACGGCAGTTCATTCCTTATTGGAGTGGTTGGTGTATTCCGTGCTTCTAGCGATTGGATTTCACTCAAAACTCACCAAATGACTCCTCCCACCATATTATGATGTTGCCCAAGTTTGGGGCTCGATCCGAAATCAATAGGTGTGAGAAATTGGACAATTCAAGTTCAACGGCAGTTCGTTCCTAATGGGAGTGGTTGGTGTATTCCATACTTCTAGCTATTGGATTTCCCTCAAAACTCACCAAATGACTCCTCCCACCATATTATGATGTTGCCCAAGTTTTGGGCTCGATCCGAAATCAATAGGTGTTCCAAATTGGACAATTCAAGTTCAACGGCAGTTCGTTCCTAATTGGAGTGGTTGGGGTATTCCATACTTCTAGCGATTGGATTTCACTGAAAACTCACCAAATGACTCCTCCCCCCATATTATGATGTTGCCCAAGTTTTTGGCTCCATCTGAAATGAATAGGTGTGCGAAATTGGACAATTCAAGTTCAACGGCAGTTCGTTCCTAATTGGAGTGGTTGGTGTATTCCATACTTCTAGCGATTGGATTTCACTCAAAACTCACCAAATGACTCCTCCCACCATATTATGATGTTGCCCAAGTTTTGGGCTCGATCCGAAATCAATAGGTGAGAGAAATTGGACAATTCAAGTTCAACGGCAGTTCGTTCCTAATGGGAGTGGTTTGTGTATTCCAAACTTCTAGTGATTGGATTTCACTCAAAACTCACCAAATGACTCCTCCCACCATATTATGATGTTGCCCAAGTTTTGGGCTCGATTCGAAATCAATAGGTGTTCCAAATTGGACAATTCAAGTTCAACGGCAGTTCATTCCTTATTGGAGTGGTTGGTGTATTCCGTGCTTCTAGCGATTGGATTTCACTCAAAACTCACCAAATGACTCCTCCCACCATATTATGATGTTGCCCAAGTTTGGGGCTCGATCCGAAATCAATAGGTGTGAGAAATTGGACAATTCAAGTTCAACGGCAGTTCGTTCCTAATGGGAGTGGTTGGTGTATTCCATACTTCTAGCTATTGGATTTCCCTCAAAACTCACCAAATGACTCCTCCCACCATATTATGATGTTGCCCAAGTTTTGGGCTCGATCCGAAATCAATAGGTGTTCCAAATTGGACAATTCAAGTTCAACGGCAGTTCGTTCCTAATTGGAGTGGTTGGGGTATTCCATACTTCTAGCGATTGGATTTCACTGAAAACTCACCAAATGACTCCTCCCCCCATATTATGATGTTGCCCAAGTTTTTGGCTCCATCTGAAATGAATAGGTGTGCGAAATTGGACAATTCAAGTTCAACGGCAGTTCGTTCCAAATTGGAGTGGTTGGTGTATTCCATACTTCTAGCGATTGGATTTCACTGAAAACTCACCAAATGACTCCTCCCCCCATATTATGATGTTGCCAAATTTTTGGCTCGATCTGAAACGAATAGGTGTGCGAAATTGGACAATTCAAGTTCAACGGCAGTTCGTTCCTAATTGGAGTGGTTGGTGTATTCCATACTTCTAGCGATTGGATTTCACTCAAAACTCACCAAATGACTCCTCCCACCATATTTATGATGTTGCCCAAGTTTTGGGCTCGATCCGAAATCAATAGGTGTAAGAAATTGGACAATTCAAGTTCAACGGCAGTTCGTTCCTAATTGGAGTGGTTGGTGTATTCCATAATTCTAGCGATTGGATTTCACTCAAAACTCACCAAATGACTCCTCCCACCATATTATGATGTTACCCAAGTTTTGGACTCGATCCGAAATCAATAGGTGTGAGAAATTGGACAATTCAAGTTCAACGGCAGTTCGTTCCTCGTTGGAGTGGTTGGTGTATTTCATACTTCTAGCGATTGGATTTCACTCAAAACTCACCAAATGACTCCTCCCACCATATTATGATGTTGCCCAAGTTTTGGGCTCGATCCGAAATCAATAGGTGAGAGAAATTGGACAATTCAAGTTCAACGGCAGTTCGTTCCTAATGGGAGTGCTTCGTGTATTCCAAACTTCTAGTGATTGGATTTCACTCAAAACTCACCAAATGACTCCTCCCACCATATTATGATGTTACCCAAGTTTTGGACTCGATCCGAAATCAATAGGTGTGAGAAATTGGACAATTCAAGTTCAACGGCAGTTCATTCCTCGTTGGAGTGGTTGGTGTATTCCGTGCTTCTAGCGATTGGATTTCACTCAAAACTCCCCAAATGACTCCTCCCACCATATTATGATGTTGCCCAAGTTTGGGGCTCGATCCGAAATCAATAGGTGTGAGAAATTGGACAATTCAAGTTCAACGGCAGTTCGTTCCTAATGGGAGTGGTTGGTGTATTCCATACTTCTAGCTATTGGATTTCCCTCAAAACTCACCAAATGACTCCTCCCACCATATTATGATGTTGCCCAAGTTTTGGGCTCGATCCGAAATCAATAGGTGAGAGAAATTGGACAATTCAAGTTCAACGGCAGTTCGTTCCTAATGGGAGTGGTTTGTGT
Organism: Prunus avium; assembly: GCF_965620075.1. Classification (NCBI taxonomy): domain Eukaryota; kingdom Viridiplantae; phylum Streptophyta; class Magnoliopsida; order Rosales; family Rosaceae; genus Prunus; species Prunus avium. Next base: position 16,222,964 of record NC_142291.1, on the reverse strand, counting down.
ATTCCAAACTTCTAGTGATTGGATTTCACTCAAAACTCACCAAATGACTCCTCCCACCATATTATGATGTTGCCCAAGTTTTGGGCTCGATTAAAAATCAATAGGTGTTCCAAATTGGACAATTCAAGTTCAACGGCAGTTCATTCCTTATTGGAGTGGTTGGTGTATTCCGTGCTTCTAGTGATTGGATTTCACTCAAAACTCACCAAATGACTCCTCCCGCCATATTATGATGTTGCCCAAGTTTGGGGCTCGATCCGAAATCAATAGGTGTGAGAAATTGGACAATTCAAGTTCAACGGCAGTTCGTTCCTCGTTGGAGTGGTTGATGTATTTCATACTTCTAGCGATTGGATTTCACTCAAAACTCACCAAATGACTCCTCCCACCATATTATGATGTTGCCCAAGTTTTGGGCTCGATCCGAAATCAATAGGTGTAAGAAATTGGACAATTCAAGTTCAACGGCAGTTCGTTCCTAATTGGAGTGGTTGGTGTATTCCATACTTCTAGCGATTGGATTTCACTCAAAACTCACCAAATGACTCCTCCCACCATATTATGATGTTGCCCAAGTTTTGGGCTCGATCCGAAATCAATAGGTGAGAGAAATTGGACAATTCAAGTTCAACGGCAGTTCGTTCCTAATGGGAGTGGTTTGTGTATTCCAAACTTCTAGTGATTGGATTTCACTCAAAACTCACCAAATGACTCCTCCCACCATATTATGATGTTGCCCAAGTTTTGGGCTCGATCCGAAATCAATAGGTGTTCCAAATTGGACAATTCAAGTTCAACGGCAGTTCGTTCCTAATTGGAGTGGTTGGGGTATTCCATACTTCTAGCGATTGGATTTCACTGAAAACTCACCAAATGACTCCTCCCCCCATATTATGATGTTGCCCAAGTTTTTGGCTCCATCTGAAATGAATAGGTGTGCGAAATTGGACAATTCAAGTTCAACGGCAGTTCGTTCCTAATTGGAGTGGTTGGTGTATTCCATACTTCTAGCGATTGGATTTCACTGAAAACTCACCAAATGACTCCTCCCCCCATATTATGATGTTGCCCAAATTTTTGGCTCGATCTGAAATGAATAGGTGTGCGAAATTGGACAATTCAAGTTCAACGGCAGTTCGTTCCTAATTGGAGTGGTTGGTGTATTCCATACTTCTAGCGATTGGATTTCACTCAAAACTCACCAAATGACTCCTCCCACCATATTTCTGATGTTGCCCAAGTTTTGGGCTCGATCCGAAATCAATAGGTGTAAGAAATTGGACAATTCAAGTTCAACGGCAGTTCGTTCCTAATTGGAGTGGTTGGTGTATTCCATAATTCTAGCGATTGGATTTCACTCAAAACTCACCAAATGACTCCTCCCACCATATTATGATGTTACCCAAGTTTTGGACTCGATCCGAAATCAATAGGTGTGAGAAATTGGACAATTCAAGTTCAACGGCAGTTCGTTCCTCGTTGGAGTGGTTGGTGTATTTCATACTTCTAGCGATTGGATTTCACTCAAAACTCACCAAATGACTCCTCCCACCATATTATGATGTTGCCCAAGTTTTGGGCTCGATCCGAAATCAATAGGTGAGAGAAATTGGACAATTCAAGTTCAACGGCAGTTCGTTCCTAATGGGAGTGGTTTGTGTATTCCAAACTTCTAGTGATTGGATTTCACTCAAAACTCACCAAATGACTCCTCCCACCATATTATGATGTTACCCAAGTTTTGGACTCGATCCGAAATCAATAGGTGTGAGAAATTGGACAATTCAAGTTCAACGGCAGTTCGTTCCTCGTTGGAGTGGTTGGTGTATTCCGTGCTTCTAGCAATTGGATTTCACTCAAAACTCACCAAATGACTCCTCCCACCATATTATGATGTTGCCCAAGTTTTGGGCTCGATTCGAAATCAATAGGTGTTCCAAATTGGACAATTCAAGTTCAACGGCAGTTCATTCCTTATTGGAGTGGTTGGTGTATTCCGTGCTTCTAGCGATTGGATTTCACTCAAAACTCACCAAATGACTCCTCCCACCATATTATGATGTTGCCCAAGTTTGGGGCTCGATCCGAAATCAATAGGTGTGAGAAATTGGACAATTCAAGTTCAACGGCAGTTCGTTCCTAATGGGAGTGGTTGGTGTATTCCAAACTTCTAGCTATTGGATTTCCCTCAAAACTCACCAAATGACTCCTCCCACCATATTATGATGTTGCCCAAGTTTTGGGCTCGATCCGAAATCAATAGGTGTTCCAAATTGGACAATTCAAGTTCAACGGCAGTTCATTCCTTATTGGAGTGGTTGGTGTATTCCGTGCTTCTAGTGATTGGATTTCACTCAAAACTCACCAAATGACTCCTCCCACCATATTATGATGTTGCCCAAGTTTGGGGCTCGATCCGAAATCAATAGGTGTGAGAAATTGGACAATTCAAGTTCAACGGCAGTTCGTTCCTCGTTGGAGTGGTTGGTGTATTTCATACTTCTAGCGATTGGATTTCACTCAAAACTCACCAAATGACTCCTCCCACCATATTATGATGTTGCCCAAGTTTTGGGCTCGATCCGAAATCAATAGGTGTAAGAAATTGGACAATTCAAGTTCAACGGCAGTTCGTTCCTAATTGGAGTGGTTGGTGTATTCCATACTTCTAGCGATTGGATTTCACTCAAAACTCACCAAATGACTCCTCCCACCATATTATGATGTTGCCCAAGTTTTGGGCTCGATCCGAAATCAATAGGTGAGAGAAATTGGACAATTCAAGTTCAACGGCAGTTCGTTCCTAATGGGAGTGGTTTGTGTATTCCAAACTTCTAGTGATTGGATTTCACTCAAAACTCACCAAATGACTCCTCCCACCATATTATGATGTTGCCCAAGTTTTGGGCTCAATCCGAAATCAATAGGTGTTCCAAATTAGACAATTCAAGTTCAACGGCAGTTCGTTCCTAATTGGAGTGGTTGGGGTATTCCATACTTCTAGCGATTGGATTTCACTGAAAACTCACCAAATGACTCCTCCCCCCATATTATGATGTTGCCCAAGTTTTTGGCTCGATCTGAAATGAATAGGTGTGCGAAATTGGACAATTCAAGTTCAACGGCAGTTCGTTCCTAATTGGAGTGGTTGGTGTATTCCATACTTCTAGCGATTGGATTTCACTGAAAACTCACCAAATGACTCCTCCCCCCATATTATGATGTTGCCCAAATTTTTGGCTCGATCTGAAATGAATAGGTGTGCGAAATTGGACAATTCAAGTTCAACGGCAGTTCGTTCCTAATTGGAGTGGTTGGTGTATTCCATACTTCTAGCGATTGGATTTCACTCAAAACTCACCAAATGACTCCTCCCACCATATTTCTGATGTTGCCCAAGTTTTGGGCTCGATCCGAAATCAATAGGTGTAAGAAATTGGACAATTCAAGTTCAACGGCAGTTCGTTCCTAATTGGAGTGGTTGGTGTATTCCATAATTCTAGCGATTGGATTTCACTCAAAACTCACCAAATGACTCCTCCCACCATATTATGATGTTACCCAAGTTTTGGACTCGATCCGAAATCAATAGGTGTGAGAAATTGGACAATTCAAGTTCAACGGCAGTTCGTTCCTCGTTGGAGTGGTTGGTGTATTTCATACTTCTAGCGATTGGATTTCACTCAAAACTCACCAAATGACTCCTCCCACCATATTATGATGTTGCCCAAGTTTTGGTCTCGATCCGAAATCAATAGGTGAGAGAAATTGGACAATTCAAGTTCAACGGCAGTTCGTTCCTAATGGGAGTGGTTTGTGTATTCCAAACTTCTAGTGATTGGATTTCACTCAAAACTCACCAAATGACTCCTCCCACCATATTATGATGTTACCCAAGTTTTGGACTCGATCCGAAATCAATAGGTGTGAGAAATTGGACAATTCAAGTTCAACGGCAGTTCGTTCCTCGTTGGAGTGGTTGGTGTATTCCGTGCTTCTAGCGATTGGATTTCACTCAAAACTCACCAAATGACTCCTCCCACCATATTATGATGTTGCCCAAGTTTGGGGCTCGATCCGAAATCAATAGGTGTGAGAAATTGGACAATTCAAGTTCAACGGCAGTTCGTTCCTAATGGGAGTGGTTGGTGTATTCCATACTTCTAGCTATTGGATTTCCCTCAAAACTCACCAAATGACTCCTCCCACCATATTATGATGTTGCCCAAGTTTTGGGCTCGATCCGAAATCAATAGGTGAGAGAAATTGGACAATTCAAGTTCAACGGCAGTTCGTTCCTAATGGGAGTGGTTTGTGTATTCCAAACTTCTAGTGATTGGATTTCACTCAAAACTCACCAAATGACTCCTCCCACCATATTATGATGTTGCCCAAGTTTTGGGCTCGATTAAAAATCAATAGGTGTTCCAAATTGGACAATTCAAGTTCAACGGCAGTTCATTCCTTATTGGAGTGGTTGGTGTATTCCGTGCTTCTAGTGATTGGATTTCACTCAAAACTCACCAAATGACTCCTCCCACCATATTATGATGTTGCCCAAGTTTGGGGCTCGATCCGAAATCAATAGGTGTGAGAAATTGGACAATTCAAGTTCAACGGCAGTTCGTTTCTCGTTGGAGTGGTTGGTGTATTTCATACTTCTAGCGATTGGATTTCACTCAAAACTCACCAAATGACTCCTCCCACCATATTATGATGTTGCCCAAGTTTTGGGCTCGATCCGAAATCAATAGGTGTAAGAAATTGGACAATTCAAGTTCAACGGCAGTTCGTTCCTAATTGGAGTGGTTGGTGTATTCCATACTTCTAGCGATTGGATTTCACTCAAAACTCACCAAATGACTCCTCCCACCATATTATGATGTTGCCCAAGTTTATGGCTCGATACGAAATCTGTAGGTGTGCGAAATTGGACAATTCAAGTTCAACGGCAGTTCGTTCCTAATTGGAGTGGGTGGTGTATTCCATACTTCTAGCGATTGGATTTCACTCAAAACTCACTAAATGACTCCTCCCACCATATTACGATGTTGCCCAAGTTTTGGTCTCGAACCGAAATCAATAGGTGTTCCAAATTGGATAATTCAAGTTCAATGGCAGTTCGTTCCTAATTGGAGTGGTTGGTGTATTCCGTACTTCTAGCGATTGGATTTCACTCAAAACTCACCAAATGAATCCTCCCACCATATTATGATGTTGCCCAAGTTTTGGGCTCGATCCGAAATCAATAGGTGTTCCAAATTGGATAATTCAAGTTCAACGGCAGTTCGTTCCTAATTGGAGTGGTTGGTGTATTCCGTACTTCTAGCGATTGCATTTCACTCAAAACTCACCAAATGACTCCTCCCACCATATTATGATGTTGCCCAAGTTTTGGGCTCGATCCGAAATCAATAGGTGTTCCAAATTGGACAATTCAAGTTCAACGGCAGTTCGTTCCTAATTGGAGTGGTTGGTGTATTCCATACTTCTAGCGATTGGATTTCACTCAAAACTCCCCAAATGACTCCTCCCACCATATTATGATGTTGCCCAAGTTTTGGGCTCGATCCGAAATCAATAGGAGTGAGAAATTGGACAGTTCAAGTTCGACGGCAGTTCGTTCCTAATTGGAGTGGTTGGTGTATTCCATACTTCTAAAGATTGGATTTCACTCAAAACTCACCAAATGACTCCTCCCACCATATTATGATGTTGCCCAAGTTTGGGGCTCGATCCGAAATCAATAGGAGTGAGAAATTGGACAGTTCAAGTTCAACGGCAGTTCTTTCCTAATTGGAGTGGTTGGTGTATTCCATACTTCTAGCGATTGGATTTCACTCAAAACTCACTAAATGACTCCTCCCACCATATTATGATGTTGCCCAGGTTTGGGGCTCGATCCGAAATCAATACGTGTGAGAAATTGGACAATTCAAGTTCAACGGCAGTTCGTTCCTAATTGGAGTGGTTGGTGTATTCCATACTTCTAGCGATTGGATTTCACTCAAAACTCACCAAATGACTCCTCCCACCATATTATGATGTTGCCCAAGTTTTTGGCTTGATCCGAAATGCATAGGTGTGCGAAATTGGACAATTCAAGTTCAACGGCAGTTCTTTCCTAATTGGAGTGGTTGGTGTATTCCATACTTCTAGCGATTGGATTTCACTCAAAACTCACTAAATGACTCCTCCCACCATATTATGATGTTGCCCAGGTTTTGGTCTCAATCCGAAATCTATAGGTGTTCCAAATTGGACAATTCAAGTTCAACGGCAGTGCGTTCCTAATTGGAGTGGTTGGTGTATTCCATACTTCTAGCGATTGGATTTCACTCAAAACTCACTAAATGACTCCTCCCACCATATTATGATGTTGCCCAAGTTTTGGTCTCGATCCGAAATCAATTGGTGTTCCAAATTGGACAATTGAAGTTCAACGGCAGTTCGTTCCCAATTGGAGTGGTTGGTGTATTCCATACTTCTAGCGATTGGATTTCCCTCAAAACTCACCAAATGACTCCTCCCACCATATTATGATGTTGCCCAAGTTTTTGGCTCGATCCGAAATGAATAGGTGTGCGAAATTGGACAATTCAAGTTCAACGGCAGTTCGTTCCTAATTGGAGTGGTTGGTGTATTCCATACTTCTATCGATTGGATTTCACTCAAAACTCACCAAATGACTCCTCCCACCATATTATGATGTTGCCCAAGTTTTTGGCTCGATCCGAAATCAATAGGTGTGAGAAATTGGACAATTCAATTCAACGGCAGTTCGTTCCTAATTCGAGTGGTTGGTGTATTCCATACTTCTAGCGATTGGATTTCACTCAAAACTGACCAAATGACTCCTCCCACCATATTATGATGTTGCCCAAGTTTTGGGCTCGATCCGAAATCAATAGGTGTGAGAAATTGGACAATTCAAGTTCAACGGCAGTTCGTTCCTAATTGGAGTGGTTGCTGTATTCCATACTTCTAGGGATTGGATTTCACTCAAAACTCACCAAATGACTCCTCCCACCATATTATGATGTTGCCCAAGTTTTGGGCTCGATCCGAAATCAATAGGTGTTCCAAATTGGACAATTCAAGTTCAACGGCAGTTCGTTCCTAATTGGAGTGGTTGGTGTATTCCATACTTCTAGCGATTGGATTTCACTCAAAACTCACCAAATGACACCTCCCACCATATTATGATGTTGCCCAAGTTTTGGGGTCAATCTGAAATCAATAGGTGTGAGAAATTGGACAATTCAAATTCAACGGCAGTTCGTTCCTAATTGGAGTTGTTGTGTATTCCATACTTCTAGCGATTGGATTTCACTCAAAACTCACCAAATGACTCCTCCCACCATATTATGATGTTGCCCAAGTTTTGGGCTCGATCCGAAATCAATAGGTGTGACAAATTGGACAATTCAAGTTCAACGGCAGTTCGTTCCTAATTGGAGTAGTTGGTGTATCCCATACTTCTAGCGATTGGATTTCACTCAAAACTCACCAAATGACTCCTCCCACCATATTATGATGTTGCCCAAGTTTTGGGCTCGATCCGAAATCAATAGGTGTTCCAAATTGGACAATTCAAGTGCAACGGCAGTTTGTTCCTAATTGGAGTGTCGGTGTATTCCATACTTCTAGCGATTGGATTTCACTCAAAACTCACCAATTGACTCCTCCCACCATATTGTGATGTTGCCCAAGTTTTGGGTTCGATCCGAAATCAATAGGTGTTCCAAATTGGACAATTCAAGTTCAACGGCAGTTCGTTCCTAATTGGAGTGGTTGGTGTATTCCATACTTCTAGCGATTGGATTTCACTCAAAACTCCCCAAATGACTCCTCCCACCATATTATGATGTTGCCCAAGTTTTGGGCGCGATCCGAAATCCATAGTTGTTCCAAATTGGACAATTCAAGTTCAACGACAGTTCGTTTCTAATTGGAGTGGTTGGGGTATTCCATACTTCTAACGATTGGATTTCACTCAAAACTCACCAAATGACTCCTCCCACCATATTATGGTGTTGCCCAAGTTTTGGGGTCGATCCGAACTCAATAGGTGTTCCAAATTGGACAATTTAAGTTCAACGGCAGTTCGTTCCTAATTGGAGTTGTTGGTGTATTCCACACTTCTAGTGATTGGATATCACTCAAAACTCACCAAATGACTCCTCCCACCATACTATGACGTTGCCCAAGTTTTGGTCTCGATCTGGAATCAATAGGTGTTCCAAATTGGACAATTCAAGTTCAACGGCAGTTCGTTCCTAATTGGAGTGGTTGGTGTATTCCATACTTCTAGCGATTGGATTTCACTCAAAACTCACCAAATGACTCCTCCCACCATATTATGATGTTGCCCAAGTTTTTGGCTCGATCCGAAATCAATAGGTGTGAGAAATTGGACAATTCAATTCAACGACAGTTCGTTACTAATTGGAGTGGTTGGTGTATTCCATACTTCTAGCGATTGGATTTCACTCAAAACTGACCAAATGACTCCTCCCACCATATTATGATGTTGCCAAAGTTTTGGGCTCGATCCGAACTCAAGAGGTGTGAGAAATTGGACAATTTAAGTTCAACGGTAGTTCGTTCCAAATTGGAGTGGTTGGTGTATTCCATACTTCTAGCGATTGGATTTCACTCAAAACTCACCAAATGACTCCTCCCACCATATTATGATGTTGCCCAAGTTTTGGGCTCGATCCGAACTCAATTGGTGTGAGAAATTGGACAATTTAAGTTCAATGGCAGTTCGTTCCTAGTTGGAGTTCTTGGGGTATTCCATACTTCTAGCGATTGGATTTCACTCAAAACTCACCAAATGACTCCTCCCACCATATTATGATGTTGCCCAAGTTTTGGGCTCGATCCGAAATCAATAGGTGTGAGAAATTGGACAGTTCAAGTTCAACGGCAGTTCGTTTCTAATTGGAGTGTTTGGTGTATTCCATACTTTTAGCGATTGGATTTCACTCAAAACTAACCAAATGACTCCTCCCACCATATTATGATGTTGCCCAAGTTTTGGGCTCGATCCGAATTCAATAGGTGTGAGAAATTGGACAATTTAAGTTCAATGGCAGTTCGTTTCTAATTGGAGTTGTTGGTGTATTCCATACTTCTAGCGATTGGATTTCACTCAAAACTCACCAAATGACTCCTCCCAACATATTATGATGTTGCCCAAGTTTTGGGCTCGATCCGAAATCAATAGGTGTGAGAAATTGGACAATTCAAGTTCAACGGCAGTTCGTTCCTAATTGGAGTGGTTGGTGTATTCCATACTTCAAGCGATTGGATTTCACTCAAAAGTCACCAAATGACTCCTCCCACCATATTATGAGGTTGCCCAAGTTTTGGGCTCGATCCGAAATCAATAGGTTTGAGAAATTGGACAATTCAAGTTCAACGGCAGTTCGTTCCTAATTGGAGTGGTTGCTGTATTCCATACTTCTAGGGATTGGATTTCACTCAAAACTCACCAAATGACTCCTCCGACCATATTATGATGTTGCCCAAGTTTTGGGGTCAATCCGAAATCAATAGGTGTGAGAAATTGGACAATTCAAGTTGAACGGCAGTTCGTTCCTAATTGGAGTTGTTGTGTATTCCATACTTCTAGCGATTGGATTTCACTCAAAACTCACCAAATGACTCCTCCCACCATACTATGATGTTGCCCAAGTTTTGGGCGCGATCCGAAATCCATAGTTGTTCCAAATTGGACAATTCAAGTTCAACGACAGTTCGTTTCTAATTGGAGTGGTTGGGGTATTCCATACTTCTAACGATTGGATTTCACTCAAAACTCACCAAATGACTCCTCCCACCATATTATGGTGTTGCCCAAGTTTTGGGCTCGATCCGAACTCAATAGGTGTTCCAAATTGGACAATTCAAGTGCAACGGCAGTTTGTTCCTAATTGGAGTGTCGGTGTATTCCATACTTCTAGCGATTGGATTTCACTCAAAACTCACCAATTGACTCCTCCCACCATATTGTGATGTTGCCCAAGTTTTGGGTTCGATCCGAAATCAATAGGTGTTCCAAATTGGACAATTCAAGTTCAACGGCAGTTCGTTCCTAATTGGAGTGGTTGGTGTATTCCATACTTCTAGCGATTGGATTTCACTCAAAACTCACCAAATGACTCCTCCCACCATATTATGATGTTGCCCAAGTTTTGGGCGCGATCCGAAATCCATAGTTGTTCCAAATTGGACAATTCAAGTTCAACGACAGTTCGTTTCTAATTGGAGTGGTTGGGGTATTCCATACTTCTAACGATTGGATTTCACTCAAAACTCACCAAATGACTCCTCCCACCATATTATGATGTTGCCCAAGTTTTTGGCTCGATCCGAAATCAATAGGTGTGAGAAATTGGACAATTCAATTCAACGACAGTTCGTTCCAAATTGGAGTGGTTGGTGTATTCCATAGTTCTAGCGATTGGATTTCACTCAAAACTCACCAAATGACTCCTCCCACCATATTATGATGTTGCCCAAGTTTTGGGCTCGATCCGAACTCAATTGGTGTGAGAAATTGGACAATTTAAGTTCAATGGCAGTTCGTTCCTAGTTGGAGTTCTTGGGGTATTCCATACTTCTAGCGATTGGATTTCACTCAAAACTCACCAAATGACTCCTCCCACCATATTATGATGTTGCCCAAGTTTTGGGCTCGATCCGAAATCAATAGGTGTGAGAAATTGGACAGTTCAAGTTCAACGGCAGTTCGTTTCTAATTGGAGTGTTTGGTGTATTCCATACTTTTAGCGATTGGATTTCACTCAAAACTAACCAAATGACTCCTCCCACCATATTATGATGTTGCCCAAGTTTTGGGCTCGATCCGAATTCAATAGGTGTGAGAAATTGGACAATTTAAGTTCAATGGCAGTTCGTTTCTAATTGGAGTTGTTGGTGTATTCCATACTTCTAGCGATTGGATTTCACTCAAAACTCACCAAATGACTCCTCCCAACATATTATGATGTTGCCCAAGTTTTGGGCTCGATCCGAAATCAATAGGTGTGAGAAATTGGACAATTCAAGTTCAACGGCAGTTCGTTCCTAATTGGAGTGGTTGGTGTATTCCATACTTCAAGCGATTGGATTTCACTCAAAAGTCACCAAATGACTCCTCCCACCATATTATGAGGTTGCCCAAGTTTTGGGCTCGATCCGAAATCAATAGGTTTGAGAAATTGGACAATTCAAGTTCAACGGCAGTTCGTTCCTAATTGGAGTGGTTGCTGTATTCCATACTTCTAGGGATTGGATTTCACTCAAAACTCACCAAATGACTCCTCCCACCATATTATGATGTTGCCCAAGTTTTGGGCGCGATCCGAAATCCATAGTTGTTCCAAATTGGACAATTCAAGTTCAACGACAGTTCGTTTCTAATTGGAGTGGTTGGGGTATTCCATACTTCTAACGATTGGATTTCACTCAAAACTCACCAAATGACTCCTCCCACCATATTATGGTGTTGCCCAAGTTTTGGGCTCGATCCGAACTCAATAGGTGTTCCAAATTGGACAATTTAAGTTCAACGGCAGTTCGTTCCTAATTGGAGTTGTTGGTGTATTCCACACTTCTAGTGATTGGATATCACTCAAAACTCACCAAATGACTCCTCCCACCATACTATGACGTTGCCCAAGTTTTGGTCTCGATCTGGAATCAATAGGTGTTCCAAATTGGACAATTCAAGTTCAACGGCAGTTCGTTCCTAATTGGAGTGGTTGGTGTATTCCATACTTCTAGCGATTGGATTTCACTCAAAACTCACCAAATGACTCCTCCCACCATATTATGATGTTGCCCAAGTTTTTGGCTCGATCCGAAATCAATAGGTGTGAGAAATTGGACAATTCAATTCAACGACAGTTCGTTCCAAATTGGAGTGGTTGGTGTATTCCATACTTCTAGCGATTGGATTTCACTCAAAACTCACCAAATGACTCCTCCCACCATATTATGATGTTGCCCAAGTTTTTGGCTCGATCCGAAATGAATAGGTGTGCGAAATTGGACAATTCAAGTTCAACGGCAGTTCGTTCCTAATTGGAGTGGTTGGTGTATTCCATACTTCTATCGATTGGATTTCACTCAAAACTCACCAAATGACTCCTCCCACCATATTATGATGTTGCCCAAGTTTTTGGCTCGATCCGAAATCAATAGGTGTGAGAAATTGGACAATTCAATTCAACGGCAGTTCGTTCCTAATTCGAGTGGTTGGTGTATTCCATACTTCTAGCGATTGGATTTCACTCAAAACTGACCAAATGACTCCTCCCACCATATTATGATGTTGCCCAAGTTTTGGGCTCGATCCGAAATCAATAGGTGTGAGAAATTGGACAATTCAAGTTCAACGGCAGTTCGTTCCTAATTGGAGTGGTTGGTGTATTCCATACTTCAAGCGATTGGATTTCACTCAAAAGTCACCAAATGACTCCTCCCACCATATTATGAGGTTGCCCAAGTTTTGGGCTCGATCCGAAATCAATAGGTGTGAGAAATTGGACAATTCAAGTTCAACGGCAGTTCGTTCCTAATTGGAGTGGTTGCTGTATTCCATACTTCTAGGGATTGGATTTCACTCAAAACTCACCAAATGACTCCTCCCACCATATTATGATGTTGCCCAAGTTTTGGGCTCGATCCGAAATCAATAGGTGTTCCAAATTGGACAATTCAAGTTCAACGGCAGTTCGTTCCTAATTGGAGTGGTTGGTGTATTCCATACTTCTAGCGATTGGATTTCACTCAAAACTCACCAAATGACACCTCCCACCATATTATGATGTTGCCCAAGTTTTGGGGTCAATCTGAAATCAATAGGTGTGAGAAATTGGACAATTCAAGTTCAACGGCAGTTCGTTCCTAATTGGAGTTGTTGTGTATTCCATACTTCTAGCGATTGGATTTCACTCAAAACTCACCAAATGACTCCTCCCACCATATTATGATGTTGCCCAAGTTTTGGGCTCGATCCGAAATCAATAGGTGTGACAAATTGGACAATTCAAGTTCAACGGCAGTTCGTTCCTAATTGGAGTAGTTGGTGTATCCCATACTTCTAGCGATTGGATTTCACTCAAAACTCACCAAATGACTCCTCCCACCATATTATGATGTTGCCCAAGTTTTGGGCTCGATCCGAAATCAATAGGTGTTCCAAATTGGACAATTCAAGTGCAACGGCAGTTTGTTCCTAATTGGAGTGTCGGTGTATTCCATACTTCTAGCGATTGGATTTCACTCAAAACTCACCAATTGACTCCTCCCACCATATTGTCATGTTGCCCAAGTTTTGGGTTCGATCCGAAATCAATAGGTGTTCCAAATTGGACAATTCAAGTTCAACGGCAGTTCGTTCCTAATTGGAGTGGTTGGTGTATTCCATACTTCTAGCGATTGGATTTCACTCAAAACTCACCAAATGACTCCTCCCACCATATTATGATGTTGCCCAAGTTTTGGGCGCGATCCGAAATCCATAGTTGTTCCAAATTGGACAATTCAAGTTCAACGACAGTTCGTTTCTAATTGGAGTGGTTGGGGTATTCCATACTTCTAACGATTGGATTTCACTCAAAACTCACCAAATGACTCCTCCCACCATATTATGGTGTTGCCCAAGTTTTGGGCTCGATCCGAACTCAATAGGTGTTCCAAATTGGACAATTTAAGTTCAACGGCAGTTCGTTCCTAATTGGAGTTGTTGGTGTATTCCACACTTCTAGTGATTGGATATCACTCAAAACTCACCAAATGACTCCTCCCACCATACTATGACGTTGCCCAAGTTTTGGTCTCGATCTGGAATCAATAGGTGTTCCAAATTGGACAATTCAAGTTCAACGGCAGTTCGTTCCTAATTGGAGTGGTTGGTGTATTCCATACTTCTAGCGATTGGATTTCACTCAAAACTCACCAAATGACTCCTCCCACCATATTATGATGTTGCCCAAGTTTTTGGCTCGATCCGAAATCAATAGGTGTGAGAAATTGGACAATTCAATTCAACGACAGTTCGTTCCTAATTGGAGTGGTTGGTGTATTCCATACTTCTAGCGATTGGATTTCACTCAAAACTGACCAAATGACTCCTCCCACCATATTATGATGTTGCCAAAGTTTTGGGCTCGATCCGAACTAGAGAGGTGTGAGAAATTGGACAATTTAAGTTCAATGGTAGTTCGTTCCAAATTGGAGTGGTTGGTGTATTCCATACTTCTAGCGATTGGATTTCACTCAAAACTCACCAAATGACTCCTCCCACCATATTATGATGTTGCCCAAGTTTTGGGCTCGATCCGAACTCAATTGCTGTGAGAAATTGGACAATTTAAGTTCAATGGCAGTTCGTTCCTAGTTGGAGTTCTTGGGGTATTCCATACTTCTAGCGATTGGATTTCACTCAAAACTCACCAAATGACTCCTCCCACCATATTATGATGTTGCCCAAGTTTTGGGCTCGATCCGAAATCAATAGGTGTGAGAAATTGGACAGTTCAAGTTCAACGGCAGTTCGTTCCTAATTGGAGTGTTTGGTGTATTCCATACTTTTAGCGATTGGATTTCACTCAAAACTAACCAAATGACTCCTCCCACCATATTATGATGTTGCCCAAGTTTTGGGCTCGATCCGAATTCAATAGGTGTGACAAATTGGACAATTTAAGTTCAATGGCAGTTCGTTTCTAATTGGAGTTGTTGGTGTATTCCATACTTCTAGCGATTGGATTTCACTCAAAACTCACCAAATGACTCCTCCCAACATATTATGATGTTGCCCAAGTTTTGGGCTCGATCCGAAATCAATAGGTGTGAGAAATTGGACAATTCAAGTTCAACGGCAGTTCGTTCCTAATTGGAGTGGTTGGTGTATTCCATACTTCAAGCGATTGGATTTCACTCAAAAGTCACCAAATGACTCCTCCCACCATATTATGAGGTTGCCCAAGTTTTGGGCTCGATCCGAAATCAATAGGTTTGAGAAATTGGACAATTCAAGTTCAACGGCAGTTCGTTCCTAATTGGAGTGGTTGCTGTATTCCATACTTCTAGGGATTGGATTTCACTCAAAACTCACCAAATGACTCCTCCCACCATATTATGATGTTGCCCAAGTTTTGGGGTCAATCCGAAATCAATAGGTGTGAGAAATTGGACAATTCAAGTTGAACGGCAGTTCGTTCCTAATTGGAGTTGTTGTGTATTCCATACTTCTAGCGATTGGATTTCACTCAAAACTCACCAAATGACTCCTCCCACCATACTATGATGTTGCCCAAGTTTTGGGCTCGATCCGAAATCAATAGGTGTGACAAATTGGACAATTCAAGTTCAACGGCAGTTCGTTCCTAATTGGAGTAGTTGGTGTATCCCATAATTCTAGCGATTGGATTTCACTCAAAACTCACCAAATGACTCCTCCCACCATATTATGATGTTGCCCAAGTTTTGGGCACGATCCGAAATCAATAGGTGTTCCAAATTGGACAATTCAAGTGCAACGGCAGTTTGTTCCTAATTGGAGTGTTGGTGTATTCCATACTTCTAGCGATTGGATTTCACTCAAAACTCACCAAATGACTCCTCCCACCATATTGTGATGTTGCCCAAGTTTTGGGTTCGATCCGAAATCAATAGGTGTTCCAAATTGGACAATTCAAGTTCAACGGCAGTTCGTTCCTAATTGGAGTGGTTGGTGTATTCCATACTTCTAGCGATTGGATTTCACTCAAAACTCACCAAATGACTCCTCCCACCATATTATGATGTTGCCCAAGTTTTGGGCGCGATCCGAAATCCATAGTTGTTCCAAATTGGACAATTCAAGTTCAACGACAGTTCGTTTCTAATTGGAGTGGTTGGGGTATTCCACACTTCTAGCGATTGGATTTCACTCAAAACTCACCAAATGACTCCTCCCACCATATTATGGTGTTGCCCAAGTTTTGGGCTCGATCCGAACTCAATAGGTGTTCCAAATTGAACAATTTAAGTTCAACGGCAGTTCGTTCCTAATTGGAGTTGTTGGTGTATTCCATACTTCTAGCGATTGGATATCACTCAAAACTCACCAAATGACTCCTCCCACCATATTATGATGTTGCCCAAGTTTTGGGCTCGATACGAAATCAATAGGTGTGAGAAATTGGACAATTCAAGTTCAACGGCAGTTCGTTCCTAATTGGAGTGGTTGGTGTATTCCATACTTCTAGCGATTGGATTTCACTCAAAACTCACCAAATGCCTCCTCCCTCCATATTATGATGTTGCCCAAGTTTTGGGCACGATCCGAAATCAATAGGTGTGAGAAATTGGAAAATTCAAGTTCAACGGCAGTTCGTTCCTAATTGGAGTGGTTGATGTATTCCATACTTCTAATGATTGGATTTCACTGAAAACTCACCAAAGGACTCCTCCCACCATGTTATGATGTTTCCCAAGTTTTGGGCTCGATCCGAAATCAATAGGTGTTCGAAATTGGACAATTCAAGTTCAACGGCAGTTCGTTCCTAATTGGAGTGGTTGGTGTATTCCGTACTTCTAGCGATTGGATTTCACTCAAAACTTACCAAATGACTACTCCCACCATATTATGATGTTGCCCAAGTTTAGGGCTCCATCAAAAATCAATAGGTGTGAGATATTGGACAATTCAAGTTCAACGGCAGTTCGTTCCTAAATGGAGTGGTTGGTGTATTCCATACTTCTAGCGATTGGATTTCACTCAAAACTCACCAAATGACTCCTCCCACCATATTATGATGTTGCCCAAGTTTTGGGCTCGATCCGAAATCAATAGGTGTTCCAAATTGGACAATTCAAGTTCAACGGCAGTTCGTTCCTAATTGGAGTGGTTGGTGTATTCCATACTTCTAGCGATTGGATTTCACTCAAAACTCACCAAATGAATCCTCCCACCGTATTACGATGTTGCACATGTTTGGGGTTCGATCCGAAATCAATAGGTGTGAGAAATTGGACAATTCAAGTTCAACGGCAGTTCGTTCCTAATTGGAGTGTTTGGTGTATCCCATACTTCTAGCGTTTGGATTTCACTCAAAACTCACCAAATGACTCCTCCCACCATATTATGATGTTGCCCAAGTTTTGGGCTCGATCCGAAATCAATAGGTGTTCCAAATTGGACAATTCAAGTTCAACGGCAGTTCGTTCCTAATTGGAGTGGTTGGTGTATTCCATACTTCTAGCGATTGGATTTCACTCAAAACTCACCAATTGAATCCTCCCACCATATTATGATGTTGCACAAGTTTGGGGTTCGATCCGAAATCAATAGGTGTGAGAAATTGGACAATTCAAGTTCAACAACAGTTCATTCCTTATGGGAGTGGTTGGTGTATTCCGTACCTCTAGCGATTGGATTTCACTCAAAACTCACCAAATGACTCCTCCCACCATATTATGATGTTGCCCAAGTTTTGGGCTCGATCTGAAATCAATAGGTGTGAGAGATTGGACAATCCAAGTTCAACGGCAGTTCGTTCCTAATTGGAGTGGTTTGCTGTATTCCATACTTCTAGCGATTGGATTTCACTCAAAACTCACTAAATGACTCCTCCCACCATATTACGACGTTGCCCAAGTTTTGGTCTCGATCCGAAATCAATAGGTGTTCCAAATTGGACAATTCAAGTTCAACGGCAGTTCGTTCCAAATTGGAGTGGTTGGTGTATTCCATACTTCTGGCGATTGGATTTCACTCAAAACTCACCAAATGACTCCTCCCACCATATTATGATGTTGCCAAAGTTTTGGGCTCGATCCGAACTCAAGAGGTGTGAGAAATTGGACAATTTAAGTTCAACGGCAGTTCGTTCCAAATTGGAGTGGTTGGTGTATTCCATACTTCTAGCGATTGGATTTCACTCAAAACTCACCAAATGACTCCTCCCACCATATTATGATGTTGCCCAAGTTTTGGGCTCGATCCGAAATCAATAGGTGTGAGAAATTGGACAATTCAAGTTCAACGGCAGTTCGTTCCTAATTGGAGTGGTTGGTGTATTCCATACTTCTAGCGTTTGGATTTCACTCAAAACTCACCAAATGACTTCTCCCACCATATTATGATGTTGCCCAAGTTTTGGGCTCGGTCCGAAATCAATAGGTGTGAGAAGTTGGTCAAATTAATTTCAACTACAGTTCGTTCCTAATTGGAGTGGTTGGTGTATTCCATACTTCTAGCGATTGGGTTTCACTCAAAACTCACCAAATGACTCCTCCCACCATATTATGATGTTGCCCAAGTTTTGGGCTCGATCCGAAATCGATAGGCGTGAGAAATTGGACAATTCAAGTTCAACGGCAGTTCGTTCCTAATTGGAGTGGTTGGTGTATTCCATACTTCTAGCGACTGGATTTCACTCAAAACTCACCAAATGACTCCTCCCACCATATTATGATGTTGCCCAAGTTTGGGGCTCGATCCGAAATCGATAGGCGTGAGAAATTGGACAATTCAAGTTCAACGGCAGTTCGTTCCTAATTGGAGTGGTTGGTGTATTCCATACTTCTAGCGACTGGATTTCACTCAAAACTCACCAAATGACTCCTCCCACCATATTATGATGTTGCCCAAGTTTGGGGCTCGATCCGAAATCGATAGGCGTGAGAAATTGGACAATTCAAGTTCAACGGCAGTTCGTTCCTAATTGGAGTGGTTGGTGTATTCCATATTTCTTGCGATTGGATTTCACTCAAAACTCACCAAATGACTCCTCCCACCATATTATGATGTTGCCCAAGTTTTGGTCACGATCCGAAATCAATAGGTGTTCCAAATTGGACAATTCAAGTTCAACGGCAGTTCGTTCCTAAATGGAGTGGTTGGTTTATTCCATACTTCTAGCGATTGGATTTCACTCAAAACTCACAAAATGACTCCTCCCACCATATTATGTTGTTGCCAAAGTTAGGGGTTCGATCCGAAATCAATAGGAGTGAGAAATTGGACAATTCAAGTTCAACGGCAGTTCGTTCCTAATTGGAGTGGTTGGTGTATTCCATACTTCTAGCGATTGGATTTCACTCAAAACTCACCAAATGACTCCTCCCACCATATTATGATGTTGCCCAAGTTTTGGGCTCGATCCGAAATCAATAGGTGTTCCAAATTGGACAATTCATGTTCAACGGCAATTCGTTCCTAATGGGAGTGGTTGGTGTATTCCATTCTTCTAGCGATTGGATTTCACTCAAAACTCGCCAAATGACTCCTCCCACCATATTATGATGTTGCCCAAGTTTTGGGCTCGATCCGAAATCAATAGGTGAGAGAAATTGGACAATTCAAGTTCAACGGCAGTTCGTTCCTAATGGGAGTGGTTGGTGTATTCCATACTTCTGGCGATTGGATTTCACTCAAACCTCACCAAATGACTCCTCCCACCATATTATGATGTTGCCAAAGTTTGGGGCTTGATCCGAAATCAATAGGTGTGAGAAATTGGACAATTCAAGTTCAACGGCAGTTCGTTCCTAAATGGAGCGGTTGGTGTATTCCGTACTTCTAGCATTTCACTCAAAACTCACCAAATGACTCCTCCCACCAGATTATGATGTTGCCCAAGTTTTGGGCTCGATCCGAAATCAATAGGTGTGAGAAATTGGACAATTCAAGTTCAACGGCAGTTCGTTCCAAATTGGAGGGGTTAGTGTATTCCATACTTCTAGCGATTGGATTTCACTCAAAACTCACCAAATGACTCCTCCCACCATATTATGATGTTGCACAAGTGTGGGGTTCCATCCGAAATCAGTAGGTGTGAGAAATTGGACAATTCAAATTCAACGGCAGTTCGTTCCTAATTGGATTGGTTGGTGTATTCCATACTTCTAGCGATTGGATTTCACTCAAAACTCACCAAATGACTCCTCCCACCATATTATGATGTTGCCCAAGTTTTGGGCTCGATCCGAAATCAATAGGGGTGAGAAATTGGACAATTCAAGTTCAACGACTGTTCGTTCCTAATTGGAGTGGTTGGTGTATTCCATACTTCTACCGACAGGATTTCACTCAAAACTCACCAAATGACTCCTCCCACCATATTATGATGTTGCGCAAGTTTTGGGCTCGATCCGAAATCAATAGGTGTGAGACATTGGACAATTCAAGTTCAACGGCAGTTCGTTCCTAAATGGAGTGGTTGGTGTATTCCATACTTCTAGCGATTGGATTTCACTCAAAACTCACCAAATGATTCCTCCCACCATATTATGATGTTGCCCAAGTTTTGGGCTCGATCCGAAATCAATAGGTGTTCCAAATTGGACAATTCAAGTTCAACGGCAGTTCATTCCTAAATGGAGTGGTTGGTTTATTCCATACTTCTAGTGATTGGATTTCACTCAAAACTCACAAAATGACTCCTCCCACCATATTATGATGTTGCCCAAGTTTTGGGCTCGATCCGAAATCAATAGGTGTTCCAAATTGGACAATTCAAGTTCAACGGCAGTTCATTCCTAATTGGAGTGGTTGGTGTATTCCATACTTCTAGCGATTGGATTTCACTCAAAATCACCAAATGACTCCTCCCACCATATTATGATGTTGCCCAAGTTTTGGGCTCCATCCGAAATCAATAGGTGTGAGAAATTGGACAATTCAAGTTCAACGGCAGTTCGTTCCTAATTGGAGTGGTTGGTGTATTCCATACTTCTAGCGATTGGATTTCACTCAAAACTCACCAAACGACTCCACCCACCATATTATGATGTCGCCCAACTTTTGGGCTCGATCCGAAATCAATAGGTGTGAGAAATTGGACAATTCAAGTTCAACGGCAGTTCGTTCCTAATTGGAGTGGTTGGTGTATTCCGTACTTCTAGCGATTGGATTTCACTCAAAACTAACCAAATGACTCCTCCCACCATATTATGATGTTGCCCAAGTTTTGGGCTCGATCCGAAATCAATAGGTGAGAGAAATTGGACAATTCAAGTTCAACGGCAGTTCGTTCCTAATGGGAGTGGTTGGTGTATTCCATACTTCTGGCGATTGGATTTCACTCAAAACTCACCAAATGACGCCTGCCACCATATTACGATGTTGCACAAGTGTGGGGTTCCATCCGAAATCAATAGGTGTGAGAAATTGGACAATTCAAGTTCAACGGCAGTTCGTTCCTAATTGGAGTGGTTGGTGTATTCCGTACTTCTAGCGATTGGATTTCACTCAAAACTCACCTAACGACTCCACCCACCATATTATGATGTCGCCCAACTTTTGGGCTCGATCCGAAATCAATAGGTGTGAGAAATTGGACAATTCAAGTTCAACGGCAGTTCGTTCCTAATTGGAGTGGTTGGTGTATTCCGTACTTCTAGCGATTGGATTTCACTCAAAACTAACCAAATGACTCCTCCCACCATATTATGATGTTGCCCAAGTTTTGGGCTCGATCCGAAATCAATAGGGGTGAGAAATTGGACAATTCAAGTTCAACGACTGTTCGTTCCTAATTGGAGTGGTTGGTGTATTCCATACTTCTAGCGACAGGATTTCACTCCAAACTCACCAAATGACTCCTCCCACCATATTATGATGTTGCGCAAGTTTTGGGCCCGATCCGAAATCAATAGGTGTGAGACATTGGACAATTCAAGTTCAACGGCAGTTCGTTCCTAATTGGAGTGGTTGGTGTATTCCGTACTTCTAGCGATTGGATTTCCCTGAAAACTCACCAAATGACTCCTCCCAACATATTATGATGTTGCGCAAGTTTTGGGCTCGATCCGAAATCAATAGGTGTGAGAAATTGGACAATTCAAGTTCAACGGCAGTTCGTTCCTAATTGGAGTGGTTGGTGTATTCCGTACTTCTAGCGATTGGATTTCACTGAAAACTCACCAAATGACTCCTCCCAACATATTATGATGTTGCCCAAGTTTTGGGCTCGATCCGAAATCAATAGGTGTGAGAAATTGAACAATTCAAGTTCAACGGCAGTTCGTTCGTAATTGGAGTGGTTGGTGTATTCCATACTTCTAGCAATTGGATTTCACTCAAAACTCACCAAATGACTCCTCCCACCATATTACGATGTTGCACAAGTGTGGGGTTCCATCCGAAATCAATAGGTGTGAGAAATTGGACAATTCAAGTTCAACGGCAGTTCGTTCCTAATTGGAGTGGTTGGTGTATTCCATACTTCTAGTGGTTGGATTTCACTCAAAACTCACCAAATGACTCCTCCCACCATATTATGATGTTGCCCAAGTTTTGGCCTCGATCCGAAATCAATAGGTGTTCGAAATTGGACAATTCAAGTTCAACGACAGTTCGTTCCTAATTGGAGTGGTTGGTGTATTCCATACTTCTAGCGATTGGATTTCACTCAAAACTCACCAAATGACTCCCACCATATTATGATGTTGCCCAAGTTTTGGGCTCGATCCGAAATCAATAGGTGTGAGAAATTGGACAATTCAAGTTCAACGGCAGTTCGTTCCTAATTGGAGTGGTTGGTGTATTCCATACTTCTAGCGATTGGATTTCACTCAAAACTCACCAAATGACTCCTCCCACCATATTATGAAGTTGCCCAAGTTTTGGGCTCGATCGGAAATCAATAGGTGTGAGCAATTCGACAGTTCAAGTTCAACGGCAGTTCGTTCCTAATTGGAGTGGTTGGTGTATTCCATACTTCTAGCGATTGGATTTCACTCAAAACTCACCAAACGACTCCACCCACCATATTATGATGTCGCCCAACTTTTGGGCTCGATCCGAAATCAATAGGTGTGAGAAATTGGACAATTCAAGTTCAACGGCAGTTCGTTCCTAATTGGAGTGGTTGGTGTATTCCGTACTTCTAGCGATTGGATTTCACTCAAAACTAACCAAATGACTCCTCCCACCATATTATGATGTTGCCCAAGTTTTGGGCTCGATCCGAAATCAATAGGTGTGAGAAATTGGACAATTCAAGTTCAACGGCAGTTCGTTCCTAATTGGAGTGGTTGGTGTATTCCATACTTCTAGCGATTGGATTTCATTTAAAACTCACCAAACGACTCCTCCCACCATAATATGATGTTGCCCAAGTTTTGGCCTCGATCCGAAATCAATAGGTGTTCGAAATTGGACAATTCAAGTTCAACGACAGTTCGTTCCTAATTGGAGTGGTTGGTGTATTCCATACTTCTAGCGATTGGATTTCACTCAAAACTCACCAAATGACTCCCACCATATTATGATGTTGCCCAAGTTTTGGGCTCGATCCGAAATCAATAGGTGTGAGAAATTGGACAATTCAAGTTCAACGGCAGTTCGTTCCTAATTGGAGTGGTTGGTGTATTCCTTCCTTCTAGCGATTGGATTTCACTCAAAACTCCCCTAATGACTCCGCCCACCATATTATGATGTTGCCCAAGTTTTGGGCTCGATCCGAAATCAATAGGTGTTCCAAATTGGACAATTCAAGTTCAATGGCAGTTCGTTCCTAGTTGGAGTGGTTGGTGTATTCCATACTTCTAGCGATTGGATTTCACTCAAAACTCACCACATGACTCCACCCACCATATTATGATGTTGTCCAAGTTTTGGGCTCGATCCGAAATCAATAGGTGTGAGAAATTGGACAATTCAAGTTCAACGGCAGTTCGTTCCAAATTGGAGTGGTTGGTGTATTCCATACTTCCAGCAAATGGATTTCACTCAAAACTCACCAAATGACTCCTCCCACCATATTATGATGTTGCCCAAGTTTTGGGCTCCATCCGAAATCAATAGGTGTTCCAAATTGGACAATTCAAGTTCAACGGCAGTTCGTTCCTAATTGGAGTGGTTGGTGTATTCCATTACCCTAGCGATTTGATTTCACTCAAAACTCACCAAATGACTCCTCCCACCATATTATGATGTTGCACAAGTTTAGGGTTCGATCCGAAATCAATAGGTGTGAGAAATTGGACAATTCAAGTTCAACGGCAGTTCGTTCCTAATGGGAGTGGTTGGTGTATTCCACACTTCTAGAGAATTGGATTTCACTCAAAACTCACCAAATGACTCCTCCCACCATATTGTGATGTTGCCCTAGTTTTGGGCTCGATCCGAAATCAATAGGTGTGAGAAATTGGACAATTCAAGTTCAACGGCAGTTCGTTCCTAATTGGAGTGGTTGGTGTATTCCATACTTCTAGCGATTGGATTTCACTCAAAACTCACCAAATGACTCCTCCCACCATGTTATGATGTTGCCCAAGTTTTGGGCTCGATCCGAAATCAATAGGTGTGAGAAATTGGACAATTCAAGTTCAACGGCAGTTCGTTCCAAATTGGAGTGGTTGGTGTATTCCATACTTCCAGCGAATGGATTTCACTCAAAACTCACCAAATGACTCCTCCCACCATATTATGATGTTGCCCAAGTTTTGGGCTCGATCCGAAATCAATAGGTGTTCCAAATTGGACAATTCAAGTTCAACGGCAGTTCGTTCCTAATTGGAGTGGTTGGTGTATTCCATACTTCTAGCGATTGGATTTCACACAAAACTCACAAAATGACTCCCCCCACCATGTTATGATGTTGCCCAAGTTTTGGGCTCGATCCGAAATCAATAGGTGTTCGAAATTGGACAATTCAAGTTCAACGGCAGTTCGTTCCTAATTGGAGTGGTTGGTGTATTCCATACTTCTAGCGATTGGATTTCACTCAAAACTCACCAAATGACTCCTCCCACCATATTATGATGTTGCCCAAGTTTTGGGCTCGATCCGAAATCAGTAGGTGTTCGAAATTGTACAATTCAATTTCAACGGCAGTTCGTTCCTAATTGGAGTGGTTGGTGTATTCCATACTTCTAGCGATTGGATTTCACTCAAAACTCACCAAATGACTCCTCCCACCATATTATGGTGTTGCCCAAGTTTTGGGCTCAATCCGAAATCAATAGGTGTGAGAAATTGGACAATTGAAGTTCAACGGAAGTTCGGTCCTAATTGGAGTGGTTCGTGTATTCCATACTTCTAGCGATTGGATTTCACTCAAAACTCACCAAGTGACTCCTCCCACCATATTATGATGTTGCCCAAGTTTGGGGCTCGATCCGAAATCAATAGGGGTGAGAAATTGGACAATTCAAGTTCAACGGCAGTTCGTTCCTAATTGGAGTGGTTGGTGTATTCCATACTTCTAGCGTTTGGATTTCTCTCAAAACTCACCAAATGACTCCTCCCACCATATTATGATGTTGCCCAAGTTTTGGGCACGATCCGAAATCAATAGGTGTTCGAAATTGGACAATTCAAGTTCAACGGCAGTTCGTTCCTAATGGGAGTGGTTGGTGTATTCCACACTTCTAGAGAATTGGATTTCACTCAAAACTCACCAAATGACTCCTCCCACCATATTATGATGTTGCCCAAGTTTTGGGCTAGATCCGAATTCAATAGGTGTTCCAAATTGGACAATTCAAGTTCAACGGCAGTTCGTTCCTAATTGGAGTGGTTGGTGTATTCCATACTTCTAGCGATTGGATTTCACTTAAAACTCACCAAATGACTCCTCCCACCATATTATGATGTTTCCCAAGTTTTGGGCTACATCCGAAATCAATAGGTGTTCGAAATTGGACAATTCAAGTTCAACGGCAGTTCGTTCCTAATTGGAGTGTTTGGTGTATTCCATACTTCTAGCGATTGGATTTCACTCAAAACTCACCAAATGACTCCTCCCACCATATTATGATGTTGCCCAAGTTTTGGGCTCCATCCGAAATCAGTAGGTGTGAGAAATTGGACAATTGAAGTTCAACGGAAGTTCGTTCCTAATTGGAGTGGTTGGTGTATTCCGGACTTCTAGCGATTGGATTTCACTCAAAACTCACCAAGTGACTCCTCCCACCATATTATGATGTTGCCCTAGTTTCGGGCTCGATCCGAAATCAATAGGGGTGAGAAATTGGACAATTCAAGTTCAACGGCAGTTCGTTCCTAATTGGAGTGGTTGGTGTATTCCAAACTTCTAGCGATTGGATTTCACTCAAAACTCACCAAATGACTCCTCCCACCATATTATGATGTTGTCCAAGTTTTGGGCTCGATCCAAAATCAATAGGGGTGAGAAATTGGACAATTCAAGTTCAACGGCAGTTCGTTCCTAATTGCAGTGGTTGGGGTATTCCATACTTCTAGCGATTGGATTTCACTCAAAACTCACCAAACGACTCCTCCCATGATAATATGATGTTGCCCAAGTTGTGGGCTCGATCCAAAATCAATAGGTGTTCGAAATTGGACAATTCAAGTTCAACGGCAGTTCGTTCCTAATTGGAGTGGTTGGTGTATTCCAAACCTGTAGCGATTGGATTTCACTCAAAACTCCCCAAATGACTCCTCCCACCATATTATGATGTTGCCCTAGTTTCGGGCTCGATCCGAAATCAATAGGGGTGAGAAATTGGACAATTCAAGTTCAACGGCAGTTCGTTCCTAATTGGAGTGGTTGGTGTATTCCAAACTTCTAGCGATTGGATTTCACTCAAAACTCACCAAATAACTCCTCCCACCATATTATGATGTTGCCCAAGTTTTGGGCACGATCCGAAATCAATAGGTGTTCGAAATTGGACAATTCAAGTTCAACGGCAGTTCGTTCCTAATTGGAGTGGTTGGTGTATTCCATACTTCTAGCGATTGGATTTCACTCAAAACTCACGAAATGACTCCTCCCATCATATTATGATGTTGCACAAGTTTGGGGTTCCATATGAAATCAATAGGTGTTCCAAATTGGACAATTCAGGTTCAACGGCAGTTCGTTCCTAATTGGAGTGGTTCGTGTATTCCGTACATCTAGCGATTGGATTTCACTCAAAACTCACCAAATGACTCCTATCACGATATTATGATGTTGCCCAAGTTTTGGGCTCGATCCGAAATCATTAGGTGTTCGAAATTGGACAATTCAATTTCAACGGCAGTTCGTTCCAAATTGGAGTGGTTGGTGTATTCCATACTTCTAGCGATTGGATTTCACTCAAAACTCCCCAAATGACTCCTCCCACCATATTATGGTGTTGCCCAAGTTTTGGGCTCAATCCGAAATCAATAGGTGTGAGAAATTGGACAATTGAAGTTCAACGGAAGTTCGTTCCTAATTGGAGTGGTTCGTGTATTCCATACTTCTAGCGATTGGATTTCACTCAAAACTCACCAAGTGACTCCTCCCACCATATTATGATGTTGCCCAAGTTTGGGGCTCGATCCGAAATCAATAGGGGTGAGAAATTGGACAATTCAAGTTCAACGGCAGTTCGTTCCTAATTGGAGTGGTTGGTGTATTCCATACTTCTAGCGATTGGATTTCACTCAAAACTCACCAAATGACTCCTCCACCATATTATGATGTTGCCCAAGTTTTGGGCACGATCCGAAATCAATAGGTGTTCGAAATTGGACAATTCAAGTTCAACGGCAGTTCGTTCCTAATTGGAGTGGTTGGTGTATTCCATACTTCTAGCGATTGGATTTCACCCAAAACTCACCAAATGACTCCTCCCACCATATTATGTTGTTGCCCAAGTTTTGGGCTCGATCCGAAATCAATAGGTGTTCGAAATTGTACAATTCAATTTCAACGGCAGTTCGTTCCTAATTGGAGTGGTTGGTGTATTCCATACTTCTAGCGATTGGATTTCACTCAAAACTCACCAAATGACTCCTCCCACCATATTATGATGTTGCCCAAGTTTTGGGCACGATCCGAAATCAATAGGTTTTCGAAATTGGACAATTCTAGTTCAACGGCAGTTCGTTCCTAATTGAATTGGTTGGTGTATTCCGTATTTCTAGCGATTGGATTTCACTCAAAACTCACCAAAAGACTCCTATCACGATATTATGATGTTGCCCAAGTTTTGGGCTCGATCCGAAATCATTAGGTGTTCGAAATTGGACAATTCAATTTCAACGGCAGTTCGTTCCTAATTGGAGTGGTTGGTGTCTTCCATACTTCTAGCGATTGGATTTCACTCAAAACTCACCAAATGACTCCTCCCACCATATTATGATGTTGCCCAAGTTGTAAGTTCGATCCGAAATCAATAGGTGTGAGAAATTGAAGAATTCAAGTTCAAAGGCAGTTCGTTCCTACTTGGAGTGGTTGGTGTATTCCATACTTCTAGCGATTGGATTTCACTCAAAACTCACCAAATGACTCCACCCACCATATTATGATGTTGCCCAAGTTTGGTGCTCGGTCCGAAATCAATAGGTGTGAGAAATTGGACAGTTCAAGTTCAAGGGAAGTTCGTTTCTAATTGGAGCGGTTGGTGTATTCTATACTTCTAGCGATTGGATTTCACGCAAAACTCACCAAATGACTCCTCCCACCATATTATGATGTTGCCCAAGTTTTGGAGTCGATCCGAAATCAATAGGTGTGAGAAATTGGACAATTCAATTTCAACGGCTGTTCGTTCCTAATTGGAGTGGTCGGTGTATTCCATACTTCTAGCGATTGGATTTCATTCAAAACTCACAAATGACTCCTCCCACCATATTATGATGTTGCCCAAGTTTTGGGATCAATCCGAAATCAATAGGTGTTCCAAATTGGACAATTCAAGTTCAACGGCAGTTCGTTCCTAATTGGAGTGGTTGGTGTATTCCATACTTCTAGCAATTGGATTTCACTCAAAACTCACAAATGACTCCTCCCACCATATTATGATGTTGCCCAAGTTGTAAGTTCGATCCGAAATCAATAGGTGTGAGAAATTGAACAATTCAAGTTCAAAGGCAGTTCGTTCCTAATGGGAGTGGTTGGTGTATTCCACAGTTCTAGAGAATTGGATTTCACTCAAAACTCACCAAATAACTCCTCCCACCATATTATGATGTTGCCCAAGTTTTGGGCTAGATCCGAAATCAATAGGTGTTCCAAATTGGACAATTCAAGTTCAACGGCAGTTCGTTCCTAATTGGAGTGGTTGGTGTATTCCATACTTCTAGCGATTGGATTTCACTCAAAACTCACCAAATGACTCCTCCCACCATATTATGATGTTGCCCAAGTTTTGGGCTCGATCCGAAATCAATAGGTGTTCGAAATTGGACAATTCAAGTTCAACGGCATTTCGTTCCTAATTGGAGTGGTTATTGTATTCCATACTTCTAGCGATTGGATTTCACTCAAAACTCACCAAATGACTCCCCCCACCATGTTATGATGTTTCCCAAGTTTTAGGGTCGATCCGAAATCAATAGGTGTTCGAAATTGGACAATTCAAGTTCAACTGCAGTTCGTTCCTAATTGGAGTGGTTGGTGTATTCCATACTTCTAGCGATTGGATTTCACTCAAAACTCGCCAAATGACTCCTCCCACCATATTATGATGTTGCCCAAGTTTTGGGCTCGATCCGAAATCAGTAGTTGTGAGAAATTGGACAATTGAAGTTCAACGGAAGTTCGTTCCTAATTGGAGTGGTTGGTGTATTCCATACTTCTAGCGATTGGATTTCACTCAAAACTCACCAAATGACTCCTCCCACCATATTATGGTGTTGCCCAAGTTTTGGGCTCAATTCGAAATGAATAGGTGTGAGAAATTGGACAATTGAAGTTCAACGGCAGTTCGTTCCTAATTGGAGTGGTTCGTGTATTCCGTACTTCTAGCGATTGGATTTCACTCAAAACTCACCAAATGACTCCTATCACGATATTATGATGTTGCCCAAGTTTTGGGCTCGATCCGAAATCATTAGGTGTTCGAAATTGGACAATTCAATTTCAACGGCAGTTCGTTCCAAATTGGAGTGGTTGGTGTATTCCATACTTCTAGCGATTGGATTTCACTCAAAACTCACCAAATGACTCCTCCCACCATATTATGGTGTTGCCCAAGTTTTGGGCTCAATCCGAAATGAATAGGTGTGAGAAATTGGACAATTGAAGTTCAACGGAAGTTCGTTCCTAATTGGAGTGGTTCGTGTATTCCATACTTCTAGCGATTGGATTTCACTCAAAACTCACCAAGTGACTCCTCCCACCATATTATGATGTTGCCCAAGTTTGGGGCTCGATCCGAAATCAATAGGGGTGAGAAATTGGACAATTCAAGTTCAACGGCAGTTCGTTCCTAATTGGAGTGGTTGGTGTATTCCATACTTCTAGCGATTGGATTTCACTCAAAACTCACCAAATGACTCCTCCCACCATATTATGATGTTGCCCAAGTTTTGGGCACGATCCGAAATCAATAGGTGTTCGAAATTGGACAATTCAAGTTCAACGGCAGTTCGTTCCTAATTGGAGTGGTTGGTGTATTCCATACTTCTAGCGATTGGATTTCACCCAAAACTCACCAAATGACTCCTCCCACCATATTATGTTGTTGCCCAAGTTTTGGGCTCGATCCGAAATCAATAGGTGTTCGAAATTGTACAATTCAATTTCAACGGCAGTTCGTTCATAATTGGAGTGTTTGGTGTATTCCACACTTCTAGCGATTGGATTTCACTCAAAACTCACCAAATGACTCCTCCCACCATATTATGATGTTGCCCAAGTTTTGGGCACGATCCGAAATCAATAGGTGTTCAAAATTGGACAATTCAAGGTCAACGGCAGTTCGTTCCTAATTGGATTGGTTGGTGTATTCCGTACTTCTAGCGATTGGATTTCACTCAAAACTCACCAAATGACTCCTATCACGATATTATGATGTTGCCCAAGTTTTGGGCTCGATCCGACATCATTAGGTGTTCGAAATTGGACAATTCAGTTTCAACGGCAGTTTGTTCCTAATTGGAGTGGTTGGTGTATTCCATACTTCTAGCGATTGGATATCACTCAAAACTCACCAAATGACTCCACCCACCATATTATGATGTTGCCCAAGTTTGGTGCTCGTTCCGAAATCAATAGGTGTGAGAAATTGGACAGTTCAAGTTCAAGGGAAGTTCGTTCCTAATTGGAGCGGTTGGTGTATTCTATACTTCTAGCGATTGGATTTCACGCAAAACTCACCAAATGACTCCTCCCACCATATTATGATGTTGCCCAAGTTTTGGAGTCGATCCGAAATCAATAGGTGTGAGAAATTGGACAATTCAATTTCAACGGCAGTTCGTTCCTAATTGGAGTGGTCGGTGTATTCCATACTTCTAGCGATTGGATTTCACTCAAAACTCACAAATGACTCCTCCCACCATATTATGATGTTGCCCAAGTTTTTGGATCGATCCGAAATCAATAGGTGTTCCAAATTGGACAATTCAAGTTCAACGGCAGTTCGTTCCTAATTGGAGTGGTTGGTATATTCCATACTTCTAGGGATTGGATTTCACTCAAAACTCACCAAATGACGCCTCCCACCATATTATGACGTTGCCCAAATTTTGGGCTCGATCCGAAATCAATAGGTGTTCCAAATTGGACAATTCAAGTTCAACGGCAGTTCGTTCCTAACAGGAGTGGTTGGTGTATTCCATACTTCTAGCGATTGGATTTCACTCAAAACTCACCAAATGACTCCTCCCACCATATTATGATGTTGCCCAAATTTTGGGCTCGATCCGAAATCAATAGGTGTGAGAAATTGGACAATTCAAGTTCAACGGCCGTTCGTTCCTAATTGGAGTGGTTGGTGTATTCCATACTTCTAGAGATTGGATTTCACTCAAAACTCACCAAATGACTCCACCCACCATATTATGATGTTGCCCAAGTTTTCGGCTCGATCCGAAATCAAAAGGTGTTCCAAATTGGACAATTCAAGTTCAACGGCAGTTCGTTCCTAACTGCAGTGGTTGGTGTATTCCATACTTCTAGCGATTGGATTTCACTCAAAACTCACCAAATGACTCCTCCCACCATATTATGATGTTGCCCAAATTTTGGGCTCGATCCGAAATCAATAGGTGTTCCAAATTGGACAATTCAAGTTCAACGGCAGTTCGTTCCTAATTGGAGTGGTTGGTGTATTCCATACTTCTAGCGATTGGATTTCAATCCAAACTCACCAAATGACTCCTCCCACAGTATTATGATGTTGCCCAAGTTTGGTGCTCGATCCGAAATCAATAGATGTGAGAAATTGGACAATTTAAGTTCAGCGGCAGTTTGTTCAGACTTGGAGTGGTTGGTGTATTCCATACTTCTAGCGATTGGATTTCACTCAAAACTCACCAAATGACTCCTCCCACCATATTATGATGTTGCCCAAGTTTTGGGGTCGATCCGAAATCAATAGGTGTGAGAAACTGGACAATTCAAGTTCAACGGCCGTTCGTTCCTAATTGGAGTGGTTGGTGTATTCCATACTTCTAGAGATTGGATTTCACTCAAAACTCACCAAATGACTCCACCCACCATATTATGATGTTGCCCAAGTTTTCGGCTTGATCCGAAATCAATAGGTGTTCCAAATTGGACGATTCAAGTTCAACGGCAGTTCGTTTCTAATTGGAGTGGTTGGTGTATTCCACACTTCTAACGATTGGATTTCACTCAAAACTCCCCAAATGACTCCTCCCACCATATTATGACGTTGCCCAAGTTTGGGGCTCGATCCGAAATCAATAGGTGTGAGAAATTGGACAATTCAAGTCCAACGGCATTTCGTTCCTAATTGGAGTTGTTGGTGTATTCCATACTTCTAGCGATTGGATTTCACTCACAACTCACCAAATGACTCCTCCCACCATATTATGATGTTGCCCAAGTTTGGGGCTCGATCCGAAATCAATAGGTGTGAGAAATTGGACAATTCAAGTTCAACGGCATTTCGTTCCTAATTGGAGTGGTTGGTGTATTCCATACTTCTAGCGATTGGATTTCACTCAAAACTCACCAAATGACTCCTCCCACCATATTATGATGTTGCCCAAGTTTGGGGCTGCATCCGAAATCAATAGGGGTGAGAAATTGGACAATTCAAGTTCAACGGCAGTTCGTTCCTAATTGGAGTGGTTGGTGTATTCCATACTTCTAGCGATTGGATTTCACTCAAAACTCACCAAATGACACCTCCCACCATATTATGATGTTGCCCAAGTTTTGGGCACGATCCGAAATCAATAGGTGTTCGAAATTGGACAATTCAAGTTCAACGGCAGTTCGTTCCTAATTGGAGTGGTTGGTGTATTCCATACTTCTAGCGATTGGATTTCACTCAAACCTCACCAAATGACTCCTCCCACCATATTATGTTGTTGCCCAAGTTTTGGGCTCGATCCGAAATCAATAGGTGTTCGAAACTGTACAATTCAATTTCAACGGCAGTTCGTTCCTAATTGGAGTGGTAGGTGTATTCCATACTTCTAGCGATTGGATTTCATTCAAAACTCACCAAATGACTCCTCCCACCTCATTATGATGTTGCCCAAGTTTTGGGCTCGATCCGAAATCAATAGGTGTGAGAAATTGGACAATTCAAGTTCAACGGCAGTTCGTTCCTAATTGGAGTGGTTGGTGTATTACACACTTCTAACAATTGGATTTCACTCAAAACTCACAAATGACTCCTCCCACCATATTATGATGTTGCCCAAGTTTTGGGCTCGATCCGAAATCAATAGGTGTGAGAAATTGGACAATTGAAGTTCAACGGAAGTTCGTTCCTAATTGGAGTGGTTGGTGTATTCAATACTTCTAGCGATTGGATTTCACTCAAAACTCACCAAATGACTCCTCCCACCATATTATGATGTTACCCAAGTTTTGGGCTCGATCCGAAATCAATAGGTGTGAGAAATTGGACAATTGAAGTTCAACGGAAGTTCGTTCCTAATTGGAGTGGTTGGTGTATTCAATACTTCTAAAGATTGGATTTCACTCAAAACTCACCAAGTGACTCCTCCCACCATATTATGATGTTGCCCAAGTTTTGGTCTCGATCCGAAATCAATAGGTGTTCGAAATTGTACAATTCAATTTCAACGGCAGTTCGTTCCTAATTGGAGTGGTTGGTGTATTCCATACTTCTAGCGATTGGATTTCACGCAAAACTCACCAAATGACTCCTCCCACCATATTATGATGTTGCCCAAGTTTTGGAGTCGATCCGAAATCAATAGGTGTGAGAAATTGGACAATTCAATTTCAACGGCAGTTCGTTCATAATTGGAGTGGTTGGTGTATTCCATACTTCTAGCGATTGGATTTCACTCAAAACTCACAAATGACTCCTCCCACCATATTATGATGTTGCCCAAGTTTTGGGATCGATCCGAAATCAATAGGTGTGAGAAATTGGAAAATTCAAGTTCAACGGCAGTTCGTTCCTAATTGGAGTGGTTGGTGTATTCCATACTTCTAGCGATTGGATTTCACTCAAAACTCACCAAATGACTCCTCCCACCATATTATGTTGTTGCCCAAGTTTTGGGCTCGATCCGAAATCAATAGGTGTGAGAAATTGGACAATTCAAGTTCAACGGAAGTTCGTTCCTAATTGCAGTGGTTGGTGTATTCAATACTTCTAGCGATTGGATTTCACTCAAAACTCACCAAATGACTCCTCCCACCATATTATGATGTTACCCAAGTTTTGGGCTCGATCCGAAATCAATAGGTGTGAGAAATTGGACAATTGAAGTTCAACGGAAGTTCGTTCCTAATTGGAGTGGTTGGTGTATTCAATACTTCTAACGATTGGATTTCACTCAAAACTCACCAAGTGACTCCTCCCATCATATTATGATGTTGCCCAAGTTTTGGTCTCGATCCGAAATCAATAGGTGTTCCAAATTGGACAATTCAAGTTCAACGGCAGTTCATTCCTAATTGGAGTGGTCGGTGTATTCCATACTTCTAGCGATTGGATTTCACTCAGAACTCACCAAATGACTCCTCCCACCATATTATGATGTTGCCCAAGTTTTGGTCTCGATCCGAAATCAATAGTTGTTCCAAATTAGACAATTCAAGTTCAACGACAGTTCGTTTCTAATTGGAGAGGTTGGGTATTCCATACTTCTAGCGATTGGATTTCACTCAAAACTCACTAAATGACTCCTCCCACCATATTATGATGTTGCCCAAGTTTTGGTCTCGATCCGAAATCAATAGTTGTTCCAAATTAGACAATTCAAGTTCAACGACAGTTCGTTCCTAATTGGAGTGGTTGGTTATTCCATACTTCTAGCGAATGGATTTCACTGAAAACTCGCCAAATGACTCCTCCCACCATATTATGATGTTGCCCAAGTTTTGGGCTCGATATGAAATGAATAGGTTTGCGAAATTGGACAATTCAAGTTCAACGACAGTTCGTTCCTAATTGGAGTGGTCGGTGTATTCCATACTTCTAGCGATTGGATTTCACTCAAAACTCACCAAATGACTCCTCTCGCCATATTATGATGTTGCCCAAGTTTGGGCCTCGATCCGAAATCAATAGATGTGAGAAATTGGACAATTCAAGTTCAACGGCAGTTCGTTCCTAGTTGGAGTGGTTGGTGTATTCCATACTTCTAGCGATTCGATTTCACTCAAAACTCACCAAATGACTCCTCCCACCATATTATGATGTTGCCCAAGTTTTGGGCTCGATCCGAAATCAATAGGTGTGAGAAATTGGACAATTCAAGTTCAACGGCAGTTCGTTCCTAATTGGAGTGGTTGGTGTATTCCATACTTCTAGCGATTGGATTTCACTCAAAACTCACCAAATGACTCCTCCCACCAAATTATGATGTTGCCCAAGTTTTGGGCTCGATACGAAATCAATAGGTGTGAGAAATTGGACAATTCAAGTTCAACGGGAGTTCGTTCCTTATTGGAGTGGTTGGTGTATTCCATACTTCTAGCGATTGGATTTCACTCAAAACTCACCAAACGACTCCTCCCACCATATTATGGTGTTGCCCAAGTTTTGGGCTCGATCCGAAATCAATAGGTGTGAGAAATTGGACAATTGAAGTTCAACGGAAGTTCGTTCCTAATTGGAGTGGTTGGTGTATTCCATACTTCTAGCGATTGGATTTCACTCAAAACCCACCAAGTGACTCCTCCCACCATATTATGATGTTGCCCAAGTTTTGGTCTCGAACCGAAATCAATAGGTGTTCCAAATTAGACAATTCAAGTTCAACGGCAGTTCGTTCCTAATTGGAGTGGTTGGTGTATTCCATACTTCTAGCGATTGGATTTCACTCAAAACTCACCAAATGACTCCTCCCACCATATTATGATGTTGCCCAAGTTTTGGGCTCGATCCGAAATCAACAGGTGTGAGAAATTGGACAATTCATGTTCAACGGCAGTTCGTTCCTAATTGGAGTGGTTGGTGTATTCCGTACTTCTAGCGATTGGATTTCACTCAAAACTCACCAAATGACTCCTCCCACCATATTATGATGTTGCCCAAGTTTTGGGCTCGATCCGAAATCAATAGGTGTGAGAACTTGGACAATTCAAGTTCAACGACAGTTCGTTCCTAATTGGGGTGGTTGGTGTATTCCATACTTCTAGCGATTGGATTTCACTCAAAACTCACCAAATGACTCCTCCCACTATATTATGATGTTGCCCAAGTTTTGGGCTCGATCTGAAATCAATAGGTGTGAGAAATTGGACAATTCAAGTTCAACGGCAGGTCGTTCCTAATTGCAGTGGTTGCTGTATTCCATACTTCTAGCGATTGGATTTCACTCAAAACTAACCAAATGACTCCTCCCACCATATTATGATGTTGCCCAAGTTTTGGGCTTGATTCGAACTCAATAGGTGTGAGAAATTGGACAATTTAAGTTCAACGGCAGGTCGTTCATAATTGGAGTGGTTGCTGTATTCCATACTTCTAGCGATTGGATTTCACTCAAAACTCACCAAATGACTCCTCCCACCATATTATGTTGTTGCACAAGTTTGGGGTTCCATCCGAAATCAATAGGTTTGAGAAATTGGACAATTCAAGTTCAACGGCAGTTCGTTCCTAATTGGAGTGGTTGGTGTATTCCATACTTCTAGCGATTTGATTTCACTCAAAACTCACCAAACGACTCCTCCCACCATATTATGATGTTGCCCAAGTTTTGGGCCCGATCCGAAATCAATAGGTGTGAGAAATTGGATAATTCAAGTTCAACGGCAGTTCGTTCCTAATTGGAGTGGTTGGTGTATTCCATACTTCTTGCGATTTGATTTCACTCAAAACTCACCAAATGACTCCTCCCACCATATTATGATGTTGTCCAAGTTTTGGGCTCGATCCGAAATCAATAGGTGTTCCAAATTGGACAATTCAAGTTCAACGGCACTTCGTTCCTAATTGGAGTGGTTGGTGTATTCCATACTTCTAGCGATTGGATTTCACTCAAAACTCACAAAATGACTCCTCCCACCATATTATGATGTTGTCCAAGTTTTGGGCTCGATCCGAAATCAATAGGTGTTCCAAATTGGACAATTCAAGTTCAACGGCAGTTCGTTCCTAATTGGAGTGGTTGGTGTATTCCATACTTCTAGCGATTGGATTTCACTCAAAACTCACCAAATGACTCCTCCCACTATACTATGATGTTGCACAAGTTTTGGGCTCGATCCGAAATCAATAGGTATGAGAAATTGGACAATTCAAGTTCAATGGCAGTTCGTTCCTAATGGGAGTGGTTGGTGTATTCCATACTTCTAGCGATTGGATTTCACTCAAAACTCACCAAATGACTCCTCCCACCATATTATGTTGTTGCCCAAGTTTTGGGTTCCATCCGAAATCAATAGGTGTGAGAAATTGGACAATTCAAGTTCAACGGCAGTTCGTTCCTAATTGGAGTGGTTGGTGTATTCCATACTTCTAGTGATTGGATTTCACTCAAAACTCACCAAATGACTCCTCCCACCATATTATGATGTTGTCCAAATTTGGGCCCGATCCGAAATCAATAGGTGTGAGAAATTGGACAATTTAAGTTCAACGGCAGTTCGTTCCTAATTGGAGTGGTTGGTGTATTCCATACTTCTAGCGATTGGATTTCACTCAAAACTTACCATATGACTCCTCCCACCATATTATGATGTTGCCCAAGTTTTGGGCTCGATCCGAAATCAATAGGTGTTCCAAATTGGACAATTCAAGTTCAACGGCAGTTCGTTCCGAATTGTAGTGGTTGGTGTATTCCATAGTTCTAGCGATTTGATTTCACTCAAAACTCACCAAATGACTCCTCCCACCATATTATGATGTTGCCCAAGTTTTGGGCCCGATCCGAAATCAATAGGTGTGAGAAATTGGACAATTCAAGTTCAACGGCAGTTCGTTCCTAATTGGAGTGGTTGGTGTATTCCATACTTCTAGCGATTGGATTTCACTCAAAACTCAACAAATGACTCCACCCACCATATTATGATGTTGCCCAAGTTTTGGGCTTGATCCGAAATCAATAGGTGTTCCAAATTGGACAATTCAAGTTCAACGGCAGTTCGTTCCTAATTGGAGTGGTTGGGGTATTCCATACTTCTAGCGATTGGATTTCACTGAAAACTCACCAAATGACTCCTCCCAGCATATTATGATGTTGCCCAAGTTTTTGGCTCGATCTGAAATGAATAGGTGTGCGAAACTGGACAATTCAAGTTCACCGGCAGTTCGTTCCTAATTGGAGTGGTTGGTGTATTCCATACTTCTAGCGATTGGATTTCACTCAAAACTCACCAAATGACTCCTCCCACCATATTATGATGTTGCCCAAGTTTTGGGCTCGATCCGAAATCAATAGGTGTAAGAAATTGGACAATTCAAGTTCAACGGCAGTTCGTTCCTAATTGGAGTGGTTGGTGTATTCCATACTTCTAGCGATTGGATTGCACTCAAAACTCACCAAATGACTCCTCCCACCATATTATGATGTTGCCCAAGTTTATGGCTCGATCCGAAATCTATAGGTGTGCGAAATTGGACAATTCAAGTTCAACGGCAGTTCGTTCCTAATTGGAGTGGGTGGTGTATTCCATACTTCTAGCGATTGGATTTCACTCAAAACTCACTAAATGACTCCTCCCACCATATTACGATGTTGCCCAGGTTTTGGTCTCGAACCGAAATCAATAGGTGTTCCAAATTGGATAATTCAAGTTCAACCACAGTTCGTTCCTAATTGGAGTGGTTGGTGTATTCCATACTTCTAGCGATTGCATTTCACTCAAAACTCACCAAATGACTCCTCCCACCATATTATGATGTTGCCCAAGTTTTGGGCTCGATCCGAAATCAATAGGTGTGAGAAATTGGACAATTCAAGTTCAACGGCAGTTCGTTCCTAATTGGAGTGGTTGGTGTATTCGATACTTCTAGCGATTGGATTTCACTCAAAACTCACCAAATGACACCTCCCACCATATTATGATGTTGCCCAAGTTTTGGGGTCGATCCGAAATCAATAGGTGTTCCAAATTGGACAATTCAAGTTCAACGGCAGTTCGTTCCTAACTGGAGTGGTTGGTGTATTCGATACTTCTAAAGATTGGATTTCACTCAAAACTCACTAAATGACTCCTCCCACCATATTATGATGTTGCCCAAGTTTTGGGCTTGATCCGAAATCAATAGGTGTTCCAAATTGGACAATTCAAGTTCAACGGCAGTTCGTTCCGAATTCGAGTGGTTGGTGTATTCCATACTTCTAGCGATTTGATTTCACAGAAAACTCACCAAATGACTCCTCCCACCATATTACGATGTTGCCCAAGTTTTGGGCTCGATCCGAAATCAATAGGTGTGAGAAATTGGACAATTCAAGTTCAACGGCACTTCGTTCCTAATTGGAGTGGTTGGTGTATTCCATACTTCTAGCGATTGGATTTCACTCAAAACTCACCAAAAGACTCCTCCCACCATATTATGATGTTGCCCAAGTTTGGGGCTCGGTCCGAAATCAATAGGTGTGAGAAATTGGACAGTTCAAGTTCAAGGGAACTTCGTTCCTAATTGGAGTGGTTGGTGTATTCTATACTTCTAGCGATTGGATTTCACGCAAAACTCACCAAATGACTCCTCCCACCATATTATGATGTTGCCCAAGTTTTGGAGTCGATCCGAAATCAATAGGTGTGAGAAATTGGACAATTCAATTTCAACGGCAGTTCGTTCCTAATTGGAGTGGTTGGTGTATTCCATACTTCTAGCGATTGGATTTCACTCAAAACTCACAAATGACTCCTCCCACCATATTATGATGTTGCCCAAGTTTTGGGATCGATCCGAAATCAATAGGTGTTCCAAATTGGACAATTCAAGTTCAACGGCAGTTCGTTCCTAATTGGAGTGGTTGGTGTATTCCATACTTCTAGCGATTGGATTTCACTCAAAACTCACCAAATGACTCCTCCCACCATATTATGACGTTGACCAAATTTTGGGCTCGTTCCGAAATCAATAGGTATGAGAAATTGGACAATTCAAGTTCAACCACAGTTCGTTCCTAATTGGAGTGGTTGGTGTATTCCATACTTCTAGCGATTGGATTTCACTCAAAACTCACCAAATGACTCCTCCCGCCATATTATGATGTTGCCTAAGTTTTGGGCTCGATCCGAACTCAATAGGTGTGAGAAATTGGACAACTTAAGTTCAACGGCAGTTCGTTCCTAATTGGAGTGGTTGGTGTATTCCATACTTCTAGCGATTTGTTTTCACTCAAAACTCACCAAATGACTCCTCCCACCATATTATGATGTTGCCCAAGTTTTGGGCTCGATCCGAAATCAATAGGTGTTCCAAATTGGACGATTCAAGTTCAACGGCAGTTCGTTTCTAAATGGAGTGGTTGGTGTATTCCATACTTCTAACGATTGGATTTCACTCAAAACTCCCCAAATGACTCCTCCCACCATATTATGATGTTGCCCAAGGTTAGGGCTCGATCCGAAATCAATAGGTGTGAGAAATTGGACAATTCAAGTTCAACGGCATTTCGTTCCTAATTGGAGTGGTTGGTGTATTCCATACTTCTAGCGATTGGATTTCACTCACAACTCACCAAATGACTCCTCCCACCATATTATGATGTTGCCCAAGTTTGGGGCTCGATCCGAAATCAATAGGTGTGAGAAATTGGACAATTCAAGTTCAACGGCATTTCGTTCCTAATTGGAGTGGTTGGTGTATTCCATACATCAAGTGATTGGATTTCACTCAAAACTAACCAAATGACTCCTCCCACCATATTATGATGTTGCCCAAGTTTTGGGCACGATCCGAAATCAATAGGTGTTCGAAATTGGACAATTCAAGTTCAACGGCAGTTCGTTCCTAATTGGAGTGGTTGGTGTATTCCATACTTCTGGCGATTGGATTTCACTCAAAACTCACCAAATGACTCCTCCCACCATATTATGTTGTTGCCCAAGTTTTGGGCTCTATCCGAAATCAATAGGTGTTCAAAATTCTACAATTCAATTTCAACGGCAGTTCGTTCCTAATTGGACTGGTTGGTGTATTCCATACTTCTAGCGATTGGATTTCACTCAAAACTCACCAAATGACTCCTCCCACCATATTATGATGTTGCCCAAGTTTTGGGCTCGATCCGAAATCAATAGGTGTGAGAAATTGGACAATTCAAGTTCAACGGCATTTCGTTCCTAATTGGAGTGGTTGGTGTATTCCATACTTCTAGCGATTGGATTTCACTCAAAACTCACCAAATGACTCCTCCCACCATATTATGATGTTGCCCAAGTTTTGGCCACGATCCGAAATCAATAGGTGTTCGAAATTGGACAATTCAAGTTCAACGGCAGTTCGTTCCTAATTGGAGTGGTTGGTGTATTCCATACTTCTAGCGATTGGATTTCACTCAAAACTCACCAAATGACTCCTCCCACCATATTATGATGTTGCCCAAGTTTTGGGCTCGATCCGAAATCAATAGGAGTGAGAAATTGGACAATTCAAGTTCAACGGCAGTTCGTTCCTAATTGGAGTGGTTGGTGTATTCCATACTTCTAGCGATTGGATTTCACTCAAAACTCACCAAATGACTCCTCCCACCATATTATGACGTTGCCCAAGTTTTGGGCACGATCCGAAATCAATAGGTGTGAGAAATTGGACAATTCAAGTTCAACGGCAGTTCGTTCCTAATTGGAGTGGTTGGTGTATTCCACACTTCTAGCGATTGGATTTCACTCAAAACTCACCAAATGACTCCTCCCACCATATTATGATGTTGCCCAAGTTTTGGGCTCGATCCGAAATCAATAGGTGTGAGAAATTGGACAATTGAAGTTCAACGGAAGTTCGTTCCTAATTGGAGTGGTTGGTGTATTCCATACTTCTAGCGATTGGATTTCACTCAAAACGCACCAAGTGACTCCTCCCACCATATTATATTGTTGCCCAAGTTTTGGTCTCGAACCGAAATCAATAGGTGTTCCAAATTAGACAATTCAAGTTCAACGGCAGTTCGTTCCTAATTGGAGTGGTTGGTGTATTCCATACTTCTAGCGATTGGATTTCACTCAATACTCACTAAATGACTCCTCCCACCATATTATGATGTTGCCCAAGTTTTGGTCTCGATCCGAAATCAATAGGTGTTCCAAATTAGACAATTCAAGTTCAACGACAGTTCGTTCCTAATTGGAGTGGTTGGGGTATTCCATACTTCTAGCGATTGGATTTCACTGAAAACTCACCAAATGACTCCTCCCACCATATTATGAAGTTGCCCAAGTTTTGGGCTCCATCCGAAATCAATAGGTGTGAGAAATTGGACAATTCAAGTTCAACGGCAGTTCGTTCCTAATTGGAGTGGTTGGTGTATTCCGTACTTCTAGAGATTGGATTTCACTCAAAACTCACCAAATGACTCCTCCCACCATATTATGAAGTTGCCCAAGTTTTTGGCTCGATCCGAAATGAATAGGTGTGCGAAATTGGACAATTCAAGTTCAACGGCAGTTCGTTCCTAATTGGAGTGGTTGGTGTATTCCATACTTCTAGCGAATGGATGTCACTCAAAACACCCTAAATG
Source organism: Prunus avium (assembly GCF_965620075.1). NCBI lineage: Eukaryota > Viridiplantae > Streptophyta > Magnoliopsida > Rosales > Rosaceae > Prunus > Prunus avium. Next base: position 16,179,955 of record NC_142291.1, on the reverse strand, counting down.
ACTCCTCCCACCATATTGTGATGTTGCCCAAGTTTTGGTCTCGATCCGAAATCAATAGGTGTTCCAAATTGGACAATTCAAGTTGAACGGCAGTTTGTTCCTAGTTGGAGTGGTTGGTGTATTCCATACTTCTAGCGATTGGATTTCACTCAAAACTCACCAAATGACTCCTCCCACCATATTATGATGTTGCACAAGTTTGGGGTTCCATCCGAAATCAATAGGTGTGAGAAATTGGACAATTCAAGTTCAACGGCAGTTCGATCCTAATTGGAGTGGTTGGTGTGTTCCACACTTCTAGCGATTGGATTTCACTCAAAACTCACCAAATGACTCCTCCCACCATATTATGATGTTGCCCAAGTTTTGGGCTTGATCCGAACTCAATAGGTGTTCCAAATTGGACAATTTAAGTTCAACGGCAGTTCGTTCCTAATTGGAGTGGTTGGTGTATTCCATACTTCTAGCGATTGGATTTCACTCAAAACTCACCAAATAACTCCTCCCACCGTATTATGATGTTGTACAAGTTTGGGGTTCCATCCGAAATCAATAGGTGTGAGAAATTGGACAATTCAAGTTCAACGGAAATTCGTTCCTAATTGGAGTGGTTGGTGTATTCCATACTTCTAGCGATTGGATTTCACTCAAAACTCACTAAATGACTCCTCCCACCATATTATGATGTTGCCCAAGTTTTGGGCTCTATCCGAAATCAATAGGTGTGAGAAATTGGACAATTCAAGTTCAACGGCAGTTCGTTCCTAATTGGAGTGGTTGGTGTATTCCATACTTCTAGCGATTGGATTTCACTCAAAACTCACCAAATGACATCTCCCACCATATTATAAGGTTGCCCAAGTTTTGGGCTCGACCCGAAATCAATAGGTGTTCCAAATTGGACGATTCAAGTTCAACGGCAGTTCGTTTCTAAATGGAGTGGTTGGTGTATTCCATACTTCTAACGATTGGATTTCACTCAAAACTCCCCAAATGACTCCTCCCACCATATTATGATGTTGCCCAAGGTTAGGGCTCGATCCGAAATCAATTGGTGTGAGAAATTGGACAATTCAAGTTCAACGGCATTTCGTTCCTAATTGGAGTGGTTGGTGTATTCCATACTTCTAGCGATTGGATTTCACTCACAACTCACCAAATGACTCCTCCCACCATATTATAATGTTGCCCAAGTTTGGGGCTCGTTCCGAAATCAATAGGTGTGAGAAATTGGACAATTCAAGTTCAACGGCAGTTCGTTCCTAATTGGAGTGGTTGGTGTATTCCATACTTCTAGCGATTGGATTTCACTCAAAACTCACGAAATGACTCCTCCCATCATATTATGATGTTGCACAAGTTTGGGGTTCCATACGAAATCAATAGGTGTGAGAAATTGGACAATTCAGGTTGAACGGCAGTTCGTTCCTAATTGGAGTGGTTGGTGTATTCCATACTTCAAGCGATTGGATTTCACTCAAAACTCACGAAATGACTCCTCCCATCATATTATGATGTTGCACAAGTTTGGGGTTCCATCCGAAATCAATAGGTGTGAGAAATTGGACAATTCAATTTCAACGGCAGTTCGTTCCTAATTGGAGTGGTTTGTGTATTCCATACTTCTAGCGATTGGATTTCACTCAAAACTCACTAAATGACTCCTCCCACCATATTATGATGTTGCCCAAGTTTTGGTCTTGATCCGAAATCAATAGGTGTGAGAAATTGGACAATTCAAGTTCAACGGCAGTTCGTTCCTAATTGGAGTGGTTGGTGTATTCCATACTTCTAGCGATTGGATTTCACTCAAAACTCACTAAATGACTCCTCCCACCATATTATGATGTTGCCCAAGTTTTGGTCTCGATCCGAAATCAATAGGTGTGAGAAATTGGACAATTCAAGTTCAACGGCAGTTCGTTCCTAATTGGAGTGGTTGGTGTATTCCATACTTCTAGCGATTGGATTTCACTCAAAACTCACCAAATGACTCCTCCCAACATCTTATGTTGTTGCCCAAGTTTTGGGCTCGATCCGAAATCAATAGGTGTGAGAAATTGAACAATTCAAGTTCAACGGCAGTTCGTTCCTAATTGTAGTGGTTGGTGTTTTCCATACTTCTAGCGATTGGATTTCACTCAAAACTCACCAAATGACTCCTCCCACCATATTACGATGTTGCCCAAGTTTTGGGCTCGATTCGAAATCAATAGGTGTTCCAAATTGGACAATTCAAGTTCAACGGCAGTTCGGTCCTAATTGGAGTGGTTGGTGTATTCCATACTTCTCGCGATTGGATTTCACTCAAAACTCACCAAATGACTCCTCCCACCATATTACGATGTTGCCCAAGTTTTGGGCTCGATCCGAAATCAATAGGTGTTCCAAATTGGACAATTCAAGTTCAACGGCAGTTCGTTCCTAATTGGAGTGGTTGGTGTATTCCATACTTCTAGCGATTGGATTTCACTCAAAACTCAACAAATGACTCCACCCACCATATTATGATGTTGCCCAAGTTTTGGGCTTGATCCGAAATCAATAGGTGTTCCAAATTGGACAATTCAAGTTCAACGGCAGTTCGTTCCTAATTGGAGTGGTTGGGGTATTCCATACTTCTAGCGATTGGATTTCACTGAAAACTCACCAAATGACTCCTCCCAGCATATTATGATGTTGCCCAAGTTTTTGGCTCGATCTGAAATGAATAGGTGTGCGAAACTGGACAATTCAAGTTCACCGGCAGTTCGTTCCTAATTGGAGTGGTTGGTGTATTCCATACTTCTAGCGATTGGATTTCACTCAAAACTCACCAAATGACTCCTCCCACCATATTATGATGTTGCCCAAGTTTTGGGCTCGATCCGAAATCAATAGGTGTAAGAAATTGGACAATTCAAGTTCAACGGCAGTTCGTTCCTAATTGGAGTGGTTGGTGTATTCCATACTTCTAGCGATTGGATTGCACTCAAAACTCACCAAATGACTCCTCCCACCATATTATGATGTTGCCCAAGTTTATGGCTCGATCCGAAATCTATAGGTGTGCGAAATTGGACAATTCAAGTTCAACGGCAGTTCGTTCCTAATTGGAGTGGGTGGTGTATTCCATACTTCTAGCGATTGGATTTCACTCAAAACTCACTAAATGACTCCTCCCACCATATTACGATGTTGCCCAGGTTTTGGTCTCGAACCGAAATCAATAGGTGTTCCAAATTGGATAATTCAAGTTCAACCACAGTTCGTTCCTAATTGGAGTGGTTGGTGTATTCCATACTTCTAGCGATTGCATTTCACTCAAAACTCACCAAATGACTCCTCCCACCATATTATGATGTTGCCCAAGTTTTGGGCTCGATCCGAAATCAATAGGTGTGAGAAATTGGACAATTCAAGTTCAACGGCAGTTCGTTCCTAATTGGAGTGGTTGGTGTATTCGATACTTCTAGCGATTGGATTTCACTCAAAACTCACCAAATGACACCTCCCACCATATTATGATGTTGCCCAAGTTTTGGGGTCGATCCGAAATCAATAGGTGTTCCAAATTGGACAATTCAAGTTCAACGGCAGTTCGTTCCTAACTGGAGTGGTTGGTGTATTCGATACTTCTAAAGATTGGATTTCACTCAAAACTCACTAAATGACTCCTCCCACCATATTATGATGTTGCCCAAGTTTGGGGCTCGATCCGAAATCAATAGGTGTGAGAAATTGGACAATTAATGTTCAACGGCAGTTCTTTCCAAATTGGAGTGGTTGTTGTATTCCATACTTCTAGCGATTGGATTTCACTCAAAACTCACTAAATGACTCCTCCCACCATATTATGATGTTGCCCAAGTTTTGGTCTCGATCCGAAATCAATTGGTGTTCCAAATTGGACAATTCAAGTTCAACGGCAGTTCGTTCCTAATTGGAGTGGTTGGTGTATTCCATACTTCTAGCGATTGGAATTCACTCAAAACTCACCAAATGACTCCTCCCACCATATTATGATGTTGCCCAAGTTTTGGGCTCGATCCGAAATCAATAGGTGTTCCAAATTGTACAATTCAAGTTCATCGGCAATTCGTTCCTAATTGGAGTGGTTGGTGTATTCCATACTTCTAGCGATTGGATTTCACACAAAACTCACCAAATGACTCCTCTTACCATATTATGATGTTGCCCAAGTTTTGGGATCGATCCGAAATCAATAGGTGTTCCAAATTGGACAATTCAAGTTCAACGGCAGTTCGTTCCTAATTGGAGTGGTTGGGGTATTCCATACTTCTAGCGATTGGATTTCACTCAAAACTCACCAAATGACTCCTCCCACCATATTATGATGTTGCCCAAGTTTTTGGCTCGATCTGAAATGAATAGGTGTGCGAAACTGGACAATTCAAGTTCAACGACAGTTCGTTCCTAATTGGAGTGGTTGGTGTATTCCATAATTCTAGCGATTGGATTTCACTCAAAACTCACTAAATGACTCCTCCCACCATATTATGATGTTGCCCAAGTTTTGGGCTCGATCCGAAATCAATAGGTGTTCCAAATTGGACAATTCAAGTTCAACGGCAGTTCGTTCCTAATTGGAGTGGTTGGTGTATTCCATACTTCTAGCGATTGGATTTCACTCAAAACTCACCAAATGACTCCTCCCACCATATTATGATGTTGCCCAAGTTTTTGGCTTGATCCGAAATCAATAGGTGTGAGAAATTGGACAATTCAAGTTCAACGGCAGTTCGTTCCTAATTGGAGTGGTTGGTGTATTCCATATTTCTAGCGATTGGATTTCACTCAAAACTGACCAAATGACTCCTCCCACCATATTATGATGTTGCCAAAGTTTTGGGCTCGATCCGAACTCAAGAGGTGTGAGAAATTGGACAATTCAAGTTCAACGGCAGTTCGTTCCTAATTGGAGTGGTTGGTGTATTCCATACTTCTAGCGATTGGATTTCACTCAAAACTCACCAAATGACTCCTCCCACCATATTATGATTTTGCCCAAGTTTTGGGCTCGATCCGAACTCATTAGGTGTGAGAAATTGGACAATTTAAGTTCAATGGCAGTTCGTTTCTAATTGGAGTTGTTGGTGTATTCCATACTTCTAGCGATTGGATTTCACTCAAAACTCACCAAATGACTCCTCCCACCATATTATGATGTTGCCCAAGTTTTGGGCTCGATCCGAAATCAATAGGTGTGAGAAATTGGACAATTCAAGTTCAACGGCAGTTCGTTCCTAATTGGAGTGGTTGGTGTATTCGATACTTCTAGCGATTGGATTTCACTCAAAACTCACCAAATGACACCTCCCACCATATTATGATGTTGCCCAAGTTTTGGGGTCGATCCGAAATCAATAGGTGTTCCAAATTGGACAATTCAAGTTCAACGGCAGTTTGTTCCTAATTGGAGTGGTTGGTGTATTCCATACTTCAAGGGATTGGATTTCACTCAAAACTCACCAAATGACTCCTCCCACCATATTGTGATGTTGCCCAAGTTTTGGGTTCGATCCGAAATCAATAGGTGTTCCAAATTGGACAATTCAAGTTCAACGGCAGTTCGTTCCTAATTGGAGTGGTTGGTGTATTCCATACTTCTAGCGATTGGATTTCACTCAAAACTCACCATATGACTCCTCCCACCATATTGTGATGTTGCCCAAGTTTTGGGCTCGATCCGAATTCAATAGGTGTTCCAAATTGGACAATTCAAGTTCAACGGCAGTTCGTTCCTAATTGGAGTGGTTGGGGTATTCCATACTTCTAGCGATTGGATTTCACTCAAAACTCACCAAATGACTCCTCCCACCATATTACGATGTTGCCCAAGTTTTGGGCTCGATTCGAAATCAATAGGTGTTCCAAATTGGACAATTCAAGTTCAACGGCAGTTCGGTCCTAATTGGAGTGGTTGGTGTATTCCATACTTCTCGCGATTGGATTTCACTCAAAACTCACCAAATGACTCCTCCCACCATATTACGATGTTGCCCAAGTTTTGGGCTCGATCCGAAATCAATAGGTGTTCCAAATTGGACAATTCAACTTCAACGGCAGTTTGTTCCTAATTCGAGTGGTTGGTGTATTCCATACTTCTAGCGATTGGATTTCACTCAAAACTCACCAAATGACTCCTCCCACCATATTACGATGTTGCCCAAGTTTTGGGCTCGATCCGAAATCAATAGGTGTTCCAAATTGGACAATTCAAGTTCAACGGCAGTTCGTTCCTAATTGGAGTGGTTGGGGTATTCCATACTTCTAGCGATTGGATTTCACTCAAAACTCACCAAATGACTCCTCCCACCATATTATGGTGTTGCCCAAGTTTTGGGCTCGATCCGAACTCAATAGGTGTTCCAAATTGGACAATTTAAGTTCAACGGCAGTTCGTTCCTAATTGGAGTTGTTGGTGTATTCCATACTTCCAAAGATTGGATATCACTCAAAACTCACCAAATGACTCCTCCCACCATATTATGATGTTGCCCAAGTTTTGGGCTCGATCCGAAATCAATAGTTGTTCCAAATTGGACAATTCAAGTTCAACGGCAGTTCGTTCCTAATTGGAGTGGTTGGTGTATTCCATACTTCTAGCGATTGGATTTCACTCAAAACTCACCAAATGACTCCTCCCGCCATATTATGATGTTGCCCAAGTTTTGGGCTCGATCCGAAATCAATAGGTGTTCTAAATTGGACAATTCAAGTTCAACGGCAGTTCGTTCCTCATTGGAGTGGTTGGTGTATTCCATACTTCTAGCGATTGGATTTCACTCAAAACTCACCAAATGACTCCTCCCACCATATTATGATGTTGCACAAGTTTTGGGCTCGATCCGAAATCAATAGGTGTTCTAAATTGGACAATTCAAGTTCAACGGCAGTTCGTTCCTCATTGGAGTGGTTGGTGTATTCCATACTTCTAGCGATTGGATTTCACTCAAAACTCACCAAATGACTCCTCCCACCATATTATGATGTTGCCCAAGTTTTGGGCTCGATCCGAAATCAATAGGTGTTCGAAATTGGAGAATTCAAGTTCAACAGCAGTTCGTCCCTAATTGGAGTGGTTGGTGTATTCCATACCTCTATCGATTGGATTTCACTCAAAACTCACCAAATGACTCCTCCCACCATATTATGATGTTGCCCAAGTTTTGGGCTCAATCCGAAATCAATAGGTGTTCCAAATTGGACAATTCAACTTCAACGGCAGTTTGTTCCTAATTCGAGTGGTTGGTGTATTCCATACTTCTAGCGATTGGATTTCACTCAAAACTCACCAAATGACTCCTCCCACCATATTATGATGTTGCCCAAGCTTTGGGCTCGATCCGAAATCAATAGGTGTGAGAAATTGGACAATTCAAGTTCAACGGAAGTTCGTTCCTAATTGGAGTGGTTGGTGTATTCCATACTTCTAGCGATTGGATTTCACTCAAAACTCACCAAATGACTCGTCCCACCATATTATGATGTTACCCAAGTTTTGGAATCGATCCGAAATCAATAGGTGTGAGAAATTGGAAAATTCAAGTTCAACGGCAGTTCGTTCCTAATTGGAGTGGTTGGTGTATTCCATACTTCTAGCGATTGGATTTCACTTAAAACTCACCAAATGACTCCACCCACCATATTATGATGTTGCCCAAGTTTTGGGCTCGATCCGAAATCAATAGGTGTTCCAAATTGGACAGTTCAAGTTGAACGGCAGTTCGTGCCTAATTGGAGTGGTTGGTGTATTCCATACCTCTAGCGATTGGATTTCACTCAAAACTCACCAAATGACTCCACCCACCATATTATGATGTTGCACAAGTTTGGGGTTCGATCCGAAATCAATAGGTGTGAGATATTGGACAATTCAAGTTCAACAGCAGTTCGTTCCTAATGGGAGTGGTTGGTGTATTCCACACTTCTAGCGATTGGATTTCACTCAAAACTCACCAAATGACTCGTGCCACCATATTATGATGTTACCCAAGTTTTGGGCTCGATACGAAATCAATAGGTGTGACAAATTGGACAATTCAAGTTCAACGGCAGTTCTTTCCTAATTGGAGTGGTTGGTGTATTCCCTCCTTCTAGCGATTGGATTTCACTCAAAACTCACCTAATGACTCCGCCCACCATATTATGATGTTGCCCAATTTTTGGGCTCGATCCGAAATCAATAGAAAATTGGACAATTCAAGTTAAACGGCAGTTCGTTCCTAGTTGGAGTGGTTGGTGTATTCCATACTTCTAGCGATTGGATTTCATTCAAAACTCACCTAATGACTCCGCCCACCATATTATGATGTTGCCCAAGTTTTGGGCTCGATCCGAAATCAATAGGTGTTCCAAATTGGACAATTCAAGTAAAACGGCAGTTCGTTCCTAGTTGGAGTGGTTGGTGTATTTGTTGTTAATTATTATGTTAACTCGCAATTGTACGGGGCAATTAGTAATATAGCAAGACAAGTACGAGGTCGTACCCACGAAGACTGAGAAGTTCAAATTAGTTATGTACGTAGATTACCGAATTCAAGAAGTTAGGAAGTTAAGTCTAAAACAGAAATTAAAGTGAGAGTGATTGTGATTGTGAAAGGAAGTGAGCAAACTGAAATTGCAAATGAAAGCAAATAAACAAGTGTAACAAAGAGTGGTTTTAAGAGTTGGAAAACAGATTTGGAGACTAGGGCATTCGAATCACCATAACAATTCAATTCTGGGTTATATGGAGTCAAGTGACAAGTCTAATTCAGATTCAAAGATTGATTCTAGCTAAAGTATGATTAGGCCATGGTGTTTGGTCCTAACCTTGTGTTCCTAATTCCCTAATTTGATCATTTGTTGTCTAACATAAAATTAAGCATTAGGAACCCATTAAGCATAGAAGAACAATTTAAACAACCAAGCATGTATCTAATCCCTGTTGTCGAATGTCCATACATACTCTTCCTATTCATAGTTCAATTCGAATTAAAGCATGGTGTCTACTCTTAATTCAAACCAAGATAGTTAACAAACAAGTTCTAATGGTGATCAATCATTCAAACAAGCATGTTAACTTATAAGCATAATGAATAAGAACATGAATCATGAATCAAACTTGAAACTCCAAACTTATAAACCCAGAATATTCATGTTAGGTTACATCGAAGCCCTAGTTATGGATTTAGCTACTCATAATGGAAAAGAAACTAAAATAGAAATGGGAAAACATAATGAATGCCATAAGAGTAGAAAAACCCTTTTCTGAAGTTCTTGTAGTGTCCAATGCTTCTCCAAGAGCTTCTCCACGTCTAGAAGGATGTATGAAGGATATGGAGGTGATTTGAGATGACCTTGAGTGAGTGGTGATGGCTGAGAAAGAGGAAATTCGTAGGGAAATGGAAGGGAGGTTTTCTGGAGCTGTTTTGGTGATTTTGGGGCAGTTTAGAGTATTGGGTTGATTGCTTGAGTGTTTGGGGTTGTGAGAATGTATGAGGATGATTTCTGGATGATGGAAGTGTGGAGGATAGCTGAAGTGAATTTTGTAGCTTGAAGACTCCTCTATTTATAGGGCTAAGAGGGAGGAACATCATGATGAAATCCAACACCACCATTCCTCATTTAATACAACCCATAACTCCCACTTTATCTTGTCTATGTTAGTGTGGTTGGAATCAATCCCATCCCATACTTCTTTTGCTGCACCTCAAGCTTTCTTCACATGGGATCAAAGGTGATCAATTGTGGCTGCCTTTTGCTGCCAACCCATGTGGTCTTCTTTTGGTTGTTGAACAAAAACGAGTCTTCTGAACCAGACTTGGTGTAGGAAGGCCAGAGGTTTCAAAACGTATCCAATGGGGCTCAAATGTGGATATGTTATAGTAGACACCCATTGGAACAACTTCTATGAAGAAAGTATTCCCATCGGAGCAGTAGAAGTATGCGTTTTGGGCCTTACAATTTGGCTGCCGAACAGAGACTGGAGTTGACTTCATTTCATTTATGCTTTACATGCATGCACATGCTTTCTCTATAATAACTCCAGCATGTACCAACTTGATCCTTTAGACTTTCATAGCTGGAATGCCTCCCCACTTCACTCATTATGTTGGATCCAAAGTCAGTTGCAGCATGGGTGAGGCACATGACAAAGCTGGCAGCTGCAAATCCTCCTGAGCAGGGTTGAGTGTTGGGTGGGCTGAGCACTCCACAAATGTCCAATTGGGCTGAAATTTGGATATGTTGTACTAGACACCCATTGGAACAAGTTTCATGAAGATCTTCACCTCATCCAAGCCCCATAGCATTCTGATCCAAGGCCAAGAAGCTGACCTACGAAATTGGGCTGGAAAGGAGTTGTAGCCAAAATGTGTTTGTCTTTAAGCCCTTCTTCCATTCACCCAAATCAAGCCTTAACATGCATGGATTGCATCATTTCCTATCCAAAGTCATCATTGTTACCTAAATGTCAATTAACTGAAAGATAAACACAAAAAGGATTAAAAGCACAAGTTTAACTCAAAAACATAACCAAATCATAAGCTAGAAGGGTACAAAATGATATACAATTATGAACCGATCAAATACCCCCAAACCTAGATTTTGCTAGTCCTCGAGCAAAACAACACAAAACAAAGTTAAAAGCAAAAAGTTAACTAAACCACTTTCGTAGGTAACTCGATTGCATTGAGCGTATGCAACAAGCCTTTAAACCTCTAGGCATCCCTAGTAGGAGGAGTTGTGTCTCCTGAGGGTTTAACAGAAACGATACCCACAAACGCATTACTAACTCTACAAAACAAAGTGGTTAGTAAAACTTGAAATCAACTAATGAGAACGAAAGAAAACTTTAGTCATACCTCCAACACTGTAGAGTTGCCAAGATAGGTGATCAATCAGTGTGTAATGTGGAAGCTATAGCTCAAAGGCACACGGTTTCAAAGCAAGCACACTCAAACCTTGAATAAAGAACATGCTTCGACTCTAATTCTCACAGATAACACTCAATCACTCAGAACCAATGGTTTTATTCTCTCAAACAAGCTTAAGTGAGAATATGAAATAGAAGCACAATATTTGGTTAGATCTCATGAAGGGAATCAAATACTAAGAATAGAGATACACACATACCTACCAGCACCCATGAATACATCCTCAAAGATCAGCTAGGTCTTTCACAAGGTTTGTAATGAAAGGTAAGGTTAGGGGAAATGGAAGAATTGGAAGGAAAAACAGGTAACTTAAGAACATACCAAGGTTGCATTCTTCATTGATCTGCAAGGTAGCATTGACTTATAATGGCATGGCTGCAAACTTCATGGTACCACCTGGCATAGACTTTATTTATTTATATTTTTTTTTTTATATATTTTTTTTACACTTAGATCAAATCGAAACACTTTCATCTTCGTTGATTTGATCTGCATCTTCATTAACTTCATTGCACAGAATCACACCATCTTTCATTTAGGCACATGGCAGCAACTTCCTTGCTTCAAACTTTATCTTGGCACACCTTGGTATATTTCTAAGCTATAGGGTATGGCTACAATAGGTGAAGTATCTCAGATTGAGATACAAAGGTAGGGAAATGATGAGGGTGATAGAAGAAAAGGCTTTAAGTGTTTGGCTTCAAGAGGGTTGATGGAACACACATATAGGTAGGGTGAAAAGAAAGCACATCGAATGGTTATGCACACATAGCCTAGCATCACTTCAATGAGTTCATTCATGAATGAGAGCAAGCACATGATATCTGCAAAAGAGAATCATCCTTAGTATTCAATCAAAATGGAATAATGAGATCATTTAGAGTGAAATGAAGAAAATAAATTGGGATGAGAAATAGAAATAGTTTAAACCCTCTCAAGAAAGCAATTGGGCTCAATATAGCTCACTAGGGTAGTCTCCACTATTCTCCTTCGAGAATTTGAGCATGGTACTTTAGCCACCAGAATTCTAGGAGCCAAAGCTTTGTGAAGTGCAAAATTCTGATATGAAAACCTCAATGGCAGCTCCATAGCATCGATTGTATGACATTAAAAAAAAAAAAATTAGTGACAAATGAACGAAAATTGAAAACACAAATGAATGAAATTTGAAAACCTTCCCCCCAGACCTGAATTGAACATTGTCCTCAATGTTAAAGCAAAGTAAAGATGATTGAGAACAAGTAAATGATAAAGGGAAAAGTTAAGAAAAAGTTAAGAAGAAAAAAAAAACACAAATATACAAGCAACTCACGGATGACCAGTTAAGGGCCTCAGAAAACACAGCCAGGGGATCCGGGAAGGTTGGAGGGGTCACAATGGTCCCGCTTAAAACCCAAACTTCTTAGACACCGAAGGTGTCGCCTAAAGAACTCCTAGACACTGTATTGACGGAGGTGCTCACTGGGGTTACCAAAAGTTAGCTCATATGAAAAAAAAAAATTATTTAAAGAAACAGAAACTTAAAATGACTAAAATAAAAACAAAACAAGTAAAGAGAAAGGATAGAAATGCTCCCCCTTGATGCGATTAGGTCGATTGCTACCAAGCACCTTCTTCTTGAACACATGGGTTGCCTCCCAAGAAGCGCCTTAGTTACTGTCTTGGCAAGACATTATGTGATCAGCTAAGTTGATGGTACAAAGGGAAGTTGATCCACCACATGGCCTGTTTGAATGCCAGCTGAGATTCCCTCATAGAATGGCTTTAAACGTTGTCCATTTACTTTGAAAGTTGAGCCGTCTTTAGGGTTTTGAATCTCCACAACTCCATAGGGAGAAACATTGACCACGGTGAATGGGCCTTGCCATCTAGACTTCAATTTTCCTGGAAAGAGACGCAATCGTGAGTTAAACAAAAGAACTGACATACCTTTGGAGAACTCTTTCCGTTGAATGTTTCTGTCATGGTAACTCTTGGTTCGTTCTTTGTAAAGCTTTGCATTCTCATAAGACTCATGTCTAATTTCTTCCAATTCATTGAGCTGAAACTTTCTTGCATGGCCTGCCTTGTCTAGATCAAAATTTAACTTCTTGATGGCCCAAAAAGCATTGTGTTCAAGCTCCATTGGCAGGTGACAAGCTTTCCCAAACACAAGACGATAAGGGCTCATCCCAATGGGAGTCTTATATGCAGTCCTATAAGCCCATAATGAATCATTGAGCTTGGCTGCCCAATCTTTCCTTGTATTGTTCACCACCTTCTCCAGGATGTGCTTAATTTCTCTATTGCTTATTTCCACTTGACCAGAAGTTTGCGGATGATATGGTGTAGAGACTCGATGGGTGATGTTGTACTTCTTCATGAGTGCTTCGAATGGCTTGTTACAGAAGTGGCTGCCTCCATCACTAATGACAGCCCTTGGAGTACCAAACCTTGTGAAAATATTATCCTTCAAGAACTTGAGCACCACCTTATGATCATTGGTTTTGGTGGCTATGGCTTCCACCCATTTAGACACATAATCAACAGCAACAAGTATGTAAGTACAACCAAAGGAAGATGGGAATGGTCCCATGAAATCAATACCCCACACATCGAAGAGCTCCACAACAAGTATGCTATTCAATGGCATTTCGTTCCTGCGACTTATGTTCCCCATCCTTTGACACCTATCACACTTAACACAAAAATTAAACGCATCTTTGAATAGAGTGGGCCAAAAGAAACCAGATTGGAGAATTTTAAGTGCTGTTTTCTTAGCTCCAAAGTGACCTCCACAAGCCAATTCGTGGCTATGCCTAAGTATGCTTTCTTGCTCTTCTTCTGGAACACATCTTCTGATGAGTTGATCCGGGCAATGCTTGAATAAGAAAGGTTCATCCCAGACATAATGTTTCACCATGGAAAAGAACTTCTTCTTGTCCTGAGAAGTTAGATCATTTCTAAGAACACCACAAGCAAGATAATTAACAAAATCAGCATACCATGGTTCTTTGACTTGGGCAGCATATAGTTGTTCATCAGGGAAAGTCTCATTCAAGGGTAGCACATCTTCTCCTTTTTCTTCAACCACAATTCTGCTCAAATGATCAGCTACCACATTCTCACATCCCTTCTTGTCTCGAATTTCCAAATCGAACTCTTGCAGCAAGAGAATCCATCTAATCAAGCGTGGTTTGGCGTCCTTCTTAGTGAGCAAGTATCTAAGAGCTGCATGGTCAGAATAAACAATTACTTTAGAACCAACAAGATAAGAACGAAATTTTTCTAAAGCAAAAACCACAGCAAGGAACTCCTTCTCTGTTGTGGAGTAGTTGATTTGAGCATCATTCAAGGTCCGGCTAGCATAATGAATCACATGGGGGAGTTTGTTCTTCTTTTGACCTAAAACTGCACCAATAGCAAAGTCAGAGGCATCACACATTATTTCAAATGGTAAAGACCAATCTGGAGCTATGATAATAGGGGCTGAAGTTAGCTCCCTCTTCAAGGTAGTAAAGGCTTCCATGCAAGCTTCATTAAACTCAAAAACAGCATCCTTAGCAAGGAGATTACACAATGGCCTTGTAATGCTTGAGAAATTTTTGATGAACCTTCTATAGAATCCAGCATGACCTAGAAAGCTTCTAATTCCTTTCACAGAGGTAGGGGGTGGCAGATTTGAGATGAGATCGATCTTGGCTTTATCCACTTCAATTCCCTTGCTTGAAATCACATGGCCTAGCACAATGCCTTGTCTCACCATGAAGTGACACTTCTCCCAATTCAAAATCAGATTTGTTTCCTGGCATCTTTTAAGCACTAGAGACAAGTGGTGAAGACAATTATCAAAAGAGGAACCAAAAACTGAAAAATCATCCATAAATACCTCAATGAATCGTTCCACCATATCTGAAAAGATTGACATCATGCATCTTTGGAAAGTTGCTGGGGCATTGCACAAACCGAATGGCATCCTTCTATAAGCAAACGTACCAAATGGGCATGTGAATGTGGTTTTCTCTTGGTCTTCCGGAGCAATGGGAATTTGATTATAACCTGAAAAACCATCAAGAAAACAATAGTAAGCATGGCCAGATAAACGTTCAAGCATTTGATCAATAAAAGGCAAGGGGAAATGATCTTTTCTAGTGGATGTGTTCAACTTCCTGTAATCAATGCAAACTCTCCAACCAGTGATAGTTCGTGTAGGAACTATCTCATTCTTCTCATTCTTCACAACGGTGATTCCGGACTTCTTCGGAACAACTTGTACAGGGCTCACCCACTTAGAATCTGAAATTGGGTAGATGATTCCTACATCGAGTAGCTTTAAAACTTCAGCTCTAACCACCTCTTTCATGTTGGGATTTAGCCTCCTTTGGGCATCACGGGATGGTTTGCTGTCTTCTTCCATTAGAATCCGGTGCATGCACATGCTTGGACTAATTCCTTTGATGTCTGCTATGGTCCACCCAATGGCTGTTTTATGCTCTTTTAGAACCTTAATTAAGCTCTCTTCTTCTTGTGAGGTGAGACCTGCAGCAATTATAACAGGGAGAGTTTTGTTAGCACCCAAATAAGTATATTTAAGATGATTGGGCAGTGGTTTAAGTTCTAGCTTTGGTGGGGTGATAATGGATGGCTCCAATTTCGTGGATGATGGTCCAAGAGGCTCGAGTGGTGGCCTAAAGGATGGAGGGTATGGTTGAAACACTTCTAAGGCAGCCACCACTTCTTGGAACTCCGGTTCACAAAGATCTTCCTCTTCTTGTGTTAAGACAGCTTCTAGAGCATCATTAGACTTTCTCTGCAAAATTTTGGAAGAAACCTCATGATCCACAACATCAATTGAAAAGCAAGAATCAAGAGAGATAGAAGGTTGAGATAGAGCATTAAGCATTTTAAATTCAACAGTTTCACCCAGAACAGTCATGGAAAGGGTGCTATCTTTCACTTTGATAACTGTGTCTGCAGTGGCCATGAATGGCCTGCCTAGGAGAATGCGATCAACATGATCTCCATTTGGATTGTCTTCCATGTCCATCACTACAAAATCAGCAGGGAGAATTAGTGTATTAACTTGAACTAAAATATCTTCTACAATACCTTTTGGATATTTTATAGAATGATCAGCTAGTTCAAGTCGTATTGAAGTCTTCTTCATCCCTTCTAAGCCAAGCTTTTGATACAATGAATATGGCATTAGGTTGACACTTGCTCCCAAGTCCAACATGGCTCTTCCAACCTTATTGCCTCCAATGTTAATGGGAATGTCAAAGCTGCCAGGATCAACTAGTTTTGGTGGAAGCTTCCTTTGCAACACAGCACTTACATTCTGGTCAAGCTTTACATCTTCATTTGGAGCGAAATTGAGCTTGTGAGTTTTCAAGTCCTTGATGAACTTTCCATATGCAGGAATCTGTTCAATAACATCAAGCAAAGGCAAATTGATATTAACTTTACTCAAAATATCATAAATCTCTTTAAAAGCCTTATCTTGCTTTGCTTTCTTAAGACGGCCTGGAAATGGAATCGGTGGAACATATGGAGCGGGTGGCACGTATCTATCTTCTTGAAGATGTGGTGGCACAAATTTGTCATCTCTCTTATGCAATTGGAATTGTTTGGATTCCTGAGAATCTGATTTGGCATTAGGAGCAGATTGAGAAGTTTTGAGATGTTCCCCTTCTGTAGCCGTGGTCTCCTCCTCTTCATCTTCTACAATCACAACATCATTTGAAAGATTAGAATCAACTTTACTATCAATGATCTTACCTGATCTGAGCACATGAATGGCCTTGGCTTCTTGGTTCTTTGGATTGATCTCGGTTTGGCTTGGCCATTTCCCAGGTGCTCTTTGAGTTATTTCAGCAGCTAATTGGCCTATTTGAACTTCCAATTTGGCAATGGCAGCTTGTGTAGTTTGCTGGAAATTGGAATGGTTGATTGCCATCTGCTTAACTATATCCTCCAATGATGATGTTTGTTGTGGCTTTTGGAATGAAGGGGGATTGGCTTGATTCTGAGTATTCCTCCATGAAAAGTTTGGATGATTCCTCCAACCTGGATTATAACTTTGAGAGTATGGATCATTTCTTGGACCTTGGTTGTAGGAATTTACCAACTTAGCTTGCTCTTGCACAAATTCTGGATATCCAGCCCCAAGTGGACAAGCTATGGTAGCATGGTCAGGAGTTTCGCAAATACTACACACTTCCTTCGGAGGGCTTCTTGAGTTTAATGCAAGAAGAGCATCTAGCTTTTGTTCCAGTTTTGAAATCTGCACACTAGAAGCATCATTAGAACCACTAATAACACGTTTACCTCTTGTATCCGTATGTTGGGTCTCCATTGCTATCTCCTCAAAGAGTTCATATGTTTCTTCTGGAGTTTTGGTTTTAAAAGAACCACCTGCAAAATTGGTGACTATATTATGACTAGAAGGGGTTAGTCCTTTATAAAACATACGCATTTGAAGCTTCAATGGAATCCCATGATGAGGACATTGGTTGAGCAGCCCATTGAATCTCTCCCATGCTTCACAAAACGATTCATCATCTTGCTGTGCAAATAACAAGATCTTATCCCTAAGCATGTCGGTCTTTTGCGTGGGGAAGTATTTCTCCAAGAACTTCTTTTGAATGGCAGCCCATGTAGTGAGTGAACCAGGCTTCAAAGAATTCAACCAATATTTCGCCTTATCCTTCAAAGTGTATGGAAACACTCTCATTCGAAGTTGATCTTCTGTCACACCTGTCAAGGGAAAAGAACTGACAACATTAAAAATATCCTTTATATGAGTTAATGGATCTTCATTAGGTAAACCATAAAAGGAAGGCAGCATATTAAGATGAGAAGATTTAAGCTCATAATTTCGAGCTACAGTGGGCAGCAAAATGCTTGAAGGAGATGCTGGAATTGTTGGGATATCAAGTTCTCCCATGAACTCATTGGCAGCCATCTCTTCTTCTTCTTCTTGGTCTGAACTTGCTTCCGAATTTGAAGGTGAAGAACCAGGAAGTTCAGTGTGGAGAGCAATACTTGTAAATGTGGCAAGAGCTTGCTCTTTTGCAGTTGACAACTCTCTTTCTAGACGATTATGAACTTCAAAGATCACCCGGTTGGGTTGCAACGATGGTCCTGCGTTCAAAGATCTGGAGCGTTGGAACGAAGACCTCACTTGTTCAAGGAACGGTCTTTTAGACATAAACTACCTGAAACAGAAAATTAGATTAATTAGAAACACTAAAAAGAATAGGGTAACCTTGGGCACATAACCAGGGAAGAACTTTCGTTCAGTCCCCGGCAACGGCGCCAAAATTTGTTGTTAATTATTATGTTAACTCGCAATTGTACGGGGCAATTAGTAATATAGCAAGACAAGTACGAGGTCGTACCCGCGAAGACTGAGAAGTTCAAATTAGTTATGTACGTAGATTACCGAATTCAAGAAGTTAGGAAGTTAAGTCTAAAACAGAAATTAAAGTGAGAGTGATTGTGATTGTGAAAGGAAGTGAGCAAACTGAAATTGCAAATGAAAGCAAATAAACAAGTGTAACAAAGAGTGGTTTTAAGAGTTGGAAAACAGATTTGGAGACTAGGGCATTCGAATCACCATAACAATTCAATTCTGGGTTATATGGAGTCAAGTGACAAGTCTAATTCAGATTCAAAGATTGATTCTAGCTAAAGTATGATTAGGCCATGGTGTTTGATCCTAACCTTGTGTTCCTAATTCCCTAATTTGATCATTTGTTGTCTAACCTAAAATTAAGCATTAGGAACCCATTAAGCATAGAAGAACAATTTAAACAACCAAGCATGTATCTAATCCCTGTTGTCGAATGTCCATACATACTCTTCCTATTCATAGTTCAATTCGAATTAAAGCATGGTGTCTACTCTTAATTCAAACCAAGATAGTTAACAAACAAGTTCTAATGGTGATCAATCATTCAAACAAGCATGTTAACTTATAAGCATAATGAATAAGAACATGAATCATGAATCAAACTTGAAACTCCAAACTTATAAACCCAGAATATTCATGTTAGGTTACATCGAAGCCCTAGTTATGGATTTAGCTACTCATAATGGAAAAGAAACTAAAATAGAAATGGGAAAACATAATGAATGCCATAAGAGTAGAAAAACCCTTTTCTGAAGTTCTTGTAGTGTCCAATGCTTCTCCAAGAGCTTCTCCACGTCTAGAAGGATGTATGAAGGATATGGAGGTGATTTGAGATGAGCTTGAGTGAGTGGTGATGGCTGAGAAAGAGGAAATTCGTAGGGAAATGGAAGGGAGGTTTTCTGGAGCTGTTTTGGTGATTTTGGGGCAGTTTAGAGTATTGGGTTGATTGCTTGAGTGTTTGGGGTTGTGAGAATGTATGAGGATGATTTCTGGATGATGGAAGTGTGGAGGATAGCTGAAGTGAATTTTGTAGCTTGAAGACTCCTCTATTTATAGGGCTAAGAGGGAGGAACATCATGATGAAATCCAACACCACCATTCCTCATTTAATACAACCCATAACTCCCACTTTATCTTGTCTATGTTAGTGTGGTTCGAATCAATCCCATCCCATACTTCTTTTGCTGCACCTCAAGCTTTCTTCACATGGGATCAAAGGTGATCAATTGTGGCTGCCTTTTGCTGCCAACCCATGTGGTCTTCTTTTGGTTGTTGAACAAAAACGAGTCTTCTGAACCAGACTTGGTGTAGGAAGGCCAGAGGTTTCAAAACGTATCCAATGGGGCTGACATTTGGATATGTTATAGTAGACACCCATTGGAACAACTTCTATGAAGAAAGTATTCCCATCGGAGCAGTAGAAGTATGCGTTTTGGGCCTTACAATTTGGCTGCCGAACAGAGACTGGAGTTGACTTCATTTCATTTATGCTTTACATGCATGCACATGCTTTCTCTATAATAACTCCAGCATGTACCAACTTGATCCTTTAGACTTTCATAGCTGGAATGCCTCCCCACTTCACTCATTATGTTGGATCCAAAGTCAGTTGCAGCATGGGTGAGGCACATGACAAAGCTGGCAACTGCAAATCCTCCTGAGCAGGGTTGAGTGTTGGGTGGGCTGAGCACTCCACAAATGTCCAATTGGGCTGAAATTTGGATATGTTGTACTAGACACCCATTGGAACAAGTTTCATGAAGATCTTCAGCTCATCCAAGCCCCATAGCATTCTGATACAAGGCCAAGAAGCTGACCTACGAAATTGGGCTGGAAAGGAGTTGTAGCCAAAATGTGTTTGTCTTTAAGCCCTTCTTCCATTCACCCAAATCAAGCCTTAACATGCATGGATTGCATCATTTCCTATCCAAAGTCATCATTGTTACCTAAATGTCAATTAACTGAAAGATAAACACAAAAAGGATTAAAAGCACAAGTTTAACTCAAAAACATAACCAAATCATAAGCTAGAAGGGTATAAAATGATATACAATTATGAAACGATCAGTATTCCATACTTCTAGCGATTGGATTTCACTCAAAACTCACCAAATGACTCCTCCCACCATATTATGATGTTGCCCAAGTTTTGGGCTCGATCCGAAATCAATAGGTGTGAGAAATTGGACAATTCAAGTTCAACGGAAGTTCGTTCCTAATTGGAGTGGTTGGTGTATTCCATACTTCTAGCGATATGATTTCACTCAAAACTCACCAAATGACTCCTCCCACCATATTAGGATGTTGCCCAAGTTTTGGGCTCGATCCGAAATCAATAGGTGTTCCAAATTGGACAATTCAAGTTCAACGGAAGTTCGTTCCTAATTAGAGTGGTTGGTGTATTCCATACTTCTAGCGATTGGATTTCACTCAAAACTCACCAAATGACTCCTCCCACCATATTATGATGTTGTCCAAGTTTTGGGCTCGATCCGAAATCAATAGGTGTTCGAAATTGGACAATTCAAGTTCAACGGCAGTTCGTTCCTAATTGGAGTGGTTGGTGTATTACATACTTCTAGCGATTGGATTTCACTCAAAACTCACCAAACAACTCCTCCCACCATATTATGATGTTGCCCAAGTTTTGGGCTCGATCCGAAATCAATAGGTGTTCCAAATTGGACAATTCAAGTTCAACGGAAGTTCGTTCCTAATTAGAGTGGTTGGTGTATTCCATACTTCTAGCGATTGGATTTCACTCAAAACTCACCAAATGACTCCTCCCACCATATTATGATGTTGTCCAAGTTTTGGGCTCGATCCGAAATCAATAGGTGTGAGAAATTGGACAATTCAAGTTCAACGGCAGTTCGTTCCTAATTGGAGTGGTTGGGGTATTCCATACTTCTAGCGATTGGATTTCACTCAAAACTCACCAAACGACTCCTCCCACCATAATATGATGTTGCCCAAGTTTTGGGCTCGATCCGAAATCAATAGGTGTTCGAAATTGGACAATTCAAGTTCAACGGCAGTTCGTTCCTAATTGGAGTGGTTGGTGTATTCCATACTTCTAGCTATTGGATTTCACTCAAAACTCACCAAACAACTCCTCCCACCATATTATGATGTTGCCCAAGTTTTGGGCTCGATCCGAAATCAATAGGTGTTCCAAATTGGACAATTCAAGTTCAACGGCAGTTCGTTCCAAATTGGAGTGGTTGGTGTATTCCAAACCTGTAGCGATTGGATTTCACTCAAAACTCCCCAAATGACTCCTCCCACCATATTATGAACTTGCCCAAGTTTTGGGCTCGATCGGAAATCAATAGGTGTGAGAAATTCGACAATTCAAGTTCAACGGCAGTTTGTTCCTAATTGGAGTGGTTGGTGTATTCCATACTTCTAGCGATTGGATTTCACTCAAAACTCATCAAATGACTCCCACCACCATATTATGATGTTGCCCAAGTTTTGGGCTCGATCCGAAATCAATAGGTGTTCGAAATTGGAAAATTCAAGTTCAACGGCAGTTTGTTCCTAATTGGAGTGGTTGGTGTATTCCATACTTCTAGCGATTGGATTTCACTCAAAACTCACCAAATGACTCCACCCACCATATTATGATGTTGCCCAAGTTTTGGGCACGATCCGAAATCAATAGGTGTTCCAAATTGGACAATTCAAGTTCAACGGCAGTTCGTTCCTAGTTGGAGTGGTTGGTGTATTCCATACTTCTAGCGATTGGATTTCACTCAAAACTCACCAAATGACTCCTCCCACCATATTATGATGTTGTCCAAGTTTTGGGCTCGATCCGAAATCAATAGGTGTGAGAAATTGGACAATTCAAGTTCAACGAAAGTTCGTTCCTAATTGGAGTGGTTGGTGTATTCCACACTTCTAGCGATAGGATTTCACTCAAAACTCACCAAATGACTCCTCCCACCATATTAGGATGTTGCCCAAGTTTTGGGCTCGATCCGAAATCAATAGGTGTTCCAAATTGGACAATTCAAGTTGAACGAAAGTTCGTTCCTAATTGGAGTGGTTGGTGTATTCCATACTTCTAGCGATTGGATTTCACTCAAAACTCACCAAATGACTCCTCCCACCATATTATGATGTTGCCCAAGTTTTGGGCTCGATCCGAAATCAATAGGTGTGAGAAATTGGACAATTCGAGTTTAACGGCAGTTCGTTCCTAATTGGAGTGGTTGGTGTATTCCATACTTCTAGCGATTGGATTTCACTCAAAACTAACCAAATGACTCCTCCCACCATATTATGATGTTGCCCAAGTTTTGGGCTCGATCCGAAATCAATAGGTGTTCGAAATTGGACAATTCAAGTTCAACGGCAGTTCGTTCCTAATTGGGGTGGTTGGTGTATTCCATACTTCTAGCGATTGGATTTCACTCAAAACTAACCAAATGTGTCCTCCCACCATATTATGATGTTTCCCAAGTTTTGGGCTCGATCCGAAATCAATAGGTGTGAGAAATTGGACAACTGAAGTTCAACGGAAGTTCGTTCCTAATTGGAGTGGTTGGTGTATTCCAAACCTCTAGCGATTGTATTTCACTCAAAACTCCCCAAATGACTCCTCCCACCATATTATGAAGTTACCCAAGTTTTGGGCTCGATCGGAAGTCAATAGGTGTGAGCAATTGGACAATTCAAGTTCAACGGCAGTACGTTCCTATTTGGAGTGGTTGGTGTATTCCATACTTCTAGCGATTGGATTTCACTCAAAACTCCCCAAATGACTCCCCCCACCATGTTGGATTTCACTCAAAACTCCCCAAATGACTCCCCCCACCATATTATGATGTTGCCCAAGTTTTGGGATCGATCCGAAATCAATAGGTGTTCGAAATTGGACAATTCAAGTTCAACAGCAGTTCGTTCCTAATTGGAGTGGTTGGTGTATTCCATACTTCTAGCGATTGGATTTCACTCAAAACGCACCAAATGACTTCCCCCACCATATTATGATGTTGCCCAAGTTTTGGGCTAGATCCGAAATCAATAGGTGTTCGAAATTGGACAATTCAAGTTCAACGGCAGTTCGTTCCTAATTGGAGTGGTTGGTGTATTCCATACTTCTAGCGATTGGATTTCACTCAAAACTAACCAAATGACTCCTCCCACCATATTATGATGTTGCCCAAGTTTTGGGCTCGATCCGAAATCAATAGGTGTGAGAAATTGGACAGTTGAAGTTCAACGGAAGTTCGTTCCTAATTGGAGTGGTTGGTGTATTCCATACTTCTAGCGATTGGATTTCACTCAAAACTCACCAAATGACTCCTCCCACCATATTATGATGTTGCCCAAGTTTTGGGCTCAATCCGAAATCAATAGGTGTTCCAAATTGGACAATTCAAGTTCAACGGAAGTTCGTTCCTAATTGGAGTGGTTGGTGTATTCCATACTTCTAGCGATTGGATTTCACTCAAAACTCACCAAATGACTCCCCCCACCATATTATGATGTTGCCCAAGTTTTGGGCTCGATCCGAAATCAATAGGTGTTCGAAATTGGACAATTCAAGTTCAACGGCAGTTCGTTCCCAATTGGAGTGGTTGGTGTATTCCATACTTCTAGCGATTGGATTTCACTCAAAACTCACCAAATGACTCCTCCCACCATATTATGATGTTGCCCAAGTTTTGGGCTCGATTCGAATTCAATAGGTGTGAGAAATTGGACAATTCAAGTTCAACGGCAGTTCGTTCCTCATTGGAGTGGTTGGTGTATGTTAATAGGGCTCGATACATATACATGCCCTATTTACTTACTTCTTTTGCTTAGTTTCCTATAATTCTGAGTTATTTGCCTCCCTTTGTGTGTTTTGTAGGCAAATAGAGCAAGAGAGCATAATTCATGCAATTCAAGCATGTTAAGGCCTAATTTGGATGAATGGATGAAGAGCTTAAGGACAAACTCATTTTGGCTACAGCCCCTTGCCAGTCCAGTTCCGTAGGTCACATTGCAATATTTGTTTCAGCAACCTGCACAGCTCGGATGAGGCCGCATTTTGCATGAAAGTTGTTCCAATGGGTGTGTACTATAACATATCCAAAATTCAGCCCCATTGGATAAATATGGAGTCTGTTACCTAGCAAACACAGAGCCATGCTCAGGATGGATTTTATCAGCGCGCAAAATGAGTTAGCAATTTGTTTTGGCCTTAACTTCCTCCTCCGACCTTGGATTGGCCCAACTGATATATGGCTGGAAAGAAGACATTCTGAACTTCAAGTTTGAGTGCTTAAAGTCTTAATTTGCTTAAGGGAAGCCCAATTCGTAAGCCCTTGAAGTTGCTGGTCATGCTGACCTCAGGATGAGCTATTGTTTCTGGTTGGAAGCTTGGTCATGGTGAGCTAGGCATGAGCTATTGAGCTGGTTGGAAGCTTGGTCATGGTGACATGAAGATGAGCTAGGGCTGCTGGTGGGATTTATTGGTGAAGTGCATCAACCAATTCAAATTTTCTAATACAAGTGCATCAACCATTTCAGATTTTATAAAACAAGTGTTGTATGCATTAGCCATATTGAATTCAGATTTTCATCTTCCTTAGGCCTATAAATAGTGAGGTTTCCCAAGCTTGTAAACACACCCCAAGGGGGGGAGCTCTCAAACACTTCTCTAGAGCTCCCTTCCCTTCTCTCCCTCAAATTCTCTTAGTTTTGCTTTCTAGTTCTCAATTCTAGCTTTCTTTAATGTTTTCTTAGTTGTAATTTATTTTTCTTGTAATGTACATTCTTTCTTAAGTATTCAAGTTTAATTAGTTTCCAAGTTCCAATTATGGTTTTTGTTCTTATTCATTATGCTTATAAGTTAATATGCTAGTTTGAATGATTGATCACCATTTAGGCTTGCATGTTAGCTATCTTGGTTTGAATTAAGAGTATACACCATGCTTTAATTCGAATTGAACTATGAATAGGAAGAGTATGTATGGACATTCGACAACAGGGATTAAATACATGCTTGGTTGTTTAAAATGTTCTTCTATGCTTAATCGGTTCCTAATGCTTAATTTTAGGTTAGACAACAAATGATCAAATTAGGGAATTAGGAACACAAGGTTACGACCACACACCATGGCTTAATCATACTTTAGCTAGAATCAATCCATTAATCTAAATTGAACTTGGGAACTTACTTGCTTGAGTTACTTTCTTATTTTCTTCCTTCTTTCATGTTCTTTGTTTTTGTTTCTGTTTTGTGTAGGAAAACTGAATTGGATCATTCAATCACCAATCCCTGTGGAATCGACCTCGCACTTACATACGCTAAACTACCAACGGTTCGTGCACTTGCGAGTATCACAAGTTGAGGATGCAGCTGAATCCATTTTGGTACAGCTGAAATCATCACAACAGTGTATTCCACACTTCTAGCGATTGGATTTCACTCAAAACTAACCAAATGACTCCTCCCACCATATTATGATGTTGCCCAAGTTTTGGGCTCGACGCGAAATCAATAGGTGTGAGAAATTGGACAATTCAAGTTCAACGGCAGTTCGTTCATACTTGGAGTGGTTGGTGTATTCCGTACTTCTAGCGATTGGATTTCACTCAAAACTCACCAAATGACTCCTCCCACCATATTATGATGTTGCCCAAGTTTTGGGCTCGATCCGAAATCAATAGGTGTGAGAAATTGGACAATTGAAGTTCAGCGGAAGTTCGTTCCTAATTGGAGTGGTTGGTGTATTCCATACTTCCAGCGATTGGATTTCACTCAAAACTCACCAAATGACTCCTCCCACCATATTATGATGTTGCCCAAGTTTTGGGCTCGATACGAAATCAATAGGTGTTCCAAATTGGACAATTCAAGTTCAACGGCAGTTCGTTCCTAATTGGAGTGGTTGGTGTATTCCATACTTCTAGCGATTGGATTTCACTCAAAACTCACCAAATGACGCCTCCCACCATATTATGATGTTGCCCAAGTTTTGGGCTCGATCCGAAATCAATAGGTGTGAGAAATTGGACAATTGAAGTTCAGCGGAAGTTCGTTCCTAATTGGAGTGGTTGGTGTATTCGACACTTCTAGCGATTGGATTTCACTCAAAACAAACCAAATGACTCCTCCCACCATATTATGATGTTGCCCAAGTTTTGGGCTAGATGCGAAATCAATAGCTGTGAGAAATTGGACAATTCAAGTTCAACAGCAGTTCATTCCTAATTGGAGTGGTTGGTGTATTCCATACTTCTAGCGATTGGATTTCACTCGAAACTCACCAAATGACTCCTCCCACCATATTATGATGTTGGCCAAGTTTTGGGCTCGACCCGAAATCAATAGGTGTGAGAAATTGGACAATTGAAGTTCAGCGGAAGTTCGTTCCTAATTGGAGTGGTCGGTGTATTCCATACTTCTACCGATTGGATTTCACTCAAAACTCACCAAATGACTCCTCCCACCATATTATTATGTTGCCCAAGTTTTGGGCTCGATCCGAATTCAATAGGTGTTCGAAATTGGACAATTCAAGTTCAACGGCAGTTCGTTCCTAATTGGAGTGGTTGGTGTATTCCAAACCTCTAGCGATTGGAGTTCACTCAAAACTCACCAAATGACTCCTCCCACCATATTATGAAGTTGCCCAAGTTTTGGGCTCGATCGGAAATCAATACGTGTGAGGAATTGGACAATTCAAGTTCAACGACAGTTCGTTCCTAATTGGAGTGTTTGGTGTATTCCATACTTCTAGCGATTGGAGTTCACTCAAAACTCACCAAATGACTCCCCCCACCATATTATGATGTTGCCCAAGTTTTGGGCTCGATCCGAAATCAATAGGTGTTCGAAATTGGACAATTCAGGTTCAACGGCAGTTCGTTCCTAATTGGAGTGGTTGGTGTATTCCATACTTCTAGCGATTCGATTTCACTCAAATCTCACCAAAAGACTCCTCCCACCATATTATGATGTTGCCCAAGTTTTGGGCTCGATCCAAAATCAATAGGTGTGAGAAATTGGACAATTCAAGTTCAACGGCAGTTCGTTCCTAATTGGAGTGGTTGGTGTATTCCATACTTCTAGCGATTCGATTTCACTCAAAACTCAGCAAATGACTCCTCCCACCATATTATGATGTTGCCCAAGTTTTGGGCTCGATCCAAAATCAAAAGGTGTTCGAAATTGGACAATTCAAGTTCAACTGCAGTTCGTTCCGAATTGGAGTGGTTGGTGTATTCCATACTTCCAGCGATTGGATTTCACTCAAAACTCACCAAATGACTCCTCCCACCATATTATGATGTTGCCCAAGTTTTGGGCTCGATCCGAAATCAATAGGTGTTCAAAATTGGACAATTCAAGTTCAACGGCAGTTTGTTCCTAATTGGAGTGGTTGGTGTATTCCATTACCCTAGCGATTGGATTTCACTCAAAACTCACCAAATGACTCCTCCCACCATATTATGATGTTGCACAAGTTTAGGGTTCGATCCGAAATCAATAGGTGTGAGAAATTGGACAATTCAAGTTCAACGGCAGTTCGTTCCTAATGGGAGTGGTTGGTGTATTCCAAACTTCTAGAGAATTGGATTTCACTCAAAACTCACCAAATGACTCCTCCCACCATATTATGATGTTGCCCAAGTTTTGGACTAGATCCGAAATCAATAGGTGTTCCAAATTGGACAATTCAAGTTCAACGGCAGTTCGTTCCTAATTGGAGTGGTTGGTGTATTCCATACTTCTAGCGATTGGATTTCACTCAAAACTCACCAAATGAATCCTCCCACCATATTGTGGTGTTGCCCAAGTTTTGGGCTCGATCCGAAATCAATAGGTGTTCGAAATTGGACAATTCAAGTTCAACGGCAGTTCGTTCCTAATTGGAGTGGTTGGTGTATTCCAAACTTCTAGCGATTGGATTTCACTCAAAACTCACCAAATGACTCCCCCCACCATGTTATGATGTTGTCCAAGTTTTGGGATAGATCCGAAATCAATAGGTGTTCGAAATTGGACAATTCAAGTTAAACGGCAGTTCGTTCCTAATTGGAGTGGTTGGTGTATTCCATACTTCTAGCGATTGGATTTCACCCAAAACCCACCAAATGACTCCTCCCACCACATTATGTTGTTGCCCAAGTTTTGGGCTCGATCCGAAATCAATAGGTGTTCGAAATTGTACAATTCAATTTCAACGGCAGTTCGTTCCTAATTGGAGTGGTTGGTGTATTCCATACTTCTAGCGATTGGATTTCACTCAAAACTCACCAAATGACTCCTCCCACAATATTATGATGTTGCCCAAGTTTTGGGCACGATCCGAAATCAATAGGTGTTCGAAATTGGACAATTCAAGTTCAACGGCAGTTCGTTCCTAATTGGAGTGGTTGGTGTATTCCGTACTTCTAGCGATTGGATTTCACTCAAAACTCACCAAATGACTCCTATCACGATATTATGATGTTGCCCAAGTTTTGGGCTCGATCCGAAATCAATAGGTGTTCGAAATTGGACAATTCAAGTTCAACGGCAGTTCGTTCCTAATTGGAGTGGTTGGTGTATTCCATACTTCTAGCGATTGGATTTCACTCAAAACTCACCAGATGACTCCCCCCACCATGTTATGATGTTGTCCAAGTTTTGGGATCGATCCGAAATCAATAGGTGTTCGAAATTGGACAATTCAAGTTCAACGACAGTTCGTTCCTAATTGGAGTGGTTGGTGTATTCCATACTTCTAGCGATTGGATTTCACCCAAAACTCACCAAATGACTACTCCCACCATATTATGTTGTTGCCCAAGTTTTGGGCTCGATCCGAAATCAATAGGTGTTCGAAATTGTACAATTCAATTTCAACGGCAGTTCGTTCGTAATTGGAGTGGTTGGTGTATTCCATACTTCTAGCGATTGGATTTCACTCAAAACTCACCAAATGACTCCTCCCTACATATTATAATGTTGCCCAAGTTTTGGGCACGATCCGAAATCAATAGGTGTTCGAAATTGGACAATTCAAGTTCAACGGAAGTTCGTTCCTAATTGGAGTGGTTGGTGTATTCCGTAATTCTAGCGATTGGATTTCACTCAAAACTCACCAAATGACTCCTATCACGATATTATGATGTTGCCCAAGTTTTGGGCTCGATCCGAAATCATTAGGTGTTCGAAATTGGACAATTCAATTTCAACGGCAGTTCGTTCCTAATTGGAGTGGTTGGTGTATTCCGTACTTCTAGCGATTGGATTTCACTCAAAACTCACCAAATGACTCCTCCCACCATATTATGATGTTGCCCAAGTTTTGGGGTCGATCCGAATTCAGTAGGTGTGAGAAATTGGACAATTCAAGTTCAACGGCAGTTCGTTCCTAATTGGAGTGGTTGGTGTATTACATACTTATAGCGATTGGATTTCACTCAAAACCCCCCAAATGACTCCTCCCACCATATTATGATGTTGCCCAAGTTTTCGGCTCGATCCGAAATCAATAGGTGTTCCAAATTGGACAATTCAAGTTCAACGGCAGTTCGTTCCTAATTGGAGTGGTTGGTGTATTCCATACTTCTAGCGATTGGATTTCACTCAAAACTCACCAAATGACTCCTCCCACCATATTATGATGTTGCCCAAGTTTTGGGCTCGATCCGAATTCAGTAGGTGTGAGAAATTGGACAATTCAAGTTCAACGGCAGTTCGTTCCTAATTGGAGTGGTTGGTGTATTACATACTTATAGCGATTGGATTTCACTCAAAACTCACCAAATGACTCCTCCCACCATATTATGATGTTGCCCAAGTTTGGGGCTCGATCCGAAATCAATAGGTGTGAGAAATTGGACAATTCGATTTCAACGGCATTTCGTTCCTAATTGGAGTGGTTGGTGTATTCCATACTTCTAGCGATTGGATTTCACTCACAACTCACCAAATGACTCCTCACACCATGTTATGATGTTGCCCAAGTTTGGGGCTCGATCCGAAATCAATAGGTGTGAGAAATTGGACAATTCAAGTTCAACGGCATTTCGTTCCTAATTGGAGTGGTTGGTGTATTCCATACTTCTAGCGATTGGATTTCACTCAAAACTCACCAAATGACTCCTCCCACCATATTATGATGTTGCCCAAGTTTTGGGCACGATCCGAAATCAATAGGTGTGAGAAATTGGACAATTCAAGTTCCACGGCAGTTCGTTCCTAATTGGAGTAGTTGGTGTATTCCGTACTTCTAGCGATTGGATTTCACTCAAAACTCACCAAATGACTCCTATCACGATATTATGATGTTGCCCAAGTTTTGGGCTCGATCCGAAATCATTAGGTGTTCGAAATTGGACAATTCAATTTCAACGGCAGTTCGTTCCTAATTGGGGTGGTTGGTGTATTCCATACTTCTAGCGATTGGATTTCACTCAAAACTCACCAAATGACTCCTCCCACCATATTATGATGTTGCCCAAGTTGTAAGTTCGATCCGAAATCAATAGGTGTGAGAAATTGAACAATTCGAGTTCAAAGGCAGTTCGTTCCTACCTGGAGTGGTTGGTGTATTCCATACTTCTAGCGATTGGATTTCACTCAAAACTCACCAAATGACTCCACCCACCATATTATGATGTTGCCCAAGTTTGGGGCTCGGTCCGAAATCAATAGGTGTGAGAAATTGGACAGTTCAAGTTCAAGGGAAGTTCGTTCCGAATTGGAGTGGTTGGTGTATTCTATACTTCTAGCGATTGGATTTCACGCAAAACTCACCAAATGACTCCTCCCACCATATTATGATGTTGCCCAAGTTTTGGAGTCGATCCGAAATCAATAGGCGTGAGAAATTGGACAATTCAATTTCAACGGCAGTTCGTTCCTAATTGGAGTGGTCGGTGTATTCCATACTTCGAGCGATTGGATTTCACTCAAAACTCACAAATGACTCCTCCCACCATATTATGATGTTGCCCAAGTTTTGGGATCGATCCGAAATCAATAGGTGTTCGAAATTGGACAATTCAAGTTCAACGGCAGTTCGTTCCTAATTGGAGTGGTTGGTGTATTCCATACTTCTAGCGATTGGATTTCACTCAAAACTCACCAAATGACGCCTCCCACCATATTATGACGTTGCCCAAATTTTGGGATCGATCCGAAATCAATAGGTGTTCCAAATTGGACAATTCAAGTTCAACGGCAGTTCGTTCCTAACTGGAGTGGTTGGTGTATTCCATACTTCTAGCGATTGGATTTCACTCAAAACTCACCGAATGACTCCTCCCACCATGTTATGATGTTGCCCAAATTTTGGGCTCGATCCGAAATCAATAGGTGTTCTAAATTGGACAATTCAAGTTCAACGGCAGTTCATTCCTAATTGGAGTGGTTGGTGTATTCCATACTTTTAGCGATTGGATTTCACTCAAAACTCACCAAATGACTCCTCCCACTGTATTATGATGTTTCCCAAGTTTGGGGCTCGATCCGAAATCAATAGGTGTGAGAAATTGGACAATTTAAGTTCAACGGCAGTTTGTTCAGACTTGGAGTGGTTGGTGTATTCCATACTTCTAGCGATTGGATTTCACTCAAAACTCACCAAATGACTCCTCCCACCATATTATGATGTTGCCCAAGTTTTGGGGTCGATCTGAAATCCATAGGTGTGAGAAATTGGACAATTCAAGTTCAACGGCCGTTCGTTCCTAATTGGAGTGGTTGGTGTAGTCCATACTTCTAGAGATTGGATTTCACTCAAAACCCCCCAAATGACTCCTCCCACCATATTATGATGTTGCCCAAGTTTTGGGCTCGATCCGAAATCAATAGGTGTGAGAAAGTGGACAATTCAAGTTCAACGGCAGTTCGTTCCTAATTGGAGTGGTTGGTGTATTCCATACTTCTAGCGATTGGATTTCACTCAAAACTCACCAAATGACTCCTCCCACCATATTATGCTGTTACCCAAGTTTTGGGCTCGATCCGAAATCAATAGGTGTGAGAAATTGGACAATTGAAGTTCAACGGAAGTTCGTTCCTAATTGGAGTGGTTGGTGTATTCAATACTTCTAGCGATTGGATTTCACTCAAAACTCACCAAGTGACTCCTCCCACCATATTATGATGTTGCCCAAGTTTTGGGCTCGATCCGAAATCAATAGGTGTTCCAAATTGGACAATTCAAGTTCCGCGGCAGTTCGTTCCTAATTGGAGTGGTTGGTGTATTCCATACTTCTAAAGATTGGATTTCACTCAAAACACACCAAATGACTCCTCCCACCATATTATGTTGTTGCCCAAGTTTGGGGCTCGATCCGAAATCAATAGGTGTGCGAAATTGGACAATTCAAGTTCAACGGCAGTTCGTTCCTAATTGCAGTTGTTGGTGTATTCCACACTTCTAGCAATTGGATTTCACTCAAAACCCACCAAATGACTCCTCCCACCATATTATGAATCACCAAATGACTCCTCCCACCATATTATGATGTTGCCCAAGTTTTGGGCCCTATCCGAAATCAATAGGTGTGAGAAATTGGACAATTCAAGTTCAACGGCAGTTCGTTCCTAATTGGAGTGGTTGGTGTATTCCATACTTCTAGCGATTGTATTTCGCTCAAAACTCACCAAATGACTCCTCCCACCATATTATGAAGTTCCCCAAGTTTTGGGCTCTATCCGAAATCAATAGGTGTGAGAAATTGGACAATTGAAGTTCAACGGCAGTTCGTTCCTAATTGGAGTGGTTGGTGTATTCCATACTTCTAGCGATTGGATTTCGCTCAAAACTCACCAAATGACTCCTCCCACCATATTATGATGTTGCCCAACTTTGGGGCTCGATCCGAAATCAATAGGTGTGAAAAATTGGACAATTCAAGTTCAACGGCAGTTCGTTCCTAATTGGAGTGGTTGGTGTATTCCATACTTCTTGGTTTTAGATTTCACTCAAAACTCACCAAATGACTCCTCCCACCATATTATGTTGTTTCCCAAGTTTGGGGCTCGATCCGAAATCAATAGGTGTGCGAAATTGGACAATTCAAGTTCAACGGCAGTTCGTTCCTAATTGCAGTTGTTGGTGTATTCCACACTTCTAGCAATTGGATTTCACTCAAAACCCACCAAATGACTCCTCCCACCATATTATGAATCACCAAATGACTCCTCCCACCATATTATGATGTTGCCCAACTTTTGGGCTCGATCCGAAATCAATAGGTGAAAGAAATTTGATAATTCAAGTTCAACGGCAGTTCCTTCCTAATTGGAATGGTTGGTGTATTCCATACTTCTAGCGATTTGATTTCATTCAAAACTCACCAAATTACTACTCCCACCGTATTATGATGTTGCCCATGTTTTGGGCACGATCCGAAATCAATAAGTGAAAGAAATTGGAAGATTCAAGTTCAACGGCAATTCGTTCCCAATTGGAGTGGTTGGTGTATTCCATACTTCTAAGGATTGGATTTCACTCAAAACTCACCAATTGACTCCTCCCACCATGTTATGATGTTGCCCAAGTTTTGAGCTCGATCCGAATTCAATAGGCGAAAGAAATTGGACAATTCATGTTCAACGGCAGTTCGTTCCTAATTGGAGTGGTTTGTGTATTCCATACTTCTAGCGATTGGATTTAAATCAAAACTCGCCAAATGACTCCTCCCACCACATTATGATGTTGCCCAAGTTTTCGTCTCGATACGAAATCAATAGGTGCATTCCATACTTCTAGCGATTGGATTTCACTCAAAATTCACCAAATGACTCCTCCCAGCATATTATGATGTTGCCCAAGTTTGGGCTCGATCCGAAATCAATAGGTGAAAGAAATTGCACAATTCAAGTTCAACGGTAGTTCGTTCCTAATGGGAGTGGTTGGTGTAATCCATACTTCTAGAGATTGAATTTGAATCAAAACTCACCAAATGACTCCTCCCACCATATTATGATCTTGCCCAAGTTTTGGGCTCGATCCGAAATTAATAGGTGTTCCAAATTGGACAATTCAAGTTCAACGGCAGTTCGTTCCTAATTGGAGTGGTTGGTGTATTCCATACTTCTAGCGATTGGATTTCACTCAAAACTCTCCAAATGACTCCTCCCACCATATTATGATGTTGCCCACGTTTGGGCCCGATCCGAAATCAATCGGTGTGAGAAATTGGACAATTCAAGTTCAACGGCAGTTCGTTCCAAATTGGAGTGGTTGGTGTATTCCATACTTCTAGCGATTGGATTTCACTCAAAACTCACCAAATGACTCCTCCCACCATATTATGATGTTGCCCAAGTTTGGGGTTCGATCCGAAATCAATAGGTGTGAGAAATTGGACAATTCAAGTTCAACGGCAGTTCATTCCTAATTGGAGTGGTTGGTGTATTCCATACTTCTAGCGATTGGATTTCACTCAAAACTCACCAAATGACTCCTCCCACCATATTATTATGTTACCCAAGTTTTGGGCTCGATCCGAAATCAATTGGTGTGAGAAATTGGACAATTCAAGTTCAACGGCAGTTCGTTCCTAATTTTAGTGGTTGGTGTATTCCCTACTTCTAGCGATTGGATTTCACCCAAAACTCACCAAGTGACTCCTCCCACCATATTACGATGTTGCCCAAGTTTTGGGCTCGATCCGAAATTAATAGGTGTGAGAAATTGGACAATTCAGGTTCAACGGCAGTTCGTTCCTAATTGGAGTGGATGGTGTATTCCATACTTCTAGCGATTGGATTTCACTCAAAACTCCCCAAATGACTCCTCCCACCATATTGTGATGTTGCCCAAGTTTTGGGCACGATCCGAAATCAATAGGTGTGAGAAATTGGACACTTCAAGTTCAACGGCAGTTCTTTCCTAATTGGAGTGGTTGGTGTATTCCGTACTTCTAGCGATTGGATTTCACTCAAAACTCACCAAATGACTCCTCCCACCATATTATGATGTTCCCCAGGTTTTGGGCTCGATCCGAAATCAATAGGTGAAAGAAATTGGACAATTCAAGTTCGACGGCAGTTCGTTCCTAATTGGAGTGGTTGGTGTATTCCATACTTCTAGCGATTGGATTTCACTCAAAACTCACCAAATGACTACTCAAACCATATTATGATGTTGCCCAAGTTTTGGGCACGATCCGAAATCAATAGGTGAAAGAAATTGGAAAATTCAAGTTCAACGGCAGTTCGTTCCTAATTCGAGTGGTTGGTGTATTCCATACTTCTAGCAATTTGATTTCACTCAAAACTCAACAAATGGCTCCTCCCACCATATTATGATGTTGCCCAAGTTTTGGGCTCGATCCGAAATCAATAGGTGTTCCAAATTGCACAATTCAAGTTCAACGGCAGTTCGTTACTAATTGGAGTGGTTGGTGTATTCCGTACTTCTAGCGATTGGATTTCACTCAAAACTCACCAAATGAGTCCTCCCACCATATTATGATGTTGCCCAAGTTTTGGGCTCGATCTGAAGTCAATAGGTGTGAGAAATTGGACAATTCAAGTTCAACGGCAGTTCGTTCCTAATTGGAGTGGTTGGTGTATTCCATACTTCTAGCGATTGGATTTCACTCAAAACTCACCAAATGACTCCTCCCATCATATTATGATGTTAGCCAAGTTTTGGGCTCGATCCGAAATCAATAGGTGTGAGAAATTGGACAATTCAAGTTCAACGGCAGTTCGTTCCTAATTGGAGTGGTTGGTGTATTCCATACTTCTAGCGATTGGATTTCACTCAAAACTCACCAAATGACTCCTCCCACCATATTATGATGTTGCCCAAGTTTTGGCCTCGATCCGAAATCAATAGGTGTGTGAAATTGGACAATTCAAGTACACCGGCAGTTCGTTCCTAATTGGAGTGGTTGGTGTATTCCATACTTCTAGCGATTGGATTTCACTCAAAACTCACTAAATGACTTCTCCCACCATATTATGATGTTGCCCAAGTTTTGGTCTCGATCCGAAATCAATAGGTGTTCCAAATTGGACAATTCAAGTTCAACGGCAGTTCGTTCCTAATTGGAGTGGTTGGTGTATTCCATACTTCTAGCGATTGGATTTCACTAAAATCTCACCAAATGACTCCTCCCACCATATTATGATGTTGCCCAAGTTTTGGGCTCGATCCGAACTCAATAGGTGTGAGAAATTGGACAATTTAAGTTCAATGACAGTTCGTTCCTAATTGGAGTTGTTGGTGTACTCCGTACTTCTAGCGATTGGATTTCACTCAAAACTCACCAAATGACTCGTCCCACCATATTATGATGTTGCCCAAGTTTTGGGCTCGATCCAAAATCAATAGGTGTGAGAAATTGGACAATTCAAGTTCAACGGCAGTTCTTTCCTAATTGGAGTGGTTGGTGTATTCCGTACTTCTAGCGATTGGATTTCACTCAAAACTCACCAAATGACTCCTCCCACCATATTATGATGTTGCCCAAGTTTTGGGCTTGATCCGAAATCAATAGGTGTGAGAAATTGGACAATTCAAGTTCAACGACAGTTCGTTCCTAATTGGGGTGGTTGGTGTATTCCATACTTCTAGCGATTGGATTTCACTGAAAACTCACCAAATGACTCCTCCCACCATATTATGATGTTGCCCAAGTTTTGGGCTCGATCTGAAATCAATAGGTGTGAGAAATTGGACAACTCAAGTTCAACGGCAGGTCGTTCCTAATTGGAGTGGTTGGTGTATTCCATACTTCTAGAGATTGGAAATTCACTCAAAACTCACCAAATGACTCCTCCCACCATATTATGATGTTGCCCAAGTTTTGGGCTCGATCCGAAATCAATAGGTGTGAGAAATTGGACAATTCAAGTTCAACGGCAATTCGTTCCTAATTGGAGTGGTTGGTGTATTCCATACTTCTAGCGATTGGATTTCACTCAAAACTCACCAAATGACTCCTCCCACCATATTATGATGTTGACCAAGTTTTGGGCTCGATCCGAAATCAATAGGTGTTCCAAATTGGACAATTCAATTTCAACGGCAGTTCGTTCCTAATTGGAGTGGTTGGTGTATTCCATACTTCTAGTGATTGGATTTCACTCAAAACTCACCCAATGACTCCTCCCACCATATTATGATGTTGCCCAAGTTTTCGGCTCGATCCGAAATCAATAGGTGTGAGAAATTGGACAATTCAAGTTCAACGGCAGTTCGTTCCTAATTGGAGTGGTTGGTGTATTCTATACTTCTAGCGATTGGATATCACTCAAAACTCTCCAAATGACTCCTCCCACCATATTATGATGTTGCCCAAGTTTTGGGCTCGATCCGAAATCAATTGGTGTGGGAAATTGGACAATTCAAGTTCAACGACAGTTCGTTCCTAATTGGAGTGGTTGGTGTATTCCATACTTCTAGCGATTGGATTTCACTCAACACCCACCAAATGACTACTCCCACCATATTATGATGTTGGCCAAGTTTTGGGCTCGATCCGAAATCAATAGGTGTGAGAAGTTGGACAATTCAACTTCTACGGCAGTTCGTTCCTAATTGGAGTGGTTGGTGTATTCCAAACTTCTAGGAATTGGATTTCACTCAAAACTCACCAAATGACTCCTCCCACCATATTATGATGTCGCCCAAGTTTTGGGCTCGATCCGAAATCAATAGGTGTGACAAATTGGACAATTCAATTTCAACGGCAGTTCGTTCCTAATTGGAGTGGTTGGTGTATTCCATGCTTCTAGTGATTGGATTTCACTCAAAACTCACCCAATGACTCCTCCCACCATATTATGATGTTGCCCAAGTTTTGGGCTCAATCCGAAATCAATAGGTGTGAGAAATTGGACAATTCAAGTTCAACGGCAGTTCGTTCCTAATTGGAGTGGTTGGTGTATTCCATACTTCTAGCGATTGGGTTTCACTCAAAACTCAGCAAATTACTCCTCCCAACATATTATGATGTTGCCCAAGTTTGGGGCTCGACCCGAAATCAATAGGTGTGAGAATTTGGACAATTCAAGTTCAACGTCAGTTCGTTCCTAATTGGAGTGGTTGGTGTATTCCATAATTCTAGCGATTGGATTTCACTAAAAACTCACCAAATGACTCCTCCCACCATATTATGATGTTGCCCAAGTTTTGGGCTCGATCCGAAATCAATAGGTGTTCCAAATTGGACAATTCAAGTTTAACGGCAGTTCGTTCCTAATGGGAGTGGTTGGTGTATTCCATACTTCTAGCGATTGGATTTCACTCAAAACTCACCAAATGATTCCTCCCACCATATTATGATGTTGCCCAAGTTTTGGGCTCGATCCGAAATCAATAGGTGTCAGAAATTGGACAATTCAATTTCAACGGCAGTTCGTTCCTAATTTGAGTGGTTGGTGTATTCCATACTTCTAGTTATTGGATTTCACTCAAAACTCACCCAATGACTCCTCCCACCATATTATGATGTTGTCCAAGTTTTGGGCTCGATCCAAAATCAATAGGAGTGAGAAATTGGACAATTCAAGTTGAACGGCAGTTCGTTCCTAATTGGAGTGGTTGGTGTATTCCATACTTCAAGCGATTGGATTTCACTCAAAACTCACCAAAGGACTCATCCCGCCATATTATGATGTTGCCCAAGTTTTGGGCTCGATCCGAAATCAATAGGTGTGAGAAATTGGACAATTCAAGTTCAACGGCAGTTCGTTCCTAATTGGAGTGGTTGGTGTATTCCATACTTCTAGCGATTGGATTTCATTCAAAACTCACCAAATGACTCCTCCCACCATATTATGATGTTGCCCATGTTTTGGGCTCGATCTGAAATCAATAGGAGTGAGAAATTGGACAATTCAAGTTCAACGGCAGTTCGTTCCTAATTGGAGTGGTTGGTGTATTCCAAACTTCTAGCAATTGGATTTCACTCAAAACTCACCAAATGACTCCTCCCACCATATTATGATGTCGCCCAAGTTTTGGGCTCGATCCGAAATCAATAGGTGTGAGAAATTGGACAATTCAATTTCAACGGCAGTTCGTTCCTAATTGGAGTGGTTGGTGTATTCCATACTTCTAGTGATTGGATTTCACTCAAAACTCACCCAATGACTCCTCCCACCATATTATGATGTTGCCCAAGTTTTCGGCCCGATCCGAAATCAATAGGTGTGAGAAATTGGACAATTCAAGTTCAACGGCAGTTCGTTCCTAATTGGAGTGGTTGGTGTATTCTATACTTCTAGCGATTGGATATCACTCAAAACTCTCCAAATGACTCCTCCCACCATATTATGATGTTGCCCAAGTTTTGGGCTCGATCCGAAATCAATTGGTGTGGGAAATTGGACAATTCAAGTTCAACGGCAGTTCGTTCCTAATTGGAGTGGTTGGTGTATTCCATACTTCTAGCGATTGGATTTCACTCAACACCCACCAAATGACTACTCCCACCATATTATGATGTTGCCCAAGTTTTGGGCTCGATCCGAAATCAATAGGTGTGAGAAGTTGGACAATTCAACTTCAACGGCAGTTCGTTCCTAATTGGAGTGGTTGGTGTATTCCAAACTTCTAGGAATTGGATTTCACTCAAAACTCACCAATTGACTCCTCCCACCATATTATGATGTCGCCCAAGTTTTGGGCTCGATCCGAAATCAATAGGTGTGACAAATTGGACAATTCAATTTCAACGGCAGTTCGTTCCTAATTGGAGTGGTTGGTGTATTCCATGCTTCTAGTGATTGGATTTCACTCAAAACTCACCCAATGACTCCTCCCACCATATTATGATGTTGCCCAAGTTTTGGGCTCAATCCGAAATCAATAGGTGTGAGAAATTGGACAATTCAAGTTCAACGGCAGTTCGTTCCTAATTGGAGTGGTTGGTGTATTCCATACTTCTAGCGATTGGGTTTCACTCAAAACTCAGCAAATTACTCCTCCCAACATATTATGATGTTGCCCAAGTTTGGGGCTCGACCCGAAATCAATAGGTGTGAGAATTTGGACAATTCAAGTTCAACGTCAGTTCGTTCCTAATTGGAGTGGTTGGTGTATTCCATAATTCTAGCGATTGGATTTCACTAAAAACTCACCAAATGACTCCTCCCACCATATTATGATGTTGCCCAAGTTTTGGGCTCGATCCGAAATCAATAGGTGTTCCAAATTGGACAATTCAAGTTTAACGGCAGTTCGTTCCTAATGGGAGTGGTTGGTGTATTCCATACTTCTAGCGATTGGATTTCACTCAAAACTCACCAAATGATTCCTCCCACCATATTATGATGTTGCCCAAGTTTTGGGCTCGATCCGAAATCAATAGGTGTCAGAAATTGGACAATTCAATTTCAACGGCAGTTCGTTCCTAATTTGAGTGGTTGGTGTATTCCATACTTCTAGTTATTGGATTTCACTCAAAACTCACCCAATGACTCCTCCCACCATATTATGATGTTGTCCAAGTTTTGGGCTCGATCCAAAATCAATAGGAGTGAGAAATTGGACAATTCAAGTTGAACGGCAGTTCGTTCCTAATTGGAGTGGTTGGTGTATTCCATACTTCAAGCGATTGGATTTCACTCAAAACTCACCAAAGGACTCATCCCGCCATATTATGATGTTGCCCAAGTTTTGGGCTCGATCCGAAATCAATAGTTGTGAGAAATTGGACAATTCAAGTTCAACGGCAGTTCGTTCCTAATTGGAGTGGTTGGTGTATTCCGTACTTCTAGCGATTGGATTTCATTCAAAACTCACCAAATGACTCCTCCCACCATATTATGATGTTGCCCATGTTTTGGGCTCGATCTGAAATCAATAGGAGTGAGAAATTGGACAATTCAAGTTCAACGGCAGTTCGTTCCTAATTGGAGTGGTTGGTGTATTCCAAACTTCTAGCAATTGGATTTCACTCAAAACTCACCAAATGACTCCTCCCACCATATTATGATGTCGCCCAAGTTTTGGGCTCGATCCGAAATCAATAGGTGTGAGAAATTGGACAATTCAATTTCAACGGCAGTTCGTTCCTAATTGGAGTGGTTGGTGTATTCCATACTTCTAGTGATTGGATTTCACTCAAAACTCACCCAATGACTCCTCCCACCATATTATGATGTTGCCCAAGTTTTCGGCTCGATCCGAAATCAATAGGTGTGAGAAATTGGACAATTCAAGTTCAACGGCAGTTCGTTCCTAATTGGAGTGGTTGGTGTATTCTATACTTCTAGCGATTGGATATCACTCAAAACTCTCCAAATGACTCCTCCCACCATATTATGCTGTTGCCCAAGTTTTGGGCTCGATCCGAAATCAATTGGTGTGGGAAATTGGACAATTCAAGTTCAACGGCAGTTCGTTCCTAATTGGAGTGGTTGGTGTATTCCATACTTCTAGCGATTGGATTTCACTCAACACCCACCAAATGACTACTCCCACCATATTATGATGTTGCCCAAGTTTTGGGCTCGATCCGAAATCAATAGGTGTGAGAAGTTGGACAATTCAACTTCAACGGCAGTTCGTTCCTAATTGGAGTGGTTGGTGTATTCCAAACTTCTAGGAATTGGATTTCACTCAAAACTCACCAAATGACTCCTCCCACCATATTATGATGTCCCCCAAGTTTTGGGCTCGATCCGAAATCAATAGGTGTGACAAATTGGACAATTCAATTTCAACGGCAGTTCGTTCCTAATTGGAGTGGTTGGTGTATTCCATGCTTCTAGTGATTGGATTTCACTCAAAACTCACCCAATGACTCCTCCCACCATATTATGATGTTGCCCAAGTTTTGGGCTCAATCCGAAATCAATAGGTGTGAGAAATTGGACAATTCAAGTTCAACGGCAGTTCGTTCCTAATTGGAGTGGTTGGTGTATTCCATACTTCTAGCGATTGGGTTTCACTCAAAACTCAGCAAATTACTCCTCCCAACATATTATGATGTTGCCCAAGTTTGGGGCTCGACCCGAAATCAATAGGTGTGAGAATTTGGACAATTCAAGTTCAACGTCAGTTCGTTCCTAATTGGAGTGGTTGGTGTATTCCATAATTCTAGCGATTGGATTTCACTAAAAACTCACCAAATGACTCCTCCCACCATATTATGATGTTGCCCAAGTTTTGGGCTCGATCCGAAATCAATAGGTGTTCCAAATTGGACAATTCAAGTTTAACGGCAGTTCGTTCCTAATGGGAGTGGTTGGTGTATTCCATACTTCTAGCGATTGGATTTCACTCAAAACTCACCAAATGATTCCTCCCACCATATTATGATGTTGCCCAAGTTTTGGGCTCGATCCGAAATCAATAGGTGTCAGAAATTGGACAATTCAATTTCAACGGCAGTTCGTTCCTAATTTGAGTGGTTGGTGTATTCCATACTTCTAGTTATTGGATTTCACTCAAAACTCACCCAATGACTCCTCCCACCATATTATGATGTTGTCCAAGTTTTGGGCTCGATCCAAAATCAATAGGAGTGAGAAATTGGACAATTCAAGTTGAACGGCAGTTCGTTCCTAATTGGAGTGGTTGGTGTATTCCATACTTCAAGCGATTGGATTTCACTCAAAACTCACCAAAGGACTCATACCGCCATATTATGATGTTGCCCAAGTTTTGGGCTCGATCCGAAATCAATAGGTGTGAGAAATTGGACAATTCAAGTTCAACGGCAGTTCGTTCCTAATTGGAGTGGTTGGTGTATTCCGTACTTCTAGCGATTGGATTTCATTCAAAACTCACCAAATGACTCCTCCCACCATATTATGATGTTGCCCATGTTTTGGGCTCGATCTGAAATCAATAGGAGTGAGAAATTGGACAATTCAAGTTCAACGGCAGTTCGTTCCTAATTGGAGTGGTTGGTGTATTCCAAACTTCTAGCAATTGGATTTCACTCAAAACTCACCAAATGACTCCTCCCACCATATTATGATGTCGCCCAAGTTTTGGGCTCGATCCGAAATCAATAGGTGTGAGAAATTGGACAATTCAATTTCAACGGCAGTTCGTTCCTAATTG
This sequence comes from Prunus avium, assembly GCF_965620075.1. Classification (NCBI taxonomy): domain Eukaryota; kingdom Viridiplantae; phylum Streptophyta; class Magnoliopsida; order Rosales; family Rosaceae; genus Prunus; species Prunus avium. Next base: position 16,136,651 of record NC_142291.1, on the reverse strand, counting down.
GAGTGGTTGGTGTATTCCATACTTCTAGTGATTGGATTTCACTCAAAACTCACCCAATGACTCCTCCCACCATATTATGATGTTGCCCAAGTTTTCGGCTCGATCCGAAATCAATAGGTGTGAGAAATTGGACAATTCAAGTTCAACGGCAGTTCGTTCCTAATTGGAGTGGTTGGTGTATTCTATACTTCTAGCGATTGGATATCACTCAAAACTCTCCAAATGACTCCTCCCACCATATTATGATGTTGCCCAAGTTTTGGGCTCGATCCGAAATCAATTGGTGTGGGAAATTGGACAATTCAAGTTCAACGGCAGTTCGTTCCTAATTGGAGTGGTTGGTGTATTCCATACTTCTAGCGATTGGATTTCACTCAACACCCACCAAATGACTACTCCCACCATATTATGATGTTGCCCAAGTTTTGGGCTCGATCCGAAATCAATAGGTGTGAGAAGTTGGACAATTCAACTTCAACGGCAGTTCGTTCCTAATTGGAGTGGTTGGTGTATTCCAAACTTCTAGGAATTGGATTTCACTCAAAACTCACCAAATGACTCCTCCCACCATATTATGATGTCGCCCAAGTTTTGGGCTCGATCCGAAATCAATAGGTGTGACAAATTGGACAATTCAATTTCAACGGCAGTTCGTTCCTAATTGGAGTGGTTGGTGTATTCCATGCTTCTAGTGATTGGATTTCACTCAAAACTCACCCAATGACTCCTCCCACCATATTATGATGTTGCCCAAGTTTTGGGCTCAATCCGAAATCAATAGGTGTGAGAAATTGGACAATTCAAGTTCAACGGCAGTTCGTTCCTAATTGGAGTGGTTGGTGTATTCCATACTTCTAGCGATTGGGTTTCACTCAAAACTCAGCAAATTACTCCTCCCAACATATTATGATGTTGCCCAAGTTTGGGGCTCGACCCGAAATCAATAGGTGTGAGAATTTGGACAATTCAAGTTCAACGTCAGTTCGTTCCTAATTGGAGTGGTTGGTGTATTCCATAATTCTAGCGATTGGATTTCACTAAAAACTCACCAAATGACTCCTCCCACCATATTATGATGTTGCCCAAGTTTTGGGCTCGATCCGAAATCAATAGGTGTTCCAAATTGGACAATTCAAGTTTAACGGCAGTTCGTTCCTAATGGGAGTGGTTGGTGTATTCCATACTTCTAGCGATTGGATTTCACTCAAAACTCACCAAATGATTCCTCCCACCATATTATGATGTTGCCCAAGTTTTGGGCTCGATCCGAAATCAATAGGTGTCAGAAATTGGACAATTCAATTTCAACGGCAGTTCGTTCCTAATTTGAGTGGTTGGTGTATTCCATACTTCTAGTTATTGGATTTCACTCAAAACTCACCCAATGACTCCTCCCACCATATTATGATGTTGTCCAAGTTTTGGGCTCGATCCAAAATCAATAGGAGTGAGAAATTGGACAATTCAAGTTGAACGGCAGTTCGTTCCTAATTGGAGTGGTTGGTGTATTCCATACTTCAAGCGATTGGATTTCACTCAAAACTCACCAAAGGACTCCTCCCGCCATATTATGATGTTGCCCAAGTTTTGGGCTCGATCCGAAATCAATAGGTGTGAGAAATTGGACAATTCAAGTTCAACGGCAGTTCGTTCCTAATTGGAGTGGTTGGTGTATTCCGTACTTCTAGCGATTGGATTTCATTCAAAACTCACCAAATGACTCCTCCCACCATATTATGATTTTGCCCAAGTTTTGGGGTCGATCCGAAATCAATAGGTGTGAGAAATTGGACAATTCAAGTTCAACGGCAGTTCGTTCCTAATTGGAGTGGTTGGTGTATTCTATACTTCTAGCGATTGGATATCACTCAAAACTCTCCAAAGGACTCCTCCCACCATATTATGATGTCGCCCAAGCTTTGGGCTCGATCCGAAATCAATAGGTGTGAGAAATTGGACAATTCAATTTCAACGGCAGTTCGTTCCTAATTGGAGTGGTTGGTGTATTCCATACTTCTAGTGATTGGATTTCACTCAAAACTCACCCAATGACTCCTCCCACCATATTATGATTTTGCCCAAGTTTTGGGGTCGATCCGAAATCAATAGGTGTGAGAAATTGGACAATTCAAGTTCAACGGCAGTTCGTTCCTAATTGGAGTGGTTGGTGTATTCTATACTTCTAGCGATTGGATATCACTCAAAACTCTCCAAAGGACTCCTCCCACCATATTATGATGTTGCCCAAGTTTTGGGCTCGATCCGAAATCAATAGGTGTGGGAAATTGGACAATTCAAGTTCAACGGCAGTTCGTTCCTAATTGGAGTGGTTGGTGTATTCCATACTTCTAGCGATTGGATTTCACTCAACACTCACCAAATGACTACTCCCACCATATTATGATGTTGCCCAAGTTTTGGGCTCGATCCGAAATCAATAGGTGTGAGAAATTGGACAATTCAAGTTCAACGACAGTTCGTTCCTAATTGGAGTGGTTGATGTATTCCAAACTTCTAGGAATTGGATTTCACTCAAAACTCACCAAATGACTCCTCCCACCATATTATGATGTCGCCCAAGTTTTGGGCCCGATCCGAAATCAATAGGTGTGAGAAATTGGACAATTCAATTTCAACGGCAGTTCGTTCCTAATTGGAGTGGTTGGTGTATTCCATACTTCTAGTGATTGGATTTCACTCAAAACTCACCCAACGACTCCTCCCACCATATTATGATGTTGCCCAAGTTTTGGGCTCGATCCGAAATCAGTAGGTGTGAGAAATTGGACAATTCAAATTCAACGGCAGTTTGTTCCTAATTGGAGTGGTTGGTGTATTCCATACTTCTAGCGATTGGGTTTCACTCAAAACTCAGCAAATTACTCCTCCCAACATATTATGATGTTGCCCAAGTTTGGGGCTCGACCCGAAATCAATAGGTGTGAGAATTTGGACAATTCAAGTTCAACGTCAGTTCGTTCCTAATTGGAGTGGTTGGTGTATTCCATAATTCTAGCGATTGGATTTCACTGAAAACTCACCAAATGACTCCTCCCACCATATTATGATGTTGCCCAAGTTTTGGGCTCGATCCGAAATCAATAGGTGTTCCAAATTGGACAATTCAAGTTTAACGACAGTTCGTTCCTAATGGGAGTGGTTGGTGTATTCCATACTTCTAGCGATTGGATTTCACTCAAAACTCACCAAATGATTCCTCACACCATATTATGATGTTGCCCAAGTGTTGGGCTCGATCCGAAATCAATAGGTGTGAGAAATTGGACAATTCAATTTTAACGGCAGTTCGTTCCTAATTTGAGTGGTTGGTGTATTCCATACTTCTAGTTATTGGATTTCACTCAAAACTCACCAAAGGACTCCTCCCGCCATATTATGATGTTGCCCAAGTTTTGGGCTCGATCCGAAATCAATAGGTGTTCCAAATTGGACAATTCAAGTTCAGCGGCAGTTCGTTCCTAATTGGAGTGGTTGGTGTATTCCATACTTCTAGCGATCGGATTTCACTCAAAACTCACCAAATGACTCCTCCCACCATATTACGATGTTGCCCAAGTTTGGGGCCTGGTCCGAAATCAATAGGTGTGAGAAATTGGACAATTCAAGTTCAACGGCAGTTCGTTCCAATTTGGAGTGGTTGGTGTATTCCATACTTCTAGCGATTGGATTTCACTCAAAACTCACCAAAGGACTCCTCCCGCCATATTATGATGTTGCCCAAGTTTTGGGCTCGATCCGAAATTAATAGGTGTGAGAAATTGGACAATTCAAGTTCAACGGCAGTTCGTTCCTAATTGGAGTGGTTGGTGTATTCCGTACTTCTAGCGATTGGATTTCACTCAAAACTCACCAAATGACTCCTCCCACCATATTATGATGTTGCCCAAGTTTTGGGCTCAATCCGAAATCAATAGGTGTTAGAAATTGGACAATTCAAGTTCAACGGCAGTTCGTTCCTAATTGGAGTGGTTGGTGTATTCCATACTTCTAGTGATTGGATTTCACTCAAAACTCACCCAATGACTCCTCCCACCATATTATGATGTTGCCCAAGTTTTGGGCACGATCCGAAATCAATAGGTGTGAGAAATTGGACAATTCAAGTTCAACGGCAGTTCGTTCCTAATTGGAGTGGTTGGTGTATTCCAAACTTCTAGCAATTGGATTTCACTCAAAACTCACCAAATGACTCCTCCCACCATATTATGATATCGCCCAAGTTTTGGACTAGATCCGAAATCAATAGGTGTGACAAATTGGACAATTCAATTTCAACGGCAGTTCGTTCCTAATTGGAGTGGTTGGTGTATTCCATACTTCTAGAGATTGGATTTCACTCAAAACACACCAAATGACTCCTCCCCCCATATTATGATGTTGCCCAAGTTTGGGGCCCGGTCCGAAATCAATAGGTGTGAGAAATTGGACAATTCAAGTTCAACGGCAGTTCGTTCCTATTTGGAGTGGTTGGTGTATTCCATACTTCTAGCGATTGGATTTCACTCAAAACTCACCAAATGACTCCTCCCACCATATTATGATCATGCCCAAGTTTTAGGCTCTATCCGAAATCAATAGGTGTGAGAAATTTGTCAATTCAATTTCAACGACAGTTCGTTCCTAATTGGAGTGGTTGGTGTAGTCCATAATTCTAAAGATTGGATTTCACTCAAAACTCACCAAATGAATCCTCCCACCATATTATGTTGTTGCCCAAGTTTTGGGCTCGATCCGAAATCAATAGGTGTGAGAAATTGGACAATTCAAGTTCAACGGCAGTTCATTCCTAATTGGAGTGGTTGGTCTATTCCATACTTCTAGCGATTGGATTTCACTGAAAACTCACCAAATGACTCCTCCCACCATATTATGAAGTTGCCCAAGTTTTGGGCTCGATCCGAAATCAATAGGTGTGAGAAATTGGACAATTCAAGTTCAACGGCAGTTCGTTCCTAATTGGAGTGGTTGGTGTATTCCATACTTCTAGCGATTGGATTTCACTCAAAACTCACCAAATGACTCCTCCCACCATATTATGATGTTGCACAAGTTTGGGGTTCCATCCGAAATCAAAAGGTGTGAGAAATTGGAAAATTCAAGTTCAACGGCAGTTCGTTCCTAATTGGAGTGGTTGGTGTATTCCATACTTCTAGCGATTGGATTTCACTCAAAACTCACCAAATGACTCCGCCCACCATTTTATGATGTTGCACAAGTTTGGGGTTCCATCCGAAATCAATAGGTGTGAGAAATTGGACAATTCAAGTTCAACGGCAGTTCGTTCCTAATTGGAGTGGTTGGTGTATTCCATACTTCTAGCGGTTGGATTTCACTCAAAAGTCACCAGTGTTTGGTGTATTCCATACTTCTAGCGATTGGATTTCACTCAAAACTCACAAAATGACTCCTCCCACCATATTATGATGTTGCACAAGTTTAGGGTTCCATCCGAAATCAATAGGTGTGAGAAATTGGACAATTCAAGTTCAACGGCAGTTCGTTCCTAATTGGAGTGTTTTGGTGTATTCCATACTTCTAGCGATTGGATTTCGTTCGAAACTCCCCAAATGACTCCTCCCACCATATTATGATGTTGCCAAAGTTTTGGGCCCGATCCGTAATCAACAGTTGTTCGAAATTGGACAATTCAAGTTCAACGGCAGTTCGTTCCTCATTGGAGTGGTTGGTGTATTCCATACTTCTAGCGATTGGATTTCACTCAAAACTCACCAAATGACTCCTCCCACCATATTATGATATTGCCCAAGTTTTGGGCTCGATCCGAAGTCAATAGGTGTGAGAAATTGGACAATTCAAGTTCAACGGCAGTTCGTTCCTAATTGGAGTGGTTGGTGTATTCCATACTTCTAGCGATTGGATTTCACTCAAAACTCACCAAATGACTACTCCCACCATATTATGATGTTGCCCAAGTTTGGGGCTCGATCCGAAATCAATAGGTGTGAGAAATTGGACAATTCAAGTTCAACGGCAGTTCGTTCCTAATTGGAGTGGTTGGTGTATTCCATACTTCTAGCGATTGGATTTCACTAAAAACTCACCAAATGGCTCCTCCCACCATATTATGATGTTGCCCAAGTTTTGGGCTCGATCCGAAATCAATAGGTGTTCCAAATTGGACAATTCAAGTTCAACGGCAGTTCGTTCGTAATTGGAGTGGTTGGTGTATTCCATACTTCTAGCAATTGTATTTCACTCAAAACTCACCAAATCACTCCTCCCACCATATTATGATGTTGCCCAAGTTTTGGGCTCGATCCGAAATCAATAGGTGTTCCAAATTGGGCAATTCAATTTCAACGGCAGTTCGTTCCTAATTGGAGTGGTTGGTTTATTCCATACTTCTAGCGATTGGATTTCACTCAAAACTCACCAAATGACTCCTCCCACCGTATTATGATGTTGCCCAAGTTTTGGGCTCGATCCGGAATCAATTGGTGTGAGAAATTGGACAATTCAAGTTCAACGGCAGGTCGTTCCTAAATGGAGTGGTTGGTGTATTCCATACTTCTAGCGATTGGATTTCACTCAAAACTCACCAAAAGACTCCCCCCACCGTATTATGATGTTGCCCAAGTTTTAGGCTCGACCCGAAATCCATAGGTGTGAGAAATTGTTCAATTTAATTTCGACGACAGTTCGTTCCTAATTGGAGTGGTTGGTGTATTCCATACTTCTAGCGATTGGATTTCACTCAAAACTCACCAAATGACTCCTCCTACCATATTATGATGTTGCCCAAGTTTTGGGCTCGATCCGAAATCAATAGGTGTTCCAAATTGGACAATTCAAGTTCAACGGCAGTTCGTTCCTAATTGGAGTGGTTGGTGTATTTCATACTTCTAGCTATTGGAATTCACTCAAAACACACCAAATGACTCCTCCCAACATATTATGATGTTGCCCAAGTTTTGGGCTCGATCCGAAATCAATAGGTGTGCGAAATTGGTCAATTCAATTTCAACGACAGTTTTTTCCAAATTGGAATGGTTGGTGTATTCCATACTTCTAGCGATTGGATTTCACTCAAAACCAACCAAATGACTCCTCCCACCATATTATGATGTTGAACAAGTTTTGGGCTCGATCCGAAATCAGTAGGTGTTCCAAATTGGACAACAAAAGTTCAACGGCGGTTCGTTCCTAATTGGAGTGGTTGGTGTATTCCATACTTCTAGCGATTGGATTTCACTCAAAACTCACCAAATGACTCCTCCCACCATATTATGATGTCGACCAAGTTAGGGGCTCGATCCGAAATCAATAGGTGTGAGAAATTGGACAATTCAAGTTCAACGGCAGTTCGTTCCTAATTGGAGTGGTTGGTGTATTCCATATTTCTAGCGATTGGATTTCACTCAAAACTCACCAAATGACTCCTCCCACCATATTATGATGTTGCACAAGTTTGGGGTTCGATCCGAAATCAACAGGTGTTAGAAATTGGACAATTCAAGTTCAACGCTAGTTCGTTCCAAATGGGAGTGGTTGGTGTATTCCATACCTCTAGCGATTGGATTTCACTCAAAACTCACCAAACGACTCCTCCCACCATATTATGATGTTGCCCAAGTTTTGGGCTCGATCCGAAATCAATAGATGTTCGAAATTGGACAATTCAAGTTCAACGGCAGTTCGTTCCTAATTGGAGTGGTTGGTGTATTCCATACTTCTAGCGATTGGATTTCACTCAAAACTCAATAAATGACTCCTCCCACCATATTATGATGTTGCCCAAGTTTGGGGCTCGATCTGAAATCAATAGGTGTGAGAAATTGGACAATTCAAGTTCTACGGCAGTTCGTTCCTAATTGGAGTGGTTGGTGTATTCCATACTTCTAGCGATTGGATTTCACTCAAAACTCACCAAATGACTCCTCCCACCATATTATGACGTTGCCCAAGTTTGGGGCTCGATCCGAAATCAATAGGTGTGAGAAATTGGACAATTCAAGTTCAATGGCAGTTCGTTCCTAAATGGAGTGGTTGGTGTATTCCATACTTCTAGCGATTGGATTTCACTCAAAACTCACCAAATGCCTCCTCCCACCACATTATGATGTTGCCCAAGTTTGGGGTTCGATCCGAAATCAATGGGTGTGAGAAATTGGACAATTCAAGTTCAACGGCAGTTCGTTCCTAAATGGAGTGGTTGGTGTATTCCATACTTCTAGCGATTGAATTTCACGCAAAACTTACCAAATGACTCCTCCCACCATATTATGATATTGCCCAAGTTTTGGGCTCGATCCGAAATCAATAGGTGTGAGAAATTGGACAATTCAAGTTCAACGGCAGTTCGTTCCTAATTGGAGTGGTTTGTGTATTCCATACTTCTAGCGATTGGATTTCACTCAAAACTCACCAAATGACTACTCCCACCATATTATGATGTTGCCCAAGTTTGGGGCTCGATCCGAAATCAATAGGTGTGAGAAATTGGACAATTCAAGTTCAACGGCAGTTCGTTCGTTATTGGAGTGGTTGGTGTATTCCATACTTCTAGCAATTGTATTTCACTCAAAACTCACCAAATCACTCCTCCCACCATATTATGATGTTGCCCAAGTTTGGGGCTCGATCCGAAATCAATTGGTGTGAGAAATTGGACAATTCAAGTTCAACGGGAGTTCGTTCCTAAATGGAGTGGTTGGTGTATTCCATACTTCTAGCGATTGGATTTCACTCAAAACTCACCAAAAGACTCCCCCCACCGTATTATGATGTTGCCCAAGTTTTGGGCCCGATCCGAAATCCATAAGTGTGAGAAATTGTTCAATTTAATTTCGACGACAGTTCGTTCCTAATTGGAGTGGTTGGTGTATTCCATACTTCTAGCGATTGGATTTCACTCAAAACTCACCAAATGACTCCTCCTACCATATTATGATGTTGCCCAAGTTTTGGGCTCGATCCAAAATCAATAGGTGTTCCAAATTGGACAACTCAAGTTCAACGGCAGTTCGTTCCTAATTGGAGTGGTTGGTGTATTTGATACTTCTAGCGATTGGATTTCACTCAAAACTCACCAAATGACTCCTCCCACCATATTATGATGTTGCCCAAGTTTTGGGCTCGATCCGAAATCAATAGGTGTGAGAAATTGGACAATTCAAGTTCAACGGGAGTTCGTTCCTAAATGGAGTGGTTGGGGTATTCCATACTTCTAGCGATTTGATTTCACTCAAAACTCACCAAATGACTCCTCCCACCATATTATGATGTTGCCCAAGTTTTGGGCTCGATCCGAAATCAATAGGTGTTCGAAATTGGACAATTCAAGTTCAACGGCAGTTCGTTCCTAATTGGAGTGGTTGGTGTATTCCGTACTTCTATCGATTGGATTTCCCTCAAAACTCACCAAATGACTCCTCCCACCATATTATGATGTTGCCTAAGTTTTGGGCTCGATCCGAAATCAATAGGTGTGAGAAATTGGACAATTTAATTTCAACGGCAGTTCGTTCCAAATTGGAGTGGTTGGTGTATTCCATACTTCTAGCGTTTGGATTTCACTCAAAACTCAATAAATGACTCCTCCCACCATATTATGTTGTTGCCCAAGTTTGGGGCTCGATCTGAAATCAATAGGTGTGAGAAATTGGACAATTCAAGTTCTACGGCAGTTCGTTCCTAATTGGAGTGGTTGGTGTATTCCATACTTCTAGCGATTGGATTTCACTCAAAACTCACCAAATGACTCCTCCCACCATTTTATGATGTTGCCCAAGTTTGGGGCTCGGTCCGAAATCAATAGGTGTGAGAAATTGGACAATTCAAGTTCAACGGCAGTTCGTTCCTAATTGGAGTGGTTGGTGTATTCCATACTTCTAGCGATTGGATTTCTCTCAAAACTCGCCAAATGACTCCTCCCACCATATTATGATGTTGCCCAAGTTTTGGGCTCGATCCGAAATCAATCGGTGTGAGAATTGGACAATTCATGTTCTACGGCAGTTCGTTCCAAATTGTAGTGGTTGGTGTATTCCATACTTCTAGCGATTGGATTTCACTCAAAACTCACCAAATGACTCCGCCCACCATATTACGATGTTGCCCAAGTTTTGGGCTCGATTCGAAATCAATAGGTGTGAGAAATTGGACAATTCATGTTCAACGGCAGTTCGTTCCTAATTGGAATGGTTGGTGTATTCCACAGTTCTAGCGAGTGGATTTCACTCAAAACTCACCAAATGACTCCTCCCACCATATTATGTTTATGATGTTGCCCAAGTTTTGGGCTCGTTCCGAAATCAATAGGTGTTCCAAATTGGACAATTCAAGTTCAATGGCAGTTCGTTCCTAATTGGAGTGGTTGGTGTATTCCATACTTCTAGCGATTGGATTTCACTCAAAACTCACCAAATGACTCCTCCCACCATATTACGGTGTTGCCCAAGTTTTGGGCTCGATCCGAAATCAATGGGTGTGAGAAATTGGACAATTCAAGTTCAACGGCAGTTCGTTCCAAATTGGAGTGGTTGGTGTATTCCATACTTCTAGCGATTGGATTTCACTCAAAACTCAACAAATGACTCCTCCCACCATATTATGATGTTGCCCAAGTTTTGGGCTCGATCCGAAATCAATAGGTGTTCCAAATTGGACAATTCAAGTTCAACGGCAACTCGTTCCTAATTGGAGTGGTTGGTGTATTCCATACTTCTAGCGATTGGATTTCACTCAAAACTCACCAAATGACTCCTCCCACCACATTATGATGTCGCCCAAGTTTTGGGCTCGATCCGAAATCAATAGGTGTGAGAAATTGGACAATTCAAGTTCAACGGCAGTTCGTTCCTAATTGGAATGGTTGGTATATTGCATACTTCTACCGATTGGATTTCACTCAAACCTCACCAAATGACTCCTCCCACCATATTATGATGTTGCCCAAGTTTGGGGCACGATCCGAAATCAATAGGTGTTCCAAATTGGACAATTCAAGTTCAACGGCAGTTCGTTCCTAATTGGAGTGGTTGGTGTATTCCATACTTCTAGCGATTGGATTTCACTCAAAACTCACCAAATCACTCCTCCCACCATATTATGATGTTGCCCAAGTTTTGGGCTCGATCCGAAATCAATAGGTGTTCCAAATTGGACAATTCAAGTTCAACGGCAGTTCGTTCCTAATTGGAGTGGTTGGTGTATTCCATACTTCTAGCGATTGGATTTCACTCAAAACTCACGAAATGACTCCTCCCACCATATTATGACGTTGTCCAAGTTTTGGTCTCGATCCGAAATCAATAGGTGTTCCAAATTGGACAATTCAAGTTCAACGGCAGTTCGTTCCTAATTGGAGTGGTTGGTGTATTCCATACTTCTAGCGATTGGATTTCACTCAAAACTCACCAAATGACTCCTCCAACCATATTATGATGTTGCCCAAGTTTTGGGCTCGATCCGAAATCAATAGGTGTGAGAAATTGGACAATTCAAGTTCAACGGCAGTTCGTTCCTAATTGGAATGGTTGGTATATTGCATACTTCTACCGATTGGATGTCACTCAAACCTCACCAAATGACTCCTCCCACCATATTATGATGTTGCCCAAGTTTGGGGCTCGATCCGAAATCAATAGGTGTTCCAAATTGGACAATTCAAGTTCAATGGCAGTTCGTTCCTAATTGGAGTGGTTGGTGTATTCCATACTTCTAGCGATTGGATTTCACTCAAAACTCACCGAATGACTCTTCCCACCATATTATGATGTCACCCAAGTTTTGGGCTCGATCCGAAATCAATAGGTGTGGGAAATTGGACAATTCAAGTTCAACGGCAGTTCGTTCCTAATTGGAATGGTTGGTGTATTGCCTACTTCTGCCGATTGGATTTCACTCAAACCTCACCAAATGACTCCTCCCACCATATTATGACGTTGCCCAATTTTGGGGCTCGATCCGAAATCAATAGGTGTTCCAAATTGGACAATTCAAGTTCAACGGCAGTTCGTTCCTAATTGGGGTGGTTGGTGTATTCCATACTTCTAGCGATTGGATTTCACTCAAAACTCACCAAATGACTCCTACCACCGTATTATGATGTTGCCCAAGTTTTGGGCTCGATCCGAAATCAATAGGTGTGGGAAATTGGACAATTCAAGTTCAACGGCAGTTCGTTCCTAATTGGAATGGTTGGTGTATTCCACACTTCTAGCGATTGGATTTCACTCAAAACTCACCAAATGACTCTATTATGTTAACTCGCAATTGTACGGGGCAATTAGTAATATAGCAAGACAAGTACGAGTTCGTACCCACGAAGACTGAGAAGTTCAAATTAGTTATGTACGTAGATTACCGAATTCAAGAAGTTAGGAAGTTAAGTCTAAAACAGAAATTAAAGTGAGAGTGATTGTGATTGTGAAAGGAAGTGAGCAAACTGAAATTGCAAATGAAAGCAAATAAACAAGTGTAACAAAGAGTGGTTTTAAGAGTTGGAAAACAGATTTGGAGACTAGGGCATTCGAATCACCATAACAATTCAATTCTGGGTTATATGGAGTCAAGTAACAAGTCTAATTCATATTCAAAGATTGATTCTAGCTAAAGTATGATTAGGCCATGGTGTTTGGTCCTAACCTTGTGTTCCTAATTCCCTAATTTGATCATTTGTTGTCTAACCTAAAATTAAGCATTAGGAACCCATTAAGCATAGAAGAACAATTTAAACAACCAAGCATGTATCTAATCCCTGTTGTCGAATGTCCATACATACTCTTCCTATTCATAGTTCAATTCGAATTAAAGCATGGTGTCTACTCTTAATTCAAACCAAGATAGTTAACAAACAAGTTCTAATGGTGATCAATCATTCAAACAAGCATGTTAACTTATAAGCATAATGAATAAGAACATGAATCATGAATCAAACTTGAAACTCCAAACTTATAAACCCAGAATATTCATGTTAGGTTACATCGAAGCCCTAGTTATGGATTTAGCTACTCATAATGGAAAAGAAACTAAAATAGAAATGGGAAAACATAATGAATGCCATAAGAGTAGAAAAACCCTTTTCTGAAGTTCTTGTAGTGTCCAATGCTTCTCCAAGAGCTTCTCCACGCCTAGAAGGATTTATGAAGGATATGGAGGTGATTTGAGATGAGCTTGAGTGAGTGGTGATGGCTGAGAAAGAGGAAATTCGTAGGGAAATGGAAGGGAGGTTTTCTGGAGCTGTTTTGGTGATTTTGGGGCAGTTTAGAGTATTGGGTTGATTGCTTGAGTGTTTGGGGTTGTGGGAATGTATGAGGATGATTTCTGGATGATGGAAGTGTGGAGGATGGCTGAAGTGAATTTTGTAGCTTGAAGACTCCTCTATTTATAGGGCTAAGAGGGAGGAACATCATGATGAAATCCAACACCACCATTCCTCATTTAATACAACCCATAACTCCCACTTCATCTTGTCTATGTTAGTGTGGTTGGAATCAATCCCATCCCATACTTCTTTTGCTGCACCTCAAGCTTTCTTCACATGGGATCAAAGGTGATCAATTGTGGCTGCCTTTTGCTGCCAACCCATGTGGTCTTCTTTTGGTTGTTGAACAAAAACGAGTCTTCTGAACCAGACTTGGTGTAGGAAGGCCAGAGGTTTCAAAACTTATCCAATGGGGCTCAAATTTGGATATGTTATAGTAGACACCCATTGGAACAACTTCTATGAAGAACGTATTCCCATCGGAGCAGTAGAAGTATGCGTTTTGGGCCTTTCAATTTGGCTGCCGAACAGAGACTGGAATTGACTTCATTTCATTTATGCTTTACATGCATGCACATGCTTTCTCTATAATAACTCCAGCATGTACCAACTTGATCCTTTAGAATTTCATAGCTGGAATGCCTCCCCACTTCACTCATTATGTTGGATCCAAAGTCAGTTGCAGCATGGGTGAGGCACATGGCTCAAAGGAGGAGACAAGGCTCAAAGCTGGCAGCTGCAAATCCTCCTGAGCATGGTTCAGTGTTGGACGGGCTAAGGACTCCACATATGTTCACTTGGGCTGAATTTTGGATATGTTATACTAGACACCCAATTGAACAACTTCTATGAAGAATGTCTCCTTATCCGATTTGGGCAGATTGCTGAAATGAGACCTGCAAGGTGACTTACGAAACTGGACTGACAAGAAGTGTGGCCCAACTTTGGTTTTGTCTTTAAGCTCTTGCTCTTATCCCAATCAGCCCTTAACATGCATGGATTGCATCAAATGTGATCTCTTGCTATCTTAACCTACAAAACACACAAACAGAGGTAAGTGACTCAAAATAAAGAGAAACTAAGCAAAATCACTAAGTAAAGAAGGCAAGCAAGTGTACGAAATTATGGACTTATCAAAACAGAAAACGGATTAAAAGCACAAGTTTAACTCAATAACATAACCAAATCATAAGCTAGAAGGGTACAAAATAATATACAATTATGAACCGATCAAATACCCCCAAACCTAGATTTTGCTAGTCCTCGAGCAAAACAACACAAAACAAAGTTAAAAACAAAAAGTTAACTAAACCACTTTCGTAGGTAACTCGATTGCATTGAGCGTATGCAATAAGCCTTTAAACCTCTAGGCATCCCTAGTAGGAGGAGTTGTGTCTCCTGAGGGTTTAACAGAAACGATACCCACAAACGCATTACTAACTCTACAAAACAAAGTGGTTAGTAAAACTTGAAATCAACTAATGAGAACGAAAGAAAACTTTAGTCATACCTCCAACACCGTAGAGTTGCCAAGATAGGTGATCAATCAGTGTGTAATGTGGAAGCTATAGCTCAAAGGCACACGGTTTCAAAGCAAGCACACTCAAACCTTGAATAAAGAACATGCTTCGACTCTAATTCTCACAGATAACACTCAATCACTCAGAACCAATGGTTTTATTCTTTCAAACAAGCTAAAGTGAGTATATGAAATAGAAGCACAATATTTGGTTAGATCTCATAAAGGGAATCAAATACTAAGAATAGAGATACACACATACCTACCAGCACCCATGAATACATCCTCAAAGATCAGCTAGGTCTTTCACAAGGTTTGTAATGAAAGGTAAGGTTAGGGGAAATGGAAGAATTGGAAGAAAAAACAGGTAACTTAAGAACATACCAAGGTTGCATTCTTCATTGATCTGCAAGGTAGCATTGACTTATAATGGCATGGCTGCAAACTTCATGGTACCACCTGGCATAGACTTTATTTATTTATTTATTTATTTATTTTTTTTACACTTAGATCAAATCGAAACACTTTCATCTTCGTTGATTTGATCTGCATCTTCATTAACTTCATTGCAAAGAATCACACCATCTTTCATTTAGGCACATGGCAGCAACTTCCTTGCTTCAAACTTTATCTTGGCACACCTTGGTATATTTCTAAGCTATAGGGTATGGCTACAATAGGTGAAGTATCTCAGATTGAGATACAAAGGTAAGGAAATGATGAGGGTGATAGAAGAAAAGGCTTTAAGTGTTTGGCTTCAAGAGGGTTGATGGAACACACATATAGGTAGGGTGAAAAGAAAGCATATCGAATGGTTATGCACACATAGCCTAGCATCACTTCAATGAGTTCATTCATGAATGAGAGCAAGCACATGATATCTGCAAAAGAGAATCATCCTTAGTATTCAATCAAAATGGAATAATGAGATCATTTAGAGTGAAATGAAGAAAATAAATTGGGATGAGAAATAGAAACACTTTAAACCCTCTCAAGAAAGCAATTGGGCTCAATATAGCTCACTAGGGTAGTCTCCACTATTCTCCTTCGAGAATTTGAGCATGGTACTTTAGCCACCAGAATTCTAGGAGCCAAAGCTTTGTGAAGTGCAAAATTCTGATATGAAAACCTCAATGGCAGCTCCATAGCATCGATTGTATGACATTAAAAAAAAATTAGTGACAAATGAACGAAAATTGAAAACACAAATGAATGAAATTTGAAAACCTTCCCCCCAGACCTGAATTGAACATTGTCCTCAATGTTAAAGCAAAGTAAAGATGATTGAGAACAAGTAAATGATAAAGGGAAAAGTTAAGAAAAAGTTAAGAAGAAAAGAAAAAAAAAAAAAAAAAAAAAAAAAAAAAAAACACAAATATACAAGCAACTCACGGATGACCAGTTAAGGGCCTCAGAAAACACAGCCAGGGGATCCGGGAAGGTTGGAGGGGTCACAATGGTCCCGCTTAAAACCCAAACTTCTTAGACACCGAAGGTGTCGCCTAAAGAACTCCTAGACACTGTATTGACGGAGGTGCTCACTGGGGTTACCAAAAGTTAGCTCATATGAAAAAAAATTATTTAAAGAAACAGAAACTTAAAATGACTAAAATAAAAACAAAACAAGTAAAGAGAAAGGATAGAAATGCTCCCCCTTGATGCGATTAGGTCGATTGCTACCAAGCACCTTCTTCTTGAACACATGGGTTGCCTCCCAAGAAGCGCCTTAGTTACTGTCTTGGCAAGACATTATGTGATCAGCTAAGTTGATGGTACAAAGGGAAGTTGATCCACCACATGGCCTGTTTGAATGCCAGCTGAGATTCCCTCATAGAATGGCTTTAAACGTTGTCCATTTACTTTGAAAGTTGAGCCGTCTTTAGGGTTTTGAATCTCCACAGCTCCATAGGGAGAAACATTGACCAGGGTGAATGGGCCTTGCCATCTAGACTTCAATTTTCCTGGAAAGAGACGCAATCGTGAGTTAAACAAAAGAACTGACATACCTTTGGAGAACTCTTTCCGTTGAATGTTTCTGTCATGGTAACTCTTGGTTCGTTCTTTGTAAAGCTTTGCATTCTCATAAGACTCATGTCTAATTTCTTCCAATTCATTGAGCTGAAACTTTCTTGCATGGCCTGCCTTGTCTAGATCAAAATTTAACTTCTTGATGGCCCAAAAAGCATTGTGTTCAAGCTCCATTGGCAGGTGACAAGCTTTCCCAAACACAAGACGATAAGGGCTCATCCCAATGGGAGTCTTATATGCAGTCCTATAAGCCCATAATGAATCATTGAGCTTGGCTGCCCAATCTTTCCTTGTATTGTTCACCACCTTCTCCAGGATGTGCTTAATTTCTCTATTGCTTATTTCCACTTGACCAGAAGTTTGCGGATGATATGGTGTAGAGACTCGATGGGTGATGTTGTACTTCTTCATGAGTGCTTCGAATGGCTTGTTACAGAAGTGGCTGCCTCCATCACTAATGACAGCCCTTGGAGTACCAAACCTTGTGAAAATATTATCCTTCAAGAACTTGAGCACCACCTTATGATCATTGATTTTGGTGGCTATGGCTTCCACCCATTTAGACACATAATCAACAGCAACAAGTATGTAAGTACAACCAAAGGAAGATGGGAATGGTCCCATGAAATCAATACCCCACACATCGAAGAGCTCCACAACAAGTATGCTATTCAATGGCATTTCGTTCCTGCGACTTATGTTCCCCATCCTTTGACACCTATCACACTTAACACAAAAATTAAACGCATCTTTGAATAGAGTGGGCCAAAAGAAACCAGATTGGAGAATTTTAAGTGCTGTTTTCTTAGCTCCAAAGTGACCTCCACAAGCCAATTCGTGGCTATGCCTAAGTATGCTTTCTTGCTCTTCTTCTGGAACACATCTTCTGATGAGTTGATCCGGGCAATGCTTGAATAAGAAAGGTTCATCCCAGACATAATGTTTCACCATGGAAAAGAACTTCTTCTTGTCCTGAGAAGTTAGATCATTTCTAAGAACACCACAAGCAAGATAATTAACAAAATCAGCATACCATGGTTCTTTGACTTGGGCAGCATATAGTTGTTCATCAGGGAAAGTCTCATTCAAGGGTAGCACAGCTTCTCCTTTTTCTTCAACCACAATTCTGCTCAAATGATCAGCTACCACATTCTCACATCCCTTGTCTCGAATTTCCAAATCGAACTCTTGCAGCAAGAGAATCCATCTAATCAAGCGTGGTTTGGCGTCCTTCTTAGTGAGCAAGTATCTAAGAGCTGCATGGTGTTCGGTTCATTTTTACACATGATTTTTCATGTTATTCACCCACTATTTTGAGTTAGTTCTTGACATTTTATAGCTTTTTACTTCCTTTTTGTGTTTTCTTAGATTTTGCCTTGGTTGGGATGAAAATGAGCTAAAAGTGCATTATTAGTTATAAATTCTGTTTTTGTTCATTTTCGTAGGTCAACGTCTTGGCCTGGGATCAACATGCTCTGGTGCTCGGATGAGGTCATGATCTTCATGAGACTTGTTCCAATGGATGTTAACTACAACATATCCAAATTTGAGCTCCATTGGACAAGTATTGCCTATCCAACCAATCCATCATGTTACCACAGTTCTGGAAATCCGGATTTGGCCAGCTTTTACCTCCCTTGTGTCATCTTAACTTCTTGTTACCATAACTCTTGGTAACAAGGAATTACATTTGTAAAATAGATATTTTCTGAGCTTTTGGCATCTTTGTGAAGTCAAAGCTCCATCATGGCAAGGGGACAATGGGCTAAGGCTTTATCAAAGGTGGTAGTTTTATATTAAAAGGTAAAAGCTGGAAAGGAGGAGAGAGGGAGGAGAAGTCAAAATTGCAATCTGATATTGGGAGCCTTTTGATCGTGGGAAATCAGGCTATTCCACATTCTACACAACTTGAGAGCAGCTTTTGGGGAGCTAAGAGCAAGGAAGGAGAAGGAGGTGCAGCCAAGGAAGAAAGGAGAAGACTTCCACCATTGAAGACTTCAAGCTTTCATCATTTCCAAATCTGTAAACTCCTTCTAGTTATATTTCGAGTTTGTATTTGGAATAAGTATGAGCAACTAAACTCCATAGCTAGGGCTTAGGTTGAAGCCCTAAACATGATTACCTTATTGTTTTGATGCTTGAGTGTATGAATTTCTAGATGTTGTTGATGAACCCCATTCACTAATTGAATTTTATGATATGTGTTTGCTTCCTTTGCTTAATCACCTTAGGTTGTATGCATGTAGCTAAAGTTGAGAAGTTGTGTAAGATAACCAAGAACACAATTTCTAATTAGCAACAAATGATTGAACTTGTTTAAGTGAGCATCATGTGAATTGGTTTCTTGACAACAATTGATGAATTCCAATTCACCAAATTAATCTATCCTTGATGTGTGTTTTCCTTGATTGATTACCTTTGAAAGCATGCTTCTTGAGGTTGTTGGGATTATGTGTATCTTCATGTTTTCCTAAGCAATAGATGGATGGAGTAAGAACCATCCATGTGAATTGGTTTCTTGAATACCTAATGTAAACACCATGCTATTAGGGTTCTTGTGATGTTCATATTCTCTTTGAACTTAATGGGTTTTCCTTGCAATCGAATCGAAGTACGAACCATACCTAGGTTCGGTTATGAGGAGGGCACAAGTATTGTAGCATGAACCATGCACTTTACGTATATTAGAGAGAATCAATGCGTCTTGAGCCACGACCCATGGTCTTGATTGCGAACATCTTCATCAATACATTTAGAGTTCATCACTTGAGTATCCATGAACATGGGTAGAATTGTTTAGGGTGGATTCCGAAACCCTAGTGTTTGTTACATTTTAATTTCACATTTTGATAATTCATCTCTGCCATTCACATTTAAATTCAAAGTCCATTTACTTTCATGCAATAGAAATAGGTCACTTGAACCAAATCAAAAAACCCCCCCAATGTGTGTGTGAGTTGCGTGTTTGACACGTTTTGTGTCTTTGTCACTGAATTTGTTTGTTTCCGTAATTGTTTTGGACTTTTGGTCCGCGTTGTGTTCTTGAATTTTCTGTGCTGATTCCAACCGTATAAAGAACGTGAATGTTGGATAAACGGTTGGAAAGTTATAGGTCAAACACTGGACAGAGGTCGAAACTGAAAAACAGAGAAACGAATCTGTCCAAATGGTGATAAACGGGTGATAGAAAGTGCTGTTTGTGTTTTTCTTTGTTTTCTTGTGTTGTTTCATTTCTTTTATCTTCCTTACTTCATTTTTAGTTTCCAATTTGTATTGTGTTTGTGTGTTGTGTAAAATTAGTGTTCTTTACGTACTCAAATTAGAACTTATAGGAAACCGACAAGTTCTTCGTGGGATCGACCCCGTACTTACATAATCTATACTTCATTAGATTCGTGCACTTGCGGGTATTTTTAATTGGTTGTTTGCACATTAATTTGTGTCCTTTTAGGAATGCAACAATTTTTGGCGCCGTTGCCGGGGAACTGGCACGGTTGCTTATTTGTTTTGTTTGAGTATGTTTAGAGTACTTAGTTTTATTTTTGTTTATTGATTGTTGTTTCATTTTATCTTGATTTGTTTTTGTTTCTTTTTCTTACAGGAACATCCGAGGAGTCACCTCCACCATCTCCAATGGCAGCCGCAACTGAAATTGTGGAACTTACTATGTAAGAATACTCCAATAAATTTGTGATGGAAGAAGCAAATGTTTTTGGCTCATTTCATAATGAATTGCCTATGAATGAATATTTCCGACAAACATACAATTCGGAGTGGAGAAATAATTCAAACTTCTGGTGGACCGACAATCCAAATTTTCAACAAGGGTCATATCAACCATATCAAGGCCAACATAATACTTGTCCACCTTATGGTCAACCCCAATATTATAATCCACCACCACTTAGTCAATCTCACCAACCACCTCAAGGACCAACTTTGGAAGAAATTGTTGCTTCAATGGTTAGACACACAGATAGTTTCATCATGCAGAGGAATGACACCCATATGCAGAGGAATGATACCCACATGCAGAAAATGGTTAAGGCCATTGCCAATCTAGAAAATCAAGTGGGGCAAATTGTCACATCTTTGAGTCAAAGGGAAGCTAGGATAATGTCTAGCCAAACAGTGATACAAAATGGGCGTGAGCATGTTCAAGCAGTTACCTTGAGAACTGGTAAGGTAATTGGTGAAATTGATGGTTCTAAAAATTTGATTCACAATGTTGATGAAATGCAGGTTGAGCAAGTGATTGGGCCTAAGGAAAAGGATGAAATCAACATGGGGGAAGATAAACAAGCAGCATCTTCACCTGAGTGGATCCCAAAGCATGAACTTGCAAGAAGGGCAAGAAAGGAGAAGGTAAGTTGTGAACCTACTGATGAAGATATCTTACATGCTCCTTTTCCTCACAGGTTGATGAGTTCTAGGAAAAATCAACATGCCAAGGACATATTGGAAACTTTCAAGCAAGTGCAAGTCAATATTCCTTCCTTGGATGCAAACAAGCTCAAGGAATGCGAAACTGTTGCATTAACGGAAGAGGTTTCTGCTGTTTTGCAAAGGAAGCTTCCTCCCAATTTGCAAGATCCAGGAAGTTTCACAATTCCTTGTATAGTTGGTGATAAATTGTTTGAGGAACCTTTAATTGATTTCGGTGCTTCAATTAATCTAATGCCATATTCTGTTTTTGAAGTACTAAAGGAAGACAAGCTGAACATCCATGTTCCAAGCACCAATCATATGTTCAATGTCACTCCTTCTACTCAAATGAGAAGGCCACCCGACCCTAAATATGTGCCTCCTCCATCTAATCCACGTATTGAAGAGCGCTTAAAATTGCTTTTGAAACCTACTCATGTGCATAAAAAGAAAAGAATACGAAATGGGTTGATTAGATGGCAAAGGGATTTGAAGAAACTTCATGTTCGGCACAAGGAGGCGATTGAGCCAAAACCCCCCAAGTGACCCAAGTATGTTGGAAGTCCGGCAAAAGACTTTAAACTTAGCGCTTCTTGGGAGGCAACCCAAGGTGAATAGAAGAATTTTGTTGTCGTCCTAATCGCTTCAAAGTGGAGTTTCTCTAGACTCAAACTTACTTTTATTTTACTTTATTTATTTATTTTCCTTTTGAGTTAGGATTTCAATCTCCAACCAAGGTAATTTCGATTTTCTTGTTGTTTCTCTTTGTTTTTCTTACTTTTACTTTCCTTTACTTGTTTGTGTTTCTATTTTGTTGTTAAGTTTGGGAAGTAAATTGCTTCATGATTGCACACACTGAACTTTGGCTCAAATGTTTATTTCATTCCATACATGTGATTCCAAACACAAACTTGAAAAAAAAAAAAAAACATAAATTTCTCAATCACATGTTCATTGTTGCATTTTGCACCACCTGAGGCTTCTGCTAATTGCCTCTGTCTGTTCTTGCTTGTAGAACCTGCAACAGCTCTACATGATCTTCATTCCTCTTTTGCAGCATCTCTACATGCTGGCTGGCACTGTAGAGCCGCTTCTGCAGGTCCGCCACCAGAGCTTTCAGGGCCGCCACCTCCTCACTCAATGCCCCGCACTCTCGTGTTCTCGCCAGTAGGCGCATGCCCAAATTTGTGGCCGAGACCGCGTTGAGCACGGTTAGATTGTGGGACTCGTCCACTGCCATCTGGTCAGACCTCTGCGCCACATGCAGATGATCTGCAACTGTAAGTCTGCTGACAGTCATGCCCTCCGGCATTACTGCCCTTCGCGGCACCACCTCAGAGAAGTTTGAGGCCGAGCCATGATGGTATGAGGAGTTTGGGAAGATAGGGTTTGGAGGAGCCCGTATCTGGGCATTTGGTGGTGCAAGCGACAACTCAAGGTTAAGGTCATCAACAAGCATATCTGGGGATGCCATTGATTTTTCTGTCTGGGCTTTTTGATGGTTTTTCTTGAGTTTGCAGGTTGAAATGCAGGATGCTCCTTCTTTCAACCGAGAAGTGGTTTAAATAGACTTATTCTCATAGGGGAGCCGACACCACTTTGTATTTCCGGAGCAATTTGCGGATGAGTCAAGTTAAACAGGGAAGCATTTCTGCTTTCACTTTACTTTCTTTCCCTCCCTGTTTTCTGGTGCATTGTGTTTTGATTTCTTTTTAGTTTGTCGTCTTTGTTTTATTTCCGTTGGGGAAGTGTGCTTTGTTTCTTTTTAGTTTGTCGCATTCCCTTTATTCAAGTTTGGGAAGTGCGTTTTGTTTTTCTTCTTTGTCTTTTGCAACTTTCTTTTCTTTTATTTCCGAAAACGAGAAATTGAAAAAAAAAAAAAAAAAAAAAAAAAATTTCACCGAAAGGCAAAGACAAACAGGCACACCAATAATACACTAGAATCATTTTTTTCCAGTGCTCGGTGTCTCGACCATAGGACCCTTGAGTTTAGCCCTTTGGCTATCCACTTCCGGGGCTTCACGCACAGCCTCTTGGGGCTCATCACTCGAGCTCCCAAAGATTGCATTCTTAGCTTGAGCGTAACCACTCTCGCGGTCTGTTTTCTTGCGTTTTCCCGGTCGGTCTATGTCCTCCAGCTGCTTTCTCATGTCATGGGCGTAAACACTTACCATCTTTGAGAGATTTTTGTTCTCTTCCCGCAACGCCTCCAGCTGGTGTCGATTCACCTCTAGTATCCTTGCCCTTTCTGTTTTTAAACTTTTAATAATACTCTGGCACTCTTCAACCATACTTCGCTCTGCCGCCAACTGACCTCTTAGCACCTCCACCTCATGGGACTTCGCAATTTGGCGATGACCCACACTTGCGACTGTTGCTGTGCTTTGCACGCTTAGTGCCAGAGCATCGCTCACGACCCGGTTGTCATCCCTTGATCCCAGCACCCGTATATCCTTGGGAGTCACTAGATTTCTAGCAACTCCAAGGGCAACATCGTTGTCCAGCAGTATCGAGTCATTCACTGTCACGTGCCCCCGTGCTGAGGCAAAGTAGGGCATCCACACTGGTGCCACTACTTGGCCCTGAGTCTGAGTTGGTTGAGCTAGGTTGAGATCCAGCGAGAATGGGTAGGAAGAGGCGGAACTTTCTTTTCTTTTGCTCTTGCTTTTCTCTTTTGTGTGTTTCTGAGTTTTGTGTGTTTTTCCCTAACTCTTTCTCTTCTTCTTTTATAGAGTTAGTTTCTACGTAACCCTAGCCACTGCGCTTCTGGTTTGGCGCGGCCCTTGCGGCCTATCCCCCTCTATCGCCTCACCTGTCCCCCAACCCCTTTAATTGCATTTCCGCCTTTCAGCGCTTTCAAGAAACGAAAGTCGTCACGCCTTCCTATGAAGGTAATAATTCTGGCTTGGGACCGTGAGAGAGACCTCTGCTTGTCGGC
This sequence comes from Prunus avium, assembly GCF_965620075.1. Taxonomy (NCBI): domain Eukaryota; kingdom Viridiplantae; phylum Streptophyta; class Magnoliopsida; order Rosales; family Rosaceae; genus Prunus; species Prunus avium. Next base: position 16,112,492 of record NC_142291.1, on the reverse strand, counting down.
ACGTCTCTCACTTTGTATCTCGTGACTCAAAGGAGCCGAGACATCAGGGCCCACTTTTTTTTTATTTTTCTGAGTCCTCGCTCTTTGTGTTTCTGACTCAGTTTCTTTGTTTTATATACTTCCTTCGCTTTTGGGCTTTCCTTTGGGTTGGGCTTTCATTTTGGTTTGTGCGTTTCTTTGGGTTGGATTTCTGCGTGCGTAGGACTGTTGTTAGGGCTTACTGTTCTGCTTGTTTTGTTTTGTTTTGTTTGGTTCAGTTTGGTTTTGTTTTGTTTTGTTTCGTTTTGTTTTGCAGCCGTGTTGTAGTTGTATTTCTTGTTTGTTCTTGTTTTTACTTGCTTTATTCCCTTTATTTCTTGTTATAACATTGTTGATGCCTAAGTTCTTTAACATTGAGGACAATGTTTATTTTTAAGTTTGGGAAGGGATAGCAAGTCTTTTTCGTTTCACTTAAACTCTTGCTTTCTTTTATTTTGTTTTCTTTTCTGTTTTGAGTCTTTTTGTTTTCAAGTCACTTTCCGGACATATACGATGAGATTGTGATGAATGTTTACATGACTTGATTGAAAATGCTATAAAAAATAAAAATAAAAATTTGTTATTCACTAAATGGCATCGTTCTAGCATGATATGTTTGAAACCCTCTATGCACTTGCCATTTGTTTCATAATTCTCCAGTTGAGGGATTTGCATGATCCAAAGAATTGTATCAAGCATGAATTAGACTTGTATAACCATATAATGTGAGCTTTGAGCCTTTTGCTTCAATTCATGAGTGTTATACACATATTCTTATTTTCTTGTCATCCGAGTTGTTGTTTGATCTCATTATTCATTGATTTGGTTGAGCACTTAAAAGTCACTCATTCTTGTGCAATTTGATTACATGACATTTGAGAAATGATATTGAGGCCCTCTTTGGACCGTTTGTGCCTTTCAAGCTAACCGTATGCATGCTTAAGCATGATTTTCCATTGTTAACCACCTTGAGCCTATATGTATGTAAGCCTTTTCTTTCAAGTAACCAATTTTTACTTCTAGCCTTAGCCTGAAAAACAAGAATATACCTTTCTAAGGAACTCATGAGCTTTAATTTAGATATGTTTTTCATGCTAAGTTTGGGAAGGGTTATTACATTTCAAAAAAAAAAAAGAGTACTTCACTCAAAGGGTGAAAGAAAAGAGAAAAGTTGTGGTTAAGTGGCAATGGTTTCAAATCCAATTCCATGTTTCTTGGTTGTTCGAATGGAAGGAAGGAGTGTGAATCATAATTAGTGGAGGTACAAGGCTTTGTGGTCTATTTGATCACCCCTAAAAAAAAAAAAAAAAAAAAAAATTGAAAATCTTAAGCGTGATGTTTCAAAGTCTTTTAGTCAACGATTATATGCTCTTACATTGTGAGTTCCTTGGACTTTGTTGTATCCATATCCTTCATTTCTTACTCACCTTGCACCCTTAGCCCCATTACAACCTATAATAAAGACCTAAATTGATCCTAAATGTCATGTGGTTGATTTGCACACATTTTTCAGCTTTTGAGTGTTTAGCATCCTTCTTGAGATCATATTCATGCATGTTTTTCAGCTTGCTAATTTTGAGTTAAGTCCCTTATGGTTTAACTCTATTCTCATGTCTATTATTGAGTGATGCATTGTAACCCTCTCCCGAGTGATTCATTTGTGAGAGGACAACTTTGGTGAGATTTGAAGTTACATTTGTGCTTGGTATGATTTTTTGAAGTTGTGTGAAAACTGAAATTGGAGAATGAGTTTCATTTGGCCATCACACTACTACACTTGAGCATGTTGTGTTCTGAACTTTGCCGCCTTGTGACTAATGTCTAAACTAAGTTTTTCTTGTGAAAATTTTTGAGTCATTTGCATAAGTCACTCTCTCTTTGGAAAGTGTTCGAAAAGTTTTGTTTCGAGTCTTGTTTTAGTTTCTGTTTTGCTCGAGGACTAGCAAAAGATAAGTTTGGGAAGTTTGTTCGGTTCATTTTTACACATGATTTTTCATGTTATTCACCCACTATTTTGAGTTAGTTCTTGACATTTTATAGCTTTTTACTTCCTTTTTGTGTTTTCTTAGATTTTGCCTTGGTTGGGATGAAAATGAGCTAAAAGTGCATTATTAGTTATAAATTCTGTTTTTGTTCATTTTCGTAGGTCAACTTCTTGGCCTGGGATCAACATGCTCTGGTGCTCGGATGAGGTCATGATCTTCATGAGACTTGTTCCAATGGATGTTAACTACAAATGATTGAACTTGTTTAAGTGAGCATCATGTGAATTGGTTTATTGACAACAATTGATGAATTCCAATTCACCAAATTAATCTATCCTTGATGTGTGTTTTCCTTGATTGATTACCTTTGAAAGCATGCTTCTTGAGGTTGTTGGGATTATGTGTATCTTCATGTTTTCCTAAGCAATAGATGGATGGAGTAAGAACCATCCATGTGAATTGGTTTCTTGAATACCTAATGTAAACACCATGCTATTAGGGTTCTTGTGATGTTCATATTCTCTTTGAACTTAATGGGTTTTCCTTGCAATCGAATCGAAGTACGAACCATACCTAGGTTCGGTTATGAAGAGGGCACAAGTATTGTAGCACGAACCATGCACTTTACGTATATTAGAGAGAATCAATGCGTCTTGAGCCACGACCCATGGTCTTGATTGCGAACATCTTCATCAATACATTTAGAGTTCATCACTTGAGTATCCATGAACATGGGTAGAATTGTTTAGGGTGGATTCCGAAACCCTAGTGTTTGTTACATTTTAATTTCACATTTTGATAATTCATCTCTGCCATTCACATTTAAATTCAAAGTCCATTTACTTTCATGCAATAGAAATAGGTCACTTGAACCAAATCAAAAAACCCCCCCAATGTGTGTGTGAGTTGCGTGTTTGACACGTTTTGTGTCTTTGTCACTGAATTTGTTTGTTTCCGTAATTGTTTTGGACTTTTGGTCCGCGCTGTATTCTTGCATTTTCTGTGCTGATTCCAACCGTATAAAGAACGTGAATTTTGGATAAACGGTTGGAAAGTTATAGGTCAAAAACTGGACAGAGGTCGAAACTGAAAAACAGAGAAACGAATCTGTCCAAATGGTGATAAACGGGTGATAGAAAGTGCTGTTTGTGTTTTTCTTTGTTTTCTTGTGTTGTTTCATTTCTTTTATCTTCCTTACTTCATTTTTAGTTTCCAATTTGTATTGTGTTTGTGTGTTGTGTAAAATTAGTGTTCTTTACGTACTCAAATTAGAACTTATAGGAAACCGACAAGTTCTTCGTGGGATCGACCCCGTACTTACATAATCTATACTTCATTAGATTCGTGCACTTGCGGGTATTTTTAATTGGTTGTTTGCACATTAATTTGTGTCCTTTTAGGAATGCAACACATGGTCAGAATAAACAATTACTTTAGAACCAACAAGATAAGAACGAAATTTTTCTAAAGCAAAAACCACAGCAAGGAACTCCTTCTCTGTTGTGGAGTAGTTGATTTGAGCATCATTCAAGGTCCGGCTAGCATAATGAATCACATGGGGGAGCTTGTTCTTCTTTTGACCTAAAACTGCACCAATAGCAAAGTCAGAGGCATCACACATTATTTCAAATGGTAAAGACCAATCTGGAGCTATGATAATAGGGGCTGAAGTTAGCTCCCTCTTCAAGGTAGTAAAGGCTTCCATGCAAGCTTCATTAAACTCAAAAACAGCATCCTTAGCAAGGAGATTACACAATGGCCTTGTAATGCTTGAGAAATTTTTGATGAACCTTCTATAGAATCCAGCATGACCTAGAAAGCTTCTAATTCCTTTCACAGAGGTAGGGGGTGGCAGATTTGAGATGAGATCGATCTTGGCTTTATCCACTTCAATTCCCTTGCTTGAAATCACATGGCCTAGCACAATGCCTTGTCTCACCATGAAGTGACACTTCTCCCAATTCAAAATCAGATTTGTTTCCTGGCATGTTTTAAGCACTAGAGACAAGTGGTGAAGACAATTATCAAAAGAGGAACCAAAAACTGAAAAATCATCCATAAATACCTCAATGAATCGTTCCACCATATCTGAAAAGATTGACATCATGCATCTTTGGAAAGTTGCTGGGGCATTGCACAAACCGAATGTCATCCTTCTATAAGCAAACGTACCAAATGGGCATGTGAATGTGGTTTTCTCTTGGTCTTCCGGAGCAATGGGAATTTGATTATAACCTGAAAAACCATCAAGAAAACAATAGTAAGCATGGCCAGATAAACGTTCAAGCATTTGATCAATAAAAGGCAAGGGGAAATGATCTTTTCTAGTGGATGTGTTCAACTTCCTGTAATCAATGCAAACTCTCCAACCAGTGATAGTTCGTGTGGGAACTATCTCATTCTTCTCATTCTTCACAACGGTGATTCCGGACTTCTTCGGAACAACTTGTACAGGGCTCACCCACTTAGAATCTGAAATTGGGTAGATGATTCCTACATCGAGTAGCTTTAAAACTTCAGCTCTAACCACCTCTTTCATGTTGGGATTTAGCCTCCTTTGGGCATCACGGGATGGTTTGCTGTCTTCTTCCATTAGAATCCGGTGCATGCACATGCTTGGACTAATTCCTTTGATGTCTGCTATGGTCCACCCAATGGCTGTTTTATGCCCTTTTAGAACCTTAATTAAGCTCTCTTCTTCATGTGAGGTGAGACCTGCAGCAATTATAACAGGGAGAGTTTCGTTAGCACCCAAATAACTATATTTAAGATGATTGGGCAGTGGTTTAAGTTCTAGCTTTGGTGGGGTGATAATGGATGGCTCCAATTTCATGGATGATGGTCCAAGAGGCTCGAGTGGTGGCCTAAAGGATGGTGGGTATGGTTGAAACACTTCTAAGGCAGCCACCACTTCTTGGAACTCCGGTTCACAAAGATCTTCCTCTTCTTGTGTTAAGACAGCTTCTAGAGCATGGAAAGGGTGCTATCTTTCATTTTGATAACTGTGTCTCCAGTGGCAATGAATGGCCTGCCTAGGAGAATGCGATCAACATGATCTCCATTTGGATTGTCTTCCATGTCCATCACTACAAAATCAGCAGGGAGAATTAGTGTATTAACTTGAACTAAAATATCTTCTACAATACCTTTTGGATATTTTATAGAATGATCAGCTAGTTCAAGTCGTATTGAAGTCTTCTTCATCCATTCTAAGCCAAGCTTTTGATACAATGAATATGGCATTAGGTTGACACTTGCTCCCAAGTCCAACATGGCTCTTCCAACCTTATTGCCTCCAATGTTAATGGGAATGTCAAAGCTGCCAGGATCAACTAGTTTTGGTGGAAGCTTCCTTTGCAACACAGCACTTACATTCTGGTCAAGCTTTACATCTTCATTTGGAGCGAAATTGAGCTTGTGAGTTTTCAAGTCCTTGATGAACTTTCCATATGCAGGAATCTGTTCAATAACATCAAGCAAAGGCAAATTGATATTAACTTTACTCAAAATATCATAAATCTCTTTAAAAGCCTTATCTTGCTTTGCTTTCTTAAGACGGCCTGGAAATGGAATCGGTGGAACATATGGAGCGGGTGGCACGTATCTATCTTCTTGAAGATGTGGTGGCACAAATTTGTCATCTCTCTTATGCAATTGGAATTGTTTGGATTCCTGAGAATCTGATTTGGCATTAGGAGCAGATTGAGAAGTTTTGAGATGTTCCCCTTCTGTAGCCGTGGTCTCCTCCTCTTCATCTTCTACAATCACAACATCATTTGAAAGATTAGAATCAACTTTACTATCAATGATCTTACCTGATCTGAGCACATGAATGGCCTTGGCTTCTTGGTTCTTTGGATTGATCTCGGTTTGGCTTGGCCATTTCCCAGGTGCTCTTTGAGTTATTTCAGCAGCTAATTGGCCTATTTGAACTTCCAATTTGGCAATGGCAGCTTGTGTAGTTTGCTGGAAATTGGATTGGTTGATTGCCATCTGCTTAACTATATCCTCCAATGATGATGTTTGTTGTGGCTTTTGGAATGAAGGGGGATTGGCTTGATTCTGAGTATTCCTCCATGAAAAGTTTGGATGATTCCTCCAACCTGGATTATAACTTTGAGAGTATGGATCATTTCTTGGACCTTGGTTGTAGGAATTTACCAACTTAGCTTGCTCTTGCACAAATTCTGGATATCCAGCCCCAAGTGGACAAGCTATGGTAGCATGGTCAGGAGTTTCGCAAATACTACACACTTCCTTCGGAGGGCTTCTTGAGTTTAATGCAAGAAGAGCATCTAGCTTTTGTTCCAGTTTTGAAATCTGCACACTAGAAGCATCATTAGAACCACTAATAACACGTTTACCTCTTGTATCCGTATGTTGGGTCTCCATTGCTATCTCCTCAAAGAGTTCGTATGTTTCTTCTGGAGTTTTGGTTTTAAAAGAACCACCTGCAAAATTGGTGACTATATTATGACTAGAAGGGGTTAGTCCTTTATAAAACATACGCATTTGAAGCTTCAATGGAATCCCATGATGAGGACATTGGTTGAGCAGCCCATTGAATCTCTCCCATGCTTCACAAAATGATTCATCATCTTGCTGTGCAAATAACAAGATCTTATCCCTAAGCATGTCGGTCTTTTGCGTGGAGAAGTATTTCTCCAAGAACTTCTTTTGAATGGCAGCCCATGTAGTGAGTGAACCAGGCTTCAAAGAATTCAACCAATATTTCGCCTTATCCTTCAAAGTGTATGGAAACACTCTCATTCGAAGTTGATCTTCTGTCACACCTGTCAAGGGAAAAGAACTCACAACATTAAAAATATCCTTTATATGAGTTAATGGATCTTCATTGGGTAAACCATAAAAGGAAGGCAGCATATTAAGATGAGAAGATTTAAGCTCATAATTTCGAGCTACAGTGGGCAGCAAAATGCTTGAAGGAGATGCTGGAATGGTTGGGATATCAAGTTCTCCCATGAACTCATTGGCAGCCATCTCTTCTTCTTCTTCTTGGTCTGAACTTGCTTCCGAATTTGAAGGTGAAGAACCAGGAAGTTCAGTGTGGAGAGCAATACTTGTAAATGTGGCAAGAGCTTGCTCTTTTGCAGTTGACAACTCTTTTTCTAGACGATTATGAACTTCAGAGATCACCCGGTTGGGTTGCAACGATGGTCCTGCGTTCAAAGATCTGGAGCGTTGGAACGAAGACCTCACTTGTTCAAGGAACGGTCTTTTAGACATAAACTACCTGAAACAGAAAATTAGATTAATTCGAAACACTTAAAAGAATACGGTAACCTTGGGCACATAACCAAGGAAGAACTTTCGTTCAGTCCCCGGCAACGGCGCCAAAATTTGTTGTTAATTATTATGTTAACTCGCAATTGTACGGGGCAATTAGTAATATAGCAAGACAAGTACGAGGTCGTACCCACGAAGACTGAGAAGTTCAAATTAGTTATGTACGTAGATTACCGAATTCAAGAAGTTAGGTAGTTAAGTCTAAAACAGAAATTAAAGTGAGAGTGATTGTGATTGTGAAAGGAAGTGAGCAAACTGAAATTGCAAATGAAAGCAAATAAACAAGTGTAACAAAGAGTGGTTTTAAGAGTTGGAAAACAGATTTGGAGACTAGGGCATTCGAATCACCATAACAATTCAATTCTGGGTTATATGGAGTCAAGTAACAAGTCTAATTCAGATTCAAAGATTGATTCTAGCTAAAGTATGATTAGGCCATGGTGTTTGGTCCTAACCTTGTGTTCCTAATTCCCTAATTTGATCATTTGTTGTCTAACCTAAAATTAAGCATTAGGAACCCATTAAGCATAGAAGAACAATTTAAACAACCAAGCATGTATCTAATCCCTGTTGTCGAATGTCCATACATACTCTTCCTATTCATAGTTCAATTCGAATTAAAGCATGGTGTCTACTCTTAATTCAAACCAAGATAGTTAACAAACAAGTTCTAATGGTGATCAATCATTCAAACAAGCATGTTAACTTATAAGCATAATGAATAAGAACATGAATCATGAATCAAACTTGAAACTCCAAACTTATAAACCCAGAATATTCATGTTAGGTTACATCGAAGCCCTAGTTATGGATTTAGCTACTCATAATGGAAAAGAAACTAAAATAGAAATGGGAAAACATAATGAATGCCATAAGAGTAGAAAAACCCTTTTCTGAAGTTCTTGTAGTGTCCAATGCTTCTCCAAGAGCTTCTCCACGTCTAGAAGGATGTATGAAGGATATGGAGGTGATTTGAGATGAGCTTGAGTGAGTGGTGATGGCTGAGAAAGAGGAAATTCGTAGGGAAATGGAAGGGAGGTTTTCTGGAGCTGTTTTGGTGATTTTGGGGCAGTTTAGAGTATTGGGTTGATTGCTTGAGTGTTTGGGGTTGTGGGAATGTATGAGGATGATTTCTGGATGATGGAAGTGTGGAGGATGGCTGAAGTGAATTTTGTAGCTTGAAGACTCCTCTATTTATAGGGCTAAGAGGGAGGAACATCATGATGAAATCCAACACCACCATTCCTCATTTAATACAACCCATAACTCCCACTTCATCTTGTCTATGTTAGTGTGGTTGGAATCAATCCCATCCCATACTTCTTTTGCTGCACCTCAAGCTTTCTTCACATGGGATCAAAGGTGATCAATTGTGGCTGCCTTTTGCTGCCAACCCATGTGGTCTTCTTTTGGTTGTTGAACAAAAACGAGTCTTCTGAACCAGACTTGGTGTAGGAAGGCCAGAGGTTTCAAAACTTATCCAATGGGGCTCAAATTTGGATATGTTATAGTAGAAACCCATTGGAACAACTTCTATGAAGAAAGTATTCCCATCGGAGCAGTAGAAGTATGCGTTTTGGGCCTTGAAATTTGGCTGCCGAACAGAGACTGGAATTGACTTCATTTCATTTATGCTTTACATGCATGCACATGCTTTCTCTATAATAACTCCAGCATGTACCAACTTGATCCTTTAGAATTTCATAGCTGGAATGCCTCCCCACTTCACTCATTTTGTTGGATCCAAAGTCAGTTGCAGCATGGGTGAGGCACATGGCTCAAAGGAGGAGACAAGGCTCAAAGCTGGCAGCTGCAAATTCTCCTGAGCATGGTTCAGTGTTGGACGAGCTAAGGACTCCACATATGTTCACTTGGGCTGAATTTTGGATATGTTATACTAAACACCCAATTGAACAACTTCTATGAAGAATGTCTCCTTATCCGATTTGGGCAGATTGCTGAAATGAGACCTGCAAGGTGACTTACGAAACTGGACTGACAAGAAGTGTGGCCCAACTTTGGTTTTGTCTTTAAGCTCCTGCTCTTATCCCAATCAGCCCTTAACATGCATGGATTGCATCAAATGTGATCTCTTGCTATCTTAACCTACAAAACACACAAACAGAGGTAAGTGACTCAAAATAAAGAGAAACTAAGCAAAATCACTAAGTAAAGAAGGCAAGCAAGTGTACGAAATTATGGACTTATCAAAACAGAAAACGGATTAAAAGCACAAGTTTAACTCAATAACATAACCAAATCATAAGCTAGAAGGGTACAAAATAATATACAATTATGAACCGATCAGACTCCTCCCAAAATATTATGATGTTGCCCAAGTTTTGGGCTCGATCCGAAATCAATAGGTGTGAGAAATTGAACAATTCAAGTTCAACGGCAGTTCGTTCCTAATTGGAATGGTTGGTGTATTGCATACTTCTACCGATTGGATTTCACTCAAACCTCACCAAATAAATCCTCCCACCATATTATGATGTTGCCCAAGTTTGGGGCTCGATCCGAAATCAATAGGTGTTCCAAATTGGACAATTCAAGTTCAATGGCAGTTCGTTCCTAATTGGAGTGGTTGGTGCATTCCATACTTCTAGCGATTGGATTTCACTCAAAACTCACCAAATGACTCCTCCCACCATATTATGATGTTGCCCAAGTTTTGGGCTCGATCCGAAATCAATAGGTGTGGGAAATTGGACAATTCAAGTTCAACGGCAGTTCGTTCCTAATTGGAATGGTTGGTGTATTCCACACTTCTAGCGACTGGATTTCACTCAAAACTCACCAAATGACTCCTCTCAAAATATTATGATGTTGCCCAAGTTTTGGGCTCGATCCGAAATCAATAGGTGTGAGAAATTGAACAATTCAAGTTCAACGGCAGTTCGTTCCTAATTGGAGTGGTTGGTGTATTCCATACTTCTAGCGATTGGATTTCACTCAAAACTCACCAAATAACTCCTCCCACCATATTATGATGTTTCCCAAGTTTTGGGCTCGATCCGAAATCAATAGGTGTTCCAAATTGGACAATTCAAGTTCAACGGCAGTTCGTTCCTAATTGGAGTGGTTGGTGTATTCCATACTTCTCGCGATTGGATTTCACTTAAAACTCGCCAAATGACTCCTACCACCATATTATGGTGTTGCCCAAGTTTTGGGCTTGATCCGAAATGAATAGGTGTTCCAAATTGGACAATTCAAGGTCAACGGCAGTTCGTTCCTAATTGGAGTGGTTGGTGTATTCCACACTTCTAGCGATTGGATTTCACTCAAAACTCACCAAATCACTCCTCCCACCATATTATGATGTTGCCCAAGTTTTGGGCTCGATCCGAAATCAATAGGTGTTCCAAATTGGACAATTCAAGTTCAACGGCAGTTCGTTCCTAATTGGAGTGGTTGGTGTATTCCATACTTCTCGCGATTGGATTTCACTCAAAACTCACTAAATGACTCCTCCCACCATATTATGATGTTGGCCAAGTTTTGGTCTCGATCCGAAATCAATAGGTGTTCCAAATTGGACAATTCAAGTTCAACGGCAGTTCGTTCCTAATTGGAATGGTTGGTGTATTCCATACTTCTAGCGATTGAATTTCACTCAAAACTCACCAAATGACTCGTCCCACCGTATTATAACGTTGCCCACGTTTTGGGCTCGATCCGAAATCAATAGGTGTGAGAAATTGGACAATTCAAGTTCAACGGCAGTTCGTTCCTAATTGGAGTGGTTGGAGTATTCCATACTTCTAGCGATTGGATTTCACTCAAAACTCACCAAATGACTCCTCCCACCATATTATGATGTTGCCCAAGTTTTGGGCTCGATCCGAAATCAATAGGTGTTCCAAATTGGACAATTCAAGTTCAACGGCAGTTCGTTCCTAATTGGAGTGGTTGGTGTATTCCATACTTTTAGCGATTAGATTTCACTCAAAACTCACCAAATGACTCCTCCCAACATATTATGATGTTGCCCATGTTTTGGGCGCGATTCGAAATCAATAGGTGTTCCGAATTGGACAATTCAAGTTCAACGGCAGTTCGTTCCTAATTGGAGTGGTTGGTGTATTCCATACTTCTAGCGATTGGATTTCACTCAAAACTAACTAAATGACTCCTCCCACCATATTATGATGTTGCCCAAGTTTTGGTCTCGATCCGAAATCAATAGGTGTTCCAAATTGGACAATTCAAGTTCAACGGCAGTTCGTTCCTAATTGGAGTGGTTGGTGTATTCCATACTTCTAGCGATTGGATTTCACTCAAAACTCACCAAATGCCTCCTCCCACCATATTATGATGTTGCACAAGTTTGGGGTTCGATCCGAAATCAATAGGTGTGAGAAATTGCACAATTCAAGTTCAACGGCAGTTCGTTCCTAATTGGAATGGTTGGTGTATTCCGTACTTCTAGCGATTGGATTTCACTCAAAACTCCCCAAATTACTCCTCCCACCATATTATGATGTTGCCCAAGTTTGGGGCCCGATCCGAAATCACTAGGTGTGAAAAATTGGACAATTCAAGTTCAACGGCAGTTCGTTCCTAATTGGAGTGGTTGGTGTATTCCACACTTCTAGCGATTGGATTTCACTCAAAACTCACCAAATGCCTCCTCCCACCATATTATGACGTTGTACAAGTTTGGGGTTCGATACATAATCAATAGGTGTGAGAAATTGCACAATTCAAGGTCAACGGCAGTTCGTTCCTAATGGGAGTGGTTAGTGTATTCCATACTTCTAGCGATTGGATTTCACTCAAAACTCACCAAATGACTCCTCCCACCATATTATGATGTTGCCCAAGTTTGGGGCCCGATCCGAAATCAATAGTTGTGAGAAATTGGACAATTCAAGTTCAACGGCAGTTCGTTCCTAATTGGAGTGGTTGGTGTATTCCATACTTCTAGCGATTGGATTTCACTCAAAACTCACCAAATGACTCCTCCCACCATATTATGATGTTGCCCAAGTTTGGGGCCCGATCCGAAATCAATAGGTGTGAGAAATTGGACAATTCAAGTTCAACGGCAGTTCGTTCCTAATTGGAGTGGTTGGTGTATTCCATACTTCTAGCGATTGGATTTCACTCAAAACTCACCAAATGACTCCTCCCGCCATATTATGATGTTGCCCAAGTTTGGGGCCCGATCCGAAATCAATAGTTGTGAGAAATTGGACAATTCAAGTTCAACGGCAGTTCGTTCCTAATTGGAGTGGTTGGTGTATTCCATACTTCTAGCGATTGGATTTCACTCAAAACTCACCAAATGACTCCTCCCACCATATTATGATGTTGCCCAAGTTTTGGGCTCGATCCGAAATCAATAGGTGTTCCAAATTGGACAATTCAAGTTCAACGGCAGTTCGTTCCTAATTGGAGTGGTTGGTGTATTCCATACTTTTAGCGATTAGATTTCACTCAAAACTCACCAAATGACTCCTCCCAACATATTATGATGTTGCCCATGTTTTGGGCGCGATTCGAAATCAATAGGTGTTCCGAATTGGACAATTCAAGTTCAACGGCAGTTCGTTCCTAATTGGAGTGGTTGGTGTATTCCATACTTCTAGCGATTGGATTTCACTCAAAACTAACTAAATGACTCCTCCCACCATATTATGATGTTGCCCAAGTTTTGGTCTCGATCCGAAATCAATAGGTGTTCCAAATTGGACAATTCAAGTTCAACGGCAGTTCGTTCCTAATTGGAGTGGTTGGTGTATTCCATACTTCTAGCGATTGGATTTCACTCAAAACTCACCAAATGCCTCCTCCCACCATATTATGATGTTGCACAAGTTTGGGGTTCGATCCGAAATCAATAGGTGTGAGAAATTGCACAATTCAAGTTCAACGGCAGTTCGTTCCTAATTGGAATGGTTGGTGTATTCCGTACTTCTAGCGATTGGATTTCACTCAAAACTCCCCAAATTACTCCTCCCACCATATTATGATGTTGCCCAAGTTTGGGGCCCGATCCGAAATCACTAGGTGTGAAAAATTGGACAATTCAAGTTCAACGGCAGTTCGTTCCTAATTGGAGTGGTTGGTGTATTCCACACTTCTAGCGATTGGATTTCACTCAAAACTCACCAAATGCCTCCTCCCACCATATTATGACGTTGTACAAGTTTGGGGTTCGATACATAATCAATAGGTGTGAGAAATTGCACAATTCAAGGTCAACGGCAGTTCGTTCCTAATGGGAGTGGTTAGTGTATTCCATACTTCTAGCGATTGGATTTCACTCAAAACTCACCAAATGACTCCTCCCACCATATTATGATGTTGCCCAAGTTTGGGGCCCGATCCGAAATCAATAGTTGTGAGAAATTGGACAATTCAAGTTCAACGGCAGTTCGTTCCTAATTGGAGTGGTTGGTGTATTCCATACTTCTAGCGATTGGATTTCACTCAAAACTCACCAAATGACTCCTCCCACCATATTATGATGTTGCCCAAGTTTGGGGCCCGATCCGAAATCAATAGGTGTGAGAAATTGGACAATTCAAGTTCAACGGCAGTTCGTTCCTAATTGGAGTGGTTGGTGTATTCCATACTTCTAGCGATTGGATTTCACTCAAAACTCACCAAATGACCCCTCCCACCATATTATGATGTTGCCCAAGTTTTGGACTCGATCCGAAATCAATAGGTGTGAGAAATTGGACAATTCAAGTTCAACGGCAGTTCGTTCCTAATTGGAGTGGTTGGTGTATTCCACACTTCCAGCGATTGCATTTCACTCAAAACTCACCCCCACCATATTATGATGTTGCCCAAGTTTTGGGCTCGATCCGAACTCAATAGGTGTTCCAAATTGGACAATTTAAGTTCAACGGCAGTTCGTTCCTAATTGGAGTGGTTGGTGTATTCCATACTTCTAGCGATTGGATTTCACTCAAAACTCACCAAATGACTCCTCCCACCATATTATGATGTTGCCCAAGTTTTGGGCTCGATCCGAAATCAATAGGTGTGAGAAATTGGACAATTCAAGTTCAACGGCAGTTCGTTCCTAATTGGAGTGGTTGGTGTATTGCATACTTCTAGCGATTGGATTTCACTCAAAACACACTAAATGACTCCTCCCACCATATTATGATGTTGCCCAAGTTTTGGTGTCGATCCGAAAGCAATAGGTGTTCCAAATTGGACAATTCAAGTTCAACGGCAGTTCGTTCCTAATTGGAGTGGTTGGTGTATTCCATACTTCTAGCGATTGGATTTCACTCAAAACTCACCCAATGACTCCTCCCACTATATTATGATGTTGCCCAAGTTTTGGGCTCGATCCGAAATCAATAGGTGTTCCAAATTGGACAATTCAAGTTCAACGGCAGTTCGTTCCTACTTGGAGTGGTTGGTGTATTCCATACTTCTAGCGATTGTATTTCACTCAAAACTCACCAAATGACTCCTCCCAAAATATTATGATGTTGCCCAAGTTTTGGGCTCGATCCGAAATCAATAGGTGTGAGAAATTGGACAATTCAAGTTCAACGGCAGTTCGTTCCTAATTGGAGTGGTTGGTGTATTCCATACTTCTAGCGATTGGATTTCACTCAAAACTCACCAAATGACTCCTCCCAACATATTACGATGTTGCCCAAGTTTTGGGCTCGATCCGAAATCAATAGGTGTGAGAAATTGGACAATTCAAGTTCAACGGCAGTTCGTTCCTAATTGGAGTGGTTGGTGTATTCCATACTTCTAGCGATTGGATTTCACTCAAAACTCACCAAATGACTCCTCCCACCATATTATGATGTTGCCCAAGTTTGGGGCTCGGTCCGAAATCAATAGGTTTGAGAAATTGGACAATTCAAGTTCAACGGCAGTTCGTTCCTAATTGGAGTGGTTGGTGTATTCCATACTTCTAGCGATTGGATTTCACTCAAAACTCACCAAATGACTCCTCTAACCGTATTATGATGTTGCCCAAGTTTTGGGCCCGATCCGAAATCAATAGGTGTGAGAAATTGGACAATTCAAGTTCAACGGCAGTTCGTTCCGAATTGTAGTGGTTGGTGTATTCCATACTTCTAGCAATTGGATTTCACTGAAAACTCACCAAATGACACCTCCCATGATATTATGATGTTGCCCAAGTTTTGGGCTCGATCCGAAATCAATAGCTGTTCCAAATTGGACAATTCAAGTTCAACGGCAGTTCGTTCCCAATTGGAGTGGTTGGTGTATTCCATACTTCCAGCGATTGGATTTCATTCAAAACTCACCAAATGACTCCTCCCATCATATTATGATGTCGCACAAGTTTGGGGTTCCATCCGAAATCAATCGGTGTGAGAAATTGGACAATTCAAGTTCAACGGCACTTCGTTCCTAACTGGAGTGGTTGGTGTATTCCATACTTCTAGCGATTGGATTTCACTCAAAACTCACCAAATGACTCCTCCCACCATATTATGTTGTTGCCCAAGTTTTGGGCTCGATCCGAAATCAATAGGTGTTCCAAATTGGACAATTCATGTTCAACGGCAGTGCGTTCCTAATTGGAGTGGTTGGTGTATTCTATACTTCTAGCGATTTGATTTCACTCAAAACTCACTAAATGACTCCTCCCACCATCTGATGATGTTGCCCAAGTTTTGCCCTCGATCCGAAATCAATAGGTGTTCCAAATTGGACAATTCAAATTCAACGGCAGTTCGTTCCTAATTGGAGTGGTTGGTGTATTCCACACTTCTAGCGATTGGATTTCACTCAAAACTCACCAAATGACTCCTCCCATCATATTATGATGTTGCCCAAGTTTTGGGCTCGATCCGAAATCAATAGGTGTTCCAAATTGGACAATTAATGTTCAACGGCAGTTCGTTCCAAATTGGAGTGGTTGGTGTATTCCATACTTCTAGCGATTGGATTTCACTCAAAACTCACCAAATGACTCCTCCCACCATATTATGATGTTGCCCAAGTTTTGGGCTCGATCCGAAATCAATAGGTGTGAGAAATTGGACAATTCAAGTTCAACGGCAGTTCGTTCCTAATTGGAGTGGTTGGTGTATTGCATACTTCTAGCGATTGGATTTCACTCAAAACACACTAAATGACTCCTCCCACCATATTATGATGTTGCCCAAGTTTTGGTGTCGATCCGAAAGCAATAGGTGTTCCAAATTGGACAATTCAAGTTCAACGGCAGTTCGTTCCTAATTGGAGTGGTTGGTG
This sequence comes from Prunus avium, assembly GCF_965620075.1. NCBI lineage: Eukaryota > Viridiplantae > Streptophyta > Magnoliopsida > Rosales > Rosaceae > Prunus > Prunus avium. The sequence goes on along the minus strand of NC_142291.1, from coordinate 16,095,960 downwards.
TATTCCATACTTCTAGCGATTGGATTTCACTCAAAACTCACCAAATGACTCCTCCCACCATATTATGTTGTTGCCCAAGTTTTGGGCTCGATCCGAAATCAATAGGTGTTCCAAATTGGACAATTCATGTTCAACGGCAGTTCGTTCCTAATTGGAGTGGTTGGTGTATTCCATACTTCTAGCGATTGGATTTCACTCAAAACTCACCAAATGACTCCTCCCACCATATTATGTTGTTGCCCAAGTTTTGGGCTCGATCCGAAATCAATAGGTGTTCCAAATTGGACAATTCATGTTCAACGGCAGTTCGTTCCTAATTGGAGTGGTTGGTGTATTCCATACTTCTAGCGATTGGATTTCACTCAAAACTCACCAAATGACTCCTCCCACCATATTATGATGTTGCCCAAGTTTTGGGCTCGATCCGAAATCAATAGGTGTGAGAAATTGGACAATTCAAGTTCAACGGCAGTTCGTTCCTAATTGGAGTGGTTGGTGTATTGCATACTTCTAGCGATTGGATTTCACTCAAAACACACTAAATGACCCCTCCCACCATATTATGATGTTGCCCAAGTTTTGGTGTCGATCCGAAAGCAATAGGTGTTCCAAATTGGACAATTCAAGTTCAACGTCAATTCGTTCCTAATTGGAGTGGTTGGTGTATTCCATACTTCTAGCGATTGGATTTCACTCAAAACTCACCAAATGACTCCTCCCACCATATTATGTTGTTGCCTAAGTTTTGGGCTCGATCCGAAATCAATAGGTGTTCCAAATTGGACAATTCATGTTCAACGGCAGTTCGTTCCTAATTGGAGTGGTTGGTGTATTCCATACTTCTAGCGATTGGATTTTACTCAAAACTCACCAAATGACTCCTCCCACTATATTATGATGTTGCCCAAGTTTTGGGCTCGATCCGAAAGCAATAGGTGTGAGAAATTGGACAATTCAAGTTCAACGGCAGTGCGTTCCTAATTGGAGTGGTTGGTGTATTCCATACTTCTAGCGATTGGATTTCACTCAAAACTCACCAAATGACTCCTCCCACTATATTATGATGTTGCCCAAGTTTTGGGCTCGATCCGAAATCAATAGGTGTTCCAAATTGGACAATTCAAGTTCAACGGCAGTTCGTTCCTAATTGCAGTGGTTGGTGTATTCCATACTTCTAGCGATTGGATTTCACTCAAAACTCACCAAATGACTCCTCCCACCATATTATGATGTTGCCCAAGTTTTGGGCTCGATCCGAAATCAATAGGTGTGAGAAATTGGACAATTCAAGGTCAACGGCAGTTCGTTACTAATTGGAGTGGTTGGTGTATTCCATACTTCTAGCGATTGGATTTCACTCAAAACTCACCGAATGACTACTCCCACCATATTATGACGTTGCCCAAGTTTTGGGCTCGATCCGAAATCAATAGGTGTTCCAAATTGGACAATTCAAGTTCAACGGCACTTCGTTCCTAATTGGTGTGGTTGGTGTATTCCATACTTCTAATGATTGGATTTCACTGAAAACTCACCAAATGACTCCTCCCACCATATTATGATGTTGCCCAAGTTTGGGGCTCCATCCGAAATCAATAGGTGTGAGAAATTGGACAATTCAAGTTCAACGGCAGTTCATTCCTAATTGGAGTGGTTGGTGTATTCCATACTTCGAGCGATTGGATTTCACTCAAAACTCACTAAACGACTCCTCCCACCATATTATTATGTTGCCCAAGTTTTGGTCTCGATCCGAAATTAATAGGTGTTCCAAATTGGACAATTCAAGTTCAACGGCAGTTCGTTCCTAATTGTAGTGGTTGGTGTATTCCATACTTCTAGCGAATGGATTTCACTCAAAACTCACCAAATGACTCCTCCCACCATATTATGATGTTGCCCAAGTTTTGGGCTCGATCCGAAATCAATAGGTGTTCCAAATTGGACAATTCAAGTTCAACGGCAGTTCGTTCCTAATTGGAGTGGTTGGTGTATTCCGAACCTCTAGCGATTGGATTTCACTCAAAACTCACCAAATGAGTCCTCCCACCATATTATGATGTTGCCCAAGTTTTGGGCTCGATCCGAAATCAATTCGTGTGAGAAATTGGACAATTCAAGTTCAATGGCAGTTCGTTCCTAATTGGATTTTACTCAAAACTCACCGAATGACTCCTCACACCATATTACGATGTTGCCCAAGTTTTGGGCTCGATCCGAAATCAATAGGTCTTCCAAATTGGACAATTCAAGTTCAACGGCAGTTCGTTCCTAATTGTAGTGGTTGGTGTATTCCATACTTCTAGGGAATGGATTTCACTCAAAACTCACCAAATGACTCCTCCCACCATATTATGATGTTGCCCAAGTTTTGGGCTCGATCCGAAATCAATAGGTGTTCCAAATTGGACAATTCAAGTTCAACGGCAGTTCGTTCCTAATTGAAGTGGTTGGTGTATTCCAAACCTCTAGCGATTGGATTTCACTCAAAACTCACCAAATGACTCCTCCCACCATATTATGAAGTTGCCCAAGTTTTGGGCTCGATCGGAAATCAATACGTGTGAGGAATTGGACAATTCAAGTTCAACGAGAGTTCGTTCCTAATTGGAGTGGTTGGTGTATTCCATACTTCTAACAATTGGATTTCACTCAAAACTCACCAAATGACTCCTCCCACCATATTATGATGTTGCCAAAATTTTGGGCCCGATCCGAAATCAATAGGTGTTCCAAATTGGACAACTCAAGTTCAACGGCAGTTCGTTCCTAATTGGATTGGTTGGTGTATTCCATACTTCTAACGATTGGATTTCACTCAAAACTCACCAAATGACTCCTCCCATCATATTATGACGTTGCACAAGTTTGGGGTTCCATACGAAATCAATAGGTGTTCGAAATTGGACAATTCAAGTTCAACGGCAGTTCGTTCCTAATTGGAGTGGTTGGTGTATTCCATACTTCTAGCGATTGGATTTCACTCAAAACTCACCAAATGACTCCCCCCACCATATTATAATGTTGCCCAAGTTTTGGGCTCGATCCGAAATCAATAGGTGTGAGAAATTGGACAATTCAAGTTCAACGACAGTTCGTTCCTAATTGGAGTGGTTGGTGTATTCCATACTTCTAGCCATTCGATTTCACTCAAAACTCACCAAATGACTCCTCCCGCCATATTATGATGTTGCCCAAGTTTTGGGCTCGATCCGAACTCAATAGGTGTGCGAAATTGGACAATTTAAGTTCAACGGCAGTTCGTTCCTAACTGGAGTGGTTGGTGTATTCCATACTTCTAGCGATTGGATTTCACTCAAAACTCACCAAATGACTCCTCCCATCATATTATGATGTTGCACAAGTAAGGGGTTCCATACGAAATCAATAGGTGTGAGAAATTGGACAATTCAAGTTCAACGGCAGTTCGTTCCTAATTGGAGTGGTTGGTGTATTCCATACTTCTAGCGATTGGTTTTCACTCAAAACTCACCAAATGACTCCTCCCACCATATTATTTTGTTGCCCAAGTTTTGGGCTCGATCCGAAATCCATAGGTGTTCCAAATTGGACAATTCAAGTTCAACGGCAGTTCGTTTCTAATTGGAGTGGTTGGTGTATTCCATACTTCTAACGATTGGATTTCACTCAAAACTCCCCAAATGACTCCTCCCACCATATTATGATGTTGCCCAAATTTGGGGCTCGATCCGAAATCAATAGGTGTGAGAAATTGGACAATTCAAGTTCAACGGCATTTCGTTCCTATTTGGAGTGGTTGGTGTATTCCATACTTCTAGCGATTGGATTTCACTTAAAAGTCACCAAATGACTCCTCCCAACATATTATGATGTTGCCCAAGTTTGGGGATCGATCCGAAATCAATAGGGGTGAGAAATTGGACAATTCAAGTTCAACGGCAGTTCGTTCCTAATTGGAGTGGTTGGTGTATTCCATACTTCTAGCGATTGGATTTCACTCAAAACTCACCAAATGACTCCTCCCACCATATTATGATGTTGCCCAAGTTTTGGGCTCGATCCGAAATCAATAGGTGTTCCAAATTGGACAATTCAAGTTCAACGGCAGTTCGTTCCTAATTGGAGTGGTTGGTGTATTCCGAACCTCTAGCGATTGGATTTCACTCAAAACTCACCAAATGAGTCCTCCCACCATATTATGATGTTGCCCAAGTTTTGGGCTCGATCCGAAATCAATTCGTGTGAGAAATTGGACAATTCAAGTTCAATGGAAGTTCGTTCCTAATTGGAGTGGTTGGTGTATTCCATACTTCTAGCGATTGGATTTCACTCAAAACTCACCGAATGACTCCTCCCACCATATTACGATGTTGCCCAAGTTTTGGGCTCGATCCGAAATCAATAGGTCTTCCAAATTGGACAATTCAAGTTCAACGGCAGTTCGTTCCTAATTGTAGTGGTTGGTGTATTCCATACTTCTAGGGAATGGATTTCACTCAAAACTCACCAAATGACTCCTCCCACCATATTATGATGTTGCCCAAGTTTTGGGCTCGATCCGAAATCAATAAGTGTGAGAAATTGGACAATTCAAGTTCAACGGCAGTTCGTTCCTAATTGGAGTGGTTGGTGTATTCCATACTTCTAGCGATTGGATTTCACTCAAAACTCACCACATGACTCCTCACACCATATTACGATGTTGCCCAAGTTTTGGGCTCGATCCGAAATCAATAGGTGTGAGAAATTGGACAATTCAAGTTCAACGGCAGTTCATTCCTAATTGGAGTGGTTGGTGTATTCCATACTTCTAGAGATTGGATTTCACTCAAAACTCACCAAATGACTCCTCCCACCATATTATGATGTTGCCCAAGTTTTGGGCTTGATCCGAAATCAATAGGTGTTCCAAATTGGACAATTCAAGTTCAACGGCAGTTCGTTCCTAGCTGGAGTGGTTGGTGTATTCCATACTTCTAGCGATTGGATTTCACTCAAAACTCACTAAATGACTCCTCCCACCATATTATGATGTTGCCCAAGTTTTCGGCTCGATCCGAAATCAATAGGTCTGAGAAATTGGATAATTCAATTTCAACGGCAGTTCGTTCCTAATTGGAGTGGTTGGTATATTCCAAACTTCTAGCGATTGGATTTCACTCAAAACTCACCAAATGACTCCTCCCACCATATTATGATATTGCCTAAGTTTGGGGCTCGATCCGAAATCAATAGGTGTTCCAAATTGGACAATTCAAATACAACGGCAGTTCGTTCCTAATTGGAGTGGCTGGTGTATTCCATACTTCTAGAGATTGGATTTCACTCAAAACTCACCAAATGACTCCTCCCATCATATTATGATGTTACACAAGTTTGGGGTTCCATCCGAAATCAATAGGTGTGAGAAATTGGACAATTCAAGTTCAACGGCACTTCGTTCCTAATTGGAGTGGTTGGTGTGTTCCATACTTCTAGCGATTGGATTTCACTCAAAACTCACCAAATGACGCCTCCCAACATATTATGATGTTGCCCAAGTTTTGGGCTCGATCCGAAATCAATAGGTGTGAGAAATTGGACAATTCATGTTCAACGGCAGTTCGTTCCTAATTGGAGTGGTTGGTGTATTCCATACTTCTAGCGATTGGATTTCACTAAAAACTCACCAAATGACTCCTCCCACCATATTATGATGTTGCCCAAGTTTTGGGCTCGATCCGAAATCAAGAGGTGTTCCAAATTGGACAATTCAAGTTCAACGGCAGTTCGTTCCGAATTGGAGTGGTTGGTGTATTCCATAGTTCTAGCGATTGGATTTCACTCAAAACTTACCAAATGACTCCTCCCACCATATTATGATGTTGCCCAAGTTTTGGGCCCGATCCGAAATCAATAGGTGTGAGAAATTGGACAATTCAAGTTCAACGGCAGTTCGTTCCTCATTGGAGTGGTTGGTGTATTCCATACTTCTAGCGATTGGATTTCACTCAAAACTCACCAAATGACTCCTCCCACCATATTATGATGTTGCCCAAGTTTGGGGCTCGGTCCGAAATCAATAGGTTTGAGAAATTGGACAATTCAAGTTCAACGGCAGTTCGTTCCTAATTGGAGTGGTTGGTGTATTCCATACTTCTAGCGATTGTATTTCACTCAAAACTCACGAAATGACTCCTCCCATCATATTATGATGTTGCACAAGTTTGGGGTTCGATACGAAATCAATAGGTATTCCAAATTGGACAATTCAGGTTCAACGGCAGTTCGTTCCTAATTGGAGTGGTTGTTGTATTCCATACTTCTAGCGATTGGATTTCACTCAAAACTCACCAAATGACTCCTCCCAACATATTATGATGTTGCCCAAGTTAGGGGTTCGATCCGAAATCAATAGGTGTGAGAAATTGGACAATTGAAGTTCAACGGCAGTTCGTTCCTAATTGGAGTGGTTGGTGTATTCCATACTTCTAGCGATTGGATTTCACTCAAAACTCACTAAATGACTCCTCCCACCATATTATGATGTTGACCAAGTTTTGGTCTCGATCCGAAATCAATAGGTGTTCCAAATTTGACAATTCAAGTTCAACGGCAGTTCGTTCCTAATTGGAGTGGTTGGTGTATTCCATACTTCTAGCGATTGGATTTTACTCAAAACTCACCAAATGACTCCTCCCGCCATGTTATGTTGTTGCCCAAGTTTTGGGCTCGATCCGAAATCAATAGGTGTGAGAAATTGGACAATTCAAGTTCAACGGCAGTTCGTTCCTAATTGGAGTGGTTGGTGTATTCCATACTTCTAGCGATTGGATTTCACTCAAAACTCACGAAATGACTCCTCCCATCGTATTATGATGTTGCACAAGTTTGGGGTTCCATACGAAATCAATAGGTGTTCCAAATTGGATAATTCAGGTTCAACGGCAGTTCGTTCCTAATTGGAGTGGTTGGTGTATTCCATACTTCTAGCGATTGGATTTCACTCAAAACTCACCAAATGACTCTTCCCACCGTATTATGATGTTGCCCATGTTTTGGGCTCGATCCGAAATCAATAGGTGTTCCAAATTGGACAATTCAAGTTCAACGGTAGTTCGTTCCTAATTCGAGTGGTTGGTGTATTCCATACTTCTAGCGATTGGATTTCACTCAAAACTCCCCAAATGACTCCTCCCACCATATTATGTTGTTGCCCAAGTTTTGGGCTCGATCCGAAATCAATAGGTGTGAGAAATTGGACAATTCAAGTTCAACGGCAGTTCGTTCCTAATTGGAGTTGTTGGTGTATTGCATACTTCTAGCGATTGGATTTCACACAAAACTCACCAAATGACTCCTCCCACCATATTATGATGTTGCCCAAGTTTTGGGCTCGATCCGAAATCAATAGTTGTGAGAATTTGGACAATTCAAGTTCAACGACTATTCGTTCCTAATGGGAGTGGTTGGTGTATTCCATACGTCTAGTGATTGGATTTCACTCAAAACTCACCAAATGACTCCTCCCACCTTATTATGATGTTGCCCAAGTTTTGGGCTCGGTCCGAAATCAATATTTGTGAGAAATTGGACAATTCATGTTCAATGGCAGTTCGTTCCTAATTGGGGTGGTTGGTGTATTCCGTACTTCTAGCGATTGGATTTCACTCAAAACTCACCAAATGACTCCTGCCACTATATGATGATGTTGCCCAAGTTTGGGGCTCGATCCGAAACCAATAGGTGTTCCAAATTGGACAATTCAAGTTCAACGGCAGTTCGTTCCTAATTGGAGTGGTTGGTGTATTCCATACTTCTAGCGATTGGATTTCACTCAAAACTCACCCAATGACCCCTCCCACCATATTATGATGTTACCCTATGTTTTGGGCTCGATCCGAAATCAATAGGTGTTCCAAATTGGACAATTCAAGTTCAACGGCAGTTCGTTCCTAATTGGAGTGGTTGGTGTATTCCATACTTCTAGCGATTGGATTTCACTCAAAACTCACCAAATGACTCCTCCCACCATATATTATGGTGTTGCCCAAGTTTTGGGCTCAATCCGAAATCAATAGGTGTGAGAAATTGGACAACCCAATTTCAACGGCAGTTCGTTCCTAAGGGGAGTGGTTGGTGTATTCCATACTTCTAGCGATTGGATTTCACTCAAAACTCACCAAATGACTCCTCCCACCACATTATGATGTTGCCCAAGTTTTGGGCTCGATACGAAATCAATAGGTGTGAGAAATTGGACAATTCAAGTTACACGGTAGTTCGTTCCTAATTGGAGTGGTTGGTGTATTCCATACTTCTAGCGATTGTATTTCACTCAAAACTCAGCAAATGACTCCTTCCACCATATTATGATGTTGCCCACGTTTTGGGCTCGATCCGAAATCAATAGGTGTTCCAAATTGGACAATTCAAGTTCAACGGCAGTTCGTTCCTAATTGGAGTGGTTGGGGTATTCCAAACTTCTAGCGATTGGATTTCACTCAAAACTCACCGAATGACTCCTCCCACCATATTATGATGTTGCCCAAGTTTTGGGCTCGATCCTAAATCAATAGGTGTGAGAAATTGAGCAATTCAAGTTCAACGGCAGTTCGTTCCTAATTGGAGTGGTTGGTGTATTCCATACTTCTAGCGATTGGATTTCACTCAAAACTCACCAAATGACTACTCCAACAATATTATGGTGTTGCACAAGTTTTGGGCTCGATCCGAAATCAATAGGTGTTCCAAATTGGACAATTCAAGTTCAACGGCAGTTCGTTCCTATTTGGAGTGGTTGGTGTTTTCCAAACTTCTAGCGATTGGATTTCACTCAAAACTCACCGAATGACTCCTCCCACCATATTATGATGTTGCCCAAGTTTTGGGCTCGATCTGAAATCAATAGGTGTGAGAAATTGGACAATGCAAGTTCAACGGCAGTTCATTCCTAGTTGGAGTGGTTGGTGTATTCCATACTTCTAGCGATTGGATTTCACTCAAAACTGTCCAAATGACTCCTCCCACCATATTATGATGTTGCCCACGTTTTGGGCTCGATCCGAAATCAATAGGTGTTCCAAATTGGACAACTCAAGTTCAACGGCAGTTCGTTCCTAATTGGAGTGGTTGGGGTATTCCAAACTTCTAGCGATTGGATTTCACTCAAAACTCACCGAATGACTCCTCCCACCATATTATGATGTTGCCCAAGTTTTGGGCTCGATCCTAAATCAATAGGTGTGAGAAATTGAGCAATTCAAGTTCAACGGCAGTTCGTTCCTAATTGGAGTGGTTGGTGTATTCCATACTTCTAGCGATTGGATTTCACTCAAAACTCACCAAATGACTACTCCAACAATATTATGATGTTGCACAAGTTTTGGGCTCGATCCGAAATCAATAGGTGTGAGAAATTGGACAATTCAAGTTCAATGGCAGTTCGTTCCTAGTTGGAGTGGTTGGTGTATTCCATACTTCTAGCGATTGGATTTCACTCAAAACCCCCCGAATGACTCCTATCACGATATTATGATGTTGCCCAAGTTTTGGGCTCTATCCGAAATCAGTAGGTGTGAGAAATTGGACAATTGAAGTTCAACGGAAGTTCGTTCCTAATTGGAGTGTTTGGTGTATTACATACTTCTAGCGATTGGATTTCACTCAAAACTCACCAAATGACTCCTCCCACCATATTATGATGTTGCCCAAGTTTTGGGCTCGATCCGAAATCAGTAGGTGTGAGAAATTGGACAATTGAAGTTCAGCGGAAGTTCGTTCCTAATTGGAGTGGTTGGTGTATTCCGTACTTCTAGCGATTGGATTTCACTCAAAACCCACCAAATGACTCCTGTCACGATATTATGATGTTGCCCAAGTTTTGGGCTCGATCCGAAATCATTAGGTGTTCGAAATTGGACAATTCAATTTCAGTGGCAGTGCGTTCCTAATTGGAGTGGTTGGTGTATTCCATACTTCTAGCGATTGGATTTCACTCAAAATTCACCAAATGACTCCTCCCACCATATTATGATGTTGCCCAAGTTGTAAGTTCGATCCGAAATCAATAGGTGTGAGAAATTGAACAATTCAAGTTCAAAGGCAGTTCGTTCCTACTTGGAGTGGTTGGTGTATTCCATACTTCTAGCGATTGGATTTCACTCAAAACTCACGAAATGACTCCACCCACCATATTATGATGTTGCCAAAGTTTGGGGCTCGGTCCGAAATCAATAGGTGTGAGAAATTGGACAATTCAAGTTCAACGGCAGTTCGTTCCTAATTGGAGTGGTTGGTGTATTCCATACTTCTAGCGATTGGATTTCACTCAAAACTCACCAAATGACGCCTCCAACCATATTAGGACGTTGCCCAAATTTTGGGCTCGATCCGAAATCAATAGGTGTTCCAAATTGGACAATTCCAGTTCAACGGCAGTTCGTTCCTAACTGGAGTGGTTGGTGTATTCCATACTTCTAGCGATTGGATTTCACTCAAAACTCACCAAATGACTCCTCCCACCATATTATGACGTTGCCCAAATTTTGGGCTCGATCCGAAATCAATAGGTGTTCCAAATTGGACAATTCAAGTTCAACGGCAGTTCGTTCCTAATTGGAGTTGTTGGTGTATTCCATACTTCTAGCGATTGGATTTCACTCAAAACTCACCAAATGACTCCTCCCACCATATTATGACGTTGCCCAAATTTTGGGCTCGATCCGAAATCAATAGCTGTTCCAAATTGGACAATTCAAGTTCAACGGCAGTTCGTTCCTAATTGGAGTGGTTGGTGTATTCCATACTTCTAGCGGTTGGATTTCACTCAAAACTCACCAAGTGACTCCTCCCACCATATTATGATGTTGCCCAAGTTTGGGGCTCGATCCGAAATCAATATGGGTGAGAAATTGGACAATTCAAGTTCAACGGCAGTTCGTTCCTAATTGGAGTGGTTGGTGTATTCCATACTTCTAGCGATTGGATTTCACTCAAAACTCACCAAATGACTCCTCCCACCATATTATGATGTTGCCCAAGGTTTGGGCTCGATCCGAAATCAATAGGTGTTCGAAATTGGACAATTCAAGTTCAACGGCAGTTCGTTCCTAATTGGAGTGGTTGGTGTATTCCATACTTCTAGCGATTGGATTTCACCCAAAACTCACCAACTGACTCCTCCCACCATATTATGTTGTTGCCCAAGTTTTGGGCTCGATCCGAAATCAATAGGTGTTCGAAATTGTACAATTCAATTTCAACGGCAGTTCGTTCCTAATTGGAGTGGTTGGTGTATTCCATACTTCTAGCGATTGGATTTCACTCAAAACTCACCAAATGACTCCTCCCACTGTATTATGATGTTGCCCAAGTTTGGGGATCGATCCAAAATCAATAGGTGTGAGAAATTGGACAATTTAACTTCAACGGCAGTTTCTTCAGACTTGGAGTGGTTGGTGTATTCCATACATCTAGCGATTGGATTTCACTCAAAACTCACCAAAGGACTCCTCCCACCATATTATGATGTTGCCCAAGTTTTGGGGTAGATCCGAAATGAATAGGTGTGAGAAACAGGACAATTCAAGTTCAACGGCCGTTCGTTCCTAATTGGAGTGGTTGGTGTATTCCATACTTCTAGTGATTGGATTTCACTCAAAACTCACCAAATGACTACACCCACCATATTATGATGTTGCCCAAGTTTTCGGCTCGATCCGAAATCAATAGGTGTGAGAAATTGGACAATTCAAGTTCAACGGCAGTTCGTTCCTAATTGGAGTGGTTGGTGTATTCCATACTTCTAGCGATTGGATTTCACTCAAAACTCACCAAATGACTCCTCCCACTGTATTATGATGTTGCCCAAGTTTGGGGATCGATCCAAAATCAATAGGTGTGAGAAATTGGACAATTTAACTTCAACGGCAGTTTGTTCAGACTTGGAGTGGTTGGTGTATTCCATACTTCTAGCGATTGGATTTCACTCAAAACTCACCAAATGACTCCTCCCACCATATTATGATGTTGCCCAAGTTTTGGGGTAGATCCGAAATGAATAGGTGTGAGAAACAGGACAATTCAAGTTCAACGGCCGTTCGTTCCTAATTGGAGTGGTTGGTGTATTCCATACTTCTAATGATTGGATTTCACTCAAAACTCACCAAATGACTCCTCCCACCATATTATGATGTTGCCCAAGTTTTCGGCTCGATCCGAAATCAATAGGTGTGAGAAATTGAACAATACAAGTTCAAAGGCAGTTCCTTCCTACTTGAAGTGGTTGGTGTATTCCATACTTCTAGCGATTGGATTTCACTCAAAACTCACCAAATGACTCCATCCACCATATTATGATGTTGCCCAAGTTTGGGGCTCGGTCCGAAATCAATAGGTGTGAGAAATTGGACAGTTCAAGTTCAAGGGAAGTTCGTTCCTAATTGGAGTGGTTGGTGTATTCTATACTTCTAGCGATTGGATTTCACGCAAAACTCACCAAATGTCTCCTCCCACCATATTATGATGTTGCCCAAGTTTTGGAGTCGATCCGAAATCAATAGGTGTGAGAAATTGGACAATTCAATTTCAACGGCAGTTCGTTCCTAACTGGAGTGGTTGGTGTATTCCATACTTCTAGCGATTGGATTTCACTCAAAACTCACCAAATGACTCCTCCCACCATATTATGATGTTGCCCAAGTTTTGGGGTCGATCCGAAATGAATAGGTGTGAGAAACAGGACAATTCAAGTTCAACGGCAGTTCGTTCCTAATTGGAGTGGTTGGTGTATTCCATACTTCTAGCAATTGGATTTCACTCAAAACTCACCAAACGACTCCTCCCACCATATTATGATGTTGCCCAAGTTTTGGGGTCGATCCGAAATGAATAGGTGTGAGAAACTGGACAATTCAAGTTCAACGGCCGTTCGTTCCTAATTGGAGTGGTTGGTGTATTCCATACTTCTAGCAATTGGATTTCACTCAAAACTCACCAAATGACTCCTCCCACCATATTATGATGTTGCCCAAGTTGCAAGTTCGATCCGAAATCAATAGGTGTGAGAAATTGAACAATTCAAGTTCAAAGGCCGTTAATTCCTACTTGGAGTGGTTGGTGTATTCCATACTTCTAGCGAATTGATTTCACTCAAAACTCACCAAATGACTCCACCCACCATATTATGATGTTGCCCAAGTTTGGGGCTCGGTCCGAAATCAATAGGTGTGAGAAATTGGACAGTTGAAGTTCAAGGGAAGTTCGTCCCTAATTGGAGTGGTTGGTGTATTCTATACTTCTAGCGATTGGATTTCACGCAAAACTCACCAAATGACTCCTCCCACCATATTATGATGTTGCCCAAGTTTGGGCTCGATCCGAAATCAATAGGTGTGAGAAATTGGACAATTTAAGTTCAACGGCAGTTTGTTCAGACTTGGAGTGGTTGGTGTATTCCATACTTCTAGAGATTGGATTTCACTCAAAACTCCCCAAATGACTCCTCCCACCATATTATGATGTTGCCCAAGTTTTCGGCTCGATCCGAAATCAATAGGTGTTCCAAATTGGACAATTCAAATTCAACGGCAGTTCGTTCCTAATTGGAGTGGTTGGTGTATTCCATACTTCTAGCGATTGGATTTCACTCAAAACTCACCAAATGAATCCTCCTACCATATTATGATGTTGCCCAAGTTTTGGGCTCGATCCGAAATCAATAGGTGTGAGAAATTGGACAATTCAAGTTCAACGGCAGTTCGTTCCTAATTGGAATGGTTGGTGTATTACATACTTCTAGCAATTGGATTTCACTCAAAACTCACCAAATGACTCCTCCCACCATATTATGATGTTGCCCAAGTTTGGGGCTCGATCAAAAAACAATAGGTGTTCCAAATTGGACAATTTAAGTTCAACGGCAGTTTGTTCCGAATTGGAGTGGTTGGTGTATTCCATACTTCTAGCGATTGGATTTCACTCAAAACTCACCAAATGAATCCTCCCACCATATTATGATGTTGCCCAAGTTTTGGGCTCGATCCGAAATCAATAGGTATGAGAAATTGGACAATTCAAGTTCAACGACAGTTCGTTCCTAATTGGAGTGGTTGGTGTATTCCATACTTCTAGCGATTGGATTTCACTCAAAACTCACCAAATGACTCCTCCCACCATATTATGATGTTGCACAAGTTTGGGGCTCGATCCGAAATCAATAGGTGTGAGAAATTGGACAATTCAAGTTCAACGGCAGTTCGTTCCTAATTGGAGTGGTTGGTGTATTCCATACTTCTACCGACTGGATTTCACTCAAAACTCACGAAATGACTCCTCCCACCATATTATGATGTTGCCCAAGTTTTGGGCTCGATTCGAAATCAATAGGTGTTCCAAATTGGACAATTCAAGTTCAACGGCAATTCGTTCCTAACTGGAGTGGTTGGTGTATTCCATACTTCTAGCGATTGGTTTTCACTCAAAACTCACCAAATGACTCCTCCCACCATATTATGATGTTGCCCAAGTTTTGGGCTCGATCCGAAATCAATAGGTGTTCCAAATTGGACAATTCAAGTTCAACGGCAGTTCGTTCCTAATTGGAGTGGTTGGTGTATTCCATACTTCTAGCGATTGGATTTCACTCAAAACTCACCAAATGACTCCTCCCACCATATTGTGATGTTGCCCAAGTTTTTGGTTCGATCCGAAATCAATAGGTGTGAGAAATTGGACAATTTAAGTTCAACGGCAGTTTGTTCCCAATTGGTGTGGTTGGTGTATTCCATACTTCTAACGATTGGATTTCACTCAAACCTCACCAAATGACTCCTCCCGCTATATTATGATGTTGCCTAAGTTTTGGGCTCGATCCGAACTCAATAGGTGTGAGAAATTGGACAATTTAAGTTCAACGGCAGTTTGTTCCTAACTGGAGTGGTTGGTGTATTCCATACTTCTAGCGATTGGATTTCACTCAAAACTCACCAAATGACTCCTCCCACCATATTATGATGTTTCCCAAGTTTTGGGCTCGATCCGAAATCAATAGGAGTTCGAAATTGGACAATTCAAGTTCAACGGCAGTTCGTTCCTAATTGGAGTGGTTGGTGTATTCCATACTTCTAGCGATTGGATATCACTCAAAACTCACCAAATGACTCCTCCCACCATATTATGATGTTTCCCAAGTTTTGGGCTCGATCCGAAATCAATAGGAGTTCGAAATTGGACAATTCAAGTTCAACGGCAGTTCGTTCCTAATTGGAGTGGTTGGTGTATTCCATACTTCTAGCGATTGGTTTTCACTCAAAACTCACCAAATGACTCCTCCCACCATATTATGATGTTGCCCAAGTTTTGGGCTCGATCCGAAATCAATAGGTGTTCCAAATTGGACAATTCAAGTTCAACGGCAGTTCGTTCCTAATGGGAGTGGTTGGTGTATTCCATACTTCTAGCGATTGGATTTCACTCAAAACTCACCAAATGACTCCTCTCACCATATTGTGATGTTGCCCAAGTTTTTGGTTCGATCCGAAATCAATAGGTGTTCCAAATTGGACAATTCAAGTTCAACGGCAGTTCGTTCCCAATTGGTGTGGTTGGTGTATTCCATACTTCTAACGATTGGATTTCACTCAAACCTCACCAAATGACTCCTCCCACCATATTATGATGTTGCCCAAGTTTG
The DNA here is from genome assembly GCF_965620075.1 of Prunus avium. NCBI lineage: Eukaryota > Viridiplantae > Streptophyta > Magnoliopsida > Rosales > Rosaceae > Prunus > Prunus avium. The sequence goes on along the minus strand of NC_142291.1, from coordinate 16,080,305 downwards.
GGGCTCGATCCGAAATCAATAGGTGTGAGAAATTGGACAATTCAAGTTCAACGGTATTTCATTCCTAATTGGAGTGGTTGGTGTATTCCATACTTCTAGCGATTGGATTTCACTCAAAACTCACCAAATGACTCCTCCCAACATATTATGATGTTGCCCAAGTTTGGGGCTCGATCCGAAATCAATAGGGGTGAGAAATTGGACAATTCAAGTTCAACGGCAGTTCGTTCCTAATTGGAGTGGTTGGTGTATTCCATACTTCTAGCGATTGGATTTCACTCAAAACTCACTAAATGACTCCTTCCACCATATTATGATGTTTCCCAAGTTTTGGGCTCGATCCGAAATCAATAGGTGTTCGAAATTGGACAATTCAAGTTCAACGGCAGTTCGTTCCTAATTGGAGTGGTTGGTGTATTCCATACTTCTAGCTATTGGATTTCACTCAAAACTCACCAAATGACTCCTCCCACCATATTATGATGTTGCCCAAGTTTTGGGGTCGATCCGAAATCAATAGGTGTGAGAAATTGGACAATTCAAGTTCAACGGCCGTTCGTTCCTAATTGGAGTGGTTGGTGTATTCCATACTTCTAGAGATTGGATTTCACTCAAAACTCCCCAAATGACTCCTCCCACCATATTATGATGTTGCCCAAGTTTGGGGCTCGATCCGAAATCAATAGGTGTGAGAAATTGGACAATTCAAGTTCAACGGCAGTTCGTTCCTAATTGGAGTGGTTGGTGTATTCCATACTTCTAGCGATTGGATTTCACTCAAAACTCACCAAATGACTCCTCCCACCATATTATGATGTTTCCCAAGTTTTGGGGTCGATCCGAAATCAATAGGTGTGAGAAATTGGACAATTCAAGTTCAACGGCCGTTCGTTCCTAATTGGAGTGGTTGGTGTATTCCATACTTCTAGAGATTGGATTTCACTCAAAACTCCCCAAATGACTCCTCCCACCATATTATGATGTTCCCCAAGTTTTGGTCTCGATCCGAAATCAATAGGTGTTCCAAATTAGACAATTCAAGTTCAACGGCAGTTCGTTCCTAATTGGAGTGGTTGGTGTATTCCATACTTCTAGCGATTGGATTTCACTCAAAACTCACCAAATGACTCCTCCCACCATATTGTGATGTTGCCCAAGTTTTTGGTTCGATCCGAAATCAATAGGTGTTCCAAATTGGACAATTCAAGTTCAACGGCAGTTCGTTCCCAATTGGTGTGGTTGGTGTATTCCATACTTGTAGCGATTGGATTTCAGTCAAAACTCACCAAATTACTCCTCCCACCATATTATGATGTTGCCCAAGTTTGGGGCTCGATCCGAAATCAATAGGTGTGAGAAATTGGACAATTCAAGTTCAACGGCAGTTCGTTCCTAATTGGAGTGGTTGGTGTACTCCGTACTTCTAGCGATTGGATTTCACTCAAAACTCACCAAATGACTCCTCCCACCATATTATGATGTTGCCCAAGTTTTGGGCTCGATCTGAAATCAATAGGTGTGAGAAATTGGACAATTCAAGTTCAACGGCAGTTCGTTCCTAATTGGAGTGGTTGGTGTATTCCATACTTCTAGCGATTGGATTTCACTCAAAACTCACCAAATGACTCCTCCCACCATATTATGATGTTGCCCAAGTTTGGGGCTCGATCCGAAATCAATAGGTGTTCCAAATTGGACAATTCAAGTTCAACGGCAGTTCGTTCCCAATTGGTGTGGTTGGTGTATTCCATACTTGTAGCAATTGGATTTCACTCAAAACTCACCAAATGACCCCTCCCACCATATTATGATGTTGCCCAAGTTTGGGGCTCGATCCGAAATCAATAGGTGTGAGAAATTGGACAATTCAAGTTCAACGGCAGTTCGTTCCTAATTGGAGTGGTTGGTGTATTCCATACTTCTAGCGATTGGATTTCACTCAAAACTCACCAAATAACTCCTCCCACCATATTATGATGTTGCCCAAGTTTTGGGCTCGATCCGAAATCAATAGGTGTTCCAAATTGGACAATTCAAGTTCAACGGCAGTTCGTTCCCAATTGGTGTGGTTGGTGTATTCCATACTTGTAGCAATTGGATTTCACTCAAAACTCACCAAATGACCCCTCCCACCATATTATGATGTTGCCCAAGTTTGGGGCTCAATCCGAAATCAATAGGTGTGAGAAATTGGACAATTCAAGTTCAACGGCAGTTCGTTCCTAATTGGAGTGGTTGGTGTATTCCATACTTCTAGCGATTGGATTTCACTCAAAACTCACTAAATGACTCCTCCCACCATATTATGACGTTGCCCAAGTTTTGGGCTCGATCTGAAATCAATAGGTGTGAGAAATTGGACAATTCAAGTTCAACGGCAGGTCGTTCCTAATTGGAGTGGTTGGTGTATTCCATACTTCTGGCGATTGGATTTCACTCAAAACTCACCAAATGACTCCTCCCACCATATTATGATGTTGCCCAAGTTTTGGGCTCGATCCGAAATCAATAGGTGTGAGAAATTGGACAATTCAAGTTCAACGGCAATTCGTTCCTAATTGGAGTGGTTGGTGTATTCCATACTTCTAGCGATTGGAGTTCACTCAAAACTCACCAAATGACTCCTCCCACCATATTATGATGTTGCCCAACTTTTGGGCTCGATCCGAAATCAATAGGTGTTCCAAATTGGACAATTCAAGTTCAACGGCAGTTTGTTCCTAATTGGAGTGGTTGGTGTATTCCATACTTCTAGCGATTGGATTTCACTCAAAACTCACCAAATCACTCCTCCCACCATATTATGGTGTCGCCCAAGTTTTGGGCTCGATCCAAAATCAATAGGTGTTCCAAATTGGACAATTCAAGTTCAACGGCAGTTCGTTCCTAATTGGAGTGGTTGGTGTATTCCATACTTCTAGCGTTTGGATTTCACTCAAAACTCACCAAATGACTTCTCCCACCATATTGTGATGTTGCCCAAGTTTTGGGCTCGATCCGAACTCAATAGGTGTGAGAAATTGGACAATTTAAGTTCAACGGCAGTTCGTTCCTAATTGGAGATGTTGGTGTATTCCATACTTCTAGCGATTGGATTTCACTCAAAACTCACCAAATGACTCCACCCACCATATTATGATGTTGCACAAATTCGGGGTTCCATCCGAAATCAATAGGTGTGAGAAATTGGACAATTCAAGTTCAACGGTAGTTCGTTCCTAATTGGAGTGGTTGGTGTATTCCATACTTCTAGCGATTGGATTTCACTCAAAACTCACCAAATGACTCCTCCCACCATATTGTGATGTTGCCCAAGTTTTGGGCTCGATCTGTAATCAATAGGTGTGAGAAATTGGACAATTCAAGTTCAACGGCAGTTCGTTCCTAATTGGAGTGGTTGGTGTAATCCATACTTCTAGCAATTAGAGTTCACTCAAAACACACCAAATGACTCCTCCCGCCATATTATGATGTTGCCCAAGTTTTGGGCTCGATCCGAAATCAATAGGTGTGAGAAATTGGACAATTCAAGTTCAACGGCAGTTCGTTCCCAATTGGTGTGGTTGGTGTATTCCATACTTGTAGCGATTGGATTTCAGTCAAAACTCACCAAATTACTCCTCCCACCATATTATGATGTTGCCCAAGTTTGGGGCTCGATCCGAAATCAATAGGTGTGAGAAATTGGACAATTCAAGTTCAACGGCAGTTCGTTCCTAATTGGAGTGGTTGGTGTACTCCGTACTTCTAGCGATTGGATTTCACTCAAAACTCACCAAATGACTCCTCCCACCATATTATGATGTTGCCCAAGTTTTGGGCTCGATCTGAAATCAATAGGTGTGAGAAATTGGACAATTCAAGTTCAACGGCAGTTCGTTCCTAATTGGAGTGGTTGGTGTATTCCATACTTCTAGCGATTGGATTTCACTCAAAACTCACCAAATGACTCCTCCCACCATATTATGATGTTGCCCAAGTTTGGGGCTCGATCCGAAATCAATAGGTGTTCCAAATTGGACAATTCAAGTTCAACGGCAGTTCGTTCCCAATTGGTGTGGTTGGTGTATTCCATACTTGTAGCAATTGGATTTCACTCAAAACTCACCAAATGACCCCTCCCACCATATTATGAAGTTGCCCAAGTTTGGGGCTCGATCCGAAATCAATAGGTGTGAGAAATTGGACAATTCAAGTTCAACGGCAGTTCGTTCCTAATTGGAGTGGTTGGTGTATTCCATACTTCTAGCGATTGGATTTCACTCAAAACTCACCAAATAACTCCTCCCACCATATTATGATGTTGCCCAAGTTTTGGGCTCGATCCGAAATCAATAGGTGTTCCAAATTGGACAATTCAAGTTCAACGGCAGTTCGTTCCCAATTGGTGTGGTTGGTGTATTCCATACTTGTAGCAATTGGATTTCACTCAAAACTCACCAAATGACCCCTCCCACCATATTATGATGTTGCCCAAGTTTGGGGCTCGATCCGAAATCAATAGGTGTGAGAAATTGGACAATTCAAGTTCAACGGCAGTTCGTTCCTAATTGGAGTGGTTGGTGTATTCCATACTTCTAGCGATTGGATTTCACTCAAAACTCACTAAATGACTCCTCCCACCATATTATGATGTTGCCCAAGTTTTGGGCTCGATCTGAAATCAATAGGTGTGAGAAATTGGACAATTCAAGTTCAACGGCAGGTCGTTCCTAATTGGAGTGGTTGGTGTATTCCATACTTCTGGCGATTGGATTTCACTCAAAACTCACCAAATGACTCCTCCCACCATATTATGATGTTGCCCAAGTTTTGGGCTCGATCCGAAATCAATAGGTGTGAGAAATTGGACAATTCAAGTTCAACGGCAATTCGTTCCTAATTGGAGTGGTTGGTGTATTCCATACTTCTAGCGATTGGAGTTCACTCAAAACTCACCAAATGACTCCTCCCACCATATTATGATGTTGCCCAACTTTTGGGCTCGATCCGAAATCAATAGGTGTTCCAAATTGGACAATTCAAGTTCAACGGCAGTTTGTTCCTAATTGGAGTGGTTGGTGTATTCCATACTTCTAGCGATTGGATTTCACTCAAAACTCACCAAATCACTCCTCCCACCATATTATGGTGTCGCCCAAGTTTTGGGCTCGATCCAAAATCAATAGGTGTTCCAAATTGGACAATTCAAGTTCAACGGCAGTTCGTTCCTAATTGGAGTGGTTGGTGTATTCCATACTTCTAGCGTTTGGATTTCACTCAAAACTCACCAAATGACTTCTCCCACCATATTGTGATGTTGCCCAAGTTTTGGGCTCGATCCGAACTCAATAGGTGTGAGAAATTGGACAATTTAAGTTCAACGGCAGTTCGTTCCTAATTGGAGATGTTGGTGTATTCCATACTTCTAGCGATTGGATTTCACTCAAAACTCACCAAATGACTCCACCCACCATATTATGATGTTGCACAAATTCGGGGTTCCATCCGAAATCAATAGGTGTGAGAAATTGGACAATTCAAGTTCAACGGTAGTTCGTTCCTAATTGGAGTGGTTGGTGTATTCCATACTTCTAGCGATTGGATTTCACTCAAAACTCACCAAATGACTCCTCCCACCATATTGTGATGTTGCCCAAGTTTTGGGCTCGATCTGTAATCAATAGGTGTGAGAAATTGGACAATTCAAGTTCAACGGCAGTTCGTTCCTAATTGGAGTGGTTGGTGTAATCCATACTTCTAGCAATTAGAGTTCACTCAAAACACACCAAATGACTCCTCCCGCCATATTATGATGTTGCCCAAGTTTTGGGCTCGATCCGAAATCAATAGGTGTGAGAAATTGGACAATTCAAGTTCAACGGCAGTTCGTTCCCAATTGGTGTGGTTGGTGTATTCCATACTTGTAGCGATTGGATTTCAGTCAAAACTCACCAAATTACTCCTCCCACCATATTATGATGTTGCCCAAGTTTGGGGCTCGATCCGAAATCAATAGGTGTGAGAAATTGGACAATTCAAGTTCAACGGCAGTTCGTTCCTAATTGGAGTGGTTGGTGTACTCCGTACTTCTAGCGATTGGATTTCACTCAAAACTCACCAAATGACTCCTCCCACCATATTATGATGTTGCCCAAGTTTTGGGCTCGATCTGAAATCAATAGGTGTGAGAAATTGGACAATTCAAGTTCAACGGCAGTTCGTTCCTAATTGGAGTGGTTGGTGTATTCCATACTTCTAGCGATTGGATTTCACTCAAAACTCACCAAATGACTCCTCCCACCATATTATGATGTTGCCCAAGTTTGGGGCTCGATCCGAAATCAATAGGTGTTCCAAATTGGACAATTCAAGTTCAACGGCAGTTCGTTCCCAATTGGTGTGGTTGGTGTATTCCATACTTGTAGCAATTGGATTTCACTCAAAACTCACCAAATGACCCCTCCCACCATATTATGAAGTTGCCCAAGTTTGGGGCTCGATCCGAAATCAATAGGTGTGAGAAATTGGACAATTCAAGTTCAACGGCAGTTCGTTCCTAATTGGAGTGGTTGGTGTATTCCATACTTCTAGCGATTGGATTTCACTCAAAACTCACCAAATAACTCCTCCCACCATATTATGATGTTGCCCAAGTTTTGGGCTCGATCCGAAATCAATAGGTGTTCCAAATTGGACAATTCAAGTTCAACGGCAGTTCGTTCCCAATTGGTGTGGTTGGTGTATTCCATACTTGTAGCAATTGGATTTCACTCAAAACTCACCAAATGACCCCTCCCACCATATTATGATGTTGCCCAAGTTTGGGGCTCGATCCGAAATCAATAGGTGTGAGAAATTGGACAATTCAAGTTCAACGGCAGTTCGTTCCTAATTGGAGTGGTTGGTGTATTCCATACTTCTAGCGATTGGATTTCACTCAAAACTCACTAAATGACTCCTCCCACCATATTATGATGTTGCCCAAGTTTTGGGCTCGATCTGAAATCAATAGGTGTGAGAAATTGGACAATTCAAGTTCAACGGCAGGTCGTTCCTAATTGGAGTGGTTGGTGTATTCCATACTTCTGGCGATTGGATTTCACTCAAAACTCACCAAATGACTCCTCCCACCATATTATGATGTTGCCCAAGTTTTGGGCTCGATCCGAAATCAATAGGTGTGAGAAATTGGACAATTCAAGTTCAACGGCAATTCGTTCCTAATTGGAGTGGTTGGTGTATTCCATACTTCTAGCGATTGGAGTTCACTCAAAACTCACCAAATGACTCCTCCCACCATATTATGATGTTGCCCAACTTTTGGGCTCGATCCGAAATCAATAGGTGTTCCAAATTGGACAATTCAAGTTCAACGGCAGTTTGTTCCTAATTGGAGTGGTTGGTGTATTCCATACTTCTAGCGATTGGATTTCACTCAAAACTCACCAAATCACTCCTCCCACCATATTATGGTGTCGCCCAAGTTTTGGGCTCGATCCAAAATCAATAGGTGTTCCAAATTGGACAATTCAAGTTCAACGGCAGTTCGTTCCTAATTGGAGTGGTTGGTGTATTCCATACTTCTAGCGTTTGGATTTCACTCAAAACTCACCAAATGACTTCTCCCACCATATTGTGATGTTGCCCAAGTTTTGGGCTCGATCCGAACTCAATAGGTGTGAGAAATTGGACAATTTAAGTTCAACGGCAGTTCGTTCCTAATTGGAGATGTTGGTGTATTCCATACTTCTAGCGATTGGATTTCACTCAAAACTCACCAAATGACTCCACCCACCATATTATGATGTTGCACAAATTCGGGGTTCCATCCGAAATCAATAGGTGTGAGAAATTGGACAATTCAAGTTCAACGGTAGTTCGTTCCTAATTGGAGTGGTTGGTGTATTCCATACTTCTAGCGATTGGATTTCACTCAAAACTCACCAAATGACTCCTCCCACCATATTGTGATGTTGCCCAAGTTTTGGGCTCGATCTGTAATCAATAGGTGTGAGAAATTGGACAATTCAAGTTCAACGGCAGTTCGTTCCTAATTGGAGTGGTTGGTGTAATCCATACTTCTAGCAATTAGAGTTCACTCAAAACACACCAAATGACTCCTCCCGCCATATTATGATGTTGCCCAAGTTTTGGGCTCGATCCGAAATCAATAGGTGTGAGAAATTGGACAATTCAAGTTCAACGGCAGTTCGTTCCTAATTGGAGTGGTTGGTGTATTCCATACCTCTAGCGATTGGATTTCACTCAAAACTCACCAAATGACTCCTCCCACCATATTATGATGTTGCCCAAGTTTTGGGCTCGATCCGAAATCAATAGGTGTGAGAAATTGGACAATTCAAGTTCAACGGCAGTTCATTCCTAATTGGAGTGGTTGGTGTATTCCATACTTCTAGCGATTGGATTTCACTCAAAACTCACGAAATGACTCCTCCCATCATATTATGATGTTGCACAAGTTTGGGGTTCCATACGAAATCAATAGGTGTGAGAAATTGGACAATTCAAGTTCAACGGCAGTTCGTTCCTAATTGGAGTGGTTGGTGTATTCCATACTTCTAGCGATTGGATTTCACTCAAAACACACTAAATGACTCCTGCCACCATATTATGATGTTGCCCAAGTTTTGGTCGCGATCCGAAATCAATAGGTGTTCCAAATTGGACAATTCAAGTTCAACGGCAGTTCGTTCCTAATTGGAGTGGTTGGTGTATTCCATACTTCTAGCGATTGGATTTCACTCAAAACTCACCAAATGACTCCTCCCACCATATTATGATGTTGCCCAAGTTTTGGGCTCGATCCGAAATCAATAGTAGTGAGAAATTGGACAATTCAAGTTCAACGGCAGTTGGTTCCAAATTGGAGTGGTTGGTGTATTCCATACTTCTAGCGATTGGATTTCACTAAAAACTCACTGCATGACTCCTCCCACCATATTATGATGTTGCCCAAGTTTTGGTCTCGATCCGAAATCAATAGGTGTTCCAAATTAGACAATTCAAGTTCAACGGCAGTTTGTTCCTAATTGGAGTTGTTGGTGTATTCCATACTTCTAGCGATTGGATTTCACTCAAAACTCACCAAATGACTCCTCCCACCATATTATGATGTTGCCCAAGTTTTGGGCTCGATCCGAAATCAATAGGTGTCGGAAATTGGACAATTCAAGTTCAACGGCAGTTCGTTCCTAATTGAAATGGTTGGTGTATTCCACACTTCTAGCGATTGGGTTTCACTCAAAACTCACCAAATGACTCCTCCCAAAATATTATGATGTTGCCCAAGTTTTGGGCTCGATCCGAAATCAATAGGTGTGAGAAATTGAACAATTCAAGTTCAACGGCAGTTCGTTCCTAATTGGAGTGGTTGGTGTATTCCATACTTCTAGCGATTGGATTTCACTCAAAACTCACCAAATGACTCCTCCCACCATATTATGATGTTGCCAAAGTCAGGGGTTCGATCCGAAATCAATAGGAGTGAGAAATTGGACAATTCAAGTTCAACGGCAGTTCGTTCCTAATTGGAGTGGTTGGTGTATTCCATAATTCTAGCGATTTGATTTCACTCAAAACTCACCAAATGACTCCTCCCACCATATTATGATGTTGCCCAAGTTTTGGGCTCGATCCGAACTCAATAGGTTTGAGAAATTGGACAATTTCAGTTCAATGGCAGTTCGTTCCTAATTGGAGTTGTTTGTGTATTCCGTACTTCTAGCGATTGGATTTCACTCAAAACTCACCAAATGACTCCTCCCACCATATTACGATGTTGCCCAAGTTTTGGGCTCGATCCGAAATCAATAGGTGTTCCAAATTGGACAATTCAAGTTCAACGGCAGTTCGTTCCTAATTGGAGTGGTTGGTGTATTCCATACTTCTCGCGATTGGATTTCACTTAAAACTCACCAAATGACTCCTCCCACGACAATATGATGTTGCCCAAGTTTTGGGCTCGATCCTAAATCAATAGGTGTGAGAAATTGGACAATTCAAGTTCAACGGCAGTTCGTTCCTAATTGGAGTGGTTGGTGTATTCCATATTTCTAGCGATTGGATTTCACTTAAAACTCACTAAATGACTCCTCCCACCATATTATGATGTTGCCCAAGTTTTGGTCGCGATCCGAAATCAATAGGTGTTCCAAATTGGACAATTCAAGTTCAACGGCAGTTCGTTCCTAATTTGAGTGGTTCGTGTATTCCATACTTCTAGCGATTGGATTTCACTCAAAACTCACCAAATGACTCCTACCACGATATTATGATGTTGCCCAAGTTTTGGGCTCGATCCGAAATCAATAGGTGTGAGAAATTGGACAATTCAAGTTCAACGGCAGTTCGTTCCTAATTGGAGTGGTTGGTGTATTCCATACTTCTAGCGATTGGATTTCACTCAAAACTCACTAAATGACACCTCCCACCATATTATGATGTTGCCCAAGTTTTGGTCACGATCCGAAATCAATAGGTGTTCCAAATTGGACAATTCAAGTTCAACGGCAGTTCGTTACTAATTGGAGTGGTTGGTGTATTCCATACTTCTAGCGATTGGATTTCACTCAAAACTGACGAAATGACTCCTCCCACCATATTATGATGTTGCACAAGTTTGGGGTTCCATACGAAATCAATAGGTGTTCCAAATTGGACAATTCAGGTTCGACGGCAGTTCGTTCCTAATTGGAGTGGTTGGTGTATTCCATACTTCTAGCGATTGGATTTCACTCAAAACTCACCAAATGACTCCTCCCAACATATTATGATGTTGCCCAAGTTAGGGGCTCGATCCGAAATCAATAGGTGTGACAAATTGGACAATTCAAGTTCAACGGCAGTTCGTTCCTAATTGGAGTGGTTGGTGTATTCCATACTTCTAGCGATTGGAGTTCACTCAAAACTCACTAAATGAATCCTCCCACCATATTATGATGTTGACCAAGTTTTGGTCTCGATCCGAAATCAATAGGTGTTCCAAATTGGACAATTCAAGTTCAACGGCAGTTCGTTCCTAATTGGAGTGGTTGGTGTATTCCATACTTCTAGCGATCGGATTTCACTCAAAACTCACCAAATGACTCCTCCCACCATATTATGATGTTGCCCAAGTTTTGGGCTCGATCCGAAATCAGTAGGTGTTCCAAATTGGACAATTCAAGTTCAACGGCAGCTCGTTCCTAATTGGAGTGGTTGGTGTATTCCATACTTCTAGCGATTGGATTTCACTCAAAACTCACCAAATGACTCCTCCCACCATATTATGATGTTGCCCAAGTTTTGGGCTCGATCCGAAATCAATAGGTTTGAGAAATTGGACAATTCAAGTTCAACGGCAGTTCGTTCCTAATTGGAGTGGTTGGTGTATTCCATACTTCTAGCGATTGGATTTCACTCAAAACTCACGAAATGACTCCTCCCATCATATTATGATGTTGCACAAGTTTGGGGTTCCGTACGAAATCAATAGGTGTTCCAAATTGGACAATTCAGGTTCAACGGCAGTTCATTCCTAATTGGAGTGGTTGGTGTATTCCATACTTCTAGCGATTGGATTTCACTCAAAACTCACCAAAGGACTCCTCCAACCATATTATGATGTTGCCCAAGTTAGGGGCTCGATCCGAAATCAATAGGTGTGAGAAATTGGACAATTCAAGTTCAACGGCAGTTCGTTCCTAATTGGAGTGGTTGGTGTATTCCGTACTTCTAGCGATTGGATTTCACTCAAAACTCACCAAATGACTCCTCCCACCATATTATGATGTTGCCCAAGTTTTGGGCTCGATCCGAAATCAATAGGTGTGAGAAATTGAACAATTCAAGTTCAACGGCAGTTCATTCCTAATTGGAGTGGTTGTTGTATTCCAGACTTCTAGTGATTGGATTTCCCTCAAAACTCACCAAATGACTCCTCCCACCATATTATGATGTTGCCCAAGTTTTGCGCTCGATCCGAAATCAATAGGTGTTCAAAATTGGACAATTCAATTTCAACGGCAGTTCATTCCTAATTGGAGTGGGTGTTGTATTCCAGACTTCTAGTGATTGGATTTCCCTCAAAACTCACCAAATGACTCCTCCCACCATAATATGATGTTGCCCAAGTTTTACGCTCGATCCGAATTCAATAGGTGTTCCAAATTGGACAATTCAAGTTCAACGGCAGTTCATTCCTAATTGGAGTGGTTGTTGTATTCCAGACTTCTAGTGATTGGATTTCACTCAAAACTCACCAAATGACTCCTCCCACCATATTATGATGTTGCCCAAGTTTTGGGCTCGATCCGAAATCAATAGGTGTTCCAAATTGGACAATTCAAGTTCAACGGCAGTTCGTTCCTAATTGGAGTGGTTGGTGTATTCCATACTTCTAGCGATTGGATTTCACTCAAAACTCACCAAATGACTCCTCCCACCATATTATGATGTTGCCCAAGTTCTGGGCTCGATCCGAACACAATAGGTGTGAGAAATTGGACAATTTAAGTTCAACGGCAGTTCGTTCCTAATTGGAGTTGTTGGTGTATTCCATACTTCTAGCGATTGGATTTCACTCAAAACTCACCAAATGACTACTCCCACCATATTATGATGTTGCACAAGTTTGCGGTTCCATCTGAAATCAATAGGTGTGAGAAATTGGACAATTCAAGTTCAACGGCAGTTCGTTCCTAATTGGAGTGCTTGGTGTATTACGTACTTCTAGCGATTGGATTTCACTCAAAACTCACCAAATGACTCCTCCCACCATATTATGATGTTGCTCAAGTTTTGGGCTCGATCCGAAATCAACAGGTGTGAGAAATTGGACAATTCAAGTTCAACGACAGTTCGTTCCTAATTCGAGTGGTTGGTGTATTCCATACTTCTAGCGATTGTATTTCACTCAAAGCTCACCAAATGACTCCTCCCACCGTATTACGATGTTGCCCAAGTTTTGGGCTCGATCCGAAATCAATAGGTGTTCCAAATTGGACAATTCAAGTTCAACGGCAGTTCGTTCCTAATTGGAGTGGTTGGTGTATTCCATACTTCTCGCGATTGGATTTCACTTAAAACTCACCAAATGACTCCTCCCACCACATTATGATGTTGCCCAAGTTTTGGGCTTGATCCGAAATCAATAGGTGTTCCAAATTGGACAATTCAAGTTCAACGGCAGTTCGTTCCTAATTGGAGTGGTTGGTGTATTACATACTTCTAGCGATTGGATTTCACTCAAAACTCACCAAATGACTCCTCCCACCATATTATGATGTTGCTCAAGTTTTGGGCTCGATCCGAAATCAAAAGGTGTGAGGAATTGGACAATTCAGGTTCAACGGCAGTTCGTTCCTAATTGGAGTGGTTGGTGTATTCCATACTTCTAGCGAATGGATTTCACTCAAAACTCACCAAATGACTCCTCCCACCATATTATGATGTTCCCCAAGTTTTTCGCTCGATCCGAAATCAATAGGTGTTCCAAATTGAACAATTCAAGTTCAACGGCAGTTCATTCCTAATTGGAGTGGTTGTTGTATTCCAGACTTCTAGTGATTGGATTTCACTCAAAACTCACCAAATGACTCCTCCCACCATATTATGATGTTGCCCAAGTTTTGCGCTCGATCCGAAATCAATTGGTGTTCCAAATTGGACAATTCAAGTTCAACGGCAGTTCATTCCTAATTGGAGTGGTTGTTGTATTCCAGACTTCTAGTGATTGGATTTCACTCAAAACTCACCAAATGACTCCTCCCACCATATTATGATGTTGCCCAAGTTTTGGGCTCGATCGGAAATCAATAGGTGTTCCAAATTGGACAATTCAAGTTCAACGGCAGTTCGTTCCTAATTGAAGTGGTTGGTGTATTCCATACTTCTAGCGATTGGATTTCACTCAAAACTCACCAAATGACTCCTCCCACCATATTATGATGTTGCCCAAGTTTTGGGCTCGATCCGAAATCAATAGGTGTTCCAAATTGGACAATTCAAGTTCAACGGCAGTTCGTTCCTAATTGGAGTGGTTGGTGTATTCCATACTTCTAGCGATTGGATTTCACTCAAAACTCACCAAATGACTCCTCCCACCATATTATGATGTTGCCCAAGTTTTGGGCTCGATCCGAAATCAATAGGTGTTCCAAATTGGACAATTCAAGTTCAACGGCAGTTCGTTCCTAATTGGAGTGGTTGGTGTATTCCGTACTTCTAGCGATTGGATTTCACTCCAAACTCACCAAATGACTCCTCCCACCATATTATGATGTTGCCCAAGTTTTGGGCTCGATCCGAAATCAATAGGTGTTCCAAATTGGACAATTCAAGTTCAACGGCAGTTCGTTCCTAATTGGAGTGGTTGGTGTATTACATACTTCTAGCGATTGGATTTCATTCAAAACTCCCCAAATGACTCCTCCCACCATATTATGATGTTGCCCAAGTTTTGGGTTCGATCCGAAATCGATAGGTGTGAGAAATTGGACAATTCAAGTTCAACGGCAGTTCGTTCCTAATTGGAGTGGTTGGTGTATTCCATACTTCTAGCGATTGGATTTCACTCAAAACTCACCAAATGACTCCTCCCACCATATTATGATGTTGCCCAAGTTTTGGGCTCGATCCGAAATCAATAGGTGTGAAAAATTGGACAATTCAAGTTCAACGGCAGTTCGTTCCTAATTGGAGTGGTTGGTGTATTCCATACTTCTAGCGATTGGATTTCACTCAAAACTCACTGCATGACTCCTCCCACCATATTTTGATGTTGCCCAAGTTTTGGTCTCGATCCGAAATCAATAGGTGTTCCAAATTAGACAATTCAAGTTCAACGGCAGTTCGTTCCTAATGGGAGTGGTTGGTGTATTACATACTTCTAGCGATTGGATTTCACTGAAAACTCACCAAATGACTCCTCCCACCATATTATGATGTTGCCCAAGTTTTCGGCTCGATCCGAAATCAATAGGTTGGAGAAATTGGATAATTTAAGTTCAACGGGAGTTCGTTCCTAATTGTAGTGGTTGGTGTATTCCATACTTCTAGCGATTGGATTTCACTAAAAACTCACGAAATGACTCCTCCCATCATATTATGATGTTGCCCAAGTTAGGGGTTTGATCCGAAATCAATAGGTGTGAGAAATTGGACAATTCAAGTTCAACGGCAGTTCGTTCCTAATTGGAGTGGTTGGTGTATTCCATACTTCTCGCGATTGGATTTCACTTAAAACCCACCAAATGACTCCTCCCACCACATTATGATGTTGCCCAAGTTTTGGGCTCGATCCGAAATCAATAGGTGTTCCAAATTGGACAATTCAAGTTCAACGGCAGTTCGTTCCTAATTGGAGTTGTTGGTGTATTCCATACTTCTAGCGATTGTATTTCACTCAAAACTCACCAATTGACTCCTCCCACCATATTACGATGTTGCCCATGTTTTGGGCTCGATCCGAAATCAATAGGTGTTCCAAATTGGACAATTCAAGTTCAACGGCAGTTCGTTCCTAATTGGAGTGGTTGGTGTATTCCATACTTCTCGCGATTGGATTTCACTTAAAACTCACCAAATGACTCCTCCCACCGCATTATGATGTTGCCCAAGTTTTGGGCTAGATCCGAAATCAATAGGTGTTCGAAATTGGACAATTCAAGTTCAACGGCAGTTCGTTCCTCATTGGAGTGGTTGGTGTATTCCATACTTCTATCGATTGGATTTCACTTAAAACTCACCAAATGACTCCTCCCACCACATTATGATGTTTCCCAAGTTTTGGGCTCGATCCGAAATCAATAGGTGTTCCAAATTGGACAATTCAAGTTCAACGGCAGTTCGTTCCTAATTGGAGTTGTTGGTGTATTCCATACTTCTAGCGATTGTATTTCACTCAAAACTCACCAAATGACTCCTCCCACCATATTATGATGTTGGCCAAGTTTTCGGCTCGATCCGAAATCAACAGGTGTGAGAAATTGGACAATTTAAGTTCAACGGCGGTTCGTTCCTAATTGTAGTGGTTGGTGTATTCCATACTTCTAGCGATTGGATTTCACTCAAAACTCACGAAATGACTCCTCCCATCATATTATGATGTTGCACAAGTTTGGGGTTCCATACGAAATCAATAGGTGTGAGGAATTGGACAATTCAGGTTCAACGGCAGTTCGTTCCTAATTGGAGTGGTTGGTGTATTCCATACTTCTAGCGATTGGATTTCACTCAAAACTCACCAAATGACTCCTCCCACCATATTATGATGTTGCCCAAGTTTTGGGCTCGATCCGAAATCAATAGGTGTGAGAAATTGGACAATTCCAGTTCAACGGCAGTTCGTTCCTAATTGGAGTGGTTGCTGTATTCCGTACTTCTAGCGATTGGATTTCACTCAAAACTCACCAAATGACTCCTACCAACATATTATGATGTTGCCCAAGTTTTGGGCTCGATCTGAAATCAATAGGTGCGAGAAATTGGACAATTCAAGTTCAACGGCAGTTCGTTCCTAATTGGAGTGGTTGGTGTATTCCATACTTCTAGCAATTGGATTTCACTCAAAACTCACCAAATGACTCCTCCCACCATATTATGATGTTGTCCAAGTTTTGGGCTCGATCCGAAATCAATAGGTGTTCCAAATTGGACAATTCAAGTTCAACGGCAGTTCGTTCCTAATTGGAGTGGTTGGTATATTCCATACTTCTAGCGATTGGATTTCACTCAAAACTCACCAAATGACTCCTCCCACCATATTATGATGTTGCCCAAGTTTTGGGCTCGATCCGAAATCAATAGGTGTGACAAATTGGACAATTCAAGTTCAACGGCAGTTCGTTCCAAATTGGAGTGGTTGGTGTATTCCATACTTCTAGCGATTGGATTTCACTCAAAACTCACCAAATGACTCCTCCCACCATATTATGATGTTGCCCAAGTTTTGGGCTCGATCCGAAATCCATAGGTGTGAGAAATTGGACAATTCAAGTTCAACGGCAGCTCGTTCCTAATTGGAGTGGTTGGTGTATTCCATACTTCTAGCGATTCGATTTCACTCAAAACTCACCAAATGACTCCTACCAACATATTATGATGTTGCCCAAGTTTTGGGCTCGATCTGAAATCAATAGGTGTGAGAAATTGGACAATTCAAGTTCAACGGCAGTTCGTTCCTAATTGGAGTGGTTGGTGTATTCCATACTTCTAGCAATTGGATTTCACTCAAAACTCACCAAATGACTCCTCCCACCATATTATGATGTTGTCCAAGTTTTGGGCTCGATCCGAAATCAATAGGTGTTCCAAATTGGACAATTCAAGTTCAACGGCAGTTCGTTCCTAATTGGAGTGGTTGGTGTATTCCATACTTCTAGCGATTGGATTTCACTCAAAACTCACCAAATGACTCCTCCCACCATATTATGATGTTGCCCAAGTTTTGGGCTCGATCCGAAATCAATAGGTGTGACAAATTGGACAATTCAAGTTCAACGGCAGTTCGTTCCTAATTGGAGTGGTTGGTGTATTCCATACTTCTAGCGATTGGATTTCACTCAAAACTCACCAAATGACTCCTCCCACCATATTATGATGTTGCCCAAGTTTTGGGCTCGATCCGAAATCCATAGGTGTGAGAAATTGGACAATTCAAGTTCAACGGCAGCTCGTTCCTAATTGGAGTGGTTGGTGTATTCCATACTTCTAGCGATTGGATTTCACTAAAAACTCACTGCATGACTCCTCCCACCATATTATGATGTTACCCAAGTTTTGGTTTCGATCCGAAATCAATAGGTGTTCCAAATTAGACAATTCAAGTTCAACGGCAGTTCGTTCCTAATTGGAGTGGTTGGTGTATTCCATACTTCTAGCGATTGGATTTCACTCAAAACTCACCAAATGACTCCTCCCACCATATTATGATGTTGCTCAAGTTTTGGGCTCGATCCGAAATCAATCGGTGTGAGAAATTGGACAATTCAAGTTCAACGGCAGTTCGTTCCTAATTGGAGTGGTTGGTGTATTCCATACTTCTAGCGATTGGATTACACTCAAAACTCACCAAATGACTCCTCCCACCATATTATGATGTTGCCCAAGTTAGGGGCTCGATCCGAAATCAATTGGTGTGAGAAATTGGACAATTCAAAATCAACGGCAGTTCGTTCCTAATTGGAGTGGTTGGTGTATTCCATACTTCTAGCGATTGGATTTCACTCAAAACTCACTAAATGACTCCTCCCATCATATTATGATGTTGCCCAAGTTTTGGTCTCGATCCGAAATCAATAGGTGTTCCAAATTGGACAATTCAAGTTCAACGGCAGTTTGTTCCTAATTGGAATGGTTGGTATATTCCATACTTCTACCGATTGGATTTCACCCAAAACTCAACGAATGACTCCTCCCACCATAATATGGTGTTGCAAAAGTTTGGGGTTCGATCCGAAATCAATAGGTGTGAGAAATTGGACAATTCAAGTTCAACGGCAGTTCGTTACTAATTGGGATGGTTGGTATAGTCCATACTTCTACCGATTGGGTTTCACTCAAACCTCACCAAATGACTACTCCCACAATATTATGATGTTGCCAAAGTTTGGGGCTCGATCCGAAATCAATAGGTGTTCCAAATTGGACAATTCAAGTTCAACGGCAGTTCGTTCCTAATTGGAGTGGTTGGTGTATTCCATACTTCTAGCGATTGGATTTCACTCAAAACTCACTAAATGACTCCTCCCACCATATTATGATGTTGCCCAAGTTTTGGTCTCGATCCGAAATCAATAGGTGTTCCAAATTGGACAATTCAAGTTCAACGGCAGTTCGTTCCTAATTGGAGTGGTTGGTGTATTCCATACGTCTAGCGATTGGATTTCACTCAAAACTCACCAAATGACTCCGCCCACCATATTATGATGTTGCCCAAGCTTTGGGCTCGATCTGAAATCAATAGGTGTGAGAAATTGGACAATTCAAGTTCAACGGCAGTTCGTTCCTAATTGGGATGGTTGGTATAGTCCATACTTCTACCGATTGGGTTTCACTCAAACCTCACCAAATGACTCCTCCCACCATATTATGATGTTGCACAAGTTTGGGGTTCCATACGAAATCAATAGGTGTGAGAAATTGGACAATTCAAAATCAACGGCAGTTCGTTCCTATTTGGAGTGGTTGGTGTATTCCATACTTCTAGCGATTGGATTTCACTCAAAACTCACTAAATGACCCCTCCCACCATATTATGATGTTGCCCTTGTTTTGGGCTCGATCCGAAATCAATAGGTGTGAGAAATCGGACAATTCAAGTTCAACGGCAGTTCGTTCCTAATTGGAGTGGTTGGTGTATTCCATACTTCTAACGATTGGATTTCACTCAAAACTCACTGCATGACTCCTCCCACCATATTTTGATGTTGCCCAAGTTTTGGTCTCGATCCGAAATCAATAGGTGTTCCAAATTGGACAATTCAAGTTCAACGGCAGTTCGTTCCTAATTGGAGTGGTTGGTGTATTCCATACTTCTAGCGATTGAATTTCACTCAAAACTCACCAAATGACTCCTCCCACCATATTATGATGTTGCACAAGTTTGGGGTTCCATCCGAAATCAATAGGTGTGAGAAATTGGACAATTCAATTTCAACGGCAGTTCGTTCCTAATTGGAGTGGTTGGTGTATTCCATACTTCTAGCGATTGGATTTCACTCAAAACTCACCAAATGACTCCTCCCACCATATTATGATGTTGCCCAAGTTTTACGCTCGATCCGAAATCAATAGGTGTTCCAAAGTGGACAATTCAAGTTCAACGGCAGTTCATTCCTAATTGGAGTGGTTGTTGTACTCCAGACTTCTAGTGATTGGATTTCCCACAAAACTCACCAAATGACTCCTCCCACCATATTATGATGTTGCCCAAGTTTTGCGCTCGATCCGAAATCAATAGGTGTTCAAAATTGGACAATTCAAGTTCAACGGCAGTTCATTCCTAATTGGAGTGGTTGTTGTATTCCAGACTTCTAGTGATTGGATTTCCCTCAAAACTCACCAAATGACTCCTCCCACCATAATATGATGTTGCCCAAGTTTTACGCTCGATCCGAATTCAGTAGGTGTTCCAAATTGGACAATTCAAGTTCAACGGCAGTTCATTCCTAATTGGAGTGGTTGTTGTATTCCAGACTTCTAGTGATTGGATTTCACTCAAAACTCACCAAATGACTCCTCCCACCATATTATGATGTTGCCCAAGTTTTGGGCTCGATCCGAAATCAATAGGTGTTCCAAATTGGACAATTCAAGTTCAACGGCAGTTCGTTCCTAATTGGAGTGGTTGGTGTATTCCATACTTCTAGCGATTGGATTTCACTCAAAACTCACCAAATGACTCCTCCCACCATATTATGATGTTGCCCAAGTTTTCGGCTCGATCCGAAATCAACAGGTGTGAGAAATTGGACAATTTAAGTTCAACGGCAGTTCGTTCCTAATTGTAGTGGTTGGTGTATTCCATACTTCTAGCGATTGTATTTCACTCAAAACTCACCAAATGACTCCTCCCACCATATTACGATGTTGCCCAAGTTTTGGGCTCGATCCGAAATCAATAGGTGTTCCAAATTGGACAATTCAAGTTCAACGGCAGTCCGTTCCTAATTGGAGTGGTTGGTGTATTCCATACTTCTCGCGATTGGATTTCACTTAAAACTCACCAAATGACTCCTCCCACCACATTATGATGTTGCCCAAGTTTTGGGCTTGATCCGAAATCAATAGGTGTTCCAAATTGGACAATTCAAGTTCAACGGCAGTTCGTTCCTAATTGGAGTGGTTGGTGTATTACATACTTCTAGCGATTGGATTTCACTCAAAACTCACCAAATGACTCCTCCCACCATATTATGATGTTGCCCATGTTTTGGGCTCGATCCGAAATCAATAGGTGTGAGGAATTGGACAATTCAGGTTCAACGGCAGTGCGTTCCTAATTGGAGTGGTTGGTGTATTCCATACTTCTAGCGATTGGATTTCACTCAAAACTCACCAAATGACTCCTCCCACCATATTATGATGTTGCCCAGGTTTTGCGCTCGATCCGAAATCAATAGGTGTTCCAAATTGAACAATTCAAGTTCAACGGCAGTTCATTCCTAATTGGAGTGGTTGTTGTTTTCCAGACTTCTAGTGACTGGATTTCACTCAAAACTCACCAAATGACTCCTCCCACCATATTATGATGTTGCCCAAGTTTTGGGCTCGATCCGAAATCAATAGGTGTTCCAAATTGGACAATTCAAGTTCAACGGCAGTTCATTCCTAATTGGAGTGGTTGGTGTATTCCATACTTCTAGCGATTGGATTTCACTCAAAACTCACCAAATGACTCCTCCCACCATATTATGATGTTGCCCAAGTTTTGGGCTCGATCCGAAATCAATAGGTGTTCCAAATTGGACAATTCAAGTTCAACGGCAGTTCGTTCCTAATTGGAGTGGTTGGTGTATTCCGTACTTCTAGCGATTGGATTTCACTCAAAACTCACCAAATGACTCCTCCCACCATATTATGATGTTGCCTTTGTTTTGGGCTCGATCCGAAATCAATAGGTGTGAGAAATCGGACAATTCAAGTTCAACGGCAGTTCGTTCCTAACTGGAGTGGTTGGTGTATTCCATACTTCTAACGATTGGATTTCACTCAAAACTCACTGCATGACTCCTCCCACCATATTTTGATGTTGCCCAAGTTTTGGTCTCGATCCGAAATCAATAGGTGTTCCAAATTAGACAATTCAAGTTCAACGGCAGTTCGTTCCTAATGGGAGTGGTTGGTGTATTACATACTTCTAGCGATTGGATTTCACTGAAAACTCACCAAATGACTCCTCCCACCATATTATGATGTTGCCCAAGTTTTCGGCTCGATCCGAAATCAATAGGGTGGAGAAATTGGATAATTTAAGTTCAACGGCAGTTCGTTCCTAATTGTAGTGGTTGGTGTATTCCAAACTTCTAGCGATTGGATTTCACTAAAAACTCACGAAATGACTCCTCCCATCATATTATGATGTTGCCCAAGTTAGGGGTTTGATCCGAAATCAATAGGTGTGAGAAATTGGACAATTCAAGTTCAACGGCAGCTCGTTCCTAATTGGAGTGGTTGGTGTATTCCATACTTCTAGCGATTGGATTTCACTCAAAACTCACTGCATGACTCCTCCCACCATATTATGATGTTGCCCAAGTTTTGGTCTCGATCCGAAATCAATAGGTGTTCCAAATTAGACAATTCAAGTTCAACGGCAGTTCGTTCCTAATTGGAATGGTTGGTATATTCCATACTTCTACCGATTGGATTTCACTCAAAACTCACCGAATGACTCCTCCCACCATAATATGGTGTTGCAAAAGTTTGGGGTTCGATCCGAAATCAATAGGTGTGAGAAATTGGACAATTCAAGTTCAACGGCAGTTCGTTCCTAATTGGAGTGGTTGGTGTATTCCATACTTCTAGCGATTGGATTTCACTCAAAACTCACTGCATGACTCCTCCCACCATATTTTGATGTTGCCCAAGTTTTGGTCTCGATCCGAAATCAATAGGTGTTCCAAATTAGACAATTCAAGTTCAACGGCAGTTCGTTCCTAATGGGAGTGGTTGGTGTATTACATACTTCTAGCGATTGGATTTCACTGAAAACTCACCAAATGACTCCTCCCACCATATTATGATGTTGCCCAAGTTTTCGGCTCGATCCGAAATCAATAGGGTGGAGAAATTGGATAATTTAAGTTCAACGGCAGTTCGTTCCTAATTGTAGTGGTTGGTGTATTCCATACTTCTAGCGATTGGATTTCACTAAAAACTCACGAAATGACTCCTCCCATCATATTATGATGTTGCCCAAGTTAGGGGTTTGATCCGAAATCAATAGGTGTGAGAAATTGGACAATTCAAGTTCAACGGCAGTTCGTTCCTAATTGGAGTGGTTGGTATATTCCATACTTCTCGCGATTGGATTTCACTTAAAACTCACCAAATGACTCCTCCCACCACATTATGATGTTGCCCAAGTTTTGGGCTCGATCCGAGATCCATAGGTGTGAGAAATTGGAGAATTCAAGTTCAACGGCAGTTCGTTCCTAATTGGAGTGGTTGGTGTATTCCATACTTCTAGCGATTGGATTTCACTCAAAACTCACTAAATGACTCCTCCCACCATATTATGATGTTGCCCAAGTTTTGGTCTCAATCCGAAATCAATAGGTGTTCCAAATTGGACAATTCAAGTTCAACGGCAGTTCGTTCCTAATTGGAGTGGTTGGTGTATTCCATACTTCTAGCGATTGGATTTCACTCAAAACTCACTAAATGACTCCTCCCACCATATTATGATGTTGCCCAAGTTTTGGTCTCGATCCGATATCAATAGGTGTTCCAAATTGGACAATTCAAGTTCAACGGCAGTTCGTTCCAAATTGGAGTGGTTGGTGTATTCCATACGTCTAGCGATTGGATTTCACTCAAAACTCACCAAATGACTCCGCCCACCATATTATGATGTTGCCCAGGTTTTGGGCTCGATCTGAAATCAATAGGTGTGAGAAATTGGACAATTCAAGTTCAACGGCAGTTCGTTCCTAATTGGGATGGTTGGTATAGTCCATACTTCTACCGATTGGGTTTCACTCAAACCTCACCAAATGACTACTCCCACAATATTATGATGTTGCCCAAGTTTGGGGCTCGATCCGAAATCAATAGGTGTTCCAAATTGGACAATTCAAGTTCAACGGCAGTTCGTTCCTAATTGGAGTGGTTGGTGTATTCCATACTTCTAGCGATTGGATTTCACTCAAAACTCACCAAATGACTCCTCCCACCATATTATGATGTTGCCCAAGTTTTGGGCTCGATCCGAAATCAATAGGTGTGACAAATTGGACAATTCAAGTTCAACGGCAGTTCGTTCCTAATTGGAGTGGTTGGTGTATTCCATACTTCTAGCGATTGGATTTCACTCAAAACTCACCAAATGACTCCTCCCACCATATTATGATGTTGCCCAAGTTTTGGGCTCGATCCGAAATCCATAGGTGTGAGAAATTGGACAATTCAAGTTCAACGGCAGCTCGTTCCTAATTGGAGTGGTTGGTGTATTCCATACTTCTAGCGATTGGATTTCACTCAAAACTCACTGCATGACTCCTCCCACCATATTATGATGTTGCCCAAGTTTTGGTCTCGATCCGAAATCAATACGTGTTCCAAATTAGACAATTCAAGTTCAACGGCAGTTCGTTCCTAATTGGAGTGGTTGGTGTATTCCATACTTCTAGCGATTGGATTTCACTCAAAACTCACCAAATGACTCCTCCCACCATATTATGATGTTGCCCAAGTTTTGGGCTCGATCCGAAATCAATAGGTGTGAGAAATTGGACAATTCAAGTTCAACGGCAGTTCGTTCCTAATTGGAGTGGTTGGTGTATTCCATACTTCTAGCGATTGGATTTCACTCAAAACTCACTGCATGACTCCTCCCACCATATTATGATGTTCCCCAAGTTTTGGTCTCGATCCGAAATCAATAGGTGTTCCAAATTAGACAATTCAAGTTCAACGGCAGTTCGTTCCTAATTGGAGTGGTTGGTGTATTCCATACTTCTAGCGATTGGATTTCACTCAAAACTCACCAAATGACTCCTCCCACCATATTGTGATGTTGCCCAAGTTAGGGGCTCGATCCGAAATCAATTGGTGTGAGAAATTGGACAATTCAAAATCAACGGCAGTTCGTTCCTAATTGGAGTGGTTGGTGTATTCCATACTTCTAGCGATTGGATTTCACTCAAAACTCACTAAATGACTCCTCCCACCAGATTATGATTTTGCCCAAGTTTTGGTCTCGATCCGAAATCAATAGGTGTTCCAAATTGGACAATTCAAGTTCAACGGCAGTTCGTTCCTAATTGGAGTGGTTGGTGTATTCCACACTTCTAGCGATTGGATTTCACTCAAAACTCACCAAATGACTCCTCCCACCATATTATGATGTTGCCCAAGTTTTGGGCTCGATCCGAAATCAATAGGTGTTCCAAATTGGACAATTCAAGTTCAACGGCAGTTCGTTCCTAATTGGAGTGGTTGGTGTATTCCATACTTCTAGCGATTGGATTTCACTCAAAACTCACTAAATGACTCCTCCCACCATATTATGATGTTGCCCAAGTTTTGGTCTCGATCCGAAATCAATAGGTGTTCCAAATTGGAGAATTCAAGTTCAACGGCAGTTCGTTCCTAATTGGAGTGGTTGGTGTATTCCATACGTCTAGCGATTGGATTTCACTCAAAACTCACCAAATGACTCCGCCCACCATATTATGATGTTGCCCAAGTTTTGGGCTCGATCTGAAATCAATAGGTGTTCCAAATTAGACAATTCAAGTTCAACGGCAGTTCGTTCCTAATTGGAATGGTTGGTATATTCCATACTTCTACCGATTGGATTTCACTCAAAACTCACCGAATGACTCCTCCCACCATAATATGGTGTTGCAAAAGTTTGGGGTTCGATCCGAAATCAATAGGTGTGAGAAATTGGACAATTCAAGTTCAACGGCAGTTCGTTCCTAATTGGAGTGGTTGGTGTATTCCATACTTCTAGCGATTGGATTTCACTCAAAACTCACTAAATGACTCCTCCCACCATATTATGATGTTGCCCAAGTTTTGGTCTCAATCCGAAATCAATAGGTGTTCCAAATTGGACAATTCAAGTTCAACGGCAGTTCGTTCCTAATTGGAGTGGTTGGTGTATTCCATACTTCTAGCGATTGGATTTCACTCAAAACTCACTAAATGACTCCTCCCACCAGATTATGATGTTGCCCAAGTTTTGGTCTCGATCCGAAATCAATAGGTGTTCCAAATTGGACAATTCAAGTTCAACGGCAGTTCGTTCCTAATTGGAGTGGTTGGTGTATTCCACACTTCTAGCGATTGGATTTCACTCAAAACTCACCAAATGACTCCTCCCACCATATTATGATGTTGCCCAAGTTTTGGGCTCGATCCGAAATCAATAGGTGTTCCAAATTGGACAATTCAAGTTCAACGGCAGTTCGTTCCTAATTGGAGTGGTTGGTGTATTCCATACTTCTAGCGATTGGATTTCACTCAAAACTCACTAAATGACTCCTCCCACCATATTATGATGTTGCCCAAGTTTTGGTCTCGATCCGAAATCAATAGGTGTTCCAAATTGGAGAATTCAAGTTCAACGGCAGTTCGTTCCTAATTGGAGTGGTTGGTGTATTCCATACGTCTAGCGATTGGATTTCACTCAAAACTCACCAAATGACTCCGCCCACCATATTATGATGTTGCCCAAGTTTTGGGCTCGATCTGAAATCAATAGGTGTGAGAAATTGGACAATTCAAGTTCAACGGCAGTTCGTTCCTAATTGGAGTGGTTGGTGTATTACATACTTCTAGCGATTGGATTTCACTCAAAATTCACCAAATGACTCCTCCCATCATATTATGATGTTGCCCAAGTTTTGGGCTCGATCCGAAATCAATAGGTGTTCCAAATTGGACAATTCAAGTTCAACGGCAGTTCGTTCCTAATTGGAGTGGTTGGTGTATTCCATAATTCTCGCGATTGGATTTCACTTAAAACTCACGAAATGACTCCTCCCATCATATTATGATGTTGCACAAGTTTGGGGTTCCATACGAAATCAATAGGTGTGTGAAATTGGACAATTCAGGTTCAACGGCAGTTCGTTCCTAATTGGAGTGGTTGGTGTATTCCATACTTCA
Source organism: Prunus avium (assembly GCF_965620075.1). NCBI lineage: Eukaryota > Viridiplantae > Streptophyta > Magnoliopsida > Rosales > Rosaceae > Prunus > Prunus avium. Next base: position 16,053,482 of record NC_142291.1, on the reverse strand, counting down.
AGCGATTGGATTTCACTCAAAACTCACCAAATGACTCCTCCCACCATATTATGATGTTGCCCAAGTTTTGGGCTCGATCCGAAATCAATAGGTGTTCCGAATTGGACAATTCAAGTTCAACGGCAGTTCGTTCCTAATTGGAGTGGTTGGTGTATTCCATACTTCTAGCGATTGGATTTCACTCAAAACTCACTAAATGACTCCTCCCACCATATTATGATGTTGCCCAAGTTTTGGTCTCGATCCGAAATCAATAGGTGTGAGAAATTGGACAATTCAAGTTCAACGGCAGTTTGTTCCTAATTGGAGTGGTTGGTGTATTCCACACTTCTAACGACTGGATTTCACTCAAAACTCACCAAATGACTCCTCCCAACATATTATGATGTTGCCCAAGTTTTGGGCTCGATACGAAATCAATAGGTGTGAGAAATTGAACAATTCAAGTTCAACGGCAGTTCGTTCCTAATTGGAGTGGTTGGTGTATTACATACTTCTAGCGATTGGATTTCACTCAAAATTCACCAAATGACTCCTCCCATCATATTATGATGTTGCCCAAGTTTTGGGCTCGATCCGAACTCAGTAGGTGTAAGAAATTGGACAATTTAAGTTCAATGGCAGTTCGTTCCTAATTGGAGTTGTCGGTGTATTCCATACTTCTAGCGATTGGATTTCCCTCAAAACTCACCAAATGACTCCACCCACCATATTATGATGTTGCACAACTTTGGGGTTCCATCCGAAATCAATAGGTGTGAGAAATTGGACAATTCAAGTTCAACGGCAGTTCGTTCCTAATTGGAGTGGTTGGTGTATTCCATACTTCTAGCAATTGGATTTCACTCAAAACTCACCAAATGACTCCTCCCACCATATTATGATGTTGCCCAAGTTAGGGGCTCGATCCGAAATCAATAGGTGTGAGAAATTGGACAATTCAAAATCAACGGCAGTTCGTTCCTAATAGGAGTGGTTGGTGTATTCCATACTTCTAGCGATTGGATTTCACTCAAAACTCACTAAATGACTCCTCCCACCATATTATGATGTTGCCCAAGTTTTGGTCTCGATCCGAAATCAATAGGTGTTCCAAATTGGACAATTCAAGTTCAACGGCAGTTCGTTCCTAATTGGAGTGGTTGGTGTATTCCACACTTCTAGCGATTGGATTTCACTCAAAACTCACTAAATGACTCCTCCCACCATATTATGATGTTGCCCAAGTGTGGGGTTCCATCCGAAATCAATAGGTGTGAGAAATTGGACAATTCAATTTCAACGGCAGTTCGTTCCTAATTGGAGTGGTTGGTGTATTCCATACTTCTAGCGATTGGATTTCACTAAAAACTCACCAAATGATTCCTCCCACCATATTATGATGTTGCCCAAGTTAGGGGCTCGATCCGAAATCAATAGGTGTGAGAAATTGGACAATTCAAGTTCAACGGCAGTTCGTTCCTAATTGGAGTGGTTGGTGTATTCCATACTTCTAGCGATTGGATTTCACTCAAAACTCACTAAATGACTCCTCCCACCATATTATGATGTTGCCCAAGTTTTGGTCTCGATCCGAAATCAATAGGCGTTCCAAATTGGACAATTCAAATTCAACGGCAGTTCGTTCCTAATTGGAGTGGTTGGTGTATTCCATACTTCTAGCGATTGGATTTCACTCAAAACTCACTAAATGAATCCTCCCACCATATTATGATGTTGCCCAAGTTTTGGTCTCGATCCGAAATCAATTGGTGTTCCAAATTGGACAATTCAAGTTCAACGGCAGTTCGTTCCTAATTGGAGTGGTTGGTGTATTCCATACTTCTAGCCATTGAATTTCACTCAAAACTCACCAAATGACTCGTCCCACCATATTATAATGTTGCCCACGTTTTGGGCTCGATCCGAAATCAATAGGTGTGAGAAATTGGACAATTGAAGTTCAACGGCAGTTCGTTTCTAATTGGAGTGGTTGGTGTATTCCATACTTCTAGCGATTGGATTTCACTCAAAACTCACCAAATGACTCCTCCCACCATATTATGATGTTGCACAAGTTTGGGGTTCCATCCGAAATCAATAGGTGTGAGAAATTGGACAATTCAATTTCAACGGCAGTTCGTTCCTAATTGGAGTGGTTGGTGTATTCCATACTTCTAGCGATTGGATTTCACTCAAAACTCACCAAATGACTCCTCCCACCATATTATGGTTTTGCCCAAGTTTTGGGCTCGATCCGAACTCAATAGGTGTGAGAAATTGGACAATTTAAGTTCAATGGCAGTTCGTTCCTAATTGGAGTTGTTGGTGTATTCCATACTTCTAGCGATTGGATTTCACTGAAAACTCACCAAATGAATCCTCCCACCATATTATGATGTTGCCCAAGTTAGGGGCTCGATCCGAAATCAATAGGTGTGGGAAATTGGACAATTCAAGTTCAACGGCAGTTCGTTCCTAATTGGAGTGGTTGGTGTATTCCATACTTCTAGCGATTGGATTTCACTCAAAACTCACTAAATTACTCCTCCCACCATATTATGATGTTGCAAAAGTTTTGGTCTCGATCCGAAATCAATAGGTGTTCCAAATTGGTCAATTCAAGTTCAACGGCAGTTCGTTCCTAATTGGAGTGGTTGGTGTATTCCATACTTCTAGCGATTGGATTTCACTCAAAACTCACCAAATGACTCTTCCCACCATATTATGATGTTGCCCAAGTTTTGGGCTCGATCCGAAATCAATAGGTGTGAGAAATTGGACAATTCAAGTTCAACGGCAGTTCGTTCCTAATTGGAGTGATGGGTCAATTCCATACTTCTAGCGATTGGATTTCACTAAAAACTCACCAAATGACTCCTCCCAACATATTATGATGTTGCACAAGTTTGGGGTTCGATCCGAAATCAATAGGTGTGAGAAATTGGACAATTCAAGTTCAACGGAAGTTCGTTCCTAATTGGAGTGGTTGGTGTATTCCATACTTCTCGCGATTGGATTTCACTCAAAACTCCCCAAATGACTCCTCCCACCATGTTGTGATGTTGCCCAAGTTTTGGGTTCGATCCGAAATCAATAGGTGTGAGAAATTGGACAATTCAAGTTCAACGGCAGTTCGTTCCTAATTGGAGTGGTTGGTGTATTCCATACTTCTAGCGATTGGATTTCACTCAAAACTCACCAAATGACTCCTCCCACCATATTATGATGTTGCCCAAGTTTTGGGCTCGATCCGAAATCAATAGGTGTTCCAAATTGGACAATTCAAGTTCAACGGCAGTTTGTTCCTAATTGGAGTGGTTGGTGTATTCCACACTTCTAGCGATTGGATTTCACTCAAAACTCACCAAATGACTCCTCCCAACATATTATGATGTCGCCCAAGTTTTGGGCTCGATCCGAAATCAATAGGTGTTCCAAATTGGACAATTCAAGTTCAACGGCAGTTCGTTCCTAATTGGAGTGGTTGGTGTATTCCATACTTCTAGAGGTTGGATTTCACTCAAAACTCACCAAATGACTCCTCCCATCATATTATGTTGTTGCCCAAGTTTTGGGCTCGATCCGAACTCAGTAGGTGTAAGAAATTGGACAATTTAAGTTCAATGGCAGTTCGTTCCTAATTGGAGTTGTCGGTGTATTCCATACTTCTAGCGATTGGATTTCCCTCAAAACTCACCAAATGACTCCACCCACCATATTATGATGTTGCACAACTTTGGGGTTCCATCCGAAATCAATAGGTGTGAGAAATTGGACAATTCAAGTTCAACGGCAGTTCGTTCCTAATTTGAGTGGTTGGTGTATTCCATACTTCTAGCGATTGGATTTCACTCAAAACGCACCAAATGACTCCTCCCACCATATTATGATGTTGCCCAAGTTTTGGGCTCGATCTGTAATCAATAGGTGTGAGTAATTGGACAATTCAAGTTCAACGGCAGTTCGTTCCTAATTCGAGTGGTTGGTGTATTCCATACTTCTAGCGATTGGATTTCACTCAAAACTCACCAAATGACTCCGCCCACCATATTATGATGTTGCCCAGGTTTTTGGCTCGATCCGAAATCAATAGGTGTTCCAAATTGGACAATTCAAGTTCAACGGCAGTTCGTTCCTAATTGGAGTGGTTGGTGTATTCCGTACTTCTAGCGATTGGATTTCACTCAAAACTCACCAATTGACTCCTCCCACCATATTATGATGTTGCCCAAGTTTGGGGCTCGGTTCGAAATCAATAGGTGTGAGAAATTGGTCAATTCAATTTGAACGGCAGTTCGTTCCTAATTGGAGTGGTTGGTGTATTCCATACTTCTAGCGATTGGGTTTCACTCAAAACCCACCAAATGACTCCTCCCACCATATTATGATGTTTCCCAAGTTTTGGGCTCGATCTGAAATCAATAGGTGTTCCAAATTGGACAATTCCAGTTCAACGGCAGTTCGTTCCTAATGGGAGTGGTTGGTGTATTCCATACTTCTAGCGATTGGATTTCACTCAAAACTCACCAAGTGACTCCTCCCACCATATTATGATGTTGCCCAAGTTTGGTGCTCGGTCCGAAATCAATAGGTGTGAGAAATTGGTCAATTCAATTTCAACGGCAGTTCGTTCCTAATTGGAGTGGTTGGTGTATTCCGTACTTCTAGCGATTGGATTTCACTCAAAACTCACCAAGTGACTCCTCCCACCATATTATGATGTTGCCCAAGTTTGGGGCTCGGTCCGAAATCAATAGGTTTGAGAAATTGGACAATTCAAGTTCAACGGCAGTTCGTTCCTAATTGGAGTGGTTGGTGTATTCCATACTTCTAGCGATTGGATTTCACTCAAAACTCACCAAATGACTCCTCCCACCATATTATGATGTTGCCCAAGTTTTGGGCTCGATCCGAAATCAATAGGTGTTCCAAATTGGACAATTCAAGTTCAACGGCAGTTTGTTCCTAATTGGAGTGGTTGGTGTATTCCACACTTCTAGCGATTGGATTTCACTCAAAACTCACCAAATGACTCCTCCCAACATATTATGATGTCGCCCAAGTTTTGGGCTCGATCCGAAATCAATAGGTGTTCCAAATTGGACAATTCAAGTTCAACGGCAGTTCGTTCCTAATTGGAGTGGTTGGTGTATTCCATACTTCTAGAGGTTGGATTTCACTCAAAACTCACCAAATGACTCCTCCCATCATATTATGTTGTTGCCCAAGTTTTGGGCTCGATCCGAACTCAGTAGGTGTAAGAAATTGGACAATTTAAGTTCAATGGCAGTTCGTTCCTAATTGGAGTTGTCGGTGTATTCCATACTTCTAGCGATTGGATTTCCCTCAAAACTCACCAAATGACTCCACCCACCATATTATGATGTTGCACAACTTTGGGGTTCCATCCGAAATCAATAGGTGTGAGAAATTGGACAATTCAAGTTCAACGGCAGTTCGTTCCTAATTTGAGTGGTTGGTGTATTCCATACTTCTAGCGATTGGATTTCACTCAAAACGCACCAAATGACTCCTCCCACCATATTATGATGTTGCCCAAGTTTTGGGCTCGATCTGTAATCAATAGGTGTGAGTAATTGGACAATTCAAGTTCAACGGCAGTTCGTTCCTAATTCGAGTGGTTGGTGTATTCCATACTTCTAGCGATTGGATTTCACTCAAAACTCACCAAATGACTCCGCCCACCATATTATGATGTTGCCCAGGTTTTTGGCTCGATCCGAAATCAATAGGTGTTCCAAATTGGACAATTCAAGTTCAACGGCAGTTCGTTCCTAATTGGAGTGGTTGGTGTATTCCGTACTTCTAGCGATTGGATTTCACTCAAAACTCACCAATTGACTCCTCCCACCATATTATGATGTTGCCCAAGTTTGGGGCTCGGTTCGAAATCAATAGGTGTGAGAAATTGGTCAATTCAATTTGAACGGCAGTTCGTTCCTAATTGGAGTGGTTGGTGTATTCCATACTTCTAGCGATTGGGTTTCACTCAAAACCCACCAAATGACTCCTCCCACCATATTATGATGTTTCCCAAGTTTTGGGCTCGATCTGAAATCAATAGGTGTTCCAAATTGGACAATTCCAGTTCAACGGCAGTTCGTTCCTAATGGGAGTGGTTGGTGTATTCCATACTTCTAGCGATTGGATTTCACTCAAAACTCACCAAGTGACTCCTCCCACCATATTATGATGTTGCCCAAGTTTGGTGCTCGGTCCGAAATCAATAGGTGTGAGAAATTGGTCAATTCAATTTCAACGGCAGTTCGTTCCTAATTGGAGTGGTTGGTGTATTCCGTACTTCTAGCGATTGGATTTCACTCAAAACTCACCAAGTGACTCCTCCCACCATATTATGATGTTGCCCAAGTTTGGGGCTCGGTCCGAAATCAATAGGTTTGAGAAATTGGACAATTCAAGTTCAACGGCAGTTCGTTCCTAATTGGAGTGGTTGGTGTATTCCATACTTCTAGCGATTGGATTTCACTCAAAACTCACCAAATGACTCCTCCCACCATATTATGATGTTGCCCAAGTTTTGGGCTCGGTCCGAAATCAATAGGTGTTCGAAATTGGACAATTCAAGTTCAACGGCAGTTCGTTCCTAATTGGAGTGGTTGGTGTATTCCATACTTCTAGCGATTGGATTCCACTCAAAACTCACCAAATGACTCCTCCCACCATATGATGATGTTGCCCAAGTTCTGGGCTCGATCCGAAATCAATAGGTGTGAGAAATTGGACAATTCATGTTCAACGGCAGTTCTTTCCTAATTGGAGTGGTTGGTGTATTCTTCAAGCGATTGGATTTCACTCAAAATTCTCCAAGTGACTCCTCCGACCATATTATGATGTTGCCCAAGTTTGGGGATCGATCCGAAATCAATAGGGGTGAGAAATTGGACAATTCAAGTTCAACGGCAGTTCGTTCCTAATTGGAGTGTTTGGTGTATTCCGTACTTCTAGCGATTGGATTTCACTCAAAACCCACCAAATGACTCCTCCCACCATATTATGATGTTGCCCAAGTTTTGGGGTCGATCAGAAATCAATAGGTGTGAGAAATTGGACAATTCAAGTTCAACGGCAGTTCGTTCCTAATTGGAGTGGTTGGTGTATTCCATACTTCTAGCGATTTGATTTCACTCAAAACTCACCAAATGACTCCGCCCACCATATTATGATGTTGCCCAAGTTTTGGGTTCGATCTGAAATCAATAGGTGTGAGAAATTGGACAATTCAAGTTCAACGGCAGTTCGTTCCTAATTGGAGTGGTCGGTGTATTCCATACATCTAGCGATTGGATTTCACTGAAAACTCACCAAATGACTCCTCCCACCATATTGTGATGTTGCCCAAGTTTTGGGTTCGATCCGAAATCAATAGGTGTTCCAAATTGGACAATTCAAGTTCAACGGCGGTTCGTTCCTAATTGGAGTGGTTGGTGTATTCCATACTTCTAGCGATTGGATTTCACTCAAAACTCACCAAATGACTCCTCCCGCCATATTATGATGTTGCCCAAGTTTTGGGCTCGATCCGAAATCAATAGTTGTTCGAAATTGGAAATTCAATTTCAACTGCAGTTCGTTCCTAATTGGAGTGGTTGGTGTATTCCATACTTCTAGCGATTGGATTTCACTCAAAACTCCCCAAATGACTCCTCCCACCATGTTGGGATGTTGCCCAAGTTTTGGGTTCGATCCGAAATCAATAGGTGAGAGAAATTGGACAATTCAAGTTCAACGGCAGTTCGTTCCTAATTGGAGTGGTTGGTGTATTCCATACTTCTAGAGGTTGGATTTCACTCAAAACTCACCAAATGACTCCTCCCACCATATTATGCTGTTGCCCAAGTTTCGGGCTCGATCCGAACTCAGTAGGTGTGAGAAATTGGACAATTTAAGTTCAATGGCAGTTCGTTCCTAATTGGAGTTGTCGGTGTATTCCATACTTCTAGCGATTGGATTTCACTCAAAACTCACCAAATGACTCCACCCACCATATTATGATGTTGCACAACTTTGGGGTTCCATCCGAAATCAATAGGTGTGAGAAATTGGACAATTCAAGTTCAACGGCAATTCGTTCCTAATTTGAGTGGTTGGTGTATTCCATACTTCTAGCGATTGGATTTCACTCAAAACGCACCAAATGACTCCTCCCACCATATTATGATGTTGCCCAAGTTTTGGGCTCGATCTGTAATCAATAGGTGTGAGTAATTGGACAATTCAAGTTCAACGGCAGTTCGTTCCTAATTCGAGTGGTTGGTGTATTCCATACTTCTAGCGATTGGATTTCACTCAAAACTCACCAAATGACTCCTCCCACCATATTATGATGTTGCCCAAGTTTTGGGCTCGATCCGAAATCAATAGGTGTGAGAAATTGGACAATTCAAGTTCAACGGCAGTTCGTTCCTAATTGGAGTGGTTGGTGTATTCCATACTTCTAGCGATTGGATTTCATTCAAAACTCAGCAAATGACTCCTCCCACCATAATATGATGTTGCCCAAGTTTTGGTCTCGATCCGAAATCAATAGGTGTTCCAAATTGGACAATTCAAGTTGAATGGCAGTTCGTTCCTAATTGGAGTTGTCGGTGTATTCCATACTTCTAGCGATTGGATTTCACTCAAAACTCACCAAATGACTCCACCCACCATATTATGATGTTGCACAACTTTGGGGTTCCATCCGAAATCAATAGGTGTGAGAAATTGGACAATTCAAGTTCAACGGCAATTCGTTCCTAATTTGAGTGGTTGGTGTATTCCATACTTCTACCGACTGGATTTCACTCAAAACTCACCAAATGACTCCTCCCACCATATTATGATGTTGCACAAGTTTGGGGCTCGATCCGAAATCAATAGGTGTGAGAAATTGGACAATTCAAGTTCAACGGCAGTTCGTTCCTAATTGGAGTGGTTGGTGTATTCCATACTTCTACCGACTGGATTTCACTCAAAACTCACGAAATGACTCCTCCCACCATATTATGATGTTGCCCAAGTTTTGGGCTCGATTCGAAATCAATATTTGTTCCAAATTGTACAATTCAAGTTCAACGGCAATTCGTTCCTAACTGGAGTGGTTGGTATATTCCATACTTCTAGCGATTGGATTTCACTCAAAACTAACCAAACGACTCCTCCCACCATATTATGATGTTGTCCAAGTTTTAGGCTCGATCAGAAATCAATAGGTGTGAGAAATTGGACAATTCAATTTCAACGGCAGTTCGTTCCTAATTGGAGTGGTTGGTGTATTCCATACTTCTAGCGATTGGATTTCACTCAAAACTCACCAAATGATTCCTCCCCCAATATGATGATGTTGCCCAAGTTTTGGGATCGATCCGAAATCAATAGGTGTGAGAAATTGGACAATTCAATTTCAACAGCAGTTCGTTCCTAATTGGAGTGGTTGGTTTATTCCACACTAGTAGCGATTGGATTTCACTCAAAACTCACCAAATGACTCCTCAAACCATATTATGATGTTGCCAAAGTTTTGGGCTCGATCCGAAATCAATAGGTGTTCCAAATTGGACAATTCCAGTTCAACGGCAGTTCGTTCCTAACTGGAGTGGTTGGTTTATTCCCTACTTCTAGCGATTGGATTTCACTCAAAACACACCAAATGACTCCTCCCACCATATTATGTTGTTTCCCAAGTTTTGGGCTCGATCCGAAATCAATAGGTGTTCCAAATTGGACAATTCAAGTTCAACGGCAGTTCGTTCCTAATTGGAGGGGTTGGTGTATTCCATACTTCTAGCTGTTGGATTTCACTCAAAACTCACCAAATGACTCCTCCCACCATATTATGATGTTGCCCAAGTTTGGGGCTCGATCCAAAATCAATAGGTGTGAGAAATTGCACAATTCAAGTTCAACGGCAGTACGTTCCTAATTGGACTGGTTGGTGTATTCCATACTTCTACCGACTGGATTTCATTCAAAAATCACCAAATGACTCCTCCCGCCATATTATGATGTTGCCCAAGTTTTGGGCTCGATCCGAAATCAATAGGTGTGAGAAATTGGACAATTCAAGTTCAACGGCAGTTCGTTCCTAATTGGAGTGGTTGGTGTATTCCATACTTCTAACGATTGGATTTCACTCAAAACTCACCAAATGACTCCTCAAACCATGTTATGATGTTGCCCAAGTTTTGGGCTAGATCCGAAGTCAATAAGTGTTCCAAATTGGACAATTCAAGTTCAACGGCAGTTCGTTCGTAATTGGAGTGGTTGGTGTATTCCATACTTCTAGCGATTGTATTTCATTCAAAACTCAGCAAATGACTCCTTCCACCATATTATGATGTTGCCCAAGTTTTGGGCCCGATCCGAAATCAATAGGTGTTCCAAATTGGACAATTCAAGTTCAACGGCAGTTCGTTCCTAATTGGAGTGGTTGGTGTATTCCATACTTCTAGGTATTGGATTTCACCCAAAACTCACCAAATGACTCCTCCCACCATATTATGATGTTGCCCAAGTTTTGGGCTCGATCCGAAGTCAATAGGTGTGAGAAATTGGACAATTCAAGTTCAAAGGCAGTTCGTTCCTAATTGGAGGGGTTGGTTTATTCCATACTTCTAGCGATTGGATTTCACTCAAAACTCACCAAATGACTCCTCCCACCATATTATGATGTTGCACACGTTTGAGGTTCGATCCGAAATCAATAGTTGTGAGAAATTGCACAATTCAAGTTCAACGGCAGTTCGTTCCTAATTGGAGTGGTTGGTGTATTCCATACTTCTACCTACTGGATTTCACTCAAAACTCACCAAATGACTCCTCCCACCATATAATGATGTTCCCCAAGTTTTGGGCTCGATCCGAAATCAATAGGTGTACCAAATTGGACAATTCAAGTTCAACGGCACTTCGTTCCTAATGGGAGAGGTTGGTGTATTCCATACCTCTAGCGATTGGATTTCCCTCAAAACTCACCAAATGAGTCCTCCCACCATATTATTATGTTGCCCAAGTTTTGGGCTCGATCCGAAATCAATAGGTGTGAGAAATTGGACAATTCAAGTTCAACGGCAGTTCGTTCCTAATTGGAGTGGTTGGTGTATTCCATACTTCTAGCTATTGGATTTCACTCAAAACTCACCAAATGACTCCTCCCACCATATTATGATGTTGCCCAAGTTTTGGGCCCGATCCGAAATCAATAGGTGTGAGAAATTGGACAATTCAAGTTCAACGGCAGTTCGTTCCTAATTGGAGTGGTTGGTGTATTCCATACTTCTAGCGATTGGATTTCACTCAAAACTCACCAAATGACTCCTCCCACCATATTATGGTGTTGCACAAGTTTGGGGTTCGATCCGAAATCAATCGGTGTGAGAAATTGCACAATTCAAGTTCAACGGCAGTTGGTTCCTAATGGGAGTGGTTAGTGTATTCCATACTTCTAGTGATTGGATTTCACTCAAAACTCACCAAATGACTCCTCCCACCATATTATGATGTTGCCCAAGCTTTGGGCTCGATCCGAAATCAATAGGTGTTCCAAATTGGACAATTCCAGTTCAACGGCCGTTCGTTCCTAATTGGAGTGGTTGGTGTATTCCATACTTCTAGCGTTTCGATTTCACTCAAAACTCACCAAATGACTCCTCCCACCATATTATCATGTTGCCCAAGTTTTGGGCTCGATCCGAAATCAATAGGTCTTCCAAATTGGACAATTCAAGTTCAACGGCAGTTCGTTCCTAATTGGAGTGGTTTGTGTATTCCATACTTCTAGCGATTGGATTTCCCTCAAAACTCACCAAATGACTCCTCCCACCATATTATGATGTTTCCCAAGTTTTGGGCTCGATCCGAAATCAATAGGCGTTCGAAATTGGACAATTCAAGTTCAACGGCAGTTCGTTCCTAATTGGAGTCGTTGGTGTATTCCATACTTCTAGCGATTGGATGTCATTCAAAACTCTCCAAACGACTCCTCCCACCATATTATGATGTTGCCCAAGTTTTGGGCTCGATCCGAAATCAATAGGTTTGAGAAATTGGACAATTCAATTTCAACGGCAGTTCGTTCCTAATTGGAGTGGTTGGTGTATTCCATACTTCTAGCGATTGGATTTCACTCAAAACTCACCCAATGACTCCTCCCACCATATTATGCTGTTGCCCAAGTTTTGGGCTCGATCCGAAATCAATAGGTGTTCCAAATTGGACAATTCAAGTAAAACGGCAGTTCGTTCCTAATTGGAGTGGTTGGTGTATTCCACACTTCCAGCGATTGGATTTCACTCAAAGCTCACCAAATGACACCTCCCACCATATTATGATGTGGCCCAAGTTTTGGGCTCGATCCGAAATCAATAGGTGTTCCAAATTGGACAATTCAAGTTCAACGGCAGTTCGTTCCTAACTGGAGTGGTTGGTGTATTCCATACTTCTAGCGATTGGATTTCACTCAAAACTGACACAATGACTCCTCCAACCATATTATGGTGTTGCCCAAGTTTTGGGCTCGATCCGAAATCAATAGGTGTGAGAAATTGGACAATTCAAGTTGGACGGCAGTTCGTTCCTAATTGGTGTGGTTGGTGTGGCGATTGGATTTCACTCAAAACTCACCAAATGACTCCTCCCACCATATTATGATGTTGCCCATGTTTTGGGCTCGATCCGAAATCAATAGGTGTTCCAAATTGGACAATTCAAGTTCAACGGCAGTTCGTTCCTTATTGGAGTGGTTGGTGTATTCCATACTTCTAGCGATTGGATTTCACTCAAAACTCATCAAACAACTCCTCCCACCATATTATGATGTTGCACAAGTTTGGGGTTCAATCCGAAATCAATAGTTGTGAGAAATTGGACAATTCAAGTTCAACGACAATTCGTTCCTAATGGGAGTGGTTGGTGTATTCCATACGTCTAGCGGTTGGATTTCACTCAAAACTCACCAAATGACTCCTCCCACCATATTTTGTTGTTGCCCAAGTTTTGGGCTCGATCCGAAATCAATAGGTGTGAGAAATTGGACAATTCAAGTTCAACGGCAGTTCATTCCTAATTGGAGTGGTTGGTGTATTCCATACTTCTACCTACTGGATTTCACTCAAAACTCACCAAATGACTCCTCCCACCATATAATGATGTTGCCCAAGTTTTGGGCTCGATCCGAAATCAATAGGTGTACCAAATTGGACAATTCAAGTTCAACGGCACTTCGTTCCTAATGGGCGTGGTTGGTGTATTCCATACTTCTAGCTATTGGATTTCACCCAAAACTCACCAAATGACTCCTCCCACCTTGTTATGATGTTGCCCAAGTTTTGGGCTTGGTCCGAAATCAATTGGTGTGAGAAATTGGACAATTCAAGTTCAACGGCAGTTCGTTCCTAATTGGTGCGGTTGGTGTATTCCATACTTCTAGCGATTGGATTTCACTCAAAACTCACCAAATGACACCTCCCACCATTTTATGATGTTGCCCATGTTTTGGGCTCGATCCGAAATCAATAGGTGTGAGAAATTGGACAATTCAAGTTCAACGGCAGTTCGTTCCTAATTGGAGTGGTTGGTGTATTCCATACTTCTAGCGATTGGATTTCACTAAAAACTCACCAAATGACTCCTCCCACCAGATTATGATGTTGCCCAAGTTTTGGGCTCGATCCGAAATTAATAGGTGTTCGAAATTGGACAATTCAAGTTCAACGACAGTTCGTTCCTAATTGGAGTTGTTGGTGTATTCCATACATCTAGCGATTGGATTTCACACAAAACTCACCAATGACTCCTCCCACCATATTATGATGTTGCCCAAGTTTTGGGCTCGATCCGAAATGAATAGGTGTTCCAAATTGGACAATTCAAGTTCAACGGCAGTTCGTTCCTAATTGGAGTGGTTGGTGTATTCCATACTTCTAGCGATTGGATTTCACTCAAAACTCACCAAATGACTCCTCCCATCATATTATGATGTTGCCCAAGTTTTGGGCTCGATCCGAAATCAATAGGTGTTAGAAATTGGACAATTCAAGTTCAACGGCAGTTCGTTCCTAATTGGAGTTGTTGGTGTATTCCATACTTCTAGCGATTGGATTTCACTCAAAACTCACCAAATGACTCCTCCCACCATATTATGTTGTTGCCCAAGTTTTGGGCTCGATCCGAAATCAATAGGTGTGAGAAATTGGACAATTCAAGTTCAACGGCAGTTCGTTCCTAATTGGAGTTGTTGGTGTATTCCAAACTTCTAGCGATTGGATTTCACACAAAACTCACCAAATGACTCCTCCCACCTTATTATGATGTTGCCCAAGTTTTGGGCTCGATCCGAAATCAATAGTTGTGAGAATTTGGACAATTCAAGTTCAACGACAATTCGTTCCTAATGGGAGTGGTTGGTGTATTCCATACGTCTATCGATTGGATTTCGCTCAAAACTCACCAAATGACTCCTCCCACCTTGTTATGATGTTGAACAAGTTTTGGGCTTGGTCCGAAATCAATTGGTGTGAGAAATTGGACAATTCAAGTTCAACGGCAGTTCGTTCCTAATTGGTGTGGTTGGTGTATTCCACACCTCTAGCGATTGGATTTCACTCAAAACTCACCAAATGACTCCTCCCACCATATTATGATGTTGCCCATGTTTTGGGCTCGATCCGATATCAATAGGTGTGAGAAATTGGACAATTCCAGTTCAACGGCAGTTCGTTCCTAATTGGAGTGGTTGGTGTATTCCATACTTCTAGCGATTGGATTTCACTCAAAACTCACCAAATGACTCCTCCCACCATATTATGATGTTGCCCAAGTTTGGGGCTCGGTCCGAAATCAATAGGTGTGAGAAATTGGACAATTCATGTTCAACGGCAGTTCGTTCCTAACTAGGGTGGTTGGTGTATTCCGTACTTCTAGCGATTGGATTTCACTCAAAACTCACCAAATGACTCCTCCCACCAGATTATGATGTTGCCCAAGTTTTGGGCTCGATCCGAAATTAATAGGTGTTCCAAATTGGACAATTCAAGTTCAACGGCAGTTCGTTCCTAATTGGAGTGGTTGGTGTATTCCATACTTCTAGCGATTGGATTTCACTCAAAACTCGCCAAATGATTCCTCCCACCATATTATGATGTTGCCCAAGTTTTGGGCTCGATCAGAAATCAATAGGTGTTCCAAATTTGACAATTCAAGTTCAACGGCAGTTCGTTCCTAATTGGAGTGGTTGGTGTATTCCATACTTCTAGCGATTGGATTTCACTCAAAACTCACCAAATGACTCCTCCCACCATATTATGATGTTGCCCAAGTTTTGGGCTCGATCCGAAATCAATAGGTGTGAGAAATTGGACAATTCAAGTTCAACGGCAGTTCGTTCCTAATTGGAGTGGTTGGTGTATTCCATACTTCTAGCAATTGGATTTCACTCAAAACTCACCAAATGACTCCTCCCACCATATTATGATGTTGCCCAAGTCTTGGGCTCGATCCGAAATCAATAGGTGTGAGAAATTGGACAATTCAAGTTCAACGGCAGTTCGTTCCTAATTGGAGTGGTTGGTGTATTCCATACTTCTAGCGATTGGATTTCACTCAAAACTCACCAAATGACTCCTCCCACCATATTATGATGTTACCCAAGTTTTGGGCTCGATCCGAAATCCATAGGTGTTCCAAATTGGACAATTCAAGTTCAACGGCAGTTCGTTCCTAATTGGAGTGGTTGGTGTATTCCATACTTCTAGCGATTGGATTTCACTCAAAACTCACCAAATGCCTCCTCCCACCATATTATGATGTTGCACAAGTTTGGGGTTCGATCCGAAATCAATAGGTGTGAGAAATTGCACGATTCAAGTTCAACGGCACTTGGTTCCTAATGGGAGTGGTTAGTGTATTCCATACTTCTAGCGATTGGATTTCACTCAAAACTTACCAAATGACTCCTCCCACCATATTATGATGTTGCCCAAGTTTTGGGCTCGATCCGAAATCAATAGGTGTTCCAAATTGGACAATTCAAGTTCAACGGCAGTTCGTTCCTAATTGGAGTGGTTGGTGTATTCCATACTTCTAGCGATTGGATTACACTGAAAACTCACCAAATGACTCCTCCCAACGTATTATGATGTTGCCCAAGTTTTGGGCTCGATCCGAACTCAATAGGTGTGAGAAATTGGACAATTTAAGTTCAACGGCAGTTCGTTCCTAATTGGAGTGGTTGGTGTATTCCATACTTCTAGCGATTGGATTACACTGAAAACTCACCAAATGACTCCTCCCAACGTATTATGATGTTGCCCAAGTTTTGGGCTCGATCCGAAATCAATAGGTGTGAGAAATTGAACAATTCAAGTTCTACGGCAGTTCGTTCCTAATTGGAGTGGTTGGTGTATTCCATACTTCTAGCGACTGGATTTCACTCAAAACTCACCGAATGACTCCTCCCACCATATTATGATGTTGCCCAAGTTTTGGGCTCGATCCGAACTCAATAGGTGTGAGAAATTGAACAATTTAAGTTCAACGGCAGTTCGTTCCTAATTGGAGTGGTTGGTGTATTCCATACTTCTAGCGATTGGATTTCACTCAAAACTCGCCAAATGATTCCTCCCACCATATTATGATGTTGCCCAAGTTTTGGGCTCGATCCGAAATCAATAGGTGTGAGAAATTGAACAATTCAAGTTCTACGGCAGTTCGTTCCTAATTGGAGTGGTTGGTGTATTCCATACTTCTAGCGATTGGATTTCACTCAAAACTCACCAAATGACTCCTCCCACCAGATTATGATGTTGCCCAAGTTTTGGGCTCGATCCGAAATTAATAGGTGTTCCAAATTGGACAATTCAAGTTCAACGGCAGTTCGTTCCTAATTGGAGTGGTTGGTGTATTCCATACTTCTAGCGATTGGATTTCACTCAAAACTCGCCAAATGATTCCTCCCACCATATTATGATGTTGCCCAAGTTTTGGGCTCGATCAGAAATCAATAGGTGTTCCAAATTTGACAATTCAAGTTCAACGGCAGTTCGTTCCTAATTGGAGTGGTTGGTGTATTCCATACTTCTAGCGATTGGATTTCACTCAAAACTCACCAAATGACTCCTCCCACCATATTATGATGTTGCCCAAGTTTTGGGCTCGATCCGAAATCAATAGGTGTGAGAAATTGGACAATTCAAGTTCAACGGCAGTTCGTTCCTAATTGGAGTGGTTGGTGTATTCCATACTTCTAGCAATTGGATTTCACTCAAAACTCACCAAATGACTCCTCCCACCATATTATGATGTTGCCCAAGTCTTGGGCTCGATCCGAAATCAATAGGTGTGAGAAATTGGACAATTCAAGTTCAACGGCAGTTCGTTCCTAATTGGAGTGGTTGGTGTATTCCATACTTCTAGCGATTGGATTTCACTCAAAACTCACCAAATGACTCCTCCCACCATATTATGATGTTACCCAAGTTTTGGGCTCGATCCGAAATCCATAGGTGTTCCAAATTGGCAATTCAAGTTCAACGGCAGTTCGTTCCTAATTGGAGTGGTTGGTGTATTCCATACTTCTAGCGATTGGATTTCACTCAAAACTCACCAAATGCCTCCTCCCACCATATTATGATGTTGCACAAGTTTGGGGTTCGATCCGAAATCAATAGGTGTGAGAAATTGCACGATTCAAGTTCAACGGCACTTGGTTCCTAATGGGAGTGGTTAGTGTATTCCATACTTCTAGCGATTGGATTTCACTCAAAACTTACCAAATGACTCCTCCCACCATATTATGATGTTGCCCAAGTTTTGGGCTCGATCCGAAATCAATAGGTGTTCCAAATTGGACAATTCAAGTTCAACGGCAGTTCGTTCCTAATTGGAGTGGTTGGTGTATTCCATACTTCTAGCGATTGGATTACACTGAAAACTCACCAAATGACTCCTCCCAACGTATTATGATGTTGCCCAAGTTTTGGGCTCGATCCGAACTCAATAGGTGTGAGAAATTGGACAATTTAAGTTCAACGGCAGTTCGTTCCTAATTGGAGTGGTTGGTGTATTCCATACTTCTAGCGATTGGATTACACTGAAAACTCACCAAATGACTCCTCCCAACGTATTATGATGTTGCCCAAGTTTTAGGCTCGATTCGAAATCAATAGGTGTGAGAAATTGAACAATTCAAGTTCAACGGCAGTTCGTTCCAAATTGGAGTGGTTGGTGTATTCCATACTTCTAGCGACTGGATTTCACTCAAAACTCACCGAATGACTCCTCCCACCATATTATGATGTTGCCCAAGTTTTGGGCTCGATCCGAACTCAATAGGTGTGAGAAATTGAACAATTTAAGTTCAACGGCAGTTCGTTCCTAATTGGAGTGGTTGGTGTATTCCATACTTCTAGCGATTGGATTTCACTGAAAACTCACCAAATGACTCCTCCCAACGTATTATGATGTTGCCCAAGTTTTGGGCTCGATCCGAAATCAATAGGTGTGAGAAATTGAACAATTCAAGTTCTACGGCAGTTCGTTCCTAATTGGAGTGGTTGGTGTATTCCATACTTCTAGCGATTGGATTTCACTAAAAACTCACCAAATGACTCCTCCCACCATATTATGATGTTGCCCAAGTTTGGGGATCGATCCGAAATCAATTGGTGTGAGAAATTGGACAATTCAAGTTCAACGACAGTTCGTTCCTAATTGGAGTGGTTGGTGTATTCCATACTTCTAGCGATTGGATTTCGCTCAAAACTCACCAAATGACTCCTTCCACCATATTATGATGTTGCCCAAGTTTTGGGCTCGATCCGATATCAATAGGTGTGAGAAATTGGACAATTCAAGTTCAACGGAAGTTCGTTCCTAATTGGAGTGGTTGGTGTATTCCATACTTCTAGCGATTGGATTTCACTCAAAACTCACCAAAAGACTCCTGCCACCATATTATGATGTTGCACAAGTTTGGGGATCCATCCGAAATCAATAGGTGTTCCAAATTGGACAATTCAAGTTCAACGGCAGTTCGTTCCTAATTGGAGTGGTTGGTGTATTCCATACTTCTAGCGATTGGATTTCACTCAAACCTCACTAAATGACTCCTCCCACCATATTATGATGTTGCAGAAGTTTGGGGTTCCATCCGAACTCAATAGGTGTGAGAAATTGGACAATTTAACTTCACCGGCAGTTCGTTCCTAATTGGTGTGGTTGGTGTATTCCATACTTCTAGATCTTGGATTTCACTCAAAACTCACCAAATGACTCCTCCCACCATATTATGATGTTGCACAAGTGTGGGGTTCCATCCGAAATCAATAGGTGTGAGAAATTGAACAATTCAAGTTTAACGGCAGTTCGTTCCTAATTGGAGTGGTTGGTGTATTCCATACTTCTAGCGATTGGATTTCACTCAAAACTCACCAAATGACTCCTCCCACCATATTATGATGTTGCACAAGTTTGGGGTTCCATCCGAACTCAATAGGTGTGAGAAATTGGACAATTTAAGTTCACCGGCAGTTCGTTCCTAATTGGTGTGGTTGGTGTATTCCATACTTCTAGATCTTGGATTTCACTCAAAACTCATCAAATGACTCCTCCCACCATATTATGACGTTGCACAAGTTTGGGGTTCCATCCGAAATCAATAGGTGTGAGAAATTGGACAATTCAAGTTCAACGGCAGTTCGTTCCTAATTGGAGTTGTTGGTGTATTCCATACTTCTAGCGATTGGATTTCACTCAAAACTCACCAAATGACTCCTCCCACCATATTATGATGTTGCCCAAGTTTTGGGGTCGATCCGACCTCAATAGGTGTGAGAAATTGGACAATTTAAGTTCAACGGCAGTTCGTTCCTAATTGGAGTGGTTGGTGTATTCCATATTTCTGGCGATTGGATTTCACTCAAAACTCACAAAATGACTCCTCCCACCATATTATGATGTTGCACAAGTTTGGGGTTCCATCCGAAATCAATAGGTGTTAGAAATTGGACAATTCATGTTCAACGGCAGTTCGTTCGAAATTGGGGTGGTTGGTGTATTCCATACTTCTACCGATTGGATTTCACTCAAAACTCACTAAATGACTCCTCCCACCATATTATGATGTTGCCCAAGTTTTGGTCTCGATTCGAAATCAATAGGTGTTCCAAATTGGACAGTTCAAGTTCAATGGCAGTTCGTTTCTAATTCGAGTGGTTGGTGTATTCCATACTTCTAGCGATTGGATTTCACTCAAAACCCACCAAATGACTTCCCCCACCATATTACGATGTTGCCCAAGTTTTGGGCTAGATCCGAAATCAATAGGTGTTCCAAATTGGACAATTCAAGTTCAACTGCAGTTCGTTCCTAATTGGAGTGGTTGGTGTATTCCATACTTCTAGCGATTGGATTTCACTCAAAACTCACCAAATGACTCCTCCCACCATATTATGATGTTGCCCAAGTTTTGGGCTCGATCCAAAATCAACAGGTGTGAGAAATTTTACAATTCAAGTTGAACGGAAGTTCGTTCCTAATTGGAGTGGTTGGCGTATTCCATACTTCTAGCGATTTGATTTCACTGAAAACTCACCGAATGACTCCTTCCAAGATATTATGATGTTGCCCAAGTTTTGGGCTCGATTCGAAATCAATAGGTGTGAGAAATTGGACAATTTAAGTTCAACGGCAGTTCATTCCTAATTGAAGTGGTTGGTGTATTCCATACTTCTAGCGATTGGATTTCACTCAAAACTCACCAAATGACTCCGCCCACCATTTTATGATGTTGCACAAGTTTGGGGTTCCATCCGAAATCAATAGGTGTGAGCAATTTGGCAATTCAAGTTCAACGGCAGTTCGTTCCTAATTGGAGTGGTTGGTGTATTCCATACTTCTAGCGATTGGATTTCACTCAAAACTCACCAAATGACTCCTCCCACCATATTATGATGTTGCCCAAGTTTTGGGCTCGATCCGAACTCAATAGGTGTGAGAAATTGGACAATTTAAGTTCAATGGCAGTTCGTTCCTAATTGGAGTTGTTGGTGTATTCCGTACTTCTAGCGATTGGGTTTCACTCAAAACTCAGCAAATGACTCCTTCCACAATATTATGATGTTGCCCAAGTTTTGGGCTCGATCCGAACTCACTAGGAGTGAGAAATTGGACAATTCAAGTTCAACGGCAGTTTGTTCCTAATTGGAGTGGTTGGTATATTCCATACTTCTAGCGATTGGATTTCACTGAAAACTGTCCAAATGACTCCTCCCACCATATTATGATGTTTCCCAAGTTTTGGGCTCGATCCGAACTCAATAGGTGTGAGAAATTGGACAATTCAAGTTCAACGGCAGTTCATTCCTAATTGGAGTGGTTGGTGTATTCCATACTTCTAGCGATTGGATTTCACTCAAAACTGTCCAAATGACTCCTCCCACCATATTATGATGTTGCCCAAGTTTTGGGCTCGATCCGAACTCAATAGGTGTTCCAAATTGGACAATTCAAGTTCAACGGCAGTTCGTTCCTAATTGGAGTGGTTGGTGTATTCCATACTTCTAGCGATTGGATTTCACTCAAAACTCACCGAATGACTCCTCCCACCATATTATGGTGTTGCACAAGTTTTGGGCTCGATCTGTAATCAATAGGTGTGAGAAATTGGACAATTCAAGTTCAACGGCAGTTCGTTCCTAATTCGAGTGGTTGGTGTATTCCATACTTCTAGCGATTGGATTTCTTTCAAAACTCACCAAATGACTTCGCCCACCATTTTATGATGTTGCACAAGTTTGGGGTTCCATCCGAAATCAATAGGTGTGAGCAATTTGGCAATTCAAGTTCAACGACAGTTCGTTCGTAATTGGAGTGGTTGGTGTATTCCATACTTCTAGCGATTGGATTTCACTCAAAACTGTCCAAATGACTCCTCCCACCATATTATGATGTTTCCCAAGTTTTGGGCTCGATCCGAACTCAATAGGTGTGAGAAATTGGACAATTCAAGTTCAACGGATGTTCGTTCCTAATTGGAGTGGTTGGTGTATTCCATACTTCTAGCAATTGGATTTCACTGAAAACTCACCAAATGACTCCTCCCAACATATTATGATGTTGCCCAAGTTTTGGGCTCGATCCGAAATCAATAGGTGTGAGAAATTGGGCAATTCAAGTTCAACGGCAGTTCGTTCCTAATTGGAGTGGTTGGTGTATTCCATACTTCTAGCGATTGGATTTCACTCAAAACTCACCAAATGAATACTCCAACAATATTATGATGTTGCACAAGTTTTGGGCTCGATCCGAAATCAATAGGTGTTCCAAATTGGACAATTCAAGTTCAACGGCAGTTCGTTCCTATTTGGAGTGGTTGGTGTTTTCCATACTTCTAGCGATTGGATTTCACTCAAAACTCACCAAATGACACCTCCCACCATATTACGATGTTGCCCAAGTTTGGGGCTCGATCCGAAATCAATAGGTGTGAGAAATTGGACAATTCAAGTTCAACGGCAGTTCATTCCTAATTGGAGTGGTTGGTGTATTCCGTACTTCTAGTGATTGGATTTCACTCAAAACTCACCAAATGACTCCTCCCACCATATTACGATGTTGCCCAAGTTTGGGGCTCGATCCGAAATCAATAGGTGTGAGAAATTGGACAATTCAAGTTCAACGGCGGTTCGTTCCCAATTGGAGTGGTTGGTGTATTCCATTCTTCTAGCGATTGAATTTCACTCAAAACTCACCAAATGACTCCTCCCACCATATTATGAGGTTGCCCAAGTTTTGGGCTCGATCCGAAATCAATAGGTGTGAGAAATTGGACAATTCAAGTTCAATGGCAGTTCGTTCCTAGTTGGAGTGGTTGGTGTATTCCATACTTCTAGCGATTGGATTTCACTCAAAACTCACCAAATGACTACTCCAACAATATTATGATGTTGCCCAAGTTTTGGGCTCGATCCGAACTCACTAGGAGTGAGAAATTGGACAATTCAAGTTCAACGGCAGTTTGTTCCTAATTGGAGTGGTTGTTGTATTCCATACTTCTAGCGATTGGATTTCACTGAAAACTGTCCAAATGACTCCTCCCACCATATTATGATGTTGCCCAAGTTTTGGGCTCGATCCGAACTCAATAGGTGTGAGAAATTGGACAATTCAAGTTCAACGGCAGTTCGTTCCTAATTGGAGTGGTTGGTGTATTCCATACTTCTAGCGAATGGATTTCACTGAAAACTTTCCAAATGACTCCTCCCAACATATTATGATGTTGCCAAAGTTTTGGGCTCGATCCGAAATTAATAGGTGTGAGAAATTGGGCAATTCAAGTTCAACGGCAGTTCGTTCCTAATTGGAGTGGTTGGTGTATTCCATACTTCTAGCGATTGGATTTCACTCAAAACTCACCAGATGGCTACTCCAACAATATTATGATGTTGCACAAGTTTTGGGCTGAATCCGAAATCAATAGGTGTTCCAAATTGGACAATTCAAGTTCAACGACAGTTCGTTCCTATTTGGAGTGGTTGGTGTTTTCCATACTTCTAGCGATTGGATTTCACTCAAAACTCACCAAATGACACCTCCCACCATATTACGATGTTGCCCAAGTTTGGGGCTCGATCCGGAATCAATAGGTGTGAGAAATTGGACAATTCAAGTTCAACGGCAGTTCGTTCCTAATTGGAGTGGTTGGTGTATTCCATACTTCTAGCGATTGGATTTCACTGAAAACTCACCAATTGAATCCTCCCAACATATTATGATGTTGCCCAAGTTTTGGGCTCGATCCGAAATCAATAGGTGTGAGAAATTGAGCAATTCAAGTTCAACGGCAGTTCATTCCTAATTGTAGTGGTTGGTGTACTCCATACTTCTAGCGATTGGACTTCACTGAAAACTCACCAAATGACTCCTCGCAACATATTATGATGTTACCCAAGTTTTGGGCTCGATCCGAAATCAATAGGTGTGAGAAATTGAGCAATTCAAGTTCAACGGCAGTTCGTTTCTAATTGGAGTGGTTGGTGTATTCCATACTTCTAGCGATTGGATTTCACTCCAAACTCACCAAATGACTCCTCCCACCATATTATGATGTTGCCCAACTTTTGGGCTCGATCCGAAATCAATAGGTGTGACAAATTGGACAATACAAGTTCAACGGCAGTTCGTTCCTAATTGGAGTAGTTGGTGTATCCCATACTTCTAGCGATTGGATTTCACTCAAAACTCACCAAATGACTCCTCCCACCATATTATGATGTTGCCCAAGTTTTGGGCTCGATCCGAAATCAATAGGTGTTCAAAATTGGACAATTCAAGTTCAACGGCAGTTTGTTCCTAATTGGAGTGGTTGGTGTATTCCATGCTTCTAGCGATTGGATTTCACTCAAAACTCACCAAATGACTCCTCCCACCATATTGTGATGTTGCCCAAGTTTTGGGTTCAATCCGAAATCAATAGGTGTTCCAAATTGGACAATTCAAGTTCAACGGCAGTTCGTTCCCAATTGGTGTGGTTGGTGTATTCCATACTTCTAGCGATTGGATTTCACTCAAAACTCACCAAATGACTCCTCCCACCATATTATGATGTTGCCCAAGTTTTGGGCTCGATCCGAAATCAATAGGTGTTCAAAATTGGACAATTCAAGTTCAACGGTAGTTTGTTCCTAATTGGAGTGGTTGGTGTATTCCATGCTTCTAGCGATTGGATTTCACTCAAAACTCACCAAATGACTCCTCCCACCATATTGTGATGTTGCCCAAGTTTTGGGTTCAATCCGAAATCAATAGGTGTTCCAAATTGGACAATTCAAGTTCAACGGCAGTTCGTTCCCAATTGGTGTGGTTGGTGTATTCCATACTTCTAGCGATTGGATTTCACTCAAAACTCACCAAATGACTCCTCCCACCATATTATGATGTTGCCCAAGTTTGGGGCTCGATCCGTAATCAATAGGTGTGAGAAATTGGACAATTCAAGTTCAACGGCAGTTCGTTCCTAATTGGAGTGGTTGGTGTATTCCATACTTCTATCGATTGCATTTCACTGAAAACTCACCAAATGACTCCAACCACCATATTATGATGTTGCCCAAGTTTTGGGCTCGATCTGAAATCAATAGGTGTGAGAAATTGGACAAGTCAAGTTCAACGGCAGTTCGTTCCTAATTGGAGTGGTTGGTGTATTCCATACTTCTAGCGATTGGACTTCACTCAAAACTCACTAAATGACTCCTCCCACCATATTACGATGTTGCCCAAGTTTTGGTCTCGATCCGAAATCAATAGGTGTGAGAAATTGGACAATTCAAGTTCAACGGCAGTTCGTTCCTAACTGGAGTGGTTGGAGTATTCCATACTTCTAGCGATTGGATTTCACTCAAAACTCACTAAATGACTCCTCCCACCATATTACGATGTTGCCCAAGTTTTGGTCTCGATCCGAAATCAATAGGTGTGAGAAATTGGACAATTCAAGTTCAACGGCAGTTCGTTCCTAATTGGAGTGGTTGGTGTATTCCATACTTCTAGCGGTTGGATTTCACTCAAAACTCACCAAATGACTCCTCCCACCATATTATGATGTTGCCCAAGTTTTGGGCTCGATCCGAACTCAATAGGTGTGAGAAATTGGACAATTTAAGTTAAATGGCAGTTCGTTCCTGATTGGAGTTGTTGGTGTATTCCGTACTTCTAGCGATTGGATTTCACTCAAAACTCACCAAATGACTCCTCCCACCATATTATGATGTTGACCAAGTTTTGGGCTCGATCCGAAATCAATAGGTGTTCAAAATTGGACAATTCAAGTTCAACGGCAGTTCGTTCCTAGTTGGAGGGGTTGGTGTATTCCGTACTTCTAGCTATTGGATTTCACTCAAAACTCACCAAATGACTCCTCCCACCATATTATGATGTTGCCCAAGTTTTGGGCTCGATCCGAAATCAATGGGTGTGAGAAATTGGACAATTCAAGTTCAACGACAGTTCGTTCCTAATTGGGGTGGTTGTTGTATTCCATACATCTAGCGATTGGATTTCACTCAAAACTCACCAAATGACTCCTCCCACCATATTATGATGTTGCCCAAGGTTTGGGCTCGATCTGAAATCAATAGGTGTGAGAAATTGGACAATTCAAGTTCAACGGCAGTTCGTTCCTAATTGGTGTGGTTGGTGTATTACATACTTCTATCGATTGCATTTCACTCAAAACTCACCAAATGACTCCTCCCGCCATATTATGATGTTGCCCAAGTTTTGGGCTCGATCCGAACTCAGTAGGTGTGAGAAATTGGACAATTTAAGTTAAATGGCAGTTCGTTCCTAATTGGAGTTGTTGGTGTATTCCGAACTTCTAGCGATTGGATTTCACTCAAAACTCACCAAATGACTCCTCCCACCATATTATGATGTTGCCCAAGTTTTGGGCTCGATCCGAACTCAATAGGTGTGAGAAATTGGACAATTTAAGTTCAATGGCAGTTCGTTCCTAATTGGAGTTGTTGGTGTATTCCGTACTTCTAGCGATTGGATTTCACTCAAAACTCACCACATGAGTCCGCCCACCATATTATGATGTTGCCCAAGTTTTGGGCTCGATCCGAAATCAATAGGTGTGAGAAATTGGACAATTCAAGTTCAACGGCAGTTCGTTCCTAAATGGAGTGGTTGGTGTATTCCGTACTTCTAGCGATTGGATTTCACTCAAAACTTACCAAATGACTCCTCCCACCATATTATGTTGTTGCCCAAGTTTTGGGCTCGATCCGAACTCAATAGGTGTGAGAAATTGGACAAATCAATTTCAACGGCAGTTCGTTCCTAATTGGAGTGGTTGGTGTATTCCTTACTTCTAGCGATTGGATTTCGCTCAAAACTCACTAAATGACTCCTCCCACCATATTATGATATTGCCCAAGTTTTCGTCTCGATCCGAAATCAATAGGTGTTCCAAATTGGACAATTCAAGTTCAACGGCAGTTCGTTCCTAATTCGAGTGCTTGGTGCATTCCATACTTCTAGCGATTGGACTCCACTCAAAACTCACCAAATGACTCCTCCCACCATATTATGATGTTGCCCAAGTTTTGGGCTCGATCCGAAATCAATTGGTCTGGGAAATTGGTCAATTCAATTTCAACGACAGTTCGTTCCTAATTGGTGTGGTTGGTGTATTCCATACTTCTAGCGATTGGATTTCACTCAAAACTCACCAAATGACTCCTCCCACCATATTATGATGTTGCCCAAGTTTTGGGCTCGATCCGAAATCAATAGGTGTGAGAAATTGGACAATTCATGTTCAACGGCAGTTCGTTCCTAATTCGAGTGGTTGGTGTATTCCATACTTCTAGCGATTGGATTTCACTCAAAACTCACCAAATGACTCCTCCCACCATATTATGATGTTGCCCAAGTTTTGGGCTCGATCCGAAATCAGTAGGTGTGAGAAATTGGACAATTCAAGTTCAACGGCAGTTCGTTCCAAATTGGAGTGGTTGGTGTATTCCATACTTCTAGCGATTGGATTTCACTCAAAACTCACCAAATGACACCTCCCACCATATTATGATGTTGCCCAAGTTTTGGGCTCGATCCGAAATCAATAGGTGTGAAAAATTGGACAATTCAAATTCAACGGTAGTTCGTTCCTAATTGGAGTGGTTGGTGTATTCCATACTTCTAGCGATTGGATTTCACTCAAAACTCACCAAATGACTCCTCCCACCATATTATGATGTTGCCCAAGTTTTGGGCTCGATCCGAAATCAATAGGTGTGAGAAATTAGACAATTCAAGTTCAACGGCAGTTCATTCCTAATTGGAGTGGTTGGTGTATTCCATACTTCTAGCGATTGGATTTCACTCAAAACTCACCAAATGACTCCTCCCACCATATTATGATGTTGCCCATGTTTGGGGCTCGATCCGAAATCAATAGGTGTTCAAAATTGGACAATTCAAGTTCAACGGCAGTTCGTTCCTAATTGGAGTGGTTGGTGTATTCCACACTTCTAGCGATTGGATTTCACTCAAAACTCACCAAAGGACTCCTCCCACCATAATATGATGTTGCCCAAGTTTTGGGCACGATCCGAAATCAATAGTTGTGAGAAATTGGACAATTCAAGTTCAACGGCAGTTCGTTCCTAATTGGAGTGGTTGGTGTATTCCATACTTCTAGCGATTGGATTTCACTCAAAACTCACCAAATGACTCCTCCCACCATATTATGATGTTGCCCAAGTTTTGGGCTCCATCCGAAATCAATAGGTTTTCGAAATTGGACAATTCAAGTTCAACGGCAGTTCGTTCCTAATTGGAGTGGTTGGTGTATTCCGTACTTCTATCGATTGGATTTCACTCAAAACTAACCAAATGACTCCTCTCACCATATTATGATGTTGCCCAAGTTTTGGGCTCGATCCGAAATCAATAGGTGTGAGAAATTGGACAATTCATATTCAACGGCAGTTCGTTCCTAATTGGAGTGGTTGGTGTATTCCATACTTCTAGCGATTGGATTTCACTCAAAATCACCAAATGACTCCTCCCACCATATTATGATGTTGCCCAAGTTTTGGGCTCGGTCCGAAATCAATTGGTGTGAGAAATTGGA
The DNA here is from genome assembly GCF_965620075.1 of Prunus avium. Classification (NCBI taxonomy): domain Eukaryota; kingdom Viridiplantae; phylum Streptophyta; class Magnoliopsida; order Rosales; family Rosaceae; genus Prunus; species Prunus avium. The sequence goes on along the minus strand of NC_142291.1, from coordinate 16,024,846 downwards.
CAATTCAAGTTCAATGGCAGTTCGTTCCTAATTCGAGTGGTTGGTGTATTCCATACTTCTAGCGATTGGATTTCACTCAAAACTCACCAAATGATTCCTCCCACCATATTATGATGTTGCCCAAGTTTTGGGCTCGATCCGAAATCAATAGGTGTTCGAAATTGGACAATTCAACTTCAACGGTGGTTCGTTCCTAATTGGAGTGGTTGGTGTATTCCATACTTCTAGCGATTGGGTTTCACTCAAAACTCACCAAAGGACGCCTCCCACCATATTATGATGTTGCCCAAGTTTTGGACTCGATCCGAAAGCAATAGGTGTTCGAAATTGGACAATTCAAGTTCAACGGCAGTTCGTTCCTAATTGCAGTGGTTGGTGTATTCCATACTTCTAGCGATTGGATTTCACTCAAAACTCACCAAATGAATCCTCCCACCATATTATGATGTTGAACAAGTTTGGGGTTCGATCCGAAATCAATTGGTGTAAGAAATTGGACAATTCAAGTTCAACAACAGTTCATTCCTAATGGGAGTGGTTGGTGTATTCCATACTTCTAGCGATTGGATTTCACTCAAAACTCACCAAATGACTCCTCCCACCATATTATGATGTTGCCCAAGTTTGGGGCTCGGTCCGAAATCAATAGCTGTGAGAAATTGGACAATTCAAGTTCAACGGCAGTTCGTTCCTAATTGGAGTGGTTGGTGTATTCCATACTTCTAGCGATTGGATTTCACTCAAAACTCACCAAATGAATCCTCCCACCATATTATGATGTTGCACAAGTTTGGGGTTCGGTCCGAAATCTATAGGTGTGAGAAATTGAACAATTCAAGTTCAACAACAGTTCGTTCCTAATGGGAGTGGTTGGTGTATTCCGTACTTCTAGCGATTGGATTTCACTCAAACCTCACCAAATGACTCCTCCCACCATATTATGATGTTGCCCAAGTTTGGGGCTCGGTCCGAAATCAATAGCTGTGAGAAATTGGACAATTCAAGTTCAACGGCAGTTCGTTCCTAATTGGAGTGGTTGGTGTATTCCATACTTCTAGCGATTGGATTTCACTCAAAACTCACCAAATGACTCCTCCCACCATATTATGATGTTGCCCAAGTTTTGGGCTCGATCCGAAATCAATAGGTGTGAGAAATTGGACAATTCAAGTTCAACGGCAGTTCGTTCCTAATTGGAGTGGTTGGTGTATTCCATACTTCTAGCGATTGGGTTTCACTCAAAACTCACCAAAGGACGCCTCCCACCATATTATGATGTTGCCCAAGTTTTGGGCTCGATCCGAAAGCAATAGGTGTTCGAAATTGGACAATTCAAGTTCAACGGCAGTTCGTTCCTAATTGCAGTGGTTGGTGTATTCCATACTTCTAGCGATTGGATTTCACTCAAAACTCACCAAATGAATCCTCCCACCATATTATGATGTTGAACAAGTTTGGGGTTCGATCCGAAATCAATTGGTGTAAGAAATTGGACAATTCAAGTTCAACAACAGTTCATTCCTAATGGGAGTGGTTGGTGTATTCCATACTTCTAGCGATTGGATTTCACTCAAAACTCACCAAATGACTCCTCCCACCATATTGTGATGTTGCCCAAGTTTTGGGCTCGATCTGAAATCAATAGGTGTGAGAAATTGGTCATTTCAATTTCAACGGCAGTTCGTTCCTAAATGGAGTGGTTGGTGTATTCCATACTTCTAGCGATTGGATTTCACTCAAAACTCACCAAATGACTCCTCCCACCATATTATGATGTTTCCCATGTTTGGGGGTCGATACGAAATCGATAGGTGTTAGAAATTGGACAATTCAAGTTCAACCGCAGTTCGTTCCTCAATGGGGTGGTCGGTGTATTCCATACTTCTAGCGATTGGATTTCACTCGAAACTCACCAAATGACCCCTCCCACCATATTATGATGTTGCCCAAGTTTTGGGCTTGATCCGAAATCAATAGGTGTTCCAAATTGGTCAATTCAAGTTCAACGGCAGTTCGTTCCTAATTGGAGTGGTTGGTGTATTCCATACTTCTAGCGATTGGATTTCACTCAAAACTCACCCAATGACTCCTCCCACCATATTATGATGTTGCCCAAGTTTTGGGCTCGATCCGAAATCAATAGGTGTGAGAAATTGGACAATTCATGTTCAACGGCAGTTCGTTCCTAGTTGGAGTGGTTGGTGTATTCCATACTTCTAGCGATTGGATTTCACTCAAAACTCACCAAATGACTCCTCCCACCATATTATGATGTTGCCCAAAATTTGGGCTCGATCCGAAATCAATAGGTGTGAGAAATTGGACAATTCAATTTCAAAGGCAGTTCGTTCCTAATTGGAGTGGTTGGTGTATTCCATACTTCTAGCGATTGGATTTCACTCAAAACTCACTAAACGACTCCTCCCACCATATTATCATGTTGCCCAAGTTTGGGGCTCGATCCGAAATCACTAGGTGTGAGAAATTGGACAATTCAAGTTCAACGGCAATTCGTTCCTAATTGGAGTGGTTCGTGTATTCCACACTTCTAGCAATTGGATTGCACTCAAAACTCACCAAACGACTCCTCCCACCATATTATGATGTTGTCCAAGTTTTGGGCTCGATCCGAAATCAATAGGTGTTCGAAATTGGACAATTCAAGTTCAACGGCAGTTCGTTTCTAATTGGAGTGGTTGGAGTATTCCATACTTCTAGCGATTGGATTTCACTCAAAACTCACCAAATGACCCTCCCACCATATTATGATGTTGCCCAAGTTTTGGGTTCGATCCGAAATCAATAGGTGTGAGAAATTGGACAATTCAAGTTCAACGGCAGTTCATTTCTAATTGGAGTGGTTGGAGTATTCCATACTTCTAGCGATTGGATTTCACTCAAAACTCACCAAATGACTCCCACCATATTATGATGTTGCCCAAGTTTTGGGCGCTCGATCCGAAATTAATAGGTGTTCCAAATTGGACAGTTCAAGATCAACTGCAGTTCGCTCCTAATTGGAGTGGTTGGTGTATTCCATACTTCTAGCGATTGTATTTCACTCAAAACTCACCAAATGACTCCTCCCACCATATTATGATGTTGCCCAAGTTTTGGGCTCGATCCGAAATCAATAGGTGTTCTAAATTGGACATTTCAAGTTCAACGGCAGTTCGTTCCTAATTGGAGTGGTTGGTGTATTCCATACTTCTAGCGATTGGATTTCACTCAAAACGTACCAAATGACTCCCCCCACCATATTACGATGTTGCCCAAGTTTGGGGCTCGATCCGAAATCAATAGGTGTGAGAAATTGGACAATTCAAGTTCAACAGCAGTTCGTTCCTAATTGGAGTGGTTGGTGTATTCCATACTTCCAGCGATTTGATTTCACTCAAAACTCACCAAAGGACTCCTCCCACCATATTATGATGTTGCCCAAGTTTTGGGCTCGATCCGAAATCAATAAGTGTTCGAAATTGGACAATTCAAGTTCAACGGCAGTTCGTTCCTAATTGGAGTGGTTGGTGTATTCCATACTTCTAGCGATTGTATTTCACTAAAAACTCACCAAATGACTCCTCCCACCATATTATGATGTTGCCCAAGTTTTGGGCTCGGTCCGAAATCAATTGGTGTGAGAAATTGGACAATTCAAGTTCAATGGCAGTTCGTTCCTAATTGGAGTGGTTGCTGTATTCCATACTTCTAGCGATTGGATTTCCCTCAAAACTCACCAAATAACTCCTCCCACCATATTATGATGTTGCCCAAGTTTTGGGCTCGATCCGAAATCAATAGGTATTCCAAATTGGACAATTCAAGTTCAACGGTAGTTCGTTCCTAATTGGAGTGGTTGGTGTATTCCATACTTCTAGCGATTGGATTTCACTCAAAACTCACCAAATGACTCCTCCCACCATATTATGATGTTTCCCAAGTTTGGGGCTCGATCTGAAATCAATAGGTTTGAGAAATTGGACAATTCAAGTTCAACGGCAGTTCGTTCCTAATTGGAGTGGTTGGTGTATTCCATACTTCTAGCGATTGGATTTCACTCAAAACTCACCAAATGACTCCTCCCACCAGATTATGATGTTGCCCAAGTTTTGGTCTCGATCCGAAATCAATAGGTGTTCCAAATTGGACAATTCAAGTTCAACGGCAATTTGTTCCTAATTGGAGTGGTTGGTGTATTCCATACTTCTAGCGATTGGATTTCACACAAAACTCACCAAATGACTCCTCCCACCATATTATGATGTTGCTCAAGTTTTGGGCTCAATCCGAAATCAATAGGTGTGAGAAATTGGACAATTCAAGTTCAATGGCAGTTCGTTCCTAATTGGAGTGGTTGGTGTATTCCACACTTCTAGCAATTGGATTTCACTCAAAACTCACCAAATGACTCCTCCCACAGTATTATGATGTTGCACAGGTTTGGGGTTTGATCCGAAATCAATAGGTGTGGGAAATTGGACAATTCAAGTTCAACTGCAGTTCGTTCCTAATTGGAGTGGTTGGTGTATTCCATACTTCTAGCGATTGGATTTCACTCAAAACTCACCAAATGACTCCTCCCACCGTATTATGATGTTGCACAAATTTGGGGCTCCATCCGAAATCAATAGGTGTGAGAAATTGGACAATTCAAGTTCAACGGTAGTTCGTTCCTAATTGGAGTGGTTGGTGTATTCCATACTTCTAGCGATTGGATTTCACTCAAAACTCACCACATGACTCCTGTTGTTAATAATATGTTAACTCGCAATTGTACGGGGCAATTAGTAGTATTGCAAGACAAGTACGAGGTCGTACCCACGAAGACTGAGAAGTTCAAATTAGTTATGTACTTTAGATTACCAAATTCAAGAAGTTAGGAAGTTAAATCTAAAACAGAATTTAAAGCAAGAGTGAGTTTGAAAACAAATGCAGCAAGATTAAAATGAACTTTGAAGTGAGAATGCTTGTGATTATAGAAAGAAATGAACAAACTGAAATTGCAACGGAAAGCAAGTAAACAAAAGTAACAAAGGGTGGTTTTGAAAGTTAAAACACAGGTTTGGAGACTAGGGCATTCGATTCACCATAACACTTCAATTCTGGGTTATAAAGATTCAAGTAACAAGTCTAATTCAGATTCAAAGATTGATTCTAGCTAAAGTATGATTAGGCCATGGTGTTTGGTCCTAACCTTGTGTTCCTAATTCCCTAATTTGATCATTTGTTGTCTAACCTAAAATTAAGCATTAGGAACCCATTAAGCATAGAAGAACATTTTAAACAACCAAGTATGTATCTAATCCCTGTTGTCGAATGTCCATACATACTCTTCCTATTCATAGTTCAATTCGAATTAAAGCATGGTGTATACTCTTAATTCAAACCAAGATAGTTAACAAACAAGTTCTAATGGTGATCAATCATTCAAACAAGCATGTTAACTTATAAGCATAATGAATAAGAACATGAATCATGAATCAAACTTGAAACTCCAAACTTATAAACCCAGAATATTCATGTTAGGTTACATCGAAGCCCTAGTTATGGATTTAGCTACTCATAATGGAAAAGAGACTTGAACAGAAATGAGAAAACATAATGAATGCAATAAGAGTAGAAAAACCCTTTTTCTGAAGTTCTTGTGGTGTCCAAGGCTTCTCCAAGTGCTTCTCCACTTCTAATGCTTCTCCAAGAGCTTCCCCACTTCTAGAAAGATGTATGAAGGATATGGAGGTGATTTGGGATGAGTTTGAGTGAGTGGTGATGGCTAAGGAAGATGAAATTCGTAGGGAAATGGAAGAGAAGTTTGCAGGAGTTGTTTTGGTGATTGTTGGAGTGTTTGGGATTGTGAGAGTGTTTGAGGATGGTTGGAGTGAATTGTGGGGGTTGTGAATCTCAGGATTTTTTGTGTCTTGAATGTGGAATGGATGTGGTATTTATAGGGAGAGGGGAGTGATAAATCTGAATTCAATATGGCTAATGCATACAACACTTGCATTATAAAAGATGAATTGGTTGATGCACTTCACTAATGCATACAACACTTGCATTATAAAATCTGAATTGGTTGATGCACTTCAGCAATAAATCCCACCAGCAGCCCTAGCTCATCTTCATGTCACCATGACCAAGCTTCCAACCAGCTACAATAGCTCATGCCTAGCTCACCATGACCAAGCTTCCAACCAGCTCATCCTGAGGTCAGCATGACCAGCAACTTCAAGGGCTTACAACTTGGGCTAGGCTGAATCAAATGAAGACTTTAAGATGTCCATTGTGAAGTTCAGAATGTGTATGATTCAACCACACAAGTATTGGCCCAATCCAAGCTCGGAGGAGGAAGTTAAGGCCGAAACAAATTGCTAACTCAGTTTGCTCGCTGACAAAATCCATCCTGAGCATGGTTCTGTGTTTGCTAGGTGACGGACTCCAGATTTATCCAATGGGGCTGAATTTTGGATATGTTATAGTACACACCCATTGGAACAACTTTCATGAAGAATGTATATGTATGAAATTATGAGCTTAACACACCCCCAAACTTAGATTTTGCTAGTCCTCGAGCAAAACAAAAGAGAAACAAAGATAAAAACAAAACAAGAAGTTAACTAGACCACTTTCGTAGGTAACTCGATTGCATTGAGCGTATGCAACAAGCCTTTAAACCTCTAGGCATCCCTAGTAGGAGGAGTTGTGTCTCCTGAGGGTTTAACAGATACAATACCCACAAACGTTTTTCTAACTCTACAAAACAAAATGGTTAGAAAAACAACTTTGAAATCAACTAATGAAAATGAAAGAAAGTTTTAGTCATACCTTCAACACCATAGAGTTGCCAAGATAGGTCATCAATCAGTGTGTACAAGTGGAAGCTATAGCTCAAAGGCACACAGTTTCAAAGCAAGCACACTCAAACCTTGAATAGAGAACATGCTTCGACTCTAATTCTCACAGATAACACTCAATCACTCAGAACCTATGTTTTAATTCTCTCAAGAAAGCATAAGTGAGTGTATGAAATAGAAGCACAAATTTGGTTAGATCTCATGAAAGGAATTAAATACTAAGAATAGAGATACACACATACTTACCAGCACCCATGAATACATCCTCAAAGATCAGCTAGGTCTTTCACAATGTTGTAATGAAAGGCTAAGGTTTAGGGGAAATGGAAGAATTGGAAGGAAAAACAAATAACTTAAGAACATACCAAGGTTGCATGCTTCATTAATCTGCAAGGCATCATTGATTTAGATTGGCATGGCAGCAAACTTCATGGTATCACCTGGCATGGACTTTATTTTTCACACTTAGATCAAATCGAAACACTTTCATCTTCGTTGATTTGATCTGCATCTTCATTAACTTCATTGCACAGATTCACACCAAATTTCATTTAGGTACACGGCAGCAACTTCCTTGCATCAAACTTTATCTTGGCACACCTTGGTATATTTCTAAGTTATAGGGTATGGCTACAAGAGGTTAAGTATCTCAGATTGAGATACAAAGGTAGGGAAAATGATGAGGGTGATAAAAGAAAAGGCTTTGAGTGTTTGGCTTCAAGAGGGCTAATGGAACACACATATGGGTAGGGTGAAAAGAAAGCATATAGAATGGTTATACACACATAGCCTAGCATCACTTCAATGAGTTCATTCATGAATGAGAGCAAGCATATGATATCTGCAAAAGAGAATCATCCTTAGTATTCGATCAAAATGAAATGATGAGATCAATTAGAGTGAATTGAAGAAAATAAGTATGGATGAGAAATAGAACACTTTAAACCCTCTCAAGAAAGCAATTAGGCTCGATATAGCTCACTAGGGTAGTCTCCACTATTTTCCTTCAAGAATTTGAGCATGGTACTTTAGCCACCAGAATTCTAAGAGCCAAAGCTTTGTGAAGTGCAAAATTCTGATATGAAAACCTCAATGGCAGCTCCATAGCATCGATTGTATGACATTTAGAAAAAAAAAAATTAGTGACAAATGAACGAAAATTGAAACACAAATGAATGAAATTTGAAAACCTTCCCCCCAGACCTGAATTAAACATTGTCCTCAATGTGAAAGCATACAAAAGATGATTGAGAACAAACAAATGATAAGGGAAAAGTTAGAAGAAGGTTTAGGAAAAATTAAAAAAAAAAAAAAAAATGAATATATAAGCAACTCATGGATGACCAGTTAAGGGCCTCAGAAAACACAGCCAGGGGATCCGGGAAGGTTGGAGGGGTCACAATGGTCCCGCTTAAAACCCAAACTTCTTAGACACCGAAGGTGTCGCCTAAAGAACTCCTAGACACTGTATTGACGGAGGTGCTCACTGGGGTTACCAAAAGTTAGCTTATATGATTTTTATTTTTTTTAAATTTTTTTTAAATTTTTATATTTATTTATTTATAAAAAGGAACAGAAACTTAAAAATAAAAACAAAACAAGTAAAGAGAAAGGATTGAAATGCTTCCCCTTGATGCGATTAGGTCGATTGCTACCAAGCACCTTCTTCTTGAACACATGGGTTGCCTCCCAAGAAGCGCCTTAGTTACTGTCTTGGCAAGACATTGTGCAATCAGCTAAGCAAAAGAAGTAAGTAAATTGGGCATGTATATGTATGAAATTATGAGCTTAACAACTCCTCCCACCATATTATGATGTTGCCCAAATTTTGGGCTCGATCCGAACTCAATAGGTGTGAGAAATTGGACAATTTAAGTTCAACGGCAGTTCGTTCCTAATTGGAGTGGTTGGTGTATTCCATACTTCTAGTGATTGGATTTCACTCAAAACTCACTAAATGACTCCTCCCACCATATTATGATGTTACCCAAGTTCTGGTCTCGATCCGAAATCAATAGGTGTTTCAAATTGGACAATTCAAGTTCAACGGCAGTTCGTTCCTAATTGGAGTGGTTGCTGTATTCCATACTTCTAGCGATTGGATTTCCCTCAAAACTCACCAAATGACTCCTCCCACCATATTATGATGTTGCCCAAGTTTTGGGCTCGATCCGAAATCAATAGGTGTGAGAAATTGGACAATTCAAGTTCAACGGCAGTTCGTTCCTAATTGGAGTGGTTGGTATATTCCACACTTCTAGCGATTGGATTTCACTCAAAACTCACCAAATGACTCCTCCCACCATATTATGATGTTGCCCAAGTTTGGGGCTCGATCTGAAATCAATAGGTTTGAGAAATTGGACAATTCAAGTTCAACGGCAGTTCGTTCCTAATTGGAGTGGTTGGTGTATTCCATACTTCTAGCGATTGGATTTCACTCAAAACTCACCAAATGACTCCTCCCACCAGATTATGATGTTGCCCAAGTTTTGGTCTCGATCCGAAATCAATAGGTGTTCCAAATTGGACAATTCAAGTTCAACGGCAGTTCGTTCCTAATTGGAGTGGTTGGTGTATTCCATACTTCTAGCGATTGGATTTCACTCAAAACTCACCAAATGACTCCTCCCACCATATTATGATGTTGCCCAAGTTTGGGGCTCGATCTGAAATCAATAGGTTTGAGAAATTGGACAATTCAAGTTCAACGGCAGTTCGTTCCAAATTGGAGTGGTTGGTGTATTCCATACTTCTAGCGATTGGATTTCACTCAAAACTCACCAAACGACTCCTCCCACCATATTATGATGTTGCCCAAGTTCTGGTCTCGATCCGAAATCAATAGGTGTGATAAATTGGACAATTCAAGTTCAACGGCAGTTCGTTCCTAATTGGAGTGGTTGGTGTATTCCATACTTCTAGTGATTGGATTTCACTCAAAACTCACTAAATGACTCCTCCCACCATATTATGATGTTACCCAAGTTCTGGTCTCGATCCGAAATCAATAGGTGTTTCAAATTGGACAATTCAAGTTCAACGGCAGTTCGTTCCTAATTGGAGTGGTTGCTGTATTCCATACTTCTAGCGATTGGATTTCCCTCAAAACTCACCAAATGACTCCTCCCACCATATTATGATGTTGCCCAAGTTTTGGGCTCGATCCGAAATCAATAGGTGTGAGAAATTGGACAATTCAAGTTCAACGGCAGTTCGTTCCTAATTGGAGTGGTTGGTATATTCCACACTTCTAGCGATTGGATTTCACTCAAAACTCACCAAATGACTCCTCCCACCATATTATGATGTTGCCCAAGTTTGGGGCTCGATCCGAAATCAATAGGTGTGAGAAATTGGACAATTCAAGTTCAACGGCAGTTCGTTCCTAATTGGAGTGGTTGGAGTATTCCATACTTCTAGCAATTGGATTTCACTCAAAACTCACCAAATGACTCCTCCCACCATATTATGATGTTGCACAAGTTTGGGGTTCCATCCGGAATCAATAGGTGTGAGAAATTGGACACTTCAGGTTCATCGGCAGTTCGTTCCTAATTGGAGTGGTTGGTGTATTCCACACTTCTAGCAATTGGATTTCACTCAAAACTCACCAAATGACTCCTCCCACCATATTATGATGTTGCCCAAGTTTGGGGCTCGATCCGAAATCAATAGGTGTGAGAAATTGGACAATTCATGTTCAACGGCAGTTCTTTCCTAATTGGAGTGGTTGGTGTATTCCATACTTCTAGCGATTGGATTTCACTCAAAACTCACTAAATGACTCCTCCCACCATATTATGTTGTTGACCAAGTTTGGGGCTCGATCCGAAATCAATAGGTGTTCCAAATTAGACAATTCAAGTTCAACGGCAGTTCGTTCCTAATTGGAGTGGTTGGTGTATTCCATACTTCTAGCGATTGGATTTCACTCAAAACTCACCAAATGACTCCTCCCACCATATTACGACGTTGCCCAAGTTTTAGGCTCGATCCGAACTCAATAGGTGTTCCAATTTGGACAATTTAAGTTCTACGGCAGTTCGTACCTAATTGGAGTTGTTGGTGTATTCCATACTTGTAGCGATTGGATTTCACTCAAAACTCACCAAATGACTCCTCCCACCATATTGTGATGTTGCCCAAGTTTTGGGTTCGATCCGAAATCAATAGGTGTTCCAAATTGGACAATTCAAGTTCAACGGCAGTTCGTTCCTAATTGGAGTGGTTGGTGTATTCCATACTTCTAGCGATTGGATTTCACTCAAAACTCTCCAAATGACTCCTCCCACCATATTATGATGTTGCCCAAGTTTTGGGCTCGATCCGAAATCAATAGGTGTGAGAAATTGGACAATTCAAGTTCAACGGCAGTTCGTTCCTAATTGGAGTGGTTGGTATATTCCACACTTCTAGCGATTGGATTTCACTCAAAACTCACCAAATGACTCCTCCCACCATATTGTGATGTTGCCCAAGTTTTGGGTTCGATCCGAAATCAATAGGTGTTCCAAATTGGACAATTCAAGTTCAACGGCAGTTCGTTCCTAATTGGAGTGGTTGGTGTATTCCATACTTCTACCGATTGGATTTCAATCAAAACTCACCTAATGACTCCTCCCACCATATTATGATGTTGCCCAAGTTTTGGGCACGATCCGAACTCAATAGGTGTGAGAAATTGGACAATTTAAGTTCAATGGCAGTTCGTTCCTAATTGGAGTTGTTGGTGTATTCCGTACTTCTAGCGATTGGATTTCACTCAAAACTCCCCAAATGACTCCTCCCACCATATTATGATGTTGCCCAAGTTTGGGGCTCGATCCGAAATCAATAGGTGTGAGAAATTGGACAATTCAAGTTCAACGGCAGTTCGTTCCTAATTGGAGTGGTTGGTGTATTCCATACTTCTAGCGATTGGATTTCACTCAAAACTCACCAAATGACTCCTCCCACCGTATTATGATTTTGCCCAAGTTTTGGGCTCGATCCGAAATGAATACGTGTTCCAAATTGGACAATTCAAGTTCAACGGCAGTTCGTTCCTAATTGGAGTGGTTGGGGTATTCCATGCTTCTAGCTATTGGATTTCACTCAAAACTCTCCAAATGACTCCTCCCACCATATTATGATGTTGCCCAAGTTTTGGGTTCGATCCGAACTCAATAGGTGTGAGAAATTGGACAATTCAAGTTCAACGGCAGTTCGTTCCTAATTGGAGTGGTTGGTGTATTCCGTACGTCTAGCGATTGGATTTCACTCAAAACTCACCAAATGACTCCTGCCACCATATTATGATGTTGCCCAAGTTTTGGGCTCGATCCGAAATCAATAGGTGTGAGAAATTGGACAATTCAAGTTCAACGGCAGTTCGTTCCTAATTGGAGTGGTTGGTGTATTCCACACTTCTAGCGATTGGATTTCACTAAAAACTCACCAAATGACTCCTCCCACCATATTATGATGTTGCCCAAGTTTGAGGCTCGATCCGAAATCAATAGGTGTGAGAAATTGGACAATTCAAGTTCAACGGCAGTTCGTTCCTAATTGGAGTGGTTGGAGTATTCCATACTTCTAGCAATTGGATTTCACTCAAAACTCAACAAATGACTCCTCCCACCATATTATGATGTTGCACAAGTTTGGGGTTCCATCCGGAATCGATAGGTGTGAGAAATTGGACAGTTCAGGTTCAACGGCATTTCGTTCCTAATTGGAGTGGTTGGTGTATTCCACACTTCTAGCAATTGGATTTCACTCAAAACTCACCAAATGACTACCCCCACCATATTATGATGTTGCCCAAGTTTGGGGCTCGATCCGAAATCAATAGGTGTGAGAAATTGGACAATTCATGTTCAACGGCAGTTCTTTCCTAATTGGAGTGGTTGGTGTATTCCATACTTCTAGCGATTGGATTTCACTCAAAACTCACTAAATGAATCCTCCCACCATATTATGTTGTTGCCCAAGTTTGGGGCTCGATCCGAAATCAATAGGTGTTCCAAATTAGACAATTCAAGTTCAACGGCAGTTCGTTCCTAATTGGAGTGGTTGGTGTATTCCATACTTCTAGCGATTGGATTTCACTCAAAACTCACCAAATGACTCCTCCCACCATATTACGATGTTGCCCAAGTTTTGGGCTCGATCCGAACTCAATAGGTGTTCCAAATTGGACAATTTAAGTTTTACGGCAGTTCGTACCTAATTGGAGTTGTTGGTGTATTCCATACTTCTAGCGATTGGATTTCACTCAAAACTCACCAAATGACTCCTCCACCATATTGTGATGTTGCCCAAGTTTTGGGTTCGATCCGAAATCAATAGGTGTTCCAAATTGGACAATTCAAGTTCAACGGCAGTTTGTTCCTCATTGGAGTGGTTGGTGTATTCCATACTTCTAGCGGTTGGATTTCACTCAAAACTCACCAAATCACTCCTCCCACCATATTATGATGTTGCCCAAGTTTTGGGCTCGACCCGAAATCAATAGGTGTGAGAAATTGAACAATTCAAGTTCAACGGCAGTTCGTTCCTAATTGGAGTGGTTGGTGTATTCCATACTTCTAGCGATTGAATTTCACTCAAAACTCACCAAACGAGTCCTCCCACCATATTACGATGTTGCCCAAGTTTTGGTCGCGATCCGAAATCAATAGGTGTTCCAAATTGGACAATTCAAGTTCAACGGCAGTTCATTCCTAATTGGAGTGGTTGTTGTATTCCATACTTCTAGTGATTGTATTTCACTCAAAACTCACCAAATGACTCCCCCCACCATATTATGATGTTGACCAAGTTTTGGGCTCGATCCGAAATCAATAGGTGTTCCAAATTGGACAATTCAAGTTCAACGGCAGTTCGTTCCTAATTGGAGTGGTTGGTGTATTCCATACTTCTAGCGATTGGATTTCACTCAAAACTCACCAAATGACTCCTCCCACCATATTATGATGTTGCCCAAGTTTTGGGCTCGATCCGAAATCAATAGGTGTGAGAAATTGGACAATTCAAGTTCAACGGCAGTTCGTTCCTAATTGGAGTGGTTGGTGTATTCCACACTTCTAGCGATTGGATTTCACTCAAAACTCACCAAATGACTCCTCCCACCATATTATGATGTTGCACAAGTTTGGGGTTCCATCCGGAATCAATAGGTGTGAGAAATTGGACAATTCAAGTTCAACGGCAGTTCGTTCCGAATTGGAGTGGTTGGTGTATTCCATACTTCTAGCGATTGTATTTCACTCAAAACTCACCAAATGACTCCTCCCACCTTATTAGGATGTTGCCCAAGTTTTGGGCTTGATCCGAACACAATAGGTGTGAGAAATTGGACAATTTAAGTTCAACGGCAGTTCGTTCCTAATTGGAGTTGTTGGTGTATTCCATACTTCTAGCGATTGGATTTCACTCAAAACTCACCAAATGACTCCTCCCACCATATTATGATGTTGCACAAGTTTGGGGTTCCATCCGAAATCAATAGGTGTGAGAAATTGGACAATTCAAGTTCAACGGCAGTTCGTTCCTAATTGGAGTGGTTGGTGTATTCCATACTTCTAGCGATTGGATTTCACTCAAAACTCACCAAATGAGTCCTCCCACCATATTGAGATGTTGCCCAAGTTTTGGGCTCGATTCGAAATCAATAGGTGTTCCAAATTGGACAATTCAAGTTCAACGGCAGTTCGTTCCTAATTGGAGTGGTTGGTGTATTCCATACTTCTCGCGATTGGATTTCACTTAAAACTCACCAAATGACTCCTCCCACCACATTATGATGTTGCCCAAGTTTTGGGCTCGATCCGAAATCAATAGGTGTTCCAAATTGGACAACTCAAGTTCAACGGCAGTTCGTTCCTAATTGGAGTGGTTGGTGTATTCCATACTTCTAGCGATTGGATTTCACTCAAAACTCACCAAATGACTCCTCCCACCATATTATGATGTTGCCCAAGTTTTGGGCTCGATCCGAAATCAATAGGTGTGAGAAATTGGACAATTCAAGTTCAACGGCAGTTCGTTCCTAATTGGAGTGGTTGGTGTATTCCATACTTCTAGCGATCGGATTTCACTCAAAACTCACCAAATGACTCCTCCCACCATATTATGATGTTGCCCAAGTTTTGGGCTCGATCCGAAATCAATAGGTGTTCCAAATTGGACAATTCAAGTTCAACGGCAGTTCGTTCCTAATTGGAGTGGTTGGTGTATTCCATACTTCTAGCGATTGGATTTCACTCAAAACTCACCAAATGACTCCTCCCACCATATTATGATGTTGCCCAAGTTTTGGGCTCGATCCGAACACAATAGGTGTGAGAAATTGGACAATTTAAGTTCAACGGCAGTTCGTTCCTAATTGGAGTTGTTGGTGTATTCCATACTTCTAGCGTTTGGATTTCACTCAAAACTCACCAAATGACTCCTCCACCATATTGTGATGTTGCCCAAGTTTTGGGTTCGATCCGAAATCAATAGGTGTTCCAAATTGGACAATTCAAGTTCAACGGCAGTTTGTTCCTCATTGGAGTGGTTGGTGTATTCCATACTTCTAGCGGTTGGATTTCACTCAAAACTCACCAAATCACTCCTCCCACCATATTATGATGTTGCCCAAGTTTTGGGCTCGACCCGAAATCAATAGGTGCGAGAAATTGAACAATTCAAGTTCTACGGCAGTTCGTTCCTAATTGGAGTGGTTGGTGTATTCCATACTTCTAGCGTTTGGATTTCACTCAAAACTCACCAAATGACTCCTCCACCATATTGTGATGTTGCCCAAGTTTTGGGTTCGATCCGAAATCAATAGGTGTTCCAAATTGGACAATTCAAGTTCAGCGGCAGTTTGTTCCTCATTGGAGTGGTTGGTGTATTCCATACTTCTAGCGGTTGGATTTCACTCAAAACTCACCAAATCACTCCTCCCACCATATTACGATGTTGCCCAAGTTTTGGGCTCGATTCGAAATCAATAGGTGTTCCAAATTGGACAATTCAAGTTCAACGGCAGTTCGTTCCTAATTGGAGTGGTTGGTGTATTCCATACTTCTCGCGATTGGATTTCACTTAAAACTCACCAAATGACTCCTCCCACCACATTATGATGTTGCCCAAGTTTTGGGCTCGATCCGAAATCAATAGGTGTTCCAAATTGGACAACTCAAGTTCAACGGCAGTTCGTTCCTAATTGGAGTGGTTGGTGTATTCCATACTTCTAGCGATTGGATTTCACTCAAAACTCACCAAATGACTCCTCCCACCATATTATGATGTTGCCCAAGTTTTGGGCTCGATCCGAAATCAATAGGTGTGAGAAATTGGACAATTCAAGTTCAACGGCAGTTCGTTCCTAATTGGAGTGGTTGGTGTATTCCATACTTCTAGCGATCGGATTTCACTCAAAACTCACCAAATGACTCCTCCCACCATATTATGATGTTGCCCAAGTTTTGGGCTCGATCCGAAATCAATAGGTGTTCCAAATTGGACAATTCAAGTTCAACGGCAGTTCGTTCCTAATTGGAGTGGTTGGTGTATTCCATACTTCTAGCGATTGGATTTCACTCAAAACTCACCAAATGACTCCTCCCACGATATTATGATGTTGCCCAAGTTTTGGGCTCGATCCGAACAAAATAGGTGTGAGAAATTGGACAATTTAAGTTCAACGGCAGTTCGTTCCTAATTGGAGTTGTTGGTGTATTCCATACTTCTAGCGTTTGGATTTCACTCAAAACTCACCAAATGACTCCTCCCACCATATTATGATGTTGCACAAGTTTGGGGTTCCATCCGAAATCAATAGGTGTGAGAAATTGGACAATTCAAGTTCAACGGCAGTTCGTTCCGAATTGGAGTGGTTGGTGTATTCCATACTTCTAGCGATTGTATTTCACTCAAAACTCACCAAATGACTCCTCCCACCTTATTAGGATGTTGCCCAAGTTTTGGGCTCGATCCGAAATCAATAGGTGTGAAAAATTGAACAATTCAAGTTCAACGGCAGTTCGTTCCTAATTGGAGTGGTTGGTGTATTCCATACTTCTAGCGATTGGATTTCACTCAAAACTCACCAAATGAGTCCTCCCACCATATTACGATGTTGCCCAAGTTTTGGGCTCGATTCGAAATCAATAGGTGTTCCAAATTGGACAATTCAAGTTCAACGGCAGTTCGTTCCTAATTGGAGTGGTTGATGTATTCCATACTTCTCGCGATTGGATTTCACTTAAAACTCACCAAATGACTCCTCCCACCACATTATGATGTTGCCCAAGTTTTGGGCTCGATCCGAAATCAATAGGTGTTCCAAATTGGACAATGCAAGTTCAACGGCAGTTCATTCTTAATTGGAGTGGTTGTTGTATTCCATACTTCTAGTGATTGGATTTCACTCAAAACTCACCAAATGACTCCTCCCACCATATTATGATGTTGACCAAGTTTTGGGCTCGATCCGAACACAATAGGTGTGAGAAATTGGACAATTTAAGTTCAACGGCAGTTCGTTCCTAATTGGAGTTGTTGGTGTATTCCATACTTCTAGCGATTGGATTTCACTCAAAACTCACCAAATGACTCCTCCCACCATATTATGATGTTGGACAAGTTTGGGGTTCCATCCGAAATCAATAGGTGTTCCAAATTGGACAATTCAAGTTCAACGGCAGTTCGTTCCGAATTGGAGTGGTTGGTGTATTCCATACTTGTAGCGATTGTATTTCACTCAAAACTCACCAAATGACACCTCCCACCTTATTATGATGTTGCCCAAGTTTTGGGCTCGATCCGAAATCAATAGGTGTTCCAAATTGGACAATTAAAGTTCAACGGCAGTTCGTTCCTAATTGGAGTGGTTGGGGTATTCCATACTTCTAGCGATTGGATTTCACTCAAAACTCACCAAATGACTCCTCCCACCATATTATGATGTTGCCCAAGTTTTGGGCTCGATCCGAAATCAATAGGTGTGAGAAATTGGACAATTCAAGTTCAACGGCAGTTCGTTCCTAATTGGAGTGGTTGGTGTATTCCATACTTCTAGCGATTGGATTTCACTCAAAACTCACTAAATGACTCCTCCCACCATATTATGATGTTGCCCAAGTTTTGGTCGCGATCCGAAATCAATAGGTGTTCCAAATTGGACAATTCAAGTTCAACGGCAGTTCGTTCCTAATTGGAGTGGTTGGTGTATTCCATACTTCTCGCGATTGGATTTCACTTAAAACTCACCAAATGACTCCTCCCACCACATTATGATGTTGCCCAAGTTTTGGGCTCGATCCGAAATCAATAGGTGTTCCAAATTGGACAACTCAAGTTCAACGGCAGTTCGTTCCTAATTGGAGTGGTTGGTGTATTCCATACTTCTCGCGATTGGATTTCACTTAAAACTCACCAAATGACTCCTCCCACCACATTATGATGTTGCCCAAGTTTTGGGCTCGATCCGAAATCAATAGGTGTTCCAAATTGGACAACTCAAGTTCAACGGCAGTTCGTTCCTAATTGGAGTGGTTGGTGTATTCCATACTTCTCGCGATTGGATTTCACTTAAAACTCACCAAATGACTCCTCCCACCACATTATGATGTTGCCCAAGTTTTGGGCTCGATCCGAAATCAATAGGTGTTCCAAATTGGACAACTCAAGTTCAACAGCAGTTCGTTCCTAATTGGAGTGCTTGGTGTATTCCATACTTCTAGCGATTGGATTTCACTCAAAACTCACCAAATGACTCCTCCCACCATATTATGATGTTGCCCAAGTTTTGGGCTCGATCCGTAATCAATAGGTGTGAGAAATTGGACAATTCAAGTTCAACGGCAGTTCGTTCCAAATTGGAGTGGTTGGTGTATTCCATACTTCTAGCGATTGGATTTCACTCAAAACTCACCAAATGACTCCCCCCACCATATTATGATGTTGCCCAAGTTTTGGGCTCAATCCGAAATCAATAGGTGTGAGAAATTGGACAATTCAAGTTCAACGGCAGTTCGTTCCTAATTGGAGTGGTTGGGGTATTCCATACTTCTAGCGATTGGATTTGACTCAAAACTCACCAAATGACTCCTCCCACCATATTATGATGTTGCCCAAGTTTTGGGCTCGATCCGAAATCAATAGGTGCGAAAAAATTGGACAATTCAAGTTCAACGGCAGTTCGTTCCTAATTGGAGTGGTTGGTATATTCCATACTTCTAGCGATTGGATTTCACTCAAAACTCACCAAATGACTCCTCCCACCATATTATGATGTTGCCCAAGTTTTGGGCTCGATCCGAAATCAATAGGTGTGAGAAATTGGACAATTCAAGTTCAACGGCAGTTCGTTCCTAATTGGAGTGGTTGGTGTATTCCATACTTCTAGTGATTGGATTTCACTCAAAACTCACCAAATGACTCCTCCCACCATATTATGATGTTGCCCAAGTTTTGGGCTCGATCCGAAATCAATAGGTGTTCCAAATTGGACAATTCAAGTTCAACGGCAGTTCGTTCCTAATTGGAGTGGTCGGTGTATTCCATACTTCTAGCGATTGTATTTCACTCAAAACTCACCAAATGACTCCTCCCACCTTATTATGATGTTGCCCAAGTTTTGGGCTCGATCCGAAATCAATAGGTGTTCCAAATTGGACAATTAAAGTTCAACGGCAGTTCGTTCCTAATTGGAGTGGTTGGTGTATTCCATACTTCTAGCGATTGGATTTCACTCAAAACTCACTAAATGACTCTTCCCACCATATTATGATGTTGCCCAAGTTTTGGTCGCGATCCGAAATCAATAGGTGTTCCAAATTGGACAATTCAAGTTCAACGGCAGTTCGTTCCTAATTGGAGTGGTTGGTGTATTCCACACTTCTAGCGATTGGATTTCACTCAAAACTCACCAAATGACTCCTCCCACCATATTATGATGTTGCCCAAGTTTTGGGCTCGATCCGAAATCAATAGGTGTGAGAAATTGGACAATTCAAGTTCAACGGCAGTTCGTTCCTAATTGGAGTGGTTGGTGTATTCCATACTTCTAGCGATTGGATTTCACTCAAAACTCACCAAATGACTCCTCCCACCATATTATGATGTTGCCCAAGTTTTGGTCGCGATCCGAAATCAATAGGTGTTCCAAATTGGACAATTCAAGTTCAACGGCAGTTCGTTCCTAATTGGAGTGGTTGGTGTATTCCATACTTCTCGCGATTGGATTTCACTTAAAACTCACCAAATGACTCCTCCCACCACATTATGATGTTGCCCAAGTTTTGGGCTCGATCCGAAATCAATAGGTGTTCCAAATTGGACAATTCAAGTTCAACGGCAGTTCGTTCCTAATTGGAGTGGTCGGTGTATTCCCTACTTCTAGCGATTGGATTTCACTCAAAACTCACCAAATGACTCCTCCCACCAGATTATGATGTTGCCCAAGTTTTGGGCTCGATCCGAACACAATAGGTGTGAGATATTGGACAATTTAAGTTCAACGGCAGTTCGTTCCTAATTGGAGTTGTTTATGTATTCCATACTTCTAGCGATTGGATTTTACTCAAAACTCACCAAATGACTCCTCCCACCATATTATGATGTTGCCCAAGTTTTGGGCTCGATGTTGCATTCCTAAAAGGACACAAATTAATGTGCAAACAACCAATTAAAAATACCCGCAAGTGCACGAATCTAATGAAGTATAGATTATGTAAGTACGGGGTCGATCCCACAAAGAACTTGTCGGTTTCCTATAAGTTCTAATTTGAGTACGTAAAGAATACTAATTTTACACAACACACAAACACAATACAAATTGGAAACTAAAAATGAAGTAAGGAAGATAAAAGAAATGAAACAACACAAGAAAACAAAGAAAAACACAAACAGCACTTTCTATCACCCGTTTATCACCATTTGGACAGATTCGTTTCTCTGTTTTTCAGTTTCGACCTCTGTCCAGTTTTTGACCTATAACTTTCCAACCGTTTATCCAAAATTCACGTTCTTTATACGGTTGGAATCAGCACAGAAAATTCAAGAACACATCGCGGACCAAAAGTCCAAAACAATTACGGAAACAAACAAAATTCAGTGACAAAGACACAAAACATGTCAAACACGCAACTCACACACACATTGGGGGGGTTTTTTTGATTTGGTTCAAGTGACCTATTTCTATTGCATGAAAGTAAATGGACTTTGAATTTAAATGTGAATGGCAGAGATGAATTATCAAAAAGTGAAATTAAAATGTAACAAACACTAGGGTTTCGGAATCCACCCTAAACAATTCTACCCATGTTCATGGATACTCAAGTGATGAACTCTAAATGTATTGATGAAGATGTTCGCAATCAAGACCATGGGTCGTGGCTCAAGACGCATTGATTCTCTCTAATATACGTAAAGTGCATGGTTCGTGCTACAATACTTGTGCCCTCCTCATAACCGAACCTAGGTATGGTTCGTACTTCGATTCGATTGCAAGGAAAACCCATTAAGTTCAAAGAGAATATGAACATCACAAGAACCCTAATAGCATGGTGTTTACATTAGGTATTCAAGAAACCAATTCACATGGATGGTTCTTACTCCATCCATCTATTGCTTAGGAAAACATGAAGATACACATAATCCCAACAACCTCAAGAAGCATGCTTTCAAAGGTAATCAATCAAGGAAAACACACATCAAGGATAGATTAATTTGGTGAATTGGAATTCATCAATTGTTGTCAAGAAACCAATTCACATGATGCTCACTTAAACAAGTTCAATCATTTGTTGCTAATTAGAAATTGTGTTCTTGGTTATCTTACACAACTTCTCAACTTTAGCTACATGCATACAACCTAAGGTGATTAAGCAAAGGAAGCAAACACATATCATAAAATTCAATTAGTGAATGGGGTTCATCAACAACATCTAGAAATTCATACACTCAAGCATCAAAACAATAAGATAATCATGTTTAGGGCTTCAACCTAAGCCCTAGCTATGGAGTTTAGTTGCTCATACTTATTCCAAATACAAACTCGAAATATAACTAGAAGGAGTTTACAGATTTGGAAATGATGAAAGCTTGAAGTCTTCAATGGTAGAAGTCTTCTCCTTTCTTCCTTGGCTGCACCTCCTTCTCCTTCCTTGCTCTTAGCTCCCCAAAAGCTGCTCTCAAGTTGTGTAGAATGTGGAATAGCCTGATTTCCCACGATCAAAAGGCTCCCAATATCAGATTGCAATTTTGACTTCTCCTCCCTCTCTCCTCCTTTCCAGCTTTTACCTTTTAATATAAAACTACCACCTTTGATAAAGCCTTAGCCCATTGTCCCCTTGCCATGATGGAGCTTTGACGTCACAAAGATGCCAAAAGCTCAGAAAATATCTATTTTACAAATGTAATTCCTTGTTACCAAGAGTTATGGTAAAAAGAAGTTAAGATGACACAAGGGAGGTAAAAGCTGGCCAAATCCGGATTTCCAGAACTGTGGTAACATGATGGATTGGTTGGATAGGCAATACTTGTCCAATGGAGCTCAAATTTGGATATGTTGTAGTTAATATCCATTGGAACAAGTCTCATGAAGATCATGACCTCATCCGAGCACCAGAGCATGTTGATCCCAGGCCAAGAAGTTGACCTACGAAAATGAACAAAAACAGAATTTATAACTAATAATGCACTTTTAGCTCATTTTCATCCCAACCAAGGCAAAATCTAAGAAAACACAAAAAGGAAGTAAAAAGCTATAAAATGTCAAGAACTAACTCAAAATAGTGGGTGAATAACATGAAAAATCATGTGTAAAAATGAACCGAACAAACGATCCGAAATCAATAGGTGTGAGAAATTGGACAATTCAAGTTCAACAGCAGTTCGTTCCTAATTGGAGTGGTTGGTGTATTCCATACTTCTAGCTATTGGATTTCACCCAAAACTCACCAAATGACTCCTCCCACCATATTATGATGTTGCCCAAGTTTTGGGCTCGATCCGAAATCAATAGGTGTGAGAAATTGGACAATTCAAGTTCAACGGCAGTTCGTTCCTAATTGGAGTGGTTGGTGTATTCCATACTTCTAGCGATTGGATTTCACTCAAAACTCACTGCATGACTCCTCCCACCATATTATGATGTTGCCCAAGTTTTGGTCTCGATCCGAAATCAATAGGTGTTCCAAATTAGACAATTCAAGTTCAACGGCAGTTCGTTCCTAATTGGAGTGGTTGGTGTATTCCATACTTCTCGCGATTGGATTTCACTCAAAACTCACCAAATGACTCCTCCCACCATATTATGATGTTGCCCAAGTTTTGGGCTCGATCCGAAATCAATAGGTGTTCCAAATTGGACAATTCAAGTTCAACGGCAGTTCGTTCCTAATTGGAGTGGTTGGTGTATTCCATACTTCTAGCGATTGGATTTCACTCAAAACTCACCAAATGACTCCTCCCACCATATTATGATGTTGCCCAAGTTTTGGGCTCGATCCGAAATCAATAGGTGTTCCAAATTGGACAATTCAAGTTCAACGGCAGTTCGTTCCTAATTGGAGTGGTTGGTGTATTCCATACTTCTAGCGATTGGATTTCACTCAAAATTCACCAAATGACTCCTCCCACCATATTATGATGTTGCCCAAGTTTTGGGCTCGATCCGAAATCAATAGGTGTGAGAAATTGGACAATTCCAGTTCAACGGCAGTTCGTTCCTAATTGGAGTGGTTGGTGTATTCCATACTTCTAGCGATTGGATTTCACTCAAAACTCACCAAATGACTCCTCCCAACATATTATGATGTTGCCCAAGTTTTGGCCTCGATCTGAAATCAATAGGTGCGAGAAATTGGACAATTCAAGTTCAACGGCAGTTCGTTCCTAATTGGAGTGGTTGGTGTATTCCATACTTCTAGCAATTGGATTTCACTCAAAACTCACCAAATGACTCCTCCCACCATATTATGATGTTGCCCAAGTTTTGGGTTCGATCCGAAATCAATAGGTGTTCCAAATTGGACAATTCAAGTTCAACGGCAGTTCGTTCCTAATTGGAGTGGTTGGTGTATTCCATACTTCTAGCGATTGGATTTCACTCTAAACTCACCAAATGACTCCTCCCACCATATTATGATGTTGCCCAAGTTTTGGGCTCGATCCGAAATCAATAGGTGTGAGAAATTGGACAATTCCAGTTCAACGGCAGTTCGTTCCTAATTGGAGTGGTTGGTGTATTCCATACTTCTAGCTATTGGATTTCACTCAAAACTCACCAAATGACTCCTCCCAACATATTATGATGTTGCCCAAGTTTTGGCCTCGATCTGAAATCAATAGGTGCGAGAAATTGGACAATTCAAGTTCAACGGCAGTTCGTTCCTAATTGGAGTGGTTGGTGTATTCCATACTTCTAGCAATTGGATTTCACTCAAAACTCACCAAATGACTCCTCCCACCATATTATGATGTTGCCCAAGTTTTGGGTTCGATCCGAAATCAATAGGTGTTCCAAATTGGACAATTCAAGTTCAACGGCAGTTCGTTCCTAATTGGAGTGGTTGGTGTATTCCATACTTCTAGCGATTTGATTTCACTCAAAACTCACCAAATGACTCCTCCCACCATATTATGATGTTGCCCAAGTTTTGGGCTCGATCCGAAATCAATAGGTGTGAGAAATTGGACAATTGAAGTTCAACGGCAGTTCGTTCCTAATTGGAGTGGTTGGCGTATTCCATACTTCTAGCGATTGGATTTCACTCAAAACTCACTGCATGACTCCTGCCACCATATTATGATGTTGCCCAAGTTTTGGGCTCGATCCGAAATCAATAGGTGTTCCAAATTGGACAATTCAAGTTCAACGGCAGTTCGTTCCTAATTGGAGTGGTTGGTGTATTTCACACTTCTAGCGATTGGATTTCACTCAAAACTCACGAAATGACTCCTCCCACCATATTATGATGTTGCCCAAGTTTTGGGCTCGATCCGAAATCAATAGGTGTTCCAAATTGGACAATTCAAGTTCAACGGCAGTTCGTTCCTAATTGGAGTGGTTGGTGTATTCCATACTTCTAGCGATTGGATTTCACTCAAAACTCACCAAATGACTCCTCCCACCATATTATGATGTTGCCCAAGTTTTGGGCTCGATCCGAAATCAATAGGTGTGAGAAATTGGACAATTCCAGTTCAACGGCAGTTCGTTCCTAATTGGAGTGGTTGGTGTATTCCATACTTCTAGCTATTGGATTTAAGTCAAAACTCACCAAATGACTCCTCCCAACATATTATGATGTTGCCCAAGTTTTGGCCTCGATCTGAAATCAATAGGTGCGAGAAATTGGACAATTCAAGTTCAACGGCAGTTCGTTCCTAATTGGAGTGGTTGGTGTATTCCATACTTCTAGCAATTGGATTTCACTCAAAACTCACCAAATGACTCCTCCCACCATATTATGATGTTGCCCAAGTTTTGGGCTCGATCCGAAATCAATAGGTGTGAGAAATTGGACAATTCCAGTTCAACGGCAGTTCGTTCCTAATTGGGGTGGTTGGTGTATTCCATACTTCTAGCTATTGGATTTAAGTCAAAACTCACCAAATGACTCCTCCCAACATATTATGATGTTGCCCAAGTTTTGGCCTCGATCTGAAATCAATAGGTGCGAGAAATTGGACAATTCAAGTTCAACGGCAGTTCGTTCCTAATTGGAGTGGTTGGTGTATTCCATACTTCTAGCAATTGGATTTCACTCAAAACTCACCAAATGACTCCTCCCACCATATTATGATGTTGCCCAAGTTTTGGGTTCGATCCGAAATCAATAGGTGTTCCAAATTGGACAATTCAAGTTCAACGGCAGTTCGTTCCTAATTGGAGTGGTTGGTGTATTCCATACTTCTAGCGATTTGATTTCACTCAAAACTCATCAAATGACTCCTCCCACCATATTATGATGTTGCCCAAGTTTTGGGCTCGATCCGAAATCAATAGGTGTGAGAAATTGGACAATTGAAGTTCAACGGCAGTTCGTTCCTAATTGGAGTGGTTGGCGTATTCCATACTTCTAGCGATTGGATTTCACTCAAAACTCACTGCATGACTCCTCCCACCATATTATGATGTTGCCCAAGTTTTGGGCTCGATCCGAAATCAATAGGTGTTCCAAATTGGACAATTCAAGTTCAACGGCAGTTCGTTCCTAATAGGAGTGGTTGGTGTATTTCACACTTCTAGCGATTGGATTTCACTCAAAACTCACGAAATGACTCCTCCCACCATATTATGATGTTGCCCAAGTTTTGGTCTCGATCCGAAATCAATAGGTGTTCCAAATTGGACAATTCAAGTTCAACGGCAGTTCGTTCCTAATTGGAGTGGTTGGTGTATTCCATACTTCTAGTCATTGGATTTCACTCAAAACTCACCAAATGACTCCTCGCACCATATTATGATGTTGCCCAAGTTTTGGGCTCGATCCGAAATCAATAGGTGTTCCAAATTGGACAATTCAAGTTCAACGGCAGTTCGTTCCTAATTGGAGTGGTTGGTGTATTCCATACTTCTAGCGATTGGATTTCACTCAAAACTCACCAAATGACTCCTCTCACCATATTATGATGTTGCCCATGTTTTGGGCTCGATCCGAACTCAATAGGTGTGGGAAATCGGACAATTTAAGTTCTACGGTAGTTCGTTCCTAATTGGAGTGGTTGGTGTATTCCATACTTCTAGCGATTGGATTTCACTAAAAACTCACCAAATGACTCCTCCCACCATATAATGATGTTCCCCAAGTTTTGGGCTCGATCCGAACACAATAGGTGTGAGAAATTGGACAATTTAAGTTCAACGGCAGTTCGTTCCTAATTGGAGTTGTTTATGTATTTCATACTTCTAGCGATTGGATTTCACTCAAAACTCACCAAATGACTCCTCCCACCATATTATGATGTTGCCCAAGTTAGGGGCTCGATCCGAAATCAGTAGGTGTGAGAAATTGGACAATTCAAGTTCAACGGCAGTTCGTTCCTAATTGGAGTGGTTGGTGTATTCCATACTTCTAGCGATTGGATTTCACTCAAAACTCACCAAATGACTCCTCTCACCATATTATGATGTTGCCCATGTTTTGGGCTCGATCCGTACTCAATAGGTGTGGGAAATCGGACAATTTAAGTTCTACGGCAGTTCGTTCCTAATTGGAGTGGTTGGTGTATTCCATACTTCTAGCGATTGGATTTCACTAAAAACTCACCAAATGACTCCTCCCACCATATAATGATGTTCCCCAAGTTTTGGGCTCGATCCGAAATCAATAGGTGTTCCAAATTGGACAACTCAAGTTCAACGTCAGTTCGTTCCTAATTGGAGTGGTTCGTGTATTACATACTTCTAGCGATTGGATTTCACTCAAAACTCACCAAATGACTCTTCCCACCATATTATGATGTTGCCCAAGTTTTCGGCTCGATCCGAAATCAATAGGTGGGAGAAATTGGACAATTTAAGTTCAACGGCAGTTCGTTCCT
Source organism: Prunus avium (assembly GCF_965620075.1). Lineage (NCBI taxonomy): Eukaryota > Viridiplantae > Streptophyta > Magnoliopsida > Rosales > Rosaceae > Prunus > Prunus avium. The sequence continues at coordinate 15,997,466 of NC_142291.1, read as the reverse complement.
AATTGTAGTGGTTCATGTATTCCATACTTCTAGCGATTGGATTTCACTCAAAACTCACCAAATGACTCCTCCCACCATATTATGATGATGCCCAAGTTTTGGGCTCGATCCGAAATCAATAGGTGTTCCAAATTGGACAATTCAAGTTCAACGGCAGTTCTTTCCTAATTGGAGTGGTTGGTGTATTCCATACTTCTAGCGATTGGATTTCACTCAAAACTCACCAAATGACTCCTCCCACCGTATTATGATGTTGCCCAAGTTTTGGGCTCGATCCGAAATCAATAGGTGTGAGAAATTGAACAATTCAAGTTCAACGGCAGTTCGTTCCTAATTGGAGTGGTTGGTGTATTCCATACTTCTAGCGATTGTATTTCACTCAAAACTCACCAAATGACTCCTCCCACCATATTACGATGTTGCCCAAGTTTTGGGCTCGATCCGAAATCAATAGGTGTTCCAAATTGGACAATTCAAGTTCAACGGCAGTTCGTTCCTAATTGGAGTGGTTGGTGTATTCCATACTTCTAGCGATTGGATTTCACTCAAAACTCACCAAATGACTCCTCCAACCATATTATGATGTTGCCCAAGTTTTGGGCTCGATCCGAAATCAATACGTGTTCCAAATTGGATGATTCAAGTTCAACGGCAGTTCGTTCCTAATTGGATTGGTTGGTGTATTCCATACTTCTCGCGATTGGATTTCACTTAAAACTCACCAAATGACTCCTCCCACCACATTATGATGTTGCCCAAGTTTTGGGTTTGATCCGAAATCAATAGGTGTTCCAAATTGGACAATTCAAGTTCAACGGCAGTTCGTTCCTAATTGGAGTGGTTGGTGTATTCCATACTTCTAGCGATTGGATTTCACTCAAAACTCACGAAATGACTCCTCCCATCATATTATGATGTTGCACAAGTTTTCGGTTCCATACGAAATGAATAGGTGTGAGGAATTGCACAATTCAGGTTCAACGGCAGTTCGTTCCGAATTGGAGTGGTTGGTGTATTCCATACTTCTAGCGATTGGATTTCACTCAAAACTCTCCAAATGACTCCTCCCACCATATTATGATGTTGCCCAAGTTTTGGGCTCGATCCGAAATCAATAGGTGTTCCAAATTGGACAATTTAAGTTCAACGGCAGTCCGTTCCTAATTGGAGTGTTTGGTGTATTCCATACTTCTAGCGATGGGATTTCACTCAAAACTCACCAAATGACACCTCCCACCGTATTATGATGTTGCCCAAGTTAGGGGTTCGATCCGAAATCAATAGGTGTGAGAAATTGGACAATTCAAGTTCAACGGCAGTTCGTTCCTAATTGGAGTGGTTGGTGTATTCCATACTTGTAGCGATTGGATTTCACTCAAAACTCACCAAATGACTCCTCCCACCATATTATGATGTTGCCCAAGTTTTGGGCTCGATCCGAAATCAATAGGTGTTTCAAATTGGACAATTCAAGTTCAACGGCAGTTCGTTCCTAATTGGAGTGGTTGGTGTATTCCATACTTCTAGCGATTGGATTTCACTCAAAACTCACCAAATGACTCCTCCCACCGTATTATGATGTTGCCCAAGTTTTGGGCTCGATCCGAAATCAATACGTGTTCCAAATTGGACAATTCAAGTTCAACGGCAGTTCGTTCCTAATTGGAGTGGTTTATTTATTCCATACTTCTAGTGATTGGATTTCACTCAAAACTCACCAAATGACTCCTCCCACCATATTATGATGTTGCACAAGTGTGGGGTTCCATCCGAAATCAATAGGTGTGAGAAATTGGACAATTCAAGTTCAACGGCAGTTCGTTCCTAATTGGAGTGGTTGGTGTATTCCACACTTCTAGCGATTGGATTTCACTCAAAACTCTCCAAATGACTCCTCCCACCATATTATGATGTCGCACAAGTTTGGGGTTCTATCCGAACTCAATAGGTGTGAGAAATTGGACAATTCAAGTTCACCGGCAGTTCGTTCCTAATTGGTGTGGTTGGTGTATTCCATACTTCTAGATCTTGGATTTCACTCAAAACTCACCAAATGACTCCTCCCGCCATAATATGATGTTGCCCAAGTTTTGGGCTCGATCCGAAACCAATAGGTGTGAGAAATTGAACAATTCAAGTTGAGCGGCAGTTCGTTCCTAATTGGAGTGGTTGGTGTATTCCACACTTCTAGCGATTGGATTTCACTCAAAACTCACCAAATGACTCCTCCCACGATATTATGATGTTGCACAAGTTTGGGGTTCCATCCGAACTCAATAGGTGTGAGAAATTGGACAATTTAAGTTCACAGGCAGTTCGTTCCTAATTGGTGTGGTTGGTGTATTCCATACTTCTAGATCTTGGATTTCACTCAAAACTCACCAAATGACTCCTCCCACCATATTATGATGTTGCCCAAGTTTTGGGCTCGATCCGAACTCAATAGGTGTGAGAAATTGGACAATTCAAGTTCAACGGCAGTTCGTTCCTAATTGGAGTGGTTGGTGTATTCCATACTTCTAGCGATTGGATTTCACTGAAAACTGTCCAAATGACTCCTCCCACCATATTATGATGTTGCCCAAGTTTTGGGCTCGATCCGAACTCAAAAGGTGTGAGAAATTGGACAATTCAAGTTCAACGGCAGTTCGTTCCTAATTGGAGTGGTTGGTGTTTTCCATACTTCTAGCGATTGGATTTCACTCAAAACTCACCAAATGACTCCTTCCACCATATTACGATGTTGCCCACGTTTTGGGCACGATCCGAAATCAATAGGTTTGAGAAATTGGACAATTCAAGTTCAACGGCAGTTCGTTCCTAATGGGAGTGGTTGGTGTATTCCATACTTCTAGCGATTGGATTTCACTCAAAACTCACCAAATGACTTCTCCCACCATATTATCATGTTGCCCAACTTTTGGGCTCGAGCCGAAATCAATAGGTGTGAGAAATTGCACAATTCAAGTTCAATGACAGTTCGTTCCAAAATGGAGTGGTTGGTGTATTCCATACTTCTTGCGATTGGATTTCACTCAAAACTCACCAAATGACTCCTCCCACCATATTATGATGTTGCCCAAGTTTTGGGCTCGATCCGAAATCAATAGGTGTGAGAAATTGGACAATTCAAGTTCAACGGCAGTTCGTTCCTAATGGGAGTGGTTGGTGTATTCCATACTTCTAGCGATTGGATTTCACTCAAAACTCACCAAATGACTCCTCCCACCATATTATGATGTTGCCCAAGTTTTGGGCTCGATCCGAAATCAATAGGTGTGAGAAATTGGGCAATTCAATTTCAACGGCAGTTCGTTCCAAAATGGAGTGGTTGGTGTATTCCATACTTCTAGCGATTGGATTTCACTCAAAACTCACCAAATGACTCCTCCCACCATATTATGATGTTGCCCAAGTTTTGGGCTCGATCCGAAATCAATAGGTGTTCCAAATTGCACAATTCAAGTTCAACGGCAGTTCGTTCCTAATTCGAGTGGTTGGTGTATTCCATACTTCTAGCGATTGGATTTCACTCAAAACTCACCAAATGACTCCTCCCACCATATTATGATGTTGCCCAAGTTTTTGGCTCGATCCGAAATGAATAGGTGTGCGAAATTGGACAATTCAAGTTCAACGGCAGTTCGTTCCTAATGGGAGTGGTTGGTGTATTCCATACTTCTAGCGATTGGATTTCACTCAAAACTCACCAAATGACTCCTTCCACCATATTACGATGTTGCCCACGTTTTGGGCATGATCCGAAATCAATAGGTTTGAGAAATTGGACAATTCAAGTTCAACGGCAATTCGTTCCTAATTGGAGTGGTTGGTGTATAACATACTTCTAGCGATTGGATTTCACTCAAAACCCACTATATGACTCCTCCCACCATATTATGATGTTTCCCAAGTTTTGGTCTCGAACCGAAATCAATAGGTGTTTCAAATTGGACAATTCAAGTTCAACGGCAGTTCGTTCCTAATTGGAGTGGTTGGTGTATTCCATACTTCTAATGATTGGATTTCACTGAAAACTCACCAAAGGACTCCTCCCACCATATTATGATGTTGCCCAAGTTTTGGGCTCGATCCGAAATCAATAGGTGTGCGAAATTGGACAATTCAAGTTCAACGGCAGTTAATTCCTAATTGGAGTGGTTGGTGTATTCCGTAATTCTAGCGATTGGATTTCACTCAAAACTCACCAAATGACTCCTCCCCCCATATTATGATGTTGCCCAAGTTTGGGGCTCGATCCGAAATCAATAGGTGTGAGAAATTGGACAATTCAAGTTCAACGGCAGTTCGTTCCTAATCGGAGTGGTTGGTGTATTCCATACTTCTAGCGATTGGATTTCACTCAAAACTCACCAAATGACTCCTCCCACCACATTGTGATGTTGCCCAAGTTTTTGGTTCGATCCGAAATCAATAGGTGTTCCAAATTGGACAATTCAAGTTCAACGGCAGTTCGTTCCTAATTGGAGTGGTTGGTGTATTCCATACTTCTAGCGATTGGATTTCACTCAAAACTCACCAAATGACTCCTATCACGATATTATGATGTTGCCCAAGTTTTGGGCTCGATCCGAAATCATTAGGTGTTCGAAATTGGACAATTCAATTTCAACGGCAGTTCGTTCCTAATTGGACTGGTTGGTGTATTCCATACTTCTAGCGATTGGATTTCACTCAAAACTCACCAAATGACTCCTGCCACCATATTATGGTGTTGCCCAAGTTTTGGGCTCGATCCGAAATCAATAGGTGTGAGAAATTGGACAATTGAAGTTCAACGGAAGTTCGTTCCTAATTGGAGTGGTTGGTGTATTCCATACTTCTAGCGATTGGATTTCACTCAAAACTCACCAAGGGACTCCTCCCACCATATTATGATGTTGCCCAAGTTTTGGTCTCGAACCGAAATCAATAGGTTTCCCAAATTAGACAATTCAAGTTCAACGGCAGTTCGTTTCTAATTGGAGTGGTTGGTGTATTCCATACTTCTAGCGATTGGATTTCACTCAAACCTCACCAAATGACTCCTGCGACCATATTATGATGTTGCCCAAGTTTGGGGCTCGATCCGAACTCAATAGGTGTTCCAAATTGGACAATTTAAGTTCAACGGCAATTCTTTCCTAATTGGAGTGGTTGGTGTATTCCATACTTCTAGCGATTGGATTTCAATCAAAACTCACCAAATGACTCCTCCCACTATATTGTGATGTTGCCCAAGTTTTTGGTTCGATCCGAAATCAATAGGTGTTCCAAATTGGACAATTCAAGTTCAACGGCAGTTCGTTCCCAATTGGTGTGGTTGGTGTATTCCATACTTGTAGCGATTGGATTTCACTCAAAACTCACCAAATGACTCCTCCCACCATATTATGATGTTGCCCAAGTTTGGGGCTCGATCCAAAATCAATAGGTGTGAGAAATTGGACAATTCAAGTTCAACGGCAGTTCGTTCCTAATTGGAGTGGTTTGTGTACTCCGTACTTCTAGCGATTGGATTTCACTCAAAACTCACCAAATGACTCCTCCCACCATATTATGATGTTGCCCAAGTTTTGGGCTCGATCTGAAATCAATAGGTGTGAGAAATTGGACAATTCAAGTTCGACGGCAGTTCGTTCCTAATTGGAGTGGTTGGTGTATTCCATACTTCTAGCGATTGGATTTCACTCAAAGCTCACCAAATGACTCCTCCCACCATATTACGATGTTAACCAAGTTTTGGGCTCGATCCGAAATCAATAGGTGTTCCAAATTGGACAATTCAAGTTCAACGGCAGTTCGTTCCTAATTGGAGTGGTTGGTGTATTCCATACTTCTAGCAATTGGATTTCACTCAAAACTAACCAAATGACTCCTCCCACCATATTATGATGTTGCCCAAGTTTTGGGCTCGATCCGAAATCAATAGGTGTGAGAAATTGGACAATTCAAGTTCAACTGCAGTTCGTTCCTAATTGGAGTGGTTGGTGTATTCCATACTTCTAGCGATTGGATTTCACTCAAAACTCACTAAATGACTCCTCCCACCATATTATGATGTTGCCCAAGTTTTGGTCGCGATCCGAAAGCAATAGGTGTTCCAATTTGGAGAATTCAAGTTCAACGGCAGTTCGTTCCTAATTGGAGTGGTTGGTGTATTCCATACTTCTAGCGATTGGATTTCACTCAAAACTCACCAAATGACTCCTCCCACCATATTATGATGACGCCCAAGTTTTGGGCTCGATCCGAAATCAATAGGTGTTCCAAATTGGACAATTCAAGTTCAACGGCAGTTCGTTCCTAATTCGAGTGGTTGGTGTATTCCGTACTTCTAGCGATTGGATTTCACTCAAAACTCACCAAATGACTCCTCCCACCATATTATGATGTTGCCCAAGTTTTGGGCTCGATCCGAAATCAATAGGTGTGAGAAATTGAACAATTCAAGTTCAACGGCAGTTCTTTCCTAATTGGAGTGGTTGGTGTATTCCATACTTCTAGCGATTGGATTTCACTCAAAACTCACTGCATGACTCCTCCCACCATATTATGATGTTGCCCAAGTTTTGGGCTCGATCATAACTCAATAGGTGTGAGAAATTGGACAATTCCAGTTCAACGGCAGTTCGTTCCTAATTGGAGTTGGTTGGGGTATTCCATACTTCTAGCGATTGGATTTCACTCAAAACTTGCCAAATGACTCCTCCCAACATATTATGATGTTGCCCAAGTTTTGGGCTCGATCTGAAATCAATAGGTGCTAGAAATTGGACAATTCAAGTTCAACGGCAGTTCGTTCCTAATTGGAGTGGTTGGTGTATTCCATACTTCTAGCAATTGGATTTCACTCAAAACTAACCAAATGACTCCTCCCACCATATTATGATGTTGCCCAAGTTTTGGGCTCGATCCGAAATCAATAGGTGTTTCAAATTGGACAATTCAAGTTCAACGGCAGTTCGTTCCTAATTGGAGTGGTTGGTGTATTACATACTTCTAGCTATTGGATTTCACTCAAAACTCACCAAATGACTCCTCCCACCATATTATGATGTTGCCCAAGTTTTGGGCCCGATCCGAAATCAATAGGTGTGAGAAATTGGACAATTCAAGTTCAACGGCAGTTCGTTCCTAATTGGAGTGGTTGGTGTATTCCATACTTCTAGCGATTGGATTTCACTCAAAACTCACTATATGACTCCTCCCACCATGTTATGATGTTGCCCAAGTTTTGGTCTCGATCCGAAATCAATTGGTGTTTCGAATTGGACAATTCAAGTTCAACGGCAGTTCATTCCTAATTGGAGTGGTTGGTGTATTCCATACTTCTAGCGATTGGATTTCACTCAAAACTCACCAAATGACTCCTCCCACCATATTATGATGTTGCCCAAGTTTTGGGCTCGATCAGAAAATCAATAGGTGTGAGAAATTGGACAATTCCAGTTCAACGGCAGTTCGTTCCTAATTGGAGTGGTTGGTGTATTCCATACTTCTAGTGATTGGATTTCACTCAAAACTCACCAAATGACTCCTCCCAACATATTTTGATGTTGCCCAAGTTTTGGGCTCGATCTGAAATCAATAGGTGCGAGAAATTGGACAATTCAAGTTCAACGGCAGTTCGTTCCTAATTGGAGTGGTTGGTGTATTCCATACTTCTAGCAATTGGATTTCACTCAAAACTCACCAAATGACTCCTCCCACCATATTATGATGTTGCCCAAGTTTTGGTCTCGATCCGAAATCAATAGGTGTTCCAAATTAGACAATTCAAGTTCAACGGCAGTTCGTTCCTAATTGGAGTGGTTGGTGTATTCCATACTTGTCGCGATTGGATTTCACTTAAAACTCGCCAAATGACTCCTACCACCATATTATGGTGTTGCCCAAGTTTTGGGGTTGATCCTAAATGAATAGGTGTTCCAAATTGGACAATTCAAGTTCAACGGCAGTTCGTTCCTAATTGGAGTGGTTGGTGTATTCCATAATTCTAGCGATTGGATTCCACTCAAAACTCACGAAATGACTCCTCCCACCATATTATGATGTTGCCCAAGTTTGGTCTCGATCCGAAATCAATAGGTGTTCCAAATTGGACAATTCAAGTTCAACGGCAGTTCGTTCCTAATTGGAGTGGTTGGTGTATTCCATACTTCTAGCAATTGGATTTCACTCAAAACTCACCAAATGACTCCTCCCACCATATTATGATATTGCCCAAGTTTTGGGCTCGATCTGAAATCAATAGGTTTGGGAAATTGGACAATTCAAGTTCAACGGCAGTTCGTTCCTAATTGAAATGGTTGGTGTATTCCACACTTCTAGCGATTGGGTTTCACTCAAAACTCGCCAAATGACTCCTCCCAAAATATTATGATGTTGCCCAAGTTTTGGGCTCGATCCGAAATCAATAGGTGTGAGAAATTGAACAATTCAAGTTCAACGGCAGTTCGTTCCTAATTGGAGTGGTTGGTGTATTCCATACTTCTAGCGATTGGATTTCACTCAAAACTCACCAAATGACTCCTCCCACCATATTATGATGTTGCCCAAGTTAGGGGCTCGATCCGAAATCATAGGTGTGAGAAATTGGACAATTGAAGTTCAACGGCAGTTCGTTCCTAATTGGAGTGGTTGGTGTATTCCATACTTCTAGCGATTGGATTTCACTCAAAACTCACTAAATGACTCCTGCCACCATATTATGATATTGCACAAGTTTTGGTCTCGATCCGAAATCAATAGGTGTTCCAAATTGGACAATTCAAGTTCAACGGCAGTTCGTTGTTCGATTCATTTTTAAACATGATTTTTCATGTTATTCCCCTTGTATTTTGAGTTAGTTGTTGACATTTTATAGTTTTTTACTTCCTTTTTGTGTTTTCTTAGATTTTACCTTGGTTAGATTGAAAATGAGGTAAAAGTGCACTACTTGTTATAATTTCTGTTTTTGTTCATTTTCGTAGGTCAACTTCTTGGCCTGGGATCAGCATGCTCCGGTGCTCGGATGAGGTCATGATCTTCTTGAGACTTGTTCCAATGGATGTTAACTACAACATATCCAAATTTGAGCTCCATTGGACAAGTATTGCCCATCCAACCGATCCTGCATGTTACCACAGCTCTGAAATCCGAATTTGGCCAGCTTTTACCTCCTTTGTGTTATCTTGATTTTCTTGTTACCATAACTCTTGGTAACAAGGAGTTACCTTAGCTTTGAGATATTTCTGAAGCAATTGGCATCTTATTGAGGACAAAGCCTCATCATGACAAGGGGACAATGGGCTAAGGCTTTATCAAAGGTGGTAGTTTAATATTAAAAGGTAAAAGCTGGAAAGGAGGAGAGAGGGAAGCCAAAGGAAATTGCAATCTGAAGTTGGGGAGCCTTTTGAACGTGGAAAAGGAAGGATTCTAGCATTCTACAGATGGAGAGCAGATTTTGGAGAGCTTGGAGCTAGGAGAAAGCCAAGGTGCAGCCAAGAAAAGTGGAGAAGAAGACTTCCACCATTGATGATCTTGAAGCTCTCATCATTTTCTGAAAATCTGTAAACTCTTTCTAATTTCATTTTGAGTTTGTATTTGGAATAAGTATGAGCAACTAAACTCCATAGCTAGGGCTTAGGTTGAAGCCCTAAACATGATTACCTTATTGTTTTGATGCTTGAGTGTATGAATTTCTAGATATTGTTGATGAATTCCAATTCACCAAATTAATCTATCCTTGATGTGTGTTTTTCCTTGGTTGGCCATCTTTGAAAGCATGCTTCTTGAGATTGTTGGGATTATGTGTATCTTCATGTTCTCCTAAGCAATAAATAGATGAAGTAAGAATCATCCATGTGAATTGGTTTCTTGAATACCTAATGTAAACACCATGCTATTAGGATTCTTGTGATGTTCATATTCTCTTTGAACTTAATGGGTTCTCCTTGTAATTGAATCGAAGTACGAACCATACCTAGGTTCGGTTATGGGGAGGGCACAAGTATTGTAGCACGAACCATGCACTTTACGTATATTAGAGAGGATCAATGCGTCTTGAGCCACGACCCATGGTCTTGATTGCGAACATTTTCATCAACATGTTTAGAGTTCATCATTTGAGTATTCATGAACATGGGTAGAATTGTTTAGGGTGGATTCCGAAACCCTAGTGTTTGTTACTTGGTACTTTCACATTTTGATAATTCATCTCTGCCTTTCTCATTTAAATTCAAAGTCCATTTACTTTCATGCAATAGAATTAGGTCACTTGAACCAAACCAAACCCCCCCCCCCCCCCCAATGTGTGTGTGAGTTGTGTGTTTGTTACATTGTGTGTCTTGTTTACTGAATTCTGTTTATTTTCGTAACTGTTTTGGACTTTTGGTCCGCGCTGTGTTCTTGAATTTTCTGTGCTGAATCCAACCGTATAAAGAACGTGAATTTTGGACGTACGGTTGGAAAGTTATAGGCAAAACACTGGACAGAGGTCGAAACTGAAAAACAGAGAAAACGAATCTGCCCAAAAACGACCGGTCGCTTTTACCTGACGACCGGTCTCTTTTCAAGACAAATTTTGAGTTTCGAATCTGCCCAAAAACGACCGGTCGCTTTTACCTGACGACCGGTCGCTTTAGCACTGTTCATAGGTGATAAATGGGTAATAAAAGGGTGATAGAAAATGCTGTTTGTGTTTTTGTTTAGTTTTCTTGTGTTGTTTCATTTCGTTTACACTTCTTTACTCATTTTTAGTTTCCATTTTGCATTTGTGCATTTGTGGTGTGTCAATTAAGTGTTCTTTACGTACTCAAATTAGAACTTATAGGAAGCCAACAAGTTCTTCGTGGGATCGACCCCGTACTTACATAATCTATACTTCAATAGATTCGTGCACTTGCGGGTATTTTTAATTGGTTGTTTGCACATTAATTTGTGTCCTCTTAGGAAAGCAACAATTTTTGGCGCCGTTGCCGGGGAACTGGCACGGCTGCTTATCTGTTTTGTTTGAGTATGTTTAGAGTACTTAGTTTTATTTTTGTTTATTGATTGTTGTTTCATTTTATCTTGATTTGTTTTTGTTTCTTTTTCTTATAGGAACATCCGACGAGTCACCTCCACCATCACCAATGGCAGCCGCAACTGAAATTGTGGAACTTACTATGCAAGAATACTCCAATAAATTTGTGATGGAGGAAGCAAATGCATTTGGCTCATTTCAGAATGAATTGCCTATGAATGAATATTTCCCACAAACATACAATCCGGAGTGGAGAAATCATTCGAACTTTTGGTGGACCGACAATCCAAATTTTCAACAAGGGTCATATCAACCATATCAAGGCCAACATAATACTTGTCCACCTTATGGTCAACCCCAATATTATAATCCACCACCACTTAGTCAATCTCACCAACCACCTCAAGGACCAACTTTGGAAGAAATTGTTGCTTCAATGGTTAGAAACACAGATAATTTCATCATGCAGAGGAATGACACCCACATGCAGAGGAATGATACCCACATGCAGAAAATGAATAAGGCCATTGCCAATCTAGAAAATCAAGTGGGGCAAATTGCTATAGCTTTGAGTCAAAGGGAAGTTGGGATGATGTCTAACCAAACAGTGATACCAACCGGGCATGAGCATGTTCAAGCAGTTACCTTGAGAATTGGTAAGGTAATTGGTGAAATTGATGGTTCTAAAAATTTGATTCACAATGTTGATGACATGCAGGTTGAACAAGTGACTGAGCCTAAAGAAAAGGATGAAAGCAACAAAGAGAAAGATAAACAAGCAGCTTCTTCATCCGAATGGATCCCAAAGCATGAACTTGCAAGAAGGGCAAGAAAGGAGAAGGTAAGTCGTGAACCTACTGATGAAGAAATCTTACGTGCTCCTTTTCCTCACAGGCTTATGAGTTCCAAAAAAATTCAACATGCCAAGGACATATTGGAAACTTGTAGGAAGGTGCAAGTCAACATTCCTCTCTTGGAGGATCTTTGTACCAACAAGAGGAACTTCAAAGATGACGAAACTGTTGCATTAACGGAAGAGGTTTCTGCTGTTTTGCAAAGGAAGCTTCCTCCCAATTTACAAGATCCAGGAAGTTTCACAATTCCTTGTATAATTGATGATAAATTGTTTGAGAAACCTTTAATTGATTTAGGTGCTTCAATTAATCTAATGTCTTATTCTATTTTTGAAGTACTAGAGGAAGACAAGCTGAGCATCCATGTTCCAAGTACCAATCATATGTTCAATGTCATTCCTTCTACTCAAATGAGAAGGCCACCCGATCCTAAATATGTGCCTCCTCCATCTAATCCACGTATTGAAAAGCGCTTAAAATTGCTTTTGAAATCTACTCATGCGCATAAAAAGAAAAGAATACGAAATGGGTTGATTAGATGGCAAAGAGATTTGAAGAAACTTCATGTTCGGCACAAGGAGGCGATTGAGCCAAAACCCCCTAAGTGACCATGGTATGTTGGAAGTCCGGCAAAAGACTTTAAACTTAGCGCTTCTTGGGAGGCAACCCAAGGTGAATAGAAGAAGTTTGTTGTCGTCCTAATCGCTTCAAAGTGGAGTTTCTCTAGACTCAAACTTTCTTTTATTTAATTTTATTTATTTTATTTTTGTGTTAGGGTTACAATTTTCCAACCAAGGTAATTTCGAATTTCTTGTTTTTTCTCTTTGTTTTTCTTACTCTTTCTTTCTTTTATTTGTTTGTGTTTCTATTTTGTTAGTAAGTTTGGGAAGTAGATTGCTTCATGATTGCACACTCTGAACTTTGGCTCAAATGCTTATTCCATTTCATAACATGTGATTACATTTATAAACTTGAAAATGCATACATAAAATTCCTAATCACACGTTCATTGTTGCATTCTGCGCCACCTGAGGCTTCTGCTAATTGCCTCTGTCTGTTCTTGCTTGTAGAATCTGCAGCAGCTCTACATGATCTTCGTTCCTTTCCTGCAGCATCTCTACATGCTGGTTGGCAATGTAGAGCCGCTTCTGCAAGTCCGCCACCAGAGCTTTCAGGGCTGCCACTTCCTCAGCCAGTGCTCTGCACTCTTGTGTTCTCGCCGTTAGGCGCATACCCAAATTAGTGGCCGAGACCGCGTTGAGCACGGTTAGATTGTGGGACTCGTCCACTGCCATCTGGTCAGACCTCTGCGCCACATGCAGATGATCTGCAACTGTCAGTCTGCTGACAGTCATGCCCTCCGGCAATACTGCCCTACGCGGCACCACCTCAGAGAAGTTTGAGGCCGAACCATGGTGGTATGAGGAGTTTGGGAAGATAGGGTTTGGAGGAGCCCGTGTCTGGGCATTTGGTGGTGCAAGGGACAACTCAAGGTTAAGGTCATCAACAAGCATATCTGGGGATGTCATTGATTTTTCTGTCTGGGCTTTTTGATGGTTTTTCTTGAGTTTGCAGGTTGAAATCCAGGATGCTCCTTCTTTCAATCGAGAAGTGGTTTAAATAGCCATATGCTCATAAGGGAGCCGACACCACTTTGCATTTCCTGCGCAATTTGCGGTTGCGTCCGGTTAAAAGGGGAAGCATTTCTACTTTCGCTTTGCTTTCTTTTCCTCCCTGTTTTCTGGTGCATTATGTTTTGATTTCTTTTCAGTTTGTCGTTTTTGTTTTATTTCAGTTGGGGAAGTGTGATTTGTGTCGTTTTCGTTTGTCGCATTCCTTTTATTCCGGTTTGGGGAAGTGCGTTTTGTTTTTCTTCTTTGTCTTTTGCAACTTTCTTTTCTTTTTATTTCCGGAAACGAGAAATTTAAAATTAAAAATAAAATAAAATAAAAATAAATACACGGAAAGGGCAAAGACAACCAGGCACACCACTAATACATTAGAAATTATTCTTTCACAGTGCTCGGTGTCTCGGCCATTGGACCTTTGAGCTTAGCCCTATGGCTATCCTCTTCCGGGGCTTCACGCACAGCCTCTTGGGGCTCATCACTCGAGCTCCCAAAGATCGCACTCTTAGCTTGAGCGTATCTACTTTCGCGATCTGTTTTCTTGCGTTTACCCGGTTGGTCCAGGTCCTCCAGCTGCTTTCTCATGTCATGGGCGTAAACACTTACCATCTTTGAGAGATTTTGGTTCTCTTCCCGCAACGCCTCCAGCTGGTGTCGATTCACCTCCACTATCCTTGCCCTTTCCCTTTTTAAACTTTTAATAATACTCTGGCACTCTTCCACCATACTTCGCTCCGCCGCCAACTGACCTCTTAGCACCTCCACCTCATGGGACTTCGCAAGTAGGCGATGACCCACACTTGCGACTGTTGCGGTGCTTTGCACGCTTAGTGCCAGAGCATCGCTCACGACCCGGTTGTCATCCCTTGATCCCAGCACCCGTATATCCTTGGGAGTTACTAGATTTCTAGCAACTCCAAGGGCAACATCGTTGTCCAGTAGTATCGAGTCGTTCACTGTCACGTGCCCCCGTGCAGAGGCAAAGTAGGGCATCCACACTGGTGCCACTGCTTGGCCCCGAGTCTGAGTCGGTGGAGCTAGGTTGAGATCCAGCGAGAATGGGTAGGAAGAAGCCATTTGAACTTTCTTTTCTTTTGTTCTTTCTTTTCTCTGTTGTGTGTTTCTGCGTTTGTGTGTTTTTTCCCAACTCTTTCTCTTCTTCTTTTATAGAGTTAGTTTCTTTGTAACCCTAGACACTGCGCTTCTGCGTTTTGCGCGGCCCTTACGGCCTATCCCCTTAGGTCACCTCACCTGGTCCCCAACCCCTTTAATTACAGTTCCGCCTTTCAGCACTTTTGAGAAACGAAAGTCGTCACACCTTCCTATGAAGCCAATAATTCTGGCTTGGGACCGTGAGATAGACCTCTGCTTGTCGACACGTCTCTCACTTTGTATCCCGTGACTCACAGGTGCCGAGACTTCAGGGCCCACTTTTTCTATTTTACTGAGTCCTCGCTCTTTGTGCTTCTGACTTGGTTTCTTTGTTTTATTTACTTTCTTCGCTTTTGGGCTTTCGTTTGGGTTGGGCTTTCTTTTGGTTTGTGCGTTTCTTTGGGTTGGATTTCTGCATGTGTAAGACTGTTGTTAGGGCTTACTGTTTTATTTGTTTATGTTTGGTTTCGTTTTTGTTTTTGTTTTTGCAACCGTGTTGTAGTTGTTTTTTCGTGTTTGTTCTTGTATTTAACTGCTTTATTCCCTTTAATTCTTGTTATAACGTTGTTGATGCCTAAATTCTTTAACATTGAGGACAATGTTTATTTCTAAGTTTGGGAAAGGATAGCAAGTCTTTTTCGTTTCACTTAAATTCTTACTTTCTTTTGTTCTGTTTTCTTTTTCAGTTTTGAGTCTTTTTGTTTTCAAGTCACTTTCCGGACATATATGATGAGATTGTGATGAATGTTTACATGACTTGATTGAAAATGCTATAATAATAATAATAATTTGTTATTCACTAAATGGCATCGCTCTAGCATGATATGTTTGAAACCCTCTACGCACTTGCCATTTGTTTCATAATTCTCTAGTTGAGGGACTTGCATGATCCAAAGAATTGTATCAAGCATGAATTAACTTGTATAACCATATAATGTGAGCTTTGAGCCTTGTGCTTCAATTCATGAGTGTTATACACATATTCTTACTTTTCTTGTCATCTGAGTTGTTGTTTGATCTCATTATTCATTGATTTGGTTGAGCACTTAAAAGTTACTCATTCTTGTGCAATTTGATTACATGACATTTGAGAAATGATATTAAGGCCCTCTTTGGACCGTTTGTGCCTTTCAAGCTAACCCTATGCATGCTTAAGCATGATTTTCCATTGTTAACCACCTTGAGCCTATATGTATGCCTTTTCTTTCAAGTAACCAATTATTACTTCTAGCCTTAGCCTAAAAAACAAGAATTGACCTTTCTAAGGAACTCGTGAGCTTTAATTTAGATGTGTTTTTCATGCTAAGTTTGGGAAGGGTTATTACATTCTAATGAAAAAAAAAAAAAAAAAGAGTACTTCATTAAAAGGGTGAAAGAAGAGAGAAAAGTTGTGGTTATGTGGCAATGGTTTCAAATTCAATTCCATGTTTCTTGGTTGTTCAAATGGAAGGAAGGAGTGTGAATCGTAATTAGTGGAGGTATAAGGCTTTGTGGTCTATTTGATCACCAAAAAAAAAATTGAGTGAAAATCTCAAGCGTGATGTTTCAAAGTCTTTTAGTCAACGATTATATGCTCTTACATTGTGAGTTCCTTGGACTTTGTTGTATCCATTCCCTTCATTTCTCACTTACCTTGCACCCTTAGCCCCATTACAACCTATAATAAAGACCTAAATTGATCCTAAATGTCATGTGGTTGATTTGCACACATTTTTCAGCTTTTAAGTGTTTAGCATCCTTCTTGAGATCATATTCATGCATGTTTTTCATCTTGCTAATTTGGAGTTAAGTCCCTTATGGTTTAACTCTATTCTCATATTTACTATTGAGTGATGCATTGTAACCCTCTTCCGAGTGATTCATTTGTGAGAGGACAACTTTGGTGAGATTTGAAGTTACATTTGTGCTTGGTATGATTTTTGAAGTTGTGTGAAAACTGAAATTGGAGAATGAGTTTCATTTGGCCATCACACTACTACACTTGAGCATGTTGTGTTCTGAACTTTGCCGCCTTGTGACTAATGTCTAAACTGAGTTTTTCTTGTGAAAACTTTTGAGTCGTTTGCATGAGTCGCTCTCTCCTTAGAAAGTGTTCGGAAAGTTTTATTTCGAGTCTTGTTTTAATTTCTGTTTTGCTCGAGGACTAGCAAAAGATAAGTTTGGGAAGTTTGTTCGGTTCATTTTTAAACATGATTTTTCATGTTATTCCCCTTGTATTTTGAGTTAGTTTTTGACATTTTATAGTTTTTTACTTCCTTTTTGTGTTTTCTTAGATTTTACCTTGGTTAGATTGAAAATGAGGTAAAAGTGCACTACTTGTTATAATTTCTGTTTTTGTTCATTTTCGTAGGTCAACTTCTTGGCCTGGGATCAGCATGCTCCGGTGCTCGGATG
The DNA here is from genome assembly GCF_965620075.1 of Prunus avium. NCBI lineage: Eukaryota > Viridiplantae > Streptophyta > Magnoliopsida > Rosales > Rosaceae > Prunus > Prunus avium. The sequence continues at coordinate 15,980,430 of NC_142291.1, read as the reverse complement.
AGGTCATGATCTTCTTGAGACTTGTTCCAATGGATGTTAACTACAACATATCCAAATTTGAGCTCCATTGGACAAGTATTGCCCATCCAACCGATCCTGCATGTTACCACAGCTCTGAAATCCGAATTTGGCCAGCTTTTACCTCCTTTGTGTTATCTTGATTTTCTTGTTACCATAACTCTTGGTAACAAGGAGTTACCTTAGCTTTGAGATATTTCTGAAGCAATTGGCATCTTATTGAGGACAAAGCCTCATCATGACAAGGGGACAATGGGCTAAGGCTTTATCAAAGGTGGTAGTTTAATATTAAAAGGTAAAAGCTGGAAAGGAGGAGAGAGGGAAGCCAAAGGAAATTGCAATCTGAAGTTGGGGAGCCTTTTGAACGTGGAAAAGGAAGGATTCTAGCATTCTACAGATGGAGAGCAGATTTTGGAGAGCTTGGAGCTAGGAGAAAGCCAAGGTGCAGCCAAGAAAAGTGGAGAAGAAGACTTCCACCATTGATGATCTTGAAGCTCTCATCATTTTCTGAAAATCTGTAAACTCTTTCTAATTTCATTTTGAGTTTGTATTTGGAATAAGTATGAGCAACTAAACTCCATAGCTAGGGCTTAGGTTGAAGCCCTAAACATGATTACCTTATTGTTTTGATGCTTGAGTGTATGAATTTCTAGATATTGTTGATGAATTCCAATTCACCAAATTAATCTATCCTTGATGTGTGTTTTTCCTTGGTTGGCCATCTTTGAAAGCATGCTTCTTGAGATTGTTGGGATTATGTGTATCTTCATGTTCTCCTAAGCAATAAATAGATGAAGTAAGAATCATCCATGTGAATTGGTTTCTTGAATACCTAATGTAAACACCATGCTATTAGGATTCTTGTGATGTTCATATTCTCTTTGAACTTAATGGGTTCTCCTTGTAATTGAATCGAAGTACGAACCATACCTAGGTTCGGTTATGGGGAGGGCACAAGTATTGTAGCACGAACCATGCACTTTACGTATATTAGAGAGGATCAATGCGTCTTGAGCCACGACCCATGGTCTTGATTGCGAACATTTTCATCAACATGTTTAGAGTTCATCATTTGAGTATTCATGAACATGGGTAGAATTGTTTAGGGTGGATTCCGAAACCCTAGTGTTTGTTACTTGGTACTTTCACATTTTGATAATTCATCTCTGCCTTTCTCATTTAAATTCAAAGTCCATTTACTTTCATGCAATAGAATTAGGTCACTTGAACCAAACCAAACCCCCCCCCCCCCCCCCCCCCCAATGTGTGTGTGAGTTGTGTGTTTGTTACATTGTGTGTCTTGTTTACTGAATTCTGTTTATTTTCGTAACTGTTTTGGACTTTTGGTCCGCGCTGTGTTCTTGAATTTTCTGTGCTGAATCCAACCGTATAAAGAACGTGAATTTTGGACGTACGGTTGGAAAGTTATAGGCAAAACACTGGACAGAGGTCGAAACTGAAAAACAGAGAAAACGAATCTGCCCAAAAACGACCGGTCGCTTTTACCTGACGACCGGTCTCTTTTCAAGACAAATTTTGAGTTTCGAATCTGCCCAAAAACGACCGGTCGCTTTTACCTGACGACCGGTCGCTTTAGCACTGTTCATAGGTGATAAATGGGTGATAAAAGGGTGATAGAAAATGCTGTTTGTGTTTTTGTTTAGTTTTCTTGTGTTGTTTCATTTCGTTTACACTTCTTTACTCATTTTTAGTTTCCATTTTGCATTTGTGCATTTGTGGTGTGTCAATTAAGTGTTCTTTACGTACTCAAATTAGAACTTATAGGAAGCCGACAAGTTCTTCGTGGGATCGACCCCGTACTTACATAATCTATACTTCAATAGATTCGTGCACTTGCGGGTATTTTTAATTGGTTGTTTGCACATTAATTTGTGTCCTCTTAGGAATGCAACATTCGTTCCTAATTGGAGTGGTTGGTGTATTACATACTTCTAGCGATTGGATTTCACTCAAAACTCACCAAATGACTCCTCCCACCATATTATGATGTTGCCCAAGTTTTGGGCTCGATCCGAAATCAATAGGTGTGAGAAATTGGACAATTCAAGTTCAACGGCAGTTCGTTCCTAATTGGAGTGGTTGGTGTATACCATACTTCTAGCGATTGGATTTCACTCAAAACTCACCAAATGACTCCTCCCACCATATTATGATGTTGCCCAAGTTTTGGGCTCGATCCGAAATCAATAGGTGTTCCAAATTGGACAATTCAAGTTCAACGGCAGTTAGTTCCTAATTGGAGTGGTTGGTGTATTACATACTTCTAGCGATTGGATTTCACTCAAAACTCACCAAATGACTACTCCCACCATATTATGATGTTGCCCAAGTTTTTTGTTCGATCCAAAATCAATAGGTGTGAGAAATTGGACAATTCAAGTTCAACGGCAGTTCGCTCCTAATTCGAGTGGTTGGTGTATTCCATACTTCTAGCGATTGGATTTCACTCAAAACTCACCAAATGACTCCTCCCACCATATTATGATGTTGCCCAAGTTTTGGGCTCGATCCGAAGTCAATAGGTGTGAGAAATTGGACAATTCAAGTTCAACGGCAGTTCGTTCCTAATTGGAGTGGTTGGTGTATTCCATACTTCTAGCGATTGGATTTCACTCAAAACTCACCAAATGACTCCTCCCACCATATTATGATGTTGCCCAAGTTTTGGGCTCGATCCGAAATCAATAGGTGTGAGAAATTGGACAATTCAAGTTCAACGGCAGTTCGTTCCTAATTGGAGTGGTTGGTGTATTCCATACTTCTAGCGATTGTATTTCACTAAAAACTCACCAAATGACTCCTCCCACCATATTATGATGTTGCCCAAGTTTCGGGCTCGATCCGAAATCAATAGGTGTGAAAAATTGGACAATTCAAATTCAACGGCAGTTCGTTCCTAATTGGAGTGGTTGGTGTATTCCATACTTCTAGCGATTGGATTTCACTCAAAACTCACCAAATGACTCCTGCCACCATATTATGACGTTGCCCTAGTTTTGGGCTCGATCCGAAATTAATAGGTGTGAGAAATTGGACAATTCAAGTTCAACGGCAGTTCGTTCCTAATTGGAGTGGTTGGTGTATTCCATACTTCTAGCGATTGGATTTCACTCAAAACTCACCAAATGACTCCTCCCACCATATTATGATGTTGCCCAAGTTTTGGGCTCGATCCGAAATCAACAGGTGTGTGAAATTGGACAATTCAAGTTCAGCGGCAGTTCGTTCAAATTAGAGTGGTTGGTGTATTCCATACTTCTAACGATTGGATTTCACTCAAAACTCACCAAATGACTCCTCCCACCATATTATGATGTTGGCCATGTTTTGGGCTCGATCCGAAATCAATAGGTGTGAGAAATTGGACAATTCAAGTTCAACGGCAGTTCGTTCCTAATTGGAGTGGTTGGTGTATTCCATACTTCTAGCGATTGGATTTCACTCAAAACTCACCAAAGGACTCCTCCCACCATATTATGATGTTGCCCAAGTTTTGGGCTCGATCCGAAATCAATAGGTGTGAGAAATTGGACAGTTCAAGTTCAACGGCAGTTCGTTCCTAATTGGAGTGGTTGGTGTATTCCATACTTCTAGCGATTGGATTTCACTCAAAACTCACCCAATGACTCCTCCCACCATATTATGATGTTGGCCAAGTTTTGGGCTCGATCCGAAATCAATAGGTGTGAGAAATTGGACAATTCAAGTTCAACGGCAATTCGTTCCTAATTGGAGTGGTTGGTGTATTCCTTACTTCTAGCGATTGGATTTCACTCAAAACTCACCAAATGACTCCTCCTACCATATTATGATGTTGCCCTTGTTTGGGGCTCGATCCAAAATCAATAGGTGTTCGAAATTGGACAATTCAAGTTCAACGGCAGTTCGTTCCTAATTGGAGTGGTTGGTGTATTCCATACTTCTAGCGATTGGATTTCAATCAAAACTCACCAATGGACTCCTCCCACCATATTATGATGTTGCCCAAGTTTTGGGCTCGATCCGAAATCAATAGGTGTGAGAAATTGGACAATTCAAGTTCAACGGCAGTTCGTTCCTAATTGGAGTGGTTGGTGTATTCCATACTTCTAGCGATTGGATTTCACTCAAAACTCACCAAATGACTTCTGCCACCATATTATGACGTTGCCCAAGTTTTGGGCTCGATCCGAAATCAATAGGTGTGAGAAATTGGACAATTCAAGTTCAACGGCAGTTCGTTCCTAATTGGAGTGGTTGGTGTATTCCATACTTCTAGCGATTGGATTTCACTCAAAACTCACCAAATGACTCCTCCCACCATATTATGATGTTGCCCAAGTTTTGGGCTCGATCCGAAATCAACAGGTGTGTGAAATTGGACAATTCAAGTTCAGCGGCAGTTCGTTCAAATTAGAGTGGTTGGTGTATTCCATACTTCTAACGATTGGATTTCACTCAAAACTCACCAAATGACTCCTCCCACCATATTATGATGTTGGCCATGTTTTGGGCTCGATCCGAAATCAATAGGTGTGAGAAATTGGACAATTCAAGTTCAACGGCAGTTCGTTCCTAATTGGAGTGGTTGGTGTATTCCATACTTCTAGCGATTGGATTTCACTCAAAACTCACCAAAGGACTCCTCCCACCATATTATGATGTTGCCCAAGTTTTGGGCTCGATCCGAAATCAATAGGTGTGAGAAATTGGACAGTTCAAGTTCAACGGCAGTTCGTTCCTAATTGGAGTGGTTGGTGTATTCCATACTTCTAGCGATTGGATTTCACTCAAAACTCACCCAATGACTCCTCCCACCATATTATGATGTTGCCCAAGTTTTGTCCTCGATCCGAAATCAATAGGTGTTCGAAATTGGACAATTCAAGTTCAACGGCAGTTCGTTCCTAATTGGAGTGGTTGGTGTATTCCATACTTCTAGCGATTGGATTTCACTCAAAACTCACCAAATGAATCCTCCCACCATATTATGATGTTGCAAAAGTTTAGGGTTCGATCCGAAATCAATAGGTGTGAGAAATTGGACAATTCAAGTTCAACGGCAGTTCGTTCCTAATTGGAGTGGTTGGTTTATTCCATACTTCTAGCGATTGGATTTCACTCAAAACTCCCCAAATGACTCGTCCCACCATATTATGATGTTGCCCAAGTTTTGGGCTCGATCCCAAATCAATAGGTGTGAGAAAGTGGACAATTCAAGTTCAACGGCAGTTCGTTCCTAATTGGAGTGGTTGGTGTATTCCATACTTCTAGCGATTGGATTTCACTTAAAACTCACTGTTGTGTAGATACAGCTGCACCAAAATGGATTAAGCTGCATCCTCAACTTGTGATACTCGCAAGTGCACGAACCGTTGGTAGTATAGCATATGTAAGTGCGAGGTCGATTCCACAGGGATTGGTGATTGAATGATCCAATTTAGTTTCCCTACACAAAATAGAAACAAAAACAAAGAACATAAAACAAGGAAGAAAGAAATAAGTAACTCAAGCAAATAAGTTCCCAAGTTCAATTTAGATTAATGGATTGATTCTAGCTAAAGTATGATTAAGCCATGGTGTGTGGTCATAACCTTGTGTTCCTAATTCCCTAATTTGATCATTTGTTGTCTAACCTAAAATTAAGCATTAGGAACCCATTAAGCATAGAAGAACATTTTAAACAACCAAGCATGTATCTAATCCCTGTTGTCGAATGTCCATACATACTCTTCCTATTCATAGTTCAATTCGAATTAAAGCATGGTGTCTACTCTTAATTCAAACCAAGATAGCTAACATGCAAGCCTAAATGGTGATCAATCATTCAAACTAGCATATTAACTTATAAGCATAATGAATAAGAACAAAAACCATAATTGAAACTTGGAAACTAATTAAACTTGAATACTTAAGAAAGAATGTACATTACAAGAAAAATAAATTACAACTAAGAAAACATTAAAGAAAGCTAGAATTGAGAACTAGAAAGGAAAACTAAGAGAATTTGAGGGAGAGAAGGGAAGGGAGCTCTAGAGAAGTGTTTGAGAGCTCCCCCCCTTGGGGTGTGTTTACAAGCTTAGAGAACTTCCCTATTTATAGGCCTAGGGGAAGTGAAAATCTGAATTCAATATGGCTAATGCATACAACACTTGTTTTATAAAATCTGAAATGGTTGATGCACTTGTATTAGAAAATCTAAATTGGGTGATGCACTTGTATTAGAAAATCTTGAATTGGTTGATGCACTTCACCAATAGATCCCACCAGCAGCCCTAGCTCATCTTCATGTCACCATGACCAAGCTTCCAACCAGAAATGATAGCTCATACCTAGCTCACCATGACCAAGCATCCAACCAGCACATGCTGAGGTCAGCATGACCAGCAACTTCAAGGGCTTACAACTTGGGCTTCTCTTAATCAAATTAGGACTTTAAGTACTCGAAATTGAAGTTCAGAATGTCTTCTTTCCAGCCATACTTCTAGCGATTGGACAATTCAAGTTCAACGGCAGTTCGTTCCTAATTGGAGTGGTTGGTGTATTCCATACTTCTAGCGATTGGATTTCACTCAAAACTCACCAAATGACTCCTCCCACCATATTATGATGTTGCCCAAGTTTTGGGCTCGATCCGAAATCAACAGGTGTGTGAAATTGGACAATTCAAGTTCAGCGGCAGTTCGTTCAAATTAGAGTGGTTGGTGTATTCCATACTTCTAACGATTGGATTTCACTCAAAACTCACCAAATGACTCCTCCCACCATATTATGATGTTGGCCATGTTTTGGGCTCGATCCGAAATCAATAGGTGTGAGAAATTGGACAATTCAAGTTCAACGGCAGTTCGTTCCTAATTGGAGTGGTTGGTGTATTCCATACTTCTAGCGATTGGATTTCACTCAAAACTCACCAAAGGACTCCTCCCACCATATTATGATGTTGCCCAAGTTTTGGGCTCGATCCGAAATCAATAGGTGTGAGAAATTGGACAGTTCAAGTTCAACGGCAGTTCGTTCCTAATTGGAGTGGTTGGTGTATTCCATACTTCTAGCGATTGGATTTCACTCAAAACTCACCCAATGACTCCTCCCACCATATTATGATGTTGGCCAAGTTTTGGGCTCGATCCGAAATCAATAGGTGTGAGAAATTGGACAATTCAAGTTCAACGGCAATTCGTTCCTAATTGGAGTGGTTGGTGTATTCCTTACTTCTAGCGATTGGATTTCACTCAAAACTCACCAAATGACTCCTCCTACCATATTATGATGTTGCCCTTGTTTGGGGCTCGATCCAAAATCAATAGGTGTTCGAAATTGGACAATTCAAGTTCAACGGCAGTTCGTTCCTAATTGGAGTGGTTGGTGTATTCCATACTTCTAGCGATTGGATTTCAATCAAAACTCACCAATGGACTCCTCCCACCATATTATGATGTTGCCCAAGTTTTGGGCTCGATCCGAAATCAATAGGTGTGAGAAATTGGACAATTCAAGTTCAACGGCAGTTCGTTCCTAATTGGAGTGGTTGGTGTATTCCATACTTCTAGCGATTGGATTTCACTCAAAACTCACCAAATGACTTCTGCCACCATATTATGACGTTGCCCAAGTTTTGGGCTCGATCCGAAATCAATAGGTGTGAGAAATTGGACAATTCAAGTTCAACGGCAGTTCGTTCCTAATTGGAGTGGTTGGTGTATTCCATACTTCTAGCGATTGGATTTCACTCAAAACTCACCAAATGACTCCTCCCACCATATTATGATGTTGCCCAAGTTTTGGGCTCGATCCGAAATCAACAGGTGTGTGAAATTGGACAATTCAAGTTCAGCGGCAGTTCGTTCAAATTAGAGTGGTTGGTGTATTCCATACTTCTAACGATTGGATTTCACTCAAAACTCACCAAATGACTCCTCCCACCATATTATGATGTTGGCCATGTTTTGGGCTCGATCCGAAATCAATAGGTGTGAGAAATTGGACAATTCAAGTTCAACGGCAGTTCGTTCCTAATTGGAGTGGTTGGTGTATTCCATACTTCTAGCGATTGGATTTCACTCAAAACTCACCAAAGGACTCCTCCCACCATATTATGATGTTGCCCAAGTTTTGGGCTCGATCCGAAATCAATAGGTGTGAGAAATTGGACAGTTCAAGTTCAACGGCAGTTCGTTCCTAATTGGAGTGGTTGGTGTATTCCATACTTCTAGCGATTGGATTTCACTCAAAACTCACCCAATGACTCCTCCCACCATATTATGATGTTGCCCAAGTTTTGTCCTCGATCCGAAATCAATAGGTGTTCGAAATTGGACAATTCAAGTTCAACGGCAGTTCGTTCCTAATTGGAGTGGTTGGTGTATTCCATACTTCTAGCGATTGGATTTCACTCAAAACTCACCAAATGAATCCTCCCACCATATTATGATGTTGCAAAAGTTTAGGGTTCGATCCGAAATCAATAGGTGTGAGAAATTGGACAATTCAAGTTCAACGGCAGTTCGTTCCTAATTGGAGTGGTTGGTTTATTCCATACTTCTAGCGATTGGATTTCACTCAAAACTCCCCAAATGACTCGTCCCACCATATTATGATGTTGCCCAAGTTTTGGGCTCGATCCCAAATCAATAGGTGTGAGAAAGTGGACAATTCAAGTTCAACGGCAGTTCGTTCCTAATTGGAGTGGTTGGTGTATTCCATACTTCTAGCGATTGGATTTCACTTAAAACTCACTGTTGTGTAGATACAGCTGCACCAAAATGGATTAAGCTGCATCCTCAACTTGTGATACTCGCAAGTGCACGAACCGTTGGTAGTATAGCATATGTAAGTGCGAGGTCGATTCCACAGGGATTGGTGATTGAATGATCCAATTTAGTTTCCCTACACAAAATAGAAACAAAAACAAAGAACATAAAACAAGGAAGAAAGAAATAAGTAACTCAAGCAAATAAGTTCCCAAGTTCAATTTAGATTAATGGATTGATTCTAGCTAAAGTATGATTAAGCCATGGTGTGTGGTCATAACCTTGTGTTCCTAATTCCCTAATTTGATCATTTGTTGTCTAACCTAAAATTAAGCATTAGGAACCCATTAAGCATAGAAGAACATTTTAAACAACCAAGCATGTATCTAATCCCTGTTGTCGAATGTCCATACATACTCTTCCTATTCATAGTTCAATTCGAATTAAAGCATGGTGTCTACTCTTAATTCAAACCAAGATAGCTAACATGCAAGCCTAAATGGTGATCAATCATTCAAACTAGCATATTAACTTATAAGCATAATGAATAAGAACAAAAACCATAATTGAAACTTGGAAACTAATTAAACTTGAATACTTAAGAAAGAATGTACATTACAAGAAAAATAAATTACAACTAAGAAAACATTAAAGAAAGCTAGAATTGAGAACTAGAAAGGAAAACTAAGAGAATTTGAGGGAGAGAAGGGAAGGGAGCTCTAGAGAAGTGTTTGAGAGCTCCCCCCCTTGGGGTGTGTTTACAAGCTTAGAGAACTTCCCTATTTATAGGCCTAGGGGAAGTGAAAATCTGAATTCAATATGGCTAATGCATACAACACTTGTTTTATAAAATCTGAAATGGTTGATGCACTTGTATTAGAAAATCTAAATTGGGTGATGCACTTGTATTAGAAAATCTTGAATTGGTTGATGCACTTCACCAATAGATCCCACCAGCAGCCCTAGCTCATCTTCATGTCACCATGACCAAGCTTCCAACCAGAAATGATAGCTCATACCTAGCTCACCATGACCAAGCATCCAACCAGCACATGCTGAGGTCAGCATGACCAGCAACTTCAAGGGCTTACAACTTGGGCTTCTCTTAATCAAATTAGGACTTTAAGTACTCGAAATTGAAGTTCAGAATGTCTTCTTTCCAGCCATACTTCTAGCGATTGGACAATTCAAGTTCAACGGCAGTTCGTTCCTAATTGGAGTGGTTGGTGTATTCCATACTTCTAGCGATTGGATTTCACTCAAAACTCACCAAATGACTCCTCCCACCATATTATGATGTTGCCCAAGTTTTGGGCTCGATCCGAAATCAACAGGTGTGTGAAATTGGACAATTCAAGTTCAGCGGCAGTTCGTTCAAATTAGAGTGGTTGGTGTATTCCATACTTCTAACGATTGGATTTCACTCAAAACTCACCAAATGACTCCTCCCACCATATTATGATGTTGGCCATGTTTTGGGCTCGATCCGAAATCAATAGGTGTGAGAAATTGGACAATTCAAGTTCAACGGCAGTTCGTTCCTAATTGGAGTGGTTGGTGTATTCCATACTTCTAGCGATTGGATTTCACTCAAAACTCACCAAAGGACTCCTCCCACCATATTATGATGTTGCCCAAGTTTTGGGCTCGATCCGAAATCAATAGGTGTGAGAAATTGGACAGTTCAAGTTCAACGGCAGTTCGTTCCTAATTGGAGTGGTTGGTGTATTCCATACTTCTAGCGATTGGATTTCACTCAAAACTCACCCAATGACTCCTCCCACCATATTATGATGTTGGCCAAGTTTTGGGCTCGATCCGAAATCAATAGGTGTGAGAAATTGGACAATTCAAGTTCAACGGCAATTCGTTCCTAATTGGAGTGGTTGGTGTATTCCTTACTTCTAGCGATTGGATTTCACTCAAAACTCACCAAATGACTCCTCCTACCATATTATGATGTTGCCCTTGTTTGGGGCTCGATCCAAAATCAATAGGTGTTCGAAATTGGACAATTCAAGTTCAACGGCAGTTCGTTCCTAATTGGAGTGGTTGGTGTATTCCATACTTCTAGCGATTGGATTTCAATCAAAACTCACCAATGGACTCCTCCCACCATATTATGATGTTGCCCAAGTTTTGGGCTCGATCCGAAATCAATAGGTGTGAGAAATTGGACAATTCAAGTTCAACGGCAGTTCGTTCCTAATTGGAGTGGTTGGTGTATTCCATACTTCTAGCGATTGGATTTCACTCAAAACTCACCAAATGACTTCTGCCACCATATTATGACGTTGCCCAAGTTTTGGGCTCGATCCGAAATCAATAGGTGTGAGAAATTGGACAATTCAAGTTCAACGGCAGTTCGTTCCTAATTGGAGTGGTTGGTGTATTCCATACTTCTAGCGATTGGATTTCACTCAAAACTCACCAAATGACTCCTCCCACCATATTATGATGTTGCCCAAGTTTTTTGTTCGATCCGAAATCAATAGGTGTGAGAAATTGGACAATTCCAGTTCAACGGCAGTTCGTTCCTAATTGGAGTGGTTGGTGTATTCCATACTTCTAGCGATTGGATTTCACTCAAAACTCACCAATTGACTCCTCCCAACATATTATGATGTTGCCCAAGTTTTGGGCTCGATCTGAAATCAATAGGTGTGAGAAATTGGACAATTCAAGTTCAATGGCAACTCGTTCCTAATTGGAGTGGTTGGTGTATTCCATACTTCTAGCGATTGGATTTCACTCAAAACTCACTGCATGACTCCTCCCACCATATTATGTTGTTGCCCAAGTTAGGGGCTCGATCCGAAATCAATAGGTGTGAGAAATTGGACAATTCAAGTTCAACGGCAGTTCGTTCCTAATTGGAGTGGTTGGTGTATTTGTTAAGCTCATAATTTCATACATATACATGCCCAATTTACTTACTTCTTTTGAATGGCAGACCATGTAGTGAGTGAACCAGGCTTCAAAGAATTCAACCAATACTTCGCCTTATCCTTTAAAGTGTATGGAAACACTCTCATTCGAAGTTGATCTTCTGTCACACCTGTCAAGGGAAAAGAACTCACAACATTAAAAATTTCCTTTATATGAGTCAATGGATCTTTATTAGGTAAACCATAAAAGGAAGGCAGCATATTAAGATGAGAAGATTTAAGCTCATAATTTCGAGCTACAGTGGGCAGCAAAATGCTTGAAGGAGATGCTGGAATTGTTGGGATATCAAGTTCTCCCATGAACTCAATGGCAGCCATCATTTCTTCTTCTTCTTGGTCTGAACTTGCTTCCGAATTTGAAAGTGAAGAACCGGGAAGTTCAGTGTGGAGAGCAAGACTTGTAAATGTAGCAAGAGCTTGCTCTTTTGCAGTTGACAACTCCCTTTCTAGACGATTCTGAATTTCAGAGGTCACTCGTCTGGGTTGCAATGATGGTCCTGCGTTCAAAGATCTAGAACGTTGGAACGAAGACCTCACTTGTTCAAGTAATGGATTTTTAGACATAAACTACCTGAAACAGAAAATTAGATTAATTAGAAACACTAAAAAGAATAGGGTAACCTTGGGCACATAACCAGGGAAGAACTTTCGTTTAGTCCCCGGCAACGGCGCCAAAATTTGTTGTTAATATTATGTTAACTCGCAATTGTACGGGGCAATTAGTAGTATAGCAAGACAAGTACGAGGTCGTACCCACGAAGACTGAGAAGTTAAAACTAGTTATGTACTTAGATTACCAAATTCAAGAAAGTAGGAGGTTATGTCTAAAACAGAATTTAAAACAAGAGTGGTTGTGATTGTTGAACAAAAGAAGCAAAATGAAATTGCAAACAAAAACAAGTAAACAAATGTAACAAAGAGTGGTTTTAAGAGTTGGAAAACAGATTTTGAGACTAGGGCATTCGAATAACCATAACAATTCAATTCTGGGTTATAAAGATTCAAGTAACAAGTCTAATTCAGATTCAAAGATTGATTCTAGCTAAAGTATGATTAGGCCATGGTGTTTGGTCCTAACCTTGTGTTCCTAATTCCCTAATTTGATCATTTGTTGTCTAACCTAAAATTAAGCATTAGGAACCCATTAAGCATAGAAGAACATTTTAAACAACCAAGTATGTATCTAATCCCTGTTGTCGAATGTCCATACATACTCTTCCTATTCATAGTTCAATTCGAATTAAAGCATGGTGTATACTCTTAATTCAAACCAAGATAGTTAACAAACAAGTTCTAATGGTGATCAATCATTCAAACAAGCATGTTAACTTATAAGCATAATGAATAAGAACATGAATCATGAATCAAACTTGAAACTCCAAACTTATAAACCCAGAATATTCATGTTAGGTTACATCGAAGCCCTAGTTATGGATTTAGCTACTCATAATGGAAAAGAGACTTGAACAGAAATGAGAAAACATAATGAATACAATAAGAGTAGAAAAACCCTTTTTCTGAAGTTCTTGTGGTGTCCAAGGCTTCTCCAAGTGCTTCTCCACTTCTAATGCTTCTCCAAGAGCTTCCCCACTTCTAGAAAGATGTATGAAGGATATGGAGGTGATTTGGGATGAGTTTGAGTGAGTGGTGATGGCTAAGGAAGATGAAATTCGTAGGGAAATGGAAGAGAGGTTTGCTGGAGTTGTTTTGGTGATTGTTGGAGTGTTTGGGATTTTGAGAGTGTTTGAGGATGGTTGGAGTGAATTGTGGGGGTTGTGAATCTCAGGATTTGTTGTGTCTTGAATGTGGAATGGATGTGGTATTTATAGGGAGAGGGGAGTGACAAATCTGAATTCAATATGGCTAATGCATACAACACTTGCATTATAAAAGATGAATTGGTTGATGCACTTCACCAATAGATCCCACCAGCAGCCCTAGCTCATCTTCATGTCACCATGACCAAGCTTCCAACCAGAAATGATAGCTCATACCTAGCTCACCATGACCAAGCATCCAACCAGCACATGCTGAGGTCAGCATAACCAGCAACTTCAAGGGCTTACAACTTGGGCTTCTCTTAATCAAATTAGGACTTTAAGCACTCGAAATTGAAGTTCAGAATGTCTTCTTTCCAGCCATATGTCATTTGGGCCAATCCAAGGTCGGAGGAGGAAGTTAAGGCCAAAACAAATTGCTAACTCATTTTGCACGCTGATAAAATCCATCCTGAGCATGGCTCTGTGTTTGCTAGGTAACAGACTCCATATTTATCCAATGGGGCTGAATTTTGGATATGTTATAGTACACACCCATTGGAACAAAAGCTTGTGTAGGTTGCTGGAGCTGTGTAGGTTGCTGAACCAAAGCTTGCAATATGACCTACGGAACTGGACTGGCAGGGGGCTGTAGCCAAAATGAGTTTGTCTTTTAAGCCCTTCTTCCATTCATCCAAATTAGGCCTTAACATGCTTGAATTGCATGAATTATGCTCTCTTGCTCTATTGGCCTACAAAACACACAAAGGGAGGGAAATAACTTAGAATTATAGGAACTAAGCAAAAGAAGTAAGTAAATTGGGCATGTATATGTATGAAATTATGAGCTTAACAGTATTCCATACTTCTAGCGATTGGATTTCACTCAAAACTCACTAAATGACTCCTCCCACCATATTATGATGTTGACCAAGTTTTGGTCTCGATCCGAAATCAATAGGTGTTCCAAATTGGACAATTCAAGTTCAACGGCAGTTCGTTCCTAATTGGAGTGGTTGGTGTATTCCATACTTCTAGCGATTGGATTTCACTCAAAACTCACCAAATGACTCCTCCCACCATATTACGAAGTCGCCCAAGTTTTGGGCTCGATCCGAAATCAATAGGTGTGAGAAATTGGACAATTCAAGTTCAACGGCAGTTCGTTCCTAATTGGAATGGTTGGTATATTCCACACTTCTACCGATTGTATTTCACTCAAAAATCACCAAATGACTCCTCCCACCATAATATGGTGTTGCAAAAGTTTGGGGTTCGATCCGAAATCAATAGGTGTGAGAAATTGGACAATTCAAGTTCAACGGCAGTTCGTTCCTAATTGGAGTGGTTGGTGTATTCCATACTTCTAGCGATTGGATTTCACTCAAAACTCACTAAATGACTCCTCCCACCATATTATGATGTTGCCCAAGTTTTGGTCTCGATCCGAAATCAATAGGTGTTCCAAATTGGACAATTCAAGTTCAACGGCAGTTCGTTCCTAATTGGAGTGGTTGGTGTATTCCATACTTCTAGCGATTGGATTTCACTCAAAACTCACTAAATGACTCCTCCCACCATATTATGATGTTGCCCAAGTTTTGGTCTCGATCCGAAATCAATAGGTGTTCCAAATTGGACAATTCAAGTTCAACGGCAGTTCGTTCCTAATTGGAGTGGTTGGTGTATTCCATACTTCTCGCGATTGGATTTCACTTAAAACTCACCAAATGACTCCTACCACCATATTATGGTGTTGCCCAAGTTCTGGGCTTGATCCGAAATCAATAGGTGTTCCAAATTGGACAATTCAAGTTCAGCGGCTGTTCGTTCCTATTTGGAGTGGTTGGTGTATTCCATACTTCTAGCGATTGGATTTCACTCAAAACTCACCAAATGTCTCCTCCCATCATATTATGATGTTGCCTAAGTTTTGGGCTCGATCCGAAATCAATAGGTGTTCCAAATTGGACAATTCAAGTTCAACGGCAGTTCGTTCCTAATTGGAGTGGTTGGTGTATTCCATACTTCTCGCGATTGGATTTCACTTAAAACTCACCAAATGACTCCTACCACCATATTATGGTGTTGCCCAAGTTCTGGGCTTGATCCGAAATCAATAGGTGTTCCAAATTGGACAATTCAAGTTCAGCGGCAGTTCGTTCCTAATTGGAGTGGTTGGTGTATTCCATACTTCTAGCGATTGGATTTCACTCAAATCTCACCAAATGAATCCTCCCACCATATTATGATGTTGCACAAGTTTGGGGTTCGATCCGAAATCAATAGGTGTGAGAAATTGGACAATTCAAGTTCAACGACAGTTCGTTCCTAATTGGAGTTGTTGGTGTATTCCATACTTCTAGCGATTGGATTTCCCTCAAAACTCACTAAATGACTCCTCCCACCATATTATGATGTTGCCCAAGTTTTGGTCACGATCCGAAATCAATAGGTGTGAGAAATTGGACAATTCAAGTTCAACGGCAGTTCGTTCCTAATTGGGAAGGTTGGAATATTCCATACTTCTACCGATTGGATTTCACTCAAACCTCACCAAATGACTACTCCCACTATATTATGATGTTGCCCAAGTTTGGGGGTCGATCCGAAATCAATAGGTGTTCCAAATTGGACAATTCAAGTTCAACGGCAGTTCGTTCCTAATTGGAGTGGTTGGTGTATTCCATACTTCTAGCGATTGGATTTCACTCAAAACTCACCAAATGACTCCTCCCACCATATTATGATGTTGCCCAAGTTAGGGGCTCGAAACGAAATCAATAGGTGTGAGAAATTGGACAATTCAAGTTCAACGGCAGTTCTTTCCTAATTGGAGTGGTTGGTGTATTCCATACTTCTAGCGATTGGATTTCACTCAAAACTCACGAAATGACTCCTCCCATCATATTATGATGTTGCACAAGTTTGGGGTTCCATACGAAATCAATAGGTGTTCCAAATTGGACAATTCAAAATCAACGGCAGTTCGTTCCTAATTGGAGTGGTTGGTGTATTCCATACTTCTAGCGATTGGATTTCACTCAAAACTCACCAAATGACTCCTCCCACCATATTACGAAGTCGCCCAAGTTTTGGGCTCGATCCGAAATCAATAGGTGTGAGAAATTGGACAATTCAAGTTCAACGGCAGTTCGTTCCTAATTGGAATGGTTGGTATATTCCACACTTCTACCGATTGTATTTCACTCAAAACTCACCAAATGACTCCTCCCACCATAATATGGTGTTGCAAAAGTTTGGGGTTCGATCCGAAATCAATAGGTGTGAGAAATTGGACAATTCAAGTTCAACGGCAGTTCGTTCCTAATTGGAGTGGTTGGTGTATTCCATACTTCTAG
This sequence comes from Prunus avium, assembly GCF_965620075.1. Taxonomy (NCBI): domain Eukaryota; kingdom Viridiplantae; phylum Streptophyta; class Magnoliopsida; order Rosales; family Rosaceae; genus Prunus; species Prunus avium. The sequence goes on along the minus strand of NC_142291.1, from coordinate 15,963,592 downwards.
CGATTGGATTTCACTCAAAACTCACTAAATGACTCCTCCCACCATATTATGATGTTGCCCAAGTTTTGGTCTCGATCCGAAATCAATAGGTGTTCCAAATTGGACAATTCAAGTTCAACGGCAGTTCGTTCCTAATTGGAGTGGTTGGTGTATTCCATACTTCTAGCGATTGGATTTCACTCAAAACTCACTAAATGACTCCTCCCACCATATTATGATGTTGCCCAAGTTTTGGTCTCGATCCGAAATCAATAGGTGTTCCAAATTGGACAATTCAAGTTCAACGGCAGTTCGTTCCTAATTGGAGTGGTTGGTGTATTCCATACTTCTAGCGATTGGATTTCACTCAAAACTCACCAAATGTCTCCTCCCATCATATTATGATGTTGCCCAAGTTTTGGGCTCGATCCGAAATCAATAGGTGTTCCAAATTGGACAATTCAAGTTCAACGGCAGTTCGTTCCTAATTGGAGTGGTTGGTGTATTCCATACTTCTCGCGATTGGATTTCACTTAAAACTCACCAAATGACTCCTACCACCATATTATGGTGTTGCCCAAGTTCTGGGCTTGATCCGAAACCAATAGGTGTTCCAAATTGGACAATTCAAGTTCAGCGGCTGTTCGTTCCTAATTGGAGTGGTTGGTGTATTCCATACTTCTAGCGATTGGATTGCACTCAAAACTCACCAAATGTCTCCTCCCATCATATTATGATGTTGCCCAAGTTTTGGGCTCGATCCGAAATCAATAGGTGTTCCAAATTGGACAATTCAAGTTCAACGGCAGTTCGTTCCTAATTGGAGTGGTTGGTGTATTCCATACTTCTAGCGATTGGATTTCACTCAAAACTCACCAAATGACTCCTCCCACCATATTATGATGTTGCCCAAGTTAGGGGCTCGAAACGAAATCAATAGGTGTGAGAAATTGGACAATTCAAGTTCAACGGCAGTTCTTTCCTAATTGGAGTGGTTGGTGTATTCCATACTTCTAGCGATTGGATTTCACTCAAAACTCACGAAATGACTCCTCCCATCATATTATGATGTTGCACAAGTTTGGGGTTCCATACGAAATCAATAGGTGTTCCAAATTGGACAATTCAAAATCAACGGCAGTTCGTTCCTAATTGGAGTGGTTGGTGTATTCCATACTTCTAGCGATTGGATTTCACTCAAAACTCACCAAATGACTCCTCCCACCATATTATGATGTTGCCCAAGTTTTGGTCTCGATCCGAAATCAATAGGTGTTCCAAATTGGACAATTCAAGTTCAACGGCAGTTCGTTCCTAATTGAAGTGGTTGGTGTATTCCATACTTCTAGCGATTGGATTTCACTCAAAACTCACCAAATGACTCCGCCCACCATTTTATGATGTTGCACAAGTTTGGGGTTCCATCCGAAATCAATAGGTGTAAGCAATTTGGCAATTCAAGTTCAACGGCAGTTCGTTCCTAATTGGAGTGGTTGTTGTATTCCATACTTCTAGCGATTGGATTTCACTCAAAACTCACCAAATGACTCCTCCCAACATATTATGATGTTGCCCAAGTTTTGGGCTCGATCCGAAATCAATAGGTGTGAAAAATTGAGCAATTTAAGTTCAACAGTTGTTCGTTCCTTATTGGAGTGGTTGGTGTATTCCATGTTTCTAGCGATTGTATTTCACTCAAAACTCAGCAAATGACTCCTTCCACCATATTATGATGTTGCCCAAATTGGACAATTCAAGTTCAACGGCAGTTCGTTCCTAATTGGAGTGGTTGGTGTATTCCATACTTCTAGCGATTGGATTTCACTCAAAACTCACCGAATGACTCCTCCCACCATATTATGATGTTGCCCAAGTTTTGGGCTCGATCCGAAATCAATAGGTGGGAGAAATTGGACAATTCAAGTTCAACGGCAGTTCGTTCCTAATTGGAGTGGTTGGTGTATTCCATACTTCTAGCGATTGGATTTCACTGAAAACTGTACAAAAGACTCCTCCCACCATATTATGATGTTGCCCAAGTTTTGTGCTCAATCCGAACTCAATAGGTGTGAGAAATTGGACAATTTAAGTTCAACGGAAGTTCGTTCCTAATTGAAGTGGTTGGTGTATTCCATACTTCTAGCGATTGGATTTCACTCAAAACTCACCAAATGACTCCGCCCACCATTTTATGATGTTGCACAAGTTTGGGGTTCGATCCGAAATCAATAGGTGTGAGAAATTGAACAATTCAAGTTCAACGGCAGTTCGTTCCTAATTGGAGAGGTTGGTGTATTCCGTACTTCTAGCGATTGGATTTCACTCAAAACTCACCAAATGACTCCTCCCACCATATTATGATCTTGCCCAAGTTTTGGGCTCGATCCGATATCAATAGGTGTGAGAAATTGGACAATTCAAGTTCAACGGAAGTTCGTTCCTAATTGGAGTGGTTGGTGTATTCCATACTTCTAGCGATTTGATTTCACTCAAAACTCACCAAAAGACTCCTGCCACCATATTATGATGTTGCACAAGTTTGGGGTTCCATCCGAAATCAATAGGTGTTCCAAATTGGACAATTCAAGTTCAACGGCAGTTCGTTCCTAATTGGAGTGGTTGGTGTATTCCATACTTCTAGCGATTGGATTTCACTCAAACCTCACTAAATGACTCCTCCCACCATATTATGGTGTTGCACAAGTTTGGGGTTCCATCCGAAATCAATAGGTGTGAGCAATTTGGCAATTCAAGTTCAACGACAGTTCGTTCCTAATTGGAGTGGTTGGTGTATTCCATACTTCTAGCGATTGGATTTCACTCAAAACTCACCAAACGACTCCTCCCACCATATTATGTTGTTGCCCAGGTTTTGGGCTCGATCCGAAATCAATACGTGTTCCAAATTGGACAATTCAAGTTCAACGGCAGTAAGTTCCTAATTTGAGTGTTTGGTGTATTCCATACTTCTAGCGATTGGATTTCACTCAAAACTCACCAAATGACTCCTCCCACCATATTATGATGTTGCCCAAGTTTTGGGCTCGATCCGAAATCAATAGGTGTGAGAAATCGGACAATTCAAGTTCAACGGCAGTTCATTCCTAATTGGAGTGGTTGGTGTATTCCATACTTCTAGCGATTGGATTTCACTCAAAACTGTCCAAATGACTCCTCCCACCATATTATGATGTTGCCCAAGTTTTTGGGCTCGATCCGAACTCAATAGGTGTGAGAAATTGGACAATTCAAGTTCAACGGCAGTTCGTTCCTAATTGGAGTGGTTGGTGTATTCCATACTTCTAGCGATTGGATTTCACTGAAAACTCACCAAATGACTCCTCCCAACATATTATGATGTTGCCCAAGTTTTGGGCTCGATCCGAAATCAATAGGTGTGAGAAATTGAGCAATTCAAGTTCAACGGCAGTTCGTTCCTAATTGGATTGGTTGGTGTATTCCATACTTCTAGCGATTGGATTTCACTGAAAACTCACCAAATGACTCCTCCCAACATATTATGATGTTGCCCAAGTTTTGGGCTCGGTACGAAATCAATAGGTGTGAGAAATTGAGCAATTCAAGTTCAACGGCAGTTCGTTCCTAATTGGAGTGGTTGGTGTATTCCATACTTCTAGCGATTGGATTTCACTCAAAACTCACCAAATGACTACTCCAACAATATTATGATGTTGCACAAGTTTTGGGCTCGATCCGAAATCAATAGGTGTTCCAAATTGGACAATTCAAGTTCAACGGCAGTTCGTTCCTATTTGGAGTGGTTGGTGTTTTCCATACTTCTAGCGATTGGATTTCACTCAAAACTCACCAAATGACACCTCCCACCATATTACGATGTTGCCCAAGTTTGGGGCTCGATCCGAAATCAATAGGTGTGAGAAATTGGACAATTCAAGTTCAACGGCAGTTCGTTCCTAATTGGAGTGGTTGGTGTATTCCGTACTTCTAGTGATTGGATTTCACTCAAAACTCACCAAATGACTCCTCCCACCATATTACGATGTTGCCCAAGTTTGGGGCTCGATCCGAAATCAATAGGTGTGAGAAATTGGACAATTCAAGTTCAACGGCAGTTCGTTCCTAATTGGAGTGGTTGGTGTATTCCATACTTCTAGCGATTGAATTTCACTCAAAACTCACCAAATGACTCCTCCCACCATATTATGATGTTGCCCAAGTTTTGGGCTCGATCCGAAATCAATAGGTGTGAGAAATTGGACAATTCAAGTTCAATGGCAGTTCGTTCCTAGTTGGAGTGGTTGTTGTATTCCATACTTCTAGCGATTGGATTTCACTCAAAACTCACCAAATGACTACTCCAACAATATTTTGATGTTGCCCAAGTTTTGGGCTCGATTTGAAATCAATAGGTGTTCCAAATTGGACAATTCAAGTTCAACGGCAGTTCGTTCCTAATTGGAGTGGTTGCTGTATTCCATACTTCTAGCGATTGGATTTCACTCAAAACTCACCAAATGACTCCTACCACCGTATTATGATGTTGCACAAGGTTTGGGCTCGATCTGAAATCATTTGGTGTGAGAAATTGGTCAATTCAATTTCAACGAAAGTTTGTTCCTAATTGGAGTGGTTGGTGTATTCCATACTTCTAGCGATTGGATTTCACTCAAAACGCACCAAATGACTGTTGTTAATTATTATGTTAACTCGCAATTGTACGGGGCAATTAGTAGTATAGCAAGACAAGTACGAGGTCGTACCCACGAAGACTGAGAAGTTCAAATTAGTTATGTACGTAGATTACCGAATTCAAGAAGTTAGGAAATTAAGTCTAAAACAGAAATTAAAGTAAGAGTGATTGTGATTGTGAAAGGAAGTGAGCAAACTGAAATTGCAAATGAAAGCAAATAAACAAGTGTAACAAAGAGTGGTTTTAAGAGTTGGAAAACAGATTTGGAGACTAGGGCATTCGAATCACCATAACAATTCAATTCTGGGTTATATGGAGTCAAGTAACATGTCGAATTCAAATTCAAAGATTGATTCTAGCTAAAGTATGATTAGGCCATGGTGTTTGGTCCTAACCTTGTGTTCCTAATTCCCTAATTTGATCATTTGTTGTCTAACCTAAAATTAAGCATTAGGAACCCATTAAGCATAGAAGAACAATTTAAACAACCAAGCATGTATCTAATCCCTGTTGTCGAATGTCCATACATACTCTTCCTATTCATAGTTCAATTCGAATTAAAGCATGGTGTCTACTCTTAATTCAAACCAATATAGTTAACAAACAAGTTCTAATGGTGATCAATCATTCAAACAAGCATGTTAACTTATAAGCATAATGAATAAGAACATGAATCATGAATCAAACTTGAAACTCCAAACTTATAAACCCAGAATATTCATGTTAGGTTACATCGAAGCCCTAGTTATGGATTTAGCTACTCATAATGGAAAAGAAACTAAAATAGAAATGGGAAAACATAATGAATGCCATAAGAGTAGAAAAACCCTTTTCTGAAGTTCTTGTAGTGTCCAATGCTTCTCCAAGAGCTTCTCCACGTCTAGAAGGATGTATGAAGGATATGGAGGTGATTTGAGATGAGCTTGAGTGAGTGGTGATGGCTGAGAAAGAGGAAATTCGTAGGGAAATGGAAGGGAGGTTTTCTGGAGCTGTTTTGGTGATTTTGGGGCAGTTTAGAGTATTGGGTTGATTGCTTGAGTGTTTGGGGTTGTGGGAATGTATGAGGATGATTTCTGGATGACGGAAGTGTGGAGGATGGCTGAAGTGAATTTTGTAGCTTGAAGACTCCTCTATTTATAGGGCTAAGAGGGAGGAACATCATGATGAAATCCAACACCACCATTCCTCATTTAATACAACCCATAACTCCCACTTCATCTTGTCTATGTTAGTGTGGTTGGAATCAATCCCATCCCATACTTCTTTTACTGCACCTCAAGCTTTCTTCACATGGGATCAAAGGTGATCAATTGTGGCTGCCTTTTGCTGCCAACCCATGTGGTGTTCTTTTGGTTGTTGAACAAAAACGAGTCTTCTGAACCAGACTTGGTGTACGAAGGCCAGAGGTTTCAAAACTTATCCAATGGGGCTCAAATTTGGATATGTTATAGTAGACACCCATTGGAACAACTTATATGAAGAAAGTATTCCCATCGGAGCAGTCGAATTATGCGTTTTGGGCCTTACAATTTGGCTGCCGAACAGAGACTGGAGTTGACTTCATTTCATTTATGCTTTACATGCATGCACATGCTTTCTCTATAATAACTCCAGCATGTACCAACTTGATCCTTTAGAATTTCATAGCTGGAATGTCTCCCCACTTCACTCATTATGTTGGATCCAAAGTCAATTGCAGCGTGGGTGAGGCACATGGCTCAAAGGAGGAGACAAGGCTCAAAGCTGGCAGCTGCAAATCCTCCTGAGCATGGTTCAGTGTTGGACGGGCTAAGGACTCCACATATGTTCAATTGGGCTGAATTTTGGATATGTTATACTAGACACCCAATTGAACAACTTCTATGAATAATGTCTCCTCATCCGAGTTGTCCAGATTGCTGAAATGAGACCTGCAAGGTGACTTACGAAACTGGACTGACAAGAAGTGTGGCCCAACTTTGGTTTTGTCTTTAAGCTCTTGCTCTTTGCCAATCAGCCCTTAACATGCATGGATTGCATCAAATGTGATCTCTTGCTATCTTAACCTACAAAACACACAAATAGAGGTAAGTGACTCAAAATAAAGAGAAACTAAGCAAAATCACTAAGTAAAGAAGGCATGCAAGTGTATGAAATTATGGACTTATCAAAACAGAAAATGGATTAAAAGCACAAGTTTAACTCAATAACATAACCAAATCATAAGCTAGAAGGGTACAAAATGATATACAATTATGAACCGATCAAATACCCCCAAACCTAGATTTTGCTAGTCCTCGAGCAAAACAAAAGGAAAACAAAGATAAAAACAAAACAAGAAGTTAAGTAAACCACTTCCGCAGGTAACTCGATTGCATTGAGCATATGCAACAAGCTTTTAAACCTCTAGGCATCCCTAGTAGGAGGAGTTGTGTCTCCTGAGGGTTTAACAGAAACGATACCCACAAACGCATTTCTAACTCTACAAAACAAAGTGGTTAGTAAAACTTGAAATCAACTAATGAGAACGAAAGAAAACTTTAGTCATACCTCCAACACCATAGAGTTGCCAAGATAGGTGATCAATCAGTGTGTAATGTGGAAGCTATAGCTCAAAGGCACACGGTTTCAAAGCAAGCACACTCAAACCTTGAATAAAGAACATGCTTCGACTCTAATTCTCACAGATAACACTCAATCACTCAGAACCAATGGTTTTATTCTCTCAAACAAGCTTAAGTGAGTATATGAAATAGAAGCACAATATTTGGTTAGATCTCAAGAAGGGAATCAAATACTAAGAATAGAGATACACACATACTTACCAGCACCCATGAATACATCCTCAAAGATCAGCTAGGTCTTTCACAAGGTTTGTAATGAAAGGTAAGGTTAGGGGAAATGGAAGAATTGGAAGGAAAAATAGGTAACTTAAGAACATACCAAGGTTGCATTCTTCATTGATCTGTGATCGGTTCATAATTGTATATCATTTTGTACCCTTCTAGCTTATGATTTGGTTATGTTTTTGAGTTAAACTTGTGCTTTTAATCCTTTTTGTGTTTATCTTTCAGTTCATTGAGCTTTAGGTAATAATGATGGCTTTAGAGAGCATAATTCATGCAATTCAAGCATGTTAAGGCCTAATTTGGATGAATGGATGAAGAGCTTAAAGACAAACTCATTTTGGCTACAGCCCCCTGCCAGTCCAGTTCCGTAGGTCATATTGCAAGCTTTGTTTCAACAACCTACATAGCTCTAATGAGGCCACATTCTTCATGAAAGTTGTTCCAATTGGTGTGTACTATAACATATCCAAAATGCAGCCCCATTGGATAAATCTGGAGTCCGTTACCTAGCAAACACATAACCATGCTCAGGATGGATCTTATCAGCGCGGAAAATGAGTTAGCAATTTGTTTCGACCTTAACTTCTTCCTCCGACCTTGGATTGGCCCAAATAACATATGGCTGGAAAGAAGACATTCTGAACTTCAATTTAGAGTGCTTAAAGTCCTAATTTGATTAAGAGAAGCCCAAGTTGTAAGCCCTTGAAGTTTCTGGTCATGCTGACCTCAGCATGTGCTGGTTGGATGCTTGGTCATGGTGAGCTAGGTATGAGCTATCATTTCTGGTTGGAAGCTTGGGCATGGTGACATGAAGATGAGCTAGGGCTGCTGGTGGGATCTATTGGTGAAGTGCATCAACCAATTCAAGATTTTCTAATACAAGTGCATCACCCAATTTAGATTTTCTAATACAAGTGCATCAACCATTTCAGATTTTATAAAACAAGTGTTGTATGCATTAGCCATATTGAATTCAGATTTTCACTTCCCCTAGGCCTATAAATAGGGAAGTTCTCTAAGCTTGTAATCACACCCCAAGGGGGGGAGCTCTCAAACACTTCTCTAGAGCTCCCCTCCCTTCTCTCCCTCAAATTCTCTTAGTTTTGCTTTCTAGTTCTCAATTCTAGCTTTCTTTAATGTTTTCTTAGTTGTAATTTATTTTTCTTGTTATGTAAATTCTTTTCTTAAGTTTTCAAGTTTAATTAGTTTCCAAGTTTCAATTATGGTTTTTGTTCTTATTCATTATGCTTATAAGTTAATATGCTAGTTTGAATGATTGATCACCATTTAGGCTTGCATGTTAGCTATCTTGGTTTGAATTAAGAGTATACACCATGCTTTAATTTGAATTGAACTATGAATAGGAAGAGTATGTATGGACATTCGACAACAAGGATTAGATACATACTTGGTTGTTTAAAATGTTCTTCTATGCTTAATGGGTTCCTAATGCTTAATTTTAGGTTAGACAACAAATGATCAAATTAGGGAATTAGGAACACAAGGTTATGACCACACACCATGGCTTAATCATACTTTAGCTAGAATCAATCCATTAATCTAAATTGAACTTGGGAACTTATTTGCTTGAGTTACTTATTTCTTTCTTCCTTGTTTTATGTTCTTTGTTTTTGTTTCTATTTTGTGTAGGGAAACTAAATTGGATCATTCAATCACCAATCCCTGTGGAATCGACCTTGCACTTACATACGCTAAACTACCAACGGTTCGTGCACTTGCGAGTATCACAAGTTGAGGATGCAACTGAATCCATTTTGGTGCAGCTGTATCTACGCAACAATCTGCAAGGTAGCATTGACTTATAATGGCATGGCTGCAAACTTCATGGTACCACCTGGCATAGACTTTATTTATTTATTTATTTATTTTATTTTTTTTACACTTAGATCAAATCGAAACACTTTCATCTTCGTTGATTTGATCTGCATCTTCATTAACTTCATTGCACAGAATCACACCATCTTTCATTTAGGCACATGGCAGCAACTTCCTTGCTTCAAACTTTATCTTGGCACACCTTGGTATATTTCTAAGCTATAGGGTATGGCTACAATAGGTGAAGTATCTCAGATTGAGATACAAAGGTAGGGAAATGATGAGGGTGATAGAAGAAAAGGCTTTAAGTGTTTGGCTTCAAGAGGGTTGATGGAACACACATATAGGTAGGGTGAAAAGAAAGCACATCGAATGGTTATGCACACATAGCCTAGCATCACTTCAATGAGTTCATGAATGAATGAGAGCAAGCACATGATATCTGCAAAAGAGAATCATCCTTAGTATTCAATCAAAATGAAATAATGAGATCATTTAGAGTGAAATGAAGAAAATAAATTGGGATGAGAAATAGAAACACTTTAAACCCTCTCAAGAAAGCAATTGGGCTCAATATAGCTCACTAGGGTAGTCTCCACTATTCTCCTTCGAGAATTTGAGCATGGTACTTTAGCCACCAGAATTCTAGGAGCCAAAGCTTTGTGAAGTGCAAAATTCTGATATGAAAACCTCAATGGCAGCTCCATAGCATCGATTGTATGACATTAAAAAAAAAAAATAGTGACAAATGAACGAAAATTGAAAACACAAATGAATGAAATTTGAAAACCTTCCCCCCAGACCTGAATTGAACATTGTCCTCAATGTTAAAGCAAAGTAAAGATGATTGAGAACAAGTAAATGATAAAGGGAAAAGTTAAGAAAAAGTTAAGAAGAAAAAAAAAAAAAACACAAATATACAAGCAACTCACGGATGACCAGTTAAGGGCCTCAGAAAACACAGCCAGAGGATCCGGGAAGGTTGGAGGGGTCACAATGGTCCCGCTTAAAACCCAAACTTCGTAGACACCGAAGGTGTCGCCTAAAGAACTCCTAGACACTGTATTGACGGAGGTGCTCACTGGGGTTACCAAAAGTTAGCTCATATGAAAAAAAAAATTATTTAAAGAAACAGAAACTTAAAATGACTAAAATAAAAACAAAACAAGTAAAGAGAAAGGATAGAAATGCTCCCCCTTGATGCGATTAGGTCGATTGCTACCAAGCACCTTCTTCTTGAACACATGGGTTGCCTCCCAAGAAGGGCCTTAGTTACTGTCTTGGCAAGACATTATGTGATCAGCTAAGTTGATGGTACAAAGGGAAGTTGATCCACCACATGGCCTGTTTGAATGCCAGCTGAGATTCCCTCATAGAATGGCTTTAAACGTTGTCCATTTACTTTGAAAGTTGAGCCGTCTTTAGGGTTTTGAATCTCCACAGCTCCATAGGGAGAAACATTGACCACGGTGAATGGGCCTTGCCATCTAGACTTCAATTTTCCTGGAAAGAGACGCAATCGTGAGTTAAACAAAAGAACTGACATACCTTTGGAGAACTCTTTCCGTTGAATGTTTCTGTCATGGTAACTCTTGGTTCGTTCTTTGTAAAGCTTTGCATTCTCATAAGACTCATGTCTAATTTCTTCCAATTCATTGAGCTGAAACTTTCTTGCATGGCCTGCCTTGTCTAGATCAAAATTTAACTTCTTGATGGCCCAAAAAGCATTGTGTTCAAGCTCCATTGGCAGGTGACAAGCTTTCCCAAACACAAGACGATAAGGGCTCATCCCAATGGGAGTCTTATATGCAATCCTATAAGCCCATAATGAATCATTGAGCTTGGCTGCCCAATCTTTCCTTGTATTGTTCACCACCTTCTCCAGGATGTGCTTAATTTCTCTATTGCTTATTTCCACTTGACCAGAAGTTTGCGGATGATATGGTGTAGAGACTCGATGGGTGATGTTGTACTTCTTCATGAGTGCTTCGAATGGCTTGTTACAGAAGTGGCTGCCTCCATCACTAATGACAGCCCTTGGAGTACCAAACCTTGTGAAAATATTATCCTTCAAGAACTTGAGCACCACCTTATGATCATTGGTTTTGGTGGCTATGGCTTCCACCCATTTAGACACATAATCAACAGCAACAAGTATGTAAGTACAACCAAAGGAAGATGGGAATGGTCCCATGAAATCAATACCCCACACATCGAAGAGCTCCACAACAAGTATGCTATTCAATGGCATTTCGTTCCTGCGACTTATGTTCCCCATCCTTTGACACCTATCACACTTAACACAAAAATTAAACGCATCTTTGAATAGAGTGGGCCAAAAGAAACCAGATTGGAGAATTTTAAGTGCTGTTTTCTTAGCTCCAAAGTGACCTCCACAAGCCAATTCGTGGCTATGCCTAAGTATGCTTTCTTGCTCTTCTTCTGGAACACATCTTCTGATGAGTTGATCCGGGCAATGCTTGAATAAGAAAGGTTCATCCCAGACATAATGTTTGGTGTATTCCATACTTCTAGCGATTGGATTTCACTCAAAACTCACCAAATGACTCCGCCCACCATATTATGATGTTGCCCAAGTTTTGGGCTCGATCCGAAATTAATAGGTGTTCCAAATTGGACAATTCAAGTTCAACGGCAGTTCGTTCCTAATGGGAGTGGTTGGTGTATTCCATAATTCTAGCTATTGGATTTCACTCAAAACTCACCAAATGACTCCTCCCACCATATTATGATGTTGCCCAAGTTTTGGGCTCGATCCGAAATCAATAGGTGTTCCAAATTGGACAATTCAAGTTCAACGGCAGTTCGTTCCTAATTGGAGTGGTTGGTGTATTCCGTACTTCTAGCGATTGGATTTCACTCAAAACTCACCAAATGACTCCTCCCACCATATTATGATGTTGCCCAAGTTTTGGAATCGATCCGAAATCAATAGGTGTGAGAAATTGGTCAATTCAATTTCAAGGACAGTTCGTTCCAAATTGGAGTGGTTGGTGTATTCCATACTTCTAGCGATTGGATTTCACTCAAAACTCATCAAACGACTGCTCCCACCATATTATGATGTTGCCCAAGTTTTGGGCTCGATCCGAAATCAATAGGTGTGAGAAATTGGACAATTCAAGTTCAACGGCAGTTCGTTCCTAATTGGAGTAGTTGGTGTATTCCATACTTCCAGCGATTGGATTTCACTCAAAACTCACCAAATGACTCCTCCCACCATATTATGATGTTGCCCAAGTTTTGGGCTCGATCCGAAATCAATAGGTGTTCCAAATTGGACAATTCAAGTTCAACGGCAGTTCGTTCCTAATTCGAGTGGTTGGTGTATTCCATTACCCTAGCGATTGGATTTCACTCAAAACTCACAAAATGACTCCTCCCACCATATTATGATGTTGTACAAGTTTGGGGTTCGATCCGAAATCAATAGGTGTGAGAAATTGGACAATTCAAGTTCAACGGCTGTTCGTTCCTCATTGGAGTGGTTGGTGTATTCCATACTTCTAGCAATTGGATTTCACTCAAAACTCACCAAATGACTCCTCCCACCATATTATGATGTTGCCCAAGTTTTGGGCACGATCCGAAATCAATAGGTGTTCGAAATTGGACAATTCAAGTTCAACGGCAGTTCGTTCCTAATTGGAGTGGTTGATGTATTCCATACTTCTAGTGATTGGATTTCACTCAAAACTCACCAAATGACTCCTCCCACCATATTATGATGTTGCCCAAATTTTAGGCTCGATCCGAAATCGATAGGTGTTCCAAATTGGACATTTCAAGTTCAATGGCAGTTCGTTCCTAATTGGAGTGGTTGGTGTATTCCATACTTCCAGCGATTGGATTTCACTCAAAACTCATCAAATGACTCCTCCCACCATATTATGATGTTACCCAAGTTTGGGGATCGATCCGAAATCAATAGGTGTGAGAAATTGGACAATTCAAGTTGAACGGCAGTTCGTTCCTAATTGGAGTGGTTGGTGTATTCCATACTTCTAGAGATTGGATTTCACTTAAAACTCACCAAGTGACTCCTCCCACCATATTATGATGTTGCCCAAATTTTGGGCTCGATCGGAAATCAATAGGTGTTCCAAATTGGACAATTCAAGTTCAACGGCAGTTCGTTCCTAATTGGAGTGGTTGGTGTATTCCATATTTCTAGCGATTGGATTTCACTCCAAACTCACCAAATGACTCCTCCCACCATATTATGATGTTGCCCAAGTTTTGGGCTCGATCCGAAATCAAAAGGAGTTCCAAATTGGACAATTCAAGTTCAACGGCAGTTCGTTCCTAATTGGAGTGGTTGGTGTATTCCATACTTCTAGCGATTGGATTTCACTCAAAACTCACCAAATGACTCCTCCCACCATATTATGATGTTGCCCAAATTTTGGGCTCGATCCGAAATCAAAAGGAGTTCCAAATTGGACAATTCAAGTTCAACGGCAGTTCGTTCCAAATTGGAGTGGTTGGTGTATTCCATACTTCTAGCGATTGGATTTCACTCAAAACTCACCAAATGACTCCACCCACCATATTATGATGTTGCCCAAGTTTTGGGCTCGATCCGAAATCAATAGGTGTTCCAAAGTGGACAATTCAAGTTCAACGGCAGTTCGTTCCTAATTGGAGTGGTTGGTGTATTACATACTTCTAGCAATTAGATTTCACTAAAAACTCACCAAATGACTCCTCCCACCATATTACGATGTTGCTCAAGTTTTGGGCTCGATCTGAACTCAATAGGTGTGAGAAATTGGACAATTTAAGTTCAACGGCAGTTCGTTCCTCACTGGAGTTGTTGGTGTATTCCATACTTCTAGCGATTGGATTTCACTCAAAACTCACCAAATGACTCCTCCCATCATATTATGATGTTGCCCAAGTTTGGGCTCGATCCGAAATCAAAAGGAGTTCCAAATTGGACAATTCAAGTTCAACGGCAGTTCGTTCCTAATTGGAGTGGTTGGTGTATTCCATACTTCTAGCGATTGGATTTCACTCTAAACTCACCAAATGACTCCTCCCACCATATTATGATGTTGCCCAAATTTTGGGCTCGATCCGAAATCAAAAGGAGTTCCAAATTGGACAATTCAAGTTCAACGGCAGTTCGTTCCAAATTGGAGTGGTTGGTGTATTCCATACTTCTAGCGATTGGATTTCACTCAAAACTCACCAAATGACTCCACCCACCATATTATGATGTTGCCCAAGTTTTGGGCTCGATCCGAAATCAATAGGTGTTCCAAAGTGGACAATTCAAGTTCAACGGCAGTTCGTTCCTAATTGGAGTGGTTGGTGTATTACATACTTCTAGCAATTAGATTTCACTAAAAACTCACCAAATGACTCCTCCCACCATATTATGATGTTGCTCAAGTTTTTGGCTCGATCTGAACTCAATAGGTGTGAGAAATTGGACAATTTAAGTTCAACGGCAGTTCGTTCCTCACTGGAGTTGTTGGTGTATTCCATACTTCTAGCGATTGGATTTCACTCAAAACTCACCAAATGACTCCTCCCATCATATTATGATGTTGCCCAAGTTTGGGCTCGATCCGAAATCAAAAGGAGTTCCAAATTGGACAATTCAAGTTCAACGGCAGTTCGTTCCAAATTGGAGTGGTTGGTGTATTCCATATTTCTAGCGATTGGATTTCACTCTAAACTGACCAAATGACTCCTCCCACCATATTATGATGTTGCCCAAATTTTGGGCTCGATCCGAAATCAAAAGGAGTTCCAAATTGGACAATTCAAGTTCAACGGCAGTTCGTTCCTAATTGGAGTGGTTGGTGTATTCCATACTTCTAGCGATTGGATTTCACTCTAAACTCACCAAATGACTCCTCCCACCATATTATGATGTTGCCCAAATTTTGGGCTCGATCCGAAATCAAAAGGAGTTCCAAATTGGACAATTCAAGTTCAACGGCAGTTCGTTCCAAATTGGAGTGGTTGGTGTATTCCATACTTCTAGCGATTGGATTTCACTCAAAACTCACCAAATGACTCCACCCACCATATTATGATGTTGCCCAAGTTATGGGCTCGATCCGAAATCAATAGGTGTTGCAAAGTGGACAATTCAAGTTCAACGGCAGTTCGTTCCTAATTGGAGTGGTTGGTGTATTACAAACTTCTAGCAATTAGATTTCACTAAAAACTCACCAAATGACTCCTCCCACCATATTATGATGTTGCTCAAGTTTTGGGCTCGATCTGAACTCAATAGGTGTGAGAAATTGGACAATTTAAGTTCAACGGCAGTTCGTTCCTCACTGGAGTTGTTGGTGTATTCCATACTTCTAGCGATTGGATTTCACTCAAAACTCACCAAATGACTCCTCCCATCATATTATGATGTTGCCCAAGTTTGGGGTTCCATACGAAATCAATAGGTGTGAGAAATTGGACAATTCAAGTTCAACGGCAGTTCGTTCCTAATTGGAGTGGTTGGTGTATTCCATACTTCTAGAGATTGGATTTCACTCAAAATTCACCAAATGACTCCTCCCACCATATTATGATGTTGCCCAGGTTTTGGGCTCGATCCGAAATCAATAGGTGTGAGAAATTGGACAATTCAAGTTCAACGACAGTTCGTTCCTAATTGGAGTGGTTGGTGTATTCCATACTTCTAGCGATTGGATTTCACTCAAAACTCAACAAATGACTCCACCTACCATATTATGATGTTGCCCAAGTTTTGGGCTCGATCCGAAATCAATAGGTATTCCAAATTGGACAATTCAAGTTCAACTACAGTTCGTTCCTAATAGGAGTGGTTGGTGTATTCCATACTTCTAGCGATTGGATTTCACTCAAAACTCACCAAATGACTCCTCCCACCATATTATGATGTTGCCCAGGTTTGGGGCTCGATCCGAAATCAATAGGTGTGAGAAATTGGACAATTCAAGTTCAACGGCAATTCGTTCCTAATTGGAGTGGTTGGTGTATTCCATACTTCTAGCGATTGGATTTCACTCAAAACTCACTAAATGACTCCTCCCACCATATTATGATGTTGCCCAAGTTTTGGTCTCGATCCGAAATCAATAGGTGTTCCAAATTAGACAATTCAAGTTCAACGGCAGTTCGTTCCAAACTGGAGTGGTTGGTGTATTCCATACTTCTAGCGATTCGATTTCACTGGAAACTCACCAAGTGACTCCTCCCACGATATTATGATGTTGCCCAAGTTTTGGGCTCCATCTGAAATGAATAGGTGTGCGAAATTGGATAATTCAAGTTCAACGGCAGTTCGTTCCTAATTGGAGTGGTTGGTGTATTCCATACTTCTAGCGATTGGATTTCACTCAAAACTCACTAAATGTCTCCTCCCAAAATATTATGATGTTGCCCAAGTTTTGGTCTCGATCCGAAATTAATAGGTGTTCCAAAACAATTCAAGTTCAACGGCAGTTCATTCCTAATTGGAGTGGTTGGTGTATTCCTTACTTCTAGCAATTGGATTTCACTCAAAACTCACCAAATGACTCCTCCCACCGTATTATGATGTTGCCCAAGTTTTGGACTCGATCCGAAATCAATAGGTGTTCCAAAGTGGACAATTCAAGTTCAACGGCAGTTCGTTCCTAATTGGAGTGGTTGGTGTATTCCATACTTCTAGCGATTGGATTTCACTCAAAACTCACCAAATGACTCCTCCCACCATATTATGATGTTGCCCAACTTTGGGGCTCGATCCGAAATCAATAGGTGTTCCAAATTGGACAATTCAAGTTCAACGGCAGTTCGTTCCTAATTGGAGTGGTTGGGGTATTCCATACTTCTAGCGATTGGATTTCACTGAAAACTCACCAAATGACTCCTCCCACCATATTATGATGTTGCCCAAGTTTTTGGCTAGATCTGAAATGAATAGGTGTGAGAAATTGGACAATTCAAGTTCAACGGCAGTTCGTTCCTAATTGGAGTGGTTGGTGTATTCCATACTTCTAGCGATTGGATTTCACTCAAAACTCACCAAATGACTCCTCCCACCATATTATGATGTTGCACAAGTTTTGGGCTCGATCCGAAATCAATAGGTGTAAGAAATTGGACAATTCAAGTTCAACGGCAGTTCGTTCCTAATTGGAGTGGTTGGTGTATTCCATACTTCTAGCGATTGGATTTCACTCAAAATTCACTAAATGACTCCTCCTACCATATTATGCTGTTGCCCAAGTTTTGGGCTCGATCCGAAATCAATAGGTGTGAGAAATTGGACAATTCAAGTTCAACGGCAGTTCGTTCCTAATTGGAGTGGTTGGTGTATTCCATACTTCTAGCGATTGGATTTCGTTCAAAACTCACCGAATGACTCCTCCCACCATATTATGATGTTGCCCAAGTTTGGGGCTCGATCCGAATTCAATAGGTGTGAGAAATTGGACAATTCAAGTTCAACGGCAGTTCGTTCCTAATTGGAGTGGTTGGTGTATTCCATACTTCTAGCGATTGGATTTCACTCAAAACTCACCAAATGACTCCTCCCACCATATTATGATGTTGCCCAAGTTTTGGTCCCGATCCGAAATCAATAGGTGTTCCAAATTGGACAATTCAAGTTCAACGGCAGCTCGTTCCTAATTGGAGTGGTTGGTGTATTCCATACTTCTAGCGATTGGATTTCACTCAAAACTCACCAAATGACTCCTCCCACCATATTATAATGTTGCCCAAGTTTTTGGCTCGATCCGAAATGAATAGGTGTGCGAAATTGGACAATTCAAGTTCAACGGCAGTTCGTTCCTAATTGGAGTGGTTGGTGTATTCCATACTTCTAGCGATTGGATTTCACTCAAAACTCACTAAATGACTCCTCCCACCATATTATGATGTTGCCCAAGTTTTGGTCTCGATCCGAAATCAATAGGTGTTCCAAATTGGACAATTCAAGTTCAACGGCAGTTCGTTCCTAATTGGTGTGGTTGGTGTATTCCATACTTCTAGCGATTGGATTTCACTCAAAACTCACCAAATGACTCCTCCCACCATATTATGATGTTGCCCAAGTTTTGGTCCCGATCCGAAATCAATAGGTGTTCCAAATTGGACAATTCAAGTTCAACGGCAGCTCGTTCCTAATTGGAGTGGTTGGTGTATTCCATACTTCTAGCGATTGGATTTCACTCAAAACTCACCAAATGACTCCTCCCACCATATTATAATGTTGCCCAAGTTTTTGGCTCGATCCGAAATGAATAGGTGTGCGAAATTGGACAATTCAAGTTCAACGGCAGTTCGTTCCTAATTGGAGTGGTTGGTGTATTCCATACTTCTAGCGATTGGATTTCACTCAAAACTCACTAAATGACTCCTCCCACCATATTATGATGTTGCCCAAGTTTTGGTCTCGATCCGAAATCAATAGGTGTTCCAAATTGGACAATTCAAGTTCAACGGCAGTTCGTTCCTAATTGGAGTGGTTGGTGTATTCCATACTTCTAGCGATTGGATTTCACTCAAAACTCACCAAATGACTCCTCCCACCATATTATGATGTTGCCCAAGTTTTGGGCTCGATCCGAAATCAATAGGTGTGAGAAATTGGACAGTTCAAGTTCGACGGCAGTTCGTTCCTAATTGGAGTGGTTGGTGTATTCCATACTTCTAAAGATTGTATTTCACTCAAAACTCACCAAATGACTCCTCCCACCATATTACGATGTTGCCCAGGTTTGGGGCTCGATCCGAAATCAATAGGTGAGAGAAATTGGACAATTCAAGTTCAACGGCAGTTCGTTCCTAATTGGAGTGGTTGGTGTATTCCATACTTCTAGCGATTGGATTTCACTCAAAACTCACCAAATGACCCCTCCCACCATATTATGATGTTGCACAAGTTTTGGGCTCGATCCGAAATCAATAGGTGTAAGAAATTGGACAATTCAAGTTCAACGGCAGTTCGTTCCTAATTGGAGTGGTTGGTGTATTCCATACTTCTAGCGATTGGATTTCACTCAAAATTCACTAAATGACTCCTCCTACCATATTATGCTGTTGCCCAAGTTTTGGGCTCGATCCGAAATCAATAGGTGTGAGAAATTGGACAATTCAAGTTCAACGGCAGTTCGTTCCTAATTGGAGTGGTTGGTGTATTCCATACTTCTAGCGATTGGATTTCGTTCAAAACTCACCGAATGACTCCTCCCACCATATTATGATGTTGCCCAAGTTTGGGGCTCGATCCGAATTCAATAGGTGTGAGAAATTGGACAATTCAAGTTCAACGGCAGTTCGTTCCTAATTGGAGTGGTTGGTGTATTCCATACTTCTAGCGATTGGATTTCACTCAAAACTCACCAAATGACTCCTCCCACCATATTATGATGTTGCCCAAGTTTTGGTCCCGATCCGAAATCAATAGGTGTTCCAAATTGGACAATTCAAGTTCAACGGCAGCTCGTTCCTAATTGGAGTGGTTGGTGTATTCCATACTTCTAGTGATTGGATTTCACTCAAAACTCACCAAATGACTCCTCCCACCATATTATAATGTTGCCCAAGTTTTTGGCTCGATCCGAAATGAATAGGTGTGCGAAATTGGACAATTCAAGTTCAACGGCAGTTCGTTCCTAATTGGAGTGGTTGGTGTATTCCATACTTCTAGCGATTGGATTTCACTCAAAACTCACTAAATGACTCCTCCCACCATATTATGATGTTGCCCAAGTTTTGGTCTCGATCCGAAATCAATAGGTGTTCCAAATTGGACAATTCAAGTTCAACGGCAGCTCGTTCCTAATTGGAGTGGTTGGTGTATTCCATACTTCTAGTGATTGGATTTCACTCAAAACTCACCAAATGACTCCTCCCACCATATTATAATGTTGCCCAAGTTTTTGGCTCGATCCGAAATGAATAGGTGTGCGAAATTGGACAATTCAAGTTCAACGGCAGTTCGTTCCTAATTGGAGTGGTTGGTGTATTCCATACTTCTAGCGATTGGATTTCACTCAAAACTCACTAAATGACTCCTCCCACCATATTATGATGTTGCCCAAGTTTTGGTCTCGATCCGAAATCAATAGGTGTTCCAAATTGGACAATTCAAGTTCAACGGCAGTTCGTTCCTAATTGGAGTGGTTGGTGTATTCCATACTTCTAGCGATTGGATTTCACTCAAAACTCACCAAATGACTCCTCCCACCATATTATGATGTTGCTCAAGTTTTGGGCTCGATCCGAAATCAATAGGTGTGAGAAATTGGACAGTTCAAGTTCGACGGCAGTTCGTTCCTAATTGGAGTGGTTGGTGTATTCCATACTTCTAAAGATTGTATTTCACTCAAAACTCACCAAATGACTCCTCCCACCATATTACGATGTTGCCCAGGTTTGGGGCTCGATCCGAAATCAATAGGTGAGAGAAATTGGACAATTCAAGTTCAACGGCAGTTCGTTCCTAATTGGAGTGGTTGGTGTATTCCATACTTCTAGCGATTGGATTTCACTCAAAACTCACCAAATGACTCCTCCCACCATATTATGATGTTGCCCAAGTTTTGGGCTCGATCCGAACTCAATAGCTGTGAGAAATTGGACAATTTAAGTTGAATGGCTGTTCGTTCCTAATTGGAGTTCTTGGTGTATTCCATACTTCTAGCGATTGGAATTCAATCAAAACTCACCAAATGACTCCTCCCACCATATTATGATGTTGCCCAAGTTTTGGGTTCGATCCGAAATCAATAGGTGTGAGAAATTGGACAATACAAGTTCAACGGCAGTTCGTTCCTAATTGGAGTGGTTGGTGTATTCCGTACTTCTAGCGATTGGATTTCACTCAAAACTCACCAAATGACTCCTCCCACCATATTATGATTTTGCCCAAGTTTTGGGCTCGATCCGAACTCAATAGGTGTGAGAAATTGGACAATTTAAGTTCAATGGCAGTTCGTTCCTAATTGGAGTTGTTGGTGTATTCCATACTTATAGCGATTGGATTTCACTCAAAACTCACCAAATGACTCCTCCCACCATATTATGATGTTGCCCAAGTTTTGGGCTCGATCCGAAATCAATAGGTGTGAGAAATTGGACAATTCAAGTTCAACGGCAGTTCGTTCCTAATTGGAGTGGTTGGTGTATTCCATACTTCTAGCGATTGGATTTCACTCAAAACTCACCAAATGACTCCTCCCACCATATTATGATGTTGCCCAAGTTTTGGGCTCGATCCGAAATCAATAGGTGTGAGAAATTGGACAATTCATGTTCAACGGCAGTTCGCTCCTAATTGGAGTGGTTGGTGTATTCCATACTTCTAGCGATTGGATTTCACTCAAAACTCACCAAATGACTCCTCCCACCATATTATGGTGTTGCCCAAGTTTTGGGCTCGATCCGAACTCAATAGGTGTTCCAAATTGGACAATTTAAGTTCAACGGCAGTTCGTTCCTAATTGGAGTTGTTGGTGTATTCCATACTTCTAGCGATTGGATATCACTCAAAACTCACCAAATGACTCCTCCCACCACATTATGATGTTGCCCAAGTTTTGGGCTCGATCCGAAATCAATAGTTGTTCCAAATTGGACAATTCAAGTTCAACGGCAGTTCGTTCCTAATTGGAGTGGTTGGTGTATTCCATACTTCTAGCGATTGGATTTCACTCCAAACTCACCAAATGACTCCTCCCTCCATATTATGATGTTGCCCAAGTTTTGGGCTCGATCCGAAATCAGTAGGTGTTCCAAATTGGACAATTCAAGTTCAACGGCAGTTCGTTGCCAATTGGTGTGGTTGGTGTATTCCATACTTCTAGCAATTGGATTTCACTCAAAACTCACCAAATGAGTCCTCCCACCATATTATGAGGTTGCCCAAGTTTGGGGCTCGATCCGAAATCAATAGGTGTGAGAAATTGGACAATTCAAGTTCAACGGCAGTTCGTTCCTAATTGGAGTGGTTGGTGTATTCCATACTTCTATCGATTGCATTTCACTCAAAACTCACCAAATGACTCCTCCCACCATATTATGATGTTGCCCAAGTTTTGGGCTCGATCTGAAATCAATATGTGTGAGAAATTGGACAATTCAAGTTCAACGGCAGTTCGTTCCTAATTGGAGTGGTTGGTGTATTCCATACTTCTAGCGATTGGATTTCACTCAAAACTCACCAAATGACTCCTCCCACCATATTATGATGTTTCCCAAGTTTTGGGCTCGGTCCGAAATCAATAGGTGTGAGAAATTGGACAATTCAAGTTCAATGGCAGTTCGTTCCTAAATGGAGTGGTTGGTGTTTTCCGTACTTCTAGCGATTGAATTTCACTCAAAACTTACCAAATGACTCCTCCCACCATATTATGTTGTTGCCCAAGTTTTGGGCTCGATCCGAACTCAATAGGTGTGAGAAATTGGACAAATCAATTTCAACGGCAGTTCGTTCCTAATAGGAGTGGTTGGTGTATTCCTTACTTCTAGCGATTGGATTTCGCTCAAAACTCACTAAATGACTCCTCCCACCATATTATGATATTGCCCAAGTTTTCGTCTCGATCCGAAATCAATAGGTGTTCGAAATTCGACAATTCAAGTTCAACGGCAGTTCGTTCCAAATTGGAGTGGTTGGTGTATTCCGTACTTCTAGCGATTGGATTTCACTCAAAACTCACCAAATGACTCCTCCCACCATATTATCATGTTGCCCAAGTTTTGGGCTCAATCCGAAATCAATAGGTGTTCGAAATTGGATAATTCAAGTTCCACGGCAGTTCGTTCCTAATTCGAGTGCTTGGTGCATTCCATACTTCTAGCAATTGGACTCCACTCAAAACTCACCAAATGACTCCTCCCACCATATTATCATGTTGCCAAAGTTTTGGGCTCCATCCGAAATCAATAGGTGTGAGAAATTGGACAATTCAAGTTCAACGGCAGTTCGTTCCTAATTGGTGTGGTTGGTGTATTCCATACTTCTAGCGATTGGATTTCACTCAAAACTCACCAAATGACTCCTCCCACTATGTCATGATGTTGCCCAAGTTTTGGGCTCAGTCTGAAGTCAATAGGTGTGAGAAATTGGACAATTCAAGTTCAACGGAAGTTCGTTCCTAATTCGAGTGGTTGGTGTATTCCATACTTCTAGCGATTTGATTCCACTCAAAACTCACCAAATGACTCCTCCCACCATATTATGTTGTTGCCCAAGTTTTGGGCTCGATCTGAAATCAATAGGTGTGACAAATTTGACAATTCAAGTTCAACGGCAGTTCGTTCCTAATTGGAGTGGTGGGTGTATTCCATACTTTTAGCAATTGGGTTTCACTCAAAACTCACCAAAGGACTGCTCCCACCATATTATGATGTTGCCCAAGTTTTGGGCTCGATCCGAAATCAATAGGTGTGAGAAATTGGACAATTCAAGTTCAACGGAAGTTCGTTCCTAATTGGAGTGGTTGGTGTATTCCAGACTTATGGCGATTGGATTTCACTCAAAACTCACCAAATGACTCCTCCCACCATATTATGATGTTGCCCAAGTTTTGGGCTCGATCCGAAATCAATAGGTGTGAGACATTGGACAATTCAAGTTCAACGGCAGTTCGTTCCTAATTGGAGTGGTTGGTGTATTCCATACATCTACCGATTGGATTTCCCTCAAAACTCACCAAATGACTCCTCCCACCACATTATGATGTTGCCCAAGTTTTGGGCTCGATCCGAAATCAATAGGGGTTCCAAATTGGACAATTCAAGTTCAACGGCAGTTCGTTCCTAATTGGAGTGGTTGGTGTATTCCATACTTGTAGCGATTGGGTTTCACTCAAAACTAACCAAATGACTCCTCCCACCATATTATGATGTTGCCCAAGTTTTGGGATCGATCCGAAATCAATAGATGTGAGAAATTGGACAATTCAAGTTCAACGGCAGTTCGTTCCTAATTGGAGTGGTTGGTGTATTCCATACATCTACCGATTGGATTTCACTCAAAACTCACCAAATGACTCCTCCCACCATATTATGATGTTGCCCAAGTTTTGGGCTCGATCCGAAATCAATAGGTGTTCGAAATTGGACAATTCAAGTTCAACGGCAGTTCGTTCCTAATTGGAGTGGTTGGTGTATTCCATACTTCTAGCGATTGGATTTCACTCAAAACTCACCAAATGAATCCTCCCACCATATTATGATGTTGCACAAGTTTGGGGTTCGATCCGAAATGAATAGGTGTGAGAAATTGGACAATTCAAGTTCAACAACAGTTCGTTCCTAATGGGAGTGGTTGGTGTATTCCATACTTCTAGCGATTGGATTTCACTCAAAACTCACCAAATGACTCCTCCCACCATATTATGATGTTGCCCAAGTTTTGGGCTCGATCCGAAATCAATAGGTGTGAGAAATTCGACAATTCACGTTCAACGGCAGTTCGTTCCTAATTGGAGTGGTTGGTGTATTCCCTCCTTCTAGCGATTGGATTTCACTCAAAACTCACCTAATGACTCCGCCCACCATATTATGATGTTTCCCAAGTTTTGGGCTCGATCCGAAATCAATAGGTGTTCCAAATTGGACAATTCAAGTTCAACGGCAGTTCGTTTCTAGTTGGAGTGGTTGGTGTATTCCATACTTCTAGCGATTGGATTTCACTCAAAACTCACCAAATGACTCCTCCCACCATATTATGATGTTGCCCAAGTTTTGGGCTCGATCCGAAATCAATAGGTGTTCGAAATTGGACAATTCAAGTTCAATGGCAGTTCGTTCCTAATTGGAGTGGTTGGTGTATTCCATACTTCTAGCGATTGGATTTCACTCAAAACTCACCAAATGACTCCTCCCACCATATTATGATGTTTCCCAAGTTTTGGGCTCGATCCGAAATCAATAGGTGTTCCAAATTGGACAATTCAAGTTCAACGGCAGTTCTTTCCTAATTGGAGTGGTTGGTGTATTCCATACTTCTAGCGATTTGATTTCACTCAAAACTCGCCAAATGACTCCTCCCACCATATTATGATGTTGCCCAAGTTTGGGGCTCGATCCGAAATCACTAGGTGTGAGAAATTGGACAATTCAAGTTCAACGGCAGTTCGTTCCTAATTGGAGTGGTTGGTGTATTCCATACTTCTAGCAATTGGATTGCACACAAAACTCACCAAACGACTCCTCCCACCATATTATGATGTTGTCCAAGTTTTGGGCTCGATCCGAAATCAATAGATGTTCGAAATTGGACAATTCAAGTTCAACGGCAGTTCGTTTCAAATTGGAGTGGTTGGAGTATTCCATACTTCTAGCTCTTGGATTTCACTGAAAACTCACCAAATGACTCCTCCCACCATGTTATGATGTTGCCCAAGTTTTGGGCTCGATCCGAAATCAATAGGTGTTCGAAATTGGACAATTCAAGTTCAACGGCAGTTAGTTCCTAATTGGAGTGGTTGGTGTATTCCGTACTTCGAGCGATTGGATTTCACTGAAAACTCACCAAATGACTCCTCCCACGATATTATGATGTTGCCCAAGTTTTGGGCTCGATCCGAAGTCAATAGGTGTTCCAAATTGGACAATTCAAGTTCAACGGCAGTGCGTTCCTAATTCGAGTGTTTGGTGTATTCCATACTTCGAGCGATTGGATTTCACTCAAAACTCACCAAATGACTCCTCCCACCATATTATGATGTTGCCCAAGTTTTGGGCTCGATCCGAAATCAATAGGTGTGAGAAAGGGACAATTCAAGTTCAACGGTAGTTCGTTCCTAATTGGAGTGGTTGGTGTACTCCATACTTCTAGCGGTTGGATTTCACTCAAAACTCACCAAATGACTCGTCCCACCATATTATGATGTTACCCAAGTTTTGGGCTCGATACGAAATCAATAGGTGTGACAAATTGGACAATTCAAGTTCAACGGCAGTTCGTTCCTAATTGGAGTGGTTGGTGTATTCCCTCCTTCTAGCGATTGGATTTCACTCAAAACTCACCAAATGACTCCTCCCACCATATTATGATGTTGCCCAAGTTTTGGGCTCGATTCGAAATCAATAGGTGTGAGAAATTGGACAATTCAAGTTCAACGGAAGTTCGTTCATAATTGGACTGGTCGGTGTATTCCATACTTCTAGCGATAGAATTTCACTCAAAACTCACCAAAAGACTCCTCCCACCATATTATAATGTTGCCCAAATTTTGGGCTCGATCCGAAATCAATAGGTGTTCCAAATTGGACAATTCAAGTTCAACGGAAGTTCGTTCCTAATTAGAGTGGTTGGTGTATTCCATACTTCTAGCGATTGGATTTCACTCAAAACTCACCAAATGACGCCTCCCACCATATTATGATGTTGTCCAAGTTTTGGGCTCGATCCGAAATCAATAGGTGTGAGAAATTGGACAATTCAAGTTCAACGGAAGTTCGTTCCTAATTAGAGTGGTTGGTGTATTCCATACTTCTAGCGATTGGATTTCACTCAAAACTCACCAAATGACTCCTCCCACCATATTATGATGTTGTCCAAGTTTTGGGCTCGATCCGAAATCAATAGGTGTGAGAAATTGGACAATTCAAGTTCAACGGCAGTTCGTTCCTAATTGGAGTGGTTGGTGTATACCATACTTCTAGCGATTGGATTTCACTCAAAACTCACCAAACAACTCCTCCCACCATATTATGATGTTGCCCAAGTTTTGGGCTCGATCCGAAATCAATAGGTGTTCCAAATTGGACAATTCAAGTTCAACGGCAGTTCTTTCCTAATTGGAGTGGTTGGTGTATTCCATACTTCTAGCGATTTGATTTCACTCAAAACTCGCCAAATGACTCCTCCCACCATATTATGATGTTGCCCAAGTTTTGGGCTCGATCCGAAATCAATAGGTGTGAGAAATTCGACAATTCAAGTTCAACGGCAGTTCGTTCCTAATTGGAGTTGTTGGTGTATTCCATACTTCTAGCGATTGGATTTCACTCAAAACTCACCGAATGACTCCTCCCACCATATTATGATGTTGCACAAGTTTGGGGTTCCATCCGAAATCAATAGGTGTGAGAAATTGGATAATTCAAGTTCAACGGCAGTTCGTTCCGAATTGGAGTGGTTGGTGTATTACATACTTCTAGCGATTGGATTTCACTCAAAACTCCCCAAATGACTCCTCCCACCATATTATGAGGTTGCCCAAGTTTTGGGCTCGATCGGAAGTCAATAGGTGTGAGCAATTGGACAATTCAAGTTCAACGGCATTACGTTCCTAATTGGAGTGGTTGGTGTATTCCATACTTCTAGCGATTGGATTTCACTCAAAACTCCCCAAATGACTCCCCCCACCATATTGGATTTCACTCAAAACTCCCCAAATGACTCCCCCCACCATATTATGATGTTGCCCAAGTTTTGGGATCGATCCGAAATCAATAGGTGTGAGAAATTGGACAATTCAAGTTCAGCAGCAGTTCGTTCCTAATTGGAGTGGTTGGTGTATTCCATACTTCTAGCATTTGGATTTCACTCAAAACTCACCAAATGACTCCTCCCACCATATTATGTTGTTGCCCAAGTTTTCGGCTCGATCCGAAATCAATAGGTGTTCCAAATTGGACAATTCAAGTTCAACGGCAGTTCGTTCCTAATTGGAGTGGTTGGTGTATTCCATACTTCTGGCGATTGGATTTCCGTCAAAACTAACCAAATGAGTCCTCCCACCATATTATGATGTTGCCCAAGTTTTGGGCTCGATCTGAAATCAATAGGTGTGAGAAATTGGACAATTCAAGTTCAACGGCAGTTCGTACCTAATTGGAGTGGTTGGTGTATTCCATACTTCTAGCGATTGGATTTCACTCAAAACTCACCAAATGACTTCCCCCACCATATTATGATGTTGCCCAAGTTTTGGGCTCGATCCGAAATCAATAGGTGTTCGAAATTGGACAGTTGAAGTTCAACGGAAGTTCGTTCGTAATTGGAGTGGTTGGTGTATTCCATACTTCTAGCGATTGGATTTCACTCAACACTCACCAAATGACTTCCCCCACCATATTATGATGTTGCCCACGTTTTGGGCTCGATCCGAAATCAATAGGTGTTCGAAATTGGACAGTTGAAGTTCAACGGAAGTTCGTTCGTAATTGGAGTGGTTGGTGTATTCCATACTTCTAGCGATTGGATTTCACTCAAAACTCACCAAATGACTCCTCCCACCATATTATGTTGTTGTCCAAGTTTTGGGCTCGATCCGAAATCAATAGGTGTTCCAAATTGGACAATTCAAGTTCAACGGAAGTTCGTTCCTAATTGGAGTGGTTGGTGTATTCCATACTTCTAGCGATTGGATTTCACTCAAAACTCACCAAATGACTCCCCCCACCATATTATGATGTTGCCCAAGTTTTGGTCTCGATCCGAAATCAATAGGTGTTCCAAATTGGACAATTCAAGTTCAACGGCAGTTCGTTCCTAATTGGAGTGGTTGGTGTATTCCATACTTCTAGCGATTGGATTTCACTCAAAACTCACCAAATGACTCCTCCCACCATATTATGATGTTGCCCAAGTTTTGGGCTCGATCCGAATTCAATAGGTGTGAGAAATTGGACAATTCAAGTTCAACGGCAGTTCGTTCCTTATTGGAGTGGTTGGTGTATGTTAAGGTCATAATATCATACATATACATGCCCTATTTACTTACTTCTTTTGCTTAGTTTCCTATAATTCTGAGTTATTTGCCTCCCTTTGTGTGTTTTGTAGGCAAATAGAGCAAGATAGCATAATTCATGCAATTCAAGCATGTTAAGGCCTAATTTGGATGAATGGATGAAGAGCTTAAAGACAAACTCATTTTGGCTACAGCCCCTTGCCAGTCCAGTTCCGTAGGTCACATTGCAATATTTGTTTCAGCAACCTGCACAGCTCGGATGAGGCCGCATTTTGCATGAAAGTTGTTCCAATGGGTGTGTACTATAACATATCCAAAATTCAGCCCCATTGGATAAATATGGAGTCTGTTACCTAGCAAACACAGAGCCATGCTCAGGATGGATTTTATCAGCGCGCAAAATGAGTTAGCAATTTGTTTTGGCCTTAACTTCCTTCTCCGACCTTGGATTGGCCCAACGGATATATGGCTGGAAAGAAGACATTCCGAACTTCAAGTTTGAGTGCTTAAAGTCTTAATTTGCTTAAGGGAAGCCCAATTCGTAAGCCCTTGAAGTTTCTGGTCAAGCTGACCTCAGGATGAGCTATTGTTTCTGGTTGGAAGCTTGGTCATGGTGAGCTAGGCATGAGCTATTGAGCTGGTTAGAAGCTTGGTCATGGTGACATGAAGATGAGCTAGGGCTGCTGGTGGGATTTATTGGTGAAGTGCATCAACCAATTCAAATTTTCTAATACAAGTGCATCAACCATTTCAGATTTTATAAAACAAGTGTTGTATGCATTAGCCATATTGAATTCAGATTTTCATCTTCCTTAGGCCTATAAATAGTGAGGTTTCCCAAGCTTGTAAACACACCCCAAGGGGGGGAGCTCTCAAACACTTCTCTAGAGCTCCCTTCCCTTCTCTCCCTCAAATTTTCTTAGTTTTGCTTTCTAGTTCTCAATTCTAGCTTTCTTTAATGTTTTCTTAGTTGTAATTTATTTTTCTTGTAATGTACATTCTTTCTTAAGTATTCAAGTTTAATTAGTTTCCAAGTTCCAATTATGGTTTTTGTTCTTATTCATTATGCTTATAAGTTAATATGCTAGTTTGAATGATTGATCACCATTTAGGCTTGCATGTTAGCTATCTTGGTTTGAATTAAGATTATACACCATGCTTTAATTCGAATTGAACTATGAATAGGAAGAGTATGTATGGACATTCGAAAACAGGGATTAGATACATGCTTGGTTGTTTAAAATGTTCTTCTATGCTTAATGGGTTCCTAATGCTTAATTTTAGGTTAGACAACAAATGATCAAATTAGGGAATTAGGAACACAAGGTTATGACCACACACCATGGCTTAATCATACTTTAGCTAGAATCAATCCATTAATCTAAATTGAACTTGGGAACTTATTTGCTTGAGTTACTTTCTTATTTTCTTCCTTCTTTCATGTTCTTTTTTTTTGTTTCTGTTTTGTGTAGGAAAACTGAATTGGATCATTCAATCACCAATCCCTGTGGAATCGACCTCGCACTTACATACGCTAAACTACCAACGGTTCGTGCACTTGCGACTATCACAAGTTGAGGATGCAGCTGAATCCATTTTGGTACAGCTGAAATCTACACAACAGTGTATTCCACACTTCTAGCGATTGGATTTCACTCAAAACTAACCAAATGACCCCTCCCACCATATTTTGATGTTGACCAAGTTTTGGGCTCGACGCGAAATCAATAGGTGTGAGAAATTGGACAATTCAAGTTCAACGGCAGTTCGTTCCTACTTGGAGTGGTTGGTGTATTCCGTACTTCTAGCGATTGGATTTCACTCAAAACTCACCAAATGACTCCTCCCACCATATTATGATGTTGCCCAAGTTTTGGGCTCGATCCGAAATCAGTAGGTGTGAGAAATTGGACAATTGAAGTTCAGCGGAAGTTCGTTCCTAATTGGAGTGGTTGGTGTTTTCCATACTTCCAGCGATTGGATTTCACTCAAAACTCACCAAATGACTCCTCCCACCATATTATGATGTTGCCCAAGTTTTGGGCTCGATCCGAAATCAATAGGTGTTCCAAATTGGACAATTCAAGTTCAACGGCAGTTCGTTCCTAATTGGAGTGGTTGGTGTATTCCATACTTCTAGTGATTGGATTTCACTCAAAACTCACCAAATGACGCCTCCCACCATATTATGATGTTGCCCAAGTTTTGGGCTCGATCCGAAATCAATAGGTGTGAGAAATTGGACAATTGAAGTTCAGCGGAAGTTCGTTCCAAATTGGAGTGGTTGGTGTATTCCATTCTTCTAGCGATTGGATTTCTCTCAAAACTCCCCAAATGACTCCTCCCACCATATTATGATGTTGCCCAAGTTTTGGACTCGATCCGAATTCAATAGGTGTGAGAAATTGGATAATTCAAGTTCAACGGCAGTTCGTTCCTAATTGGAGTGGTTGGTGTATTCCACACTTCTAGCGATTGGATTTCACTCAAAACTAACCAAATGACTCCTCCCACCATATTATGATGTTGCCCAAGTTTTGGGCTAGATGCGAAATCAATAGGTGTGAGAAATTGGACAATTCAAGTTCAACGGCAGTTCGTTCCTACTTGGAGTGGTTGGTGTATTCCGTACTTCTAGCGATTGGATTTCACTCAAAACTCACCAAATGACTCCTCCCACCATATTATGATGTTGCCCAAGTTTTGGGCTCGTCCGAAATCAGTAGGTGTGAGAAATTGGACAATTGAAGTTCAGCGGAAGTTCGTTCCTAATTGGAGTGGTTGGTGTTTTCCATACTTCCAGCGATTGGATTTCACTCAAAACTCACCAAATGACTCCTCCCACCATATTATGATGTTGCCCAGGTTTTGGGCTCAATCCGAAATCAATAGGTGTTCCAAATTGGACAATTCAAGTTCAACGGCAGTTCGTTCCTAATTGGAGTGGTTGGTGTATTCCATACTTCTAGCGATTGGATTTCACTCAACAGTCACCAAATGACGCCTCCCACCATATTATGATGTTGCCCAAGTTTTGGGCTCGATCCGAAATCAATAGGTGTGAGAAATTGGACAATTGAAGTTCAGGGGAAGTTCGTTCCAAATTGGAGTGGTTGGTGTATTCCATTCTTCTAGCGATTGGATTTCTCTAAAAACTCCCCAAATGACTCCTCCCACCATATTATGATGTTGCCCAAGTTTTGGGCTCGATCCGAATTCAATAGGTGTGAGAAATTGGATAATTCAAGTTCAACGGCAGTTCGTTCCGAATTGGAGTGGTTGGTGTATTCCACACTTCTAGCGATTGGATTTCACTCAAAACTAACCAAATGACTCCTCCCACCATATTATGATGTTGCCCAAGTTTTGGGCTAGATGCGAAATCAATAGGTGTGAGAAATTGGACAATTCAAGTTCAACAACAGTTCGTTCCTAATTGGAGTGGTTGGTGTATTCCATACTTCTAGTGATTGGATTTCACTCAAAACTCACCAAATGACTCCTCCCACCATATTATGATGTTGCCCAAGTTTTGGGCTCGACCCGAAATCAATAGGTGTGAGAAATTGGACAATTGAAGTTCAACGGAAGTTCGTTCCTAATTGGAGTGGTTGGGGTATTCCATACTTCTACCGATTGGATTTCACTCAAAACTCACCAAATGACTCCTCCCACCATACTATTATGTTGCCCAAGTTTTGGGCTCGATCCGAATTCAATAGGTGTTCGAAATTGGACATTTCAAGTTCAACGGCAGTTCGTTCCTAATTGGAGTGGTTGGTGTATTCCAAACCTCTAGCGATTGGATTTCACTCAAAACTCACCAAATGACTCCTCCCACCATATTATGAAGTTGCCCAAGTTTTGGGCTCGATCGGAAATCAATACGTGTGAGGAATTTGACAATTCAAGTTCAACGACAGTTCGTTTCTAATTGGATTGTTTGGTGTATTCCATACTTCTAGCGATTGGATTTCACTCAAAACTCACCAAATGACTCCCCCCACCATATTATGATGTTGCCCAAGTTTTGGGCTCGATCCGAAATCAACAGGTGTTCGAAATTGGACAATTCAGGTTCAACGGCAGTTCGTTCCTAATTGGAGTGGTTGGTGTATTCCATACTTCTAGCGATTGGATTTCACTCAAATCTCACCAAAAGACTCCTCCCACCATATTACGATGTTACCCAAGTTTTGGGCTCGATCCAAAATCAATAGGTGTGAGAAATTGGACAATTCAAGTTCAACGGCAGTTCGTTCCTAATTGGAGTGGTTGGTGTATTCCATACTTCTAGCGATTGGATTTCACTCAAAACTCACCAAATGACTCCTCCCACCATATTATGATGTTGCCCAAGTTTTGGGCTCGATCCAAAATCAAAAGGTGTTCGAAATTGGCAATTCAAGTTCAACGGCAGTTCGTTCCTAATTGGAGTGGTTGGTGTATTCCATACTTCCAGCGATTGGATTTCACTCAAAACTCACCAAATGACTCGTCCCACCATATTATGATGTTGCCCAAGTTTTGGGCTCGATCCGAAATCAATAGGTGTTCCAAATTGGACAATTCAAGTTCAACGGCAGTTCGTTCCTAATTGGAGTGGTTGGTATACCATTACCCTAGCGATTGGATTTCACTCAAAACTCACCAAATGACTCCTCCCACCATATTATGATGTTGCACAAGTTTAGGGTTCGATCCGAAATCAATAGGTGTGAGAAATTGGACAATTCAAGTTCAACGGCAGTTCGTTCCTAATGGGAGTGGTTGGTGTATTCCGTACTTCTAGCGATTGGATTTCACTCAAAACCCACCAAATGACTCCTATCACGATATTATGATGTTGCCCAAGTTTTGGGATCGATCCGAAATCAGTAGGTGTGAGAAATTGGACAATTGAAGTTCAACGGAAGTTCGTTCCTAATTGGAGTGGTTGGTGTATTCCGTACTTCTAGCGATTGGATTTCACTCAAAACTCACCAAATGACTCCTCCCACCATATAATGATGTTGCCCAAGTTTTGGGCTCGATCCGAAATCAATAGGTGTTCCAAATTGGACAATTCAAGTTCAACGGCAGTTCGTTCCTAATTGGAGTGGTTGGTGTATTCCATACTTCTAGCGATTGGATTTCACTAAAAACTCACCAAATGAGTCCTCCCACCATATTACGATGTTGCCCAAGTTTTGGGCTCGATCCGAAATCAATAGGTGTTCGAAATTGGACAATTCAAGTTCAACGGCAGTTCGTTCCTAATTGGAGTGGTTGGTGTATTCCATACTTCTAGCGATTGGATTTCACTCAAAACTCACCAAATGACTCCTCCCACCATATTATGATGTTGCCCAAGTTTTGGGCTCGATCCGAAATCAATAGGTGTGAGAAATTGGACAATTCAAGTTCAACGGCAGTTCGTTCCTAATTGGAGTGGTTGGTGTATTCCATACTTCTAGTGATTGGATTTCACTCAAAACTCACCAAATGACTCCTCCCACCATATTATGATGTTGCCCAAGTTTTGGGCTCGAAACGAAATCAATAGGTTTGAGAAATTGGACAATTTAAGTTCAATGGCAGTTCGTTCTTAATTGGAGTGGTTGGTGTATGCTATACTTCTAGCGATTGGATTTCACTCAAAACTCACCAAATGACTCCTCCTACCATATTATGATGTTACCCAAGTTTTGGGCTCGATCCGAAATCAATAGGTGTGAGAAATTGGACAATTCAAGTTCAACGGCAGTTCGTTCCTAATTGGAGTGGTTGGTGTATTCCATACTTCCAGCGATTGGATTTCACTCAAAACTGACCAAATGACTCCTCCCACCATATTATGATGTTGCCCAAGTTTTGGGATCGAAACGAAATCAATAGGTGTGAGAAATTGGACTATTCAAGTTCAACGGCAGTTCGTTCCTAATTGGAGTGGTTGGTGTATTCCGTACATCTAGCGATTGGATTTCACTCAAAACTCACCAAATGTCTCCTCCCACCATATTATGATGTTGCCCAAGTTTTGGGCTCGATCCGAAATCAATAGGTGTGAGAAATTGGACAATTCATGTTCAACGGCAGTTCGTTCCTAATTGGAGTGGTTGCTGTATTCCATACTTCTAGCGATTGGATTTCACTCAAAACTCACCAAATGACTCCTCCCACCACATTATGATGTTGCCCAAGTTTTGGGCTCGATCCGAAATCAATAGGTGTTCCAAATTGGACAACTCAAGTTCAACCGCAGTTCGTTCCTAATTGGAGTGGTTGGTGTATTCCATACTTCTAGCGATTGGATTTCACTCAAAACTCACCAAATGACTCCTCCCACCATATTATGATGTTGCCCAAGTTTTGGTCTCGATCCGAAATCAATAGGTGTTCCAAATTGGACAATTCAAGTTCAACGGCAGTTCGTTCCTAATTGGAGTGGTTGGTGTATTCCATACTTCTAGTGATTGGATTTCACTCAAAACTCCCCAAATGACTCCTCCCACCATATTATGATGTTGCCCAAGTTTTGGGCTCGATCCGAACACAATAGGTGTGAGAAATTGGACAATTTAAGTTCAACGGCAGTTCGTTCCTAATTGGAGTTGTTGGTGTATTCCATACTTCTAGCGATTGGATTTCACTCAAAACTCACCAAATGACTCCTCCCACCATATTATGATGTTGCACAAGTTTGGGGATCCATCCGAAATCAATAGGTGTGAGAAATTGGATAATTCAAGTTCAACGGCAGTTCGTTCCGAATTGGAGTGGTTGGTGTATTACATACTTCTAGCGATTGGATTTCACTCAAAACTCACCAAATGACTCCTCCCACCTTATTATAATGTTGCCCAAGTTTTGGGCTCGATCCGAAATCAATAGGTGTGAGAAATTGGACAATTCAAGTTCAACGGCAGTTCGTTCCTAATTGGAGTTGTTGGTGTATTCCATACTTCTAGCGATTGGATTTCACTCAAAACTCACCGAATGACTCCTCCCACCATATTATGATGTTGCACAAGTTTGGGGTTCCATCCGAAATCAATAGGTGTGAGAAATTGGATAATTCAAGTTCAACGGCAGTTCGTTCCGAATTGGAGTGGTTGGTGTATTACATACTTCTAGCGATTGGATTTCACTCAAAACTCACCAAATGACTCCTCCCACCTTATTATAATGTTGCCCAAGTTTTGGGCTCGATCCGAAATCAATAGGTGTTCCAAATTGGAAACTTCAAGTTCACCGGCAGTTCATTCCTAATTGGAGTGGTTGGTGTATTCCATACTTCTAGCGATCGGATTACACTCAAAACTCACCAAATGACTCCTCCCACCATATTATGATGTTTCCCAAGTTTTGGGCTCGATCCGAAATCAATAGGTGTGAGAAATTGGACAATTCAAGTTCAACAGCAGTTCGTTCCTAATTGGAGTGGTTCGTGTATTCCATACTTCTAGCGATTGGATTTCACTCAAAACTCACTAAATGACTCCTCCCACCATATTATGATGTTGCCCAAGTTTTGGTCGCGATCCGAAAGCAATAGGTGTTCCAAATTGGACAATTCAAGTTCAACGGCAGTTCGTTCCTAATTGGAGTGGTTGGTGTATTCCATACTTCTAGCGATTGGATTTCACTCAAAACTCACCAAATGACTCCTCCCACCATATTATGATGTTGCCCAAGTTTTGGGCTCGATCCGAACTCAATAGGTGTGAGAAATTGAACAATTTAAGTTCAATGGCAGTTCGTTCCTAATTGGAGCGTTTGGTGTATTCCATACTTCTAGCGATTGGATTTCACTCAAAACTCACCAAATGAGTCCTCCCACCATATTACGGTGTTGCCCAAGTTTTGGGCTCGATCCGAACTCAATAGGTGTGAGAAATTGGACAATTCAAGTTCAACGGCAGTTCGTTCCTAATTGGAGTGGCTGGTGTATTCCATACTTCTAGCGATTGGATTTCACTCAAAACTCACGAAATGACTCCTCCCACAATATTATGATGTTGCCCGAGTTTTGGGCTCGATCCGAACTCAATAGGTGTGAGAAATTGAACAATTTAAGTTCAATGGCAGTTCGTTCCTAATTGGAGCGTTTGGTGTATTCCATACTTCTAGCGATTGGATTTCACTCAAAACTCACCAAATGACTCCTCCCACCATATTATGATGTTGCCAAAGTTAGGGGTTCGATCTGAAATCAATAGGAGTGAGAAATTGGACAATTCAAGTTCAACGGCAGTTCGTTCCTAATTGGAGTGGTTGGTGTATTCCATACTTCTAGCGATTGGATTTCACTCGAAACTCACCAAATGACTCCTCCCACCACATTATGATGTTGCCCAAGTTTTGGGCTCGATCCGAAATCAATAGGTGTTCCAAATTGGACAACTCAAGTTCAACGGCAGTTCGTTCCTAATTGGAGTGGTTGGTGTATTCCATACTTCTAGCGATTGGATTTCACTCAAAACTCACCAAATGACTCCTCCCACCATATTATGATGTTGCCCAAGTTTTGGTCTCGATCCGAAATGAATAGGTGTGAGAAATTGGACAATTCAAGTTCAACGACAGTTCGTTCCTAATTGGAGTGGTTGGTGTATTCCATACTTCTAGCGATTAGATTTCACTCAAAACTCACCAAATGACTCCTCCCACCATATTATGATGTTGCCCAAGTTTTGGGCTCGATCCGAAATCAATAGGTGTGAGAAATTGGACAATTCAAGTTCAACGGCAGTTCGTTCCTAATTGGAGTGGTTGGTGTATTCCATATTTCTAGCGATTGGATTTCACTCAAAACTCACGAAATGACTCCTCCCATCATATTATGATGTTGCACAAGTTTGGGGTTCCGTACGAAATCAATAGGTGTTCCAAATTGGACAATTCAGGTTCAACAGCAGTTCGTTCCTAATTGGATTGGTTGGTGTATTCCATACTTCTAGCGATTGGATTTCACTCAAAACTCGCCAAAGGACTCCTCCCACCATATTATGACGTTGCCCAAGTTAGGGGCTCGATCCGAAATCAATAGGTGTGAGAAATTGGACAATTCAAGTTCAACGGCAGTTCGTTCCTAATTGGAGTGGTTGGTGTATTCCGTACTTCTAGCGATTGGATTTCACTCAAAACGCACCAAATGACTCCTCCCACCATATTATGATGTTGCCCAAGTTTTGGGCTCGATCCGAAATCAATAGGTGTGAGAAATTGAACAATTCAAGTTCAACGGCAGTTCATTCCTAATTGGAGTGGTTGGTGTATTCCATACTTCTAGCGATTGGATTTCACTGAAAACTCACCAAATGACTCCCCCCACCATATTATGACGTTGCCCAAGTTTTGGGCTCGATCCGAAATCAATAGGTGTTCCAAATTGGACAATTCAACTTCAATGGCAGTTCGTTCCTAATTGGAGTGGTTGGTGTATTCCATACTTCTTGCGATTAGATTTCACTCAAAACCCACCAAATGACTCCTCCCACCATATTATGATGTTGCCCAAGTTTTGGGCTCGATCCGAAATGAATAGGTGTGAGAAATTGGACAATTCAAGTTCAACGGCAGTTCGTTCCTAATTGGAGTGGTTGGTGTATTCCATACTTCTAGCGATTGGATTTCACTCAAAACTCACTAAATGACTCCTGCCACCATATTATGATGTTGCCCAAGTTTTGGTCTCGATCCGAAATCAATAGGTGTTCCAATTTGGACAATTCAAGTTCAACGGCAGTTCGTTCCTAATTGGAGTGGTTGGTGTATTCCATACTTCTAGCGATTGGATTTCACTCAAAACTCACCAAATGACTCCTCCCACCATATTATGATGTTGCCCAAGTTTTGGGCTCGATCCGAAATCAATAGGTGTGAGAAATTGGACAATTCAAGTTCAACGGCAGTTCGTTCCTAATTGGAGTGGTTGGTGTATTCCATATTTCTAGCGATTGGATTTCACTCAAAACTCACGAAATGACTCCTCCCATCATATTATGATGTTGCACAAGTTTGGGGTTCCGTACGAAATCAATAGGTCTTCCAAATTGGACAATTCAAGTTCAACGGCAGTTCGTTCCTAATTGGAGTGGTTGGTGTATTACATACTTCTAGCGATTGGATTTCACTCAAAACTCACCAAATGACTCCTCCCACCATATTCTGATGTTGCCCAAGTTTTGGGCTCGATCCGAAATCAATAGGAGTGAGAAATTGGACAATTCAAGTTCAACGGCAGTTCGTTCCTAATTGGAGTGGTTGGTGTATTCCATACTTCTAGCGATTGGATTTCACTCAAAACTCACCAAATGACTCCTCCCACCATATTCTGATGTTGCCCAAGTTTTGGGCTCGATCCGAAATCAATAGGTGTGAGAAATTGGACAATTCAAGTTCAACAGCAGTTCGTTCCTAATTGGAGTGGTTGGTGTATTCCATACTTCTAGCGATTGGATTTCACTGAAAACTCACCAAATGACTCCCCCCACCATATTATGACGTTGCCCAAGTTTTGGGCTCGATCCGAAATCAATAGGTGTTCCAAATTGGACAATTCAACTTCATTGGCAGTTCGTTCCTAATTGGAGTGGTTGGTGTATTCCATACTTCTAGCGATTGGATTTCACTCAAAACTCACCAAATGACTCCTCCCACCATATTCTGATGTTGCCCAAGTTTTGGGCTCGATCCGAAATCAATAGGTGTGAGAAATTGGACAATTCAAGTTCAACAGCAGTTCGTTCCTAATTGGAGTGGTTGGTGTATTCCATACTTCTAGCGATTGGATTTCACTGAAAACTCACCAAATGACTCCCCCCACCATATTATGACGTTGCCCAAGTTTTGGGCTCGATCCGAAATTAATAGGTGTTCCAAAGTTTACAATTCAACTTCAATGGCAGTTCGTTCCTAATTGGAGTGGTTGGTGTATTCCATACTTCTAGCGATTGGATTTCACTCAAAACTCACCAAATGACTCCTCCCACCATATTATGATGTTGCCCAAGTTTTCGGCTCGATCCGAAATCAACAGGTGTGAGAAATTGGACAATTTAAGTTCAACGGCAGTTCGTTCCTAATTGTAGTGGTTGGTGTATTCCATACTTCTAGCGATTGGATTTCACTCAAAACTCACGAAATGACTCCTCCCATCATATTATGATGTTGCACAAGTTTGGGGTTCCATACGAAATCAATAGGTGTGAGGAATTGGACAATTAAGGTTCAACGGCAGTTCGTTCCTAATTGGTGTGGTTGGTGTATTCCATACTTCTAGCGATTGGATTTCACTCAAAACTCACCAAATGACTCCTCCCACCATATTATGATGTTGCCCAAGTTTTGGGCTCGATCCGAAATCAATAGATGTGAGAAATTGAACAATTCAAGTTCAACGGCAGTTCGTTCCTAATTGGAGTTGTTGGTGTATTCCATACTTCTAGCGATTGTATTTCACTCAAAACTCACCAATTGACTCCTCCCACCATATTACGATGTTGCCCATGTGTTGGGCTCGATCAGAAATCAATAGGTGTTCCAAATTGGACAATTCCAGTTCAACGGCAGTTCGTTCCTAATTGGAGTGGTTGGTGTATTCCATACTTCTCGCGATTGGATTTCACTTAAAACTCACCAAATGACTCCTCCCACCACATTACGATGTTGCCCAAGTTTTGGGCTCGATCCGAAATCAATAGGTGTTCCAAATTGGACAATTCAAGTTCAACGGCAGTTCGTTCCTAATTGGAGTGGTTGGTGTATTACATACTTCTAGCGATTGGATTTCACTCAAAACTCTCCAAATGACTCCTCCCACCATATTATGATGTTGCCCAAGTTTTGGGCTCGATCCGAAATCAATAGGTGTGAGAAATTGGACAATTCAAGTTCAACGGCAGTTCGTTCCTAATTGGAGTGGTTGGTGTATTCCATACTTCTAGCGATTGGATTTCACTCAAAACTCACCAAATGACTCCTCCCACCATATTATGATGTTGCCCAAGTTTTCTGCTCGATCCGAAATCAACAGGTGTGAGAAATTGGACAATTTAAGTTCAACGGCAGTTCGTTCCTAATTGTAGTGGTTGGTGTATTCCATACTTCTAGCAATTGGATTTCACTCAAAACTCACGAAATGACTCCTCCCATCATATTATGATGTTGCACAAGTTTGGGGTTCCATACGAAATCAATAGGTGTGAGGAATTGGACAATTAAGGTTCAACGGCAGTTCGTTCCTAATTGGAGTGGTTGGTGTATTCCATACTTCTAGCGATTGGATTTCACTCAAAACTCACTAAATGACTCCTCCCATCATATTATGATGTTGCACAAGTTTGGGGCTCGATCCGAAATCAATAGGTGTGAGGAATTGGACAATTAAGGTTCAACGGCAGTTCGTTCCTAATTGGAGTGGTTGGTGTATTCCATACTTCTAGCGATTGGATTTCACTCAAAACTCACTAAATGACTCCTCCCATCATATTATGATGTTGCACAAGTTTGGGGTTCCATACGAAATCAATAGGTGTTCCAAATTGGACAATTCAGGTTCAACGGCAGTTCGTTCCTAATTGGAGTGGTTGGTGTATTCCATACTTCAAACGATTGGATTTCACTCAAAACTCACAAAATGACTCCTCCCATCATATTATGATGTTGCACAAGTTTGGGGTTCCATACGCAATCAATAGGTGTTCCAAATTGGACAATTCAGGTTCAACGGCAGTTCGTTCCTAATTGGAGTGGTTGGTGTATTCCATACTTCTAGCGATTGGATTTCACTCAAAACTCACCAAATGACTCCTCCCACCATATTATGATGTTGCCCAAGTTAGGGGCTCGATCCGAAATCAATAGGTGTGAGGAATTGGACAAATCAAAATCAACGGCAGTTCGTTCCTAATTGGAGTGGTTGGTGTATTCCATACTTCTAGCGATTGGATTTCACTCAAAACTCACTAAATGACTCCTCCCACCATATTATGATGTTGCCCAAGTTTTGGTCTCGATCCGAAATCAATAGGTGTTCCAAATTGGACAATTCAAGTTGAACGGCAGTTCGTTCCTAATTGGAGTGGTTGGTGTATTCCATACTTCTAGCGATTGGATTTCACTCAAAACTCACCAAATGACTCCTCCCACCATATTATGATGTTGCCCAAGTTTTGGGCTCGATCCGAAATCAATAGGTGTGAGAAATTGGACAATTCAAGTTCAACGGCAGTTCGTTCCTAATTGGAATGGTTGGTGTATTCCACACTTCTAACGATTGGATTTCACTCAAAACTCACCAAATGACTCCTCCCAACATATTATGATGTTGCCCAAGTTTTGGGCTCGATACGAAATCAATTGGTGTGAGAAATTGAACAATTCAAGTTCAACGGCAGTTCGTTCCTAATTGGAGTGGTTGGTGTATTCCTTACTTCTAGCGATTGGATTTCACTCAAAACTCACCAAATGACTCCTCCCATCATATTATGATGTTGCCCAAGTTTTGGGCTCGATCCGAAATCAATAGGTGTTCCAAATTGGACAATTCAAGTTCAACGGCAGTTCGTTCCTAATTGGAGTGGTTGGTGTATTCCATTACCCTAGCGATTGGATTTCACTTAAAACTCACCAAATGACTCCTACCACCATATTATGGTGTTGCCCAAGTTTTGGGCTTGATCCGAAATCAATAGGTGTTCCAAATTGGACAATTCAAGTTCAACGGCAGTTCGTTCCTAATTGGAGTGGTTGGTGTATTCCATACTTCTAGCGATTGGATTTCACTCAAAACTCACCAAATGACTCCTCCCACCATATTATGATGTTGCCCAAGTTAGGGGCTCGATACGAAATCAATAGGTGTGAGAAATTGGACTATTCAAGTTCAACGGCAGTTCGTTCCTAATTGGAGTGGTTGGTGTATTCCGTACATCTAGCGATTGGATTTCACTCAAAACTCACCAAATGACTCCTCCCACCATATTATGATGTTGCCCAAGTTTTGGGCTCGATCCGAAATCAATAGGTGTGAGAAATTGGACAATTCATGTTCAACGGCAGTTCGTTCCTAATTGGAGTGGTTGCTGTATTCCATACTTCTAGCGATTGGATTTCACTCAAAACTCACCAAATGACTCCTCCCACCACATTATGATGTTGCCCAAGTTTTGGGCTCAATCCGAAATCAATAGGTGTTCCAAATTGGACAACTCAAGTTCAACCGCAGTTCGTTCCTAATTGGAGTGGTTGGTGTATTCC
The DNA here is from genome assembly GCF_965620075.1 of Prunus avium. Lineage (NCBI taxonomy): Eukaryota > Viridiplantae > Streptophyta > Magnoliopsida > Rosales > Rosaceae > Prunus > Prunus avium. The sequence continues at coordinate 15,920,366 of NC_142291.1, read as the reverse complement.
ATACTTCTAGCGATTGGATTTCACTCAAAACTCACCAAATGACTCCTCCCACCATATTATGATGTTGCCCAAGTTTTGGTCTCGATCCGAAATCAATAGGTGTTCCAAATTGGACAATTCAAGTTCAACGGCAGTTCGTTCCTAATTGGAGTGGTTGGTGTATTCCATACTTCTAGCGATTGGATTTCACTCAAAACTCCCCAAATGACTCCTCCCACCATATTATGATGTTGCCCAAGTTTTGGGCTCGATCCGAACACAATAGGTGTGAGAAATTGGACAATTTAAGTTCAACGGCAGTTCGTTCCTAATTGGAGTTGTTGGTGTATTCCATACTTCTAGCGATTGGATTTCACTCAAAACTCACCAAATGACTCCTCCCACCATATTATGATGTTGCACAAGTTTGGGGATCCATCCGAAATCAATAGGTGTGAGAAATTGGATAATTCAAGTTCAACGGCAGTTCGTTCCGAATTGGAGTGGTTGGTGTATTACATACTTCTAGCGATTGGATTTCACTCAAAACTCACCAAATGACTCCTCCCACCTTATTATGATGTTGCCCAAGTTTTGGGCTCGATCCGAAATCAATAGGTGTGAGAAATTGGACAATTCAAGTTCAACGGCAGTTCGTTCCTAATTGGAGTTGTTGGTGTATTCCATACTTCTAGCGATTGGATTTCACTCAAAACTCACCGAATGACTCCTCCCACCATATTATGATGTTGCACAAGTTTGGGGTTCCATCCGAAATCAATAGGTGTGAGAAATTGGATAATTCAAGTTCAACGGCAGTTCGTTCCGAATTGGAGTGGTTGGTGTATTACATACTTCTAGCGATTGGATTTCACTCAAAACTCACCAAATGACTCCTCCCACCTTATTATGATGTTGCCCAAGTTTTGGGCTCGATCCGAAATCAATAGGTGTTCCAAATTGGAAAATTCAAGTTCACCGGCAGTTCATTCCTAATTGGAGTGGTTGGTGTATTCCATACTTCTAGCGATCGGATTACACTCAAAACTCACCAAATGACTCCTCCCACCATATTATGATGTTTCCCAAGTTTTGGGCTCGATCCGAAATCAATAGGTGTGAGAAATTGGACAATTCAAGTTCAACAGCAGTTCGTTCCTAATTGGAGTGGTTGGTGTATTCCATACTTCTAGCGATTGGATTTCACTCAAAACTCACTAAATGACTCCTCCCACCATATTATGATGTTGCCCAAGTTTTGGTCGCGATCCGAAAGCAATAGGTGTTCCAAATTGGACAATTCAAGTTCAACGGCAGTTCGTTCCTAATTGGAGTGGTTGGTGTATTCCATACTTCTAGCGATTGGATTTCACTCAAAACTCACCAAATGACTCCTCCCACCATATTATGATGTTGCCCAAGTTTTGGGCTCGATCCGAACTCAATAGGTGTGAGAAATTGAACAATTTAAGTTCAATGGCAGTTCGTTCCTAATTGGAGCGTTTGGTGTATTCCATACTTCTAGCGATTGGATTTCACTCAAAACTCACCAAATGACTCCTCCCACCATATTATGATGTTGCCAAAGTTAGGGGTTCGATCTGAAATCAATAGGAGTGAGAAATTGGACAATTCAGGTTCAACGGCAGTTCGTTCCTAATTGGAGTGGTTGGTGTATTCCATACTTCTAGCGATTGGATTTCACTCAAAACTCACCAAATGACTCCTCCCACCATATTATGATGTTGCCCAAGTTTTGGGCTCGATCCGAAATCAATAGGTGTAAGAAATTGAACAATTCAAGTTCAACGGCAGTTCGTTCCTAATTGGAGTGGTTGGTGTATTCCATACTTCTAGCGATTGGATTTCACTCAAAACTCACCAAATGAGTCCTCCCACCATATTACGGTGTTGCCCAAGTTTTGGGCTCGATCCGAACTCAATAGGTGTGAGAAATTGGACAATTCAAGTTCAACGGCAGTTCGTTCCTAATTGGAGTGGCTGGTGTATTCCATACTTCTAGCGATTGGATTTCACTCAAAACTCACGAAATGACTCCTCCCACCATATTATGATGTTGCCCGAGTTTTGGGCTCGATCCGAACTCAATAGGTTTGAGAAATTGAACAATTTAAGTTCAATGGCAGTTCGTTCCTAATTGGAGCGTTTGGTGTATTCCATACTTCTAGCGATTGGATTTCACTCAAAACTCACCAAATGACTCCTCCCACCATATTATGATGTTGCCAAAGTTAGGGGTTCGATCTGAAATCAATAGGAGTGAGAAATTGGACAATTCAAGTTCAACGGCAGTTCGTTCCTAATTGGAGTGGTTGGTGTATTCCATACTTCTAGCGATTGGATTTCACTCGAAACTCACCAAATGACTCCTCCCACCACATTATGATGTTGCCCAAGTTTTGGGCTCGATCCGAAATCAATAGGTGTTCCAAATTGGACAACTCAAGTTCAACGGCAGTTCGTTCCTAATTGGAGTGGTTGGTGTATTCCATACTTCTAGCGATTGGATTTCACTCAAAACTCACCAAATGACTCCTCCCACCATATTATGATGTTGCCCAAGTTTTGGTCTCGATCCGAAATGAATAGGTGTGAGAAATTGGACAATTCAAGTTCAACGACAGTTCGTTCCTAATTGGAGTGGTTGGTGTATTCCATACTTCTAGCGATTAGATTTCACTCAAAACTCACCAAATGACTCCTCCCACCATATTATGATGTTGCCCAAGTTTTGGGCTCGATCCGAAATCAATAGGTGTGAGAAATTGGACAATTCAAGTTCAACGGCAGTTCGTTCCTAATTGGAGTGGTTGGTGTATTCCATATTTCTAGCGATTGGATTTCACTCAAAACTCACGAAATGACTCCTCCCATCATATTATGATGTTGCACAAGTTTGGGGTTCCGTACGAAATCAATAGGTGTTCCAAATTGGACAATTCAGGTTCAACAGCAGTTCGTTCCTAATTGGATTGGTTGGTGTATTCCATACTTCTAGCGATTGGATTTCACTCAAAACTCGCCAAAGGACTCCTCCCACCATATTATGACGTTGCCCAAGTTAGGGGCTCGATCCGAAATCAATAGGTGTGAGAAATTGGACAATTCAAGTTCAACGGCAGTTCGTTCCTAATTGGAGTGGTTGGTGTATTCCGTACTTCTAGCGATTGGATTTCACTCAAAACGCACCAAATGACTCCTCCCACCATATTATGATGTTGCCCAAGTTTTGGGCTCGATCCGAAATCAATAGGTGTGAGAAATTGGACAATTCAAGTTCAACGGCAGTTCGTTCCTAATTGGAATGGTTGGTGTATTCCACACTTCTAACGATTGGATTTCACTCAAAACTCACCAAATGACTCCTCCCAACATATTATGATGTTGCCCAAGTTTTGGGCTCGATACGAAATCAATTGGTGTGAGAAATTGAACAATTCAAGTTCAACGGCAGTTCGTTCCTAATTGGAGTGGTTGGTGTATTCCTTACTTCTAGCGATTGGATTTCACTCAAAACTCACCAAATGACTCCTCCCATCATATTATGATGTTGCCCAAGTTTTGGGCTCGATCCGAAATCAATAGGTGTTCCAAATTGGACAATTCAAGTTCAACGGCAGTTCGTTCCTAATTGGAGTGGTTGGTGTATTCCATTACCCTAGCGATTGGATTTCACTTAAAACTCACCAAATGACTCCTACCACCATATTATGGTGTTGCCCAAGTTTTGGGCTTGATCCGAAATCAATAGGTGTTCCAAATTGGACAATTCAAGTTCAACGGCAGTTCGTTCCTAATTGGAGTGGTTGGTGTATTCCATACTTCTAGCGATTGGATTTCACTCAAAACTCACCAAATGACTCCTCCCACCATATTATGATGTTGCCCAAGTTAGGGGCTCGATACGAAATCAATAGGTGTGAGAAATTGGACAATTCAAGTTCAACGGCAGTTCGTTCCTAATTGGAGTGGTTGGTGTATTCCATACGTCAAGCGATTGGATTTCACTCAAAACTCACCAAATGACTCCGCCCACCATATTATGATGTTGCCCAAGTTTTGGGCTCGATCTGAAATCAATAATTGTGAGAAATTGGACAATTCAAGTTCAACGGCAGTTCGTTCCTAATTGGAATGGTTGGTATATTCCATACTTCTACCGATTGGATTTCACTCAAACCTCACCAAATGACTACTCCCACTATATTATGATGTTGCCCAAGTTTGGGGCTCGATCAGAAATCAATAGGTGTTCCAAATTGGACAATTCAAGTTCAACGGCAGTTCGTTCCTAATTGGAGTGGTTGGTGTATTCCATACTTCTAGCAATTGGATTTCACTCAAAACTCACCAAATGACTCCTCCCACCATATTATGATGTTGCCCAAGTTAGGGGCTCGATACGAAATCAATAGGTGTGAGAAATTGGACAATTCAAGTTCAACGGCAGTTCGTTCCTAATTGGAGTGGTTGGTGTATTCCATACTTCTAGCGATTGGATTTCACTCAAAACTCACCAAATGACTCCTCCCACCATATTACGACGTTGCCCCAGTTTTGGGCTCGATCCGAAATCAATAGGTGTTCCAAATTGGACAATTCAAGTTCAACGGCAGTTCGTTCCTAATTGGAGTGGTTGGTGTATTCCATACTTCTCGCGATTGGATTTCACTCAAAACTCACCAAATGACTCCTCCCAACATATTATGATGTTGCCCAAGTTTTGGGCTCGATCCGAAATCAATAGGTGTGAGAAATTGAACAATTCAAGTTCAACGGCAGTTCGTTCCTAATTGTAGTGGTTGGTGTATTCCATACTTCTAGCGATTGGATTTCACTCAAAACTCACCAAATGACTCTTCCCACCATATTATGATGTTGCCCAAGTTTTGGGCTCGATCCGAAATCAATAGGTGTGAGAAATTGGACAATTCAAGTTCAACGGCAGTTCGTTCCTAATTGGTGTGGTTGGTGTATTCCATATTTCTAGCGATTGGATTTCACTCAAAACTCACCAAATGACTCCTCCCACCATATTATGATGTTGCACAAGTTTGGGGATCCATCCGAAATCAATAGGTGTGAGAAATTGGATAATTCAAGTTCAACGGCAGTTCGTTCCTAATTGGAGTGGTTGGTGTATTCCATACTTCTAGCAATTGGATTTCACTCAAAACTCACCAAATGACTCCTCCCACCATATTATGATGTTGCCCAAGTTAGGGGCTCGATACGAAATCAATAGGTGTGAGAAATTGGACAATTCAAGTTCAACGGCAGTTCGTTCCTAATTGGAGTGGTTGGTGTATTCCATACTTCTAGCGATTGGATTTCACTCAAAACTCACCAAATGACTCCTCCCACCATATTACGATGTTGCCCAAGTTTTGGGCTCGATCCGAAATCAATAGGTGTTCCAAATGGGACAATTCAAGTTCAACGACCGTTCGTTCCTAATTGGAGTGGTTGGTGTATTCCATACTTCTAGCGATTGGATTTCACTCAAAACTCACGAAATGACTCCTCCCATCATATTATGATGTTGCACAAGTTTGCGGTTCCATACGAAATCAATAGGTGTGAGAAATTGGCCAATTCAGGTTCAATGGCAGTTCGTTCCTAATTGGAGTGGTTGGTGTATTCCATACTTCAAGCGATTGGATTTCACTCAAAAATCACCAAATGACTCCTCCCACCATATTATGATGTTGCCCAAGTTTTGGGCTCGATCCAAAATCAATAGGTGTTCCAAATTGAACAATTCAAGTTCAACGGCAGTTCGTTCCTAATTGGAGTGGTTGGTGTATTCCATACTTCTAGCGATTGGATTTCACTCAAAACTCACTAAATGACTCCTCCCACCATATTATGATGTTGCCCAAGTTTTGGGCTTGATCCGAAATCAATAGGTGTTCCAAATTGGACAATTCAAGTTCAACGGCAGTTCGTTCCTAATTGGAGTGGTTGGTGTATTCCGTACTTCTAGCAATTGGATTTCACTCAAAACTCACCAAATGACTCCTCCCACCATATTATGATGTTGCCCAAGTTAGGGGCTCGATACGAAATCAATAGGTGTGAGAAATTGGACAATTCAAGTTCAACGACAGTTCGTTCCTAATTGGAGTGGTTGGTGTATTCCATACTTCTAGCGATTGGATTTCACTCAAAACTCACGAAATGACTCCTCCCATCATATTATGATGTTGCACAAGTTTGGGGTTCCATACGAAATCAATAGGTGTTCCAAATTGGACAAATCATGTTCAACGGCAGTTCGTTCCTAATTGGAGTGGTTGGTGTATTCCATACTTCTAGCGATTGGATTTCACTCAAAACTCACCAAATGAATCCTCCCACCATATTATGATGTTGCCCAAGTTAGGGGCTCGATCCGAAATCAATAGGTGTGAGAAATTGGACAATTCAAAATCAACGGCAGTTCGTTCCTAATTGGAGTGGTTGGTGTATTCCAGACTTCTAGCGATTGGATTTCACTCAAAACTCACTAAATGACTCCTCCCACCATATTATGATGTTGCCCAAGTTTTGGTCTCGATCCGAAATCAATAGGTGTTCCAAATTGGACAATTCAAGTTCAACGGCAGTTCGTTCCTAATTGGAGTGGTTGGTGTATTCCATACTTCTAGCGATTGGATTTCACTCAAAACTCACTAAATGACTCCTCCCACCATATTATGATGTTGCCCAAGTTTTGGTCTCGATCCGAAATCAATAGGTGTTCCAAATTGGACAATTCAAGTTCAACGGCAGTTCGTTCCTAATTGGAGTGGTTGGTGTATTCCATACTTCTAGCGATTGGATTTCACTCAAAACTCACCAAATGAGTCTTCCCCCCATATTATGATGTTAGCCAAGTTTTGGGCTCGATCCGAAATCAACAGGTGTGAGAAATTGGACAATTCAAGTTCAACGACAGTTCGTTCCTAATTGGAGTGGTGGGTCTATTCCATACTTCTAGCGATTGGATTTCACTCAAAACTCCCCAAATGACTCCTCCCAACATATTATGTTGTTGCCCAAGTTTTGGGCTCGATCCGAAATCAATAGGTGTGAGAAATTGAACAATTCAAGTTCAACGGCAGTTCGTTCCTAATTGTACTGGTTGGTGTATTCCATACTTCTAGCGATTGGATTTCACTCAAAACTCACCAAATGACTCCTCCCACCATATTTCAATGTTGCCCTAGTTTTGGGCTCGATCCGAAATCAATAGGTGTTCCAAATTGGACAATTCAAGTTCAACGGCAGTTCGTTCCTAATTGGAGTGGTTGGTGTATTCCATACTTCTCGCGATTGGATTTCACTCAAAACTCACCAAATGACTTCTCCCACCATATTATGATGTTTCCCAAGTTTTGGGCTCGATCCGAACTCAATAGGTGTGAGAAATTGGACAATTCAATTTCAACGGCAGTTCGTTCCTAATTGGAGTTGTTGGTTTATTCCACACTTGTAGCGATTGGATTTCACTCAAAACTCACCAAATGACTCCTCCCACCACATTATGATTTTGCCCAAGTTTTGGGCTCCATCCGAAATCAATAGGTGTTCCAAATTGGACAATTGAAGTTCAACGGCAGTTCATTCCTAATTGGAGTGGTTGGTGTATTCCATACTTCTAGCGATTGGATTTCACTCAAAACTCACCAAATGACTCTTCCCACCATATTATGATGTTGCCCAAGTTTTGGGCTCGATCCGAAATCAATAGGTGTGAGAAATTGGACAATTCAAGTTCAACGGCAGTTCGTTCCTAATTGGTGTGGTTGGTGTATTCCATATTTCTAGCGATTGGATTTCACTCAAAACTCACCAAATGACACCTCCCACCATATTATGATGTTGCACAAGTTTGGGGATCCATCCGAAATCAATAGGTGTGAGAAATTGGATAATTCAAGTTCAACGGCAGTTCGTTCCTAATTGGAGTGGTTGGTGTATTCCATACTTCTAGCAATTGGATTTCACTCAAAACTCACCAAATGACTCCTCCCACCATATTATGATGTTGCCCAAGTTAGGGGCTCGATACGAAATCAATAGGTGTGAGAAATTGGACAATTCAAGTTCAACGGCAGTTCGTTCCTAATTGGAGTGGTTGGTGTATTCCATACTTCTAGCGATTGGATTTCACTCAAAACTCACCAAATGACTCCTCCCACCATATTACGATGTTGCCCAAGTTTTGGGCTCGATCCGAAATCAATAGGTGTTCCAAATGGGACAATTCAAGTTCAACGACCGTTCGTTCCTAATTGGAGTGGTTGGTGTATTCCATACTTCTAGCGATTGGATTTCACTCAAAACTCACGAAATGACTCCTCCCATCATATTATGATGTTGCACAAGTTTGCGGTTCCATACGAAATCAATAGGTGTGAGAAATTGGCCAATTCAGGTTCAATGGCAGTTCGTTCCTAATTGGAGTGGTTGGTGTATTCCATACTTCAAGCGATTGGATTTCACTCAAAAATCACCAAATGACTCCTCCCACCATATTATGATGTTGCCCAAGTTTTGGGCTCGATCCAAAATCAATAGGTGTTCCAAATTGAACAATTCAAGTTCAACGGCAGTTCGTTCCTAATTGGAGTGGTTGGTGTATTCCATACTTCTAGCGATTGGATTTCACTCAAAACTCACTAAATGACTCCTCCCACCATATTATGATGTTGCCCAAGTTTTGGGCTTGATCCGAAATCAATAGGTGTTCCAAATTGGACAATTCAAGTTCAACGGCAGTTCGTTCCTAATTGGAGTGGTTGGTGTATTCCGTACTTCTAGCAATTGGATTTCACTCAAAACTCACCAAATGACTCCTCCCACCATATTATGATGTTGCCCAAGTTAGGGGCTCGATACGAAATCAATAGGTGTGAGAAATTGGACAATTCAAGTTCAACGACAGTTCGTTCCTAATTGGAGTGGTTGGTGTATTCCATACTTCTAGCGATTGGATTTCACTCAAAACTCACGAAATGACTCCTCCCATCATATTATGATGTTGCACAAGTTTGGGGTTCCATACGAAATCAATAGGTGTTCCAAATTGGACAAATCATGTTCAACGGCAGTTCGTTCCTAATTGGAGTGGTTGGTGTATTCCATACTTCTAGCGATTGGATTTCACTCAAAACTCACCAAATGAATCCTCCCACCATATTATGATGTTGCCCAAGTTAGGGGCTCGATCCGAAATCAATAGGTGTGAGAAATTGGACAATTCAAAATCAACGGCAGTTCGTTCCTAATTGGAGTGGTTGGTGTATTCCAGACTTCTAGCGATTGGATTTCACTCAAAACTCACTAAATGACTCCTCCCACCATATTATGATGTTGCCCAAGTTTTGGTCTCGATCCGAAATCAATAGGTGTTCCAAATTGGACAATTCAAGTTCAACGGCAGTTCGTTCCTAATTGGAGTGGTTGGTGTATTCCATACTTCTAGCGATTGGATTTCACTCAAAACTCACTAAATGACTCCTCCCACCATATTATGATGTTGCCCAAGTTTTGGTCTCGATCCGAAATCAATAGGTGTTCCAAATTGGACAATTCAAGTTCAACGGCAGTTCGTTCCTAATTGGAGTGGTTGGTGTATTCCATACTTCTAGCGATTGGATTTCACTCAAAACTCACCAAATGAGTCTTCCCCCCATATTATGATGTTAGCCAAGTTTTGGGCTCGATCCGAAATCAACAGGTGTGAGAAATTGGACAATTCAAGTTCAACGACAGTTCGTTCCTAATTGGAGTGGTGGGTCTATTCCATACTTCTAGCGATTGGATTTCACTCAAAACTCCCCAAATGACTCCTCCCAACATATTATGTTGTTGCCCAAGTTTTGGGCTCGATCCGAAATCAATAGGTGTGAGAAATTGAACAATTCAAGTTCAACGGCAGTTCGTTCCTAATTGTACTGGTTGGTGTATTCCATACTTCTAGCGATTGGATTTCACTCAAAACTCACCAAATGACTCCTCCCACCATATTTCAATGTTGCCCTAGTTTTGGGCTCGATCCGAAATCAATAGGTGTTCCAAATTGGACAATTCAAGTTCAACGGCAGTTCGTTCCTAATTGGAGTGGTTGGTGTATTCCATACTTCTCGCGATTGGATTTCACTCAAAACTCACCAAATGACTTCTCCCACCATATTATGATGTTTCCCAAGTTTTGGGCTCGATCCGAACTCAATAGGTGTGAGAAATTGGACAATTCAATTTCAACGGCAGTTCGTTCCTAATTGGAGTTGTTGGTTTATTCCACACTTGTAGCGATTGGATTTCACTCAAAACTCACCAAATGACTCCTCCCACCACATTATGATTTTGCCCAAGTTTTGGGCTCCATCCGAAATCAATAGGTGTTCCAAATTGGACAATTGAAGTTCAACGGCAGTTCATTCCTAATTGGAGTGGTTGGTGTATTCCATACTTCTAGCGATTGGATTTCACTCAAAACTCACCAAATGACTCCTCCCACCACATTATGATTTTGCCCAAGTTTTGGGCTCGATCCGAAATCAATAGGTGTTCCAAATTGGACAATTCAAGTTCAACGGCAGTTCGTTCCTAATTGGAGTGGTTGGTGTATTCCACACTTCTACCGACTGGATTTCACTCAAAACACACCAAATGACTCCTCCTACCATATTATGATGTTGCCCAAGTTTGGGGCTCGATCACAAATCAATAGGTGTGAGAAATTGGACAATTCAAGTTCAACGACAGTACGTTACTAGTTGGAGTGGTTGGTATATTCCATACTTCGACCGACTGGATTTCATTCAAAAATCACGAAATGACTCCTCCCACCATATTATGATGTTGCCCAAGTTTTGGGCTCGATCCGAAATCAATAGGTGTGAGAAATTGGACAATTCAAGTTCAATGGCAGTTCGTTCCAAGTTGGACTGGTTGGTGTATTCCATACTTCTAGCGATTGGATTTCCCTCAAAACTCACCAAATGACTCCTCCCACCATATTATGATGTTGCCCAAGTTTATGGCTCGATCCGAAATCTATAGGTGTGCGAAATTGGACAATTCAAGTTCAACGGCAGTTCGTTCCTAATTGGAGTGGGTGGTGTATTCCATACTTCTAGCGATTGGATTTCACTCAAAACTCACTAAATGACTCCTCCCACCATATTACGATGTTGCCCAGGTTTTGGTCTCGAACCGAAATCAATAGGTGTTCCAAATTGGATAATTCAAGTTCAACCACAGTTCGTTCCTAATTGGAGTGGTTGGTGTATTCCATACTTCTAGCGATTGCATTTCACTCAAAACTCACCAAATGACTCCTCCCACCATATTATGATGTTGCCCAAGTTTTGGGCTCGATCCGAAATCAATAGGTGTGAGAAATTGGACAATTCAAGTTCAACGGCAGTTCGTTCCTAATGGGAGTGGTTGGTGAATTCCATACTTCTAGCGATTGGATTTCACTCAAAACTCACCAAATGACTCCTCCGACCATATTATGATGTTGCCCAAGTTTTGGGCTCGATCCGAAATCAATAGGTGTGAGAAATTGGACAATTCAAGTTCAATGGCAGTTCGTTCCTAGTTGGAGTGGTTGGTGTATTCCATACTTCTAGCAATTGGATTTCACTCAAAACTCACCAAATGAGTACTCCAACAATATTATGATGTTGCCCAAGTTTTGGGCTCGATCCGAACTCAATAGGTGTGAGAAATTGGACAATTCAAGTTCAACGGTAGTTTGTTCCTAATTCGAGTGGTTGGTGTATTCCATACTTCTAGCGATTGGATTTCACTGAAAACTGTCCAAATGACTCCTCCCACCATATTATGATGTTGCCCAAGTTTTGGGCTCGATCCGAACTCAATAGGTGTGAGAAATTGGACAATTCAAGTTCAACGTCAGTTCATTCCTAATTGGAGTGGTTGGTGTATTCCATACTTCTAGCGATTGGATTTCACTGAAAACTTTCCAAATGACTCCTCCCAACATATTATGATGTTGCCCAAGTTTTGGGCTCGATCCGAAATCAATAGGTGTGAGAAATTGGACAATTTAAGTTCAACTGCAGTTCGTTCCTAATTGGAGTGGTTGGTGTATTCCATACTTCTAGCGATTGGATTTCACTGAAAACTCGCCAATTGACTCCTCCCACCATATTATGACGTTGCCCAAGTTTGGGGCTCGATCCGAAATCAATAGGTGTTCCAAATTGGACAATTCAAGTTCAACGGCAGTTCGTTCCTAATTGGAGTGGTTGGTGTATTCCATGCTTCTAGGGATTGGATTTCACTCAAAACTCACCAAATGACTCCTCCCACCATATTATGATGTTGCCCAAGTTTTGGGCTCGATCCGAAATCAATAGGTGTGAGAAATTGGACAATTCAAGTTCAACGGCAGTTCGTTCCTAATTGGAGTGGTTGGTGTATTCCATACTTCTAGCGATTGGATTTCACTCAAAACTCACCAAATGACTCCTCCCACCGTAATATGATGTTGCACAAGTTTGGGGTTCGATCCGAAATCAATAGGTGTTCCAAATTGGACAATTCAAGTTCAACGGCAGTTCGTTCCTAATTGGAGTAGTTGGTGTATTCCATACTTCCAGCGATTGGTTTTCACTCAAAACTCACCAAATGACTCCTCCCATCATATTACGATGTTGCACAGGTTTGGGGTTCCGTACGAAATCAATAGGTGTGAGAAATTGGACAATTCAAGTTCAACCGCAGTTCGTTCTTAATTGGAGTGGTTGGTGTATTCCATACTTCTAGCGATTGGATTTCACTCAAAACTCAACAAATGACTCCACCCACCATATTATGATGTTGCCCAAGTTTTGGGCTCGATCCGAAATCAATAGGTGTTCCAAATTGGACAATTCAAGTTCAACTACAGTTCGTTCCTAATAGGAGTGGTTGGTGTATTCCATACTTCTAGCGATTGGATTTCACTCAAAACTCACCAAATGACTCCTCCCACCATATTATGATGTTGCCCAGGTTTGGGGCTCGATCCGAAATCAATAGGTGTGAGAAATTGGACAATTCAAGTTCAACAGCAGTTCGTTCCTAATTTGAGTGGATGGGGTATTCCATACTTCTAGCGATTGGATTTCACTCAAAACTCACTAAATGACTCCTCCCACCATATTATGATGTTGACCAAGTTTTGGCCTCGATCCGAAATCAATAGGTGTTCCAAATTAGACAATTCAAGTTCAACGGCAGTTCGTTCCTAATAGGAGTGGTTGGTGTATTCCATACTTCTAGCGATTCGATTTCCCTGAAAACTCACCAAGTGACTCCTCACACGATATTATGATGTTGCCCAAGTTTTGGGCTCGATATGAAATGAATAGGTGTGCGAAATTGGACAATTCAAGTTCAACGGCAGTTCGTTCCTAATTGGAGTGGTTGGTGTATTCCATACTTCTAGCGATTGGATTTCACTCAAAACTCACTAAATGACTCTTCCCACCATATTATGATGTTGCCCAAGTTTTGGTCTCGATCCGAAATCAATAGGTGTTCCAAATTGGACAATTCAAGTTCAACGGCAGTTCGTTCCTAATTGGAGTGGTTGGTGTATTCCATACTTCTAAAGATTGGATTTCACTCAAAACTCACCAAATGACTCCTCCCACCATATTATGATGTTGCCCAAGTTTGGGGCTCGATCCGAAATCAATAGGTGTGAGAAATTGGACAATTCATGTTCAACGGCAGTTCTTTCCTAATTGTAGTGGTTGGTGTATTCCATACTTCTAGCGATTGGATTTCACTCCAAACTCACTAAATGACTCCTCTCACCATATTATGATGTTGCCCAAGTTTTGGTCTCGATCCGAAATCAATTGGTGTTCCAAATTGGACAATTCAAGTTCAACGGCAGTTCGTTCCTAATTGGAGTGGTTGGTGTATTCCATACTTCTAGCGATTGGATTTCACTCAAAACTCACCAAATGACTCCTCCCACCATATTATGATGTTGCCCAAGTTTTGGGATCGATCCGAAATTAATAGGTGTTCCAAATTGTACAATTCAAGTTCAACGGCAGTTCGTTCCTAATTGGAGTGGTTGGTGTATTCCATACTTCTAGCGATTGGATTTCACACAAAACTCACCAAATGACTCCTCTTACCATATTATGATGTTGCCCAAGTTTGGGGTTCGATCCGAAATCAATAGGTGTTCCAAATTGGACAATTCAAGTTCAACGGCAGTTCGTTCCTAATTGGAGTGGTTGGGGTATTCCATACTTCTAGCGATTGGATTTCACTCAAAACTCACCAAATGACTCCTCCCACCATATTATGATGTTGCCCAAGTTTTTGGCTCGATCTGAAACGAATAGGTGTGCGAAACTGGACAATTCAAGTTCAACGGCAGTTCGTTCCTAATTGGAGTGGTTGGTGTATTCCATACTTCTAGCGATTGGATTTCACTCAAAACTCACCAAATGACTCCTCCCACCATATTATGATGTTGCCCAAGTTTTGGGCTCGATCCGAAATCAATTGGTGTAAGTAATTGGACAATTCAAGTTCAATGGCAGTTCGTTCCTAATTGGAGTGGTTGGTGTATTCCATACTTCTAGCGATTGGATTTCACTCAAAACTCACCAAATGACTCCTCCCACCATATTATGATGTTGCACAAGTTTGGGGTTCCATCCGAAATCAATAGGTGTGAGAAATTGGACAATTCAAGTTCAACGGCAGTTCGTTCCTAATTGGAGTGGTTGGTGTATTCCATACTTCAAGCGATTGGATTTCACTCAAAACTCACCAAATGACTCCTCCCACCATATTGTAATGTTGCCCAAGTTTTGGGTTTGATCCGAAATCAATAGGTGTTCCAAATTGGACAATTCAAGTTCAACGGCAGTTCGTTCCTAATTGGAGTGGTTGGTGTATTCCATACTTCTAGCGATTGGATTTCACTCAAAACTCACCATATGACTCCTCACACCATATTGTGATGTTGCCCAAGTTTTGGTCTCGATCCGAACTCAATAGGTGTTCCAAATTGGAGAATTCAAGTTCAACGGCAGTTCGTTCCCAATTGGTGTGGTTGGTGAATTCCGTACTTCTAGCGATTGGATTTCACTCAAAACTCACCAAATCACTCCTCCCACCATATTATGATATTGCCCATGTTTGGGGCTCGATCCGAAATCAATAGGTGTGAGAAATTGGACAATTCAAGTTCAACGGCAGTTCGTTCCTAATTGGAGTGGTTGGTGTATTCCATACTTCTAGCGATTGGATTTCACTCAAAACTCACCAAATGACTCCTCGCACCAAATTATGATTTCGCCCAAGTTTTGGACTCGATCCGAACTCAATAGGTGTGAGAAATTGGACAATTCAAGTTCAACGGCAGTTCGTTCCTAATTGGAGTGGTTGGTGTATTCCGTACGTCTAGCTATTGGATTTCACTCATAACTCACCAAATGACACCTCCCACCGTATTATGATGTTGCCCAAGTTTTGGGCTCGATCCGAAATTAATAGGTGTGCGAAATTGGACAATTCAAGTTCAACGGCAATTCGTTCCTAAATGGAGCGGTTGGTGTATTCCGTACTTCTAGCGATTGGATTTCACTCAAAACTCACCAAATGACTCCTCCCACCATATTATGATGTTGCCCAAGTTTTGGGCTCGATCCGAAATGAATAGGTGTGAGAAATTGGACAATTCAAGTTCAACGGCAGTTCGTTCCTAATTGGAGTGGTTGGTGTATTTCATACTTCTAGCGATTGGATTTCACTCAAAACTCACCAAATGACTTCACCCACCATATTATGATGTTGCCCAGGTTTTGGAATCGATCCGAAATCAATAGGTGTGAGAAATTGGTCAATTCAATTTCAAGGACAGTTCGTTCCTAATAGGAGTGGTTGGTGTATTCCATACTTCTAGCGATTGGATTTCACTCAAAACTCACCAAATGACTCCTCCCACCATATTATGATGTTGCACAAGTTTGGGGTTCCATCCGAAATCAATAGGTGTGAGAAATTGGACAATTCAAGTTCAACGGCAGTTCGTTCCTAATTGGAGTGGTTGGTGTATTCCATACTTCTAGCGATTGGATTTCACTCAAAACTCACCAAATGACTTCTCCCACCATATTATGATGTTGCCCAAGTTTGGGGATCGATCCGAAATCAATAGGTGTGAGAAATTGGACAATTCAAGTTCAACGGCAGTTCGTTCCTAATTGGAGTGGTTGGTGTATTCCATATTTCTAGCGATTGGATTTCACTAAAAACTCACAAAATGACTCCTCCCACCATATTATGATGTTGCCCAAGTTTTGGGCTCGATCCGAAATCAATAGTTGTGAGAAATTGGACACTAAAAGTTCAACGGTAGTTCGTTCCTAGTTGGAGTGGTTGGTGTATTCCGTACTTCTAGCGATTGGATTTCACTCAAAACTCACCAAATGACTCCTCCCACCATATTATGATGTTGCCCAAGTTTTGGGCTCGATTCGAAATCAGTAGGGGTGAGAAATTGGACAATTCAAGTTCAACGGCTGTTCGTTTCTAATTGGAGTGGTTGGTGTATTCCATACTTCTAGCGATTGGATTTCACTCAAAACTCACCAAATGACTCCTCCCACCATATTATGATGTTGCCCAAGTTTTGGGCTCGATCCGAATTCAATAGGTGTGAGACATTGGAAAATTCAAGTTCAACGGCAGTTCGTTCCTAAATGGAGTGGTTGGTGTATTCCATACTTCTAGAGATTGGATTTCACTCAAAACTCACCAAATGACTCCGCCCACCATATTATGATGTTGCCCAAGTTTTGGGCTCGATCCGAAATCAATAGGTGTTCCAAATTGGACAATTCAAGTTCAACGGCAGTTCGTTCCTAATTGGAGTGGTTGGTGTATTCCGTACTTATAGCGATTGGATTTCACTCAAAACTCACCAAATGACTCCTCCCACCATATTATGATGTTGCCCAAGTTTTGGGCTCAATTCGAAATCAGTAGGGGTGAGAAATTGGACAATTCAAGTTCAACGGCTGTTCGTTTCTAATTGGAGTGGTTGGTGTATTCCATACTTCTAGCGATTGGATTTCACTAAAAACTCACCAAATGACTCCTCCCACCATATTATGATGTTGCACAAGTTTGGGGTTCTATCCGAAATCAATAGGTGTGAGACGTTGGACAATTCAAGTTCAACGGCAGTTCGTTCCTAAATGGAGTGGTTGGTTTATTCCATACTTCTAGCGATTGGATTTCACTCAAGACTCACCAAATGACTCCGCCCACCATATTATGATGTTGCCCAAGTTTTGGGCTCGATCTGAAATCAATAGGTGTTCCAAATTGGACAATTCAAGTTCAACGGCAGTTCGTTCCTAATTGGAGTGGTTGGTGTATTCCATACTTCTAGCGGTTGGATTTCACTCAAAACTCACCACATGACTCCTCCCACCAAATTATGATGTTGCACAAGTTTTGGGCTCGATCCGAAATCAATAGGTGTTCTAAATTGGACAATTCAAGTTCAACGGCAGTTCGTTCCTAATTGGAGTGGTTGGTGTATTCCATACTTCTAGCGATTGGATTTCACTCAAAACTCACCAAATGACTCCTCCCACCATATTATGATGTTGCCCAAGTTTTGGGCTCGATCCGAAATCAATAGGTGTTCCAAATTGGACAATTCAAGTTCAACGGCAGTTCGTTCCTAATTGGAGTGGTTGGTGTATTCCGTACTTCTAGCGATTGGATTTCACTCAAAACTCACCAAATGACTCCTCCCACCATAATATGATGTTGCACCAGTTTGGGGTTCTATCCGAAATCAATAGGTGTGAGAAATTGGACAATTCAAGTTCAACGGCAGTTCGTTCCTAATGGGAGTGGTTGGTGTATTCCATACTTCTAGCGATTGGATTTCACTCAAAACTCGCCAAATGACTCCTCCCACCATTTTGTGATGTTGCCCAAGTTTTGGGCTCGATCCGAAATCAATAGGTGAGAGAAATTGGACAATTCAAGTTCAACGGCAGTTCGTTCCTAATGGGAGTGGTTGGTGTATTCCGTACTTCTACCGATTGGATTTCACTCAAAACTCACCAAATGACTCCTGCCACCATATTATGATGTTGCCCAAGTTTTGGGCTCGATCCGAAATTAATAGTTGTGCGAAATTGGACAATTCAAGTTGAACGGCAGGTCGTTCCTAAATGGAGCGGTTGGTGTATTCCGTACTTCTAGCGATTGGATTTCACTCAAAACTCACCAAATGACTCCTCCCACCATATTATGATGTTGCCCAAGTTTTGGGCTCGATCCGAAATCAATAGGTGTTCCAAATTGGACAATTCAAGTTCAACGGCAGTTCGTTCCTAATTGGAGTGGTTGGTGTATTCCATACTTCTAGCGATTGGATTTCACTCAAAACTCACCAAATGACTCCTCCCACCATATTATGATGTTGCCCAAGGTTTGGGCTCGATCCGAAATCAATAGGGGTGAGAAATTGGACAATTCAAGTTCAACGGCTGTTCGTTCCTAATTGGAGTGGTTGGTGTATTCCACACTTCTAGCGATAGGATTTCACTCAAAACTCACCAAATGACTCCTCCCACCATATTATGATGTTGCGCAAGTTTTGGGCTCGATCCGAAATCAATAGGTGTGAGACATTGGACAATTCAAGTTCAACGGCAGTTCGTTCCAAAATGGAGTGGTTGGTGTATTCCATACTTCTAGCGATTGGATTTCACTCAAAACTCACCAAATGACTCCTCCCACCATATTATGATGTTGCCCAAGTTTTGGGCTCGATCCGAAATCAATAGGTGTTCCAAATTGGACAATTCAAGTTCAACGGCAGTTCGTTCCTAATTGGAGTGGTTGGTGTATTCCATACTTCTAGCGATTGGATTTCACACAAAACTCACCAAATGACTCCCACCATATTATGATGTTGCCCAAGTTTTGGGCTCGATCCGAAATCAATAGGTGTGAGAAATTGGACAATTCAAGTTCAACGGCAGTTCGTTCCTAATGGGAGTGGTTGGTGTATTCCATACTTCTAGCGATTGGATTTCACTCAAAACTCGCCAAATGACTCCTCCCACCATTTTGTGATGTTGCCCAAGTTTTGGGCTCGATCCGAAATCAATAGGTGAGAGAAATTGGACAATTCAAGTTCAACGGCAGTTCGTTCCTAATGGGAGTGGTTGGTGTATTCCGTACTTCTACCGATTGGATTTCACTCAAAACTCACCAAATGACTCCTCCCACCATATTATGATGTTGCCCAAGTTTTGGGCTCCATCCGAAATCAATAGGTGTTCGAAATTGGAGAATTCAAGTTCAACAGCAGTTCGTCCCTAATTGGAGTGGTTTGTGTATTCCATACCTCTATCGATTGGATTTCACTCAAAACTCACCAAATGACTCCTCCCACCATATTATGATGTTGCCCAAGTTTTGGGCTCAATCCGAAATCAATAGGTGTTCCAAATTGGACAATTCAACTTCAACGGCAGTTTGTTCCTAATTCGAGTGGTTGGTGTATTCCATACTTCTAGCAATTGGATTTCACTCAAAACTCACCAAATGACTCCTCCCACCATATTATGATGTTGCCCAAGCTTTGGGCTAGATCCGAAATCAATAGGTGTGAGAAATTGGACAATTTAAGTTCAACGGAAGTTCGTTCCTAATTGGAGTGGTTGGTGTATTCCATACTTCTAGCGATTGGATTTCACTCAAAACTCACCAAATGACTCGTCCCACCATATTATGATGTTTCCCAAGTTTTGGAATCGATCCGAAATCAATAGGTGTGAGAAATTGGAAAATTCAAGTTCAACGGCAGTTCGTTCCTAATTGGAGTGGTTGGTGTATTCCATACTTCTAGCGATTGGATTTCACTTAAAACTCACCAAATGACTCCACCCACCATATTATGATGTTGCCCAAGTTTTGGGCTCGATCCGAAATCAATAGGTGTTCCAAATTGGACAATTCAAGTTGAACGGCAGTTCGTTCCTAATTGGAGTGGTTGGTGTATTCCATACCTCTAGCGATTGGATTTCACTCAAAACTCACCAAATGACTCCACCCACCATATTAAGATGTTGCACAAGTTTGGGGTTCGATCCGAAATCAATAGGTGTGAGATATTGGACAATTCAAGTTCAACAGCAGTTCGTTCCTAATGGGAGTGGTTGGTGTATTCCACACTTCTTGCGATTGGATTTCACTCAAAACTCACCAAATGACTCGTGCCACCATATTATGATGTTACCCAAGTTTTGGGCTCGATATGAAATCAATAGGTGTGACAAATTGGACAATTCAAGTTCAACGGCAGTTCGTTCCTAATTGGAGTGGTTGGTGTATTCCCTCCTTCTAGCGATTGGATTTCACTCAAAACTCACCTAATGACTCCGCCCACCATATTATGATGTTGCCCAAGTTTTGGGCTCGATCCGAAATCAATAGAAAATTGGACAATTCAAGTTCAACGGCAGTTCGTTCCTAGTTGGAGTGGTTGGTGTATTCCATACTTCTAGCGATTGGATTTCATTCAAAACTCACCTAATGACTCCGCCCACCATATTATGGTGTTGCCCAAGTTTTGGGCTCGATCCGAAATCAAAAGGTGTTTGAAATTGGACAATTCAAGTTCAACGGAAGTTCGTTCCTAATTGGAGTGGTTGGTGTATTCCATACTTCTAGCGATAGGATTTCACTCAAAACTCACCAAATGACTCCTCCCACCATATTAGGATGTTGCCCAAGTTTTGGGCTCGATCCGAAATCAATAGGTGTTCCAAATTGGACAATTCAAGTTCAACGGAAGTTCGTTCCTAATTAGAGTGGTTGGTGTATTCCATACTTCTAGCGATTGGATTTCACTCAAAACTCACCAAACGACTCCTCCCACCATAATATGATGTTGCCCAAGTTTTGGTCTCGATCCGAAATCAAAAGGTGTTCGAAATTGGACAATTCAAGTTCAACGGCAGTTCGTTCCTAATTGGAGTGGTTGGTGTATTCCATACTTCTAGCGATTGGATTTCACTCAAAACTCACCAAACAACTCCTCCCACCATATTATGATGTTGCCGAAGTTTTGGGCTCGATCCGAAATCAATAGGTGTTCCAAATTGGACAATTCAAGTTCAACGGCAGTTCATTCCAAATTGGAGTGGTTGGTGTATTCCAAACCTGTAGCGATTGGATTTCACTCAAAACTCCCCAAATGACTCCTCCCACCATATTATGAACTTGCCCAAGTTTTGGGCTCGATCGGAAATCAATAGGTGTGAGAAATTCGACAATTCAAGTTCAACGGAAGTTTGTTCCTAATTGGAGTGGTTGGTGTATTCCATACTTCTAGCGATTGGATTTCACTCAAAACTCATCAAATGACTCCCCCCACCGTATTATGATGTTGCCCAAGTTTTGGGCTCGATCCGAAATCAATAGGTGTTCGAAATTGGAAAATTCAAGTTCAACGGCAGTTTGTTCCTAATTGGAGTGGTTGGTGTATTCCATACTTCTAGCGATTGGATTTCACTCAAAACTCACCAAATGACTCCACCCACCATATTATGATGTTGCCCAAGTTTTGGGCACGATCCGAAATCAATAGGTGTTCGAAATTGGACAATTCAAGTTCAACGGCAGTTCGTTCCTAGTTGGAGTGGTTGGTGTATTCCATACTTCTAGCGATTGGATTTCACTCAAAACTCACCAAATGACGCCTCCCACCATATTATGATGTTGCCCAAGTTTTGGGCTCCATCCGAAATCAATAGGTGTGAGAAATTGGACAATTGAAGTTCAACGGCACTTCGTTCCTAATTGGAGTGGTTGGTGTATTCCATACTTCTAGCGATTGGATTTCACTCAAAACTCACTAAATGACTCCTCCCACCATATTACGATGTTGCCCAAGTTTTGGTCTCGATCCGAAATCAATAGGTGTTCCAAATTGGACAATTGAAGTTCAACGGCACTTCGTTCCTAATTGGAGTGGTTGGTGTATTCCATACTTCTAGCGATTGGATTTCACTCAAAACTCACCAAATGACGCCTCCCACCATATTATGATGTTGCCCAAGTTTTGGGCTCCATCCGAAATCAATAGGTGTGAGAAATTGGACAATTCAAGTTCAACGGCAGTTCGTTCCTAATTGGAGTGGTTGGTGTATTCCATACTTCTAGCGATTGGATTTCACTCAAAACTCACCAAATGACTCCTCCCACCATATTATGATGTTGCGCAAGTTTTGGGCTCGATCCGAAATCAATAGGTGTGAGAAATTGGACAACTGAAGTTCAACGGAAGTTCGTTCCTAATTGGAGTGGTTGGTGTATTCCAAACCTCTAGCGATTGTATTTCACTCAAAACTCCCCAAATGACTCCTCCCACCATATTATGAAGTTGCCCAAGTTTTGGGCTCGATCGGAAGTCAATAGGTGTGAGCAATTGGACAATTCAAGTTCAACGGCAGTACGTTCCTAATTGGAGTGGTTGGTGTATTCCATACTTCTAGCGATTGGATTTCACTCAAAACTCCCCAAATGACTCCCCCCACCATGTTGGATTTCACTCAAAACTCCCCAAATGGCTCCCCCCACCATATTATGATGTTGCCCAAGTTTTGGGATCGATCCGAAATCAATAGGTGTTCGAAATTGGACAATTCAAGTTCAACAGCAGTTCGTTCCTAATTGGAGTGGTTGGTGTATTCCATACTTCTAGCGTTTGGATTTCACTCAAAACTCACCAAATGACTCCTCCCACCATATTATGTTGTTGCCCAAGTTTTCGGCTCGCTCCGAAATCAATAGGTGTGAGAAATTGGACAATTCAAGTTCAACGGCAGTTCGTTCCTAATTGGAGTGGTTGGTGTATTCCATACTTCTAGCGATTGGATTTCAGTCAAAACTAACCAAATGAGTCCTCCCACCATATTATGATGTTGCCCAAGTTTTGGGCTCGATCCGAAATCAATAGGTGTTCGAAATTGGACAATTCAAGTTCAACGGTAGTTCGTTCCTAATTGGAGTGGTTGGTGTATTCCATACTTCTAGCGATTGGATTTCACTCAAAACTAACCAAATGACTCCTCCCACCATATTATGAAGTTGCCCAAGTTTTGGGCTCGATCGGAAATCAATACGTGTGAGGAATTGGACAATTCAAGTTCAACGACAGTTCGTTCCTAATGGGAGTGTTTGGTGTATTCCATACTTCTAGCGATTGGAGTTCACTCAAAACTCACCAAATGACTACCCCCACCATATTATGATGTTGCCCAAGTTTTGGGCTCGATCCGAAATCAATAGGTGTTCGAAATTGGACAATTCAGGTTCAACGGCAGTTCGTTCCTAATTGGAGTGGTTGGTGTATTCCATACTTCTAGCGATTGGATTTCACTCAAATCTCACCAAAAGACTCCTCCCACCATATTATGATGTTGCCCAAGTTTTGGGCTCGATCCAAAATCAATAGGTGTGAGAAATTGGACAATTCAAGTTCAACGGCAGTTCGTTCCTAATTGGAGTGGTTGGTGTATTCCATACTTCTAGCGATTCGATTTCACTCAAAACTCAGCAAATGACTCCTCCCACCATATTATGATGTTGCCCAAGTTTTGGGCTCGATCCAAAATCAAAAGGTGTTCGAAATTGGACAATTCAATTTCAACTGCAGTTCGTTCCTAATTGGAGTGGTTGGTGTATTCCATACTTCCAGCGATTGGATTTCACTCAAAACTCACCAAATGACTCCTCCCACCATATTATGATGTTGCCCAAGTTTTGGGCTCGATCCGAAATCAATAGGTGTTCCAAATTGGACAATTCAAGTTCAACGGCAGTTTGTTCCTAATTGGAGTGGTTGGTGTATTCCATTACCCTAGCGATTGGATTTCACTCAAAACTCACCAAATGACTCCTCCCACCATATTATGATGTTGCACAAGTTTAGGGTTCGATCCGAAATCAATAGGTGTGAGAAATTGGACAATTCAAGTTCAACGGCAGTTCGTTCCTAATGGGAGTGGTTGGTGTATTCCAAACTTCTAGAGAATTGGATTTCACTCAAAACTCACCAAATGACTCCACCCACCATATTATGATGTTGCCCAAGTTTTGGACTAGATCCGAAATCAATAGGTGTTCCAAATTGGACAATTCAAGTTCAACGGCAGTTCGTTCCTAATTGGAGTGGTTGGTGTATTCCATACTTCTAGCGATTGGATTTCACTCAAAACTCACCAAATGACTCCTCCCACCATATTATGATGTTGCCCAAGTTTTGGGCTCGATCCGAAATCAATAGGTGTTCGAAATTGGACAATTCAAGTTCAACAGCAGTTCGTTCCTAATTGGAGTGGTTGGTGTATTCCATACTTCTAGCGATTGGATTTCACTCAAAACTCACCAAATGACTCCCCCCACCATGTTATGATGTTGTCCAAGTTTTGGGATCGATCCGAAATCATTAGGTGTTCGAAATTGTACAATTCAATTTCAACGGCAGTTCGTTCCTAATTGGAGTGGTTGGTGTATTCCATACTTCTAGCGATTGGATTTCACTCAAAACTCACCAAATGACTCCTCCCACCATATTATGATGTTGCCCAAGTTTTGGGCACGATCCGAAATCAATAGGTGTTCGAAATTGGACAATTCAATTTCAACGGCAGTTCGTCCCTAATTTGAGTGGTTGGTGTATTCCATACTTCTAGCGATTGGATTTCACTCAAAACTCACCAAATGACTCCTCCCACCATATTATGTTGTTGCCCAAGTTGTAAGTTCGATCCGAAATCAATAGGTGTGAGAAATTGAACAATTCAAGTTCAAAGGCAGTTCGTTCCTACCTGGAGTGGTTGGTGTATTCCATACTTCTAGCGATTGGATTTCACTCAAAACTCACCAAATGACTCCACCCACCATATTATGATGTTGCCCAAGTTTGGGGCTCGGTCCGAAATCAATAGGTGTGAGAAATTGGACAGTTCAAGTTCAAGGGAAGTTCGTTCCTAATTGGAGTGGTTGGTGTATTCTATACTTCTACCGATTGGATTTCACGCAAAACTCACCAAATGACTCCTCCCACCATATTATGATGTTGCCCAAGTTTTGGAGTCGATCCGAAATCAATAGGTGTGAGAAATTGGACAATTCAATTTCAACGGCAGTTCGTTCCTAATTTGAGTGGTCGGTGTATTCCATACTTCTAGCGATTGGATTTCACTCAAAACTCACAAATGACTCCTCCCACCATATTATGATGTTGCCCAAGTTTTGGGATCGATCCGAAATCAATAGGTGTTCCAAATTGGACAATTCAAGTTCAACGGCAGTTCGTTCCTAATTGGAGTGGTTGGTGTATTCCATACTTCTAGCGATTGGATTTCACTCAAAACTCACCAAATGACGCCTCCCACCATATTATGACGTTGCCCAAATTTTGGGCTCGATCCGAAATCAATAGGTGTTCCAAATTGGACAATTCAAGTTCAACGGCAGTTCGTTCCTAACTGGAGTGGTTGGTGTATTCCATACTTCTAGCGATTGGATTTCACTCAAAACTCACCAAATGACTCCTCCCACTGTATTATGATGTTGCCCAAGTTAGGGGCTCGATCCGAAATCAATAGGTGTTCGAAATTGGACAATTCAAGTTCAACGGCAGTTCGTTCCTAATTGGAGTGGTTGGTGTATTCCATACTTCTAGCGATTGGATTTCACTCAAAACTCACCAAATGACTCCTCCCACTGTATTATGATGTTGCCCAAGTTTGGGGCTCGATCCTAAATCAATAGGTGTGAGAAATTGGACAATTTAAGTTCAACGGCAGTTTGTTCAGACTTGGAGTGGTTGGTGTATTCCATACTTCTAGCGATTGGATTTCACTCAAAACTCACCAAATGACTCCTCCCACCATATTATGATGTTGCCCAAGTTTTGGGGTCGATCCGAAATTCATAGGTGTGAGAAATTGGACAATTCAAGTTCAACGGCCGTTCGTTCCTAATTGGAGTGGTTGGTGTATTCCATACTTCTAGAGATTGGATTTCACTCAAAACCCCCCAAATGACTCCTCCCACCATATTATGATGTTGCCCAAGTTTTCGGCTCGATCCGAAATCAATAGGTGTTCCAAATTGGACAATTCAAGTTCAACGGCAGTTCGTTCCTAATTGGAGTGGTTGGTGTATTCCATACTTCTAGCGATTGGATTTCACCCAAAACTCACCAAATGACTCCTCCCACCATATTATGATGTTGCCCAAGTTTTGGGCTCGATCCGAAATCAGTAGGTGTGAGAAATTGGACAATTCAAGTTCAACGGCAGTTCGTTCCTAATTGGAGTGGTTGGTGTATTACATACTTCTAGCAATTGGATTTCACTCAAAACTCACCAAATGACTCCTCCCACCATATTATGATGGTGCCCAAGTTTGGGGCTTGATCCAAAATCAATAGGTGTTCCAAATTGGACAATTTAAGTTCAACGGCAGTTTGTTCCGAATTGGAGTGGTTGGTGTATTCCATACTCCTAGAGATTGGATTTCACTCAAAACTCACCAAATGACTCCTCCCACCATATTATGATGTTGCCCAAGTTTTGGGCTCGATCCGAAATCAATAGGTATGAGAAATTGGACAATTCAAGTTCAACGACAGTTCGTTCCTAATTGGAGTGGTTGGTGTATTCCATACTTCTAGCGATTGGATTTCTCTCAAAACTCACCAAATGACTCCTCCCGCTGTATTATGATGTTGCCAAAGTTTTTGGCTCGATCCGAACTCAATAGGTGTGAGAAATTGGACAATTTAAGTTCAACGGCAGTTCGTTCCTAACTGGAGTGGTTGGTGTATTCCATACTTCTAGCGATTGGATTTCACTCAAAACTCACCAAATGACTCCTCCCACCATATTATGATGTTGCCCAAGTTTGGGGCTCGATCCGAAATCAATAGGTGTGAAAAATTGGACAATTCGAGTTCAACGGCATTTCGTTCCTAATTGGAGTGGTTGGTGTATTCCATACTTCTAGCGATTGGATTTCACTCACAACTCACCCAATGACACCTCCCACCATGTTATGATGTTGCCCAAGTTTGGGGCTCGATCCGAAATCAATAGGTGTGAGAAATTGGACAATTCAAGTTCAACGGAAGTTCGTTCCTAATTGGAGTGGTTGGTGTATTCCATACTTCTAGCGATTGGATTTCACTCAAAACTCACCAAATGACTCCTCCCACCATATTATGATGTTGCCAAAGTTTTGGGCACGATCCGAAATCAATAGGGGTTCGAAATTGGACAATTCAAGTTCAACGGCAGTTCGTTCCTAATTGGAGTGGTTGGTGTATTCCATACTTCTAGCGATTGGATTTCACTCAAACCTCACCAAATGACACCTCCCACCATATTATGTTGTTGCCCAAGTTTTGGGCTCGATACGAAATCAATAGGTGTTCGAAATTGTACAATTCAATTTCAACGGCAGTTCGTTCCTAATTGGAGTGGTTGGTGTATTCCATACTTCTAGCGATTGGATTTCACTCAAAACTCACCAAATGACTCCTCCCACCATATTATGATGTTGCCCAAGTTTTGGGCTCGATCCGAAATCAATAGGTGTTCCAAATTGGACAATTTAAGTTCAACGGCAGTTTGTTCCGAATTGGAGTGGTTGGTGTATTCCATACTCCTAGAGATTGGATTTCACTCAAAACTCACCAAATGACTCCTCCCACCATATTATGATGTTGCCCAAGTTTTGGGCTCGATCCGAAATCAATAGGTATGAGAAATTGGACAATTCAAGTTCAACGACAGTTCGTTCCTAATTGGAGTGGTTGGTGTATTCCATACTTCTAGCGATTGGATTTCTCTCAAAACTCACCAAATGACTCCTCCCGCCATATTATGATGTTGCCAAAGTTTTTGGCTCGATCCGAACTCAATAGGTGTGAGAAATTGGACAATTTAAGTTCAACGGCAGTTCGTTCCTAACTGGAGTGGTTGGTGTATTCCATACTTCTAGCGATTGGATTTCACTCAAAACTCACCAAATGACTCCTCCCACCATATTATGATGTTGCCCAAGTTTTGGGCACGATCCGAAATCAATAGGGGTTCGAAATTGGACAATTCAAGTTCAACGGCAGTTCGTTCCTAATTGGAGTGGTTGGTGTATTCCATACTTCTAGCGATTGGATTTCACTCAAACCTCCCCAAATGACACCTCCCACCATATTATGTTGTTGCCCAAGTTTTGGGCTCGATACGAAATCAATAGGTGTTCGAAATTGTACAATTCAATTTCAACGGCAGTTCGTTCCTAATTGGAGTGGTTGGTGTATTCCATACTTCTAGCGATTGGATTTCACTCAAAACTCACCAAATGACTCCTCCCACCATATTATGATGTTGCCCAAGTTTTGGGCTCGATCCGAACTCAATAGGTGTTCCAAATTGGACAATTTAAGTTCAACGGCAGTTCGTTCCTAATTGGAGTTGTTGGTGTATTCCATACTTATAGCGATTGGATTTCACTCAAAACTCACCAAATGACTCCTCCCACCATATTGTGATGTTGCCCAAGTTTTGGGTTCGATCCGAAATCAATAGGTGTTCCAAATTGGACAATTCAAGTTCAACGGCAGTTCGTTCCTAATTGGAGTGGTTGGTGTATTCCATACTTCTACCGATTGGATTTCAATCAAAACTCACGAAATGACTCCTCCCACCATATTATGATGTGGCCCAAGTTTTGGGCTCGATCCGAACTCAATAGGTGTGAGAAATTGGACATTTCAAGTTCAACGGCAGTTCGTTCCTAATTGGAGTGGTTGGTGTATTCCATACTTCTCGCGATTGGATTTCACTCAAAACTCGCCACAATACTCCTCCCGCCATATGATGATGTTGCCCAAGTTTTGGGCTCGATCCGAAATCAATAGGTGTTCCAAATTGGACAATTCAAGTTCAACGGCAGTTCGTTCCCAATTGGTGTGGTTGGTGTATTCCATACTTCTACCGATTGGATTTCACTCAAAACTCACCAAATGACTCCTCCCACCATATTATGATGTTGCCCAAGTTTGGGGCTCGATCCGAAATCAATAGGTGTGAGAAATTGGACGATTCAAGTTCAACGGCAGTTCGTTCCTAATTGGAGTGGTTGGTGTATTCCATACTTCTAGCGATTGGATTTCACTCAAAACTCACCAAATGACTCCTCCCACCATATTATGATGTTGCCCAGGTTTTGGGCTCGATCCGAAATCAATAGGAGTGAGAAATTGGACAATTCAAGTTCAACGGCAGTTCGTTCCTAATTGGAGTGGTTGGTGTATTCCACACTTCTAGCGATTGGATTTCACTCAAAACTCACCAAATGACTCCTCCCATCATATTATGTTCTTGCCCAAGTTTTGGGCTCGATCCGAAATCAATAGGTGTGAGAAAGTGGACAATTCAAGTTCAACGGCAGTTCGTTCCTAATTGGAGTGGTTGGTGTATTCCATACTTCTAGCGATTGGATTTGACTCAAAACTTCCCAAATGACTCCTCCCACCATATTATGATGTTGCCCAAGTTTTGGTCTGGATCCGAAATCAATAGGTGTTCCAAATTGGACAATTCAAGTTCAACGGCAGTTCGTTCCTAATTGGAGTGGTTAGTGTAATCCTTACTTCTTGCGATTGGATTTCACTCAAAACTCACTAAATGACTCCTCCCACCATGATATGATGTTGCCCAAGTTTTCGTCTCCATTCGAAATCAATAGGTGTTCCAAATTGGACAATTCAAGTTCAACGGCACTTCGTTCCCAATTGGAGTGGTTGGTGTATTCCATACTTCTTGCGATTGGATTTCACTCAAAACTCACCAAATGACTCCTCCCACCATATTATGTTGTTACCCAAGTTTTGGGCTCGATCCGAAATCAATAGGTGTGAGAAATTGGACAATTGAAGTTCAACGGAAGTTCGTTCCTAATTGGAGTGGTTGGTGTATTCAATAGTTCTAGCGATTGGATTTCACTCAAAACTCACCAAGTGACCCCTCCCACCATATTATGATGTTGCCCAAGTTTTGGTCTCGAACCGAAATCAATAGGTGTTCCAAATTAGACAATTCAAGTTCAACGGCAGTTCGTTCCTAATTGGAGTGGTTGGTGTATTCCATACTTCTAGCGATTGTATTTCACTCACAACTCACCAAATGACACCTCCCACCATGTTATGATGTTGCCCAAGTTTGGGGCTCGATCCGAAATCAATAGGTGTGAGAAATTGGACAATTCAAGTTCAACGGAAGTTCGTTCCTAATTGGAGTGGTTGGTGTATTCCATACTTCTAGCGATTGGATTTCACTCAAAACTCACCAAATGACTCCTCCCACCATATTATGATGTTGCCCAAGTTTTGGGCACGATCCGAAATCAATAGGGGTTCGAAATTGGACAATTCAAGTTCAACGGCAGTTCGTTCCTAATTGGAGTGGTTGGTGTATTCCATACTTCTAGCGATTGGATTTCACTCAAACCTCCCCAAATGACACCTCCCACCATATTATGTTGTTGCCCAAGTTTTGGGCTCGATACGAAATCAATAGGTGTTCGAAATTGTACAATTCAATTTCAACGGCAGTTCGTTCCTAATTGGAGTGGTTGGTGTATTCCATACTTCTAGCGATTGGATTTCACTCAAAACTCACCAAATGACTCCTCCCACCATATTATGATGTTGCCCAAGTTTTGGGCTCGATCCGAAATCAATAGGAGTGAGAAATTGGACAATTCAAGTTCAACGGCAGTTCGTTCCTAATTGGAGTGGTTGGTGTATTCCACACTTCTAGCGATTGGATTTCACTCAAAACTCACCAAATGACTCCTCCCACCATATTATGTTCTTGCCCAAGTTTTGGGCTCGATCCGAAATCAATAGGTGTGAGAAAGTGGACAATTCAAGTTCAACGGCAGTTCGTTCCTAATTGGAGTGGTTGGTGTATTCCATACTTCTAGCGATTGGATTTGACTCAAAACTTCCCAAATGACTCCTCCCACCATATTATGATGTTGCCCAAGTTTTGGTCTGGATCCGAAATCAATAGGTGTTCCAAATTGGACAATTCAAGTTCAACGGCAGTTCGTTCCTAATTGGAGTGGTTAGTGTAATCCTTACTTCTTGCGATTGGATTTCACTCAAAACTCACTAAATGACTCCTCCCACCATGATATGATGTTGCCCAAGTTTTCGTCTCCATCCGAAATCAATAGGTGTTCCAAATTGGACAATTCAAGTTCAACGGCACTTCGTTCCCAATTGGAGTGGTTGGTGTATTCCATACTTCTTGCGATTGGATTTCACTCAAAACTCACCAAATGACTCCTCCCACCATATTATGTTGTTACCCAAGTTTTGGGCTCGATCCGAAATCAATAGGTGTGAGAAATTGGACAATTGAAGTTCAACGGAAGTTCGTTCCTAATTGGAGTGGTTGGTGTATTCAATAGTTCTAGCGATTGGATTTCACTCAAAACTCACCAAGTGACCCCTCCCACCATATTATGATGTTGCCCAAGTTTTGGTCTCGAACCGAAATCAATAGGTGTTCCAAATTAGACAATTCAAGTTCAACGGCAGTTCGTTCCTAATTGGAGTGGTTGGTGTATTCCATACTTCTAGCGATTGGATTTCACTCAAAACTCACTAAATGACTCCTCCCACCATATTATGATGTTGCCCAAGTTTTGGTCTCGATCCGAAATCAATAGGTGTTCCAAATTAGACAATTCATGTTCAACGACAGTTCGTTCCTAATTGGAGTGGTTGGGGTATTCCATACTTCTAGCGATTGGATTTCACTGAAAACTCACCAAATGACTCCTCCCGCCATATTATGATGTTGCCAAAGTTTGGGGCTCGATCCGAAATCAATAGGTGTTCGAAATTAGAAAATTCAAGTTCAACGGCAGTTCGTTCCTAATTGGAGTGGTTGGTGTATTCCATACTTCTAGCGATTGGATTTCACTCAAAACTCACCAAATGACTCCTCCCACCATATTGTGATGTTGCCCAAGTTTTGGGTTCGATCCGAAATCAATAGGTGTTCCAAATTGGACAATTCAAGTTCAACGGCAGTTCGTTCCTAATTGGAGTGGTTGGTGTATTCCATACTTCTACCGATTGGATTTCAATCAAAACTCACGAAATGACTCCTCCCACCATATTATGATGTGGCCCAAGTTTTGGGCTCGATCCGAACTCAATAGGTGTGAGAAATTGGACATTTCAAGTTCAACGGCAGTTCGTTCCTAATTGGAGTGGTTGGTGTATTCCATACTTCTCGCGATTGGATTTCACTCAAAACTCGCCACAATACTCCTCCCGCCATATGATGATGTTGCCCAAG
Organism: Prunus avium; assembly: GCF_965620075.1. Lineage (NCBI taxonomy): Eukaryota > Viridiplantae > Streptophyta > Magnoliopsida > Rosales > Rosaceae > Prunus > Prunus avium. Next base: position 15,887,889 of record NC_142291.1, on the reverse strand, counting down.
TTTTGGGCTCGATCCGAAATCAATAGGTGTTCCAAATTGGACAATTCAAGTTCAACGGCAGTTCGTTCCCAATTGGTGTGGTTGGTGTATTCCATACTTCTACCGATTGGATTTCACTCAAAACTCACCAAATGACTCCTCCCACCATATTATGATGTTGCCCAAGTTTGGGGCTCGATCCGAAATCAATAGGTGTGAGAAATTGGACGATTCAAGTTCAACGGCAGTTCGTTCCTAATTGGAGTGGTTGGTGTATTCCATACTTCTAGCGATTGGATTTCACTCAAAACTCACCAAATGACTCCTCCCACCATATTATGATGTTGCCCAAGTTTTGGGCTCAATCCGAATTCAATAGGTGTGAGAAATTGGACAATTTAAGTTCAATGGCAGTTCGTTCCTAATTGGAGTTGTTGGTTTATGCCGTACTTCTAGCGATTGGATTTTATTCAAAACTCACCAAATGACTCCTCCCACCATATTATGATGTTGCCCAAGTTTTGGGCTCGATCCGAAATCAATAGGTGTGAGAAATTGGACAATTCAAGTTCAACGGCAGTTGGTTCCTAATTGGAGTGGTTGGTGTATTCCGTACTTCTAGCGATTGGATTTCACTCAAAACTCACCAAATGACTCCTCCCACCATATTATGATGTTGCCCAAGTTTTGGGCTCGATCCGAAATCAATAGGTGTGAGAAATTGGACAATTCAAGTTCAACGGCAGTTCGTTCCTAATTCGAATGGTTGGTGTATTCCATACTTCTAGCGATTGGATTTCACTCAAAACTCACCATATGACTCCTCCCACCATATTATGATGTCGCCTAAGTTTTGGGCTCGATCTGAAATCAATAGGTGTTCCAAATTGGACAATTCAAGTTCAATGGCAGTTCGTTCCTAATTGGAGTGGTTGGTGTATTCCATACTTCTAGCGATTGGATTTCACTCAAAACTCACCAAATGACTCCTCCCATCATATTATGATGTTGCCCAAGTTTTGGGCTCGATCCGAAATCAATAGGTGTGAGAAATTGGACAATTCAAGTTCAACGGCAGTTCGTTCCTAATTGGAGTGGTTGGTGTATTCCACACTTCTACCGATTGGATTTCAATCAAAACTCACCAAATGACTCCTCCCACCATATTATGATGTGGCCCAAGTTTTGGGCTCGATCCGAACTCAATAGGTGTGAGAAATTGGACAATTTAAGTTCAATGGCAGTTCGTTCGTAATTGGAGTTGTTGGTATATTCCGTACTTCTAGCGATTAGATTTCACTCAAAACTCACCAAATGACTCCTCCCACCATATTATGATGTTGCCCAAGTTTTGGGCTCGATCCGAAATCAATAGGTGTGAGAAATTGGACAATTCAAGTTCAACGGCAGTTCGTTCCTAATTGGAGTGGTTGGTGTATCCCGTACTTCTAGCGATTGGATTTCACTCAAAACTCACCAAATGACTCCTCCCACCATATTATGATGTTGCCCAAGTTTTGGGCTCGATCCGAAATCAATAGGTGTGAGAAATTGGAAAATTCAAGTTCAACGACAGTTCGTTCCTAATTGGGGTGGTTGTTGTATTCCATACTTCTAGCGATTGGATTTCACTCAAAACTCACCAAATGACTCCTCCCACCATATTATGATGTTGCCCAAGTTTTGGGCTCGATCCGAACTCAATAGGTGTGAGAAATTGGACAATTTAAGTTCAACGGTAATTCGTTCCTAATTGGAGTTGTTGGAGTATTCCATACTTCTAGCGATTGGATTTCACTCAAAACTCACCAAATGACTCCTCCCACCATATTATGATGTTGCACAAGTTTGGGGTTCCATCCGAAATCAATAGGTGTGAGAAATTGGACAATTCAAGTTCAACGGCAGTTCGTTCCTAATTGGAGTGGTTGGTGTATTCCGTACTTCTAGCGATTGGATTTCACTCAAAACTCACCAAATGAGTCCTCCCACCATATTATGATGTTGCCCAAGTTTTGGGCTCGATCTGAAGTCAATAGGTGTGAGAAATTGGACAATTCAAGTTCAACGGCAGTTCGTTCCTAATTGGAGTCGTTGGTGTATTCCATACTTCTAGTGATTGGATTTCACTCAAAACTCACCAAATGAATCCTCCGACCATATTATGTTGTTGCCCAAGTTTTCGGCTCGCTCCGAAATCAATAGGTGTGAGAAATTGGACAATTCAAGTTCAACGGCAGTTCGTTCCTAATTGGAGTGGTTGGTGTATTCCACACTTATAACAACTGGATATCACTCAAAACTCACCAAATGACTCCTCCCACCGTATTATGATGTTTCACAAGTTTGGGGTTTGATCTGAAATCAATAGGTCTGAGAAATTGGACAATTCAAGTTCAACGGCAGTTCGTTCCTAATTGGAGTGGTTGGTGTATTCCATACTTCTAGCGATTTGATTTCACTAAAAACTCACCAAATGACTCCTCCCACCATATTATGATGTTGCCCAAGTTTTGGGCCCAATCCGAAATCAATAGGTGTTCCAAATTGGACAATTCAAGTTCAACGGCAGTTCGTTCCTAATTGGAGTGGTTGGTGTATTCCATACTTCTAAAGATTGGATTTCACTCAAAACTCACCAAATGACTCCTCCCTACATATTATGATGTTGCCCAAGTTTTGGGCTCGACCCGAAATCAATAGGTGTGGGAAATTAGACAATTCAACTTCAACGGCAGTTCGTTCCTAATTGGCGTGGTTGGTGTATTCCATACTTCTAGAGATTGGATTTGACTCAAGACTCACCAAATGACTCCTCCCACCATATTATGATGTTGCCCAAGTTTGGGGATCAATCCGAAATCAATAGGTGTGAGAAATTGGACAATTCAAGTTCAACGGCAGTTCGTTCCTAATTGGAGTGGTTGGTGTATTCCATACTTTTAGCTATTGGATTTCACTCAAAACTCACCAAATGACTCCTCCCACCATATTATGATGTTGCCCAAGTTTTGGGCTCGACCCGAAATCAATAGGTGTTAGAAATTGGACAATTCAAGTTCAACGGCAGTTCGTTCCTAATTGGAGTGGTTGGTGTATTCCATACTTCTAGCGAATGGATTTCACTCAAAATTCACCAAATGACTCCTCCCACCATATCATGATGTTGCCCAAGTTTTGGGCTCGATCCGAAATCAATAGGTGTTCCAAATTGGACAATTCAAGTTCAACGGCAGTTCGTTCCTAATTGGAGTGGTTGGTTTGGAGTGGTTGGTGTATTCCATACTTCTAGCGATTGGATTTCCCTCAAAACTCACCCAATGACTCCTCCCACCATATTATGATGTTACCCAAGTTTTGGGCTCGATATGAAATCAATAGGTGTTCCAAATTCGACAATTCAAGTTCAACGGCAGTTCGTTCCTAATTGGAGTGGTTGGTGTATTCCATACTTCTAGCGATTGGATTTCACTCAAAACTCACCAAATGCCTCCTCCCACCATATTATGATGTTGCCCAAGTTTTGGGCTCGATCCGAAATCAATAGGTGTGAGAAATTGGACAATTCAAGTTCAACGGCAGTTCGTTCCTAATTGGAGTGGTTGGTGTATTCCATACTTCTAGCGATTGGATTTCACTCAAAACTCACCAAATGACTCCTCCCACCATATTATGATGTTGCCCAAGTTTTGGGCTCGATCCGAAATCAATAGGTGTGAGAAATTGGACAATTCAAGTTCAACGGCAGTTCGTTCCTAATTGGAGTGGTTGGTGTATTGCATACTTCTAGCGATTGGATTTCACTCAAAACACACTAAATGACTCCTCCCACCATATTATGATGTTGCCCAAGTTTTGGTGTCGATCCGAAAGCAATAGGTGTTCCAAATTGGACAATTCAAGTTCAACGGCAGTTCGTTCGTAATTGGAGTGGTTGGTGTATTCCATACTTCTAGAGATTGGATTTCACTCAAAACTCACCAAATGACTCCTCCCACCATATTATGATGTTGCCCAAGTTTTGGGCTCGATCCGAATTCAATAGGTGTTCCAAATTGGACAATTCAAGTTCAACGGCAGTTCGTTCCTAATTGGAGTGGTTGGTGTATTCCATACTTCTAGCGATTGGATTTCACTCAAAACTCACCAAATGACTCCTCCCACCATATTATGATGTAGGCCAACTTTTGGTCTCGATCCGAAATCAATAGGTGTTCCAAATTAGACAATTCAAGTTCAACGGCAGTTCGTTCGTAATTGGAGTGGTTGGTGTATTCCATACTTCTAGAGATTGGATTTCACTCAAAACTCACCAAATGACTCCTCCCACCATATTATGATGTTGCCCAAGTTTTGGGCTCGATCCGAAATCAATAGGTGTGAGAAATTGGAGAATTTAAGTTCAACGGCAGTTCGTTCCTAATTGGAGTAGTTGGTGTATCCCATACTTCTAGCGATTGGATTTCACTCAAAACTCACCAAATGACTCCTCCCACCATATTATGATGTTGCCCAAGTTTTGGGCTCGATCCGAAATCAATAGGTGTTCCAAATTGGACAATTCAAGTTCAACGGCAGTTCGTTCCTAATTGGAGTGGTTGGTGTATTCCATACTTCTAGCGATTGGATTTCACTCAAAACTCACCAAATGACTCCTCCCACCATATTATGATGTAGGCCAACTTTTGGTCTCGATCCGAAATCAATAGATGTTCCAAATTGGACAATTCAAGTTCAACGGCAGTTCGTTCGTAATTGGAGTGGTTGGTGTATTCCATACTTCTAGAGATTGGATTTCACTCAAAACTCACCAAATGACTCCTCCCACCATATTATGATGTTGCCCAAGTTTTGGGCTCGATCCGAAATCAATAGGTGTGAGAAATTGGAGAATTCAAGTTCAACGGCAGTTCGTTCCTAATTGGAGTAGTTGGTGTATCCCATACTTCTAGCGATTGGATTTCACTCAAAACTCACCAAATGACTTCTCCCACCATATTATGATGTTGCCCAAGTTTTGGGCTCGATCCGAAATCAATAGGTGTTCCAAATTGGACAATTCAAGTTCAACGGCAGTTCGTTCCTAATTGGAGTGGTTGGTGTATTCCATACTTCTAGCGATTGGATTTCACTCAAAACTCACCAAATGACTCCTCCCACCATATTATGATGTTGCCCAAGTTTTGGGCTCGATCCGAAATCAATAGGTGTGAGAATTTGGACAATTCAAGTTCAACGGCAGTTCGTCCCTAATTGGAGTGGTTTGTGTATTCCATACTTCTAGCGATTGGATTTCACTCAAAACTCACCAAATGACTCCTCCCACCATATTATGATGTTGCCCAAGTTTTGGGCTCGATCCGAAATCAATAGGTGAGAGAAATTGGACAATTCAAGTTCAACGGCAGTTCGTTCCTAATTGGAGTGGTTGGTGTATTCCATACTTCTAGCGATTGGATTTCACTCAAAACTCACCAAATGACTCCTCCCACCATATTATGATGTAGGCCAACTTTTGGTCTCGATCCGAAATCAATAGGTGTTCCAAATTGGACAATTCAAGTTCAACGGCAGTTCGTTCGTAATTGGAGTGGTTGGTGTATTCCATACTTCTAGAGATTGGATTTCACTCAAAACTCACCAAATGACTCCTCCCACCATATTATGATGTTGCCCAAGTTTTGGGCTCGATCCGAAATCAATAGGTGTGAGAAATTGGAGAATTCAAGTTCAACGGCAGTTCGTTCCTAATTGGAGTAGTTGGTGTATCCCATACTTCTAGCGATTGGATTTCACTCAAAACTCACCAAATGACTCCTCCCACCATATTATGATGTTGCCCAAGTTTTGGGCTCGATCCGAAATCAATAGGTGTTCCAAATTGGACAATTCAAGTTCAACGGCAGTTCGTTCCTAATTGGAGTGGTTGGTGTATTCCATACTTCTAGCGATTGGATTTCACTCAAAACTCACCAAATGACTCCTCCCACCATATTATGATGTTGCCCAAGTTTTGGGCTCGATCCGAAATCAATAGGTGTGAGAATTTGGACAATTCAAGTTCAACGGCAGTTCGTCCCTAATTGGAGTGGTTTGTGTATTCCATACTTCTAGCGATTGGATTTCACTCAAAACTCACCAAATGACTCCTCCCACCATATTATGATGTTGCCCAAGTTTTGGGCTCGATCCGAAATCAATAGGTGAGAGAAATTGGACAATTCAAGTTCAACGGCAGTTCATTCCTAATTGGAGTGGTTGGTGTATTCCATACTTCTAGCGATTGGATTTCATTCAAAACTCACCAAATGACTCCTCCCACCATATTATGATGTTGCCCAAGTTTTGGTATCGATCCGAAATCAATAGGTGTTCCAAATTGGACAATTCAAGTTCAACGGCAGTTCGTTCCTAATTGGAGTGGTTGGTGTATTCCATACTTCTAGCTATTGGATTCCACTCAAAACTCACCAAATGACTCATCCCACCATATTATGATGTTGGCCAAGTTTTGGGCTCGATCCGAATTCAATAGGTGTGAGAAATTGGACAATTTAAGTTCAATGGCAGTTCGTTCCTAATTGGAGAGGTTGGTGTATTCCGTACTTCTAGCGATTGGATTTCACTCAAAACTCACCAAATGACTCCTCCCACCATATTATGATGTTGCCCAAGTTTTGGGCTCGATCCGAAATCAATAGGTGTGAGAAATTGGACAATTCAAGTTCAACGACAGTTCGTTCCTAATTGGGGTGTCTGGTGTATTCCATACTTCTACCGATTGGATTTCACTCAAAACTCACCAAATGACTCCTCCCACCATATTATGATGTTGCCCAAGTTTTGGGCTCGATCTGAAATCAATAGGTGTGAGAAATTGGACAATTCAAGTTCAACGGCAGTTCGTTCCTAATTGGAGTGGTTGGTGTATTCCATACTTCTAGCGATTGGATTTCACTCAAAACTCTCCAAATGACTCCTCCCACCATATTATGATGTTGCCCAAGTTTTGGGCTCGATCCGAAATCAATAGGTGTGAGAAATTGGAGAATTCAAGTTCAACGGCAGTTCGTTCCTAATTGGAGTGGTTGGTGTATTCCATACTTCTTGCGATTGGATTTCACTCAAAACTCACCAAATGACTCCTCCCGCCATATTATGATGTTGCCCAAGTTTTGGGTTCGATCCGAAATCAATAGGTGTTCCAAATTGGACAATTCAAGTTCAACGGCAGTTCGTTCCGAATTTGAGTGGTTGGTGTATTCCATACTTCCAGCGATTGGATTTCACTCAAAACTCACCAAATGACTCCTCCCACCATATTATGATGTTGCCCAAGTTTTGGGCTCGATCTGAAATCAATAGGTGTGAGAAATTGGACAATTCAAGCTCAACGGCAGTTCGTTCCTAAATGGAGTGGTTGGTGTATTCCATACTTCTAGCGATTGGATTTCACTCAAAACTCACCAAATGCCTCCTCCCACCATATTATGATGTTGCCCAAGTTTGGGGTTCGATCCGAAATCAATAGGTGTACGAAATTGGACAATTCAAGTTCAACGGCAGTTCGTTCCTAATTGGAGTGGTTGGTGTATTCCGTACTTCTAGCGAGTGGATTTCACTCAAAACTCACCAAATGCCTCCTCCCACCATATTATGATGTTGCCCAAGTTTTGGGCTCAATCTGAAATCAATAGGTGTGAGAATTTGGACAATTCAAGTTCAACGGCAGTTCGTTCCTAATTGGAGCGGTTGGTGTATTCCATACTTCTAGCGATTGGATTTCACTCAAAACTCACCAAAAGACTCCTCCTGCCATATTATGATGTTGCCCAAGTTTTGGGCTCGATCCGAAATCAATAGGTGTGAGAAATAGGACAATTCAAGTTCAACGGCAGTTTGTTCCTAATTGGAGTGGTTGGTGTATTCCATACTTCTAGCGATTGGATTTCACTCAAAACTCACTAAATGACTCCTCCCACCATATTATGATGTTGCCCAAGTTCCAAATTAGACAATTCAAGTTCAACGGCAGTTTGTTCCTAATTGGAGTGGTTGGTGTATTCCATACTTCTAGCGATTGGATTTCACTCAAAACTCACCAAATGACTCCTCCCACCATATTATGATGTTGCCCAAGTTTTGGGCTCGATCCGAAATCAATAGGTGTGAGAATTTGGACAATTCAAGTTCAACGGCAGTTCGTTCCTAATTGGAGCGGTTGGTGTATTCCATACTTCTAGCGATTGGATTTCACTCAAAACTCACCAAATGACTCCTCCCACCATATTATGATGTCGCCCAAGTTTTGGGCTCGATCCGAAATCAATAGGTGTTCCAAATTGGACAATTCAAGTTCAACGGCAGTTCGTTCCTAACTGGAGTGGTTGGTGTATTCCATACTTCTAGCGATTGGATTTCACTCAAAACTCAATAAATGACTCCTCCCACCATATCATGATGTTGCCCAAGTTTGGGGCTCGATCTGAAATCAATAGGTGTGAGAAATTGGACAATTCAAGTTCAACGGCAGTTCGTTCCTAAATGGAGTGGTTGGTGTATTCCATACTTCTAGCGATTGGATTTCACTCAAAACTCAATAAATGACTCCTCCCACCATATTATGATGTTGCCCAAGTTTGGGGCTCGATCTGAAATCCTTAGGTGTGAGAAATTGGACAATTCAAGTTCTACGGCAGTTCGTTCCTAATTGGAGTTGTTGGTGCATTCCATACTTCTAGCGATTGGATTTCACTCAAAACTCACCAAATGACTCCTCCCACCATATTATGACGTTGCCCAAGTTTGGGGGTCGATCCGAAATCAATAGGTGTGAGAAATTGGACAATTCAAGTTCAACGGCAGTTCGTTCCTAATTGCAGTGGTTGGTTCATTCCATACTTCTAGCGATTGGATTTCACTCAAAACTCACCAAATGACTCCTCCCACCATATTATGATGTTGCCCAAGTTTTGGGCTCGATCCGAAATCAATAGGTGTTCCAAATTGGACAATTCAAGTTCAACGGCAGTTCGTTCCTAGTTGGAGTGGTTGGTGTATTACATACTTCTAGCGATTGGATTTCACTCAAAACTCACCAAATGACTCCTCCCACCATATTATGATGTTACCCACGTTTGGGGCTCGATCCGAAATCCATAGGTGTGAGAAATTGGACAATTCAAGTTCAACGACAGTTCGTTCCTAAATGGAGTGGTTGGTGTATTCCATACTTCTAGCGATTGGATTTCACTCAAAACTCACCAAATGCCTCCTCCCACCATATTATGATGTTGCCCAGGTTTGGGGTTCGATCCGAAATCAATAGGTGTACGAAATTGGACAATTCAAGTTCAACGGCAGTTCGTTCCTAATTGGAGTGGTTGGTGTATTCCATACTTCTAGCAAGTGGATTTCACTCAAAACTCACCAAATGCCTCCTCCCACCATATTATGATGTTGCCCACGTTTGGGGTTCGATCCGAAATCAATAGGTGTTCGAAATTGGACAATTCAAGTTCAACGGCAGTTCGTTCCTAATTAGAGTAGTTGGTGTATTCCATACTTCTAGCGAGTGGATTTCACTCAAAACTCACCCAATGACTCCTCCCACCATATTATGATGTTGCCCAAGTTTTGGGCTCGATCTGAAATCAATAGGTGTGACAAATTGGACAATTCAAGTTCTACAGCAGTTCGTTCCTAATTGGAGTGGTTGGTGTATTCCATACTTCTGGCGATTGGATTTCACTCAAAACTCACCAAATGACTCCTCCCACCATATTATGATGTTGCCCAAGTTTTGGGCTCGATCCGAAATCAATTGGTGTGAGAAATTGGACAATTCAAGTTCAACAACAGTTCGTTCCTAATTGGAGTGGTTGGTGTATTCCATACTTCTAGCGATTGGATTTCACTCAAAACTCACCAAATGACTCCTCCCACCATATTATGATGTTGCCAAAGTTTGGGGCTCGGTCCGAAATCAATAGGTGTGAGAAATTGGACAATTCAAGTTCAACGGCAGTTCGTTCCTACTTGGAGTGGTTGGTGTATTCCACACTTCTAGCGATTGGATTTCTCTCAAAACTCACCAAATGACTCCTCCCACCATATTCTGATGTTGCCGAAGTTTTTGGTTCGATACGAAATCAATCGGTGTGAGAATTGGACAATTCAAGTTCAACGGCAGTTCGTTCCTAATTGGAGTGGTTGGTGTATTCCATACTTCTAGCGATTGGATTTCACTCAAAACTCACCAAATGACTCCGCCCACCATATTACGATGTTGCCCAAGTTTTGGGCTCGATCCGAAATCAATCGGTGTGAGAATTGGACAATTCATGTTCTACGGCAGTTCGTTCCTAATTGGAGTGGTTGGTGTATTCCATACTTCGAGCGATTGGATTTCACTCAAAACTCACCAAATGACTCCTCCCACCATATTATGATGACGCCCAAGTTTTGGGCTCGATCCGAAATCAATAGGTGTTCCAAATTGGACAATTCAAGTTCAACGGCAGTTTGTTCCTAATTGGAGTGGTTGGTGTATTCCATACTTCTAGCGATTGGATTTCACTCAAAACTCACCAAATGACTCCTCCCACCATATTATGATGTTGCCCAAGTTTTGGCTCGATCCGAAATCAATAGGTGTGAGACATTGGAAAATTCAAGTTCAACGGCAGTTCGTTCCTAATTGGAGTGGTTGGTGTATTCCATACTTCGAGCGATTGGATTTCACTCAAAACTCACCAAATGACTCCTCCCGCCATATTATGATGTTGCCCAAGTTCCAAATTAGACAATTCAAGTTCAACGGCAGTTTGTTCCTAATTGGAGTGGTTGGTGTATTCCATACTTCTAGCGATTGGATTTCACTCAAAACTCACTAAATGACTCCTCCCACCATATTATGATGTTGCCCAAGTTCCAAATTAGACAATTCAAGTTCAACGGCAGTTTGTTCCTAATTGGAGTGGTTGGTGTATTCCATACTTCTAGCGATTGGATTTCACTCAAAACTCACCAAATGACTCCTCCCACCATATTATGATGTTGCCCAAGTTTTGGGGTCGATCCGAAATCAATAGGTGTTCCAAATTGGACAATTCAAGTTCAACGGCAGTTCATTCCTTATTGGAGTGGTTGGTGTATTCCATACTTCTAGCGATTGGATTTCACTCAAAAATCACCAAATGACTTCTCCCACCATATTATGATGTTGCCCAAGTTTTGGGCTCGATCCGAAATCAATAGGTGTTCCAAATTGGACAATTCAAGTTCAACGGCAGTTCGTTCCTAATTGGAGTGGTTGGTGTATTCCGTACTTCTAGCGATCGGATTTCACTCAAAAATCACCAAATGACTCATCCCACCGTATTATGATGTTGCACAAGTTTTGGGCTCGATCTGAAATCAATAGGTGTGAGAAATTGGTCAATTCAATTTCAACGATAGTTTGTTCCTAATTGGAGTGGTTGGTGTATTCCATACTTCTAGCGATCGGATTTCACTCAAAATGCACCAAATGACTCCTCCCACCATATTATGATGTTGCCCAAGTTTTGGGCTCGATCCGAAATCAATAGGTGTTCCAAATTGGACAATTCAAGTTCAACGGCAGTTCGTTCCTAATTGGAGTGGTTGTTGTATTCCGTACTTCTAGCGATTGGATTTCACTCAAAACTCACCAAATGACTTCTCCCACCATATTATGATGTTGCCCAAGTTTTGGGCTCGATCCGAAATCAATAGGTGTGAGACATTGGAAATTTTCAAGTTCAACGGCAGTTCGTTCCTAAATGGAGTGGTTGGTGTATTCCATACTTCTAGCGATTGGATTTCACTCAAAACTCACCAAATGACTCCGCCCACCATATTATGATGTTGCCCAAGTTTTGGGCTCGATACGAAATCAATAGCTGTTCCAAATTGGACAATTCAAGTTCAACGGCTGTTCGTTCCTAATTGGAGTGGTTGGTGTATTCCGTACTTCTAGCTATTGGATTTCACTCAAAACTCACCAAATGACTCCTCCCACCATATTATGATGTTGCCCAAGTTTGGGGCTCGGTCCGAAATCAATAGGTGTGAGAAATTGGGCAATTCAATTTCAACGGCAGTTCGTTCCTAATTGGAATGGTTGGTGTATTCCATACTTCTAGCGATTGGATTTCACTCAAAACTCACCAAATGACTCCTCCCACCATATTATGATGTTGCCCAAGTTTGGGGCTCGGTCCGAAATCAATAGGTGTGAGAAATTGGGCAATTCAATTTCAACGGCAGTTCGTTCCTAATTGGAATGGTTGGTGTATTCAATACTTCTAGCGATTGGATTTCAATCAAAACTCACCAAATGACTACTCCCACCATATTATGATGTTGCCCAAGTTTGGGGCTCGGTCCGAAATCAATAGGTTTGAGAAATTGGACAATTCAATTTCAACGGCAGTTCGTTCCTAATTGGAGTGGTTGGTGTATTATATACTTCTAGCGATTGGATTTCACTCAAAACTCACCAAATGACTCCTCCCACCTTATTATGATGTTGCCAAGTTTTGGGCTCGATCCGAAATCAATAGGTGTTCGAAATTGGACAATTCAAGTTCAACGGCAGTTCGTTCCTAATTGGAGTGGTTGGTGTATTCCATACTTCTAGCGATTGGATTTCACTCAAAACTCACCAAATGACTCCTCCCACCATATTATGATGTTGCCCAAGTTTTGGGCTCGATCTGAAATCAATAGGTGTGAGAAATTGGTCAAGTCAATTTCAACGACAATTCGTTCCTAATTGCAGTGGTTGGTGTATTCCATACTTCTAGCGATTGGATTTCACTCAAAACTCACGAAATGACTCCTCCCACCATATTATGATGTTGCCCAGTTTTTGGGCTCGATCCGAAATCAATAGGTGTGAGAAATTGGACAATTCAAGTTCAACGGCAGTTCGTTCCTAATTGGAGTGGTTGGTGTATTCAATACTTCTACCGATGGGATTTCACTCAAAACTCACCAAATGACTCCTCCCACCATATTATGATGTTTCCCAAGTTTTGGGCTCGATCCGAAATCAATATGTATTCCAAATTGGACAATTCCAGTTCAACGGCAGTTCGTTCCGAATTGGAGTGGTTTGTGTATTCCATACTTCTTGCGATTGGACTTCACTCAAAACTCACCAAATGACTCCTCCCACCATATTATGATGTTGCCCAAGTTTTGGGCTCCATCCGAAATCAATAGGTGTTCGAAATTGGACAATTCAAGTTCAACGGCAGTTCGTTCCTAATTCGAGTGGTTGGTGTATTCCATACTTCTAGCGATTGGGTTTCCCTCAAAACTCACCAAATGACTCCTCCCACCATATTATGATGTTGCCCAAGTTTTGGGCTCCATCCGAAATCAATAGGTGTTCGAAATTGGACAATTCAAGTTCAACGGCAGTTCGTTCCTAATTGGAGTGGTTGGTGTATTCCATACTTCTAGCGATTGGATTTCACTCAAAACTCACCAAATGACTCCTCCCACCATATTATGATGTTGCCCAAGTTTGGGGCTCGGTCCGAAATCAATAGGTGTGAGAAATTGGGCAATTCAATTTCAACGGCAGTTCGTTCCTAATTGGAATGGTTGGTGTATTCAATACTTCTAGCGATTGGATTTCAATCAAAACTCACCAAATGACTACTCCCACCATATTATGATGTTGCCCAAGTTTGGGGCTCGGTCCGAAATCAATAGGTGTGAGAAATTCGACAATTCAAGTTCAACAGCAGTTCGTTCCTAATTGGAGTGGTTGGTGTATTCCATACTTCTAGCGATTGGATTTCACTCAAAACTCACCAAATGACTCCTCCCACCATATTATGATGTTGCCCTAGTTTTGCACTCGATTCGAAATCAGTAGGGTTGAGAAATTGGACAATTTAAGTTCAACGGCTGTTCGTTCCTAATTGGAGTGGTTGGTGTATTCCATACTTCTAGCGATTGGATTTCACTCAAAACTCACCAAACGACTCCTCCCACCATATTATGATGTTGCCCAAGTTTTGGGCTCGATCCGAAATCAATAGGTGTGAGACATTGGAAAATTCAAGTTCAACGGCAGTTCGTTCCTAATTGGAGTGGTTGGTGTATTCCGTACTTCTAGCGATTGGATTTCACTCAAAACTCACCAAATGACTTCTCCCACCATATTATGATGTTGCCCAAGTTTTGGGCTCGGTCCGAAATTAATAGGTGTGAGAAATTGGTCAATCCAATTTGAACGGCAGTTCGTTCCTAATTGGAGTGGTTGGTGTATTCCATACTTCTAGCGATTGGATTTCACTCAAAACTCACCAAATGACTCCTCCCACCATATTATGATGTTGCCCAAGTTTTGGGCTCGATCTGAAATCAATAGGTGTGAGAAATTGGTCAAGTCAATTTCAACGACAATTCGTTCCTAATTGCAGTGGTTGGTGTATTCCATACTTCTAGCTATTGGATTTCACTCAAAACTCACGAAATGACTCCTCCCACCATATTATGATGTTGCCCAGTTTTTGGGCTCGATCCGAAATCAATAGGTGTGAGAAATTGGGCAATTCAATTTCAACGGCAGTTCGTTCCTAATTGGAATGGTTGGTGTATTCCATACTTCTAGCGATTGGATTTCACTCAAAACTCACCAAATGACTCCTCCCACCATATTATGATGTTGCCCAAGTTTGGGGCTCGGTCCGAAATCAATAGGTGTGAGAAATTGGGCAATTCAATTTCAACGGCAGTTCGTTCCTAATTGGAATGGTTGGTGTATTCAATACTTCTAGCGATTGGATTTCAATCAAAACTCACCAAATGACTACTCCCACCATATTATGATGTTGCCCAAGTTTGGGGCTCGGTCCGAAATCAATAGGTTTGAGAAATTGGACAATTCAAGTTCAACGGCAGTTCGTTCCTAATTGGAGTGGTTGGTGTATTATATACTTCTAGCGATTGGATTTCACTCAAAACTCACCAAATGACTCCTCCCACCTTATTATGATGTTGCCAAGTTTTGGGCTCGATCCGAAATCAATAGGTGTTCGAAATTGGACAATTCAAGTTCAACGGCAGTTCGTTCCTAATTGGAGTGGTTGGTGTATTCCATACTTCTAGCGATTGGATTTCACTCAAAACTCACCAAATGACTCCTCCCACCATATTATGATGTTGCCCAAGTTTTGGGCTCGATCTGAAATCAATAGGTGTGAGAAATTGGTCAAGTCAATTTCAACGACAATTCGTTCCTAATTGCAGTGGTTGGTGTATTCCATACTTCTAGCGATTGGATTTCACTCAAAACTCACGAAATGACTCCTCCCACCATATTATGATGTTGCCCAGTTTTTGGGCTCGATCCGAAATCAATAGGTGTGAGAAATTGGACAATTCAAGTTCAACGGCAGTTCGTTCCTAATTGGAGTGGTTGGTGTATTCAATACTTCTACCGATGGGATTTCACTCAAAACTCACCAAATGACTCCTCCCACCATATTATGATGTTTCCCAAGTTTTGGGCTCGATCCGAAATCAATATGTGTTCCAAATTGGACAATTCCAGTTCAACGGCAGTTCGTTCCGAATTGGAGTGGTTTGTGTATTCCATACTTCTTGCGATTGGACTTCACTCAAAACTCACCAAATGACTCCTCCCACCATATTATGATGTTGCCCAAGTTTTGGGCTCCATCCGAAATCAATAGGTGTTCGAAATTGGACAATTCAAGTTCAACGGCAGTTCGTTCCTAATTGGAGTGGTTGGTGTATTCCATACTTCTAGCGATTGGATTTCACTCAAAACTCAACAAATGACTCCTCCCACCATATTATGATGTTGCCCAAGTTTTGGGCTCCATCCGAAATCAATAGGTGTTCGAAATTGGACAATTCAAGTTCAACGGCAGTTCGTTCCTAATTGGAGTGGTTGGTGTATTCCATACTTCTAGCGATTGGATTTCACTCAAAACTCACCAAATGACTCCTCCCACCATATTATGATGTTGCCCAAGTTTTGGGCTCGATACGAAATCAATAGCTGTTCCAAATTGGACAATTCAAGTTCAACGGCTGTTCGTTCCTAATTGGAGTGGTTGGTGTATTCCGTACTTCTAGCTATTGGATTTCACTCAAAACTCACCAAATGACTCCTCCCACCATATTATGATGTTGCCCAAGTTTGGGGCTCGGTCCGAAATCAATAGGTGTGAGAAATTGGGCAATTCAATTTCAACGGCAGTTCGTTCCTAATTGGAATGGTTGGTGTATTCCATACTTCTAGCGATTGGATTTCACTCAAAACTCACCAAATGACTCCTCCCACCATATTATGATGTTGCCCAAGTTTGGGGCTCGGTCCGAAATCAATAGGTGTGAGAAATTGGGCAATTCAATTTCAACGGCAGTTCGTTCCTAATTGGAATGGTTGGTGTATTCAATACTTCTAGCGATTGGATTTCAATCAAAACTCACCAAATGACTACTCCCACCATATTATGATGTTGCCCAAGTTTGGGGCTCGGTCCGAAATCAATAGGTTTGAGAAATTGGACAATTCAATTTCAACGGCAGTTCGTTCCTAATTGGAGTGGTTGGTGTATTATATACTTCTAGCGATTGGATTTCACTCAAAACTCACCAAATGACTCCTCCCACCTTATTATGATGTTGCCAAGTTTTGGGCTCGATCCGAAATCAATAGGTGTTCGAAATTGGACAATTCAAGTTCAACGGCAGTTCGTTCCTAATTGGAGTGGTTGGTGTATTCCATACTTCTAGCGATTGGATTTCACTCAAAACTCACCAAATGACTCCTCCCACCATATTATGATGTTGCCCAAGTTTTGGGCTCGATCTGAAATCAATAGGTGTGAGAAATTGGTCAAGTCAATTTCAACGACAATTCGTTCCTAATTGCAGTGGTTGGTGTATTCCATACTTCTAGCGATTGGATTTCACTCAAAACTCACGAAATGACTCCTCCCACCATATTATGATGTTGCCCAGTTTTTGGGCTCGATCCGAAATCAATAGGTGTGAGAAATTGGACAATTCAAGTTCAACGGCAGTTCGTTCCTAATTGGAGTGGTTGGTGTATTCAATACTTCTACCGATGGGATTTCACTCAAAACTCACCAAATGACTCCTCCCACCATATTATGATGTTTCCCAAGTTTTGGGCTCGATCCGAAATCAATATGTATTCCAAATTGGACAATTCCAGTTCAACGGCAGTTCGTTCCGAATTGGAGTGGTTTGTGTATTCCATACTTCTTGCGATTGGACTTCACTCAAAACTCACCAAATGACTCCTCCCACCATATTATGATGTTGCCCAAGTTTTGGGCTCCATCCGAAATCAATAGGTGTTCGAAATTGGACAATTCAAGTTCAACGGCAGTTCGTTCCTAATTCGAGTGGTTGGTGTATTCCATACTTCTAGCGATTGGGTTTCCCTCAAAACTCACCAAATGACTCCTCCCACCATATTATGATGTTGCCCAAGTTTTGGGCTCCATCCGAAATCAATAGGTGTTCGAAATTGGACAATTCAAGTTCAACGGCAGTTCGTTCCTAATTGGAGTCGTTGGTGTATTCCATACTTCTAGCGATTGGATTTCACTCAAAACTCAACAAATGACTCCTCCCACCATATTATGATGTTGCCCAAGTTTTGGGCTCGATCCGAAATCAATAGGTGTGAGAAATTCGACAATTCAAGTTCAACAGCAGTTCGTTCCTAATTGGAGTGGTTGGTGTATTCCATACTTCTAGCGATTGGATTTCACTCAAAACTCACCAAATGACTCCTCCCACCATATTATGATGTTGCCCTAGTTTTGCACTCGATTCGAAATCAGTAGGGTTGAGAAATTGGACAATTTAAGTTCAACGGCTGTTCGTTCCTAATTGGAGTGGTTGGTGTATTCCATACTTCTAGCGATTGGATTTCACTCAAAACTCACCAAACGACTCCTCCCACCATATTATGATGTTGCCCAAGTTTTGGGCTCGATCCGAAATCAATAGGTGTGAGACATTGGAAAATTCAAGTTCAACGGCAGTTCGTTCCTAATTGGAGTGGTTGGTGTATTCCGTACTTCTAGCGATTGGATTTCACTCAAAACTCACCAAATGACTTCTCCCACCATATTATGATGTTGCCCAAGTTTTGGGCTCGGTCCGAAATTAATAGGTGTGAGAAATTGGTCAATCCAATTTGAACGGCAGTTCGTTCCTAATTGGAGTGGTTGGTGTATTCCATACTTCTAGCGATTGGATTTCACTCAAAACTCACCAAATGACTCCTCCCACCATATTAGGTTGTTGCCCAAGTTTAGGGCTCGATCCGAAATCAATAGGTGCTCCAAATTGGACAATTCAAGTTCAACAGCAGTTCGTTCCTAATTGGAGTGGTTGGTGTATTCCATACTTCTAGCGATTGTATTTCACTCAAAACTCACCAAATGACTCCTCCCAAAATATTATGATGTTGCCCAAGTTTTGGGCTCGATCCGAAATCAATAGGTGTGAGA
Organism: Prunus avium; assembly: GCF_965620075.1. Classification (NCBI taxonomy): domain Eukaryota; kingdom Viridiplantae; phylum Streptophyta; class Magnoliopsida; order Rosales; family Rosaceae; genus Prunus; species Prunus avium. The sequence goes on along the minus strand of NC_142291.1, from coordinate 15,869,341 downwards.
AATTGGACAATTCAAGTTCAACGGCAGTTCGTTCCTAATTGGAGTGGTTGGTGTTTTCCATACTTCTAGCGATTGGATTTCGCTCAAAACTTACCAAATGACTCCTCCCACCATATTATGATGTTGCCCAAGTTTTGGGCTCGATCCGAAATCAATAGGTGCTCCAAATTGGACAATTCAAGTTCACCGGCAGTTCATTCCGAATTGGAGTGGTTGGTGTATTCCTTACTTCTAGCGATTGGATTTCACTCAAAACTCACCAAACGACTCCTCCCACCATATTATGATGTTGCCCAAGTTTTGGGCTCGATCCGAAATAATAGGTGTGAGACATTGGAAAATTCAAGTTCAACGGCAGTTCGTTCCAAAATGGAGTGGTTGGTGTATTCCATACTTCTAGCGATTGGATTTCACTCAAAACTCACCAAATGACTCCTCCCACAATATTATGATGTTGCCCAAGTTTTGGGCTCGATCCGAAATCAATAGGTGTTCCAAATTGGACAATTCAAGTTCAACAGCAGTTCGTTCCTAATTGGAGTGGTTGGTGTATTCCATACTTCTAGCGATTGTATTTCACTCAAAACTCACCAAATGACTCCTCCCAAAATATTATGATGTTGCCCAAGTTTTGGGCTCGATCCGAAATCAATAGGTGTGAGAAATTGGACAATTCAAGTTCAACGGCAGTTCGTTCCTAATTGGAGTGGTTGGTGTATTCCATACTTCTAGCGATTGGATTTCGCTCAAAACTTACCAAATGACTCCTCCCACCATATTATGATGTTGCCCAAGTTTTGGGCTCGATCCGAAATCAATAGGTGCTCCAAATTGGACAATTCAAGTTCACCGGCAGTTCGTTCCGAATTGGAGTGGTTGGTGTATTCCTTACTTCTAGCGGTTGGATTTCACTCAAAACTCACCAAACGACTCCTCCCACCATATTATGATGTTACCCAAGTTTCGGGCTCAATCCGAACTCAATAGGTGTGAGAAACTGGACAATTTAAGTTCAACGGCAGTTCGTTCCTAATTGGAGTTGTTGGTGTATTACATACTTCTAGCGATTGGATTTCACTCAAAACTCACCAAATGACTCCTCCCATCATATTATGATGTTGCACAAGTTTGGGGTTCCATCCGAAATCAATAGGTATGAGAAATTGGACAATTTAAGTTCAACGGCACTACGTTCCTCATTGGAGTGGTTGGTGTATTCCATACTTCTAGCGATTGGATTCCACTCAAAACTCACCAAATGACTCCTCTAACCATATTATGATGTTGCCCAAGTTTTGGGCCCGATCCGAAATCAATAGGTGTGAGAAACTGGACAATTGAAGTTCAACGGTAGTTCGTTCCTAATTGGAGTGGTTGGTGTATTCCATACTTCTAGCTATTGGATTTCACTCAAAACTCACTAAATGACTCCTCCCACCATATTATGATGTTGCCCAAGTTTTCGTCTCGATCCGAAATCAATAGGTGTTCCAAATTGGACAATTCAAGTTCAACGGCAGTTCGTTCCTAATTGGAGTGATTGGTGTATTCCATACTTCTAGAGATTGGATTTCACTCAAAACTCACCAAATGACTCCTCCCATCATATTATGATGTTGCCCAAGTTTTGGGCTCGATCCGAAATCAATAAGTGTGAGAAATTGGACAATTCAAGTTTAACGGCAGTTAGTTCCTAATTGGAGTGGGTGGTTTATTCCATACTTCTAGCGATTGGATTTCACTCAAAACTCACCAAATGACTCCTCCCACCATATTATGATGTTGCCCAAGTTTGGGGCTTGATCCGAAATCAATAGGTGTGAGAAATTGGACAATTCAAGTTCAACGGCAGTTCGTTCCGAATTGTAGTGGTTCGTGTATTCCATACTTCTAGCGATTGGATTTCACTGAAAACTCACCAAATGACACCTCCCACCATATTATGATGTTGCCCAAGTTTTGGGCTCGATCCGAAATCAATAGCTGTTCCAAATTGGACAATTCAAGTTCAACGGCAGTTCGTTCCCAATTGGAGTGGTTGGTGTATTCCATACTTCCAGCGATTGGATTTCATTCAAAACTCACCAAATGACTCCTCCCATCATATTATGATGTTGCACAAGTTTGGGGTTCCATCCGAAATCAATAGGTGTGAGAAATTGCACAATTTAAGTTCAACGGCACTTCGTTCCTAATTGGAGTGGTTGGTGTATTCCATACTTCTAGCGATTGGATTTCACTCAAAACTCACCAAATGACTCCTCCCACCATATTATGTTGTTGCCCAAGTTTTGGGCTCGATCCGAAATCAATAGGTGTTCCAAATTGGACAATTCATGTTCAACGACTGTTCGTTCCTAATTGGAGGGGTTGGTGTATTCTATACTTCTAGCGATTTGATTTCACTCAAAACTCTCCAAATGACTCCTCCCACCATATGATGTTGTTGCCAAAGTTTTGGCCTCGATCCGAAATCAATAGGTGTTCCAAATTGGACAATTCAAGTTCAACGGCAGTTCGTTCCTAATTGGAGTGGTTGGTGTATTCCTTACTTCTAGCGATTGGATTTCACTCAAAACTCACCAAATGACTCCTCCCACCATATTATGATGTTGCCCAAGTTTTGGGCTCGATCCGAAATCAATAGGTGTGAGAAATTGGACAATTCAAGTTCAACGGCAGTTCGTTCCTAATTGGAGTGGTTGGTGTATTCCATACTTCTAGCGATTGGATTTCATTCAAAACTCACCGAATGACTCCTCCCACCATATTATGACGTTGCCCAAGTTTTGGGCTCGATCTGAAATCAATAGGTGTTCAAATTGGACAATTCAAGTTCAACGGCACTTCGTTCCTAATTGTAGTGGTTGGTGTATTCCATACTTCTAGCGATTCTATTTCACTCAAAACTCACTGAATGACTCCTCCCACCATATTATGATGTTGCCCAAGTTTTGGGCTCGATCCGAAATCAATAGGTGTTCCAAATTGGACAATTCAAGTTCAACGGCAGTTCGTTCCTAATTGGAGTGGTTGGTGTATTCCAAACCTCTAGCGATTGGATTTCACTCAAAACTCACCAAATGACTACTCCCACCATATTATGATGTTGCCCAAGTTTGCGGCTCGATCCGAAATCAATAGGTGTGAGAACTTGGACAATTCAAGTTCAACGACAGTTCGTTCCTAATTGGAGTGGTTGGTGTATTCCGTACTTCTAGCGATTAGATTTCACCCAAAACTCACCGAATAACTCCTCCCACCATATTATGATGTTGCCCAAGTTTTGGTGTCGATCCGAAAGCAATAGGTGTTCCAAATTGGACAATTCAAGTTCAACGGCAGTTCATTCCTAATTGGAGTGGTTGGTGTATTCCATACTTCTAGCGATTGGATTTCATTCAAAACTCACCGAATGACTCCTCCCACCATATTATGACGTTGCCCAAGTTTTGGGCTCGATCTGAAATCAATAGGTGTTCAAATTGGACAATTCAAGTTCAACGGCACTTCGTTCCTAATTGGTGTGTTTTGTGTATTCCATACTTCTAATGATTGGATTTCACTGAAAACTCACCAAATGACTCCTCCCACCATATTATGATGTTACCCAAGTTTGGGGCTCGATCCGAAATCAATAGGTGTGAGAAATTGGACAATTCAAGTTCAACGGCAGTTCATTCCTAATTGGAGTGGTTGGTGTATTCCATACTTCTAGCGATTGGATTTCACTCAAAACTCACTAAATGACTCCTCCCACCATATTATTATGTTGCCCAAGTTTTGGTCTCGATCCGAAATTAATAGGTGTTCCAATTGGACAATTCAAGTTCAACGGCAGTTCATGCCTAATTGGAGTGGTTGGTGTATTCCATACTTCCAGCGATTGGATTTCACTCAAAACTCACCAAATGAGTCCTCCCACCATATTATGATGTTGCCCAAGTTTTGGGCTCGATTCGAAATCAATTGGTGTGAGAAATTGGACAATTCAAGTTCAATGGCAGTTCGTTCCTAATTGGAGGGGTTGGTGTATTCCATACTTCTAGCGATTGGATTTCACTCAAAACTCACCAAATGACTCCTCTCACCATATCACGATGTTGCCCAAGTTTTGGGCTCGATCCGAAATCAATAGGTGTTCCAAATTGGACAATTCAAGTTCAACGGCAGTTCGTTCCTAATTGTAGTGGTTGGTGTATTCCATACTTCTAGCGATTCTATTTCACTCAAAACTCACTGAATGACTCCTCCCACCATATTATGATGTTGCCCAAGTTTTGGGCTCGATCCGAAATCAATAGGTGTTCCAAATTGGACAATTCAAGTTCAACGGCAGTTCGTTCCTAATTGGAGTGGTTGGTGTATTCCAAACCTCTAGCGATTGGATTTCACTCAAAACTCACCAAATGACTACTCCCACCATATTATGATGTTGCCCAAGTTTGCGGCTCGATCCGAAATCAATAGGTGTGAGAACTTGGACAATTCAAGTTCAACGACAGTTCGTTCCTAATTGGAGTGGTTGGTGTATTCCGTACTTCTAGCGATTAGATTTCACCCAAAACTCACCGAATAACTCCTCCCACCATATTATGATGTTGCCCAAGTTTTGGGCTCGATCCGAAATCAATAGGTGTTCCAAATTGGACAATTCAAGTTCAACGGCATTTCGTTCCTAATTGGAGTGGTTGGTGTATTCCATACTTCTAGTGATTGGATTTCACTCAAAACGCACCAAATGACTCCTCCCACCATATTATGATGTTGCCCAAGTTTTGGGCTCGATCTGTAATCAATAGGTGTGAGAAATTGGACAATTCAATTTCAACGGCAGTTCGTTCCTAATTGGAGTGGTTGGTGTATTACATACTTCTAGCGATTGGATTTCACTCAAAACTCAACAAATGACTCCTCCCACCATATTATGATGTTGCCCAAGTTTTGGTGTCGATCCGAAATCAATAGGTGTTCCAAATTGGACAATTCAAGTTCAACGGCAGTTCGTTCCTAATTGGAGTGGTTGGTGTATTCCATACTTCTAGCGATTGGATTTCACTCAAAACTCACCAAATGACTCCTCCCACCTTATTATGATGTTGCCCAAGTTTTGGGCTCGATCCGAAATCAATAGGTGTGAGAAATTGGACAATTCAAGTTCAACGGCAGTTCGTTTCTAATTGGAGTGGTTGGTGTATTCCATACTTCTAGCGATTGGATTTCACTCAAAACCCACTAAATGACTCTGCCCACCATATTATGATGTTGCCCAAGTTTTGGTCTCGATCCGAAATCAATAGGTGTGAGAAATTGGACAATTCAAGTTCAACGGCAGTTCGTTCCGAATTGGAGTGGTTGGTGTATTCCACACTTCTAGCGATTGGATTTCACTCAAAACTCACCAAATGACTCCTCCCACCATATTATGATGTTGCCCAAGTTTTCGGCTCGATCCGAAGTCAATAGGTGTTCCAAATTGGACAATTCAAGTTCAACGGCAGTTCGTTCCTAATTGGAGTGGTTGGTGTATTCCATACTTCTAGCGATTGGATTTCACTCAAAACTCACCAAATGACTCCTCCCACCATATTATGATGTTGCCCAAGTTTTGGGCTCGATACGAAATCAATAGGTGTGAGAAATTGGACAATTCAAGTTCAACGGCAGTTCGTTCCAAATTGGAGTGGTTGGTGTATTACATACTTCTAGCAATTGGATTTCACTCAAAACTCACCAAATGACTCCTCCCACCATATTATGATGTTGCCCAAGTTGTAAGTTCGATCCGAAATCAATAGGTGTGAGAAATTGAACAATTCAAGTTCAAAGGCAGTTCCTTCCTACTTGGAGTGGTTGGTGTATTCCATACTTCTAGCGAATTGATTTCACTCAAAACTCACCAAATGACTCCACCCACCATATTATGATGTTGCCCAAGTTTGGGGCTCGGTCCGAAATCAATAGGTGTGAGAAATTGGACAGTTGAAGTTCAAGGGAAGTTCGTCCCTAATTGGAGTGGTTGGTGTATTCTATACTTCTAGCGATTGGATTTCACGCAAAACTCACCAAATGACTCCTCCCACCATATTATGATGTTGCCCAAGTTTGGGCTCGATCCGAAATCAATAGGTGTGAGAAATTGGACAATTTAAGTTCAACGGCAGTTTGTTCAGACTTGGAGTGGTTGGTGTATTCCATACTTCTAGCGATTGGATTTCACTCAAAACTCACCAAATGACTCCTCCCACCATATTATGATGTTGCCCAAGTTTTGGGCTCGATCCGAAATCAATAGGTGTTCCAAATTGGACAATTCAAGTTCAACGGCAGTTCGTTCCTAATTGGAGTGGTTGGTGTATTCCATACTTCTAGTGATTGGATTTCACTCAAAACTCACCAAATGACTCCTCCCACCATATTATGATGTTGCCCAAGTTTTGGGCTCGATCCGAAATCAATAGGTAAGAGAAATAGGACAATTCAAGTTCAACGACAGTTCGTTCCTAATTGGAGAGGTTGGTGTATTCCATACTTCTAGCGATTGGATTTCACTCAAAACTCACCAAATGACTCCTCCCACCATATTATGATGTTGCCCAAGTTTTGGGCTCGATCCGAAATCAATAGGTGTTCGAAATTGGACAATTCAAGTTCAACGGCAGTTCGTTCCTAATTGGAGTGGTTGGTGTATTCCATACTTCTAGCGATTGGAATTCACTCAAAACTCACAAAATGACTCCTCCTGCCATATTATGATGTTGACAAAGTTTTGGGCTCGTTCCGAACTCAATTGGTGTGAGAAATTAGACAATTTAAGTACAACGGCAGTTCGTTCCTAACTGGAGTGGTTGGTGTATTCCATACTTCTAGCGATTGGATTTCACTCAAAACTCACCAAATGACTCCTCCCACCATATTATGATGTTTCCCAAGTTTTGGGCTCGATCCGAAATCAATAGGTGTTCCAAATTGGACAATTCAAGTTCAACGGCAGTTCGTTCAGACTTGGAGTGGTTGGTGTATTCCATACTTCTAGCGATTGGAATTCACTCAAAACTCACAAAATGACTCCTCCCGCCATATTATGATGTTGACAAAGTTTTGGGCTCGATCCGAACTCAATAGGTGTGAGAAATTAGACAATTTAAGTTCAACGGCAGTTCGTTCCTAACTGGAGTGGTTGGTGTATTCCATACTTCTAGCGATTGGATTTCATTCAAAACTCACCGAATGACTCCTCCCACCATATTATGACGTTGCCCAAGTTTTGGGCTCGATCTGAAATCAATAGGTGTTCAAATTGGACAATTCAAGTTCAACGGCACTTCGTTCCTAATTGGTGTGTTTTGTGTATTCCATACTTCTAATGATTGGATTTCACTGAAAACTCACCAAATGACTCCTCCCACCATATTATGATGTTACCCAAGTTTGGGGCTCGATCCGAAATCAATAGGTGTGAGAAATTGGACAATTCAAGTTCAACGGCAGTTCATTCCTAATTGGAGTGGTTGGTGTATTCCATACTTCTAGCGATTGGATTTCACTCAAAACTCACTAAATGACTCCTCCCACCATATTATTATGTTGCCCAAGTTTTGGTCTCGATCCGAAATTAATAGGTGTTCCAATTGGACAATTCAAGTTCAACGGCAGTTCATGCCTAATTGGAGTGGTTGGTGTATTCCATACTTCCAGCGATTGGATTTCACTCAAAACTCACCAAATGAGTCCTCCCACCATATTATGATGTTGCCCAAGTTTTGGGCTCGATTCGAAATCAATTGGTGTGAGAAATTGGACAATTCAAGTTCAATGGCAGTTCGTTCCTAATTGGAGGGGTTGGTGTATTCCATACTTCTAGCGATTGGATTTCACTCAAAACTCACCAAATGACTCCTCTCACCATATCACGATGTTGCCCAAGTTTTGGGCTCGATCCGAAATCAATAGGTGTTCCAAATTGGACAATTCAAGTTCAACGGCAGTTCGTTCCTAATTGTAGTGGTTGGTGTATTCCATACTTCTAGCGATTCTATTTCACTCAAAACTCACTGAATGACTCCTCCCACCATATTATGATGTTGCCCAAGTTTTGGGCTCGATCCGAAATCAATAGGTGTTCCAAATTGGACAATTCAAGTTCAACGGCAGTTCGTTCCTCATTGGAGTGGTTGGTGTATTCCATACTTCTAGCGATTGGATTTCACTCAAAACTCACCAAATGACTCCTCCCACCATATTATGATGTTGCCCAAGTTTTGGGCTCGATCCGAACTCAATAGGTTTGAGAAATTGGACAATTTCAGTTCAATGGCAGTTCGTTCCTAATTGGAGTTGTTGGTGTATTCCGTACTTCTAGCGATTGGATTTCACTCAAAACTCACCAAATGACTCCTCCCACCATATTACGACGTTGCCCAAGTTTTGGGCTCGATCCGAACTCAATAGGTGTGAGAAATTGGACAATTTAAGTTCAATGGCCGTTCGTTCCTAATTGGAGTTGTAGGTGTATTCCGTACTTCTAGCGATTGGATTTCACTCAAAACTCACCAAATGACTCCTCCCACCATATTATGATGTTGCCCAAGTTTTGGGCTTGATCCGAAATCAATAGGTGTTCCAAATTGGACAATTCAAGTTCAACGGCAGTTCGTTCCTAATTGGAGTGGTTGGTGTATTCCATACTTCTAGCGATTGGATTTCACTCAAAACTTACCAAATGACTCCTCCCACCATATTATGATGTTGCCCAAGTTTTGGGCTCGATCCGAACTCAATAGGTGTGAGAAATTGGACAATTTAAGTTCAACAGCAGTTCGTTCCTAATTGGAAGGGTTGGTGTATTCCACACTTCTAGCGATTGGATATCACTCAAAACTCACCAAATGACTCCTCCCACCATATTATGATGTTGCACAAGTTTGGGGTTCCATCCGAAATCAATAGGTGTGAGAAATTGGACAATTCAAGTTCAACGGCAGTTCGTTCCTAATTGGAGTGGTTGGTGTATTACATACTTCTAGCGATTGGATTTCACTCAAAAATAACCAAATGACTTCTCCCACCATATTATGATGTTGCACAAGTTTTGGGCTCGATCCGAAATCAATAGGTGTTCCAAATTTGACAATTCAAGTTCAACGGCAGTTCGTTCCTAATTGGAGTGGTTGGTGTATTCCGTACTTTTAGCGATTGGATTTCACTCAAAACTCACCAAATGACTCATCCCACTGTATTATGATGTTGCACAAGTTTTGGGCTCGATCTGAAATCAAAAGGTGTGAAAAATTGGTCAATTCAATTTCAACGATAGTTTGTTCCTAATTGGAGTGGTTGGTGTATTCCATACTTCTAGCGATCGGATTTCACTCAAAACGCACCAAATGACTCCTCCCACCATATTATGATGTTGCCCAAGTTTTGGGCTCGATCCGAAATCAATAGGTGTTCCAAATTGGACAATTCAAGTTCAACGGCAGTTCGTTCCTAATTGGAGTGGTTGGTGTATTCCATACTTCTAGCGATTGGATTTCACCCAAAACTCACCAAATGACTCCTACCCCCATATTATGATGTTGCCCAAGTTTTGGGCTCGATCCGAAATCAATAGGTGTTCCAAATTGGACAATTCAAGTTCAACGGCAGTTCATTCCTAATTGGAGTGGTTGGTGTATTCCATACTTCTAGTGATTGGATTTCACTCAAAACTCACCAAATGACTTCTCCCACCATATTATGATGTTTCCCAAGTTTTGGGCTCGATCCGAACTCAATAGGTGTGAGAAATTGGACAATTCAATTTCAACGGCAGTTCGTTCCTAATTGGAGTTGTTGGTTTATTCCACACTAGTAGCGATTGGATTTCACTCAAAACTCACCAAATGACTCCTCAAACCATATTATGATGTTGCCCAAGTTTTGGGCTCCATCCGAAATCAATTGGTGTTCCAAATTGGACAATTGAAGTTCAACGGCAGTTCATTCCTAATTGGAGTGGTTGGTGTATTCCATACTTCTAGCGATTGGATTTCACTCAAAACTCACCAAATGACTCCTCCCACCACATTATGATTTTGCCCAAGTTTTGGGCTCAATCCGAAATCAATAGGTGTTCCAAATTGGACAATTCAAGTTGAACGGCAGTTCGTTCCTAATTGGAGTGGTTGGTGTATTCCATACTTCTACCGACTGGATTTCACTCAAAACACACCAAATGACTCCTCCCACCATATTATGAGGTTGCCCAAGTTTGGGGCTCGATCACAAATCAATAGGTGTGAGAAATTGGACAATTCAAGTTCAACGGCAGTACGTTACTAATTGGAGTGGTTGGTATATTCCATACTTCTACCGACTGGATTTCATTCAAAAATCACGAAATGACTCCTCCCACCATATTATGATGTTGCCCAAGTTTTGGGCTCGATCCGAAATCAATAGGTGTGAGAAATTGGACAATTCAAGTTCAACGGCAATTCGTTCCTAATTGGAGTGGTTGGTGTATGCCGTACTTCTACCGACTGGATTTCACTCAAAATTCACGAAATGACTCCTCCCACCGTATTATGATGTTGCATAAGTTTTGGGCTCGATTCGAAATCAATAGGTGTTCCTAATTGGACAATTAAAGTTCAACGGCAGTTCGTTCCTAATTGGAGTGGTTGGTGTATTCCATACTTCTAGCTATTGGATTTCACTCAAAACTCACCAACTGACTCCTCCCACCATATTATGATGTTGCCCAAGTTTTGGGCTCGATCCTTAATCAATAGGTGTGAGAAATTGGACAATTAAAGTTCAACGGCAGTTCGTTCCTAATGGGAGTGGTTAGTGTATTCCATACTTCTAGCGATTGGATTTCACTCAAAACTCACCAAATGACTCCTCCCACCATATTACGATGTTGCCCAAGTTTTGGGCTCGATCCGAAATCAATAGGTGTCAAAAATTGGACAATTCAAATTTAACGGCAGTTCGTTCCTAATTGGAGTGGTTGGTGTATTCCATACTTCTAGCTATTGGATTTCACTCAAAACTCACCAAATGACTCCTCCCACCATATTATGATGTTGCCCAAGTTTTGGGCTCGATCCTAAATCAATAGGTGTGAGAAACTGCACAATTCAAGTTCAACGGCAGTTCGTTCCTAACGGGAGTGGTTGGTGTATTCCATACTTCTAGCGATTGGATTTCATTCAAAACTCACCAAATGACTCCACCGACCATATTATGATGTTGCCCAAGTTTTGGGCTCGATCCGAAATCAATAGGTGTTCCAAATTGGACAATTCAAGTTCAACGGTAGTTCGTTCCTAATTGGAGTGGTTGGTGTATTCCATACTTCTAGCGATTGGATTTCACTCAAAACTCACCAAATGACTCCTCCCACCATATTATGATGTTGCACAAGTTTGGGGTTCGATCCGAAATCAATAGGTGTGAGAAATTGCACAATTCAAGTTCAACGGCAGTTCGTTCCTAATTGGAGTGGTTGGTGTATTCCATACTTCTACCAACTGGATTTCACTCAAAACTCAACAAATGACCCCTCCCACCATATTATGACGTTGCCCAAGTTTGGGGCTCGATCCGAAATCAATAGGTGTGAGAAATTGGACAATTCAAGTTAAACTGCAGTTCGTTCCTAATTGGAGTGGTTGGTGTATTCCATACTTCTAGCGATTCGATTTCACTCAAAAATCACCAAATGACTCCTCCCACCATACTACGATGTTGCCCAAGTTTTGGGGTCGATCGGAAATCAATAGGTGTGAGAAATTGGAAAATTCAAGTTCAACGGCAGTTCATTCCTAATGGGAGTGGTTGGTGTATTCCATACTTCTAGCGATTGGATGTCACTCAAAACTCACCAAATGACTCCTCCCACCATATTATGATGTTGCCCAAGTTTTGGGCTCGATCCGAAATCAATAGGTGTTCCAAATTGGACAATTCAAGTTCAACGGCAGTTCGTTCCTAATTGGAGTGGTTGGTGTATTCCATACTTCTAGCGATTGGATTTCACTCAAAACTCACCAAATGACTCCTCCCACCATATTATGATGTTGCACAAGTTTGGGGATCGATCCGAAATCAATAGGTGTGAGAAATTGGACAATTCAAGTTCAACGGCAGTTCGTTCCTAATTGGAGTGGTTGGTGTATTCCATACTTCTAGCGATTGGATTTCACTCAAAACTTACCAAATGACTCCTCCCACCATATTATGATGTTGCCCAAGTTTTGGGCTCGATCCGAACTCAATAGGTGTGAGAAATTGGACAATTTAAGTTCAACGGCAGTTCGTTCCTAATTGGAAGGGTTGGTGTATTCCATACTTCTAGCGATTGGATTTCACTCAAAACTCACCAAATGACTCCTCCCACCATATTATGATGTTGCCCAAGTTTTGGGCTCGATCCGAAATCAATAGGTGTTCCAAATTGGGCAATTCAAGTTCAACGGCAGTTTGTTCCTAATTGGAGTGGTTGGTGTATTCCATACTTCTAGCGATTGGATTTCACTCAAGACTCACCAAATGACTCCTCCCACCTTATTGTGATGTTGCCCACGTTTTGGGTTAGATCCGAAATCAATAGGTGTTCCAAATTGGACAATTCAAGTTCAACGGCAGTTCGTTCCTAATTGGAGTGGTTGGTGTATTCCATACTTCTAGCGATTGGATTTCACTCAAAACTCACCAAATGACTCCTCCCACCATATTATGTTGTTTCCCAAGTTTTGGGCTCGATCCGAAATCAATAGTTGTTCCAAATTGGACAATTCAAGTTCAACGGCAGTTCGTTCCTAATTGGAAGGGTTGGTGTATTCCATACTTCTAGCGATTGGATTTCCCTCAAAACTCACCAAATGACTCCTCCCACCATATTATGTTGTTGCCCAAGTTTTGGGATCGATCCGAAATCAATAGGTGTGAGAAATTGGACAATTCAAGTTCAACGGGAGTTCGTTCCTAAATGGAGTAGTTGGTGTATCCCATACTTCTAGCGATTGGATTTCACTCAAAACTCACCGAATGACTCCTCCCACCATATTATGATGTTGCCCAAGTTTTGGGGTCGATCCGAAATCAATAGGTGTTCCAAATTGGACAATTCAAGTTCAACGGCAGTTTGTTCCTAATTGGAGTGGTTGGTGTATTCCATACTTCTAGCGATTGGATTTCAATCAAAACTCACCAAATGACTCCTCCCACCATATTATGATGTTGCCCAAGTTTTGGGCTCGATCCGAAATCAATAGGTGTTCCAAATTGGACAATTCAAGTTCAACGGCATTTCGTTCCTAATTGGAGTGGTTGGTGTATTCCATACTTCTAGCGATTGGATTTCACTCAAAACACACCAAATGACTCCTCCCACCATATTATGATGTGGCCCAAGTTTTGGGCTCGATCTGTAATCAATAGGTGTGAGAAATTGGACAATTCAGGTTCAACGGCAGTTCGTTCCTAATTGGAGTGATTGATGTATTCCGTACTTCTAGCGATTGGATTTCACTCAAAACTCACCAAATGACTCCTCCCACCATATTATGATGTTGCCCAAGTTTTGGGCTCGATCCGAAATCAATAGGTGTGAGAAATTGGACAATTCAAGTTCAACTGCAGTTCGTTCCTAATTGGAGTGGTTGGTGTATTCCATACTTCTAGCGATTGGATTTCACTCAAAACTCACCAAATGACTCCTCCCGCCATATTATGATGTTGCCCAAGTTTTGGGCTCGATCCGAAATCAATAGGTGTTCCAAATTGGACATTTCAAGTTCAACGGCAGTTCGTTCCCAATTGGTGTGGTTGGTTTATTCCATACTTCTAGCTATTGGATTTCACTCAAAACTCACCAAATGACTCCTCCCACCATATTATGATGTTGCCCAAGTTTTGGGCTCGATCCGAAATCAATAGGTGTTCCAAATTGGACAATTCAAGTTCAACGGCATTTCGTTCCTAATTGGAGTGGTTGGTGTATTCCATACTTCTAGCGATTGGATTTCACTCAAAACTCACCAAATGACTCCTCCCACCATATTATGAAGTTTCCCAAGTTTTGGGCTCGATCCGAAATCAATAGTTGTTCCAAATTGGACAATTCAAGTTCAACGGCAGTTCGTTCCTAATTGGAGTGGTTGGTGTATTCCACACTTCTAGCGATTGGATTTCACTCAAAACTCACCAAATGACTCCTCCCACCATATTGTGATGTTGCCCAAGTTTTGGGTTCGATCCGAAATCAATAGGTGTTCCAAATTGGACAATTCAAGTTCAACGGCAGTTCGTTCCTAATTGGAGTGGTTGGTGTATTCCATACTTCTAGCGATTGAATTTCAATCAAAACTCACCAAATGACTCCTCCCACCATATTATGATGTTGCCCAGTTTTGGGCTCGATCCGAAATCAATAGGTGTTCCAAATTGGACAATTCAAGTTCAACGGCAGTTCGTTCCTAATTGGAGTGGTTGGTGTATTCCATACTTCTAGCGATTGGATTTCAGTCAAAACGCAACAAATGACTCCTCCCACCATATTATGATGTTGCCCAAGTTTTGGGCTCGATCTGTAATCAATAGGTGTGAGAAATGGGACAATTCAAGTTCAACGGCAGTTCGTTCCTAATTGGAGTGGTTGGTGTATTCCATACTTCTAGCGATTGGATTTCACTCAAAACTCACCAAATGACTCCTCCCACCATATTATGATGTTGCACAAGTTTGGGGATCCGTCCGAAATCAATAGGTGCGAGAAATTGGACAATTCAAGTTCAACGGCAGTTCGTTCCGAATTGGAGTGGTTGGTGTATTCCATACTTCTAGCGATTGGATTTCACTCAAACCTCACGAAATGACTCCTCCCATCATATTATGATGTTGCACAAGTTTGGGGTTCCATACGAAATCAATAGGTGTGAGAAACTGGACAATTCAGGTTCAACGGCAGTTCGTTCTTAATTGGAGTGGTGGGTGTATTCCATACTTCTAGCGATTGGATTTCACTCAAAACTCACCAAATGACTCCTCCCGCCATATTATGATGTTGCCCAAGTTTTGGGCTCGATCCGAAATCAATAGGTGTTCCAAATTGCACAATTCAAGTTCAACGGCAGTTCGTTCCTAATTGGAGTGGTTGGTGTATTCCATACTTCTAGCGATTGGATTTCACTCAAAACTCACCAAATGACTCCTCCCACCATATTATGATGTTGCCCAAGTTTTGGGCTCGATGCGAAATCTATAGGTGTGTGAAATTGGACAATTCAAGTTCAACGGCAGTTCGTTCCTAATTGGAGTGGTGGGTGTATTCCATACTTCTAGCGATTGGATTTCACTCAAAACTCACGAAATGACTCCTCCCATCATATTATGATGTTGCACAAGTTTGGGGTTCCATACGAAATCCATAGGTATGAGAAATTGGACAATTCAGGTTCAACGGCAGTTCGTTCCTAATTGGAATGGTTGGTGTATTCCATACTTCTAGCGATTGGATTTCACTCAAAACTCACCAAATGACTCCTCCCATCATATAATGATGTTGCACAAGTTTGGGGTTCCATACGAAATCAATAGGTGTGAGAAACTGGACAATTCAGGTTCAACGGCAGTTCGTTCTTAATTGGAGTGGTGGGTGTATTCCATACTTCTAGCGATTGGATTTCACTCAAAACTCACCAAATGACTCCTCCCGCCATATTATGATGTTGCCCAAGTTTTGGGCTCGATCCGAAATCAATAGGTGTTCCAAATTGGACAATTAAAGTTCAACGGCAGTTCGTTCCTAATTGGAGTGGTTGGTGTATTCCATACTTCTAGCGATTGGATTTCACTCAAAACTCACCAAATGACTCCTCCCACCATATTATGATGTTTCCCAAGTTAGGGGCTCGATCCGAAATCAATAGGTGTGAGAAATTGGACAATTCAGGTTCAACGGCAGTTCGTTCCTAATTGGAGTGGTTGGTGTATTCCATACTTCTAGCGATTGGATTTCACTCAAAACTCACCGAATGACTCCTCCCACCATATTATGATGTTGCCCAAGTTTTGGGCTCGATCCGAAATCAATAGGTGTTCCAAATTGGACAATTCAAGTTCAACGGCAGTTCGTTCCTAATTGGAGTGGTTGGTGTATTCCATACTTCTAGCGATTGGATTTCACTCAAAACTCACCAAATGACTCCTCCCACCATATTATGATGTTGCCCAAGTTAGGGGCTCGATCCGAAATCAATAGGTGTGAGAAATTGGACAATTCAAGTTCAACGGCAGTTCGTTCCTAATTGGAGTGGTTGGTGTATTCCATACTTCTAGCGATTGGATTTCACTCAAAACTCACTAAATGACTCCTCCCACCATATTATGATGTTGCCCAAGTTTTGGTCTCGATCCGAAATCAATAGGTGTTCCAAATTGGACAATTCAAGTTCAACGGCAGTTCGTTCCTAATTGGAGTGGTTGGTGTATTCCATACTTCTAGCGATTGAATTTCAGTCAAAACTCACCAAATGACTCCTCCCACCATATTATGGTGTTGCCCAAGTTTTGGGCTCGATCCAAAATCAATAGGTGTGAGAAATTGGACAATTCAAGTTCAACGGCAGTTCGCTCCTAATTGGAGTGGTTGGTGTATTCCATACTTCTAGCGATTGGATTTCATTCAAAACTCACCAAATGACTCCTCCCACCATATTATGATGTTGCCCAAGTTTTGGCCTCGATCCGAAATCAATATGTGTTCCAAATTGGACAATTCAAGTTCAACGGCAGTTCGTTCCTAATTGGAGTGGTTGGTGTATTCCATACTTTTAGCGATTAGATTTCACTCAAAACTCACCAAATGACTCCTCCCACCATATTATGATGTTGCCCATGTTTTGGGCGCGATCCGAAATCAATAGGTGTTCCAAATTGGACAATTCAAGTTCAACGGCAGTTCGTTCCTAATTGGAGTGGTTGGTGTATTCCATACTTCTAGCTATTGGATTTCACTCAAAACTCACCAAATGACTCCTCCCACCATATTACGATGTTGCCCAAGTTTGGGGCTCGATCCGAAATCTATAGGTGTGAGAAATTGGACAATTCAAGTTCAACGGCAGTTCGTTCCGAATTGGAGTGGTTGGTGTATTCCATACTTCTACCGACTGGATTTCACTCAAAACTCACCAAATGACTCCTCCCACCATATTATGATGTTGCACAGGTTTGGGGCTCGATCCGAAATCAATAGGTGTGAGAAATTGGACAATTCAAGTTCAACGGCAGTTCGTTCCTAATTGGAGTGGTTGGTGTATTCCATACTTCTACCGACTGGATTTCACTCAAAACTCACGAAATGACTCCTCCCACCATATTATGATGTTGCCCAAGTTTTGGGCTCGATTAGAAATCAATAGGTGTTCCAAATTGGACAATTCAAGTTCAACGGCAATTCGTTCCTAACTGGAGTGGTTGGTGTATTCCATACTTCTTGCGATTGGATTTCACTCGAAACTCACCAAATGACTCCTCCCACCATATTATGATGTTGCCCAAGTTTTGGGGCTCGATCCGAAATCAATAGGTGTGAGAAATTGCACAATTCAACTTCAACGGCAGTACGTTCCTAATTGGAGTGGTTGGTGTATTCCATACTTCTACCGACTGGATTTCATTCAAAAATCACCAAATGACTCCTCCCGCCATATTATGATGTTGCCCAAGTTTTTGGCTCGATCCGAAATCAATAGGTGTGAGAAATTGGACAATTCAAGTTCAACGGCAGTTCGTTCCTAATTGGAGGGGTTGGTGTATTCCATACTTCTAGCGATTGGATTTCACTCAAAACTCACCAAATGACTCCTCAAACCATGTTATGATGTTGCCCAAGTTTTGGGCTAGATCCGAAGTTAATAAGTGTTCCAAATTGGACAATTCAAGTTCAACGGCAGTTCGTTCGTAATTGGAGTGGTTGGTGTATTCCGTACTTCTAGCGATTGTATTTCACTCAAAACTCAGCAAATGACTCCTCCCACCATATTACGATGTTGCCCAAGTTTTGGGCTCGATCCGAAATCAATAGGTGTCAAAAATTGGACAATTCAAATTTAACGGCAGTTCGTTCCTAATTGGAGTGGTTGGTGTATTCCATACTTCTAGCTATTGGATTTCACTCAAAACTCACCAAATGACTCCTCCCACCATATTATGATGTTGCCCAAGTTTTGGGCTCGATCCTAAATCAATAGGTGTGAGAAACTGCACAATTCAAGTTCAACGGCAGTTCGTTCCTAACGGGAGTGGTTGGTGTATTCCATACTTCTAGCGATTGGATTTCATTCAAAACTCACCAAATGACTCCACCCACCATATTATGATGTTGCCCAAGTTTTGGGCTCGATCCGAAATCAATAGGTGTTCCAAATTGGACAATTCAAGTTCAACGGTAGTTCGTTCCTAATTGGAGTGGTTGGTGTATTCCATACTTCTAGCGATTGGATTTCACTCAAAACTCACCAAATGACTCCTCCCACCATATTATGTTGTTGCACAAGTTTGGGGTTCGATCCGAAATCAATAGGTGTGAGAAATTGGACAATTCAAGTTCAACGGCAGTTCGTTCCTAATTGGAGGGGTTGGTGTATTCCATACTTCTAGCGATTGGATTTCACTCAAAACTCACCAAATGACTCCTCAAACCATGTTATGATGTTGCCCAAGTTTTGGGCTAGATCCGAAGTTAATAAGTGTTCCAAATTGGACAATTCAAGTTCAACGGCAGTTCGTTCGTAATTGGAGTGGTTGGTGTATTCCGTACTTCTAGCGATTGTATTTCACTCAAAACTCAGCAAATGACTCCTCCCACCATATTATGATGTTGCCCAAGTTTTGGGATCGATCCGAAATCAATAGGTGTGAGAAATTGGACAATTCAATTTCAACGGCAGTTCGTTCCTAATTGGAGTGGTTGGTGTATTCCACACTTCTAGCGATTGGATTTCACTCAAAACTCTCCAAATGACTCCTCAAACCATATTATGATGTTGCCCAAGTTTTGGGCTCGATCCGAAATCCATAGGTGTGAGAAATTGGACAATTCAAGTTCAACGGCAGTTCGTTCCTCATTGGAGTGGTTCGTGTATTCCATACTTCTAGCGATTGGATTTCACTCAAAACTCACCAAATGACTCCTCCCACCATATTATGATGTTGCCCAAGTTTTGGGCTCGATCCGAAATCAATAGGTGTTCCAAATTGGACAATTCAAGTTCAACGGCAGTTCGTTCCAAATTGTAGTGGTTGGTGTATTCCATACTTCTAGCGATTGGATTTCACTCAAAACTCACCAAATGACTCCTCCCACCATATTACGATGTTGCCCAAGTTTTGGGCTCGATCCGAAATCAATAGGTGTCAAAAATTGGACAATTCAAATTTAACGGCAGTTCGTTCCTAATTGGAGTGGTTGGTGTATTCCATACTTCTAGCTATTGGATTTCACTAAAAACTCACCAAATGACTCCTCCCACCATATTATGATGTTGCCCAAGTTTTGGGCTCGATCCTAAATCAATAGGTGTGAGAAACTGCACAATTCAAGTTCAACGGCAGTTCGTTCCTAACGGGAGTGGTTGGTGTATTCCATACTTCTAGCGATTGGATTTCATTCAAAACTCACCAAATGACTCCACCCACCATATTATGATGTTGCCCAAGTTTTGGGCTCGATCCGAAATCAATAGGTGTTCCAAATTGGACAATTCAAGTTCAATGGTAGTTCGTTCCTAATTGGAGTGGTTGGTGTATTCCATACTTCTAGCGATTGGATTTCACTCAAAACTCACCAAATGACTCCTCCCACCATATTATGATGTTGCACAAGTTTGGGGTTCGATCCGAAATCAATAGGTGTGAGAAATTGCACAATTCAAGTTCAACGGCAGTTCGTTCCTAATTGGAGTGGTTGGTGTATTCCATACTTCTACCAACTGGATTTCACTCAAAACTCAACAAATGACCCCTCCCACCATATTATGACGTTGCCCAAGTTTGGGGCTCGATCCGAAATCAATAGGTGTGAGAAATTGGACAATTCAAGTTAAACTGCAGTTCGTTCCTAATTGGAGTGGTTGGTGTATTCCATACTTCTAGCGATTCGATTTCACTCAAAAATCACCAAATGACTCCTCCCACCATACTACGATGTTGCCCAAGTTTTGGGGTCGATCGGAAATCAATAGGTGTGAGAAATTGGAAAATTCAAGTTCAACGGCAGTTCATTCCTAATGGGAGTGGTTGGTGTATTCCATACTTCTAGTGATTGGATGTCACTCAAAACTCACCAAATGACTCCTCCCACCATATTATGATGTTGCCCAAGTTTTGGGCTCGATCCGAAATCAATAGGTGTTCCAAATTGGACAATTCAAGTTCAACGGCAGTTCGTTCCTAATTGGAGTGGTTGGTGTATTCCATACTTCTAGAAATTGGATTTCACTCAAAACTCACCAAATGACTCCTCCCACCATATTATGATGTTGCACAAGTTTGGGGATCGATCCGAAATCAATAGGTGTGAGAAATTGCACAATTCAAGTTCAACGGCAGTTCGTTCCTAATGGGAGTGGTTAGTGTATTCCATACTTCTAGCTATTGGATTTCACTCAAAACTCACCAAATGACTCCTCCCACCATATTATGATGTTGCCCAAGTTTTGGGCTCGATCCAAAATCAATAGGTGTGAGAAACTGCACAATTCAAGTTCAACGGCAGTTCGTTCCTAACGGGAGTGGTTGGTGTATTCCATACTTCTAGCGATTGGATTTCACTCAAAACTCACCAAATGACTCCTCCCACCATATTATGATGTTGCCCAAGTTTTGGGCTCGATCCGAAATCAATAGGTGTTCCAAATTGGACAATTAAAGTTCAACGGCAGTTCGTTCCTAATTGGAGTGGTTTGTGTATTCCATACTTCTAGCGTTTGGATTTCACTCAAAACTCACCAAATGACTCCTCCCACCATATTATCATGTTGCCCACGTTTTGGTCTCGATCCGATATCAATAGGTCTTCCAAATTGGACAATCCAAATTCAACGGCAATTCATTCCTAATTGGAGTGGTTGGTGTATTCCATACTTCTAGCGATTGGATTTCACCCAAAACTCACCAAATGACTCCTCCCGCCATATTATGATGTTGCCCAAGTTTTGGGCCCGATCCGAAGTCAATAGGTGTGAGAAATTGGACAATTCAAGTTCAACGGCAGTTCGTTCCTAATTGGAGTGGTTGGTGTATTCCATAATTGTGGCGATTGGATTTCACTCAAAACTCACCAAATGACTCCTCCTACCATAATATGATGTTGCACAAGTTTGGGGTTCGATCCGAAATCAATAGGTGTGAGAAATTGGACAATTCAAATTCAACGGCAGTTCGTTCCTAATTGGAGTGGTTGGTGTATTCCATACTTCTAGCTATTGGATTTCACTCAAAACTCACCAAATGACTCCTCCCACCATATTATGATGTTGCCCAAGTTTTGGGCTCGATCCTAAATCAATAGGTGTGAGAAACTGCACAATTCAAGTTCAACGGCAGTTCGTTCCTAACGGGAGTGGTTGGTGTATTCCATACTTCTAGCGATTGGATTTCATTCAAAACTCACCAAATGACTCCACCCACCATATTATGATGTTGCCCAAGTTTTGGGCTCGATCCGAAATCAATAGGTGTTCCAAATTGGACAATTCAAGTTCAACGGTAGTTCGTTCCTAATTGGAGTGGTTGGTGTATTCCATACTTCTAGCGATTGGATTTCACTCAAAACTCACCAAATGACTCCTCCCACCATATTATGATGTTGCACAAGTTTGGGGTTCGATCCGAAATCAATAGGTGTGAGAAATTGCACAATTCAAGTTCAACGGCAGTTCGTTCCTAATTGGAGTGGTTGGTGTATTCCATACTTCTACCAACTGGATTTCACTCAAAACTCAACAAATGACCCCTCCCACCATATTATGACGTTGCCCAAGTTTGGGGCTCGATCCGAAATCAATAGGTGTGAGAAATTGGACAATTCAAGTTAAACTGCAGTTCGTTCCTAATTGGAGTGGTTGGTGTATTCCATACTTCTAGCGATTCGATTTCACTCAAAAATCACCAAATGACTCCTCCCACCATACTACGATGTTGCCCAAGTTTTGGGGTCGATCGGAAATCAATAGGTGTGAGAAATTGGAAAATTCAAGTTCAACGGCAGTTCATTCCTAATGGGAGTGGTTGGTGTATTCCATACTTCTAGCGATTGGATGTCACTCAAAACTCACCAAATGACTCCTCCCACCATATTATGATGTTGCCCAAGTTTTGGGCTCGATCCGAAATCAATAGGTGTTCCAAATTGGACAATTCAAGTTCAACGGCAGTTCGTTCCTAATTGGAGTGGTTGGTGTATTCCATACTTCTAGCGATTGGATTTCACTCAAAACTCACCAAATGACTCCTCCCACCATATTATGATGTTGCACAAGTTTGGGGATCGATCCGAAATCAATAGGTGTGAGAAATTGCACAATTCAAGTTCAACGGCAGTTCGTTCCTAATGGGAGTGGTTAGTGTATTCCATACTTCTAGCTATTGGATTTCACTCAAAACTCACCAAATGACTCCTCCCACCATATTATGATGCTGCCCAAGTTTTGGGCTCGATCCTAAATCAATAGGTGTGAGAAACTGCACAATTCAAGTTCAACGGCAGTTCGTTCCTAACGGGAGTGGTAGGTGTATTCCATACTTCTAGCGATTGGATTTCACTCAAAACTCACCAAATGACTCCTCCCACCATATTATGATGTTGCCCAAGTTTTGGGCTCGATCCGAAATCAATAGGTGTTCCAAATTGGACAATTAAAGTTCAACGGCAGTTCGTTCCTAATTGGAGTGGTTTGTGTATTCCATACTTCTAGCGTTTGGATTTCACTCAAAACTCACCAAATGACTCCTCCCACCATATTATCATGTTGCCCACGTTTTGGTCTCGATCCGATATCAATAGGTCTTCCAAATTGGACAATCCAAATTCAACGGCAATTCATTCCTAATTGGAGTGGTTGGTGTATTCCATACTTCTAGCGATTGGATTTCACCCAAAACTCACCAAATGACTCCTCCCGCCATATTATGATGTTGCCCAAGTTTTGGGCCCGATCCGAAGTCAATAGGTGTGAGAAATTGGACAATTCAAGTTCAACGGCAGTTCGTTCCTAATTGGAGTGGTTGGTGTATTCCATAATTGTGGCGATTGGATTTCACTCAAAACTCACCAAATGACTCCTCCTACCATAATATGATGTTGCACAAGTTTGGGGTTCGATCCGAAATCAATAGGTGTGAGAAATTGGACAATTCAAATTCAACGGCAGTTCGTTCCTAATTGGAGTGGTTGGTGTATTCCATACTTCTAGCTATTGGATTTCACTCAAAACTCACCAAATGACTCCTCCCACCATATTATGATGTTGCCCAAGTTTTGGGCTCGATCCGAAATCAATAGGTGTGAGAAATTGGACAATTCAAGTTCAACGGCAGTTCGTTCCTAATTGGAGTGGTTCGTGTATTCCATACTTCTAGGGATTGGATTTCACTCAAAATTCACCAAATGACTCCTCCCACCATATTATGATGTTGCCCAAGTTTTGGGCTCGATCCGAAATCAATAGGTGTTCCAAATTGGACAATTCAAGTTCAACAGCAGTTCGTTCCTAATTGGAGTGGTTGGTGTATTCCATACTTCTAGCGATTGGATTTCACTCAAAACTCACCAAATGACTCCTCCCACCATATTATGTTGTTGCCCAAGTTTTGGGCTCGATCCGAAATCAATAGGTGTTCCAAATTGGACAATTCAAGTTCAACGGCAATTCGTTCCGAATTGGAGTGGTTGGTGTATTCCATACTTCTAGCGATTGGATTTCACTCAAAACTCACCAAATGACTCCTTAAACCATATTATGATGTTGCCCAAGTTTTGGGCTCGATCCGAAATCAATAGGTGTCGAAAATTGGACAATTCAAATTTAACGGCAGTTTGTTCCTAATTGGAGTGGTTGGTGTATTCCATACTTCTAGCTATTGGATTTCACTCAAAACTCACCAAATGACTCCTCCCACCATATTATGATGTTGCCCAAGTTTTGGGCTCGATCCGAAATCAATAGGTGTGAGAAACTGCACAATTCAAGTTCAACGGCAGTTCGTTCCTAACGGGAGTGGTTGGTGTATTCCATACTTCTAGCGATTGGATTTCACTCAAAACTCACCAAATGACTCCACCCACCATATTATGATGTTGCCCAAGTTTTGGGCTCGATCCGAAATCAATAGGTGTGAGAAATTGGACAATTCAATTTCAACGGCAGTTCGTTCCTAATTGGAGTGGTTGGTGTATTCCATACTTTTATCGAGTGGATTTCACTCAAAACTCACCAAATGACTCCTCCCACCATATTATGATGTTGCCCAAGTTTTGGGATCGATCCGAAATCAATAGGTGTTCCAAATTGGACAATTCAAGTTCAACGGCATTTCGTTCCTAATTGGAGAGGTTGGTGTATTCCATACCTCTAGCGATTGGATTTCCCTCAAAACTCACCAAATGAGTCCTCCCACCATATTAGTATGTTGCCCAAGTTTTGGGCTCGATCCGAAATCAATAGGTGTGAGAAATTGGACAATTCAAGTTCAATGGCAGTTCGTTCCTAATTGGAGTGGTTGGTGTATTCCATACTTCTAGCGATTGGATTTCACTCAAAACTCACCAAATGACTCCTCACACCATATTATGATGTTGCCCAAGTTTTGGGCTCGATCTGAAATCAATAGGTGTTCCAAATTGGACAATTCAAGTTCAACGGCAGTTCGTTCCTAATTGGAGTGGTTGGTGTATTCCATACTTCTAGCGATTGGATTTCACTCAAAACTCACCAAATGACTCCTCCCACCAGATTAGGATGTTGCCCAAGTTTTGGGCTCGATCCGAAATTAATAGGTGTTCGAAATTGGACAATTCAAGTTCAACGGCAGTTCGTTCCTAATTGGAGTGGTCGGTGTATTCCATACTTCCAGCAATTGGATTTCACTCAAAACTCACCAAAGGACTCCACCCACCATGTTATGATGTTGCCCAAGTTTTGGGCTCGATCCGAACTCAATAGGTGTTCCAAATTGGACAATTCAATTTCAACAGGAATTCGTTCCTACTTGCAGTGGTTGGTGTATTCCATACTTCAAGCGATTGGATTTCACACAAAACTCACCAATGACTCCTCCCACCATATTATGATGTTGCCCAAGTTTTGGGCTCGATCCGAAATGAATAGGTGTTCCAAAATGGACAATTCAGGTTCAACGGCAGTTCGTTCCTCATTGGAGTGGTAGGTGTATTCCATACTTCTAGCGATTGGATTTCACTCAAAACTCACCAAATGACTCCTCCCACCATATTATGATGTTGCCCAAGTTTTGGGCTCGATCCGAAATCAATAGGTGTGAGAAATTGGACAATTCAAGTTCAACGGCAGTTCGTTCCTAATTGTAGTGGTTGGTGTATTCCATACTTCTAGCGATTGGATTTCACTCAAAACTCACCAAATGACTCCTCCCACCATATTATGATGTTGCCCAAGTTTTGGGCTCGATCCGAAATCAATAGGTGTTAGAAATTGGACAAGTCAAGTTCAACGACAGTTCGTTCCTAATTGGAGTTGTTGGTGTATTCCATACTTCTAGCGATTGGATTTCACTCAAAACTCACCAAATGACTCCTCCCACCATATTATGTTGTTGCCCAAGTTTTGGGCTCGATCCGAAATCAATAGGTGTGAGAAATTGGACAATTCAAGTTCAACGGCAGTTCTTTCCTAATTGGAGTTGTTGGTGTATTCCATACTTCTAGCGGTTGGATTTCACACAAAACTCACCATATGACTCCTCCCACCATATTATGATGTTGCCAAAAGTTTTGGGCTCGATCCGAAATCAATAGTTGTGAGAATTTGGACAATTCAAGTTCAACGACAATTCGTTCCTAATGGGAGTGGTTGGTGTATTCCATACGTCTAGCGATTGGATTTCACTCAAAACTCACCAAATGACTCCTCCCACCTTGTTATGATGTTGCCCAAGTTTTGGGCTTGGTCCGAAATCAATTGGTGTGAGAAATTGGACAATTCAAGTTCAACGGCAGTTCGTTCCTAATTGGTGTGGTTGGTGTATTCCATACCTCTAGCGATTGGATTTCACTCAAAACTCACCAAATGACTACTCCCACCATATTATGATGTTGCCCAAGTTTTGGGCTCGATCCGAAATCAATAGGTGTGAGAAATTGGACAATTCGAGTTCAACGGCAGTTCGTTCCTAATTGGAGCGGTTGGTGTATTCCATACTTCTAGCGATTGGATTTCACTCAAAACTCACCAAATGACACCTCCCACCATTTTATGATGTTGCCCATGTTTTGGGCTCGATCCGAAATCAATAGGTGTGAGAAATTGGACAATTCAAGTTCAACGGCAGTTCGTTCCTAATTGGAGTGGTTGGTATATTCCATACTTCTAGCGATTGGATTTCACTCAAAACTCACCAAATGACTCCTCCCACCATATTATGATGTTGCCCAAGTTTGGGGCTCGGTCCGAAATCAATAGGTGTGAGAAATTGGACAATTCATGTTCAACGGCAGTTCGTTCCTAATTGGGGTGGTTGGTGTATTCCGTACTTCTAGCGATTGGATTTCAGTCAAAACTCACCAAATTACTCCTGCCACCATATGATGATGTTGCCCAAGTTTGGGGCTCGATCCGAAACCAATAGGTGTTCCAAATTGGACAATTCAAGTTCAACGGCAGTTCGTTCCTAATTGGAGTGGTTGGAGTATTCCATACTTCTAGCGATTGGATTTCACTCAAAACTCACCAAATGACTCCTCCCACCATATTATGATGTTGCCCAAGTTTTGGGCTCGATCAGAAATCAATAGGTGTTCCAAATTTGACAATTCAAGTTCAACGGCAGTTCGTTCCTAATTGGAGTGGTTGGTGTATTCCATACTTCTAGCGATTGGATTTCACTCAAAACTGACCAAATGACTCCTCCCACCATATTATGATGTTGCCCAAGTTTTGGGCTCGATCCGAAATCAATAGGTGTGAGAAATTGGACAATTCAATTTCAACGGCAGTTCGTTCCTAATTGGAGTGGTTGGTGTATTCCATACTTCTAGCGATTGGATTTCACTCAAAACTCACCAAATGACTCCTCACACCATATTATGATGTTGCCCAAGTTTTGGGCTCGATCCGAAATCAATTGGTGTGAGAAATTGGACAATTCAAGTTCAACGGCAGTTCGTTCCTAATTGGAGTGGTTGGTGTATTCCATACTTCTAGCGATTGGATTTCACTCAAAACTCACCAAATGACTCCTCCCACCATATTATGATGTTACCCAAGTTTTGGGCTCGATCCGAAATCCATAGGTGTTCCAAATTGGACAATTCAAGTTCAACGGCAGTTTGTTCCGAATTGGAGTGGTTGGTGTATTCCATACTTCTAGCGATTGGATTTCACTCAAAACTCACCAAATGCCTCCTCCCACCACATTATGATGTTGCACAAGTTTGGGGTTCGATCCGAAATCAATAGGTGTGAGAAATTGCACAATTCAAGTTCAACGGCAGTTCGTTCCTAATGGGAGTGGTTAGTGTATTCCATACTTCTAGCGATTGGATTTCAATCAAAACTCACCAAATGACTCCTCCCACCATATTATGATGTTGCCCAAGTTTTGGGCTCGATCCGAAATCAATAGGTGTGAGAAATTGGACAATTCAATTTCAACGGCAGTTCGTTCCTAATTGGAGTGGTTGGTGTATTCCATACTACTAGCGATTGGATTTCACTCAAAACTCACCCAATGACTCCTCCCACCATATTATGATGTTGCCCAAGTTTTGGGCTCGATCCGAAATCAATAGGTGTGAGAAATTGGACAATTCAAGTTCAACGGCAATTCGTTCCTAATTGGAGTGGTTGGTGTATTCCATACTTCTAGCGATTGGATTTCACACAAAACTCACCAAATGACTCCTCCCACCATATTATGATGTTGCCCAAGTTTGGGGCTCGATCCGAAATCAATAGGTGTTAGAAATTGGACAATTCATGTTCAACGGCAGTTCGTTCCAAATTGGAGTGGTTGGTGTATTCCATACTTCTACCGATTGGATTTCACTCAAAACTCACTAAATGACTCCTCCCACCATATTATGATGTTGCCCAAGTTTTGGTCTCGATTCGAAATCAATAGGTGTTCCAAATTGGACAATTCAATTTCAACGGCAGTTCGTTCCTAATTCGAGTGGTTGGTGTATTCCATACTTCTAGCGATTGGATTTCACTCAAAACCCACCAAATGACTTCCCCCACCATATTATGATGTTGCCCAAGTTTTGGGCTTGATCCGAAATCAATAGGTGTTCCAAATTGGACAATTCAAGTTCAACTGCAGTTCGTTCCTAATTGGAGTGGTTGGTGTATTCCATACTTCTAGCAATTGGATTTCACTCAAAACTCACCAAATGACTCCTCCCACCATATTATGATGTTGCCCAAGTTTTGGGCTCGATCCAAAATCAACAGGTGTGAGAAATTTTACAATTCAAGTTCAACGGTAGTTCGTTCCTAATTGGAGTGGTTGGCGTTTTCCATACTTCTAGCGATTTGATTTCACTGAAAACTCACCGAATGACTCCTCCCAAGATATTATGATGTTGCCCAAGTTTTGGGCTCGATCCGAAATCAATAGGTGTGAGAAATTAGACAATTTAAGTTCAACGGCAGTTCGTTCCTAATTGAAGTGGTTGGTGTATTCCATACTTCTAGCGATTGGATTTCACTCAAAACTCACCAAATGACTCCGCCCACCATTTTATGATGTTGCACAAGTTTGGGGTTCCATCCGAAATCAATAGGTGTGAGCAATTTGGGAATTCAAGTTCAACGGCAGTTCGTTCCTAATTGGAGTGGTTGGTGTATTCCATACTTCTAGCGATTGGATTTCACTCAAAACTCACCAAATGACTCCTCCCAACATATTATGATGTTGCCCAAGTTTTGGGCTCGATCCGAAATCAATAGGTGTGAAAAATTGAGTAATTTAAGTTCAACGGTAGTTCGTAACTTATTGGAGTGGTTGGTGTATTCCATGTTTCTAGCGATTGTATTTCACTCAAAACTCAGCAAATGACTCCTTCCACAATATTATGATGTTGCCCAAGTTTTGGGCTCGATCCGAAATCAATAGGTGTTCCAAATTGGACAATTCAAGTTCAACGGCAGTTCGTTCCTAATTGGAGTGGTTGGTGTATTCCATACTTCTAGCGATTGGATTTCACTCAAAACTCACCGAATGGCTCCTCCCACCATATTATGATGTTGCCCAAGTTTTGGGATCGATCCGAAATCAATAGGTGTGAGAAATTGGACAATTCAAGTTCAACGGCAGTTCGTTCCTAATAGGAGTGGTTGGTGTATTCCATACTTCTAGCGATTGAATTTCACTCAAAACTCACCAAATGACTCCTCCCACCATATTATGATGTTGCACAAGTTTTGGGCTCGATCCGAAATCAATAGGTGTGAGAAATTGGACAATTCAAGTTCAAAGGCAGTTCGTTCCTAGTTGGAGTGGTTGGTGTAGTCCATACTTCTAGCGATTGGATTTCACTCAAAACTCACCAAATGACTACTCCAACAATATTATGATGTTGCCCAAGTTTTGGGCTCGATCCGAACTCACTAGGAGTGAGAAATTGGACAATTCAAGTTCAACAGCAGTTTGTTCCTAATTGGAGTGGTTGGTGTATTCCATGCTTCTAGCGATTGGATTTCACTGAAAACTGGCCAAATGACTCCACCCACCATATTATGATGTTGCCCAAGTTTTGGGCTCGATCCGAACTCAATAGGTGTGAGAAATTGGACAATTCAAGTTCAACGACAGTTCATTCCTAATTGGAGTGGTTGGTGTATTCCATACTTCTAGCAATTGGATTTCACTCAAAACTGTCCAAATGACTCCCCCCACCATATTATGATGTTGCCCAAGTTTTGGGCTCGATCCGAAATTAATAGGTGTGAGAAATTGGGCAATTCAAGTTCAACGGCAGTTCGTTCCTAATTGGAGTGGTTGGTGTATTCCATACTTCTAGCGATTGGATTTCACTCAAAACTCACCAAATGACTACTCCAACAATATTATGATGTTGCACAAGTTTTGGGCTCGATCCGAAATCAATAGGTGTTCCAAATTGGACAATTCAAGTTCAACGGCAGTTCGTTCCAATTTGGAGTGGTTGGTGTTTTCCATACTTCTAGTGATTGGATTTCACTCAAAAATCACCAAATCACACCTCCCACCATATTACGATGTTGCCCAAGTTTGGGGCTCGATCCGAAATCAACAGGTGTGAGAAATTTTACAATTCAAGTTCAACGTCAGTTCATTCCTAATTGGAGTGGTTGGTGTATTCCATACTTCTAGCGATTGGATTTCACTGAAAACTTTCCAAATGACTCCTCCCAACATATTATGATGTTGCCCAAGTTTTGGGCTCGATCCGAAATCAATAGGTGTGAGAAATTGGACAATTTAAGTTCAACGGCAGTTCGTTCCAAATTGGAGTGGTTGGTGTATTCCATACTTCTAGCGATTGGATTTCACTAAAAACTCACCAAAGGACTCCTCCCACAATATTATGATGTTGCCCACGTTTGGGGCTCGATCCGAAATCAATAGGTGTTCGAAATTGGACAATTCAAGTTCAACGGCAGTTCGTTCCAAATTGGAGTGGTTGGTGTATTCCATACTTCTAGCGATTGGATTTCACTCAAAACTCACCAAAGGACTCCTCCCACCATATTATGATGTTGCCCAAGTTTTGGGGTCGATCCGAAATCAATAGTTGTGAGAAATTGGACAATTCAAGTTTAATGGCAGTTCGTTCCTAATTGGAGTGGTTGGTGTATTCCATACTTCTAGCGATTGGATTTCACTCAAAACTCACCAAATGACTCCTCCCACCATAATATGATCTTGCCCAAGTTCGGGGCTCGATCCGAAATCAATAGGTGTGAGAAATTGGACAATTCAAGTTCAAAGGCAGTTCGTTCCTAATTTGAGTGGTTGGTGTATTCCATACTTCTAGCGATTGGATTTCACTCAAAACTCACTAAATGACTCCTCCCACCATATTATGATTTTACCCAAGTTTTGGTCTCGATCCGAAATCAATAGGTGTTTCAAATTGGAGAATTCAAGTTCAACGGCATTTCGTTCCTAATTGGAGTGGTTGGTGTATTCCATACTTCTAGCGATTGGATTTCAATCAAAACTCACCAAATGACTCCTCCCACCATATTATGATGTTGCCCAAGTTTTCGGCTCGATCCGAAATCAATAGGTGTGAGAAATTGGACAATTCAAGTTCAACGGCAGTTCGTTCCTAATTGGAGTGGTTGGTGTATTCCATACTTCCAGCGATTGGATTTCACTCAAAACTCACCAAATGACTGCTCCCAACATATTATGATGTTGCCCATGTTTTGGGCTCGATCCGAAATCAATAGGTGTGATAAATTGGACAATTCAAGTTCAACGGCAGTTCGTTCCTAATTGTAGTGGTTGGTGTATTCCATACTTCTAGCGATTGGATTTCACTCAAAACTCACCAAATGACTCCTCCCACCATAATATGATCTTGCCCAAGTTCGGGGCTCGATCCGAAATCAATAGGTGTGAGAAATTGGACACTTCAACTTCAACGGTAGTTCGTTCCTAATTGGAGTGGTTGATGTATTCCATACTTCTAGCGATTGGAATTCACTCAAAACTCACCAAATGACTCCTCCCACCATATTATGATGTTGCCCAAGTTTTGGGCTCGATCCGAAATCAATAAGTGTGAGAAATTGGACAATTCAAGTTCAACGGCAGTTCGTTCCTAATTGGAGTGGTTGGTGTATTCCGTACTTCTAGCAATTGGATTTCACTCAAAACTCACCAAATGACTCCTCCCACCATATTATGATGTTGCCCAAGTTTTGTGTTCGATCCGAAATCAATTTGTGTGAGAAATTGGACAATTCAAGTTCAACGGCAGTTCGTTCCTAGTTGGAGTGGTTGGTGTATTCCATACTTCTAGCGATTGGATTTCACTCAATACTCAACAAATGACTCCTCCCACCATATGATGATGTTGCCCAAGTTTTGGGCTTGATCCGAAATCAATAGGTGTTCCAAATTGGACAATTCAAGTTCAACGGCAGTTCGTTCCTAATTGGAGTGGTTGGTGTATTCCATACTTCTAGCGATTGGATTTCACTCAAAACTCACCAAATGACTCCTCCCACCATATTAGGATGTTCCCCAAGTTTTGGGCTCGATCCGAAATCAATAGGTGTGAGAAATTGGACAATTCAAGTTCAACGGCAGTTCGTTCCTAATTGGTGTGGTTGGTGTATTCCGTACTTCTAGCGATTGGATTTCACTCAAAACACACCAAATGACTCCTCCCACCATATTATGATGTTGCCCAAGTTTTGGGTTCGATCCGAAATCAATTTATGTGAGAAATTGGACAATTCAAGTTCAACGGCAGTTCGTTCCTAGTTGGAGTGGTTGGTGTATTCCATACTTCTAGCGATTGGATTTCACTCAAAACTCACCAAATGACTCCTCCCACCATATTATGATGTTTCCCAAGTTTTGGGCTCGATCCGAAATCAATAGGTGTGAGAAATTGGACAATTCAAGTTCAACGGCAGTTCGTTCCTAATTGGAGTGGTTGGTGTATTCCATACTTCGAGCGATTGGATTTCACTCAAAACTCACCAAATGACTCCTGCCAACATATTATGACGTTGCCCAAGTTTTGGGCTCGATCCGAAATCAATAGTTGTGAGAAATTGAAGAATTCAAGTTCAACGACAGTTCGTTCCTAATTGGAGTGGTTGGTGTATTCCATACTTCTAGCGATTGGATTTCACTCAAAACTCACCAAATGACTCCTCCCACCATATTATGATGTTGCACAAGTTTTGGGCTCGATACGAAATCAATAGGTGTTCCAAATTGGACAATTCAAGTTCAACGGCAGTTCGTTCCTAATTGGAGTGGTTGGTGTATTCCATACTTCTCGCGATTGGATTTCACTCAAAACTCCCCAAATGATTCCTCCCACCATATGATGTTGTTGCCCAAGTTTTGGGTATGATCCGAAATCAATAGGTGTGAGAAATTGGACAATTCAAGTTCAACGGCAGTTCGTTCCTAATTCGAGTGGTTGGGGTATTCCATACTTCTAGCGATTGGATTTCAATCAAAACTCACCAAATGATTCCTCCCACCATATTATGATGTTGCCCAAGTTTTGGGCTCGATCCGAACTCAAAAGGTGTGAGAAATTGGACAATTTAAGTTCAACGGCAGTTCATTCCTAATTGGAGTGGTTGGTGTATTCCATACTTCTAGCAATTGGATTTCATTCAAAACTAACCAAATGAGTCCACGAATCATATTATGATGTTGCCCAAGTTTTGGGCTCGATCTGAAATCAATAGGTGTTCCAAATTGGACAATTCAAGTTTAACGGCAGTTCGTTCCTAATTGGAGTGGTTGGTGTATTCCATACTTCTAGCGATTGGATTTCACTCAAAACTCACCAAATGACTCCTCCCACCATATTATGATGTTGCCCAAGTTTTGGGACCGATCCGAAATCCATAGGTGTTCCAAATTGGACAATTCATGTTCAACGGCAGTTCGTTCCTAATTGGAGTGGTTCGTGTATTCCATACTTCTAGCGATTGGATTTCACTCAAAACTCACCAAATGACTCCTCCCACCATATTATGATGTTGCCCAAGTTTTGGGCTCGATCCGAAATCAATAGGTGTTCCAAATTGGACAATTCAAGTTCAACGGCAGTTCGTCCCTAATTGGAGTGGTTGGTGTATTCCATACTTCTAGCGATTGGATTTCACTCAAAACTCACCAAACGACTCCACCCACCATATTATGTTGTTGCCCAAGTTCTGGTCTCGATCCGAAATCAATAGGTGTGATAAATTGGACAATTCAAGTTCAACGGCAGTTCGTTCCTAATTGGAGTGGTTGGTGTATTCCATACTTCTAGCGATTGGATTTTACTCAAAACTCACTAAATGACTCGTCCCACCATATTATGATGTTGCCCAAGTTTTGGCCTCGATCCGAAATCAATAGGTGTTCCAAATTGAACAATTCAAGTTCAACGGCAGATTGTTCCTAATTGGAGTGGTTGGTGTATTCCATACTTCTAGCGATTGGATTTCACTCAAAACTCACCAAATGACTCCTCCCACCATATTATGATGTTGCCCAAGTTTTGGTCTCGATCCGAAATCAATAGTTGTTCGAAATTGGACAATTCAAGTTCAACGGCAGTTCGTTCCTAATTGGAGTGGTTGGTGTATTCCACACTTCTAGCAATTCGATTTCACTCAAAACTCACCAAATGACTCCTCCCACAGTATTATGATGTTGCACAAGTTTGGGGCTTGATCCGAAATCAATAGGAGTGAGAAATTGGACAATTCAAGTTCAACGGCAGTTCGTTCCTAAGTGGAGTGGTTGGTGTATTCCATACTTCTAGCGACTGGATTTCACTCAAAACTCACCAAATGACTCCTCCCAACATATTATGATGTTGCCCAAGTTTTGGGCTCGATCCAAACTCAATAGGTGTCAGAAATTGGACAATTTAAGTTCAACGGCAGTTCGTTCCTAATTGGAGTGGTTCGTGTATTCCGTACTTCTAGCGATTGGATTTCACTCAAAACCCACCAAATGACTCCTCCCACCATATTATGATGTTGCCCAAGTTTTGGGCTCGATCCGAAATCAATAGGTGTTCCAAATTGGACAATTCAAGTTCAACGGCAGTTCGTCCCTAATTGGAGTTGTTGGTGTATTCCATACTTCTAGCGATTGGATTTCACTCAAAGCTCACCAAATGACTCCTCCCACCATATTATGATGTTGCCCAAGTTCTGGTCTCGATCCGAAATCAATAGGTGTGATAAATTGGACAATTCAAGTTCAACAGCAGTTCGTTCCTAATTGGAGTGGTTGGTGTATTCCATACTTCTAGCGATTGGATTTCACTCAAAACTCACTAAATGACTCCTCCCACCATATCATGATGTTACCCAAGTTCTGGTCTAGATCCGAAATCAATAGGTGTTTCAAATTGGACAATTCAAGTTCAACGGCAGTTCGTTCCTAATTGGAGTGGTTGGCGTATTCCATACTTCTAGCGATTGGATTTCACTCAAAACTCACCAAATAACTCCTCCCACCTTATTATGATGTTGCCCAAGTTTTGGGCTCAATCCGAAATCAATAGGTGCGAGAAATTGGACAATTCAAGTTCAACGGCAGTTCGTTCCTAATTGAAGTGGTTGGTGTATTCCATACTTCTAGCGATTGGATTTCACTTAAAACTCACCAAATGACTCCTCCCACCATATTATGAAGTTGCCCAGGTTTTGGGCTCGATCCGAAATCAATCGGTGTGAGACATTGGACAATTCAAGTTCAAGGGCAGTTCCTTCCTAATTGGAGTGGTTGGTGTATTCCATACTTCACGCGATTGGATATCACTCAAAACTCACCATCCTCCCACCATATTATCATGTTGCCGAAGTTTTGGGGTCGATCCGAAATCAATAGTTGTGAGAAATTGGACAATTCAAGTTTAATGGCATTTCGTTCCTAATTGGAGTGGTTGGTGTATTCCACACTTCTAGCGATCGGATTTCACTCAAAACTCCCCAATTGACTCCTCCCACCATATTATGATGTTGCCCAAGTTTTCGTCTCGATCCGAAATCAATAGGTGTTCCAAATTGGACAATTCAAGTTCACCGGCAGTTCGTTCCTAATTGGAGTGGTTGGTGTATTCCATACTTCTAGCGATTGGATTTCACTCAAAACCCACCAAATGACTCCTCCCACCATATTATGATGTTGCCCAAGTTTTGGTCTCGATACGAAATCAATAGTTGTTCGAAATTGGACAATTCAAGTTCAACGGCAGTTCGTTCCTAATTGGAGTGGTTGGTGTATTCCTCACTTCTAGCAATTGGATTTCACTCAAAACTCACCAAATGACTCCTCCCACCGTATTATGATGTTGCCAAAGTTTGGGTTTCCATCCGAAATCAATAGGTGTGAGAAATTGGACAATTCAAGTTCAACGGCAGTTCGTTCCTAAGTGGAGTGGTTGGTGTATTCCATACTTCTAGCGACTGGATTTCACTCAAAACTCACCAGATGACTCCTCCCACCATATTATGATGTTGCCCAAGGTTTGGGCTCGATCCCAACTCAATAGGTGTCAGAAATTGAACAATTTAAGTTCAACGGCAGTTCGTTCCTAATTGGAGTGGTTGGTGTATTCCATACTTCTAACGATTGGATTTCACTCAAAACTCACCAAATGACTCCTCCCACCATATTATGATGTTGCACAAGTTTGGGGTTCCATCCGGAATCAATAGGTGTGAGAAATTGGACAATTCAAGTTCAACGGCAGTTCGTTCCTAATTGGAGTGGTTGGTGTATTCCATACTTCTAACAATTGGATTTCACTCAAAACTCACCAAATGACTCCTCCCACCATATTATGATGTTGCCAAAGTTTTGGGCGCTCGATCCGAAATTAATAGGTGTTCCAAATTGGACAATTCAAGTTCAACGGCAGTTCGTTCCTAATTTTAGTGGTTGGTGTATTCCACACTTCTAGCAATTGGATTTCACTCAAAACTCACCAAATGACTCCTCCCACAGTATTATGATGTTGCACAGGTTTGGGGTTTGATCCGAAATCAATAGGTGTGGGAAATTGGACAATTCAAGTTCAACTGCAGTTCGTTCCTAATTGGAGTGGTTGGTGTATTCCATACTTCTAGCGATTGGATTTCACTCAAAACTCACCAAATGACTCCTCCCACCGTATTATGATGTTGCACAAATTTGGGGTTCCATCCGAAATCAATAGGTGTTAGAAATTGGACAATTCAAGTTCAACGACAGTTCGTTCCTAATTGGAGTGGTTGATGTATTCCATACTTCTAGCAATTGGATTTCACTCAAAACTCACCAAATGACTCCTCCCACCATATTATGATGTTGCCCAAGTTTTGGGCTCGATCCGAACTCAATAGGTGTGAGAAATTGGACAATTTAAGTTCAACGGCAGTTCGTTCCTAATTGGAGTTGTTGGTGTATTCCATACTTCTAGCGATTGGATTTCACTCCAAACTCACCAAATGACTCCTCCCACCATATTATGATGTTGCACAAGTTTGGGGTTCCATCCGAAATCAATAGGTGTTCCAAATTGGACAATTCAAGTTCAACGGCAGTTTGTTCCTAATTGGACTGGTTGGTGTATTCCATACTTCTAGCGATTGGATTTCACTCAAAACTCACCAAATGACTCCTCCCACCATATTATGATGTTGCCCAAGTTAGGGGCTCTATCCGAAATCAATAGCTGTGAGAAATTGGACAATTCAAGTTCAACGGCAGTTCGTTCCTAATTGGAATGGTTGGTGTATTCCACACTTCTAACGATTGGATTTCACTCAAAACTCACCAAATGACTCCTCCCAACATATTATGATGTTGCCCATGTTTTGGGCTTGATACGAAATCAATAGGTGTGAGAAATTGGACAATTCCAGTTCAACGGCAGTTCGTTCCTAATTGGAGTGGTTGGTGTATTCCATACTTCTAGCTATTGGATTTCACTAAAAACTCGCCAAATGACTCCTCCCATCATATTATGATGTTGCCCAAGTTTTGGGCTCGATCCCAAATCAATAGGTGTTCCAAATTGGACAATTCAAGTTCAACGGCAGTTCGTTCCTAATTGGAGTGGTTGGTGTATTCCATACTTCTCGCGATTGGATTTCACTTAAAACTCACCAAATGACTCCTACCACCATATTATGGTGTTGCCGAAGTTTTGGGGTTGATCCGAAATCAATAGGTGTTCCAAATTGGACAATTCAAGTTCAACGGCAGTTCGTTCCTAATTGGAGTGGTTGGTGTATTCCATACTTCTAGCGATTGGATTTCACTCAAAACTCACCAAGTGACTCCTCCCACCATATTATGATGTTGCCCAAGTTTTGGTCTCGATCCGAAATCAATAGGTGTTCCAAATTGGACAATTCAAGTTCAACGGCAGTTCGTTCCTAATTGGAGTGGTTGGTGTATTCCATAGTTCTAGCGATTGGATTTCACTCAAAACTCACCAAATGACTCCTCCCACCATATTATGATGTTGCCCAAGTTTTGGTCTCGATCCGAAATCAATAGGTGTGAGAAATTGGACAATTCAAGTTCAACGGCAGTTCGTTCCTAATTGGAGTGGTTGGTGTATTCCATACTTCTAGCGATTGGATTTCACTCAAAACTCACTAAATGACTCCTCCCACCATATTATGATGTTGCCCAAGTTTTGGTCTCGATCCGAAATCAATAGGTGTTCCAAATTGGACAATTCAAGTTCAACGGCAGTTCGTTCCTAATTGGAGTGGTTGGTGTATTCCATACTTCTAGCGATTGGATTTCACTCAAAACTCACTAAATGACACCTCCCCCCATATTATGATGTTGCCCAAGTTTTGGTCTCGATCCGAAATCAATAGGTGTTCCAAATTGGACAATTCAAGTTCAACGGCAGTTCGTTCCTAATTGGGGTGGTTGGTGTATTCCGTACTTCTAGCGATTGGATTTCACTCAAAACTCACCAAATGACTCCTCCCCCCATATTATGATGTTGCCCAAGTTTTGGGCTCGATCCGAACTCAATAGGTGTGAGAAATTGGACAATTCAATTTCAACGGCGGTTCGTTCCTAATTGGAGTGGTTGGTTTATTCCACACTAGTAGCGATTGGATTTCACTCAAAACTCACCAAATGACTCCTCAAACCATATTATGATGTTGCCCAAGTTTTGGGCTCGATCTGAAATCAATAGGTGTTCCAAATTGGACAATTCAAGTTCAACGGCAGTTCGTTCCTAATTGGAGTGGTTGGTGTATTCCATACTTTTAGCGATTAGATTTCACTCAAAACTCACCAAATGACTCCTCCCAACATATTATGATGTTGCCCATGTTTTGGGCGCGATCCGAAATCAGTAGGTGTTCCAAATTGGACAATTCAAGTTCAACGGCAGTTCGCTCCTAATTGGAGTGGTTGGTGTATTCCATACTTCTAGCGATTGGATTTCACTCAAAACTCACTAAATGACTCCTCCCACCATATTATGATGTTGCCCAAGTTTTGGGCTCGATACGAAATCAATAGGTGTGAGAAATTGGACAATTCCAGTTCAACGGCAGTTCGTTCCTAATTGGAGTGGTTGGTGTATTCCACACTTCTCGTGATCGGATTTCACTTAAAACTCACCAAATGACTCCTACCACCATATTATGGTGTTGCCCAAGTTTTGGGCTTGATCCGAAATCAATAGGTGTTCCAAATTGGACAATTCAAGTTCAACGGCAGTTCGTTCCTAATTGGAGTGGTTGGTGTATTCCATACTTCTAGCGATTGGATTTCACTCAAAACTCACTAAATGACACCTCCCCCCATATTATGATGTTGCCCAAGTTTTGGTCTCGATCCGAAATCAATAGGTGTTCCAAATTGGACAATTCAAGTTCAACGGCAGTTCGTTCCTAATTGGGGTGGTTGGTGTATTCCGTACTTCTAGCGATTGGATTTCACTCAAAACTCACCAAATGACTCCTCCCACCATATTATGATGTCGCCCAAGTTTTGGGCTCGATCCGAAATCAATAGGTGTGAGAAATTGGACAATTCAAGTTCAACGGCAGTTCGTTCCTAATTGGAATGGTTGGTATATTCCATACTTCTACCGATTGGATTTCACTCAAACCTCACCAAATGACTACTCCCACTATATTATGATGTTGCCCAAGTTTGGGGCTCGATCCGAAATCAATAGGTGTTCCAAATTGGACAATTCAAGTTCAACGGCAGTTCGTTCCTAATTGGAGTGGTTGGTGTATTCCACACTTCTCGTGATCGGATTTCACTTAAAACTCACCAAATGACTCCTACCACCATATTATGGTGTTGCCCAAGTTTTGGGCTTGATCCGAAATCAATAGGTGTTCCAAATTGGACAATTCAAGTTCAACGGCAGGTCGTTCCTAATTGGAGTGGTTGGTGTGTTCCATACTTCTAGCGATTGGATTTCACTCAAAACTCACCAAATGACTCCTCCCATCATATTATGATGTTGCCCAAGTTTTGGGCTCGATCCGAAATCAATAGGTGTTCCAAATTGGACAATTCAAGTTCAACGGCAATTCGTTCCTAATTGGAGTGGTTGGTGTATTCCGTACTTCTCGCGATTGGATTTCACTTAAAACCCACCAAATGTCTCCTACCACCATATTATGGTGTTGCCCAAGTTTTGGGCTTGATCCGAAATCAATAGGTGTTCCAAATTGAACAATTCAAGTTCAACGGCAGTTCGTTCCTAATTGGAGTGGTTGGTGTATTCCATACTTCTAGTGATTGGATTTCACTCAAAACACACCAAATGACTCCTCCCACCATATTATGATGTTGCCCAAGTTAGGGGCTCGATACGAAATCAATAGGTGTGAGAAATTGGACAATTCAAGTTCAACGGCAGTTCGTTCCTAATTGGAGTGGTTGGTGTATTCCACACTTCTAGCGATTGGATTTCACTCAAAACTGACGAAATGACTCCTCCCATCATATTATGATGTTGCACAAGTTTGGGGTTCCATACGAAATCAACAGGTGTTCCAAATTGGACAATTCAGGTTCAACGGCAGTTCGTTCCTAATTGGAGTGGTTGGTGTTTTCCATACTTCTAGCGATTGGATTTCCCTCAAAACTCACCAAATAACTCCTCCCACCATATTATGATGTTGCCCAAGTTAGGGGCTCGATCCGAAATCAATAGGTGTGAGAAATTGGACAATTCAAAATCAACGGCAGTTCGTTCCTAATTGGAGTGGTTGGTGTATTCCATACTTCTAGCGATTGGATTTCACTCAAAACTCACCAAATGACTCCTCCCACCATATTACGACGTTGCCCAAGTTTTTGGCTCGATCCGAAATCAATAGGTGTTCCAAATTGGACAATTCAAGTTCAACGGCAGTTCGTTCCTAATTGGAGTGGTTGGTGTATTCCATACTTCTCGCGATTGGATTTCACTCAAAACTCACCAAATGACTCCTCCCAACATATTACGATGTTGCCCAAGTTTTGGGCTCGATCCGAAATCAATAGGTGTTCCAAATTGGACAATTCAAGTTCAAAGGCAGCGCGTTCCTAATTGTAGTGGTTGGTGTATTCCATACTTCCAGCGATTGGATTTCACTCAAAACTCACCAAATGACTCCTCCCACCATATTATGATGTCGCCCAAGTTTTGGGCTCGATCCGAAATTAATAGGTGTGAGAAATTGGACAATTCAAGTTCAACGGCAGTTCGATCCTAATTGGAATGGTTGGTATATTCCATACTTCTACCGATTGGATTTCACTCAACCCACACCAAATGACTACTCCCACTATATTATGATGTTGCCCAAGCTTGGGGCTCGATCCAAAATCAATAGTTGTTCCAAATTGGACAATTCAAGTTCAACGGCAGTTCGTTCCTAATTGGAGTGGTTGGTGTATTCCACACTTCTCGTGATCGGATTTCACTTAAAACTCACCAAATGACTCCTACCACCATATTATGGTGTTGCCCAAGTTTTGGGCTTGATCCGAAATCAACAGGTGTTCCAAATTGGACAATTCAAGTTCAACGGCAGTTCGTTCCTAATTGGAGTGGTTGGTGTATTCCATACTTCTAGCGATTGGATTTCACTCAAAACTCACTAAATGACACCTCCCCCCATATTATGATGTTGCCCAAATTTTGGTCTCGATCCGAAATCAATAGGTGTTCCAAATTGAACAATTCAAGTTCAACGGCAGTTCGTTCCTAATTGGGGTGGTTGGTGTATTCCGTACTTCTAGCGATTGGATTTCACTCAAAACTCACCAAATGACTCCTCCCACCATATTATGATGTCGCCCAAGTTTTGGGCTCGATCCGAAATCAATAGGTGTGAGAAATTGGACAATTCAAGTTCAACGGCAGTTCGTTCCTAATTGGAATGGTTGGTATATTCCATACTTCTACCGATTGGATTTCACTCAAACCTCACCAAATGACTACTCCCACTATATTATGATGTTGCCCAAGTTTGGGGCTCGATCCGAAATCAATAGGTGTTCCAAATTGGACAATTCAAGTTCAACGGCAGTTCGTTCCTAATTGGAGTGGTTGGTGTATTCCACACTTCTCGTGATCGGATTTCACTTAAAACTCACCAAATGACTCCTACCACCATATTATGGTGTTGCCCAAGTTTTGGGCTTGATCCGAAATCAATAGGTGTTCCAAATTGGACAATTCAAGTTCAACGGCAGTTCGTTCCTAATTGGAGTGGTTGGTGTGTTCCATACTTCTAGCGATTGGATTTCACTCAAAACTCACCAAATGACTCCTCCCATCATATTATGATGTTGCCCAAGTTTTGGGCTCGATCCGAAATCAATAGGTGTTCCAAATTGGACAATTCAAGTTCAACGGCAGTTCGTTCCTAATTGGGGTGGTTGGTGTATTCCGTACTTCTAGCGATTGGATTTCACTCAAAACTCACCAAATGACTCCTCCCAAAATATTATGATGTTGCCCAAGTTTTGGTCTCGATCCGAAATCAATAGGTGTTCCAAATTGGACAATTCAAGTTCAACGGCAGTTCGTTCCTAATTGGAGTGGTTGGTATATTCCATACTTCTAGCGATTGGATTTCACTCAAACCTCACTATATGACTCCTCCCCCCATATTATGATGTTGCCCAAGTTTTGGGCTCGATCCGAAATCAATAGGTGTGAGAAATTGGACAATTCAAGTTCAACGGCAGTTCGTTCCTAATTGGAGTGGTTGGTGTATTCCATACTTCTAGCGATTGGATTTCACTCAAAACTCACCAAATGAATCCTCCCACCATATTATGATGTTGCCCAAGTTTTGGGCTCGATCCGAAATCAATAGGTGTGAGAAATTGGACAATTCAAGTTCAACGGCAGTTCGTTCCTAATTG
This sequence comes from Prunus avium, assembly GCF_965620075.1. Classification (NCBI taxonomy): domain Eukaryota; kingdom Viridiplantae; phylum Streptophyta; class Magnoliopsida; order Rosales; family Rosaceae; genus Prunus; species Prunus avium. Next base: position 15,825,985 of record NC_142291.1, on the reverse strand, counting down.
GAGTGGTTGGTATATTCCATACTTCTAGCGATTGGATTTCACTTAAAACTCACTATATGACTCCTCCCCCCATATTATGATGTTGCCCAAGTTTTGGGCTCGATCCGAAATCAATAGGTGTGAGAAATTGGACAATTCAAGTTCAACGACAGTTCGTTCCTAATTGGAGTGGTTGGTGCATTCCATACTTCTAGCGATTGGATTTCACTCAAAACTCACCAAATGAATCCTCCCACCATATTATGATGTTGCCCAAGTTTTGGGCTCGATCCGAAATCAATAGGTGTTCGAAATTGGACAATTCAGGTTCAACGGCAGTTCGTTCCTAATTGGAGTGGTTGGCGTATTCCATACTTCTAGCGATTGGATTTCACTCAAATCTCACCAAAAGACTCCTCCCACCATATTATGATGTTGCCCAAGTTTTGGGCTCGATCCAAAATCAATAGGTGTGAGAAATTGGACAATTCAAGTTCAACGGCAGTTCGTTCCTAATTGGAGTGGTTGGTGTATTCCATACTTCTAGCGATTGGATTTCACTCAAAATTCAGCAAATGACTCCTACCACCATATTATGATGTTTCCCAAGTTTTGGGCTCAATCCAAAATCAAAAGGTGTTCGAAATTGGACAATTCAAGTTCAACGGCAGTTCGTTCCTAATTGGAGTGGTTGGTGTATTCCATACTTCTAGCGATTGGATTTCACTCAAAACTCACCAAATGACTCCTCCCACCATGTTATGTTGTTGCCCAAGTTTTGGGCTCGATCCGAAATCAATAGGTGTTCGAAGTTGTACAATTCAATTTCAACGGCAGTTCGTTCCAAATTGGAGTGGTTGGTGTATTCCATACTTCTAGCGATTCGATTTCACTCAAAACACACCAAATGACTCCTCCCACCATATTATGATGTTGCCCAAGTTTTGGGCCCGATCCGAAATCAGTAGGTGTGAGAAATTGGACAATTGAAGTTCAACGGAAGTTCGTTCCTAATTGGAGTGGTTGGTGTATTCCATACTTCTAGCGATTGGATTTCACTCAAAACTCACCAAATGACTCCTCCCACCATATTTTGATGTTGCCCTGATTTGGGGCTCGATCCGAAATCAATAGGGGTGAGAAATTGGACAATTCAAGTTCAACGGCAGTTCGTTCCTAATTGGAGTGGTTGGTGTATTCCATACTTCTAGCGATTGGATTTCACTCAAAACTCACCAAATGACTCCTCCCACCATATTATGATGTTGCCCAAGTTTTGGGCACGATCCGAAATCAATAGGTGTTCGAAATTGGACAATTCAAGTTCAACGGCAGTTCGTTCCTAATTGGAGTGGTTGGTGTATTCCATACTTCTAGCGATTGGATTTCACCCAAAACTCACCAAATGACTCCTCCCACCATATTATGTTGTTGCCCAAGTTTTGGGCTCGATCCGAAATCAGTAGGTGTGAGAAATTGGACAATTGAAGTTCAACGGAAGTTCGTTCCTAATTGGAGTGGTTGGTGTATTCCGTACTTCTAGCGATTGGATTTCACTCAAAACCCACCAAATGACTCTTATCACGATATTATGATGTTGCCCAAGTTTTGGGCTCGATCCGAAATCAGTAGGTGTGAGAAATTGGACAATTGAAGTTCAGCGGAAGTTCGTTCCTAATTGGAGTGGTTGGTGTATTCCATACTTCTAGCGATTGGATTTCACTCAAAACTCACCAAATGTCTCCTCCCACCATATTATGATGTTGCCCAAGTTTTGGGCTCGATCCAAAATCAATAGGTGTGAGAAATTGGACAATTCAAGTTCAACGACAGTTCGTTCCTAATTGGAGTGGTTGGTGTATTCCACACTTCTGGCGATTGGATTTCACTCAAAACTCACCAAATGACTCCTCCCACCATATTATGATGACGCCCAAGTTTTGGGCTCGATCCGAAATCAATAGGTGTTCAAAATTGGACAATTCAAGTTCAACGGCAGTTCGTTCCTAATTGGAGTGGTTGGTGTATTCCATACTTCTAGCGATTGGATTTCACTCAAAACTCACCAAATGTCTCCTCCCACCATATTATGATGTTGCCCAAGTTTTGGGCTCGATCCGAACTCAATATGTGTGAGAAATTGGACAATTTAAGTTCAATGACAGTTCGTTCCTAATTGGAGTTGTTGGTGTATTCCATACTTCTAGCGATTGGATTTCACTCAAAACTCACCAAATGACTCCTCCCACCATATAATGATGTTGCCCAAGTTTTGGGATCGATCCGAAATCAATAGGTGTGAGAAATTGGACAATTCAAGTTCAACGACAGTTCGTTCCTAATTGGGGTGGTTGGTGTATTCCATACTTCTAGCGATTGGATTTCACTCAAAACTCACTATATGACTCCTCCCCCCATATTATGATTTTGCCCAAGTTTTGGGCTCGATCCGAAATCAATAGGTGTGAGAAATTGGACAATTCAAGTTCAACGGCAGTTCGTTCCTAATTGGAGTGGTTGGTGTATTCCATACTTCTAGCGATTGGATTTCACTCAAAACTCACCAAATGACTCCTCCCACCATATTATGATGTTGCCCAAGTTTTGGGCTCGATCCGAAATCAATAGGTGTGAGAAATTGGACAATTCAAGTTCAACGGCAGTTCGTTCCTAATTGGAGTGGTTGGTGTTTTCCATACTTCTAGCGATTGGATTTCACTCAAAACTCACGAAATGACTCCTCCCATAATATTATGATGTTGCACAAGTTTGGGGTTCCATACGAAATCAATAGGTGTGAGAAATTGGACAATTCAAGTTGAACGGCAGTTCGTTCCTAATTGGAGTGGTTGGTGTATTCCATACTTCTAGCGATTGGATTTCACTCAAAACACACTAAATGACTCCTCCCACCATATTATGATGTTGCCCAAGTTTTGGTCGCGATTCGAAATCAAAAGGTGTTCCAAATTGGACAATTCAAGTTCAACGGCAGTTCGTTCCTAATTGGAGTGGTTGGTGTATTCCATACTTCTAGCGATTGGATTTCACTCAAAACTCACTGCATGACTCCTCCCACCATATTATGATGTTTGCCCAAGTTTTGGTCTCGATCCGAAATCAATAGGTGTTCCAAATTAGACAATTCAAGTTCAACGGCAGTTCGTTCCTAATTGGAGTTGTTGGTGTATTCCATACTTCTAGCGATTGGATTTCACTCAAAACTCACCAAATGACTCCTCCCACCATATTATGATGTTGCCCAAGTTTTGGGCTCGATCCGAAATCAATAGGTGTGAGAAATTGGACAATTCAAGTTCAACGGCAGTTCGTTCCTAATTGGAGTGGTTGGTGTATTCCATACTTCTAGCGATTGGATTTCACTGAAAACTGTCCAAATGACTCCTCCCACCATATTATGATGTTGCCCAAGTTTTGGGCTCGATCCGAACTCAATAGGTGTGAGAAATTGGACAATTCAAGTTCAACGGCAGTTCGTTCCTAATTGGAGTGGTTGGTGTATTCCATACTTCTAGCGATTGGATTTCACTCAAAACTCACCAAATGACTCCTCCCACCGTATTATGATGTTGCCCAAGTTTTGGGCTCGATCCGAAATCAATAGGTGTGAGAAATTGGACAATTCAATTTCAACGGCAGTTCGTTCCTAATTGGAGTGGTTGGTGTATTCCATACTTTTAGCGATTGGATTTCACTCAAAACTCACCCAATGACTCCTCCCACCATATTATGATGTTACCCAAGTTTTGGGCTCGATCCGAAATCAATAGGTGTTCCAAATTGGACAATTCAAGTTCAACGGCAGTTCGTTCCTAATTGGAGTTGTTGGTGTATTCCATACTTCTCGCGATTGTATTTCACTCAAAACTCACCAATTGACTCCTCCCACCATATTACGATGTTGCCCATGTTTTGGGCTCGATCCGAAATCAATAGGTGTTCCAAATTGGACAATTCAAGTTCAACGGCAGTTCGTTCCTAATTGGAGTGGTTGGTGTATTCCATACTTCTCGCGATTGGATTTCCTTTAAAACTCACCAAATGACTCCTCCCACCGCATTATGTTGTTGCCCAAGTTTTGGGCTCGATCCGAAATCAATACGTGTTCCAAATTGGACAATTCAAGTTCAACGGCAGTTCGTTCCTAATTGGAGTGGTTGGTGTATTCCATACTTCTGGCGATTGGATTTCACTTAAAACTCACCAAATGACTCCTCCCACCACATTATGATGTTGCCCAAGTTTTGGGCTCGATCCGAAATCAATAGGTGTTCCAAATTGGACAATTCAAGTTCAACGGCAGTTCGTTCCTAATTGGAGTTGTTGGTGTATTCCATACTTCTAGCGATTGTATTTCACTCAAAACTCACCAATTGACTCCTCCCACCATATTACGATGTTGCCCATGTTTTGGGCTCGATCCGAACTCAATAGGTGTTCCAAATTGGACAATTCAAGTTCAACGGCAGTTCGTTCCTAATTGGAGTGGTTGGTGTATTCCATACTTCTCGCGATTGGATTTCACTTAAAACTCACCAAATGACTCCTCCCACCACATTATGATGTTGCCCAAGTTTTGGGCTCGATCCGAAATCAATAGGTGTTCCAAATTGGACAATTCAAGTTCAACGGCAGTTCGTTCCTAATTCGAGTGGTTGGTGTATTACATACTTCTAGCGATTGGATTTCACTCAAAACTCACCAAATGACTCCTCCCACCATATTATGATGTTGCCCAAGTTTTGGGCTCGATCCGAAATCAATAGGTGTTCCAAATTGGACAATTCAAGTTCAACGGCAGTTCGTTCCTAATTGGAGTGGTTGGTGTATTCCATACTTCTAGCGATTGGATTTCACTCAAAACTCACCAAATGACTCCTCCCACCATATTATGATGTTGCCCTAGTTTTGGGCTCGATCCGAAATCAATAGGTGTGACAAATTGGACAATTCAAGTTCAACGGCAGTTCATTCCTAATTGGAGTGGTTGGTGTATTCCATACTTCTAGCGATTGGATTTCACTCAAAACTCACCAAACGACTCCTCCCACCATATTATGATGTTGCCCAAGTTTTGGGCTCGATCCGAAATCAATAGGTGTGACAAATTGGACAATTCAAGTTCAACGGCAGTTCGTTCCAAATTGGAGTGGTTGGTGTATTCCATACTTCTAGCGATTGGATTTCACTCAAAACTCACCAAATGAGTCCTCCAAACATATTATGATGTTGCCCAAGTTTTGGGCTCGATCCGAAATCCATAGGTGTGAGAAATTGGACAATTCAAGTTCAACGGCAGCTCGTTCCTAATTGGAGTGGTTGGTGTATTCCATACTTCTAGCGATTGGATTTCACTCAAAACTCACCAAATGACTCCTCCCACCATATTATGATGTTGCCCAAGTTTTGGTCTCGATCCGAAATCAATAGGTGTTCCAAATTAGACAATTCAAGTTCAACGGCAGTTCGTTCCTAATTGGAGTGGTTGGTGTATTCCATACTTCTAGCGATTGGATTTCACTCAAAACTCACCAAATGACTCCTCCCACCATATTATGATGTTGCCCAAGTTTTGGGCTCGATCCGAAATCAATAGGTGTGAGAAATTGGACAATTCAAGTCAACGGCAGTTCGTTCCTAATTGGAGTGGTTGGTGTATTCCACACTTCTAGCGATTGGATTTCACTCAAAACTCACTGCATGACTCCTCCCACCATATTATGATGTTCCCCAAGTTTTGGTCTCGATCCGAAATCAATAGGTGTTCCAAATTAGACAATTCAAGTTCAACGGCAGTTCGTTCCTAATTGGAGTGGTTGGTGTATTCCATACTTCTAGCGATTGGATTACACTCAAACCTCACCAAATGACTACTCCCACAATATTATGATGTTGCCCAAGTTTGGGGCTCGATCCGAAATCAATAGGTGTTCCAAATTGGACAATTCAAGTTCAACGGCAGTTCGTTCCTAATTGGAGTGGTTGGTGTATTCCATACTTCTAGCGATTGGATTTCACTCAAAACTCACTAAATGACTCCTCCCACCATATTATGATGTTGCCCAAGTTTTGGTCTCGATCCGAAATCAATAGGTGTTCCAAATTGGACAATTCAAGTTCAACGGCAGTTCGTTCCTAATTGGAGTGGTTGGTGTATTCCATACGTCTAGCGATTGGATTTCACTCAAAACTCACCAAATGACTCCGCCCACAATATTATGATGTTGCCCAAGTTTTGGGCTCGATCTGAAATCAATAGGTGTGAGAAATTGGACAATTCAAGTTCAACGGCAGTTCGTTCCTAATTGGGATGGTTGGTATAGTCCATACTTCTACCGATTGGGTTTCACTCAAACCTCACCAAATGACTACTCCCACAATATTAAGATGTTGCCCAAGTTTGGGGCTCGATCCGAAATCAATAGGTGTTCCAAATTGGACAATTCAAGTTCAACGGCAGTTCGTTCCTAATTGGAGTGGTTGGTGTATTCCATACTTCTAGCGATTGGATTTCACTCAAAACTCACCAAATGACTCCTCCCACCATATTATGATGTTGCCCAAGTTAGGGGCTCGATACGAAATCAATAGGTGTGAGAAATTGCACAATTCAAGTTCAACGGCAGTTCGTTCCTAATTGGAGTGGTTGGTGTATTCCATACTTCTAGCGATTGGATTTCACTCAAAACTCACGAAATGACTCCTCCCATCATATTATGATGTTGCACAAGTTTGGGGTTCCATACGAAATTAATAGGTGTTCCAAATTGGACAATTCAGGTTCAACGGCAGTTCGTTCCTAATTGGAGTGGTTGGTGTATTCCATACTTCTAACGATTGGATTTCACTCAAAACTCACCAAATGACTCCTCCCACCATATTATGATGTTGCCCAAGTTAGGGGCTCGATACGAAATAAATAGGTGTGAGAAATTGGACAATTCAAAATCAACGGCAGTTCGTTCCTATTTGGAGTGGTTGGTGTATTCCATACTTCTAGCGATTGGATTTCACTCAAAACTCACTAAATGACTCCTCCCACCATATTATGATGTTGCCCAAGTTTTGGTCTCGATCCGAAATCAATAGGAGTTCCAAATTGGATAATTCAAGTTCAACGGCAGTTCGTTCCTAATTGGAGTGGTTGGTGTATTCCATACTTCTCGCGATTGGATTTCACTCAAAACTCACCAAATGACTCCTCCCAACATATTACGATGTTGCCCAAGTTTTGGGCTCGATCCGAAATCAATAGGTGTGAGAAATTGAACAATTCAAGTTCAACGGCAGTTCGTTCCTAATTGTAGTGGTTGGTGTATTCCATACTTCTAGCGATTGGATTTCACTCAAAACTCACCAAATGACTCCTCCCACCATATTACGATGTTGCCCAAGTTTTGGGCTCGATCCGAAATCAATAGGTGTTCCAAATTGGACAATTCAAGTTCAACGGCAGTTCGTTCCTAATTGGAGTGGTTGGTGTATTCCATACCTCTAGCGATTGGATTTCACTCAAAACTCACGAAATGACTTCTCCCATCATATTATGATGTTGCACAAGTTTGGGGTTCCATACGAAATCAATAGGTGTGAGAAATTGGACAATTCAGGTTCAACGGCAGTTCGTTCCTAATTGGAGTGGTTGGCGTATTCCGTACTTCAAGCGATTGGATTTCACTCAAAAGTCACCAAATGACTCCTCCCACCATATTATGATGTTGCCCAAGTTTTGGGCTCGATCCGAAATCAATAGGTGTTCCAAATTGGACAATTCAAGTTCAACGGCAGTTCGTTCCTAATTGGAGTGGTTGGTGTATTCCATACTTCTAACGATTGGATTTCACTCAAAACTCTCTAAATGACTCCTCCCACCATATTATGATGTTGCCCAAGTTTTGGTCTCGATCCGAAATCAATAGGTGTGAGAAATTGGACAATTGAAGTTGAACGGCAGTTCGTTCCTAATTGGAGTGGTTGGTGTATTCCATACTTCTAGCGATTGGATTTCACTCAAAACTCACCAAATGACTCCTCCCACCATATTACGATGTTGCCCAAGTTTTGGGCTCGATCCGAAATCAATAGGTGTTCCAAATTGGACAATTCAAGTTCAACGGCAGTTCGTTCCTAATTGGAGTGGTTGGTGTATTCCATACTTCTCGCGATTGGATTTCACTCAAAACTCACCAAATGACTCCTCCCCACATATTACGATGTTGCCCAAGTTTTGGGCTCGATCCGAAATCAATAGGTGTGAGAAATTGAACAATTCAAGTTCAACGGCAGTTCGTTCCTAATTGTAGTGGTTGGTGTATTCCATACTTCTAGCGATTGGATTTCACTCAAAACTCACCAAATGACTCCTCCCACCATATTACGATGTTGCCCAAGTTTTGGGCTCGATCCGAAATCAATAGGTGTTCCAAATTGGACAATTCAAGTTCAACGGCAGTTCGTTCCTAATTGGAGTGGTTGGTGTATTCCATACTTCTCGCGATTGGATTTCACTCAAAACTCACCAAATGACTCCTCCCCACATATTACGATGTTGCCCAAGTTTTGGGCTCGATCCGAAATCAATAGGTGTGAGAAATTGAACAATTCAAGTTCAACGGCAGTTCGTTCCTAATTGTAGTGGTTGGTGTATTCCATACTTCTAGCGATTGGATTTCACTCAAAACTCACCAAATGACTCCTCCCACCATATTACGATGTTGCCCAAGTTTTGGGCTCGATCCGAAATCAATAGGTGTTCCAAATTGGACAATTCAAGTTCAACGGCAGTTCGTTCCTAATTGGAGTGGTGGGTGTATTCCATACCTCTAGCGATTGGATTTCACTCAAAACTCACGAAATGACTCCTCCCATCATATTATGATGTTGCACAAGTTTGGGGTTCCATACGAAATCAATAGGTGTGAGAAATTGGACAATTCAGGTTCAACGGCAGTTCGTTCCTAATTGGAGTGGTTGGTGTATTCCATACTTCAAGCGATTGGATTTCACTCAAAACTCACCAAATGAGTCCTCCCACCATATTATGATGTTGCCCAAGTTTTGGACTCGATCCGAAATCAATAGGTGTTCCGAATTGGACAATTCAAGTTCAACGGCAGTTCGTTCCTAATTGGAGTGGTTGGTGTATTCCATACTTCTAGCGATTGGATTTCACTCAAAACTCACCAAATGACTCTGTTGTTAATATTATGTTAACTCGCAATTGTACGGGGCAATTAGTAGTATAGCAAGACAAGTACGAGGTCGTACCCACGAAGACTGAGAAGTTAAAACTAGTTATGTACTTAGATTACCAAATTCAAGAAAGTAGGAGGTTATGTCTAAAACAGAATTTAAAACAAGAGTGGTTGTGATTGTTGAACAAAAGAAGCAAAATGAAATTGCAAACAAAAACAAGTAAACAAATGTAACAAAGAGTGGTTTTAAGAGTTGGAAAACAGATTTTGAGACTAGGGCATTCGAATCACCATAACAATTCAATTCTGGGTTATAAAGATTCAAGTAACAAGTCTAATTCAGATTCAAAGATTGATTCTAGCTAAAGTATGATTAGGCCATGGTGTTTGGTCCTAACCTTGTGTTCCTAATTCCCTAATTTGATCATTTGTTGTCTAACCTAAAATTAAGCATTAGGAACCCATTAAGCATAGAAGAACATTTTAAACAACCAAGTATGTATCTAATCCCTGTTGTCGAATGTCCATACATACTCTTCCTATTCATAGTTCAATTCGAATTAAAGCATGGTGTATACTCTTAATTCAAACCAAGATAGTTAACAAACAAGTTCTAATGGTGATCAATCATTCAAACAAGCATGTTAACTTATAAGCATAATGAATAAGAACATGAATCATGAATCAAACTTGAAACTCCAAACTTATAAACCCAGAATATTCATGTTAGGTTACATCGAAGCCCTAGTTATGGATTTAGCTACTCATAATGGAAAAGAGACTTGAACAGAAATGAGAAAACATAATGAATACAATAAGAGTAGAAAAACCCTTTTTCTGAAGTTCTTGTGGTGTCCAAGGCTTCTCCAAGTGCTTCTCCACTTCTAATGCTTCTCCAAGAGCTTCCCCACTTCTAGAAAGATGTATGAAGGATATGGAGGTGATTTGGGATGAGTTTGAGTGAGTGGTGATGGCTAAGGAAGATGAAATTCGTAGGGAAATGGAAGAGAGGTTTGCTGGAGTTGTTTTGGTGATTGTTGGAGTGTTTGGGATTTTGAGAGTGTTTGAGGATGGTTGGAGTGAATTGTGGGGGTTGTGAATCTCAGGATTTGTTGTGTCTTGAATGTGGAATGGATGTGGTATTTATAGGGAGAGGGGAGTGACAAATCTGAATTCAATATGGCTAATGCATACAACACTTGCATTATAAAAGATGAATTGGTTGATGCACTTCACTAATGCATACAACACTTGCATTATAAAATCTGAATTGGTTGATGCACTTCACCAATAGATCCCACCAGCAGCCCTAGCTCATCTTCATGTCACCATGACCAAGCTTCCAACCAGAAATGATAGCTCATACCTAGCTCACCATGACCAAGCATCCAACCAGCACATGCTGAGGTCAGCATAACCAGCAACTTCAAGGGCTTACAACTTGGGATTCTCTTAATCAAATTAGGCCTTTAAGCACTCGAAATTGAAGTTCCGAATGTCTTCTTTCCGGCCATATATCATTTGGGCCAATCCAAGGTCGGAGGAGGAAGTTAAGGCCAAAACAAATTTCTAACTCATTTTACGCGCTGATAAAATCCATCCTGAGCATGGCTCTGTGTTTGCTAGGTAACAGACTCCATATTTATCCAATGGGGCTGAATTTTGGATATGTTATAGTACACACCCATTGGAACAACTTTCATGAAGAATGCTGCCTCATCCGAGCTGTGTAGATTGCTGAAACAAAGCTTGCAATATGACCTACGGAACTGGACTGGCAGGGGGCTGTAGCCAAAATGAGTTTGTCTTTTAAGCTCTTCTTCCATTCATCCAAATTAGGCCTTAACATGCTTGAATTGCATGAATTATGCTCTCTTGCTCTATTGGCCTACAAAACACACAAAGGGAGGGAAATAACTTAGAATTATAGGAACTAAGCAAAAGACTCCTCCCACCATATTACGATGTTGCCCAAGTTTTGGGCTCGATCCGAAATCAATAGGTGTTCCAAATTGGACAATTCAAGTTCAACGGCAGTTCGTTCCTAATTGGAGTGGTTGGTGTATTCCATACCTCTAGCGATTGGATTTCACTCAAAACTCACTAAATGACTCCTCCCACCATATTATGATGTTGCCCAAGTTAGGGGCTCGATCCGAAATCAATAGGTGTGATAAATTGGACAATTCAAAATCAACGGCAGTTCGTTCCTAATAGGAGTGGTTGGTGTATTCCATACTTCAAGCGATTGGATTTCACTCAAAACTCACTAAATGACTCCTCCCACCATATTATGATGTTGCCCAAGTTTTGGTCTCGATCCGAAATCAATAGGTGTTCCAAATTGGACAATTCAAGTTCAACGGCAGTTCGTTCCTAATTGGAGTGGTTGGTGTATTCCACACTTCTAGCGATTGGATTTCACTCAAAACTCACTAAATGACTCCTCCCACCATATTATGATGTTTCCCAAGTTTGGGGTTCCATCCGAAATCAATAGGTGTGAGAAATTGGACAATTCAATTTCAACGGCAGTTCGTTCCTAATTGGAGTGGTTGGTGTATTCCATACTTCTAGCGATTGGATTTCACTGAAAACTCACCAAACGAATCCTCCCACCATATTATGATGTTGCCCAAGTTAGGGGCTCGATCCGAAATCAATAGGTGTGAGAAATTGGACAATTCAAGTTCAACGGCAGTTCGTTCCTAATTGGAGTGGTTGGTGTATTCCATACTTCTAGCGATTGGATTTCACTCAAAACTCACTAAATGACTCCACCCACCATATTATGATGTTGCCCAAGTTTTGGTCTCGATCCGAAATCAATAGGTGTTCCAAATTGGACAATTCAAATTCAACGGCAGTTCGTTCCTAATTGGAGTGGTTGGTGTATTCCATACTTCTAGCGATTGGATTTCACTCAAAACTCACTAAATGACTCCTCCCACCATATTATGATGTTGCCCAAGTTTTGGTCTCGATCCGAAATAAATTGGTGTTCCAAATTGGACAATTCAAGTTCAACGGCAGTTCGTTCCTAATTGGAGTGGTTGGTGTATTCCATACTTCTAGCGATTGAATTTCACTCAAAACTCACCAAATGACTCGTCCCACCATATTATAATGTTGCCCACGTTTTGGGCTCGATCCGAAATCAATAGGTGTGAGAAATTGGACAATTGAAGTTGAACGGCAGTTCGTTCCTAATTGGAGTGGTTGGTGTATTCCATACTTCTAGCGATTGGATTTCACTCAAAACTCACCAAATGACTCCTCCCACCATATTATGATGTTGCACAAGTTTGGGGTTCCATCCGAAATCAATAGGTGTGAGAAATTGGACAATTCAATTTCAACGGCAGTTCGTTCCTGATTGGAGTGGTTGGTGTATTCCATACTTCTAGCGATTGGATTTCACTCAAAACTCACCAAATGACTCCTCCCACCATATTATGATTTTGCCCAAGTTAGGGGCTCGATCCGAAATCAATAGGTGTTCCAAATTGGACAATTCAAGTTCAACGGCAGTTCGTTCCTAATTGGAGTGGTTGGTGTATTCCATACTTCTAGCGATTGGATTTCACTCAAAACTCACCAAATGACTCTTCCCACCATATTATGATGTTGCCCAAGTTTTGGGCTCGATCCGAAATCAATAGGTGTGAGAAATTGGACAATTCAAGTTCAACGGCAGTTCGTTCCTAATTGGAATGATGGGTCAATTCCATACTTCTAGCGATTGGATTTCACTGAAAACTCACCAAATGACTCCTCCCAACATATTATGTTGTTGCCCAAGTTTTGGGCTCGATCCGAAATCAATAGGTGTGAGAAATTGAACAATTCAAGTTCAACGGCAGTTCGTTCCTAATTGGAGTGGTTGGTGTATTCCATACTTCTAGCGATTGGATTTCACTCAAAACTCACCAAATGACTCTTCCCACCATATTATGATGTTGCCCAAGTTTTGGGCTCGATCCGAAATCAACAAGTGTGAGAAATTGGACAATTCAAGTTCAACGGCAGTTCGTTCCTAATTGGAGTGGTGGGTCTATTCCATACTTCTAGCGATTGGATTTCACTCAAAACTCCCCAAATGACTCCTCCCAACATATTATGTTGTTGCCCAAGTTTTGGGCTCGATCCGAAATCAACAAGTGTGAGAAATTGGACAACTCAAGTTCAACGGCAGTTCGTTCCTAATTGGAGTGGTGGGTCTATTCCATACTTCTAGCGATTGGATTTCACTCAAAACTCACTAAATGACTCCTCCCACCATATTATGATGTTGCCCAAGTTTTGGGCTTCATCCGAAATCAATAGGTGTTCCAAATTGGAGAATTCAAGTTCAACGGCAGTTCGTTCCTAATTGGAGTGGTTGGTGTATTCCATACTTCTAGCGATTCGATTTCACTCAAAACTCACCAAATGACTCCTCCCACCATATTATGATGTTGCCCAAGTTAGGGGCTCGATCCGAAATCAATAGGTGTGATAAATTGGACAATTCAAAATCAACGGCAGTTCGTTCCTAATAGGAGTGGTTGGTGTATTCCATACTTCAAGCGATTGGATTTCACTCAAAACTCACTAAATGACTCCTCCCACCATATTATGATGTTGCCCAAGTTTTGGTCTCGATCCGAAATCAATAGGTGTTCCAAATTGGACAATTTAAGTTCAACGGCAGTTCGTTCCTAATTGGAGTGGTTGGTGTATTCCACACTTCTAGCGATTGGATTTCACTCAAAACTCACTAAATGACTCCTCCCACCATATTATGATGTTTCCCAAGTTTGGGGTTCCATCCGAAATCAATAGGTGTGAGAAATTGGACAATTCAATTTCAACGGCAGTTCGTTCCTAATTGGAGTGGTTGGTGTATTCCATACTTCTAGCGATTGGATTTCACTGAAAACTCACCAAATGAATCCTCCCACCATATTATGATGTTGCCCAAGTTAGGGGCTCGATCCGAAATCAATAGGTGTGAGAAATTGGACAATTCAAGTTCAACGGCAGTTCGTTCCTAATTGGAGTGGTTGGAGTATTCCATACTTCTAGCGATTGGATTTCACTCAAAACTCACTAAATGACTCCTCCCACCATATTATGATGTTGCCCAAGTTTTGGTCTCGATCCGAAATCAATAGGTGTTCCAAATTGGACAATTCAAATTCAACGGCAGTTCGTTCCTAATTGGAGTGGTTGGTGTATTCCATACTTCTAGCGATTGGATTTCACTCAAAACTCACTAAATGACTCCTCCCACCATATTATGATGTTGCCCAAGTTTTGGTCTCGATCCGAAATCAATTGGTGTTCCAAATTGGACAATTCAAGTTCAACGGCAGTTCGTTCCTAATTGGAGTGGTTGGTGTATTCCATACTTCTAGCAATTGAATTTCACTCAAAACTCACCAAATGACTCGTCCCACCATATTATAATGTTGCCCACGTTTTGGGCTCGATCCGAAATCAATAGGTGTGAGAAATTGGACAATTGATGTTGAACGGCAGTTCGTTCCTAATTGGAGTGGTTGGTGTATTCCATACTTCTAGCAATTGGATTTCACTCAAAACTCACCAAATGACTCCTCCCACCATATTATGATGTTGCACAAGTTTGGGGTTCCATCCGAAATCAATAGGTGTGAGAAATTGGACAATTCAATTTCAACGGCAGTTCGTTCCTGATTGGAGTGGTTGGTGTATTCCATACTTCTAGCGATTGGATTTCACTCAAAACTCACCAAATGACTCTTCCCACCATATTATGATGTTGCCCAAGTTTTGGGCTCGATCCGAAATCAATAGGTGTGAGAAATTGGACAATTCAAGTTCAACGGCAGTTCGTTCCTAATTGGAGTGATGGGTCAATTCCATACTTCTAGCGATTGGATTTCACTCAAAACTCACCAAATGACTCCTCCCAACATATTATGTTGTTGCCCAAGTTTTGGGCTCGATCCGAAATCAATAGGTGTGAGAAATTGAACAATTCAAGTTCAACGGCAGTTCGTTCCTAATTGGAGTGGTTGGTGTATTCCATACTTCTAGCGATTGGATTTCACACAAAACTCACCAAATGACTCTTCCCACCATATTATGATGTTGCCCAAGTTTTGGGCTCGATCCGAAATCAACAAGTGTGAGAAATTGGACAACTCAAGTTCAACGGCAGTTCGTTCCTGATTGGAGTGGTTGGTGTATTCCATACTTCTAGCGATTGGATTTCACTCAAAACTCACCAAATGACTCTTCCCACCATATTGTGATGTTGCCCAAGTTTTGGGCTCGATCCGAAATCAACAAGTGTGAGAAATTGGACAATTCAAGTTCAACGGCAGTTCGTTCCTAATTGGAGTGGTGGGTCTATTCCATACTTCTAGCGATTGGATTTCACTCAAAACTCCCCAAATGACTCCTCCCAACATATTATGTTGTTGCCCAAGTTTTGGGCTCGATCCGAAATCAATAGGTGTGAGAAATTGAACAATTCAAGTTCAACGGCAGTTCGTTCCTAATTGGAGTGGTTGGTGTATTCCATACTTCTAGCGATTGGATTTCACTCAAAACTCACCAAATGACTCTTCCCACCATATTATGATGTTGCCCAAGTTTTGGGCTCGATCCGAAATCAACAAGTGTGAGAAATTGGACAACTCAAGTTCAACGGCAGTTCGTTCCTGATTGGAGTGGTTGGTGTATTCCATACTTCTAGCGATTGGATTTCACTCAAAACTCACCAAATGACTCTTCCCACCATATTGTGATGTTGCCCAAGTTTTGGGCTCGATCCGAAATCAACAAGTGTGAGAAATTGGACAATTCAAGTTCAACGGCAGTTCGTTCCTAATTGGAGTGGTGGGTCTATTCCATACTTCTAGCGATTGGATTTCACTCAAAACTCCCCAAATGACTCCTCCCAACATATTATGTTGTTGCCCAAGTTTTGGGCTCGATTCGAAATCAACAAGTGTGAGAAATTGGACAACTCAAGTTCAACGGCAGTTCGTTCCTAATTGGAGTGGTGGGTCTATTCCATACTTCTAGCGATTGGATTTCACTCAAAACTCACTAAATGACTCCTCCCACCATATTATGATGTTGTCCAAGTTTTGGGCTTGATCCGAAATCAATAGGTGTTCCAAATTGGAGAATTCAAGTTCAACGGCAGTTCGTTCCTAATTGGAGTGGTTGGTGTATTCCATACTTCTAGCGATTGGATTTCACTCAAAACTCACCAAATGACTCCTCCCACCATATTATGATGTTGCCCAAGTTAGGGGCTCGATACGAAATCAATAGGTGTGAGAAATTTGACAATTCAAGTTCAACGGCAGTTCGTTCCTAATTGTAGTGGTTGGTGTATTCCGTACTTCTAGCGATTGGATTTCACTCAAAACTCACCAAATGACTCCTCCCACCATATTATGATGTTGCCCAAGTTAGGGGCTCGATACGAAATCAATAGGTGTGAGAAATTTGACAATTCAAGTTCAACGGCAGTTCGTTCCTAATTGTAGTGGTTGGTGTATTCCGTACTTCTAGCGATTGGATTTCACTCAAAACTCACGAAGTGACTCCTCCCATCATATTATGATGTTGCACAAGTTTGGGGTTCCATACGAAATCAATAGGTGTTCAAAATTGGACAAATCAGGTTCAACGGCAGTTCGTTCCTAATTGGAGTGGTTGGTGTATTCCATACTTCTAGCGATTGGATTTCACTCAAAACTCACCAAATGAGTCCTCCCACCATATTATGATGTTGCCCAAGTTAGGGGCTCGATCCGAAATCAATAGGTGTGAGAAATTGGACAATTCAAAATCAACGGCAGTTCGTTCCTAATTGGAGTGGTTGGTGTATTCCATACTTCTAGCGATTGGATTTCACTCAAAAGTCACTAAATGACTCCTCCCACCATATTATGATGTTGCCCAAGTTTTGGTCTCGATCCGAAATCAATAGGTGTTCTAAATTGGACAATTCAAGTTCAACGGCAGTTCGTTCCTAATTGGAGTGGTTGGTGTATTCCATACTTCTAGCGATTGGATTTCACTCAAAACTCACTAAATGACTCCTACCACCATATTATGATGTTGCCCAAGTTTTGGTCTCGATCCGAAATCAATAGGTGTTCCAAATTGGACAATTCAAGTTCAACGGCAGTTCGTTCCTAATTGGAGTGGTTGGTGTATTCCATACTTCTAGCGATTGGATTTCACTCAAAACTCACCAAATGACTCTTCCCACCATATTATGATGTTGCCCAAGTTTTGGGCTCGATCCGAAATCAACAAGTGTGAGAAATTGGACAATTCAAGTTCAACGGCAGTTCGTTCCTAATTGGAGTGGTGGGTCTATTCCATACTTCTAGCGATTGGATTTCACTCAAAACTCCCCAAATGACTCCTCCCAACATATTATGTTGTTGCCCAAGTTTTGGGCTTGATCCGAAATCAATAGGTGTTCGAAATTGGACAATTCAAGTTCAACAGCAGTTCGTTCCTAATTGGAGTGGTAAGTGTATTCCATACTTCCAGCGATTGGATTTCACTCAACACTCACTCAAGGACTCCACCCACCATGTTATGATGTTGCCCAAGTTTTGGGCTCGATCCGAAATCAATAGGTGTTCGAAATTGGACAATTCGAGTTCAACGGCAGTTCGTTCCTAATTGGAGTGGTTGGTGTATTCCATACCTGTAGCGATTGGATTTCCCTCAAAACTCACCAAATGAGTCCTCCCACCATATTTTGATGTTGCCTATGTTTTGGGCTCGATCCGAAATCAATAGGTGTGAGAAATTGGACAATTCAAGTTCAACGGCAGTTCGTTCCTAATTGGAGTGGTTGTTGTATTCCATACTTCTAGCGATTGGATTTCACTCAAAACTCACCAAATGACTCCTCCCACCATATTATGATGTTGCCCAAGTTTTGGGCTCGATCCGAAATCAATAGGTGTGAGAAATTGGACAATTCAATTTCAACGGCAGTTCGTTCCTAATTGGAGTGGTTGGTGTATTCCATACTTCTAGCGATTGGATTTCACTCAAAACTCACCCAATGACTCCTCCCACCATATTATGATGTTACCCAAGTTTTGGGCTCGATCCGAAATCCATAGGTGTTCCAAATTGGACAATTCAAGTTCAACGGCAGTTCATTCCTAATTGGAGTGGTTGGTGTATTCCATACTTCTAGCAATTGGATTTCACTCAAAACTCACCAAATGACTCCTCCCACCATATTATGATGTTGCACAAGTGTGGGGTTCCATCCGAAATCAATAGGTGTGAGAAATTGGACAATTCAAGTTCAACGGCAGTTCGTTCCTCATTGGAGTGGTTGGTGTATTCCATACTTCTAGCGATTGGATTTCACTCAAAACTCACCAAATGACTCCTCCCACCATATTATGATGTTGCCCAAGTTTTGGGCTCGATCCGAAATCAATAGGTGTGAGAAATTGGACAATTCAAGTTCAACGGCAGTTCGTTCCTAAATGGAGTGGTTGGTGTATTCCATACTTCTAGCGATTGGATTTCACTCAAAACTCACCAAATGACTCCGCCCACCATATTATGGTGTTGCCCAAGTTTTGGGCTCGATCCGAAATCAATAGGTGTTCCAAATTCGACAATTCAAGTTCAACGGCAGTTCGTTCCTAATTGGAGTGGTTGGTGTATTCCATACTTCTATCGATTGGATTTCACTCAAAACGCACCAAATGACTCCTCCCACCATATTATGATGTTGCCCAAGTTTTGGGCTCGATCTGTAATCAATAGGTGTGAGTAATTGGACAATTCAAGTTCAACGGCAGTTCGTTCCTAATTCGAGTGGTTGGTGTATTCCATACTTCTAGCGATTGGATTTCACTCAAAACTCACCAAATGACTCCTCCCACCATATTATGATGTTGCCCAAGTTTTGGGCTCGATCCGAAATCAATAGGTGTGAGAAATTGGACAATTCAAGTTCAACGGCAGTTCGTTCCTAATTGGAGTGGTTGGTGTATTCCATACTTCTAGCGATTGGATTTCATTCAAAACTCACCAAATGACTCCTCCCACCATAATATGATGTTGCCCAAGTTTTGGTCTCGATCCGAAATCAATAGGTGTTCCAAATTGGACAATTCAAGTTGAACGGCAGTTCATTCCTAATTGGAGTGGTTTGTGTATTCCATACTTCTAGCGACTGGATTTCACTCAAAACTCACCAAATGACTCCTCCCACCATATTATGATGTTGGCCAAGTTTTGGGCTCGATCCGAACTCAATAGGTGTGAGAAATTGGACAATTTAAGTTCAATGGCAGTTCGTTCCTAATTGGAGTTGTAGGTATATTCCGTACTTCTAGCGATTGGATTTCACTCAAAACTCACCAAATGACTCCTCCCACCATATTATGATGGTGCCCAAGTTTTGGGCTCGATCCGAAATCAATAGGTGTGAGATATTGGACAATTCAAGTTCAACGGCAGTTCGTTCCTAATTGGAGTGGTTGGTGTATTCCGTACTTCTAGCGATTGGATTTCACTCAAAACTCACCAAATGACTCCTCCCACCATATTATGATGTTGCACAAGTTTGGGGTTCCATACGAAATCAATAGGTGTGAGAAATTGGACAATTCAGGTTCAACGGCAGTTCGTTCCTAATTGGAGTGGTTGGTGTATTCCATACTTCTAGCGATTGGATTTCACTCAAAACTCACTAAATGACTCCTCCCACCATATTATGATGTTGCCCAAGTTTTGGTCGCGATCCGAAATCAATATGTGTTCCAAATTGGACAATTCAAGTTCAACGGCAGTGATCGGTTCATAATTGTATATCATTTCGTACCCTTCTAGCTTATGATTTGGTTATGTTTTTGAGTTAAACTTGTGCTTTTAATCCTTTTTGTGTTTATCTTTCAATTTATTGAGCTTTAGGTAACAATGATGGCTTTGGATAGGAAATGATGAAATTCATGCATGTTAAGGCCTGATTTGGGTGAATGGAAGAAGAGCTTAAAGACAAACTAATTTTGGCTACAAACCCTTGCCAGCCCAGTTTCGTAGGTCAAATTCTTGGCCTTGGATCAGCATTCTATGGGGCTCGAATGAGGTGAAGATCTTCATGAAACTTGTTCCAATGGGTGTCTACTACAACATATCCAAATTTCAGCCCAATTGGATATTTGTGGAGTGCTCAGCCCGTCCAACACCCAACCTTGCTCAGCAGGATTTGCAGCTGCCAGCTTTGAGCCTTGTCTCCTCCTTTAAGCCATGTGCCTCACCCATGCTGCAACTGACTTTGGATCCAACATAATGAGTGAAGTGGGGAGGCATTCCAGCTATGAAATTCTAAAGGAGCAAGTTGGTACATGCTGGAGTTATTATAGAGAAAGCATGTGCATGCATGTAAAGCAAAGAAATGAAATGAAGTCAATTCCAGTCTCTGTTCGGCTGCCAACTTGCAAGGCCCAAAACGCACACTTCTACTGCTCCGATGGGAATACTTTCTTCATAGAAGTTGTTCCAATGGGTGTCTAGTATAACATATCCAAATTTGAGCACCATTGGATACGTTTTGAAACCTCTGGCATTCCTACACCAAGACTGGTTCAGAAAACTCGTTTTTCAGCAACCAAAAGGCAACCACATGGGTTGGCAACCAAAAGGCAACCACATGGGTTGGCAGCAAAGGCAGCCACAACTGATCACCTTTGAACCCATGTGAAGATGCTTGAGGTGCAGCAAAAGATGAAGGATGGTGTGGGAGTTCATCATAATGTTCCTCCCTCTTAGCCCTATAAATAGAGAAGCCTTCAAGCTTCAAAACACACCCCAAGGGGGGGAGCTCTCAAACACTTCTCTAGAGCTCCCTTCCCTTCTCTCCCTCAAATTCTCTTAGTTTCCTTTCAAGTTGTAAATTGTTGTAACAAATTGAGTTTACTAAATTTTCCTTCAAGTTTTTCTTAGTTTCAATTTACTTTTATTTGTAATGTACATTCTTTCTTAAGTATTCAAGTTTAATTAGTTTCCAAGTTTCAATTATGGTTTTTGTTCTTATTCATTATGCTTATAAGTTAATAGGCTAGTTTGAATGATTGATCACCATTTAGGCTTGCATGTTAGCTATCTTGGTTGGAATTAAGAGTAGACACCAGGCTTTAATTCGAATTGAACTATGAATAAGAAGAGTATGTATGGACATTCGACAACAGGGATTAGATACATGCTTGGTTGTTTAAATTGTTCTTCTATGCTTAATGGGTTCCTAATGCTTAGTTTTAGGTTAGACAACAAATGATCAAATTAGGGAATTAGGAACACAAGGTTATGACCAAACACCATGGCTTAATCATACTTTAGCTAGAATCAATCCGTTAATCTAATTGAACTTGGGAACTTATCTACTTGAGTTATTTTCTTTTCTTTCTTTCTTGTTTTATTTATTTTCTTTCTTGTTCTTCTGTTTTGTGTAGGAAAACTGAATTGGATTATTCAATCACCAATCCTCGTGGGATCGACCTCGCATATTATGATGTTGCCCAAGTTTTGGGCTCGATCCGAAATCAATAGGTGTGAGAAATTGAACAATTCAAGTTCAGCGGCAGTTCGTTCCTAATTGGAGTGGTTGGTGTATTCCATACTTCTAGCGATTGGATTTCACTCTAAACTCACCAAATGACTCCTCCCACCATATTATGATGTTGCCCAAGTTTTGGGCTCGATCCGAAATCAATAGGTGTGAGAAATTGGACAATTCAAGTTCAACGGCAGTTCGTTCCAAATTGGAGTGGTTGGTGTATTCCATACTTCTAGCGATTGGATTTCACTCAAAACTCACTGCATGACTCCTCCCACCATATTATGATGTTGCCCAAGTTTTGGTCTCGATCCGAAATCAATAGGTGTTCCAAATTAGAAAATTCAAGTTCAACGGCAGTTCGTTCCTAATTGGAGTTGTTGGTGTATTCCATACTTCTAGCGATTGGATTTCACTCAAAACTCACCAAATGACTCCTCCCACCATATTATGATGTTGCCCAAGTTTTGGGATCGATCCGAAATCAATAGGTGTCGGAAATTGGACAATTCAAGTTCAACGGCAGTTCGTTCCTAATTGAAATGGTTGGTGTATTCCACACTTCTAGCGATTGGGTTTCACTCAAAACTCACCAAATGACTCCTCCCAAAATATTATGATGTTGCCCAAGTTTTGGGCTCGATCCGAAATCAATAGGTGTGAGAAATTGAACAATTCAAGTTCAACGGCAGTTCGTTCCTAATTGGAGTGGTTGGTGTATTCCATACTTCTAGCGATTGGATGTTGCATTCCTAAGAGGACACAAATTAATGTGCAAACAACCAATTAAAAATACCCGCAAGTGCACGGATCTATCGAAGTATAGATTATGTAAGTACGGGGTCGATCCCACGAAGAACTTGTCGGCTTCCTATAAGTTCTAATTTGAGTACGTAAAGAACACTTAATTGACACACCACAAATGCAAAATGGAAACTAAAAATGAGTAAAGAAGTGTAAAAGAAATGAAACAATACAAGAAAACTAGAGAAAAACACAAACAGCACTTTCTATCACCCTTTTATCACCATTTGGACAGATTCGTTTTTCTATTTTTCCAGTTTCGACCTCTGTCCAGTGTTTTGCCTATAACTTTCCAACCGTTTATCCAAATTTCACGTTCTTTATACGGTTGGAATCAGCACAGAAAATGGAAGAACACAGCGCGGACCAAAAGTCCAAAACAGTTACTAAAATAAACAGAATTCAGTAAACAAGACACATAACGTATCAAACACACAACTCACACACACATTGGGGGGGAGGGGTTTTGGTTTGGTTCAAGTGACCTATTTCTATTGCATGAAAGTAAATGGACTTTGAATTTAAATGAGAATAGCAGAGATGAATTATCAAATTGTGTAATTAAAATGTAACAAACACTAGGGTTTCGGAATCCACCCTAAACAATTCTACCAAAGTTCATGAATACTCAAGTGATGAACTCTAAATGTGTTGATGAAGATGTTCGCAATCAAGACCATGGGTCGTGGCTCAAGACGCATTGATTCTCTCTAATATACGTAAAGTGCATGGTTCGTGCTACAATACTTGTGCCCTCCCCATAACCGAACCTAGGTATGGTTCGTACTTCGATTCAATTACAAGGAGAACCCATTAAGTTCAAAGAGAATATGAACATCACAAGAATCCTAATAGCATGGTGTTTACATTAGGTATTCAAGAAACCAATTCACATGGATGATTCTTACTTCATCCATTTATTGCTTAGGATAACATGAAGATACACATAATCCCAACAATCTCAAGAAGCATGCTTTCAAAGATGGCCAACCAAGGAAAAACACACATCAAGGATAGATTAATTTGGTGAATTGGAATTCATCAACAATATCTAGAAATTCATACACTCAAGTATCAAAACAATAAGGTAATCATGTTTAGGGCTTCAACCTAAGCCCTAGCTATGGAGTTTAGTTGCTCATACTTATTCCAAATACAAATTCAAAATAAAATTAGAAAGAGTTTACAGATTTTGAGAAAATGATGAAAGCTTCAAGGTCATCAATGGTGGAAGCCTTCTTCTCCACTTTGCTTGGCTGCACCTTGGCTTCTCCTAGCTCCAAACTCTCCAAAATCTGCTCTCAATGTGTAGAATCATAGAATGAATTGGCTACCCACGTTCAAAACCTCTCCCAAAATCTGATTGCACTTTCCTTTCCATTGCCCATCAATTTCCAGCTCACAAATATAATATAAAACTCATACTTTCCTTAAAGCCTTTGCCCTTGTCCCCTTGCCATGATGAAGCTTTGTCCTCACAAAGATGCCAAAAGCTTCAGAAAATATCTCATTTACAAAGGTAATTCCTTGTTACCAAGAGTTATGGTAACAAGAAATTAAGATGACACAAAGGAGGTAAAAGCTGGCCAAATCCGGATTTCCAGAGCTGTGGTAACATGCTGGATTGGTTGGATAGGCAATACTTGTCCAATGGAGCTCAAATTTGGATATGTTGTAGTTAACATCCATTGGAACAAGTCTCATGAAGATCATGACCTCATCCGAGCACCAGAGCATGTTGATCCCAGGCCAAGAAGTTGACCTACGAAAATGAACAAAAACAGAATTTATAACTAATAATGCACTTTTAGCTCATTTTCATCACAACCAAGGTAAAATCTAAGAAAACACAAAAAAGAAGTAAAAAGCTATAAAATGTCAAGAACTAACTCAAAATAGTGGGTGAATAACATGAAAAATCATGTGTAAAAATGAACCGAACATTGGATTTCACTCAAAACTCACCAAATGACTCCTCCCACCATATTATGATGTTGCCCAAGTATTGGGCTCGATCCGAAATCAATAGGTGTTCCAAATTGGACAATTCAAGTTCAACGGCAGTTCGTTCCTAATTGGAGTGGTTGGTGTATTCCATACTTCTCGCGATTGGATTTCACTTAAAACACGCCAAATGACTCCTACCACCATATTATGGTGTTGCCCAAGTTTTGGGCTTGATCCGAAATGAATAGGTGTTCCAAATTGGACAATTCAAGTTCAACGGCAGTTCGTTCCTAATTAGAGTGGTTGGTGTATTCCATACTTCTTGCGATTGGATTTCACTCAAAACTCACCAAATGACTCCTCCCACCATATTATGATGTTGCCCAAGTTAGGGGCTCGATCCGAAATCAATAGGTGTGAGAAATTGGACAATTGAAGTTCAACGGCAGTTCGTTCCTGATTGGAGTGGTTGGTGTATTCCATATTTCTAGCGATTGGATTTCACTCAAAACTCACTAAATGACTCCTGCCACCATATTACGATGTTGCCCAAGTTTTGGTCTCGAACCGAAATCAATAGGTGTTCCAAATTGGACAATTCAAGTTCACCGGCAGTTCGTTCCTAATTGGAGTGGTTGGTGTATTCCATACTTCTAGCGATTGGATTTCACTCAAAACTAACGAAATGACTCCTCCCACCATATTATGATGTTGCCCAAGTTTTGGGCTCGATCCAAAATCAATAGGTGTGAGAAATTGCACAATTCAAGTTCAACGGCAGTTCGTTCCTAATTGGAGTGGTTGGTGTATTCCATACTTCTAGCGATTGGATTTCACTCAAAACTCACGAAATGACTCCTCCCATCATATTATGATGTTGCACAAGTTTGGGGTTCCATACGAAATCAATAGGTGTTCCAAATTGGACAATTCAGGTTCGACGGCAGTTCGTTCCTAATTGGAGTGGTTGGTGTATTCCATACTTCTAGCGATTGGATTTCACTCAAAACTCACCAAATGACTCCTCCCAACATATTATGATGTTGCCCAAGTTAGGGGCTCGATTCGAAATCAATAGGTGTGAGAAATTGGACAATTCAAGTTCAACGGCAGTTCGTTCCTAATTGGAGTGGTTGGTGTATTCCATACTTCTAGCGATTGGATTTCACTCAAAACTCACTAAATGAATCCTCCCACCATATTATGATGTTGACCAAG
This sequence comes from Prunus avium, assembly GCF_965620075.1. Classification (NCBI taxonomy): domain Eukaryota; kingdom Viridiplantae; phylum Streptophyta; class Magnoliopsida; order Rosales; family Rosaceae; genus Prunus; species Prunus avium. The sequence goes on along the minus strand of NC_142291.1, from coordinate 15,800,224 downwards.
TTTTGGTCTCGATCCGAAATCAATAGGTGTTCCAAATTGGACAATTCAAGTTCAACGGCAGTTCGTTCCTAATTGGAGTGGTTGGTGTATTCCATACTTCTAGCGATTGGATTTCACTCAAAACTCACCAAATGACTCCTCCCACCATATTATGATGTTGCCCAAGTTTTGGGCTCGATCCGAAATCAATAGGTTTGAGAAATTGGACAATTCAAGTTCAACGGCAGTTCGTTCCTAATTGGAGTGGTTGGTGTATTCCATACTTCTAGCGATTGGATTTCACTCAAAACTCACGAAATGAGTTCCCATCATATTATGATGTTGCACAAGTTTGGGGTTCCGTACGAAATCAATAGGTGTTCCAAATTGGACAATTCAGGTTCAACGGCAGTTCGTTCCTAATTGGAGTGGTTGGTGTATTCCGTACTTCTAGCGATTGGATTTCACTCAAAACTCACCAAATGACTCCTCCCACCATATTATGATGTTGCCCAAGTTTTGGGCTCGATCCGAAATCAATAGGTGTGAGAAATTGAACAATTCAAGTTCAACGGCAGTTCATTCATAATTGGAGTGGTTGTTGTATTCCAGACTTCTAGTGATTGGATTTCCCTCAAAACTCACCAAATGACTCCTCCCACCATATTATGATGTTGCCCAAGTTTTACGCTCGATCCGAAATCAATAGGTGTTCCAAATTGGACAATTCAAGTTCAACGGCAGTTCATTCCTAATTGGAGTGGTTGTTGTATTCCAGACTTCTAGTGATTGGATTTCCCTCAAAACTCACCAAATGACTCCTCCCACCATATTATGATGTTGCCCAAGTTTTGCGCTCGATCCGAAATCAATAGGTGTTCAAAATTGGTCAATTCAAGTTCAACGGCAGTTCATTCCTAATTGGAGTGGTTGTTGTATTCCAGACTTCTAGTGATTGGATTTCCCTCAAAACTCACCAAATGACTCCTCCCACCATAATGTGATGTTGCCCAAGTTTTACGCTCGATCCGAATTCAATAGGTGTTCCAAATTGGACAATTCAAGTTCAACGGCAGTTCATTCCTAATTGGAGTGGTTGTTGTATTCCTGACTTCTAGTGATTGGATTTCACTCAAAACTCACCAAATGACTCCTCCCACCATATTATGATGTTGCCCAACTTTTGGGCTCGATCCGAAATCAATAGGTGTTCCAAATTGGACAATTCAAGTTCAACGGCAGTTCGTTCCTAATTGGAGTGGTTGGTGTATTCCATACTTCTAGCGATTGGATTTCTCTCAAAACTCACCAAATGACTCCTCCCACCATATTATGATGTTGCCCAAGTTTTGGGCTCGATCCGAACACAATAGGTGTGAGAAATTGGACAATTTAAGTTCAACGGCAGTTCGTTCCTAATTGGAGTTGTTGGTGTATTCCATACTTCTAGCGATTGGATTTCACTCAAAACTCACCAAATGACTACTCCCACCATATTATGATTTTGCACAAGTTTGCGGTTCCATCCGAAATCAATAGGTGTGAGAAATTGGACAATTCAAGTTCAACGGCAGTTCGTTCCTAATTGGAGTGCTTGGTGTATTCCGTACTTCTAGCGATTGGATTTCACTCAAAACTCACCAAATTACTCCTCCCACCATATTATGATGTTGCTCAAGTTTTGGGCTCGATCCGAAATCAACAGGTGTGAGAAATTGGACAATTTAAGTTCAACGGCAGTTCGTTCCTAATTGTAGTGGTTGGTGTATTCCATACTTCTAGCGATTGTATTTCACTCAAAACTCACCAAATGACTCCTCCCACCATATTACGATGTTGCCCAAGTTTTGGGCTCGATCCGAAATCAATAGGTGTTCCAAATTGGACAATTCAAGTTCAACGGCAGTTCGTTCCTAATTGGAGTGGTTGGTGTATTACATACTTCTAGCGATTGGATTTCACTCAAAACTCACCAAATGACTCATCCCACCATATTATGATGTTGCCCAAGTTTTGGGCTCGATCCGAAATCAATAGGTGTGAGAAATTGGACAATTCAAGTTCAACGGCAGTTCGTTCCTAATTGGAGTGGTTGGTGTATTCCATACTTCTAGCGATTGGATTTCACTCAAAACTCACCAAATGACTCCTCCCACCATATTATGATGTTGCCCAAGTTTTCGGCTCGATCCGAAATCAACAGGTGTGAGAAATTGGACAATTTAAGTTCAACGGCAGTTCGTTCCTAATTGTAGTGGTTGGTGTATTCCATACTTCTAGCGATTGTATTTCACTCAAAACTCACCAAATGACTCCTCCCACCATATTACGATGTTGCCCAAGTTTTGGGCTCGATCCGAAATCAATAGGTGTTCCAAAATGGACAATTCAAGTTCAACGGCAGTTCGTTCCTAATTGGAGTGGTTGGTGTATTCCATACTTCTCGCGATTGGATTTCACTTAAAACTCACCAAATGACTCCTCCCACCACATTATGATGTTGCCCAAGTTTTGGGCTTGATCCGAAATCAATAGGTGTTCCTAATTGGACAATTCAAGTTCAACGACAGTTCGTTCCTAATTGGAGTGGTTGGTGTATTACATACTTCTAGCGATTGGATTTCACTCAAAACTCACCAAATGACTCCTCCCACCATATTATGATGTTGCCCAAGTTTTGGGCTCGATCCGAAATCAATAGGTGTGAGAAATTGGACAATTCAAGTTCAACGGCAGTTCGTTCCTAATTGGAGTGGTTGGTGTATTCCATACTTCTAGCGATTGGATTTCACTCAAAACTCACCAAATGACTCCTCCCACCATATTATGATGTTGCCCAAGTTTTCGGCTCGATCCGAAATCAACAGGTGTGAGAAATTGGACAATTTAAGTTCAACGGCAGTTCGTTCCTAATTGTAGTGGTTGGTGTATTCCATACTTCTAGCGATTGTATTTCACTCAAAACTCACCAAATGACTCCTCCCACCATATTACGATCTTGCCCAAGTTTTGGGCTCGATCCGAAATCAATAGGTGTTCCAAATTGGACAATTCAAGTTCAACGGCAGTTCGTTCCTAATTGGAGTGGTTGGTGTATTCCATACTTCTCGCGATTGGATTTCACTTAAAACTCACCAAATGACTCCTCCCACCACATTATGATGTTGCCCAAGTTTTGGGCTTGATCTGAAATCAATAGGTGTTCCAAATTGGACAATTCAAGTTCAACGGCAGTTCGTTCCTAATTGGAGTGGTTGGTGTATTACATACTTCTAGCGATTAGATTTCACTCAAAACTCACCAAATGACTCCTCCCACCATATTATGATGTTGCCCAAGTTTTGGGCTCGATCCGAAATCAATAGGTGTGAGAAATTGGACAATTCAAGTTCAACGGCAGTTCGTTCCTAATTGGAGTGGTTGGTGTATTCCATACTTCTCGCGATTGGATTTCACTTAAAACTCACCAAATGACTCCTCCCACCATATTATGATGTTGCCCAAGTTTTGGGCTCGATCCGAAATCAATAGGTGTGAGAAATTGGACAATTCAAGTTCAACGGCAGTTCGTTCCTAATTGGAGTGGTTGGTGTATTCCATACTTCTAGCGATTGGATTTCACTCAAAACTCACCAAATGACTCCTCCCACCATATTATGATGTTGCCCAAGTTTTCGGCTCGATCCGAAATCAACAGGTGTGAGAAATTGGACAATTTAAGTTCAACGGCAGTTCGTTCCTAATTGTAGTGGTTGGTGTATTCCATACTTCTAGCGATTGGATTTCACTCAAAACTCACCAAATGACTCCTCCCACCATATTATGATGTTGCCCAAGTTTTGGGCTCGATCCGAAATCAATAGGTGTGAGGAATTGGACAATTCAGGTTCAACGGCAGTTCGTTCCTAATTGGAGTGGTTGGTGTATTCCATACTTCTAGCGATTGGATTTCACTCAAAACTCACCAAATTACTCCTCCCACCATATTATGATGTTGCCCAAGTTTTGGGCTCGATCCGAAATCAATAGGTGTTCCAAATTGAACAATTCAAGTTCAACGGCAGTTCATTCCTCATTGGAGTGGTTGTTGTATTCCAGACTTCTAGTGATTGGATTTCACTGAAAACTCACCAAATGACTCCTCCCACCATATTATGATGTTGCCCAAGTTTTGCGCTCGATCCGAAATCAATAGGTGTTCCAAATTGGACAATTCAAGTTCAACGGCAGTTCATTCCTAATTGGAGTGGTTGTTGTATTCCAGACTTCTAGTGATTGGATTTCACTCAAAACTCACCAAATGACTCCTCCCACCATATTATGATGTTGCCCAAGTTTTGGGCTCGATCCGAAATCAATAGGTGTTCCAAATTGGACAATTCAAGTTCAACGGCAGTTCGTTCCTAATTGGAGTGGTTGGTGTATTCCATACTTCTAGCGATTGGATTTCACTCAAAACTCACCAAATGACTCCTCCCACCATATCATGATGTTGCCCAAGTTATGGGCTCGATTCGAAATCAATAGGTGTTCCAAATTGGACAATTCAAGTTCAACGGCAGTTCGTTCCTAATTGGAGTGGTTGGTGTATTCCGTACTTCTAGCGATTGGATTTCACTCAAAACTCACCAAATGACTCCTCCCACCATATTACGATGTTGCCCAAGTTTTGGGCTCGATCCGAAATCAACAGGTGCTCCAAATTGGACAATTCAAGTTCAACGGCAGTTCGTTCCTAATTGGAGTGGTTGGTGTATTCCGTACTTCTAGCGATTGGACTTCACTCAAAACTCACCAAATGACTCCTCCCACCATATTATGATGTTGCCCAAGTTTTGGGCTCGATCCGAAATCAATAGGTGTTCCAAATTGGACAATTCAAGTTCAACGACAGTTCGTTCCTAATTGGAGTGGTCGGTGTATTACATACTTCTAGCGATTGGATTTCACTCAAAACTCACCAAATGACTCCTCCCACCATATTATGATGTTGCCCAAGTTTTGGGCTCGATCCGAAATCAATAGGTGTGAGGAATTGGACAATTCAGGTTCAACGGCAGTTCGTTCCTAATTGGAGTGGTTGGTGTATTCCGTACTTCTAGCGATTGGATTTCACTCAAAACTCACCAAATGACTCCTCCCACCATATTATGATGTTGCCCAAGTTTTGCGCTCGATCCGAAATCAATATGTGTTCCAAATTGAACAATTCAAGTTCAACGGCAGTTCATTCCTAATTGGAGTGGTTGTTGTATTCCAGACTTCTAGTGATTGGATTTCACTCAAAACCCACCAAATGACTCCTCCCACCATATTATGATGTTGCCCAAGTTTTGGGCTCGATCCGAAATCAATAGGTGTTCCAAATTGGACAATTCAAGTTCAACGGCAGTTCGTTCCTAATTGGAGTGGTTGGTGTATTCCATACTTCTCGCGATTGGATTTCACTTAAAACTCACCAAATGACTCCTCCCACCACATTATGATGTTGCCCAAGTTTTGGGCTCGATCCGAAATCAATAGGTGTGAGGAATTGGACAATTTAAGTTCAACGGCGGTTCGTTCCTAATTGTAGTGGTTGGTGTATTCCATACTTCTAGCGATTGGATTTCACTCAAAACTCACGAAATGACTCCTCCCATCATATTATGATGTTGCACAAGTTTGGGGTTCCATACGAAATCAATAGGTGTGAGGAATTGGACAATTCAGGTTCAACGGCAGTTAGTTCCTAATTGGAGTGGTTGGTGTATTCCATATTTCTAGCGATTGGATTTCACTCAAAACTCACCAAATGACTCCTCCCACCATATTATGATGTTGCCCAAGTTTTGGGCTCGATCCGAAATCAGTAGGTGTGAGAAATTGGACAATTCCAGTTCAACGGCAGTTCGTTCCTAATTGGAGTGGTTGCTGTATTCCATACTTCTAGCGATTGGATTTCACTCAAAATTCACCAAATGACTCCTACCAACATATTATGATGTTGCCCAAGTTTTGGGCTCGATCTGAAATCAATAGGTGCGAGAAATTGGACAATTCAAGTTCAACGGCACTTCGTTCCTAATTGGAGTGGTTGGTGTATTCCATACTTCTAGCAATTGGATTTCACTCAAAACTCACCAAATGACTCCTCCCACCATATTATGATGTTGCCCAAGTTTTGGGCTCGATCCGAAATGAAAAGGTGTTCCAAATTGGACAATTCAAGTTCAACGGCAGTTCGTTCCTAATTGGAGTGGTTGGTGTATTCCATACTTCTAGCGATTGGATTTCACTCAAAACTCACCAAACGACTCCTCCCACCATATTATGATGTTGCCCAAGTTTTGGGCTCGATCCGAAATCAATAGGTGTGACAAATTGGACAATTCAAGTTCAACGGCAGTTCGTTCCTAATTGGAGTGGTTTGTGTATTCCATACTTCTAGCGATTGGATTTCACTCAAAACTCACCAAATGACTCCTCCCACCATATTATGATGTTGCCCAAGTTTTGGGCTCGATCCGAAATCCATAGGTGTGAGAAATTGGACAATTCAAGTTCAACGGCAGCTCGTTCCTAATTGGAGTGGTTGGTGTATTCCATACTTCTAGCGATTGGATTTCACTCAAAACTCACTGCATGACTCCTCCCACCATATTATGATGTTGCCCAAGTTTTGGTCTCGATCCGAAATCAATAGGTGTTCCAAATTAGACAATTCAAGTTCAACGGCAGTTCGTTCCTAATTGGAGTGGTTGGTGTATTCCATACTTCTAGCGATTGGATTTCACTCAAAACTCACCAAATGACTCCTCCCACCATATTATGATGTTGCCCAAGTTTTGGGCTCGATCCGAAATCAATAGGTGTTCCGAATTGGACAATTCAAGTTCAACGGCAGTTCGTTCCTAATTGGAGTGGTTGGTGTATTCCATACTTCTAGCGATTGGATTTCACTCAAAACTCACTAAATGACTCCTCCCACCATATTATGATGTTGCCCAAGTTTTGGTCTCGATCCGAAATCAATAGGTGTGAGAAATTGGACAATTCAAGTTCAACGGCAGTTTGTTCCTAATTGGAGTGGTTGGTGTATTCCACACTTCTAACGATTAGATTTCACTCAAAACTCACCAAATGACTCCTCCCAACATATTATGATGTTGCCCAAGTTTTGGGCTCGATACGAAATCAATAGGTGTGAGAAATTGAACAATTCAAGTTCAACGGCAGTACGTTCCTAATTGGAGTGGTTGGTGTATTACATACTTCTAGCGATTGGATTTCACTCAAAATTCACCAAATGACTCGTCCCATCATATTATGATGTTGCCCAAGTTTTGGGCTCGATACGAAATCAATAGGTGTTCCAAATTGGACAATTCAAGTTCAACGGCAGTTCGTTCCTAATTGGAGTGGTTGGTGTATTCCATACTTCTAGCGATTGGATTTCACTCAAAACTCACTGCATGACTCCTCCCACCATATTATGATGTTGCCCAAGTTTTGGTCTCGATCCGAAATCAATAGGTGTTCCAAATTAGACAATTCAAGTTCAACGGCAGTTCGTTCGTAATTGGAGTGGTTGGTGTATTCCATACTTCTAGCGATTGGATTTCACTTAAAACTCACCAAATGACTCATACCACCATATTATGGTGTTGCCCAAGTTTTGGGCTTGATCCGAAATCAATAGGTGTTCCAAATTGGACAATTCAAGTTCAACGGCAGTTCGTTCCTAATTGGAGTGGTTGGTGTATTCCATACTTCTAGCGATTGGATTTCACTCAAAACTCACCAAATGACTCCTCCCACCATATTATGATGTTGCCCAAGTTAGGGGCTCGATCCGAAATCAATAGGTGTGAGAAATTGGACAATTCAAAATCAACGGCAGTTCGTTCCTAATAGGAGTGGTTGGTGTATTCCATACTTCTAGCGATTGGATTTCACTCAAAACTCACTAAATGACTCCTCCCACCATATTATGATGTTGCCCAAGTTTTGGTCTCGATCCGAAATCAATAGGTGTTCCAAATTGGACAATTCAAGTTCAACGGCAGTTCGTTCCTAATTGGAATGGTTGGTGTATTCCACACTTCTAGCGATTGGATTTCACTCAAAACTCACTAAATGACTCCTCCCACCATATTATGATGTTGCCCAAGTTTGGGGTTCCATCCGAAATCAATAGGTGTGAGAAATTGGACAATTCAAGTTCAACGGCAGGTCGTTCCTAATTGGAGTGGTTGGTGTATTGCATACTTCTAGCGATTGGATTTCACTCAAAACTCACCAAATGACTCTCCCCACCATATTATGATGTTGCCCAAGTTAGGGGCTCGATCCGAAATCAATAGGTGTGAGAAATTGGACAATTCAAGTTGAACGGCAGTTCGTTCCTAATTGGAGTGGTTGGTGTATTCCATACTTCTAGCGATTGGATTTCACTCAAAACTCACCAAATGACTCCTCCCACCATATTATGATTTTGCCCATGTTTTGGGCTCGATCCGAACTCAATAGGTGCGAGAAATTGGACAATTTAAGTTCAATGGCAGTTCGTTCCTAATTGGAGTTGTTGGTGTATTCCATACTTCTAGCGATTGGATTTCACTCAAAACTCACCAAATGACTCTTCCCACCATATTATGATGTTGCCCAAGTTTTGGGCTCGATCCGAAATCAATAGGTGTGAGAAATTGGACAATTCAAGTTCAACGGCAGTTCGTTCCTAATTGGAGTGATGGGTCAATTCCATACTTCTAGCGATTGGATTTCACTCAAAACTCACCAAATGACTCCTCCCAACATATTATGTTGTTGCCCAAGTTTTGGGCTCGATCCGAAATCAATAGGTGTGAGAAATTGAACAATTCAAGTTCAACGGCAGTTCGTTCCTAATTGTAGTGGTTGGTGTATTCCATACTTCTAGCGATTGGATTTCACTCAAAACTCACCAAATGACTCCTCCCACCATATTACGATGTTGCCCAAGTTTTGGACTCGATCCGAAATCAATAGTTGTTCGAAATTGGACAATTCAAGTTCAACGGCAGTTCGTTACTAATTGGAGTGGTTGGTGTATTCCATACTTCTCACGATTGGATTTCACTTAAAACTCACCAAATGACTCATACCACCATATTATGGTGTTGCCCAAGTTTTGGGCTTGATCCGAAATCAATAGGTGTTCCAAATTGGAGAATTCAAGTTCAACGGCAGTTCGTTCCTAATTGGAGTGGTTGGTGTATTCCATACTTCTAGCGATTGGATTTCACTCAAAACTCACCAAATGACTCCTCCCACCATATTATGATGTTGCCCAAGTTAGGGGCTCGATACGAAATCAATAGGTGTGAGAAATTGGACAATTCAAGTTCAACGGCAGTTCGTTCCTAATTGTAGTGGTTGGTGTATTCCGTACTTCTAGCGATTGGATTTCACTCAAAACTCACGAAATGACTCCTCCCATCATATTATGATGTTGCACAAGTTTGGGGTTCCATACGAAATCAATAGGTGTTCCAAATTGGACAAATCAGGTTCAACGGCAGTTCGTTCCTAATTGGAGTGGTTGGTGTATTCCATACTTCTCGCGATTGGATTTCACTCAAAACTCACCAAATGACTCCTCCCACCATATTATGATGTTGCCCAAGTTAGGGGCTCGATCCGAAATCAATAGGTGTGAGAAATTGGACAATTCAAAATCAACGGCAGTTCGTTCCTAATTGGAGTGGTTGGTGTATTCCATACTTCTAGCGATTGGATTTCACTCAAAACTCACTAAATGACTCCTCCCACCATATTATGATGTTGCCCAAGTTTTGGTCTCGATTCGAAATCAATAGGTGTTCCAAATTGGACAATTCAAGTTCAACGGCAGTTCGTTCCTAATTGGAGTGGTTGGTGTATTCCATACTTCTAGCGATTGGATTTCACTCAAAACTCACTAAATGACTCCTCCCACCATATTATGATGTTGCCCAAGTTTTGGTCTCGATCCGAAATCAATAGGTGTTCCAAATTGGACAATTCAAGTTCAACGGCAGTTCGTTCCTAATTGGAGTGGTTGGTGTATTCCATACTTCTAGCGATTGGATTTCACTCAAAACTCACCAAATGACTCTTCCCACCATATTATGATGTTGCCCAAGTTTTGGGCTCGATCCGAAATCAACAAGTGTGAGAAATTGGACAATTCAAGTTCAACGGCAGTTCGTTCCTAATTGGAGTGGTGGTTCTATTCCATACTTCTAGCGATTGGATTTCACTCAAAACTCCCCAAATGACTCCTCCCAACATATTATGTTGTTGCCCAAGTTTTGGGCTCGATCCGAAATCAATAGGTGTTCGAAATTGGACAATTCAAGTTCAACAGCAGTTCGTTCCTAATTGGAGTGGTAAGTGTATTCCATACTTCCAGCGATTGGATTTCACTCAACACTCACTCAAGGACTCCACCCACCATGTTATGATGTTGCCCAAGTTTTGGGCTCGAACCGAAATCAATAGGTGTTCGAAATTGGACAAGTCGAGTTCAACGGCAGTTCGTTCCTAATTGGAGTGGTTGGTGTATTCCATACTTCTAGCGATTGGATTTCACTCAAAACTCACCAAATGACTCCTCCCACCATATTATGATTTTGCCCAAGTTTTGGGCTCGATCCGAAATCAATAGGTGTGAGAAATTGGACAATTCAATTTCAACGGCAGTTCATTCCTAATTGGAGTGGTTGGTGTATTCCATACTTCTAGCGATTGGATTTCACTCAAAACTCACCCAATGACTCCTCCCACCATATTATGTTGTTACCCAAGTTTTGGGCTCGATCCGAAATCAATAGGTGTTCCAAATTGGACAATTCAAGTTCAACGGCAGTTCGTTCCTAATTGGAGTGGTTGGTGTATTCCATACCTGTAGCGATTGGATTTCCCTCAAAACTCACCAAATGAGTCCTCCCACCATATTTTGATGTTGCCTATGTTTTGGGCTCGATCCGAAGTCAAAAGGTGTGAGAAATTGGACAATTCAAGTTCAACGGCAGTTCGTTCCTAATTGGAGTGGTTGTTGTATTCCATACTTCTAGCGATTGGATTTCACTCAAAACTCACCAAATGACTCCTCCCACCATATTATGATGTTGCCCAAGTTTTGGGCTCGATCCGAAATCAATAGGTGTGAGAAATTGGACAATTCAATTTCAACGGCAGTTCGTTCCTAATTGGAGTGGTTGGTGTATTCCATACTTCTAGCGATTGGATTTCACTCGAAACTCACCCAATGACTCCTCCCACCATATTATGATGTTACCCAAGTTTTGGGCTCGATCCGAAATCCATAGGTGTTCCAAATTGGACAATTCAAGTTCAACGGCAGTTCGTTCCTAATTGGAGTGGTTGGTGTATTCCATACTTCTAGCAATTGGATTTCACTCAAAACTCACCAAATGACTCCTCCCACCATATTATGATGTTGCACAAGTGTGGGGTTCCATCCGAAATCAATAGGTGTGAGAAATTGGACAATTCAAGTTCAACGGCAGTTCGTTCCTCATTGGAGTGGTTGGTGTATTCCATATTTCTAGCGATTGGATTTCACTCAAAACTCACCAAATGACTCCTCCCACCATATTATGATGTTGCCCAAGTTTTGGGCTCGATCCGAACTCAATAGGTGTGAGAAATTGGACAATTTAAGTTCAATGGCAGTTCGTTCCTAATTGGAAGGGTTGGTGTATTCCATACTTCTAGCGATTGGATTTCACTCAAAACTCACCAAATGACTCCTCCCACCATATTATGATGTTGCACAAGTTTGGGGTTCCATCCGAAATCAATAGGTGTGAGAAATTGGACAATTCAAGTTCAACGGCAGTTCGTTCCTAATTGGAGTGGTTGGTGTATTCCATACTTCTAGCGATTGGATTTCACTCAAAACTCACCAAATGACTCCTCCCACCATATTATGATGTTGCACAAGTTTGGGGTTCGATCCGAAATCAATAGGTGTGAGAAATTGGACAATTCAATTTCAACGGCAGTTCGTTCCTAATTGGAGTGGTTGGTGTATTCCATACTTCTAGCGATTGGATTTCACTCAAAACTCACCAAATGACTCCTCCCACCATATTATGATGTTGCCCAAGTTTTGGGCTCGATCCGAAATCAATAGGTGTGAGAAATTGGACAATTCAAGTTCAACGGCAGTTCGTTCCTAATTGGAGTGGTTGGTGTATTCCATACTTCTAGCGATTGGATTTCACTCAAAACTCACCAAATGACTCCTCCCAACATATTATGATGTTGCCCAAGTTTTGGGCTCGATCCGAAATCAATAGGTCTGAGAAATTGAACAATTCAAGTTCAACGGCAGTTCGTTCTTAATTGGAGTGGTTGGTGTATTCCACACTTCTAGCGATTGGATTTCACTCAAAACTCACCAAATGACTCCTCCCACCATATTATGATGTTGCACAAGTTTGGGGTTCAATCCGAACTCAATGGGTGTGAGAAATTGGACAATTCAAGTTCACCGGCAGTTCGTTCCTAATTGGTGTGGTTGGTGTATTCCATACTTCTAGATCTTGTATTTCACTCAAAACTCACCAAATGACTCCTCCCACCATATTATGATGTTGCCCAAGTTTTGGGCTCGATCCGAAATCAATAGGTGTGAGAAATTGAACAATTCAAGTTCAACGGCAGTTCGTTCCTAATTGGAGTGGTTGGTGTATTCCACACTTCTAGCGATTGGATTTCACTCAAAACTCACCAAATGACTCCTCCCACCATATTATGATGTTGCACAAGTTTGGGGTTCCATCCGAACTCAATAGGTGTGAGAAATTGGACAATTTAAGTTCACCGGCAGTTCGTTCCTAATTGGAGTGGTTGGTGTATTCCATACTTCAAGCGATTGGATTTCACTCAAAAATCACCAAATGACTTCTCCCACCATATTATGATGTTGCCCAAGTTTTGGGCTCGATCCGAAATCCATAGGTGTTCCAAATTGGACAATTCAAGTTCAACGGCAGTTCGTTCCTAATTGGAGTGGTTGGTGTATTCCGTACTTCTAGCGATTGGATTTCACTCAAAACTCACCAAATGACTCATCCCATTGTATTATGATGTTGCACAAGTTTTGGGCTCGATCTGAAATCAAAAGGTGTGAGAAATTGGTCAATTCAATTTCAACGATAGTTTGTTCCTAATTGTAGTGGTTGGTGTATTCCATACTTCTAGCGATCGGATTTCACTCAAAACGCACCAAATGACTCCTCCCACCATATTATGATGTTGCCCAAGTTTTGGGCTCGATCCGAAATCAATAGGTGTTCCAAATTGGACAATTCAAGTTCAACGGTAGTTCGTTCCAAATTGGAGTGGTTGGTGTATTCCATACTTCTAGCGATTGGATTTCACTCAAAACTCACCAAATGACTCCTCCCACCATATTATGATGTTGCCCAAGTTTGGGGCTCGATCCGAAGTCAATAGGTGTGAGAAATTGGACAATTCAAGTTCAACGGCAGTTCGTTCCTAATTGGAGTGGTTGGTGTAATCCATACTTCTAGCGATTGGTTTCGCTCAAAACTCACCAAACAACTCCTCCCACCATAATATGATGTTGCACAAGTTTGGGGTTCGATCCGAAATCAATAGGTGTGAGAAATTGGACAATTCAAGTTCAACGGCAGTTCGTTCCTAATGGGAGTGGTTGGTGTATTCCATACTTCTAGCGATTGGATTTCACTCAAAACTCACCAAATGACTCCTTCCACCAAATTATGTTGTTGCCCAAGTTTTGGGCTCGATCCGAAATCAATACGTGTGAGAAATTGGGCAATTCAATTTCAACGGCAGTTCGTTCCAAAATGGAGTGGTTGGTGTATTCCATTCTTCTAGCGATTGGATTTCACTCAAAACTCACCAAATGACTCCTCCCACCATATTATGATGTTGCCCAAGTTTTGGGCTCGATCCGAAATCAATAGGTGTTCCAAATTGCACAATTCAAGTTCAACGGCAGTTCGTTCCTAATTGGAGTGGTTGGTGTATTCCATACTTCTAGCCATTGGATTTCTCTCAAAACTCACCAAATGACTCCTCCCACCATATTATGATATTGCCCAAGTTTGGGGCTCGATCCGAAATCAATAGGTGTGAGAAATTGGACAATTCAAGTTCAACGGCAGTTCGTTCCTAATTGGAGTGGTTGGTGTATTCCATACTTCTAGCGATTGGATTTCACTCAAAACTCACCAAATGTCTCCTCCCACCATATTATGTTGTTGCCCAAGTTTTGGGCTCGATCCGAAATCAATTGGTGTGAGAAATTGGACAATTCAAGTTCAACGGCAGTTCGTTCCTAATTGGAGTGGTTGGTGTATTCCGTACTTCTAGCGATTGGATTTCACTCAAAACTCACCAAATGACTCATCCCATTGTATTATGATGTTGCACAAGTTTTGGGCTCGATCTGAAATCAAAAGGTGTAAGAAATTGGTCAATTCAATTTCAACGATAGTTTGTTCCTAATTGTAGTGGTTGGTGTATTCCATACTTCTAGCGATCGGATTTCACTCAAAACGCACCAAATGACTCCTCCACCATATTATGATGTTGCCCAAGTTTTGGGCTCGATCCGAAATCAATAGGTGTTCCAAATTGGACAATTCAAGTTCAACGGCAGTTCGTTCCAAATTGGAGTGGTTGGTGTATTCCATACTTCTAGCGATTGGATTTCACTCAAAACTCACCAAATGACTCCTCCCACCATATTATGATGTTGCCCAAGTTTGGGGCTCGATCCGAAGTCAATAGGTGTGAGAAATTGGACAATTCAAGTTCAACGGCAGTTCGTTCCTAATTGGAGTGGTTGGTGTAATCCATACTTCTAGCGATTGGTTTCGCTCAAAACTCACCAAACAACTCCTCCCACCATAATATGATGTTGCACAAGTTTGGGGTTCGATCCGAAATCAATAGGTGTGAGAAATTGGACAATTCAAGTTCAACGGCAGTTCGTTCCTAATGGGAGTGGTTGGTGTATTCCATACTTCTAGCGATTGGATTTCACTCAAAACTCACCAAATGACTCCTTCCACCAAATTATGTTGTTGCCCAAGTTTTGGGATCGATCCGAAATCAATACGTGTGAGAAATTGGGCAATTCAATTTCAACGGCAGTTCGTTCCAAAATGGAGTGGTTGGTGTATTCCATTCTTCTAGCGATTGGATTTCACTCAAAACTCACCAAATGACTCCTCCCACCATATTATGATGTTGCCCAAGTTTTGGGCTCGATCCGAAATCAATAGGTGTTCCAAATTGCACAATTCAAGTTCAACGGCAGTTCGTTCCTAATTGGAGTGGTTGGTGTATTCCATACTTCTAGCCATTGGATTTCTCTCAAAACTCACCAAATGACTCCTCCCACCATATTATGATATTGCCCAAGTTTGGGGCTCGATCCGAAATCAATAGGTGTGAGAAATTGGACAATTCAAGTTCAACGGCAGTTCGTTCCTAATTGGAGTGGTTGGTGTATTCCATACTTCTAGCGATTGGATTTCACTCAAAACTCACCAAATGTCTCCTCCCACCATATTATGTTGTTGCCCAAGTTTTGGGCTCGATCCGAAATCAATTGGTGTGAGAAATTGGACAATTCAAGTTCAACGGCAGTTCGTTCCTCATTGGAGTGGTTGGTGTATTTCATACTTCTAGCGATTGGATTTCACTCAAAACTCACCAAATGACTCCTCCCACCATATTATGATGTGGCCCAAGTTTTGGGCTCGATCCGAAATCAATAGGTGTGAGAAATTGGACAATTCAAGTTCAACGCCACTTCGTTCCTAATTGGAGTGGTTGGTGTATTCCGTACTTCTAGCGATTGGATTTCACTCAAAACTCACCAAATGACTCCTCCCACCATATTATGGTGTTGCCCAAGTTTTGGGCTCGATCCGAAATCAATAGGTGTTCCAAATTCGACAATTCAAGTTCAACGGCAGTTCGTTCCTAATTGGAGTGGTTGGTGTATTCCATACTTCTCGCGATTGGATTTCACTCAAAACTCACCAAATGACTCCTCCCACCATATTATGATGTGGCCCAAGTTTTGGGCTCGATCCGAAATCAATAGGTGTGAGAAATTGGACAATTCAAGTTCAACGGCACTTCGTTCCTAATTGGAGTGGTTGGTGTATTCCGTACTTCTAGCGATTGGATTTCACTCAAAACTCACCAAATGACTCCTCCCACCATATTATGGTGTTGCCCAAGTTTTGGGCTCGATCCGAAATCAATAGGTGTTCCAAATTCGGCAATTCAAGTTCAACGGCAGTTCGTTCCTAATTGGAGTGGTTGGTGTATTCCATACTTCTCGCGATTGGATTTCACTCAAAACCCACCAAATGACTCCTCCCAACATATTACGGTGTTGCCCAAGTTTTGGGCTCGATCCGAAATCAATAGGTGTGAGAAATTGAACAATTCAATTTCAACGGCAGTTCGTTCCAAAATGGAGTGGTTGGTGTATTCCATTCTTCTAGCGATTGTATTTCACTCAAAACTCACCAAATGACACCTCCCACCATATTATGATGTTGCCCAAGTTTTGGGCTCGATCAGAAATCAATAGGTGTTCCAAATTGCACAATTCAAGTTCAACGGCAGTTCGTTCCTAATTGGAGTGGTTGGTGTATTCCATACTTCTAGCGATTGGATTTCACTCAAAACTCACTAAATGACTCCTCCCACCATATTATGATGTTGCCCAAGTTTTGGTCTCGATCCGAAATCAATAGGTTTGAGAAATTGGGCAATTCAATTTCAACGGCAGTTCGTTCCAAAATGGAGTGGTTGGTGTATTCCATTCTTCTAGCGATTGGATTTCACTCAAAACTCACCAAATGACTCCTCCCACCATATTATGATGTTGCCCAAGTTTTGGGCTCGATCCGAAATCAATAGGTGTTCCAAATTGGACAATTCAAGTTCAACGGCAGTTCGTTCCTAATTGGAGTGGTTGGTGTATTCCATACTTCTCGCGATTGGATTTCATTCAAAACTCACCAAATGACTCCTCCCCACATATTACGATGTTGCCCAAGTTTTGGGCTCGATCCGAAATCAATAGGTGTGAGAAATTGAACAATTCAAGTTCAACGGCAGTTCGTTCCTAATTGTAGTGGTTGGTGTATTCCATACTTCTAGCGATTGGATTTCACTCAAAACTCACCAAATGACTCCTCCCACCATATTACGATGTTGCCCAAGTTTTGGGCTCGATCCGAAATCAATAGGTGTTCCAAATTGGACAATTCAAGTTCAACGGCAGTTCGTTCCTAATTGGAGTGGTGGGTGTATTCCATACCTCTAGCGATTGGATTTCACTCAAAACTCACGAAATGACTCCTCCCATCATATTATGATGTTGCACAAGTTTGGGGTTCCATACGAAATCAATAGGTGTGAGAAATTGGACAATTCAGGTTCAACGGCAGTTCGTTCCTAATTGGAGTGGTTGGTGTATTCCATACTTCTAGCGATTCGATTTCACTCAAAACTCACCAAATGACTCCTCCCACCATATTATGATGTTGCACAAGTTTGGGGTTCCATCCGAAATCAATAGGTGTGAGAAATTGGACAATTCAATTTCAATGGCAGTTCGTTCCTAATTGGAGTGGTTGGTGTATTCCATACTTCAAGCGATTGGATTTCACTCAAAACTCACCAAATGACTCCTCCCACCATATTATGATTTTGCCCAAGTTTTGGGCTCGATCCGAACTCAATAGGTGTGAGAAATTGGACAATTTAAGTTCAATGGCAGTTCGTTCCTAATTGGAGTTGTTGGTGTATTCCATACTTCAAGCGATTGGATTTCACTGAAAACTCACCAAATGAATCCTCCCACCATATTATGATGTTGCCCAAGTTAGGGGCTTGATCCGAAATCAATAGGTGTGAGAAATTGGACAATTCAAGTTCAACGGCAGTTCGTTCCTAATTGGAGTGGTTGGTGTATTCCATACTTCTAGCGATTGGATTTCACTCAAAACTCACTAAGTGACTCCTCCCACCATATTATGATGTTGCAAAAGTTTTGGTCTCGATCCGAAATCAATAGGTGTTCCAAATTGGTCAATTCAAGTTCAACGACAGTTCGTTCCTAATTGGAGTGGTTGGTGTATTCCATACTTCTAGCGATTGGATTTCACTCAAAACTCACCAAATGACTCTTCCCACCATATTATGATGTTGCCCAAGTTTTGGGCTCGATCCGAAATCAATAGGTGTGAGAAATTGAACAATTCAAGTTCAACGGCAGTTCGTTCCTAATTGTAGTGGTTGGTGTATTCCATACTTCTAGCGATTGGATTTCACTCAAAACTCACCAAATGACTCCTCCCACCATATTACGATGTTGCCCAAGTTTTGGACTCGATCCGAAATCAATAGGTGTTCGAAATTGGACAATTCAAGTTCAACGGCAGTTCGTTCCTAATTGGAGTGGTTGGTGTATTCCATACTTCTCACGATTGGATTTCACTTAAAACTCACCAAATGACTCATTCCACCATATTATGGTGTTGCCCAAGTTTTGGGCTTGATCCGAAATCAATAGGTGTTCCAAATTGGAGAATTCAAGTTCAACGGCAGTTCGTTCCTAATTGGAGTGGTTGGTGTATTCCATACTTCTAGCGATTGGATTTCACTCAAAGTTCACCAAATGACTCCTCCCACCATATTATGATGTTGCCCAAGTTAGAGGCTCGATACGAAATCAATAGGTGTGAGAAATTGGACAATTCAAGTTCAACGGCAGTTCGTTCCTAATTGTAGTGGTTGGTGTATTCCGTACTTCTAGCGATTGGATTTCAATCAAAACTCACGAAATGACTCCTCCCATCATATTATGATGTTGCACAAGTTTGGGGTTCCATACGAAATCAATAGGTGTTCCAAATTGGACAAATCAGGTTCAACGGCAGTTCGTTCCTAATTGGAGTGGTTGGTGTATTCCATACTTCTAGCGATTGGATTTCACTCAAAACTCACCAAATGACTCCTCCCACCATATTATGATGTTGCCCAAGTTAGGGGCTCGATCCGAAATCAATAGGTGTGAGAAATTGGACAATTCAAAATCAACGGCAGTTCGTTCCTAATTGGAGTGGTTGGTGTATTCCATACTTCTAGCGATTGGATTTCACTCAAAACTCACTAAATGACTCCTCCCACCATATTATGATGTTGCCCAAGTTTTGGTCTCGATTCGAAATCAATAGGTGTTCCAAATTGGACAATTCAAGTTCAACGGCAGTTCGTTCCTAATTGGAGTGGTTGGTGTATTCCATACTTCTAGCGATTGGATTTCACTCAAAACTCACTAAATGACTCCTCCCACCATATTATGATGTTGCCCCAAGTTTTGGTCTCGATCCGAAATCAATACGTGTTCCAAATTGGACAATTCAAGTTCAACGGCAGTTCGTTCCTAATTGGAGTGGTTGGTGTATTCCATACTTCTAGCGATTGGATTTCACTCAAAACTCACCAAATGACTCTTCCCACCATATTATGTTGTTGCCCAAGTTTTGGGCTCGATCCGAAATCAACAAGTGTGAGAAATTGGACAATTCAAGTTCAACGGCAGTTCGTTCCTAATTGGAGTGGTGGGTCTATTCCATACTTCTAGCGATTGGATTTCACTCAAAACTCCCCAAATGACTCCTCCCAACATATTATGTTGTTGCCCAAGTTTTGGGCTCGATCCGAAATCAATAGGTGTTCGAAATTGGACAATTCAAGTTCAACAGCAGTTCGTTCCTAATTGGAGTGGTAAGTGTATTCCATACTTCCAGCGATTGGATTTCACTCAACACTCACTCAAGGACTCCACCCACCATGTTATGATGTTGCCCAAGTTTTGGGCTCGAACCGAAATCAATAGGTGTTCGAAATTGGACAATTCGAGTTCAACGGCAGTTCGTTCCTAATTGGAGTGGTTGGTGTATTCCATACTTCTAGTGATTGGATTTCACTCAAAACTCACCAAATGACTCCTCACACCATATTATGATGTTGCCCAAGTTTTGGGCTCGATCCGAAATCAATAGGTGTGAGAAATTGGACAATTCAATTTCAACGTCAGTTCGTTCCTAATTGGAGTGGTTGGTGTATTCCATACTTCTAGCGATTGGATTTCACTCAAAACTCACCCAATGACTCCTCCCACCAAATTATGTTGTTACCCAAGTTTTGGGCTCGATCCGAAATCAATAGGTGTTCCAAATTGGACAATTCAAGTTCAACGGCAGTTCGTTCCTAATTGGAGTGGTTGGTGTATTCCGTACCTGTAGCGATTGGATTTCCCTCAAAACTCACCAAATGAGTCCTCCCACCATATTTTGATGTTGCCTATGTTTTGGGCTCGATCCGAAATCAATAGGTGTGAGAAATTGGACAATTCAAGTTCAACGGCAGTTCGTTCCTAATTGAAGTGGTTGTTGTATTCCATACTTCTAGCGATTGGATTTCACTCAAAACTCACCAAATGACTCCTCCCACCATATTATGATGTTGCCCAAGTTTTGGGCTCGATCCGAAATCAATAGGTGTGAGAAATTGAACAATTCAAGTTCAATGGCAGTTCGTTCCTAATTGGAGTGGTTGGTGTATTCCACACTTCTAGCGATTGGATTTCACTCAAAACTCACCAAATGACTCCTCCCACCATATTATGATGTTGCACAAGTTTGGGGTTCCATCCGAACTCAATAGGTGAGAGAAATTGGACAATTTAAGTTCAATGGCAGTTCGTTCCTAATTGGAAGGGTTGGTGTATTCCAACCTTCTAGCGATTGGATTTCACTCAAAACACACCAAATGACTCCTCCCACCATATTACGATGTTGCCCAAGTTTTGGGCTCGATCCGAAATCAATAGGTGTCCGAAATTGGACAATTCGAGTTCAACGGCAGTTCGTTCCTAATTGGAGTGGTTGGTGTATTCCATACTTCTAGCGATTGGATTTCACTCAAAACTCACCAACTTACTCCTCCCACCATATTATGATGTTGCCCAAGTTTGGGGCTCGATCCAAAGTCAATATGTGTGAGAAATTGGACAATTCAAGTTCAACGGCAGTTCGTTCCTAATTGGAGTGGTTGGTGTATTCCATACTTCTAGCGATTGGATTTCACTCAAAACTCACCAAAAGACTCTTCCCACCATAATATGATGTTGAACAAGTTTGGGGTTTGATCCGAAATCAATAGGTGTGAGAAATTGGACAATTCAAGTTCAACGGCAGTTCGTTCCTAATGGGAGTGGTTGGTGTATTCCATACTTCTAGCGATTGGATTTCACTCAAAACTCACCAAATGACTCCGCCCACCATATTATGATGTTGCCCAAGTTTTGGGCTCGATCCGAAATCAATAGGTGTTCCAAATTGGACAATTCAAGTTCAACGGCAGTTCGTTCCTAATTGGAGTGGTTGGTGTATTCCGTACTTCTAGCGATTGGATTTCACTCAAAACTCACCAAATGACTCCTCCCACCATATTATGATGTTGCCCAAGTTTGGGGCTCGGTTCGAAATCAATAGGTGTGAGAAATTGGTCAATTTAATTTGAACGGCAGTTCGTTCCTAATTGGAGTGGTTGGTGTATTCCATACTTCTAGCGATTGGGTTTCACTCAAAACCCACCAAATGACTCCTCCCACCATATTATGATGTTTCCCAAGTTTTGGGCTCGATCCGAAATCAATAGGTGTTCCAAATTGGACAATTCCAGTTCAACGGCAGTTCGTTCCTAATGGGAGTGGTTGGTGTATTCCATACTTCTAGCGATTGGATTTCACTCAAAACTCACCAAGTGACTCCTCCCACCATATTATGATGTTGCCCAAGTTTGGGGCTCGGTCCGAAATCAATAGGTGTGAGAAATTGGTCAATTCAATTTCAACGGCAGTTCGTTCCTAATTGGAGTGGTTGGTGTATTCCATACTTCTAGCGATTGGATTTCACTCAAAACTCACCAAATGACTCCTCCCACCATATTATGATGTTGCCCAAGTTTGGGGCTCGGTCCGAAATCAATAGGTTTGAGAAATTGGACAATTCAAGTTCAACGGCAGTTCGTTCCTAATTGGAGTGGTTGGTGTATTCCATACTTCTAGCGATTGGATTTCACTCAAAACTCACCAAATGACTCCTCCCACCATATTATGATGTTGCCCAAGTTTTGGGCTCGGTCCGAAATCAATAGGTGTTCGAAATTGGACAATTCAAGTTCAACGGCAGTTCGTTCCTAATTGGAGTGGTTGGTGTATTCCATACTTCTAGCGATTGGATTCCACTCAAAACTCAACAAATGACTCCTCCCACCATATTATGATGTTGCCCAAGTTTTGGGCTCGATCCGAAATCAATAGGTGTGAGAAATTGGACAATTCAAGTTCAACGGCAGTTCGTTCCTAATTGGAGTGGTTGGTGTATTCCATACTTCTAGCGATTGGATTTCACTCAAAACTCCCCAAATGACTCCTCCCACCATGTTGTGATGTTGCCCAAGTTTTGGGTTCGATCCGAAATCAATAGGTGTGAGAAATTGGACAATTCCAGTTCAACGGCAGTTCGTTCCTAATTGGAGTGGTTGGTGTATTCCATACTTCTAGCGATTGGATTTCACTCAAAACTCACCAAATGACTCCTCCCACCATATTATGATGTTGCCCAAGTTTTGGGCTCGATCCGAAATCAATAGGTGTTCCAAATTGGACAATTCAAGTTCAACGGCAGTTTGTTCCTAATTGGAGTGGTTGGTGTATTCCACACTTCTAGCGATTGGATTTCACTCAAAACTCACCAAATGACTCCTCCCACCATATTATGATGTCGCCCAAGTTTTGGGCTCGATCCGAAATCAATAGGTGTTCCAAATTGGACAATTCAAGTTCAACGGCAGTTCGTTCCTAATTGGAGTGGTTGGTGTATTCCATACTTCTAGAGGTTGGATTTCACTCAAAACTCACCAAATGACTCCTCCTACCATATTATGTTGTTGCCCAAGTTTTGGGCTCGATCCGAACTCAGTAGGTGTGAGAAATTGGACAATTTAAGTTCAATGGCAGTTCGTTCCTAATTGGAGTTGTCGGTGTATTCCATACTTCTAGCGATTGGATTTCACTCAAAACTCACCAAATGACTCCACCCACCATATTATGATGTTGCACAACTTTGGGGTTCCATCCGAAATCAATAGGTGTGAGAAATTGGACAATTCAAGTTGAACGGCAGTTCGTTCCTAATTTGAGTGGTTGGTGTATTCCATACTTCTAGCGATTGGATTTCACTCAAAACGCACCAAATGACTCCTCCCACCATATTATGATGTTGCCCAAGTTTTGGGCTCGATCTGTAATCAATAGGTGTGAGTAATTGGACAATTCAAGTTCAACGGCAGTTCGTTCCTAATTCGAGTGGTTGGTTTATTCCATACTTCTAGCGATTGGATTTCACTCAAAACTCACCAAATGACTCCTCCCACCATATTATGATGTTGCCCAAGTTTTGGGCTCGATCCGAAATCAATAGGTGTGAGAAATTGGACAATTCAAGTTCAACGCAGTTCGTTCCTAATTGGAGTGGTTGGTGTATGTTGCGTAGATACAGCTGCACCAAAATGGATTCAGTTGCATCCTCAACTTGTGATACTCGCAAGTGCACGAGCCGTTCGGTAGTATAGCGTATGTAAGTGCGAGGTCGATCCCACGAGGATTGGTGATTGAATGATCCCATTCATTTCTCCTACACAAAACAGAAATGAAAAAAAAGGAAATAAATAAAACAAGAAAAAGGAAATACCTCAAGCAAATAAGTTCCCAAGTTCAATTAGATTAATGGATTGATTCTAGCTAAAGTATGATTAGGCCATGGTGTGTGGTCATAACCTTGTGTTCCTAATTCCCTAATTTGATCATTTGTTGTCTAACCTAAAATTAAGCATTAGGAACCCATTAAGCATAGAAGAACAATTTAAACAACCAAGTATGTATCTAATCCCTGTTGTCGAATGTCCATACATACTCTTCCTATTCATAGTTCAATTCGAATTAAAGCATGGTGTATACTCTTAATTCAAACCAAGATAGCTAACATGCAAGCCTAAATGGTGATCAATCATTCAAACTAGCATATTAACTTACAAGCATAATGAATAAGAACAAAAACCATAATTGAAACTTGGAAACTAATCAAACTTGAAACTAAAGAAAAGAATTTACATAATGAAAAGTAAAGTGGAACTAAGAAAAACTTAAGGAGAATTTCAGCACAAAGATCTCATTATAACAATTGAAAACTAGAAAGGAAAACTAAGAGAATTTGAGGGAGAGAAGGGAAGGGAGCTCTAGAGAAGTGTTTGAGAGCTCCCCCCCTTGGGGTGTGTTTACAAGCTTAGAGAACTTCCCTATTTATAGGCCTAGGGGAAGTGAAAATCTGAATTCAATATGGCTAATGCATACAACACTTGTTTTATAAAATCTGAAATGGTTGATGCACTTGTATTAGAAAATCTAAATTGGGTGATGCACTTGTATTAGAAAATCTTGAATTGGTTGATGCACTTCACCAATAGATCCCACCAGCAGCCCTAGCTCATCTTCATGTCACCATGACCAAGCTTCCAACCAGAAATGATAGCTCATACCTAGCTCACCATGACCAAGCATCCAACCAGCACATGCTGAGGTCAGCATGACCAGCAACTTCAAGGGCTTACAACTTGGGCTTCTCTTAATCAAATTAGGACTTTAAGCACTCGAAATTGAAGTTCAGAATGTCTTCTTTCCAGCCATATGTTATTTGGGCCAATCCAAGGTCGGAGGAGGAAGTTAAGGCCAAAACAAATTGCTAACTCATTTTCCGCGCTGATAAGATCCATCCTAAGCATGGTTCTGTGTTTGCTAGGTAACGGACTCCAGATTTATCCAATGGGGCTTAATTTTGGATATGTTATAGTACACACCAATTGGAACAACTTTCATGAAGAATGTGGCCTCATTCGAGCTATGTAGGTTATTGAAACAAAGCTTGCAATATGACCTACGGAACTGGACTGGCAGGGGGCTGTAGCCAAAATGAGTTTGTCTTTAAGCTCTTCATCCATTCATCCAAATTAGGCCTTAACATGCTTGAATTGCATGAATTATGCTCTCTAAAGCCATCATTATTACCTAAAGCTCAATGAACTGAAAGATAAACACAAAAAGGATTAAAAGCACAAGTTTAACTCAAAAACATAACCAAATCATAAGCTAGAAGGGTACAAAATGATATACAATTATGAACCGATCAAATACCCCCAAACCTAGATTTTGCTAGTCCTCAAGCAAAACAAAAGGAAAACGAAGAAAAATAAAACAAAATAAGAAGTTAACTAGACCACTTTCGTAGGTAACTCGATTGCATTGAGCGTATGCAACAAGCCTTTAAACCTCTAGGCATCCCTAGTAGGAGGAGTTGTGTCTCCTGAGGGTTTAACAGATATGATACCCACAAACGTTTTACTGACTCTGTAAAACAAAGTAATTAGAAAACTTAAAAGATTTGTTAGTTCTTAAGAAAAACAAAAAAAAACAAAAAAAACAAAAACGTTAACCTTCCAACCGGACAAAAATGTTAAACTTCATAGACATGGCTCAACAAGGAACAAAACAAGCACTAAGGAAGTTCTAAACATTATTCAAGTGCTACCACAATCTCACAAAAATCATGCTCAAGGTGTGTGTGTGAAATAGCCATGAAGATACAACTCATGCTTCTCAAACAACGATATGAATTCCTGCAAGAATGAACACAAGTTTGCCAAGCTTTGGGCTCGATCCGAACTCAATAGGTGTGAGAAATTGGACAATTTAAGTTCAATGGCAGTTCGTTCCTAATTGGACTTGTTGGTGTATTCCACACTTCTAGCGTTTGGATTTCACTCAAAACTCAGAAAATGACTCCTCCCAACATATTATGATGTTGCCCAAGCTTTGGGCTCGATCCGAAATCAATAGGTGTTCCAAATTGGACAATTCAAGGTCAACGGCAGTTCGTTCCTAATTGGAGTCGTTGGTGTGTTCCATACTTCTAGCGATTGGATTTCACTCAAAACTCACCAAATGACTCCTCCCACCATATTATGGTGTTGCCCAAATTTTGGGCTCGATCCGAAATCTATAGGTGTCCGAAATTGGACAATTCAAGTTCAACGGCAGTTCGTTCCTAATTGGAGTGGTTGGTGTATTCCATACTTCTAGCGATTGGATTTCACTCAAAACTTACTAAATGACTCCACCCATCATATTATGATGTTGCCCAAGTTTTGGTCTCGAACCGAAATCAATAGGTGTTCCAAATTGGACAATTCAAGTTCAACGGCAGTTCGTTCCTAATTGGAGTGGTTGGTGTAGTCCATACTTCTAGCGATTGGATTTCACTCAAAGCTCACCAAATGACTCCTCCCACCATATTATGATGTTGCCCAAGTTCTGGGCTCGATCCGAAATCAATAGGTGTGAGAAATTGGACAATTCATGTTCAACGGCAGTTCTTTCCTAATTGGAGTGGTTGGTGTATTCCATGCTTCTAGCGATTGGATTTCACTCAAAACTCACTAAATGACTCCTCCCACCATATGATGTTGTTGCCCAAGTTTTGGTCTCGATCCGAAATCAATAGGTGTTCCAAATTGGACAATTCAAGTTCAACGGCAGTTCGTTCCTAATTGGAGTGGTTGGTGTATTCCATACTTCTAGCGATTGGATTTCAGTCAAAATTCACCAAGTGACTCCTCCGTCCATATTATGATGTTGCCCAAGTTTGGGGATCAATCCGAAATCAATAGGGGTGAGAAATTGGACAATTCAAGTTCAACGGCAGTTCGTTCCTAATTGGAGTGGTTGGTGTATTCCGTACTTCTAGCGATTGGATTTCACTCAAAACCCACCAAATGACTCCTCC
Source organism: Prunus avium (assembly GCF_965620075.1). Taxonomy (NCBI): domain Eukaryota; kingdom Viridiplantae; phylum Streptophyta; class Magnoliopsida; order Rosales; family Rosaceae; genus Prunus; species Prunus avium. The sequence goes on along the minus strand of NC_142291.1, from coordinate 15,773,216 downwards.
CACCATATTATGATGTTGCCCAAGTTTTGGGGTCGATCAGAAATGAATAGGTGTGAGAAATTGGACAATTCAAGTTCAACGGCAGTTCGTTCCTAATTGGAGTGGTCGGTGTATTCCATGCATCTAGCGATTGGATTTCACTCAAAAGTCACCAAATGACTCCTCCCACCATATTGTGATGTTGCCCAAGTTTTGGGTTCGATCCGAAATCAATAGGTGTTCCAAATTGGACAATTCAAGTTCAACGGCGGTTCGTTCCTATTTGGAGTGGTTGGTGTATTCCATACTTCTAGCGATTGGATTTCACTCAAAACTCACCAAATGACTCCTCCCGCCATATTATGATGTTGCCCAAGTTTTGGGCTCGATCCGAAATCAATAGTTGTTCCAAATTGGACAATTCAATTTCAACTGCAGTTCGTTCCTAATTGGAGTGGTTGGTGTATTCCATACTTCTAGCGATTGGATTTCACTCAAAACTCCCCAAATGACTCCTCCCACCATGTTGGGATGTTGCCCAAGTTTTGGGTTCGATCCGAAATCAATAGGTGTTCCAAATTGGACAATTCAAGTTCAACGGCAGTTCGTTCCTAATTGGACATGTCGATGTATTCCATACTTCTAGCGATTGGATTTCACTCAAAACTCACCAAATGACTCCACCCACCATATTGTGGTGTTGCACAACTTTGGGGTTCCATCCGAAATCAATAGGTGTGAGAAATTGGACAATTCAAGTTCGACGGCAGTTCGTTCCTAATTTGAGTGGTTGGTGTATTCCATACTTCTAGCGATTGGATTTCACTCAAAACGCACCAAATGACTCCTCCCACCATATTATGATGTTGCCCAAGTTTTGGGCTCGATCCAAAATCAATAGGTGTGAGAAATTGGACAATTCAAGTTCAACGGCAGTTCGTTCCTAATTGGAGTGGTTAGTGTATTCCGTACTTCTAGCGATTGGATTTCACTCAAAACGCACCAAATGACTCCTCCCACCATATTATGATGTTGCCCAAGTTTTGGGCTCGATACGAAATCAACAGGTGTGAGAAATTGGACAATTCAAGTTCAACGACAGTTCGTTCCTAATTGGGGTGGTTGGTGTATTCCATACTTCTAGCGATTGGATTTCACTCAAAACGTACCAAATGACTCGTCCCACCATATTATGATGTTGCCCAAGTTTTGGGCTCGATTTGTAATCAATAGGTGTGAGAAATTGGACAATTCAAGTTCAACGGCAGTTCGTTCCTAATTGGAGTGATTGGTGTATTCCATACTTCTAGCGATTGGATTTCACTCAAAACTCACCAAATGACTCCTCCCACCATATTATGATCTTGCACAAGTTTGGGGATCCGTCCGAAATCAATAGGTGCGAGAAATTGGACAATTCAAGTTCAACGGCAGTTCGTTCCTAATTGGAGTGGTTGGTGTATTCCATACTTCTAGCGATTGGATTTCACTCAAAACTCACCAAATGACTCCTCCCACCATATTATGAAGTTTCCCAAGTTTTGGGCTCGATCCGAAATCAATAGTTGTTCCAAATTGGACAATTCAAGTTCAACGGCAGTTCGTTCCTAATTGGAGTGGTTGGTGTATTCCACACTTCTAGCGATTGGATTTCACTCAAAACTCACCAAATGACTCCTCCCACCATATTGTGATGTTGCCCAAGTTTTGGGTTCGATCCGAAATCAATAGGTGTTCCAAATTGGACAATTCAAGTTCAACGGCAGTTCGTTCCTAATTGGAGTGGTTGGTGTATTCCATACTTCTAGCGATTGAATTTCAATCAAAACTCACCAAATGACTCCTCCCACCATATTATGATGTTGCCCAAGTTTTGGGCTCGATCCGAAATCAATAGGTGTTCCAAATTGGACAATTCAAGTTCAACGGCAGTTCGTTCCTAATTGGAGTGGTTGGTGTATTCCATACTTCTAGCGATTGGATTTCACTCAAAACGCACCAAATGACTCCTCCCACCATATTATGATGTTGCCCAAGTTTTGGGCTCGATCTGTAATCAATAGGTGTGAGAAATTGGACAATTCAAGTTCAACGGCAGTTCGTTCCTAATTGGAGTGATTGGTGTATTCCATACTTCTAGCGATTGGATTTCTCTCAAAACTTACCAAATGACTCCTCCCACCATATTATGATCTTGCACAAGTTTGGGGATCCGTCCGAAATCAATAGGTGCGAGAAATTGGACAATTCAAGTTCAACGGCAGTTCGTTTCGAATTGGAGCGGTTGGTGTATTCCATACTTCTAGCGATTGGATTTCACTCAAAACTCACGAAATGACTCCTCCCATCATATTATGATGTTGCACAAGTTTGGGGTTCCATACGAAATCAATAGGTGTGAGAAATTGGACAATTCAGGTTCAACGGCAGTTCGTTCCTAATTGCAGTGGTTGGTGTATTCCATACTTCTAGCGATTGGATTTCACTCTAAACTCACCAAATGACTACTTCCACCAAATTATGTTGTTGCCCAAGTTTTGGGATCGATCCGAAATCAATAGGTGTGAGAAATTGGACAATTTAAGTTCAACGGCTGTTCGTTCCTAATTGGAGTGGTTGGTGTATTCCATACTTCTAGCGATTGGATTTCACTCAAAACTCCCCAAATGACTCCTCCCATCATATTATGATGTTGCACAAGTTTGGGGTTCCATCCGAAATCAATAGGTGTGAGAAATTGGACAATTCAATTTCGACGGCAGTTCGTTCCTAATTGGAGTGGTTGGTGTATTCCATACTTCTAGCGATTGGATTTCACTCAAAACTCACCAAATGAATCCTCCCACCATATTTTGATGTTTCCCAAGTTAGGGGCTCGATCCGAAATCAATAGTTGTGAGAAATTGGACAATTCAAGTTCAACGGCAGTTCGTTCCCAATTGGAGTGGTTGGTGTATTCCATACTTCTAGCGATTGGATTTCACTCGAAACTCACTAAATGACTCATCCCACCATATTATGATGTTGCCCAAGTTTTGGTCTCGATCCGAAATCAATAGGTGTTCCAAATTGGACAATTCAAGTTCAACGGCAGTTCGTTCCTAATTGGAGTGGTTGGTGTATTCCATACTTCTAGCGATTGGATTTCACTCAGAACTCGAGAAATGACTCCTCCCACCATATTATGATGTTGCCCAAGTTTTGGGCTCGAACCGAAATCAATAGGTGTGAGAAATTGGACAATTCAAGTTCAACGGCAGTTCGTTCCTAATTGGAGTGGTGGGTGTATTCCATACTTCTAACGATTGGATTTCACTCAAAACTCACCAAATGACTCCTCCCACCATATTATGATGTTGCCCAAGTTTTGGGCTCGATCCAAAATCAATAGGTGTGAGAAACTGAACAATTCAAGTTCAACGGCAGTTCGTTCCTAATTGTAGTGGTTGGTGTATTCCATACTTCTAACGATTGGATTTCACTCAAAATTCACCAAATGACTCCTACCACCATATTATGATGTTGCCCAAGTTTTGGGCTCGATCCAAAATCAATAGGTGTGAGAAACTGAACAATTCAAGTTCAACGGCAGTTCGTTCCTAATTGTAGTGGTTGGTGTATTCCATACTTCTAACGATTGGATTTCACTCAAAACTCACCAAATGACTCCTCCCACCATATTACGATGTTGCCCTAGTTTTGGGCTCGATCCGAAATCAATAGGTGTTCCAAATTGGACAATTCAAGTTCAACGTCAGTTCGTTCCTAATTGGAGTGGTTGGTGTATTCCATACTTCTCGCGATTGGATTTCACTTAAAACTCACCAAATGACTCCTCCCACCACATTATGATGTTGCCCAAGTTTTAGGCTCGATCCAAAATCAATAGGTGTTCCAAATTGAACAATTCAAGTTCAACAGCAGTTCGTTCCTAATTGGAGTGGTTGGTGTATTCCATACTTCTAGCGATTGGATTTCACTCGAAACTCACTAAATGACTCATCCCACCATATTATGATGTTGCCCAAGTTTTGGGTTAGATCCGAAATCAATAGGTGTTCCAAATTGGACAATTCAAGTTCAACGGCAGTTCGTTCCTAATTGGAGTGGTTGGTGTATTCCATACTTCTAGCGATTGGATTTCACTCAAAACTCACCGAATGACTCCTCCCACCATATTATGTTGTTGCCCAAGTTTTGGGTTCGATCCGAAATCAATAGGTGTTCCAAATTGGACAATACAAGTTCAACGGCAGTTCGTTCCTAATTGGAGTGGTTGGTGTATTCCATACTTCTAGCGATTGGATTTCACTCAAAACTCACCAAATGACTCCTCCCACCATATTATGATGTTGCCCAAGTTAGGGGCTCGATCCGAAATCAATAGGTGTGAGAAATTGGACAATTCAAGTTCAACGGCAGTTCGTTCCTAATCGGAGTGGTTGGTGTATTCCATACCTCTAGCGATTGGATTTCCCTCAAAACTCACCAAATGAGTCCTCCCACCATATTATGATGTTGCCCAAGTTTGGGCTCGATCCGAAATCAATAGGTGTGAGAAATTGCACAATTCAAGTTCAACGGCAGTTGGTTCCTAATGGGAGTGGTTAGTGTATTCCATACTTCTAGCGATTGGATTTCACTCAAAACTCACCAAATGACTCCTCCCACCATATTATGATGTTGCCCAAGTTTTGGGCTCGTTCCGAAATCAATAGGTGTTCCAAATTGGACAATTCCAGTTCAACGGCCGTTCGTTCCTAATTGGAGTGGTTGGTGTATTCCATACTTCTAGCGTTTCGATTTCACTCAAAACTCACCAAATGACTCCTCCCACCATATTATGATGTTTCCCAAGTTTTGGGCTCGATCCGAAATCAATAGGCGTTCGAAATTGGACAATTCAAGTTCAACGGCAGTTCGTTCCTAATTGGAGTGGTTGGTGTATTCCATACTTCTAGCGATTGGATGTCACTCAAAACTCTCCAAACGACTCGTCCCACCATATTATGATGTTGCCCAAGTTTTGGGCTCGATCCGAAATCAATAGGTTTGAGAAATTGGACAATTCAATTTCAACGGCAGTTCGTTCCTAATTGGAGTGGTTGGTGTATTCCATACTTCTAGCGATTGGATTTCACTCAAAAGTCACCCAATGACTCCTCCCACCATATTATGCTGTTGCCCAAGTTTTGGGCTCGATCCGAAATCAATAGGTGTTCCAAATTGGACAATTCATGTTCAACGGCAGTTCGTTCCTAATTGGAGTGGTTGGTGTATTCCACACTTCCAGCGATTGGATTTCACTCAAAGCTCACCAAATGACTCCTCCCACCATATTATGATGTTGCCCAAGTTTTGGGCTCGATCCGAAATCAATAGGTGTTCCAAATTGGACAATTCAAGTTCAACAGCAGTTCGTTCCTAACTGGAGTGGTTGGTGTATTCCATACTTCTAGCGATTGGATTTCACTCAAAACTGACACAATGACTCCTCCAACCATATTATGATGTTGCCCAAGTTTTGGGCTCGATCCGAAATCAATAGGTGTGAGAAATTGGACAATTCAAGTTCGATGGCAGTTCGTTCCTAATTGGTGTGGTTGGTGTGGCGATTGGATTTCACTCAAAACTCACCAAATGACTCCTCCCACCATATTATGATGTTGCCCATGTTTTGGGCTCGATCCGAAATCAATAGGTGTTCCAAATTGGACAATTCAAGTTCAACGGCAGTTCGTTCCTTATTGGAGTGGTTGGTGTATTCCATACTTCTAGCGATTGGATTTCACTCAAAACTCATCAAACGACTCCTCCCACCATATTATGATGTTGCACAAGTTTGGGGTTCAATCCGAAATCAATAGTTGTGAGAAATTGGACAATTCAAGTTCAACGACAATTCGTTCCTAATGGGAGTGGTTGGTGTATTCCATACGTCTAGCGATTGGATTTCACTCAAAACTCACCAAATGACTCCTCCCACCTTGTTATGATGTTGCCCAAGTTTTCGGCTTCGTCCGAAATCAATTGGTGTGAGAAGTTGGACAATTCAAGTTCAACGGCAGTTCGTTCCTAATTGGAGTGGTTGGTGTATTCCATACTTCTAGCGATTGGATTTCACTAAAAACTCACCAAATGACTCCTCCCACCAAATTATGATGTTGCCCAAGTTTTGGGCTCGATCCGAAATTAATAGGTGTTCGAAATTGGACAATTCAAGTTCAACGACAGTTCGTTCCTAATTGGAGTGGTTGGTGTATTCCATACTTCCAGCGATTGGATTTCACTCAAAACTTACCAAAGGACTCCACCCACCATGTTATGATGTTGCCCAAGTTTTGGGCTCGATCCAAACTCAATAGGTGTTCGAAATTGGACAATACAAGTTCAACGGCGGTTCGTTCCTAATTGGAGTGGTTGGTGTATTCCATACTTCTAGCGATTGGATTTCACTCAAAACTCACCAATGACTCCTCCCACCATATTATGATGTTGCCCAAGTTTTGGGCTCGATCCGAAATCAATAGGTGTGAGAAATTGGACAATACAAGTTCAACGGCAGTTCGTTCCTAATGGGAGTGGTTGGTGTATTCCATACTTCTAGCGATTGGATTTCACTCAAAACTCACCAAATGACTCCTCCCACCGTATTCTGATGTTGCACAACTTTTGGGCTCGATCCGAAATCAATAGGTGTTCCAAATTGGACAATTCAATTTCAACGGCAATTCGTTCCTAATTGCAGTGGTTGGTGTATTCCATACTTCTAGCGATTGGATTTCACTCAAAACTCACCAAATGACTCCTCCCACCATATTATGATGTTGCCCAAGTTTTGGGCTCGATCCGAAATCAATTGGTGTTCCAAATTGGACAATTCAAGTTAAGCGGCAGTTCGTTCCTAATTGGAGTGGTTGGTGTATTCCATACTTCTAGCGATTGGATTTCACTCAAAACCCACCAAATGACTCCTCCCACCATATTATGTTGTTGCCCAAGTTTTGGGCTCGATTCGAAATCAATAGTTGTGAGAATTTGGACAATTCAAGTTCAACGACAATTCGTTCCTAATGGGAGTGGTTGGTGTATTCCAAACGTCTATCGATTGGATTTCACTCAAAACTCACCAAATGACTCCTCCCACCTTGTTATGATGTTGAACAAGTTTTGGGCTTGGTCCGAAATCAATTGGTGTGAGAAATTGGACAATTCAAGTTCAACGGCAGTTCGTTCCTAATTGGTGTGGTTGGTGTATTCCATACCACTAGCGATTGGATTTCACTCAAAACTCACCAAATGACTCCTCCCACCATTTTCTGATGTTGCCCATGTTTTGGGCTCGATCCGAAATCAATAGGTGTGAGAAATTGGACAATTCAAGTTCAACGGCAGTTCGTTCCTAATTGGAGTGGTTGGTGTATTCCATACTTCTAGTGATTGGATTTCACTCAAAACTCACCAAATGACTCCTCCCACCATATTATGATGTTGCCCAAGTTTGGGGCACGGTCCGAAATCAATAGGTGCGAGAAATTGGACAATTCATGTTCAACGGCAGTTCGTTCCTAACTGTGGTGGTTGGTGTATTCCGTACTTCTAGCGATTGGATTTCACTCAAAACTCACCAAATGACTCCTGCCACCATATGATGATGTTGCCCAAGTTTGGGGCTCGATCCGAAACCAATAGGTGTTCCAAATTGGACAATTCAAGTTCAACGGCAGTTCGTTCCTATTTGGAGTGGTTGGTGTATTCCATACTTCTAGTGATTGGATTTCACTCAAAACTCACCAAATGACTCCTCCCACCATATTATGATGTTGCCCAAGTTTTGGGCTCGATCCGAAATCAACAGTTGTGAGAATTTGGACAATTCAAGTTCAACGACAATTCGTTCCTAATGGGAGTGGTTGGTGTATTCCATACGTCTAGTGATTGGATTTCACTCAAAACTCACCAAATGACTCCTCCCACCTTATTATGATGTTGCCCAAGTTTTGGGCTCGGTCCGAAATCAATTGGGGTGAGAAATTGGACAATTCAAGTTCAACGGCAGTTCGTTCCTAATTGGAGTGGTTGGTGTATTCCATACTTCTAGCGATTGGATTTCACTCAAAACTCACCAAATGACTCCTCCCACCATATTATGATGTTACCCAAGTTTTGGGCTCGATCCGAAATCCATAGGTGTTCCAAATTGGACAATTCAAGTTCAACGGCAGTTCGTTCCTAATTGGAGTGGTTGGTGTATTCCATACTTCTAGCGATTGGATTTCACTCAAAACTCACCAAATGCCTCCTCCCACCATATTATGATGTTGCACAAGTTTGGGGTTCGATCCGAAATCAATAGGTGTGAGAAATTGCACAATTCAAGTTCAACGGCAGTTGGTTCCTAATGGGAGTGGTTAGTGTATTCCATACATCTAGCGATTGGATTTCACTCAAAACTTACCAAATGACTCCTCCCACCATATTATGATGTTGCCCAAGTTTTGGGCTCGATCCGAAATCAATAGGTGTTCCAAATTGGACAATTCAAGTTCAACGGCAGTTCGTTCCTAATTGGAGTGGTTGGTGTATTCCATACTTCTAGCGATTGGATTACACTGAAAACTCACCAAATGACTCCTCCCAACGTATTATGATGTTGCCCAAGTTTTGGGCTCGATCCGAACTCAATAGGTGTGAGAAATTGGACAGTTTAAGTTCAACGGCAGTTCGTTCCTAATTGGAGTGGTTGGTGTATTCCATACTTCTAGCGATTGGATTTCACTGAAAACTCACCAAATGACTCCTCCCAACATATTATGATGTTGCCCAAGTTTTGGGCTCGATCCGAAATCAATAGGTATGAGAAATTGAACAATTCAAGTTCTACGGCAGTTCGTTCCTAATTGTAGTGGTTGGTGTATTCCATACTTCTAGCAATTGGATTTCACTCAAAACTCACCAAATGACTCCTCCCACCATATTATGATGTTGCACAAGTGTGGGGTTCCATCCGAAATCAGTAGGTGTGAGAAATTGGACAATTCAAGTTCAACGGCAGTTCGTTCCTAATTGGAGTGGTTGGTGTATTCCATACTTCTAGCGATTGGATTTCACTCAAAACTGACCAAGTGACACCTCCCACCATATTATGATGTTGCCCAAGTTTTGGGCCCGATCCGAACTCAATAGGTGTGAGAAATTGGACAATTTAAGTTCAACGGCAGTTCGTTCCTAATTGGAGGGTTTGGTGTATTCCATACTTCAAGCGATTGGATTTCACTCAAAACTCACCAAATGACTCCTTCCACCATATTATGATGTTGCCCAAGTTTTGGGCTCGATCCGATATCAATAGGTGTGAGAAATTGGACAATTCAAGTTCAACGGCAGTTCGTTCCTAATTGGAGTGGTTGGTGTATTCCATACTTCTAGCGATTGGATTTCACTCAAAACTCACTAAATGACTCCTCCCACCATATTATGATGTTGCCCAAGTTTTGGGCTTGATCCGAAATCAATAGGTGTTCCAAATTGGACAATTCAAGTTCAACGGCAGTTCGTTCCTAATTGGAGTGGTTGGTGTATTCCATACTTCTAGCGATTGGATTTCACTCAAACCTCACTAAATGACTCCTCCCACCATATTATGATGTTGCAGAAGTTTGGGGTTCCATCCGAACTCAATAGGTGTGAGAAATTGGACAATTTAACTTCACCGGCAGTTCGTTCCTAATTGGTGTGGTTGGTGTATTCCATACTTCTAGATCTTGGATTTCACTCAAAACTCACCAAATGACTCCTCCCACCATATTATGATATTGCACAAGTGTGGGGTTCCATCCGAAATCAATAGGTGTGAGAAATTGAACAATTCAAGTTTAACGGCAGTTCGTTCCTAATTGGAGTGGTTGGTGTATTCCATACTTCTAGCGATTGGATTTCACTCAAAACTCACCAAATGACTCCTCCCACCATATTATGATGTTGCACAAGTTTGGGGTTCCATCCGAACTCAGTAGGTGTGAGAAATTGGACAATTTAAGTTCACCGGCAGTTCGTTCCTAATTGGTGTGGTTGGTGTATTCCATACTTCTAGATCTTGGATTTCACTCAAAACTCATCAAATGACTCCTCCCACCATATTATGACGTTGCACAAGTTTGGGGTTCCATCCGAAATCAATAGGTGTGAGAAATTGGACAAATCAAGTTCAACGGCAGTTCCTTCCTAATTGGAGTTGTTGGTGTATTCCATACTTCTAGCGATTGGATTTCACTCAAAACTCACCAAATGACTCCTCCCACCATATTATGATGTTGCCCAAGTTTTGGGGTCGATCCGACCTCAATAGGTGTGAGAAATTGGACAATTTAAGTTCAACGGCAGTTCGTTCCTAATTGGAGTGGTTGGTGTATTCCATATTTCTGGCGATTGGATTTCACCCAAAACTCACAAAATGACTCCTCCCACCATATTATGATGTTGCACAAGTTTGGGGTTCCATCCGAAATCAATAGGTGTTAGAAATTGGACAATTCATGTTCAACGGCAGTTCGTTCGAAATTGGGGTGATTGGTGTATTCCATACTTCTACCGATTGGATTTCACTCAAAACTCACTAAATGACTCCTCCCACCATATTATGATGTTGCCCAAGTTTTGGTCTCGATTCGAAATCAATAGGTGTTCCAAATTGGACAGTTCAAGTTCAATGGCAGTTCGTTTCTAATTCGAGTGGTTGGTGTATTCCATACTTCTAGCGATTGGATTTCACTCAAAACCCACCAAATGACTTCCCCCACCATATTACGATGTTGCCCAAGTTTTCGGCTTGATCCGAAATCAATAGGTGTTCCAAATTGGACAATTCAAGTTCAACTGTAGTTCGTTCCTAATTGGAGTGCTTGGTGTATTCCATACTTCTAGCGATTGGATTTCACTCAAAACTCACCAAATGACTCCTCCCACCATATTATGATGTTGCCCAAGTTTTGGGCTCGATCCAAAATAAACAGGTGTGAGAAATTTTACAATTCAAGTTGAACGGTAGTTCGTTCCTGATTGGAGTGGTTGGCGTATTCCATACTTCTAGCGATTTGATTTCACTGAAAACTCACCGAATGACTCCTCCGAAGATATTATGATGTTGCCCAAGTTTTGGGCTCGATCCGAAATCAATAGGTGTGAGAAATTGGACAATTTAAGTTCAACGGCAGTTCGTTCCTAATTGAAGTGGTTGGTGTATTCCATACTTCTAGCGATTGGATTTCACTCAAAACTCACCAAATGACTCCGCCCACCATTTTATGATGTTGCACAAGTTTGGGGTTCCATCCGAAATCAATAGGTGTGAGCAATTTGGCAATTCAAGTTCAACGGCAGTTCGTTCCTAATTGGAGTGGTTGGTGTATTCCATACTTCTAGCGATTGGATTTCACTCAAAACTCACCGAATGACTCCTCCCACCATATTATGGTGTTGCCCAAGTTTTGGGCTCGATCCGAAATCAATAGGTGTGAGAAATTGGACAATTCAAGTTCAACGGCAGTTCGTTCCTAATTGGAGTGGTTGGTGTATTCCATACTTCTAGCGATTGGATTTCACTGAAAACTGTCCAAAAGACTCCTCCCACCATATTATGATGTTTTCTAAGTTTTGTGCTCGATCCGAACTCAATAGGTGTGAGAAATTGGACAATTTAAGTTCAACGGCAGTTCGTTCCTAATTGAAGTGGTTGGTGTATTCCATACTTCTAGCGATTGGATTTCACTCAAAACTCACCAAATGACTCCGCCCACCATTTTATGATGTTGCACAAGTTTGGGGTTCCATCCGAAATCAATAGGTGTGAGCAATTTGGCAATTCAAGTTCAACGACAGTTCGTTCGTAATTGGAGTGGTTGGTGTATTCCATACTTCTAGCGATTGGATTTCACTCAAAACTCACCAAATGACTCCTCCCACCATATTATGTTGTTGCCCAAGTTTTGGGCTCGGTCCGAAATCAATAGGTGTTCCAAATTGGACAATTCAAGTTCAACGGCAGTTCGTTCCTATTTGGAGTGGTTGGTGTTTTCCATACTTCTAGCGATTGGATTTCACTCAAAACTCACCAAATGACACCTCCCACCATATTACGATGTTGCCCAAGTTTGGGGCTCGATCCGAAATCAATAGGTGTGAGAAATTGGACAATTCAAGTTCAACGGCAGTTCATTCCTAATTGGAGTGGTTGGTGTATTCCGTACTTCTAGTGATTGGATTTCACTCAAAACTCACCAAATGACTCCTCCCACCATATTACGATGTTGCCCAAGTTTGGGGCTCGATCCGAAATCAATAGGTGTGAGAAATTGGACAATTCAAGTTCAACGGCGGTTCGTTCCTAATTGGAGTGGTTGGTGTATTCCATACTTCTAGCGATTGAATTTCACTCAAAACTCACCAAATGACTCCTCCCACCATATTATGATGTTGCCCAAGTTTTGGGCTCGATCCGAAATCAATAGGTGTGAGAAATTGGACAATTCAAGTTCAATGGCAGTTCGTTCCTAGTTGGAGTGGTTGGTGTATTCCATACTTCTAGCGATTGGATTTCACTCAAAACTCACCAAATGACTACTCCAACAATATAATGATGTTGCCCAAGTTTTGGGCTAGATCCAAACTCACTAGGAGTGAGAAATTGGACAATTCAAGTTCAACGGCAGTTTGTTCCTAATTGGAGTGGTTGGTGTATTCCATACTTCTAACGATTGGATTTCACTGAAAACTGTCCAAATGACTCCTCCCACCATATTATGATGTTGCCCAAGTTTTGGGCTCGATCCGAACTCAATAGGTGTGAGAAATTGGACAATTCAAGTTCAACGGCAATTCGTTCCTAACTGGAGTGGTTGGTGTATTCCATACTTCTAGCGATTGGATTTCACTGAAAACTTTCTAAATGACTCCTCCCAACATATTATGATGTTGCCAAAGTTTTGGTCTCGATCCGAAATCAATAGGTGTGAGAAATTGGACAATTCAAGTTCAACGGCAGTTCGTTCCTAATTGGAGTGGTTGGTGTATTCCATACTTCTAGCGATTGGATTTCACTCAAAACTCACCAAATGACTACTCCAACAATATTATGATGTTGCACAAGTTTTGGGCTCAATCCGAAATCAATAGGTGTTCCAAATTGGACAATTCAAGTTCAACGACAGTTCGTTCCTATTTGGAGTGGTTGGTGTTTTCCATACTTCTAGCGATTGGATTTCACTCAAAACTCACCAAATGACACCTCCCACCGTATTACGATGTTGCCCAAGTTTGGGGCTCGATCCGGAATCAATAGGTGTGAGAAATTGGACAATTCAAGTTCAACGGCAGTTCGTTCCTAATTGGAGTGGTTGGTGTATTCCATACTTCTAGCGATTGGATTTCACTGAAAACTCACCAATTGAATCCTCCCAACATATTATGATGTTGCCCAAGTTTTGGGCTCGATCCGAAATCAATAGGTGTGAGAAATTGAGCAATTCAAGTTCAACGGCAGTTCGTTTCTAATTGGAGTGGTTGGTGTATTCCATACTTCTAGCGATTGGATTTCACTCAAAACTCACCAAATGACTCCTCCCACCATATTATGATGTTTCCCATGTTTGGGGGTCGATACGAAATCGATAGGTGTGAGAAATTGGACAATTCAAGTTCAACCGCAGTTCGTTCCTAAATGGGGTGGTCGGTGTATTCCATACTTCTAGCGATTGGATTTCACTCGAAACTCACCAAATGACCCCTCCCACCATATTATGATGTTGCCCAAGTTTTGGGCTTGATCCGAAATCAATAGGTGTTCCAAATTGGTCAATTCAAGTTCAACGGCAGTTCGTTCCTAATTGGAGTGGTTGGTGTATTCCATACTTCTAGAGATTGGATTTCACTCAAAACTCACCCAATGACTCCTCCCACCATATTATGATGTTGCCCAAGTTTTGGGCTCGATCCGAAATCAATAGGTGTGAGAAATTGGACAATTCATGTTCAACGGCAGTTCGTTCCTAGTTGGAGTGGTTGGTGTATTCCATACTTCTAGCGATTGGATTTCACTCAAAACTCACCAAATGACTCCTCCCACCATATTATGATGTTGCCCAAGTTTTGGGCTCGGTCCGAAATCAATTGGTGTGAGAAATTGGACAATTCAAGTTCAACGGCAGTTCGTTCCTAATTCGAGTGGTTGGTGTATTCCATACTTCTAGCGATTGGATTTCACTCAAAACTCACCAAATGACTCCTCCCACCATATTATGATGTTGCCCAAGTTTTGGGCTCGATCCGAAATCAATAGGTGTTCGAAATTGGACAATTCAACTTCAACGGTGGTTCGTTCCTAATTGGAGTGGTTGGTGTATTCCATACTTCTAGCGATTGGATTTCGCTGAAAACTGACCAAATGAATCCTCCCACCATATTATGTTGTTGCACAAGTTTGGCGTTCGGTCCGAAATCCATTGGTGTGAGAAATTGAACAATTCAAGTTCAACAACAGTTCGTTCCTAATGGGAGTGGTTGGTGTATTCCGTACTTCTAGCGATTGGATTTCACTCAAACCTCACCAAATGACTCCTCCCACCATATTATGATGTTGCCCAACTTTTGGGCTCGATCCGAAATCAATACTTGTGACAAATTGGACAATTCAAGTTCAACGGCAGTTCGTTCCTAATTGGAGTAGTTGGTGTATCCCATACTTCTAGCGATTGGATTTCACTCAAAACTCACCAAATGACTCCTCCCACCATATTATGATGTTGCCCAAGTTTTGGGCTCGATCCGAAATCAATAGGTGTTCCAAATTGGACAATTCAAGTTCAACGGCAGTTTGTTCCTAATTGGAGTGGTTGGTGTATTCCATGCTTCTAGCGATTGGATTTCACTCAAAACTCACCAAATGACTCCTCCCACCATATTGTGATGTTGCCCAAGTTTTGGGTTCGATCCGAAATCAATAGGTGTTCCAAATTGGACAATTCAAGTTCAACGGCAGTTCATTCCCAATTGGTATGGTTGGTGTATTCCTTACTTCTAGCGATTGGATTTCACTCAAAACTCACCAAATGACTCCTCCCACCATATTATGATGTTGCCCAAGTTTGGGGCTCGATCCGTAATCAATAGGTGTGAGAAATTGGACAATTCAAGTTCAACGGCAGTTCGTTCCTAATTGGAGTGGTTGGTGTATTCCATACTTCTATCGATTGCATTTCACTGAAAACTCACCAAATGACTCCAACCACCATATTATGATGTTGCCCAAGTTTTGGGCTCGATCTGAAATCAATAGGTGTGAGAAATTGGACAAGTCAAGTTCAACGGCAGTTCGTTCCTAATTGGAGTGGTTGGTGTATTCCATACTTCTAGCGATTGGATTTCACTCAAAACTCACTAAATGACTCCTCCCACCATATTACGATGTTGCCCAAGTTTTGGTCTCGATCCGAAATCAATAGGTGTGAGAAATTGGACAATTCAAGTTCAACGGCAGTTCGTTCCTAATTGGAGTGGTTGGTGTATTCCATACTTCTAGCGATTGGATTTCACTCAAAACTCACCAAATGACTCCTCCCACCAAATTATAATGTTGCCCAAGTTTTGGGCTCGATCCGAAATCAATAGGTGTGACAAATTGGACAATTCAAGTTCAACGGCAGTTCGTTCCTAATTGGAGTGGTTGGTGTATTCCATACTTCTAGCGATTGGGTTTCACTAAAAACTCACCAAAGGACGCCTCCCACCATATTATGATGTTGCCCAAGTTTTGGTCTCGATCCGAAATCAATAGGTGTGAGAAATTGGACAATTCAAGTTCAACGGCAGTTCGTTCCTAATTGGAGTGGTTGGTGTATTCCATACTTCTAGCGATTGGATTTCACTCAAAACTCACTAAATGACCCCTCCCACCATATTACGATGTTACCCAAGTTTTGGTCTCGATCCGAAATCAATAGGTGTGAGAAATTGGACAATTCAAGTTCAACGGCAGTTCGTTCCTAATTGGAGTGGTTGGTGTATTCCATACTTCTAGCGATTGGATTTCACTCAAAACTCACCAAATGACTCCTCCCACCATATTATGATGTTGCCCAAGTTTTGGGGTCGATCCGAACTCAATAGGTGTGAGAAATTGGACAATTTAAGTTAAATGGCAGTTCGTTCCTGATTGGAGTTGTTGGTGTATTCCGTACTTCTAGAGATTGGATTTCACTCAAAACTCACCAAATGACTCCTCCCACCATATTATGATGTTGCCCAAGTTTTGGGCTCGATCCGAAATCAATAGGTGTGAGAAATTGGACAATTCAAGTTCAACGGCAGTTCGTTCCTAGTTGGAGGGGTTGGGGTATTCCGTACTTCTAGCTATTGGATTTCACTCAAAACTCACCAAATGACTCCTCCCACCATATTATGATGTTGCCCAAGGTTTGGGCTCGATCTGAAATCAATAGGTGTGAGAAATTGGACAATTCAAGTTCAACGGCAGTTCGTTCCTAATTGGTGTGGTTGGTGTATTACATACTTCTATCGATTGCATTTCACTCAAAACTCACCAAATGACTCCTCCCGCCATATTATGATGTTGCCCAAGTTTTGGGCTCGATCCGAACTCAGTAGGTGTGAGAAATTGGACAATTTAAGTTAAATGGCAGTTCGTTCCTAATTGGAGTTGTTGGTGTATTCCGAACTTCTAGCGATTGGATTTCACTCAAAACTCACCAAATGACTCCTGCCACCATATTATGATGTTGCCCAAGTTTGGGGCTCGATCCGTAATCAATAGGTGTGAGAAATTGGACAATTCAAGTTCAACGGCAGTTCGTTCCTAATTGGAGTGGTTGGTGTATTCCATACTTCTATCGATTTCATTTCACTGAAAACTCACCAAATGACTCCAACCACCATATTATGATGTTGCCCAAGTTTTGGGCTCGATCTGAAATCAATAGGTGTGAGAAATTGGACAAGTCAAGTTCAACGGCAGTTCGTTCCTAATTGGAGTGGTTGGTGTATTCCATACTTCTAGCGATTGGATTTCACTCAAAACTCACTAAATGACTCCTCCCACCATATTACGATGTTGCCCAAGTTTTGGTCTCGATCCGAAATCAATAGGTGTGAGAAATTGGACAATTCAAGTTCAACGGCAGTTCGTTCCTAATTGGAGTGGTTGGTGTATTCCATACTTCTAGCGATTGGATTTCACTCAAAACTCACCAAATGACTCCTCCCACCAAATTATAATGTTGCCCAAGTTTTGGGCTCGATCCGAAATCAATAGGTGTGACAAATTGGACAATTCAAGTTCAACGGCAGTTCGTTCCTAATTGGAGTGGTTGGTGTATTCCATACTTCTAGCGATTGGGTTTCACTAAAAACTCACCAAAGGACGCCTCCCACCATATTATGATGTTGCCCAAGTTTTGGTCTCGATCCGAAATCAATAGGTGTGAGAAATTGGACAATTCAAGTTCAACGGCAGTTCGTTCCTAATTGGAGTGGTTGGTGTATTCCATACTTCTAGCGATTGGATTTCACTCAAAACTCACTAAATGACCCCTCCCACCATATTACGATGTTACCCAAGTTTTGGTCTCGATCCGAAATCAATAGGTGTGAGAAATTGGACAATTCAAGTTCAACGGCAGTTCGTTCCTAATTGGAGTGGTTGGTGTATTCCATACTTCTAGCGATTGGATTTCACTCAAAACTCACCAAATGACTCCTCCCACCATATTATGATGTTGCCCAAGTTTTGGGGTCGATCCGAACTCAATAGGTGTGAGAAATTGGACAATTTAAGTTAAATGGCAGTTCGTTCCTGATTGGAGTTGTTGGTGTATTCCGTACTTCTAGAGATTGGATTTCACTCAAAACTCACCAAATGACTCCTCCCACCATATTATGATGTTGCCCAAGTTTTGGGCTCGATCCGAAATCAATAGGTGTGAGAAATTGGACAATTCAAGTTCAACGGCAGTTCGTTCCTAGTTGGAGGGGTTGGGGTATTCCGTACTTCTAGCTATTGGATTTCACTCAAAACTCACCAAATGACTCCTCCCACCATATTATGATGTTGCCCAAGGTTTGGGCTCGATCTGAAATCAATAGGTGTGAGAAATTGGACAATTCAAGTTCAACGGCAGTTCGTTCCTAATTGGTGTGGTTGGTGTATTACATACTTCTATCGATTGCATTTCACTCAAAACTCACCAAATGACTCCTCCCGCCATATTATGATGTTGCCCAAGTTTTGGGCTCGATCCGAACTCAGTAGGTGTGAGAAATTGGACAATTTAAGTTAAATGGCAGTTCGTTCCTAATTGGAGTTGTTGGTGTATTCCGAACTTCTAGCGATTGGATTTCACTCAAAACTCACCAAATGACTCCTGCCACCATATTATGATGTTGCCCAAGTTTGGGGCTCGATCCGTAATCAATAGGTGTGAGAAATTGGACAATTCAAGTTCAACGGCAGTTCGTTCCTAATTGGAGTGGTTGGTGTATTCCATACTTCTATCGATTTCATTTCACTGAAAACTCACCAAATGACTCCAACCACCATATTATGATGTTGCCCAAGTTTTGGGCTCGATCTGAAATCAATAGGTGTGAGAAATTGGACAAGTCAAGTTCAACGGCAGTTCGTTCCTAATTGGAGTGGTTGGTGTATTCCATACTTCTAGCGATTGGATTTCACTCAAAACTCACTAAATGACTCCTCCCACCATATTACGATGTTGCCCAAGTTTTGGTCTCGATCCGAAATCAATAGGTGTGAGAAATTGGACAATTCAAGTTCAACGGCAGTTCGTTCCTAATTGGAGTGGTTGGTGTATTCCATACTTCTAGCGATTGGATTTCACTCAAAACTCACCAAATGACTCCTCCCACCAAATTATAATGTTGCCCAAGTTTTGGGCTCGATCCGAAATCAATAGGTGTGACAAATTGGACAATTCAAGTTCAACGGCAGTTCGTTCCTAATTGGAGTGGTTGGTGTATTCCATACTTCTAGCGATTGGGTTTCACTAAAAACTCACCAAAGGACGCCTCCCACCATATTATGATGTTGCCCAAGTTTTGGTCTCGATCCGAAATCAATAGGTGTGAGAAATTGGACAATTCAAGTTCAACGGCAGTTCGTTCCTAATTGGAGTGGTTGGTGTATTCCATACTTCTAGCGATTGGATTTCACTCAAAACTCACTAAATGACCCCTCCCACCATATTACGATGTTACCCAAGTTTTGGTCTCGATCCGAAATCAATAGGTGTGAGAAATTGGACAATTCAAGTTCAACGGCAGTTCGTTCCTAATTGGAGTGGTTGGTGTATTCCATACTTCTAGCGATTGGATTTCACTCAAAACTCACCAAATGACTCCTCCCACCATATTATGATGTTGCCCAAGTTTTGGGGTCGATCCGAACTCAATAGGTGTGAGAAATTGGACAATTTAAGTTAAATGGCAGTTCGTTCCTGATTGGAGTTGTTGGTGTATTCCGTACTTCTAGAGATTGGATTTCACTCAAAACTCACCAAATGACTCCTCCCACCATATTATGATGTTGCCCAAGTTTTGGGCTCGATCCGAAATCAATAGGTGTGAGAAATTGGACAATTCAAGTTCAACGGCAGTTCGTTCCTAGTTGGAGGGGTTGGGGTATTCCGTACTTCTAGCTATTGGATTTCACTCAAAACTCACCAAATGACTCCTCCCACCATATTATGATGTTGCCCAAGGTTTGGGCTCGATCTGAAATCA
Organism: Prunus avium; assembly: GCF_965620075.1. Lineage (NCBI taxonomy): Eukaryota > Viridiplantae > Streptophyta > Magnoliopsida > Rosales > Rosaceae > Prunus > Prunus avium. The sequence goes on along the minus strand of NC_142291.1, from coordinate 15,753,431 downwards.
ATAGGTGTGAGAAATTGGACAATTCAAGTTCAACGGCAGTTCGTTCCTAATTGGTGTGGTTGGTGTATTACATACTTCTATCGATTGCATTTCACTCAAAACTCACCAAATGACTCCTCCCGCCATATTATGATGTTGCCCAAGTTTTGGGCTCGATCCGAACTCAGTAGGTGTGAGAAATTGGACAATTTAAGTTAAATGGCAGTTCGTTCCTAATTGGAGTTGTTGGTGTATTCCGAACTTCTAGCGATTGGATTTCACTCAAAACTCACCAAATGACTCCTCCCACCATATTATGATGTTGCCCAAGTTTTGGGCTCGATCCGAACTCAATAGGTGTGAGAAATTGGACAATTTAAGTTCAATGACAGTTCGTTCCTAATTGGAGTTGTTGGTGTATTCCGTACTTCTAGCGATTGGATTTCACTCAAAACTCACCAAATGAGTCCGCCCACCATATTATGATGTTGCCCAAGTTTTGGGCTCGATCCGAAATCAATAGGTGTGAGAAATTGGACAATTCAAGTTCAACGGCAGTTCGTTCCTAAATGGAGTGGTTGGTGTATTCCGTACTTCTAGCGATTGGATTTCACTCAAAACTTACCAAATGACTCCTCCCACCATATTATGTTGTTGCCCAAGTTTTGGGCTCGATCCGAACTCAATAGGTGTGAGAAATTGGACAAATCAATTTCAACGGCAGTTCGTTCCTAATTGGAGTGGTTGGTGTATTCCTTACTTCTAGCGATTGGATTTCGCTCAAAACTCACTAAATGACTCCTCCCACCATATTATGATATTGCCCAAGTTTTCGTCTCGATCCGAAATCAATAGGTGTTCCAAATTGGACAATTCAAGTTCAACGGCAGTTCGTTCCTAATTGGAGTGCTTGGTGCATTCCTTACTTCTAGCGATTGGATTTCACTCAAAACTCACCAAATGACTCCTCCCACCATATTATCATGTTGCCCCAGTTTTGGGCTCAATCCGAAATCAATAGGTGTTCGAAATTGGACAATTCAAGTTCAACGGCAGTTCGTTCCTAATTCGAGTGCTTGGTGCATTCCATACTTCTAGCGATTGGACTCCACTCAAAACTCACCAAATGACTCCTCCCACCATATTATGATGTTGCCCAAGTTTTGGGCTCGATCCGAAATCAATTGGTGTGAAAAATTGGTCAATTCAATTTCAACGACAGTTCGTTCCTAATTGGTGTGGTTGGTGTATTCCATACTTCTAGCGATTGGATTTCACTCAAAACTCACCAAATGACTCCTCGCACCATATTATGATGTTGCCCAAGTTTTGGGCTCGATCTGAAATCAGTAGGTGTGAGAAATTGGACAATTCAAGTTCAACGGCAGTTCGTTCCTAATTGGAGTGGTTGGTGTATTCCATACTTCTAGCGATTGGATTTCACTCAAAACTCACCAAATGACTCCTCCCACCATATTATGATGTTGCCCAAGTTTTGGGCTCGATCCGAAATCAATAGGTGTGAAAAATTGGACAATTCAAATTCAACGGTAGTTCGTTCCTAATTGGAGTGGTTGGTGTATTCCATACTTCTAGCGATTGGATTTCACTCAAAACTCACCAAATGACTCCTCCCACCATATTATGATGTTGCCCAAGTTTTGGGCTCGATCCGAAATCAATAGGTGTGAGAAATTGGACAATTCAAGTTCAACGGCAGTTCGTTCCTAATTGGAGTGGTTGGTGTATTCCATACTTCTTGCGATTGGATTTCACTCAAAACTCACCAAATGACTCCTCCCACCATATTATTATGTTGCCCATGTTTGGGGCTCGATCCGAAATCAATAGGTGTTCGAAATTGGACAATTCAAGTTCAACGGCAGTTCGTTCCTAATTGGAGTGGTTGGTGTATTCCATACTTCTAGCGATTGGATTTCACTCAAAACTCACCAAAGGACTCCTCCCACCATATTATGATGTTGCCCAAGTTTTGGGCTCGATCCGAAATCAATAGTTGTGAGAAATTGGACAATCCAAGTTCAACGGCAGTTCGTTCCTAATTGGAGTGGTTGGTGTATTCCATACTTCTAGCGATTGGATTTCACTCAAAATCACCAAATGACTCCTCCCCCCATATAATGATGTTGCCCAAGTTTTGGGCTCAATCCGAAATCAATAGGTGTGAAAAATTGGACAATTCAAATTCAACGGCAGTTCGTTCCTAATTGGAGTGGTTGGTGTATTCCATACTTCAAGCGATTGGATTTCACTCAAAACTCACCAAATGACTCCTCCCACCATATTATGATGTTGCCCAAGTTTTGGGCTCGATCCGAAATCAATAGGTGTTCGAAATTGGACAATTCAAGTTCAACGGCAGTTCGTTCCTAATTGGAGTGCTTGGTGCATTCCTTACTTCTAGCGATTGGATTTCACTCAAAACTCACCAAATGACTCCTCCCACCAAGTTATGATGTTGCCCATGTTTGGGGCTCGATCCGAAATCAATAGGTGTGAGAAATTGGATAATTCAAGTTCAACGGCAGTTCGTTCCTAATTGGAGTGGTTGGTGTATTCCATAATTGTAGCGATTGGATTTCACTCAAAACTCACCAAAGTACTCCTCCCACCATATTATGATGTTGCCCAAGTTTTGGGCTCGATCCGAAATCAATAGGTGTTCGAAATAGGACAATTCAAGTTCAATGGCAGTTCGTTCCTAATTGGAGTGGTTGGTGTATTCCATACTTCTAGCGATTGGATTTCACTCAAAACTCACCAAATGACTCCTCCCACCATATTATGATGTTGCCCAAGTTTTGGGCTCGGTCCGAAATCAATTGGTGTGAGAAATTGGACAATTCAAGTTCAACGGCAGTTCGTTCCTAATTCGAGTGGTTGGTGTATTCCATACTTCTAGCGATTGGATTTCACTCAAAACTCACCAAATGACTCCTCCCACCATATTATGATGTTGACCAAGTTTTGGGCTCGATCCGAAATCAGTAGGTGTTCGAAATTGGACAATTCAACTTCAACGGTGGTTCGTTCCTAATTGGAGTGGTTGGTGTATTCCATACTTCTAGCGATTGGATTTCGCTGAAAACTCACCAAATGAATCCTCCCACCATATTATGTTGTTACACAAGTTTGGGGTTCGGTCCGAAATCTATAGGTGTGAGAAATTGAACAATTCAAGTTCAACAACAGTTCGTTCCTAATGGGAGTGGTTGGTGTATTCCGTACTTCTAGCGATTGGATTTCACTCAAACCTCACCAAATGACTCCTCCCACCATATTATGATGTTGCCCAAGTTTGGGGCTCGGTCCGAAATCAATTGTTGTGAGAAATTGGACAATTCAAGTTCAACGGCAGTTCGTTCCTAATTGCAGTGGTTGGTGTATTCCGTACTTCTAGCGATTGGATTTCACTCAAAACTCACCAAATGACTCCTCCCACCATATTATAATGTTGCCCAAGTTTTGGGCTCGATCCGAAATCAATAGGTGTGACAAATTGGACAATTCAAGTTCAACGGCAGTTCGTTCCTAATTGGAGTGGTTGGTGTATTCCATACTTCTAGCGATTGGGTTTCACTCAAAACTCACCAAAGGACGCCTCCCACCATATTATGATGTTGCCCAAGTTTTGGGCTCGATCCGAAAGCAATAGGTGTTCGAAATTGGACAATTCAAGTTCAACGGCAGTTCGTTCCTAATTGGAGTGGTTGGTGTATTCCATACTTCTAGCGATTGGATTTCACTCAGAACTCACCAAATGAATCCTCCCACCATATTATGATGTTGCACAAGTTTGGGGTTCGATCCGAAATCAATTGGTGTGAGAAATTGGACAATTCAAGTTCAACAACAGTTCATTCCTAATGGGAGTGGTTGGTGTATTCCATACTTCTAGCGATTGGATTTCACTCAAAACTCACCAAATGACTCCTCCCACCATATTGTGATGTTGCCCAAGTTTTGGGCTCGATCTGAAATCAATAGGTGTGAGAAATTGGTCATTTCAATTTCAACGGCAGTTCGTTCCTAAATGGAGTGGGTGGTGTATTCCATACTTCTAGCGATTGGATTTCACTCAAAACTCACCAAATGACTCCTCCCACCATATTATGATGTTGCCCATGTTTGGGGGTCGATACGAAATCGATAGGTGTGAGAAATTGGACAATTCAAGTTCAACCGCAGTTCGTTCCTAAATGGGGTGGTCGGTGTATTCCATACTTCTAGCGATTGGATTTCACTCGAAACTCACCAAATGACCCCTCCCACCATATTATGATGTTGCCCAAGTTTTGGGCTCGATACGAAATCAATAGGTGTTCCAAATTGGTCAATTCAAGTTGAACGGCAGTTCGTTCCTAATTGGAGTGGTTGGTGTATTCCATACTTCTAGCGATTGGATTTCACTCAAAACTCACCAAATGACTCCTCCCACCATATTATGATGTTGCCCAAGTTTGGGGCTCGATCCGAAATCACTAGGTGTGAGAAATTGGACAATTCAAGTTCAACTGCAGCTCGTTCCTAATTGGAGTGGTTGGTGTATTCCACACTTCGAGCGATTGGATTTCACTCAAAACTCACCAAATGACCCTCCCACCATATTATGATGTTGCCCAAGTTTTGGGCTCGATCCGAAATCAATAGGTGTGAGAAATTGGACAATTCAAGTTCAACGGCAGTTCGTTCCTAATTGGAGTGGTCGTCGTATTCCATACTTCTAGCGATTGGATTTCACTCAAAACTCACCAAATGACCCTCCCACCATATTATGATGTTGCCCAAGTTTTGGGCTCGATCCGAAATCAATAGGTGTTCCAAATTAGACAATTCAAGTTCAACGGCAGTTCGTTCCTAATTGGAGTGGTTGGTGTATTCCGTACTTCTAGCGATTGGATTTCACTCAAAACTCACCAAATGACTCCTCCCACCATATTATGATGTTGCCCAAGATTTGGGCTCGATCCGAAATCAATAGCTGTGAGAAATTGGACAATTCAATTTCAACGGCAGTTCGTTCCTAATTGGAGTGGTTGGTGTATTCCATACTTCTAGCGATTGGATTTCACTCAAAACTCACCAAATGACTCCTCCCACCGTATTATGATGTTGCCCAAGTTTGGGGCTCGATCCGAAATCACTAGGTGTGAGAAATTGGACAATTCAAGTTCAACTGCAGCTCTTTCCTAATTGGAGTGGTTGGTGTATTCCACACTTCGAGCGATTGGATTTCACTCAAAACTCACCAAATGACTCCTCCCACCATATTATGATGTTGCCCAAGTTTGGGGCTCGATCCGAACTCACTAGGTGTGAGAAATTGGACAATTCAAGTTCAACTGCAGCTCGTTCCTAATTGGAGTGGTTGGTGTATTCCACACTTCGAGCGATTGGATTTCACTCAAAACTCACCAAATGACCCTCCCACCATATTATGATGTTGCCCAAGTTTTCGGCTCGATCCGAAATCAATAGGTGTGAGAAATTGGACAATTCAAGTTCAACGGCAGTTCGTTCCTAATTGGAGTGGTCGTCGTATTCCATACTTCTAGCGATTGGATTTCACTCAAAACTCACCAAATGACCCTCCCACCATATTATGATGTTGCCCAAGTTTTGGGCTCGATCCGAAATCAATAGGTGTTCCAAATTAGACAATTCAAGTTCAACGGCAGTTCGTTCCTAATTGGAGTGGTTGGTGTATTCCGTACTTCTAGCGATTGGATTTCACTCAAAACTCACCAAATGACTCCTCCCACCATATTATGATGTTGCCCAAGATTTGGGCTCGATCCGAAATCAATAGCTGTGAGAAATTGGACAATTCAATTTCAACGGCAGTTCGTTCCTAATTGGAGTGGTTGGTGTATTCCATATTTCTAGCGATTGGATTTCACTCAAAACTCACCAAATGACTCCTCCCACCGTATTATGATGTTGCCCAAGTTTTCGGCTCGATCCGAAATCAATCGGTGTTCCAAATTGGTCAATTCAAGTTCAACGGCAGTTCGTTCCTAATTGGAGTGGTTGGTGTATTCCATACTTCTAGAGATTGGATTTCATTCAAAACTCACCCAATGACTCCTCGCACCATATTATAATGTTGCCCAAGTTTTGGGCTCGATCCGAAATCAATAGGTGTTCCAAATTGACCAATTCAAGTTCAACGGCAGTTCGTTCCTAATTGGAGTGGTTGGTGTATTCCATACTTCTAGCGATTGGATTTCACTCGAAACTCACCAAATGACCCCTCCCACCATATTATGATGTTGCCCAAGTTTTGGGCTCGATCCGAAATCAATAGGTGTTCCAAATTGGTCAATTCAAGTTCAACGGCAGTTCGTTCCTAATTGGAGTGGTTGGTGTATTCCATACTTCTAGCGATTGGATTTCACTCAAAACTCACCAAATGAGTCCTCCCACCATATTATAATGTTGCCCAAGTTTTGGGCTCGATCCGAAATCAATAGGTGTTCCAAATTGGTCAATTCAAGTTCAACGACAGTTCGTTCCTAATTGGAGTGGTTGGTGTATTCCATACTTCTAGCGATTGGATTTCACTCAAAACTCACCCAATGACTCCTCCCACCATATTATGATGTTGCCCAAGATTTGGGCTCGATCCGAAATCAATAGCTGTGAGAAATTGGACAATTCAATTTCAACGGCAGTTCGTTCCTAATTGGAGTGGTTGTTGTATTCCATACTTCTAACGATTGGATTTCACTCAAAACTCACCCAATCACTCCTCCCACCATATTATGATGTTGCCCAAGTTTTGGGCTCGATCCGAAATCAATAGGTGTGAGAAATTGGACAATTCAAGTTCAACGGCAGTTCGTTCGTAATTGGATTGGTTGGTGTATTCCATACTTCTAGCGATTGGATTTCACTCAAAACTCACCAAATGACTCCTCCCACCATATTATGATGTTGCCCAAGTTTTGGGCTCGATCCGAAATCAATAGGTGTTCCAAATTGGACAGTTCAAGATCAACTGCAGTTCGCTCCTAATTGGAGTGGTTGGTGTATTCCGTACTTCTAGCGATTGTATTTCACTCAAAACTCACCAAATGACTCCTCCCACCATATTATGATGTTGCCCAAGTTTTGGGCTCGATCCGAAATCAATAGGTGTTCTAAATTGGACATTTCAAGTTCAACGGCAGTTCGTTCCTAATTGGAGTGGTTGGTGTATTCCATACTTCTAGCGATTGGATTTCACTCAAAACGTACCAAATGACTCCCCCCACCATATTACGATGTTGCCCAAGTTTGGGGCTCGATCCGAAATCAATAGGTGTGAGAAATTGGACAATTCAAGTTCAACAGCAGTTCGTTCCTAATTGGAGTGGTTGGTGTATTCCATACTTCCAGCGATTTGATTTCACTCAAAACTCCCCAAAGGACTCCTCCCACCATATTATGATGTTGCCCAAGTTTTGGGCTCGATCCGAAATCAATAGGTGTTCGAAATTGGACAATTCAAGTTCAACGGCAGTTCGTTCCTAATTGGAGTGGTTGGTGTATTCCGTACTTCTAGCGATTGGATTTCACTCAAAACTAACCAAATGACTCCTCCCACCATATTATGATGTTGCCCAAGTTTTGGGCTCGATCCGAAATCAATAGGTGTGAGAAATTGGACAATTCAAGATTGATAAGTTCATAATTTCACACATTTGCATGCCTTCGTTACTTAGTAATTTTGTTTAGTTTCTCTTTATTTCAAGTCACTTACCTATGTTTGTGTGTTCTATAGGTTGAAGGCAGCAAGAGATTGCTTTTGAAGCAAAATGGTGCAAAACGTGCAAAAACTGGATATTGAGTTAGAAGTTCATTTCGGACTTATCTTCTTCATCCGATCTTGGATTGGGCCAATACTTGTGTGGTTGGATCAGAGACATTCTGAACTTCAAAATGGATATCTTAAAGTCATATTTGGATTCAGCCAAACCCAATCCGTGAGCCCATCAAAATACACATCATGCTGACATGAGGATGAGCTGATGGATGCTTGGTCATGGTGAGCTAGGCATGAGCTATTGGTTTCTGGATGGATGCTTGATCATGCTGACATGAAGATGACCTATGGCTGCTGGTGGGATTTATTAGTGCAGCAACCAATTCTGATTATCTAAATACAAGTGTTGTATGCATTAGTCATATTCAATTCAGAATTCCCCTTTCCTTCTCCCTATAAATACCACTTCCATTCCACATCCCAGACACAATTCACTTCATCCATTACTTCCATACACACATTCAGATTCACCACAAAGAGAGAGAGAGAGCTAGCTGCAAAGGAGGGAGAGCTGGGAGCTGTCCTGGAAACTACCTTGCTGCCACCAGCTAGTTCTTCTATTCTCTTTATTCTACCTATGTATTTCTTATCTTCTGTATTCATAATTATGTTTAACTAATCCATTTTGTTAGGGCTTAGGATGAAGCCCTAGTCATGAATATTCAATGTTATGGATGATTTCATAGTTAATTGATTTCCTTGCTTTCATTATCAAGTTGTTAATCTCCAGCTTATTATGTGCTTGATGTATGTTTTCTTGGAGTAGCTAACTAGGATTTTATGCATCTAGCACAGGTTGGGAAGGGGTTTAGATTCACCAATTCTACTCTCCTTTCACAAGCAACACATGAATGGCCTAAGAATCATTCAAGGGGTTAATAACCATAGGTTGACTAGGACAGATACCATGTTCTAGGACTTGTGTGATTATCATATTCTCAAGGAACTTAATGACTCTTATATGCTTTATTCTAAGTAGATACCATGCTTAGGTTGCATATTAGAGATCACGTGTTGTGTAGATACCATGCACAATTACATGCCTTAGGAGAATCATGCATCCTGCACCTAGATACCATAGGCTTGTATGCGATAATCTATTGTTAATGAAGCTTGAGTCAATTTCTATGCATTCATAACTTGGATAGGAAGACTAGTGGTAGATTCCAAGGCTCTAACACTTCTCAATCATTGTTTCACAACTTGTTCATTGCTGCCATTGTTTACTTCCAGCACTTCCATTTCATTCTCTTGTTTTCATTTAAACAACAAAAACCCCCCATTCGAGTGCGTGTGTGGTGCTAGGATTCTGTCCTAGACCTTGCCAATTGTTAGTTAGTTTGTTTCTTTGTTTTCAGTTTTTCCATCATTCTAAGTAGTTTAACTTGCAACCAAGTTACCATTCTCCGTGGGATCGACCTCGTATTTCATAAGCTATACTATAAATGGTTCGTGCACTTGCGAGAATTGAAGTTTCTATTTTTAATAACTCATTTTAGTTGTTAGGAATAGGCTCAACAAGTTTTTGGCGCCGTTGCCGGGGAACCGGTAACGATGGTGCTATAGTTAGATTACTTTGAGTGTTTTTGTTTTTGTTTTCGTTGGTTTTTATTTCTGTATTCTGTTTTTGTTTTTAGTTGTTATCTCCATTTGAAGGCACTAATTGGTTTCTTGTGTGTGCATATATGTCCGAATCTGATTCTGAGCCAATTTCACCAGGAACTTTTGCTGTACGTGTTGGTTTGAGGAGGAATTATAGTTCTTTAAGTGCTGAATCTGAGAGCTACGAATCTGAAGGTTCAAGCAAGATGGCAGAGATTCCAAACAACAACAATAATGATGAAGGAGGTGGTGCGCTTGTTGTCCAACCTAGGAAACCCCTGCGTGAATTTTCCATCCCCAAAGTCACTGATCAACCTTCGTGCATCGTCTATCCTCAACTCACAATTGACAGGTTTGAGCTTAGAAGTGGTATGATTCATCTTCTTCCAACTTATTATGGTAATACCACTGAGGATCCTTACATGCATGTTAAGCAATTCTTTGAAATATGTGCTACAATCAAAATTCAAGGACTTGATGATGAGCAGATTAAGATGAGGCTATTCCCATTCAGTTTAAAAGATAAGGCTAAGTCATGGTTATACTCTTTGCCTAATGCTTCAATTCGTACTTGGGATGAGCTTTCTAATAAGTTTTTGCAGAAATTCTTTCCAGCTCAAAAGACTAACAAGATTAGAAAGGAAATTCTTGGTTTCACACAAAGAGAAGGAGAAGCTTTTCATGAATGCTGGGAGAGGTACAAGGAGATGATGAGTTCTTGCCCACACCACAATATAGAGAGTTGGATGCAAATGCAATCTTTCTATGAAGGTTTGCTTGATTCCGAAAGGATGATGGTAGATGCAACAAGTGGAGAAGGACTGATGAACAAAACAGCAGATGAGGCTTTTACTCTCTTTGAATCTTTGAGTACCAACTCTCAACAATGGAGCTACAATAAAGGAAGAGGAGCTCCTATGAAAGCTGTGGTCTCTGAGGTAAGTACTAATAATGAGATTAATGCAAAACTTGATGTTATGTGTTCTTTGCTTCAACAGGCAGTGACTGGCCCTCTAGGAAGCAAAGAGGAAGTTCAAGACCAATCTTTTGCAAAGCACATGCTAGAGCAAGCAAATGCCCTTCAAGGAAGGAATCCTCAGAATGATCCTTACTCAAACACATACAATCCGGGGTGGAGAAATCATCCTAATTTCAGGTGGAGCAATAATTCAAATGTGCAACAATCTCAAGGACCTCCCCCAGGATTTCAAATACAACAAAGGCAATTCCAGCAAGCTCCCCAACAAGTACAAGAGCAAAGGGGTGATCAAATGGGAGAATTGCAAGACATGTTCAAGAAGTTCATGGGGCAACAGATGCAAACCAATCAGAATCTTCAAAATGCAGTGAACAAACTAGAAGTGCAAGTTGGGCAGATTGCATCCTCCATGAAGCTTTTAGATGTTGGTATTATTTACCCTATTTCTGACAGTAAATGGGTGAGCCCAATACAAGTTGTCCCCAAGAAATCAGGTATCACAGTGGTGAAGAATGAAGCAAACGAGCTTGTACCAACACGGATGACCACGGGCTGGAGAGTTTGCATTGATTATAGGAAGCTCAACACAGCAACAAGCAAGGATCACTTCCCTCTTCCATTTATTGATCAAATGCTTGAGAGATTGGCTGGCCATAGCCACTATTGCTTCCTTGATGGATATTCAGGTTACAACCAAATCGCCATAGCCCCAGAAGATCAAGAGAAGACAACCTTCACATGTCCCTTTGGTACTTTTGCTTATAGGAGGATGCCCTTTGGTCTTTGCAACGCCCCAGCCACTTTCCAAAGGTGCATGATGAGCATTTTCTCCGACATGGTAGAAAGGTTTATTGAGGTATTCATGGATGACTTCTCTGTCTTTGGTGATTCTTTTGATCAATGTTTGCATAACTTATCTAAGGTGTTGGCTAGATGTGAACAAAATAACCTTGTGCTTAATTGGGAAAAATGTCATTTTATGGTTAACCAAGGCATAGTTCTTGGTCATGTCATCTCTAGTAATGGAATTGAGGTAGATAAAGCTAAGATTGATTTGATTGCTTCTATGCCCTCACCTACTTCTGTCAAAGAAGTACGTTCTTTCCTTGGCCATGCAGGTTTCTATAGGCGTTTCATTAAAGATTTTTCTAAGATTGCAAGGCCTTTGTGCAATCTCCTTGCCAAGGACATGGATTTTGTGTTTGATCAAAACTGTGAGAATGCTTTCAATGCTTTGAAAATGATGCTCACAACTGCCCCAATCATTATGCCACCGGATTGGAGCTTGCCTTTTGAACTGATGTGTGACGCCTCAGATTATGCTGTTGGAGCTGTTTTGGGGCAGCGAGTTGATAAGAAGCCACATGCCATCTACTATGCTAGTAGAACCCTCAACGATGCCCAACTCAACTATTCCACCACAGAGAAGGAGTTATTAGCTGTCATATTTGCTTTAGAGAAGTTCAGATCTTATTTGATTACTAACAAGGTCATTGTTTACACTGATCATGCAGCATTGAAATACTTGTTAGCTAAAAAGGATGCCAAGCCACGCCTCATTAGATGGATCCTCTTGTTGCAAGAGTTTGACTTGGAGATAAAAGATAAGAAAGGAAGTGAGAATGTGGTGGCTGATCACTTGAGTAGATTGGTGCATGTATCTAATGAAGAGGAGGATTCACTGCCATTGCGTGAAAGCTTCCCTGATGAGCAACTCTTCTCTATTTGTGCTTTGAATTCTCTTAATCCATTGCCTTGGTTTGCTGATATTGTTAACTACTTATGCACTAACGAACTCCCTACAGGGTTATCTACATTCCAACGTGACAAGCTTAGGAAACAAGCAAGATACTACTTTTGGGATGATCCATACCTATTCAAGCATTGTCCGGACCAAGTAATTCGAAGGTGTGTGCTTGAAGGTGATTTTAAGAGCATTCTAGAGTTTTGTCACTCCCATGCATGCGGAGGCCATTTTGGAGCAAAGAAGACTGCCAACAAAGTGCTACAATCAGGTTTCTTTTGGCCTACCCTTTTTAAGGATGCTTATACATTTTGTGCTTCATGTGATAGATGCCAACGGATGGGTAATTTGCATGCTAGAAATCAGATGCCTCTCACTAATATCTTAGTCATTGATATATTTGATGTTTGGGGAATTGATTTCATGGGCCCTTTTCCTACTTCTTATGGATTTGAATATATATTAGTTGCTGTCGATTATGTTTCCAAATGGGTGGAAGCCATTGCCACTAGAACTAATGATGCTAAGATTGTGATCAGTTTTCTCAGAGGAAATATTTTTACAAGGTTTGGCACACCAAGAGCAATCATTAGTGATGGTGGCTCCCATTTTGTTAACCAAGCTTTTGCAGCACTCTTGAAGAAGTATGGAATCAAGCATAAAGTGGCAACACCCTACCATCCTCAAACTAGTGGGCAGGTTGAGATAAGCAATAGGGAGATTAAGCACATACTTGAGAAGACAGTGAACACCACAAGGAAGGATTGGTACATGCGTTTGGAGGATGCATTGTGGGCTTATAGGACAGCTTATAAGACCCCCATAGGTATGTCTCCATATAGACTTGTTTTTGGTAAACCTTGTCACTTACCAGTGGAGCTTGAGCACAGGGCTTATTGGGCGATCAAGGCATTCAATTTTGACATGAAAGCTGCTGGTGAAAAGAGGAGGCTTCAACTCAATGAGTTGGAGGAGTTGCGACATGAGGCGTATGAGAACGCTAAGCTTTATAAGGAGAAAACAAAGCAGTATCATGACAAGAAGATTCTTAGGAAGACGTTTGAGGAAGGGCAGAAGGTTCTCTTATTCAATTCACGCCTTAAGCTCTTCCCAGGTAAGCTTCGTTCTCGGTGGATTGGCCCTTTTGTTATTACTAATGTGTTTGATCATGGCGCAGTGGAGATTCAAAATATTAAGGATGGCAGCACCTTCAAGGTGAACGGACATCGGTTGAAACCTTACTTTGATGCCAACTTTGATGCCAATATTGAGTCTCAAGCACTCAAGGAGCCTCCACCACTCTCTTGAAGCTCACCAAAGTTTGGACGTCCGGCTGAAGACATAAAACTTAGCGCTTCTTGGGAGGCAACCCAAGGTGATGAGGAGAAGATAGAACGTGCAAGGAGCTTGCTTGCGTCCTAATCGCTTCAAAGGGGAGTTGTTTTCTGAACTCTAACATTTGGTTATGTCTTTTCCTTATCTTCTTTCCTTTCATTTATGAGGCATTGCTTGTTCTTATACTCTAAACATTGAGGACAATGTTTCATTTAAGTTTGGGGGGAAGGATTCAGTTATGTTGTTTTATTGTCAAATTTTAAAATTTTTAAGTGTGTCTAGTGTCTAATAACGCAGGATTTTGTGTGTTGTTTCGTTATCCTTCCAAACACCTATGATAAGACTTGGATTTAATACTAATATGGTTTTTTCAGAAATTGATAGTCATTGTTTAAGGCCTATGTGTGATTCTGAGTGAACTTTGTCTTGCATGCCATCCTTGCACTTATTGAGCACTTTGCCAAGTTAGTCCAATTTCTTGCTACTTGGAGATGTTATGCAATTCTGCTTATTTCATGATCTTGGTTTCATGCTCTAGAACTTATTTGAATATCTCTTGAGACATTCTGTTGCCATACAATGCTTAGGAAGTGATTTAGGCCATGTTTAAATCGTTTGAGCCTTTCTAACCATCCCTCTACATGTATTCATCCCTAGTCAATCCATTTGAGCCTACGTTAAGCCTTTCTTTGTGTAAACCATTTCTACCATAATAAATCTCTGTTTCTTATCTTTACCTATTCTTTGAGCAATTAAAGCTATCTTTAAAGGAGAGTCATAAAGATTGCAAGGTTTTTGGAGCAAAAGTGAGTCATTAGTGCTGTAACCCAAGTGTTGAAAAGAAATAAGTTTTGGGGTATTGTTAACTAATCAAAAGAGGTAATGAAGTGTGACCAATGTAGTCACGGCCCTAGGGTGTTATAAGGAAAGATCATGGTGATCTAGGGTAAAGAGCCACAAAATTAGGCCAAATAACACATTTGAAGGTGCTGAAATTATGTTGAAAATCTGCTCATGTATGTGTTCCTTGCTTGTTACAAAGTTCAGTAATCTCTCATGCTTTTACCTATGCTTTAGTTGTGCTCAAAATGTTGTTATATCTCCATGTCTCCTCTTTCATTCAACCACTACCCTAAGCCTCATTACAACCCTTGTAAAGTCCTTTTGATCCTTGGTAATGTGTGGTATTACTGTGGAGAGCTGATTTCATAATGAGCTTATGGGGCTCGAAATTCTTGATTGTGCTTTAAGTGTGTGCGCATGTACTTATTTGAGTTGCAGGTGTTGTTCTGATTTGGCATTCACACACTACACTTAAGGATGTCATTGTAAGCTTTGCACACTCTTGAATCATGTGTGGAACTTAGATTGTGATTGTTGTGTTTCTTTGGAACCATATACTTTGATGATTCTTTGAGGATATTGTTTGGAAGGCTAGCTGCTTATTTTCTGTTTTCTAAGTTGTAGTTTTATTTTGTTTGCTCGAGGACTAGCAAAGTCTAAGTTTGGGGGTATTTGATAAGTTCATAATTTCACACATTTGCATGCCTTCGTTACTTAGTAATTTTGTTTAGTTTCTCTTTATTTCAAGTCACTTACCTATGTTTGTGTGTTCTATAGGTTGAAGGCAGCAAGAGATTGCTTTTGAAGCAAAATGGTGCAAAACGTGCAAAAACTGGATATTGAGTTAGAAGTTCATTTCGGACTTATCTTCTTCATCCGAGCTTGGATTGGGCCAATACTTGTGTGGTTGGATCAGAGACATTCTGAACTTCAAAATGGATATCTTAAAGTCATATTTGGATTCAGCCAAACCCAATTCGTGAGCCCATCAAAATACACATCATGCTGACATGAGGATGAGCTGATGGATGCTTGGTCATGGTGAGCTAGGCATGAGCTATTGGTTTCTGGATGGATGCTTGATCATGCTGACATGAAGATGACCTATGGCTGCTGGTGGGATTTATTAGTGCAGCAACCAATTCTGATTATCTAAATACAAGTGTTGTATGCATTAGTCATATTCAATTCAGAATTCCCCTTTCCTTCTCCCTATAAATACCACTTCCATTCCACATCCCAGACACAATTCACTTCATCCATTACTTCCATACACACATTCAGATTCACCACAAAGAGAGAGAGAGAGCTAGCTGCAAAGGAGGGAGAGCTGGGAGCTGTCCTGGAAACTACCTTGCTGCCACCAGCTAGTTCTTCTATTCTCTTTATTCTACCTATGTATTTCTTATCTTCTGTATTCATAATTATGTTTAACTAATCCATTTTGTTAGGGCTTAGGATGAAGCCCTAGTCATGAATATTCAATGTTATGGATGATTTCATAGTTAATTGATTTCCTTGCTTTCATTATCAAGTTGTTAATCTCCAGCTTATTATGTGCTTGATGTATGTTTTCTTGGAGTAGCTAACTAGGATTTTATGCATCTAGCACAGGTTGGGAAGGGGTTTAGATTCACCAATTCTACTCTCCTTTCACAAGCAACACATGAATGGCCTAAGAATCATTCAAGGGGTTAATAACCATAGGTTGACTAGGACAGATACCATGTTCTAGGACTTGTGTGATTATCATATTCTCAAGGAACTTAATGACTCTTATATGCTTTATTCTAAGTAGATACCATGCTTAGGTTGCATATTAGAGATCACGTGTTGTGTAGATACCATGCACAATTACATGCCTTAGGAGAATCATGCATCCTGCACCTAGATACCATAGGCTTGTATGCGATAATCTATTGTTAATGAAGCTTGAGTCAATTTCTATGCATTCATAACTTGGATAGGAAGACTAGTGGTAGATTCCAAGGCTCTAACACTTCTCAATCATTGTTTCACAACTTGTTCATTGCTGCCATTGTTTACTTCCAGCACTTCCATTTCATTCTCTTGTTTTCATTTAAACAACAAAAACCCCCCATCCGAGTGCGTGTGTGGTGCTAGGATTCTGTCCTAGACCTTGCCAATTGTTAGTTAGTTTGTTTCTTTGTTTTCAGTTTTTCCATCATTCTAAGTAGTTTAACTTGCAACCAAGTTACCATTCTCCGTGGGATCGACCTCGTATTTCATAAGCTATACTATAAATGGTTCGTGCACTTGCGAGAATTGAAGTTTCTATTTTTAATAACTCATTTTAGTTGTTAGGAATAGGCTCAACAAAGATCAACGGCAGTTCGTTCCTAATTGGAGTGGTTGGTGTATTCCATACTTCTAGCGATTGTATTTCACTAAAAACTCACCAAATGACTCCTCCCACCATATTATGATGTTGCCCAAGTTTTGGGCTCGATCCGAAATCAATAGGTGTTCGAAATTGGTCATTTCAAGTTCAACGGCAGTTCGTTCCTAATTGGAGTGGTTGGTGTATTCCGTACTTCTAGCGATTGGATTTCACTCAAAACTAACCAAATGGCTCCTCCCACCATATTATGATGTTGCTCAAGTTTTGGGCTCGATCCGAAATCAATAGGTGTTCCAAATTGCACAATTCAAGTTCAACGGCAGGTCGTTCCTAATTGGAGTGGTTGGTGTATTCCATACTTCTAGCGATTTGATTTCACTCAAAACTCACCAAATGACTATTCCCACCATATTATGATGTTGCCCAAGTTTTGGGCTCGATCCAAAATCAATAGGTGTGAGAAATTGGACAATTCAAGATCAACGGCAGTTCGTTCCTAATTGGAGTGGTTGGTGTATTCCATACTTCTAGCGATTGTATTTCACTAAAAACTCACCAAATGACTCCTCCCACCATATTATGATGTTGCCCAAGTTTTGGGCTCGATCCGAAATCAATAGGTGTGAGAAATTGGACAATTCAAGTTCAACGGCAGTTCGTTCCTAATTGGAGTGGTTGGTGTATTCCATACTTCTAGCGATTGGATTTCACTCAAAACGTACCAAATGACTCCTCGCACCATATTATGTTGTTGCCCAAGTTTGGGGCTCGATCCGAAATCAATAGGTGTGAGAAATTGGACAATTCAAGTTCAACGGCAGTTCGTTCCTAATTCGAGTGGTTGGTGTATTCCATACTTCGAGCGATTGGATTTTACTGAAAACTCACCAAATGACTCCTCCCATGATATTATGATGTTGCCCAAGTTTTGGGCTCGATCCGAAATCAATAGGTGTTCCAAATTGGACAATTCAAGTTCAACGGCAGTTCGTTCCTAATTGGAGTGGTTGGTGTATTCCATACTTCTAGCGATTTGATTTCACTCAAAACTCACCAAATGACTCCTCCCACCATATTATGATGTTGCCCAAGTTTGGGGCTCGATCCGAAATCACTAGGTGTGAGAAATTGGACAATTCAAGTTCAACGGCAGTTCGTTCCTAATTGGAGCGGTTGGTGTATTCCATACTTCTAGCGATTGGATTTCACTCAAAACTCACCAAATGACTCCTCCCACCATATTATGATGTTGCCCAAAATTTGGGCTCGATCCGAAATCAATAGGTGTGAGAAATTGGAAAATTCAATTTCAAAGGCAGTTCGTTCCTAATTGGAGTGGTTGGTGTATTCCATACTTCTAGCGATTGGATTTCACTCAAAACTCACCCAATGACTCCTCCCACCATATTATAATGTTGCCCAAGTTTTGGGCTGGATCCGAAATCAATTGGTGTGAGAAATTGGACAATTCAAGTTCAACGGCAGTTCGTTAGTAATTGGAGTGGTTGGTGTATTCCATACTTCTTGCGATTGGATTTCACTCAAAACTCACCAAATGACTCCTCCCACCATATTATGATGTTGCCCAAGTTTTGGGCTCGATCCAAAATCAATAGGTGTTCGAAGTTGAACAATTCAAGTTCAACGGCAGTTCATTCCTAATTGGAGTGGTTGGTGTATTCCATACTTCTAGCGATTGGATTTCACTCAAAACTCACCAAATGACTCCTCCCACCATATTATGATGTTGGCCAAGTTTTGGGCTCGATCCGAAATCAATAGGTGTGAGAAATTGGACAATTCAAGTTCAATGGCAGTTTGTTCCTAATTGGAGTGGTTGGTGTATACCATACTTCTAGCGATTGGATTTCACTCAAAACTCACCAAATGACTCCTCCCACCATATTATGATGTTGCCCAAGTTTTGGGCGCTCGATCCGAAATTAATAGGTGTTCCAAATTGGACAATTCAAGTTCAACGGCAGTTCGTTCCTAATTGGAGTGGTTGGTGTATTCCATACTTCTAATGATTGGATTTCACTCAAAACTCGCCAAATGACTCCTCCCACCATATTATGATGTTGCCCAAGTTTTGGGCTCGATCCGAAATCAATAGGTGTGAGAAATTGGACAATTCAAGTTCAATGGCAGTTTGTTCCTAATTGGAGTGTGATCGGTTCATAATTGTATATTATTTCTTACCCTTCTAGCTTATGATTTGGTTATGTTTTTGAGTTAAACTTGTGCTTTTAATCCTTTTTGTGTTTATCTTTCAGTTAATTGAGCTTTAGGTAACAATGATGGCTTTGGAGAACATAATTCATGCAATTCAAGCATGTTAAGGCCTAATTTGGATGAATTGATGAAGAGCTTAAAGACAAATTCATTATGGCTACAGCCCCCTGCCAGTCCAGTTCCGTAGGTCATATTGCAAGCTTTGTTTCAGCAACCTACATAGCTCGGATGAGTCCGCATTCTTCATGAAAGTTGTTCCAATGGGTGTGTACTATATCATATCCAAATTTCAGGCCCATTGGATAAATCTGGAGTCCATTACCTAGCAAACACAGAGCCATGCTCAGGATGGATTGTTTTCAGCGCGGAAAATGAGTTAGCAATTTGTTTTGGCCTTAACTTCTTACTCCGACCTTGGATGGGCCCAAATAACATATGGCTGGAAAGAAGACATTCTGAACTTCAATTTCAAGTGCTTAAAGTCCTAATTTGATTAAGAGAAGCCCAAGTTGTAAGCCCTTGAAGTTGCTGGTCATGCTGATCTCAGCATGTGCTGGTTGGATGCTTGGTCATGGTGAGCTAGGCATGAGCTATCATTTCTGGTTGGAAGCTTGGTCATGGTGACATGAAGATGAGCTAGGGCTGCTGGTGGGATTTATTGGGGAAGTGCATCAACCATTCAAGATTTTCTAATACAAGTGCATCACCCAATTTAGATTTTCTAATACAAGTGCATCAACCATTTCAGATTTTATAAAACAAGTGTTGTATGCATTAGCCATATTGAATTCAGATTTTTACTTCTCCTAGGCCTATAAATAGGGAGGTTCTCTAAGCTTGTAATAACACCCCAAGGGGGGGAGCTCTCAAGCACTTCTCTAGAGCTCCCTTCCCTTCTCTCCCTCAAATTCTCTTAGTTTCCCTTTGTAATTCTCAATTGTTGTAATGAGATCATTCTACTAAATTTTCTTTCTTCTAAATTCTCAAACACTTCTCCCATCCTTCATCAAATTCTCTAAACTACTCAAACACTTTCTCCTCCCTTCTCCAAATTTCCCAAACACATTTCCCTTCTCTTCCAAACATCTCCATGTCTCAAACACTTCACAAACACCTTTCTTTCCCTTCCAAAGTTCTCAAACATTCTCCAATTTTCCAAACACTCTCTCTTCCAAAATCCACAAAGTTCCCAAACACCACTTTCCTTACTCTTCCAATATTCTCTTCTTCAAGTCTCCATGTTCTTCAAACACTTCTCCACATTCCTTCATCAAATTCTCCAAATTTCTCAAACACATCTCTCTTCTCTTCTTCTAAATTCTCCAAACACTTCTCTATTCTCCTTCAAAGTTCTCCATGCTCTCAAACATGTCCCAAACACTTTCTCTTCCAAATTCCCAATGTTCTCAAACCTTCTCTTCCAAAATCCTCCAAGTTTCCAAACACTTTCTTCATCAAATTCTCCAAACACTTTCTCAAACAATTCTCTACTTCTACTTTCTTCTCCAAAAAGCCTCCATGTCCTTAACCACTTTTCCCAAACACTCCTCCTTTCTTCCTCAAATGCTCTCTTTAATGTTCTCTAAGTTGTAATTTATTTTTCTTAATGTACATTCTTTCTTCTTGTTTTGTTTCTTTTGTTTTCATTTATGTTTTGTAGGAAAACTGAGTTGGATCATTCAATCACCAATCCCTGTGGAATCGACCTCGCACTTACATATGCTAAACTACCAACGGCTCGTGCACTTGCGAGTATCACAAGTTGAGGATGCAACTGAATCCACTTTGGTGCAGCTGTATCTACGCAACAAGTTTTTGGCGCCGTTGCCGGGGATCGGTAACATTGTTTGATTCTATTTGGTTTTTCTACTTTTTATTTATTTTTATCTTTTTCGTAACTGGACAGTTTCATGTTTTAAAGTTAATGACGTTAATTGACAAGTTGTGTTTGTAGTCCAACGGACAAGGACAATTGCCTGACAAGCAAAAGAACTGGGTTTGAGTCCCAGCTTACACAACACCCAAAAACAAAAAGGTTCAAGTAGCATGTTGATTATTTCTAGTTTATGGTTTCATTCACTTGCTCTTAATTAAATATCTTGTTCAAGTTTACATAAACACCATATGACTCTTGGACTGATTAGTGAATGAATGGGTAGATATTGAAGACAAACACCATGTTTAATGGGTTCGGAATTTGTGTTTAGACTAAACACCATAGCTAAATGCTTTTTCTGAATACTTGATTAAAACCACACACCATATGGATAATCATATTTGAGAAAGAACGAACTTCATAAGCTAGTTTGTTTACTTTGCTACTTGTTACTTTGAAGCATGAAATTGGACGTGTGTTGATTTTCCTTTCAATTTTAGTTTTTTATTTCCTAATCCTTTAATTCTGTTTCAAGTTTTCTGTGTTTGTTTTAGCAAGTAATGTCAGCTTAATAAAAATGGAGAGAGATGGTAACTTCAATCATAAAGATAGGGAGTGTGGAGTAGTGGGAGAAGTCGCGACCTCCAAATGCATCATGCTCGACCTAATCGCTTCAAGGGGGAGTATTCCAATCCTTTCTCTTTAGTTGTTTTGTTATTACTTCAGTAATTTTAATTTTCTATTTCTTTTATTTAAAAAAAAAAAATTAAAAAGATTTTTCATATTAGCTGACGCGTGGTAACTCCAGTGAGCGTCTCCGTCAATACAGTGTCTAGGAGTTCTTTAGGCGACACCTTCGGTGTCTAAGAAGTTTGGGTTTTAAGTGGGACCTTTGTGACCCCTCCAACCTTCCCGGATCCCCTGGCTGTATTTTCTGAGGCCCTTAACTGGTCATCCATGAGTTGCTTGTATATTTGTGTGTTTTTTTTCAAAAAAACAAAAAACAATTTAAAAAAAAAAAAAAAAAAAAAAAATTAAAAATTAAAAAATTAAAAAATTTAAAAGTTTAAAAAAAAATTGAAATTTGAGTTTTTTTTAAATTTATTTATCCTTGTAAATTGCAATTTGGAACTTCTTTGTTTTCTTTTATGTTTTTTTTGTTTTGTTAGGTTATTTTATTTATCTACGTGGTGTGGTTAGTTAGTTTATTTCTGAGTGTTAAAAACACATTTTTATTCAAACACTGCATTAACAAAAAAAAACAAAAACAAATAAAATAATAATAATAAAAACATTCAAGTAAATTAAAAATAAAAACAACTTCTTCATCTTCATCTTCATCTTCATGGCATGCCTCTATTGTCTCTTACTTGCAGAATCTGCAGCAGCTCCACATGGTCCTCATTTTTTCTCTGCAGTGCTTCCACGTGCTGATTGGCACAGTATAGCCGCTTCTGCAAGTCCGCCACCATAGCCTTCAAGGAAGCTATTTCCTCGCTCATCGCGGCACACTCCCGTGTTCTCGCCAGCAATCGCATACCCAAATTGGTAGCCGAGACCGCATGGAGAACAGTTAAATTATTGGACTCCTCCACCGCTGCTTTGTCAGACCTCTGTGCCAAATGCAGATGATCTGTCGGTGTGAGCTTGCTGCCAATCATGCCTCCAAGCAGCGCTGCTCTATTCGGCATTGCCTCAGAAAAGTTCGGTATTACCTCAGCAAAGTTTGAGGCCGTACCGTGATGATATGTAGAGTTTGGGAAGACATGGTTTTGAGGAGCCCTTATCTGCGCATTCGGTGGCGCAAGGGACAATTCAAGGTTTAGATCATCAAGGTGAGTGCATGAAGATGCCATTGCTTTGTTTCTGGATTTTTTGATGTTTTTCTCTGAATTTGCAGGAAGAAATGCGGGGTGCTCTTCTACTTCACCGAGATGAGTTTAAATAGACTTATGCAGATGAGGGAGCCGAAAGCACTTCGGATCTCGAGGGTGCTATCCTGTGCTCTTTTCTCTCGGATCCCTTCATTTCTGGCGCAAATTGCGAGCGCGTTTTTTTTAAAGGGAGCATGTCTACACTTTCACTTACTTTTGCCTCCCTGTTTTCTGATTGCTTTGTATTTTTGTCTGTTATTTCCAGTCATTTTGTTTTTCTTTTCTTTTGTTTAAGTTTCGAGAAGTGTGTTTTCCTTTTCTTTTTATTTTATTTTATTTTTCTTTATTCATTGTTTTTCTTTTTAATTTAAAAATAACTTGTTTTCTTCTTGTTTGACAGGTTTCTTAATAATGTAGTTGGAAGAAGAGACAAAATTAAAGATGCGTCTTGGACACCTGGTGCAAGAATCCCAACTCTTCTTTTAAATTCTTGTTTGAATTGCGTGTTTATTTCAGTTTATTTATTTATTTATTTATTTTGTTTTTTATTTAATTAGGTAGTATAATTTAAAACTCATAGGATATTCTTTGAAGGAGCTAAATTTTTGGTAACTCCAGTGAGCAACCGCAGTCTATACAGTGTCTAGGAGTTCTTTAAGGCGACACCTTCGGTGTCTAAGAAGTTAGGGTTTTAAGCGGGACCATTGTGACCCCTCCAACCTTCCCGGAACCCCTGGCTGTGTTTTCTGAGGCCCTTAACTGGTCATCCTTAAGTTTTTCTCTTAAAAGAAGAAGCAGTTATTTGTGTATTTACTTAACTAAAAATAAAAAATAAAAAAATCTTGTTTGGGTCTTCGTGTTTTTGTTTGATTGTCGTTCTTTAAATTTAGGGTCAATCGTTTCTTTGAGATAGCTAACGTTTTTATTAAAGAAAAAAAAAACACACATACACTTTAAAATTAAATAATAAATAAAAACTGAAATCATTTCTTCTTGGCGCTCGGTGTCTCGACCATAGGAGCTTTGAGTTTGGCCCTCTGGCTGTCCTCTTCCGGGGCTTCACGCACGGCCTCTTGGGGCTCATCACTTGAGCTCCCAAAGATCGCAATCTTAGCTTGAGCGTAACTACTCTCGCGATCCGCTTGCTTGCGTTTACCCGGTCGGTCTAGGTCCTCCAGTTGCTTTCTCATGTCGCGAGAGTACAACTCTACCATCTTTGATAGATTTGTATTCTCGTCTCGCAATACTTCTAGCTGGTGTCGATTCACCTCCACAATCCTTGACCTCTCCCTTTTCAAGCTTTTTATAGCACTCTGACAGTCTTCAACCATACTTCGCTCCGCCGCTAACTGAGCTTTCAGCACCTCTACCTCATGGGACTTCGCAAGTAGGCGATGACCCAAACTTGCAACACATGCTGTACTCTGCACGCTCAGTGCCAGGGCATCACTCGTGACCCGATTGTCATCCCTTGTCCCAAACACACGTATATCTTTGGGAGTCACTAAATTTCTGCCAACTCCAATGGCAACATCGTTGTCCAAGAGTATTGAGTCAGCTACAGTCACAGGCCCCCGTGCGGAGGCAAAGTAGGGCATCCATACTGGTGCTACTGCTTGGCCTCGTGTCTGAGTCGGTGGAGCTAGGTTGAGATCTAACGAAAAGGGGTAGGAAGAAGCCATTTGATTTCTCACTTTTTTTTTCTTTTTCTTACTTCTTTTCTCTTTTGTGTTTCTGAGTTTGTGTGTTTTTTGTTTTTTTTCCCTTCTTTTTCCTTCTTATAGATATAGTCTTTGACAAACCCTAGCCGTTGCAGCGTCTAAGCGTTTTCTGAATATCCAGCGTTCCTCGAGTCCCACAATCTTCTCACTTTCCAACCGTTTCCAACTCATTTGTCACGACTTGCTTTGTCTGAACGGACGCGTTCAGCAAAGTCGTCGCGCCTTTCCATGGCCCCGTAATTTCTGCTTGTGGAGTCTGCGGCGCCTCTTTGCGTCGACACGTGTCTCGCCCTGTCTGTTGGTCCCTTACACTGAACCGAGACAAAATTAGGACCCATGTTTCAGAATCCAATTTCACGTTTCATCTTAAATTTAAAAAAAATTTATAATTAAAATTTAAACGTGTGGGCTTCAGATTTCATTTTGGGTCGGGTTTTACCGTTGTTGGGTTAATTTCATTTTGGGTTGGGCTTTCAATTGTTTGGGTTTCAGTTTGTGTAAGACTATCTGTTAGGGCTTACTGTTTTGAGTGTTTTACTGTTTCGTGTTTTTATTATTTTTATTTTTATTTTTATTTTTTTTGATTGTTTGTTTTGTAATTTTTATTTTGTAATTGTTTTATTTTATTTTTGTATGTTTTGTGATTTTTATTTGCTTTAATACCCTTCATTTGTTGTTATGACATTGTTTGTGGCTAATTTTTAAACATTGAGGACAATGTTCATTTCTAGGTTTGGGGGTATTGGAGTTTAGCAAGTAAATTTGGTTTTTCTTAAAATTAAAAAAAAAAATTAAAAATAATATTAATTGAAAAAAAAAAAATTATTTATTTTTTTGCTTGTTTTTATTTTAAGTATTGTTTTGTTTTGTTTTTGTTTTGAGTCACTTTCCGAACACTTATGATGAGATAGTGATAAATGTTTGCATGACTTAAATAAAAATTGGATTTCATTTTATTTTAGTGTTTTTTTTTCTTTATTAAAAAAAAAAAAAAAAAATTTGGCATTGTTCTAGCATGATATGTTTGAAACCTTCTTTACACTTGCCATTTGTTTCATAATTTTCCAATTAAAGGATTTGCATGATCTAAAGAATTGTATGAAGCATAAATTAGACTTATATAACCAACCATATAAAGTGAGCTTTTGAGCCTTGTCCTTAAATTCATGAGTGTTATATACATACTCTTATTTTCTTGTCATCTAAGTTGTTGTTTGATCTCATTATTCATTGATTTGGTTGAACACTTAAAAGTCATTCATTCTTGTGCAATTTGACTTCATGACATTTAAAGAAATGATATTAAGGCCTTCTTTGGATCGTTTGTGCCTTTCAAGCTAACCTTATGCATGCTTAAGCATGATTTTCCATTGTTAACCATTTTGAGCCTACATGTAAACCTTTTTCTTTCATTTACCAATTATATTTCCTCGCCTTAGCCTGAAAAACAAATATTTACCTTTCTAAGGAACTCATGAGCTTTAATTGAGATGTGTTTTTCATGCTAAGTTTGGGAAGAGGTGTTACATTTCGAAAAAAAAAAAAAGAGAAAAAAAAATACACAATTGGTGAAAGAAAAGAGAAAAGTGGTGGTTGAATGAAATTTCATTTTTGGGCCTTCAAAATAAATTGGTGTTTGTTGAATTAAAGGAAATGAGTGAATCAATGTAAATGAAGGTATAAGGAGTTTTGATCATGTAAAAGAAAAAAATCTAATCGTGATGATTCGAAGTCTTGTAAATAATTATTTTATGCTCTTACATTGCGAGTTCCTTGGACTTTGTATTATCCGTACCTTTCATTTCTTACTCACCTTACACCCTTGGCCCAATTACAACCTATGTTAAAGACCTAAATTGATCTTAAATGTCATATGGTTGAATTGCATTCATTTTTCTACTTTTAAGTGTTTGGCATCCTTCTTGAGATCATATTAATGCAAGTTCTTCATCTTTCTATTTCGAGTTAAGTCCTTATGGTTTAACTCTATTCTCATGTTTATAACTGAGTGATGCATTATTGCCCTCTTCTGAGTGATTCATTTGTGAGAGGACAACTTTGGTGAGATTTGAAGTTGAACTTATGCTTTGTATGATTTTTGAAATTGTGTGAAAACTAAGATTGGGGAATTTGTTGCATTTGGCTATCACACTACTACACTTTGAGCATATTGTGTTTAGAACTTTGCCGCTTTGTAAATAATGTCTAAAAATTGAGCTTTTATTGTTAAAACGTGTAAGTCATGTGCATGAGTCATTTCTCTTCAGAAAATGTTCGGAAAAATTGTTTTAAGTTCTTTGTGTAATTATGTTTGTTTTTGTTTTTGGTTTTGGTTTTGCTTAAAGACTAACAATCTTTTAAGTTTTCTAACCATTTTTTTTTGTAGAGTTAGAAAAACGTTTGTGGGTATCGTATCTGTTAAACCCTCAGGAGACACAACTCCTCCTACTAGGGATGCCTAGAGGTTTAAAGGCTTGTTGCATATGCTAAATGCAATCGAGTTACCTACGAAAGTGGTTTAGTTAACTTCTAGTTTTGTTTTTAACTTTGTTTTGTGTTGTTTTGCTCGAGGACTAGCAAAATCTAGGTTTGGGGGTATTTGATCGGTTCATAATTGTATATTATTTCTTACCCTTCTAGCTTATGATTTGGTTATGTTTTTGAGTTAAACTTGTGCTTTTAATCCTTTTTGTGTTTATCTTTCAGTTAATTGAGCTTTAGGTAACAATGATGGCTTTGGAGAACATAATTCATGCAATTCAAGCATGTTAAGGCCTAATTTGGATGAATTGATGAAGAGCTTAAAGACAAATTCATTATGGCTACAGCCCCCTGCCAGTCCAGTTCCGTAGGTCATATTGCAAGCTTTGTTTCAGCAACCTACATAGCTCGGATGAGTCCGCATTCTTCATGAAAGTTGTTCCAATGGGTGTGTACTATATCATATCCAAATTTCAGGCCCATTGGATAAATCTGGAGTCCATTACCTAGCAAACACAGAGCCATGCTCAGGATGGATTGTTTTCAGCGCGGAAAATGAGTTAGCAATTTGTTTTGGCCTTAACTTCTTACTCCGACCTTGGATGGGCCCAAATAACATATGGCTGGAAAGAAGACATTCTGAACTTCAATTTCAAGTGCTTAAAGTCCTAATTTGATTAAGAGAAGCCCAAGTTGTAAGCCCTTGAAGTTGCTGGTCATGCTGATCTCAGCATGTGCTGGTTGGATGCTTGGTCATGGTGAGCTAGGCATGAGCTATCATTTCTGGTTGGAAGCTTGGTCATGGTGACATGAAGATGAGCTAGGGCTGCTGGTGGGATTTATTGGGGAAGTGCATCAACCATTCAAGATTTTCTAATACAAGTGCATCACCCAATTTAGATTTTCTAATACAAGTGCATCAACCATTTCAGATTTTATAAAACAAGTGTTGTATGCATTAGCCATATTGAATTCAGATTTTTACTTCTCCTAGGCCTATAAATAGGGAGGTTCTCTAAGCTTGTAATAACACCCCAAGGGGGGGAGCTCTCAAGCACTTCTCTAGAGCTCCCTTCCCTTCTCTCCCTCAAATTCTCTTAGTTTCCCTTTGTAATTCTCAATTGTTGTAATGAGATCATTCTACTAAATTTTCTTTCTTCTAAATTCTCAAACACTTCTCCCATCCTTCATCAAATTCTCTAAACTACTCAAACACTTTCTCCTCCCTTCTCCAAATTTCCCAAACACATTTCCCTTCTCTTCCAAACATCTCCATGTCTCAAACACTTCACAAACACCTTTCTTTCCCTTCCAAAGTTCTCAAACATTCTCCAATTTTCCAAACACTCTCTCTTCCAAAATCCACAAAGTTCCCAAACACCACTTTCCTTACTCTTCCAATATTCTCTTCTTCAAGTCTCCATGTTCTTCAAACACTTCTCCACATTCCTTCATCAAATTCTCCAAATTTCTCAAACACATCTCTCTTCTCTTCTTCTAAATTCTCCAAACACTTCTCTATTCTCCTTCAAAGTTCTCCATGCTCTCAAACATGTCCCAAACACTTTCTCTTCCAAATTCCCAATGTTCTCAAACCTTCTCTTCCAAAATCCTCCAAGTTTCCAAACACTTTCTTCATCAAATTCTCCAAACACTTTCTCAAACAATTCTCTACTTCTACTTTCTTCTCCAAAAAGCCTCCATGTCCTTAACCACTTTTCCCAAACACTCCTCCTTTCTTCCTCAAATGCTCTCTTTAATGTTCTCTAAGTTGTAATTTATTTTTCTTAATGTACATTCTTTCTTCTTGTTTTGTTTCTTTTGTTTTCATTTATGTTTTGTAGGAAAACTGAGTTGGATCATTCAATCACCAATCCCTGTGGAATCGACCTCGCACTTACATATGCTAAACTACCAACGGCTCGTGCACTTGCGAGTATCACAAGTTGAGGATGCAACTGAATCCACTTTGGTGCAGCTGTATCTACGCAACAGAGTGGTTGGTGTATTCCGTACTTCTAGCGATTGCATTTCACTCAAAACTCACCAAATGACTCCTCCTACCATATTATGATGTTGCCCAAGTTTGGGGTTTGATCCGAAATCAAAAGGTGTGAAAAATTGGACAATTTAAGTTCAACGGCAGTTCGTTCCTAATTGGAGTGGTTGGTGTATTCCATACTTCTAGCGATTGGATTTCACTCAAAACTCACCAAATGACTCCCACCATATTTTGATGTTGCCCAAGTTTTGGGCTCGATCCGAAATCAATACGTGTGAGAAATTGGACAATTCAAGTTCAACTGCAGTTCGTTCCTAATTGGAGTGGTTGGTGTATTCCATACTTCTAGCGATTGGATTTCACTCAAAACTCACAAATGACTACTCCCACCATATTATGATGTTGCCCAAGTTTTGGGTTCGATCTGAAATCAATAGGTGTGAGAAATTGGACAATTCAAGTTCAACGGCAGTTCGTTCCTAATCGGAGTGGTTGGTGTGTTCCATATTCTAGTTATTGGATTTCACTCAAAACTTACCAAATGACTCCTCCCAACATATTATGTTGTTGCCCAAGTTTTGGGCTCGATCCGAAATCAATAGGTGTGAGAAATAGGACAATTCATGTTCAACGGCAGTTCATTCCTAATTGGAGTGGTTGGTGTATTCCGTACTTCTAGCGATTGGATTTCACTCAAAACTCACCAAATGACTCCTCCCACCATATTATGATGTTGCCCAAGTTTTG
Organism: Prunus avium; assembly: GCF_965620075.1. NCBI lineage: Eukaryota > Viridiplantae > Streptophyta > Magnoliopsida > Rosales > Rosaceae > Prunus > Prunus avium. The sequence continues at coordinate 15,723,823 of NC_142291.1, read as the reverse complement.
GGCTCGATCCGAAATGAATAGGTGTTCGAAATTGGAGAATTCAAGTTCAACGGCAGTTCGTTCCTAATTGGAGTGGTTGGTGTATTCCATACTTCTAGCGATTGGATTTCACTCAAAACTCACTAAATGACTCCTCCCACCATACTATGATGTTGCCCAAGTTTTGGTCTCGATCCGAAATCAATAGGTGTTCCAAATTGGACAATTCAAGTTCAACGGCAGTTCGTTCCTCATTGGAGTGGTTTGTGTATTCCACACTTCTAGCGATTGGATTTCACTCAAAATTCACCAAATGACTCCTCCCACCATATTGTGATGTTGCCCCAGGTTTGGGCTCGATCCGAAATCAATAGGTGTGAGAAATTGGACAATTCAAGTTCAACGGCAGTTCGTTCCTAATTTGAGTGGTTGGTGTATTCCATACTTCTAGTGATTGGATTTCACTCAAAACTCACCAAATGACTCCTCCCACCATATTATGATGTTGCCCAAGTTTTGGGTTAGATCCGAAATCAATAGGTGTGAGAAATTGGACAATTCAATTTCAACGGCAGTTCGTTCCTAATCGGAGTGGTTGGTGTATTCCATACTTCTAGCGATTGGATTTCACTCAAAACTTACCAAATGACTCCTCCCAACATATTATGTTCTTGCCCAAGTTTTGGGCTCGATCCGAAATCAATAGGTGTGAGAAATAGGACAATTCAAGTTCAACGGCAGTTCGTTCCTAATTGGAGTGGTTGGTGTATTCCATAATTCTAGCGATTGGATTTCACTCAAAACTCACCAAATGACTCCTCCCACCATATTATGATGTTGCCCAAGTTTTGGGTTCGATCCGAAATCAATAGGTGTGAGAAATTGGACAATTCAAGTTCAGCGGCAGTTCGTTCCTAATTGGAGTGGTTGGTGTATTCCATACTTCTAGCGATTGGATTTCACTCAAAACTCACAAATGACTACTCCCACCATATTATGATGTTGCCCAAGTTTTGGGCTCGATCCGAAATCAATAGGTGTGAGAAATTGGACAATTCAAGTTCAACGGGAGTTCGTTCCTAATTGGAGTGGTTGGTGTATTCCATACTTCTAGCGATTGGATTTCACTCAAAACTCACCAAATGACTCCTCCCACCATATTATGATGTTGCCCAAGTTTGGGGCTCGATCCGAAATCATTAAGTGTGAGAAATTGGACAATTCAAGTTCAACGGCAGTTCGTTCCTAATTGGAGTGGTTGGTGTATTCCATACTTCTATCGATTGGATTTCACTCAAAACTCACCAAATGACTCCTCCCACCATATTATGACGTTGCCCAAGTTTTGGGCTCGATCCGAAATCAATAGGTGTGAGAAGTTGGACAATTCAAGTTCAACGGCAGTTCGTTCCTAATTGGAGTGGTTGGTGTATTCCATACTTCTAGCGATTGGATTTCACTCAAAACTCACCAAATGACTCCTCCCACCATATTATGATGTTGCCCAAGTTTTGGGCTCGATCCGAAATCAATTAGTGTTCCAAATTGGACAGTTCATGTTCAACGGCAGTTCCTTCCTAATTGGAGTGGTTGGTGTATTCCATACTTCTAGCGATTGGATTTCATTCAAAACTCACCAAATAACTCCACGAATCATATTATTATGTTGCCCAAGTTTTGGGCTTGATCCGAAATCAATAGGTGTTCCAAATTGGACAATTCAAGTTTAACGGCAGTTCGTTCCTAATTGGAGTGGTAAGTGTATTCCATACTTCTAGCGATTGGATTTCACTCAAAACTCACCAAATGACTCCTCCCACCATATTATGAAGTTGCCCAAGTTTTGGGCTCGATCCGAAATCAATAGGTGTTCCAAATTGGACAATTCAAGTTCAACGGTAGTTCGTCCCTAATTGGAGTGGTTGGTGTATTCCATACTTCTAGCGATTGGATTCCACTCAAAACTCACCAAATGACTCCTCCCACCATATTATGATGTTGCCCAAGTTCTGGTCTCGATACGAAATCAATAGGTGTGATAAATTGGACAATTCAAGTTCAACGGCAGTTCGTTCCTAATTGGAGTGGTTGGTGTATTCCATACTTCTAGCGATTGGATTTCACTCAAAACTCACTAAATGACTCCTCCCACCATATTATGATGTTACCCAAGTTCTGGTCTCGATCCGAAATCAATAGGTGTTTCAAATTGGACAATTCAAGTTCAACGGCAGTTCGTTCCTAATTGGAGTGGTTGGTGTATTCCATACTTCAAGCGATTGGATTTCACTCAAAACTCACCAAATAACTCCTCCCACCATATTATGATGTTGCCCAAGTTTTGGGTTCGATCCGAAATCAATAGGTATTCCAAATTGGACAATTCAAGTTCAACGGCAGTTCGTTCCTAATTGGAGTGGTTGGTGTATTCCATACTTCTAGCGATTGGATTTCACTCAAAACTCACCAAATGACTCCTCCCACCATATTATGATGTTGCCCAAGTTTGGGGCTCGATCCGAAATCAATAGGTTTGAGAAATTGGACAATTCAAGTTCAACGGCAGTTCGTTCCTAATTGGAGTGGTTGGTGTATTCCATACTTCTAGCGATTGGATTTCACTCAAAACTCACCAAATGACTCCTCCCACCATATTATGATGTTGCCCAAGTTTTGGGCTCGATCCGAAATCAATAGGTGTTCCAAATTGGACAATTCAAGTTCAACGGCAATTTGTTCCTAATTGGAGTGGTTGGTGTATTCCATACTTCTAGCGATTGGATTTCACACAAAACTCACCAAATGACTCCTCCCACCATATTATGATGTTGCTCAAGTTTTGGGCTCAATCCGAAATCAATAGGTGTGAGAAATTGGACAATTCAAGTTCAACGGCAGTTCGTTCCTAATTGGAGTGGTTGGTGTATTCCATACTTCTAGCGATTGGATTTCACTCAAAACTCACCAAATGACTCCTCCCACCAGATTATGAAGTTGCCCAGGTTTTGGGCTCGATCCGAAATCAATAGGTGTAAGACATTGGACAATTCAAGTTCAGGGGCAGTTCATTCCTAATTGGAGTGGTTGGTGTATTCCATACTTCACGCGATTGGATTTCACTCAAAACCCACCAAATGTCTCCTCCCACCATATTATGATGTTGCCCAAGTTTTGGGCTCGATCCTAAATCAATAGTTGTGAGAAATTGGACAATTCAAGTTTAATGGCAGTTCGTTCCTAATTGGAGTGGTTGGTGTATTCCATACTTCTAGCGATTGGATTTCACTCAAAACTCAACAAATGACTCCTCCCACCATATTATGATGTTGCCCAAGTTTTGGGCTCGATCCGAAATCAATAGGTGTTCCAAATTGGATAATTCAAGTTCAACGGCAGTTCATTCCTAATTGGAGAGGTTGGTGTATTCCATACTTCGAGCGATTGGATTTCACTCAAAACTCAGCAAATAACTCCTCCCACCATATTATGATGTTGCCCAAGTTTGGGGCTCGATCCGAAATCAATAGGTGTGAGAAATTGGACAATTCAAGTTCAAACGCAGTTCGTTCCTAATTTGAGTGGTTGGTGTATTCCATACTTCTAGCGATTGGATTTCACTCAAAACTCACTAAATGACTCCTCCCACCATATTATGATTTTACCCAAGTTTTGGTCTCGATCCGAAATCAATAGGTGTTTCAAATTGGACAATTCAAGTTCAACGGCATTTCGTTCCTAATTGGAGTGGTTGGTGTATTCCATACTTCTAGCGATTGGATTTCACTCAAAACTCACCAAATGACTCCTCCCACCACATTATGATGTTGCCCATGTTTGGGGCTCGATCCGAAATCAATAAGTGTGAGAAATTGGACAATTCAAGTTCAACGGCAGTTCGTTCCTAATTGGAGTGGTTGGTGTATTCCACACTTCTAGCAATTGGATTTCACTCAAAACTCACCAAATGACTCCTCCCACCATATTATGATGTTGCCCAAGTTTGGGGCTCGATCCGAAATCAATAGGTGTGAGAAATTGGACAATTCATGTTCAACGGCAGTTCTTTCCTAATTGGAGTGGTTGGTGTATTCCATACTTCTACCGATTGGATTTCAATCAAAACTCACCAAATGACTCCTCCCACCATATTATGATGTTGCCAAAGTTTTGGGCTCGATCCGAACTCAATAGGTGTGAGAAATTGGACAATTCAAGTTCAACGGCAGTTCGTTCCTAATTGGAGTGGTTGGTGTATTCCATACTTCTAGCGATTGGATTTCACTCAAAACTCACCAAATGACTCCTCCCACCATATTACGATGTTGCCCAAGTTTTGGGCTCGATCCGAACTCAATAGGTGTTCCAAATTGGACAATTTAAGTTCTACGGCAGTTCGTACCTAATTGGAGTTGTTGGTGTATTCCATACTTCTAGCGATTGGATTTCACTTAAAACTCACCAAATGACTCCTCCCACCATATTGTGATGTTGCCCAAGTTTTGGGTTCGATCCGAAATCAATAGGTGTTCCAAATTGGACAATTCAAGGACAACGGCAGTTCGTTCCTAATTGGAGTGGTTGGTGTATTCCATACTTCTACCGATTGGATTTCAATCAAAACTCACCAAATGACTCCTCCCACCATATTATGATGTTGCCCAAGTTTTGGGCTCGATCCGAACTCAATAGGTGTGAGAAATTGGACAATTTAAGTTCAATGGCAGTTCGTTCCTAATTGGAGTTGTTGGTGTATTCCGTACTTCTAGCGATTGGATTTCACTCAAAACTCCCCAAATGACTCCTCCCACCATATTATGATGTTGCCCAAGTTTTGGGCTCGATCCGAAATCAATAGGTGTGAGAAATTGAACAATTCAAGTTCAACGGCAGTTCGTTCCTAATTGGAGTGGTTGGTGTATTCCATCCTTCTAGCGATTGTATTTCACTCAAAACTCACCAAATGACTCCTCCCACCATATTACGATGTTGCCCAAGTTTTGGGCTCGATCCGAAATCAATAGGTGTTCCAAATTGGACAATTCAAGTTCAACGGCAGTTCGTTCCTAATTGGAGTGGTTGGTGTATTCCATACTTCTAGCGATTGGATTTCACTCAAAACTCACCAAATGACTCCTCCCACCATATTATGATGTTGCCCATGTTTTGGGCTCGATCCGAAATCAATACGTGTTCCAAATTGGACAATTCAAGTTCAACGGCAGTTCGTTCCTAATTGGATTGGTTGGTGTTTTCCATACTTCTCGCGATTGGATTTCACCTAAAACTCACCAAATGACTCCTCCCACCACATTATGATGTTGCCCAAGTTTTGGGCTTGATCCGAAATCAATAGGTGTTCCAAATTGGACAATTCAAGTTCAACGGCAGTTCGTTCCTAATTGGAGTGGTTGGTGTATTCCATACTTCTAGCGATTGGATTTCTCTCAAAACTCACGAAATGACTCCTCCCATCATATTATGATGTTGCACAAGTTTGGGGTTCCATACGAAATCAATAGGGGTGAGGAATTGGACAATTCAGGTTCAACGGCAGTTCGTTCCTAATTGGAGTGGTTGGTGTATTCCATACTTCTAGCGATTGGATTTCACTCAAAACTCACCAAATGACTCCTCCCACCATATTACGATGTTGCCCAAGTTTTGGGCTCGATCCGAACTCAATAGGTGTTCCAAATTGGACAATTCAAGTTCAACGGCAGTTCGTACCAAATTGGAGTGGTTGGTGTATTCCGTACTTCTAGCGATTGGATTTCACTCAAAACTCACCAAGTGACTCCTCCCACCATATTATGATGTTGCCCAAGTTTTGGGCTCGATCCGAAATCAATAGGTGTGAGAAATTGGACAATTCAAGTTCAATGACAGTTCGTTCCTAATTGGGGTGGTTGGTGTATTCCATACTTCTAGTGATTGGATTTCACTGAAAACTCACCAAATGACTCCTCCCACCATATTATGATGTTGCCCAAGTTTTGGGCTCGATCCGAAATCAATAGGTGTGAGAAATTGGACAATTCAAGTTCAACGGTAGTTCATTCCTAAGTGGATGGTTGGTGTATTCCATACTTGTAGCGGTTGGATTTGACTCAAAACTCACCAAATGACTCCTCCCACCATATTATGATGTTGCCCAAGTTTTAGGCTCGATCCGAAATCAATAGGTGTGAGAAATTGAACAATTCAAGTTCAACGGCAGTTCGTTCCTAATTGGAGTGGTTGGTGTATTCCATCCTTCTAGCGATTGTATTTCACTCAAAACTCACCAAATGACTCCTCCCACCATATTACGATGTTGCCCAAGTTTTGGGCTCGATCCGAAATCAATAGGTGTTCCAAATTGGACAATTCAAGTTCAACGGCAGTTCGTTCCTAATTGGAGTGGTTGGTGTATTCCATACTTCTAGCGATTGGATTTCACTCAAAACTCACCAAATGACTCCTCCCACCATATTATGATGTTGCCCATGTTTTGGGCTCGATCCGAAATCAATACGTGTTCCAAATTGGACAATTCAAGTTCAACGGCAGTTCGTTCCTAATTGGATTGGTTGGTGTTTTCCATACTTCTCGCGATTGGATTTCACCTAAAACTCACCAAATGACTCCTCCCACCACATTATGATGTTGCCCAAGTTTTGGGCTTGATCCGAAATCAATAGGTGTTCCAAATTGGACAATTCAAGTTCAACGGCAGTTCGTTCCTAATTGGAGTGGTTGGTGTATTCCATACTTCTAGCGATTGGATTTCACTCAAAACTCACGAAATGACTCCTCCCATCATATTATGATGTTGCACAAGTTTGGGGTTCCATACGAAATCAATAGGTGTGAGGAATTGGACAATTCAGGTTCAACGGCAGTTCGTTCCTAATTGGAGTGGTTGGTGTATTCCATACTTCTAGCGATTGGATTTCACTCAAAACTCACCAAATGACTCCTCCCACCATATTATGATGTTGCCCAAGTTTTGGGCACGATCAGAAATCAATAGGTGTTCCAAATTGGACAATTCATGTTCAACGGCAGTTCGTTCCTAATTGGAGTGGTTGGTGTATTCCATACTTCTAGCGATTGGATTTCACTCAAAACTCACCAAATGACTCCTCCCACCATATTATGATGTTGCCCGAGTTTTGGGCTCGATCCGAAATCAATAGGTGTGAGAAATTGGACAATTCAAGTTCAACGGCAGTTCGTTCCTAATTGGAGTGGTTGGTGTATTCCATACTTCTAGCGATTGGATTTCACTCAAAACTCACCAAATGACTCCTCCCACCATATTACGATGTTGCCCAAGTTTTGGGCTCGATCCGAACTCAATAGGTGTTCCAAATTGGACAATTTAAGTTCTACGGCAGTTCGTACCTAATTGGAGTTGTTGGTGTATTCCATACTTCTAGCGATTGGATTTCACTTAAAACTCACCAAATGACTCCTCCCACCATATTGTGATGTTGCCCAAGTTTTGGGTTCGATCCGAAATCAATAGGTGTTCCAAATTGGACAATTCAAGGTCAACGGCAGTTCGTTCCTAATTGGAGTGGTTGGTGTATTCCATACTTCTACCGATTGGATTTCAATCAAAACTCACCAAATGACTCCTCCCACCATATTATGATGTTGCCCAAGTTTTGGGCTCGATCCGAACTCAATAGGTGTGAGAAATTGGACAATTTAAGTTCAATGGCAGTTCGTTCCTAATTGGAGTTGTTGGTGTATTCCGTACTTCTAGCGATTGGATTTCACTCAAAACTCCCCAAATGACTCCTCCCACCATATTATGATGTTGCCCAAGTTTTGGGCTCGATCCGAAATCAATAGGTGTGAGAAATTGGACAATTCAAGTTCAACGGCAGTTCGTACCAAATTGGAGTGGTTGGTGTATTCCGTACTTCTAGCGATTGGATTTCACTCAAAACTCACCAAGTGACTCCTCCCACCATATTATGATGTTGCCCAAGTTTTGGGCTCGATCCGAAATCAATAGGTGTGAGAAATTGGACAATTCAAGTTCAACGACAGTTCGTTCCTAATTGGGGTGGTTGGTGTATTCCATACTTCTAGTGATTGGATTTCACTGAAAACTCACCAAATGACTCCTCCCACCATATTATGATGTTGCCCAAGTTTTGGGCTCGATCCGAAATCAATAGGTGTGAGAAATTGGACAATTCAAGTTCAACGGTAGTTCGTTCCTAATTGGAGTGGTTGGTGTATTCCATACTTGTAGCGGTTGGATTTGACTCAAAACTCACCAAATGACTCCTCCCACCATATTATGATGTTGCCCAAGTTTTGGGCTCGATCCGAAATCAATAGGTGTGAGAAATTGAACAATTCAAGTTCAACGGCAGTTCGTTCCTAATTGGAGTGGTTGGTGTATTCCATACTTCTAGCAATTGGATTTCACTCAAAACTCACCAAATGACTCCTCCCACCATATTATGATGTTGCCCAAGTTTTGGGCTCGATCCGAAATCAATACGTGTTCCAAATTGGACAATTCAAGTTCAACGGCAGTTCGTTCCTAATTGGATTGGTTCGTGTATTCCATACTTCTCGCGATTGGATTTCACTTAAAACTCACCAAATGACTCCTCCCACCACATTATGATGTTGCCCAAGTTTTGGGCTTGATCCGAAATCAATAGGTGTTCCAAATTGGACAATTCAAGTTCAACGGCAGTTCGTTCCTAATTGGAGTGGTTGGTGTATTCCATACTTCTAGCGATTGGATTTCACTCAAAACTCACGAAATGACTCCTCCCATCATATTATGATGTTGCACAAGTTTGGGGTTCCATACGAAATCAATAGGTGTGAGGAATTGGACAATTCAAGTTCAACGGCAGTTCGTTCCTAATTGGTGTGGTTGGTGTATTCCATACTTCTAGCGATTGGATTTCACTCAAAACTCACCAAATGACTCCTCCCACCATATTATGATGTTGCCCAAGTTTTGGGCTCGATCCGAAATCAATAGGTGTGAGAAATTGGACAATTCAAGTTCAACGGCAGTTCGTTCCTAATTGGAGTGGTTGGTGTATTCCATACTTCTAGCGATTGGATTTCACTCAAAACTCACTGCATGACTCCTCCCACCATATTTTGATGTTGCCCAAGTTTTGGTCTCGATCCGAAATCAATAGTTGTTCCAAATTAGACAATTCAAGTTCAACGGCAGTTCGTTCCTAATTGGAGTGGTTGGTGTATTACATACTTCTGGCGATTGGATTTCACTGAAAACTTACCAAATGACTCCTCCCACCATATTATGATGTTGCCCAAGTTTTCGGCTCGATCTGAAATCAATAGGTGTTCCAAATTGGACAATTCAAGTTCAACGGCAATTCGTTCCTAATTGGAGTGGTTGGTGTATTCCATACTTCTAGTGATTGGATTTCACTCAAAACTCACCAAATGACTCCTCCCACCATATTATGATGTTGCCCAAGTTTTGGGCTCGATCAGAAATCAATAGGTGTGGGAAATTGGACAATTCAAGTTCAACGGCAGTTCGTTCCTAATTGGAGTGGTTGGTGTATTCCATACTTCTAGCGATTGGATTTCACTCAAAACTCACCAAATGACTCCTCCCACCATATTATGATGTTGCCCAAGTTAGGGGTTCGATCCGAAATCAATAGGTGTGAGAAATTGGACAATTCAAGTTCAACGGCAGTTCGTTCCTAATTGGAGTGGTTGGTGTATTCCATACTTGTAGCGATTGGATTTCACTCAAAACTCACCAAATGACTCCTCCCAACATATTATGATGTTGCCCAAGTTTTGGGCTCGATACGAAATCAATAGGTGTGAGAAATTGAACAATTCAAGTTCAACGGCAGTTCGTTCCTAATTGGAGTGGTTGGTGCATTACATACTTCTAGCGATTGGATTTCACTCAAAACTCACTAAATGACTCCTCCCACCATATTATGATGTTGCCCAAGTTTTGGTCTCGATCCGAAATCAATAGGTGTTCCAAATTGGACAATTCAAGTTCAACGGCAGTTCGTTCCTAATTGGAGTGGTTGGTGTATTCCATACGTCTAGCGATTGGATTTCACTCAAAACTCACCAAATAACTCCGCCCACCATATTATGATGTTGCCCAAGTTTTGGGCTCGATCTGAAATCAATAGGTGTGAGAAATTGGACAATTCAAGTTCAACGGCAGTTCGTTCCTAATTGTAGTGGTTGGTGTATTCCATACTTCTAGCGATTGAATTTCACTCAAAACTCACCAAATGACTCGTCCCACCATATTATAATGTTGCCCACGTTTTGGGCCCGATCCGAAATCAATAGGTGTGAGAAATTGGACAATTTAAGTTCAACAGCAGTTCGTTCCTAATTGGAGTGGTTGGTGTTTTCCATACTTCTAGCGATTGGATTTCACTCAAAACTCACGAAATGACTCCTCCCATCATATTATGATGTTGCACAAGTTTGGGGTTCCATCCGAAATCAACAGGTGTGAGAAATTGGACAATTCAATTTCAACGGCAGTTCGTTCCTAATTGGAGTGGTTGGTGTATTCCATACTTCTAGCGATTGGATTTCACTGAAAACTCACCAAATGAATCCTCCCACCATATTATGATGTTGGCCAAGTTAGGGGCTCGATCCGAAATCAATAGGTGTGAGAAATTGGACAATTCAAGTTCAACGGCAGTTCGTTCCTAATTGGAGTGGTTGGTGTATTCCATACTTCTAGCGATTGGATTTCACTCAAAACTCACTAAATGACTCCTCCCACCATATTATGATGTTGCCCAAGTTTTGGTCTCGATCCGAAATCAATAGGTGTTCCAAATTGGACAATTCAAGTTCAACGGCAGTTCGTTCCTAATTGGAGTGGTTGGTGTATTCCATACTTCTAGCGATTGGATTTCACTCAAAACTCACCAAATGACTCTTCCCATCATATTATGATGTTGCCCAAGTTTTGGGCACGATCCGAAATCAATAGGTGTGAGAAATTGGACAATTCAAGTTCAACGGCAGTTCGTTCCTAATTGGAGTGGTGGGTCAATTCCATACTTCTAGCGATTGGATTTCACTCAAAACTCACCAAATGACTCCTCCCAACATATTATGTTGTTGCCCAAGTTTTGGGCTCGATCCGAAATCAATAGGTGTGAGAAATTGAACAATTCAAGTTCAACAGCAGTTCGTTCCTAATTGTAGTGGTTGGTGTATTCAATACTTCTAGCGATTGGATTTCACTCAAAACTCACCAAATGACTCCTCCCACCATATTACGATGTTGCCCAAGTTTTGGGCTCGATCCGAAATCAATAGGTGTTCCAAATTGGACAATTCAAGTTCAACGGCAGTTCGTTCCTAATTGGAGTGGTTGGTGTATTCCATACTTCTAGCGATTGGATTTCACTCAAAACTCACCAAATGACTCCTCCCATCATATTATGATGTTGCCCAAGTTAGGGGCTCGATCCGAAATCAATAGGTGTGAGAAATTGGACAATTCAAGTTCAACGGCAGTTCGTTCCTAATTGGAGTGGTTGGTGTATTCCATACTTCTAGCGATTGGATTTCACTCAAAACACACTAAATGACTCCTCCCACCATATTATGATGTTGCCCAGGTTTTGGTCTCGATCCGAAATCAAAAGGTGTTCCAAATTGGACAATTCAAGTTCAACGGCAGTTCGTTCCTAATTGGAGTGGTTGGTGTATTCCATACTTCTAGCGATTGGATTTCACTCAAAACTCACCAAATGACTCTTCCCACTATATTATGATGTTACCCAAGTTTTGGGCTCGATCCGAAATCAACAGGTGTGAGAAATTGGACAATTCAAGTTCAACGGCAGTTCGTTCCTAATTGGAGTGGTGGGTCTATTCCATACTTCTAGCGATTGGATTTCACTCAAAACTCACCAAATGACTCCTCCCAACATATTATGTTGTTGCCCAAGTTTTGGGCTCGATCCGAAATCAATAGGTGTGAGAAATGGAACAATTCAAGTTCAACGGCAGTTCGTTCCTAATTGTACTGGTTGGTGTATTCCATACTTCTAGCGATTGGATTTCACTCAAACCTCACCAAATGACTCCTCCCACCATATTACGATGTTGCCCAAGTTTTGGGCTCGATCCGAAATCAATAGGTGTGAGAAACTGAACAATTCAAGTTCAACAGCAGTTCGTTCCTAATTGTAGTGGTTGGTGTATTCCATACTTCTAGCGATTGGATTTCACTCAAAACTCACCAAATGATTCCTCCCAACATATTACGATGTTGCCCAAGTTTTGGGCTCGATCCGAACTCAATAGGTGTGAGAAATTGAACAATTCAAGTTCAACGGCAGTTCGTTCCTAATTGTAGTGGTTGGTGTATTCCATACTTCTAGCGATTGGATTTCACTCAAAACTCACCAAATGACTCCTCCCACCATATTACGATGTTGCCCAAGTTTTGGGCTCGATCCGAAATCAATAGGTGTTCCAAATTGGACAATTCAAGTTCAACGGCAGTTCGTTCCTAATTGGAGTGGTGGGTCTATTCCATACTTCTAGCGATTGGATTTCACTCAAAACTCACCAAATGACTCCTCCCAACATATTATGTTGTTGCCCAAGTTTTGGGCTCGATCCGAAATCAATAGGTGTGAGAAATTGAACAATTCAAGTTCAACGGCAGTTCGTTCCTAATTGTAGTGGTTGGTGTATTCCATACTTCTAGCGACTGGATTTCACTCAAAACTCACCAAATGACTCCTCCCACCATATTACGATGTTGCCCAAGTTTTGGGCTCGATCCGAAATCAATAGGTGTTCCAAATTGGACAATTCAAGTTCAACGGCAGTTCGTTCCTAATTGGAGTGGTTAGTGTATTCCATACTTCTAGCGATTGGATTTCACTCAAAACTCACCAAATGACTCCTCCCATCATATTATGATGTTGCACAAGTTTGGGGTTCCGTACGAAATCAATAGGTGTGAGAAATTGGACAATTCAGGTTCAACGGCAGTTCGTTCCTAATTGGAGTGGTTGGTGTATTCCATACTTCAAGCGACTGGATTTCACTCAAAACTCACCAAATGACTCTTCCCACCATATTATGATGTTGCCCAAGTTTTGGGCTCGATCCGAAATCAACAGGTGTGAGAAATTGGACAATTCAAGTTCAACGGCAGTTCGTTCCTAATTGGGGTGGTGGGTCTATTCCATACTTCTAGCGATTGGATTTCACTCAAAACTCACCAAATGACTCCTCCCAACATATTATGTTGTTGCCCAAGTTTTGGGCTCGATCCGAAATCAATAGGTGTGAGAAATTGAACAATTCAAGTTCAACGGCAGTTCGTTCCTAATTGTACTGGTTGGTGTATTCCATAGTTCTAGCGATTGGATTTCACTCAAAACTCACCAAATGACTCCTCCCACCATATTACGATGTTGCCCAAGTTTTGGGCTCGATCCGAAATCAATAGGTGTTCCAAATTGGACAATTCAAGTTCAACGGCAGTTCGTTCCTAATTGGAGTGGTTGGTGTATTCCATACTTCTCGCGATTGGATTTCACTCAAAACTCACCAAATGACTCCTCCCAACATATTACGATGTTGCCCAAGTTTTGGGCTCGATCCGAAATCAATAGGTGTGAGAAAATGAACAATTCAAGTTCAACGGCAGTTCGTTCCTAATTGTAGTGGTTGGTGTATTCCATACTTCTAGCGATTGGATTTCACTCAAAACTCACCAAATGACTCCTCCCACCATATTACGATGTTGCCCAAGTTTTGGGCTCGATCCGAAATCAATAGGTGTTCCAAATTGGACAATTCAAGTTCAACGGCAGTTCGTTCCTAATTGGAGTGGTTGGTGTATTCCATACTTCTAGCGTTTGGATTTCACTCAAAACTCACGAAATGACTCCTCCCATCATATTATGATGTTGCACAAGTTTGGGGTTCCATACGAAATCCATAGGTGTGAGAAATTGGACAATTCAGGTTCAACGGCAGTTCGTTCCAAATTGGAGTGGTTGGTGTATTCCATACTTCTAGCGATTGGATTTCACTTAAAACTCACCAAATGACTCCTCCCACCATATTATGATGTTGCCCAAGTTTTGGGCTCGATCCGAAATCAATAGGTGTTCCAAATTGGACAATTCAAGTTCAACGGCAGTTCGTTCCTAATTGGAGTGGTTGGTGTATTCCATACTTATCGCGATTGGATTTCACTCAAAACTCACCAAATGACTCCTCCCAACATATTACGATGTTGCCCAAGTTTTGGGCTCGATCCGAACTCAATAGGTGTGAGAAATTGAACAATTCAAGTTCAACGGCATTTCTTTCCTAATTGTAGTGGTTGGTGTATTCCATACTTCTAGCGACTGGATTTCACTCAAAACTCACCAAGTGACTCCTCCCTCCATATTACGATGTTGCCCAAGTTTTGGGCTCGATGCGAAATCAATAGGTGTTCCAAATTGGACAATTCAAGTTCAACGGCAGTTCGTTCCTAATTGGAGTGGTTGGTGTATTCCATACTTCTAGCGATTGGATTTCACTCAAAACTCACGAAATGACTCCTCCCATCATATTATGATGTTGCACAAGTTTGGGGTTCCATACGAAATCAATAGGTGTGAGAAATTGGACAATTCAGGTTCAACGGCAGTTCGTTCCTAATTGGAGTGGTTGGTGTATTCCATACTTCTAGCGATTGGATTTCACTTAAAACTCACCAAATGACTCCTCCCACCATATTATGATGTTGCCCAAGTTTTGGGCTCGATCCGAAATCAATAGGTGTTCCAAATTGGACAATTCAAGTTCAACGGCAGTTCGTTCCTAATTGGAGTGGTTGGTGTATTCCACACTTCTCGCGATTGGATTTCACTCAAAACTCACCAAATGACTCCTCCCAACATATTACGATGTTGCCCAAGTTTTGGGCTCGATCCGAACTCAATAGGTGTGAGAAATTGAACAATTCAAGTTCAACGGCGGTTCGTTCCTAATTGTAGTGGTTGGTGTATTCCATACTTCTAGCGACTGGATTTCACTCAAAACTCACCAAATGACTCCTCCCACCATATTACGATGTTGCCCAAGTTTTGGGCTCGATCCGAAATCAATAGGTGTTCCAAATTGGACAATTCAAGTTCAACGGCAGTTCGTTCCTAATTGGAGTGGTTGGTGTATTCCATACTTCTAGCGATTGGATTTCACTCAAAACTCACGAAATGACTCCTCCCATCATATTATGATGTTGCCCAAGTTTGGGGTTCCATACGAAATCAATAGGTGTGAGAAATTGGACAATTCAGGTTCAACGGCAGTTCGTTCCTAATTGGAGTGGTTGGTGTATTCCATACTTCTAGCGATTGGATTTCACTCAAAACTCACGAAATGACTCCTCCCATCATATTATGATGTTGCACAAGTTTGGGGTTCCATACGAAATCAAGAGGTGTGAGAAATTGCATAATTCAAGTTCAACGGCAGTTCGTTCCTAATTGGAGTGGTTGGTGTATTCCATACTTCTAGCGATTGGATTTCACTCAAAACTCACCAAATGACTCCTCCCACCATATTATGATGTTGCCCAAGTTTTGGGCGCGATCCGAAATCAATAGGTGTTCCAAATTGGACAATTCAAGTTCAACGGCAGTTCGTTCCTAATTGGAGTGGTTGGTGTATTCCACACTTCTAGCGATTGGATTTCACTCAAAACTCACCAAATGACTCCTCCCACCATATTATCATGTTGCCCAAGTTTTGGGCTCGATCCGAAATCAATAGTTCTTCCAAATTGGACAATTCAAGTTCAACGGCAGTTCGTTCCTAATTGGAGTGGTTGGAGTATTCCACACTTCTAGCGATTGGATTTCACTCAAAACTAACCAAATGACTCCTCCCACCATATTATGATGTTGCACAAGTTTGGGGTTCGATCCGAAATCAATAGGTGTTCCAAATTGCACAATTCAAGTTCAACGGCAGTTCGTTCCTAATGGGAGTGGTTAGTGTATTCCATACTTCAAGCGATTGGATTTCACTCAAAACTCACCAAATGACTCCTCCCACCATATTATGATGTTACCCAAGTTTTGGGCTCGATCCGAAATCAATAGGTTTTCCAAATTGGACAATTCAAGTTCAACGGCAGTTCGTTCCTAATTGGACTGGTTGGTGTATTCCATACCTCTAGCGATTGGATTTCCCTCAAAACTCATCAAATGAGTCCTCCCACCATATTTTGATGTTGCCTATGTTTTGGGCTCGATCCGAAATCAATAGGTGTTCCAAATTGGACAATTCAAGTTCAACAGCAGTTCGTTCCTAATTGGACTGGTTGGTGTATTCCATACCTCTAGCGATTGGATTTCCCTCAAAACTCATCAAATGAGTCCTCCCACCATATTTTGATGTTGCCTATGTTTTGGGCTCGATCCGAAATCAATAGGTGTTCCAAATTGGACAATTCAAGTTCAACAGCAGTTCGTTCGTAATTGGACTGGTTGGTGTATTCCATACCTCTAGCGTTTGGATTTCACTCAAAACTCACGAAATGACTCCTCCCATCATATTATGATGTTGCACAAGTTTGGGGTTCCATACGAAATCAATAGGTGTGAGAAATTGGACAATTCAAGTTCAACGGCAATTCGTTCCTAATTGGAGTGGTTGGTGTATTCCACACTTCTAGCGATTGGATTTCACTCAAACCTCACCCAATGACTCCTCCCACCATATTATGATGTTACCCAAGTTTTGGGCTCGATCCGAAATCCATAGGTGTTCCAAATTGGACAATTCAAGTTCAACGGCA
This sequence comes from Prunus avium, assembly GCF_965620075.1. Lineage (NCBI taxonomy): Eukaryota > Viridiplantae > Streptophyta > Magnoliopsida > Rosales > Rosaceae > Prunus > Prunus avium. Next base: position 15,707,004 of record NC_142291.1, on the reverse strand, counting down.
GTTCGTTCCTCATTGGAGTGGTTGGTGTATTCCATACTTCTAGCGTTTGGATTTCACTCAAAACTCACCAAATGCCTCCTCCCACCATATTATGATGTTGCACAAGTTTGGGGTTCGATCCGAAATCAATAGGTGTGAGAAATTGCACAATTCAAGTTCAACGGCAGTTCGTTCCTAATGGGAGTGGTTAGTGTATTCCATACTTCTAGCAATTGGATTTCACTCAAAACTCACCAAATGACTCCTCCCACCATATTATGATTTTGCCCAAGTTTGGTGCCCCATCCGAAATCAATAGGTGTGAGAAAATGGACAATTCAAGTTCAACGGCAGTTCGTTCCTAATTGAAGTGGTTTGTGTATTCCATACTTCTAGCGATTGGATTTCACTCAAAACTCACCGAATGACTCCTCCCACCATATTATGATGTTGCCCAAGTTTTGGGCTCCATCCGAAATCAATAAGTGTTCCAAATTGGAAAGTTCAAGTTCAACGGCAGTTCGTTCCTAATTGGGGTGGTGGGTCTATTCCATACTTCTAGCGATTGGATTTCACTCAAAACTCACCAAATGACTCCTCCCAACATATTATGTTGTTGCCCAAGTTTTGGGCTCGATCCGAAATCAATAGGTGTGAGAAATTGAACAATTCAAGTTCAACGGCAGTTCGTTCCTAATTGTACTGGTTGGTGTATTCCATAGTTCTAGCGATTGGATTTCACTCAAAACTCACCAAATGACTCCTCCCACCATATTACGATGTTGCCCAAGTTTTGGGCTCGATCCGAAATCAATAGGTGTTCCAAATTGGACAATTCAAGTTCAACGGCAGTTCGTTCCTAATTGGAGTGGTTGGTGTATTCCATACTTCTCGCGATTGGATTTCACTCAAAACTCACCAAATGACTCCTCCCAACATATTACGATGTTGCCCAAGTTTTGGGCTCGATCCGAAATCAATAGGTGTGAGAAAATGAACAATTCAAGTTCAACGGCAGTTCGTTCCTAATTGTAGTGGTTGGTGTATTCCATACTTCTAGCGATTGGATTTCACTCAAAACTCACCAAATGACTCCTCCCACCATATTACGATGTTGCCCAAGTTTTGGGCTCGATCCGAAATCAATAGGTGTTCCAAATTGGACAATTCAAGTTCAACGGCAGTTCGTTCCTAATTGGAGTGGTTGGTGTATTCCATACTTCTAGCGTTTGGATTTCACTCAAAACTCACGAAATGACTCCTCCCATCATATTATGATGTTGCACAAGTTTGGGGTTCCATACGAAATCCATAGGTGTGAGAAATTGGACAATTCAGGTTCAACGGCAGTTCGTTCCAAATTGGAGTGGTTGGTGTATTCCATACTTCTAGCGATTGGATTTCACTTAAAACTCACCAAATGACTCCTCCCACCATATTATGATGTTGCCCAAGTTTTGGGCTCGATCCGAAATCAATAGGTGTTCCAAATTGGACAATTCAAGTTCAACGGCAGTTCGTTCCTAATTGGAGTGGTTGGTGTATTCCATACTTATCGCGATTGGATTTCACTCAAAACTCACCAAATGACTCCTCCCAACATATTACGATGTTGCCCAAGTTTTGGGCTCGATCCGAACTCAATAGGTGTGAGAAATTGAACAATTCAAGTTCAACGGCATTTCTTTCCTAATTGTAGTGGTTGGTGTATTCCATACTTCTAGCGACTGGATTTCACTCAAAACTCACCAAGTGACTCCTCCCTCCATATTACGATGTTGCCCAAGTTTTGGGCTCGATGCGAAATCAATAGGTGTTCCAAATTGGACAATTCAAGTTCAACGGCAGTTCGTTCCTAATTGGAGTGGTTGGTGTATTCCATACTTCTAGCGATTGGATTTCACTCAAAACTCACGAAATGACTCCTCCCATCATATTATGATGTTGCACAAGTTTGGGGTTCCATACGAAATCAATAGGTGTGAGAAATTGGACAATTCAGGTTCAACGGCAGTTCGTTCCTAATTGGAGTGGTTGGTGTATTCCATACTTCTAGCGATTGGATTTCACTTAAAACTCACCAAATGACTCCTCCCACCATATTATGATGTTGCCCAAGTTTTGGGCTCGATCCGAAATCAATAGGTGTTCCAAATTGGACAATTCAAGTTCAACGGCAGTTCGTTCCTAATTGGAGTGGTTGGTGTATTCCACACTTCTCGCGATTGGATTTCACTCAAAACTCACCAAATGACTCCTCCCAACATATTACGATGTTGCCCAAGTTTTGGGCTCGATCCGAACTCAATAGGTGTGAGAAATTGAACAATTCAAGTTCAACGGCGGTTCGTTCCTAATTGTAGTGGTTGGTGTATTCCATACTTCTAGCGACTGGATTTCACTCAAAACTCACCAAATGACTCCTCCCACCATATTACGATGTTGCCCAAGTTTTGGGCTCGATCCGAAATCAATAGGTGTTCCAAATTGGACAATTCAAGTTCAACGGCAGTTCGTTCCTAATTGGAGTGGTTGGTGTATTCCATACTTCTAGCGATTGGATTTCACTCAAAACTCACGAAATGACTCCTCCCATCATATTATGATGTTGCCCAAGTTTGGGGTTCCATACGAAATCAATAGGTGTGAGAAATTGGACAATTCAGGTTCAACGGCAGTTCGTTCCTAATTGGAGTGGTTGGTGTATTCCATACTTCTAGCGATTGGATTTCACTCAAAACTCACGAAATGACTCCTCCCATCATATTATGATGTTGCACAAGTTTGGGGTTCCATACGAAATCAAGAGGTGTGAGAAATTGCATAATTCAAGTTCAACGGCAGTTCGTTCCTAATTGGAGTGGTTGGTGTATTCCATACTTCTAGCGATTGGATTTCACTCAAAACTCACCAAATGACTCCTCCCACCATATTATGATGTTGCCCAAGTTTTGGGCGCGATCCGAAATCAATAGGTGTTCCAAATTGGACAATTCAAGTTCAACGGCAGTTCGTTCCTAATTGGAGTGGTTGGTGTATTCCACACTTCTAGCGATTGGATTTCACTCAAAACTCACCAAATGACTCCTCCCACCATATTATCATGTTGCCCAAGTTTTGGGCTCGATCCGAAATCAATAGTTCTTCCAAATTGGACAATTCAAGTTCAACGGCAGTTCGTTCCTAATTGGAGTGGTTGGAGTATTCCACACTTCTAGCGATTGGATTTCACTCAAAACTAACCAAATGACTCCTCCCACCATATTATGATGTTGCACAAGTTTGGGGTTCGATCCGAAATCAATAGGTGTTCCAAATTGCACAATTCAAGTTCAACGGCAGTTCGTTCCTAATGGGAGTGGTTAGTGTATTCCATACTTCAAGCGATTGGATTTCACTCAAAACTCACCAAATGACTCCTCCCACCATATTATGATGTTACCCAAGTTTTGGGCTCGATCCGAAATCAATAGGTTTTCCAAATTGGACAATTCAAGTTCAACGGCAGTTCGTTCCTAATTGGACTGGTTGGTGTATTCCATACCTCTAGCGATTGGATTTCCCTCAAAACTCATCAAATGAGTCCTCCCACCATATTTTGATGTTGCCTATGTTTTGGGCTCGATCCGAAATCAATAGGTGTTCCAAATTGGACAATTCAAGTTCAACAGCAGTTCGTTCCTAATTGGACTGGTTGGTGTATTCCATACCTCTAGCGATTGGATTTCCCTCAAAACTCATCAAATGAGTCCTCCCACCATATTTTGATGTTGCCTATGTTTTGGGCTCGATCCGAAATCAATAGGTGTTCCAAATTGGACAATTCAAGTTCAACAGCAGTTCGTTCGTAATTGGACTGGTTGGTGTATTCCATACCTCTAGCGTTTGGATTTCACTCAAAACTCACGAAATGACTCCTCCCATCATATTATGATGTTGCACAAGTTTGGGGTTCCATACGAAATCAATAGGTGTGAGAAATTGGACAATTCAAGTTCAACGGCAATTCGTTCCTAATTGGAGTGGTTGGTGTATTCCACACTTCTAGCGATTGGATTTCACTCAAACCTCACCCAATGACTCCTCCCACCATATTATGATGTTACCCAAGTTTTGGGCTCGATCCGAAATCCATAGGTGTTCCAAATTGGACAATTCAAGTTCAACGGCAGTTCGTTCCTCATTGGAGTGGTTGGTGTATTCCATACTTCTAGCGTTTGGATTTCACTCAAAACTCACCAAATGCCTCCTCCCACCATATTATGATGTTGCACAAGTTTGGGGTTCGATCCGAAATCAATAGGTGTGAGAAATTGCACAATTCAAGTTCAACGGCAGTTCGTTCCTAATGGGAGTGGTTAGTGTATTCCATACTTCTAGCAATTGGATTTCACTCAAAACTCACCAAATGACTCCTCCCACCATATTATGATTTTGCCCAAGTTTGGTGCCCCATCCGAAATCAATAGGTGTGAGAAAATGGACAATTCAAGTTCAACGGCAGTTCGTTCCTAATTGAAGTGGTTTGTGTATTCCATACTTCTAGCGATTGGATTTCACTCAAAACTCACCGAATGACTCCTCCCACCATATTATGATGTTGCCCAAGTTTTGGGCTCCATCCGAAATCAATAAGTGTTCCAAATTGGAAAGTTCAAGTTCAACGGCTGTTCGTTCCTAATTGGAGTGGTTGGTGTATTCCATACTTCTAGCGATTGGATTTCACTCAAAACTCACCAAATGACTCCTCCCACCATATTATGATGTTGCCCAAGTTTTGGGCTCGATCCGAAATCAATAGGTGAGAGAAATTGGACAATTCAAGTTCAACGGCAGTTCGTTCCTAATGGGAGTGGTTGGTGTATTCCATACTTCTAGCGATTGGATTTCACTCAAAACTCACCGAATGACTCCTCCCACCATATTATGATGTTGCCCAAGTTTGGGGCTCGATCCGAAATCAATAGGTGTGAGAAATTGGACAATTCACGTTCAACGGCAGTTCGTTCCTAATTGGAGCGGTTGGTGTATTCCATACTTCTAGCGATTGGATTTCACTCAAAACTCACCAAATGACTCCTCCCACCATATTATGATGTTGCCCAAGTTTTGGGCTCGATCCGAAATCAATAGGTGTGAGAAATTGGACAATTCAAGTTCAACGGCAGTTCGTTCCTAATTGGAGTGGTTGGTGTATTCCGTACTTCTAGCGATTGGATTTTACTCAAAACTCACCAAATGACTCCTCCCACCATAATATGATGTTGCACAAGTTTGGGGTTCGATCCGAAATCAATAGGTGTGAGAAATTGGACAATTCAAGTTCAACGGCAGTTCGTTCCTAATGGGAGTGGTTGGTGTATTCCATACTTCTAGCGATTGGATTTCACTCAAAACTCACCAAATGACGCCTTCCACCATATTATGATGTTGCCCAAGTTTTTGGCTCGATCCGAAATCAATAGGTGTAATTGGAGAATTCAAGTTCAACGGCAGTTCGTTCCTAATGGGAGTGGTTGGTGTATTCCATACTTCTAGCGATTGGATTTCACTCAAAACTCACCAAATGACTCCTCCCACCATATTATGATGTTGCCCAAGTTTTGGGCTCGATCCGAAATCAATAGGTGCGAGAAATTGGGCAATTCAATTTCAACGACAGTTCGTTCCAAAATGGAGTGGTTGGTGTATTCTATACTTCTAGCGATTGGATTTCACTCAAAACTCACCAAATGACTCCTCCCACCATGTTATGATGTTGCCCAAGTTTTGGGCTCGATCCGATATCAATAGGTGTTCCAAATTGGACAATTCAAGTTCAACGGCAGTTCGTTCCTAATTGGAGTGGTTGGTGTATTCCATACTTCTAGCGATTGGATTTCACTCAAAACTCACCAAATGACTCCTCCCACCATATTATGATGTTGCCCAAGTTTGGGGCTCAATCCGAAATCAATAGGTGTGAGAAATTGGACAATTCAAGTTCAACTGCAGTTCGTTCCTAATTGGAGTGGTTGGTGTATTCCACACTTCTAGCGATTGGATTTCACTCAAAACTCAGCAAATGACTCCTCCCACCATATTACGATGTTGCCCATGTTTTGGGCTCGATCCGAAATCAATAGGTGTGAGAAATTGGACAATTCAAGTTCAACGGCAGTTCGTTCCTCATTGGAGTGGTTGGTGTATTTCATACTTCTAGCGTTCGGATTTCACTCAAAAATCACCAAATGACTTCTCCCACCGTATTATGATGTTGCCCAAGTTTTGGGCTCGATTCGAAATCAATAGGTGTTCCAAATTGGACAATTCAAGTTCAACGGCAGTTCGTTCCTAATTGGAGTGGTTGGTGTATTCCGTACTTCTAGCGATTGGATTTCACTCAAAACTCGCCAAATGACTCATCCCACCGTATTATGATGTTGCACAAGTTTTGGGCTCGATCTGAAATCAATAGGTGTGAGAAATTGGTCAATTCAATTTCAACGACAGTTTGTTCCTAATTGGAGTGGTTGGTGTATTCCATACTTCTAGCGTTCGGATTTCACTCAAAACGCACCAAATGACTCCTCCCACCATATTATGATGTTGCCAAAGTTTTGGGGTCGATCCGAAATCAATAGGTGTTCCAAATTGGACAATTCAAGTTCAACGGCAGTTCGTTCCTAAATGGAGTGGTTGGTGTATTCCATACTTCTAGCGATTGGATTTCACTCAAAACTCACCAAATGACTCCTTCCACCAAATTATGTTGTTGCCCAAGTTTTGGCCTCGATCCGAAATCAATAGGTGTGAGATATTGGGCAATTCAATTTAAACGGCAGTTCGTTCCAAAATGGAGTGGTTGGTGTATTCCATACTTCTAGCGATTGGATTTCACTCAAAACTCACCAAATGACTCCTCCCACCATATTATGATGTTGCCCAAGTTTTGGGCTCGATCCGAAATCAATAGGTGTTCCAAATTGCAGAATTCATGTTCAACGGCAGTTCGTTCCTAATTGGAGTGGTTGGGGTATTCCATACTTCTAGCGATTGGATTTCACTCAAAACTCACCAAATGACTCCTCCCACCATATTATGATGTTGCCCAAGTTTGGGGCTCGATCCGAAATCAATAGGTGTGAGAAATTGGACAATTCAAGTTCAACGGCAGTTCGTTCCTAATTGGAGTGGTTAGTGTATTCCATACTTCTAGCGATTGGATTTCACTCAAAACTCACCAAATGACTCCTCCCACCATATTTTGATGTTGCCCAAGTTTTGGGCTCGATCCGAAATCAATAGGTGTGAGAAATTGGACAATTTAAGTTCAACGGCAGTTCGTTCCTCATTGGAGTGGTTGGTGTATTTCATACTTCAAGCGATTGGATTTCACTCAAAACTCACCAAATGACTCCTCCCACCATATTATGATGTGGTCCAAGTTTTGGGCTCGATCCGAAATCAATAGGTGTGAGCAATTGGACAATTCAAGTTCAACGGCAGTTCGTTCCATATTGGAGTGGTTGGTGTATTCCGTACTTCTAGCGATTGGATTTCACTCAAAACTCACCAAATAACTCCTCCCACCATATTATGGTGTTGCCCAAGTTTTGGGCTCGATCCGAAATCAATAGGTGTTCCAAATTCGACAATTCAAGTTCAACGGCAGTTCGTTCCTAATTGGAGTGGTTGGTGTATTCCATACTTCTAGCGATTGGATTTCACTCAAAACTCACCAAATGACTCCTCCCACCATATTATGATGTTGCCCAAGTTTGGGGCTCGATCCAAAGTCAATAGGTGTGACAAATTGGACAATTCAAGTTCATCGGCAGTTCGTTCCTAATTGGAGTGGTTGGTGTATTCCATACTTCTAGCGATTGGATTTCACTCAAAACTCACCAAATGACTCCTCCCACCATAATATGATGTTGCACAAGTTTGGGGTTCGATCCGAAATCAATAGGTGTGAGAAATTGGACAATTTAAGATCAACGGCAGTTCGTTCCTAATGGGAGTGGTTGGTGTATTCCATACTTCTGGCGATTGGATTTCACTCAAAACTCACCAAATGACTCCTTCAACCATATTATGATGTTGCCCAAGTTTTGGGCTCGATCCGAAATCAATAGGTGTGAGAAATTGGACAATTCAAGTTCAACGGCAGTTCGTTCCTAATGGGAGTGGTTGGTGTATTCCATACTTCTAGCGATTGGATTTCACTCAAAACTCACCAAATGACTCCTCCCACCAGATTATGATGTTGCCCAAGTTTTGGGCTCGATCAGAAATCAATAGTTGTTCCAAATTGGACAATTCAAGTTCAACGGCAGTTCGTTCCTAATTGGTGTGGTTGTTGTATTCCGTACTTCTAGCGATTGGATTTCACTCAAAACTAACCAAATGACTCCTCCCACCATATTATGATGTTGCCCAAGTTTTGGGCTCGATTCGAAATCAGTGGGGGTGAGAAATTGGACAATTCAAGTAAAACGGCTGTTCGTTCCTAATTGGAGTGGTTGGTGTATTCCATACTTCTAGCGATTGGATTTCACTCAAAACTCGCCAAATGACTTCTCCCACCATATTATGATGTTGCCCAAGTTTGGGGCTCGGTCCGAAATCAATAGGTGTGAGAAATTGGTCAATTCAATTTCAACGGCAGTTCGTTCCTAATTGGAGTGGTTGGTGTGTTCCATACTTCTAGCGATTGGATTTCACTCAAAACTCACCAAATGACTCCTCCCACCATATTATGATGTTGCCCAAGTTTGGGGCTCGGTCCGAAATCAATAGGTTTGAGAAATTGGACAATTCAAGTTCAACGGCAGTTCGTTCCTAATTGGAGTGGTTGGTGTATTCAATACTTCTAGCGATTGGATTTCACTCAAAACTCACCAAATGACTCCTCCCACCATATTATGATGTGGCCCAAGTTTTGGGCTCGATCCGAAATCAATAGGTGTTCGAAATTGGACAATTCAAGTTCAACGGCAGTTCGTTCCTAATTGGAGTGGTTGGTGTATTCCATACTTCTAGCGATTGGATTTCACTCAAAACTCACCAAATGACTCCTCCCACCATATTATGATGTTGCCCAAGTTTTGGGCTCGATCCGAAAGCAATAGGTGTTCGAAATTGGAAAATTCAAGTTTAACGGCAATTCGTTCCAAACTGGAGTGGTTGGTGTATTCCATACTTCTAGAGATTGGATTTCACTCAAAACTCACCAAATGACTCCTCCCACCATATTATGATGTTGCCCAAGTTTTGGGCTCCATCTGAAATCAATAGGTGTTCGAAATTGGACAATTCAAGTTCAACGGCAGTTCGTTCCTAATTGGAGTGGTTGGTGTATTCCGTACTTCTAGCGATTGGATTTCACTCAAAACTCACCAAATGAATCCTCCCACCATATTATGATGTTGCACAAGTTTGGGGTTCGATCCGAAATCAATAGGTGTGAGAAATTGGACAATTCAAGTTCAACGGCAGTTCGTTCCTAATTCGAGTGGTTGGTGTATTCCATACTTCTAGCGATTGGATTCCACTCAAAACTCACCAAATGACTCCTCCCACCATATTATGATGTTGCCCGAGCTTTGGGATCGATCTGAAATCAATAGGTGTGAGAAATTGGTCAATTCAATTGCAACGACAATTCGTTCCTAATTGCAGTGGTTGGTGAATTCCATACTTCTAGCGATTGGATTTCACTCAAAACTCACCAAATGACTCCTCCCACCATATTATGATGTTGCCTAGGTTTTGGGCTCGATCCAAAATCAATAGGTGTGAGAAATTGGACAATTCAAGTTCGACGGCAGTTCGTTCCTAATTGGAGTGGTTGGTGTATTCCATACTTCTACCGATTGGATTTCACTCAAAACTCACCAAATGACTCCTCCCACCATATTATGATGTTGCCCAAGTTTTGGGCTCGATCCGAAATCAATAGTTGTGAGAAATTCGACAATTCAAGTTCAACAGCAGTTCGTTCCTAATTGGAGTGGTTGGTGTATTCCATACTCTTAGCGATTGGGTTTCACTCAAAACTCACCAAATGAATCCTCCCACCATATTATGATGTTGCACAAGTTTGGGGTTCGATCCGAAATCAATAGGCGTGAGAAATTGGACAATTCAAGTTCAACAGCAGTTCGTTCCTAATTGGAGTGGTTGGTGTATTCCATACTTCTAGCGAATGGATTTCACTCAAAACTCACCAAATGACTCCTCCCACCATATTATGATGTTGCCCAAGTTTGGGGCTCGGTCCGAAATCAATAGGTGTGAGAAATTGGACAATTCAAGTTCAACGGCAGTTCGTTCCTATTAGTAGTGGCTGGTGTATTCCATACTTCTAGCGATTGGATTTCACTCAAAACTCTCCAAAGCACTCCTCCCTCCATATTATGATGTTGCCCAAGTTTTGGGCTCGATCCGAAATCAATAGGTGTTCGAAATTGGACAATTCAAGTTCAACGGCAGTTCGTTCCTAATTGGAGTGGTTGGTGTATTCCATACTTCTACCGATTGGATTTCACTCAAAACTCACTAAATGACTCCTCCCACCATATTATGATGTTGCCCAAGTTTTGGGCTCGATCCGAAATCAATAGGTGTGAGAAATTGGGCAATTCAATTTCAACGGCAGTTCGTTCCAAAATGGAGTGGTTGGTGTATTCCATACTTCTAGCGATTGGATTTCACTGAAAACTCACCAAATGACTCCTCCCACCATATTATGATGTTGCCCAAGTTTTGGGCTCGATCCGAAATCAATAGGTGTGAGAAATTGGACAATTTAAGTCCAACGGCAGTTCGTTCCTCATTGGAGTGGTTGGTGTATTTCATACTTCAAGCGATTGGATTTCACTCAAAACTCACCAAATGACTCCTCCCACCATATTATGATGTGGTCCAAGTTTTGGGCTCGATCCGAAATCAATAGGTGTGAGCAATTGGACAATTCAAGTTCAACGGCAGTTCGTTCCATATTGGAGTGGTTGGTGTATTCCGTACTTCTAGCGATTGGATTTCACTCAAAACTCACCAAATAACTCCTCCCACCATATTATGGTGTTGCCCAAGTTTTGGTCTCGATCCGAAATCAATTGGTGTTCCAAATTGGACAATTCAAGTTCAACGGCAGTTCGTTCCTAATTGGAGTGGTTGGTGTATTCCATACTTCTAGCGATTGGATTTCACTCCAAACTCACCAAATGACTCCTCCCACCATATTATGATGTTGCCCAAGTTTTTGGCTCGATCCGAAATGAATAGGTGTGCGAAATTCGACAATTCAAGTTCACCGGCAGTTCGTTCCTAATTGGAGTGGTTGGTGTATTCCATACTTCTAGCGAATGGATGTCACTCAAAACTCACTAAATGACTCCTCCCACCATACTATGACGTTGCCCAAGTTTTGGTCTCGATCCGGAATCAATAGGTGTTCCAAATTGGACAATTCAAGTTCAACGGCAGTTCAATCCTAATTGGAGTGGTTGGTGTATTCCATACTTCTAGCGATTGGATTTCACTCAAAACTGACCAAATGACTCCTCCCACCATATTATGATGTTGCCCAAGTTTTGGGCTCGACCCGAACTCAATAGGTGTGAGAAATTGGACAATTTAAGTTCAATGGCAGTTCGTTCCAAATTGGAGTTCTTGGTGTATTCCATACTTCTAGCGATTGGATTTCACTCAAAACTCCCCAAATGACTCCTCCCACCATATTATGATGTTGCCCAAGTTTTGGGCTCGATCCGAAATCAATAGGTGTGAGAAATTGGACAATTCAAGTTCAACGGCAGTTAATTCCTAATTGGAGTGGTTGGTGTATTCCGTAATTCTAGCGATTTGATTTCACTCAAAACTCACCAAATGACTCCTCCCACCATATTATGATGTTGCCCAAGTTTGGGGCTCGATCCGAAATCAATAGGTGTGAGAAATTGGACAATTCAAGTTCAACGGCAGTTCGTTCCTAATTGGAGTGGTTGGTGTATTCCATTCTTCTATCGATTGCAATTCACTCAAAACTCACCAAATGACTCCTCCCACCATATTATGATGTTGCCCATGTTTTGGGCTCGATCTGAAATCAATAGGTGTGAGAAATTGGACAATTCAAGTTCAACGGCAGTTCGTTCCTAATTGCAGTGGTTGGTGTATTCCATACTTCTAGCTATTGGATTTCACTCAAAACTCACTAAATGACTCCTCCCACCATATTACGATGTTGCCCAAGTTTTGGTCTCGATCTGAAATCAATAGGTGTTCCAAATTGGACAATTCAAGTTCAACGGCAGTTCGTTCCTAATTGGAGTGGTTGGTGTATTCCATACTTCTATCGATTGCATTTCACTCAAAACTCACCAAATGACTCCTCCCACCAAATTATGATGTTGCCCAAGTTTTGGGCTCGATCCGAACTCAATAGGTGTTAGAAATTAGACAATTTATGTTAAATGGCAGTTCGTTCCTAATTGGAGTTGTTGGTGTATTCCGTACTTCTAGCGATTGGATTTCACTCAAAACTCACCAAATGACTCCTCCCACCTTATTATGATGTTGCCCAGGTTTTGGGCTCGATCCGAAATCAATAGGTCTGAGAAATTGGACAATTCAAGTTCAACGGCAGTTCGTTCCTAATTGGAGTGGTTGGTGTATTCCGTACTTCTAGCGATTGGATTTCACTCAAAACTTACCAAATGACTACTCCCACCATATTATGATGTTGCCCAAGTTTTGGGCTCGATCCGAAATCAATAGGTGTTCCAAATTGGACAATTCAAGTTCAACGGCAGTTCGTTCCAAATTGGAGTGGTTGGTGTATTCCGTACTTCTAGCGATTGGATTTCACTCAAAACTCACCAAATGACTCCTCCCACCATATTATGATGTTGCCCAAGTTTTGGGCTCAATCCGAAATCAATAGGTGTTCGAAATTGGACAATTCAAGTTCAACGGCAGTTCGTTCCTAATTGGAGTGGTTGGTGTATTCCATACTTCTAGCGATTGGATTTCACTCAAAACTCACCACATGAATCCTCCCACCATATTATGATGTTGCCCAAGTTTTGGGCTCGATCCGAAATCAATAGGTGTTCGAAATTGGACAATTCAAGTTCAACGGCAGTTCGTTCCTAATTGGAGTGGTTGGTGTATTCCATACTTCTAGCGATTGGATTTCGCTCAAAACTAACCAAATGACTCCTCCCACCATATTATGGTGTTGCCCAAATTTTGGGCTCGATCCGACATCAATAGGTGTTCGAAATTGGACAATTCAAGTTCAACGGCAGTTCGTTCCTAATTGGAGTGGTTGGTGTATTCCACACTTCTAGCGATTGGATTTCACTCAAAACTCCCCAAATGACGCCTTCCACCATGTTATGATGTTGTCCAAGTTTTGGGATCGATCCGAAATCAATAGGTGTGAGAAGTTGGTCAATTCAATTTCAACGACTGTTCGTTCCTAATTGGAGTGGTTGGTGTGTTCCATACTTCTAGCGATTCGATTTCACTCAAAACTCACCAAATGACTCCTCCCACCATATTATGATGTTGCCCAAGTTTTGGGCTCGATCCGAAATCCATAGGTGTTCCAAATTGGACAATTCAAGTTCAACGACAGTTCGTTCCTAATTGGAGTGGTTGGTGTATTCCATACTTCTAGCCATTGGATGTCACTCAAAACTCACCAAATGACTCCTCCCACCATATTATGATGTTGCCGAAGTTTTGAGCTCGATCCGAAATCAAAAGGTGTTCCAAATTGGACAATTCAAGTTCAACGGCAGTTCGTCCCTAATCGGAGTGGTTGGTGTATTCCATAGTTCTAGCGATTGGATTTCACTCAAAACTCATCAACTGACTCCTCAAACCGTATTATGATGTTGTCCAAGTTTTGGGCTCGATCCGAAATAAATAGGTGTTCCAAATTGGACAATTCAAGTTCAACGGCAGTTCGTTCCTAATTGGATTGGTTGGTGTATTCCATACTTCTTGCGATTGGATTTGACTCAAAACTTCCCAAATGACTCCTCCCACCATATTATGATGTTGCCCAAGTTTTGGTCTGGATCCGAGATCAATAGGTGTTCCAAATTGGACAATTCAAGTTCAACGGCAGTTCGTTCCTAATTGGAGTGGTTAGTGTTTTCCTTACTTCTAGCGATTGGATTTCGCTCAAAACTCACTAAATGACTCCTCCCACCATATTATGTTGTTGCCCAAGTTTTCGTCTCGATCCGAAATCAATAGGTGTTCCAAATTGGACAATTCAAGTTCAACGGCACTTCGTTCCCAATTGGAGTGGTTGGTGTATTCCATACTTCTAGCGATTGGATTTCACTCAAAACTCACCAAATGACTCCTCCCACCATATTATGATGTTGCCCAAGTTTTGGGCTCGATCCGAAATCAATAGGTGTTCGAAATTGGACAATTCAAGTTCAACGGCAGTTCGTTCCTAATTCGAGTGCTTGGTGCATTTCATACTTCTAGCGATTGGATTCCACTCAAAACCCACCAAATGACTCCTCCCACCATATTATGATGTTGCCCAAGTTTTGGGGTCGATCCGAAATCAACAGGTGAGAGAAATTGGACAATTCAAGTTCAACAGCAGTTCGTTCAAATTGGAGTGGTTGGTGTATTCCATACTTCTAGCGATTGGATTTCACTCAAAACTCACCAAATGAGTCCTCCCACCATATTATGATGTTGCCCAAGTTTTGGGCTCGATCCGAAGTCAATAGGTGTGAGAAATTGGACAATTCAAGTTCAACGGCAGTTCGTTCCTAATTGGAGTGGTTGGTGTATTCCATACTTCTAGCGATTGGATTTCACTCAAAACTCACCAAATGACTCCTCCCACCATATTATGATGTTGCCCAAGTTTTGGGCTCGATCCGAAATCAATAGGTGTGAGAAATTGGACAATTCAAGTTCAACGGCAGTTCGTTCCTAATTCGAGTGCTTGGTGCATTCCATACTTCTAGCGATTGGATTCCACTCAAAACTCACCAAATGACTCCTCCCACCGTATTATGATGTTGCCCAAGTTTTGGGCTCGATCCGAAATCAATTGGTGTGAGAAATTGGTCAATTCAATTTCAACGACAGTTCGTTCCTAATTGGTGTGGTTGGTGTATTCCATACTTCTTGCGATTGGATTTGACTCAAAACTCACCAAATGCCTCCTCCCTCCATATTATGATGTTGCCCAAGTTTTGGGCTCGATCCGAAATCAATAGGGGTGAGAAATTGGACAATTCAAGTTCAACGGCAGTTCGTTCCTAATTGGAGTGGTTGGTGTATTCCATACTTCTAGCGATTGGATTTCACTCAAAACTCACCAAATGACTCCTCCCACCATATTATGATGTTGGCCAAGTTTTGGGCTCGATCCGAAATCAATAGGTGTGAGAAATTGGACAATTCAAGTTCAACGGCAATTCGTTCCTAATTGGAGTGGTTGGTGTATTCCTTACTTCTAGCGATTGGATTTCACTCAAAACTCACCAAATGACTCCTCCAACCATATTATGATGTTGCCCTTGTTTGGGGCTCGATCCGAAATCAATAGGTGTTCGAAATTGGACAATTCAAGTTCAACGGCAGTTCGTTCCTAATTGGAGTGGTTGGTGTATTCCATACTTCTAGCGATTGGATTTCAATCAAAACTCGCCAAAGGACTCCTCCCACCATATTATGATGTTGCCCAAGTTTTGGGCTCGATCCGAAATCAATAGGTGTGAGAAATTGGACAATTCAAGTTCAACGGCAGTTCGTTCCTAATTGGAGTGGTTGGTGTATTCCATACTCCTAGCGATTGGATTTCACTCAAAACTCACCAAATGACTCCTCCCACCATATTATGATGTTGCCCAAGTTTTGGGCTCGATCCGAACTCAATAGGTGTGAGAAATTGGACAATTTAAGTTCAACGGCAGTACGTTCCTAATTGGAGTTGTTGGTGTATTCCATACTTCTAGCGATTGGATTTCACTCAAAACTCACCAAATGACTCCTCCCACCATATTATGATGTTGCCCAAGTTTTGGGCTCGATCCGAAATCAACAGGTGTGTGAAATTGGACAATTCAAGTTCAGCGGCAGTTCGTTCAAATTAGAGTGGTTGGTGTATTCCATACTTCTAACGATTGGATTTCACTCAAAACTCACCAAATGACTCCTCCCACCATATTATGATGTTGGCCAAGTTTTGGGCTCGATCCGAAATCAATAGGTGTGAGAAATTGGACAATTCAAGTTCAACGGCAGTTCGTTCCTAATTGGAGTGGTTGGTGTATTCCATACTTCTAGCGATTGGATTTCACCCAAAACTCACCAAAAGACTCCTCCCACCATATTATGTTGTTGGCCAAGTTTTCGGCTCCATCCGAAATCAATAGGTGTGAGAAATTGGACAATTCAAGTTCAACGGCAGTTCGTTCCTAATTGGAGTGGTTGGTGTATTCCTTACTTCTAGCGATTGGATTTCACTCAAAACTCACCAAATGACTCCTCCCACCATATTATGATGTTGCCCAAGTTTTGTCCTCGATCCGAAATCAATAGGTGTTCGAAATTGGACAATTCAAGTTCAACGGCAGTTCGTTCCTAATTGGAGTGGTTGGTGTATTCCATACTTCTAGCGATTGGATTTCACTCAAAACTCACCAAATGAATCCTCCCACCATATTATGATGTTGCAAAAGTTTGGGGTTCGATCCGAAATCAATAGGTGTGAGAAATTGGACAATTCAAATTCAACGGCAGTTCGTTCCTAATTGGAGTGGTTGGTGTATTCCTTACTTCTAGCGATTGGATTTCACTCAAAACTCACCAAATGACTCCTCCCACCATATTATGATGTTGCCCAAGTTTTGTCCTCGATCCGAAATCAATAGGTGTTCGAAATTGGACAATTCAAGTTCAACGGCAGTTCGTTCCTAATTGGAGTGGTTGGTGTATTCCACACTTCTAGCGATTGGGTTTCACTCAAAACTAACCAAATGACTCCTCCCACCATATTATGATGTTGCCCAAGTTTTGGGCTCGATCCAAAATCAATAGGTGTTCGAAATTGGACAATTCAAGTTCAACAGCAGTTCGTTCCTAATTGGAGTGGTTGGTGTATTCCACACTTCTAGCGATTGGGTTTCACTCAAAACTAACCAAATGACTCCTCCCACCATATTATGATGTTGCCCAAGTTTTGGGCTCGATCCGAAATCAATAGGTGTGAAAAATTGGACAATTCAAATTCAACGGCAGTTCGTTCCTAATTGGAGTGGTTGGTGTATTCCATACTTCTAGCGATTGGATTTCACTCAAAACTCACCAAATGACTCCTCCCACCATATTATGATGTTGCACAAGTTTGGGGTTCAATCCGAAATCAATAGGTGTGAGAAATTGGACAATTCAAGTTCAACGGCAGTTCGTTCCTAATTGGAGTGGTTGGTGTATTCCATTCATCTACCGATTGGATTTCACTCAAAACTCACCAAATGACTCCTCCCACCGTATTATGATGTTGCCCAAGTTTAGGGCTCGATCCGAAATCAATAGTTGTTCCAAATTGGACAATTCAAGTTCAACGGCAGTTCGTTCCTAATTGGAGTGGTTGGTGTATTCCATACTTCTAACAATTGGATTTCACTCAAAATTCACCAAATGACTCCTCCCACCATATTATGATGTTGCCCAAGTTTTGGTCTCGATCCGAAATCAATAGGTGTTCCAAATTAGACAATTCAAGTTCAACGGCAGTTCGTTCCTAATTGGAGTGGTTGGTGTATTCCATACTTCTAGCGATTTGATTTCACTCAAAACTCACCAAATAACTCCTCCCACCATATTATGATGTTGCCCAAGTTTTGGGCTCGATCCAAAATCAATAGGTGTTCGAAATTGGACAATTCAAGTTCAACGGCAGTTCGTTCCTAATTGGAGTGGTTGGTGTATTCCATACTTCTAGCGATTGGATTTCACTCAGAACTCACCAAATAACTCCTCCCACCATAATATGATGTTGCCCAAGTTTTGGGCTCGATCCGAAATCAATAGGTGTTCCAAATTAGACAATTCAAGTTCAACGGCAGTTCGTTCCTAATTGGAGTGGTTGGTGTATTCCATACTTCTAGCGATTGGATTTCACTCAAAACTCACCAAATGAATCCTCCCACCATATTATGATGTTGCAAAAGTTTGGGGTTCGATCCGAAATCAATAGGTGTGAGAAATTGGACAATTCAAGTTCAACGGCAGTTCGTTCCTAATTGGAGTGGTTGGTGTATTCCATACTTCTAGCGATTGGATTTCACTCAAAACTCCCCAAATGACTCGTCCCACCATATTTTGATGTTGCCCAAGTTTTGGGCTCGAACCCAAATCAATAGGTGTGAGAAATTGGACAATTCAAGTTCAACGGCAGTTCGTTCCTAATTGGAGTGGTTGGTGTATTCCATACTTCTAGCGATTGGATTTCACTTAAAACTCACCAAACGACTCCTCCCACCATAATATGATGTTGCGCAAGTTTTGGGCTCGATCCAAAATCAATAGGTGTTCGAAATTGGACAATTCAAGTTCAACAGCAGTTCGTTCCTAATTGGAGTGGTTGGTGTATTCCACACTTCTAGCGATTGGGTTTCACTCAAAACTAACCAAATGACTCCTCCCACCATATTATGATGTTGCCCAAGTTTTGGGCTCGATCCGAAATCAATAGGTGTGAAAAATTGGACAATTCAAATTCAACGGCAGTTCGTTCCTAATTGGAGTGGTTGGTGTATTCCATACTTCTAGCGATTGGATTTCACTCAAAACTCACCAAATGACTCCTCCCACCATATTATGATGTTGCACAAGTTTGGGGTTCAATCCGAAATCAATAGGTGTGAGAAATTGGACAATTCAAGTTCAACGGCAGTTCGTTCCTAATTGGAGTGGTTGGTGTATTCCATTCATCTACCGATTGGATTTCACTCAAAACTCACCAAATGACTCCTCCCACCATATTATGTTGTTGCCCAAGTTTTGGGCTCGATCCGAAATCAATAGGTGTTCCAAATTGGACAATTCAAGTTCAACGGCAGTTCGTTCCTAATTGGAGTGGTAGGTGTATTCCATACTTCTAGCAATTTGATTTCACTCAAAACTCACCAAATGACTCCTCCCACCATATTATGATGTTGCCCAAGTTTTGGTCTCGATCCGAAATCAATAGGTGTTCCAAATTAGACAATTCAAGTTCAACGGCAGTTCGTTCCTAATTGGAGTGGTTGGTGTATTCCATACTTCTAGCGATTTGATTTCACACAAAACTCACCAAATAACTCCTCCCACCATATTATGATGTTGCCCAAGTTTTGGGCTCGATCCAAAATCAATAGGTGTTCGAAATTGGACAATTCAAGTTCAACGGCAGTTCGTTCCTAATTGGAGTGGTTGGTGTATTCCATACTTCTAGCGATTGGATTTCACTCAGAACTCACCAAATAACTCCTCCCACCATAATATGATGTTGCCCAAGTTTTGGGCTCGATCCAAAATCAAAAGGTGTTTGAAATTGGACAATTCAAGTTCAACGGCAGTTCGTTCCTAATTGGAGTGGTTGGTGTATCCATACTTCTAGCGATTGGATTTCACTTAAAACTCTCCAAATAACTCCTCCCACCATATTATGATGTTGCCCAAGTTTTGGGCTCGATACGAAATCGATAGGTGTTCCAAATTGGACAATTCAAGTTCAACGGCAGTTCGTTCCTAATTGGAGTGGTTGGTGTATTCCATACTTCTAGCGATTGGATTTCACTCAAAACTCACCAAATGACTCCTCCCACCATATTATGATGTCGCCCAACTTTTGGGCTCGATCCGAAATCAATAGGTGTGAGAAATTGGACAATTCAAGTTCAACGGTAGTTCGTTCCTAATTGGAGTGGTTGGTGTATTCCGTACTTCTAGCGATTGGATTTCACTCAAAACTAACCAAATGACTCCTCCCACCATATTATGATGTTGCCTAAGTTTTGGGCTCGATCCGAAATCAATAGGTGTGAGAAATTGGACAATTCAAGTTCACCGGAAGTTCGTTCCTAATTGGAGTGGTTGGTGTATTCCATACTTCTAGCGATTGGATTTCACTCAAAACTCACCAAATGACTCCTCCCACCATATTATGATGTTGCCCAAGTTTTGGGCTCGATCCGAAATCAATAGGTGTGAGAAATGGGACAATTCAAGTTCAACGGTAGTACGTTCCTAATTGGAGTGGTTGGTGTACTCCATACTTCTAGCGATTGGATTTCACTCAAAACTCACCAAATGACTCGTCCCACCATATTATGATGTTACCCAAGTTTTGGGCTCGATACGAAATCAATAGGTGTGACAAATTGGACAATTCAAGGTCAACGGCAGTTCGTTCCTAATTGGAGTGGTTGGTGTATTCCCTCCTTCTAGGGATTGGATTTCACTCAAAACTCACCTAATGACTCCGCCCACCATATTATGATGTTGCCCAAGTTTTGGGCTCGATCCGAAATCAATAGGTGTTCCAAATTGGACAATTCAAGTTCAACGGCAGTTCGTTCCTAGTTGGAATGGTTGGTGTATTCCATACTTCTAGCGATTGGATTTCACTCAAAACTCACCAAATGACTCCTCCCACCATATTATGATGTTGCCCAAGTTTTGGGCTCGATCCGAAATCAATAGGTGTGAGAAATTGGACAATTCAAGTTCAGCGGAAGTTCGTTCATAATTGGAGTGGTTGGTGTATTCCATACTTCTAGCGATAGGATTTCACTCAAAACTCACCAAATGACTCCTCCCACCATATTAGGATGTTGCCCAAGTTTTGGGCTCGATCCGAAATCAATAGGTGTTCCAAATTGGACAATTCAAGTTCAACGGAAGTTCGTTCCTAATTAGAGTGGTTGGTCTATTCCATACTTCTAGCGATTGGATTTCACTCAAAACTCACCAAATGACTCCTCCCACCATATTATGATGTTGTCCAAGTTTTGGGCTCGATCCGAACTCAATAGGTGTGAGAAATTGGACAATTCAAGTTCAGCGGAAGTTCGTTCATAATTGGAGTGGTTGGTGTATTCCATACTTCTAGCGATAGGATTTCACTCAAAACTCACCAAATGACTCCTCCCACCATATTAGGATGTTGCCCAAGTTTTGGGCTCGATCCGAAATCAATAGGTGTTCCAAATTGGACAATTCAAGTTCAACGGAAGTTCGTTCCTAATTAGAGTGGTTGGTCTATTCCATACTTCTAGCGATTGGATTTCACTCAAAACTCACCAAATGACTCCTCCCACCATATTATGATGTTGTCCAAGTTAGGGGCTCGATCCGAAATCAATAGGTGTGAGAAATTGGACAATTCAAGTTCAACGGCAGTTCGTTCCTAATTGGAGTGGTTGGGGTATTCCATACTTCTAGCGACTGGATTTCACTCAAAACTCACCAAACGACTCCTCCCACCATAATATGATGTCGCCCAAGTTTTGGGCTCGATCCGAAATCAATAGGTGTTCGAAATTGGACAATTCAAGTTCAACGGCAGTTCGTTCCTAATTGGAGTGCTTGGTGTACTCCATACTTCTAGCGATTGGATTTCACTCAAAACTCACCAAACAACTCCTCCCACCATATTATGATGTTGCCCAAGTTTTGGGCTCGATCCGAAATCAATAGGTGTTCCAAATTGGACAATTCAAGTTCAACGGCAGTTCGTTCCAAATTGGGGTGGTTGGTGTATTCCAAACCTGTAGCGATTGGATTTCACTCAAAACTCCCCAAATGACTCCTCCCACCATATTATGAAGTTGCCCAAGTTTTGGGCTTGATCAGAAATCAATAGGTGTGAGAAATTCGACAATTCAAGTTCAACGGCAGTTCGTTCCTAATTGGAGTGGTTGGTGTATTCCATACTTCTAGCGATTGGATTTCACTCAAAACTCACCAAGGGACTCCTCCCACCATATTATGATGTTGCCCAAGTTTTGGTCTCGAACCGAAATCAATAGGTGTTCCAAATTAGACAATTCAAGTTCAACGGCAGTTCGTTTCTAATTGGAGTGGTTGGTGTATTCCATTCTTCTAGCGATTGGATTTCACTCAAACCTCACCAAATGACTCCTGCCACCATATTATGACGTTGCCCAAGTTTGGGGCTCGATCCGAACTCAATAGGTGTGAGAAATTGGACAATTCAAGTTCAACGGCAGTTCGTTCCTAATTCGAGTGGTTGGTGTATTCCATACTTCTAGCGATTGGATTTCACTCAAAACTCACCAAATGACTCCTCCCACCATATTTTGATGTTGCCCAAGTTTTGGGCTCGATCCAAAATCAAAAGGTGTTCGAAATTGGACAATTCAAGTTCAACGGCAGTTCGTTCCTAATTGGAGTGGTTGGTGTAGTCCATACTTCTAGCGATTGGATTTCACTCAAAACTCACCAAATGACTCCTCCCACCATGTTATGATGTTGCCCAAGTTTTGGGCTCGATCCGAAATCAATAGGGGTTCCAAATTGGACAATTCAAGTTCAACGGCAGTTCGTTCCTAATTGGAGTGGTTGGTGTATTCCAAACTTCCAGCGATTGGATTTCACTCAAAACTCACCAAATGACTCCTCCCACCATATTATGATGTTGCCCAAGTTTTGGGCTCGATCCGAAATCAATAGGTGTTCCAAATTGGACAATTCAAGTTCAACGGAAGTTCGTTCCTAATTAGAGTGGTTGGTCTATTCCATACTTCTAGCGATTGGATTTCACTCAAAACTCACCAAATGACTCCTCCCACCATATTATGATGTTGTCCAAGTTTTGGGCTCGATCCGAACTCAATAGGTGTGAGAAATTGGACAATTCAAGTTCAGCGGAAGTTCGTTCATAATTGGAGTGGTTGGTGTATTCCATACTTCTAGCGATAGGATTTCACTCAAAACTCACCAAATGACTCCTCCCACCATATTAGGATGTTGCCCAAGTTTTGGGCTCGATCCGAAATCAATAGGTGTTCCAAATTGGACAATTCAAGTTCAACGGAAGTTCGTTCCTAATTAGAGTGGTTGGTCTATTCCATACTTCTAGCGATTGGATTTCACTCAAAACTCACCAAATGACTCCTCCCACCATATTATGATGTTGTCCAAGTTAGGGGCTCGATCCGAAATCAATAGGTGTGAGAAATTGGACAATTCAAGTTCAACGGCAGT
Source organism: Prunus avium (assembly GCF_965620075.1). Classification (NCBI taxonomy): domain Eukaryota; kingdom Viridiplantae; phylum Streptophyta; class Magnoliopsida; order Rosales; family Rosaceae; genus Prunus; species Prunus avium. The sequence continues at coordinate 15,683,769 of NC_142291.1, read as the reverse complement.
TCGTTCCTAATTGGAGTGGTTGGGGTATTCCATACTTCTAGCGACTGGATTTCACTCAAAACTCACCAAACGACTCCTCCCACCATAATATGATGTCGCCCAAGTTTTGGGCTCGATCCGAAATCAATAGGTGTTCGAAATTGGACAATTCAAGTTCAACGGCAGTTCGTTCCTAATTGGAGTGCTTGGTGTACTCCATACTTCTAGCGATTGGATTTCACTCAAAACTCACCAAACAACTCCTCCCACCATATTATGATGTTGCCCAAGTTTTGGGCTCGATCCGAAATCAATAGGTGTTCCAAATTGGACAATTCAAGTTCAACGGCAGTTCGTTCCAAATTGGGGTGGTTGGTGTATTCCAAACCTGTAGCGATTGGATTTCACTCAAAACTCCCCAAATGACTCCTCCCACCATATTATGAAGTTGCCCAAGTTTTGGGCTTGATCAGAAATCAATAGGTGTGAGAAATTCGACAATTCAAGTTCAACGGCAGTTCGTTCCTAATTGGAGTGGTTGGTGTATTCCATACTTCTAGCGATTGGATTTCACTCAAAACTCACCAAGGGACTCCTCCCACCATATTATGATGTTGCCCAAGTTTTGGTCTCGAACCGAAATCAATAGGTGTTCCAAATTAGACAATTCAAGTTCAACGGCAGTTCGTTTCTAATTGGAGTGGTTGGTGTATTCCATTCTTCTAGCGATTGGATTTCACTCAAACCTCACCAAATGACTCCTGCCACCATATTATGACGTTGCCCAAGTTTGGGGCTCGATCCGAACTCAATAGGTGTGAGAAATTGGACAATTCAAGTTCAACGGCAGTTCGTTCCTAATTCGAGTGGTTGGTGTATTCCATACTTCTAGCGATTGGATTTCACTCAAAACTCACCAAATGACTCCTCCCACCATATTTTGATGTTGCCCAAGTTTTGGGCTCGATCCAAAATCAAAAGGTGTTCGAAATTGGACAATTCAAGTTCAACGGCAGTTCGTTCCTAATTGGAGTGGTTGGTGTATTCCATACTTCTAGCGATTGGATTTCACTCAAAACTCACCAAATGACTCCTCCCACCATGTTATGATGTTGCCCAAGTTTTGGGCTCGATCCGAAATCAATAGGGGTTCCAAATTGGACAATTCAAGTTCAACGGCAGTTCGTTCCTAATTGGAGTGGTTGGTGTATTCCAAACTTCCAGCGATTGGATTTCACTCAAAACTCACCAAATGACTCCTCCCACCATATTATGATGTTGCCCAAGTTTTGGGCTCGATCCGAAATCAATAGGTGTTCCAAATTGGACAATTCAAGTTCAACGGCAGTTCGTTCCTAATTGGAGTGGTTGGTGTATTCCATACTTCTAGCGATTGGATTTCACCCAAAACTCACCAAATGACTCCTCCCACCATATTATGTTGTTGCCCAAGTTTTGGGCTCGATCCGAAATCAATAGGTGTTCGAAATTGTACAATTCAATTTCAACGGCAGTTCGTTCCTAATTGGAGTGGTTGGTGTATTCCATACTTCTAGCGATTGGATTTCACTCAAAACTCACCAAATGACTCCTCCCACCATATTATGATGTTGCCCAAGTTTGGGGCTCGATCCGAAATCAATAGGTGTGAGAAATTGGACAATTCAAGTTCAACGGCAGTTCGTTCCTAATTGGAGTGGTTGGTGTATTCCATACTTGTAGCGATTGGATTTCAATCAAAACTCACCAAATGACTCCCCCCACCGTATTATGATGTTGCCCAAGTTTTGGGCTCGATCCGAACTCAGTAGGTGTGAGAAATTGGACAATTCAAGTTCAATGGCAGTTCGTTCCTAATTGGAGTTGTTGGTGTATTCCGTACTTCTGGGGATTGGATTTCACTCAAATCTCACCAAATGACTCCTCCCACCATATTATGATGTTGCCCAAGTTTTGGGCTCGATCCGAAATCAATAGGTGTGAGAAAATGGACAATTCAAGTTCAACGGCAGTTCGTTCCTAATTGGAGTGGTTGGTGTACTCCGTACTTCTAGCGATTGGATTTCACTCAGAACTCACCAAATGACTCCTCCCACCATATTATGATGTTGCCCAAGTTTTGGGCTCGATCTGAAATCAATAGGTGTTCCAAATTGGACAATTCAAGTTCAACGGCAGTTCGTTCCTAATTGGAGTGGTTGGTGTATTCCATACTTCTAGCGATTGGATTTCACTCAAAACTCACCAAATGACTTCCCCCACCATATTATGATGTTGCCCAAGTTTTGGGCTCGATCCGAAATCAATAGGTGTTCGAAATTGGACAATTCAAGTTCAACGGCAGTTCGTTCCTAATTGGAGTGGTTGGTGTATTCCATACTTCTGGCGATTGGATTTCACTCAAAACTCACCAAATGACTCCTCCCACCATATTACGATGTTGCCCAAGTTTTGGGCTCGATCCGAAATCATTAGGTGTTCGAAATTGGACAATTCAATTTCAACGGCAGTTCGTTCCTAATTGGAGTGGTTGGTGTATTCCATACTTCTAGCGATTGGATTTCACTCAAAACTAACCAAATGACTCCTGCCACCATATTATGGTGTTGCCCAAGTTTTGGGCTCGATCCGAAATCAATAGGTGTGAGAAATTGGACAATTGAAGTTCAACGGAAGTTCGTTCCTAATTGGAGTGGTTGGTGTATTCCATACTTCTAGCGATTGGATTTCACTCAAAACTCACCAAGGGACTCCTCCCACCATATTATGATGTTGCCCAAGTTTTGGTCTCGAACCGAAATCAATAGGTGTTCCAAATTAGACAATTCAAGTTCAACGGCAGTTCGTTTCTAATTGGAGTGGTTGGTGTATTCCATTCTTCTAGCGATTGGATTTCACTCAAACCTCACCAAATGACTCCTGCCACCATATTATGACGTTGCCCAAGTTTGGGGCTCGATCCGAACTCAATAGGTGTTCCAAATTGGACAATTTAAGTTCAACGGCAATTCTTTCCTAATTGGAGTGGTTGGTGTATTCCATACTTCTAGCGATTGGATTTCACTCAAAACTCACCAAATGACTCCTCCCACCATATTGTGATGTTGCCCAAGTTTTGGGTTCGATCCGAAATCAATAGGTGTTCCAAATTGGACAATTCAAGTTCAACGGCAGTTCGTTCCCAATTGGTGTGGTTGGTGTATTCCATACTTGTAGCGATTGGATTTCACTCAAAACTCACCAAATGACTCCTCCCACCATATTATGATGTTGCCCAAGTTTGGGGCTCGATCCGAAATCAATAGGTGTGAGAAATTGGACAATTCAAGTTCAACGGCAGTTCGTTCCTAATTGGAGTGGTTGGTGTATTCCATACTTGTAGCGATTGGATTTCACTCAAAACTCACCAAATGACTCCTCCCACCGTATTATGATGTTGCCCAAGTTTTGGGCTCGATCCGAACTTAATAGGTGTGAGAAATTGGACAATTCAAGTTCAATGGCAGTTCTTTCCTAATTGGAGTTGTTGGTGTATTCCGTACTTCTGGGGATTGGATTTCACTCAAATCTCACCAAATGACTCCTCCCACCATATTATGATGTTGCCCAAGTTTTGGGCTCGATCCGAAATCAATAGGTGTGAGAAATTGGACAATTCAAGTTCAACGGCAGTTCGTTCCTAATTGGAGTGGTTGGTGTACTCCGTACTTCTAGCGGTTGGATTTCACTCAAAACTCACCAAATGACTCCTCCCACCATATTATGTTGTTGCCCAAGTTTTGGGCTCGATCTGAAATCAATAGGTGTGGGAAATTGGACAATTGAAGTTCAACGGCAGTTCGTTCCTAATTGGAGTGGTTGGTGTATTCCATACTTCTAGCGATTGGATTTCACTCAAAACTCACCAAATGACTCCCCCCACCATATTATGATGTTGCCCAAGTTTTGGGCTCGATCCGAAATCAATAGGTGTTCGAAATTGGACAATACAGGTTCAACGGCAGTTCGTTCGTAATTGGAGTGGTTGGTGTATTCCATACTTCTAGCGATTGGATTTCACTCAAAACTCACCAAATGACTCCTCCCACCATATTATGATGTTGCCCAAGTTTTGGGCTCGATCCAAAATCAAAAGGTGTTCGAAATTGGACAATTCAAGTTCAACGGCAGTTCGTTCCTAATTGGAGTGGTTGGTGCATTCCATACTTCTAGCGATTGGATTTCACTCAAAACTCACCAAATGACTCCTCCCACCATGTTATGATGTTGCCCAAGTTTTGGGCTCGATCCGAAATCAATAGGTGTTCCAAATGGGACAATTCAAGTTCAATGGCAGTTCGTTCCTAATTGGAGTGGTTGGTGTATTCCATACTTCTAGCTATTGGATTTCACTCAAAACTCACCAAATGACTCCTCCCACCATATTATGATGTTGCCCAAGTTTTGGGCCCGATCCGAAATCAATAGGTGTGAGAAATTGGACAATTCAAGTTCAACGGCAGTTCGTTCCTAATTGGAGTGGTTGGTGTATTCCATACTTCTAGCGATTGGATTTCACTCAAAACTCACCAAATGACTCCCCCCACCATATTATGATGTTGCCCATGTTTTGGGCTCGTTCCGAAATCAATAGGAGTGAGAAATTGGACAATTCCAGTTCAACGGCAGTTCGTTCCTAATTGGAGTGGTTGGTGTATTCCATACTTCTAGCGATTGGATTTCACTCAAAACTCACCAAATGACTCCTCCCACCATATTATGATGTTGCCCAAGTTTTGGGCTCGATCCGAAATCAATAGGTGTGAGAAATTGAACAATTCAAGTTCAACGGCAGTTCTTTCCTAATTGGAGTGGTTGGTGTATTCCATACTTCTAGCGATTGGATTTCACTCAAAACTCACTGCTTGACTCCTCCCACCATATTATGATGTTGCCCAAGTTTTGGGCTCGATCATTGATCGGTTCATAATTGTATATCATTTTGTACCCTTCTAGCTTATGATTTGGTTATGTTATTGAGTTAAACTTGTGCTTTTAATCCATTTTCTGTTTTGATAAGTCCATAATTTCATACACTTGCATGCCTTCTTTACTTAGTGATTTTGCTTAGTTTCTCTTTATTTTGAGTCACTTACTTCTGTTTGTGTGTTTTGTAGGTTAAGATAGCAAGAGATAACATTTGTTGCAATCCATGCATGTTAAGGGCTGATTGGCATATGAGGAATATGAGCTTAAAGACAAACTAATTTTGGCTACAGCCCATTTCCAGCCCAGTTTCGTAGGTCAACTTCTTGGCCTTGGATCAGCATTCTCTAGGGCTCGGATGAGGAGACATTCTTCATAGAAGTTGTTCAATTGGGTGTCTAGTATAACATATCCAGGAGGATTTGCAGCTGCCAGCTTTGAGCCTTGTCTCCTCCTTTAAGCCATGTGCCTCACCCATGCTGCAACTGACTTTGGATCCAACATAATGAGTGAAGTGGGGAGGCATTCCAGCTATGAAATTCTAAAGGAGAAAGTTGGTACATGCTGGAGTTATTATAGAGAAAGCATGTGCATGCATGTAAAGCAAAGAAATGAAATGAAGTCAATTCCAGTCTCTATTCGGCAGCCAACTTGCAAGGCCCAAAACGCACACTTCTACTGCTCCGATGGGAATACTTTCTTCATAGAAGTTGTTCCAATGGGTGTCTAGTATAACATATCCAAATTTGAGCCCCATTGGATAAGTTTTGAAACCTCTGGCCTTCCTACACCAAGTCTGGTTCAGAAGACTCGTTTTTGTTCAACAACCAAAAGAAGACCACATGGGTTGGCAGCAAAAGGCAGCCACAATTGATCACCTTTGATCCCATGTGAAGAAAGCTTGAGGTGCAGCAAAAGAAGTATGGGATGAGATTGATTCCAACCACACTAACATAGACAAGATGAAGTGTGAGTTATGGGTTGTATTAAAAGAGGAATTGTGGTGTTGGATTTCATCATGTTGTTCCTCCCTCTTAGCCCTATAAATAGAGAAGCCTTCAAGCTTCATAAATCACACCCCAAGGGGGGGAGCTCTCAAACACTTCTCTAGAGCTCCCTTCCCTTCTCTCCCTCAAATTCTCTTAGTTTCCTTTCAAGTTGTCAATTGTTGTAGTAAAATGAGTTTACTTAATTTTCCTTCAAGTTTTTCTTAGTTTCACTTTACTTTTATTTGTAATGTACATTCTTTCTTAAGTATTCAAGTTTAATTAGTTTCCAAGTTTTAATTATGGTTTTTGTTCTTATTCATTATGCTTATAAGTTAATAGGCTAGTTTGAATGATTGATCACCATTTTGGCTTGCATGTTAGCTATCTTGGTTTGAATTAAGAGTAGACACCATGCTTTAATTCGAATTGAACTATGAATAAGAAGAGTATGTATGGACATTCGGCAACAGGGATTAGATACATGCTTGGTTGTTTAAATTGTTCTTCTATGCTTAATGGGTTCCTAATGCTTAGTTTTAGGTTAGACAACAAATGATCAAATTAGGGAATTAGGAACACAAGGTTATGACCAAACACCATGGCTTAATCATACTTTAGCTAGAATCAATCCGTTAATCTAATTGAACTTGGGAACTTATCTACTTGAGTTATTTTCTTTTCTTTCTTTCTTGTTTTATTTATTTTCTTTCTTGTTCTTCTGTTTTGTGTAGGAAAACTGAATTGGATTATTCAATCACCAATCCTCGTGGGATCGACCTCGCACTTACATATGCTATACTACCAAACGGCTCGTGCACTTGCGAGTATCACAAGTTGAGGATGCAGCTGAATCCATTTTGATGCAGCTGAATCGACGCAACAATCATAACTCAATAGGTGTGAGAAATTGGACAATTCCAGTTCAACGGCAGTTCGTTCCTAATTGGAGTTGGTTGGTGTATTCCATACTTCTAAAGATTGGATTTCACTCAAAACTCACCAAATGACTCCTCCCACCATATTATGATGTTGCCCAAGTTTTGGGCCCGATCCGAAATCAATAGGTGTGAGAAATTGGACAATTCAAGTTCAACGGCAGTTCGTTCCTAATTGGAGTGGTTGGTGTATTCCATACTTCTAGCGATTGGATTTCACTCAAAACTCACTGCATGACCCCTCCCACCATATTATGATGTTGCCCAAGTTTTGGGCTCGATCATAACTCAATAGGTGTGAGAAATTGGACAATTTAAGTTCAACGGCAGTTCGTTCCTAATTGGAGTGGTTGGTGTATAACATACTTCTAGCGATTGGATTTCACTCAAAACTCACTATATGACTCCTCCCACCATGTTATGATGTTGCCCAAGTTTTGGTCTCGATCCGAAATCAATTGGTGTTTCGAATTGGACAATTCAAGTTCAACGGCAGTTCGTTCCTAATTGGAGTGGTTGGTGTATTCCATACTTCTAGCGATTGGATTTCACTCAAAACTCACCAAATGACTCCTCCCACCATATTATGATGTTGCCCAAGTTTTGGGCTCGATCAGAAAATCAATAGGTGTGAGAAATTGGACAATTCCAGTTCAACGGCAGTTCGTTCCTAATTGGAGTGGTTGGTGTATTCCATACTTCTAGCGATTGGATTTCACTCAAAACTCACCAAATGACTCCTCCCAACATATTATGATGTTGCCCAAGTTTTGGGCTCGATCTAAAATCAATAGGTGCGAGAAATTGGACAATTCAAGTTCAACGGCAGTTCGTTCCTAATTGGAGTGGTTGGTGTATTCCATACTTCTAGCAATTGGATTTCATTCAAAACTCACCAAATGACTCCTCCCACCATATTATGATGTTGCCCAAGTTTTGGTCTCGATCCGAAATCAATAGGTGTTCCAAATTAGACAATTCAAGTTCAACGGCAGTTCGTTCCTAATTGGAGTGGTTGGTGTATTCCATACTTCTCGCGATTAGATTTCAATCAAAACTCACCAAATGAATCATCCCACCATATTATGATGTTGCCCAAGTTTTGGGCTCGATCCGAAATCAATAGGTGTTCCAAATTGGACAATTCAAGTTCAACGGCAGTTCGTTCCTAATTGGAGTGGTTGGTGTATTCCATACTTCTAGCGTTTGGATTTCACTCAAAACTCACCAAATGACTCCTCCCACCATATTATGATGTTGCCCAAGTTTTGGGCTCGATCCGAAATCAATAGGTGTGAGAAATTGAACAATTCAAGTTCAACGGCAGTTCGTTCCTAATTGGAGTGGTTGGTGTATTCCATACTTCTAGTGATTGGATTTCACTCAAAACTCACCAAATGACTCCTCCCACCATATTACGATGTTGCCCAAGTTTTGGGCTCGATCCGAAATCTATAGGTGTTCCAAATTGGACAATTCAAGTTCAACGGCAGTTCGTTCCTAATTGGAGTGGTTGGTGTATTCCATACTTCTCGCGACTGGATTTCACTTAAAACTCACCAAATGACTCCTCCCACCATATTAGGATGTTGCCCAAGTTTTGGGCTCGATCCGAAATCAATAGGTGTTCCAAATTGGACAATTCAAGTTCAACGGCAGTTCGTTCCTAATTGGAGTGGTTGGTGTATTCCATACTTCTAGCGATTGGATTTCACTCAAAACTCACCAAATGACTCCTCCCACCATATTATGATGTTGCCCAAGTTTTGGGCTCGATCAGAAAATCAATAGGTGTGAGAAATTGGACAATTCCAGTTCAACGGCAGTTCGTTCCTAATTGGAGTGGTTGGTGTATTCCATACTTCTAGCGATTGGATTTCACTCAAAACTCACCAAATGACTCCTCCCAACATATTATGATGTTGCCCAAGTTTTGGGCTCGATCTGAAATCAATAGGTGCGAGAAATTGGACAATTCAAGTTCAACGGCAGTTCGTTCCTAATTGGAGTGGTTGGTGTATTCCATACTTCTAGCAATTGGATTTCATTCAAAACTCACCAAATGACTCCTCCCACCATATTATGATGTTGCCCAAGTTTTGGTCTCGATCCGAAATCAATAGGTGTTCCAAATTAGACAATTCAAGTTCAACTGCAGTTCGTTCCTAATTGGAGTGGTTGGTGTATTCCATACTTCTCGCGATTAGATTTCAATCAAAACTCACCAAATGAATCATCCCACCATATTATGATGTTGCCCAAGTTTTGGGCTCGATCCGAAATCAATAGGTGTTCCAAATTGGACAATTCAAGTTCAACGGCAGTTCGTTCCTAATTGGAGTGGTTGGTGTATTACATACTTCTAGCAATTTGATTTCACTCAAAACTCACCAAATGACTCCTCCCACCATATTATGATGTTGTCCAAGTTTTGGGCTCGATCCGAAATCAATAGGTGTGAGAAATTGGACAATTCAAGTTCAACGGCAGTTCGTTCCTAATTGGAGTGGGTGGTGTATTCCATACTTCTAGCGATTGGATTTCACTCAAAACTCACCAAATGACTCATCCCACCATATTATAATGTTGCCCAAGTTTTGGGCTCGATCCGAAATCAATAGGTGTTCCAAATTGGACAATTCAAGTTCAACGGCAGTTCGTTCCTAATTGTAGTGGTTGGTGTATTCCATACTTCTAGCGATTGGATTTCACTCAAAACTCACGAAATGACTCCTCCCATCATATTATGATGTTGCACAAGTTTGGGGTTCCATACGAAATCAATAGGTGTGAGAAATTGGACAATTCAGGTTCAACGGCAGTTCGTTCCTAATTGGAGTGGTTGGTGTATTCCATACTTCAAGCGATTGAATTTCACTCAAAACTCACCAAATGACTCCTCCCACCATTTTATGATGTTGCCCAAGTTTTGGGCTCGATCAAAAATCAATAGGTGTTCCAAATTGGACAATTCAAGTTCAACGGCAGTTCGTTCCTAATTGGAGTGGTTGGTGTATTCCATACTTCTAGCGATTGGATTTCACTCAAAACTCAATAAATGACTCCTCCCACCATATTATGATGTTGCCCAAGTTTTGGGCTTGATCCGAAATCAATAGGTGTTCCAAATTGGACAATTCAAGTTCAACGGCAGTTCGTTCCTAATTGGAGTGGTTGGTGTATTCCATACTTCTAGCGATTGGATTTCACTCAAAACTCACCAAATGACTCCTCCCACCATATTATGATGTTGCCCAAGTTAGGGGCTCGATACGAAATCAATAGGTGTGAGAAATTGGACAATTCAAGTTCAACGGCAGTTCATTCCTAATTGGAGTGGTTGGTGTATTCCATACTTCTAGCGATTGGATTACACTCAAAACTCACGAAATGACTCCTCCCATCATATTATGATGTTGCACAAGTTTGGGGTTCCATACGAAATCAATAGGTGTGAGAAATTGGACAATTCAGGTTCAACGGCAGTTCGTTCCTAATTGGAGTGGTTGGTGTATTCCATACTTCAAGCGATTGGATTTCACTCAAAACTCACCAAATGACTCCTCCCACCATATTATGATGTTGCCCAAGTTTTGGGCTCGATCCGAAATCAATAGGTGTTCCAAATTGGACAATTCAAGTTCAACGGCAGTTCGTTCCTAATTGGAGTGGTTGGTGTATTCCATACTTCTCGCGATTGGATTTCACTCAAAACTCACCAAATGACTCCTCCCAACATATTACGATGTTGCCCAAGTTTTGGGCTCGATCCGAACTCAATAGGTGTGAGAAATTGAACAATTCAAGTTCAACGGCAGTTCGTTCCTAATTGTAGTGGTTGGTGTATTCCATACTTCTAGCGACTGGATTTCACTCAAAACTCACCAAATGACTCCTCCCGCCATATTACGATGTTGCCCAAGTTTTGGGCTCGATCCGAAATCAATAGGTGTTCCAAATTGGACAATTCATGTTCAACGGCAGTTCGTTCCTAATTGGAGTGGTTGGTGTATTCCATACTTCTAGCGATTGGATTTCTCTCAAAACTCACCAAATGACTCCTCCCACCATATTATGATGTTGCCCAAGTTTTGGGCTCGATCCGAAATCAATAGGTGTGAGAAATTGGACAATTCAAGTTCACCGGCAGTTCGTTCCTAATTGGTGTGGTTGGTGTATTCCATACTTCTAGATCTTGGATTTCACTCAAAACTCACCAAATGACTCCTCCCACCATATTATGATGTTGCCCAAGTTTTGGGCTCGATCCGAAATCAATAGGTGTGAGAAATTGAACAATTCAAGTTCAACGGCAGTTCGTTCCTAATTGGAGTGGTTGGTGTATTCCACACTTCTAGCGATTGGATTTCACTCAAAACTCACCAAATGACTCCTCCCAACATATTATGATGTTGCCCAAGTTTTGGGCTCGATCCGAAATCAATAGGTGTGAGAAATTGGACAATTCAAGTTCAACAGCAGTTCGTTCCTAATTGGAGTGGTTGGTGTATTCCATACTTCTAGCGATTGGATTTCACTCAAAACTCACCAAATGACTCCTCCCACCATATTATGATGTTGCCCAAGTTAGGGGCTCGATACGAAATCAATAGGTGTGAGAAATTGGACAATTCAAGTTCAACGGCAGTTCGTTCCTAATTGGAGTGGTTGGTGTTTTCCATACTTCTAGCGATTGGATTTCACTCAAAACTCACCAAATGACTCCTCCCAACATATTATGATGTTGCCCAAGTTTTGGGCTCGATCCGAAATCAATAGGTGTGAGAAATTGGACAATTCAAGTTCAACGGCAGTTCGTTCCTAATTGGAGTGGTTGGTGTATTCCATACTTCTAGCAATTGGATTTCACTCAAAACTCACCAAATGACTCCTCCCACCATATTATGATGTTGCCAAAGTTTAGGGCTCAATCCGAAATCAATAGGTGTGAGAAATTGGACAATTCAAGTTCAATGGCAGTTCGTTCCTAGTTGGAGTGGTTGGTGTATTCCATACTTCTACCGATTGGATTTCACTCATAACTCACCAAATGACTACTCCAACAATACTATGATGTTGCCCAAGTTTTGGGCTCGATCTGAAATCAATACGTGTTCCAACTTGGACAATTCAAGTTCAACGGCAGTTCGTTCCTAATTGGAGTGGTTGGTGTATTCCATACTTCTAGCGATTGGATTTCACTCAAAACTCACCAAATGACTCCTCCCACCATATTATGATGTTGCCCAAGTTTTGGGTTCGATCCGAAATCAATAGGTGTGAGAAATTGAACAATTCAAGTTCAACGGCAGTTCGTTCCTAATTGGAGTGGTTGGTGTATTCCACACTTCTAGCGATTGGATTTCACTCAAAACTCACCAAATGACTCCTCCCACGATATCATGATGTTGCACAAGTTTGGGGTTCCATCCGAACTCAATAGGTGTGAGAAATTGGACAATTTAAGTTCACCGGCAGTTCGTTCCTAATTGGTGTGGTTGGTGTATTCCATACTTCTAGATCTTGGATTTCACTCAAAACTCACCAAATGACTCCTCCCACCATATTATGATGTTGCCCAAGTTTTGGGCTCGATCCGAACTCAATAGGTGTGAGAAATTGGACAATTCAAGTTCAACGGCAGTTCGTTCCTAATTGGAGTGGTTGGTGTTTTCCATACTTCTAGCGATTGGATTTCACTCAAAACTGTCCAAATGACTCCTCCCAACATATTATGATGTTGCCCAAGTTTTGGGCTCGATCCGAAATCAATAGGTGTGAGAAATTGGACAATTCAAGTTCAACGGCAGTTCGTTCCTAATTGGAGTGGTTGGTGTATTCCATACTTCTAGCGATTGGATTTCACTCAAAACTCACCAAATGACTCCTCCCACCATATTATGATGTTGCCAAAGTTTTGGGCTCGATCCGAAATCAATAGGTGTGAGAAATTGGAAAATTCAAGTTCAATGGCAGTTCGTTCCTAGTTGGAGTGGTTGGTGTATTCCATACTTCTACCGATTGGATTTCACTCAAAACTCACCAAATGACTACTCCAACAATACTATGATGTTGCCCAAGTTTTGGGCTCGATCTGAAATCAATACGTGTTCCAACTTGGACAATTCAAGTTCAACGGCAGTTCGTTCCTAATTGGAGTGGTTGGTGTATTCCATACTTCTAGCGATTGGATTTCACTCAAAACTCACCAAATGACTCCTCCCACCATATTATGATGTTGCCCAAGTTTTGGGTTCGATCCGAAATCAATAGGTGTGAGAAATTGAACAATTCAAGTTCAACGGCAGTTCGTTCCTAATTGGAGTGGTTGGTGTATTCCACACTTCTAGCGATTGGATTTCACTCAAAACTCACCAAATGACTCCTCCCACGATATTATGATGTTGCACAAGTTTGGGGTTCCATCCGAACTCAATAGGTGTGAAAAATTGGACAATTTAAGTTCACCGGCAGTTCGTTCCTAATTGGTGTGGTTGGTGTATTCCATACTTCTAGATCTTGGATTTCACTCAAAACTCACCAAATGACTCCTCCCACCATATTATGATGTTGCCCAAGTTTTGGGCTCGATCCGAACTCAATAGGTGTGAGAAATTGGACAATTCAAGTTCAACGGCAGTTCGTTTCTAATTGGAGTGGTTGGTGTTTTCCATACTTCTAGCGATTGGATTTCACTCAAAACTGTCCAAATGACTCCTCCCAACATATTATGATGCTGCCCAAGCTTTGGGCTCGATCCGAAATCAATAGGTGTGAGAAATTGGACAATTCAAGTTCAACGGCAGTTCGTTCCTAATTGGAGTGGTTGGTGTATTCCATACTTCTAGCGATTGGATTTCACTCAAAACTCACCAAATGACTCCTCCCACCATATTATGATGTTGCCAAAGTTTTGGGCTCGATTCGAAATCAATAGGTGTGAGAAATTGGACAATTCAAGTTCAATGGCAGTTCGTTCCTAGTTGGAGTGGTTGGTGTATTCCATACTTCTACCGATTGGATTTCACTCAAAACTCACCAAATGACTACTCCAACAATACTATGATGTTGCCCAAGTTTTGGGCTCGATCTGAAATCAATACGTGTTCCAACTTGGACAATTCAAGTTCAACGGCAGTTCGTTCCTAATTGGAGTGGTTGGTGTATTCCATACTTCTAGCGATTGGATTTCACTCAAAACTCACCAAATGACACCTCCCACCATATTACGATGTTGCCCAAGTTTGGGGCTCGATCCGAAATCAATAGGTGTGAGAAATTGGACAATTCAAGTTCAGCGGCAGTTCGTTCCTAATTGGAGTGGTTGGTGTATTCCGTACTTCTAGCGATTGGATTTCACTCAAAACTCACCAAATGACTCCTCCCACCATATTACGATGTTGCCCAAGTTTGGGGCTCGATCCGAAATCAATAGGTATGTGAAATTGGACAATTCAATTTCAACGGCAGTTCGTTCCTAATTGAAGTGGTTGGTGTATTCCATACTTCTAGCGATTGGATTTCACTCAAAACTCACCAAATGACTCCTCCCACCATATTATGATGTTGCCCAAGTTTTGGGCTCCATCCGAAATCAATAGGTGTTCCAAATTGGAAAATTCAAGTTCAACGGTTGTTCGTTCCTAATTGGAGTGGTTGGTGTATTCCATACTTCTAGCGATTGGATTTCACTCAAAACTCACCAAATGACTCCTCCCACCATATTATGATGTTTCCCAAGTTTTGGGCTCGATCCGAAATCAATAGGTGAGAGAAATTGGACAATTCAAGTTCAACGGCAGTTCATTCCTAATGGGAGTGGTTGGTGTATTCCATACTTCTAGCGATTGGATTTCACTCAAAACTCACCGAATGACACCTCCCACCATATTATGATGTTCCCCAAGTTTGGGGCTCGATCCGAAATCAATAGGTGTGAGAAATTGGACAATTCAAGTTCAACGGCAGTTCGTTCCTAATTGGAGCGGTTGGTGTTTTCCATACTTCTAGCGATTGGATTTCACTCAAAACTCACCAAATGACTCCTCCCACCATATTATGATGTTCCCCAAGTTTTGGGCTCGATCCGAAATCAGTAGGTGTGAGAAATTAGACAATTCAAGTTCAACGGCAGTTCGTTCCTCATTGGAGTGGTTGGTGTATTTCATACTTCTAGCGATTGGATTTCACTCAAAACTCCCCAAATGACTCCTCCCACCATATTATGATGTTGCCCAAGTTTTGGGCTCGATCCAAAATCAATAGGTGTGAGAAATTGGACAATTCAAGTTCAACGGCAGTTCGTTCCTAATTGGAGTGGTTGGTGTATTCCGTACTTCTAGCGATTGGATTTTACTCAAAACTCACCAAATGACTCCTCCCACCATAATATGATGTTGCAAAAGTTGGGGTTCGATCCGAAATCAATAGGTGTGAGAAATTGGACAATTCAAGTTCAACGGCAGTTCGTTCCTAATGGGAGTGGTTGGTGTATTCCATACTTCTAGCGATTGGATTTCACTCAAAACTCACCAAGAGACTACTCCAAAAATACTATGATGTTGCCCATGTTTTGGGCTCGATCCGAAATCAGTAGGTGTTCCAAATTGGACAATTCAAGTTCAACGGCAGTTCGTTCCTAATTGGAGTGGTTGGTGTATTCCATACTTCTAGCGGTTGGATTTCACTCAAAACTCACCAAATGACACCTCCCACCATATTACGATGTTGGCCAAGTTTGGGGCTCGGTCTGAAGTCAATAGGTGTTCGAAATTGGACAATTCAAGTTCAACGGCAGTAAGTTCCTAATGGGAGTGGTTGGTGTATTCCATACCTCTAGCGATTGGATTTCACTTAAAACTAACCAAATGACTCCTCCCACCATATTATGATGTTGCCCAAGTTTTGGGCTCGATCCGAAATCAATAGGTGTGAGAAATTGGACAATTCAAGTTCAACGGCAGTTCGTTCCTAATTGGAGTGGTTGGTGTATTCCATACTTCTAGCGATTGGATTTCACTCAAAACTCAACAAATGACTCCTCCCACCATATTATGACGTTGCCCAAGTTTGGGGCTCGATCCGAAATCAATAGGTGTTCCAAATTAGACAATTAAAGTTCAACGGCAGTTCATTCCTTATTGGAGTGGTTGGTGTATTCCATACTTCTAGCGATTGGATTTCACTGAAAACTCACCAAATGACTCCTCCCACCATATTATGATGTTACCCAAGTTTTGGACTCGATCCGAAATCAATAGGTGTGAGAAATTGGACAATTCAAGTTCAACGGCAGTTCGTTCCAAATGGGAGTGGTTGGTGTATTCCATACTTCCAGCGATTGGATTTCACTCAAAACTCACCAAATGACTCCTTCCACCATATTACGATGTTGCCCACGTTTTGGGCACGATCCGAAATCAATAGGTTTGGGAAATTGGACAATTCAAGTTCAATGGCAGTTCGTTCCTAATGGGAGTGGTTGGTGTATTCCATACTTCTAGCGATTGGATTTCACTCAAAACTCACCAAATGACTCCTCCCACCATATTATGATGTTGCCCAAGTTTTGGGCTCCATCCGAAATCAATAGGTGTTCCAAATTGCACAATTCAAGTTCAACGGCAGTTCGTTCCTAATTCGAGTGGTTGGTGTATTCCATACTTCTAGCGAATGGATGTCACTCAAAACTCACTAAATGACTCCTCACACCATACTATGACGTTGCCCAAGTTTTGGTCTCGATCCGGAATCAATAGGTGTTCCAAATTGGACAATTCAAGTTCAACGGCAGTTCAATCCTAATTGGAGTGGTTGATGTATTCCATACTTCTAGCGATTGGATTTCACTCAAAACTCACCAAATGACTCCTCCCACCATATTATGATGTTGCCCAAGTTTTTGGCTCGATCCGAAATCATTAGGTGTGAGAAATTGGACAATTCTAGTTCAACGGCAGTTCGTTCCTAATTGGAGTGGTTGGTGTATTCCATACTTCTAGCGATTGGATTTCACTCATAACTGACCAAATGACTCCTCCCACCATATTATGATGTTGCCAAAGTTTTGGGCTCGATCCGAACTCAAGAGGTGTGAGAAATTGGACAATTTAAGTTCAACGGCAGTTCGTTCCAAATTGGAGTTCTTGGTGTATTCCATACTTCTAGCGATTGGATTTCACTCAAAACTCACCAAATGACTCCTCCCACCATATTATGATGTTGCCCAAGTTTTGGGCTCGATCCGAAATCAGTAGGTGTTCCAAATTGGACAATTCATGTTCAACGGCAGTTCGTTCCTAATTGGAGTGGTTGGTGTATTCCATACTTCTAGCGATTGGATTTCACTCAAAACTCACCAAATGACTCCTCCCACCATATTATGTTGTTGCCAAAGTTTTGGGCTCGATCCGAAATCAATAGGTGTGAGAAATTGGACAATTCAAGTTCAACGGCAGTTCGTTCCTAATTGGAGTGGTTGGTGTATTCCATACTTCTAGCGATTGGATTTCACTCAAAACTCACCAAATGACTCCTCCCACCATATTATGATGTTGCCCAAGTTTGGGGCTCGATCCGAAATCAATAGGTGTGAGAAATTAGACAATTCAAGTTCAACGGCAGTTCGTTCCTAATTGGAGTGGTTGGTGTATTCCATACTTCTAGCAATTGGATTTCACTCAAAACTCACTAAATGACTCCTCCCACCATATTACGATGTTGCCCAAGTTTTGGTCTCGATCCGAAATCAATAGGTGTTCCAAATTGGACAATTCAAGTTCAACGGCAGTTCGTTCCTAATTGGAGTGGTTGGTGTATTCCATACTTCTAGCAATTGGATTTCACTCAAAATTCACCAAATGACTCCTCCCACCATATTATGTTGTTGCCCAAGTTTTTGGCTCGATCCGAAATCAATAGGTGTGAAAAATTGGACAATTCAAGTTCAACGGCAGTTCGTTCCTAATTGGAGTGGTTGGTGTATTCCATACTTCTAGCGATTGGATTTCACTCAAAACTCACCAAATGACTCCTTCCACCATATTATGATGTTGCCCAAGTTTTGGGCTCGATCCGAAATCAATAGGTATTCCAAATTGGACAATTCAAGTTCAACGGCAGTTGGTTCCTAATTGGAGTGGTTGGTGTATTCCATACTTCTAGCGATTGGATTTCACTCAAAACTCACCAAATGACTCCTCCCACCATATTATGATTTTGCCCAAGTTTTGGGCTCGATCCGAACTCAATAGGTGTGAGATATTGGACAATTTAAGTTTAATGGGAGTTCGTTCCTAATTGGAGTTGTTGGTGTATTCCATACTTCTAGCGATTGAATTTCAATCAAAACTCACCAAATGACTCCTCCCACCATATTATGATGTTGCCCATGTTTTGGGCTGGATCCGAACTCAATAGGTGTGAGAAATTGGACAATTCAAGTTCAACGGCAGTTCGTTCCTAATTGGAGTGGTTGGTGTATTCCATACTTCTAGCGATTGGATTTCACTCAAAAGTCTCCAAATGACTCCTCCCACCATATTATGAGGTTGCCCAAGTTTTGGGCTCTATCCGAAATGAATAGGTGTGAGAAATTGGACAATTCAAGTTCAATGGCAGTTCGTTCCAAATTGGAGTTCTTGGTGTATTCCATACTTCTAGCGATTGGATTTCACTCAAAACTCACCAAATGACTCCTCCCACCATATTATGATGTTGCCCATGTTTTGGGCTCGATCCGAAATCAATATGTGTGAGAAATTGGACAATTCAAGTTCAACGGCAGTTCGTTCCTAATTGGAGTGGTTGGTGTATTCCATACTTCTAGCGATTGGATTTCACTCAAAAGTCTCCAAATGACTCCTCCCACCATATTATGAGGTTGCCCAAGTTTTGGGCTCTATCCGAAATCAATAGGTGTGAGAAATTGGACAATTCAAGTTCAACGGCAGTTCGTTCCTAATTGGAGTGGTTTGTGTATTCCATACTTCTAGGGATTGGATTTCACTCAAAACTCACTAAATGACTCCTCCCACCATATTATGATGTTGCCCAAGTTTTGGTCTCGATCCGAAATCAATAGGTGTTCCAAATTGGACAATTCAAGTTCAACGGCAGTTCGTTCCTAATTGGAGTGGTTGGTGTATTCCATACTTCTAGCGATTGGATTTCACTCAAAACTCACCAAATGACTCCTCCCACCATATTATGATGTTGCCCAACTTTTGGGCTCGATCCGAAATCAATAGTTGTTCCAAATTGGACAATTCAAGTTCAACGGCAGTTGGTTCCTAATTGGAGTGGTTGGTGTATTCCACACTTCTAGCAATTGGATTTCACTCAAAATTCACCAAATGACTCCTCCCACCATATTATGATGTTGCCCAAGTTTTGGGCTCTATCCGAAATCAATAGGTGTAAAAAATTGGACAATTCAAGTTCAACGGCAGTTCGTTCCTAATTGGAGTGGTTGGTGTATTCCATACTTCTAGCGATTGGATTTCACTCAAAACTCACCAAATGACTCCTCCCACCATATTATGATGTTGCCCAAGTTTGGGGCTCGATCCGAAATCAATAGGTGTGAGAAATTGGACAATTCAAGCTCAACGGCAGTTCGTTCCTAATTGGAGTGGTTGGTGTATTCCATACTTCTAGCGATTGGATTTCACTCAAAACTCACCAAAGGACTCCTCCCACCATATTATGATGTTGCCCAAGTTTTGGGCTCGATCTGAAATCAATAGGTGTGAGAAATTGGACAATTCAAGTTCAATGGCAGTTCGTTCCAAATTGGAGTGGTTGGTGTATTCCATACTTCTAGCGATTGGATTTCACTCAAAACTCACTAAATGACTCCTCCCACCATATTACGATGTTGCCCAAGTTTTGGGCTCTATCCGAAATCAATAGGTGTGAAAAATTGGACAATACAAGTTCAACGGCAGTTCGTTCCTAATTGGAGTGGTTGGTGTATTCCATACTTCTAGCGATTGGATTTCACTCAAAACTCACCAAATGACTCCTCCCACCATATTTTGAAGTTGCCCAAGTTTGGGGCTCGATCCGAAATCAATAGGTGTGAGAAATTGGACAATTCAAGCTCAACGGCAGTTCGTTCCTAATTAGAGTGGTTGGTGTATTCCATACTTCTAGCGATTGGATTTCACTCAAAACTCACCAAAGGACTCCTCCCACCATATTATGATGTTGCCCAAGTTTTGGGCTCGATCTGAAATCAATAGGTGTGAGAAATTGGACAATTCAAGTTCAATGGCAGTTCGTTCCAAATTGGAGTGGTTGGTGTATTCCATACTTCTAGCGATTGGATTTCACTCAAAACTCACTAAATGACTCCTCCCACCATATTACGATGTTGCCTAAGTTTTGGTCTCGATCCGAAATCAATAGGTGTTCCAAATTGGACAATTCAAGTTCAACGGCAGTTCGTTCCTAATTGGAGTGGTTGGTGTATTCCATACTTCTAGCGATTGGATTTCACTAAAAACTCACCAAATGACTCCTCCCACCATATTATGATGTTGCCCAAGTTTTGGGCTCGATCCGAACTCAATAGGTGTGAGAAATTGGACAATTTAAGTTCAATGGCAGTTCGTTCCTAATTGGAGTTGTTGGTGTATTCCGTACTTCTAGCGATTGGATTTCACTCAAAACTCACCAAATGAGTCCGCCCACCATACTATGATGTTGCCCAAGTTTTGGGCTCGATCCGAAATCAATAGGTGTGAGAAATTGGACAATTCAAGTTCAACGGTAGTTCGTTCCTAATTGGAGTGGTTGGTGTATTCCGTACTTCTAGCGATTGGATTTCACTCATAACTCACCAAATGACACCTCCCACCATATTATGATGTTGCCCAAGTTTTGGGCTCGATCCGAATTCAATAGGTGTGAGAAATTGGACAATTCAAGTTCAACGACAGTTCGTTCCTAATTGGGGTGGTTGGTGTATTCCATACTTCTAGCGATTTTATTTCACTAAAAACTCACCAAATGACTCCTCCCACCATATTATGAGGTTGCCCAAGTTTTGGGCTCGATCCGAACTCAATAGGTGTGAGAAATTGGACAATTTAAGTTCAATGGCAGTTCGTTCCTAATTGGAGTTGTTGGTGTATTCCGTACTTCTAGCGATTGGATGTCACTCAAAACTAACCAAATGACTCCTCCCACCATATTATGATGTTGCCCAAGTTTTGGGCTATATCCGAAATCAATAGGTGTGAGAAATTGGACAACTGAAGTTCAACGGAAGTTCGTTCCTAATTGGAGTGGTTGGTGTATTCCAAACCTCTAGCGATTGGATTTCACTCAAAACTCCCCAAATGACTCCTCCCACCATATTATGAAGTTGCCCAAGTTTTGGGCTCGATCGGAAGTCAATAGGTGTGAGCAATTGGACAATTCAAGTTCAACGGCAGTACGTTCCTAATTGGAGTGGTTGGTGTATTCCATACTTCTAGCGATTGGATTTCACTCAAAACTCCCCAAATGACTCCCCCCACCATATTGGATTTCACTCAAAACTCCTCAAATGACTCCCCCCACCATATTATGATGTTGCCCAAGTTTTGGGATCGATCCGAAATCAATAGGTGTTCGAAATTGGACAATTCAAGTTCAACAACAGTTCGTTCCTAATTGGAGTGGTTGGTGTTGTTAATATTATGTTAACTCGCAATTGTACGGGGCAATTAGTAGTATAGCAAGACAAGTACGAGGTCGTACCCACGAAGACTGAGAAGTTAAAACTAGTTATGTACTTAGATTACCAAATTCAAGAAAGTAGGAGGTTATGTCTAAAAACAGAATTTAAAACAAGAGTGGTTGTGATTGTTGAACAAAAGAAGCAAAATGAAATTGCAAACAAAAACAAGTAAACAAATGTAACAAAGAGTGGTTTTAAGAGTTGGAAAACAGATTTTGAGACTAGGGCATTCGAATCACCATAACAATTCAATTCTGGGTTATAAAGATTCAAGTAACAAGTCTAATTCAGATTCAAAGATTGATTCTAGCTAAAGTATGATTAGGCCATGGTGTTTGGTCCTAACCTTGTGTTCCTAATTCCCTAATTTGATCATTTGTTGTCTAACCTAAAATTAAGCATTAGGAACCCATTAAGCATAGAAGAACATTTTAAACAACCAAGTATGTATCTAATCCCTGTTGTCGAATGTCCATACATACTCTTCCTATTCATAGTTCAATTCGAATTAAAGCATGGTGTATACTCTTAATTCAAACCAAGATAGTTAACAAACAAGTTCTAATGGTGATCAATCATTCAAACAAGCATGTTAACTTATAAGCATAATGAATAAGAACATGAATCATGAATCAAACTTGAAACTCCAAACTTATAAACCCAGAATATTCATGTTAGGTTACATCGAAGCCCTAGTTATGGATTTAGCTACTCATAATGGAAAAGAGACTTGAACAGAAATGAGAAAACATAATGAATACAATAAGAGTAGAAAAACCCTTTTTCTGAAGTTCTTGTGGTGTCCAAGGCTTCTCCAAGTGCTTCTCCACTTCTAATGCTTCTCCAAGAGCTTCCCCACTTCTAGAAAGATGTATGAAGGATATGGAGGTGATTTGGGATGAGTTTGAGTGAGTGGTGATGGCTAAGGAAGATGAAATTCGTAGGGAAATGGAAGAGAGGTTTGCTGGAGTTGTTTTGGTGATTGTTGGAGTGTTTGGGATTTTGAGAGTGTTTGAGGATGGTTGGAGTGAATTGTGGGGGTTGTGAATCTCAGGATTTGTTGTGTCTTGAATGTGGAATGGATGTGGTATTTATAGGGAGAGGGGAGTGACAAATCTGAATTCAATATGGCTAATGCATACAACACTTGCATTATAAAAGATGAATTGGTTGATGCACTTCACTAATGCATACAACACTTGCATTATAAAATCTGAATTGGTTGATGCACTTCACCAATAGATCCCACCAGCAGCCCTAGCTCATCTTCATGTCACCATGACCAAGCTTCCAACCAGAAATGATAGCTCATACCTAGCTCACCATGACCAAGCATCCAACCAGCACATGCTGAGGTCAGCATAACTAGCAACTTCAAGGGCTTACAACTTGGGCTTCTCTTAATCAAATTAGGACTTTAAGCACTCGAAATTGAAGTTCAGAATGTCTTCTTTCCAGCCAAATGTCATTTGGGCCAATCCAAGGTCGGAGGAGGAAGTTAAGGCCAAAACAAATTGCTAACTCATTTTGCGCGCTGATAAAATCCATCCTGAGCATGGCTCTGTGTTTGCTAGGTAACAGACTCCATATTTATCCAATGGGGCTGACTGTTGGATATGTTATAGTACACACCCATTGGAACAACTTTCATGAAGAATTCTGCCTCATCCGAGCTGTGTAGGTTGCTGAAACAAAGCTTGTAATATGACCTACGGAACTGGACTGGCAGGGGGCTGTAGCCAAAATGAGTTTGTCTTTTAAGCTCTTCTTCCATTCATCCAAATTAGGCCTTAACATGCTTGAATTGCATGAATTATGCTCTCTTGCTCTATTGGCCTACAAAACACACAAAGGGAGGGAAATAACTTAGAATTATAGGAACTAAGCAAAAGAAGTAAGTAAATTGGGCATGTATATGTATGAAATTATGAGCTTAACAGTTGGTGTATTCCATACTTCTAGCGTTTGGATTTCACTCAAAACTCACCAAATGACTCCTCCCACCATATTATGTTGTTGCCCAAGTTTTCGGCTCGATCCGAAATCAATAGGTGTGAGAAATTGGACAATTTAAGTTCAACGGCAGTTCGTTCCTAATTGGAGTGGTTGGTGTATTCCATACTTCTAGCGATTGGATTTCAGTCAAAACTAACCAAATGAGTCCTCCCACCATATTATGATGTTGCCCAAGTTTTGGGCTCGATCCGAAATCAATAGGTGTGAGAAATTGGACAATTCAAGTTCAACGGCAGTTCGTTCCTAATTGGAGTGGTTGGTGTATTCCATACTTCTAGCGATTGGATTTCCCTCAAAACTCACCAAATGACTTCCCCCACCATATTAAGATGTTGCCCAAGTTTTGGGCTCGATCCGAAATCAATAGGTGTTCGAAATTGGACAATTCAAGTTCAACGGCAGTTCGTTCCTAATTGGAGTGGTTGGTGTATTCCATACTTCTAGCGATTGGATTTCACTCAAAACTAACCAAATGACTCCTCCCACCATATTATGAAGTTGCCCAAGTTTTGGGCTCGATCGGAAGTCAATAGGTGTGAGCAATTGGACAATTCAAGTTCAACGGCAGTACGTTCCTAATTGGAGTGGTTGGTGTATTCCATACTTCTAGCGATTGGATTTCACTCAAAACTCCCCAAATGACTCCCCCCACCATATTGGATTTCACTCAAAACTCCCCAAATGACTCCCCCCACCATATTATGATGTTGCCCAAGTTTTGGGCTTGATCCGTAATCAATAGGTGTTCGAAATTGGACAATTCATGTTCAACACAGTTCGTTCCCAATTGGAGTGGTTGGTGTATTCCATACTTCTAGCGATTGGATTTCACTCAAAACTCACCAAATGACTCCTCCCACCATATTATGATGTGGCCCAAGTTTTGGGCTCGATCCGAATTCAATAGGTGTGAGAAATTGGACAATTCAAGTTCAACGGCCGTTCGTTCCTCATTGGAGTGGTTGGTGTATGTTAAGCTCATAATATCATACATATACATGCCCTATTTACTTACTTCTTTTGCTTAGTTTCCTTTAATTCTGAGTTATTTGCCTCCCTTTGTGTGTTTTGTAGGCAAATAGAGCAAGAGAGCATAATTCATGCAATTCAAGCATGTTAAGGCCTAATTTGGATGAATGGATGAAGAGCTTAAAGACAAACTCATTTTGGCTACAGCCCCTTGCCAGTCCATTTCCGTAGGTCACATTGCAATATTTGTTTCAGCAACCTGCACAGCTCGGATGAGGCCGCATTTTGCATGAAAATTGTTCCAATGGGTGTGTACTATAACATATCCAAAATTCAGGCCCATTGGATAAATATGGAGTCTGTTACCTAGCAAACACAGAGCCATGCTCAGGATGGATTTTATCAGCGCGCAAAATGAGTTAGCAATATGTTTTGGCCTTAACTTCCTCCTCCGACCTTGGATTGGCCCAAAATGAGTTTGTCTTTTAAGCTCTTCTTCCATTCATCCAAATTAGGCCTTAACATGCTTGAATTGCATGAATTATGCTCTCTTGCTCTATTGGCCTACAAAACACACAAAGGGAGGGAAATAACTTAGAATTATAGGAACTAAGCAAAAGAAGTAAGTAAATTGGGCATGTATATGTATGAAATTATGAGCTTAACAGTTGGTGTATTCCATACTTCTAGCGATTGGATTTCACTCAAAACTCACCAAATGACTCCTCCCACCATGTTATGATGTTGCCCAAGTTTTGGGCTCGATCCAAAATCAATAGGTGTTCCAAATTGGACAATTCAAGTTCAACGACAGTTCGTTCCTAATTGGATTGGTTGGTGTATTCCAAACTTCCAGCGATTGGATTTCACTCAAAACTCACCAAATGACTCCTCCCACCATATTATGATGTTGCCCAAGTTTTGGGCTCGATCCGAAATCAATAGGTGTTCCAAATTGGACAATTCAAGTTCAACGGCAGTTCGTTCCTAATTGGAGTGGTTGGTGTATTCCATACTTCTAGCGATTGGATTTCACCCAAAACTCACCAAATAACTCCTCTCACCATATTATGTTGTTGCCCAAGTTTTGGGCTCGATCCGAAATCAATAGGTGTTCGAAATTGTACAATTCAATTTCAACGGCAGTTCGTTCCTAATTGGAGTGGTTGGTGTATTCCATACTTCTAGCGATTGGATTTCACTCAAAACTCACCAAATGACTCCTCCCACCATATTATGATGTTGCCCAAGTTTTGGGCACGATCCGAAATCAATAGGTGTTCGAAATTGGACAATTCAAGTTCAACGGCAGTTCGTTCCTAATTGGAGTGGTTGGGGTATTCCATACTTCTAGCGATTGGATTTCACTCAAAACTCACCAAATGACTCCTATCACGATATTATGATGTTGCCCAAGTTATGGGCACGATCCGAAATCATTAGGTGTTCGAAATTGGACAATTCAATTTCAACGGCAGTTCGTTCCTAATTGGAGTGGTTGGTGTATTCCATACTTCTAGCGATTGGATTTCACTCAAAACTCACCAAATGACTCCTGCCACCATATTATGGTGTTGCCCAAGTTTTGGGCTCGATCCGAAATCAATAGGTGTGAGAAATTGGACAATTGAAGTTCAACGGAAGTTCGTTCCTAATTGGAGTGGTTGGTGTATTCCATACTTGTAGCGATTGGATTTCACTCAAAACTCACCAAGGGACTCCTCCCACCATATTATGATGTTGCCCAAGTTTTGGTCTCGAACCGAAATCAATAGGTGTTCCAAATTAGACAATTCAAGTTCAACGGCAGTTCGTTTCTAATTGGAGTGGTTGGTGTATTCCATACTTCTAGCGATTGGATTTCACTCAAACCTCCCCAAATGACTCCTGCCACCATATTATGATGTTGCCCAAGTTTGCGGCTCGATCCGAACTCAATAGGTGTTCCAAATTGGACAATTCAAGTTCAACGGCAGTTCGTTCCCAATTGGTGTGGTTGGTGTATTCCATACTTGTAGCGATTGGATTTCACTCAAAACTCACCAAATGACTCCTCCCACCATATTATGATGTTGCCCAAGTTTGGGGCTCGATCCGAAATCAATAGGTGTGAGAAATTGGACAATTCAAGTTCAACGGCAGTTCGTTCCTAATTGGAGTGGTTGGTGTATTCCATACTTGTAGAGATTGGATTTCACTCAAAACTCACCAAATGACTCCTCCCACCGTATTATGATGTTGCCCAAGTTTTGGGCTCGATCCGAACTCAATAGGTGTGAGAAATTGGACAATTCAAGTTCAATGGCAGTTCGTTCCTAATTGGAGTTGTTGGTGTATTCCGTACTTCTGGGGATTGGATTTCACTCAAATCTCACCAAATGACTCCTCCCACCATATTATGATGTTGCCCAAGTTTTGGGCTCGATCCGAAATCAATAGGTGTGAGAAATTGGACAATTCAAGTTCAACGGCAGTTCGTTCCTAATTGGAGTGGTTGGTGTACTCCGTACTTCTAGCGATTGGATTTCACTCAAAACTCACCAAATGACTCCTCCCACCATATTATGATGTTGCCCAAGTTTTGGGCTCGATCTGAAATCAATAGGTGTGAGAAATTGGACAATTCAAGTTCAACGGCAGTTCGTTCCTAATTGGAGTGGTTGGTGTATTCCATACTTCTAGCGATTGGATTTCACTCAAAACTCACCAAATGACTCCTCCCACCATATTATGATGTTGCCCAAGTTTTGGTCTCGAACCGAAATCAATAGGTGTTCCAAATTAGACAATTCAAGTTCAACGGCAGTTCGTTTCTAATTGGAGTGGTTGGTGTATTCCATACTTCTAGCGATTGGATTTCACTCAAACCTCACCAAATGACTCCTGCCACCATATTATGATGTTGCCCAAGTTTGGGGCTCGATCCGAACTCAATAGGTGTTCCAAATTGGACAATTTAAGTTCAACGGCAATTCTTTCCTAATTGGAGTGGTTGGTGTATTCCGTACTTCTAGCGATTGGATTTCACTCAAAACTCACCAAATGACTCCTCCCACCATATTGTGATGTTGCCCAAGTTTTGGGTTCGATCCGAAATCAATAGGTGTTCCAAATTGGACAATTCAAGTTCAATGGCAGTTCGTTCCCAATTGGTGTGGTTGGTGTATTCCATACTTGTAGCGATTGGATTTCACTCAAAACTCACCAAATGACTCCTCCCACCATATTATGATGTTGCCCAAGCTTGGGGATCGATCCGAAATCAATAGGTGTGAGAAATTGGACAATTCAAGTTCAACGGCAGTTCGTTCCTAATTGGAGTGGTTGGTGTATTCCATACATCTAGCGATTGGATTTCACTCAAAACTCACCAAATGACTCCTCCCACCATATTACGATGTTGCCCAAGTTTTGGGCTCGATCCTAAATCAATAGGTGTGAGAAATTGGACAATTCAAGTTCAACGGCAATTCGTTCCTAATTCGAGTGGTTGGTGTATTCCATACTTCTAGTGATTGGATTTCACTCAAAACTCACCAAATGACTCCTCCCACCATATTATGATGACGCCCAAGTTTTGGGCTCGATCCGAAATCAATAGGTGTTCCAAATTGGACAATTCAAGTTCAACGGCAGTTCGTTCCTAATTGGAGTGGTTGGTGTATTCCATACTTCTAGCGATTGGATTTCACTCAAAACTCACCAAATGACTCCTCCCACCATATTATGATGTTGCCCTAGTTTTGGGCTCGATCCGAAATCAATAGGTGTGAGAAATTGCACAATTTAAGTTTAACGGCAGTTCGTTCCTAATTGTAGTGGTTGGTGTATTCCATACTTCTAGCGATTGGATTTCACTCAAAACTCACGAAATGACTCCTCCCATCATATTATGATGTTGCACAAGTTTGGGGATCCATACGAAATCAATAGGTGTGAGAAATTGGACAATTTAGGTTCAACGGCAGTTCGTTCCTAATTGGAGTGGTTGGTGTATTCCATACTTCTAGCGATTGGATTTCACTCAAAACTCACCAAATGACTCCTCCCACCATATTATGATGTTGCCCAAGTTTTGGGCTCGATCCGAAATCAATAGGTGTTCCAAATTGGACAATTCAAGTTCAACGGCAGTTCGTTCCTAATTGGAGTGTTTGGTGTATTCCATACTTCTAGCGATTGGATTTCACTCAAAACTCACCAAATGACTCCTCCCACCATATTATGATGTTGCCCAAGTTAGGGGTTCGATCCGAAATCAATAGGTGTGAGAAATTGGACAATTCAAGTTCAACGGCAGTTCGTTCCTAATTGGAGTGGTTGGTGTATTCCATACTTCTAGCGATTGGATTTCCCTCAAAACTCACCAAATGACTCCTCCCACCATATTTTGATGTTGCCCATGTTTTGGGCCCGATCCGAAATCAATAGGTGTGAGAAATTGAACAATTCAAGTTCAACGGCAGTTCGTTCCTAATTGGAGTGGTTGGTGTATTCCATACTTCTAGCGATTGGATTTCACTCAAAACTCACCAAATGACTCCTCCCACCATATTACGATGTTAACCAAGTTTTGGGCTCGATCCGAAATCAATAGGTGTTCCAAATTGGACAATTCAAGTTCAACGGCAGTTCGTTCCTAATTGGAGTGGTTGGTGTATTCCATACTTCTCGCGATTGGATTTCACTTAAAACTCACCAAATGACTCCTCCCACCACATTATGATGTTGCCGAAGTTTTGGGCTCGATCCGAAATCAACAGGTGTTCCAAATTGGACAATTCAAGTTCAACGGCAGTTCGTTCCTAATTGGAATGGTTGGTGTATTCCATACTTCCGGCGATTGGATTTCACTCAAAACTCACCAAATGACTCCCCCCACCATATTATGATGTTGCCCATGTTTTGGGCTCGATCCGAAATCAATAGGAGTGAGAAATTGGACAATTCCAGTTCAACGGCAGTTCGTTCCTAATTGGAGTGGTTGGTGTATTCCATACTTCTAGCGATTGGATTTCACTCAAAACTTGCCGAATGACTCCTCCCAACATATTATGATGTTGCCCAAGTTTTGGGCTCGATCTGAAATCAATAGGTGCGAGAAATTGGACAATTCAAGTTCAACGGCAGTTCGTTCCTAATTGGAGTGGTTGGTGTATTCCATACTTCTAGCAATTGGATTTCACTCAAAACTAACCAAATGACTCCTCCCACCATATTATAATGTTGCCCAAGTTTTGGGCTCGATCCGAAATCAATAGGTGTGAGAAATTGCACAATTTAAGTTTAACGGCAGTTCGTTCCTAATTGTAGTGGTTGGTGTATTCCATACTTCTAGCGATTGGATTTCACTCAAAACTCACGAAATGACTCCTCCCATCATATTATGATGTTGCACAAGTTTGGGGATCCATACGAAATCAATAGGTGTGAGAAATTGGACAATTTAGGTTCAACGGCAGTTCGTTCCTAATTGGAGTGGTTGGTGTATTCCATACTTCTAGCGATTGGATTTCACTCAAAACTCACTAAATGACTCCTCCCACCATATTATGATGTTGCCCAAGTTTTGGTCGCGATCCGAAAGCAATAGGTGTTCCATTTTGGAGAATTCAAGTTCAACGGCAGTTCGTTCCTAATTGGAGTGGTTGGTGTATTCCATACTTCTAGCGATTGGATTTCACTCAAAACTCACCAAATGACTCCTCCCACCATATTATGATGTTGCCCAAGTTTTGGGCTCGATCCGAACTCAATAGGTGTGAGAAATTGAACAATTTAAGTTCGATGGCAGTTCGTTCCTAATTGGAGCGTTTGGTGTATTCCATACTTCTAGCGATTGGATTTCACTCAAAACTCACCAAATGACTCCTCCCACCATATTACGATGTTGCCCAAGTTTTGGGCTCGATCCGAAATCAATAGGTGTTCCAAATTGGACAATTCAAGTTCAACGGCAGTTCGTTCCTAATTGGAGTGGTTCGTGTATTCCATACTTCTCGCGACTGGATTTCACTTAAAACTCACCAAATGACTCCTCCCACCATATTACGATGTTGCCCAAGTTTTGGGCTCGATCCGAAATCAATAGGTGTTCCAAATTGGACAATTCAAGTTCAACGGCAGTTCGTTCCTAATTGGAGTGGTTGGTGTATTCCATACTTCTCGCGATTGGATTTTACTTAAAACTCACCAAATGACTCCTCCCACCACATTATGATGTTGCCCAAGTTTTGGGCTCGATCCGAAATCAATAGGTGTTCCAAATTGGACAATTCAAGTTCAACGGCAGTTCGTTCCTAATTGGAGTGGTTGGTGTATTACATACTTCTAGTGATTGGATTTCACTCAAAACTCACCAAATGACTCCTCCCACCATATTATGATGTTGTCCAAGTTTTGGGCTCGATCCGAAATCAATAGGTGTGAGAAATTGGACAATTCAATTTCAACGGCAGTTCGTTCCTAATTGGAGTGGGTGGTGTATTCCATACTTCTAGCGATTGGATTTCACTCAAAACTCACCAAATGACTCATCCCACCATATTATAATGTTGCCCAAGTTTTGGGCTCGATCCGAAATCAATAGGTGTTCCAAATTGGACAATTCAAGTTCAACGGCAGTTCGTTCCTAATTGTAGTGGTTGGTGTATTCCATACTTCTAGCGATTGGATTTCACTCAAAACTCATGAAATGACTTCTCCCATCATATTATGATGTTGCACAAGTTTGGGGTTCCATACGAAATCAATAGGTGTGAGAAATTGGACAATTCAGGTTCAACGGCAGTTCGTTCCTAATTGGAGTGGTTGGTGTATTACATACTTCTAGCGATTGGATTTCACTCAAAACTCACCAAATGACTCCTCCCACCATATTATGATGTTGCCCAAGTTTTTTGTTCGATCCGAAATCAATAGGTGTGAGAAATTGGACAATTCAAGTTCAACGGCAGTTCGTTCCTAATTGGAGTGGTTGGTGTATTCCATACTTCTAGCGATTGGATTTCACTCAAAACTCACCAAATGACTCCTCCGACCATATTATGATGTTGCCCAAGTTTTGGTCTCGATCCGAAATCAATAGGTGTTCCAAATTGGACAATTCAAGTTTAACGGCAGTTCGTTCCTAATTGGAGTGGTTGGTGTATTCCATACTTCTGCCGATTGAATTTTAGTCAAAACTCACCAAATGACTTCTCCCACCATATTATGATGTTTC
Source organism: Prunus avium (assembly GCF_965620075.1). Taxonomy (NCBI): domain Eukaryota; kingdom Viridiplantae; phylum Streptophyta; class Magnoliopsida; order Rosales; family Rosaceae; genus Prunus; species Prunus avium. The sequence continues at coordinate 15,651,966 of NC_142291.1, read as the reverse complement.
CCAAGTTTGGGGTTCCATACAAAATCAATAGGTGTGAGAAATTGGACAATTCAGGTTCAACGGCAGTTCGTTCCTAATTGGAGTGGTTGGTGTATTCCATAAGTCTAGCGATTGGATTTCACTCAAAACTCACCAAATGACTCCTCCCACCATATTATGATGTTGCCCAAGTTTTGGGCTCGATCCGAAATCAATAGGTGTGAGAAATTGAACAATTCAAGTTCAACGGCAGTTCGTTCCAAATTGTAGTGGTTGGTGTATTCCATACTTCTAGCGATTGGATTTCACTCAAAACTCACCAAACGACTCCTCCCACCATATTACGATGTTGCCCAAGTTTTGGGCTCGATCCGAAATCAATAGGTGTTCCAAATTGGACAATTCAAGTTCAACGGCAGTTCGTTCCTAATTGGAGTGGTTGGTGTATTCCATACTTCTAGCGATTGGATTTCACTCAAAACTCACGAAATGACTCCTCCCACCATATTATGATTTTGCCCAAGTTTTGGTCTCGATCCGAAATCAATAGGTGTTCCAAATTGGACAATTCAAGTTCAACGGCAGTTCGTTCCTAATTAGAGTGGTTGGTGTATTCCATACTTCTAGCGATTGGATTTCACACAAAACTCACCAAATGACTCCTCCCACCATATTATGATGTTGCCCAAGTTTTGGGCTCGATCCGAAATCAATAGGTGTGAGAAATTGGACAATTCAAGTTCAACGGCAGTTCGTTCCTAATTGGAGTGGTGGGTGTATTCCATACTTCTAGCGATTGGATTTCACTCAAAACTCACCAAATGACTCCTCCGACCATATTATGATATTGCCCAAGTTTTCGGCTCGATCCGAAATCAATAGGTGTGAGAAATTGGACAATTCAAGTTCAACGGCAGTTCGTTCCTAATTGGAGTGGTTGGTATATTCCATACTTCTAGCGATTGGATTTCACTCAAAACTCACTAAATGACTCCTCCCACCATATTATGACGTTGCCCATGTTTTGGTCTCGATCCGAAATCAATAGGTGTTCCAAATTGGACAATTCAAGTTCAACGGCAGTTCGTTCCTAATTGGAGTGGTTGGTGTATTCCATACTTCTAGCGATTGGATTTCACCCAAAACTCACCAAATGACTCCTCCCCCCATATTATGATGTTGCCCAAGTTTTGGGCTCGATCCGAAATCAATAGGTGTTCCAAATTGGACAAATCAAGTTCAACGGCAGTTCATTCCTAATTGGAGTGGTTGGTTTATTCCATACTTCTAGCGATTGGATTTCACTCAAAACTCACCAAATGACTCCTCCCACCATATTATGATGTTGCCCAAGTTAGGGGCTCGATCCGAAATCAATAGGTGTGAGAAATTGGACAATTCAAGTTCAACGGCAGTTCGTTCCTAATTGGAGTGGTTGGTGTATTCCATACTTCTTGCGATTGGATTTCACTCAAAACTCACTAAATGACTCCTCCCACCATATTATGTTGTTGCCCAAGTTTTGGTCTCGATCCGAAATCGATAGGTGTTCCAAATTGGACAATTCAAGTTCAACGGCAGTTCGTTCCTAATTGGAGTGGTTGGTGTATTCCATACTTCTGCTGATTGAATTTTAGTCAAAACTCACCAAATGACTTCTCCCACCATATTATGATGTTTCCCAAGTTTTCGGCTCGATCCGAAATCAATAGGTGTGAGAAATTGGACAATTCAAGTTCAACGGCAGTTCGCTCCTAATTGGAGTGGTTGGTGTATTCCATACTTCTACCGACTGGATTTCACTCAAAACTCACCAAATGACTCCTCCCACCATATTATGATGTTGCCCAAGTTTGGGGCTCGATCTGAAATCAATAGGTGTGAGAAATTGGACAATTCAAGTTCAACGGCAGTACGATCCTAATTGGAGTGGTTGGTATATTCCATACTTCTACCGACTGGATTTCATTCAAAAATCATCAAATGACTCCTCCCACCATATTATGATGTTGCCCAAGTTTTGGGCTCGATCCGAAATCAATAGGTGTGAGAAATTGGACAATTCAAGTTCAACGGCATTTCGTTCCTAATTGGAGTGGTTGGTGTATTCCATACTTCTACCGACTGGATTTCACTCAAAACTCACGAAATGACTCCTCCCACCATATTATGATGTTGCCCAAGTTTTGGGCTCGATTCGAAATCAATAGGTGTTCCAAATTGGACAATTCAAGTTCAACGGCAATTCGTTCCTAACTGGAGTGGTTGTTGTATTCCATGCTTCAGCGATTGGATTTCACTCAAAACTCACCAAATGACTCCTCGCCCCATATTATGATGTTGCCCAAGTTTTGGGCTCGATCCGAACTCGATAGGTGTGAGAAATTGGACAATTCAATTTCAACGGCAGTTCGTTCCTAATTGGAGTGGTTGGTGTATTCCATACTTCTAGCGATTGGATTTCACTCAAAACTCACCAAATGACTCCTCCCCCCTTATTATGATGTTGCCCAAGTTTTGGGCTCTATCCGAACTCAATAGGTGTGAGAAATTGGACAATTCAATTTCAACGGCAGTTCGTTCCTAATTGGAGTGGTTGGTTTATTCCACACTAGTAGCGATTGGATTTCACTCAAAACTCACCAAATGACTCCTCAAACCATATTATGATGTTGCCCAAGTTTTGGGCTCGATCCGAAATCAATAGGTGTTCCAAATTGGACAATTCAAGTTCAACGGCAGTTCGTTCCTAATTGGAGTGGTTGGTGTATTCCATACTTCTAGCAATTGGATTTCACTCAAAACTCACCAAATGACTCCTCCCCCCATATTATCATGTTGGCCAAGTTTGGGGCTCGATCCCAAATCAATAGGTGTGAGAAATTGGACAATTCAAGTTCAACGGTAGTTCGTTCCTAATTGGAGTGGTTGGTGTATTCCATACTTCTAGCGATTGGATTTCACTCAAAACTCACCAAATGACTTCTGCCACCATATTATGATGTTGCCCAAGTTTTGGGCTCGATCCGAAATCAATAGGTGTGAGAAATTGGACAATTCAAGTTCAACGGCAGTTCATTCCTAATTGGAGTGGTTGGTGTATTCCGTACTTCTACCGACTGGATTTCACTCAAAACTCACGAAATGACTCCTCCCACCGTATTATGATGTTGCCCAAGTTTTGGGCTCGATCCGAAATCAATAGGTGTTCCAAATTGGACAATTCAAGTTCAACGGCAGTTCGTTCCTAATTGGAGTGGTTGGTGTATTCCATACTTCTAGCAATTGGATTTTACTCAAAACTCACCAAATGACTCCTCCCACCATATTATGATATTGCCCAAGTTTTGGGCTCGATCCGAAATCAATAGGTGTGAGAAATTGGACAATTCAATTTCAACGGCAGTTCGTTCCTAATTGGAGTGGTTGGTGTATTCCATACTTCTAGCGATTGGATTTCACTCAAAACTCACCAAATGACTCCTCCCACCATATTATGATATTGCCCAAGTTTTGGGCTCGATCCGAAATCAATAGGTGTTCCAAATTGGACAATTCAAGTTCAACGGCATTTCGTTCCTAATTGGAGTGATTGGTGTATTCCATACTTGTACCGATTGCATTTCACTCAAAACTCACCAAACGACTCCTCCCACCATATTATGATGTTGCACAAGTTTGGGGTTCGATCCAAAATCAACAGGTGTGAGAAATTGGACAATTCAAGTTCAACGGCAGTTCTTTCCTAATAGGAGTGGTTGGTGTATTCCATACCTCTAGCCATTGGATTCCCCTCAAAACTCACCAAATGAGTCCTCCCACGATATTATGATGTTGCCCAAGTTTTGGGCTCGATCCGAAATCAATAGGTGTGAGAAGTTGGACAATTAAAGTTCAACGGCAGTTCGTTCCTAATTGGAGTGGTTGGTGTATTCCATACTTCTAGCGATTGGATTTCACTCAAAACTCACCAAATGACTTCTCCCACCATATTATGATGTTGCCCAAGTTTTGGGCTCGATCCGAAATCAATAGGTGTGAGAAATTGGACAATTCAATTTCAACGGCAGTTCGTTCCTAATTGGACTGGTTGGTGTATTCCATACTTCTAGCGATTGGATTTCACTCAAAAGTCACCCAATGACTCATCCCACCATATTATGATGTTGCCCAAGTTTTGGGCTCGATCCAAATCAATAGGTGTTCCAAATTGGACAATTCAACTTCAACGGCAGTTCGTTCCTAATTGGAATGGTTGGTGTATTCCACACTTCTAGCGATTGGATTTCACTCAAAACTCACCAAATGACTCCTCCCAACATATTATGATGTTGCACAAGTTTGGGGTTCGATCCGAAATCAATAGGTGTGAGAAATTGCATAATTCAAGTTCAACGGCAGTTCGTTCCTAATGGGAGTGGTTAGTGTATTCCATACTTCTAGCGATTGGATTTCACTCAAAACTCACCAAATGACTCCTCCCACCATATTATGATGTTGCCCAAGTTTTGGGCTCGATCCGAAATCAATAGGTGATCCAAATTGGACAATTCAAGTTCAACGGCAGTTCGTTCCTAATTGGAGTGGTTGGTGTATTCCATACTTCTAGCGATTGGATTTCACTCAAAACTCACCAAATGACTCCTCCCCCCATATTATCATGTTGCCCAAGTTTTGGGCTCGATCCGATATCAATAGGTCTTGTAAATTGGACAATTCAAGTTCAACGGCAGTTCGTTCCTAATTGGAGTGGTTGGTGTATTCCATACTTATAGCGATTGGATTTCACTCAGAACTCACCAAATGACTCCTCCCACCGTATTATGTTGTTGCCCAAGTTTTGGGCTCCATCCGAAATCAATAGGTGTGAGAAGTTGGACAATTAAAGTTCAACGGCAGTTCGTTCCTAATTGGAGTGGTTGGTGTATTCCATACTTCTAGCGATTGGATTTCACTCAAAACTCACCAAATGACTTCTCCCACCATATTATGATGTTGCCCAAGTTTTGTGGTTCGATCCGAAATCAATAGGTGTGAGAAATTGAACAATTCAATTTCAACGGCAGTTCGTTCCTAATTGGACTGGTTGGTGTATTCCATACTTCTAGCGATTGGATTTCACTCAAAAGTCACCCAATGACTCATCCCACCATATTATGATGTTGCCCAAGTTTTGGGCTCGATCCGAAATCAATAGGTGTGAGAAATTGAACAATTCAAGTTCAACGGCAGTTCGTTCCTAATTGGAGTGGTTGGTGTATTCCACACTTCTAGCGATTGGATTTCACTCAAAACTCACCAAATGACTCCTCCCACCATATTATGATGTTGCACAAGTTTGTGGTTCCATCCGAACTCAATAGGTGTGAGAAATTGAACAATTTAAGTTCACCGGCAGTTCGTTCCTAATTGGCGTGGTTGGTGTATTCCATACTTCTAGATCTTGGATTTCACTCAAAACTCACCAAATGACTCCTCCCACCATATTATGATGTTGTCCAAGTTTGGGGCTCGGTCCGAAATCAATAGGTGTGAGAAATTGGACAATTCATGTTCAATGGCAGTTCGTTCCTAATTGGAGTGGTTGGTGTATTCCATACTTCGGGCGATTGGATTTCACTCAAAACTCACCAGATGACTCCTCCCACCATATTATGATGTTGCCCAAGTTTGGGGCACGATCCGAAATCAATAGGTGTGAGAAATTGGACAATTCAAGTTCAACGGCAGTTCGTTCCTAATTGGAGTGGTTGGTGTATTTCATACTTCTAGCGATTGGATTTCACTCAAAACTCACCAAATGACTCCTCCCACCATATTATGATGTTGCCCAAGTTTTGGGCTCAATCCGAAATCAGTAGGTGTGAGAAATTGGACAATTCAAGTTCAACGGCGGTTCGTTCCTAATTGGAGTGGTTGGTGTATTCCACACTTCTAGCGATTGCATTTCACTCAAAACTCACCCCCACCATATTATTATGTTGCCCAAGTTTTGGGCTGGATCCGAACTCAAAAGGTGTGAGAAATTGGACAATTTAAGTTCAACGGCAGTTCGTTCCTAATTGGAGTGGTTGGTGTATTCCATACTTCGAGCGATTGGATTTCACTCAAAACTCACCAAATGCCTCCTCCCACCATATTATGATGTTGCACAAGTTTGGGGTTCGATCCGAAATCAATAGGTGTGAGAAATTGCACAATTCAAGTTCAACGGCAGTTCGTTCCTAATGGGAGTGGTTAGTGTATTCCATACTTCTAGCGATTGGATTTCACTCAAAACTCACCAAATGACTCCTCCCACCATATTATGATGTTGCACAAGGTTTGGGCTCGATCTGAAATCATTTGGTGTGAGAAATTGGTCAATTCAATTTCAACGAAAGTTTGTTCCTAATTGGAGTGGTTGGTGTATTCCATACTTCTAGCGATTGGATTTCACTCAAAACGCACCAAATGACTGTTGTTAATTATTATGTTAACTCGCAATTGTACGGGGCAATTAGTAGTATAGCAAGACAATTACGAGGTCGTACCCACGAAGACTGAGAAGTTCAAATTAGTTATGTACGTAGATTACCGAATTCAAGAAGTTAGGAAGTTAAGTCTAAAACAGAAATTAAAGTGAGAGTGATTGTGATTGTGAAAGGAAGTGAGCAAACTGAAATTGCAAATGAAAGCAAATAAACAAGTGTAACAAAGAGTGGTTTTAAGAGTTGGAAAACAGATTTGGAGACTAGGGCATTCGAATCACCATAACAATTCAATTCTGGGTTATATGGAGTCAAGTAACAAGTCTAATTCAAATTCAAAGATTGATTCTAGCTAAAGTATGATTAGGCCATGGTGTTTGGTCCTAACCTTGTGTTCCTAATTCCCTAATTTGATCATTTGTTGTCTAACCTAAAATTAAGCATTAGGAACCCATTAAGCATAGAAGAACAATTTAAACAACCAAGCATGTATCTAATCCCTGTTGTCGAATGTCCATACATACTCTTCCTATTCATAGTTAAATTCGAATTAAAGCATGGTGTCTACTCTTAATTCAAACCAATATAGTTAACAAACAAGTTCTAATGGTGATCAATCATTCAAACAAGCATGTTAACTTATAAGCATAATGAATAAGAACATGAATCATGAATCAAACTTGAAACTCCAAACTTATAAACCCAGAATATTCATGTTAGGTTACATCGAAGCCCTAGTTATGGATTTAGCTACTCATAATGGAAAAGAAACTAAAATAGAAATGGGAAAACATAATGAATGCCATAAGAGTAGAAAAACCCTTTTCTGAAGTTCTTGTAGTGTCCAATGCTTCTCCAAGAGCTTCTCCACGTCTAGAAGGATGTATGAAGGATATGGAGGTGATTTGAGATGAGCTTGAGTGAGTGGTGATGGCTGAGAAAGAGGAAATTCGTAGGGAAATGGAAGGGAGGTTTTCTGGAGCTGTTTTGGTGATTTTGGGGCAGTTTAGAGTATTGGGTTGATTGCTTGAGTGTTTGGGGTTGTGGGAATGTATGAGGATGATTTCTGGATGACGGAAGTGTGGAGGATGGCTGAAGTGAATTTTGTAGCTTGAAGACTCCTCTATTTATAGGGCTAAGAGGGAGGAACATCATGATGAAATCCAACACCACCATTCCTCATTTAATACAACCCATAACTCCCACTTCATCTTGTCTATGTTAGTGTGGTTGGAATCAATCCCATCCCATACTTCTTTTGCTGCACCTCAAGCTTTCTTCACATGGGATCAAAGGTGATCAATTGTGGCTGCCTTTTGCTGCCAACCCATGTGGTCTTCTTTTGGTTGTTGAACAAAAACGAGTCTTCTGAACCAGACTTGGTGTAGGAAGGCCAGAGGTTTCAAAACTTATCCAATGGGGCTCAAATTTGGATATGTTATAGTAGACACCCATTGGAACAACTTCTATGAAGAAAGTATTCCCATCGGAGCAGTCGAAGTATGCGTTTTGGGCCTTACAATTTGGCTGCCGAACAGAGACTGGAGTTGACTTCATTTCATTTATGCTTTACATGCATGCACATGCTTTCTCTATAATAACTCCAGCATGTACCAACTTGATCCTTTAGAATTTCATAGCTGGAATGTCTCCCCACTTCACTCATTATGTTGGATCCAAAGTCAGTTGCAGCATGGGTGAGGCACATGGCTCAAAGGAGGAGACAAGGCTCAAAGCTGGCAGCTGCAAATCCTCCTGAGCATGGTTCAGTGTTGGACGGGCTAAGGACTCCACATATGTTCAATTGGGCTGAATTTTGGATATGTTATACTAGACACCCAATTGAACAACTTCTATGAATAATGTCTCCTCATCCGAGTTGTCCAGATTGCTGAAATGAGACCTGCAAGGTGACTTACGAAACTGGACTGACAAGAAGTGTGGCCCAACTTTGGTTTTGTCTTTAAGCTCTTGCTCTTTGCGAATCAGCCCTTAACATGCATGGATTGCATCAAATGTGATCTCTTGCTATCTTAACCTACAAAACACACAAATAGAGGTAAGTGACTCAAAATAAAGAGAAACTAAGCAAAATCACTAAGTAAAGAAGGCATGCAAGTGTATGAAATTATGGACTTATCAAAACAGAAAATGGAATAAAAGCACAAGTTTAACTCAATAACATAACCAAATCATAAGCTAGAAGGGTACAAAATGATATACAATTATGAACCGATCAATGACTCCTCCCACCATATTATGATGTTGTCCAAGTTTTGGGCTCGATCCGAAATCAATAGGTGTTCCAAATTGGACAATTCAAGTTCAACGGCAGTTCGTTCCTAATTGGAGTGGTTGGTGTATTCCATACTTCTAGCGATTGGATTTCCCTCAAAACTCAACAAATGACTCCTTCCACCATATTATGATGTTGCCCAAGTTTTGGGCTCGATCCGAAATCAATAGGTGTGAGACATTGGAAAATTCAAGTTCAACGGCAGTTCGTTCCTAAATAGAGTGGTTGGTGTATTCCGTACTTCTAGCGATTGGATTTCACTCAAAACTCACCAAATGACTCCGCCCACCATATTATGATGTTGCCCAAGTTTTGGGCTCGATCCGAAATCAATAGGTGTTCCAAATTGGACAATTCAAGTTCAACGGCAGTTCGTTCCTAATGGGAGTGGTTGGTGTATTCCATAATTCTAGCTATTGGATTTCACTCAAAACTCACCAAATGACTCCTCCCACCATATTATGATGTTGCCCAAGTTTTGGGCTCGATCCGAAATCAATAGGTGTTCCAAATTGGACAATTCAAGTTCAACGGCAGTTCGTTCCTAATTGGAGTGGATGGTGTATTCCGTACTTCTAGCGATTCGATTTCACTCAAAACTCACCAAATGACTCCTCCCACCATATTATGATGTTGCCCAAGTTTTGGGCACGATCCGAAATCAATAGGTGTTCGAAATTGGACAATTCAAGTTCAACGGCAGTTCGTTCCTAATTGGAGTAGTTGGTGTATTCCATACTTCCAGCGATTGGATTTCACTCAAAACTCACCAAATGACTCCTCCCACCATATTATGATGTTGCCCAAGTTTTGGGCACGATCCGAAATCAATAGGTGTTCCAAATTGGACAATTCAAGTTCAACGGCAGTTCGTTCCTAATTCGAATGGTTGGTGTATTCCATTACCCTAGCGATTGGATTTCACTCAAAACTCACAAAATGACTCCTCCCACCATATTATGATGTTGTACAAGTTTGGGGTTCGATCCGAAATCAATACGTGTGAGAAATTGGACAATTCAACTTCAACGGCTGTTCGTTCCTCATTGGAGTGGTTGGTGTATTCCATACTTCTAGCGATTGGATTACACTCAAAACTCACCAAATGACTCCTCCCACCATATTATGATGTTGCCCAAGTTTTGGGCACGATCCGAAATCAATAGGTGTTCGAAATTGGACAATTCAAGTTCAACGGCAGTTCGTTCCTAATTGGAGTGGTTGATGTATTCCATACTTCTAGTGATTGGATTTCACTCAAAACTCACCAAATGACTCATCCCACCATATTATGATGTTGCCCAAATTTTAGGCTCGATCCGATATCAATAGGTGTTCCAAAGTGGACAATTCAAGTTCAACGGCAGTTCGTTCCTAATTGGAGTGGTTGGTGTATTCCATACTTCCAGCGATTGGATTTCACTCAAAACTCATCAAATGACTCCTCCCACCATATTATGATGTTACCCAAGTTTGGGGATCGATCCGAAATCAATAGGTGTGAGAAATTGGACAATTCAAGTTGAACGGCAGTTCGTTCCTAATTGGAGTGGTTGGTGTATTCCATACTTCTAGAGATTGGATTTCACTTAAAACTCACCAAGTGACTCCTCCCACCATATTATGATGTTGCCCAAATTTTGGGCTCGATCGGAAATCAATAGGTGTTCCAAATTGGACAATTCAAGTTCAACGGCAGTTCGTTCCTAATTGGAGTGGTTGGTGTATTCCATACTTCTAGCGATTGGATTTCACTCTAAACTCACCAAATGACTCCTCCCACCATATTATGATGTTGCCCAAATTTTGGGCTCGATCCGAAATCAAAAGGAGTTCCAAATTGGACAATTCAAGTTCAACGGCAGTTCGTTCCTAATTGGAGTGGTTGGTGTATTCCATACTTCTAGCGATTGGATTTCACTCAAAACTCACCAAATGACTCCACCCACCATATTATGATGTTGCCCAAGTTTTGGGCTCGATCCGAAATCAATAGGTGTTCCAAAGTGGACAATTCAAGTTCAACGGCAGTTCGTTCCTAATTGGAGTGATTGGTGTATTACATACTTCTAGCAATTGGATTTCACTAAAAACTCACCAAATGACTCCTCCCACCATATTATGATGTTGCCCAAGTTTTGGGATCGATCTGAACTCAATAGGTGTGAGAAATTGGACAATTTAAGTTCAACGGCAGTTCGTTCCTCACTGGTGTTGTTGGTGTATTCCATACTTCTAGCGATTGGATTTCACTCAAAACTCACCAAATGACTCCTCCCATCATATTATGATATTGCACAAGTTTGGGGTTCCATACGAAATCAATAGGTGTGAGAAATTGGACAATTCAACTTCAACGGCAGTTCGTTCCTAATTGGAGTGGTTGGTGTATTCCATACCTGTAGCGATTGGATTTCCCTCAAAACTCACCAAATGAGTCCTCCCACCATATTTTGATGTTGCCTATGTTTTGGGCTCGATCCGAAATCAATAGGTGTGAGAAATTGGACAATTCAAGTTCAACGGCAGTTCGTTCCTAATTGGAGTGGTTGGTGTATTCCATACTTCTAGCGATTGGATTTCACTCAAAACTCACTAAATGACTCCTCCCACCATATTATGATGTTGCCCAAGTTTTGGTCTCGATCCGAAATCAATAGGTGTTCCAAATTAGACAATTCAAGTTCAACGGAAGTTCGTTCCAAACTGGAGTGGTTGGTGTATTCCATACTTCTAGCGATTCGATTTCACTGGAAACTCACCAAGTGACTCCACCCACGATATTATGATGTTGCCCAAGTTTTGGGCTCGATCTGAAATGAATAGGTTTGCGAAATTGGACAATTCAAGTTCAACGGCAGTTCGTTCCTAATTGGAGTGGTTGGTGTATTCCATACTTCTAGCGACTGGATTTCACTCAAAACTCACTAAATGTCTCCTTGTTGCGTAGATACAGCTGCACCAAAATGGATTCAGCTGCATCCTCAACTTGTGATACTCGCAAGTGCACGAGCCGTTCGGTAGTATAGCGTATGTAAGTGCGAGGTCGATCCCACGAGGATTGGTGATTGAATGATTCAATTCATTTTCCCTACACAAAACAGAAATGAAAAAGAAGGGAAATAAATAAAACAAGGAAGAAAGAAAATAACTAACTCAAGCAGATAAGTTCCCAAGTTCAATTAGATTAACGGATTGATTCTAGCTAATGTATGATTAAGCCATGGTGTGTGGTCATAACCTTGTGTTCCTAATTCCCTAATTTGATCATTTGTTGTCTAACCTAAAATTAAGCATTAGGAACCCATTAAGCATAGAAGAACAATTTAAACAACCAAGCATGTATCTAATCCCTGTTGTCGAATGTCCATACATACTCTTCCTATTCATAGTTCAATTCGAATTAAAGCATGGTGTATACTCTTAATTCAAACCAAGATAGCTAACATGCAAGCCTTAATGGTGATCAATCATTCAAACTAGCATATTAACTTATAAGCATAATGAATAAGAACATGAACCATAATTGAAACTTGGAAACTAATCAAACTTGAGACTAAAGAAAAGAATTTACATAATGAAAAGTAAAGTGGAACTAAGAAAAACTTAAGGAAAATTTCAACACAAAAGATTTCATTACAACAATTGAAAACTAGAAAGAGAAACTAAGAGAATTTGAGGGAGAGAAGGGAAGGGAGCTCTAGAGAAGTGTTTGAGAGCTCCCCCCCTTGGGGTGTTATTACAAGCTTAGAGAACCTCCCTATTTATAGGCCTAGGAGAAGTGAAAATCTGAATTCAATATGGCTAATGCATACAACACTTGTTTTATAAAATCTGAAATGGTTGATGCACTTGTATTAGAAAATCTAAATTGGGTGATGCACTTGTATTAGAAAATCTTGAATGGTTGATGCACTTCCCCAATAAATCCCACCAGCAGCCCTAGCTCATCTTCATGTCACCATGACCAAGCTTCCAACCAGAAATGATAGCTCATGCCTAGCTCACCATGACCAAGCATCCAACCAGCACATGCTGAGATCAGCATGACCAGCAACTTCAAGGGCTTACAACTTGGGCTTCTCTTAATCAAATTAGGACTTTAAGCACTTGAAATTGAAGTTCAGAATGTCTTCTTTCCAGCCATATGTTATTTGGGCCAATCCAAGGTCGGAGTAAGAAGTTAAGGCCAAAACAAATTGCTAACTCATTTTCCGCGCTGAAAACAATCCATCCTGAGCATGGCTCTGTGTTTGCTAGGTAACAGACTCCAGATATATCCAATGGGCCTGAAATTTGGATATGTTATAGTACACACCCATTGGAACAACTTTCATGAAGAATGTGGCCTCATCCGAGCTATGTAGGTTGCTGAAACAAAGCTTGCAATATGACCTACGGAACTGGACTGGCAAGGGGCTGTAGCCATAATGAATTTGTCTTTAAGCTCTTCATCAATTCATCCAAATTAGGCCTTAACATGCTTGAATTGCATGAATTATGTTCTCCAAAGCCATCATTGTTACCTAAAGCTCAATTAACTGAAAGATAAACACAAAAAGGATTAAAAGCACAAGTTTAACTCAAAAACATAACCAAATCATAAGCTAGAAGGGTAAGAAATAATATACAATTATGAACCGATCAAATACCCCCAAACCTAGATTTTGCTAGTCCTCGAGCAAAACAACACAAAACAAAGTTAAAAACAAAACTAGAAGTTAACTAAACCACTTTCGTAGGTAACTCGATTGCATTTAGCATATGCAACAAGCCTTTAAACCTCTAGGCATCCCTAGTAGGAGGAGTTGTGTCTCCTGAGGGTTTAACAGATACGATACCCACAAACGTTTTACTGACTCTGTAAAACAAAGTAATTAGAAAACTTAAAGATTGTTAGTCCTTAAGCAAAACCAAAAACAAAAACAAACACAAAAAACACAAAGAACTTAAAACAATTTTTCGGAACATTTTCTGAAGAGAAATGACTCATGCACATGACTTAAACGTTTTAACAGTAAAAGCTCAATTTTTAGACATTATTTACAAAGCGGCAAAGTTCTAAACACAATATGCTCAAAGTGTAGTAGTGTGATAGCCAAATGCAACAAATTCCCCAATCTTAGTTTTCACACAATTTCAAAAATCATACAAAGCATAAGTTCAACTTTAAATCTCACCAAAGTTGTCCTCTCACAAATGAATCACTCAGAAGAGGGCTATAATGCATCACTCAGTTATAAACATGAGAATAGAGTTAAACCATAAGGACTTAACTCGAAATAGAAAGATGAAGAACTTGCATTAATATGATCTCAAGAAGGATGCCAAACACTTAAAAGTAGAAAAATGAATGCAATTCAACCATATGACATTTAAGATCAATTTAGGTCTTTAACATAGGTTGTAATTGGGCCAAGGGTGTAAGGTGAGTAAGAAATGAAAGGTATGGATAATACAAAGTCCAAGGAACTCGCAATGTAAGAGCATCAAATAATTATTTACAAGACTTCGAATCATCACGATTAGATTTTTTTTCTTTTACATGATCAAAACTCCTTATACCTTCATTTACATTGATTCACTCATTTCCTTTAATTCAACAAACACCAATTTATTTTGAAGGCCCAAAAATGAAATTTCATTCAACCACCACTTTTCTCTTTTCTTTCACCAATTGTGTGAATTTTTTTTTTCTTCGAAATGTAACACCTCTTCCCAAACTTAGTGTGAAAAACACATCTCAATTAAAGCTCATGAGTTCCTTAGAAAGGTAAATGTTTGTTTTTCAGGCTAAGGCGAGGAAATATAATTGGTAAATGAAAGAAAAAGGTTTACATGTAGGCTCGAAATGGTTAACAATGGAAAATCATGCTTAAGCATGCATAAGGTTAGCTTGAAAGGCACAAACGATCCAAAGAAGGCCTTAATATCATTTCTTTAAATGTCATGAAGTCAAATTGCACAAGAATGAATGACTTTTAAGTGTTCAACCAAATCAATGAATAATGAGATCAAACAACAACTTAGATGACAAGAAAATAAGAGTATGTATATAACACTCATGAAATGAAGTACAAGGCTCAAAAGCTCACTTTATATGGTTATATAAGTCTAATTTGTGCTTGATACAATTCTTTGGGTCATGCAAATCCTTTAATTGGAAAATTATGAAACAAATGGCAAGTGCAAAGGTTTCGAACATATCATGATAGAACAATGCCAATTTTTTTTTTTTTTTTTTTTTTTTAATAAACAAAAAAAAACACTAAAATAAAATGAAATCCAATTTTCATTTAAGTCATGCAAACATTTATCACTATCTCATCATAAGTGTTCGGAAAGTGACTCAAAACAAAAACAAAACAAAACAATACTTAAAATAAAAACAAGCAAAAAAAATAAATAAATTTTTTTTTCAATTATTATTTTTTTTAATTTTTTTTTTTTTTAATTTTAAGAAAAACCAAATTTACTTGCTAAACTCCAATACCCCCAAACCTAGAAATGAACATTGTCCTCAATGTTTAAAAATTAGCCACAAACAATGTCATAACAACAAATGAAGGGTATTAAAGCAAATAAAAATCACAAAACATACAAAAATAAAATAAAACAATTACAAAATAAAAATTACAAAACAAACAATCAAATAAAAAAAATAAAAAAATAAAAAAATAAAAAACACGAAACAGTAAAACACTCAAAACAGTAAGCCCTAACAGATAGTCTTACACAAACTGAAACCCAAACAATTGAAAGCACAACCCAAAATGATATTAACCCAACAACGGTAAAACCCGACCCAACATGAAATCTGAAGCCCACACGTTTAAATTTAATTTTTTCTTAAAAAGATAAAACGTGAATTATGAGCGCAAAGCGGGATTTCTAAAAAGAGGGAATGTGGTCCCTGATGTTGTTTCATGGATAGTCACGGGCAGAAAGCAAGAGCCACGTGTTGACGCATAGAGGCGCCGCAGACTCCACAAGCAGAAATTACGGGGCCATGGAAAGGCGCGACGACTTTGCTGAACGCGTCCGTTCAGACAAAGCAAGTCGTGACAAATGAGTTGGAAACGGTTGGAAAGTGAGAAGATTGTGGGACTCGAGGAACGCTGGATATTCAGAAAACGCTTAGACGCTGCAACGGCTAGGGTTTGTTTGTCAAAGACTACATCTATAAGAAGGAAAAAGAAGGGAAAAAAACAAAAAACAAAAAACACACAAACTCAGAAACACAAAAGAGAAAAGAAGCAAGAAAAAGAAAAAAAAAGTGAGAAATCAAATGGCTTCTTCCTACCCCTTTTCGTTAGATCTCAACCTAGCTCCACCGACTCAGACACGAGGCCAAGCAGTAGCACCAGTATGGATGCCCTACTTTGCCTCCGCACGGGGGCCTGTGACTGTCAATGACTCAATACTCCTGGACAACGATGTTGCCATTGGAGTGGGCAGAAATTTAGTGACTCCCAAAGATATACGTGTGTTCGGGACAAGGGATGACAACCGGGTCACGAGTGATGCCCTGGCACTGAGCGTGCAGAGTACAACATGTGTCGCAAGTTTGGGTCATCGCCTACTTGCGAAGTCCCATGAGGTAGAGGTGCTTAAAGCTCAGTTGGCGGCGGAGCGAAGTTTGGTTGAAGACTGTCAGAGTGCTATAAAAAGCTTGAAAAGGGAGAGGTCAAGGATTGTGGAGGTGAATCGACACCAGCTAGAAGTATTGCGAGACGAGAATAAAAATCTATCAAAGATGGTAGAGTTGTACTCTCGCGACATGAGAAAGCAACTGGAGGACCTAGACCGACCGGGTAAACGCAAGCAAGCGGATCGCGAGAGTAGTTACGCTCAAGCTAAGATTGCGATCTTTGGGAGCTCAAGTGATGAGCCCCAAGAGGCTGTGCGTGAAGCCCCGGAAGAGGACAGCCAGAGGGCCAAACTCAAAGCTTCTATGGTCGAGACACCGAGCGCCAAGAAGAAATGATTTCAGTTTTTATTTATTATTTAATTTTAATTTTTTCTTTCTTTAATTGGGAAATAAAAACGTTAGCTATCTCAAAGAAACGATTGACCCTAAATTTAAAGAACGACAATCAAACAAAAACACGAAGACCCAAACAAGATTTTTTTATTTTTTATTTTTAGTTAAGTAAATACACAAATAACTGCTTCTTCTTTTAAGAGAAAAACTTAAGGATGACCAGTTAAGGGCCTCAGAAAACACAGCCAGGGGTTCCGGGAAGGTTGGAGGGGTCACAATGGTCCCGCTTAAAACCCTAACTTCTTAGACACCGAAGGTGTCGCCTTAAAGAACTCCTAGACACTGTATAGACTGCGGTTGCTCACTGGAGTTACCAAAAATTTAGCTCCTTCAAAGAATATCCTATGAGTTTTAAATTATACTACCTAATTAAATAAAAAACAAAATAAATAAATAAATAAATAAACTGAAATAAACACGCAATTCAAACAAGAATTTAAAAGAAGAGTTGGGATTCTTGCACCAGGTGTCCAAGACGCATCTTTAATTTTGTCTCTTCTTCCAACTACATTATTAAGAAACCTGTCAAACAAGAAGAAAACAAGTTATTTTTAAATTAAAAAGAAAAACAATGAATAAAGAAAAATAAAATAAAATAAAAGAAATGGAAAACACACTTCTCGAAACTTAAACAAAAGAAAAGAAAAACAAAATGACTGGAAATAACAGACAAAAATACAAAGCAATCAGAAAACAGGGAGGCAAAAGTAAGTGAAAGTGTAGACATGCTCCCTTTAAAAAAAAAACGCGCTCGCAATTTGCGCCAGAAATGAAGGGATCCGAGAGAAAAGAGCACAGGATAGCACCCTCGAGATCCGAAGTGCTTTCGGCTCCCTCATCTGCATAAGTCTATTTAAACTCATCTCGGTGAAGTAGAAGAGCACCCCGCATTTCTTCCTGCAAATTCAGAGAAAAACATCAAAAAATCCAGAAACAAAACAATGGCATCTTCATGCACTCACCTTGATGATCTAAACCTTGAATTGTCCCTTGCGCCACCGAATGCGCAGATAAGGGCTCCTCAAAACCATGTCTTCCCAAACTCCACATATCATCATGGTACGGCCTCAAACTTTGCTGAGGTAATACCGAACTTTTCTGAGGCAGTGCCGAACAGAGCAGCGCTGCTGGAAGGCATGATTGGCAGCAAGCTCACATCGACAGATCATCTGTATGTGGCAAAGAGGTCTGACAAGGCAGCAGTGGAGGAGTCCCACAATTTAACTGTGCTCCACGCGGTCTCGGCTACCAATTTGGGCATGCGTTTACTGGCGAGAACACGGGAGTGTGCCGCGATGAGCGAGGAAATAGTTTCCTTGAAGGCTATGGTGGCGGACTTGCAGAAGCGGCTCTACTGTGCCAATCAGCACGTGGAAGCACTGCAAAGAAAAAATGAGGACCATGTGGAGCTGCTGCAGATTCTGCAAGTAAGAGATAATAGAGGCATGCCATGAAGATGAAGATGAAGACGAAGAAGAAGAAGAAGAAGTTGTTTTTTTTTTGTTTTTTTTTTTTATTTTAAATTTTTTACTTTTTTTTTTTCTTTGTTTGTAATGCAGTGTTTGAGTGAAATAAAAATAATATGTTTTTAACACTCAGAAATAAACTAACTAACCACACCACGTAAATAAATACATAAACTATCTTAACAAAACAAAAAAAAAAAAAACAAAGAAGTTCCAAATTGATTTTTAAAAAAAATTTATTATTATTTACAACTAACTGACCACACAAAGAAAAATAAATAAATAAATAAAAAGAAGTTCCAAATTGCAATTTACAAGGATAAAAAAAATAAAAACTCAAATTTCAATTTTTTAAATTTTTTTTTTTTTTATAAATATTTTATTTTAAAAACACACAAATATACAAGCAACTCATGGATGACCAGTTAAGGGCCTCAGAAAACACAGCCAGGGGATCCGGGAAGGTTGGAGGGGTCACAAAGGTCCCACTTAAAACCCAAACTTCTTAGACACCGAAGGTGTCGCCTAAAGAACTCCTAGACACTGTATTGACGGAGACGCTCACTGGAGTTACCACGAGTCAGCTAATATAAAAAATCTTTTTTAATTTTTTTTTTTAATAAAAGAAATAGAAAATTAAAATTACTGAAGTAATAACAAAACAACTAAAGAGAAAGGATTGGAATACTCCCCCTTGAAGCGATTAGGTCGAGCATGATGCATTTGGAGGTCGCGACTTCTCCCACTGCTCCACACTCCCCATTCTTATGATTGAGGTTGCCATCTCTCTCCATTTTTATTAAGCTATCATAAATTGCTAAAACGAACACAAAAAACTTGAAACAGAATTAAAGGATTACGAAATATAAAAAAAAAAAAAACTAAAAATGAAAAGGAAAAATCAACACATGTCCAATTCCATGCTTCAAAGCAACAAGCACCAATGGGTTGTGTAAGCTGGGACTTAAACCCAGTTCTCTTGCTTGTTGGGCAATTGTCCTTTTCTGTTGGACTACAAACACAACTTGTCCATTAATGTCATTAACTTTAAAACTTGAAATTGTCCAGTTAAGAAAAAAAAAATAAAGTAGGAAAGCCAAATAGAATCAAACAATGTTACCGATCCCCGGCAACGGCGCCAAAAACTTGTTGCGTAGATACAGCTGCACCAAAATGGATTCAGCTGCATCCTCAACTTGTGATACTCGCAAGTGCACGAGCCGTTCGGTAGTATAGCGTATGTAAGTGCGAGGTCGATCCCACGAGGATTGGTGATTGAATGATTCAATTCATTTTCCCTACACAAAACAGAAATGAAAAAGAAGGGAAATAAATAAAACAAGGAAGAAAGAAAATAACTAACTCAAGCAGATAAGTTCCCAAGTTCAATTAGATTAACGGATTGATTCTAGCTAATGTATGATTAAGCCATGGTGTGTGGTCATAACCTTGTGTTCCTAATTCCCTAATTTGATCATTTGTTGTCTAACCTAAAATTAAGCATTAGGAACCCATTAAGCATAGAAGAACAATTTAAACAACCAAGCATGTATCTAATCCCTGTTGTCGAATGTCCATACATACTCTTCCTATTCATAGTTCAATTCGAATTAAAGCATGGTGTATACTCTTAATTCAAACCAAGATAGCTAACATGCAAGCCTTAATGGTGATCAATCATTCAAACTAGCATATTAACTTATAAGCATAATGAATAAGAACATGAACCATAATTGAAACTTGGAAACTAATCAAACTTGAGACTAAAGAAAAGAATTTACATAATGAAAAGTAAAGTGGAACTAAGAAAAACTTAAGGAAAATTTCAACACAAAAGATTTCATTACAACAATTGAAAACTAGAAAGAGAAACTAAGAGAATTTGAGGGAGAGAAGGGAAGGGAGCTCTAGAGAAGTGTTTGAGAGCTCCCCCCCTTGGGGTGTTATTACAAGCTTAGAGAACCTCCCTATTTATAGGCCTAGGAGAAGTGAAAATCTGAATTCAATATGGCTAATGCATACAACACTTGTTTTATAAAATCTGAAATGGTTGATGCACTTGTATTAGAAAATCTAAATTGGGTGATGCACTTGTATTAGAAAATCTTGAATGGTTGATGCACTTCCCCAATAAATCCCACCAGCAGCCCTAGCTCATCTTCATGTCACCATGACCAAGCTTCCAACCAGAAATGATAGCTCATGCCTAGCTCACCATGACCAAGCATCCAACCAGCACATGCTGAGATCAGCATGACCAGCAACTTCAAGGGCTTACAACTTGGGCTTCTCTTAATCAAATTAGGACTTTAAGCACTTGAAATTGAAGTTCAGAATGTCTTCTTTCCAGCCATATGTTATTTGGGCCAATCCAAGGTCGGAGTAAGAAGTTAAGGCCAAAACAAATTGCTAACTCATTTTCCGCGCTGAAAACAATCCATCCTGAGCATGGCTCTGTGTTTGCTAGGTAACAGACTCCAGATATATCCAATGGGCCTGAAATTTGGATATGTTATAGTACACACCCATTGGAACAACTTTCATGAAGAATGTGGCCTCATCCGAGCTATGTAGGTTGCTGAAACAAAGCTTGCAATATGACCTACGGAACTGGACTGGCAAGGGGCTGTAGCCATAATGAATTTGTCTTTAAGCTCTTCATCAATTCATCCAAATTAGGCCTTAACATGCTTGAATTGCATGAATTATGTTCTCCAAAGCCATCATTGTTACCTAAAGCTCAATTAACTGAAAGATAAACACAAAAAGGATTAAAAGCACAAGTTTAACTCAAAAACATAACCAAATCATAAGCTAGAAGGGTAAGAAATAATATACAATTATGAACCGATCACTCCTCCCAAAATATTATGATGTTGCCCAAGTTTTGGTCTCGATCCGAAATCAATAGGTGTTCCAAAACAATTCAAGTTCAACGGCAGTTCGTTCCTAATTGGAGTGGTTGGTGTATTCCATACTTCTAGCGATTGGATTTCACTCAAAACTCACCAAATGACCCCTCCCACCGTATTATGATGTTGCTCAAGTTTTGGGCTCGATCCGAAATCAATAGGTGTTCCAAAGTGGACAATTCAAGTTCAACGGCAGTTCGTTCCTAATTGGAGTGGTTGGTGTATTCCATACTTCTAGCGATTGGATTTCACTCAAAACTCACCAAATAACTCCTCCCACCATATTATGATGTTGCCCAAGTTTGGGGCTCGATCCGAAATCAATAGGTGTTCCAAATTGGACAATTCAAGTTCAACGGCAGTTCGTTCCTAATTGGAGTGGTTGGGTTATTCCATACTTCTAGCGATTGGATTTCACTGAAAACTCACCAAATGACTCCTCCCACCATATTATGATGTTGCCCAAGTTTTTGGCTCGATCTGAAATGAATAGGTGTGCGAAATTGGACAATTCAAGTTCAACGGCAGGTCGTTCCTAATTGGAGTGGTTGGTGTATTCCATACTTCTAGCAATTGGATTTCACTCAAAACTCACCAAATGACTCCTCCCACAATATTAAGATGTTGCCCAGGTTTGGGGCTCGATCCGAAATCAATAGGTGTTCCAAATTGGACAATTCAAGTTCAACGGCAGTTCGTTCCTAATTGGAGTGGTTGGTGTATTCCGTACTTCTAGCGATTGGATTTCACTCAAAACTCACCAAATGACTCCTCCCACCATATTATGATTTTGCCCAAGTTTTGGGCTCGATCCGAACTCAATAGGTGTGAGAAATTGGACAATTTAAGTTCAATGGCAGTTCGTTCCTAATTGGAGTTGTTGGTGTATTCCATACTTCTAGCGATTGGATTTCACTCAAAACTCACCAAATGACTTCTCCCACCATATTACGATGTTGCCCAAGTTTTGGGCTCGATCCGAACTCAATAGGTGTTCCAAATTGGACAATTTAAGTTCAACGGCAGTTCGTTCCTAATTGGAGTGGTTGGTGTATAACATACTTCTAGCGATTGGATTTCACTCAAAACTCACTATATGACTCCTCCCACCATATTATGATGTTGCCCAAGTTTTGGTCTCGAACCGAAATCAATAGGTGTTTCAAATTGGACAATTCAAGTTCAACAGCAGTTCGTTCCTAATTGGAGTGGTTGGTGTATTCCATACTTCTAATGATTGGATTTCACTGAAAACTCACCAAAGGACTCCTCCCACCATATTATGATGTTGCCCAAGTTTTGGGCTCGATCCGAAATCAATAGGTGTTCGAAATTGGACAATTCAAGTTCAACGGCAGTTCGTTCCTAATTGGAGTGGTTGGTGTATTCCATACTTCTAGCGATTGGATTTCACTCAAAACTCACCAAATGACTCCTCCCACCATATTATGATGTTGCCCAAGTTTTGGGCTCGATCCGAAATCAATAGTTGTTCCAAATTGGACAATTCAAGTTCAACGGCAGTTCGTTCCTAATTGGAGTGGTTGGTGTATTCCATACTTCTAGCGATTGGATTTCACTCAAAACTCACCAAATGACTCCTCCCTCCATATTATGATGTTGCCCAAGTTTTGGGCTCGATCCGAAATCAATAGGTGTTCCAAATTGGACAATTCAAGTTCAACGGCAGTTCGTTCCCAATTGGTGTGGTTGGTGTATTCCATACTTCTAACGATTGGATTTCACTCAAAACTCACCAAATGACTCCTCCCACCATATTATGAGGTTGCCCAAGTTTGGGGCTCGATCCGAAATCAATAGGTGTGAGAAATTGGACAATTCAAGTTCAACGGCAGTTCGTTCCTAATTGGAGTGGTTGGTGTATTCCATACTTCTATCGATTGCATTTCACTCAAAACTCACCAAATGACTCCTCCCACCATATTATGATGTTGCCCGAGTTTTGGGCTCGATCTGAAATCAATAGGTGTGAGAAATTGGACAATTCAAGTTCAACGGCAGTTCGTTCCTAATTGGAGTGGTTGGTGTATTCCATACTTCTAGCGATTGGATTTCACTCAAAACTCACTAAATTACTCCTCCCACCATATTACGATGTTGCCCAAGTTTTGGTCTCGATCCGAAATCAATAGGTGTTCCAAATTGGACAATTCAAGTTCAACGGCAGTTTGTTCCTAATTGGAGTGGTTGGTGTATTCCATACTTCTAGCGATTGGATTTCACTCAAAACTCACCAAATGACTCCTCCCACCATATTGTGATGTTGCCCAAGTTTTGGGTTCGATCCGAAATCAATAGGTGTTCCAAATTGGAAAATTCAAGTTCAACGGCAGTTCGTTCCTAATTGGAGTGGTTGCTGTATTCCATACTTCTAGCGATTGGATTTCACTGAAAACTCACCAAATGACTCCTCCCACCATATTATGATGTTGCCCACGTTTTGGGCTCGATCTGAAATCAATAGGTGTGAGAAATTGGATAATTCAAGTTCAACGGCAGTTCGTTCCTAATTGGACTGGTTGGTGTATACCATACTTCTAGCGATTGGATTTCACTCAAAACTCACCAAATGACTCCTCCCACCATATTATGATGTTGCCCAAGTTTGGGGCTCGATCCGAAATCAATAGGTGTGAGAAATTGGACAATTCAAGTTCAACGGCAGTTCGTTCCTAATTGGAGTGGTTGGTGTATAACATACTTCTAGCGATTGGATTTCACTCAAAACTCACTATATGACTCCTCCCACCATATTATGATGTTGCCCAAGTTTTGGTCTCGAACCGAAATCAATAGGTGTTTCAAATTGGACAATTCAAGTTCAACAGCAGTTCGTTCCTAATTGGAGTGGTTGGTGTATTCCATACTTCTAATGATTGGATTTCACTGAAAACTCACCAAAGGACTCCTCCCACCATATTATGATGTTGCCCAAGTTTTGGGCTCGATCCGAAATCAATAGGTGTTCGAAATTGGACAATTCAAGTTCAACGGCAGTTCGTTCCTAATTGGAGTGGTTGGTGTATTCCATACTTCTAGCGATTGGATTTCACTCAAAACTCACCAAATGACTCCTCCCACCATATTATGATGTTGCCCAAGTTTTGGGCTCGATCCGAAATCAATAGGTGTGAGAAATTGGACAATTCAAGTTCAACGGCAGTTAATTCCTAATTGGAGTGGTTGGTGTATTCCGTACTTCTAGCGATTTGATTTCACTCAAAACTCACCAAATGACTCCTCCCACCATATTATGATGTTGCCCAAGTTTGGGGCTCGATCCGAAATCAATAGGTGTGAGAAATTGGTCAAATCAATTTCAACGACAATTCGTTCCTAATTGGAGTGGTTGGTGTATTCCATACTTCTAGCGATTGGATTTCACTCAAAACTCACCAAATGACTCCTCCCACCATATTATGATGTTGCCCAAGTTTTGGGCTCGATCCGAAATCAATAGGTGTGACAAATTTGACAATTCAAGTTCAACGGCAGTTCGTTCCTAATTGGAGTGGTGGGTGTATTCCATACTTTTAGCAATTGGGTTTCACTCAAAACTCACCAAAGGACTGCTCCCACCATATTATGATGTTGCCCAAGTTTTGGGCTCGATCCGAAATCAATAGGTGTGAGAAATTGGACAATTCAAGTTCAACGGCAGTTCGTTCCTAATTGGAGTGGTTGGTGTATTCCAGACTTCTGGCGATTGGAATTCACTCAAAACTCACCAAATGACTCCTCCCACCATATTATGATGTTGCCCAAGTTTTGGGCTCGGTCCGAAATCAATAGGTGTGAGAAGTTGGTCAAATTAATTTCAACGACAGTTCGTTCCTAATTGGAGTGGTTGGTGTATTCCATACTTGTAGCGATTGGGTTTCACTCAAAACTCACCAAATGACTCCTCCCACCATATTATGATGTTGCACAAGTTTGGGGTTCCATCCGAAGTAAATAGGTGTGAGAAATTGGACAATTGAAGTTCAACGGCAGTTCGTTCCTAATTGGAGTGGTTGGTGTATTCCATACTTCTAGCGATTGGATTTCACTCAAAACACACCAAATGACTCCTCCCACCATATTATGATGTTGCCCAAGTTTTGCGCTCGATCCGAAATCAATAGGTGTGAGAAATTGGACAATTCAAGTTCAACGGCAGTTCGTTCCTAATGGGAGTGGTTGGTGTATTCCATACTTCTAGCGATTGGATTTTACTCAAAACTCACCAAATGACTCCTCCCACCATATTATGATGTTGCCCAAGTTTTGGGCTCGATCCGAAATCAATAGGTGTTCCAAATTGGACAATTCAAGTTCAGCGGCAGTTCGTTCCTAATTGGAGTGGTTGGTGGATTCCATACTTCTAGCGATTGGATTTCACTCAAAACTCACCAAATGACTCCTCCCACCATATTATGATGTTGACCAAGTTTTGGGCTCGATCCGAAATCAATAGGTGTTCCAAATTGGACAATTCAAGTTCAACGGCAGTTCGTTCCTAATTTGAGTGGTTGGTTTATTCCATACTTCTAGCGATTGGATTTCACTCAAAACTCACCAAATGACTCCTCCCACCATATTATGATGTTGCCAAAGTTTGGGGCTCGATCCGAAATCAATAGGTGTGAGAAATTGAAAAATTCAAGTTCAACGGCAGTTCGTTCCTAAATGGAGTGGTAGGTGTATTCCGTACTTCTGGCGATTGGATTTCACTCAAAACTCACCAAATCACTCCTCCCACCATATTATGATGTTACCCAAGATTTGGGCTCGATCCGAAATCAATACGTGTTCCAAATTGGACAATTCAAGTTCAACGGCAGTTCGTTCCTAATTGGAGTGGTTGGTGTATTCCATACTTCTAGCGATTGGATTTCACTTAAAATTCACCAAATGACTCCTCCCACCATATTATGATGTTGCACAAGTTTGGGGTTCCATCCGAAGTCAATAGGTGTGAGAAATTGGACAATTGAAGTTCAACGGCAGTTCGTTCCTAATTGGAGTGGTTGGTGTATTCCATACTTCTAGCGATTGGATTTCACTCAAAACACCCCAAATGACTGCTCCCACCATATTATGATGTTGCCAAGTTTTGGGCTCGATCCGAAATCAATAGGTGTGAGAAATTGGACAATTCAAGTTCAAAGGCAGTTCGTTCCTAATGGGAGTGGTTGGTGTATTCCATACTTCTAGCGATTGGATTTTACTCAAAACTCACCAAATGACTCCTCCCACCATATTATGATGTTGCCCAAGTTTTGGGCTCGATCCGAAATCAATAGGTGTTCGAAATTGGACAATTCAAGTTCAGCGGCAGTTCGTTCCTAATTGGAGTGGTTGGTGGATTCCATACTTCTAGCGATTGGATTTCACTCAAAACTCACCAAATGACTCCTCCCACCATATTATGATGTTGCCCAAGTTTTGGGCTCGATCCGAAATCAATAGGTGTTCCAAATTGGACAATTCAAGTTCAACGGCAGTTCGTTCCTAATTTGAGTGGTTGGTTTATTCCATACTTCTAGCGATTGGATTTCACTCAAAACTTACCAAATGACTCCTCCCACCATATTATGATGTTGCCAAAGTTTGGGGCTCGATCCGAAATCAATAGGTGTGAGAAAATGAACAATTCAAGTTCAACGGCAGTTCGTTCCTAAATGGAGTGGTAGGTGTATTCCGAACTTCTGGCGATTGGATTTCACTCAAAACTCACCAAATCACTCCTCCCACCATATTATGATGTTACCCAAGATTTGGGCTCGATCCGAAATCAATAGGTGTTCCAAATTGGACAATTCAAGTTCAACGGCAGTTCGTTCCTAATTGGAGTGGTTGGTGTATTCCATACTTCTAGCGATTGGATTTCACTTAAAACTCACCAAATGACTCCTCCCACCATATTATGATGTTGCCCAAGTTTTGGGCTCGATCCGAAATCAACAGGTGTTCCAAATTGGACAATTAAAGTTCAGCGGCAGTTCGTTCCTAATTGGAGTGGTTGGTGTATTCCATACTTCTAGCGATTGGATTTCACTCAAAACTCACCAAATGACTCCTCCCACCATATTATGATGTTGCCCAAGTTTTGGGCTCGATCCGAAATCAATAGGTGTTCGAAATTGGACAATTCAAGTTCAACGGCAGTTCGTTCCAAATTGGAGTGGTTGGTGTATTCCATACTTCTAGCGATTGGATTTCACTCAAAACTCACCAAATGAATCCTCCCACCATATTATGGTGTTGCCCAAGTTTTGGGCTCCATCCGAAATCAATAGGTGTTCGAAATTGGACAATTCAAGTTCAACGGCAGTTCGTTCCTAATTGGAGTGGTTGGTGTATTCCACACTTCTAGCGATTGGATTTCACTCAAAACTCACGAAATGACTCCTCCCACCATATTATGATGTTTCCCAAGTTTTCGTCTCGATCCGAAATCAATAGGTGTTCCAAATTGGACAATTCAAGTTCAACGGCACTTCGTTCCCAATTGGAGTGGTTGGTGTATTCCATACTTCTAGCGATTGGATTTCACTCAAAACTCACCAAATGACTCCTCCCACAATATTATGATGTTGCCCAAGTTTTGGGCTCGATCCGAAATCAATAGGTGTTCGAAATTCGACAATTCAAGTTCAACGGCAGTTCGTTCCAAATTGGAGTGGTTGGTGTATTCCGTACTTCTAGCGATTGGATTTCACTCAAAACTCACCAAATGACTCCTCCCACCATATTATCTTGTTGCCCAAGTTTTGGGCTCAATCCGAAATCAATAGGTGTTCGAAATTGGACAATTCTAGTTCAACGGCAGTTCGTTCCTAATTCGAGTGCTTGGTGCATTCCATACTTCTAGCGATTGGACTCCACTCAAAACTCACCAAATGACTCCTCCCACCATATTATGATGTTGCCAAAGTTTTGGGCTCCATCCGAAATCAATAGGTGTGAGAAATTGGACAATTCAAGTTCAACGGCAGTTCGTTCCTAATTGGTGTGGTTGGTGTATTCCATACTTCTAGCGATTGGATTTCACTCAAAACTCACCAAATGACTCCTCCCACTATGTCATGATGTTGCCCAAGTTTTGGGCTCAGTCTGAAGTCAATAGGTGTGAGAAATTGGACAATTCAAGTTCAACGGAAGTTCGTTCCTAATTAGAGTGGTGGGTGTATTCCACACTTCTAGCGATTTGATTCCACTCAAAACTCACGAAATGACTCCTCCCACCATATTATGTTGTTGCCCAAGTTTTGGGCTCGATCTGAAATCAATAGGTGTGAGAAATTGGTCAATTCAATTTCAACGACAATTCGTTCCTAATTGGAGTGGTTGGTGTATTCCATACTTCTAGCGATTTGATTTCACTCAAAACTCACCAAATGACTCCTCCCACCATATTATGATGTTGCCCAAGTTTTGGGCTCCATCCGAAATCAATAGGTGTTCGAAATTGGACAATTCAAGTTCAACGACAGTTCGTTCCTAATTGGAGTGGTTGGTGTATTCCATACTTCTAGCGATTGGATTTCACTCAAAACTCACCAAATGACTCCTCCCACCATATTACGATGTTTCCCAAGTTTTGGGCTCCGTCCGAAATCAATAGGTGTGAGAAATTGGACAATTCAAGTTCAAAGGCAGTTCGTTCCAAATTGGAGTGGTTGGTGTATTCCATACTTCTAGCGATTGGATTTCTCTCAAAACTCACCAAATGAATCCTCCCACCATATTATGGTGTTGCCCAATTTTTGGGCTCCATCCGAAATCAATAGGTGTTCGAAATTGGACAATTCAAGTTCAACGGCAGTTCGTTCCTAATTGGAGTGGTTGGTGTATTCCACACTTCTAGCGATTGGATTTCACTCAAAACTCACCAAATGACTCCTCCCACCATATTATGATGTTTCCCAAGTTTTCGTCTCGATCCGAAATCAATAGGTGTTCCAAATTGGACAATTCAAGTTCAACGGCAGTTCGTTCCTAATTGGAGTGGTTGGTGTATTCCATACTTCTAGCGATTGGATTTCACTCAAAACTCACCAAATGACTCCTCCCACCATATTATGATGTTGCCCAAGTTTTGGGCTCGATCCGAAATCAATAGGTGTTCGAAATTGGACAATTCAAGTTCAACGGCAGTTCGTTCCAAATTGGAGTGGTTGGTGTATTCCGTACTTCTAGCGATTGGATTTCACTCAAAACTCACCAAATGACTCCTCCCACCATATTATGATGTTGCCCAAGTTTTGGGCTCAATCCGAAATCAATAGGTGTTCGAAATTGGACAATTCTAGTTCAACGGCAGTTCGTTCCTAATTCGAGTGCTTGGTGCATTCCATACTTCTAGCGATTGGACTCCACTCAAAACTCACCAAATGACTCCTCCCACCATATTATGATGTTGCCAAAGTTTTGGGCTCCATCCGAAATCAATAGGTGTGAGAAATTGGACAATTCAAGTTCAACGGCAGTTCGTTCCTAATTGGTGTGGTTGGTGTATTCCATACTTCTAGCGATTGGATTTCACTCAAAACTCACCAAATGACTCCTCCCACTATGTCATGATGTTGCCCAAGTTTTGGGCTCAGTCTGAAGTCAATAGGTGTGAGAAATTGGACAAATCAAGTTCAACGGAAGTTCGTTCCTAATTCGAGTGGTGGGTGTATTCCACACTTCTAGCGATTTGATTCCACTCAAAACTCACGAAATGACTCCTCCCACCATATTATGTTGTTGCCCAAGTTTTGGGCTCGATCTGAAATCAATAGGTGTGAGAAATTGGTCAATTCAATTTCAACGACAATTCGTTCCTAATTGGAGTGGTTGGTGTATTCCATACTTCTAGCGATTGGATTTCACTCAAAACTCACCAAATGACTCCTCCCACCATATTATGATGTTGCCCAAGTTTTGGGCTCCATCCGAAATCAATAGGTGTTCGAAATTGGACAATTCAAGTTCAACGGCAGTTCGTTCCTAATTGGAGTGGTTGGTGTATTCCATACATCTAGCGATTGGATTTCACTCAAAACTCACCAAATGACTCCTCCCACCATATTACGATGTTTCCCAAGTTTTGGGCTCGGTCCGAAATCAATAGGTGTGACAAATTTGACAATTCAAGTTCAACGGCAGTTCGTTCCTAATTGGAGTGGTGGGTGTATTCCATACTTTTAGCAATTGGGTTTCACTCAAAACTCACCAAAGGACTGCTCCCACCATATTATGATGTTGCCCAAGTTTTGGGCTCGATCCGAAATCAATAGGTGTGAGAAATTGGACAATTCAAGTTCAACGGCAGTTCGTTCCTAATTGGAGTGGTTGGTGTATTCCAGACTTCTGGCGATTGGATTTCACTCAAAACTCACCAAATGACTCCTCCCACCATATTATGATGTTGCCCAAGTTTTGGGCT
This sequence comes from Prunus avium, assembly GCF_965620075.1. NCBI lineage: Eukaryota > Viridiplantae > Streptophyta > Magnoliopsida > Rosales > Rosaceae > Prunus > Prunus avium. The sequence continues at coordinate 15,621,360 of NC_142291.1, read as the reverse complement.
CGGTCCGAAATCAATAGGTGTGAGAAGTTGGTCAAATTAATTTCAACGACAGTTCTTTCCTAATTGGAGTGGTTGGTGTATTCCATACTTGTAGCGATTGGGTTTCACTCAAAACTAACCAAATGACTCCTCCCACCATAGTATGATGTTGCCCAAGTTTTGGGCTCGATCCGAAATCAATAGATGTGAGAAATTGGACAATTCAAGTTCAACGGCAGTTCGTTCCTAATTGGAGTGGTTGGTGTATTCCATACATCTACCGATTGGATTTCCCTCAAAACTCACCAAATGACTCCTCCCACCATATTATGATGTTGCCCAAGTTTTGGGCTCGATCCGAAATCAATAGGGGTTCCAAATTGGACAATTCAAGTTCAACGGCAGTTCGTTCCTAATTGGAGTGGTTGGTGTATTCCATACTTCTAGCGTTTGGATTTCACTCAAAACTCACCAAATGACTCCTCCCACCATATTATGATGTTGCCCAAGTTTTGGTCTCGAACCGAAATCAATAGGTGTTTCAAATTGGACAATTCAAGTTCAACAGCAGTTCGTTCCTAATTGGAGTGGTTGGTGTATTCCATACTTCTAATGATTGGATTTCACTGAAAACTCACCAAAGGACTCCTCCCACCATATTATGATGTTGCCCAAGTTTTGGGCTCGATCCGAAATGAATAGGTGTGAGAAATTGGACAATTCAAGTTCAACAACAGTTCGTTCCTAATGGGAGTGGTTGGTGTATTCCATACTTCTAGCGATTGGATTTCACTCAAAACTCACCAAATGACTCCTCCCACCATATTATGATGTTGCCCAAGTTTTGGGTTCGATCCGAAATCAATAGGTGTGAGAAATTCGACAATTCACGTTCAACGGCAGTTCGTTCCTAATTGGAGTGGTTGGTGTATTCCATACTTCTAGCGATTGGATTTCACTCAAAACTCACCAAATGACTCCTCCCACCATATTATGATGTTGCCCAAGTTTTGGGCTCGATCCGAAGTCAATAGGTGTTCGAAATTGGATAATTCAAGTTCGACGGCAGTTCGTTCCTAATTGGAGTGGTTGGTGTATTCCATACTTCTAGCGATTGGATTTCACTCAAAACTCACCAAATGACTCCTCCCACCATATTATGATGTTGCCCAAGTTTTGGGCTCGATCCGAAATCAATAGGTGTGACAGATTTTACAATTCAAGTTCAACGGCAGTTCGTTCCTAATTGGAGTGGTGGGTGTATTCCATACTTTTAGCAATTGGGTTTCACTCAAAACTCACCAAAGGACTGTTCCACCGTACTATGATGTTGCCCAAGTTTTGGGCTCGATCCGAAATCAATAGGTGTGAGAAATTGGACAATTCAAGTTCAACGGCAGTTCGTTCCTAATTGGAGTGGTTGGTGTATTCCATACTTGTAGCGATTGGATTTCACTCAAAACTCACCAAAGGACTCCTCCCACCATATTATGATGTTGCCCAAGTTTTGGGCTCGATCCGAAATCAAGAGGTGTTCGAAATTGGACAATTCAAGTTCAATGGCAGTTCGTTCCTAATTGGAGTGGTTGGTGTATTCCATACTTCTAGCGATTGGATTTCACTCAAACCTCACCAAATGACTCCTCCCACCATATTATGATGTTGCCCAAGTTTTGGGCTCGATCCGAAATCAATAGGTGTTCCAAATTGGACAATTCAAGTTCAACGGCAGTTCGTTCCTAATTGGAGTGGTTGGTGTATTCCATACTTCTAGCGATTGGATTTCACTCAAAACTCACCAAATGAATCCTCCCACCATATTATGATGTTGCACAAGTTTGGGGTTCGATCCGAAATGAATAGGTGTGAGAAATTGGACAATTCAAGTTCAACAACAGTTCGTTCCTAATTGGAGTGGTTGGTGTATTCCATACTTCTAGCGATTGGATTTCACTCAAAACTCACCAAATGAATCCTCCGACCATATTATGATGTTGCACAAGTTTAGGGTTCGATCCGAAATCAATTGGTGTGAGAAATTGGACAATTCAAGTTCAACAACAGTGCATTCATAATGGGAGTGGTTGGTGTATTCCATACTTCTAGCGATTGGATTTCACTCAAAACTCACCAAATGACTCCTCCCACCATATTATGATGTTGGCCAAGTTTTGGGCACAATCCGAAGTCAATAGGTGTGAGAAATTGGACAATTCAAGTTCAACGGCAGTTCGTTCCTAATTGGAGTGGTGGGTGTATTCCATACTTCTAGCGATTGGATTTCACTCAAAACTCACCAAATGACTCCTCCCACCATATTATGATGTTGCCTATGTTTGGGGGTCTATACGAAATCAATAATTGTGAGAAATTGGACAATTCAAGTTCAACCGCAGTTCGTTCCTAAATGGAGTGGTTGGTGTATTCCATACTTCTAGCGATTGGATTTCACTCGAAACTCACCAAATGACCCCTCCCACCATATTATGATGTTGCCCAAGTTTTGGGGTCGATCCGAAATCAATAGGTGTGAGAAATTGGACAATTCAAGTTCAACAACAGTTCGTTCCTAATTGGAGTGGTTGGTGTATTCCATACTTCTAGCGATTGGATTTCACTCAAAACTCACCAAATGAATCCTCCGACCATATTATGATGTTGCACAAGTTTAGGGTTTGATCCGAAATCAATTGGTGTGAGAAATTGGACAATTCAAGTTCAACAACAGTGCATTCCTAATGGGAGTGGTTGGTGTATTCCATACTTCTAGCAATTGGATTGCACTCAAAACTCACCAAACGACTCCTCCCACCATATTATGATGTTGTCCAAGTTTTGGGCTCGATCCGAAATCAATAGGTGTTCGAAATTGGACAATTCAAGTTCAACGGCAGTTCGTTTCAAATTGGAGTGGTTGGAGTATTCCACACTTCTAGCTCTTGGATTTCACTGAAAACCCACCAAATGACTCCTCCCACCATGTTATGATGTTGCCCAAGTTTTGGGCTCGATCCGAAATCAATAGGTGTTCGAAATTGGACAATTCAAGTTCAACGGCAGTTAGTTCCTAATTGGAGTGGTTGGTGTATTCCGTACTTCGAGCGATTGGATTTCACTGAAAACTCACCAAATGACTCCTCCCACGATATTATGATGTTGCCCAAGTTTTGGGCTCGATCCGAAGTCAATAGGTGTTCCAAATTGGACAATTCAAGTTCAACGGCAGTGCGTTCCTAATTCGAGTGGTTGGTGTATTCCATACTTCGAGCGATTGGATTTCACTCAAAACTCACCAAATGACTCCACCCACCATATTATGATGTTGCCTAAGTTTTGGGCTCGATCCGAAATCAATAGGTGTGAGAAATTGGACAATTCAAATTCAACGGCAGTTCGTTCCAAATTGGAGTGGTTGGTGTATTCCATACTTCTAGCGATTGGATTTCACTCAAAACTCCCCAAATGACTCCTCCCACCATATTATGATGTTGCCCAAGTTTGGGGCTCGATCCGAAATCAATAGGTGTGAGAAATTGGACAATTCAAGTACAACGGAAGTTCGTTCCTAAATAGATTGGTTGGTGTATTCCATACTTCTAGCGATTGGATTTCACTCAAAACTCACCAAATGACTCCTCGCACCATATTATGATGTTGCCCATGTTTTGGGCTCGATCCGAAATCAATAGGTGTTCCAAATTGGACAATTCAAGTTCAACGGCAGTACGTTCCTAAATGGAGAGGTTGGTGTATTCCATACTTCTAGCGATTGAATTTCACTCAAAACTCACCAAATGACCCCTCCCACCATATTATGACGTTGCCCAAGTTTTGGGCTCGATCCGAATTCAATAGGTGTTCCAAATTGGTCAATTCAAGTTCAACGGCAGTTCGTTCCTAATTGGAGTGGTTGGTGTATTCCGTACTTCTAGCGATTGGATTTCACTCAAAACTCACCAAATGACTCCTCCCACCATATTACGATGTTGCCCAAGTTTTGGGCTCGATCCGAAATCAATAGGTGTGACAAATTTTACAATTCATGTTCAACGGCAGTTCGTTCCTAATTGGAGTGGTGGGTGTATTCCATACTTCTAGCGATTGGATTTCACTCAAAACTCACCAAATGACTCCTCCCACCATATTATGATGTTGCCCAAGTTTTCGGCTCGATCCGAAATCAATAGGTGTTCCAAATTGGTCAATTCAAGTTCAACGGCAGTTCGTTCCTAATTGGAGTGGTTGGTGTATTCCATACTTCTAGCGATTGGATTTCACTCAAAACTCACCAAGTGACTCCTCCCACCATATTATGATGTTGCCCAAGTTTTGAGCTCGATCCGAAATCAATAGGTGTGAGAAATTGGACAATTCAAGTGCAACGGCAGTTCGTTCCTAATTGAAGTGTTTGGTGTATTCCATACTTCTAGCGATTGGATTTCACTCCAAACTCACTGCATGACTCCTCCCACTATATTACGATGTTGCCCAGGTTTTGGGCTCGATCCGAACTCAATAGGTGTGAGAAATTGGACAATTTAAGCTCAACGGCAGTTCGTTCCTAATTGGAGTGGTTGGTGTATAACATACTTCTAGCGATTGGATTTCACTCAAAACTCACCAAATGACTCCTCCCACCATATTATGATGTTGCCCAAGTTTTGGGCTCTATCCAAAATCAATAGGTGCGAGAAATTGGACAATTCCAGTTCAACGGCAGTTCGTTCCTAATTGGAGTGGTTGGTGTATTCCATACTTCTAGCGATTGGACTTCACTCAAAACTCACCAAATGACTCCTCCCACCATATTATGATGTTGCCCAAGTTTTGGGCTAGATCCGAAATCAATAGGTGTGAGAAATTGGACAATTCATGTTCAACGGCAGTTCGTTCCTAATTGGAGTGGTTGGTGTATTCCATACTTCTAGCGATTGGATTTCACTCAAAACTCACTGCATGACTCCTCCCACCATATTATGATGTTGCACAAGTTTTGGTCTCGATCCGAAATCAATAGGTGTTCCAAATTAGACAATTCAAGTTCAACGGCAGTTCGTTCCTAATTGGAGTGGTTGGTGTATTCCATACTTCTAGCGATTGGATTTCACTCAACACTCACCAAATGACTCCTCCCACCATATTATGATGTTGCCCAAGTTTTGGGCTCGATCCGAAATCAATAGGTGTTCCAAATTGGACAATTCAAGTTCAACGGCAGTTCGTTCCTAATTGGAGTGGTTGGTGTATTCCATACCTCTAGCGATTGGATTTCACTCAAAACTCACCAAATGACTCCTCCCACCATATTATGATGTTGCCCAAGTTTTGGGCTCGATCCGAAATCAATAGGTGTGAGAAATTGGACAATTCAAGTTCAACGGCAGTTCGTTCCTAATTGGAGTGGTTGGTGTATTCCATACTTCTAGCGATTGGATTTCGCTCAAAACTAACCAAATGACTCCTCCCACCATATTATGGTGTTGCCCAAGTTTTGGGCTCGATCCGACATCAATAGGTGTTCGAAATTGGACAATTCAAGTTCAACGGCAGTTCGTTCCTAATTGGAGTTGTCGGTGTATTCCACACTTCTAGCGATTGGATTTCACTCAAAACTCTCCAAATGACTCCTTTCACCATGTTATGATGTTGTCCAAGTTTTGGGCTCGATCCGAAATCAATAGGTGCGAGAAATTGGTCAATTCAATTTCAACGACTGTTCGTTCCTAATTGGAGTGGTTGGTGTATTCCATACTTCTAGCGATTCGATTTCACTCAAAACTCACCAAATGACTCCTCCCACCATATTATGATGTTGCCGAAGTTTTGAGCTCAATCCGAAATCAATAGGTGTTCCAAATTGGACAATTCAATTTCAACGGCAGTTCGTTCCTAATTGGAGTGGTTGGTGTATTCCATACTTCTAGCGATTGGATTTCACTCAAAACTCATCAAATGACTCCTCCCACCATATTATGATGTTGCCCAAGTTTTGGGCTCGATCCGAAATAAATAGGTGTTCCAAATTGGACAATTCAAGTTCAACGGCAGTTCGTTCCTAATTGGAGTGGTTGGTGTATTCCATACTTCTAGCGATTGGATTTGACTCAAAACTTCCCAAATGACTCCTCCCACCATATTATGATGTTGCCCAAGTTTTGGTCTGGATACGAAATCAATAGGTGTTCCAAATTGGACAATTCAAGTTCAACGGCAGTTCGTTCCTAATTGGAGTGGTTGGTGTATTCCTTACTTCTAGCGATTGGATTTCTCTCAAAACTCACTAAATGACACCTCCCACCATATTATGATGTTGCCCAAGTTTTCGTCTCGATCCGAAATCAATAGGTGTTCCAAATTGGACAATTCAAGTTCAACGGCACTTCGTTCCAAATTCGAGTGCTTGGTGCATTCCATCCTTCTAGCGATTGGATTCCACTCAAAAACTCACCAAATGACTCCTCCCACCATATTATGATGTTGCCCAAGTTTTGGGGTCGATCCGAAATCAATAGGTGTTCGAAATTGGACAATTCAAGTTCAACGGCAGTTCGTTCGTAATTGGAGTGGTTGGTGTATTCCATACTTCTAGCGAGTGGATTTCGCTCAAAACTAACCAAATGAGTCCTCCCACCATATTATGGTGTTGCCCAAGTTTTGGGCTCGATCCGACATCAATAGGTGTTCGAAATTGGACAATTCAAGTTCAACGACTGTTCGTTCCTAATTGGAGTGGTTGGTGTATTCCATACTTCTAGCGATTCGATTTCACTCAAAACTCACCAAATGAGTCCTCCCACCATATTATGATGTTGCACAAGTTTTGGGCTCGTTCCAAATTGGACAATTCAAGTTCAACGGCAGTTCCTTCCTAATTGAAGTGGTTGGTGTATTCCATACTTCTAGCGATTGGATGTCCCTCAAAACTCACCAAATGACTCCTCCCACCATATTATGATGTTGCCGAAGTTTTGAGCTCAATCCGAAATCAATAGGTGTTCCAAATTGGACAATTCAATTTCAACGGCAGTTCGTTCCTAATTGGAGTGGTTGGTGTATTCCATACTTCTAGCGATTGGATTTCACTCAAAACACATCAAATGACTCCTCCCATCATATTATGATGTTGCCCAAGTTTTGGGCTCGATCCGAAATCAATAGGTGTGAGAAATTGGACAATTCAAGTTCAACGGCAGTTCGTTCCTAATTGGAGTGGTTGGTGTATTCCTTACTTCTAGCGATTGGATTTCGCTCAAAACTCACTAAATGACTCCTCCCACCATATTATGATGTTGCCCAAGTTTTTGTCTCGATCCGAAATCAATAGGTGTTCCAAATTGGACAATTCAAGTTCAACGGCACTTCGTTCCTAAATCGAGTGGTTGGTGCATTCCATACTTCTAGCGATTGGATTCCACTCAAAAACTCACCAAATGACTCCTCCCACCATATTATGATGTTGCCCAAGTTTTGGGCTCGATCCGAAATCAATTGGTGTGAGAAATTGGTCAATTCAATTTCAACGACAGTTCGTTCCTAATTGGTGTGGTTGGTGTATTCCATACTTCTAGCGATTGGATTTCACTCAAAACTCACCAAATGACTCCTCCCACCATATTATGATGTTTCCCAAGTTTTGGGCTCGATCCGAAATCAGTAGGTGTGAGAAATTGGACAATTGAAGTTCAGCGGAAGTTCGTTCCTAATTGGAGTGGTTGGTGTTTTCCATACTTCCAGCGATTGGATTTCACTCAAAACTCACCAAATGACTCCTCCCACCATATTATGGTGTTGCCCAAGTTTTGGGCTCGATCCGAAATCAATAGGTGTTCCAAATTGGACAATTCAAGTTCAACGGCAGTTCGTTCCTAATTGGAGTGGTTGGTATATTCCATACTTCTAGCGATTGGATTTCACTCAAAACTCACCAAATGACGCCTCCCACCATATTATGATGTTGCCCAAGTTTTGGGCTCGATCCGAAATCAATAGGTGTGAGAAATTGGACAATTGAAGTTCAGCGGAAGTTCGTTCCAAATTGGAGTGGTTAGTGTATTCCATTCTTCTAGCGATTGGATTTCTCTCAAAACTCCCCAAATGACTCCTCCCACCATATTATGATGTTGCCCAAGTTTTGGGCTCGATCCGAATTCAATAGGTGTGAGAAATTGGATAATTCAAGTTCAACGGCAGTTCGTTCCTAATTGGAGTGGTTGGTGTATTCCACACTTCTAGCGATTGGATTTCACTCAAAACTAACCAAATGACTCCTCCCACCATATTATGATGTTGCCCAAGTTTTGGGCTAGATGCGAAATCAATAGGTGTGAGAAATTGGACAATTCAAGTTCAACGGCAGTTCGTTCCTACTTGGAGTGGTTGGTGTATTCCGTACTTCTAGCGATTGGATTTCAGTCAAAACTCACCAAATGACTCCTCCCACCATATTATGATGTTGCCCAAGTTTTGGGCTCGATCCGAAATCAGTAGGTGTGAGAAATTGGACAATTGAAGTTCAGCGGAAGTTCGTTCCTAATTGGAGTGGTTGGTGTTTTCCATACTTCCAGCGATTGGATTTCACTCAAAACTCACCAAATGACTCCTCCCACCATATTATGATGTTGCCCAAGTTTTGGGCTCGATCCGAATTCAATAGGTGTGAGAAATTGGACAATTCAAGTTCAACGGCAATTCGTTCCTAATTGGAGTGGTTGGTGTATTCCATACTTCTAGCGATTGGATTTCACTCAAAACTCACCAAATGACGCCTCCCACCATATTATGATGTTGCCCAAGTTTTGGGCTCGATCCGAAATCAATAGGTGTGAGAAATTGGACAATTGAAGTTCAGCGGAAGTTCGTTCCAAATTGGGGTGGTTGGTGTATTCCATTCTTCTAGCGATTGGATTTCTCTCAAAACTCCCCAAATGACTCCTCCAACCATATTATGATGTTGCCCAAGTTTTGGGCTCGATCCGAATTCAATAGGTGTGAGAAATTGGATAATTCAAGTTCAACAACAGTTCGTTCCTAATTGGAGTGGTTGGTGTATTCCATACTTCTATTGATTGGATTTCACTCAAAACTAACCAAATGACTCCTCCCACCATATTATGATGTTGCCCAAGTTTTGGGCTAGATGCGAAATCAATAGGTGTGAGAAATTGGACAATTCAAGTTCAACAACAGTTCGTTCCTAATTGGAGTGGTTGGTGTATTCCATACTTCTATTGATTGGATTTCACTCAAAACTCACCAAATGACTCCTCCCACCATATTATGATGTTGCCCAAGTTTTGGGCTCGACCCGAAATCAATAGGTGTGAGAAATTGGACAATTGAAGTTCAACGGAAGTTCGTTCCTAATTGGAGTGGTTGGTGTATTCCATACTTCTACCGATTGGATTTCACTCAAAACTCACCAAATGACTCCTCCCACCATATTATTATGTTGCCCAAGTTTTGGGCTCGATCCGAATTCAATAGGTGTTCGAAATTGGACAATTCAAGTTCAACGGCAGTTCGTTCCTAATTGGAGTGGTTGGTGTATTCCATACTTCTAGCGATTGGATTTCACTCAAAACTCACCAAATGACTCCTCCCACCATATTATGATGTTGCCCAAGTTTTGGGCTCGATCCGAAATCAATAGGTGTGAGAAATTGGACAATTCAAGTTCAACAGCAGTTCGTTCCTAATTGGAGTGGTTGGTGTATTCCATACTTCTAGCGATTGGATTTCACTCAAAACTCACTAAATGACTCCTCCCACCATATTATGATGTTGCCCAAGTTTTGGTCGCGATCCGAAAGCAATAGGTGTTCCAAATTGGACAATTCAAGTTCAACGGCAGTTCGTTCCTAATTGGAGTGGTTGGTGTATTCCATACTTCTAGCGATTGGATTTCACTCAAAACTCACCAAATGACTCCTCCCACCACATTATGATGTTGCCCAAGTTTTGGGCTCGATCCGAAATCAATAGGTGTTCCAAATTGGACAACTCAAGTTCAACGGCAGTTCGTTCCTAATTGGAGTGGTTGGTGTATTCCATACTTCTAGCGATTGGATTTCACTCAAAACTCACCAAATGACTCCTCCCACCATATTATGATGTTGCCCAAGTTTTGGGCTCGATCCGAAATCAATAGGTGTTCCAAATTGGACAATTCAAGTTCAACGGCAGTTCGTTCCTAATTGGAGTGGTTGGTGTATTCCATACTTCTAGCGATTGGATTTCACTCAAAACTCACCAAATGACTCCTCCCACCATATTATGTTGTTGCCCAAGTTTTGGGCTCGAAACGAAATCAATAGGTGTGAGAAATTGGACAATTCAAGTTCAACGGCAGTTCGTTCCTAATTGGAGTGGTTGGTGTATTCCATACTTCTAGCGATTGGATTTCACTCAAAAATCACCAAATGACTCCTCCCACCATATTATGATGTTGCCCAAGTTTTGGGCTTGATCCGAAATCAATAGGTGTGAGAAATTGGACAATTCAAGTTCAACGGCAGTTCGTTCCTAATTGGAGTGGTTGGTGTATTCCATACTTCTAGCGATTGGATTTCACTCAAAACTCACTAAATGACTCCTCCCACCATATTATGATGTTGCCCAAGTTTTGGTCGCGATCCGAAATCAATAGGTGTTCCAAATTGGACAATTCAAGTTCAACGGCAGTTCGTTCCTAATTGGAGTGGTTGGTGTATTCCATACTTCTAGCGATTGGATTTCACTCAAAACTCCCCAAATGACTCCTCCCACCATATTATGATGTTGCCCAAGTTTTGGGCTCGATCCGAACACAATAGGTGTGAGAAATTGGACAATTTAAGTTCAACGGCAGTTTGTTCCTAATTGGAGTTGTTGGTGTATTCCATACTTCTAGCGATTGGATTTCACTCAAAACTCACCAAATGACTCCTCCCACCATATTATGATGTTGCACAAGTTTGGGGTTCCATCCGAAATCAATAGGTGTGAGAAATTGGATAATTCAAGTTCAACGGCAGTTCGTTCCGAATTGGAGTGGTTGGTGTATTACATACTTCTAGCGATTGGATTTCACTCAAAACTCACCAAATGACTCCTCCCACCTTATTATGATGTTGCCCAAGTTTTGGGCTCGATCCAAAATCAATAGGTGTTCCAAATTGGACCATTCAAGTTCACCGGCAGTTCGTTCCTAATTGGAGTGGTTGGTGTATTCCATACTTCTAGCGATTGGATTTCACTCAAAACTCACCAAATGACTCCTCCCACCATATTATGATGTTGCCCAAGTTTTGGGCTCGATCCGAAATCAATAGGTGTGAGAAATTGGACAATTCAAGTTCAATAGCAGTTCGTTCCTAATTGGAGTGGTTGGTGTATTCCATACTTCTAGCGATTGGATTTCACTCAAAACTCACTAAATGACTCCTCCCACCATATTATGATGTTGCCCAAGTTTTGGTCGCGATCCGAAAGCAATAGGTGTTCCAAATTGGACAATTCAAGTTCAACGGCAGTTCGTTCCTAATTGGAGTGGTTGGTGTATTCCATACTTCTAGCGATTGGATTTCACTCAAAACTCACCAAATGACTCCTCCCACCATATTATGATGTTGCCCAAGTTTTGGGCTCGATCCGAACTCAATAGGTGTGAGAAATTGAACAATTTAAGTTCAATGGCAGTTCGTTCCTAATTGGAGCGTTTGGTGTATTCCATACTTCTAGCGATTGGATTTCACTCAAAACTCACCAAATGACTCCTCCCACCATATTATGATGTTGCCAAAGTTAGGGGTTCGATCTGAAATCAATAGGAGTGAGAAATTGGACAATTCAAGTTCAACGGCAGTTCGTTCCTAATTGGAGTGGTTGGTGTATTCCATACTTCTAGCGATTGGATTTCACTCAAAACTCACCAAATGACTCCTCCCACCATATTATGATGTTTCCCAAGTTTTGGGCTCGATCCGAAATCAATAGGTGTGAGAAATTAAACAATTCAAGTTCAACGGCAGTTCGTTCCTAATTGGAGTGGTTGGTGTATTCCATACTTCTAGCGATTGGATTTCACTCAAAACTCACCAAATGACTCCTCCCACCATATTATGATGTTGCCAAAGTTAGGGGTTCGATCTGAAATCAATAGGAGTGAGAAATTGGACAATTCAAGTTCAACGGCAGTTCGTTCCTAATTGGAGTGGTTGGTGTATTCCATACTTCTAGCGATTGGATTTCACTCAAAACTCACCAAATGACTCCTCCCACCATATTATGATGTTTCCCAAGTTTTGGGCTCGATCCGAAATCAATAGGTGTGAGAAATTAAACAATTCAAGTTCAACGGCAGTTCGTTCCTAATTGGAGTGGTTGGTGTATTCCATACTTCTAGCGATTGGATTTCACTCAAAACTCACCAAATGAGTCCTCCCACCATATTACGATGTTGCCCAAGTTTTGGGCTCGATCCGAAATCAATAGGTGTTCCAAATTGGACAGTTCAAGTTCAACGGCAGTTCGTTCCTAATTGGAGTGGTTGGTGTATTCCATACTTCTCGCGATTGGATTTCACTCAAAACTCACCAAATGACTCCTCCCACCACATTATGATGTTGCCCAAGTTTTGGGCTCGATCCGAAATCAATAGGTGTTCCAAATTGGACAACTCAAATTCAAAGGCAGTTCGTTCCTAATTGGAGTGGTTGGTGTATTCCATACTTGTAGCGATTGGATTTCACTCAAAACTCACCAAATGACTCCTCCCACCATATTATGATGTTGCCCAAGTTTTGGTCTCGATCCGAAATCAATAGGTGTTCCAAATTGGACAATTCAAGTTCAATGGCAGTTCGTTCCTAATTGGAGTGGTTGGTGTATTCCATACTTCTAGCGATTGGAATTCACTCAAAACTCACCAAATGACTCCTCCCACCATATTATGATGTTGCCCAAGTTTTGGGCTCGAAACGAAATCAATAGGTTTGAGAAATTGGACAATTCAAGTTCAACGGCAGTTCGTTCCTAATTGGAGTGGTTCGTGTATTCCATACTTCTAGCGATTGGATTTCACTCAAAACTAACCAAATGACTCCTCCCACCATATTATGATGTTGCCCAAGTTTTGGGCTCGATCCGAAATCAATAGGTGTGAGAAATTGGACAATTCAAGTTCAACGGCAGTTCGTTCCTAATTGGAGTGGTTGGTGTATTCCATACTTCTAGCGATTGGATTTCACTCAAAACTCACCAAATGACTCCTCCCACCATATTATGATGTTGCCCAAGTTTTGGGCTCGATCCGAAATGAATAGGTGTGAGAAATTGGACAATTCAAGTTCAACGGCAGTTCGTTCCTAATTGGAGTGGTTGGTGTATTCCATACTTCTAGCGACTGGATTTCACTCAAAACTCACTAAATGACTCCTCCCACCATATTATGATGTTGCCCAAGTTTTGGTCGCGATCCGAAAGCAATAGGTGTTCCAAATTGGACAATTCAAGTTCAACGGCAGTTCGTTCCTAATTGGAGTGGTTGGTGTATTCCATACTTCTAGCGATTGGATTTCACTCAAAACTCACCAAATGACTCCTCCCACCATATTATGATGTTGCCCAAGTTTTGGGCTCGATCCGAACTCAATAGGTGTGAGAAATTGAACAATTTAAGTTCAATGGCAGTTCGTTCCTAATTGGAGCGTTTGGTGTATTCCATACTTCTAGCGTTTGGATTTCACTCAAAACTCACCAAATGACTCCTCCCACCATATTATGATGTTGCCAAAGTTAGGGGTTCGATCTGAAATCAATAGGAGTGAGAAATTGGACAATTCAAGTTCAACGGCAGTTCGTTCCTAATTGGAGTGGTTGGTGTATTCCATACTTCTAGCGATTGGATTTCACTCAAAACTCACCAAATGACTCCTCCCACCATATTATGATGTTTCCCAAGTTTTGGGCTCGATCCGAAATCAATAGGTGTGAGAAATTGAACAATTCAAGTTCAACGGCAGTTCGTTCCTAATTGGAGTGGTTGGTGTATTCCGTACTTCTAGCGATTGGATTTCACTCAAAACTCACCAAATGAGTCCTCCCACCATATTACGATGTTGCCCAAGTTTTGGGCTCGATCCGAAATCAATAGGTGTTCCAAATTGGACAATTCAAGTTCAACGGCAGTTCGTTCCTAATTGGAGTGGTTGGTGTATTCCATACTTCTCGCGATTGGATTTCACTTAAAACTCCCCAAATGACTCCTCCCACCACATTATGATGTTGCCCAAGTTTTGGGCTCGATCCGAAATCAATAGGTGTTCCAAATTGGACAACTCAAGTTCAAAGGCAGTTCGTTCCTAATTGGAGTGGTTGGTGTATTCCATACTTCTAGCATTTGGATTTCACTCAAAACTCACCAAATGACTCCTCCCACCATATTATGATGTTGCCCAAGTTTTGGGCTCGATCTGAAATGAATAGGAGTGAGAAATTGGACAATTCAAGTTCAACGGCAGTTCGTTCCTAATTGGAGTGGTTGGTGTATTCCATACTTCTAGCGATTGGATTTCACTCAAAACTCACCAAATGACTCCTCCCACCATATTATGATGTTGCCCAAGTTTTGGGCTCGATCCGAAATCAATAGGTGTGAGAAATTGGAAAATTCAAGTTCAACGGCAGTTCGTTCCTAATTAGAGTGGTTGGTGTATTCCATACTTCTAGCGATTGGATTTCACTCAAAACTCACCAAATGACTCCTCCCACCATATTATGATGTTGCCCAAGTTTTGGGCTCGATCCGAAATGAATAGGTGTGAGAAATTGGACAATTCAAGTTCAACGGCAGTTCGTTCCTAATTGGAGTGGTTGGTGTATTCCATACTTCTAGCGATTGGATTTCACTCAAAACTCACTAAATGACTCCTCCCACCATATTATGATGTTTCCCAAGTTTTGGTCGCGATCCGAAATCAATAGGTGTTCCAAATTGGACAATTCAAGTTCAACGGCAGTTCGTTCCTAATTGGGGTGGTTGGTGTATTCCACACTTCTAGCGATTGGATTTCACTCAAAACTCCCCAAATGACTCCTCCCACCATATTATGATGTTGCCCAAGTTTTGGGCTCGAAACAAAATCAATAGGTTTGAGAAATTGGACAATTCAAGTTCAACGGCAGTTCGTTCCTAATTGGAGTGGTTCGTGTATTCCATACTTCTAGCGATTGGATTTCACTCAAAACTAACCAAATGACTCCTCCCACCATATTATGATGTTGCCCAAGTTTTGGGCTCGATCCGAAATCAATAGGTGTGAGAAATTGGACAATTCAAGTTCAACGGCAGTTCGTTCCTAATTGGAGTGGTTGGTGTATTCCATACTTCTAGCGATTGGATTTCACTCAAAACTCACTAAATGACTCCTCCCACCATATTATGATGTTGCCCAAGTTTTGGTCGCGATCCGAAATCAATAGGTGTTCCAAATTGGACAATTCAAGTTCAACGGCAGTTCGTTCCTAATTGGAGTGGTTCGTGTATTCCATACTTCTAGCGATTGGATTTCACTCAAAACTCACCAAATGACTCCTCCCACCATATTATGATGTTGCCCAAGTTTTGGGCTCGATCCGAAATCAATAGGTGTGAGAAATTGGACAATTCAAGTTCAACGGCAGTTCGTTCCTAATTGGAGTGGTTGGTGTATTCCATACTTCTAGCGATTGGATTTCACTCAAAACTCACTAAATGACTCCTCCCACCATATTATGATGTTGCCCAAGTTTTGGTCACGATCCGAAATCAATAGGTGTTCCAAATTGGACAATTCAAGTTCAACGGCAGTTCGTTCCTAATTGGAGTGGTTGGTGTATTCCATACTTCTAGCGATTGGATTTCACTCAAAACTCACCAAACGACTCCTCCCACCATATTATGATGTTGCCCAAGTTTTGGGATCGATCCGAACTCAATAGGTTTGAGAAATTGGACAATTTCAGTTCAATGGCAGTTCGTTCCTAATTGGAGTTGTTGGTGTATTCCGTACTTCTAGCGATTGGATTTCACTCAAAACTCACCAAATGACTCCTCCCACCATATTACGACGTTGCCCAAGTTTTGGGCTCGATCCGAACTCAATAGGTGTGAGATATTGAACAATTCAAGTTCAACGGCAGTTCGTTCCTAATTGGAGTGGTTGGTGTATTCCGTACTTCTAGCGATTGGATTTCACTCAAAACTCACGAAATGACTCCTCCCATCATATTATGATGTTGCCCAAGTTTTGGGCTCGATCCGAAATCAATAGGTGTGAGATATTGAACAATTCAAGTTCAACGGCAGTTCGTTCCTAATTGGAGTGGTTGGTGTATTCCATACTTCTAGTGATTGGATTTCACTCAAAACTCCCCAAATGACTCCTCCCACCATATTATGATGTTGCCCAAGTTTTGGGCTCGAAACAAAATCAATAGGTTTGAGAAATTGGACAATTCAAGTTCAACGGCAGTTCGTTCCTAATTGGAGTGGTTCGTGTATTCCATACTTCTAGCGATTGGATTTCACTCAAAACTAACCAAATGACTCCTCCCACCATATTATGATGTTGCCCAAGTTTTGGGCTCGATCCGAAATCAATAGGTGTGAGAAATTGGACAATTCAAGTTCAACGGCAGTTCGTTCCTAATTGGAGTGGTTGGTGTATTCCATACTTCTAGCGATTGGATTTCACTCAAAACTCACTAAATGACTCCTCCCACCATATTATGATGTTGCCCAAGTTTTGGTCGCGATCCGAAATCAATAGGTGTTCCAAATTGGACAATTCAAGTTCAACGGCAGTTCGTTCCTAATTGGAGTGGTTCGTGTATTCCATACTTCTAGCGATTGGATTTCATTCAAAACTCACCAAATGACTCCTCCCACCATATTATGATGTTGCCCAAGTTTTGGGCTCGATCCGAAATCAATAGGTGTGAGAAATTGGACAATTCAAGTTCAACGGCAGTTCGTTCCTAATTGGAGTGGTTGGTGTATTCCATACTTCTAGCGATTGGATTTCACTCAAAACTCACTAAATGACTCCTCCCACCATATTATGATGTTGCCCAAGTTTTGGTCACGATCCGAAATCAATAGGTGTTCCAAATTGGACAATTCAAGTTCAACGGCAGTTCGTTCCTAATTGGAGTGGTTGGTGTATTCCATACTTCTAGCGATTGGATTTCACTCAAAACTCACCAAACGACTCCTCCCACCATATTATGATGTTGCCCAAGTTTTGGGATCGATCCGAACTCAATAGGTTTGAGAAATTGGACAATTTCAGTTCAATGGCAGTTCGTTCCTAATTGGAGTTGTTGGTGTATTCCGTACTTCTAGCGATTGGATTTCACTCAAAACTCACCAAATGACTCCTCCCACCATATTACGACGTTGCCCAAGTTTTGGGCTCGATCCGAACTCAATAGGTGTGAGATATTGAACAATTCAAGTTCAACGGCAGTTCGTTCCTAATTGGAGTGGTTGGTGTATTCCGTACTTCTAGCGATTGGATTTCACTCAAAACTCACGAAATGACTCCTCCCATCATATTATGATGTTGCCCAAGTTTTGGGCTCGATCCGAAATCAATAGGTGTGAGATATTGAACAATTCAAGTTCAACGGCAGTTCGTTCCTAATTGGAGTGGTTGGTGTATTCCATACTTCTAGTGATTGGATTTCACTCAAAACTCACCAAATGACTCCTCGCACCATATTATGATGTTGCCCAAGTTTTGGGCTCGATCCGAACTCAATAGGTGTGAGAAATTGGACAATTTAAGTTCAATGGCAATTCGTTCCTAATTGGAGTGGTTGGTGTATTCCATACTTCTAGCGATTGGATTTGACTCAAAACTCACCAAATGACTCCTCCCACCATATTATGATGTTGCCCAAGTTTTGGGCTCGATCCGAACTCAATAGGTGTGAGAAATTGGACAATTTAAGTTCAATGGCAGTTCGTTCCTAATTGGAGTTGTTGGTGTATTCCGTACTTCTAGCGATTGGATTTCACTCAAAACTCACCAAATGACTCCTCCCACCGTATTATGATGTTGCCCAAGTTTTGGGCTCGATCCGAAATCAATAGGTTTGAGAAATTGGACAATTCAAGTTCAACGGCAGTTCGTTCCAAATTAGAGTGGTTGGTGTATTCCATACTTCTAGCGATTGGATTTCACTGAAAACTCACTGCATGACTCCTCCCACCATATTATGATGTTGCCCAAGTTTTGGTCTCGATCCGAAATCAATAGGTGTTCCAAATTAGACAATTCAAGTTCAACGGCAGTTCGTTCCTAATTGGAGTGGTTGGTGTATTCTATACTTCTAGCGATTGGATTTCACTCAACACTCACCAAATGACTCCTCCCACCATGTTATGATGTTGCCCAAGTTTTGGGCTCAATCCGAAATCAATAGGTGTTCCAAATTGGACAATTCAAGTTCAACGGCAGTTCGTTCCTAATTGGAGTGGTTGGTGTATTCCATACTTCTAGCGATTGGATTTCCCTCAAAACTCACCAAATGACTCCTCCCACCATATTATGATGTTGCCCAAGTTTTGGGCTCGATCCGAAATCAATAGGTGTTCCAAATTGGACAATTCAAGTTCAACGGCAGTTCGTTCCTAATTGGAGTGGTTGGTGTATTCCATACTTCTAGCGATTGGATTTCACTCAAAACTCACGAAATGACTCCTCCCATCAAATTATGATGTTGCACAAGTTTGGGGTACCGTACGAAATCAATAGGTGTTCCAAATTGGACAATTCAGGTTCGACGGCAGTTCGTTCCTAATTGGAGTGGTTGGTGTATTCCATACTTCTAGCGATTGGATTTCACTCAAAACTCGCCAAATGACTCCTCCCAATATATTATGATGTTGCCCAAGTTAGGGGCTCGATCCGAAATCAATAGGTGTGAGAAATTGGACAATTCAAGTTCAACGGCAGTTCGTTCCGAATTGGAGTGGTTGGTGTATTCCATACTTCTAGCGAATGGATTTCACTCAAAACTCACTAAATGAATCCTCCCACCATATTATGATGTTGACCAAGTTTTGGTCTCGATCCGAAATCAATAGGTGTTCCAAATTGGACAATTCAAGTTCAACGGCAGTTCGTTCCTAATTGGAGTGGGTGTTGTATTCCATACTTCTAGCGATCGGATTTCACTCAAAACTCACCAAATGACTCCTCCCACCATATTATGATGTTAACCAGATTTGGGCTCGATCCGAAATCAGTAGGTGTTCCAAATTGGACAATTCAAGTTCAACGGCAGCTCGTTCCTAATTGGAGTGGTTGGTGTATTCCATACTTCTAGCGATTGGATTTCACTCAAAACTCACCAAATGACTCCTCCCACCATATTATGATGTTGCCCAAGTTTTGGGCTCGATCCGAAATCAATAGGTGTGAGAAATTGGACAATTCAAGTTCAACGGCAGTTCGTTCCTAATTGGAGTGGTTGGTGTATTCCATACTTCTAGCGATTGGATTTCACTCAAAACTCACGAAATGACTCCTCCCACCATATTATAATGTTGCCCAAGTTTTGGGCTCGATCCGAAATCAATAGGTGTTCAAAATTGGACAATTCAAGTTCAACGGCAGTTCGTTCCTAATTGGAGTGGTTTGTGTATTCCATACTTCTAGCGATTGGATTTCACTCAAAACTCACGAAATGACTCCTCCCACATTATTATGATGTTGCCCAAGTTTTGGTCTCGATCCGAAATCAATAGGTGTTCCAAATTGGACAATTCAAGTTCAACGGCAGTTCGTTCCTAATTGGAGTGGTTGGTGTATTCCATACTTCTAGCGATTGGATTTCACTCAAAACTCACTAAATGAATCCTCCCACCATATTATGATGTTGACCAAGTTTTGGTCTCGATCCGAAATCAATAGGTGATCCAAATTGGACAATTCAAGTTCAACGGCAGTTCGTTCCTAATTGGAGTGGGTGGTGTATTCCATACTTCTAGCGATCGGATTTCACTCAAAACTCACCAAATGACTCCTCCCACCATATTATGATGTTAACCAGATTTGGGCTCGATCCGAAATCAGTAGGTGTTCCAAATTGGACAATTCAAGTTCAACGGCAGCTCGTTCCTAATTGGAGTGGTTGGTGTATTCCATACTTCTAGCGATTGGATTTCACTCAAAACTCACCAAATGACTCCTCCCACCATATTATGATGTTGCCCAAGTTTTGGGCTCGATCCGAAATCAATAGGTGTGAGAAATTGGACAATTCAAGTTCAACGGCAGTTCGTTCCTAATTGGAGTGGTTGGTGTATTCCATACTTCTAGCGATTGGATTTCACTCAAAACTCACGAAATGACTCCTCCCACCATATTATAATGTTGCCCAAGTTTTGGGCTCGATCCGAAATCAATAGGTGTTCCAAATTGGACAATTCAAGTTCAACGGCAGTTCGTTCCTAATTGGAGTGGTTTGTGTATTCCATACTTCTAGCGATTGGATTTCACTCAAAACTCACGAAATGACTCCTCCCACATTATTATGATGTTGCCCAAGTTTTGGTCTCGATCCGAAATCAATTGGTGTTCCAAATTGGACAATTCAAGTTCAACGGCAGTTCGTTCCTAATTGGAGTGGTTGGTGTATTCCATACTTCTAGCGATTGGATTTCACTCAAAACTCACCAAATGACTCCTCCCACCATATTATGATGTTGCCCAAGTTTTGGGCTCGATCCGAAATCAATAGGTGTGAGAAATTGGACAATTCAAGTTCAACGGCAGTTCGTTCCTAATTGGAGTGGTTGGTGTATTCCATACTTCTAGCGATTGGATTTCACTCAAAACTCACCAAATGACTCCTCCCACCATATTATGATGTTGCCCAAGTTTTGGGCTCGATCCGAAATCAATAGGTGTGGGAAATTGGACAATTCAAGTTCAACGGCAGTTCGTTCCTAATTGAAATGGTTGGTGTATTCCACACTTCTAGCGATTGGGTTTCACTCAAAACTCACCAAATGACTCCTCCCCAAATATTATGATGTTGCCCAAGTTTTGGGCTCGATCCGAAATCAATAGGTGTGAGAAATTGAACAATTCAAGTTCAACGGCAGTTCGTTCCTAATTGGAGTGGTTGGTGTATTCCATACTTCTAGCGATTGGATTTCACTCAAAACTCACCAAATGACTCCTCCCACCAAATTATGATGTTGCCCAAGTTTTGGCCTCGACCCAAAATCAATAGGTGTGAGAAATTGGACAATTCAAGTTCAACGGCAGTTCGTTCCTAATTGGAGTGGTTGGTGTATTCCATACTTCTAGCGATTGGATTTCACTCAAAACTCACTAAATGACTCCTCCCACCATATTATGATGTTGCCCAAGTTTTGGTCTCGATCCGAAATCAATAGGTGTTCCAAATTGGACAATTCAAGTTCAACGGCAGTTCGTTCCTAATTGGAGTGGTTGGTGAATTCCATACTTCTAGCGATTGGATATCACTCAAAACTCACCAAATGACTCCTCCCACCATATTATGATGTTGCCCAAGTTTTGGGCTCGATCCGAAATCAATAGGTGTGAGAAATTTGACAATACAAGTTCAACGGCAGTTCGTTCCTAATTGGAATGGTTGGTGTATTCCACACTTCTAACGATTGGATTTCACTCAAAACTCACCAAATGACTCCTCCCAACATATTATGATGTTGCCCAAGTTTTGGGCTCGATACGAAATCAATAGGTGTGAGAAATTGAACAATTCAAGTTCAACGGCAGTTCGTTCCTAATTGGAGTGGTTGGTGTATTCCATACTTCTAGCGATTGGATTTCACTCAAAACTCACCAAATGACTCCTCCCATCATATTATGATGTTGCCCAAGTTTTGGGCTCGATCCGAAATCAATAGGTGTTCCAAATTGGACAATTCAAGTTCAACGGCAGTTCGTTCCTAATTGGAGTGGTTGGTGTATTCCATACTTCTCGCGATTGGATTTCACTTCAAACTCACCAAATGACTCCTACCACCATATTATGGTGTTGCCCAAGTTTTGGGCTTGATCCGAAATCAATAGGTGTTCCAAATTGGACAATTCAAGTTCAACGGCAGTTCGTTCCTAATTGGAGTGGTTGGTGTATTCCGTACTTCTAGCGATTGGATTTCACCCAAAACTCACCAAATGACTCCTCCCACCATATTATGATGTTGCCCAAGTTAGGGGCTCGATACGAAATCAATAGGTGTGAGAAATTGGACAATTCAAGTTCAACGGCAGTTCGTTCCTAATTGGAGTGGTTGGTGTATTCCATACTTCTAGCGATTGGATTTCTCTCAAAACTCACCAAATGACTCCTCCCACCATATTATGATGTTGCCCAAGTTAGGGGCTCGATCCGAAATCAATAGGTGTGAGAAATTGGACAATTCAAGTTCAACGGCAGTTCGTTCCTAATTGGAGTGGTTGGTGTATTCCATACTTCTAGCGATTGGATTTCTCTCAAAACTCACCAAATGACTCCTCCCACCATATTATGATGTTGCCCAAGTTAGGGGCTCGATCCGAAATCAATAGGTGTGAGAAATTGGACAATTCAAGTTCAACGGCAGTTCGTTCCTAATTGGAATGGTTGGTGTATTCCACACTTCTAACGATTGGATTTCACTCAAAACTCACCGAATGACTCCTCCGAACATATTATGATGTTGCCCAAGTTTTGGGCTCGATACGAAATCAATAGGTGTGAGAAATTGAACAATTCAAGTTCAACGGCAGTTCGTTCCTAATTGGAGTGGTTGGTGAATTCCTTACTTCTAGCGATTGGATTTCACTCAAAACTCACCAAATGACTCCTCCCATCATATTATGATGTTGCCCAAGTTTTGGGCTCGATCCGAAATCAATAGGTGTTCCAAATTGGACAATTCAAGTTCAACGGCAGTTCGTTCCTAATTGGAGTGGTTGGTGTATTCCATACTTCTCGCGATTGGATTTCACTTAAAACTCACCAAATGACTCCTACCACCATATTATGGTGTTGCCCAAGTTTTGGGCTTGATCCGAAATCAATAGGTGTTCCAAATTGGACAATTCAAGTTCAACGGCAGTTCGTTCCTAATTGGAGTGGTTGGTGTATTCCATACTTCTAGCGATTGGATTTCACTCAAAACTCACCAAATGACTCCTCCCACCATATTATGATGTTGCCCAAGTTTTGGGCTCGATCCGAAATCAATAGGTGTGGGAAATTGGACAATTCAAGTTCAACGGCAGTTCGTTCCTAATTGAAATGGTTGGTGTATTCCACACTTCTAGCGATTGGGTTTCACTCAAAACTCACCAAATGACTCCTCCCCAAATATTATGATGTTTTCCAAGTTTTGGGCTCGATCCGAAATCAATAGGTGTGAGAAATTGAACAATTCAAGTTCAACGGCAGTTCGTTCCTAATTGGAGTGGTTGGTGTATTCCATACTTCTAGCGATTGGATTTCACTCAAAACTCACCAAATGACTCCTCCCACCAAATTATGATGTTGCCCAAGTTTTGGCCTCGACCCAAAATCAATAGGTGTGAGAAATTGGACAATTCAAGTTCAACGGCAGTTCGTTCCTAATTGGAGTGGTTGGTGTATTCCATACTTCTAGCGATTGGATTTCACTCAAAACTCACTAAATGACTCCTCCCACCATATTATGATGTTGCCCAAGTTTTGGTCTCGATCCGAAATCAATAGGTGTTCCAAATTGGACAATTCAAGTTCAACGGCAGTTCGTTCCTAATTGGAGTGGTTGGTGAATTCCATACTTCTAGCGATTGGATATCACTCAAAACTCACCAAATGACTCCTCCCACCATATTATGATGTTGCCCAAGTTTTGGGCTCGATCCGAAATCAATAGGTGTGAGAAATTTGACAATACAAGTTCAACGGCAGTTCGTTCCTAATTGGAATGGTTGGTGTATTCCACACTTCTAACGATTGGATTTCACTCAAAACTCACCAAATGACTCCTCCCAACATATTATGATGTTGCCCAAGTTTTGGGCTCGATACGAAATCAATAGGTGTGAGAAATTGAACAATTCAAGTTCAACGGCAGTTCGTTCCTAATTGGAGTGGTTGGTGTATTCCTTACTTCTAGCGATTGGATTTCACTCAAAACTCACCAAATGACTCCTCCCATCATATTATGATGTTGCCCAAGTTTTGGGCTCGATCCGAAATCAATAGGTGTTCCAAATTGGACAATTCAAGTTCAACGGCAGTTCGTTCCTAATTGGAGTGGTTGGTGTATTCCATACTTCTCGCGATTGGATTTCACTTCAAACTCACCAAATGACTCCTACCACCATATTATGGTGTTGCCCAAGTTTTGGGCTTGATCCGAAATCAATAGGTGTTCCAAATTGGACAATTCAAGTTCAACGGCAGTTCGTTCCTAATTGGAGTGGTTGGTGTATTCCGTACTTCTAGCGATTGGATTTCACCCAAAACTCACCAAATGACTCCTCCCACCATATTATGATGTTGCCCAAGTTAGGGGCTCGATACGAAATCAATAGGTGTGAGAAATTGGACAATTCAAGTTCAACGGCAGTTCGTTCCTAATTGGAGTGGTTGGTGTATTCCATACTTCTAGCGATTGGATTTCTCTCAAAACTCACCAAATGACTCCTCCCACCATATTATGATGTTGCCCAAGTTAGGGGCTCGATCCGAAATCAATAGGTGTGAGAAATTGGACAATTCAAGTTCAACGGCAGTTCGTTCCTAATTGGAATGGTTGGTGTATTCCACACTTCTAACGATTGGATTTCACTCAAAACTCACCGAATGACTCCTCCGAACATATTATGATGTTGCCCAAGTTTTGGGCTCGATACGAAATCAATAGGTGTGAGAAATTGAACAATTCAAGTTCAACGGCAGTTCGTTCCTAATTGGAGTGGTTGGTGAATTCCTTACTTCTAGCGATTGGATTTCACTCAAAACTCACCAAATGACTCCTCCCATCATATTATGATGTTGCCCAAGTTTTGGGCTCGATCCGAAATCAATAGGTGTTCCAAATTGGACAATTCAAGTTCAACGGCAGTTCGTTCCTAATTGGAGTGGTTGGTGTATTCCATACTTCTCGCGATTGGATTTCACTTAAAACTCACCAAATGACTCCTACCACCATATTATGGTGTTGCCCAAGTTTTGGGCTTGATCCGAAATCAATAGGTGTTCCAAATTGGACAATTCAAGTTCAACGGCAGTTCGTTCCTAATTGGAGTGGTTGGTGTATTCCATACTTCTAGCGATTGGATTTCACTCAAAACTCACCAAATGACTCCTCCCACCATATTATGATGTTGCCCAAGTTAGGGGCTCGATACGAAATCAATAGGTGTGAGAAATTGGACAATTCAAGTTCAATGGCAGTTCGTTCCTAATTGGAGTGGTTGGTGTATTCCATACGTCAAGCGATTGGATTTCACTCAAAACTCACCAAATGACTCCGCCCACCATATTATGATGTTGCCCAAGTTTTGGGCTCGATCTGAAATCAATAATTGTGAGAAATTGGACAATTCAAGTTCAACGGCAGTTCGTTCCTAATTGGGATGGTTGGTATATTCCATACTTCTACCGATTGGATTTCACTCAAACCTCACCAAATGACTACTCCCACTATATTATGATGTTGCCCAAGTTTGGGGCTCGATCCGAAATCAATAGGTGTTCCAAATTGGACAATTCAAGTTCAACGGCAGTTCGTTCCTAATTGGAGTGGTTGGTGTATTCCATACTTCTAGCGATTGGATTTCACTCAAAACTCACCAAATGACTCCTCCCACCATATTATGATGTTGCCCAAGTTAGGGGCTCGATACGAAATCAATAGGTGTGAGAAATTGGACAATTCAAGTTCAACGGCAGTTCGTTCCTAATTGGAGTGGTTGGTGTATTCCATACTTCTAGCGATTGGATTTCACTCAAAACTCACGAAATGACTCCTCCCATCATATTATGATGTTGCACAAGTTTGGGGTTCCATACGAAATCAATAGGTGTTCCAAATTGGACAATTCAGGTTCAACGGCAGTTCGTTCCTAATTGGAGTGGTTGGTGTATTCCATACTTCTAGCGATTGGATTTCACTCAAAACTCCCCAAATGACTCCTCCCACCATATTATGATGTTGCCCAAGTTAGGGGCTCGATCCGAAATCAATAGGTGTGAGAAATTGGACAATTCAAAATCAACGGCAGTTCGTTCCTAATTGGAGTGGTTGGTGTATTCCACACTTCTAGCGATTGGATTTCACTCAAAACTCACTAAATGACTCCTCCCACCATATTATGATATTGCCCAAGTTTTGGTCTCGATCCGAAATCAATAGGTGTTCCAAATTGGACAATTCAAGTTCAACGGCAGTTCGTTCCTAATTGGAGTGGTTGGTGTATTCCATACTTCTAGCGATTGGATTTCACTCAAAACTCACTAAATGACTCCTCCCACCATATTATGATGTTGACCAAGTTTTGGTCTCGATCCGAAATCAATAGGTGTGTGAAATTGAACAATTCAAGTTCAACGGCAATTCGTTCCTAATTGGAGTGGTTGGTGTATTCCATACTTCTAGCGATTGGATTTCACTCAAAACTCACCAAATGACTCTTCCCACCATATTATGATGTTGCCCAAGTTTTGGGCTCGATCCGAAATCAATAGGTGTGAGAAATTGGACAATTCAAGTTCAACGGCAGTTCGTTCCTAATTGGAGTGGTGGGTCAATTCCATACTTCTAGCGATTGGATTTCACTCAAAACTCACCAAATGACTCCTCCCAACATATTATGTTGTTGCCCAAGTTTTGGGCCCGATCCGAAATCAATAGGTGTGAGAAGTTGAACAATTCAAGTTCAACGGCAGTTCGTTCCTAATTGTAGTGGTTGGTGTATTCCATACTTCTAGCGATTGGATTTCACTCAAAACTCACCAAATGACTCCTCCCACCATATTACGATGTTGCCCAAGTTTTGGGCTCGATCCGAAATCAATAGGTGTTCCAAATTGGACAATTCAAGTTCAACGGTAGTTCGTTCCTAATTGGAGTGGTTGGTGTATTCCATACTTCTCGCGATTGGATTTCACTCAAAACTCACCAAATGACTCCTCCCAACATATTACGATGTTGCACAAGTTTTGGGCTCGATCCGAAATCAATAGGTGTGAGAAATTGAACAACTCAAGTTCAACGGCAGTTCGTTCCTAATTGTAGTGGTTGATGTATTCCATACTTCTAGCGATTGGATTTCACTCAAAACTCACCAAATGACTCCTCCCACCATATTACGATGTTGCCCAAGTTTTGGGCTCGATCCGAAATCAATAGGTGTTCCAAATTGGACAATTCAAGTTCAACGACCGTTCGTTCCTAATTGGAGTGGTTGGTGTATTCCATACTTCTAGCGATTGGATTTCACTCAAAACTCACGAAATGACTCCTCCCATCATATTATGATGTTGCACAAGTTTGCGGTTCCATACGAAATCAATAGGTGTGAGAAATTGGACAATTCAGGTTCAATGGCAGTTCGTTCCTAATTGGAGTGGTTGGTGTATTCCATACTTCAAGCGATTGGATTTCACTCAAAACTCACCAAATGACTCCTCCCACCATATTATGATGTTGCCCAAGTTTTGGGCTCGATCCGAAATCAATAGGTGTTCCAAATTGAACAATTCAAGTTCAACGGCAGTTCGTTCCTAATTGGAGTGGTTGGTGTATTCCATACTTCTAGCGATTGGATTTCACTCAAAACTCACTAAATGACTCCTCCCACCATATTATGATGTTGCCCAAGTTTTGGGCTTGATCCGAAATCAATAGGTGTTCCAAATTGGACAACTCAAGTTCAACGGCAGTTCGTTTCTAATTGGAGTGGTTGGTGTATTCCGTACTTCTAGCGATTGGATTTCACTCAAAACTCACCAAATGACTCCTCCCACCATATTATGATGTTGCCCAAGTTAGGGGCTCGATACGAAATCAATAGGTGTGAGAAATTGGATGTTGCTTCGATTCAGCTGCATCAAAATGGATTCAGCTGCATCCTCAACTTGTGATACTCGCAAGTGCACGAGCCGTTTGGTAGTATAGCATATGTAAGTGCGAGGTCGATCCCACGAGGATTGGTGATTGAATGATCCAATTCATTTCTCCTACACAAAACAGAAATGAAAAAGAAAATAAATAAAACAAGAACAAAGGAAATGACTCAAGCAAATAAGTTCCCAAGCTCAATTAGATTAATGGATTGATTCTAGCTAAAGTATGATTAAGCCATGGTGTGTGGTCATAACCTTGTGTTCCTAATTCCCTAATTTGATCATTTGTTGTCTAACCTAAAAATAAGCATTAGGAACCCATTAAGCATAGAAGAACAATTTAAACAACCAAGCATGTATCTAATCCCTGTTGTGGAATGTCCATACATACTCTTCTTATTCATAGTTCAATTCGAATTAAAGCATGGTGTCTACTCTTAATTCAAACCAAGATAGCTAACATGCAAGCCTAAATGGTGATCAATCATTCAAACTAGCCTATTAACTTATAAGCATAATGAATAAGAACAAAAACCATAATTGAAACTTGGAAACTAATTAAACTTGAAACTTAAGAAAGAATGTACATTACAATGAAAAGTAAAGTGAAACTAAGAAAAACTTAATCAGAATTTCAGAATTTCATTACAACAATTGAAAACTTAGAAAGAGAAACTAAGAGAATTTGAGGGAGAGAAGGGAAGGGAGCTCTAGAGAAGTGTTTGAGAGCTCCCCCCTTGGGGTGTGTTTTGAAGCTTGAAGGCTTCTCTATTTATAGGGCTAAGAGGGAGGAACATCATGATGAACTCCCACACCATCCTTCATCTTTTGCTGCACCTCAAGCATCTTCACATGGGTTCAAAGGTGATCAGTTGTGGCTGCCTTTGCTGCCAACCCATGTGGTTGCCTTTTGGTTGCCAACCCATGTGGTTGCCTTTTGGTTGCTGAAAAACGAGTTTTCTGAACCAGTCTTGGTGTAGGAAGGCCAGAGGTTTCAAAACGTATCCAATGGTGCTCAAATTTGGATATGTTATACTAGACACCCATTGGAACAACTTCTATGAAGAAAGTATTCCCATCGGAGCAGTAGAAGTGTGCGTTTTGGGCCTTGCAAGTTGGCAGCCGAACAGAGACTGGAATTGACTTCATTTCATTTCTTTGCTTTACATGCATGCACATGCTTTCTCTATAATAGCTCCAGCATGTACCAACTTGCTCCTTTAGAATTTCATAGCTGGAATGCCTCCCCACTTCACTCATTATGTTGGATCCAAAGTCAGTTGCAGCATGGGTGAGGCACATGGCTTAAAGGAGGAGACAAGGCTCAAAGCTGGCAGTTGCAAATCCTCCTGAGCATGGTTCAGTGTTGGACGGGCTAAGGACTCCACATATGTTAACCTACAAAACACACAAATAGAGGTAAGTGACTCAAAATAAAGAGAAACTAAGCAAAATCACTAAGTAAAGAAGGCAAGCAAGTGTATGAAATTATGGACTTATCAAAACAGAAAATGGATTAAAAGCACAAGTTTAACTCAATAACATAACCAAATCATAAGCTAAAAGGGTACAAAATGATATACAATTATGAACCGATCAAATACCCCCAAACCTAGATTTTGCTAGTCCTCGAGCAAAACAAAAGGAAAACAAAGATAAAAACAAAACAAGAAGTTAAGTAAACCACTTCCGCAGGTAACTCGATTGCATTGAGCATTTGCAACAAGCCTTTAAACCTCTAGGCATCCCTAGTAGGAGGAGTTGTGTCTCCTGAGGGTTTAACAGAAACGATACCCACAAACGTTTTACTAACTCTACAAAACAAGGTGGTTAGAAAACTTATTAGATTTGTTAGTCCTTAAGCAAAATAAAATAAACACAAAAACCAAAATAAAAATAATTACAAAACCAAAATAAATAAATAAATAAATAAATAATGTAAAAAGTAAACTCAAAACAATCTTTCCAAACATTTTCTGAAGAGAGATGACTCATGCGCATGACTCAAAAATAA
Organism: Prunus avium; assembly: GCF_965620075.1. NCBI lineage: Eukaryota > Viridiplantae > Streptophyta > Magnoliopsida > Rosales > Rosaceae > Prunus > Prunus avium. The sequence continues at coordinate 15,591,242 of NC_142291.1, read as the reverse complement.
AAGCTCAGTTTTTAGACAATATTTACAAGGTGGCAAAGTTCAAAACACAACATGCTCAAAGTGTAGTAGTGTGATAGCCAAATGCAACAAATTCCCCAATCTTAGTTTTTACACAATTTCAAAAATCATACCAAACACAAATGCAACTTCAAATCTCACCAAAGTTGTCCTCTCACAAATGAATCACTCAGAAGAGGGCTACAATGCAACACTCAATTATAAACATGAGATTAGAGTTAAATCATAAGGGACTTAACTCAAAAATAGGAAGATGAAGAACTTGCATTAATATGATCTCAAGAAGGATGCCAAACACTTAAAAGTAGAAAAATGAATGCAATTCAACCATATGACATTTAAGATCAATTTAGGTCTTTATTATAGGTTGTAATGGGGCCAAGGGTGTAAGGTGAGTAAGAAATGAAAGGTATGGATAATACAAAGTCCAAGGAACTCAAAATGTAAGAGCATAAAATAATAGTTTACAAGACTTCGAATCATCACGATTAGATTTTTTCTTTTACATGATCAAAACTCCTTATACCTTCATTTACAATGGTTTACACTCCTTTCCAAACAACAATTATTTTTGAAGGCCCAAAAATGAATTTTCAATCAACCACCACTTAATCACAACTTTTTTTTTTCTTCTTTTCTTTCACCAATTGTGTGAATTTCCCTTCTTTTTTTTTTTCTTTTTTTTTTCTTTATGTAATATCCCTTCCCAAACTTAGCATGAAAAACACATCCGAATTAGAGCTCATGAGTTCCTTAGAAAGGTAAATATTTGTTTTTCGGGCTAAGGTGAGGAAATATAATTGGTAAAATGAAAGAAAAGGTTTACATGTAGGCTCAAAATGGTTAACAATGGAAAATCATGCTTAAGCATGCATAAGGTTAGCTTGAAAGGCACAAACGATCCAAAGAGGGCCTTAATATCATTTCTTAAATGTCATGAAATCAAATTGCAAAAGAATGAATGACTTTTAAGTGTTCAACCAAATCAATGAATAATGAGATCAAACAACAACTTTGATGACAAGAAAATAAGAGTATGTGTATAACACTGATGAAATGAAGAACAAGGCTCAAAAGCTCACATTATATGGTTATATAAGTCTAATTTATGCTTGATACAATTCTTTGGGTCATGCAAATCCTTTAATTGGAAAATTATGAAACAAATGGCAAGTGCAAAGAAGGTTTTGAACATATCATGCTAGAACGATGCCAAATTTTTTTATTTATTTTAATTAAAATTTTTAAGTTTTTTTTTTTTACAATAAAAATTTACAAATAAATAAATAAATAATAATAAAAAAATTCAATTTCATTTAAGTCATGCAAACATTTATCACAATCTCATCAAATGTGTTCGGAAAGTGAAATAAAATAAAAATCAAAATAAAATCAAAATCAAAGCAAGACTCAAACAAAATAAAATTAAAAAAAAAAAAAAACAAGCAAATAAAAAAATTAAATTAAATTAAGGAAAAACCAAATTTACATGCTAAACTCCAATACCCCCAAACCTAGAAATGAACATTGTCCTCAATGTTTAAAAATTAGCCACAAGTAATGTCATAACAACAAATGAAGGTATTAAAGCAAATAAAAATAACAAAATACAAAAATAAAATAAAAGAAAATAATTACAAAATAAAAATTACAAAACAAACAAACAAATAAAAAGAAATGAAAACACTCAAAACAGTAAGCCCTAAACAGACAGTCTTACGCAAACAAGAACCCAAACGATTGAAAGCTCAACCCAAAAGAAAGTTAGCCCACTTTGAAACCTAAAGAACGGTGAAAACCCGACCCACAATGAAATCCGAAGTCCACACGTTTTTTATTATTATTTTATTTATTTTTAATTTAATGAAACGTGAATTGGGAGTGCAAAGACGGGATTTTTGAAAAGAGAGAATGTGGTCCATGATGTCTCGGCTCCTGTGAGGTCACGGGCAAAAGAGGTGAGGGACGTGTCGGCGCGCAGAGGCCGCTTTCACATCCCCCAAGCCAGAATTATTGGCCTCTTGGGTGAAGCGGGATGACTTTTTCACTTTGAAGGTTGTGAAAGGTGAAAAAGCAATTAAGGGGGGTTGGGAAACGGGTGCGGCGATATGTAGAGATAAGCCGTAAGGGCCGCACAGAACTCAGAACTGCAACGGCTAGGGTTTAGCAGACTAAGTCTATAAAAAGGTAAAAAGAACGGGTGAAAAACACAAACTCAGAAACACACAAAACAGAAAAGAAAGAAGAACAAAGAGTGAGAAATCAAATGGCCTCTTCCTACCCTTTTTCGTTGGATCTCAACCTAGCTCCACCGACTCAGACACGGGGCCAAGCAGCAGCACCAGTATGGATGCCCTACTTTGCTTCCGCACGGGGGCCTGTGACAGTAACTGACTCAATACTCCTGGACAACGATGTTGCCATTGGAGTGGGCAGAAATCTGGTGACTCCTAAAGATATACGTGTGTTTAGGACAAGAGATGACAACCGGGTCGTGAGCGATGCCCTGGCACTGAGCGTGCAGAGTACGGCAACAGTGGCAAGTTTGGGTCATCGCCTACTTGCGAAGTCCCATGAGGTAGAGGTGCTAAAAGGTCAGTTGGCGGCGGAGCGAAGTATGGTTGAAGAGTGCCAGAGTGCTATAAAAAGCTTGAAAAGGGAGAGGGCAAGAATAGTGGAGGTGAATCGACACCAGCTAGAAGTATTGCGGGACGAGAATAAAAACCTATCAAAAATGGTAGAGTTGTACTCTCGCGACATGCGAAAACAGCTGGAGGACCTAGACCGACCGGGTAAACGCAAGCAAGCAGATCGTGAGAGTAGTTACGCTCAAGCTAAGATTGCGATCTTTGGGAGCTCAAGTGGTGAGCCCCAAGAGGCTGTGCATGAAGCCCAGGAAGAGGACAGCCAGAGGGCCAAACTCAAAGCTCCAATGGTCGAGACACCGAGCACTGTGAAGAAATGATTTCCTACTGCATTATTGTTGTTTTTATTTTATTTTGTTGTTTTTGTAATTTCGTTATTTTATTTTGGAAATAAAAGTAAAGTTGCAGAAGGAAAAAGAAAACGGAAAAGAAAGCACAGTTCCCTAACTAAAATAAAATAAAGATGATAGCCGAAAGGGAAAAGCAAAAACACAAAGCTCTATAAAATGAAAGTAATGGGCAAAAACACAAAACACCAGAAAACACGGAAAAAAGAAAAGTAAAGTGAAAGTTAATGTGCTCCCCCTTGAAGCGATTAGGTCGAGCATGCCCGGGAAATCCGAAATGGTGTTGGCTCTCTCTCATCAGCATATGTCTATTTAAACCACACCTCTGCAAGCGGATGATACCCAGCATTTCTTCCTGCAAACTCAAGGAAAAACATCAAAAAATTCAGAAGCAAAACAAATGGCATCCTCATGTACTCACCTTGATGATCTAAACCTTGAGCTCTCACTTGCACCACCGAATGCCCAAATAAGGGCTCCTCCAACTCCTGTCTTCCCAAACTCCACATATCATCACGGCACGGCCTCAAACTTTGCTGAGGCAATACCGAACTTTGCTGAGGCAATGCCGAACAGAGCAGTGCTGTTGGGTGGCATGATTGGCAGTATACTCACACCGGCAGATCATCTGCATGTGGCACGTAGGTCTGACAAGATGGCAGTGGATGAGTCCCACTCTTTATCTATGCTCCATGCGGTCTCGGCTACCAATTTGGGCATGCGATTACTGGCGAGGATGCGGGAGTGCACAGCGCTGAACGAGGAAGTGGCTTCCTTGAAGGCTATGGTGGCAGATTTGCAGAAGCAGCTTTACTGTGCCAATCAGCATGTGGAAGCACTGCAGAGAAAGAATGAGGACCATGTAGAGCTGCTGCAGATTCTACAAGTGCGAGACAATAGAGGCAAGCCATGATGATGATGAAGATGAAGATAAAGAAGATGAAGAAGAAGAAGAAGTTTTTTTTTTTTTTTTTTTGTTTTTGTTTTTTTGTTTTTTGTTTTTTTTTTTTGTTTTTTTGTTTTTAATGCAGAGTTTGAAATAAAATAAAAATGTGTTTTAACACTCAGAAATAAACTAACTAACCATACCACGTAAATAAAATACATAAACTAACTTAACAAAACAAAAACAAAAACAAATACTCAACAGAAAAGATAACAAAGAAAATATAAAAAAAACTTAATTTAAAAACACACGAATATACAAGCAACTCACGGATGACCAGTTAAGGGCCTCAGAAAACACAGCCAGGGGATCCGGGAAGGTTGGAGGGGTCACAATGGTCCCGCTTAAAACCCAAACTTCTTAGACACCGAAGGTGTTGCCTAAAGAACTCCTAGACACTGTATTGACAGAAGTGCTCACTGGGGTTACCATAAGTCAGCTCATATGAAAAATCTTTTTTAAATTTTTAAGATAAAAAAAAAACAAAAACAAATTAAGATAAAATGAAACAACAAACCATAAATGAAAATGAACTAAGTACTCTAAACAAACTCAAACAAACGAAATAAATTGTTGTACTAAAAGAAACAAACCAAGAAACCAAAGAAAAACACAAACAACACTTTCTATCACCTATTTATCACCATTTGGACAGATTCGTTTCTCTGTTTTTCAGCTTCGACCTGTGTTCAGTTTTTAGGCCATAACTTTCCAACCGCAAGTCCAAATTTCACGTTCTTTATGGTTGGATTCAGCACAGAAAAACAAAGAACCCAACGCGGACCAAAAGGCAAAAAAAACAAACAGAAATAAACAGAATTCAAAGAAGAGAAAGGATTGAAATGCTCCCCCTTGAAGCGATTAGGTCGAGCATGGATGCATACTTCTAGCGATTAGGTGTGAGAAATTGGACAATTTAAGTTCAACGGCAGTTCGTTCCTAATTGGAAGGATTGGTGTATTCCATACTTCTAGCGATTGGATTTCACTCAAAACTCACCAAATGACTCCTCCCACCATATTATGATGTTGCACAAGTTTGGGGTTCCATCCGAAATCAATAGGTGTGAGAAATTGGACAATTCAAGTTCAACGGCAGTTCGTTCCTAATTGGAGTGGTTGGTGTATTCCATACTTCTAGCGATTGGATTTCACTCAAAACTCACCAAATGACTCCTCCCACCATATTATGATGTTGCCCAAGTTTGGGGCTCGATCCGAAGTCAATAGGTGTGAGAAATTGGACAATTCAAGTTCAACGGCAGTTCGTTCCTAATTGGAGTGGTTGGTGTATTCCATACTTCTAGCGATTGGATTTCACTCAAAACTCACCAAACGACTCCTCCCACCATATTATGATGTTGCCCAAGTTTGGGGCTCGATCCGAAGTCAATAGGTGTGAGAAATTGGACAATTCAAGTTCAACGGCAGTTCGTTCCTAATTGGAGTGGTTGGTGTATTCCATACTTCTAGCGATTGGATTTCACTCAAAACTCACCAAACGACTCCTCCCACCATAATATGATGTTGCACAAGTTTGGGGTTCGATCCGAAATCAATAGGTGTGAGAAATTGGACAATTCAAGTTCAACGGCAGTTCGTTCCTAATGGGAGTGGTTGGTGTATTCCATACTTCTAGTGATTGGATTTCACTCAAAACTCACCAAATGACTCCTTCCACCAAATTATGTTGTTGCCCAAGTTTTGGGCTCGATCCGAAATCAATAGGTGTGAGAAATTGGACAATTCAAGTTCAACGGCAGTTCGTTCCTCATTGGAGTGGTAGGTGTATTCCATTCTTCTAGCGATTGGATTTCACTCAAAACTCACCAAATGACTCCGACCACCATATTATGATGTTGCCCAAGTTTTGGGCTCGATCCGAAATCAATAGGTGTTCCAAATTGCACAATTCAAGTTCAACGGCAGTTCGTTCCTAATTGGAGTGGTTGGTGTATTCCGTACTTCTAGCGATTGGATTTCACTCAAAACTCACCAAATGACTCCTCCCACCATATTATGATGTTGCCCAAGTTTTGGGCTCGATCCGAAAATCAATAGGTGTGAGAAATTGGACAATTCAAGTTCAACGACAGTTCGTTCCTAATTGGAGTGGTTGGTGTATTCCATACTTCTAGCGATTGGATTTCACTCAAAACTCTCCAAATGACTCCTCCCACCATATTATGATGTTGCCCAAGTTTTGGGCTCGATCCGAAATCAATAGGTGTGAGAAATTGGAGAATTCAAGTTCAACGGCAGTTCGTTCCTAATTGGAGTAGTTGGTGTATCCCCTACTTCTAGCGATTGGATTTCACTCAAAACTCACCAAATGACTCCTCCCACCATATTATGATGTTGCCCAAGTTTTGGGCTCGATCCGAAATCAATAGGTGTTCCAAATTGGGCAATTCAAGTTCAACGGCAGTTTGTTCCTAATTGGAGTGGTTGGTGTATTCCATACTTCTAGCGATTGGATTTCACTCAAAACTCACCAAATGACTCCTCCCACCATATTATGTTGTTTCCCAAGTTTTGGGCTCGATCCGAAATCAATAGTTGTTCCAAATTGGACAATTCAAGTTCAACGGCAGTTCGTTCCTAATTGGAAGGGTTGGTGTACTCCATACTTCTAGCGATTGGATTTCACTCAAAACTCACCGAATGACTCCTCCCACCATATTATGATGTTGCCCAAGTTTTGGGCTCGATGCGAAATCAATAGGTGTGTGAAATTGGACAATTCAAGTTCAACGGCAGTTCGTTCCTAATTGGAGTGGTGGGTGTATTCCATATTTCTAGCGATTGGATTTCACTCAAAACTCAAGAAATGACTCCTCCCGTCATATTATGATGTTGCACAAGTTTGGGGTTCCATACGAAATCCATAGGTATGAGAAATTGGACAATTCAGGTTCAACGGCAGTTCGTTCCTAATTGGAATGGTTGGTGTATTCCATACTTCTAGCGATTGGATTTCACTCAAAACTCACCAAATGACTCCTCCCATCATATAATGATGTTGCACAAGTTTGGGGTTCCACACGAAATCAATAGGTGTGAGAAATTGGACAATTCAGGTTCAACGGCAGTTCGTTCTTAATTGGAGTGGTGGGTGTTTTCCATACTTCTAGCGATCGGATTTCACTCAAAACTCACGAAATGACTCCTCCCGCCATATTATGATGTTGCCCAAGTTTTGGGCTCGATCCGAAATCAATAGGTGTTCCAAATTGGACAATTCAAGTTCAACGGCAGTTCGTTCCTAATTGGAGTGGTTGGTGTATTCCATACTTCTAGCGATTGGATTTCACTCAAAACTCACCAAATGACTCCTCCCACCATATTATGATGTTGCCCAAGTTAGGGGCTCGATCCGAAATCAATAGGTGTGAGAAATTGGACAATTCAGGTTCAACGGCAGTTCGTTCCTAATTGGAGTGGTTGGTGTATTCCATACTTCTAGCGATTGGATTTCACTCAAAACTCACCGAATGACTCCTCCCACCATATTATGATGTTGCCCAAGTTTTGGGCTCGATCCGAAATCAATAGGTGTTCCAAATTGGACAATTCAAGTTCAACGGCAGTTCGTTCCTAATTGGAGTGGTTGGTGTATTCCATACTTCTAACGATTGGATTTCACTCAAAACTCACCAAATGACTCCTCCCACCATATTATGATGTTGCCCAAGTTAGGGGCTCGATCCGAAATCAATAGGTGTGAGAAATTGGACAATTCAAGTTCAACGGCAGTTCGTTCCTAATTGGAGTGGTTGGTGTATTCCATACTTCTAGCGATTGGATTTCACTCAAAACTCACTAAATGACTCCTCCCACCATATTATGATGTTGCCCAAGTTTTGGTCTCGATCCAAAATCAATAGGTGTTCCAAATTGGACAATTCAAGTTCAACGGCAGTTCGTTCCTAATTGGAGTGGTTGGTGTATTCCATACTTCTAGCGATTGAATTTCAGTCAAAACTCACCAAATGACTCCTCCCACCATATTATGATGTTGCCCAAGTTTTGGGCTCGATCCGAAATCAATAGGTGTGAGAAATTGGACAATTCAAGTTCAACGGCAGTTCGCTCCTAATTGGAGTGGTTGGTGTATTCCATACTTCTAGGGATTGGATTTCATTCAAAACTCACCAAATGACTCCTCCCACCATATTATGTTGTTTCCCAAGTTTTGGGCTCGATCCGAAATCAGTAGTTGTTCCAAATTGGACAATTCAAGTTCAACGGCAGTTCGTTCCTAATTGGAAGGGTTGGTGTACTCCATACTTCTAGCGATTGGATTTCACTCAAAACTCACCAAATGACTCCTCCCACCATATTATGTTGTTGCCCAAGTTTTGGGATCGATCCGAAATCAATAGGTGTGAGAAATTGGACAATTCAAGTTCAACGGGAGTTCGTTCCTAAATGGAGTAGTTGGTGTATCCCATACTTCTAGCGATTGGATTTCACTCAAAACTCACCGAATGACTCCTCCCACCATATTATGATGTTGCCCAAGTTTTGGGCTCGATCCGAAATCAATAGGTGTTCCAAATTGGACAATTCAAGTTCGACGGCAGTTCGTTCCTAATTGGAAGGGTTGATGTATTCCATACTTCTAGCGATTGGATTTCACTCAAAACTCACCAAATGACTCCTCCCACCATATTATGTTGTTGCCCAAATTTTGGGCTCGATCTGGAATCAATAGGTGTGAGAAATTGGACAATTCAAGTTCAACGGCAGTTCGTTCCTAATTGGAGTGGTTGGTGTATTCCATACTTCTAGCGATTGGATTTCACTCAAAACTCACCAAATGACTCCTCCCGCCATATTATGATGTTGCCCAAGTTTTGGGCTCGATCCGAAATCAATAGGTGTTCCAAATTGGACAATTCAAGTTCAACGGCAGTTCGTTCCTAATTGGAGTGGTTGGTGTATTCCATACTTCTAGCGATTGGATTTCACTCAAAACTCACCAAATGACTCCTCCCACCATATTATGATGTTGCCCAAGTTTTGGGTTCGATGCGAAATCAATAGGTGTGTGAAATTGGACAATTCAAGTTCAACGGCAGTTCGTTCCTAATTGGAGTGGTGGGTGTATTCCATACTTCTAGCGATTGGATTAAACTCAAAACTCACGAAATGACTCCTCCCATCATATTATGATGTTGCACAAGTTTGGGGTTCCATACGAAATCCATAGGTATGAGAAATTGGACAATTCAGGTTCAACGGCAGTTCGTTCCTAATTGGAATGGTTGGTGTATTCCATACTTCTAGCGATTGGATTTCACTCAAAACTCACCAAATGACTCCTCCCATCATATAATGATGTTGCACAAGTTTGGGGTTCCATACGAAATCAATAGGTGTGAGAAATTGGACAATTCAGGTTCAACGGCAGTTCGTTCTTAATTGGAGTGGTGGGTGTTTTCCATACTTCTAGCGATTGGATTTCACTCAAAACTCACCAAATGACTCCTCCGGCCATATTATGATGTTGCCCAAGTTTTGGGCTCGATCCGAAATCAATAGGTGTTCCAAATTGGACAATTCAAGTTCAACGGCAGTTCGTTCCTAATTGGAGTGGTTGGTGTATTCCATACTTCTAGCGATTGGATTTCACTCAAAACTCACCAAATGACTCCTCCCACCATATTATGATGTTGCCCAAGTTTTGGGCTCGATCCGAAGTCAATAGGTGTGAGAAATTGGACAATTCAAGTTCAACGGCAGTTCGTTCCTAATTGGAGGGGTTGGTTTATTCCATACTTCTAGCGATTGGATTTCACTCAAAACTCACCAAATGACTCCTCCAACCATATTATGATGTTGCACAAGTTTGGGGTTCGATTCAAAATCAATAGGTGTGAGAAATTGCACAATTCAAGTTCAACGGCAGTTCGTTCCTAATCGGAGTGGTTGGTGTATTCCATACTTCTACCTACTGGATTTCACTCAAAACTCACCAAATGACTCCTCCCACCATATTACGGTGTTGCACAAGTTTGGGGTTCGATCCGAAATCAATAGGTGTGAGAAATTGCACAATTCAAGTTCAACGGCAGTTCGTTCCTAATGGGAGTGGTTAGTGTATTCCATACTTCTAGCGATTGGATTTCACTCAAAACTCACCAAATGACTCCTCCCACCATATTATCTTGTTGCCCAAGTTTTGGGCTCGATCCGAAATCAATAGGTCTTCCAAATTGGACAATTCAAGTTCAACGGCAGTTCGTTCCTAATTGGAGTGGTTGGTGTATTCCATACTTCTAGCGATTGGATGTCACTCAAAACTCACCAAACGACTCCTCCCACCATATTATGATGTTGCCCAAGTTTTGGGCTCGATCCGAAATCAATAGGTTTGAGAAATTGGACAATACAATTTCAACGGCAGTTCGTTCCTAATTGGAGTGGTTGGTGTATTCCATACTTCTAGCGATTGGATTTCACTCAAAACTCACCCAATGACTCCTCCCACCATATTATGCTGTTGCCCAAGTTTTGGGCTCGATCTGAAATCAATAGGTGTTCCAAATTGGACAATTCAAGTTCAACGGCAGTTCGTTCCTAATTGGAGTGGTTGGTGTATTCCATACTTCTAGCGATTGGATGTCACTCAAAACTCACCAAACGACTCCCACCATATTATGATGTTGCCCAAGTTTTGGGCTCGATCCGAAATCAATAGGTGTGAGAAATTGGACAATTCAAGTTCAACGGCAGTTCGCTCCTAATTGGAGTGGTTGGTGTATTCCATACTTCTAGCGATTGGATTTCACTCAAAACTCACACAATGACTCCTCCAACCATATTATGATGTTGCCCAAGTTTTGGGCTCGATCCGAAATCAATAGGTGTGAGAAATTGGACAATTCAAGTTCGACGGCAGTTCGTTCCTAATTGGTGTGGTTGGTGTGGCGATTGGATTTCACTCAAAACTCACCAAATGACTCCTCCCACCATATTATGATGTTGCCCATGTTTTGGGCTCGATCCGAAATCAATAGGTGTTCCAAATTGGACAATTCAAGCTCAACGGTAGTTCGTTCCTTATTGGAGTGGTTGGTGTATTCCATACTTCTAGCGATTGGATTTCACTCAAAACTCACCAAATGACTCCTCACACCATATTATGATGTTGCCCAAGTTTTGGGCTCGATCCGAAATTAATAGGTGTTCGAAATTGGACAATTCAAGTTCAACGGCAGTTCGTTCCTAATTGGAGTGGTTGGTGTATTCCATACTTCCAGCGATTGGATTTCACTCAAAACTCACCAAAGGACTCCACCCACCATGTTATGATGTTGCCCAAGTTTTGGGCCCGATCCGAACTCAATAGGTGTTTGAAATTGGACAATACAAGTTCAACGGCGGCTCGTTCCTACTTGGAGTGGTTGGTGTATTCCATACTTCTAGCGATTGGATTTCACTCAAAACTCACCAATGACTCCTCCCATCATATTATGATGTTGCCCAAGTTTTGGGCTCGATCCGAAATCAATAGGTGTGAGAAATTGGACAATACAAGTTCAACGGCAGTTCGTTCCCAATGGGAGTGGTTGGTGTATTCCATACTTCTAGCGATTGGATTTCACTCAAAACTCACCAAATGACTCCGTCCACCGTATTCTAATGTTGCACAACTTTTGGGCTCGATCCAAAATCAATAGGTGTTCCAAATTGGACAATTCAATTTCAACGGCAATTCGTTCCTACTTGCGGTGGTTGGTGTATTCCATACTTCTAGGGATTGGATTTCACACAAAACTCACCATTGACTCCTCCCACCATATTATGATGTTGCCCAAGTTTTGGGCTCGATCCGAAATGAATAGGTGTTCCAAAATGGACAATTCAAGTTCAACGGCAGTTCGTTCCTCATTGGAGTGGTTGGTGTATTCCATACTTCTAGCGATTGGATTTCACTCAAAACTCACCAAATGACTCCTCCCACCATATTATGATGTTGCCCAAGTTTTGGGCTCGATCCGAAATCAATAGGTGTTAGAAATTGGACAATTCAAGTTCAACGACAGTTCGTTCCTAATTGGAGTTGTTGGTGTATTCCATACTTCTAGCGATTGGATTTCACTCAAAACTCACCAAATGACTCCTCCCACCATATTATGTTGTTGCCCAAGTTTTGGGCTCGATCCGAAATCAATAGGTGTGAGAAATTGGACAATTCAAGTTGAACGGCAGTTCTTTCCTAATTGGAGTTGTTGGTGTATTCCATACTTCTAGCCGTTGGATTTCACACAAAACTCACCATATGACTCCTCCCACCATATTATGATGTTGCCAAAGTTTTGGGCTCGATCCGAAATCAATAGTTGTGAGAATTTGGACAATTCAAGTTCAACGACAATTCGTTCCAAATTGGAGTGGTTGGTGTATTCCATATGTCTAGCGATTGGATTTCACTCAAAACTCACCAAATGACTCCTCAAACCTTGTTATGATGTTGCCCAAGTTTTGGGCTTGGTCCGAAATCAATTGGTGTGAGAAATTGGACAATTCAAGTTCAACGGCAGTTCGTTCCAAATTGGTGTGGTTGGTGTATTCCATACCTCTAGCGATTGGATTTCACTCAAAACTCACCAAATGACTACTCCCACCATATTATGATGTTGCCCAAGTTTTGGGCTCGATCCGAAATCAATAGGTGTGAGAAATTGGACAATTCGAGTTCAACGGCAGTTCGTTCCTAATTGGAGCGGTTGGTGTATTCCATACTTCTAGCGATTGGATTTCACTCAAAACTCACCAAATGACTCCTGCCACCATATGATGATGTTGCCCAAGTTTGGGGCTCGATCCGAAACCAATAGGTGTTCCAAATTGGACAATTCAAGTTCAACGGCAGTTCGTTCCTAATTGGAGTGGTTGGAGTATTCCATACTTCTAGCGATTGGATTTCACTCAAAACTCACCAAATGACTCCTCCCACCATATTATGATGTTGCCCAAGTTTTGGGCTCGATCAGAAATCAATAGGTGTTCCAAATTTGACAATTCAAGTTCCACGGCAGTTCGTTCCTAATTGGAGTGGTTGGTGTATTCCATACTTCTAGCGATTGGATTTCACTCAAAACTGACCAAATGACTCCTCCCACCATATTATGATGTTGCCCAAGTTTTGGGTTCGATCCGAAATCAATAGGTGTGAGAAATTGGACAATTCAATTTCAACGGCAGTTCGTTCCTAATTGGAGTGGTTGGTGTATTCCATACTTCTAGCGATTGGATTTCACTCAAAACTCACCAAATGACTCCTCACACCATATTATGATGTTGCCCAAGTTTTGGGCTCGATCCGAAATCAAAAGGTGTGAGAAATTGGACAATTCAAGTTCAACGGCAGTTCGTTCCTAATTGGAGTGGTTGGTGTATTCCATACTTCTAGCGATTGGATTTCACTCAAAACTCACCAAATGACTCCTCCCACCATATTATGATGTTGCCCAAGTTTTGGGCTCGATCCAAAATCAACAGGTGTGAGAAATTTTACAATTCAAGTTCAACGGTAGTTCGTTCGTAATTGGAGTGGTTGGCGTATTCCATACTTCTAGCGATTTGATTTCACTGAAAACTCACCGAATGACTCCTCCCAAGATATTATGATGTTGCCCAAGTTTTGGGCTCGATCCGAAATCAATAGGTGTGAGAAATTAGACAATTTAAGTTCAACGGCAGTTCGTTCCTAATTGAAGTGGTTGGTGTATTCCATACTTCTAGCGATTGGATTTCACTCAAAACTCACCAAATGACTCCGCCCACCATTTTATGATGTTGCACAAGTTTGGGGTTCCATCCGAAATCAATAGGTGTGAGCAATTTGGGAATTCAAGTTCAACGGCAGTTCGTTCCTAATTGGAGTGGTTGGTGTATTCCATACTTCTAGCGATTGGATTTCACTCAAAACTCACCAAATGACACCTCCCACCATATTATGATGTTGCCCAAGTTTTGGGGTCGATCCGAAATCAATAGGTGTGAGAAATTGGACAATTCAAGTTCAACGGCAGTTCGTTTCTAATTGGAGTGGTTGGTGTATTCCATACTTCTAGCGATTGGATTTCACTCAAAACTAACCAAATGACTCCTCACACCATATTATGATGTTGCCCAAGTTTTGGGCTCGATCCGAAATCAATAGGTGTGAGAAATTGGACAATTCAAGTTCAACGGCAGTTCGTTCCTAATTGGAGTGGTTGGTCTATTCCATACTTCTAGCGATTGGATTTCACTCAAAACTCACCAAATGACTCCTCCCACCATATTATGATGTTACCCAAGTTTTGGGCTCGATCCGAAATCCATAGGTGTTCCAAATTGGACAATTCAAGTTCAACGGCAGTTCGTTCCTAATTGGAGTGGTTGGTGTATTCCATACTTCTAGCGATTGGATTTCACTCAAAACTCACCAAATGCCTCCTCCCACCACATTATGTTGTTGCACAAGTTTGGGGTTCGATCCGAAATCAATAGGTGTGAGAATTACACAATTCAAGTTCAACGGCAGTTCGTTCCCAATGGGAGTGGTTAGTGTATTCCATACTTCTAGCGATTGGATTTCAATCAAAACTCACCAAATGACTCCTCCCACCATATTATGATGTTGCCCAAGTTTTGGGCTCGATCCAAAATCAATAGGTGTGAGAAATTGGACAATTCAATTTCAACGGCAGTTCGTTCCTAATTGGAGTGGTTGGTGTATTCCATACTACTAGCGATTGGATTTCACTCAAAACTCACCCAATGACTCCTCCCACCATATTATGATGTTGCCCAAGTTTTGGGCTCGATCCGAAATCAATAGGTGTGAGAAATTGGACAATTCAAGTTCAACGGCAATTCGTTCCTAATTGGAGTGGTTGGTGTATTCCACACTTCTAGCGATTGGATTTCACTCAAAACTCACCAAATGACTCCTCCCACCATATTATGATGTTGCCCAAGTTTGGGGCTCGATCCGAAATCAATAGGTGTTCCAAATTGGACAATTCAAGTTCAACGGCAGTTCGTTCCTAATTCGAGTGGTTGGTGTATTTCATACTTCTAGCAATTGGATTTCACTCAAAACCCACCAAATGACTTCCCCCACCATATTATGATGTTGCCCAAGTTTTGGGCTTGATCCGAAATCAATAGGTGTTCCAAATTGGACAATTCAAGTTCAACTGCAGTTCGTTCCTAATTGGAGTGGTTGGTGTATTCCATACTTCTAGCGATTGGATTTCACTCAAAACTCACCAAATGACTCCTCCCACCATATTATGATGTTGCCCAAGTTTTGGGCTCGATCCAAAATCAACAGGTGTGAGAAATTTTACAATTCAAGTTCAACTGTAGTTCGTTCCTAATTGGAGTGGTTGGCGTATTCCATACTTCTAGCGATTTGATTTCACTGAAAACTCACCGAATGACTCCTCCCAAGATATTATGATATTGCCCAAGTTTTGGGCTCGATCCGAAATCAATAGGTGTGAGAAATTAGACAATTTAAGTTCAACGGCAGTTCGTTCCTAATTGAAGTGGTTGGTGTATTCCATACTTCTAGCGATTGGATTTCACTCAAAACTCACCAAATGACTCCGCCCACCATTTTATGATGTTGCACAAGTTTGGGGTTCCATCCGAAATCAATAGGTGTGAGCAATTTGGGAATTCAAGTTCGACGGCAGTTCGTTCCTAATTGGAGTGGTTGGTGTATTCCATACTTCTAGCGATTGGATTTCAGTCAAAACTCACCAAATGACTCCTCCCAACATATTATAATGTTGCCCAAGTTTTGGGCTCGATCCGAAATCAATAGGTGTGAAAAATTGAGTAATTTAAGTTCAACGGCAGTTCGTAACTTATTGGAGTGGTTCGTGTATTCCATATTTCTAGCGATTGTATTTCTCTCAAAACTCAGCAAATGACTCCTTCCACAATATTATGATGTTGCCCAAGTTTTGGGCTCGATCCGAAATCAATAGGTGTTCCAAATTGGACAATTCAAGTTCAACGGCAGTTCGTTCCTAATTGGAGTGGTTGGTGTATTCCATACTTCTAGCGATTGGATTTCACTCAAAACTCACCAAATGACTTCTCCCACCATATTATGAAGTTGCCCAAGTTTTGGGCTCGATCCGAAATCAATAGGTGTGAGAAATTGGACAATTGAAGTTCAACGGCAGTTCGTTCCTAATTGGAGTGGTTGGTGTACTCCATACTTCTAGCGATTGGATTTCACTCAAAACTCACCAAATGATACCTCCCACCATATTATGATGTTGCCCATGTTTGGGGCTCGATCCGAAATCAATACGTGTTCGAAATTGGACAATTCAAGTTCAACGGCAGTTCGTTCCTAATTGGAGTGGTTGGTGTATTCCATACTTCTAGCGATTGGATTTCACTCAAAACTCACCAAAGGACTCCTCCCACCATATTATGATGTTGCCCAAGTTTTGGGCTCGATCCGAAATCAATAGGTGTTCCAAATTGGACAATTCAAGTTCAACGGCAGTTCGTTCCTAATTGGAGTGGTTGGTGTATTCCATACTTCTAGCGATTGGATTTCACTCAAAACTCACCAAATGACTCCTCCCACCATATTATCATGTTGCCCAAGTTTTGGGCTCAATCCGAAATCAATAGGTGTTCGAAATTGGACGATTCAAGTTCAACGGCAGTTCGTTCCTAATTCGAGTGCTTGGTGCATTCCATACTTCTAGCGATTGGACTCCACTCAAAACTCACCAAATGACTCCTCCCACCATATTATGATGTTGCCCAAGTTTTGGGCTCGATCCGAAATCAATTGGTGTGAGAAATTGGTCAATTCAATTTCAACGACAGTTCGTTCCTAATTGGTGTGGTTGGTGTATTTCATACTTCTAGCGATTGGATTTCACTCAAAACTCACCAAATCACTCCTCCCACCATATTATGATGTTGCCCAAGTTTTGGGCTCGATCCGAAATCAATAGTTGTGAGAAATTGGACAATTCAAGTTCAACGGCAGTTCGTTCCTAATTGGAGTGGTTGGTGTATTCCATACTTCTAGCGATTGGATTTCTCTCAAAACTCACCAAATGACTCCTCCCACCATATTATGATGTTGCCCAAGTTTTGGGCTCGATCCGAAATCAATACGTGTGAGAAATTGGACAATTCAAGTTTAACGGCAGTTCGTTCCTAATTGGAGTGGTTGGTGTATTCCATACTTCTAGCGATTGGATTTCACTCAAAACTCACCAAATGACTCCTCCCACCATATTATGATGTTGCCCAAGTTTTGGGCTCGATCCGAACTCAAAAGGTGTGAGAAATTGGACAATTCAAGTTCCACGGCAGTTCGTTCCTAATTGGAGTGGTTGGTGTATTCCATACTTCTAGCAATTGGATTTCACTCAAAACTCCCCAATTGACTCCTCCCACCGTATTATGATGTTGCCCAAGTTTGGGGTTCCATCCGAAATCAATAGGTGTGAGAAATTGGACAATTCAAGTTCAACGGCAGTTCGTTCCTAAGTGGAGTGGTTGGTGTATTCCATACTTCTAGCGACTGGATTTCACTCAAAACTCACCAAATGACTCCTCCCAACATATTATGATGTTGCCCAAGTTTTGGGCTCTATCCAAACTCAATAGGTGTCAGAAATTGGACAATTTAAGTTCAACGGCAGTTCGTTCCTAATTGGAGTGGTTGGTGTATTCCATACTTGTAGTGATTGGATTTCACTCAAAACTCACCAAATGACTCCTCCCATCATATTACGATGTTGCACAAGTTTGGGGTTCCATCCGAAATCAATAGGTGTTCCAAATTGGACAATTCAAGTTCAACGGCAGTTCGTTCCTAATTGGAGTGGTTGGTGTATTCCATACTTCTAACGATTGGATTTCACTCAAAACTCACCAAATGACTCCTCCCACCATATTATGATGTTGAGCAAGTTTTGGGCTCGATCCGAAATCAATAGGTGTTAGAAATTGGACAATTCAAGTTCAACGACAGTTCGTTCCTAATTGGAGTGGTTGGTGTATTCCATACTTCTAGCGATTGGATTTCACGCAAAACTCACCAAATGACTCCTCCCACCATATTATGATGTTGCCCAAGTTTTCGGCTCGATCCGAAATCAATAGGTGTGAGACATTGGACAATTCAAGTTCAACGGCAGTTCGTTCCTAATTGGAGTGGTTGGTGTATTCCATACTTCTAGCGATTGGATTCCACTCAAAATTCTCCAAATGACTCCTCCCACCATATTATGATGTTGCCCAAGTTTTGGGCTCGATCCGAAATCAATAGGTGTTCCAAATTGGACAATTCAAGTTCAACGGCAGTTCGTTCCTAATTGGAGTGGTTGGTGTATTCCATACTTCTAGCGATTGGATTTCACTCAAAACTCACCAAATGACTCCTCCCACCATATTATGATGTTGCCCAAGTTTTGGGCTCGATCCGAAATCAATAGGTGTTCCAAAGTGGACAATTCAAGTTCAACGGCAGTTCGTTCCTAATTGGAGTGGTTGGTGTATTCCATACTTCTAGCGATTGGATTTCACTCAAAACTCTCCAAATGACTCCTCCCACCATATTATGATGTTGCCCAAGTTTGGGGCTCGATCCGAAATCACTAGGTGTGAGAAATTGGACAATTCAAGTTCAACGGCAGTTCGTTCCTAATTGGAGTGGTTTGTGTATTCCACACTTCTAGCGATCGGATTTCACTCAAAACTCCCCAATTGACTCCTCCCACCATATTATGATGTTGCCCAAGTTTTGGTCTCGATCCGAAATCAATAGGTGTTCCAAATTGGACAATTCAAGTTCACCGGCAGTTCGTTCATAATTGGAGTGGTTGGTGTATTCCATACTTCTAGCGATTGGATTTCACTCAAAACCCACCAAATGACTCCTCCCACCATATTATGATGTTGCCCAAGTTTTGGTCTCGATACGAAATCAATAGTTGTTCGAAATTGGACAATTCAAGTTCAACGGCAGTTCGTTCCTAATTGGAGTGGTTGTGTATTCCACACTTCTAGCAATTGGATTTCACTCAAAACTCACCAAATGACTCCTCCCACAGTATTATGATGTTGCACCGGTTTGGGGTTTGATCCGAAATCAATAGGTGTGGGAAATTGGACAATTCAAGTTCAACTGCAGTTCGTTCCTAATTGGAGTGGTTGGTGTATTCCATACTTCTAGCGATTGGATTTCACTCAAAACTCACCAAATGACTCCTCCCACCGTATTATGATGTTGCACAAATTTGGGGTTCCATCCGAAATCAATAGATGTGGGAAATTGGACAATTCAAGTTCAACTGCAGTTCGTTCCTAATTGGAGTGGTTGGTGTATTCCATACTTCTAGCGATTGGATTTCACTCAAAACTCACCAAATGACTCCTCCCACCGTATTATGATGTTGCACAAATTTGGGGTTCCATCCGAAATCAATAGGTGTGAGAAATTGGACAATTCAAGTTCAACGGCAGTTCGTTCCTAATTGGAGTGGTTGGTGTATTCCATACTTCTAGCAATTGGATTTCACTCAAAACTCACCAAATGACTCCTCCCACAGTATTATGATGTTGCACCGGTTTGGGGTTTGATCCGAAATCAATAGGTGTGGGAAATTGGACAATTCAAGTTCAACTGCAGTTCGTTCCTAATTGGAGTGGTTGGTGTATTCCATACTTCTAGCGATTGGATTTCACTCAAAACTCACCAAATGACTCCTCCCACCGTATTATGATGTTGCACAAATTTGGGGTTCCATCCGAAATCAATAGATGTGGGAAATTGGACAATTCAAGTTCAACTGCAGTTCGTTCCTAATTGGAGTGGTTGGTGTATTCCATACTTCTAGCGATTGGATTTCACTCAAAACTCACCAAATGACTCCTCCCACCGTATTATGATGTTGCACAAATTTGGGGTTCCATCCGAAATCAATAGGTGTGAGAAATTGGACAATTCAAGTTCAACGGCAGTTCGTTCCTAATTGGAGTGGTTTGTGTATTCCACACTTCTAGCGATCGGATTTCACTCAAAACTCCCCAATTGACTCCTCCCACCATATTATGATGTTGCCCAAGTTTTGGTCTCGATCCGAAATCAATAGGTGTTCCAAATTGGACAATTCAAGTTCACCGGCAGTTCGTTCATAATTGGAGTGGTTGGTGTATTCCATACTTCTAGCGATTGGATTTCACTCAAAACCCACCAAATGACTCCTCCCACCATATTATGATGTTGCCCAAGTTTTGGTCTCGATACGAAATCAATAGTTGTTCGAAATTGGACAATTCAAGTTCAACGGCAGTTCGTTCCTAATTGGAGTGGTTGTGTATTCCACACTTCTAGCAATTGGATTTCACTCAAAACTCACCAAATGACTCCTCCCACAGTATTATGATGTTGCACCGGTTTGGGGTTTGATCCGAAATCAATAGGTGTGGGAAATTGGACAATTCAAGTTCAACTGCAGTTCGTTCCTAATTGGAGTGGTTGGTGTATTCCATACTTCTAGCGATTGGATTTCACTCAAAACTCACCAAATGACTCCTCCCACCGTATTATGATGTTGCACAAATTTGGGGTTCCATCCGAAATCAATAGATGTGGGAAATTGGACAATTCAAGTTCAACTGCAGTTCGTTCCTAATTGGAGTGGTTGGTGTATTCCATACTTCTAGCGATTGGATTTCACTCAAAACTCACCAAATGACTCCTCCCACCGTATTATGATGTTGCACAAATTTGGGGTTCCATCCGAAATCAATAGGTGTGAGAAATTGGACAATTCAAGTTCAACGGCAGTTCGTTCCTAATTGGAGTGGTTGGTGTATTCCATACTTCTAGCAATTGGATTTCACTCAAAACTCACCAAATGACTCCTCCCACAGTATTATGATGTTGCACCGGTTTGGGGTTTGATCCGAAATCAATAGGTGTGGGAAATTGGACAATTCAAGTTCAACTGCAGTTCGTTCCTAATTGGAGTGGTTGGTGTATTCCATACTTCTAGCGATTGGATTTCACTCAAAACTCACCAAATGACTCCTCCCACCGTATTATGATGTTGCCAAAGTTTGGGTTTCCATCCGAAATCAATAGGTGTGAGAAATTGGACAATTCAAGTTCAACGGCAGTTCGTTCCTAAGTGGAGTGGTTGGTGTATTCCATACTTCTAGCGACTGGATTTCACTCAAAACTCAACAAATGACTCCTCCCACCATATTATGATGTTGCCCAAGGTTTGGGCTCGATCCCAACTCAATAGGTGTCAGAAATTGAACAATTTAAGTTCAACGGCAGTTCGTTCCTAATTGGAGTGGTTGGTGTATTCCATACTTCTAACGATTGGATTTCACTCAAAACTCACCAAATGACTCCTCCCACCATATTATGATGTTGCACAAGTTTGGGGTTCCATCCGTAATCAATAGGTGTGAGAAATTGGACAATTCAAGTTCAACGGCAGTTCGTTCCTAATTGGAGTGGTTGGTGTATTCCATACTTCTAACAATTGGATTTCACTCAAAACTCACCAAATGACTCCTCCCACCATATTATGATGTTGCCCAAGTTTTGGGCGCTCGATCCGAAATTAATAGGTGTTCCAAATTGGACAATTCAAGTTCAACGGCAGTTCGTTCCTAATTGGAGTGGTTGGTGTATTCCACACTTCTAGCAATTGGGTTTCACTCAAAACTCACCAAATGACTCCTCCCACAGTATTATGATGTTGCACCGGTTTGGGGTTTGATCCGAAATCAATAGGTGTGGGAAATTGGACAATTCAAGTTCAACTGCAGTTCGTTCCTAATTGGAGTGGTTGGTGTATTCCATACTTCTAGCGATTGGATTTCACTCAAAACTCACCAAATGACTCCTCCCACCGTATTATGATGTTGCACAAATTTGGGGTTCCATCCGAAATCAATAGGTGTGAGAAATTGGACAATTCAAGTTCAACGGCAGTTCGTTCCTAATTGGAGTGGTTGGTGTATTCCATACTTCTAGCAATTGGATTTCACTCAAAACTCACCACATGACTCCTCCCACCATATTACGATGTTGCCCAAATTTTGGGTTCGATCCGAACTCAATAGGTGTGAGAAATTGGACAATTTAAGTTCAACGGCAGTTCATTCCTAATTGGAGTGGTTGGTGTATTCCATACTTCTAGCGATTGGATTGCACTCAAAACTCACCAAATGACTCCTCCCACCATATTATGATGTTGCCCATGTTTGGGGCTCGATCCGAAATCAATAAGTGTGAGAAATTGGACAATTCAAGTTCAACGGCAGTTCGTTCCTAATTGGAGTGGTTCGTGTATTCCATACTTCTAGCTATTGGATTTCACTCAAAACTCTCCAAATGACTCCTCCCACCATATTATGATGTTGCCCAAGTTTTGGCTTCGATTCGAACTCAATAGGTGTGAGAAATTGGACAATTCAAGTTCAACGGCAGTTCGTTCCTAATTGGAGTGGTTGGTGTATTCCATACTTCTAACAATTGGATTTCACTCAAAACTCACCAAATGACTCCTCCCACCATATTATGATGTTGCCCAAGTTTTGGTCTCGATACGAAATCAATAGTTGTTCGAAATTGGACAATTCAAGTTCAACGGCAGTTCGTTCCTAATTGGAGGGGTTGTGTATTCCACACTTCTAGCAATTGGATTTCACTCAAAACTCACCAAATGACTCCTCCCACAGTATTATGATGTTGCACCGGTTTGGGGTTTGATCCGAAATCAATAGGTGTGGGAAATTGGACAATTCAAGTTCAACTGCAGTTCGTTCCTAATTGGAGTGATTGGTGTATTCCATACTTCTAGCGATTGGATTTCACTCAAAACTCACCAAATGACTCCTCCCACCATATTATGATGTTGCCCAAGTTTTGGGCTCGATCCGAAATGAATAGGTGTTCCAAATTGGACAATTCAAGTTCAATGGCAGGTCTTTCCCAATTGGAGTGGTTGGTGTATTCCATACTTCTAGTGATTGGATTTCACTCAAAACTCACCAAATGACTTCTCCCACCATATTATGATGTTGCCCAAGTTTGGGGCTCGATCCGAAATCAATAGGTGTGAGAAATTGGACAATTCAAGTTCAACGGCAGTTCGTTCCTAATTGGAGTGGTTTGTGTATTCTATACTTCTAGCGATTGGATTTCACTCAAAACCCACCAAATGACTCCTCCCACCATATTATGATGTTTCCCAAGTTTTGGGCTCGATCCGATATCAATAGGTGTTCCAAATTAGACAATTCAAGTTCAACGGCAGTTCATTCCTAATTGGAGTGGTTGGAGTATTCCACACTTCTAGCAATTGGATTTCACTCAAAACTCACCAAATGACTCCTCCCACCATATTATGATGTTGCCCAAGTTTTGGGCTCGATCCGAAATCAATAGGTGTTCCAAATTGGACAATTCAAGTTCAACGGCAGTTCGTTCCTAATTGGAGTGGTTGGTGTATTCCATAGTTCTAGCGATTGGATTTCACTCAAAACTCACCAAATGACTCCTCCAACCATATTATGATGTTGCCCAAGTTTTGGGCTCGATCCGAAATCAATAGGTGTGAGAAATTGGACAATTCCAGTTCAACGGCAGTTCGTTCATAATTGGAGTGGTTGGTGTATTCCATACTTCTAGCGATTGGATTTCACTCAAAACTCACCAAATGACTCCTCCCAACATATTATGATGTTGCCCAAGTTTTGGGCTCGATCTGAAATCAATAGGTGCGAGAAATTGGACAATTCAAGTTCAACGGCAGTTCGTTCCTAATTGGAGTGGTTGGTGTATTCCATACTTCTAGCAATTGGATTTCACTCAAAACTCACCAAATGACTCCTCCCACCATATTATGATGTTGCCCAAGTTTTGGGTTCCATCCGAAATCAATAGGTGTTCCAAATTGGACAATTCAAGTTCAACGGCAGTTCGTTCCTAATTGGAGTGGTTGGTGTATTCCATACTTCTAAAGATTGGATTTCACTCAAAACTCACCAAATGACTCCTCCCACCATATTATGATGTTGCCCAAGTTTTGGGCTCGATCCGAAATCAATAGGTGTGAGAAATTGGACAATTGAAGTTCAACGGCAGTTCGTTCCTAATTGGAGTGGTTGGTGTATTCCATACTTCTAGCGATTGGATTTCACTCAAAACTCACTGCAAGACTCCTCCCACCATATTATGATGTTGCCCAAGGTTTGGTCTCGATCCGAAATCAGTAGGTGTTTCAAATTAGACAATTCAAGTTCAACGGCAGTTCGTTCCTAATTGGAGTGGTTGGTGTATTCCATACTTCTAGCGATTGGATTTCACTCAAAACTCACTGCATGACTCCTCCCACCATATTATGATGTTGCCCAAGTTTTGGTCTCGATCCGAAATCAGTAGGTGTTCCAAATTAGACAATTCAAGTTCAACGGCAGTTCGTTCCTAATTGGAGTGGTTGGTGTATTCCATACTTCTAGCGATTGGATTTCACTCAAAACTCACCAAATGACTCCTCCCACCATATTACGATGTTGCCCAAGTTTTGGGCTCGATCCGAAATCAATAGGTGTTCCAAATTGGACAATTCAAGTTCAACGGCAGTTCGTTCCAAATTGGAGTGGTTGGTGTATTCAATACTTCTCGCCATTGGATTTCACTTAAAACTCACCAAATGACTCCTCCCGCCACATTATGATGTTGCCCAAGTTTTGGGCTCGATCCGAAATCCATAGGTGTTCCAAATTGGACAATTCAAGTTCAACGGCAGTTCGTTCCTAATTGGAGTGGTTCGTGTATTACATACTTCTAGCGATTGGATTTCACTCAAAACTCACCAAATGACTCCTCCCACCATATTATGATGTTGCCCAAGTTTTGGGCTCGATACGAAATCAATAGGTGTTCCAAATTGGACAATTCAAGTTCAACGGCAGTTCGTTCCTAATTGGAGTGGTTGGTGTATTCCATACTTCTAGCGATTGGATTTCACTCAAAACTCACCAAATGACTCCTCCCATCATATTATGATGTTGCACAAGTTTTGGGCTCGATCCGAACTCAATAGGTGTGGGAAATCGGACAATTTAAGTTCTACGGCAGTTCGTTCCTAATTGGAGTGGTGGGTGTATTCCATACTTCTAGCGATTGGATTTCACTAAAAACTCACCAAATGACTCCTCCCACCATATTATGATGTTGCCCAAGTTTTGGGCTCGATCCGAAATCAATAGGTGTGAGAAATTGAACAATTCAAGTTCAACGGCAGTTCGTTCCTAATTGGAGTGGTTGGTGTATTCCATACTTCTAGCGATTGGATTTCACTCAAAACTCACCAAATGACTCCTCCCACCATATTACGATGTTGCCCAAGTTTTGGGCTCGATCCGAAATCAATAGGTGTTCCAAATTGGACAATTCAAGTTCAACGGCAGTTCGTTCCTAATTGGAGTGGTTCGTGTATTACATACTTCTAGTGATTGGATTTCACTCAAAACTCACCAAATGACTCCTCCCACCATATATGATGTTGCCCAAGTTTTGGGCTCGATCCAAAATCAATAGGTGTTCCAAATTGGACAATTCAAGTTCAACGGCAGTTCGTTCCTAATTGGAGTGGTTGTTGTATTCCATACTTCTAGCGATTGGATTTCACTCAAAACTCACCAAATGACTCCTCCCACCAGATTATGTTGTTGCCCAGGTTTTGGGCTCGATCCGAACACAATAGGTGTGAGAAATTGGACAATTTAAGTTCAACGGCAGTTCGTTCCTAATTGGAGTTGTTTATGTATTCCATAATTCTAGCGATTGGATTTCACTCAAAACTCACCAAATGACTCCTCCCACCATATTATGATGTTGCCCAAGTTTTGGGCTCGATCCGAAATCAATAGGTGTGAGAAATTGGACAATTCAAGTTCAATGGCAGTTCGTTCCTAATTGGAGTGGTTGGTGTATTCCATACTTCTAGCGATTGGATTTCACTCAAAACTCACCAAATGACTCCTCCCACCATATTATGGTGTTGCCCAAGTTTTGGGCTCGATCCGAAATCAATAGGTGTGAGAAATTGGACAATTCAAGTTCAACGGCAGTTCGTTCCAAATTGGAGTGGTTGGTGTATTCCACACTTCTAGCGATTGGATTTCACTCAAAACTCACTGCATTACTCCTCCCACCATATTATGATGTTGCCCAAGTTTTGGGCTCGATCCGAAATCAATAGGTGTTCCAAATTGGACAATTCCAGTTCAACGGCAGTTCGTTCCTAATTGGAGTGGTTGGTGTATTACATACTTCTAGCGATTGGATTTCACTCAAAACTCACCAAATGACTCCTCCCACCATATTATGATGTTGCACAACTTTGGGGTTCCATCCGAAATCAATAGGTGTGAGAAATTGGACAATTCAAGTTCAACGACAGTTCCTTCCGAATTGGAGTGGTTGGTGTATTCCATACTTCTAGCGATTGTATTTCACTCAAAACTCTCCAAATGACTCCTCCCACCTTATTATGATGTTGCCCAAGTTTTGGGCTCGATCCGAAATCAATAGGTGTTCCAAATTGGACAATTCAAGTTCAACGGCAGTTCGTTCCTAATTGGAGTGGTTGGTGTATTCCATACTTCTAGCGACTGGATTTCACTCAAAACTCACCAAATGACTCCTCCCACCATATTATGATGTTGCCCAAGTTTTGGGCTCGATCCGAAATCAATAGGTGTGAGAAATTGGACAATTCAAGTTCAACGGCAGTTCGTTCCTAATTGGAGTGGTTGGTATATTCCATACTTCTAGCGATTGGATTTCACTCAAAACTCACCAAATGACTCCTCCCACCATATTATGATGTTGCCCAAGTTAGGGGCTCGATCCGGAATCAGTAGGTGTGAGAAATTGGACAATTCAAGTTCAACGGCAGTTCGTTCCTAATTGGAGTGTTTGGTGTATTCCATACTTCTAGCGATTGGATTTCACTCAAAACCCACCAAATGACTCCTCTCACCATATTATGATGTTGCCCAAGTTTTGGGCTCGATCCGAACTCAATAGGTGTGGGAAATCGGACAATTTAAGTTCTACCGCAGTTCGTTCCTAATTGGAGTTGTGGGTGTATTCCATACTTCTAGCGATTGGATTTCACTAAAAACTCACCAAATGACTCCTCCCACCATATTATGATGTTGCCCAAGTTTTGGGCTCGATCCGAAATCAATAGGTGTTCCAAATTGGACAATTCAAGTTCAACGGCAGTTCGTTCCTAATTGGAGTGGTTCGTGTATTACATACTTCTAGCGATTGGATTTCACTCAAAACTCACCAAATGACTCGTCCCACCATATTACGATGTTGCCCAAGTTTTGGGCTCGATCCGAAATCAATAGGTGTTCCAAATTGGACAATTCAAGTTCAACGGAAGTTCGTTCCTAATTGGGGTGGCTAGTGTATTCCATACTTCTCGCCATTGGATTTCACTCAAAACTCACCAAATGACTCCTCTCACCATATTATGATGTTGCCCAAGTTTTGGGCTCGATCCGAACTCAATAGGTGTGGGAAATCGGACAATTTAAGTTCTACGGCAGTTCGTTCCTAATTGGAGTGGTTGGTGTATTCCATACTTCTTGCGATTGGATTTCACTCAAAACTCACCAAATGACTCCTCCCACCATATTATGATGTTGCCCAAGTTTTGGGTTCGATCCGAAATCAATAGGTGTGAGAAATTGGACAATTCAAGTTCAACGGCAGTTCGTTCCTAATTGGAGTGGTTGGTGTATTCCATACTTCTCGCCATTGGATTTCACTTAAAACTCACCAAATGACTCCTCCCACCACATTATGATGTTGCCCAAGTTTTGGGCTCGATCCGAAATCAATAGGTGTTCCAAATTGGACAATTCACGTTCAACGGCAGTTCGTTCCTAATTGGAGTGGTTGGTGTATTACATACTTCTAGTGATTGGATTTCACTCAAAACTCTCCAAATGACTCCTCCCACCATATTATGATGTTGCCCAAGTTAGGGGCTCGATCCGAAATCAGTAGGTGTGAGAAATTGGACAATTCAAGTTCAACGGCAGTTCGTTCCTAATTGGAGTGGTTGGTGTATTCCATACTTCTAGCGTTTGGATTTCACTCAAAACTCGCCAAATGACTCCTCTCACCATATTATGATGTTGCCCAAGTTTTGGGCTCGATCCGAACTCTATAGGTGTGGGAAATCGGACAATTTAAGTTCAACGGCAGTTCGTTCCTAATTGGAGTGGTTGGTGTATTCCATACTTCTAGCGATTGGATTTCACTCAAAACTCACCAAATGACTCCTCCCGCCATATTATGATGTTGCCCAAGTTTTCGGCTCGATCCGAAATCAATAGGTGGGAGAAATTGGACAATTTAAGTTCAACGGCAGTTCGTTCCTAATTGTAGTGGTTGGTGTATTCCATACTTCTAGCGATTGGATTTCACTCAAAACTCACGAAATGACTCCTCCCATCATATTATGATGTTGCACAAGTTTGGGGTTCCATACGAAACCAATAGGTGTGAGAAATTGGACAATTCAGGTTCAACGGCAGTTCGTTCCTAATTGGAGTGGTTGGTGTATTCCATACTTCTAGAGATTGGATTTCACTCAAAATTCACCAAATGACTCCTCCCACCATATTATGATGTTGCCCAAGTTTTGGGCTCGATCCGAAATCAATAGGTGTGAGAAATTGGACAATTCAAGTTCAACGGCAGTTCGTTCCTAATTGGAGTGGTTGGTGTATTACATACTTCTAGCGATTGGATTTCACTCAAAACTCACCAAATGACTCCTCCCACCATATTATGATGTTGCCCAAGTTTTGGGTTCGATCCGAAATCAATAGGTGTGAGAAATTGGACAATTCAAGTTCAACGGCAGTTCGTTCCTAATTGGGGAGTGGTTGGTGTATTCCATACTTCTAGCGATTGGATTTCACTCAAAACTCACCAAATGACTCCTCCCACCATATTATGATGTTGCCCAAGTTTTGGGCTCGATCCGAAATCAATAGGTGTTCCAAATTTGAGAATTCAAGTTCAACGGCAGTTCGTTCCTAATTGGAGTGGTTGGTGTATTCCATACTTCTAGCGATTGGATTTCACTCAAAACTCACCACATGACTCCTCCCACCATATTATGATGTTGCCCAAGTTTTGGGCTCGATCCGAAATCAATACGTGTTCCAAATTGGAGAATTCAAGTTCAACGGCAGTTCGTTCCTAATTGGAGTGGTTGGTGTATTCCATTCTAGCGATTGGATTTCACTCAAAACTCACCAAATGACTCCTCCCATCATATTATGATGTTGCACAAGTTTGGGATTCCATACGAAATCAATAGGTGTGAGAAATTGGACAATTCATGTTCAACGCCAGTTCGTTCCTAATTGGAGTGGTTTGTGTATTCCATACTTCTAGCGATTTGATTTCACTCAAAACTCACTGCATGACTCCTCCCACCATATTTTGATGTTGCCCAAGTTTTGGTCTCGATCCGAAATCAATAGGGGTTCCAAATTAGACAATTCAATTTCAACGGCAGTTCGTTCCTAATTGGAGTGGTTGGTGTATTATATACTTCTAGCGATTGGATTTCACTGAAAACTCACCGAATGACTCCTCCCACCATATTATGATGTTGCCCAAGTTTTCGGCTCGATCCGAAATCAATAGGTGGGAGAAATTGGACAATTTAAGTTCAACGGCAGTTCGTTCCCAATTGTAGTGGTTGGTGTATTCCATACTTCTAGCGATTTGATTTCACTAAAAACTCACGAAATGACTCCTCCCATCATATTATGATGTTGCACAAGTTTGGGGTTCCATACGAAATCAATCGGTGTGAGGAATTGGACAATTCAGGTTCAACGGCAGTTCGTTCCTAATTGGAGTGGTTGATGTATTCCGTACTTCTAGCGATTGGATTTCACTCAAAACTCACCAAATGACTCCTCCCACCATATTATGATGTTGCCCAAGTTTTGGGCTCGATCCGAAATCAATAGGTGTTCCAAATTGGACAATTCAAGTTCAACGGCAGTTCGTTCCTAATTGGAGTATTTGGTGTATTCCATACTTCTAGCAATTGGATTTCACTCAAAACTCACCAAATGACTCCTCCCACCATATTATGATGTTGCCCAAGTTAGGGGTTCGATCCGAAATCAATAGGTGTGAGAAATTGGACAATTCAAGTTCAACGGCAGTTCGTTCCTAATTGGAGTGGTTGGTGTATTCCATACTTCTAGCGACTGGATTTCACTCAAAACTCACCAAATGACTCCTCCCACCACATTATGATGTTGCCCAAGTTTTGGGCTCGATCCGAAATCAATATGTGTTCCAAATTGGACAATTCAAGTTCAACGACAGTTCGTTCCTAATTGGAGTGGTTGGTTTGTTCCATACTTCTAGTGATTGGATTTCACTCAAAACTCACCAAATGACTCCTCCCACCATATTATGATGTTGCCCAAGTTTTGGGCTCGATCCGAAATCAATAGGAGTGAGAAATTGGACAATTCAAGTTCAACGGCAGTTCGTTCCTAATTGGAGTGGTTGGTGTATTCCATACTTCTAGCGATTGGATTTCACTCAAAACTCACCAAATGACTCCTCCCACCATATTATGATGTTGCCCAAGTTTTGGGCTCGATCCGAAATCAATAGGTGTGAGAAATTGGACAATTCAAGTTCAACGGCAGTTCGTTCCTAATTAGAGTGGTTTGTGTATTCTATACTTCTAGCGATTGGATTTCACTCAAAACCCACCAAATGACTCCTCCCACCATATTATGATGTTTCCCAAGTTTTGGGCTCGATCCGATATCAATAGGTGTTCCAAATTAGACAATTCAAGTTCAACGGCAGTTCATTCCTAATTGGAGTGGTTGGAGTATTCCACACTTCTAGCAATTGGATTTCACTCAAAACTCACCAAATGACTCCTCCCACCATATTATGATGTTGCCCAAGTTTTGGGCTCGATCCGAAATCAATAGGTGTGAGAAATTGGACAATTCAAGTTGAACGGCAGTTCGTTCCTAATTGGAGTGGTTGGTGTATTACATACTTCTAGCGATTGGATTTCACTCAAAACTCACCAAATGACTCCTGCCACCATATTAAGATGTTGCCCAAGTTTTGGGCTCGATCCGAAATCAATAGGTGTGAGAAATTGGACAATTCAAGTTCAACGGCAGTTCGTTCCTAATTGGAGTGGTTGGTGTATTTCAAACTTCTAGCGATTGGATTTCACTCAAAACTCACCAAATCACTCCTCCCACCATATTATGATGTTGCCCAAGTTTTGGGCTTAATCCGAAATCAATAGGTGTGAGAAATTGGACAATTCAAGTTCAACGGCAGTTCGTTCCTAATTGGAGTGGTTGGTGTATTCCATACTTCTAGAGATTGGATTTCACTCAAAACTCACCAAATGACTCCTCCCACCATATTATGATGTTGCTCATGTTTTCGGCTCGATCCGAAATCAATAGGTGTGAGAAATTGGACAATTTAAGTTCAACGGCAGTTCGTTGCTAATTGTATTGGTTGGTGTATTCCATACTTCTAGCGATTGGATTTCACTCAAAACTCACGAAATGACTCCTCCCATCATATTATGATGTTGCACAAGTTTGGGGTTCCATACGAAATCAATAGGTGTGAGGAATTGGACAATTCAGGTTCAACGGCAGTTCGTTCCTAATTGGAGTGGTTGGTGTATTCCATACTTCTAGCGATTGGATTTCACTCAAAACTCACCAAATGACTCCTCCCACCATATTATGATGTTGCCCAAGTTTTGGGCTCGATTCGAAATCAATAGGTGTGAGAAATTGGACAATTCAAGTGCAACGGCAGTTCCTTCCTAATTGAAGTGGTTGTTTTATTCCACACTAGTAGCGATTGGATTTCACTCAAAACTCACCAAATGACTCCTCCCACCATATTATGATGTTGCCCAAGTTAGGGGCATGATCCGAAATCAATAGGTGTGAGAAATTGGACAATTCAAGTTCAACGGCAGTTCGTTCCTAATTGGAGTGGTTGGTGTATTACATACTTCTAGCGATTGGATTTCACTCAAAACTCACCAAATGACTCCTCCCACCATATTATGATGTTGCCCAAGTTTTGGGCTCGATCCGAAATCAATAGGTGTTCCAAATTGGACAATTCAAGTTCAACGGCAGTTCGTTCTTAATTGGAGTGGTTGGTGTATTCCATACTTCTAGCGATTGGATTTCACTCAAAACTCACTGCATGACTCCTCCCACCATATTATGATGTTGCCCAGGTTTTGGGCTCGATCCGAACTCAATAGGTGTGAGAAATTGGACAATTTAAGTTCAACGGCAGTTCTATCCTAATTGGAGTGGTTGGTGTATAACATACTTCTAGCGATTGGATTCCACTCAAAACTAACTATATGACTCCTCCCACCATATTATGATGTTGCCCAAGTTTTGGTCTCGATCCGAAATGAATAGGTGTTTCAAATTGGACAATTCAAGTTCAACGGCAGTTCGTTCCTAATTGGAGTGGTTGGTGTATTCCACACTTCTAGCGATTGGATTTCACTCAAAACTCACCAAATGACTCCTCCCACCATATTATGATGTTGCCCAAGTTTTGGGCTCTATCCGAAATCAATAGGTGTGAGAAATTGGACAATTCCAGTTCAACGGCAGTTCGTTCCTAATTGGAGTGGTTGGTGTATTCCATACTTCTAGCGATTGGATTTCACTCAAATGTCACCAAATGACTCCTCCCACCATATTATGATGTTGCCCAAGTTTTCGGCTCGATCCGAAATCAATAGGTGTGAGAAATTGGACAATTCAAGTTCAACGGCAGTTCGTTCCTAGTTGGAGTGGTTGGTGTATTCCATACTTCTAGCGATTGGATTTCACTCAAAACTCACTACCTGACTCCTCCCACCATATTATGATGTTGCCCAAGTTTTGGTCTCGATCCGAAATCAATAGGTGTTCCAAATTAGACAATTCAAGTTCAACGGCAGTTCGTTCCTAATTGGAGTGGTTGGTGTATTCCATACTTCTAGCGATTGGATTTCACTCAAAACTCACCAAATGACTCCTCCCACCATATTATGATGTTGCCCAAGTTTTGGGCTCGATCCGAAATCAATAGGTGTTTCAAATTGGACAATTCAAGTTCAACGGCAGTTCGTTCCTAATTGGAGTGGTTGGTGTATTCCATACTTCTAGCGATTGGATTTCACTCAAAACTCACCAAATGACTCCTCCCACCATATTATGATGTTGCCCAAGTTTTGGGCTCGATTCGAAATCAATAGGTGTGAGAAATTGGACAATTCAAGTGCAACGGCAGTTCCTTCCTAATTGAAGTGGTTGTTTTATTCCACACTAGTAGCGATTGGATTTCACTCAAAACTCACCAAATGACTCCTCCCACCATATTATGATGTTGCCCAAGTTAGGGGCATGATCCGAAATCAATAGGTGTGAGAAATTGGACAATTCAAGTTCAACGGCAGTTCGTTCCTAATTGGAGTGGTTGGTGTATTACATACTTCTAGCGATTGGATTTCACTCAAAACTCACCAAATGACTCCTCCCACCATATTATGATGTTGCCCAAGTTTTGGGCTCGATCCGAAATCAATAGGTGTTCCAAATTGGACAATTCAAGTTCAACGGCAGTTCGTTCTTAATTGGAGTGGTTGGTGTATTCCATACTTCTAGCGATTGGATTTCACTCAAAACTCACTGCATGACTCCTCCCACCATATTATGATGTTGCCCAGGTTTTGGGCTCGATCCGAACTCAATAGGTGTGAGAAATTGGACAATTTAAGTTCAACGGCAGTTCTATCCTAATTGGAGTGGTTGGTGTATAACATACTTCTAGCGATTGGATTCCACTCAAAACTAACTATATGACTCCTCCCACCATATTATGATGTTGCCCAAGTTTTGGTCTCGATCCGAAATGAATAGGTGTTTCAAATTGGACAATTCAAGTTCAACGGCAGTTCGTTCCTAATTGGAGTGGTTGGTGTATTCCACACTTCTAGCGATTGGATTTCACTCAAAACTCACCAAATGACTCCTCCCACCATATTATGATGTTGCCCAAGTTTTGGGCTCTATCCGAATTCAATAGGTGTGAGAAATTGGACAATTCCAGTTCAACGGCAGTTCGTTCCTAATTGGAGTGGTTGGTGTATTCCATACTTCTAGCGATTGGATTTCACTCAAATGTCACCAAATGACTCCTCCCACCATATTATGATGTTGCCCAAGTTTTCGGCTCGATCCGAAATCAATAGGTGTGAGAAATTGGACAATTCAAGTTCAACGGCAGTTCGTTCCTAGTTGGAGTGGTTGGTGTATTCCATACTTCTAGCGATTGGATTTCACTCAAAACTCACTACCTGACTCCTCCCACCATATTATGATGTTGCCCAAGTTTTGGTCTCGATCCGAAATCAATAGGTGTTCCAAATTAGACAATTCAAGTTCAACGGCAGTTCGTTCCTAATTGGAGTGGTTGGTGTATTCCATACTTCTAGCGATTGGATTTCACTCAAAACTCACCAAATGACTCCTCCCACCATATTATGATGTTGCCCAAGTTTTGGGCTCGATCCGAAATCAATAGGTGTTTCAAATTGGACAATTCAAGTTCAACGGCAGTTCGTTCCTAATTGGAGTGGTTGGTGTATTCCATACTTCTAGCGATTGGATTTCTCTCAAAACTCACCAAATGACTCCTCCCACCATATTATGATGTTACCCAAGTTTTGGGCTCGATCCGAAATCAATAGGTGTGAGAAATTGGACAATTCAAGTTCAACGGCAGTTCGTTCCTAATTGGAGTGGTTGGTGTATTCCATACTTCTAGCGTTTGGATTTCACTCTAAACTATCCAAATGACTCCTCCCACCATATTATGATGTTGCCCAAGTTTTGGGCTCGATCCGAAATCAATAGGTGTGAGAAATTGGACAATTTAAGTTCAACGGCAGCTCGCTCCTAATTGGAGTGGTTGGTGTATTCCATACTTCTAGCGATTGGATTTCACTCAAAACTCACTGCATGACCCCTCCCACTATATTATGATGTTGCCCAAGTTTTGGTCTCGATCCGAAATCAATAGGTGTTCCAAATTAGACAATTCAAGTTCAACGGCAGTTCGTTCCTAATTGGAGTGGTTGGTGTATTCCATACTTCTAGCGATTGGATTTCACTCAAAACTCACCAAATGACTCCTCCCACCATATTATGATGTTGCCCAAGTTTTGGGCTCGATCCGAAATCAATAGGTGTTTCAAATTGGACAATTCAAGTTCAACGGCAGTTCGTTCCTAATTGGAGTGGTTGGTGTATTCCATACTTCTAGCGATTGGATTTCTCTCAAAACTCACCAAATGACTCCTCCCACCATATTATGATGTTGCCCAAGTTTTGGGCTCGATCCGAAATCAATAGGTGTGAGAAATTGGACAATTCAAGTTCAACGGCAGTTCGTTCCTAATTGGAGTGGTTGGTGTATTCCATACTTCTAGCGATTGGATTTCACTCTAAACTATCCAAATGACTCCTACCACCATATTATGATGTTGCCCAAGTTTTGGGCTCGATCCGAAATCAATAGGTGTGAGAAATTGGACAATTTAAGTTCAACGGCAGCTCGTTCCTAATTGGAGTGGTTGGTGTATTCCATACTTCTAGCGATTGGATTTCACTCAAAACTCACTGCATGACCCCTCCCATTATATTATGATGTTGCCCAAGTTTTGGTCTCGATCCGAAATCAATAGGTGTTCCAAATTAGACAATTCAAGTTCAACGGCAGTTCGTTCCTAATTGGAGTGGTTGGTGTATTCCATACTTCTAGCGATTGGATTTCACTCAAAACTCACTAAATGACACCTCCCCCCATATTATGATGTTGCCCAAGTTTTGGTTTCGATCCGAAATCAATAGGTGTTCCAAATTGGACAATTCAAGTTCAACGGCAGTTCGTTCCTAATTGGGGTGGTTGGTGTATTCCGTACTTCTAGCAATTGGATGTCACTCAAAACTCACCAAATGACTCCTCCCCCCATATTATGATGTTGCCCAAGTTTTGGGCTCGATCCGAACTCAATAGGTGTGAGAAATTGGACAATTCAAGTTCAACGGCAGTTCGTTCCTAATTGGAGTGGTTGGTGTATTCCATACTTTTAGCGATTAGATTTCACTCAAAACTCACCAAATGACTCCTCCCAACATATTATACAGCCCACGTTTTGGGCGCTATCCGAAATCAATAGGTGTTCCAAATTGGACAATTCAAGTTCAACGGCAGTTCGTTCCTAATTGGAGTGGTTGGTGTATTCCATACTTCTAGCGATTGGAATTCACTCAAAACTCACTAAATGACTCCTCCCACCATATTATGTTGTTGCCCAAGTTTTGGTCTCGATCCGAAATCAATAGGTGTTCCAAATTGGACAATTCAAGTTCAACGGCAGTTCGTTCCTAATTGGAGTGGTTGGTATATTCCATACTTCTAGCGATTGGATTTCACTCAAAACTCACTAAATGACTCCTCCCCCCATATTATGATGTTGCCCAAGTTTTGGTCTCGATCCGAAATCAATAGGTGTTCCAAATTGGACAATTCAAGTTCAACGGCAGTTCGTTCCTAATTGGAGTGGTTGGTGTATTCCATACTTCTAGCGAATGAATTTCACTCAAAACTCACCAAATGACTCGTCCCACCATATTATAATGTTCCCCACGTTTTGGGCTCGATCCGAAATCAATAGGTGTGAGAAATTGGACAATTCAAGTTCAACGGCAGTTCGTTCCTAATTGGAGTGGTTGGTGTATTCCATACTTCTAGCGATTGGATTTCACTCAAAACTCACCAAATGACTCCACCCACCATATTATGATGTTGCACAAGTTTGGGGTTCGATCCGAAATCAACAGGTGTGAGAAATTGGACAATTCAAGTTCAACGGCAGTTCGTTCCTAATTGGAGTGGTTGGTGTATTCCATACTTCTATCGATTGGATGTCACTCAAAACTCACCAAATGACTCCTCCCAACATATTATGATGTTGCCCTAGTTTTGGGCTCAATCCGAAATCAATAGGTGTTCCAAATTGGACAATTCAAGTTCAACAGCATGTCGTTCCTAATTGGAGTGGTTGGTGTATTCCATACTTCTAGCGATTGGATTTCGCTCAAAACTCACCAAATGACTCCTCCCACCATATTACCACGTTGCCCAAGTTTTGGGCTCGATCCGAAATCAATAGGTCTTCCAAATTGGACAATTCAAGTTCAACGGCAGTTCGTTCCTAATGGGAGTGGTTGGTGTATTCCATACCTCTAGCCATTGGATTTCCCTCAAAACTCACCAAATGAGTCCTCCCAGCATATTATGATGTTGCCCAAGTTTTGGGATCGATCCGAAATCAATAGGTGTGATAAATTGGACAATTCAAGTTCAACGGCAGTTCGTTCCTAATTGGAGTGGTTGGTGTATTCCATACTTATAGCGATTGGATTTCACTCAAAACTCACCAAATGACTCCTCCCACCATATTATGTTGTTGCCCAAGTTTTGGGCTCGATCCGAAATCAATAGGTGTGAGAAATTGGACAATTAAAGTTCAACGGCATTTTGGTCCTAATTGGAGTGGTTGGTGTATTCCATACTTCTTGCGATTGGATTTCACTCAAAACTCACCAAATGACTCCTCCCACCATACTATCATGTTGCCCAAGTTTTGGGCTCGATCCGAAATCAATAGGTGTGAGAAATTGGACAATTCAATTTCAACGGCAGTTCGTTCCTAATTGGACTGGTTGGTGTATTCCATACTTCTAGCGATTGGATTTCACTCAAAAATCACCCAATGACTCCTCCCACCATATTATGATGTTGCCCAAGTTTTGGGCTCGATCCAAATCAATAGGTGTTCCAAATTGGACAATTCAAGTTCAACGGCAGTTCGTTCCTAATTGGAGTGGTTGGTGTATTCCATACTTCTAGCGATTGGATTTCACTCAAAACTCACCAAATGACTCCTCCCACCATATTATGATGTTGCACAAGTTTGGGGTTCGATCCGATATCAATAGGTGTGAGAAATTGCACAATTCAAGTTCAACGGCAGTTCGTTCCTAATGGGATTGGTTAGTGTATTCCATACTTCTAGCGATTGGATTTCACTCAAAACTCACCAAATGACTCCTCCCACCATATTATGATGTTGCCCAAGTTTTGGGCTCGATCCGAAATCAATAGGTGTTCCAAATTGGACAATTCAAGTTCAACGGCAGTTCGTTCCTAATTGGAGTGGTTGGTGTATTCCATACTTCTAGCGATTGGATTTCACTCAAAACTCACCAAATGACTCCTCCCACCATATTATCATGTTGCCCAAGTTTTGGGCTCGATCCGAAATCAATAGGTGTTCCAAATTGGACAATTCAAGTTCAACGGCAGTTCGTTCCTAATTGGAGTGGTTGGTATCCATACTTCTAGCGATTGGATTTCACTCAAAACTCACCAAATGACTCCTCCCACCATATTATGATGTTGCACAAGTTTGGGGTTCGATCCGAAATCAACAGGTGTGAGAAATTGGACAATTCAAGTTCAGCGGGAGTTCGTTCCTAATGGGAGTGGTTGGTGTATTCCATACCTCTAGCGATTGGATTTCCCTCAAAACTCACCAAATGAGTCCTCCCACCATATTATGATGTGGCCCAAGTTTGGGTTCGATCCGAAATCAATAGGTGTTCCAAATTGGACAATTCAAGTTCAACGGCATTTCGTTCCTAATTGGAGTGGTTGGTGTATGCCATACTTCTAGCGATTGGATTTCTCTCAAAACTCACCAAATGACTCCTCCCACCATATTATGATGTTAACCAAGTTTTCGGCTCGATCCGAAATCAATAGGTGTTCCAAATTGGACAATTCAAGTTCAACGGCAGTTCGTTCCTAATTGGAGTGGTTGGTGTATTCCATACTTCTAGCGATTGGATTTCACTCACAACTCACCAAATGACTCCTCCCACCATATTATGATGTTGCCCAAGTTTGGGGCTCGATCCGAAATCAATAGGTGTGAGAAATTGGACAATTCAAGTTCAACGGCATTTCGTTCCTAATTGGAGTGGTTGGTGTATTCCATACTTCTAGCGATTGGATTTCACTCAAAACTCACCAAATGACTCCGCCCACCATATTATGACGTTGCCCAAGTTTGGGGCTCGATCCGAAATCAATAGGGGTGAGAAATTGGACAATTCAAGTTCAACGGCAGTTCGTTCCTAGTTGGAGTGGTTGGTGTATTCCATACTTCTAGCGATTCGATTTCACTCAAAACTCACTGAATGACTCCTCCCACCATATTATGATGTTGCCCAAGTTTTGGTCTCGATCCGAAATCAATAGGTGTTCCAAATTAGACAATTCAAGTTCAACGACAGTTCGTTCCTAATTGGAGTGATTGGTGTATTCCATACTTCTAGCGATTGGATTTCACTGAAAACTCACCAAATGACTCCTCCCACCATACTATGATGTTGCCCAAGTTTTGGGCTCGATATGAAATGAATAGGTGTGCGAAATTGGACAATTCAAGTTCAACGGCAGTTCGTTCCTAATTGGAGTGGTCGGTGTATTCCATACTTCTAGCGATTGGATTTCACTCAAAACTCACCAAATGACTCCTCCCGCCATATTATGATGTTGCCCAAGTTTGGGGCTCGATCCGAAATCAATAGATGTGAGAAATTGGACAATTCAAGTTCAACGGCAGTTCGTTCCTAGTTGGAGTGGTTGGTGTATTCCATACTTCTAGCGATTCGATTTCACTCAAAACTCACCAAATGACTCCTCCCAACATATTATACAGCCCACGTTTTGGGCGCTATCCGAAATCAATAGGTGTTCCAAATTGGACAATTCAAGTTCAACGGCAGTTCGTTCCTAATTGGAGTGGTTGGTGTATTCCATACTTCTAGCGATTGGAATTCACTCAAAACTCACTAAATGACTCCTCCCACCATATTATGTTGTTGCCCAAGTTTTGGTCTCGATCCGAAATCAATAGGTGTTCCAAATTGGACAATTCAAGTTCAACGGCAGTTCGTTCCTAATTGGAGTGGTTGGTATATTCCATACTTCTAGCGATTGGATTTCACTCAAAACTCACTAAATGACTCCTCCCCCCATATTATGATGTTGCCCAAGTTTTGGTCTCGATCCGAAATCAATAGGTGTTCCAAATTGGACAATTCAAGTTCAACGGCAGTTCGTTCCTAATTGGAGTGGTTGGTGTATTCCATACTTCTAGCGAATGAATTTCACTCAAAACTCACCAAATGACTCGTCCCACCATATTATAATGTTCCCCACGTTTTGGGCTCGATCCGAAATCAATAGGTGTGAGAAATTGGACAATTCAAGTTCAACGGCAGTTCGTTCCTAATTGGAGTGGTTGGTGTATTCCATACTTCTAGCGATTGGATTTCACTCAAAACTCACCAAATGACTCCACCCACCATATTATGATGTTGCACAAGTTTGGGGTTCGATCCGAAATCAACAGGTGTGAGAAATTGGACAATTCAAGTTCAACGGCAGTTCGTTCCTAATTGGAGTGGTGGGTGTATTCCATACTTCTATCGATTGGATGTCACTCAAAACTCACCAAATGACTCCTCCCAACATATTATGATGTTGCCCAAGTTTTGGGCTCAATCCGAAATCAATAGGTGTTCCAAATTGGACAATTCAAGTTCAACAGCATGTCGTTCCTAATTGGAGTGGTTGGTGTATTCCATACTTCTAGCGATTGGATTTCGCTCAAAACTCACCAAATGACTCCTCCCACCATATTACCACGTTGCCCAAGTTTTGGGCTCGATCCGAAATCAATAGGTCTTCCAAATTGGACAATTCAAGTTCAACGGCAGTTCGTTCCTAATGGGAGTGGTTGGTGTATTCCATACCTCTAGCCATTGGATTTCCCTCAAAACTCACCAAATGAGTCCTCCCAGCATATTATGATGTTGCCCAAGTTTTGGGATCGATCCGAAATCAATAGGTGTGATAAATTGGACAATTCAAGTTCAACGGCAGTTCGTTCCTAATTGGAGTGGTTGGTGTATTCCATACTTATAGCGATTGGATTTCACTCAAAACTCACCAAATGACTCCTCCCACCATATTATGTTGTTGCCCAAGTTTTGGGCTCGATCCGAAATCAATAGGTGTGAGAAATTGGACAATTAAAGTTCAACGGCATTTTGGTCCTAATTGGAGTGGTTGGTGTATTCCATACTTCTTGCGATTGGATTTCACTCAAAACTCACCAAATGACTCCTCCCACCATACTATCATGTTGCCCAAGTTTTGGGCTCGATCCGAAATCAATAGGTGTGAGAAATTGGACAATTCAATTTCAACGGCAGTTCGTTCCTAATTGGACTGGTTGGTGTATTCCATACTTCTAGCGATTGGATTTCACTCAAAAATCACCCAATGACTCCTCCCACCATATTATGATGTTGCCCAAGTTTTGGGCTCGATCCAAATCAATAGGTGTTCCAAATTGGACAATTCAAGTTCAACGGCAGTTCGTTCCTAATTGGAGTGGTTGGTGTATTCCATACTTCTAGCGATTGGATTTCACTCAAAACTCACCAAATGACTCCTCCCACCATATTATGATGTTGCACAAGTTTGGGGTTCGATCCGATATCAATAGGTGTGAGAAATTGCACAATTCAAGTTCAACGGCAGTTCGTTCCTAATGGGATTGGTTAGTGTATTCCATACTTCTAGCGATTGGATTTCACTCAAAACTCACCAAATGACTCCTCCCACCATATTATGATGTTGCCCAAGTTTTGGGCTCGATCCGAAATCAATAGGTGTTCCAAATTGGACAATTCAAGTTCAACGGCAGTTCGTTCCTAATTGGAGTGGTTGGTGTATTCCATACTTCTAGCGATTGGATTTCACTCAAAACTCACCAAATGACTCCTCCCACCATATTATCATGTTGCCCAAGTTTTGGGCTCGATCCGAAATCAATAGGTGTTCCAAATTGGACAATTCAAGTTCAACGGCAGTTCGTTCCTAATTGGAGTGGTTGGTATCCATACTTCTAGCGATTGGATTTCACTCAAAACTCACCAAATGACTCCTCCCACCATATTATGATGTTGCACAAGTTTGGGGTTCGATCCGAAATCAACAGGTGTGAGAAATTGGACAATTCAAGTTCAGCGGGAGTTCGTTCCTAATGGGAGTGGTTGGTGTATTCCATACCTCTAGCGATTGGATTTCCCTCAAAACTCACCAAATGAGTCCTCCCACCATATTATGATGTGGCCCAAGTTTGGGTTCGATCCGAAATCAATAGGTGTTCCAAATTGGACAATTCAAGTTCAACGGCATTTCGTTCCTAATTGGAGTGGTTGGTGTATTCCATACTTCTAGCGATTGGATTTCACCCAAAACTCACCAAATGACTCCTCCCACCATATTATGATGTTAACCAAGTTTTCGGCTCGATCCGAAATCAATAGGTGTTCCAAATTGGACAATTCAAGTTCAACGGCAGTTCGTTCCAAATTGGACTGGTTGGTGTATGCCATACTTCTAGCGATTGGATTTCACCCAAAACTCACCAAATGACTCCTCCCACCATATTATGATGTTAACCAAGTTTTCGGCTCGATCCGAAATCAATAGGTGTTCCAAATTGGACAATTCAAGTTCAACGGCAGTTCGTTCCTAATTGGAGTGGTTGGTGTATTCCATACTTCTAGCGATTGGATTTCACTCAAAACTCACCAAATGACTCCGCCCACCATATTATGACGTTGCCCAAGTTTGGGGCTCGATCCGAAATCAATAGGGGTGAGAAATTGGACAATTCAAGTTCAACGGCAGTTCGTTCCTAGTTGGAGTGGTTGGTGTATTCCATACTTCTAGCGATTCGATTTCACTCAAAACTCACTGAATGACTCCTCCCACCATATTATGATGTTGCCCAAGTTTTGGTCTCGATCCGAAATCAATAGGTGTTCCAAATTAGACAATTCAAGTTCAACGACAGTTCGTTCCTAATTGGAGTGATTGGTGTATTCCATACTTCTAGCGATTGGATTTCACTGAAAACTCACCAAATGACTCCTCCCACCATACTATGATGTTGCCCAAGTTTTGGGCTCGATATGAAATGAATAGGTGTGCGAAATTGGACAATTCAAGTTCAACGGCAGTTCGTTCCTAATTGGAGTGGTCGGTGTATTCCATACTTCTAGCGATTGGATTTCACTCAAAACTCACCAAATGACTCCTCCC
Source organism: Prunus avium (assembly GCF_965620075.1). Taxonomy (NCBI): domain Eukaryota; kingdom Viridiplantae; phylum Streptophyta; class Magnoliopsida; order Rosales; family Rosaceae; genus Prunus; species Prunus avium. The sequence goes on along the minus strand of NC_142291.1, from coordinate 15,547,797 downwards.
GCCATATTATGATGTTGCCCAAGTTTGGGGCTCGATCCGAAATCAATAGATGTGAGAAATTGGACAATTCAAGTTCAACGGCAGTTCGTTCCTAGTTGGAGTGGTTGGTGTATTCCATACTTCTAGCGATTCGATTTCACTCAAAACTCACCAAATGACTCCTCCCACCATATTATGATGTTGCCCAAGTTTTGGGCTCGATCCGAAATCAATAGGTGTGAGAAATTGGACAATTCAAGTTCAACGGCAGTTCGTTCCTAATTGGAGTGGTTGGTGTATTCCATACTTCTAGCGATTGGATTTCACTCAAAACTCACCAAATGACTCCTCCCACCATATTAGGATGTTGCCCAAGTTTTGGGCTCGATCCGAAATCAATAGGTGTGAGAAATTGGACAATTCAAGTTCAACGGCAGTTCGTTCCTAATTGGAGTGGTTGGTGTATTCCATACTTCTAGCGATTGGATTTCACTCAAAACTAACCAAATGACTCCTCCCACCATATTATGGTGTTGCCCAAGTTTTGGGCTCGATCCGAAATCAATAGGTGTGAGAAATTGGACAATTGAAGTTCAACGGCAGTTCGTTCCTAATTGGAGTGGTTGGTGTATTCCATACTTCTAGCGATTGGATTTCACTCAAAACTCACCAAGTGACTCCTCCCACCATATTATGATGTTGCCCAAGTTTTGGTCTCGAACCGAAATCAATAGGTGTTCCAAATTAGACAATTCAAGTTCAACGGCAGTTCGTTCCTAATTGGAGTGGTTGGTGTATTCCATACTTCTAGCGATTCGATTTCACTCAAAACTCACCAAGTGACCCCTCCCACCATATTATGATGTTGCCCACGTTTGGGGCTCGATCCGAAATCAATAGGTGTGAGAAATTGGACAATTCATGTTCAACGGCAGTTCTTTCCTAATTCGAGTGGTTGGTGTATTCCATACTTCTAGCGCTTGGATTTCACTCAAAACTCACTAAATGACTCCTCCCACCATATTATGTTGTTGCCCAAGTTTGGGGCTCGATCCGAAATCATTAGGTGTTCCAAATTAGACAATTCATGTTCAACGGCAGTTCGTTCCTAATTGGAGTGGTTGGTGTATTCCATACTTCTAGCGATTGGATTTCACTCAAAACTCTCCAAATGATTCCTCCCACCATATCATGATGTTGCCCAAGTTTTGGGCTCGATCCGAACTCAATAGGTGTTCCAAATTGGACAATTTAAGTTCAACGGCAGTTCGTTCCTAATTGGAGTTGTTGGTGTATTCCATACTTCTAGCGATTGGATTTCACTCAAAACTCACCAAATGACTCCTCCCACCATATTGTGATGTTGCCCAAGTTTTGGGTTCGATCCGAAATCAATAGGTGTTCCAAATTGGACAATTCAAGTTCAACGGCAGTTCGTTCCTAATTGGAGTGGTTGGTGTATTCCATACTTCTACCGATTGGATTTCAATCAAAACTCACCAAATGACTCCTCCCACCATATTATGATGTTGCCCAAGTTTTGGGCTCGATCCGAACTCAATAGGTGTGAGAAATTGGACAATTCAAGTTCAACGGCAGTTCGTTCCTAATTGGAGTGGTTGGTGTATTCCATACTTCTAGCGATTGGATTTCACTCAAAACTCACCAAATGACTCCTCCCACCATATTATGATGTTGCCCAAGTTTTGGGCTCGATCCGAAATCAATAGGTGTGAGAAATTGGACAATTCAAGTTCAACGGCAGTTCGTTCCTAATTGGAGTGGTTGGTGTATTCCATACTTCTAGCGATTGGATTTCACTCAAAACTCACCAAATGACTCCTCCCACCCATATTATGGTGTTGCCCAAGTTTTGGCCTCGATCCGAAATCAATAGGTGTGAAAAATTGGACAATTGAAGTTCAACGGAAGTTCGTTCCTAATTGGAGTGGTTGGTGTATTCAATACTTCTAGCGATTGGATTTCACTCAAAACTCACCAAGTGACTCCTCCCACCATATTATGATGTTGCCCAAGTTTTGGTCTCGAACCGAAATCAATAGGTGTTCCAAATTAGACAATTCAAGTTCAACGGCAGTTCGTTCCTAATTGGAGTGGTTGGTGTATTCCATACTTCTAGCGATTGGATTTCACTCAAAACTCACTAAATAATTCCTCCCACCATATTATGATGTTGCCCAAGTTTTGGTCTCGATCCGAAATCAATAGGTGTTCCAAATTAGACAATTCAAGTTCAACGACAGTTAGTTCCTAATTGGAGTGGTTGGGGTATTCCATACTTCTAGCGATTGGATTTCACTGAAAACTCACCAAATGACTCCTCCCACCATATTATGATGTTGCACAAGTTTGGGGTTCCATCAGAAATCAATAGGTGTAAGAAATTGGACAATTCAAGTTCAACGGCACTTCGTTCCTAATTGGAGTGGTTGGTGTGTTCCATACTTCTAGCGATTGGATTTCACTCAAAACTCACCAAATGACGCCTCCCAACATATTATGATGTTGCCCAAGTTTTGGGCTCGATCCGAAATCAATAGGTGTGAGAAATTGGACAATTCAAGTTCAACGGCAGTTCGTTCCTAATTGGAGTGGTTGGTGTATTCCATACTTCTAGCGATTCGATTTCACTCAAAACTCACCAAGTGACCCCTCCCACCATATTATGATGTTGCCCAAGTTTTGGTCTCGAACCGAAATCAATAGGTGTTCCAAATTAGACAATTCAAGTTCAACGACAGTTCGTTCCTAATTGGAGTGGTTGGTGTATTCCATACTTCTCGCTATTGGATTTCACTTAAAACTCACCAAATGACTACTCCCACCACATTATGATGTTGCCCAAGTTTTGGCCTCGATCCGAAATCAATAGGTGTTCCAAATTAGACAATTCAAGTTCAACGACAGTTAGTTCCTAATTGGAGTGGTTGGGGTATTCCATACTTCTAGCGATTGGATTTCACTGAAAACTCACCAAATGACTCCTCCCACCATATTATGATGTTGCACAAGTTTGGGGTTCCATCCGAAATCAATAGGTGTAAGAAATTGGACAATTCAAGTTCAACGGCACTTCGTTCCTAATTGGAGTGGTTGGTGTATTCCATACTTCTAGCGATTCGATTTCACTCAAAACTCACCAAATGACTCCTCCCACCATATTATGATGTTTCCCAAGTTTTGGTCTCGATCCGAAATCAATAGGTGTGAGAAATTGGACAATTCAAGTTCAACGGCAGTTCGTTCCTAATTGGAGTGGTTGGTGTATTCCATACTTCTAGCGATTGGATTTCAATCAAAACTCACCAAATGACTCCTCCCACCATATTATGATGTTGCCCAAGTTTTGGGCTCGATCCGAACTCAATAGGTGTTCCAAATTGGACAATTTAAGTTCAACGGCAGTTCGTTCCTAATTGGAGTGGTTGGTGTGTTCCATACTTCTAGCGATTGGATTTCACTCAAAACTCACCAAATGACTCCTCCCACCATATTATGATGTTTCCCAAGTTTTGGTGTCGATCCGAAATCAATAGGTGTGAGAAATTGGACAATTCAAGTTCAACGGCAGTTCGTTCCTAATTGGAGTGGTTGGTGTATTCCGTACTTCTAGCGATTGGATTTCACTCAAAACTCACCAAATGACTCCTCCCACCATATTATGTTGTTGCCCAAGTTTGGGGCTCGATCCGAAATCAATAGGTGTTCCAAATTAGACAATTCATGTTCAACGGCAGTTCGTTCCTAATTGGAGTGGTTGGTGTATTCCATACTTCTAGCGATTGGATTTCACTCAAAACTCACCAAATGATTCCTCCCACCATATTATGATGTTGCCCAAGTTTTGGGCTCGATCCGAACTCAATAGGTGTTCCAAATTGGACAATTTAAGTTCAACGGCAGTTCGTTCCTAATTGGAGTTGTTGGTGTATTCCATACTTCTAGCGATTGGATTTCACTGAAAACTCACCAAATGACTCCTCCCACCATATTATGATGTTGCCCAAGTTTTGGGCTCGATCCGAAATCAATAGGTGTGAGAAATTGGACAATTCAAGTTCAACGGCAGTTCGTTCCTAATTGGAGTGGTTGATGTATTCCATACTTCTAGCGATTGGATTTCACTCAAAACTCACCAAATGCCTCCTCCCACCATATTATGATGTTGCCCAAGTTTTGCGCTCGATCCGAAATCAATAGGTGTGAGAAATTGGACAATTCAAGTTCAACGGCAGTTCGTTCCTAATTGGAGTGGTTGGTGTATTCTGTACTTCTAGCGATTGGATTTCACTCAAAACTCACCAAATGAGTCCTCCCACCATATTATGATGTTGCCCAAGTTTTGGGCTCGATCCGTAATCAATAGGTGTGAGAAATTGGACAATTCAAGTTCAATGGCAGTTCGTTCCTAATTGGAGTGGTTGGTGTATTCCATACTTCTGGCGATTGGATTTCACTCAAAACTCACCAAATGACTCCTCCCACCATATTATGATGTTGCCCAAGTTTTGCGCTGGATCCGAAATCAATAGGTGTGAGAAATTGGACAATTCAAGTTCAACGGCAGTTCGTTCCTAATTGGAGTGGTTGGTGTATTCCATACTTCTAGCGATTGGATTTCACTCAAAACTCACCAAATGACTCCTCCCACCACATTATGATGTTGCCCAAGTTTTGGGCTCGATCCGAAATCAATAGGTGTTCCAAATTGGACAATTCAAGTTCAACGGCAGTTCATTCCTAATTGGAGTGGTTGTTGTATTCCATACTTCTAGTGATTGGATTTCACTCAAAACTCACCAAATGACTCCTCCCACCATATTATGATGTTGACCAAGTTTTGGGCTCGATCCGAAATCAATAGGTGTTCCAAATTGGACAATTCAAGTTCAACGGCAGTTCATTCCTAAATGGAGTGGTTGGTGTATTCCATACTTCTAGCGATTGGATTTCACTCAAAACTCACCAAATGACTCCTCCCACCATATTATGATGTTGCCCAAGTTTTGGGCTCGATCCGAACACAATATTTGGGAGAAATTGGACAATTTAAGTTCAACGGCAGTTCGTTCCTAATTGGAGTTGTTGGTGTATTCCATACTTCTAGCGATTGGATTTCACTCAAAACTCTCCAAATGACTCCTCCCACCATATTATGATGTTGCACAAGTTTGGAGTTCCATCCGAAATCAATAGGTGTGAGAAATTCGACAATTCAAGTTCAACGACAGTTCGTTCCGAATTGGAGTGGTTGGTGTATTCCATACTTCTAGCGATTGTATTTCACTCAAAACTCACCAAATGACTCCTCCCACCTTATTATGATGTTGCCCAAGTTTTGGGCTCGATCCGAAATCAATAGGTGTTCCAAATTGGACAATTCAAGTTCAACGGAAGTTCGTTCCTAATTGGAGTGGTTGGTGTATTCCATACTTCTAGCGATTGGATTTCACTCAAAACTCACCAAATGACTCCTCCCACCCTATTATGATGTTGCCCAAGTTTTGGGCTCGATCCGAAATCAATAGGTGTGAGAAATTGGACAATTCAAGTTCAACGGCAGTTCGTTCCTAATTGGAGTGGATGGTGTATTCCATACTTCTAGCGATTGGATTTCACTCAAAACTCACCAAATGACTCCTCCCACTGTATTATGATGTTGCCCAAGTTTTGGGATTGATCCGAAATCAATAGGTGTTCCAAATTGGACAATTCAAGTTCAACGGCAGTTCGTTCCTAACTGGAGTGGTTGGTGTATTCCATACTTCTAGCGATTGGATTTCACTCAAAACTCACCAAATGACTCATCCCACCGTATTATGATGTTTCCCAAATTTTTGGCTCGATCCGAAATCAATAGGTGTTCCAAATTGGACAATTCAAGTTCAACGGCAGTTCGTTCCTAATTGGAGTGGTTGGTGTATTCCATACTTCTAGCGATTGGATTTCACTCAAAACTCACCAAATGACTCCTCCCACTGTATTATGATGTTGCCCAAGTTTGGGACTCGATCCGAAATCAAGAGGTGTGAGAAATTGGACAATTTAAGTTCAACGGCAGTTTGTTCAGACTTGGAGTGGTTTGTGTATTCCATACTTCTAGCGATTGGATTTCACTCAAAACTCACCAAATGACTCCTCCCACCATATTACGATGTTTCCCAAGTTTTGGGGTCGATCCGAAATCAATAGGTTGGAGAAATTGGACAATTCAAGTTCAACGGCCGTTCGTTCCTAATTGGAGTGGTTGGTGTATTACATACTTCTAGCAATTGGATTTCACTCAAAACTCACCAAATGACTCCTCCCACCATATTATGATGTTGCCCAAGTTGTAAGTTCGATCCGAAATCAATTGGTGTGAGAAATTGAACAATTCAAGTTCAAAGGCAGTTCGTTCCTATTTGGAGTGGTTGGTGTATTCCATACTTCTAGCGATTGGATTTCACTCAAAACAGACCAAATGACTCCACCCACCATATTATGATGTTGCCCAAGTTTGGGGCTCGGTCCGAAATCAATAGGTGTGAGAAATTGGACAGTTCAAGTTCAAGTGAAGTTCGTTCCTAATTGGAGTGGTTGGTGTATTCTATACTTCTAGCGATTGGATTTCACGCAAAACTCACCAAATGACTCCTCCCACCATATTATGATGTTGCCCAAGTTTTGGAGTCGATCCGAAATCAATAGGTGTAAGAAATTGGACAATTCAATTTCAACGGCAGTTCGTTCCTAATTGGAGTGGTTGGTGTATTCCATACTTCTAGCGATTGGATTTCACTCAAAACTCACCAAATTACGCCTCCCATCATATTATGATGTTGCACAAGTTCGGGGTTCCATACGAAATCAATAGGTGTGAGAAATTGGACAATTCAAGTTCAACGGCAGTTCGTTCCTAATTGGATTGGTTGGTGTATTCCATACTTCTAGCGATTGGATTTCACTAAAACTCACCAAATGACTCCTCCCACCATATTATGATGTTGCCCAAGTTTTGGGCTCGATCCGAAATCAATAGGTGTGAGAAATTGGACAATTCAAGTTCAACGGCAGTTCGTTCCTAATTGGAGTGGTTGGTGTATTCCACACTTCTAGCGATTGGATTTCACTCAAAACTCACCAAATGTCTCCTCCCGCCATATTATGATGTTGCCTAAGTTTTGGGCTAGATCTGAACTCAATAGGTGTGAGAAATTGGACAATTCAAGTTCAACGGCAGTTCGTTCCTAGTTGGATTGGTTGGTGTATTCCATACTTCTAGCGATTGGATTTCACTCAAAACTCACCAAATGGCTCCTCCCACCATATTATGATGTTGCCCAGGTTTTGGGCTCGATCCGAAATCAATAGGTGTTCCAAATTGGACAATTCAAGTTCAACGGCAGTTCGTTCCTAATTGGAGTGGTTGGTGTATTCCATACTTCTAGAGATTGGATTTCACTCAAAACTCACCAAATGACTCCTCCCGCCATATTATGATGTTGCCCAAGTTTTGGGCTCGATCCGAACTCAATAGGTGTGAGAAATTGGTCAATTTAAGTTCAACGACAGTTCGTAACTAACTGGAGTGGTTGGTGTATTCCATACTTCTAGCGATTGGATTTCACTCAAAACTCGCCAAATAACTCCTCCCATCATATTATGATGTTGCACAAGTTCGGGGTTCCATACGAAATCAATAGGTGTGAGAAATTGGACAATTCAAGTTCAACGGCAGTTCGTTCCTAATTGGAGTGGTTGGTGTATTCCATACTTCTAGCGATTGGATTTCACTCAAAACTCACCAAATGACTCCTCCCACCATATTATGATGTTGCCCAAGTTTTGGGCTCGATCCGAAATCAATAGGTATGAGAAATTGGACAATTCAGGTTCAACGACAGTTCGTTCCAAATTGGAGTGGTTGGTGTATTCCATACTTCTAGCGATTGGATTTCACTCAAAACTCACCAAATGACGGCTCCGAACATATTATGATGTTGCCTAAGTTTTGGGCTCGATCCGAACTCAATAGGTGTGAGAAATTGGATCTCACTCAAAACTCACTAAATGACTCCTCCCACCATATTATGTTGTTGCCCAAGTTTGGGGCTCGATCCGAAATCAATAGGTGTTCCAAATTAGACAATTCAAGTTCAACGGCAGTTCGTTCCTAATTGGAGTGGTTGGTGTATTCCATACTTCTAGCGAATGGATGTCACTCAAAACTCACTAAACGACTCCTCCGACCATATTATGATGTTGCCAAAGTTTTGGTCTCGATCCGAAATCAATAGGTGTTCCAAATTGGACAATTCAAGTTCAACGGCAGTTCGTTCCTAATAGGAGTGGTTGGTGTATTCCATACTTCTAGCGATTGGATTTCACTCAAAACGCACCAAACGACTCCTCCCACCATATTATGATGTTGCCCAAGTTTGGGGCTCGATCCGAAATTAATAGGTGTGAGAAATTGGACAGTTCAAGTTCAACGGCAGTTCATTCCTAATTGGAGTGGTTGGTGTATTCCATACTTCTAGCGATTGGATTTCACTCAAAACTCACCAAATGACTCCTCCCACCATATTATGATGTTGCCCAAGTTTTGGGCTCGATCCGAACTCAATAGGTGTGAGAAATTGGACAATTTTAGTTCAACGGCAGTTCGTTCCTAATTGGAGTTGTTGGTGTATTCCATACTTCTAGCGATTGGATTTCACTCCAAACTCACCAAATGACTCCTCCCACCATATTATGATGTGGCCCAAGTTTTGGGCTCAATCCGAACTCAATAGGTGTGAGAAATTGGACAATTTAAGTTCAATGGCAGTTCGTTCCTAATTGGAGTTGTTGGAGTATTCCATACTTCTAGCGATTGGATTTTACTCAAAACTCACCAAATGACTCCTCCCCCATATTATGATGTTGCCCAAGTTTTGGGCTCGATTCGAAATCAATAGGTGTGAGTAATTGGACAATTCAGGTTCAACGGCAGTTCGTTCCTAATTGGAGTGGTTGGTGTATTCCATACTGCTAGGGATTGGATTTCACTCAAAACTCACCAAATGACTCCTCCCACCATATTATGAAGTTGCCCAAGTTTTTGGCTTGATCCGAAATGAATAGGTGTGCGAAATTGGACAATTCAAGTTCAACGGCAGTTCGTTCCTAATTGGAGTGGTTGGTGTATTCCATACTTCTAGCGAATGGATGTCACTCAAAACTCACTAAATGACTCCTCCCACCATATTGTGATGTTGCCCAAGTTTTTGTCTCGATCCGAAATCAATAGGTGTTCCAAATTGGACAATTCAAGTTCAACGGCAGTTCGTTCCTAGTTGGAGTGGTTGGTGTATTCCATACTTCTAGCGATTGGATTTCACTCAAAACACACCAAATGACTCCTCCCACCATGTTATGATGTTGCACAAGTTTGGGGTTCCATCCGAAATCAATAGGTGTGAGAAATTGGACAATTCAAGTACAACGGCTGTTCGATCCTAATTGGAGTGGTTGGTGTATTCCACACTTCAAGCGATTGGATTTCACTCAAAACTCACCAAATGACTCCTCCCACCATATTATGATGTTGCCCAAGTTTTGGGCTCGATCCGAACTCAATAGGTGTGAGAAATTGGACAATTTAAGTTCAATGGCAGTTCGTTCCTAATTGGAGTTGTTGGTGTATTCCGTACTTCTAGGGATTGGATTTCACTCAAATCTCACCAAATGACTCCTCCCGCCATATTATGATGTTGCCCAAGTTTTGGGCTCGATCCGAACTCAATAGGTGTGAGAAATTGGACAAGTTAAGTTCAATGGCAGTTCATTCCTAATTGGAGTTGTTGGTGAATTCCGTACTTCTAGGGATTGGATTTCACTCAAATCTCACCAAATGACTCCTCCCGCCATATTATGATGTTGCCCAAGTTTTGGGCTCGATCCGAACTCAATAGGTGTGAGAAATTGGACAATTTAAGTTCAATGGCAGTTCGTTCCTAATTGGAGTTGTTGGTGTATTCCGTACTTCTAGCGATTGGATTTCACTCAAAACTCAGCAAATGACTCTTCCCACCATATTATGATGTTGCCCAAGGTTTGGGCTCGATCCGAAATCAATAGGTGTTCCAAATTGGACATTTCAAGTTCAACGGCAGTTCGTTCCTAATTGGAGTGGTTGGTGTATTCCATACTTCTAGCGATTGGATTTCTCTCAAAACTCACCAAATGACTCCTCCCACCATATTATGATGTTGCCCAAGTTTTGGGCTCGATCCGAAATCAATAGGTGTGAGAAATTGGACAATTCAAGTTCAACGGCAGTTTGTTCCTAATTGGAGTGGTTGGTGTATTCCACACTTCTAGCGATTGGATTTCACTCAAAACTCACCAAATGACTCCTCCCACCATATTGTGATGTTGCCCAAGTTTTGGGTTCGATCCGAAATCAATAGGTGTTCCAAATTGGACAATTCAAGTTCAACGGCAGTTCGTTCCTAATTGGAGTGGTTGGTGTATTCCATACTTCTAGCGATTGGATTTCTCTCAAAACTCACCAATTGACTCCTCCCACCATATTATGATGTTGCCCAAGTTTTGGGCTCGATCCGAAATCAATAGGTGTGAGAAATTGGACAATTCAAGTTCAACGGCAGTTCGTTCCTAATTGGAGTGGTTGGTGTATTCCATACTTCTAGCGATTGGATTTCACTCAAAACTCACCAAATGACTCCTCCCACCATATTATGATGTTGCCCAAGTTTTGGGCTCGATCCGAAATCAATAGGTGTGAGAAATTGGACAATTCAAGTTCAACGGCAGTTCGTTCCTAATTGGAGTGGTTGGTGTATTCCATACTTCTAGCGATTGGATTTCTCTCAAAACTCACCAAATGACATTTCCCACCATATTATAAGGTTGCCCAAGTTTTGGGCTCGACCCGAAATCAATAGGTGTTCCAAATTGGACAATTCATGTTCAACTGCAGTTTGTTCCTAATTGGAGTGGTTGGTGTATTCCATACTTCTAGCGATTGGATTTCACTCAAAACTCACCAAATGGCTCCTCCCACCATATTGTGATGTTGCCCAAGTTTTGGGTTCGATCCGAAATCAATAGGTGTTCCAAATTGGACAATTCAAGTTCAACCGCAGTTTGTTCCTAATTGGAGTGGTTGGTGTATTCCATACTTCTAGCGATTGGATTTCTCTCAAAACTCACCAAATGACTCGTCCCACCATATTATGATGTTGCCCAAGTTTTGGGCTCTTTCTGAAATCAATAGGTGTGAGAAATTGGACAATTCAAGTTCAACGGCAGTTCGTTCCTAATTGGAGTGGTTGGTGTATTCCATACTTCTAGCGATTGGATTTCACTCAAAACTCACCAAATGACTCCTCCCACCATATTATGACGTTGCCCAAATTTTGGGCTCGATCCGAAATCAATAGGTGTTCCAAATTGGACAATTCAAGTTCGACGGCAGTTCGTTCCTAACTGGAGTGGTTGGTGTATTCCATACTTCTAGCGATTGGATTTCACTCAAAACTCACCAAATGACTCCTCCCACCATATTATGATGTTGCCCAAATTTTGGGCTCGATCCGAACTCAATAGGTGTGAGAAATTGGACAATTTAAGTTCAATGGCAGTTCGTTCCTAATTGGAGTTATTGGTGTATTCCGTACTTCTAGGGATTGGATTTCACTCAAATCTCACCAAATGACTCCTCCCGCCATATTATGATGTTGCCCAAGTTTTGGGCTCGATCCGAACTCAATAGGTGTGAGAAATTGGACAATTTAAGTTCAATGGCAGTTCGTTCCTAATTGGAGTTGTTGGTGTATTCCGTACTTCTAGGGATTGGATTTCACTCAAATCTCACCAAATGACTCCTCCCGCCATATTATGATGTTGCCCAAGTTTTGGGCTCGATCCGAACTCAATAGGTGTGAGAAATTGGACAATTTAAGTTCAATGGCAGTTCGTTCCTAATTGGAGTTGTTGGTGTATTCCGTACTTCTAGGAATTGGATTTCACTCAAATCTCACCAAATGACTCCTCCCACCATATTCTGATGTTGCCCAAGTTTTGGGCTCGATCCGAAATCAATAGGTGTGAGAAATTGGACAATTCAAGTTCAACGGCAGTTCGTTCCTAATTGGAGTGGTTGGTGTATTCCGTACTTCTAGCGATTGGATTTCACTCAAAACTCACCAAATGACTCCTCCCACCATATTATGATGTTGCCCAGGTTTTGGGCTCGATCCGAAATCAATAGGTGTGAGAAATTGGACAATTCAAGTTCAACGACAGTTCGTTCTTAATTGGGGTGGTTGGTGTATTCCATACTTCTAGCGATTGGATTTCTCTCAAAACTCACCAAATGACTCCTCCCACCATATTATGATGTTGCCCAAGTTTTGGGCTCTTTCTGAAATCAAGAGGTGTGAGAAATTGGACAATTCAAGTTCAACGGCAGTTCGTTCCTAATTGGAGTGGTTGGTGTATTGCATTCTTCTAGCGATTGGATTTCACTCAAAACTCACCAAATGACTCCTCCCACCATATTATGATGTTGCCCAGGTTTTGGGCTTGATCCGAAATCAATAGGTGTTCCAAATTGGACATTTCAAGTTCAACGGCAGTTCGTTCCTAATTGGAGTTGTTGGTGTATTCCATACTTCTAGCGATTGGATTTCACTCAAAACTCACCAAATGACTCCTCCCACGATATTATGATGTTGCCCAAGTTTTGGGCTCGATCCGAAATCAATAGGTGTGAGAAATTGGACAATTCAAGTTCAACGGCAGTTCGTTCCTAATTGGAGTGGTTGGTGTATTCCATACTTCTAGCGATTGGATTTCACTCAAAACTCACCAAATGACTCCTCCCACCATATTATGATGTTGGCCAAGGTTTGGGCTCGATCCGAAATCAATAGGTGTTCCAAATTGGACAATTCAAGTTCAACGGCAGTTCGTTCCAAATTGGAGTGGTTGGTGTATTCCATACTTCTAGCGATTGGATTTCACTCAAAACTCACCAAATGACTCCTCCCACCATATTATGATGTTGCCCAAGTTTTGGGCTCGTTCCGAACACAATAGGTGTGAGAAATTGGACAATTTAAGTTCAACGGCAATTCGTTCCTAATTGGAGTGGTTGGTGTCTTCCATACTTCTAGCGATTGGATTTCACTCAAAACTCACTGTTGCGTAGATACAGCTGCACCAAAATGGATTCAGTTGCATCCTCAACTTGTGATACTCGCAAGTGCACGAGCCGTTTGGTAGTATAGCATATGTAAGTGCGAGGTCGATCCCACGAGGATTGGTGATTGAATAATTCAATTCATTTTCCCTACACAAAACAGAAATGAAAAAGAAGGGAAATAAATAAAACAAGGAAGAAAGAAAATAACTAACTCAAGCAGATAAGTTCCCAAGTTCAATTAGATTAACGGATTGATTCTAGCTAATGTATGATTAAGCCATGGTGTGTGGTCATAACCTTGTGTTCCTAATTCCCTAATTTGATCATTTGTTGTCTAACCTAAAATTAAGCATTAGGAACCCATTAAGCATAGAAGAACAATTTAAACAACCAAGCATGTATCTAATCCCTGTTGTCGAATGTCCATACATACTCTTCCTATTCATAGTTCAATTCGAATTAAAGTATGGTGTCTACTCTTAATTCAAACCAAGATAGCTAACATGCAAGCCTAAATGGTGATCAATCATTCAAACTAGCATATTAACTTATAAGCATAATGAATAAGAACAAAAATCATAATTGAAACTTGGAAACTAATCAAACTTGAAACTAAAGAAAAGAATTTACATAACAATGAAAATTAAAGTAGAACTTGGAAAGACTTAAAGGAAAATTTCAGCACAAAGATCTCATTATAACAATTGAAAACTAGAAAGAGAAACTAAGAGAATTTGAGGGAGAGAAGGGAAGGGAGCTCTAGAGAAGTGTTTGAGAGCTCCCCCCTTGGGGTGTGTTTACAAGCTTGGGAAACCTCACTATATATAGGCCTAAGGAAGCTGAAAATCTGAATTAAGTATGGCTAATGCATACAACACTTGTTTTATAAAATCTGAAATGGTTGATGCACTTCACTAATGCATACAACACTTGCATTATAAAATCTGAAATGGTTGATGCACTTCACTAATAAATCCCACCAGCAGCCCTAGCTCATCTTCATGTCACCATGACCAAGCTTCCAACCAGAAATAATAGCTCATCCTGAGGTCAGCATGACCAGCAACTTCAAGGGCTTACGAATTGGGCTTCCCTTAAGCAAATTAAGACTTTAAGCACTCAAACTTGAAGTTCCGAATGTCTTCTTTCCAGCCATATATCATTTGGGCCAATCCAAGGTCGGAGGAGGAAGTTAAGGCCAAAACAAATTGCTAACTCATTTTGCGCGCTGATAAAATCCATCCTGAGCATGGCTTTGTGTTTGCTAGGTAACAGACTCCACAATTATCCAATGGGGCTGAATTTCGGATATGTTCTAGTATACACCCATTGGAACAACTTTCATGAAGAATGTGGCCTCATCCGAGCTATGTAGGTTGCTGAAACAAAGCTTGCAATATGACCTACGAAACTGGGCTGGCAGGGGACTGTAGCCAAAATTGAGTTTGTCTTTAAGCTCTTCATCCATTCATCCAAATTAGGCCCTAACATGCATGGATTGCATCATTTACTATCCAAAGCCATCATTATTACCTAAAGCTCAATGAACTGAAAGATAAACACAAAAAGGATTAAAAGCACAAGTTTAACTCAAAAACATAACCAAATCATAAGCTAGAAGGGTACAAAATGATATACAATTATGAACCGATTACTCACCAAATGACTCCTCCCACCATATTACGTTGTTGCCCAAGTTTTGGTCTCGATACGAAATCAATAGGCGTTCCAAATTGGACAATTCAAGTTCAACGGCAGTTCGTTCCTAATTGGAAGGGTTGGTGTATTCCATACTTCTAGCGATTGGGTTTCACTCAAAACTCACCAAATGACTCCACCCACCATATTATGATGTTACCCAAGTTTTGGGCTCGATCCGAAATCAATACGTGTTCCAAATTGGACAATTCAAGTTCAACGGCAGTACGTTCCTAATTGGAGTGGTCGGTGTATTCCACACTTCTAGCAATTGGATTTCACTCAAAACTCACCAAATGACTCCTCCAACCATATTATGATGTTGCCCAAGTTTTGGGCTCGATCCGAAATCAATAGGTGTTCCAAATTGGACAATTCAAGTTCAACGGCAGTTCGTTCCTAATTGGAGTGGTTGGTGTATTCCATACTTCTAGCGATTGGATTTCACTCAAAACTCACCAAATGACTCCTCCCACCATATTATGATGTTGCCCAAGTTTGGGGCTCGATCCGAAATCAATAGGTGTGAGAAATTGGACAATTCGAGTCCAACGGCAGTTCGTTCCTAATTGGAGTGGTTGGTGTAATCCATACTTCTAGCGATTGGATTTCACTCAAAACTCACCAAATGACTCCTCCCACCATATTATGATGTTGCCCAAGTTTTGGGCTCGATCCGAAATCAATAGGTGTGAGAAATTGGACAATTCAAGTTCAACGGCAGTTCGTTCCTAATTGGAGTGGTTGGTGTATTCCATACTTCTAGCGATTGGATTTCACTCAAAACTCACCAAATGACTCCTCCCACCATATTATGATGTTGCCCAAGTTTTGGGCTCGATCCGAAATCAATAGGTGTTCCAAATTGGACAATTCAAGTTCAACTGCAGTTCGTTCCTAATTGGAGTGGTTGGTGTATTCCATACTTCTAGCGATTGGATTTCACTCAAAACTCACCAAATGAGTCCTCCCACCATATTATGATGTTGCCCAAGTTTTGGGCTCAATCCGAAATCAATAGGTGCTCCGAATTGGACAATTCAAGTTCAACGGCAGTACGTTCCTAATTGGAGTGGTTGGTGTATTCCATAATTCTAGCGATTGGATTTAAATCAAAACTCACCAAATGACTCCTCCCAGCATATTATGATGTTACCCAAGTTTTGGTCTCGATACGAAATCAATAGGCGTTCCAAATTGGACAATTCAAGTTCAACGGCAGTTCGTTCCTAATTGGAGAGGTTGGTGTATTCCATACTTCTAGCGATTGGATTTCACTCAAAACTCACCAAACGACTCCTCCCACCATATTATGATGTTGCCCAAGTTTGGGGCTCGATCCGAAATCAATAGGTGTGAGAAATTGGACAATTCAAGTTCAACGGCAGGTCGTTCCTAATTGGAGTGGTTGGTGTATTCCATACTTCTTGCGATTGGATTTCACTCAAAACTCACCAAATGACTCCTCCCACCATATTACGATGTCGCCCAAGTTTTAGGCTCGATCCGAAATCAATAGGTGTGAGAAATTGGTCAATTCAATTTCAACGACAGTTCGTTCCTAATTGGAGTGGTTAGTGTATTCCATACTTCTAAAGATTGGATTTCACTCAAAAATCACCAAATGACTCCTCCCGCCATATTATGTTGTTGCCCAAGTTTTGGGCTCGATCCGAAATCAATAGGTGTGAGAAATTGGACAATTCAAGTTCAACGACAGTTTATTCCTAATTGGAGTGGTTGGTGTATTCCATACTTCTAGCGATTTGATTTCACTCAAAACTCACCAAATGACTCCTCCCACCATATTATGATATTGCCCAAGTTTTGGGCTCGATCCGAAATCAATAGGTGTTCCAAATTGGATAATTCAAGATCAACGGCAGTTCGTTCCTAATTGGAGTGGTTGGTGTCTTCGATACTTCTAGCGATTGGATTTCACTCAAAACTCACCAAATGACTCCTCCCACCATATTTTGATGTTGCCCAAGTTTTGGGCTCGATCCGAAATCAACAGGTGTTCCAAATTGGACAATTCAAGTTCAACGGCAGTTCGTTCCTAATTGGAGTGGTTGGTGTATTCCATACTTCTAGCGATTGGATTTGAATCAAAACTCACCAAATGACTCCTCCCACCATATTATGATGTTGCCCAAGTTTTGGTCTCGATCCGAAATCAATAGGTGTTCCAAATTGGACAATTCAGTTTCAACGGCAGTTCGTTCCTAATTGCAGTGGTTGCTGTATTCCATACTTCTAGCGATTGGGTTTCACTCAAAACTCACCAAATGACTCCACCCACCATATTATGATGTTTCCCAAGTTTTGGGCTCGATCCGAAATCAATAGGTGTTCCAAATTGGACAATTCAAGTTCAACGGCAGTTCGTTCCTAATTGGAGTGGTTTGTGTATTTAATACTTCTCGCGATTGGATTTCACTCATAACTCACTAAATGACTCCTCCCACGATATTATGATGTTGCCCAAGTTTTGCGCTCGATCCGAAATCAATAGGTGTTCCAAATTGGACAATTCAAATTCAACGGCAGTTCGTTCCTAATTGGAGTGGTCGGTGTATTCCATACTTCTAGCAATTGGATTTCACTCAAAACTCACCAAATGACTCCTCCCACCATATTATGATGTTGCCCAAGTTTTGGGCTCGATCCGAAATCAATAGGTGTTCCAAATTGGACAATTCAAATTCAACGGCAGTTCGTTCCTAATTGGAGTGGTTGGTGTATTCCATACTTCTAGCGATTGGATTTCACTCAAAACTCACCAAATGACTCCTCCCACCATATTATGATGTTGCCCAAGTTTTGGGCTCTATCCGAAATCAATAGGTGTTCCAAATTGGACAATTCAAGTTCAACGGCAGTTCGTTCCTAATTGGAGAGGTTGGTGTATTCCATACTTCTAAAGATTGGATTTCACTCAAAACTCACCAAATGACTCCTCCCACCATATTATGATGTTTCCCAAGTTTGGGGCTCGATCCGAAAACAATAGGTGTGAGCAATTGGACAATTCAAGTTGAACGACAGTTCGTTCCTAATTGGAGTCGTTGATGTATTCCATACTTCTAGCGATTGGATTTCACTCAAAACTCTCCAAATGACTCCTCCCACCATATTATGATGTTGCCCAAGTTTTGGTCTCGATTCGAAATCAATAGGTGTTCCAAATTGGACAATTCAAATTCAACGGCAGTTCGTTCCTAATTGGAGTGGTTGGTGTCTTCCATACTTCTAGCGATTTGATTTCACTCAAAACTCACCAAATGACTCCTCCCACCATATTATGACGTTGCCGAAGTTTTGGGCTCGATCCGAAATCAATAGGTGTTCCAAATTGGACAATTCAAGTTCAACGGCAGTTCGTTCCTAATTGGAGTGGTTGGTGTATTCCATACTTCTAGCGATTGGATTTAAATCAAAACTAACCAAATGACTCCTCCCACCATATTATGATGTTTCCCAAGTTTGGGGCTCGATCCGAAAACAATAGGTGTGAGCAATTGGACAATTCAAGTTCAACGACAGTTCGTTCCTAATTGGAGTCGTTGATGTATTCCATACTTCTAGCGATTGGATTTCACTCAAAACTCTCCAAATGACTCCTCCCACCATATTATGATGTTGCCCAAGTTTTGGTCTCGATTCGAAATCAATAGGTGTTCCAAATTGGAGAGGTTGGTGTATTCCGTACTTCTAGCGATTGGATTTCACTTAAAACTCACCAAATGACTCCTCCCACAATATTATGATGTTGCCCAAGTTTGGGGCTCGATCCGAAATCAATAGGTGTGAGCTATTGGACAATTCAAGTTCAACGGCAGTTCGTTCCTAATTGGAGTGGTTGGTGTATTCCGTACTTCTAGCGATTGGATTTCACTCAAAACTCACCAAATGACTCCTCCCACCATATTATGATGTTGCCCAAGTTTTAGGCTCGATCTGAAATCAATAGGCGTGAGAAATTGGTCAATTCAATTACAACGACAGTTCGTTCCTAATTGGAGTGGTTGGTGTATTCCATACTTCTTGCGATTGGATTTCACTCAAAACTCACCAAATGACTCCTCCCACCATATTATGATGTTGCCAAAGTTTTATGCTCGATCCGAAATCAATAGGCGTGAGAAATTGGTCAATTCATTTTCAACGACAGTTCGTTCCTAATTGGAGTGGTTGGTGTATTCCATACTTCTAAAGATTGGATTTCTCTCAAAACTCACCAAATGACTCCTCCCACCATATTATGTTGTTGCCCAAGTTTTGGGCTCGATCCGAAATCAATAGGTGTTCCAAATTGGACAATTCAAGTTCAACGGCAGTTCGTTCCTAATTGGAGTGGTCGGTGTTTTCCATACTTCTAGCAATTGGATTTCACTCAAAACTCACCAAATGACTCCTCCCACCATATTATGATGTTGCCCTAGTTTTGGGCTCGATCCGAAATCAATAGGTGTTCCAAATTTGACAATTCAAGTTCAACGGCAGTTCGTTCCTAATTGGAGTCGTTGGTGTATTCCATACTTCTAGCGATTGGATTTAAATCAAAACTCACCAAATGACTCCTCCCACCATATTATGATGTTGCCCAAGTTTTCGCCTCGATTCGAAATCAATAGTTGTTCAAAATTGGACAATTCAAGTTCAACGGCAGTTCGTTCCTAATTGGAGTGGTCGGTGTATTCCATACTTCTAGCAATTGGATTTCACTCAAAACTCACCAAATGACTCCTCCCACCATATTATGATGTTGCCCAAGTTTTGGGCTCGATCCGAAATCAATAGGTGTTCCAAATTGGACAATTCAAATTCAACGGCAGTTCGTTCCTAATTGGAGTGGTTGGTGTATTCCATACTTCTAGCGATTGGATTTCACTCAAAACTCACCAAATGACTCCTCCCACCATATTATGATGTTGCCCAAGTTTTGGGCTCTATCCGAAATCAATAGGTGTTCCAAATTGGACAATTCAAGTTCAACGGCAGTTCGTTCCTAATTGGAGAGGTTGGTGTATTCCATACTTCTAAAGATTGGATTTCACTCAAAACTCACCAAATGACTCCTCCCACCATATTATGATGTTTCCCAAGTTTGGGGCTCGATCCGAAAACAATAGGTGTGAGCAATTGGACAATTCAAGTTCAACGACAGTTCGTTCCTAATTGGAGTCGTTGATGTATTCCATACTTCTAGCGATTGGATTTCACTCAAAACTCTCCAAATAACTCCTCCCACCATATTATGATGTTGCCCAAGTTTTGGTCTCGATTCGAAATCAATAGGTGTTCCAAATTGGACAATTCAAATTCAACGGCAGTTCGTTCCTAATTGGAGTGGTTGGTGTCTTCCATACTTCTAGCGATTTGATTTCACTCAAAACTCACCAAATGACTCCTCCCACCATATTATGACGTTGCCGAAGTTTTGGGCTCGATCCGAAATCAATAGGTGTTCCAAATTGGACAATTCAAGTTCAACGGCAGTTCGTTCCTAATTGGAGTGGTTGGTGTATTCCATACTTCTAGCGATTGGATTTAAATCAAAACTAACCAAATGACTCCTCCCACCATATTAGGAAGTTGCCCAAGTTTTCGTCTCGATACGAAATCAATAGGCGTTCCAATTGGACAATTCAAGTTCAACGGCAGTTCGTTTCTAATTGGAGTGGTTGGTGTATTCCATACTTCTACCGATTGGGTTTCACTCAAAACTCACCAAATGACTCCACCCACCATATTATGATGTTGCCCAAGTTTTGGGCTCGATCCGAAATCAATAGGTGTTCCAAATTGGACAATTCAAGTTCAACGGCAGTACGTTCCTAATTGGAGTGGTCGGTGTATTCCATACTTCTAGCAATTGGATTTCACTCAAAACTCACCAAATGACTCCGCCCACCATATTATGATGTTGCCCAAGTTTTGGACTCGATCCGAAATCAATAGGCGTTCCAAATTGGACAATTCAAGTTCAACGGCAGTTCGTTCCTAATTGGAGAAGTTGGTGTATTCCATACTTATAGCGATTGGATTTCACTCAAAACTCTCCAAATGACTCCTCCCACCATATTATGATGTTGCCCAAGTTTGGGGCTCGATCCGAAATCAATAGTTGTGAGAAATTGGACAATTCGAGTTCAACGGCAGTTCGTTCCTAATTGGAGTGGTTGGTGTATTCCATACTTCTAGCGATTGGATTTCACTCAAAACTCACCAAATGACTCCTCCCACCATATTATGATGTTGCCCAAGTTTTGGGCTCGATCCGAAATCAATAGGTGTTCCAAATTGGACAATTCAAGTTCAACGGCAGTTCGTTCCAAATTGGAATGGTTGGGGTAATTCATAGTTCTGGCGATTGGATTTCACTCAAAACACCCCAAATGACTCCTCCCACCATATTATTATGTTGCCCAAGTTTGGGGCCCGATCTGAAATCATTAGGTGGGTGAAATTCGACAATTCAAGTTCAACGGCAGTTCGTTCCTAATTGGAGTGGTTGGTGTATTCGATACTTCTAGCGATTGGATTTCACTCAAAACTCACCAAATGACTCCTCCCACCATATTATCATGTTCCCCAAGTTTTGGGCTCGATCCGAAATCAATAGGTTTGAGAAATTGGACAATTCAAGTTCAACGGCAGTTCGTTCCTAATTGGAGTGGTTGGTGTAATTCATAGTTCTTTGGATTGGATTTCACTCAAAACACACCAAATGACTCCTCCCACCATATTATGATGTTGCCCAAGTTTTGGGCTCAATCCGAAATCAATAGGTGTGAGAAAATGGACAATTCAAGTTCAACGGCAGTTCGTTCCTAATTGGAGTGGTTGGTGTATTCCATACTTCTAGAGATTGGATTTCACTCAAAACTCACCAAATGACTCCTCCCACCATATTATGATGTTGCCCAAGTTTTAGGCTCGATCCGAAGTCAGCAGGTGAAAGAAATTGGACAATTCAAGTTCAACGACAGTTCGTTCCCAATTGGAGTGGTTGGTGTATTCCACACTTCTAGCGATTGGATTTCACTTAAAACTCACCAAATGACACCTCCCACCATATTATGATGTTGCCCAAGTTTTGGGCTCGATCCGAAATCAACAGATGTAAGAAATTGGACAACTCAAGTTCAAAGGCAATTCGTTCCAAATTGGAGTGGTTGGGGTAATTCATAGTTCTGGCGATTGGATTTCAATCAAAACACACCAAATGACTCCTCCCACCATATTATGATGTTGCCCAAGTTTGGGGCTGGATCCGAAATCAGTAGGTGTAAGAAATTGAACAATTCAAGTTCAACGGCAGTTCGTTCCTAATTGGAGTGGTTGCTGTATTCCATACTTCTAGTGATTGGATTTCACTCAAAACTCACCAAATGACTCCTCCCACCATAGTATAATGTTGCCCAAGTTTTGGCTCGATCTGAAATCAATAGGTGTGAGAAATTGGACAATTCAAGTTCAACGGCTGTTCGTTCCTAATTGGAGTGGTTGGTGTATTCTATACTTCTAGCGATTGGATTTCACTCAAAACTCACCAAATGACTCCTCCCCCCATATTATGATGTTGCACAAGTTTGGGGTTCCATCCGAAATCAATAGGTGTGAGAAATTGGACATTTCAAGTTCAACGGCAGTTCGTTCCTAATTGGAGTGGTTGCTGTATTCCACACTTCTAGCGATTGGATTTCACTCCAAACTCACCAAATGACTCCTCCCACCATATTATGAAGTTGCCCAAGTTTTGGGCTCGATATGAAATCAATAGGTGTGAGAAATTGGACAATTCAAGTTCAACGGCTGTTCGTTCCTAATTGGAGTGGTTGGTGTATTCTATACTTCTAGCGATTGGATTTCACTCAAAACTCACCAAATGACTCCTCCCCCCATATTATGATGTTGCACAAGTTTGGGGTTCCATCCGAAATCAATAGGTGTGAGAAATTGGACATTTCAAGTTCAACGGCAGTTCGTTCCTAATTGGAGTGGTTGCTGTATTCCACACTTCTAGCGATTGGATTTCACTCCAAACTCACCAAATGACTCCTCCCACCATATTATGATGTTGCCCAAGTTTGGGGCTGGATCCGAAATCAGTAGGTGTAAGAAATTGAACAATTCAAGTTCAACGGCAGTTCGTTCCTAATTGGAGTGGTTGCTGTATTCCATACTTCTAGTGATTGGATTTCACTCAAAACTCACCAAATGACTCCTCCCACCATAGTATAATGTTGCCCAAGTTTTGGGCTCGATCTGAAATCAATAGGTGTGAGAAATTGGACAATTCAAGTTCAACGGCTGTTCGTTCCTAATTGGAGTGGTTGGTGTATTCTATACTTCTAGCGATTGGATTTCACTCAAAACTCACCAAATGACTCCTCCCCCCATATTATGATGTTGCACAAGTTTGGGGTTCCATCCGAAATCAATAGGTGTGAGAAATTGGACATTTCAAGTTCAACGGCAGTTCGTTCCTAATTGGAGTGGTTGCTGTATTCCACACTTCTAGCGATTGGATTTCACTCCAAACTCACCAAATGACTCCTCCCACCATATTATGAAGTTGCCCAAGTTTTGGGCTCGATCCGAAATCAATAGGTGAAAGAAATTGGACAATTCAAGTTCAACGGCAGTTCGTTCCTAATTGGAGTCGTTGGTGTATTCCATATTTCTAGCGATTGGATTTCACCCAAAACTCACCAAATGACCCCTCCCACCATATTATCATGTTGCCCAAGTTTTGGGCTCGATCCGAAATCAATAGGTGTGAGAAATTGGACAATTCAAGTTCAACGGCAGTTTGTTCCTAATTGGAGTGGTTGGTGTATTCCATATTTCTAGCGATTGGATTTCACCCAAAACTCACCAAATGACCCCTCCCACCATATTATCATGTTGCCCAAGTTTTGGGCTCGATCCGAAATCAATAGGTGTGAGAAATTGGACAATTCAAGTTCAACGGCAGTTCGTTCCTAATTGGAGTGGTTGGTGTATTCCATACTTCTAGCTAATGGATTTCACTCAAAACTCACAAAATGACTCCTCCCACCATATTATTGTAAAAAAAAAAAAACTTAAAAATTTAAATTAAAATAAATAAAAAAATTTGGCATTGTTCTAGCATGATATGATTAAAACCTTCTTTACACTTGCCATTTGTTTCATAATTTTCCAATTAAAGGATTTGCATGACCCAAAGAATTGTATCAAGCATAAATTAGACTTATATAACCATATAATGTCAGCTTTTGAGCCTTGTGCTTCATTTCATGAGTGTTATACACATAATCTTATTTTCTTGTCATCAAAGTTGTTGTTTGATCTCATTATTCATTGATTTGGTTGAACACTTAAAAGTCATTCATTCTTATGCAATTTGATTTCATGACATTTAAGAAGTGATATTAAGGCCTTCTTTGGATCGTTTGTGCCTTTCAAGCTAACCTTATGCATGCTTAAGCATGATTTTCCATTGTTAACATTTTGAGCCTACATGTAAACCTTTTCTTTCATTTTACCAATTATATTTTCTCGCCTTAGCCCGAAAAATAAATATTTTACCTTTCTAAGGAACTCATGAGCTCTAATTCGGATGTGTTTTTCATGCTAAGTTTGGGAAGGGATATTACATAAAAAAATAAAAATAAAAAAATAAAAACTTCACTCAATTGGTGAAAGAAAAAAAAAAAAAAAAAGTTGTGATTAAGTGGTGGTTGATTAAAAATTCATTTTTGGGCCTTCAAAATAAATTGGCATTTGGAAAGGAGTATGAATCATTGTAAATGAAGGTCTAAGGAGTTTTGATCATGTAAAAGAAAAAATCTAATCATGATGATTCGAAGTCTTGTAAACTATTATTTTATGCTCTTACATTTTGAGTTCCTTGGACTTTGTATTATCCATACCTTTCATTTCTTACTCACCTTACACCATTGACCCCATTACAACCTATAATAAAGACCTAAATTGATCTTAAATGTCATATGGTTGAATTGCATGCATTTTCTTACTTTTAAGTGTTTGGCATCCTTCTTGAGATCATATTAATGCAAGTTCTTCATCTTCCTATTTTTGAGTTAAGTCCCTTATGATTTAACTCTAATCTCATGTTTATAACTGAGTGTTGCATTGTAGCCCTCTTCTGAGTGATTCATTTGTGAGAGGACAACTTTGGTGAGATTTGAAGTTGCATTTGTGTTTGGTATGATTTTTGAAATTGTGTGAAAACTAAGATTGGGGAATTTGTTGCATTTGGCTATCACACTACTACACTTTGAGAATGTTGTGTTTTGAACTTTGCCGCCTTGTAAATAATGTCTAAAATTGAGTTTTTATTGTTAAAACTTTTGAGTCATGTGCATGAGTCATTTCTCTTCAGAAAATGTTCGGAATGATTGTTTTGAGTTTTTATTTATTTATTTATTTATTTTTTTGTTTTTGTAATTATTTTTGTTTTGGTTTTTGTTTTTTTCTTTTATTTTGCTTAAGGACTAACAAATCTAATAAGTTTTCTAACTACTTTGTTTTGTAGAATTAGTCAAGCGTTTGTGGGTATCGTTTCTGTTAAACCCTCAGGAGACACAACTCCTCCTACTAGGGATGCCTAGAGGTTTAAAGGTTTGTTGCATGTGCTCAATGCAATCGAGTTACCCGCGGAAGTGGTTTAGTTAACTTCTTGTTTTGTTTTTAACTTTGTTCTGTGTTGTTTTGCTCGAGGACTAGCAAAATCTAGGTTTGGGGGTATTTGATCGGTTCATAATTGTATATCATTTCGTACCCTTCTAGCTTATGATTTGGTTATGTTTTTGAGTTAAACTTGTGCTTTTAATCCTTTTTGTGTTTATCTTTCAGTTCATTGAGCTTTAGGTAACAATGATGGCTTTGGATAGGAAATGATGCAATCCATGCATGTTAAGGCCTGATTTGGGTGAATGGAAGAAGAGCTTAAAGACAAACTAAGTTGGGCCACACTTCTTGTCAGTCCAGTTTCGTAAGTCACCTTGCAGGTCTCATTTCAGCAATCTGCACAACTCGGATGAGGAGACATTCTTCATAGAGGTTGTTCAATTGGGTGTCTAGTATAACATATCCAACATTCAGCCCAATTGAACATATGTGGAGTCCTTAGCCCGTCCAACACTGAACCATGCTCAGGAGGATTTGCAGCTGCCAGCTTTGAGCCTTGTCTCCTCCTTTAAGCCATGTGCCTCACCCATGCTGCAACTGACTTTGGATCCAACATAATGAGTGAAGTGGGGAGGTATTCCAGCTATGAAAGTCTAAAGGAGCAAGTTGGTACATGCTGGAGCTATTAAAGAGAAAGCATGTGCATGCATGTAAAGCATAAATGAAATGAAGTCAATTACAGTCTCTGTTCGGCAGCCAAATTGCAAGGCCCAAAACGCACACTTCTACTAGGATGGGAATACTTTCTTCATAGAAGTTGTTCCAATGGGTGTCTAGTATAACATATCCAAATTTCAGCCCCATTGGATACATATTGAAAGCTCAGGCCTTCCTACACCAAACCTGGTGCAGAAGAACCGTTTTTTCCAGCAAAGGTGAAGAAAACCCACATGGGTTGGCAGCAAAAGGCAGCCACAAATTGAACACCTTTGATAATCCCATGTGAAGAAAGCTTGGAGTGCAGCAAAAGAAGTATGGGATGGAATTGATTCCAACCACACTAACATAGACAAGATGAGGTGGGAGTTATGGGTTGTATTAAAGAAGGAATGGTGGTGTTGAATTTCATCATGTTGTTCCTCCCTCTTAGCCCTATAAATAGAGAAGCCTTCAAGCTTCAAAACACACCCCAAGGGGGGGAGCTCTCAAACACTTCTCTAGAGCTCCCTTCCCTTCTCTCCCTCAAATTCTCTTAGTTTCCTTTCAAGTTGTCAATTGTTGTAACAAAATGATTTTACTAAATTTTCCTTCAAGTTTTCTTATTAGTTCCACTTTACTTTTATTTGTAATGTACATTCTTTCTTAAGTATTCAAGTTTAATTAGTTTCCAAGTTTCAATTATGGTTTTTGTTCTTATTCATTATGCTTATAAGTTAATATGCTAGTTTGAATGATTGATCACCATTTAGGCTTGCATGTTAGCTATCTTGGTTTGAATTAAGAGTAGACACCATGCTTTAATTCGAATATGAATAGGAAGAGTATGTATGGACATTCGACAACAGGGATTAGATACATGCATGGTTGTTTAAATTGTTCTTCTATGCTTAATGGGTTCCTAATGCTTCATTTTAGGTTAGACAACAAATGATCAAATTAGGGAATTAGGAACACAAGGTTATGACCAAACAGAATGGTTTAATCATACTTTAGCTAGAATCAATCCGTTAATCTAATTGAACTTGGGAACTTATCTAGTTGAGTTATTTTCTTTTCTTTCTTTCTTGTTTTCTTTCTTTTCTTTCTTGTTCTTCTGTTTTGTGTAGGAAAACTGAATTGGATTATTCAATCACCAATCCCTGTGGAATCGACCTCGCACTTACATATGTTACCGAACGACTCGTGCACTTGCGAGTATCACAAGTTGAAGATGCAGCTGAATCCATTTTGGTGCAGCTGAATCGACGCAAGGTGTATTCCATACTTCTAGCGATTGGATTTCACTCAAAACCCACCAAATGACTCCTCCCACCATATTATGATGTTGCATAAGTTTGGGGCTCGATCCGAAATCAATAGGCGTGAGAAATTGGACAATTCAAGTTCAACGGCAGTTTGTTCCTAATTGGAGTGGTTGGTGTATTCCATACTTCTAGCGATTGGATTTCACTCAAAACTCACCAAATGGCTCCTCCCACCATATTATGATGTTGCCCAAGTTTTGGGCTCGATCCGATATCAATGGGTGTGAGAAATTAGACAACTCAAGTTCAACGGCAGTTCGTTCCTAATTGGAGTGGTTGGTGCATTCCATACTTCTAGCGATTGGATTTCACTCAAAACTCACCAAAGGACTCCTCCCACCATATTATGATGTTGCCCAAGTTTTGGGCTCTATCCGAAATCAATAGGTGTGAGAAATTGGACAATTCAAGTTCAACGGCAGTTCGTTCCTAATTGGAGTGGTTCCTGTATTCCATACTTCAAGCGATTGGATTTCATTCAAAACTCACCAAATGACTCCTCCCACCATATTATGATGTTGCCCAAGTTAGGGACTCGAGCCGAAATCAATAGGTGTGAGAAATTGGACAATTCAAGTTCAACGGCAGTTCGTTCCTAATTGGAGTGGTTGGTGTGTTCCATACTTCTAGATATTGGATTTCACTCAAAACTCACCAAACGACTCCTCCCACCATATTATGGTGTTGCCCAGGTTTTAGGCTCGATCCGAAATCAATAGGTGTGGGAAATTGGTCAATTCAATTTCAACGACAGTTCGTTCCTAATTGGAGTGGTTGGTGTATTCCATACTTCTAAAGATTGGATTTCACTCAAAACACACCAAATGACTCCTCCCACCATATTATGATGTTGCCCAAGTTTTGGGCTCGATCCGAAATCAATAGGTGTTCCAAATTGGACAATTCAAGTTCAACGGCAGTTCGTTCCTAATTGGAGTGGTTGGTGTATTCCCTACTTCTAGCGATTGAATTTCACTCAAAACTCACCAAATGACTCCTCCCACCATATTATGATGTTGCCCAAGTTTTGGGCTCGATCCGAAATCAATAGGTATTCCAAATTGGACAATTGAAGTTCAGCGGCAGTTCGTTCCTAATTGGAGTGGTTGGTGTATTCCATACTTCTAGCGATTGGATTTCACTCAAAACTCACCAAATGACTCCTCAAACCATATTATGATGTTGCCCAAGTTTTGAGCTCGATCCGAAATCTATAGGTGTGAGAAATTGGACAATTCAAGTTCAACGGCAGTTCGTTCCTAACTGGAGTGGTTGGTGTATTCCATACTTCTAGCGATTGGATTTCACTCAAAACACACCAAATGACTCCTCCTACCATATTATGATGGTGCCCAAGTTTTGGGCTCGATCCGAAATCAATAGGTGTTCCAAACTGGACAATTCAAGTTCAACGGCAGTTCGTTCCTAATTGGAGTGGTTGGTGTATTCCACACTTCTAGCGATTGGATTTCACTCAAAACTCACCAAATGACTCCTCCCACCATATTATGATGTTGCCCAAGTTTTGTGCTCGATCCGAAATCAATAGGGGTTCCAAATTGGGCAATTCAAGTTCAACGGCAGTTCGTTCGTAATTGGAGTGGTTGGTGTATTCCATACTTCTTGCGATTGGATTTCACTCAAAACTCACCAAATGACTCCTCCCACCATATTATGATGTTGCCCAAGTTACTGGCTCAATCCGAAATCAATAGGTGTTCGAAATTGGACAATTCAAGTTCAACGGCAGTTTGTTCCTAATTGGAGTGGTTGGTGTATTCCATACTTCTAGAGATTGGATTTCACTCAAAACACACCAAATGACTCCTCCCACCATATTATGATGTTGCCCAAGTTTGGGGCCCGGTCCGAAATCAATAGGTGTGAGAAATTGGACAATTCAAGTTCAACGGCAGTTCGTTCCAAATTGGAGTGGTTGGTGTATTCCATACTTCTAGCGATTGGATTTCACTCAAAACTCACCAAATGACTCCTCCCACCATATTATGATGTTGCCCAAGTTTTGGGCTCGATCCGAAATCAAAAGGTGTGAGAAATTGGACAGTGAAAGTTCAATGGCAGTTCGTTCCTAATTGGAATGGTTGGTGTATTCCATACTTCTAGCGATTGGATTTCACTCAAAACTCACCAAATGACTCCTCCCACCATATTATGACGTTGCCCAAGTTTTAGGCTCTATCCGAAATCAATAGGTGTGAGAAATTTGTCAATTCAATTTCAACGACAGTTCCTTCCAAATTGGAGTGGTTGGTGTATTCCATAATTCTAAAGATTGGATTTCACTCAAAATTCACCAAATGAATCCTCCCACCATATTATGTTGTTGCCCAAGTTTTGGGCTCGATCCAAAATCAATAGGTGTGAGAAATTGGACAATTCAAGTTCAACGGCAGTTCATTCCTAATTGGAGTGGTTGGCGTATTCCATAATTCTAGCGATTGGATTTAAATCAAAACTCACCAAATGACTCCTCCCACCATATTATGATGTTGCCCAAGTTTTGGGCTCGATCCGAAATCAATAGGTGTTCAAATTGGACAATTCAAGTTCAACGGCAGTTCGTTCCTAATTGGAGTGGTTGGTGTATTCCATACTTCTAGCGATTGGATTTGAATCAAAACTCACCAAATGACTCCTCCCACCATATTATGATGTTGCCCAAGTTTTGGTCTCGATCCGAAATCAATAGGTGTTCCAAATTGGACAATTCAAGTTCAACGGCAGTTCGTTCCTAATTGCAGTGGTTGCTGTATTCCATACTTCTAGCGATTGGGTTTCACTCAAAACTCACCAAATGACTCCACCCAGTATATTATGATGTTGCCCAAGTTTTGGGCTCGATCCGAAATCAATAGGTGTGAGAAATTGGACAATTCAAGTTCAACGGCAGTTCGTTCCTAATTGGAGTGGTTTGTTTATTTAATACTTCTCGCGATTGGATTTCACTCAAAACTCACCAAATGACTCCTCCCACCATATTATGATGTTGCCCAAGTTTTGCGCTCGATCCGAAATCAATAGGTGTTCCAAATTGGACAATTCAAGTTCAACGGCAGTTCGTTCCTAATTGGAGTGGTCGGTGTATTCCATACTTCTAGCAATTGGATTTCACTCAAAACTCACCAAATGACTCCTCCCACCATATTATGATGTTTCCCAAGTTTTGGTCTCGTTCCGAAATCAATAGGTGTTCCAAATTGGACAATTCAAGTTCAACGGCAGTTCGTTCCTAATTGGAGTGGTTGGTGTATTCCATACTTCTAGCGATTGAATTTCACTAAAAACTCACCAAATGACTCCTCCCACCATATTATGATGTTGCCCAAGTTTTAGGCTCGATCCGAAATCAATAGGTGTTCCAAATTGGTCAATTCAATTACAACGACAGTTCGTTCCTAATTGGAGTGGTTGGTGTATTCCATACTTCTTGCGATTGGATTTCACTCAAAACTCACCAAATGACTCCTCCCACAATATTATGATGTTGCCCAAGTTTTAGGCTCGATCCGAAATCACTAGATGTGAGAAATTGGTCAATTCAATTTCAACGACAGTTCGTTCCTAATTGGAGTAGTTGGTGTATTCCATACTTCTAAAGATTGGATTTCACTCAAAACTCACCAAATGACTCCTCCCACCATATTATGTTGTTGCCCAAGTTTTGGGCTCGATCCGAAATCAATAGGTGTGAGAAATTGGACAATTCAAGTTCAACGGCAGTTCATTCCTAATTGGAGTGGTTGGCGTATTCCATAATTCTAGCGATTGGATTTAAATCAAAACTCACCAAATGACTCCTCCCACCATATTATGATGTTGCCCAAGTTTTGGGCTCGATCCGAAATCAGTAGGTGTTCCAAATTTGACAATTCAAGTTCAACGGCAGTTCGTTCCCAATTGGAGTGGTTAGCGTATTCCATACTTCTAGCGATTGGATTTAAATCAAAACTCACCAAATGACTCCTCCCACCATATTATGATGTTGCCCAAGTTTTCGTCTCGATTCGAAATCAATAGTTGTTCAAAATTGGACAATTCATGTTCAACGGCAGTTCGTTCCTAATTGGAGTGGTTGGTGTATTCCATACTTCTAGCGATTGGATTTGAATCAAAACTCACCAAATGACTCCTCCCACCATATTATGATGTTGCCCAAGTTTTGGGCTCGATCCGAAATCAATAGGTGTTCCAAATTGGACAATTCAAGTTCAACGGCAGTTCGTTCCTAATTGGAGTGGTTGGTGTATTCCATACTTCTAGCGATTGGATTTAAATCAAAACTAACCAAATGACTCCTCCCACCATATTAGAAAGTTGTCCAAGTTTTCGTCTCGATACGAAATCAATAGGTGTTCCAAATTGGACAATTCAAGTTCAACGGCAGTACGTTCCTAATTGAAGTGGTTGGTGTATTCCATACTTCTAGCAATTGGATTTCACTCAAAACTCACCAAATGACTCCTCCCACCATATTATGATGTTGCCCAAGTTTTGGGCTCGATCCGAAATCAATAGGCGTTCCAAATTGGACAATTCAAGTTCAACGGCAGTTCGTTCCTAATTGGAGTGGTTGGTGTATTCCATACTTCTAGCAATTGGATTTCACTCAAAACTCACCAAATGACTCCTCCCACCATATTATGGTGTTGCCCATGTTTTGGGCTCGATCCGAAATCAATAGGTGTTTTAAATTGGACAATTCAAGTTCAACGGCAGTTCGTTCCTAATTGGAGAGGTTGGTGTATTCCACACTTCTCGCGATTGGATTTCACTCAAAACTCACCAAATGACTCCTCCCACCATATTATGATGTTGCCCAAGTTTGGGGCTCGATCCGAAATCAATAGGTGTGAGAAATTGGACAATTCGAGTTCAACGGCAGTTCGTTCCTAATTGGAGTGGTTGGGGTATTCCATACTTCTAGTGATTGGATTTCACTCAAAACTCACCAAATGACTCCTCCCACCATATTATGATGTTGCCCAAGTTTTGGGCTTGATCCAAACTCAATAGGTGTTCCAAATTGGACAATTCAAGTTCAACGGCAGTTCGTTCCAAATTGTAGTGGTTGGTGTATTCCATACTTCTAGCGATTGGATATCACTCAAAACTCACCAAATGACTCCTCCCACCATATTATGATGTTGCCCAAGTTTTGGGCTCAATCCGAAATCAATAGGTGTTCCAAATTGGACAATTCAAGTTCAACGGCAGTTCGTTCCTAATTGGAGTGGTTGGTGTATTCCATACTTCTAGCGATTGGATTTGAATCAAAACTCACCAAATGACTCCTCCCACCATTTTATGATGTTGCCCAAGTTTTGGGCTCGATCCGAAATCAATAGATGTTCGAAATTGGACAATTCAAGTTCCACGGCAGTTCGTTCCTAATTGGAGTGGTTGGTGTATTCCGTACTTCTAGCGATTGGATTTCACTCAAAACTCACCAAATGACTCCTCCCACCATATTATGATGTTGCCCAAGTTTTGAGCTCGATCCGAACTCTATAGGTGTGAGAAATTGGCCAATTTAAGTTCAACGGCAGTTCGTTCCAAATTGGAGTGGTTGGTGTATTCCATACTTCTAGCGATTGGATTTCACTCAAAACTCAATAAATGACTCCTCCCACCATATTATGATGTTGCCCAAGTTTGGGGCTCGATCTGAAATCAATAGGTGTGAGAAATTGGACAATTCAAGTTCTACGGCAGTTCGTTCCTAATTGGAGTGGTTGGTGTATTCCATACTTCTAGCGATTGGATTTCAATCAAAACTCACCAAATGACTCCTCCCACCATATTATGACGTTGCCCAAGTTTGGGGCTCTATCCGAAATCAATAGGTGTGAGAAATTGGACAATTCAACTTCAACGACAGTTCGTTCCTAATTGGAGTGGTTGGTGTATTCCATACTTCTAGCGATTGGATTTCACTCAAAACTCACCAAATGAATCCTCCCCCATATTATGATGTTGCCCAAGTTTTGGGCTCGATCCGAAATCAATAGGTGTTCCAAATTGGACAATTCAAGTTCAACGGCAATTCGTTCCAAAATGGAGTGGTTGGTGTATTCCATACTTCGAGCGATTGGATTTCACTCAAAACTCACCAAATGACTCCTCCCACCATATTATGATGTTGCCCAAGTTTTGGGCTCGATCCGAAATCAATAGGTGTGAGAAATTGGACAATTCAAGTTCAACGGCAGTTCGTTCCTAGTTGGAGTGGTTGGTGTATTCCATACTTCTAGCGATTGGATTTCACTCAAAACTCACCAAATGACTCCTCCCACCATATTATGATGTTGCCCAAGTTTGGGGCTCGATCCAAAATCAATAGGTGTGAGAAATTGGACAATTCAAATTCAACGGCAGTTCGTTCCTAAATGGAGTGGTTGGTGTATTCCATACTTCTAGCAATTGGATTTCACTCAAAACTCACCAAATGCCTCCTCCCAACATATTATGATGTTGCCCAAGTTTGGGGTTCGATCCGAAATCAATAGGTGTTCGAAATTGGACAATTCAAGTTCAACGGCAGTTCGTTCCTAATTGGAGTGGTTGGTGTATTCCATACTTCTAGCGAGTGGATTTCACTCAAAACTCACCCAATGACTCCTCCCACCATATTATGATGTTGCCCAAGTTTTGGGCTCGATCTGAAATCAATAGGTATGACAAATTGGACAATTCAAGTTCTACAGCAATTCGTTCCTAATTGGAGTGGTTGGGGTATTCCATACTTCTGGCGATTGGATTTCACTCAAAACTCACCAAATGACTCCTCCCACCATATTATGATGTTGCCCAAGTTTTGGGCTCGATCCGAAATCAATAGGTGTGAGAAATTGGACAATTCAAGTTCGACGACAGTTCGTTCCTAATTGGAGTGGTTGGTGTATTCCATACTTCTAGCGATTGGATTTCACTCAAAACTCACCAAATGACTCCTCCCACCATATTATGATGTTGCCCAAGTTTGGGGCTCGGTCCGAAATCAATAGGTGTGAGAAATTGGACAATTCAAGTTCAACGGCAGTCCGTTCCTAATTGGAGTGGTTGGTGTATTCCATACTTCTAGCGATTGGATTTCTCTCAAAACACACCAAATGACACCTCCCACCATATTCTGATGTTGCCGAAGTTTTGGGCTCAATCCGAAATCAATCGGTGTGAGAATTGGACAATTCAAGTTCAACGGCAGTTCGTTCCTAATTGGAGTGGTTGGTGTATTCCATACTTCTAGCGAATGGATTTGACTCAAAACTCACCAAATGACTCCTCCCACCATATTACGATGTTGCCCAAGTTTGGGGCTCGATCCGAACTCAATAGGTGTGAGAAATTGGAGAATTCAAGTTCAACGGCAGTTCATTCCTAATTGGAGTGGTTGGTGTATTCCATACTTCTAGCGATTGGATTTCACTCAAAACTCACCAAATAACTCCTCCCACCATATTATGATGTTGGCCAAGTTTGGGGCTCGGTCCGAAATCAATAGGTGTGAGAAATTGGACAATTCAAGTTCAACGACAGTTCGTTCCTAATTGGAGTGGTTTTTGTATTCCATACTTCTAGCGATTGGATTTCACTCAAAACTCACCAAATGACTCCTCCCACCATATTACGATGTTGCCCAAGTTTTGGGCTCGATTCGAAATCAATAGGTGTGAGAAATTGGACAATTCATGTTCAACGGCAGTTCGTTCCTAATTGGAGTGGTTGGTGTATTCCACACTTCTAGCGATTGGATTTCACGCAAAACTCACCAAATGACTCCTCCCACCATATTATGATTATGATGTTGCCCAAGTTTTGGGCTCGATCCGAAATCAATAGGTGTTCCAAATTGGACAATTCAAGTTCAACGGCAGTTCGTTCCTAATTGGATTGGTTGGTGTATTCCATACTTCTAGCGATTCGATTTCACACAAAACTCACCAAATGACTCCTCCCACCATATTATGATTATGATGTTGCCCAAGTTTTGGGCTCGATCCGAAATCAATAGGTGTTCCAAATTGGACAATTCAAGTTCAACGGCAGTTCGTTCCTAGTCGGAGTGGTTGGTGTATTCCATACTTCTAGCGATTGGATTTCACTCAAAACTCACCAAATGACTCCTCCCACCATATTATGATGTTGCCCAAGTTTGGGGCTCGATCCGAAATCAATAGGTGTGAAAAATTGGACAATTCAAGTTCAACGGCAGTTCGTTCCTAAATGGAGTGGTTGGTGTATTCCATACTTCTAGCGATTGGATTTCACTCAAAACTCACCAAATGCCTCCTCCCACCATATTATGATGTTGCCCAAGTTTGGGGTTCGATCCGAAATCAATAGGTGTTCGAAATTGGACAATTCAAGTTCAACGGCAGTTCGTTCCTAATTGGAGTGGTTGGTGTATTCCATACTTCTAGCGAGTGGATTTCACTCAAAACTCACCCAATGACTCCTCCCACCATATTATGATGTTGCCCAAGTTTTTGGCTCGATCTGAAATCAATAGGTGTGACAAATTGGACAATTCAAGTTCTACAGCAATTCGTTCCTAATTGGAGTGGTTGGTGTATTCCATACTTCTGGCGATTGGATTTCACTCAAAACTCACCAAATGACTCCTCCCACCATATTATGATGTTGCCCAAGTTTTGGGCTCGATCCGAAATCAATAGGTGTGAGAAATTGGACAATTCAAGTTCAACGACAGTTCGTTCCTAAGTGGAGTGGTTGGTGTATTCCATACTTCTAGCGATTGGATTTCACTCAAAACTCACCAAATGACTCCTCCCACCATATTATGATGTTGCCCAAGTTTGGGGCTCGGTCCGAAATCAATAGGTGTGAGAAATTGGACAATTCAAGTTCAACGGCAGTTCGTTCCTAATTGGAGTGGTTGGTGTATTCCATACTTCTAGCGATTGGATTTCTCTCAAAACACACCAAATGACTCCTCCCACCATATTCTGATGTTGCCGAAGTTTTGGGCTCGATCCGAAATCAATCGGTGTGAGAATTGGACAATTCAAGTTCAACGGTAGTTCGTTCCTAATTGGAGTGGTTGGTGTATTCCATACTTCTAGCGATTGGATTTCACTCAAAACTCACCAAATGACTCCTCCCACCATATTATGATGTTGCCCAAGTTTTGGGCTCGATCCGAAATCAAAAGGAGTTAGAAATTGGACAGTGAAAGTTCAATGGCAGTTCGTTCCTAATTGGAATGGTTGGTGTATTCCATACTTCTAGCGATTGGATTTCACTCAAAACTCACCAAATGACTCCTCCCACCATATTATGGTGTTGCCCAGGTTTTAGGCTCGATCCGAAATCAATAGGTGTGAGAAATTGGTCAATTCAATTTCAACGACAGTTCGTTCCTAATTGGAGTGGTTGGTGTATTCCATACTTCTAAAGATTGGATTTCACTCAAAACTCACCAAATGACTCCTCCCACCATATTATGATGTTGCCCAAGTTTGGGGCTCGGTCCGAAATCAATAGGTGTGAGAAATTGGACAATTCAAGTTCAACGGCAGTTCGTTCCTAATTGGAGTGGTTGGTGTATTCCATACTTCTAGCGATTGGATTTCTCTCAAAACACACCAAATGACTCCTCCCACCATATTCTGATGTTGCCCAAGTTTTGGGCTCGATCCGAAATCAATCGGTGTGAGAATTGGACAATTCAAGTTCAACGGCAGTTCGTTCCTAATTGGAGTGGTTGGTGTATTCCATACTTCTAGAGATTGGATTTCACTCAAAACTCACCAAATGAATCCTCCCACCATATTATGATGTTGCCCAAGTTTTGGGCTCGATCCGAAATCAATAGGTGTGAGAAATTGGACAATTCAAGTTCAACGGCAGTTCATTCCTAATTGGAGTGGTTGGCGTATTCCATAATTCTAGCGATTGGATTTAAATCAAAACTCACCAAATGACTCCTCCCACCATATTATGATGTTGCCCAAGTTTTGGGCTCGATCCGAAATCAATAGGTGTTCCAAATTGGACAATTCAAGTTCAACGGCAGTTCGTTCCTAATTGGAGTGGTTGGTGTATTCCATACTTCTAGCGATTGGATTTGAATCAAAACTCACCAAATGACTCCTCCCACCACATTATGATGTTGCCCAAGTTTTGGTCTCGATCCGAAATCAATAGGTGTTCCAAATTGGACAATTCAAGTTCTACGGCAGTTCGTTCCAAATTGCAGTGGTTGCTGTATTCCATACTTCTAGCGATTGGGTTTCACCCAAAACTCACCAAATGACTCCACCCACCATATTATGATGTTGCCCAAGTTTTGGGCTCGATCCGAAATCAATAGGTGTTCCAAATTGGACAGTTCAACGGCAGTTCGTTCCTAATTGGAGTGGTTTGTTTATTTAATACTTCTCGCGGTTGGATTTCACTCAAAACTCACCAAATGACTCCTCCCACCATATTATGATGTTGCCCAAGGTTTGGGCTCGATCCGAAATCAATATGTGTTCCAAATTGGACAATTCAAGTTCAACAGCAGTTCGTTCCTAATTGGAGTGGTTGGTGTATTCCATACTTCTAGCGATTGGATTTCACTCAAAACTCACCAAATGACTCCTCCCACCATATTTTGTGGTTGCCCAAGTTTTGGGCACGATCAGAACTCAATAGGTGTGAGAAATTGGACAGCTTAAGTTCAGCGGCAGTTCGTTGCTAATTGAAGTGGTTGGTGTATTCCATGCTTCTAACGATTGGATTTCACTCAAAACTCACCAAACGACTCCTCCCATCATATTATGATGTTGCACAAGTTTGGGGTTCCATCCGAAATCAATAGGTGTGAGAAATTGAACAATTCAAGTTCATCGGCAGTTCGTTCCTAATTGGAGTGGTTGGTGTATTCCACACTTCTAGCGATTGGATTTCACTCAAAACTCTCCAAATGACTCCTCCCACCATATTATGATGTTGCCCAAGTTTTGGGCTCGAACCGAAATCAATAGGTGTTCCAAATTGGACAATTCAAGTTCAACGGCAGTTCGTTCCTTATTGGAGTGGCTGGTGTATTCCATACTTCTTGCTATTGGATTTCACTCCAAACTCACAAAATGACTACTCCCACCATATTACGATGTTGCCCAAGTTTTGGGCTCGATTTGAAATCAATAGGTGTGAGAAATTGGACAATTCATGTTCAACGGCAGTTCGTTCCTAATTGGAATGGTTTGTGTATTCCACACTTCTAGCGATTGGATTTCACTCAAAACTCACCAAATGACTCCTCCCACCATATTACGATGTTGCCCATGTTTTGGGCTCGATTCGAAATCAATATGGGTGAGAAATTGGACAATTCATGTTGAACGGCAGTTCGTTCCTAATTGGAGTGGTTGTTGTATTCCACACTTCTAGCGATTGGATTTCACTCAAAACTCACCAAATGACTCCTCCCACCATATGACGATGTTGCCCAAGTTTTGGGCTCGATTCGAAATCAATAGGTGTGAGAAATTGGACAATTCATGTTGAACGGCAGTTCGTTCCTAATTGGAGTGGTTGTTGTATTCCACACTTCTAGCGATTGGATTTCACTCAAAACTCACCAAATGACTCCTCCCACCATATTATGATGTTGCCCAAGTTTTGGGCTCTATCCGAAATCAATAGGTGTTCCAAATTGGACAATTCAAGTTCAACGGCAGTTCGTTCCTAATTGGAGTGGTTGGTGTATTCCATACTTCTAGCGATTGGATTTCACTCAAAACTCACCAAATGACTCCTCCCACCATATTATGTTGTTGCCCCAGTTTTGGGCTCGATCCGAAATCAATAGGTGTTCCAAATTGGACAATTCAAGTTCAACGGCAGTTCGTTCCTAATTGGAGTGGTTGGTGTATTCCATACTTCTAGAGATTGGATTTCACTCAAAACTCACCAAATGACTCCTCCCACCATATTATGATGTTGCCCAAGTTTTGGGCTCGATCCGAAATCAATAGGTGTTCCAAATTGGACAATTCAAGTTCAACGGCAGTTCGTTCCTAATTGGAGTGGTT
Source organism: Prunus avium (assembly GCF_965620075.1). Lineage (NCBI taxonomy): Eukaryota > Viridiplantae > Streptophyta > Magnoliopsida > Rosales > Rosaceae > Prunus > Prunus avium. Next base: position 15,508,165 of record NC_142291.1, on the reverse strand, counting down.
GGTGTATTCCATACTTCTAGCGATTGGATTTCACCCAAAACTCACCAAATGACTCCTCCCACCGTATTATGATGTTGCCCAAGTTTTGGGCTCGTTCCGAAATCAATAGGTGTTCGAAATTGGACAATTCAAGTTCAACGGCAGTTCGTTCCTAATTCGAATGGTTGGTGTATTCAATACTTCTAGCGATTGGATTTCACTCAAAACTCACCAAATGACTCCTCCCATCATATCATGATGTTGCACAAGTTTGGGGTTCCATCCGAAATCAATAGGTGTGAGAAATTGGACAATTCAAGTTCAACGGCAGTTCGTTCCTAATTGGAGTGGTTGGTGTATTCCATACTTCTAGCGATTGGATTTCACTCAAAACTCACCAAATGACTCCTCCCACCATATTATCATGTTGCCCAAGTTTTGGGCTCGTTCCGAAATCAATAGGTGTGAGAAATTGGACAATTTAAGTTCAACGGCAGTTCGTTCCTAATTGGAGTGGTTGGTGTATTCCATACTTCTAGCGATTGGATTTCACTCTAAACTCACCAAATGACTCCTCCCACTATATTACGATGTTGCCCAAGTTTTGGGCTCGATCCGAAATCAATAGGTGTGAGAAATTGGACAATTCAAGTTCAACCGCAGTTCGTTCCTAATTGGAGTGGTTGGTGTATTCCATACTTCTAGAGATTGGATTTCACTCAAAACTCACCAAATGAATCCTCCCACCATATTATGTTGTTGCCCAAGTTTTGGGCTCGATCCGAAATCAATAGGTGTGAGAAATTGGACAATTCAAGTTCAACGGCAGTTCGTTCCTAATTGGAGTGGTTGGTGTATTCCATACTTCTAGCGATTGGATTTCACTCAAAACTCACCAAATGACTCCTCCCACCATATTATGTTGTTGCCCCAGTTTTGGGCTCGATCCGAAATCAATAGGTGTTCCAAATTGGACAATTCAAGTTCAACGGCAGTTCGTTCCTAATTGGAGTGGTTGGTGTATTCCATACTTCTAGCGATTGGATTTCACTGAAAACTCACCAAATGACTCCTCCCACCATATTATGATGTTGCCCAAGTTTTGGGCTCGATCCGAAATCAATAGGTGTTCCAAATTGGACAATTCAAGTTCAACGGCAGTTCGTTCCTAATTGGAGTGGTTGGTGTATTCCATACTTCTAGCGATTGGATTTCACTCAAAACTCACCAAATGACTCCTCCCACCGTATTATGATGTTGCCCAAGTTTTGGGCTCGTTCCGAAATCAATAGGTGTTCGAAATTGGACAATTCAAGTTCAACGGCAGTTCGTTCCTAATTCGAATGGTTGGTGTATTCAATACTTCTAGCGATTGGATTTCACTCAAAACTCACCAAATGACTCCTCCCATCATATCATGATGTTGCACAAGTTTGGGGTTCCATCCGAAATCAATAGGTGTGAGAAATTGGACAATTCAAGTTCAACGGCAGTTCATTCCTAATTGGAGTGGTTGGCGTATTCCATAATTCTAGCGATTGGATTTAAATCAAAACTCACCAAATGACTCCTCCCACCATATTATGATGTTGCCCAAGTTTTGGGCTCGATCCGAAATCAATAGGTGTTCCAAATTGGACAATTCAAGTTCAACGGCAGTTCGTTCCTAATTGGAGTGGTTAGTGTATTCCATATTTCTAACGATTGGATTTCACTCAAAACTCACCAAATGACTCCTCCCACCATATTATGATGTTGCCCAAGTTTTGGGACCGATCCGAAATCAGTAGGTGTTCGAAATTGGACAATTCAAGTTCAACGGCAGTTCGTTCCTAATTGGAGTGGTCGGTGTATTCCATACTTCTAGCGATTGGATTTCACTCAAAACTCACAAAATGACTCCTCCCACCATATTATGTGGTTTCCCAAGTTTTGGGCTCGATTCGAAATCAATAGGTGTGAGAAATTGGACAATTCAAGTTCAACGGTAGTTCGTTCCTAATTGGAGTGGTTGGTGTATTCCATACTTCTAGCGATTCGATTTCACTCAAAACTCACCAAATGACTCCTCCCACCATATTATGATGTTGCCCAAGTTTTGGGGCTCGATCGGAAATAAATAGGTGTTCCAAATTGGATAATTCAAGTTCCACGACAGTTCGTTCCTAATTGGAGTGGTTGGTGAATTCCATACTTCTAGCGATTGGATTTCACTCAAAACTCACAAAATGACTCCTCCCACCTTATTACGTGGTTTCCCAAGTTTTGGGCTCGATCCGAACTCAATAGGCGTGAGAAATTGGACAATTCAAGTTCAACCGCAATTCGTTCCTAATTGAAGTGGTTGGTGTATTCCACACTTCTAGCGATTGCATTTCACTCAAAACTCACCAAATGACTCCTCCCACCATATTACGATGTTGCCCAAGTTTTGGGATCGATTCGAAATCAATAGGTGTTCCAAATTGGACAATTCAAGGTCAACCGCAGTTCGTTCCTAATTGGAGTGGTTGGTGTATTCCATACTTCTAGCGATTGGATTTCACTCAAAACTCACCAAATGACTCCTCCCACCATATTATGATGTTGCCCAAGTTTTGGGCTCGATCCGAACTCAACAGGTGTGAGAAATTGGACAATTCAAGTTCAACGGCAGTTCGTTCCTAATTGGTGTGGTTGGTGTATTCCATACTTCTAGCGATTGGATTTCACTCAAAACTCACCAAATGACTCCTCCCACCATATTATGTTGTTGCACAAGTTTGGGGTTCCATCCGAAATCAATAGGTGTGGGAAATTGGACAATTCAAGTTTAACGGCAGTTCGTTCCTAATTGGAGTGGTTGGTGTATTCCATACTTCTAGCGATTGGATTTCACACAAAACTCACCAAATGACTCCTCCCACCATATTATGATGTGGACCAAGTTTTGGGCTCGATCCGAACTCAATAGGTGTGTGAAATTGGACAATTTAAGTTCAACGGCAGTTCGTTCCTAATTGGAGTTGTTGGTGTATTACATACTTCTAGAGATTGGATTTCACTCAAAACTCACCAAATGACTCCTCCCACCATATTATGTTGTTGCACAAGTTTGGGGTTCCATCCGAAATCAATAGGTTTGAGAAATTGGACAATTCAAGTTCAACGGCAGTTCGTTCCTAACTGGAGTGGTTGGTGTATTCCATACTTCTAGCGATTGGATTTCACTCAAAACTCACCAAATGACTCCTCCCACCACATTATGATGTTGCCCAAGGTTTGGGCTCGATCCGAAATCAATTGGTGTGAGAAATTGGACAATTCAAGTTCAACGGCAGTTCGTTCCTAATTGGAGTGGTTGGTGTATTCCATACTTCTAGCGATTGGATTTCACTCAAAACTCACCAAATGACTCCTCCCACCATATTATGATGTTGCCCAAGTTTTGGGCTCGATCCGAAATCAATAGGTTGTTGCTTCGATTCAGCTGCATCAAAATGGATTCAGCTGCATCCTCAACTTGTGATACTCGCAAGTGCACGAGCCGTTTGGTAGTATAGCATATGTAAGTGCGAGGTCGATCCCACGAGGATTGGTGATTGAATGATCCAATTTGTTTCCCCTACACAAAATAGAAATGAAAAAGGAAATAAATAAAACAAGAAAAAAAAGAAATAACTCAAGCAAATAAGTTCCCAAGTTCAATTAGATTAACGGATTGATTCTAGCTAAAGTATGATTAAGCCATGGTGTTTGGTCATAACCTTGTGTTCCTAATTCCCTAATTTGATCATTTGTTGTCTAACCTAAAACTAAGCATTAGGAACCCATTAAGCATAGAAGAACAATTTAAACAACCAAGCATGTATCTAATCCCTGTTGTCGAATGTCCATACATACTCTTCTTATTCATAGTTCAATTCGAATTAAAGCATGGTGTCTACTCTTAATTCAAACCAAGATAGCTAACATGCAAGCCTAAATGGTGATCAATCATTCAAACTAGCATATTAACTTATAAGCATAATGAATAAGAACAAAAACCATAATTGAAACTTGGAAACTAATAAAACTTGAATACTTAAGAAAGAATGTACATTACAAATAAAAGTAAAGTGGAACTAAGAAAAACTTAATCAGAATTTCAGAATTTCATTACAACAATTGAAAACTTAGAAAGAGAAACTAAGAGAATTTGAGGGAGAGAAGGGAAGGGAGCTCTAGAGAAGTGTTTGAGAGCTCCCCCCTTTGGGGTGTGTTTTGAAGCTTGAAGGCTTCTCTATTTATAGGGCTAAGAGGGAGGAACATCATGATGAACTCCCACACCATCCTTCATCTTTTGCTGCACCTCAAGCATCTTCACATGGGTTCAAAGGTGATCAGTTGTGGCTGCCTTTGCTGCCAACCCATGTGGTTGCCTTTTGGTTGCCAACCCATGTGGTTGCTTTTTGGTTGCTGAAAAACGAGTTTTCTGAACCAGTCTTGGTGTAGGAAGGCCAGAGGTTTCAAAACGTATCCAATGGTGCTCAAATTTGGATATGTTATACTAGACACCCATTGGAACAACTTCTATGAAGAAAGTATTCCCATCGGAGCAGTAGAAGTGTGATTTTTGGGCCTTACAAGTTGACAGCCGAACAGAGACTGGAATTGACTTCATTTCATTTCTTTGCTTTACATGCATGCACATGCTTTCTCTATAATAACTCCAGCATGTACCAACTTGATCCTTTAGAATTTCATAGCTGGAATGCCTCCCCACTTCACTCATTATGTTGGATCCAAAGTCAGTTGCAGCATGGGTGAGGCACATGGCTTAAAGGAGGAGACAAGGCTCAAAGCTGGCAGCTGCAAATCCTCCTGAGCATGGTTCAGTGTTGGACGGGCTAAGGACTCCACATATGTTCAATTGGGCTGGATTTTGGATATGTTATACTAGACACCCAATTGAACAACTTCTATGAAGAATGTCTCCTCATCCGAGTTGTGCAGATTGCTGAAATGAGACCTGCAAGGTGACTTACGAAACTGGACTGACAAGGAGTGTGGCCCAACTTTGGTTTTGTCTTTAAGCTCTTGCTCTTATGCCAATCAGCCCATAACATGCATGGATTGCATCATTTCCTATCCAAAGTCATCATTGTTACCTAAATGTCAATTAACTGAAAGATAAACACAAAAAGGATTAAAAGCACAAGTTTAACTCAAAAACATAACCAAATCATAAGCTAGAAGGGTACAAAATGATATACAATTATGAACCGATCAAATACCCCCAAACCTAGATTTTGCTAGTCCTCGAGTAAAACAACACAAAACAAAGTTAAAAACAAAAAGTTAACTAAACCACTTTCGTAGGTAACTCGATTGCATTGAGCGTATGCAACAAGCCTTTAAACCTCTAGGCATCCCTAGTAGGAGGAGTTGTGTCTCCTGAGGGTTTAACAGATACGATACCCACAAACGTTTTACTAACTCTACAAAACAAAGTAGTTAGAAAACTTATTAGATTTGTTAGTCCTTAAGCAAAATAAAAGAAAAAACCAAAACCAAAACCAAAATAATTACAAAAACAAAACAAAAATAAAAATAAAAATAAATAAATAAAAACTCAAAACAATCATTCCGAACATTTTCTGAAGAGAAATGACTCATGCACATGACTCAAAAGTAAAAGCTCAGTTTTTAGACAATATTTACAAGGTGGCAAAGTTCAAAACACAACATGCTCAAAGTGTAGTAGTGTGATAGCCAAATGCAACAAATTCCCCAATCTTAGTTTTTACACAATTTCAAAAATCATACCAAACACAAATGCAACTTCAAATCTCACCAAAGTTGTCCTCTCATAAATGAATCACTCAGAAGAGGGCTACAATGCAACACTCAGTTATAAACATGAGATTAGAGTTAAATCATAAGGGACTTAACTCAAAAATAGGAAGATGAAGAACTTGCATTAATATGATCTCAAGAAGGATGCCAAACACTTTAAAGTAAGAAAATGCATGCAATTCAACCATATGACATTTAAGATCAATTTAGGTCTTTATTATAGGTTGTAATAGGGCTAAGGGTGTAAGGTGAGTGAGAAATGAAAGGTATGGATAATACAAAGTCCAAGGAACTCACAATGTAAGAGCATAAAAAAAAGTTTACAAGACTTCGAATCATCACGATTAGATTTTTTTCTTTTACATGATCAAAACTCCTTATACCTTCATTTACAATGGTTTACACTTCTTTCCAAACAACAATTATTTTTGAAGGCCCAAAAATGAATTTTCAATCAACCACCACTTAATCACAACTTTTTTTTTTTTTTTTCTTTTCTTTCACCAATTGTGTGAATTTCCCTTTTTTTTTTTTTTTTTTTTTTTTTTTTTAATTTATGTAATATCCCTTCCCAAACTTAGCATGAAAAACACATCCGAATTAGAGCTCATGAGTTCCTTAGAAAGGTAAATATTTGTTTTTCGGGCTAAGGTGAGGAAATATAATTGGTAAAATGAAAGAAAAGGTTTACTTGTAGGCTCAAAATGGTTAACAATGGAAAGTCATGCTTAAGCATGCATAAGGTTAGCTTGAAAGGCACAAACGATCCAAAGAGGGCCTTAATATCACTTCTTAAATGTCATGAAATCAAATTGCATAAGAATGAATGACTTTTAAGTGTTCAACCAAATCAATGAATAATGAGATCAAACAACAACTTTGATGACAAGAAAATAAGAGTATGTGTATAACACTCATGAAATGAAGCACAAGGCTCAAAAGCTCATATTATATGGTTATATAAGTTTAATTTATGCTTGATACAATTCTTTGGGTCATGCAAATCCTTTAATTGGAAAAATATGGAACAAATGGCAAGTGCAAAGAAGGTTTCAAACATATCATGCTAGAACGATGCCAAATTTATTTATTTAATTTTTTTTGAAATAAAAATTTACAAGGAAAAAAAATAATAATAATAAAATTCAATTTTCATTTAAGTCATGCAAACATTTATCACAATCTCATCAACTGTGTTCGGAAAGTGACTCAAAACAAAACAAGACTCAAAATATAGAAAAAAAAAGAAAAACAAGCAAGAAATTAATTAAAATTTTATTGTTTTTTTTTTTTTTTTTAAAAGAAAAACCAAATTTACTTGCTAAACTCCAATACCCCCAAACCTAGAAATGAACATTGTCCTCAATGTTTAAAAATTAGGAACAAGCAATGTCATAACAAGAAATGAAAGGTACTAAAGTAAGTAAATATAAAATCACAAAACACACAAGAATTAAAATACAAAAATAAAATAATTACAAAATAAAAATTACAAAACAAACAAACAAATAAAAAAGAAACGAAACAGTAAAACACTCGAAACAGAAAGCCCTAAACAAACAGTCTTACGCAAACCAAAACCCAAACGATTGAAAGCCCAACCCAAAATAAAATTAACTCACTTTGAAACCTAAACAACGGTGAAAACCCGACCCACAATGAAATCCGAAGCCCACACGTTTTTTTATTATTTTTTTTTTAATTTTTAATTTTTAAGATGACACGTGAATTGGGAGTGCAAAACGGGATTTTTGAAAAGAGAGAATGTGGTCCCTGATGTCTCGGCTCCTGTGAGGTCACGGGCAAAAGAGGTGAGGGACGTGTCAGCGCGCAGAGGCCGCTTTCACATCCCCCAAGCCAGAATTATTGGCCTCTTGGGTGAAGCGGGACGACTTTTTCACTTTGAAGGTTGTGAAAGGTGAAAATGCAATTAAGGGGAGGTTGGGAAATGGGTGCGGCGATATATAGAGATAAGCCGTAAGGGCCGCACATAACCCAGAACCGCAGCGGCTAGGGTTTAGCAGACTAAGTCTATAAAAAGGTAAAAAAGAACGGGTGAAAAACACAAACTCAGAAATACACAAAACAGAAAAGAAAGAAGAACAAAGAGTGAGAAATCAAATGGCCTCTTCCTACCCTTTTTCGTTGGATCTCAACCTAGCTCCACCGACTCAGACACGAGGCCAAGCAGCGGCACCAGTATGGATGCCCTACTTTGCTTCCGCACGGGGGCCTGTGACAGTAACTGACTCAATACTCCTGGACAACGATGTTGCCATTGGAGTGGCTAGAAATTTAGTGACTCCTAAAGATATACGTGTGCTGGGGACAAGGGATGACAACCGGGTCGTGAGCGATGCCCTGGCACTGAGCGTGCAGAGTACGGCAACAGTCGCAAGTTTGGGTCATCGCCTACTTGCGAAGTCCCATGAGGTAGAGGTGCTAAAGGGTCAGTTGGCGGCGGAGCGAAGTATGGTTGAAGAGTGTCAGAGTGCTATAAAAAGCTTGAAAAGGGAGAGGGCAAGGATAGTGGAGGTGAATCGACACCAGCTAGAAGTATTGCGGGACGAGAATAAAAACCTATCAAAAATGGTAGAGTTGTACTCTCGCGACATGCGAAAACAGCTGGAGGACCTAGACCGACCGGGTAAACGCAAACAAGCAGATCGCGAGAGTAGTTACGCTCAAGCTAAGAGTGCGATCTTTGGGAGCTCGAGTGATGAGCCCCAAGAAGCTGTGCGTAAAGCCCCGGAAGAGGACAGCCAGAGGGCCAAACTCAAAGCTCCAATGGTCGAGACACCAAGCACCGAGAAGAAATGATTTCCTACTGCATTATTGTTGTTTTTATTTTATTTTGTTGTTTTTGTAATTTTGTTATTTTATTTCAGAAATAAAAAAGTAAAGTTGCAGAAGGAAAAAGAAAAAGACAAAGAAAGCACAGTTCCCTAACTAAAATAAAATAAAGATGATAGCCGAAAGGGAAAAGCAAAAACACAAAGCTCTAGAAAATGAAAGTAACGGGCAAAAACACAAAACACCAGAAAACACGGAAAAAAGAAAAGTAAAGTGAAAGTTAATGTGCTCCCCCTTGAAGCGATTAGGTCGAGCATGCCCGGGAAATCCGAAATGGTGTTGGCTCTCTCTCATCAGCATATGTCTATTTAAACCACACCTCTGCAAGCGGATGATACCCAGCATTTCTTCCTGCAACTCAAGGAAAAACATCAAAAAATTCAGAAGCAAAACAAATGGCATCCTCATGCACTCACCTTGATGATCTCAACCTTGAGCTCTCACTTGCACCACCGAATGCCCAGACAAGGGCTCCTCCAACCTCTGTCTTCCCAAACTCCACATATCATCACGGCACAGCCTCAAACTTTGCTGAGGCAATACCGAACTTTGCTGAGGCAAGGCCGAACAGAGCAGTGCTGCTGGGAGGCATGATTGGCAGCAAGCTCACACCGGCAGATCATTGGCATATAGCACACAGGTCTGACAAGGTGGCAGTGGATGAGTCTCACACTTATACCGCGCTCCAAGCAGTCTCGGCTACCAATTTGGGCATGCGATTACTGGCGAGGATGCGGGAGTGCACAGCGCTGAACGAGGAAGTGGCTTCCTTGAAGGCTATGGTGGCAGATTTGCAGAAGCGGCTCTACTGTGCCAATCAGCATGTGGAAGCACTGCAGAGAAAGAATGAGGACCATGTAGAGCTGCTGCAGATTCTACAAGTGCGAGACAATAGAGGCAAGCCATGATGATGATGAAGATGAAGATAAAGAAGAAGATGATGATGATGTTGTTTTTTAATTTTACTTGAATGTGTTTTTTTTTTTTTTTTTTTTTTTTTTTTTTTTTTTTTGTAATGTAGAGTTTGGAGTGAAAATAAAAATGTGTTTTAACACTCAGAAATAAACTAACTAACCATACCACATAAATAAATACATAAACTAACTTAACAAAACAAAAACAAAAACAAAGACTCAACAGAAAAGAAAACAAAGAAAATAAAAAATAAAAAAATTTAATTTAAAAACACACGAATATACAAGCAACTCACGGATGACCAGTTAAGGGCCTCATAAAACACAGCCAGGGGATCCGGGAAGGTTGGAGGGGTCACAATGGTCCCGCTTAAAACCCAAACTTCTTAGACACCGAAGGTGTCGCCTAAAGAACTCCTAGACACTGTATTGACAGAAGTGCTCACTGGGGTTACCATAAGTCAGCTCATATGAAAAATCTTTTTTAAATTTTTAAGATAAAAAAACAAAAACAAATTAAGATAAAATGAAACAACAAACCATAAATGAAAATGAACTAAGTACTCTAAACAAACTCAAACAAACGAAATAAATTGTTGTACTAAAAGAAACAAACCAAGAAACCAAAGAAAAACACAAACAGCACTTTCTATCACCTATTTATCACCATTTGGACAGATTCGTTTCTCTGTTTTTCAGCTTCGACCTGTGTTCAGTTTTTAGGCCATAACTTTCCAACCGCAAGTCCAAATTTCACGTTCTTTATATGGTTGGATTCAGCACAGAAAAACAAAGAACCCAACGCGGACCAAAAGGCAAAAAAAAACAAACAGAAATAAACAGAATTCAAAGAAGAGAAAGGATTGAAATGCTTCCCCTTGAAGCGATTAGGTCGATCATGGATGCACTTGGAGGTCGCGACTTCTCCCATTGCTCCACACTTCCCATTCTTATGATTGAGGTTGCCATCTCTCTCCATTTTTATTAAGCTGTCCAAAATTGCTAAAACAACACACAAACTTGAAATGGAATTAAAAGGATTAGGAAATAAAAACTAAAATGAAAAGGAAAAACTAAACTAAAACATCTAATTCCATGCTTCAAAGTAATAAACACCAATGGGTTGTGTAAGCTGGGACTTAAACCCAGTTCTCTTGCTTGTTAGGCAATTGTCCTATTCCGTTGGACTACAAACACAACTTGTCCATTAACGCCATTCACTCAGGAAACTGTCTAGAAAAAGATGAAACTGAAAAATAAAAATAAAACAAGTAGGGAAAAGAAATAGAACCAAACTATGTTGCCAATCCCCGGCAACGGCGCCAAAAACTTGTTGCTTCGATTCAGCTGCATCAAAATGGATTCAGCTGCATCCTCAACTTGTGATACTCGCAAGTGCACGAGCCGTTTGGTAGTATAGCATATGTAAGTGCGAGGTCGATCCCACGAGGATTGGTGATTGAATGATCCAATTTGTTTCCCCTACACAAAATAGAAATGAAAAAGGAAATAAATAAAACAAGAAAAAAAAGAAATAACTCAAGCAAATAAGTTCCCAAGTTCAATTAGATTAACGGATTGATTCTAGCTAAAGTATGATTAAGCCATGGTGTTTGGTCATAACCTTGTGTTCCTAATTCCCTAATTTGATCATTTGTTGTCTAACCTAAAACTAAGCATTAGGAACCCATTAAGCATAGAAGAACAATTTAAACAACCAAGCATGTATCTAATCCCTGTTGTCGAATGTCCATACATACTCTTCTTATTCATAGTTCAATTCGAATTAAAGCATGGTGTCTACTCTTAATTCAAACCAAGATAGCTAACATGCAAGCCTAAATGGTGATCAATCATTCAAACTAGCATATTAACTTATAAGCATAATGAATAAGAACAAAAACCATAATTGAAACTTGGAAACTAATAAAACTTGAATACTTAAGAAAGAATGTACATTACAAATAAAAGTAAAGTGGAACTAAGAAAAACTTAATCAGAATTTCAGAATTTCATTACAACAATTGAAAACTTAGAAAGAGAAACTAAGAGAATTTGAGGGAGAGAAGGGAAGGGAGCTCTAGAGAAGTGTTTGAGAGCTCCCCCCTTTGGGGTGTGTTTTGAAGCTTGAAGGCTTCTCTATTTATAGGGCTAAGAGGGAGGAACATCATGATGAACTCCCACACCATCCTTCATCTTTTGCTGCACCTCAAGCATCTTCACATGGGTTCAAAGGTGATCAGTTGTGGCTGCCTTTGCTGCCAACCCATGTGGTTGCCTTTTGGTTGCCAACCCATGTGGTTGCTTTTTGGTTGCTGAAAAACGAGTTTTCTGAACCAGTCTTGGTGTAGGAAGGCCAGAGGTTTCAAAACGTATCCAATGGTGCTCAAATTTGGATATGTTATACTAGACACCCATTGGAACAACTTCTATGAAGAAAGTATTCCCATCGGAGCAGTAGAAGTGTGATTTTTGGGCCTTACAAGTTGACAGCCGAACAGAGACTGGAATTGACTTCATTTCATTTCTTTGCTTTACATGCATGCACATGCTTTCTCTATAATAACTCCAGCATGTACCAACTTGATCCTTTAGAATTTCATAGCTGGAATGCCTCCCCACTTCACTCATTATGTTGGATCCAAAGTCAGTTGCAGCATGGGTGAGGCACATGGCTTAAAGGAGGAGACAAGGCTCAAAGCTGGCAGCTGCAAATCCTCCTGAGCATGGTTCAGTGTTGGACGGGCTAAGGACTCCACATATGTTCAATTGGGCTGGATTTTGGATATGTTATACTAGACACCCAATTGAACAACTTCTATGAAGAATGTCTCCTCATCCGAGTTGTGCAGATTGCTGAAATGAGACCTGCAAGGTGACTTACGAAACTGGACTGACAAGGAGTGTGGCCCAACTTTGGTTTTGTCTTTAAGCTCTTGCTCTTATGCCAATCAGCCCATAACATGCATGGATTGCATCATTTCCTATCCAAAGTCATCATTGTTACCTAAATGTCAATTAACTGAAAGATAAACACAAAAAGGATTAAAAGCACAAGTTTAACTCAAAAACATAACCAAATCATAAGCTAGAAGGGTACAAAATGATATACAATTATGAACCGATCATAGGTGTGAGAAATTGGACAATTCAAGTTCAATGGCAGTTCGTTCCTAATTGGAGTGGTTGGTGTATTCCATACTTCTAGCGATTGGATTTCACTCAAAACTCACCGAATGACTCCTCCCACCATATTATGATGTTGCCCAAGTTTTGGGCTCGATCCGAAATCAATAGGTGTGAGAAATTGGACAATTCAAGTTCAACGGCAGTTCATTCCTAATTGGAATGGTTGTTGTATTCCGTACTTCTTGCGATTGGATTTCACTCAAAACCCACCAAATGACTCCTCCCACCATATTATGATGTTGCCCAAGTTTTGGGCTCGATCCGAAATCAATAGGTGTGAGAAATTGGACAATTCAAGTTCAACGGCAGTTCGTTCCTAATTGGAGAGGTTGGTGTATTCCCTACTTATAGCGATTGGATTTCACTCAAAATTCACCAAATGACTCCTCCCACCATATTATGATGTTGCCCAAGTTTTGGGCTCGATCCGAAATCAATAGGTGTGAGAAATTGGACAATTCAAGTTCAACGGCAGTTCGTTCCAAATTGGAGTGGTTGGTGTATTCCGTACTTCTAGCGATTGGATTTCACTCAAAACTCACCAAATGACTCCTCCCACCATATTATGATGTTGCCCAAGTTTTGGGCTCGATCCGAACACAATAGGTGTGAGAAATTGGACAATTTAAGTTCAACGGCAGTTCGTTCCGAGTTGGAGTTGTTGGTATATTCCATACTTCTAGCGTTTGTATTTCACTCAAAACTCACCACATGACTCCTCCCACCTTATTATGATGTTGCCCAAGTTTTGGGCTCGATCCGAAATCAATAGGTGTTCCAAATTGGACAATTCAAGTTCAACGGCAGTTCGTTACTAATTGGAGTGGTTGGTGTATTCCATACTTCTAGCGATTGGATTTCACTCAAAACTCACCAAACGACTCCTCCCACCATATTACGATGTTGCCCAAGCTTTGGGCTCGATCCGAAATCAATAGGTGTTCCAAATTGGACAATTCAAGTTCAACGGCAGTTCGTTCCTAATTGGAGTGGTTGGTGTATTCCATACTTCTCGCGATTTGATTTCACTCAAAACTCACCAAATGACTCCTCCCACCATATTATGATGTTGCCCAAGTTTTGGGCTCGATCCGAACACAATAGGTGCGAGAAATTGGATAATTTAAGTTCAACGGCAGTTCGTTCCGAGTTGGAGTTGTTGGTGTATTCCATACTTCTAGCGTTTGTATTTCACTCAAAACTCACCACATGACTTCTCCCACCTTATTATGATGTTGCCCAAGTTTTGGGCTCGATCCGAAATCAATAGGTGTTCCAAATTGGACAATTCAAGTTCAACGGCAGTTCGTTCCTAATTGGAGTGGTTGGTGTATTCCGTACTTCTAGCGATTGGATTTCACTCAAAACTCGCCAAATGACTCCTCCCACCATATTATGATGTTGCCCAAGTTTTGGGCTCGATCTGAAATCAATAGGTGTGAGAAATTGGACAATTCAAGTTCAACGGCAGTTCGTTCCTAATTGGAGTGGTTGGTATATTCCATACTTCTAGCGATTGGATTTCACTCAAAACTCACCAAATGACTCCTCCCACCGTATTATGATGTTGCCCATGTTAGGGGCTCGATCCGAAATCAGTAGGTGTGGGAAATTGGACAATTTAAGTTCTACGGCAGTTCGTTCCTAATTGGAGTGGTTGGTGTATTCCATACTTCTAGCGATTGGATTTCACTAAAAACTCACCAAATGACTCCTCCCACCATATTATCATGTTGCCCAAGTTTTGGGCTCGATCCGAAACCAATAGGTGTTCCAAATTGGACAATTCAAGTTCAACGGCAGTTCGTTCCTAATTGGAGTGGTTGGTGTATTCCGTACTTCTAGCGATTGGATTTCACTCAAAACTCACCAAATGTCTCCTCCCACCATATTATGATGTTGCCCAAGTTTTGGGCTCGATCCGAACACAATAGGTGTGAGAAATTGGACAATTTAAGTTCAACGGCAGTTCGTTCCTAATTGGAGTTGTTGGTGTATTCCATACTTCTAGCGATTGGATTTCACTCAAAACTCACCAAATGACTCCTCTCACCATATTATGATGTTGCCCAAGTTTTGGGCTCGATCCGAACTCAATAGGTGTGGGAAATTGGACAATTTAAGTTCTACGGCAGTTCGTTCCTAATTGGAGTGGTTGGTGTATTCCATACTTCTAGCGATTGGATTTCACTAAAAACTCACCAAATGACTCCTCCCACCATATTATCATGTTGCCCAAGTTTTGGGCTCGATCTGAAGTCAATAGGTGTTCCAAATTGGACAATTCAAGTTCAACGGCAGTTCGTTCCTAATTGGAGTGGTTCGTGTATTCCATACTTCTAGCGATTGGATTTCACTCAAAACTTACCAAATGACTCCTCCCACCATATTATGATGTTGCCCAAGTTTTGGGCTCGATCCGAAATCAATAGGTGTGAGAAATTGGACAATTCAAGTTCAACGGCAGTTCGTTCCTAATTGGAGTGGTTGGTGTATTCCATACTTCTAGCGATTGGATTTCACTCAAAACTCACCAAATGACTCCTCTCACCATATTATGATGTTGCCCAAGTTTTGGGCTTGATCCGAAATCAATAGGTGTGGGAATTTGGACAATTTAAGTTCTACGGCAGTTCGTTCCTAATTGGAGTGGTTGGTGTATTCCATACTTCTAGCGATTGGATTTCACTAAAAACTCACCAAATGACTCCTCCCACCATATTATGATGTTGCCCAAGTTTTGGGCTCGATCCGAAATCAATAGGTGTTCCAAATTGGACAATTCAAGTTCAACGGCAGTTCGTTCCTAATTGTAGTGGTTGGTGTATTCCATACTTCTAGCGATTGGATTTCACTCAAAACTCACGAAATGACTCCTCCCATCATATTATGATGTTGCACAAGTTTGGGGTTCCATCCGAAATCAATCGGTGTGAGAAATTGGACAATTCAGGTTCAACGGAAGTGCGTTCCTAATCGGAGTGGTTGGTGTATTCCATACTTCTAGCGATTGGATTTCACTCAAAACTCACCAACTGACTCCTCCCACCATATTATGATGTTGCCCAAGTTTTGGGCTCGATCCGAAATCAATAGGTGTTCCAAATTGGACAATTCATGTTCAACGGCAGTTCGTTCCTAATTGGAGTGGTTGGTGTATTCCATACTTCTAGCGATTGGATTTCCCTCAAAACTCACTAAATGACTCCTCCCACCATATTATGTTGTTGCCCAAGTTTTGGTCTCGATCCGAAATCAATAGGTGTTCCAAATTGGACAATTCAAGTTCAGCGGCAGTTCGTTCCTAATTGGAGTGGTTGGTGTATTCCATACTTCTAGCGATTGGATTTCACTCAAAACTCACCAAATGACTCCTCTCACCATATTATGATGTTGCCCAAGTTTTGGGCTTGATCCGAAATCAATAGGTGTGGGAATTTGGACAATTTAAGTTCTACGGCAGTTCGTTCCTAATTGGAGTGGTTGGTGTATTCCATACTTCTAGCGATTGGATTTCACTAAAAACTCACCAAATGACTCCTCCCACCATATTATGATGTTGCCCAAGTTTTGGGCTCGATCCGAAATCAATAGGTGTTCCAAATTGGACAATTCAAGTTCAACGGCAGTTCGTTCCTAATTGGAGTGGTTGGTGTATTCCATACTTCTAGCGATTGGATTTCCCTCAAAACTCACTAAATGACTCCTCCCACCATATTATGTTGTTGCCCAAGTTTTGGTCTCGATCTGAAATCAATAGGTGTTCCAAATTGGACAATTCAAGTTCAGCGGCAGTTCGTTCCTAATTGGAGTGGTTGGTGTATTCCATACTTCTAGCGATTGGATTTCACTCAAAACACACCAAATGACTCTTCCCACCATATTATGATGTTGCCCAAGTTTTGGGCACGATCCGAAATCAATAGGTGTGAGAAATTGGACAATTCAAGTTCAACGGCAGTTCGTTCCTAATTGGAGTGGTGGGTCTATTCCATACTTCTAGCGATTGGATTTCACTCAAAACTCACCAAATGACTCCTCCCAACATATTATGTTGTTGCCCAAGTTTTGGGCTCGATCCGAAATCAATAGGTGTGAGAAATTGAACAATTCAAGTTCAACGGCAGTTCGTTCCTAATTGTAGTGGTTGGTGTATTCCATACTTCTAAAGATTGGATTTCACTCAAAACTCACGAAATGACTCCTGCCATCATATTATGATGTTGCACAAGTTTGGGGTTCCATACGAAATCAATAGGTGTGACAAATTGGACAATTCAAGTTCAACGGCAGTTCGTTCCAAATTGGAGTGGTTGGTGTATTCCATACTTCTAGCGATTGGATTTGACTCAAAACTCACCAAATGGCTCCTCCCACCATATTACGTTGTTGCCCAAGTTTTGGGCTCGATCCGAAATCAATAGGTGTTCCAAATTGGACAATTCAAGTTCAACGGCAGTTCGTTCCTAATTGGAGTGGTTGGTGTATTCCATACTTCTCGCGATTTGATTTCACTCAAAACTCACCAAATGACTCCTCCCAACATATTACGATGTTGCCCAAGTTTTGGGCTCGATCCGAAATCAATAGGTGTGAGAAATTGAACAATTCAAGTTCAACGGCAGTTCGTTCCTAATTGTAGTGGTTGGTGTATTCCATACTTCTAGCGATTGGATTTCACTCAAAAATCACCAAACGACTCCTCCCACCGTATTACGATGTTGCCCAAGTTTTGGGCTCGATCCGAAATCAATAGGTGTTCCAAATTGGACAATTCAAGTTCAACGGCAATTCGTTCCTAATTGGAGTGGTTGGTGTATTCCATACTTCTAGCGATTGGATTTCACTCAAAACTCACGAAATGACTCCTCCCATCATATTATGATGTTGCACAAGTTTGGGGTTCCATACGAAATCAATAGGTGTGAGAAATTGGACAATTCAGGTTCAACGGCAGTTCGTTCCTAATCGGAGTGGTTGGTGTATTCCATACTTCTAGCGATTGGATTTCACTCAAAACTCTCCAAATGACTCCTCCCACCATATTATGATGTTGCCCAAGTTTTGGGCTTGATCCGAAATCAATAGGTGTGGGAATTTGGACAATTTAAGTTCTACGGCAGTTCGTTCCTAATTGGAGTGGTTGGTGTATTCCATACTTCTAGCGATTGGATTTCACTCAAAACTCACCAAATGACTCCTCTCACCATATTATGATGTTGCCCAAGTTTTGGGCTTGATCCGAAATCAATAGGTGTGGGAATTTGGACAATTTAAGTTCTACGGCAGTTCGTTCCTAATTGGAGTGGTTGGTGTATTCCATACTTCTAGCGATTGGATTTCACTAAAAACTCACCAAATGACTCCTCCCACCACATTATGACGTTGCCCAAGTTTTGGGCTCGATCCAAAATCAATAGGTGTTCCACATTGGACAATTCAAGTTCAACGGCACTTCGTTCCTAATTGCTGTGGTTGGTGTATTCCATACTTCTAATGATTGGATTTCACTGAAAACTCACCAAATGGCTCCTCCCACCATATTATGATGTTGCCCAAGTTTGGGGCTCGATCCGAAATCAATAGGTGTGAGAAATTGGACAAGTCAAGTTCAACGGCAGTTCATTCCTAATTGGAGTGGTTGGTGTATTCCATACTTCTAGCGATTGGATTTCACTCAAAACTCACTAAATGACTCCTCCCACCATATTATTATGTTGCCCAAGTTTTGGTCTCGATCCGAAATTAATAGGTGTTCCAATTGGACAATTCAAGTTCAACGGCAGTTCGTGCCTAATTGGAGTGGTTGGTGTATTCCATACTTCTAGCGATTGGATTTCACTCAAAACTCACCAAATGAGTCCTCCCACCATATTATGATGTTGCCCAAGTTTTGGGCTCGATCCGAAATCAATTGGTGTGAGAAATTGGACAATTCAAGTTCAATGGCAGTTCGTTCCTAATTGGAGTGGTTGGTATATTCCATACTTCTAGCGATTGGATTTCACTCAAAACTCACCAAACGACTCCTCCCACCATATTACGATGTTGCCCAAGTTTTGGGCTCGATCCGAAATCAATAGGTGTTCCAAATTGGACAATTCAAGTTCAACGGCAGTTCATTCCTAATTGTTGTGGTTGGTGTATTCCATACTTCTAGCGATTGGATTTCACTCAAAACTCACCAAATGACTCATCCCACCGTATTATGTTGTTGCCTTAGTTTTGAGCTCAATTCGAAATCAATAGGTGTTCCAAATTGGACAATTCAAGTTCAACGGCAGTTCGTTTCTAATTGGAGTGGTTGGTGTATTCCATACTTCTATCGACTGGATTTCACTCAAAACTCACCAAATGACTCCTCCCACCATATTATGATGTTGCCCAAGTTTTGGGCTCGATCCGAAATCAATAGGTGTTCCAAATTGGACAATTCAAGTTCAACGGAAATTCGTTCCTAATTGGAGTGGTTGGTGTATTCCAAACCTCTAGCGATTGGATTTCACTCAAAACTCACCAAATGACTCCTCCCACCATATTATGAAGTTGCCCATGTTTTGGGCTCGATCGGAAATCAATACGTGTGAGGAATTGGACAATTCAAGTTCAACGACAGTTCGTTCGAAATTGGAGTGGTTGGTGTATTCCATACTTCTAGCGATTGGATTTCACTCAAAACACACCAAATGACTCATCCCACCGTATTATGATGTTGCACAAGTTTTGGGCTCGATCTGAAATCAATAGGTGTGAGAAATTGGTCAATTCAATTTCAACGATAGTTTGTTCCTAATTGGAGTGGTTGGTGTATTCCATACTTCTAGCGATTGGATTTCACTCAAAACTCACCGAATGACTCCTCCCACCACATTATGACGTTGCCCAAGTTTTGGGCTCGATCCGAAATCAATAGGTGTTCCACATTGGACAATTCAAGTTCAACGGCACTTCGTTCCTAATTGCTGTGGTTGGTGTATTCCATACTTCTAATGATTGGAATTCACTGAAAACTCACCAAATGACTCCTCCCACCATATTATGATGTTGCCCAAGTTTGGGGCTCGATCCGAAATCAATAGGTGTGAGAAATTGGACAAGTCAAGTTCAACGGCAGTTCATTCCCAATTGGAGTGGTTGGTGTATTCCATACTTCTAGCGATTGGATTTCACTCAAAACTCACTAAATGACTCCTCCCACCATATTATTATGTTGCCCAAGTTTTGGTCTCGATGCGAAATTAATAGGTGTTCCGATTGGACAATTCAAGTTCAACGGCAGTTCGTGCCTAATTGGAGTGGTTGGTGTATTCCATACTTCTAGCGATTGGATTTCACTCAAAACTCACCAAATGAGTCCTCCCACCATATTATGATGTTGCCCAAGTTTTGGGTTCGATCCGAAATAAATTGGTGTGAGAAATTGGACAATTCAAGTTCAATGGCAGTTCATTCCTAATTGTTGTGGTTGGTGTATTCCATACTTCTAGCGATTGGATTTCACTCAAAACTCACCAAATGACTCCTCCCACCATATTATGATGTTGCCCAAGTTTTGGGCTCGATCCGAAATCAATAGGTGTTCCAAATTGGACAATTCAAGTTCAACGGCAATTCGTTCCTAATTGGAGTGGTTGGTGTATTCCAAACCTTTAGCGATTGGATTTCACTCAAAACTCACCAAATGACTCCTCCCACCATATTATGAAGTTGCCCATGTTTTGGGCTCGATCGGAAATCAATACGTGTGAGGAATTGGACAATTCAAGTTCAACGACAGTTCGTTCCTAATTGGAGTGGTTGGTGTATTCCATACTTCTAGCGATTGGATTTCACTCAAAACTCACCAAATGACTCCTCCCACCATATTATGAAGTTGCCCAAATTTTGGGCTCGATCCGAAATCAATAGGTGTTCCAAATTGGACAATTCAAGTTCAACGGCAGTTCGTTCCTAATTGGATTGGTTGGTGTATTCCATACTTCTAAGGATTGGATTTCACTCAAATCTCACCAAATGACTCCTCCCATCATATTATGATGTTGAACAAGTTTGGGGTTCCATACAAAATCAATAGGTGTTCGAAATTGGACAATTCAAGTTCAACGGCAGTTCGTTCCTAATTGGAGTGGTTGGTGTATTCCATACTTCTAGCGATTGGATTTCACTCAAAACTCACCAAATGACTCCTCCCACCATATTATGATGTTGCCCAAGTTTTGGGCTCGATCCGAAATCAATAGGTGTGAGAAATTGGACAATTCAAGTTCAACGACAGTTCGTTCCTAATTGGAGTGGTTGGTGTATTCCATACTTCTAGCGATTGGATTTCACTCAAAACTCACCAAATGACTCCTCCCGCCATATTATGATGTTGCCCAAGTTTTGGGCTCGAGCCGAACTCAATAGGTGTGAGAAATTGGACAATTTAAGTTCGACGGCAGTTCGTTCCTAACTGGAGTGGTTGGTGTATTCCATACTTCTAGCGATTGGATTTCACTCAAAACTCACCAAATGACTCCTCCCATCATATTATGATGTTGCACAAGTTTGGGGTTCCATACGAAATCAACAGGTGTGAGAAATTGAACAATTCAAGTTCAACGGCAGTTCGTTCCTACTTGGAGTGGTTGGTGTATTCCATACTTCTAGCGATTGGATTTCACTCAAAACTCACCAAATGACTCCTCCCACCATATTATGATGTTGCCCAAGTTTTGGGCTCGATCCGAACTCAATAGGTGTGAGAAATTGGACAATTTAAGTTCAACGGCAGTTCGTTCCTAATTGGAGTTGTTGGTGTATTCCATACTTCTAGCGATTGGATTTCACTCAAAACTCACCAAATGACTCCTCCCACCATATTATGATGTTGCCCAAGTTTTGGGGTCGATCCGAAATCAATAGGTGTGAGAAATTGGACAATTCAAGTTCAACGGCAGTTCGTTCCTAATTGGAGTAGTTGGTGTATCCCATACTTCGAGCGATTGGATTTCACTCAAAACTCACCAAATGACTCCTCCCACCATATTGTGATGTTGCCCAAGTTTTGGGTTCGATCCGAAATCAATAGGTGTTCCAAATTGGACAATTCAAGTTCAACGGCGGTTCGTTCCTAATTGGAGTGGTTGGTGTATTCCATACTTCTAGCAATTGGATTTCACTCAAAACTCACCAAATGACTCCTCCCGCCATATTGTGATGTTGCCCAAGTTTTGGGCTCGATCCGAAATCAATAGTTGTTCCAAATTGGACAATTCAAGTTCAACGGCAGTTTGTTCCTAATTGGAGTGGTTGGTGTATTCCATACTTCTAGCGATTGGATTTCACTCAAAACTCCCCAAATGACTCCTCCCACCATATTGTGATGTTGCCCAAGTTTTGGGTTCGATCCGAAATCAATAGGTGTTCCAAATTGGACAATTCAAGTTCAACGGCAGTTCGTTCCTAATTGGAGTGGTTGGTGTATTCCATACTTCTAGCGATTGGATTTCATTCAAAACTCACCAAATGACTCCTCCCACCATATGATGATGTTGCCCAAGTTTTGGGCTCGATCCGAAATGAATAGGTGTTCCAAATTGGACAATTCAAGTTCAACGGCAGTTCGTTCCTAATTGGAGTGGTTGGTGTATTCCATACTTCTAGCGATTGGATTTCACTCAAAACTCACCAAATGACTCCTCCCACCATATTATGATGTTGCCCAAGTTTTGGGCTCGATCCGAAATCAATAGGTGTTCCAAATTGGACAATTCAAGTTCAACGGCAGTTTGTTCCTAATTGGAGTGGTTGGTGTATTCCATACTTCTAGCGATTGGATTTCACTCAAAACTCACCAAATGACTCCTTCCACCATATTATGTTGTCGCCCAAGTGTTGGGCTCCATCCGAAATCAATAGGTGTTCCAAATTGGACAATTCAAGTTCAACGGCAGTTCGTTCCTAATTGGAGTGGTTGGTGTATTCCATACTTCTAGCTATTGGATTTCACTCAAAACTCACCAAATGACTCCTCCCACCATTTTATGATGTTGCCCAAGTTTTGGGCTCGATCCGAAATCAATAGGTGTGAGAAATTGGACAAGTCAAGTTCAACGGCAGTTCATTCCTAATTGGAGTGGTTGGTGTATTCCATACTTCTAGCGATTGGATTTCACTCAAAACTCACTAAATGACTCCTCCCACCATATTATGATGTTGCCCAAGTTTTGGTCTCGATCCGAAATCAATAGGTGTGAGAAATTGGACAATTCAAGTTCAACTGTAGTTCGTTCCTAATTGGAGTGGTTGGTGTATTCCATACTTCTAGCGATTGGATTTCACTCAAAACTAACCAAATGACTCCTCCCACCATATTATGATGTTGCCCAAGTTTTGGGCTCGATACGAAATCAATAGGTGTTCGAAATTGGACAATTCAAGTTCCACGGCAGTTCGTTCCTAATTGGAGTGGTTGGTGTATTCCGTACTTCTAGCGATTGGATTTCACTCAAAACTCACCAAATGACTCCTCCCACAATATTATGATGTTGCCCAAGTTTAAGGCTCGATCCGAAATCAATAGGTGTGAGAAATTGGACAATTCAAGTTCAACGGCAGTTCGTTTCTAATTGGAGTGGTTGTTGTATTCCATACTTCTAGCGATTGGATTTCAATCAAAACTCACTAAATGACTCCTCCCACCATATTATGATGTTGCACAAGTTTGGGGTTCCATCCGAAATCAATAGGTGTGAGAAATTGGACAATTCAAGTTCAACGGCAGTTCGTTCCTAATTGGTGTGGTTGGTGTATTCCATACTTCTAGCGATTGGATTTCACTCAAAACTCACCAAATGACTCCTCCCACCATATTATGATGTTGCTCAAGTTTTGCGCTCGATCCGAAATCAATAGGTGTCAGAAATTGGACAATTCAAGTTCAACGGCAGTTCCTTCCTTATTGGAGTGGTTGGTGTATTCCATACTTCTAGCGATTGGATTTCACTCAAAACTCACCAAATGACTCCTCCCGCGATATTATGATGTTGCCCAAGTTTTGGGCTCGATCCGAAATCAACAGGTGTTCCAAATTGGACAATTCAAGTTCAACGGCAGTTCGTTCCCAATTGGTGTGGTTGGTGTATTCCATACTTCTAACGATTGGATTTCACTCTAAACTCACCAAATGACTCCTCCCACCATATTATGATGTTGCCCAAGTTTTGGTCTCGATCCGAAATCAATAGGTGTGAGAAATTGGACAATTCAAGTTCAACTGTAGTTCGTTCCTAATTGGAGTGGTTGGTGTATTCCATACTTCTAGCGATTGGATTTCACTCAAAACTCACCAAATGACTCCTCCCACCATATTATGATGTTGCTCAAGTTTTGCGCTCGATCCGAAATCAATAGGTGTGAGAAATTGGACAATTCAAGTTCAACGGCAGTTCGTTCCTTATTGGAGTGGTTGGTGTATTCCATACTTCTAGCGATTGGATTTCACTCAAAACTCACCAAATGACTCCTCCCGCGATATTATGATGTTGCCCAAGTTTTGGGCTCGATCCGAAATCAATAGGTGTTCAAAATTGGACAATTCAAGTTCAACGGCAGTTCGTTCCCAATTGGTGTGGTTGGTGTATTCCACACTTCTAACGATTGGATTTCACTCAAAACTCACCAAATGACTCTTCCCACCATATTATGATGTTGCCCAAGTTTGGGGCTCGATCCGAAATCAATAGGTGTGAGAAATTTGACAATTCAAGTTCAACGGCAGTTCGTTCCTAATTGGAGTGGTTGGTGTATTCCATACTTCTAGCGATTGGATTTCACTCAAAACTCACCAAATGACTCCGCCCACCATATTATGATGTTGCCCAAGTTTTGGGCTCGATCTGAATTCAATAGGTGTGAGAAATTGGACAATTCAAGTTCAACGGCAGTTCGTTCCTAATTGGAGTGGTCGTCGTATTCCATACTTCTAGCGATTGGATTTCACTCAAAACTCACCAAATGACTCCTCCCACCATATTGTGATGTTGCCCAAGTTTTGGGTTCGATCCGAAATCAATAGGTGTGAGAAATTGGACAATTCAATTTCAACGGCAGTTCGTTCCAAATTGGAGTGGTTCGTGTATTCCATACTTCTAGCGATTGGATTTCACTCAAAACACAATAAATGACTCCTCCCACCATATTATGATGTTGCCCAAGTTTGGGGCTCGATCTGAAATCAATAGGTGTGAGAAATTGGACAATTCAAGTTCTACGGCAGTTCGTTCCTAATTGGAGTGGTTGGTGTATTCCATACTTCTAGCGATTGGATTTCACTCAAAACTCACCAAATGACTCCTCCCACCACATTATGACGTTGCCCAAGTTTGGGGCTCGATCCGAAATCAATAGGTGTGAGAAATTGGACAATTCAAGTTCAACGGCAGTTCGTTCCTAATTGGAGTGGTTGGTGTATTCCATACTTCTAGCGATTGGATTTCACTCAAAACTCACCAAATGACTCCTCCCACCACATTATGATGTTGCCCAAGTTTTGGGCTCGATCCGAAATCAATAGGTGTTCCAAATTGGACAATTCAAGTTCAACGGCAGTTCGTTCCTAATTGGAGTGGTTGGTGTATTCCATACTTCTAGCGATTGGATTTCACTCAAAACTCACCAAATGAATCCTCCCCCATATTATGATGTTGCCCAAGTTTTGGGCTCGATCCGAAATCAATAGGTGTTCCAAATTGGACAATTCAAGTTCAACGGCAATTCGTTCCAAAATGGAGTGGTTGGTGTATTCCATACTTCGAGCGATTGGATTTCACTCAAAACTCACCAAATGACTCCTCCCACCATATTATGATGTTGCCCAAGTTTTGCGCTCGATCCGAAATCAATAGGTGTGAGAAATTGGACAATTCAAGTTCAACGGCAGTTCGTTCCTAATTGGAGTGGTTGGTGTATTCCATACTTCTAGCGATTGGATTTCACTCAAAACTCACCAAATGAATCCTCCCCCATATTACGATGTTGCCCAAGTTTTGGGCTCGATCCGAAATCAACAGGTGATCCAAATTGGACAATTCAAGATCAACGGCAATTCGTTCCAAAATGGAGTGGTTGGTGTATTCCATACTTCGAGCGATTGGATTTCACTCAAAACTCACCAAATGACTCCTCCCACCATATTATGATGTTGCCCAAGTTTTGGGCTCGATCCGAAATCAATAGGTGTGAGAAATTGGACAATTCAAGTTCAACGGCAGTTCGTTCCTAGTTGGAGTGGTTGGTGTATTCCATACTTCTAGCGATTGGATTTCACTCAAAACTCACCAAATGACTCCTCCCACCATATTATGTTGTTGCCCACGTTTGGGGCTCGATCCGAAATCAATAGGTGTGAAAAATTGGACAATTCAAGTTCAACGGCAGTTCGTTCCTAAATGGAGTGGTTGGTGTATTCCATACTTCTAGTGATTGGATTTCTCTCAAAACTCACCAAATGACTCCTCCCACCATATTCTGATGTTGCCGAAGTTTTGGGCTCGATCCGAAATCAATCGGTGTGAGAATTGGACAATTCAAGTTCAACGGCAGTTCGTTCCTAATTGGAGTGGTTGGTGTATTCCATACGTCTAGCGACTGGATTTCACTCAAAACTCACCAAATGACTCCTCCCACCATATTATGATGTTGCCCAAGTTTTGGGTTCGATCCGAAATCAATAGGTATTCCAAATTGGACAATTCAAGTTCAACAGCAGTTCGTTCCTAATTGGAGTGGTTGGTGTATTCCATACTTCTAGCGATTGGATTTCACTCAAAACTCACCAAACTACTCCTCCCACCATATTATGATGTTTCCCAAGTTTTGGGCTAGATCCGAAATCAATAGGTGTTCCAAATTGGACAATTCAAGTTCAACGGCAGTTCGTTCCTAATTGGAGTGGTTGGTGTATTCCATACTTCTAGCGATTGGATTTCACTCAAACCTCACCAAATGAGTACTCCCACCATATTACGATGTTGCCCAAGTTTTGGGCTATCAATAGGTGTTCCAAATAGGACAATTCCAGTTCAACGGCAGTTCGTTCCTAATTGGAGTGGTTGGTGTATTCCATACTTCTAGCGATTGGATTTCACTCAAAACTCACCAAATGACTCCTCCCACCATATTATGATGTTGCCCAAGTTTTGGGCTCGATCCGAAATCAATAGGTGTTCCAAATTGGACAATTCAAGTTCAACCGCAGTTCGTTCCTAATTGGAGTGGTTGGTGTATTCCATACTTCAAGCGATTGGATTTCACTCAAAACTCGCCAAACTACTCCTCCCACCATATTATGATGTTGCCCAAGTTTTTGGATAGATCCGAAATCAATAGGTGTTCCAAATTGGACAATTCAAGTTCAACAGCAGTTCGTTCCTAATTGGAGTGGTTGGTGTATTCCACACTTCTAGGGATTGGATTTCACTCAAAACTCACCAAACTACTCCTCCCACCATGTTATGATGTTTCCCAAGCTTTGGGCTAGATCCGAAATCAATAGGTGTTCCAAATTGGACAATTCAAGTTCAACGGCAGTTCGTTCCTAATTGGAGTGGTTGGTGTATTCCATACTTCTAGCGATTGGATTTCACTCAAACCTCACCAAATGACTCCTCCCATCATATTATGATGTTGCACAAGTTTGGGGTTCCATCCGAAATCAATAGTTGTGAGAAATTGGACAATTCAAGTTCATCGGCAGTTCGTTCCTAATTGGAGTGGTTGGTGTATTCCACACTTCTAGCGATTGGATTTCACTCAAAACTCACCAAATGACTCCTCCCGCCATATTATGTTCTTGCCCAAGTTTTGGGATCGATCCGAAATCAATAGGTGTTCCAAATTGGACAATTCAAGTTCAACCGCAGTTCGTTCCTAATTGGAGTGTTTGGTGTATTCCATACTTCTAGCGATTGGATTTTACTCAAAACTCACCAAATGACTCCTCCCACCGTATTATGATGTTGCCCAAGTTTTGGGCACGTTCCGAAATCAATAGGTGTGAGAAATTGGACAATTCAAGTTCAACAGCAGTTCGTTCCTAATTGGAGTGGTTGGTGTATTCCATACTTCTAGCGATTGGATTAACTCAAAAGTCACCAAATAACTCCTCCCACCATATTATGATGTTGGCCAAGTTTGGGGCTCGGTCCGAAATCAATAGGTGTGAGAAATTGGACAATTCAAGTTCAACGGCAGTTCGTTCCTAATTCGAATGGTTGGTGTATTCCATACTTCTAGCGATTCGATTTCACTCAAAACTCACCAAATGACTCCTCCCACCATATTATGATGTTGCCCAAGTTTTGGGGCTCGATCCGAAATCAATAGGTGTTCCAAATTGGACAATTCAAGTTCAACGGCAGTTCGTTCCTAATTGGAGTGGTTGGTGAATTCCATACTTCTAGCGATTGGATTTCACTCAAAACTCACAAAATGACTCCTCCCATCATATTATGATGTTGCACAAGTTTGGGGTTCCATCCGAAATCAATAGGTGTGAGAAATTGGACAATTCAAGTTCAACGGCAGTTCGTTCCTAATGGGAGTGGTTGGTGTATTCCACACTTCTAGCGATTGGATTTCACTCAAAACTCACCAAAAGACTCCTCTCACCATATTATGATGTTGCACAAGTTTTGGGCTCGATCCGAAATCAATAGGTGTGAGAAATTGGACAATTCCAGTTCAACGGCAGTTCGTTCCTAATTGGAGTGGTTGGTGTATTCCATACTTCTTGCGTTTGGATTTCACTCAAAACTCACCAAATGACTCCTCCCATCATATTATGATGTTCCACAAATTTGGGGTTCCATCCGAAGTCAATAGGTGTGAGAAATTGGACAATTCAAGTTCAACGGCAGTTCATTCCTAATTGGAGTGGTTGGTGTATTCCATACTTCTAGCGATTGGATTTCACTCAAAACTCACCAAATGACTCCTCCCACCATATTATGATGTTGCCTAAGTTTGGGGCTCGATCCCAAATCAATAGGTGTGAGAAATTGGACAATTCAAATTCAACGACAGTTCGTTCCTAATTGGAGTGGTTGGTGTATTCCATACTTCTAGCGATTGGATTTCACTAAAAACTCACCAAATGACTCCTCCCATCATATTATGATGTTGCACAAGTTTGGGGTTCCATCCGAAATCAATAGGTGTGAGAAATTGGACAATTCAAGTTCAACGGCAGTTCGTTCCTAATTGGAGTGGTTGGTGTATTCCATACTTGTAGCGTTTGGATTTCACGAAAAACTCACCAAATGACTCCTCCCACCATATTATGATGTTGCCCAAGTTTTGGGCTCGATCCGAAATCAAGAGGTGTTCCAAATTGGACAATTCAAGTTCAACGGCAGTTCGTTCCGAATTGGAGTGGTTGGTGTATTCCATAGTTCCAGCGATTGGATTTCACTCAAAACTCACCAAATGAGTCCTCCCACCATATTATGATGTTGCCCAAGTTTTGGGCCCGATCCGAAATCAATAGGTGTGAGAAATTGGACACTTCAAGTTCAACGGCAGTTCATTCCTAATTGGAGTGGTTGGTGTATTCCATACTTCTAGCGATTGGATTTCACTCAAAACTCACCAAATGACTCCTCCCACCATATTATGATGTTGCCCAAGTTTGGGGCTCGGTCCGAAATCAATAGGTGTGAGAAATTGGACAGTTCAAGTTCAAGGGATGTTCGTTCCTAATTGGAGTGGTTGGTGTATTCTATACTTCTAGCGATTGGATTTCACGCAAAACTCACCAAATGACTTCTCCCACCATAATATGATGTTGCCCAAGTTTTGGGATCGATCCGAAATCAATAGGTGTTCCAAATTGGACAATTCAAGTTCAACGGCAGTTCGTTCCTAATTGGAGTGGTTGGTGTATTCCATACTTCTAGCGATTGGATTTCACTCAAAACTCAACAAATGACTCCTCCCACCATATTATGACGTTGCCCAAATTTTGGTCTCGATCCGAAATCAATAGGTGTTCCAAATTGGACAATTCAAGTTCAACGGCAGTTCGTTCCTAACTGGAGTGGTTGGTGTATTCCATACTTCTAGCGATTGGATTTCACTGAAAACTCACCAAATGACTCCTCCCACCATATTATGATGTTGCCCAAATTTTTGGCTCGATCCGAAATCAATAGGTGTTCCAAATTGGACAATTCAAGTTCAACGGCAGTAATTGGAGTGGTCGGTGTATTCCATACTTCTAGCGATTGGATTTCACTCAAAACTCACCAAATGACTCCTCCCACTGTATTATGATGTTGCCCAAGTTTGGGGCACGATCCGAAATCAATAGGTGTGAGAAATTGGACAATTTAAGTTCAACGGCAGTTTGTTCCGAATTGGAGTGGTTGGTGTATTCCATACTTCTAGCGATTGGATTTCCCTCAAAACTCACCAAATGACTCCTCCCACCATATTATGATGTTGCACAAGTTTGGGGTTCCATCCGAAATCAATAGGTGTGAGAAATTGGACAATTCAAGTTCAACGGCAGTTCGTTCCTAATTGGAGTGGTTGGTGTATTCCATACTTCTAGAGATTGGATTTCACTCAAAACTCACCAAATGACTCCTCCCGCCATATTATGATGTTGCCCAAGTTTTCGGCTCGATACGAAATCAATAGGTGTGAGAAATTGGACAATTTCAGTTCAACGACAGTTCGTAACTAACTGGAGTGGTTCGTGTATTCCATACTTCTAGCGATTGGATTTCACTAAAAACTCACCAAATGACTCCTCCCATCATATTATGATGTTGCACAAGTTTAGGGTTCCATACGAAATCAATAGGTGTGAGAAATTGGACAATTCAAGTTCAACGGCAGTTCGTTCCTAATTGGAGTGGTTGGTGTATTCCATACTTCTAGTGATTGGATTTCACTCAAAACTCACCAAATTACTCCTCCCATCATATTATGATGTTGCACAAGTTCGGGGTTCCATACGAAATTAATAGGTGTGGGAAATTGGACAATTCAAGTTCAACGACAGTTCGTTCCTAATTGGAGTGGTTGGTGTATTCCATACTTCTAGCGATTGGATTTCACTCAAAACTCACCAACTGACTCCTCCCACCATATTATGATGTTGCCCAAGTTTTGGGCTCGATCCGAAATCAATAGGTATGAGAAATTGGACAATTCAAGTTCAACGACAGTTCGTTCCTAATTGGAGTGGTTGGTGTATTCCATACTTCCAGCGATTGGATTTCACTCAAAACTCACCAAATGACTCCTCCCGCCATATTATGATGTTGCCTAAGTTTTGGGCTCGATCCGAACTGAATAGGTGTGAGAAATTGGACAATTTAAGTTCAACGGCAGTTCGTTCCTAACTGGAGTGGTTGGTGTATTCCATACTTCTAGCGATTGGATTTCCCTCAAAACGCACCAAATGACTCCTCCCACCATATTATGATGTTGCCCAAATTTTTGGCTCGATCCGAAATCAATAGGTGTTCCAAATTGGACAATTCAAGTTCAACGGCAGTAATTGGAGTGGTCGGTGTATTCCATACTTCTAGCGATTGGATTTCACTCAAAACTCACCAAATGACTCCTCCCACTGTATTATGATGTTGCCCAAGTTTGGGGCACGATCCGAAATCAATAGGTGTGAGAAATTGGACAATTTAAGTTCAACGGCAGTTTGTTCCGAATTGGAGTGGTTGGTGTATTCCATACTTCTAGCGATTGGATTTCCCTCAAAACTCACCAAATGACTCCTCCCACCATATTATGATGTTGCACAAGTTTGGGGTTCCATCCGAAATCAATAGGTGTGAGAAATTGGACAATTCAAGTTCAACGGCAGTTCGTTCCTAATTGGAGTGGTTGGTGTATTCCATACTTCTAGAGATTGGATTTCACTCAAAACTCACCAAATGACTCCTCCCGCCATATTATGATGTTGCCCAAGTTTTCGGCTCGATACGAAATCAATAGGTGTGAGAAATTGGACAATTTCAGTTCAACGACAGTTCGTAACTAACTGGAGTGGTTCGTGTATTCCATACTTCTAGCGATTGGATTTCACTAAAAACTCACCAAATGACTCCTCCCATCATATTATGATGTTGCACAAGTTTAGGGTTCCATACGAAATCAATAGGTGTGAGAAATTGGACAATTCAAGTTCAACGGCAGTTCGTTCCTAATTGGAGTGGTTGGTGTATTCCATACTTCTAGTGATTGGATTTCACTCAAAACTCACCAAATTACTCCTCCCATCATATTATGATGTTGCACAAGTTCGGGGTTCCATACGAAATTAATAGGTGTGGGAAATTGGACAATTCAAGTTCAACGACAGTTCGTTCCTAATTGGAGTGGTTGGTGTATTCCATACTTCTAGCGATTGGATTTCACTCAAAACTCACCAACTGACTCCTCCCACCATATTATGATGTTGCCCAAGTTTTGGGCTCGATCCGAAATCAATAGGTATGAGAAATTGGACAATTCAAGTTCAACGACAGTTCGTTCCTAATTGGAGTGGTTGGTGTATTCCATACTTCCAGCGATTGGATTTCACTCAAAACTCACCAAATGACTCCTCCCGCCATATTATGATGTTGCCTAAGTTTTGGGCTCGATCCGAACTGAATAGGTGTGAGAAATTGGACAATTTAAGTTCAACGGCAGTTCGTTCCTAACTGGAGTGGTTGGTGTATTCCATACTTCTAGCGATTGGATTTCCCTCAAAACGCACCAAATGACTCCTCCCATCATAATATGATGTTGCACAAGTTTGGGGTTCCATACGAAATCAATAGGTGAGAGAAATTGGACAATTCAAGTTCAACGGCAGTTCGTTTCTAATTGGAGTGGTTGGTGTATTCCATACTTCTAACGATTGGATTTCACTCAAAACTCCCCAAATGACTCCTCCCACCATATTATGATGTTGCCCAAGTTTGGGGCTCGATCCGAAATCAATAGGTGTGAGAAATTGGACAATTCAAGTTCAACGGCATTTCGTTCCTAATTGGAGTGGTTGGTGTATTCCATACTTCTAGCTATTGGATTTCACTCACAACTCACCAAATGACTCCTCCCACCATATTATGATGTTGCCCAAGTTTGGGGCTCGATCCGAAATCAATAGGTGTGAGAAATTGGACAATTCAAGTTCAACGGCATTTCGTTCCTAATTGGAGTGGTTGGTGTATTCCATACTTCTAGCGATTGGATTTCACTCAAAACTCCCCAAATGACTCCTCCCACCATATTATGATGTTGCCCAAGTTTTGGGCTCGATCCGAAATCAATAGGTGTTCGAAATTGGACAATTCAAGTTCAACGGTAGTTCGTTCCTAATTGGAGTGGTTGGTGTATTCCATACTTCTAGCGATTGGATTTCACTCAAAACTCACCAAATGACTCCTCCCACTGTATTATGATGTTGCCCAACTTTGGGGCACGATCCGAAATCAATAGGTGTGAGAAATTGGCCAATTTAAGTTCAACGGCAGTTTGTTCCGAATTGGAGTGGTTGGTGTATTCCATACTTCTAGCGATTGGATTTCACTCAAAACTCACCAAATGACTCCTCTCACCATATTATGGTGTTGCCCAAGTTTTGGGCTCGTTCCGAAATCAATAGGTGTGAGAAATTGGACAATTGAAGTTCAACGGAAGTTCGTTCCTAATTGGAGTGGTTGGTGTATTCCATACTTCTAGCGATTGGATTTCACTCAAAACTCACCAAGTGACTCCTCCCACCATATTATGATGTTGCCCAAGTTTTGGTCTCGAACCGAAATCAATAGGTGTTCCAAATTAGACAATTCAAGTTCAACGGCAGTTCGTTCCTAATTGGAGTGGTTGGTGTATTCCATACTTCTAGTGATTGGATTTCACTCAAAACTCACCAAATTACTCCTCCCATCATATTATGATGTTGCACAAGTTCAGGGTTCCATACGAAATCAATAGGTGTGAGAAATTGGACAATTCAAGTTCAACGACAGTTCGTTCCTAATTGGAGTGGTTGGTGTATTCCATACTTCTAGCGATTGGATTTCACTCAAAACTCACCAACTGACTCCTCCCACCATATTATGATGTTGCCCAAGTTTTGGGCTCGATCCGAAATCAATAGGTATGAGAAATTGGACAATTCAAGTTCAACGACAGTTCGTTCCTAATTGGAGTGGTTGGTGTATTCCATACTTCTAGCGATTGGATTTCACTCAAAACTCACCAAATGACTCCTCCCGCCATATTATGATGTTACCTAAGTTTTGGGCTCGATCCGAACTGAATAGGTGTGAGAAATTGGACAATTCAAGTTCAACGGCATTTCGTTCCTAATTGGAGTGGTTGGTGTATTCCATACTTCTAGCGATTGGATTTCACTCAAAACTCACCAAGTGACTCCTCCCACCATATTATGATGTTGCCCAAGTTTTGGTCTCGAACCGAAATCAATAGGTGTTCCAAATTAGACAATTCAAGTTCAACGGCAGTTCGTTCCTAATTGGAGTGGTTGGTGTATTCCATACTTCTAGCGATTGGATTTCACTCAAAACTCACTAAATGACTCCTCCCACCATATTATGATGTTGCCCAAGTTTTGGTCTCGATCCGAAATCAATAGGTGTTCCAAACTAGACAATTCAAGTTCAACGACAGTTCGTTCCTAATTGGAGTGGTTGGGGTATTCCATACTTCTAGCGATTGGATTTCACTGAAAACTCACCAAATGACTCCTCCCACCATATTATGATGTTGCCCAAGTTTTGGGCTCGATATGAAATGAATAGGTGTGCGAAATTGGACAATTCAAGTTCAACGGCAGTTCGTTCCTAATTGGAGTGGTTGGTGTATTCCATACTTCTAGCGATTGGATTTCCCTCAAAACTCACCAAATGACTCCTCCCATCATATTATGATGTTGCACAAGTTTGGGGTTCCATACGAAATCAATAGGTGAGAGAAATTGGACTATTCAAGTTCAACGGCAGTTCGTTTCTAATTGGAGTGGTTGGTGTATTCCATACTTCTAACGATTGGATTTCACTCAAAACTCCCCAAATGACTCCTCCCACCATATTATGATGATGCCCAAGTTTTGGTCTCGAACCGAAATCAATAGGTGTTCCAAATTAGACAATTCAAGTTCAACGGCAGTTCGTTCCTAATTGGAGTGGTTGGTGTATTCCATACTTCTAGCGATTGGATTTCACTCAAAACTCTCCAAATGACTCCTCCCACCATATTATGATGTTGCCCAAGTTTGGGGCTCGATCCGAAATTAATAGGTGTGAGAAATTGGACAGTTCAAGTTCAACGGCAGTTCGTTCCTAATTGGAGTGGTTGGTGTATTCCATACTTCTAGCGATTGGATTTCACTCAAAACTCACCAAATGACTCCTACCACCATATTATGATGTTGCCCAAGTTTTGGGCTCGATCCGAACTCAATAGGTGTGAGAAATTGGACAATTCATGTTCAACGGCAGTTCTTTCCTAATTGGAGTGGTTGGTGTATTCCATACTTCTAGCGATTGGATTTCACTCAAAACTCACTAAATGACTCCTCCCACCATATTATGTTGTTGCCCAAGTTTGGGGCTCGATCCGAAATCAATAGGTGTTCCAAATTAGACAATTCAAGTTCAACGGCAGGTCGTTCCTAATTGGAGTGGTTGGTGTATTCCATACTTCTAGCGAATGGATGTCACTCAAAACTCACTAAACGACTCCTCCGACCATATTATGATGTTGCCCAAGTTTTGGCCTTGATCCGAAATCAATAGGTGTGAGAAATTGGACAATTCAAGTTCAACGGCAGTTCGTTCCTAATTGGAGTGGTTGGTGTATTCCATACTTCTAGCGATTGGATTTCACTCAAAACTCACCAAATGACTCCTCCCACCATATTATGATGTTGCCCAAGTTTTGGGCTCAAACCGAACTCAATAGGTGTGAGAAATTGGACAATTTAAGTTCAATGGCAGTTCGTTCCTAATTGGAGTTGTTGGTGTATTCCATACTTCTAGCAATTGGATTTCACTCAAAACTCACCAAATGACTCCTCCCACCATATTATGATGTTGCCCAAGTTTTGGGCTCGATCCGAACTCAATAGGTGTTCCAAATTGGACAATTTAAGTTCAACGGCAGTTCGTTCCTAATTGGAGTTGTTGGTGTATTCCATACTTCTAGCGATTGGATTTCACTCAAAACTCACCAAATGACTCCTCCCACCATATTATGATGTTGCCCAAGTTTTGGGCTCGATCCGAACTCAACAGGTGTTCCAAATTGGACAATTTAAGTTCAACGGCAGTTCGTTCCTAATTGGAGTTGTTGATGTATTCCATACTTCTAGCGATTGGATTTCACTCAAAACCCACTAAATGACTCCTCCCACCATACTATGTTGTTGCCCAAGTTTGGGGCTCGATCCGAAATCAATAGATGTGAGAAATTGGACAATTCAAGTTCAACGGCCGTTCGTTCCTAGTTGGAGTGGTTGGTGTATTCCATACTTCTAGCGATTCGATTTCACTCAAAACTCACCAAATGACTCCTCTCACCATATTATGACGTTGCCCAAGTTTTGGGCTCGATCCGAAGTCAATAGGTGTGAGAAATTGGACAATTCAAGTTCAACGGCAGTTCGTTCCTAATTGGAGTGGTTGGTGTATTCCATACTTCTAGCGATTGGATTTCACTCAAAACTCACCAAATGACTCCTCCCACCATATTATGATGTTGCCCAAGTTTTGGGCTCAAACCGAACTCAATAGGTGTGAGAAATTGGACAATTTAAGTTCAATGGCAGTTCGTTCCTAATTGGAGTTGTTGGTGTATTCCATACTTCTAGCAATTGGATTTCACTCAAAACTCACCAAATGACTCCTCCCACCATATTATGATGTTGCCCAAGTTTTGGGCTCGATCCGAACTCAATAGGTGTTCCAAATTGGACAATTTAAGTTCAACGGCAGTTCGTTCCTAATTGGAGTTGTTGGTGTATTCCATACTTCTAGCGATTGGATTTCACTCAAAACTCACCAAATGACTCCTCCCACCATATTATGATGTTGCCCAAGTTTTGGGCTCGATCCGAACTCAACAGGTGTTCCAAATTGGACAATTTAAGTTCAACGGCAGTTCGTTCCTAATTGGAGTTGTTGATGTATTCCATACTTCTAGCGATTGGATTTCACTCAAAACCCACTAAATGACTCCTCCCACCATATTATGTTGTTGCCCAAGTTTGGGGCTCGATCCGAAATCAATAGATGTGAGAAATTGGACAATTGAAGTTCAACGGCCGTTCGTTCCTAGTTGGAGTGGTTGGTGTATTCCATACTTCTAGCGATTCGATTTCACTCAAAACTCACCAAATTGTTGTGTAGATTTTAGCTCCACCAAAATGGATTAAGCTGCATCCTCAACTTGTGATACTCGCAAGTGCACGAACCGTTGGTAGTATAGCATATGTAAGTGCGACGTCGATTCCACAGGGATTGGTGATTGAATGATCCAATTTAGTTTCCCTACACAAAATAGAAACAAAAACAAAGAACATAAAACAAGGAAGAAAGAAATAAGTAACTCAAGCAAATAAGTTCCCAAGTTCAATTTAGATTAATGGATTGATTCTAGCTAAAGTATGATTAAGCCATGGTGTGTGGTCATAACCTTGTGTTCCTAATTCCCTAATTTGATCATTTGTTGTCTAACCTAAAATTAAGCATTAGGAACCCATTAAGCATAGAAGAACATTTTAAACAACCAAGTATGTATCTAATCCCTGTTGTCGAATGTCCATACATACTCTTCCTATTCATAGTTCAATTCGAATTAAAGCATGGTGTATACTCTTAATTCAAACCAAGATAGCTAACATGCAAGCCTAAATGGTGATCAATCATTCAAACTAGCATATTAACTTATAAGCATAATGAATAAGAACAAAAACCATAATTGAAACTTGGAAACTAATTCAACTTGAAAACTTAAGAAAAGAATTTACATAACAAAGAAAAATAAATTACAACTAAGAAAACATTAAGGAAACTAAGAGAATTTGAGGGAGAGAAGGGAAGGGAGCTCTAGAGAAGTGTTTGAGAGCTCCCCCCCTTGGGGTGTGTTTACAAGCTTAGAGAACTTCCCTATTTATAGGCCTAGGGGAAGTGAAAATCAGAATTCAATAAGACTAATGCATACAACACTTGAATTATAAAATCTGAAATGGTTGATGCACTTGTATTAGAAAATCTGAAATGGGTGATGCACTTGTATTAGAAAATCTTGAATTGGTTGATGCACTTCACCACTAAATCCCACCAGCAGCCCTAGCTCATCTTCATGTCACCATGACCAAGCTTCCAACCAGAAATGATAGCTCATACCTAGCTCACCATGACCAAGCATCCAACCAGCACATGCTGAGGTCAGCATGACTAGCAACTTCAAGGGCTTACAACTTGGGCTTCTCTTAATCAAATTAGGACTTTAAGCACTCTAAATTGAAGTTCAGAATGTCTTCTTTCCAGCCATATATTATTTGGGCCAATCCAAGGTCGGAGGAAGAAGTTAAGGCCGAAACAAATTGCTAACTCATTTTCCGCGCTGATAAGATCCATCCTGAGCATGGTTCTGTGTTTGCTAGGTAACGGACTCCAGATTTATCCAATGGGGCTGAATTTTGAATATGTTATAGTACACACCAATTGGATCAACTTTCATGAAGAATGTGGCCTCATCCGAGCTATGTAGGTTGCTGAAACAAAGCTTGCAATATGACCTACGGAACTGGACTGGCAGGGGGCTGTAGCCATAATGAATTTGTCTTTAAGCTCTTCATCAATTCATCCAAATTAGGCCTTAACATGCTTGAATTGCATGAATTATGTTCTCCAAAGCCATCATTGTTACCTAAAGCTCAATTAACTGAAAGATAAACACAAAAAGGATTAAAAGCACAAGTTTAACTCAAAAACATAACCAAATCATAAGCTAGAAGGGTAAGAAATAATATACAATTATGAACCGATCACAAATGACTCCTCCCACCATATTATGACGTTGCCCAAGTTTTGGGCTCGATCCGAAATCAATAGGTGTGAGAAATTGGACAATTCAAGTTCAACGGCAGTTCGTTCCTAATTGGAGTGGTTGGTGTATTCCATACTTCTAGCGATTGGATTTCATTAAAAACTCACCAAATGACTCCTCCCACCATATTATGATGTTGCCCAAGTTTGGGGCTCGATCCGAAATCAATAGGTGTGAGAAATTGGACAATTCATGTTCAACGGCAGTTCTTTCCTAATTGGAGTGGTTGGTGTATTCCATACTTCTAGCGATTGGATTTCACTCAAAACTCACCAAATGACTCCTCCCACCATATTATGATGTTGCCCAAGTTTTGGGCTCGATCCGAACTCAACAGGTGTTCCAAATTGGACAATTTAAGTTCAACGGCAGTTCGTTCCTAATTGGAGTGGTTGGTGTATTCCATACTTCTAGCGATTGGATTTCACTCAAAACTCACCAAATGACTCCTCCCACCATATTATGATGTTGCCCAAGTTTTGGGCTCGATCCGAACTCAACAGGTGTTCCAAATTGGACAATTTAAGTTCAACGGCAGTTCGTTCCTAATTGGAGTTGTTGATGTATTCCATACTTCTAGCGATTGGATTTCACTCAAAACCCACTAAATGACTCCTCCCACCATATTATGTTGTTGCCCAAGTTTGGGGCTCGATCCGAAATCAATAGATGTGAGAAATTGGACAATTGAAGTTCAACGGCCGTTCGTTCCTAGTTGGAGTGGTTGGTGTATTCCATACTTCTAGCGATTCGATTTCACTCAAAACTCACCAAATTGTTGTGTAGATTTTAGCTCCACCAAAATGGATTAAGCTGCATCCTCAACTTGTGATACTCGCAAGTGCACGAACCGTTGGTAGTATAGCATATGTAAGTGCGAGGTCGATTCCACAGGGATTGGTGATTGAATGATCCAATTTAGTTTCCCTACACAAAATAGAAACAAAAACAAAGAACATAAAACAAGGAAGAAAGAAATAAGTAACTCAAGCAAATAAGTTCCCAAGTTCAATTTAGATTAATGGATTGATTCTAGCTAAAGTATGATTAAGCCATGGTGTGTGGTCATAACCTTGTGTTCCTAATTCCCTAATTTGATCATTTGTTGTCTAACCTAAAATTAAGCATTAGGAACCCATTAAGCATAGAAGAACATTTTAAACAACCAAGTATGTATCTAATCCCTGTTGTCGAATGTCCATACATACTCTTCCTATTCATAGTTCAATTCGAATTAAAGCATGGTGTATACTCTTAATTCAAACCAAGATAGCTAACATGCAAGCCTAAATGGTGATCAATCATTCAAACTAGCATATTAACTTATAAGCATAATGAATAAGAACAAAAACCATAATTGAAACTTGGAAACTAATTCAACTTGAAAACTTAAGAAAAGAATTTACATAACAAAGAAAAATAAATTACAACTAAGAAAACATTAAGGAAACTAAGAGAATTTGAGGGAGAGAAGGGAAGGGAGCTCTAGAGAAGTGTTTGAGAGCTCCCCCCCTTGGGGTGTGTTTACAAGCTTAGAGAACTTCCCTATTTATAGGCCTAGGGGAAGTGAAAATCAGAATTCAATAAGACTAATGCATACAACACTTGAATTATAAAATCTGAAATGGTTGATGCACTTGTATTAGAAAATCTGAAATGGGTGATGCACTTGTATTAGAAAATCTTGAATTGGTTGATGCACTTCACCACTAAATCCCACCAGCAGCCCTAGCTCATCTTCATGTCACCATGACCAAGCTTCCAACCAGAAATGATAGCTCATACCTAGCTCACCATGACCAAGCATCCAACCAGCACATGCTGAGGTCAGCATGACCAGCAACTTCAAGGGCTTACAACTTGGGCTTCTCTTAATCAAATTAGGACTTTAAGCACTCTAAATTGAAGTTCAGAATGTCTTCTTTCCAGCCATATGTTATTTGGGCCAATCCAAGGTCGGAGGAAGAAGTTAAGGCCGAAACAAATTGCTAACTCATTTTCCGCGCTGATAAGATCCATCCTGAGCATGGTTCTGTGTTTGCTAGGTAACGGACTCCAGATTTATCCAATGGGGCTGAATTTTGGATATGTTATAGTACACACCAATTGGAGCAACTTTCATGAAGAATGTGGCCTCATCCGAGCTATGTAGGTTGCTGAAACAAAGCTTGCAATATGACCTACGGAACTGGACTGGCAGGGGGCTGTAGCCATAATGAATTTGTCTTTAAGCTCTTCATCAATTCATCCAAATTAGGCCTTAACATGCTTGAATTGCATGAATTATGTTCTCCAAAGCCATCATTGTTACCTAAAGCTCAATTAACTGAAAGATAAACACAAAAAGGATTAAAAGCACAAGTTTAACTCAAAAACATAACCAAATCATAAGCTAGAAGGGTAAGAAATAATATACAATTATGAACCGATCACAAATGACTCCTCCCACCATATTATGACGTTGCCCAAGTTTTGGGCTCGATCCGAAATCAATAGGTGTGAGAAATTGGACAATTCAAGTTCAACGGCAGTTCGTTCCTAATTGGAGTGGTTGGTGTATTCCATACTTCTAGCGATTGGATTTCATTAAAAACTCACCAAATGACTCCTCCCACCATATTATGATGTTGCCCAAGTTTGGGGCTCGATCCGAAATCAATAGGTGTGAGAAATTGGACAATTCATGTTCAACGGCAGTTCTTTCCTAATTGGAGTGGTTGGTGTATTCCATACTTCTAGCGATTGGATTTCACCCAAAACTCACCAAATGACTCCTCCCCCCATATTATGATGTTGCCCAAGTTTTGGGCTCGATCCGAAATCAATAGGTGTTCCAAATTGGAAAATTCAAGTTCAACGGCAGTTCGTTCCTAATTGGAGTGGTTCGTGTATTCCATACTTCTAGCGATTGGATTTCACTCAAAACTCACCAAATGACTCCTCCCACCATATTATGATGTTGCCCAAGTTTTGGGCTCGATCCGAAATCAATAGGTGTGAGAAATTGGACAATTCAAGTTCAACGGCAGTTCGTTCCTAATTGGAGTGGTTGGTGTATTCCATACTTCTAGCGATTGGATTTCACTCAAAACTCACCAAATGACTCCTCTCACCATATTATGATGTTGCCCAAGTTTTGGGCTCGATCCGAACTCAATAGGTGTGGGAATTTGGACAATTTAAGTTCTACGGCAGTTCGTTCCTAATTGGAATGGTTGGTGTATTCCATACTTCTAGCGATTGGATTTCACTAAAAACTAACCAAATGACTCCTCCCACCATATTATGATGTTGCCCAAGTTTTGGGCTCGATCCGAAATCAATAGGTGTTCCAAATTGGACAATTCAAGTTCAACGGCAGTTCGTTCCTAATTGGAGTGGTTGGTGTATTCCATACTTCTAGCGATTGGATTTCACTCAGAACTCACGAAATGACTCCTCCCATCATATTATGATGTTGCACAAGTTTGGGGTTCCATACGAAATCAATAGGTGTGAGAAATTGGACAATTCAGGTTCAACGGCAGTGCGTTCCTAATCGGAGTGGTTGGTGTATTCCATACTTCTAGCGATTGGATTTCACTCAAAACTCACCAAATGACTCCTCCCACCATATTATGATGTTGCCCAAGTTTTGGGTTCGATCCGAAATCAATAGGTGTTCCAAATTGGACAATTCAAGTTCAACGGCAGTTCGTTCCTAATTGGAGTGGTTGGTGTATTCCATACTTCTCGCGATTGGATTTCACTCAAAACTCACCAAATGACTCCTCCCAAAATATTATGATGTTGCCCAAGTTTTGGGCCAGATCCCAAATCAATAGGTGTGAGAAATTGAACAATTCAAGTTCAACGGCAGTTCGTTCCTAATTGTAGTGGTTCGTGTATTCCATACTTCTAAAGATTGGATTTCACTCAAAACTCACCAAATGACTCCTCCCACCATATTACGATGTTGCCCAAGTTTTGGGCTCGATTCGAAATCAATAGGTGTTCCAAATTGGACAATTCAAGTTCAACGGCAGTTCGTTCCTAATTGGAGTGGTTGGTGTCTTCCATACTTCTCGCGATTTGATTTCACTCAAAACTTACCAAATGACTCCTCCCAACATATTACGATGTTGCCCAAGTTTTGGGCTAGATCCGAAATCAATAGGTGTGAGAAATTGAACAATTCAAGTTCAACGGCAGTTCGTTCCTAATTGTAGTGGTTGGTGTATTCCATACTTCTAGTGATTGGATTTCACTCAAAAATCACCAAACGACTCCTCCCACCGTATTACGATGTTGCCCAAGTTTTGGGCTCGATCCGAAATCAATAGGTGTTCCAAATTGGACAATTCAAGTTCAACGGCAGTTCGTTCCTAATTGGAGTGGTTGGTGTATTCCATACTTCTAGCGATTGGATTTCACCCAAAACTCCCCAAATGACTCCTCCCCCCATATTATGATGTTGCCCAAGTTTTGGGCTCGATCCGAAATCAATAGGTGTTCCAAATTGGACAATTTAAGTTCAACGGCAGTTCGTTTCTAATTGGAGTGGTTGGTGTATTCCATACTTCTAGCGATTGGATTTCACTCTAAACTCACTAAATGACTCCTCCCACCATATTACGATGTTGCCCAAGTTTTGGTCTCGATCCGAAATCAATAGGTGTTCCAAATTGGACAATTCAAGTTCAACGGCAGTTCATTCCTAATTGGAGT
Organism: Prunus avium; assembly: GCF_965620075.1. Classification (NCBI taxonomy): domain Eukaryota; kingdom Viridiplantae; phylum Streptophyta; class Magnoliopsida; order Rosales; family Rosaceae; genus Prunus; species Prunus avium. The sequence continues at coordinate 15,464,570 of NC_142291.1, read as the reverse complement.
GGTTGGTGTATTCCATACTTCTAGCGATTGAATTTTAGTCAAAACTCACCAAATGACTTCTCCCACCATATTATGATGTTTCCCAAGTTTTGGGCTCGATCCGAAATCATTAGGTGTGAGAAATTGGACAATTCAATTTCAACGGCAGTTCGCTCCTAATTGGAGTGGTTGGTGTATTCCATACTTCTACCGACTGGATGTCACTCAAAACTGACCAAATGACCCCTCCCACCATATTATGATGTTGCCCAAGTTTGGGGCTCGATCTGAAATCAATAGGTGTGAGAAATTGGACAATTCAAGTTCAACGGCAGTTCGTTCCTAATTGGAGTGGTTGGTGTATTCCATACTTCTAGCGATTGGATTTCACTCAAAACTCACCAAATGACTCCTCCCCCCATATTATGATGTTGCCCAAGTTTTGGGCTCGATTTGGGCTCGATCCGAACTCAATAGGTGTGAGAAATTGGACAATTCAATTTCAACGGCAGTTCGTTCCTAATTGGAGTGGTTGGTGTATTCCATACTTCTAGCGATTGGATTTCACTCAAAACGCACCAAATGACTCCTCCCCCCATATTATGATGTTGCCCAAGTTTTGGGCTCGATCCGAACTCAATAGGTGTGAGAAACTGGACAATTCAATTTCAACGGCAGTTCGTTCCTAATTGGAGTGGTTGGTGTATTCCATACTTCTAGCGATTGGATTTCACTCAAAACTCACCAAATGACTCCTCCCCCCATATTATGATGTTGCCCAAGTTTTGGGCTCGATCCGAACTCAATAGGTGTGAGAAATTGGACAATTCAATTTCAACGGCAGTTCGTTCCTAATTGGAGTGGTTGGTGTATTCCATACTTCTAGCGATTGGATTTCACTCAAAACTCACCAAATGACTCCTCCCCCCATATTATGATGTTGCCCAAGTTTTGGGCTCGATCCGAACTCAATAGGTGTGAGAAATTGGACAATTCAATTTCAACGGCAGTTCGTTCCTAATTGGAGTGGTTGGTGTATTCCATACTTCTAGCGATTGGATTTCACTCAAAACTCACCAAATGACTCCTCCCACCACATTATGATGTAGCCCAAGTTTTGTCTCCATCCGAAATCAATAGGTGTTCCAAATTGGACAATTTAAGTTCAACGGCAGTTCGTTCCTAATTGGAGTGGTTGGTGTATTTCATACTTCTAGCGATTGGATTTCACTCAAAACTCACCAAATGACTCCTCCCACCATATTATCATGTTGCCCAAGTTTTGGGCTCGATCCGAAATCAATAGGTGTGAGAAATTGGACAATTCAAGTTCGACGGCAGTTCGTTCCTAATTGGTGTGGTTGGTGTGGCGATTGGATTTCACTCAAAACTCACCAAATGACTCCTCCCACCGTATTATGATGTTGCCCAAGTTTTGCGCTCAATCCGAAATGAATAGGTGTTCCAAGTTGGACAATTCAAGTTCAACGGCAGTTCGTTCCTTATTGGAGTGGTTGGTGTATTCCATACTTCTAGCGATTGGATTTCACTCAAAACTCACCCAATGACTCCTCCCACCATATTATGATGTTGCCCAAGTTTTGGTCTCGATCCGAAATCAATAGGTGTTCCAAATTGGACAATTCAAGTTCAACGGCAGTTCGTTCCTAATTGGAGTGGTTGGTGTATTCCATACTTCTAGCGATTGGATTTCACTCTAAACTCACTAAATGACTCCTCCCACCATATTACGATGTTGCCCAAGTTTTGGTCTCGATCCGAAATCAATAGGTGTTCCAAATTGGACAATTCAAGTTCAACGGCAGTTCATTCCTAATTGGAGTGGTTGGTGTATTCCATACTTCTAGCGATTGGATTTCACTCAAAACTCACCAAATGACTCCTCCCACCACATTATGATGTAGCCCAAGTTTTGTCTCCATCCGAAATCAATAGGTGTTCCAAATTGGACAATTTAAGTTCAACGGCAGTTCGTTCCTAATTGGAGTGGTTGGTGTATTTCATACTTCTAGCGATTGGATTTCACTCAAAACTCACCAAATGACTCCTCCCACCATATTATCATGTTGCCCAAGTTTTGGGCTCGATCCGAAATCAATAGGTGTGAGAAATTGGACAATTCAAGTTCGACGGCAGTTCGTTCCTAATTGGTGTGGTTGGTGTGGCGATTGGATTTCACTCAAAACTCACCAAATGACTCCTCCCACCGTATTATGATGTTGCCCAAGTTTTGCGCTCGATCCGAAATGAATAGGTGTTCCAAGTTGGACAATTCAAGTTCAACGGCAGTTCGTTCCTTATTGGAGTGGTTGGTGTATTCCATACTTCTAGCGATTGGATTTCACTCAAAACTCACCCAATGACTCCTCCCACCATATTATGATGTTGCCCAAGTTTTGGGCTCGATCCGAAATCAATAGGTGTTCCAAATTGGACAATTCAAGTTCAACGGCTGTTCGTTCCTAATTGGAGTGGTTGGTGTATTCCATACCTCTAGCGATTGGATTTCCCTCCAAACTCACCAAATGAGTCCTCCCACCATATTTTGATGTTGCCTATGTTTTGGGCTCGATCCGAAATCAATAGGTGTGAGAAATTGGACAATTCAAGTTCAAGGGCAGTTCGTTCCTAATTGGAGTGGTGGGTGTATTCCATACTTCTAGCGATTGGATTTCGCACAAAACTCACCAAATGACTCCTCCCACCATATTATGATGTTGCCCAAGTTTTGGGCTCGATCCAAAATCAATAGGTGTGAGAAATTGGACAATTCAAGTTCAACGGCAGTTCGTTCCTAATTGGAGTGGTTGGTATATTCCATACTTCTCGCGATTGGATTTCACTCAAAACTCACTAAATGACTCCTCCCACCATATTATGATGTTGCCCAAGTTTTGGTCTCGATCCGAAATCAATAGGTGTTCCAAATTGGACAATTCAAGTTCAACGGCAGTTCGTTCCTAATTGGAGTGGTTGGTGTATTCCATACTTCTAGCGATTGGATTTCACTCTAAACTCACTAAATGACTCCTCCCACCATATTACTATGTTGCCCAAGTTTTGGTCTCGATCCGAAATCAATAGGTGTTCCAAATTGGACAATTCAAGTTCAACGGCAGTTCATTCCTAATTGGAGTGGTTGGTGTATTCCATACTTCTAGCGATTGAATTTTAGTCAAAACTCACCAAATGACTTCTCCCACCATATTATGACGTTTCCCAAGTTTTGGGCTCGATCCGAAATCAATAGGTGTGAGAAATTGGACAATTCAAGTTCAACGGCAGTTCGCTCCTAATTGGAGTGGTTGGTGTATTCCATACTTCTACCGACTGGATGTCACCAAATGACTCCTCCCACCATATTATGATGTTGCCCAAGTTTGGGGCTCGATCTGAAATCAATAGGTGTGAGAAATTGGACAATTCAAGTTCAACGGCAGTTCGTTCCTAATTGGAGTGGTTGGTGTATTCCATACTTCTAGCGATTGGATTTCACTCAAAACTCACCAAATGACTCCTCCCACCATATTATGATGTTGCCCAAGATTTGGGCTCGATCCGAAATCAACAGGTGTTCCAAATTGGACAATTCAATTTCAACGGCAGTTCGTTCCTAATTGGAGTGGTTGGTGTATTCCATACTTCTAGCGATTGGATTTCACTCAAAACTCACCAAATGACTCCTCCCCCCATATTATGATGTTGCCCAAGTTTTGGGCTCGATCCGAACTCAGTAGGTGTGAGAAATTGGACAATTCAATTTCAACAGCAGTTCGTTCCTAATTGGAGTGGTTGGTGTATTCCATACTTCTAGCGATTGGATTTCACTCAAAACTCACCAAAAGACTCCTCCCCCCATACTATGATGTTGCCCAAGTTTTGGGATCGATCCGAAATCAATAGGTGTGAGAAATTGGACAATTCAATTTCGACGGCAGTTCGTTCCTAATTGGAGTGGTTGGTTTATTCCACACTAGTAGCGATTGGATTTCACTCAAAACTCACCAAATGACTCCTCCCACCATATTATGATGTTGCACAAGTTTGGGGTTCGATCCGAAATCAATAGGTGTGAGAAATTGCACAATTCAAGTTCAACGGCAGTTCGTTCCTAATGGGAGTGGTGAGTGTATTCCATACTTCTAGCGATTGGATTTCACTCAAAACTCACCAAATGACTCCTCCCACCACATTATGATGTAGTCCAAGTTTTGGGCTCGATCCGAAATCAATAGGTGTTCCAAATTGGACAATTCAAGTTCAACGGCAGTTCGTTCCTAATTGGAGTGGTTGGTGTATTCCATACTTCTAGCGATTGGATTTCACTCAAAACACACCAAATGACTCCTCCCACCATATTATGATGTTGCACAAGTTTGGGGTTCGATCCGAAATCAACAGGTGTGAGAAATGGGACAATTCAAGTTCAACAGCAGTTCGTTTCTAATGGGAGTGGTTGGTGTATTTCATACCTCTAGCGATTGGATTTCCCTCAAAACTCACCAAATGAGTCCGCCCACCATATTATGATGTTGCCCAAGTTTTGGCCTCGATCCGAAATCAATAGGTGTGAGAAATTGGTCAATTCAATTTCAACGACAGTTCGTTCCTAATTGGAGTGGTTGGTGTATTCCACACTTCTAGCGATTGGATTTCCCTCAAAACTCACCAAATGACTCCTCCCACCATATTATGATGTTGCCCAAGTTTTGGGCTCGATCCGAAATCAATAGGTGTGAGAAATTGGACAATTCAAGTTCGACGGCAGTTCGTTCCTAATTGGTGTGGTTGGTGTGGCGATTGGATTTCACTCAAAACTCACCAAATGACTCCTCCCACCGTATTATGATGTTGCCCAAGTTTTGCGCTCGATCCGAAATGAATAGGTGTTCCAAATTGGACAATTCAAGTTCAACGGCAGTTCGTTCCTTATTGGAGTGGTTGGGGTATTCCATACTTCTAGCGATTGGATTTCACTCGAAACTCACCCAATGACTCCTCCCACCATATTATGATGTTACCCAAGTTTTGGGCTCGATCCGAAATCAATAGGTGTTCCAAATTGGACAATTCAAGTTCAACAGCAGTTCGTTCCTAATTGGAGTGGTTGGTGTATTCCATACCTCTAGCGATTGGATTTCCCTCAAAACTCACCAAATGAGTCCTCCCACCATATTTTGATATTGCCTATGTTTTGGGCTCGATCCGAAATCAATAGGTGTGAGAAATTGGACAATTCAAGTTCAAGGGGAGTTCGTTCCTAATTGGAGTGGTTGGTGTATTCCATACTTCTAGCGATTGGATTTCACTCAAAACTCACCAAATGACTCCTCCCACCATATTATGATGTTGCCCAAGTTTTGGGCTCGATCCGAAATCAACAGGTGTTCCAAATTGGACAATTCAATTTCAACGGCAGTTCGTTCCTAATTGGAGTGGTTGGTGTATTCCATACTTCTCGCGATTGGATTTCACTCAAAACTCACCCAATGACTCCACCCACCATATTATGATGTTACCCAAGTGTTGGGCTCGATCCGAAATCCATAGGTGTTCCAAATTGGACAATTCAAGTTCAACGGCAGTTCGTTCCTAATTGGAGTGGTTGGTGTATTCCATACTTCTAGCGATTGGATTTCACTCAAAACTCACCAAATGCCTCCTCCCACCATATTATGATGTTGCACAAGTTTTGGTCTCAATCCGAAATTAATAGGTGTTCCAATTGGACAATTCAAGTTCAACGGCAGTTCGTTCCTAATGGGAGTGGTTAGTGTTTTCCATACTTCTAGCGATTGGATTTCACTCAAAACTCACCAAATGACTTCTCCCACCATATTATGATGTTGCCCAAGTTTGGGGCTCGATCCGAAATCAATAGGTGTGAGAAATTGGACAATTCAAGTTCGACGGCAGTTCGTTCCTAATTGGTGTGGTTGGTGTGGCGATTGGATTTCACTCAAAACTCACCAAATGACTCCTCCGACCATATTATGATGTTGCCCAAGTTTTGGGCTCGATCCGAACTCAATAGGTGTGAGAAATTGAACAATTCAAGTTCTACGGCAGTTCGTTCCAAATTGGAGTGGTTGGTGTATTCCATACTTCTACCGATTGGATTTCACTCAAAACTCACCAAATGACTCCTCCCACCATATTATGATGTTGCCCAAGTTTGGGGCCCGATCCGAAATCAATAGGTGTGAGAAATTGGACAATTTAAGTTCAACGACAGTTCGTTCCTAATTGGAGTGGTTGGTGTATTCCATACTTCTAGCGATTGGATTTCACTCAAAACTCACCAAATGCCTCCTCCCACCATATTATGATGTTGCACAAGTTTGGGGTTCGATCCGAAATCAATAGGTGTGAGAAATTGAACAATTCAAGTTCAACGGCAGTTCGTTCCTAATGGGAGTGGTTAGTGTATTCCATACTTCTAGCGATTGGATTTCACTCAAAACTCACCAAATGACTCCTCCCACCATGTTATGATGTTGCCCAAGTTTTGGGCTCGATCCGAAATCAATAGGTGTTCCAAATTGGACAATTCAAGTTCAACGGCAGTTCGTTCCTAATTGGAGTGGTTGGTGTATTCCATACTTCTAGCGTTTGGATTTCACTCAAAACTCACCAAATGACTCCTCCCACCATATTATGATGTTGCCCAAGTTTTGGGATCGATCCGAAATCAATAGGTGTTCCAAATTGGACAATTCAAGTTCAACGGCAGTTCGTTCCTAATTGGAGTGGTTGGTGTATTCCGTACTTCTAGCGATCGGATTTCACTCAAAACTCACCAAATGACTCATCCCACCGTATTCTGATGTTGCACAAGTTTTGGGCTCGATCTGAAATCAATAGGTGTGAGAAATTGGTCAATTCAATTTCGACGATAATTTGTTCCTAATTGGAGTGGTTGGTGTATTCCATACTTCTAGCGATCGGATTTCACTCAAAACGCACCAAATGACTCCTCCCACCATATTATGATGTTGCCCAAGTTTTGGGCTTGATCCGAAATCAATAGGTGTTCCAAATTGGACAATTCAAGTTCAACGGCAGTTCGTTCCTAATTGCAGTGGTTGGTGTATTCCATACTTCTAGAGATTGGATTTCACTCAAAACTCACCAAATGACTCCTCCCACCGTATTACGATGTTGCCCAAGTTTTGGGCTCGATCCGAAATCAATAGGTGTGAGAAATTGGACAATTCAAGGTCAACGGCAGTTCGTTACTAATTGGAGTGGTTGGTGTATTCCATACTTCTAGCGATTGGATTTCACTCAAAACTCACCGAATGACTCCTCCCACCACATTATGACATTGCCCAAGTTTTGGGCTCGATCCGAAATCAATAGGTGTTCCAAATTGGACAATTCAAGTTCAACGGCACTTCGTTCCTAATTGGTGTGGTTGGTGTATTCCATACTTCTAATGATTGGATTTCACTGAAAACTCACCAAATGACTCCTCCCACCATATTATGATGTTGCCCAAGTTTTGGTCTCAATCCGAAATTAATAGGTGTTCCAATTGGACAATTCAAGTTCAACGGCAGTTCGTGCCTAATTGGAGTGGTTGGTGTATTCCATACTTCTAGCGATTGGATTTCACTCAAAACTCACCAAATCAGTCCTCCCACCATATTATGATGTTGCCCAAGTTTTGGGCTCGATCCGAAATCAATTGGTGTGAGAAATTGGACAATTCAAGTTCAATGGCAGTTCGTTCCTAATTGGAGTGGTTGGGTATTCCATACTTCTAGCGATTGGATTTCACTCAAAACTCACCAAATGACTCCTCCCACCATATTACGATGTTGCCCAAGTTTTGGGCTCGATCCGAAATCAATAGGTGTTCCAAATTGGACAATTCAAGTTCAACGGCAGTTCATTCCTAATTGTAGTGGTTGGTGTATTCCATACTTCTAGCGATTGGATTTCACTCAAAACTCACCAAATGACTCCTCCCACCATATTATGATGTTGCCCAAGTTTTGGGCTCGATCCGAAATCAATAGGTGTTCCAAATTGGACAATTCAAGTTGAACGGCAATTCGTTCCTAATTGGAGTGGTTGGTGTATTCCAAACCTCTAGCGATTGGATTTCACTCAAAACTCACCTAATGACTCCTCCCACCATATTATGAAGTTACCCAAGTTTTGGTCTCGATCGAAAATCAATACGTGTGAGGAATTGGACAATTCAAGTTCAACGACAGTTCGTTCCTAATTGGAGTGGTTGGTGTATTCCATACTTCTAGCGATTGGATTTCACTCAAAACTCACCAAATGACTCCTCCCACCATATTATGATGTTGCCAAATTTTGGGCTCGATCCGAAATCAATAGGTGTTCCAAATTGGACAATTCAAGTTCAACGGCAATTCGTTCCTAATTGGATTGGTTGGTGTATTCCATACTTCTAACGATTGGATTTCACTCAAAACTCACCAAATGACTCCTCCCATCATATTATGATGTTGCACAAGTTTGGGGTTCCATACGAAATCAATAGGTGTTCGAAATTGGACAATTCAAGTTCAACGGCAGTTCGTTCCTAATTGGAGTGGTTGGTGTATTCCATACTTCTAGCGATTGGATTTCACTCAAAACTCACCAAATGACTCCTCCCATCATATTATGATGTTGCACAAGTTTGGGGTTCCATACGAAATCAATAGGTGTGAGAAATTGGACAATTCAAGTTCAACGGCAGTTCGTTCCTAATTGGAGTGGTTGGTGTATTCCATTCTTCTAGCGATTGGTTTTCACTCAAAACTCACCAAATCACTCCTCCCAACGTATTATGTTGTTGCCCAAGTTTTGGGCTCAATCTGAAATCAATAGGTGTTCCAAATTGGACAATTCAAGTTCAACGGCAGTTCGTTTCTAATTGGAGTGGTTGGTGTATTCCATACTTCTAACGACTGGATTTCACTCAAAACTCCCCAAATGACTCCTCCCACCATATTATGATGTTGCCCAAGTTTGGGGTTCGATCCGAAATCAAAAGGTGTGAGAAATTGGACAATTCAAGTTCAACGGCATTTCGTTCCTAATTGGAGTGGTTGGTGTATTCCATACTTCTAGCGATTGGATTTCACTTAAAAGTCACCAAATGACTCCTCCCACCATATTATGATGTTGCCCAAGTTTGGGGATCGATCCGAAATCAATAGGGGTGAGAAATTGGACAATTCAAGTTCAACGGCAGTTCGTTCCTAATTGGAGTGGTTGGTGTATTCCATACTTCTAGCGATTGGATTTCACTCAAAACTCACCAAATGACTCCTCCCACCATATTATGATGTTGCCCAAGTTTTGGGCTCGATCCGCACTCAATAGGTGTTCCAAATTGGACAATTTAAGTTCAACGGCAGTTCGTTCCTAGTTGGAGTGGTTGGTGTATTCCATACTTCTAGCGATTGGATTTCACTCAAAACTCACCAAATGACTCCTCCCACCATATTAAGATGTTGCCCGAGTTTTGGGCTCGATCCGAACTCAATAGGTGTTCCAAATTGGACAATTTAAGTTCAACGGCAGTTCGTTCCTAATTGGAGTGGTTGGTGTATTCCATACTTCTAGCGATTGGATTTCACTCAAAATTCACCAAGTGACTCCTCCCACCATATTATGATGTTGCCCAAGTTTGAGGATCGATCCGAAATCAATAGGGGTGAGAAATTGGACAATTCAAGTTCAACGGAAGTTCATTCCTAATTGGAGTGGTTGGTGTATTCCGTACTTCTAGCGATTGGATTTCACTCAAAACTCACCAAATGACTCCTCCCACCATATTATGATGTTGTCCAAGTTTTGGGCTCGATCCGAAATCAATAGGTGTTCCAAATTGGACAATTCAAGTTCAACGGTAGTTCGTTCCTAATTGGAGTGGTTGGTGTGTTCCATACTTCTAGCGATTGGATTTCACTCAAAACTCACCAAATGACTCCTCCCGCTATATTATGATGTTGCCCAAGTTTTGGGCTCGATCCGAAATCAATAGGTGTTCCAAATTGGACAATTCAAGTTCAACGGCAGTTCGTTCCCAATTGGTGTGGTTGGTGTATTCCATACTTCTATCGATTGGATTTCACTCAAAACTCACCAAATGACTCTTCCCACCACATTATGACGTTGCCCAAGTTTGGGGCTCGATCCGAAATCAATAGGTGTGAGAAATTGGACAATTCAAGTTCAACGGCAGTTCGTTCCTAATTGGAGTGGTTGGTGTATTCCATACTTCTAGCGATTGGATTTCGCTGAAAACTCACCAAATGACTCCGCCCACCGTATTATGATGTTGCCCAAGTTTCGGGCTCGATCTGAAATCAATAGGTGTGAGAAATTGGACAATTCAAGTTCAACGGCAGTACGTTCCTAATTGGAGTGGTCGGTGTATTCCATACTTCTAGCGATTGGATTTCACTCAAAACTCACCAAATGACTCCTCCCACCATATTGTGATGTTGCCCAAGTTTTGGGTTCGATCCGAAATCAATAGGTGTTCCAAATTGGACAATTCAAGTTCAACGGCAGTTCGTTCCTAATTGGAGTGGTTGGTGTATTCCATACTTCTAGCGATTGGATTTCACCCAAAACTCACCAAATGACTCCTCCCACCATATTGTGATGTTGCCCAAGTTTTGGGTTCGATCCGAAATCAATAGGTGTTCCAAATTGGACAATTCAAGTTCAACGGCAGTTCATTCCTAATTGGAGTGGTTGGTGTATTCCATACTTCTAGCGATTGGATTTCACTCAAAACTCACCAAATGACTCCTCCCACCATATTATGATGTTGCCCAAGTTTTGGGCTCGATCCGAAATCAATAGGTGTGAGAAATTGGACAATTCAAGTTCAACGGCAGTTCGTTCCTAATTGGAGTAGTTGGTGTATCCCATACTTCGAGCGATTGGATTTCACTCAAAACTCACCAAATGACTCCTCCCACCATATTATGATGTTGCCGAAGTTTTGGGCTCGATCCGAAATCAATAGGTGTGAGAAATTGGACAATTCAAGTTCAACGGCAGTTCGTTCCTAATTGGAGTGGTTGGTGTATTCCATACTTCTAGCGAATGGATGTCACTCAAAACTCACTAAATGACTCCTCCCACCATATTGTGATGTTGCCCAAGTTTTGGTCTCGATCTGAAATCAATAGGTGTTCCAAATTGGACAATTCAAGTTCAACGGCAACTCGTTCCTAATTGGAGTGGTTGGTGTATTCCATACTTCTAGCGATTGGATTTCACTCAAAACTCACCAAATGACTCCTCCCACCATATTATGATGTCGCCCAAGTTTTGGGGTCGATCCGAAATCAATAGGTGTGAGAAATTGGACAATTCAAGTTCAAAGGCAGTTCGTTCCTAATTGGAGTGGTTGGTGTATTCCATACTTCTAGCGATTGGATTTCACTCAAAAATCACCAAATGACTCCTCCCACCATATTATGTTGTTGCCCATGTTTTGGACTCGATCCGAAATCAATAGGTGTTCCAAATTGGACAATTCAAGTTCAACGGCAGTTCGTTCCTAATTGGAGTGGTTGGTGTATTCCATGCTTCTTGCGATTGGATTTCACTCAAAACTCCCCAAATGACTCCTCCCACCATATTACGATGTTGCCCAAGTTTTGGGCTCGATTCGAAATCAATAGGTGTGAGAAATTGGACAATTCATGTTCAACGGCAGTTCGTTCCTAATTGGAGTGGTTGGTGTATTCCACACTTCTAGCGATTGGATTTCACTCAAAAGTCACCAAATGACTACTCGCACCATATTACGATGTTGCCCAAGTTTTGGGCTCGATCCGAAATCAATAGGTGTTCCAAATTGGACAGTTCATGTTCAACGGCAGTTCGTTCCTAATTGGAGTGGTTGGTGTATTCCATACTTCTAGCGATTGGATTTCACTCAAAACTCACGAAATGACTCCTCCCGCCATATTATGTTGTTGCCCATGTTTTGGGCACGATCCGAAATCAATAGGTGTTCCAAATTGGACAATTCAAGTTCAACAGCAGTTCGTTCCTAATTGGAGAGGTTGTTGTTTTCCATACTTCTAGCGAATGGATTTCACTCAAAATTCACCAAACTACTCCTCCCACCATATTATGTTGTTGCCCAAGTTTTGGGCTAGATCCGAAATCAATAGGTGTTCCAAATTGGACAATTCAAGTTCAACGGCAGTTCGTTCCTAATTGGAGTGGTTGGTGTATTCCATACTTCTAGCGATTGGATTTCACTCAAAACTCACCAAATGACTCCTCCCACCACATTACGATGTTGCCCAAGTTTTGGGCTCGATTCGAAATCAATAGGTGTGAGAAATTGGACAATTCATGTTCAACGGCAGTTCGTTCCTAATTGGAGTGGTTGGTGTATTCCGTACTTCTAACGATTGGATTTCACTCAAAACTCACCAAATGACTTCTCCAATCATATTATGATGTTGCACAAGTTTTGGGCTCGATCCGAAATCAATAGGTTTTCCAAATTGGACAATTCAAGTTCAACGGCAGTTCGTTCCTAATTGGAGCGGTTGGTGTATTCCATATTTCTAGCGATTGGATTTCACTCAAAACTCACCAAATGACTCCTCCCACCATATTATGATGTTGCCCAAGTTTTGGGCTCGATCCGAAATCAATAGGTGTTCCAAATTGGACAATTCAAGTTCAACGGCAGTTCGTTCCTAATTGGAGTGGTCGGTGTATTCCAACCTTCTAGCGATTGGATTTCACTCAAAACTCACCAAATGACTCCTCCCACCATATTATGATGTTGCCCAAGTTTTGGGCTCGATCCGAAATCAATAGGTGTGAGAAATTGGACAATTCAAGTTCAATAGCAGTTCGTTCCTAATTGGAGTGGTTGGGGTATTCCATACTTCTAGCGATTGGATTTCACTCAAAACTCACCAAATGACTCCTCCCACCATATTATGATGTTGCCCAAGTTTTGGGCTCGATCCGAAATCAATAGGTGTTCCAAATTGGACAATTCAAGTTCAATAGCAGTTCGTTCCTAATTGGAGTGGTTGGCATATTCCATACTTCTAGCGATTGGATTTCACTCAAAATTCACCAAATGACTCCTCCCACCATATTATGATGTTGCACAAGTTTTGGGCTCGATCCGAAATCAATAGGTGTTCCAAATTGGACAATTCAAGTTCAAAGGCAGTTCGTTCCTAATTGGAGTGGTTGGTGTATTCCATACTTCTAGCGATTGGATTTCACTCAAAACTCACCAAATGACTCCTCCCACCATATTATGATGTTGCCCAAGTTTTGGGCTCGATCCGAAATCAATAGGTGTGAGAAATTGGACAATTCAAGTTCAATGGCAGTTCGTTCCTAATTGGAGTGGTTGGCGTATTCCATACTTCTAGCGATTGGATTTCACTCAAAACTCACCAAATGACTCCTCCCACCATATTATGATGTTGCCCAAGTTTTGGGCTCGATCCGAAATCAATAGGTGTGAGAAATTGGACAATTCAAGTTCAATAGCAGTTCGTTCCTAATTGGAGTGGTTGGGGTATTCCATACTTCTAGCGATTGGATTTCACTCAAAACTCACCAAATGACTCCTCCCACCATATTATGATGTTGCCCAAGTTTTGGGCTCGATCCGAAATCAATAGGTGTGAGAAATTGGACAATTCAAGTTCAACGGCAGTTCGTTCCAAATTGGAGTGGTTGGTGTATTCCGTACTTCTAGCGATTGGATTTCACTCAAAACCCACCAAATGACTCCTCCCACCATATTATGATGTTGCCCAAGTTTTGGGCTCGGTCCGAAATCAATAGGTGTGAGAAATTGGACAATTCAAGTCCAACGGCAGTTCGTTCCTAATTGGAGAGGTTGGTGTATTCCATACTTATAGCGATTGGATTTCACTCAAAACTCACCAAATGACTCCTCCCACCATATTATGGTGTTGCCCAAGTTTTGGGCTCGATCCGAAATCAATGGGTGTTCGAAATTGGACAATCCAAGTTCAACGGCAGTTCGTTCCTAATTGGAGTGGTTGGTGTATTCCATACTTCTAGCGATTGGATTTCACTCAAAACTCACCAAATGACTCCTCCCACCATATTATGATGTTGCCCAAGTTTTGGGCTCGATCCGAAATCAATAGGTGTTCCAAATTGGACAATTCAAGTTCAACGGCAGTTCGTTCCTAATTGGAGTGGTCGGTGTATTCCAACCTTCTAGCGATTGGATTTCACTCAAAACTCACCAAATGACTCCTCCCACCATATTATGATGTGGCCCAAGTTTTGGGCGCGATCCGAAATCAATAGGTGTTCCAAATTGGACAATTCAAGTTCAACGGCAGTTCGTTCCTAATTGGAGTGGTTGGTGTATTCCATACTTCTAGCGATTGGATTTCACTCAAAACTCACCAAATGACTCCTCCCACCATATTACAATGTTGCCCAAGTTTTGGGCTCGATCCGAAATCAATAGGTGTTCCAAATTGGACAATTCAAGTTCAATAGCAGTTCGTTCCTAATTGGAGTGGTTGGCATATTCCATACTTCTAGCGATTGGATTTCACTCAAAATTCACCAAATGACTCCTCCCACCATATTATGATGTTGCACAAGTTTTGGGCTCGATCCGAAATCAATAGGTGTTCCAAATTGGACAATTCAAGTTCAAAGGCAGTTCGTTCCTAATTGGAGTGGTTGGTGTATTCCATACTTCTAGCGATTGGATTTCACTCAAAACTCACCAAATGACTCCTCCCACCATATTATGATGTTGCCCAAGTTTTGGGCTCGATCCGAAATCAATAGGTGTGAGAAATTGGACAATTCAAGTTCAATGGCAGTTCGTTCCTAATTGGAGTGGTTGGCGTATTCCATACTTCTAGCGATTGGATTTCACTCAAAACTCACCAAATGACTCCTCCCACCATATTATGATGTTGCCCAAGTTTTGGGCTCGATCCGAAATCAATAGGTGTGAGAAATTGGACAATTCAAGTTCAATAGCAGTTCGTTCCTAATTGGAGTGGTTGGGGTATTCCATACTTCTAGCGATTGGATTTCACTCAAAACTCACCAAATGACTCCTCCCACCATATTATGATGTTGCCCAAGTTTTGGGCTCGATCCGAAATCAATAGGTGTGAGAAATTGGACAATTCAAGTTCAACGGCAGTTCGTTCCAAATTGGAGTGGTTGGTGTATTCCGTACTTCTAGCGATTGGATTTCACTCAAAACCCACCAAATGACTCCTCCCACCATATTATGATGTTGCCCAAGTTTTGGGCTCGGTCCGAAATCAATAGGTGTGAGAAATTGGACAATTCAAGTCCAACGGCAGTTCGTTCCTAATTGGAGAGGTTGGTGTATTCCATACTTATAGCGATTGGATTTCACTCAAAACTCACCAAATGACTCCTCCCACCATATTATGGTGTTGCCCAAGTTTTGGGCTCGATCCGAAATCAATGGGTGTTCGAAATTGGACAATCCAAGTTCAACGGCAGTTCGTTCCTAATTGGAGTGGTTGGTGTATTCCATACTTCTAGCGATTGGATTTCACTCAAAACTCACCAAATGACTCCTCCCACCATATTTTGATGTTGCCCAAGTTTTGGGCTCGATCCGAAATCAATAGGTGTGAGAAATTGGACAATTCAAGTTCCACGGCAGTTCGTTCCTAATTGGAGTGGTTGGTGTATTCCGTACTTCTAGCGATTGGATTTCACTCAAAACTCACCAAATGACTCCTCCCACCATATTATGATGTTGCCCAAGTTTTGGGCTCGATCCGAAATCAATAGGTGTTCGAAATTGGAAAATTCAAGTTCAACGGCAGTTCTTTCCTAATTGGAGTGGTTGGTTTATTCCATAATTCTAGCGATTGAATTTCACTCAAAACTCACCAAATGACTCCTCCCACCATATTATGATGTTGCCTAAGTTTTGGGCTCGATCCGAAATCAATAGGTGTTCCAAATTGGACAATTCAAGTTCAACGGCAGTTCGTTCCGAATTGGAGAGGTTGGTGTATTCCATACTTCTAACGATTGGATTTCACTCAAAACTCACCAAACGACTCCTCCCACCATATTACGATGTTGCCCAAGGTTTGGGCTCGATCCGAAATCAATAGGTGTGAGAAATTGGACAATTCAAGTTCAACGGCAGTTCGTTCCTAATTGGAGTTGTTGGTGTATTACATATTTCTAGCGATTGGATTTCACTCAAAACTCACCAAATGACTCCTCCCACCATATTATGATGTTGCCCAAGTTTTGGGCTCGATCCGAAATCAATAGGTGTTCCAAATTGGACAATTCAAGTTCAACGGCAGTTCGTTCCTAATTGGAGTGGTTGGTGTATTCCATACTTCTTGCGTTTGGATTTCACTCAAAACTCACCAAATGACTCCTCCCATCATATTATGATGTTCCACAAATTTGGGGTTCCATCCGAACTCAATAGGTGTGAGAAATTGGACAATTCAAGTTCAACGGCAGTTCGTTCCTAATTGGAGTGGTTGGTTTATTCCATACTTCTAGCGATTGAATTTCACTCAAAACTCACCAAATGACTCCTCCCACCATATTATGATGTTGCCTAAGTTTTGGGCTCGATCCGAAATCAATAGGTGTTCCAAATTGGACAATTCAAGTTCAACGGCAGTTCGTTCCGAATTGGAGAGGTTGGTGTATTCCATACTTCTAACGATTGGATTTCACTCAAAACTCACCAAATGACTCCTCCCACCATATTACGATGTTGCCCAAGGTTTGGGCTCGATCCGAAATCAATAGGTGTGAGAAATTGGACAATTCAAGTTCAACGGCAGTTCGTTCCTAATTGGAGTGGTTGGTGTATTCCATACTTCTAGCGATTGGATTTCACTCAAAACTCACCAAATGACTCCTCCCACCATATTACGATGTTGCCCAAGGTTTGGGCTCGATCCGAAATCAATAGGTGTGAGAAATTGGACAATTCAAGTTCAACGGCAGTTCGTTCCTAATTGGAGTGGTTGGTGTATTCCATACTTCTTGCGTTTGGATTTCACTCAAAACTCACCAAATGACTCCTCCCATCATATTATGATGTTCCACAAATTTGGGGTTCTATCCGAACTCAATAGGTGTGAGAAATTGGA
This sequence comes from Prunus avium, assembly GCF_965620075.1. NCBI lineage: Eukaryota > Viridiplantae > Streptophyta > Magnoliopsida > Rosales > Rosaceae > Prunus > Prunus avium. The sequence goes on along the minus strand of NC_142291.1, from coordinate 15,447,402 downwards.
CAATTCAAGTTCAACGGCACTTCGTTCCTAATTGGAATGGTTGGTGTATTCCATACTTCTAGCGATTGGATTTCACTCAAAACTCACCAAATGACTCCTCCCATCATATTATGATGTTGCACAAGTTTGGGGTTCCATCCGAAATCAATAGGTGTGAGAAATTGGACAATTCAAGTTCAACGGCACTTCGTTCCTAATTGGAGTGGTTGGTGTGTTCCATACTTCAAGCGATTGGATTTCACTCAAAACTGACCAAATGACGCCTCCCAACATATTATGACGTTGCCCAAGTTTTGGGCTCGATCCGAAATCAATAGGTTTTCCAAATTGGACAATTCAAGTTCAACGGCAGTTCGTTCCTAATTGGAGTGGTTGGTGTATTCCATAGTTCTAGCGATTGGATTTCACTCAAAACTCACCAAATGACTCCTCCCACCATATTATGATGTTGCCCAAGTTTTGGGCCCGATCTGAAATCAATAGGTGTGAGAAATTGGACAATTCAATTTCAACGGCAGTTCGTTCCTAATTGGAGTGGTTGGTGTATTCCATACTTCTAGCGATTGGATTTCACTCAAAACTCACAAATGACTCCTCCCACCATATTATGATGTTGCCCAAGTTTTGGGATCGATCCGAAATCAATAGGTGTTCCAAATTGGACAATTCAAGTTCAACGGCACTTCGTTCCTAATTGGAGTGGTTGGTGAATTCCATACTTCTAGCGATTGGATTTCACTCAAAACTCACCAAATGACTCCTCCCACCATATTATGACGTTGCCCAAATTTTGGGCTCGATCCGAAATCAGTAGGTGTTCCAAATTGGACAATTCAAGTTCAATGGCAGTTCGTTCATAACTGGAGTGGTTGGTGTATTCCATACTTCTAGCGATTGGATTTCACTCAAAACTCACCCAATGACTCCTCCCACCATATTATGATGTTGCCCAAGTTTTGGGCCCGATCTGAAATCAATAGGTGTGAGAAATTGGACAATTCAATTTCAACGGCAGTTCGTTCCTAATTGGAGTGGTTGGTGTATTCCATACTTCTAGCGATTGGATTTCACTCAAAACTCACAAATGACTCCTCCCACCATATTATGATGTTGCCCAAGTTTTGGGATCGATCCGAAATCAATAGGTGTTCCAAATTGGACAATTCAAGTTCAACGGCAGTTCGTTCCTAATTGGAGTGGTTGGTGAATTCCATACTTCTAGCGATTGGATTTCACTCAAAACTCACCAAATGACTCCTCCCACCATATTATGACGTTGCCCAAATTTTGGGCTCGATCCGAAATCAGTAGGTGTTCCAAATTGGACAATTCAAGTTCAATGGCAGTTCGTTCATAACTGGAGTGGTTGGTGTATTCCATACTTCTAGCGATTGGATTTCACTCAAAACTCACCAAATGACTCCTCCCACCATACTATGATGTTTCCCAAATTTTTGGCTCGATCCGAAATCAATAGGTGTTCCAAATTGGACAATTCAAGTTCAACGGCAATTCGTTCCTAATTGGAGTGGTTAGTGTATTCCATACTTCTAGCGATTGGATTTCACTCCAAACTCACCAAATGACTCCTCCCACTGTATTATGATGTTGCCCAAGTTTGGGGCACGATCCGAAATCAATAGGTGTGAGAAATTGGACAATTTAAGTTCAACGGCAGTTTGTTACGAATTGGAGTGGTTGGTGTATTCCATACTTCTAGCGATTGGATTTCACTCAAAACTCACCAAATGACTCCTCCCACCATATTATGATGTTGCACAAGTTTAGGGTTCCATACGAAATCAATAGGTGTGAGAAATTGGACAATTCAAGTTCAACGGCAGTTCGTTCCTAATTGGAGTGGTTGGTGTATTCCATACTTCTAGTGATTGGATTTCACTCAAAACTCACCAAATTACTCCTCCCATCATATTATGATGTTGCACAAGTTCGGGGTTCCATACGAAATCAATAGGTGTGAGAAATTGGACAATTCAAGTTCAACGACAGTTCGTTCCTAATTGGAGTGGTTGGTGTATTCCATACTTCTAGCGATTGGATTTCACTCAAAACTCACCAAATGACTCCTCCCGCCATATTATGATGTTGCCTAAGTTTTGGGCTCGATCCGACCTCAATAGCTGTGAGAAATTGGACAGTTTAAGTTCAACGGCAGTTCGTTCCTAACTGGAGTGGTTGGTGTATTCCATACTTCTAGCGATTGGATTTCACTCAAAACTCACCAAATGACTCCTCCCATCATATTATGATGTTGCACAAGTTTGGGGTTCCATACGAAATCAATAGGTGTTCCAAATTGGACGATTCAAGTTCAACGGCAGTTCGTTTCTAATTGGAGTGGTTGGTGTATTCCATACTTCTAACGATTGGATTTCACTCAAAACTCCCCAAATGACTCCTCCCACCATATTATGATGTTGCCCAAGTTTGGGGCTCGATCCGAAATCAATAGGTGTGAGAAATTGGACAATTCAAGTTCAACGGCATTTCGTTCCTAATTGGAGTGGTTGGTGTATTCCATACTTCTAGCGATTGGATTTCACTCACAACTCACCAAATGACTCCTCCCACCATATTATGATGTTGCCCAAGTTTGGGGCTCGATCCGAAATCAATAGGTGTGAGAAATTGGAGAATTCGAGTTCAACGGCATTTCATTCCTAATTGGAGTGGTTGGTGTATTCCATACTTCTAGCGATTGGATTTCACTCAAAACTCACCAAATGACTCCCCCCATATTATGATGTTGCCCAAGTTTTGGGCTCGGTCCGAAATCAATAGGTGTTCGAAATTGGACAATTCAAGTTCAACGGCAGTTCGTTCCTAATTGGAGTGGTTGGTGTATTCCATACTTCTAGCGATTGGATTTCACTCAAAACTCACCAAATGACTCCTCCCACCATATTATGATGTTACCCAAGTTTTGGGCTCGATCCGAAATCAATAGGTGTGAGAAATTGGACAATTGAAGTTCAACGGAAGTTCGTTCCTAATTGGAGTGGTTGGTGTATTCCATACTTCTAGCGATTGGATTTCACTCAAAACTCACCAAGTGACTCCTCCCACCATATTATGATGTTGCCCAAGTTTTGGTCTCGAACCGAAATCAATAGGTGTTCCAAATTAGACAATTCAAGTTCAACGACAGTTCGTTCCTAATTGGAGTGGTCGGTGTATTCCATACTTCTAGCGATTGGATTTCACTCAAAACTCACTAAATGACTCCTCCCACCATATTATGATGTTGCCCAAGTTTTGGTCTCGATCCGAAATCAATAGGTGTTCCAAATTAGACAATTCAAGTTCAACGACAGTTCGTTCCTAATTGGAGTGGTTGGGGTATTCCATACTTCTAGCGATTGGATTTCACTGAAAACTCACCAAATGACTCCTCCCACCATATTATGATGTTGCCCAAGTTTTGGGCTCGATATGAAATGAATAGGTGTGCGAAATTGGACAATTCAAGTTCAACGGCAGTTCGTTCCTAATTGGAGTGGTTGGTGTATTCCATACTTCTAGCGATTGGATTTCACTCAAAACTCACCAAATGACTCCTCCCGCCATATTATGATGTTGACCAAGTTTGGGGCTCGATCCGAAATCAATAGATGTGAGAAATTGGACAATTCAAGTTCAACGGCAGTTCGTTCCTAGTTGGAGTGGTTGGTGTATTCCATACTTCTAGCAATTCGATTTCACTCAAAACTCACCAAATGACTCCTCCCACCATATTATGATGTTCCCCAAGTTTTGGGCTCGATCCGAAATCAATAGGTGTGAGAAATTGGACAATTCAAGTTCAACGGCAGTTCGTTCCTAATTGGAGTGGTTGGTGTATTCCATACATCTAAAGATTGGATTTCACTCAAAACTCACCAAATGACTCCTCCCACCATATTATGATGTTTCCCAAGTTTTGGGCTCGATCCGAAATCAATAGGTGTGAGAAATTGGACAATTCAAGTTCAACGGCAGTTCGTTCCTAATTGGAGTGGTTGGTGTATTCCATACTTCTAGCGATTGGATTTCACTCAAAACTCACCAAATGACTCCTCCCACCATATTATGGTGTTGCCCAAGTTTTGGGCTCGATCCGAAATCAATAGGTGTGAGAAATTGGACAATTGCAGTTCAACGGAAGTTCGTTCCTAATTGGAGTGGTTGGTGTATTCCATACTTCTAGCGATTGGATTTCACTCAAAACTCACCAAGTGACTCCTCCCACCATATTATGATGTTGCCCAAGTTTTGGTCTCGAACCGAAATCAATACGTGTTCCAAATTAGACAATTCAAGTTCAACGGCAGTTCGTTCCTAATTGGAGTGGTTGGTGTATTCCATACTTCTAGCGATTGGATTTCACTCAAAACTCACTAAATGACTCCTCCCACCATATTATGTTGTTGCCCAAGTTTGGGGATCGATCCGAAATCAATAGGTGTTCCAAATTAGGCAATTCAAGTTCAACGGCAGGTCGTTCCTAATTGGAGTGGATGGTGTATTCCATACTTCTAGCGAATGGATGTCACTCAAAACTCACTAAACGACTCCTCCGACCATATTATGATGTTGCCCAAGTTTTGGTCTCGATCCGAAATCAATAAGTGTTCCAAATTAGACAATTCAAGTTCAACGGCAGTTCGTTCCTAATAGGAGTGGTTGGTGTATTCCATACTTCTAGCGATTGGATTTCACTCAAAACGCACCAAATGACTCCTCCCACCATATTATGATGTTGGCCAGGTTTGGGGCTCGATCCGAAATTAATAGGTGTGAGAACATGGACAGTTCATGTTCAACGGCAGTTCGTTCCTAATTGGAGTGGTTGGTGTATTCCATACTTCTAGCGATTGGATTTCACTCAAAACTCACCAAATGACTCCTCCCGCCATATTATGATGTTGACCAAGTTTGGGGCTCGATCCGAAATCAATAGATGTGAGAAATTGGACAATTCAAGTTCAACGGCAGTTCGTTCCTAGTTGGAGTGGTTGGTGTATTCCATACTTCTAGCAATTCGATTTCACTCAAAACTCACCAAATGACTCCTCCCACCATATTATGATGTTCCCCAAGTTTTGGGCTCGATCCGAAATCAATAGGTGTGAGAAATTGGACAATTCAAGTTCAACGGCAGTTCGTTCCTAATTGGAGTGGTTGGTGTATTCCATACATCTAAAGATTGGATTTCACTCAAAACTCACCAAATGACTCCTCCCACCATATTATGATGTTTCCCAAGTTTTGGGCTCGATCCGAAATCAATAGGTGTGAGAAATTGGACAATTCAAGTTCAACGGCAGTTCGTTCCTAATTGGAGTGGTTGGTGTATTCCATACTTCTAGCGATTGGATTTCACTCAAAACTCACCAAATGACTCCTCCCACCATATTATGGTGTTGCCCAAGTTTTGGGCTCGATCCGAAATCAATAGGTGTGAGAAATTGGACAATTGCAGTTCAACGGAAGTTCGTTCCTAATTGGAGTGGTTGGTGTATTCCATACTTCTAGCGATTGGATTTCACTCAAAACTCACCAAGTGACTCCTCCCACCATATTATGATGTTGCCCAAGTTTTGGTCTCGAACCGAAATCAATACGTGTTCCAAATTAGACAATTCAAGTTCAACGGCAGTTCGTTCCTAATTGGAGTGGTTGGTGTATTCCATACTTCTAGCGATTGGATTTCACTCAAAACTCACTAAATGACTCCTCCCACCATATTATGTTGTTGCCCAAGTTTGGGGATCGATCCGAAATCAATAGGTGTTCCAAATTAGGCAATTCAAGTTCAACGGCAGGTCGTTCCTAATTGGAGTGGATGGTGTATTCCATACTTCTAGCGAATGGATGTCACTCAAAACTCACTAAACGACTCCTCCGACCATATTATGATGTTGCCCAAGTTTTGGTCTCGATCCGAAATCAATAAGTGTTCCAAATTAGACAATTCAAGTTCAACGGCAGTTCGTTCCTAATAGGAGTGGTTGGTGTATTCCATACTTCTAGCGATTGGATTTCACTCAAAACGCACCAAATGACTCCTCCCACCATATTATGATGTTGGCCAGGTTTGGGGCTCGATCCGAAATTAATAGGTGTGAGAACATGGACAGTTCATGTTCAACGGCAGTTCGTTCCTAATTGGAGTGGTTGGTGTATTCCATACTTCTAGCGATTGGATTTCACTCAAAACTCACCAAATGACTCCTCCCACCATATTATGATGTTGCCCAAGTTTTGGGCTCGATCCGAACTCAATAGGTGTGAGAAATTGGACAATTTAAGTTCAACGGCAGTTCGTTCCTAATTGGAGTTGTTGGTGTATTCCATACTTCTAGCGATTGGATTTCACTCCAAACTCACCAAATGACTCCTCCCACCATATTATGATGTTGCCCAAGTTTTGGGCTCAATCCGAACTCAATAGGTGTGAGAAATTGGACAATTTAAGTTCAATGGCAGTTCGTTCCTAATTGGAGTTGTTGGTGTATTCCATACTTCTAGCAATTGGATTTCACTCAAAACTCACCAAATGACTCCTCCCACCATATTATGATGTTGCCCGAGTTTTGGGCTCGATCCGAAATCAATAGGTGTGAGAAATTGGACAATTCAAGTTCAACGGCAGTTCGTTCCTAATTGGAGTGGTTGGTGTATTCCATACTTCTAGCGATTGGATTTCACTCAAAACTCACCAAATGACTCCTCCCACCATATTATGAAGTTGCCCAAGTTTTTGGCTCGATCCGAAATGAATAGGTGTGCGAAATTGGACAATTCAAGTTCAACGGCAGTTCGTTCCTAATTGGAGTGGTTGGTGTATTCCATACTTCTAGCGAATGGATGTCACTCAGAACTCACTAAATGACTCCTCCCACCATATTGTGATGTTGCCCAAGTTTTGCTCTCGATCTGAAATCAATAGGTGTTCCAAATTGGACAATTCAAGTTCAACGGCAACTCGTTCCTAATTGGAGTGGTTGGTGTATTCCATACTTCTAGCGATTGGATTTCACTCAAAACTCACCAAATGACTCCTCCCACCATATTATGATGTCGCCCAAGTTTTGGGGTCGATCCGAAATCAATAGGTGTGAGAAATTGGACAATTCAAGTTCAACGGCAGTTCGTTCCTATTTGGAATGGTTGGTATATTGCATACTTCTACCGATTGGATTTCACTCAAACCTCACCAAATGACTCCTCCCACCATATTATGATGTTGCCCAAGTTTGGGGCTCGATCCAAAATCAATAGGTGTTCCAAATTGGACAATTCAAGTTCAACGGCAGTTCGTTCCTAATTGGAGTGGTTGGTGTATTCCATACTTCTAGCGATTGGATTTCACTCAAAACTCACCAAATGACTCCTCCCACCATATTATGATGTTGCCCAAGTTTTGGGCTCGATCCGAAATCAATAGGTGTGGGAAATTGGACAATTCAAGTTCAACGGCAGTTCGTTCCTAATTGGAATGGTTGGTGTATTCCACACTTCTAGCGATTGGATTTCACTCAAAACTCACCAAATGACTCCTCCCAAAATATTATGATGTTCCCCAAGTTTTGGGCTCGATTCGAAATCAATAGGTGTGAGAAATTGAACAATTCAAGTTCAACGGCACTTCGTTCCTAATTGGAGTGGTTGGTGTATTCCATACTTCTAGCGATTGGATTTCACTCAAAACTCACCAAATGACTCCTCCCACCATATTATGATGTTGCCCAAGTTTTGGGCTCGATCCGAAATCAATAGGTGTTCCAAATTGGACAATTCAAGTTCAACGGCAGTTCGTTCCTAATTGGAGTGGTTGGTGTATTCCATACTTCTCGCGATTGGATTTCACTTAAAACTGGCCAAATGACTCCTACCACCATATTATGGTGTTGTCCAAGTTTTGGGCTTGATCCGAAATGAATAGGTGTTCCAAATTGGACAATTCAAGTTCAACGGCAGTTCGTTCCTAATTGGAGTGGTTGGTGTATTCCATACTTCTAGCGATTGGATTTCACTCAAAACTCACCAAATGACTCCTCCCACCATATTATGATGTTGCCCAAGTTAGGGGCTCGATCCGAAATCAATCGGTGTGAGAAATTGGACAATTGAAGTTCAACGGCAGTTCGTTCCTAATTGGAGTGGTTGGTGTATTCCATACTTCTAGCGATTGAATTTCACTCAAAACTCACTAAATGACTCCTCCCACCATATTATGATGTTGCCCAAGTTTTGGTCTCGATCCGAAATCAATAGGTGTTCCAAATTGGACATTTCAAGTTCAACGGCAGTTCGTTCTTAATTGGAGTGGTTGGTGTATTCCATACTTCTAGCGATTGGATTTCACTCAAAACTCACCAAATCACTCCTCCCACCATATTATGTTGTTGCCCAAGTTTTGGGCTCGATCCGAAATCAATAGGTGTTCCAAATTTGACAATTCAAGTTCAACGGCAGTTCGTTCCTAATTGGAGTGGTTGGTGTATTCCATACTTCTAGCGATTGGATTTCACTCAAAACTCACGAAATGACTCCTCCCACCATATTATGATGTTGCCCAAGTTTTGGGCTCGATCCAAAATCAATAGGTGTGAGAAATTGGACAATTCAAGTTCAATGGCAGTTCGTTCCTAATTGGAGTGGTTGGTGAATTCCATACTTCTAGCGATTGTATTTCACTCAAAACTCACGAAATGACTCCTCCCATCATATTATGATGTTGCACAAGTTTGGGGTTCCATACGAAATCAATAGGTATTCCAAATTGGACAATTCAGGTTCAACGGCAGTTTGTTCCGAATTGGAGTGGTTGGAGTATTCCATACTTCTAGCGTTTGTATTTCAATCAAAACTTACCAAATGACTCCTCCCACCTTATTATGATGTTGCCCAAGTTTTGGGCTCGATCCGAAATCAATAGGTGTTCCAAATTGGACAATTCAAGTTCAATGGCAGTTCGTTCCTAACTGGAGTGGTTGGTGTATTCCATACTTCTAGCGATTGGATTTCACTCAAAACTCACCAAATGACTCCTCCCACAATATTATGATGTTGCCCAAGTTAGGGGCTCGATCCGAAATCAGTAGGTGTGAGAAATTGGACAATTCAAGTTCAACGGCAGTTCGTTCCAAATTGGAGTGGTTGGTGTATTCCATACTTCTAGCGATTGGATTTCACTCAAAACTCACAAAATGACTCCTCCCACCATATTATGATGTTGCCCAAGTTTTGGTCTCGATCCGAAATCAATAGGTGTTCCAAATTGGACAATTCAAGTTCAACGGCAGTTCGTTCCTAATTGGAGTGGTTGGTGTATTCCATACTTCTAGCGATTGGATTTCACTCAAAACTCACCAAATGACTCCTCCCACCATATTATGATGTTGCCCAAGTTTTGGTCTCGATCCGAAATCAATAGGTGTTCCAAATTGGACAATTTAAGTTCAACGGCAGTTCGTTCCTAATTGTAGTGGTTGGTGTATTCCACACTTCTAGCGATTGGATTTCACTCAAAACTCACGAAATGACTCCTCCCATCATATTATGATGTTGCACAAGTTTGGGGTTCCATACGAAATCAATAGGTGTGGGAAATTGGACAATTCAGGTTCAACGACAGTTCGTTCCTAATTGGAGTGGTTGGTGTATTCCAAACTTCTAGCGATTGGATTTCACTCAAAACTGACCAAATGACTCCTCCCACCATATTACGATGTTGCCCAAGTTTTGGGCTCGATCCGAAATCAATAGGTGTGAGAAATGGGACAATTCAAGTGCAACGGCAGTTCGTTCCTAATTGAAGTGTTTGGTGTATTCCATACTTCTAGCAATTGGATTTCACTCAAAACTAACCAAATGACTCCTCCCACCATATTATGATGTTGCCCAAGTTAGGGGCTCGATCCGAAATCAATAGGTGTGAGAAATTGGACAATTCAAGTTCAACGGCAGTTCTTTCCTAATTGGAGTGGTTGGTGTATTCCATACTTCTAGCGATTGGATTTCACTCAAAACTCACCAAATGACTCCTCCCACCATATTATGTTGTTGCCCATGTTTTTGTCTCGATCAGAAATCAATAGGTGCTTCAAATTGGACAATTCAAGTTCAACGGCCGTTCGTTCCTAATTGGAGTGGTTGGTGTATTCCATACTTCTAGCGATTGGATTTCACTCAAAACTCACCAAATGACTCCTCCCACCATATTATGATGTTGCCCAAGTTTTGGGCTCGATCCGAAATCAATAGGTGTGAGAAATTGGACAATTCCAGTTCGACGGCAGTTCGTTTCTCATTGGAGTGGTTGGTATATTCCATACTTGTAGCGATTGGATTTCACTCAAAACTCACCAAATGACTCCTCCCACCATATTATGATGTTGCCCAAGTTAGGGGTTCGATCCGAAATCAATAGGTGTGAGAAATTGGACAATTCAAGTTCAACGGCAGTTCGTTCCTAATTGGAGCGGTTGGTGTATTCCATACTTCTAGCGATTGGATTTCACTGAAAACTCACCAAATGACAACTCCCACCATATTATGATGTTGCCCAAGTTAGGGGTTCGATCCGAAATCAATAGGTGTGAGAAATTGGACAATTCAAGTTCAACGGCAGTTCGTTCCTAATTGGGGTGGTTGGTGTATTCCATATTTGTAGCGATTGGATTTCACTCAAAACTCACCAAATGACTCCTCCCACCATATTATGATGTTGCCCAAGTTTTGGGCTCGATCCGAAATCAATAGGTGTTCCAAATTGGACAATTCAAGTTCAACGGCAGTTCGTTCGTAATTGGGGTGGTTGGTGTATTCCATACTTCTCGCGATTGGATTTCACTTAAAACTCGCCAAATGACTCCTACCACCATATTATGGTGTTGCCCAAGTTTTGGGCTTGATCCGAAATGAATAGGTGTTCCAAATTGGACAATTCAAGTTCAACGGCAGTTCGTTCCTAATTGGAGTGGTTGGTGTATTCCATACTTCTAGCGATTGGATTTCACTCAAAACTCACCAAATCACTCCTCCCACAATATTATGATGTTGCCCAAGTTAGGGGCTCGATCCGAAATCAATAGGTGTGAGAAATTGGACAATTGAAGTTCAACGGCAGTTCGTTCCTAATTGGAGTGGTTGGTGTATTCCATAATTCTCGCGATTGGATTTCACTTAAAACTCGCCAAATGACTCCTACCACCATATTATGGTGTTGCCCGAGTTTTGGCCTTGATCCGAAATGAATAGGTGTTCCAAATTGGACAATTCAAGTTCAACGGCAGTTCGTTCCTAATTGGAGTGGTTGGTGTATTCCATACTTCTAGCTATTGGATTTCACTCAAAAATCACCAAATCACTCCTCCCACCATATTATGATGTTGCCCAAGTTAGGGTCTCGATTTGAAATCAATAGGTGTGAGAAATTGGACAATTCAAGTTCAACGGCAGTTCGTTCCTAATTGGAGTGGTTGGTGTATTCCATACTTCTAGCGATTGGATTTCACTCAAAACTCACCAAATGACTCCTCCCACCATATTATGATGTTGCCCAAGTTAGGGGCTCGATCCGAAATCAATAGGTGTGAGAAATTGGACAATTCAAGTTCAACGGCAGTTCGTTCCTAATTGGAGTGGTTGGTGTATTCCATACTTCTAGCGATTGGATTTCACTCGAAACCCACTAAACGACTTCTCCCACCATATTATGATGTTGCCCAAGTTTTGGTCTCGATCCGAAATCAGTAGGTGTTCCAAATTGGACAATTCAAGTTCAACGGCAGTTCGTTCCTAATTGGAGTGGTCGGTGTATTCCATACTTCTAGCGATTGGATTTCACTCAAAACTCACCAAATGACTCCTCCCACCATATTATGATGTTGCCCAAGTTACGGGCTCGATCCGAAATCAATAGGTGTGAGAAATTGGACAATTCAAGTTCAACGGCAGTTCGTTCCTAATTGGAGTGGTTGGTGTATTCCACACTTCTAACAATTGGATTTCACTCAAAACTCACCAAATTACTCCTCCCAACATATTATGATGTTGCCCAAGTTTTGGGCTCGATACGAAATCAATAGGTGTGAGAAATTGGACAATTCAGGTTCAACGACAGTTCGTTCCTAATTGGAGTGGTTGGTGTATTCCAAACTTCTAGCGATTGGATTTCACTCAAAACTGACCAAATGACTCCTCCCACCATATTACGATGTTGCCCAAGTTTTGGGCTCGATCCGAAATCAATAGGTGTGAGAAATGGGACAATTCAAGTGCAACGGCAGTTCGTTCCTAATTGAAGTGTTTGGTGTATTCCATACTTCTAGCAATTGGATTTCACTCAAAACTAACCAAATGACTCCTCCCACCATATTATGATGTTGCCCAAGTTAGGGGCTCGATCCGAAATCAATAGGTGTGAGAAATTGGACAATTCAAGTTCAACGGCAGTTCTTTCCTAATTGGAGTGGTTGGTGTATTCCATACTTCTAGCGATTGGATTTCACTCAAAACTCACCAAATGACTCCTCCCACCATATTATGTTGTTGCCCATGTTTTTGTCTCGATCAGAAATCAATAGGTGCTTCAAATTGGACAATTCATGTTCAACGGCCGTTCGTTCCTAATTGGAGTGGTTGGTGTATTCCATACTTCTAGCGATTGGATTTCACTCAAAACTCACCAAATGACTCCTCCCACCATATTATGATGTTGCCCAAGTTTTGGGCTCGATCCGAAATCAATAGGTGTGAGAAATTGGACAATTCCAGTTCGACGGCAGTTCGTTTCTCATTGGAGTGGTTGGTATATTCCATACTTGTAGCGATTGGATTTCACTCAAAACTCACCAAATGACTCCTCCCACCATATTATGATGTTGCCCAAGTTAGGGGTTCGATCCGAAATCAATAGGTGTGAGAAATTGGACAATTCAAGTTCAACGGCAGTTCGTTCCTAATTGGAGCGGTTGGTGTATTCCATACTTCTAGCGATTGGATTTCACTCAAAACTCACCAAATGACAACTCCCACCATATTATGATGTTGCCCAAGTTAGGGGTTCGATCCGAAATCAATAGGTGTGAGAAATTGGACAATTCAAGTTCAACGGCAGTTCGTTCCTAATTGGGGTGGTTGGTGTATTCCATATTTGTAGCGATTGGATTTCACTCAAAACTCACCAAATGACTCCTCCCACCATATTATGATGTTGCCCAAGTTTTGGGCTCGATCCGAAATCAATAGGTGTTCCAAATTGGACAATTCAAGTTCAACGGCAGTTCGTTCGTAATTGGGGTGGTTGGTGTATTCCATACTTCTCGCGATTGGATTTCACTTAAAACTCGCCAAATGACTCCTACCACCATATTATGGTGTTGCCCAAGTTTTGGGCTTGATCCGAAATGAATAGGTGTTCCAAATTGGACAATTCAAGTTCAACGGCAGTTCGTTCCTAATTGGAGTGGTTGGTGTATTCCATACTTCTAGCGATTGGATTTCACTCAAAACTCACCAAATCACTCCTCCCACAATATTATGATGTTGCCCAAGTTAGGGGCTCGATCCGAAATCAATAGGTGTGAGAAATTGGACAATTGAAGTTCAACGGCAGTTCGTTCCTAATTGGAGTGGTTGGTGTATTCCATAATTCTCGCGATTGGATTTCACTTAAAACTCGCCAAATGACTCCTACCACCATATTATGGTGTTGCCCGAGTTTTGGCCTTGATCCGAAATGAATAGGTGTTCCAAATTGGACAATTCAAGTTCAACGGCAGTTCGTTCCTAATTGGAGTGGTTGGTGTATTCCATACTTCTAGCTATTGGATTTCACTCAAAAATCACCAAATCACTCCTCCCACCATATTATGATGTTGCCCAAGTTAGGGTCTCGATTTGAAATCAATAGGTGTGAGAAATTGGACAATTCAAGTTCAACGGCAGTTCGTTCCTAATTGGAGTGGTTGGTGTATTCCATACTTCTAGCGATTGGATTTCACTCAAAACTCACCAAATGACTCCTCCCACCATATTATGATGTTGCCCAAGTTAGGGGCTCGATCCGAAATCAATAGGTGTGAGAAATTGGACAATTCAAGTTCAACGGCAGTTCGTTCCTAATTGGAGTGGTTGGTGTATTCCATACTTCTAGCGATTGGATTTCACTCGAAACCCACTAAACGACTTCTCCCACCATATTATGATGTTGCCCAAGTTTTGGTCTCGATCCGAAATCAGTAGGTGTTCCAAATTGGACAATTCAAGTTCAACGGCAGTTCGTTCCTAATTGGAGTGGTCGGTGTATTCCATACTTCTAGCGATTGGATTTCACTCAAAACTCACCAAATGACTCCTCCCACCATATTATGATGTTGCCCAAGTTACGGGCTCGATCCGAAATCAATAGGTGTGAGAAATTGGACAATTCAAGTTCAACGGCAGTTCGTTCCTAATTGGAGTGGTTGGTGTATTCCACACTTCTAACAATTGGATTTCACTCAAAACTCACCAAATTACTCCTCCCAACATATTATGATGTTGCCCAAGTTTTGGGCTCGATACGAAATCAATAGGTGTGAGAAATTGAACAATTCAAGTTCAACGGCAGTTCGTTCCTAATTGGAGTGGTTGGTGTATTCCATACTTCTAGCGATTGGATTTCACTAAAAACTCACCAAATGACTCCTCCCATCATATTATGATGTTGCCCAAGTTTTGGGCTCGATCCGAAATCAAAAGGTGTTCCAAATTGGACAATTCAAGTTCAACGGCAGTTCGTTCCTAATTGGAGTGGTTGGTGTATTCCATACTTCTCGCGTTTGGATTTCACTTAAAACTCACCAAATGACTCCTACCACCATATTATGGTGTTGCCCAAGTTTTGGGCTCGATCCGAAATCAATAGGTGTTCCAAATTGGACAATTCAAGTTCAACGGCAGTTCGTTCCTAATCGGAGTGGTTGTTGTATTCCGTACTTCTAGCGATTGGATTTCACTCAAAACTCACGAAATGACTCCTCCCATCATATTATGATGTTGCACAAGTTTGGGGTTCCATACGAAATCAGTAGGTGTGAGAAATTGGACAATTCAGGTTCAACGGTTGTTCGTTCCTAATTGGAGTGGTTGATGTATTCCATACTTCAAGCGATTGGATTTCACTCAAAACTCACCAAATGACTCCTCCCACCATATTATGATGTTGCCCAAGTTTTGGGCTCGATCCGAAATCAATAGGTGTTCCAAATTGGACAAATCAAGTTCAACGGCAGTTCGTTCCTAATTGGAGTGGTTGGTGTATTCCATACTTCTAGCGATTGGATTTCACTCAAAACTCACTAAATGACTCCTCCCACCATATTATGATGTTGCCCAAGTTTTGGGCTTGATCCGAAATCAATAGGTGTTCCAAATTGGACAATTCAAGTTCAACGGCAGTTCGTTCCTAATTGGGGTGGTTGGTGTATTCCATACTTCTAGCGATTGGATTTCACTCAAAACTCTCCAAATGACTCCTCCCCCCATATTATGATGTTGCCCAAGTTTTGGGCTCGATCCGAACTCAATAGGTGTGAGAAATTGGACAATTCAATTTCAACGGCAGTTCGTTCTTAATTGGAGTGGTTGGTTCATTCCACACTAGTAGCGATTGGATTTCACTCAAAACTAACCAAATGACTCCTCAAACCATACTATGATGTTGCCCAAGTTTTGGGCTCGATCCGAAATCAATAGGTGTTCCAAATTGGACAATTCAAGTTCAACGGCAGTTCGTTCCAAATTGGAGTGGTTGGTGTATTCCATACTTCTAGCGATTGGATTTCACTCAAAACTCACTAAATGACTCCTCCCCCCACATTATGATGTTGCCCAAGTTTTGGTCTCGATCCGAAATCAATAGGTGTTCCAAATTGGACAATTCAAGTGCAACGGCAGTTCGTTCCTAATTGGAGTGGTTGGTGTATTCCATACTTCTAGCGATTGAATTTCACTCAAAACTCACGAAATGACTCCTCCCATCATATTATGATGTTGCCCAAGTTTAGGGTTCGATCCGAACTCAATAGGTGTGAGAAATTGGACAATTAAAGTTCAACGGCAGTTCGTTCCTAATTGGAGTGGTTGGTGTATTCCATACTTCTAGCGATTGGATTTCACTCAAAACTCAGCAAATGACTCCACCCACCATATTATGATGTTGCCCAAGTTAGGGGCTCGATCCGAAATCAATAGGTGTGAGAAATTGGACAATTCAAGTTCAACGGCAGTTCGTTCCTAATTGGAGTGGTTGGTGTTTTCCATACTTCTAGTCATTGGATTTCACTCAAAACTCACTAAATGACTCCTCCCACCATATTATGATGTTGCCCAAGTTTTGGTCTCGATCCGAAATCAATAGGTGTTCCAAATTGGACAATTCAAGTTCAACGGCAGTTCGTTCCTAATTGGAGTGGTTGGTGTATTCCATACTTCTAGCTATTGGATTTCACTCAAAACTCACCAAATGACTCCTCCCATCATATTACGATGTTGCCCAAGTTCTGGGCTCGATCCGAAATCAATAGGTGTTCCAAATTGGACAATTCAAGTTCAACGGCAGTTCGTTCCTAATTGGAGTGGTTGGTGTATTCCATACTTTTAGCGATTAGATTTCACGCAAAACTCACCAAATGACTCCTCCCAACATATTACGATGTTGCCCATGTTTTGGGCGCGATCCGAAATCAATAGGTGTTCCAAATTGGACAATTCCAGTTCAACGGCAGTTCGTTCCTAATTGGAGTGGTTGGTGTATTACATACTTCTAGCTATTGGATTTCACTCAAAACTCACCAAATGACTCCTCCCACCATATTACGATGTTGCCCAAGTTTTGGGCTCGATCCGAAATCAATAGGTGTTCCAAATTGGACAATTCAAGTTCAACGGCAGTTCGTTCCTAATTGGAGTGGTTGGTGTATTCCATACTTTTAGCGATTAGATTTCACGCAAAACTCACCAAATGACTCCTCCCAACATATTATGATGTTGCCACTGTTTTGGGCGCGATCCGAAATCAATAGGTGTTCCAGATTGGACAATTCAAGTTCAACGGCAGTTCGTTCCTAATTGGAGTGGTTGGTGTATTACATACTTCTAGCTATTGGATTTCACTCAAAACTCACCAAATGGCTCCTCCCACCATATTACGATGTTGCCCAAGTTTGGGTTTCGATCCGAAATCAATAGGTGTGAGAAATTGGACAATTCAAGTTCAACGGCAGTTCGTTCCTAATTGGAGTGGTTGGTGTATTCCATACTTCTGCCGACTGGATTTCATTCAAAAATCCCCAAATGACTCCTCCCACCATATTATGATATTGCCCAAGTTTGGGGCTCGATCCCAAATCAATAGGTGTGAGAAATTGGACAATTCAAGTTCAACGGCTGTACGTTCCTAATTGGAGTGGTTGGTATATTCCATACTTCTACCGACTGGATTTCATTCAAAAATCACGAAATGACTCCTCCCACCATATTATGTTGTTATCCAAGTTTTGGGCTCGAACCGAAATCAATAGGTGTGAGAAATTGGACAATTCAAGTTCAACGGCAGTTCGTTCCTAATTGGAGTGGTTGGTGTATTCCGTACTTCTACCGACTGGATTACTCAAAACTCACGAAATGACTCCTCCCACCGTATTATGATGTTGCCCAAGTTTTGGGCTCGATTCGAAATCAATAGGTGTTCCAAATTGGACAATTCAAGTTCAACGGCAATTCGTTCCTAACTGGAGTGGTTCGTGTATTCCATACTTCTAGCGATTGGATTTTACTCAAAACTCACCAAATGACTCCTCCCATCAATAGGTGTGAGAAATTGGACAATTCAATTTCGACGGCAGTTCGTTCCTAATTTGAGTGGTTGGTTTATTCCACACTAGTAGCGATTGGATTTCACTCAAAACTCACCAAATGACTCCTCAAACCATATTATGATGTTGCCCAAGTTTTGGGCTCGATCCGAAATCAATAGGTGTTCCAAATTGGACAATTCCAGTTCAACGGCAGTTCGTTCCTAATTGGAGTGGTTGGTGTATTCCATACTTCTAGCGATTGGATTTCACTCACAACTCACTAAATGACTCCTCCAACCATGTTATGATGTTTCCCAAGTTTTGGGTTTGATCCGAAGTCAATAAGTGTTCCAAATTGGACAATGCAAGTTCAACGGCATTTCGTTCGTAATTGGAGTGGTTGGTGTATTCCATACTTCTAGCGATTGTATTTCACTCAAAACTCTCCCATTGACTCCTCCCACCATATTATGAAGTTGCCCAAGTTTTGGGCCCGATCCGAAATCAATAGGTGTGAGAAATTGGACAATTCAACTTGAACGGCAGTTCGTTCCTAATTGGAGTGGTTGGTGTATTCCATACCTCTAAAGATTGGATTTCACTCAAAACTCACCAAATGACTCCTCCCACCATATTATGTTGTTGCCCAAGTTTTGGGCTCGATCCGAAATCAATAGGTGTTCCAAATTGGACAATTCAAGTTCAACGGCAGTTCGTTCCTAACTGGAGTGGTGGGTGTATTCTATACTTCTAGCGATTGGATTTCACTCAAAACTCACCAAATGACTCCTCCCACCATATTATGATGTTGCCTAAGTTTTGGGCTCGATCCGAAATCAATAGGTGTGAGAAATTGGTCAATTCAATTTCTACGGCAGTTCGTTCCTAATTGGAGTGGTTGGTGTATTCCGTACGTCTAGCGATTGGATTTCACTCACCAAATGACTCCTCAAACCATATTATGATGTTGCCCAAGTTTTGGGCTCGATCCGAAATCAATAGGTGTGAGAAATTGGACAATTCAAGTTCAACGGCAGTTCGTTCCTAATTGGAGTGGTTGGTGTATTCCATACTTCTAGCTATTGGATTTCACTCAAAACTCACCAAATGACTCCTCCCACCATATTATGATGTTGCCCAAGTTTTGGGCTCGATCCAAATCAATAGGTGTTCCAAATTGGACAATTCAAGTTCAACGGCAGTTCGTTCCTAATTGGAGTGGTTGGTGTATTCCATACTTCTAGCGATTGGATTTCACTCAAAACTCACCAAATGACTCCTCCCACCATATTATGATGTTGCACAAGTTTGGGGTTCGATCCGAAATCAATAGGTGTGAGAAATTGCACAATTCAAGTTCGACGGCAGTTCGTTCCTAATGGGAGTGGTTAGTGTATTCCATACTTCTAGCGATTGTATTTCACTCAAAACTCACCAAATGACTCCTCCCACCATATTATGAGGTTGCCCAAGTTTTGGGCTCGATCCGAAATCAATAGGTGTTCCAAATTGGACAATTCAAGTTCAACGGCAGTTCGTTCCTAATTGGAGTGGTTGGTGTATTCCATACTTCTAGCGATTGGATTTCACTCAAAACTCACCAAATGACTCCTCCCACCATATTATCATGTTGCCCAAGTTTTGGGCTCGATCCGAAATCAATAGGTCTTCCAAATTGGACAATTCAAGTTCAACGGCAGTTCGTTCCTAATTGGAGTGGTTGGTGTATTCCATACTTCTAGCGATTGGATTTCACTCAAAACCCACCAAATGACTCCTGCCACCATATTATGATGTTGCACAAGTTTGGGGTTCGATCCGAAATCAACAGGTGTGAGAAATTGGACAATTCAAATTCAACGGCAGTTCGTTCCAAATGGGAGTGGTTGGTGTATTCCATACCTCTAGCGATTGGATTTCCCTCAAAACTCACCAAATGAGTCCTCCCACCAAATTATGATGTTGCCCAAGTTTGGGCTCGATCCGAAATCAATAGGTGTGAGAAATTGGACAATTCAAGTTCAACGGCAGTTCGTTCCTAATTGGAGTGGTTGGTGTATTCCATACTTCTAGCGATTGGATTTCGCTCAAAACTCACCAAATGACTCCTCCCACCGTATTATGATGTTGCCCAAGTTTTGGGCTCGATCCGAAATCAATAGGTGTGAGAAATTGGACAATTCAAGTTCAACGGCAGTTCGTCCCTAATTGGAGTGGTTGGTGTATTCCACACATCTAGCGTTTGGATTTCACTCAAAACTCACCAAATGACTCCTCCCACCATATTATGATGTTGCCTAAGTTTTGGGCTCGATCCGAAATCAGTAGGTGTTCCAAATTGGACAATTCAAGTTCAACGGCCGTTCGTTCCTAATTGGAGTGGTTGGTGTATTCCATACTTCTAGCGATTGGATTTCACCCAAAACTCACCAAATGACTCCTCCCACCGTATTATGATGTTGCCCATGTTTTGGGCTCGATCCGAAATCAATAGGTGTGAGAAATTGGACAATTCAAGTTCAACGGCAGTTCGTCCCTAATTGGAGTGGTTGGTGTATTCCACACTTCTAGCGATTGGATTTCACTCAAAACTCACCAAATGACTCCTCCCACCATATTATGATGTTGCCCACGTTTTGGGTTCGATCCGAACTCAATAGGTGTGAGAAATTGGACAATTCAAGTTCAACGGCAGTTCGTTCCTAATTGGAGTGGTTGGTGTATTCCATACCTCTAGCGATTGGATTTCCCTCAAAACTCACCAAATGAGTCCTCCCACCATATTTTGATGTTGCCTTTGTTTTGGGCTCGATCCGAAATCAATAGGTGTGAGAAATTGGACAATTCAAGTTCAACGGCAGTTCGTTCCTAATTGGAGTGGTTGGTGTATTCCATACTTCTAGCGATTGGATTTCACTCAAAACTCACCCAATGACTCCTCCCACCATATTATGATGTTACCCAAGTTTTGGGCTCGATCCGAAATCCATAGGTGTTCCAAATTGGACAATTCAAGTTCAACGGCAGTTCGTTCCTAATTGGAGTGGTTGGTGTATTCCATACTTCTAGCGATTGGATTTCACTCAAAACTCACCAAATGCCTCCTCCCACCATATTATGATGTTGCACAAGTTTGTGGTTCGATCCGAAATCAGTAGGTGTGAGAAATTGCACAATTCAAGTTCAACGGCAGTTCGTTCCTAATGGGAGTGGATAGTGTATTCCATACTTCTAGCGATTAGATTTCACTCAAAACTCACCAAATGACTCCTCCCACCATATTATGATGTTGCCCAAGTTTGGGGCCTGATCCGAAATCAATAGGTGTGAGAAATTGGACAATTCAAGTTCAACGGCAGTTCGTACCTAATTGGAGTGGTTGGTGTATTCCATACTTCTAGCGATTGGATTTCACTCAAAACACACCAAATGACTCCTCCCAACATATTATGAAGTTGCCCAAGTTTTGGGCTCGATCCGAAATCAATAGGTGTGAGAAATTGAACAATTCAAGTTCAACGGCAGTTCGTTCCTAATTGGAGTGGTTGGTGTATTCCACACTTCTAGCGATTGGATTTCACTCAAAAATCACCAAATGACTCCTCCCACCATATTATGCTGTTGCACAAGTTTGGGGTTCCATCCGAACTCAATAGGTGTGAGAAATTGGACAATTTAAGTTCACCGGCAGTTCGTTCCTAATTGGTGTGGTTGGTGTATTCCATACTTCTAGATCTTGGATTTCACTCAAAACTCACCAAATGACTCCTCCCACCATATTATGATGTTTCCCAAGTTTTGGGTTCGATCCGAACTCAATAGGTGTGAGAAATTGGACAATTCAAGTTCAACGGCAGTTCGTTCCTAATTGGAGTGGTTGGTGTATTCCATACCTCTAGCGATTGGATTTCCCTCAAAACTCACCAAATGAGTCCTCCCACCATATTTTGATGTTGCCTATGTTTTGGGCTCGATCCGAAATCAATAGGTGTGAGAAATTGGACAATTCAAGTTCAACGGCAGTTCGTTCCTAATTGTAGTGGTTGGTGTATTCCATACTTCTAGCGATTGGATTTCACTCAAAACTCACCCAATGACTCCTCCCACCATATTATGATGTTACCCAAGTTTTGGGCTCGATCCGAAATCCATAGGTGTTCCAAATTGGACAATTCAAGTTCGACGGCAGTTCGTTCCTAATTGGAGTGGTTGGTGTATTCCATACTTCTAGCGATTGGATTTCACTCAAAACTCACCAAATGACTCCTCCCACCATATTATGATGTTGCCCAAGTTTTGGGCTCGATCCGAAATCATCAGGTGTGAGAAATTGGACAATTCAAGTTCAACGGCAGTTCGTTCCTAATTGGTGTGGTTGGTGTATTCCATACTTCTAGCGATTGGATTTCGCTCAAAACTCACCAAATGACTCCTCCCACCGTATTATGATGTTGCCCAAGTTTTGGGCTCGATCCGAAATCAATAGGTGTTCAAAATTGGACAATTCAAGTTCAACGGCAGTTCGTCCCTAATTGGAGTGGTTGGTGTATTCCACACTTCTAGCGATTGGATTTCACTCAAAACTCACCAAATGACTCCTCCCACCATATTATGATGTTGCCTAAGTTTTGGGCTCGATCCGAAATCAATAGGTGTTCCAAATTGGACAATTCAAGTTCAACGGCAGTTCGTTCCTAATTGGAGTGGTTGGTGTATTCCATACTTCTAGCGATTGGATTTCACTCAAAACTCACCCAATGACTCCTCCCACCATATTATGATGTTACCCAAGTTTTGGGCTCGATCCGAAATCCATAGGTGTTCCAAATTGGACAATTCAAGTTCAACGGCAGTTCGTCCCTAATTGGAGTGGTTGGTGTATTCCACACTTCTAGCGATTGGATTTCACTCAAAACTCACCAAATGACTCCTCCCACCACATTATGATGTTGCCCAAGTTTAGGGTTCGATCCGAACTCAATAGGTGTGAGAAATTGGACAATTCAATTTCAAAGACAGTTCGTTCCTAATTGGAGTGGTTGGTGTATTCCATACTTCTAGCGATTGGATTTCACTCAAAACTCACCAAATGACTCCTCCCACCATATTATGATGTTGCCCAAGTTTTGGGCTCGATCCGAAATCAATAGGTGTGAGAAATTGGACAATTCAATTTCAACGGCAGTTCGTTCCTAATTGGAGTGGTTGGTGTATTCCATACTTCTAGCGATTGGATTTCACTCAAAACTCACCCAATGACTCCTCCCACCATATTATGATGTTACCCAAGTTTTGGGCTCGATCCGAAATCCATAGGTGTTCCAAATTGGACAATTCAAGTTCAACGGCAGTTCGTTCCTAATTGGAGTGGTTGGTGTATTCCATACTTCTAGCGATTGGATTTCACTCAAAACTCACCAAATGCCTCCTCCCACCATATTATGATGTTGCACAAGTTTGGGGTTCGATCCGAAATCAATAGGTGTGAGAAATTGCACAATTCAAGTTCAACGACAGTTCGTTCCAAAAGGCAGTGGTTAGTGTATTCCATACTTCTAGCGATTGGATTTCACTCAAAACTCACCAAATGACTCCTCCCACCATATTATGATGTTGCCCAAGTTTGGGGCCAGATCCGAAATCAATAGGTGTGAGAAATTGGACAATTCAAGTTCAACGGCAGTTCGTTCCTAATTGGAGTGGTTGGTGTATTCCATACTTCTAGCGATTGGATTTCACTCAAAACTCACCAAATGACTCCTCCCAACATATTATGATGTTGCCCAAGTTTCGGGCTCGATCCGAAATAAATAGGTGTGAGAAATTGAACAATTCCAGTTCAACGGCAGTTCGTTCCTAATTGGAGTGGTTGGTGTATTCCACACTTCTAGCGATTGGATTTCACTCAAAACTCACCAAATGACTACTCCCACCATATTATGCTGTTGCACAAGTTTGGGGTTCCATCCGAACTCAATAGGTGTGAGAAATTGGACAATTTAAGTTCACCGGCAGTTCGTTCCTAATTGGTGTGGTTGGTGTATTCCATACTTCTAGATCTTGGATTTCACTCAAAACTCACCAAATGACTCCTCCCACCATATTATGATGTTGCCCAAGTTTAGGGTTCGATCCGAACTCAATAGGTGTGAGAAATTGGACAATTCAAGTTCAACGGCAGTTCATTCCTAATTGGAGTGGTTGGTGTATTCCATACTTCTAGCGATTGAATTTCCCTGAAAACTGTCCAAATGACTCCTCCCACCATATTATGATGTTGCCCAAGTTTTGGGCTCGATCCGAACTCAATAGGTGTGAGAAATTGGACAATTCAAGTTCAACGGCAGTTCGTTCCTAATTGGAGTGGTGGGTGTATTCCATACTTCTAGCGATTGGATTTCACTCAAAACTCACCAAATGACTCCTCCCACCATATTTTGATGTTGCCCATGTTTAGGGTTCGATCCGAACTCAATAGGTGTGAGAAATTGGACAATTCAAGTTCAACGGCAGTTCGTTCCTAATTGGAGTGGTTGGTGTATTCCATACTTCTAGCGATTGGATTTCACTGAAAACTGTCCAAATGACTCCTCCCACCATATTATGATGTTCCCCAAGTTTTGGGCTCGATCCGAACTCAATAGGTGTGAGAAATTGGACAATTCAAGTTCAACGGCAGTTCGTTCCTAATTGGAGTGGTTGGTGTATTCCATACTTCTAGATCTTGGATTTCACTCAAAACTCACCAAATGACTCCTCCCACCATATTATGATGTTTCCCAAGTTTAGGGTTTGATCCGAACTCAATAGGTGTGAGAAATTGGACAATTCAAGTTCAACGGCAGTTCGTTCCTAATTGGAGTGGTTGGTGTATTCCACAGTTCTAGCGATTGGATTTCACTCAAAACTCACCAAATGCCTCCTCCCACCATATTATGATGTTGCACAAGTTTGGGGTTCGATCCGAAATCAATAGGCGTGAGAAATTGCACAATTCAAGTTCAACGGCAGTTCGTTCCTAATGGGAGTGGTTAGTGTAATCCATACTTCTAGCGATTGGATTTCACTCAAAACTCACCAAATGACTCCTCCCACCATATTATGATGTTGCCCAAGTTTGGGGCCTGATCCGAAATCAATAGGTGTCAGAAATTGGACAATTCAAGTTCAACGGCAGTTCGTTCCTAATTGGAGTGGTTAGTGTATTCCATACTTCTAGATCTTGGATTTCACTCAAAACTCACCAAATGACTCCTCCCACCATATTATGATGTTGCCCATGTTTAGGGTTCGATCCGAACTCAATAGGTGTGAGAAATTGGACAATTCAAGTTCAACGGCAGTTCGTTCCTAATTGGAATGGTTGGTGTATTCCACAGTTCTAGCGATTGGATTTCACTCAAAACTCACCAAATGCCTCCTCCCACCATATTATGATGTTGCACAAGTTTGGGGTTCGATCCGAAATCAATAGGTGTGAGAAATTGCACAATTCAAGTTCAACGGCAGTTCGTTCCTAATGGGAGTGGTTGGTGTATTCCATACTTCTAGCGATTGGATTTCACTCAAAACTCACCAAATGACTCCTCCCAACATATTATGATGTTGCCCAAGTTTTGGGCTGGATCCGAAATAAATAGGTGTGAGAAATTGAACAATTCAAGTTCAACGGCAGTTCGTTCCTAATTGGAGTGGTTGGTGTATTCCACACTTCTAGCGATTGGATTTCACTCAAAACTCACCAAATGACTCCTCCCACCATATTATGATGTTGCCCAAGTTTGGGGCCTGATCCGAAATCAATAGGTATGAGAAATTGGACAATTCAAGTTCAACGGCAGTTCGTACCTAATTGGAGTGGTTGGTGTATTCCATACTTCTAGCGATTGGATTTCACTCAAAACTCACCAAATGACTCCTCCCAACATATTATGAAGTTGCCCAAGTTTTGGGCTCGATCCGAAATCAATAGGTGTGAGAAATTGAACAATTCAAGTTCAACGGCAGTTCGTTCCTAATTGGAGTGGTTGGTGTATTCCACACTTCTAGCGATTGGATTTCACTCAAAACTCACCAAATGACTCCTCCCACCATATTATGCTGTTGCACAAGTTTGGGGTTCCATCCGAACTCAATAGGTGTGAGAAATTGGACAATTTAAGTTCACCGGCAGTTCGTTCCTAATTGGTGTGGTTGGTGTATTCCATACTTCTAGATCTTGGATTTCACTCAAAACTCACCAAATGACTCCTCCCACCATATTATGATGTTGCCCAAGTTTTGGGTTCGATCCGAACTCAATAGGTGTGAGAAATTGGACAATTCAAGTTCAACGGCAGTTCGTTCCTAATTGGAGTGGTTGGTGTATTCCATACCTCTAGCGATTGGATTTCCCTCAAAACTCACCAAATGAGTCCTCCCACCATATTTTGATGTTGCCTATGTTTTGGGCTCGATCCGAAATCAATAGGTGTGAGAAATTGGACAATTCAAGTTCAACGGCAGTTCGTTCCTAATTGGAGTGGTTGGTGTATTCCATACTTCTAGCGATTGGATTTCACTCAAAACTCTCCCAATGACTCCTCCCACCATATTATGATGTTACCCAAGTTTTGGGCTCGATCCAAAATCCATAGGTGTTCCAAATTGGACAATTCAAGTTCAACGGCAGTTCGTTCCTAATTGGAGTGGTTGGTGTATTCCATACTTCTAGCGATTGGATTTCACTCAAAACTCACCAAATGACTCCTCCCACCATATTATGATGTTGCCCAAGTTTTGGGCTCGATCCGAAATCATCAGGTGTGAGAAATTGGACAATTCAAGTTCAACGGCAGTTCGTTCCTAATTGGTGTGGTTGGTGTATTCCATACTTCTAGCGATTGGATTTCGCTCAAAACTCACCAAATGACTCCTCCCACCGTATTATGATGTTGCCCAAGTTTTGGGCTCGATCCGAAATCAATAGGTGTTCAAAATTGGACAATGCAAGTTCAACGGCAGTTCGTCCCTAATTGGAGTGGTTGGTGTATTCCACACTTCTAGCGATTGGATTTCACTCAAAACTCACCAAATGACTCCTCCCACCATATTATGATGTTGCCTAAGTTTTGAGCTCGATCCGAAATCAATAGGTGTTCCAAATTGGACAATTCAAGTTCAACGGCAGTTCGTTCCTAATTGGAGTGGTTGGTGTATTCCATACTTCTAGCGATTGGATTTCACCCAAAACTCTCCCAATGACTCCTCCCACCATATTATGATGTTACCCAAGTTTTGGGCTCAATCCGAAATCACTAGGTGTTCCAAATTGGACAATTCAAGTTCAACGGCAGTTCGTTCCTAATTGGAGTGGTTGGTGTATTCCATACTTCTAGCGATTGGATTTCACTCAAAACTCTCCCAATGACTCCTCCCACCATATTATGATGTTACCCAAGTTTTGGGCTCGATCCGAAATCCATAGGTGTTCCAAATTGGACAATTCAAGTTCAACGGCAGTTCGTTCCTAATTGGAGTGGTTGGTGTATTCCATACTTCTAGCGATTGGATTTCACTCAAAACTCACCAAATGACTCCTCCCACCATATTATGATGTTGCCCAAGTTTTGGGCTCGATCCGAAATCATCAGGTGTGAGAAATTGGACAATTCAAGTTCAACGGCAGTTCGTTCCTAATTGGTGTGGTTGGTGTATTCCATACTTCTAGCGATTGGATTTCGCTCAAAACTCACCAAATGACTCCTCCCACCGTATTATGATGTTGCCCAAGTTTTGGGCTCGATCCGAAATCAATAGGTGTTCAAAATTGGACAATTCAAGTTCAACGGCAGTTCGTCCCTAATTGGAGTGGTTGGTGTATTCCACACTTCTAGCGATTGGATTTCACTCAAAACTCACCAAATGACTCCTCCCACCATATTATGATGTTGCCTAAGTTTTGGGCTCGATCCGAAATCAATAGGTGTTCCAAATTGGACAATTCAAGTTCAACGGCAGTTCGTTCCTAATTGGAGTGGTTGGTGTATTCCATACTTCTAGCGATTGGATTTCACCCAAAACTCACCAAATGACTCCTCCCACCGTATTATGATGTTGCCCATGTTTTGGGCTCGATCCGAAATCACTAGGTGTGAGAAATTGGACAATTCAATTTCAACGGCAGTTCGTTCCTAATTGGAGTGGTTGGTGTATTCCATACTTCTAGCGATTGGATTTCACTCAAAACTCTCCCAATGACTCCTCCCACCATATTATGATGTTACCCAAGTTTTGGGCTCGATCCGAAATCACTAGGTGTTCCAAATTGGACAATTCAAGTTCAACGGCAGTTCGTTCCTAATTGGAGTGGTTGGTGTATTCCATACTTCTAGCGATTGGATTTCACTCAAAACTCTCCCAATGACTCCTCCCACCATATTATGATGTTACCCAAGTTTTGGGCTCGATCCGAAATCACTAGGTGTTCCAAATTGGACAATTCAAGTTCAACGGCAGTTCGTTCCTAATTGGAGTGGTTGGTGTATTCCATACTTCTAGCGATTGGATTTCACTCAAAAATCTCCCAATGACTCCTCCCACCATATTATGATGTTACCCAAGTTTTGGGCTCGATCCGAAATCCATAGGTGTTCCAAATTGGACAATTCAAGTTCAACGGCAGTTCGTTCCTAATTGGAGTGGTTGGTGTATTCCATACTTCTAGCGATTGGATTTCACTCAAAACTCACCAAATGACTCCTCCCACCATATTATGATGTTGCCCAAGTTTTGGGCTCGATCCGAAATCATCAGGTGTGAGAAATTGGACAATTCAAGTTCAACGGCAGTTCATTCCTAATTGGTGTGGTTGGTGTATTCCATACTTCTAGCGATTGGATTTCGCTCAAAACTCACCAAATGACTCCTCCCACCGTATTATGATGTTGCCCAAGTTTTGGGCTCGATCCGAAATCAATAGGTGTTCAAAATTGGACAATTCAAGTTCAACGGCAGTTCGTCCCTAATTGGAGTGGTTGGTGTATTCCACACTTCTAGCGATTGGATTTCACTCAAAACTCACCAAATGACTCCTCCCACCATATTATGATGTTGCCTAAGTTTTGGGCTCGATCCGAAATCAATAGGTGTTCCAAATTGGACAATTCAAGTTCAACGGCAGTTCGTTCCTAATTGGAGTGGTTGGTGTATTCCATACTTCTAGCGATTGGATTTCACCCAAAACTCACCAAATGACTCCTCCCACCGTATTATGATGTTGCCCATGTTTTGGGCTCGATCCGAAATCACTAGGTGTGAGAAATTGGACAATTCAATTTCAACGGCAGTTCGTTCCTAATTGGAGTGGTTGGTGTATTCCATACTTCTAGCGATTGGATTTCACTCAAAACTCTCCCAATGACTCCTCCCACCATATTATGATGTTACCCAAGTTTTGGGCTCGATCCGAAATCACTAGGTGTTCCAAATTGGACAATTCAAGTTCAACGGCAGTTCGTTCCTAATTGGAGTGGTTGGTGTATTCCATACCTCTAGCGATTGGATTTCCCTCAAAACTCACCAAATGAGTCCTCCCACCATATTTTGATGTTGCCTATGTTTTGGGCTCGATCCGAAATCAATAGGTGTGAGAAATTGGACAATTCAAGTTCAACGGCAGTTCGTTCCTAATTGGAGTGGTTGGTGTATTCCATACTTCTAGCGATTGGATTTCACTCAAAACTCACCCAATGACTCCTCCCACCATATTATGATGTTGCCCAAGTTTTGGGCTCGATCCGAAATCCATAGGTGTTCCAAATTGGACAATTCAAGTTCAACGGCAGTTCGTTCCTAATTGGAGTGGTTGGTGTATTCCATACTTCTAGCGATTGGATTTCACTCAAAACTCACCAAATGCCTCCTCCCACCATATTATGATGTTGCACAAGTTTGGGGTTCGATCCGAAATCAATAGGTGTGAGAAATTGCACAATTCAAGTTCAACGGCAGTTCGTTCCTAATGGGAGTGGTTAGTGTATTCCATACTTCTTGCGATTGGATTTCACTCAAAACTCACCAAATGACTCCTCCCACCATATTATGATGTTGCCCAAGTTTGGGGCCTGATCCGAAATCAATAGGTGTGAGAAATTGGACAATTCAAGTTCAACGGCAATTCGTACCTAATTGGAGTGGTTGGTGTATTCCATACTTCTAGCGATTGGATTTCACTCAAAACTCACCAAATGACTCCTCCCAACATATTATGAAGTTGCCCAAGTTTTGGGCTCGATCCGATATCAATAGGTGTGAGAAATTGAACAATTCAAGTTCAACGGCAGTCCGTTCCTAATTGGAGTGGTTGGTGTATTCCACACTTCTAGCGATTGGATTTCACTCAAAACTCACCAAATGACTCCTCCCACCATATTATGCTGTTGCACAAGTTTGGGGTTCCATCCGAACTCAATAGGTGTGAGAAATTGGACAATTTAAGTTCACCGGCAGTTCGTTCCTAATTGGTGTGGTTGGTGTATTCCATACTTCTAGATCTTGGATTTCACTCAAAACTCACCAAATGACTCCTCCGACCATATTATGATGTTGCCCAAGTTTTGGGCTCGATCCGAAATCCATAGGTGTTCCAAATTGGACAATTCAAGTTCAACGGCAGTTCGTTCCTAATTGGAGTGGTTGGTGTATTCCATACTTCTAGCGATTGGATTTCACTCAAAACTCACCAAATGCCTCCTCCCACCATATTATGATGTTGCACAAGTTTGGGGTTCGATCCGAAATCAATAGGTGTGAGAAATTGCACAATTCAAGTTCAACGGCAGTTCGTTCCTAATGGGAGTGGTTAGTGTATTCCATAGTTCTAGCGATTGGATTTCACTCAAAACTCACCTAATGACTCCTCCCACCATATTATGATGTTGCCCAAGTTTGGGGCCTGATCCGAAATCAATAGGTGTGAGAAATTGGACAATTCAAGTTCAACGGCAGTTCGTTCCTAATTGGAGTGGTTGGTGTATTCCATACTTCTAGCGATTGGATTTCACTCAAAACTCACCAAATGACTCCTCCCAACATATTATGATGTTGCCCAAGTTTTGGGCTCGATCCGAAATAAATAGGTGTGAGAAATTGAACAATTCAAGTTCAACGGCAGTTCGTTCCTAATTGGAGTGGTTGGTGTATTCCACAGTTCTAGCGATTGGATTTCACTCAAAACTCACCAAATGACTCCTCCCACCATATTATGCTGTTGCACAAGTTTGGGGTTCCATCCGAACTCAATAGGTGTGAGAAATTGGACAATTTAAGTTCACCGGCAGTTCGTTCCTAATTGGTGTGGTTGGTGTATTCCATACTTCTAGATCTTGGATTTCACTCAAAACTCACCAAATGACTCCTCCCACCATATTATGATGTTGCCCAAGTTTAGGGTTTGATCCGAACTCAATAGGTGTGAGAAATTGGACAATTCAAGTTCAACGGCAGTTCTTTCCTAATTGGAGTGGTTGGTGTATTCCATACTTCTAGCGATTGGATTTCACTGAAAACTGTCCAAATGACTCCTCCCACCATATTATGATGTTGCCCAAGTTTTGGGCTCGATCCGAACTCAATAGGTGTGAGAAATTGGACAATTCAAGTTCAACGGCAGTTCGTTCCTAATTGGAGTGGTTGGTGTATTCCATACTTCTAGCGGTTGGATTTCACTCAAAACTCACCAAATGACTCCTCCCACCGTATTATGATGTTGCCCAAGTTTTGGGCTCGATCCGAAATCAATAGGTCTGAGAAATTGGACAATTCAATTTCAACGGCAGTTCGTTCCTAATTGGAGTGGTTGGTGTATTCCATACTTTTAGCGATTGGATTTCACTCAAAACTCACCCAATGACTCCTCCCACCATATTATGATGTTACCCAAGTTTTCGGCTCGATCCGAAATCCATAGGTGTTCCAGATTGGACAATTCAAGTTCAACGACAGTTCGTTCCTAATTGGAGTGGTTGGTGTATTCCATACTTCTAGCGATTGGATTTCACTCAAAACTCACCAAATGCCTCCTCCCACCATATTATGATGTTGCACAAGTTTGGGGTTCGATCCGAAATCAATAGGTGTGAGAAATTGCACAATTCAAGTTCAACGGCAGTTCGTTCCTAATGGGAGTGGTTAGTGTATTCCATACTTCTAGCGATTGGATTTCACTCAAAACTCACCAAATGACTCCTCCCACCATATTATGATGTTGCCCAAGTTTTGGGCTCGATCCGAAATCAATAGGTGTGAGAAATTGGACAATTCAATTTCAACGGCAGTTCGTTCCTAATTGGAGTGGTTGGTGTATTCCATACTTCTAGCGATTGGATTTCACTCAAAACTCACCCAATGACTCCTCCCACCATATTATGATGTTACCCAAGTTTTGGGGTCGATCCGAAATCCATAGGTGTTCCAAATTGGACAATTCAAGTTCAACGGCAGTTCGTTCCAAATTGGAGTGGTTGGTGTATTCCATACTTCTAGCGATTGGATTTCACTCAAAACTCACCAAATGCCTCCTCCCACCATATTATGATGTTGCACAAGTTTGGGGTTCGATCCGAAATCAATAGGTGTGAGAAATTGCACAATTCAAGTTCAACGGCAGTTCGTTCCTAATGGGAGTGGTTAGTGTATTCCATACTTCTAGCGATTGGATTTCACTCAAAACTCACCAAATGACTCCTCCCACCATATTATGATGTTGCCCAAGTTTGGGGCCTGATCCGAAATCAATAGGTGTGAGAAATTGGACAATTCAAGTTCAACGGCAGTTCGTTCCTAATTGGAGTGGTTGGTGTATTCCATACTTCTAGCGATTGGATTTCACTCAAAACTCACCAAATGACTCCTCCCAACATATTATGATGTTGCCCAAGTTTCGGGCTCGATCCGAAATAAATAGGTGTGAGAAATTGAACAATTCCAGTTCAACGGCAGTTCGTTCCTAATTGGAGTGGTTGGTGTATTCCACACTTCTAGCGATTGGATTTCACTCAAAACTCACCAAATGACTACTCCCACCATATTATGCTGTTGCACAAGTTTGGGGTTCCATCCGAACTCAATAGGTGTGAGAAATTGGACAATTTAAGTTCACCGGCAGTTCGTTCCTAATTGGTGTGGTTGGTGTATTCCATACTTCTAGATCTTGGATTTCACTCAAAACTCACCAAATGACTCCTCCCACCATATTATGATGTTGCCCAAGTTTTGGGTTCGATCCGAACTCAATAGGTGTGAGAAATTGGACAATTCAAGTTCAACGGCAGTTCGTTCCTAATGGGAGTGGTTCGTGTATTCCATACTTCTAGCGATTGGATTTCACTCAAAACTCACCAAATGACTCCTCCCAACATATTATGATGTTGCCCAAGTTTTGGGCTCGATCTGAAATAAATAGGTGTGAGAAATTGAACAATTCAAGTTCAACGGCAGTTCGTTCCTAATTGGAGTGGTTGGTGTATTCCACAGTTCTAGCGATTGGATTTCACTCAAAACTCACCAAATGACTCCTCCCACCATATTATGCTGTTGCACAAGTTTGGGGTTCCATCCGAACTCAATAGGTGTGAGAAATTGGACAATTTAAGTTCACCGGCAGTTCGTTCCTAATTGGTGTGGTTGGTGTATTCCATACTTCTAGATCTTGGATTTCACTCAAAACTCACCAAATGACTCCTCCCACCATATTATGATGTTGCCCAAGTTTAGGGTTCGATCCGAACTCAATAGGTGTGAGAAATTGGACAATTCAAGTTCAACGGCAGTTCGTTCCTAATTGGAGTGGTTGGTGTATTCCATACTTCTAGCGATTGGATTTCACTGAAAACTGTCCAAATGACTCCTCCCACCATATTATGATGTTGCCCAAGTTTTGGGCTCGATCCGAACTCAATAGGTGTGAGAAATTGGACAATTCAAGTTCAACGGCAGTTCGTTCCTAATTGGAGTGGTTGGTGTATTCCATACTTCTAGCGATTGGATTTCACTCAAAACTCACCAAATGACTCCTCCCACCATATTATGATGTTGCCCAAGTTTTGGGCTCGATCCGAAATCAATAGGTGTGAGAAATTGGACAATTCAAGTTCAACGGCAGTTCGTTCCTAATTGGAGTGGTTGGTGTATTCCATACTTCTAGATCTTGGATTTCACTCAAAACTCACCAAATGACTCCTCCCACCATATTATGATGTTGCCCAAGTTTAGGGTTCGATCCGAACTCAATAGGTGTGAGAAATTGGACAATTCAAGTTCAACGGCAGTTCGTTCCTAATTGGAGTGGTTGGTGTATTCCACAGTTCTAGCGATTGGATTTCACTCAAAACTCACCAAATGCCTCCTCCCACCATATTATGATGTTGCACAAGTTTGGGGTTCGATCCGAAATCAATAGGTGTGAGAAATTGCACAATTCAAGTTCAACGGCAGTTCGTTCCTAATGGGAGTGGTTAGTGTATTCCATACTTCTAGCGATTGGATTTCACTCAAAACTCACCAAATGACTCCTCCCACCATATTATGATGTTGCCCAAGTTTGGGGCCTGATCCGAAATCAATAGGTGTGAGAAATTGGACAATTCAAGTTCAACGGCAGTTCGTTCCTAATTGGAGTGGTTAGTGTATTCCATACTTCTAGATCTTGGATTTCACTCAAAACTCACCAAATGACTCCTCCCACCATATTATGATGTTGCCCATGTTTAGGGTTCGATCCGAACTCAATAGGTGTGAGAAATTGGACAATTCAAGTTCAACGGCAGTTCGTTCCTA
Source organism: Prunus avium (assembly GCF_965620075.1). Taxonomy (NCBI): domain Eukaryota; kingdom Viridiplantae; phylum Streptophyta; class Magnoliopsida; order Rosales; family Rosaceae; genus Prunus; species Prunus avium. Next base: position 15,412,735 of record NC_142291.1, on the reverse strand, counting down.
ATTGGAGTGGTTGGTGTATTCCGCAGTTCTAGCGATTGGATTTCACTCAAAACTCACCAAATGCCTCCTCCCACCATATTATGATGTTGCACAAGTTTGGGGTTCGATCCGAAATCAATAGGTGTGAGAAATTGCACAATTCAAGTTCAACGGCAGTTCGTTCCTAATGGGAGTGGTTGGTGTATTCCATACTTCTAGCGATTGGATTTCACTCAAAACTCACCAAATGACTCCTCCCAACATATTATGATGTTGCCCAAGTTTTGGGCTGGATCCGAAATAAATAGGTGTGAGAAATTGAACAATTCAAGTTCAACGGCAGTTCGTTCCTAATTGGAGTGGTTGGTGTATTCCACACTTCTAGCGATTGGATTTCACTCAAAACTCACCAAATGACTCCTCCCAACATATTTTGATGTTGCCCAAGTTTTGGGCTCGATCCGAAATCAATAGGTGTGAGAAATTGGACAATTCAAGTTCAACGGCAGTTCGTTCCTAATTGGAGTGGTTGGTGTATTCCATACTTCTAGCGATTGGATTTCACTCAAAACTCACCAAATGACTCCTCCCAACATATTATGATGTTGCCCAAGTTTCGGGCTCGATCCGAAATAAATAGGTGTGAGAAATTGGACAATTCAAGTTCAACGGCAGTTCGTTCCTAATTGGAGTGGTTGGTGTATTCCACACTTCTAGCGATTGGATTTCACTCAAAACTCACCAAATGACTACTCCCACCATATTATGCTGTTGCACAAGTTTGGGGTTCCATCCGAACTCAATAGGTGTGAGAAATTGGACAATTTAAGTTCACCGGCAGTTCGTTCCTAATTGGTGTGGTTGGTGTATTCCATACTTCTAGATCTTGGATTTCACTCAAAACTCACCAAATGACTCCTCCCACCATATTATGATGTTGCCCAAGTTTTGGGTTCGATCCGAACTCAATAGGTGTGAGAAATTGGACAATTCAAGTTCAACGGCAGTTCGTTCCTAATGGGAGTGGTTAGTGTATTCCATACTTCTAGCGATTGGATTTCACTCAAAACTCACCAAATGACTCCTCCCACCATATTATGATGTTGCCCATGTTTAGGGTTCGATCCGAACTCAATAGGTGTGAGAAATTGGACAATTCAAGTTCAACGGCAGTTCGTTCCTAATTGGAGTGGTTGGTGTATTCCATACTTCTAGCGATTGTATTTCACTCAAAACTCACCAAATGACTCCTCCCAACATATTATGATGTTGCCCAAGTTTTGGGCTGGATCCGAAATAAATAGGTGTGAGAAATTGAACAATTCAAGTTCAACGGCAGTTCGTTCCTAATTGGAGTGGTTGGTGTATTCCACACTTCTAGCGATTGGATTTCACTCAAAACTCAGCAAATGACTCCTCCCACCATATTATACTGTTGCACAAGTTTGGGGTTCCATCCGAACTCAATAGGTGTGAGAAATTGGACAATTTAAGTTCACCGGCAGTTCGTTCCAAATTGGTGTGGTTGGTGTATTCCATACTTCTAGATCTTGGATTTCACTCAAAACCCACCAAATGAATCCTCCCACCATATTACGATGTTGGACAAGTTTGGGTTTCGATCCGAAATCAATATGTGTGAGAAATTGGACAATTCAAGTTCAACGGCAGTTCGTTCCTAATGTTAGTGGTTGGTGTATTCCGTACTTCTAGCGATTGGATTTCACTCAAAACTCACCAAATGACTCCTCCCACCATATTATGATGTTGCCCTAGTTTTGGGCTCGATTCGAAATCAGTAGGGGTGGGAAATTGGACAATTCAAGTTCAACGGCTGTTCGTTCCTAATTGGAGTGGTTGGTGTATTCCATACTTCTAGCGATTGGATTTCACTCAAAACTCACCAAATGACTCCTCCCACCATATTATGATGTTGCCCAAGTTTTGGGCTCGATCCGAAATCAATAGGTGTGAGAAATTGGACAATTCAAGTTCAACGGCAGTTCGTTCCTAATTGGAGTGGTTGGTGTATTCCATACCTCTAGCGATTGGATTTCCCTGAAAACTCACCAAATGAGTCGTCCCACCATATTATGATGTTGCCCATGTTTTGGGCACGATCCGAAATCAATAGGTGTGAGAAATTGGACAATTCATGTTCAACGGCAGTTCGTTCCTAATTGGGGTGGTTGGTGTATTCCATACTTCTAGCGATTGGATTTCAGTCAAAACTCACCAAATGACTCCTGCCACCATATGATGATTGTTGCTTCGATTCAGCTGCACCAAAATGGTTTCAACTGCATCCTCAACTTGTGATACTCGCAAGTGCACGAGCCGTTTGGTAGTATAGCATATGTAAGTGCGAGGTCGATTCCACGAGGATTGGTGATTGAATGATCCAATTTGTTTCCCCTACACAAAATAGAAATGAAAAAAGAAAATAAATAAAACAAGAAAGAATGAAATAACTCAAGCAAATAAGTTCCCAAGTTCAATTAGATTAACGGATTGATTCTAGCTAAAGTATGATTAAGCCATGGTGTTTGGTCATAACCTTGTGTTCCTAATTCCCTAATTTGATCATTTGTTGTCTAACCTAAAACTAAGCATTAGGAACCCATTAAGCATAGAAGAACAATTTAAACAACCAAGCATGTATCTAATCCCTGTTGTCGAATGTCCATACATACTCTTCCTATTCATAGTTCAATTCGAATTAAAGCATGGTGTCTACTCTTAATTCAAACCAAGATAGCTAACATGCAAGCCTAAATGGTGATCAATCATTCAAACTAGCATATTAACTTATAAGCATAATGAATAAGAACAAAAATCATAATTGAAACTTGGAAACTAATTAAACTTGAATACTTAAGAAAGAATGTACATTACAAATAAAAGTAAAGTAGAACTTGAAAAACTTAAGGAGAATTTCAGCACAAATATTTCATTACAACAATTGAAAACTAGAAAGGAAACTAAGAGAATTTGAGGGAGAGAAGGGAAGGGAGCTCTAGAGAAGTGTTTGAGAGCTCCCCCCCTTGGGGTGTGTTTTGAAGCTTGAAGGCTTCTCTATTTATAGGGCTAAGAGGGAGGAACAACATAATGAAATCCAACACCACCATTCCTCTTTTAATACAACCCATAACTCACACTTCATCTTGTCTATGTTAGTGTGGTTGGAATCAATCTCATCCCATACTTCTTTTGCTGCACCTCAAGCTTTCTTCACATGGGATCAAAGGTGATCAATTGTGGCTGCCTTTTGCTGCCAACCCATGTGGTCTTCTTTTGGTTGTTGAACAAAAACGAGTCTTCTGAACCAGACTTGGTGTAGGAAGGCCAGAGGTTTCAAAACCTATCCAATGGGGCTCAAATTTGGATATGTTATAGTAGACACCCATTGGAACAACTTCTATGAAGAAAGTATTCCCATCAGAGCAGTATAAGTATGCGTTTTGGGCCTTGCAATTTGGCTGCCGAACAGAGACTGGAATTGACTTCATTTCATTTATGCTTTACATGCATGCACATGCTTTCTCTTTAATAGCTCCATTATGTACCAACTTGCTCCTTTAGAATTTCACTGCTGGAATGCCTCCCCACTTCACTCATTATGTTGGATCCAAAGTCAGTTGCAGCATGGGTGAGGCACATGGCTTAAAGGAGGAGACAAGGCTCAAAGCTGGCAGCTGCAAATCCTCCTGAGCATGGTTCAGTGTTGGACGGGCTAAGGACTCCAGACATGTTCAATTGGGCTGAAATTTGGATATGTTATAGTACACACCCAATGGAACAACTTTCATGAAGATCTTCACCTCATCCGAGCCCCACAGCATTCTGATCCAAGGCCAAGAAGTTGACCTACGAAACTGGGCTGGAAATGGGCTGTAGCCAAAATTAGTTTGTCTTTAAGCTCATATTCCTCATATGCCAATCAGCCCATAACATGCATGGATTGCATCATTTCCTATCCAAAGTCGTCATTGTTACCTAAATGTCAATTAACTGAAAGATAAACACAAAAAGGATTAAAAGCACAAGTTTAACTCAAAAACATAACCAAATCATAAGCTAGAAGGGTACAAAATGATATACAATTATGAACCGATCAATGATGTTGCCCAAGTTTGGGGCTCGATCCGAAACCAATAGGTGTTCCAAATTGGACAATTCAAGTTCAATGGCAGTTCGTTCCTAATTGGAGTGGTTGGTGTATTCCATACTTCTAGCGATTGGATTTCACTCAAAACTCACCAAATGACTCCTCCCACCATATTATGGTGTTGCCCAAGTTTTGGGCTCGATCCGAAATCAATAGGTGTGAGAAATTGGACAATTCAATTTCAACGGCAGTTCGTTCCTAATTGGAGTGGTTGGTGTATTCCATACTTCTGGCGATTGGATTTCACTCAAAACTCACCCAATGACCCCTCCCACCATATTATGATGTTAACCAAGTTTTGGGCTCGATCCGAAATCAATAGGTGTTCCAAATTGGACAATTCAAGTTCAACGGCAGTTCGTTCCTAATTGGAGTGGTTGGTGTATTCCATACCTCTAGCGATTGGATTTCCCTCAAAACTCACCAAATGAGTCCTCCCACCATATTATGATGTTGCCCATGTTTTGGGCACGATCCGAAATCAATAGGTGTGAGAAATAGGACAATTCAAGTTCAACGGCAGTTCGTTCCTAATTGGAGTGGTTGGTGTATTCCATACTTCTAGCGATTGGATTTCACTGAAAACTGTCCAAATGACTCCTCCCACCATATTATGATGTTACCCAAGTTTTGTGCTCGATCCGAACTCAATAGGTGTGTGAAATTGGACAATTTAAGTTCAACCGCAGTTCGTTCCTAATTGAAGTGGTTGGTGTATTCCATACTTCTAGCGATTGGATTTCACTCAAAACTCACCAAATGACTCCTCCCACCATTTTATGATGTTGCACAAGTTTGGGGTTCCATCCGAAATCAATAGGTGTGAGCAATTTGGCAATTCAAGTTCAACGGCAGTTCGTTCCTAATTGGAGTGGTTGGTGTATTCCATACTTCTAGCGATTGGATTTCACTCAAAACTGTCCAAATGACTCCTCCCACCATATTATGATGTTTCCCAAGTTCTGGGCTCGATCCGAACTCAATAGGTGTGATAAATTGGACAATTCAAGTTCAATGGCAGTTCGTTCCTAATTGGAGTGGTTGGTGTATTCCATACTTCTAGCGATTGGATTTCACTGAAAACTCACCAGATGACTCCTCCCAACATATTATGATGTTGCCCAAGTTTTGGGCTCAATCCGAAATCAATAGGTGTGAGAAATTGAGCAATTCAAGTTCAACGGCAGTTCGTTCCTAATTGGATTGGTTGGTGTATTCCATACTTATAGCGATTGGATTTCACTGAAAACTTACCAAATGACTCCTCCCAACATATTATGATGTTGCACAAGTTTTGGGCTCGATCCGAAATCAATAGGTGTGAGAAATTGAGCAATTCAAGTTCAACGGCAGTTCGTTCCTAATTGGAGTGGTTGGTGTATTCCATACTTCTAGCGATTGGATTTCACTCAAAACTCACCAATGACTACTCCAACAATATTATGATGTTGCACAAGTTTTGGGCTCGATCCGAAATCAATAGGTGTTCCAAATTGGACAATTCAAGTTCAACGGCAGTTCGTTCCTATTTGGAGTGGTTGATGTTTTCCATACTTCTAGCGATTGGATTTCACTCAAAACTCACCAAATGACACCTCCCACCATATTACGATGTTGCCCAAGTTTGGGGCTCGATCCGAAATCAATAGGTGTGAGAAATTGGACAATTCAAGTTCAACGGCAGTTCGTTCCTAATTGGAGTGTATGGTGTATTCCGTACTTCTAGTGATTGAATTTCACTCAAAACTCACCAAATGACTCCTCCCACCATATTACGATGTTGCCCAAGTTTGGGGCTCGATCCGAAATCAATAGGTGTGAGAAATTGGACAATTCAAGTTCAACGGCAGTTCGTTCCTAATTGGAGTGGTTGGTGTATTCCATACTTCTAGCAATTGAATTTCACTCAAAACTCACCAAATGACTCCTCCCACCATATTATGATGTTGCCCAAGTTTTGGGCTCGATCCGAAATCAATAGGTGTGAGAAATTGGACAATTCAAGTTCAATGGCAGTTCGTTCCTAGTTGGAGTGGTTTGTGTATTCCATACTTCTAGCGATTGGATTTCACTCAAAACTCACCAAATGACTACTCCAACAATATTATGACGTTGCCCAAGTTTTGGGCTCGATCCGAACTCAATAGGTGTGAGAAATTGGACAATTCAAGTTCAACGGCAGTTTGTTCCTAATTGGAGTGGTTGGTGTATTCCATACTTCTACCGATTGATTTCACTGAAAACTGTCCAAATGACTCCTCCCACCATATTATGATGTTGCCCAAGTTTTGGGCTCGATCCGAACTCAATAGGTGTGAGAAATTGGACAATTCAAGTTCAACGGCAGTTCGTTCCTAATTGGAGTGGTTGGTGTATTCCATACTTCTAGCGATTGGATTTCACTGAAAACTCACCAATTGACTCCTCCCAACATATTATGACGTTGCCCAAGTTTTGGGCTCGATCCGAAATCAATAGGTGTGAGAAATTGAGCAATTCAAGTTCAACTGCAGTTCGTTCCTAGTTGTAGTGGTTGGTGTATTCCATACTTGTAGCGATTCGAATTCACTGAAAACTCACCAAATGACTCCTCCCAACATATGATGATGTTGCCCAAGTTTTGGGCTCGATCCGAAATCAATAGGTGTGAGAAATTGGACAATTCAAGCTCAACGGCAGTTCGTTCCTAATTGGAGTGGTTGGTGTATTCGATACTTCTAGCGATTGGATTTCACTCAAAACTCACCAAATGACTCCTCCCGCCATATTATGATGTTGCCCAGGTTTTGGGCTCGATCCGAAATCAATAGGTGTGAGAAATTGGACAATTCAAGTTCAATGGCAGTTCATTCCTAGTTGGAGTGGTTGGTGTATTCCATACTTCTAGCGACTGGATTTCACTCCAAACTCACCAAATGACTCCTCCCACCATATTATGATGTTACCCAAGTTTTGGACTCGATCCGAAATCAATAGGTGTGAGAAATTGGACAATTCAAGTTCAACGGCAGTTCGTTCCAAATGGGAGTGGTTGGTGTATTCCATACTTCTAGCGATTGGATTTCACTCAAAACTCACCAAATGACTCCTTCCACCATATTACGATGTTGCCCAAGTTTTGGGCTCGATCCGAAATCAATAGGTGTGAGAAATTGGACAATTCAATTTCAACGGCAGTTCGTTCCTAATGGGAGTGGTTGGTGTATTCCATACTTCTAGCGATTGGATTTCACTCAAAACTCACCAAATGACTCCTCCCACCATATTATGATGTTGCCCAAGTTTTGGGCTCGAACCGAAATCAATAGGTGTGAGAAATTGGGCAATTCAATTTCGACGGCAGTTCGTTCCAAAATGGAGTGGTTGGTGTATTCCATACTTCTAGCGATTGGATTTCACTCAAAACTCACCAAATGAGTCCTCCCACCATATTATGATGTTGCCCAAGTTTTGGGCTCGATCCGAAATCAATAGATGTGAGAAATTGGACAATTCAAGTTCAACGGCAGTTCGTTCCTAATTGGAGTGGTTGGTGTATTCCATGCTTCTAGCGATTGGATTTCACTCAAAACTCACCAAATGACTCCACCCACCATATTATGATGTTGCCCAAGTTTGGGGCTCGGTCTGAAGTCAATAGGTGTTCGAAATTGGACAATTCAAGTTCAACGGCAGTAAGTTGCTAATGGGAGTGGTTGGTGTATTCCATACCTCTAGCGATTGGATTTCACTTAAAACTAACCAAATGACTCCTCCCACCATATTATGATGTTGCCCAAGTTTTGGTCTCGATCCGAAATCAATAGGTGTTCCAAATTGGACAATTCAAGTTCAACGGCAGTTCGTTCCTAATTGGAGTGGTTGGTGTATTCCGTACTTCTAGTGATTGGATTTCACTCAAAACTCACCAAATGACTCCTCCCACCATATTACGATGTTGCCCAAGTTTTGGGCTCGATCCGAAGTCCATAGGTGTGAAAAATTGAGCAATTCAAGTTCAACGGCAGTTCGTTCCTAAATGGAGTGGTTGGTGTATTCCATACTTCTAGCGATTGGATTTCACTCAAAACTCACCAAATGACTCCTCCCACCATATTATGATGTTGCCCAAGTTTTGGGCTCGATCCGAAATCCATAGGTGTGAAAAATTGAGCAATTCAAGTTCAACGGCAGTTCGTTCCTAAATGGAGTGGTTGGTGTATTCCATACTTCTAGCGATTGGATTTCACTCAAAACTCACCAAATGACTCCTCCCACCATATTATGATGTTGCCCAAGTTTTGGGCTCGATCCGAAATCAATAGGTGTGAGAAATTGGACAATTCAAGCTCAACGGCAGTTCGTTCCTAATTGGAGTGGTTGGTGTATTCCATACTTCTAGCGATTGGATTTCACTCAAAACTCACCAAATGACTCCTCCCACCATATTATGATGTTGCCCAAGTTTTGGGCTCGATCCGAAATCCATAGGTGTGAAAAATTGAGCAATTCAAGTTCAACGGCAGTTCGTTCCTAAATGGAGTGGTTGGTGTATTCCATACTTCTAGCGATTGGATTTCACTCAAAACTCACCAAATGACTCCTCCCACCATATTATGATGTTGCCCAAGTTTTGGGCTCGATCCGAAATCAATAGGTGTGAGAAATTGGACAATTCAAGCTCAACGGCAGTTCGTTCCTAATTGGAGTGGTTGGTGTATTCCATACTTCTAGCGATTGGATTTCACTGAAAACTGTCCAAATGACACCTCCCACCATATTACGATGTTGCCCAAGTTTGGGGCTCGATCCGAAATCAATAGGTGTGAGCAATTGGACAATTCAAGTTCAACGGCAGTTCGTTCCTAATTGGAGTGGTTGGTGTATTCCGTACTTCTAGTGATTGGATTTCACTCAAAACTCACCAAATGACTCCTCCCACCATATTACGATGTTGCCCAAGTTTGGGGCTCGATCCGAAATCAATAGGTGTGAGAAATTGGACAATTCAAGTTCACCGGCAGTTTGTTCCTAATTGGAGTGGTAGGTGTATTCATACTTCTAGCGATTGCATTTCACTCAAAACTCACCAAATGACTCATCCCACCATATTATGATGTTGCCCAAGTTTTGGGCTCGAACCGAAATCAATAGGTGTGAGAAATTGGGCAATTCAATTTCAACGGCAGTTCGTTCCAAAATGGAGTGGTTGGTGTATTCCATACATCTAGCGATTGGATTTCACTCAAAACTCACCAAATGACTCCTCCCACCATATTATGATGTTGCCCAAGTTTTGGGCTCGATCCGAAATCAATAGATGTGAGAAATTGGACAATTCAAGTTCAACGGCAGTTCGTTCCTAATTGGAGTGGTTGGTGTATTCCATACTTCTAGCGATTGGATTTCACTCAAAACTCGCCAAATGACTCCTCCCACCATATTATGATGTTGCCCAAGTTTTTGGCTCGATCCGAAATGAATAGGTGTGCGAAATTGGACAATTCATGTTCAACGGCAGTTCGTTCCTAATTGGAGTGGTTGGTGTATTCCATACTTCTAGCGATTGGATTTCTCTCAAAACTCACTAAATGACTCCTCCCACCATATTATGATGTTGCCCAAGTTTTAGTCTCGATCCGAAATCAATAGGTGTTCCAAATTGGACAATTCAAGTTCAACGGCAGTTCGTTCCTAATTGGAGTGGTTGGTGTATTCCATACTTCTAGCGATTGGATTTCACTCAAAACTCACCAAATGACTCCTCCCACCATATTATGATGTTTCCCAAGTTTTGGGCTCGATCCGAAATCAACAGGTGTGAGAAATTGGACAATTCAAGTTCAACGGCAGTTAATTCCTAATTGGAGTGGTTGGTGTATTCCGTACTTCTAGTGATTGGATTTCACTCAAAACTCACCAAATGACTCCTCCCACCATATTATGATGTTGCCCAAGTTTGGGGCTCGATCCGAAATCAATAGGTGTGAGAAATTGGACAATTCAAGTTCAACTGCAGTTCGTTCCTAATTGGAGTGGTTGGTGTATTCCATACTTCTATCGATTGCATTTCACTCAAAACTCACCAAACGACTCCTCCCACCATATTATGATGTTGCCGAAGTTTTGGGCTCGATCTGAAATCAATAGGTGTGAGAAATTGGACAATTCAAGTTCAACGGCAGTTCGTTCCTAATTGGAGTGGTTGGTGTATTCCATACTTCTAGCGATTGGATTTCACTCAAAACTCACTAAATGACTCCTCCCACCATATTACGATGTTTCCCAAGTTTTGGTCTCGATCCGAAATCAATAGGTGTTCCAAATTGGACAGTTCAAGTTCAACGGCAGTTCGTTCCTAATTGGAGTGGTTGGTGTATTCCATACTTCTAGCGATTGGATTTCACTCAAAACTCACCAAATGACTCCTCCCACCATATTACGATGTTGCCCAAGTTTTGGTCTCGATCCGAAATCAATAGTTGTTCCAAATTGGACAATTCAAGTTCAACGGCAGTTCGTTCCTAATTGGAGTGGTTGGTGTATTCCATACTTCTAGCGATTGGATTTCACTCAAAACTCACCAAATGACTCCTCCCACCATATTGTGATGTTGCCCAAGTTTTGGGTTCGATCCTAAATCAATAGGTGTTCGAAATTGGACAATTGAAGTTCAACGGCAGTTCGTTCCTAATTGGAGTGGTTGGTGTATTCCATACTTCTAGCGATTGGATTTCACTAAAAACTCACCAAATGACTCCTCCCACCATATTATGTTGTTGCCCAAGTTTTGGGCTCGATTCGAAATCAATAGGTGTGAGAAATTGGACAATTCAAGTTCAACGGCAGTTAATTCCTAATTGGAGTGGTTGGTGTATTCCGTAATTCTAGCGATTGGATTTCACTAAAAACTCACCAAATGACTCCTCCCACCATATTATGATTTTGCCCAAGTTTTGGGCTCGATCCGAAATCAATAGGTGTGAGAAATTGGACAATTCAAGTTCAACGGCAGTTCGTTCCTAATTGGAGTGGTTGGTGTATTCCGTACTTCTAGCGATTGGATTTCACTCAAAACTTACCAAAAGACTACTCCCACCATATTATGATGTTGCCCAAGTTTTGGGCTCGATCCGAAATCAATAGGTGTTCCAAATTGGACAATTCAAGTTCAACGGCAGTTTGTTCCTAATTGGAGTGGTTGGTGTATTCCATACTTCTAGCGATTGGATTTCACTCAAAACTCACCAAATGACCCCGCCCACCATACTATGATGTTGCCCACGTTTTGGGCTCGATCCGAAATCAATAGGTATTCCAAATTGGACAATTCAAGTTCAACGGCAGTTCGTTCCTAATTGGAGTGATTGGTGTATTCCATACTTCTAGCGATTGGATTTCACTCAAAACTCACCAAATGACTCCTCCCACCATATTATGATGTTGCCCAAGTTTTGGGCTCGATCCGAACTCAATAGGTGTGAGAAATTGGACAAATCAATTTCAACGGCAGTTCGTTCCTAATTGGAGTGGTTGGTGTATTCCATAGTTCTAGCGATTGGATTTCACTCAAAACTCACCAAATGACTCCTCCCACCATATTATGATGTTGCCAAAGTTTTGGGCTCGATCCGAACTCAAGAGGTGTGAGAAATTGGACAATTCAAGTTCAACGGCAGTTCGTTCCTAATTGGAGTGGTTGGTGTATTCCATACTTCTGGCGATTGGATTTCACTCAAAAGTCTCCAAATGACTCCTCCCACCATATTATGAGGTCGCCGAAGTTTGGGGCTCGATCCGAAATCAATAGGTGTGAGAAATTGGACAATTCAAGTTCAACGGCAGTTCGTTCCTAATTGGAGTGGTTGGTGTATTCCATACTTCTAGGGATTGGATTTCACTCAAAACTCACCAAATGACCGAAATCAATAGGTGTTCCAAATTGGACAATTCAAGTTCAACGGCAGTTCGTTCCTAATTGGAGTGGTTGGTGTATTCCATACTTCTAGCGATTGGATTTCACTCAAAACTCACCAAATGACCCCGCCCACCATACTATGATGTTGCCCACGTTTTGGGCTCGATCCGAAATCAATAGGTATTCCAAATTGGACAATTCAAGTTCAACGGCAGTTCGTTCCTAATTGGAGTGGTTGGTGTATTCCATACTTCTAGGGATTGGATTTCACTCAAAACTCACCAAATGACCGAAATCAATAGGTGTTCCAAATTGGACAATTCAAGTTCAACGGCAGTTCGTTCCTAATTGGAGTGGTTGGTGTATTCCATACTTCTAGCGATTGGATTTCACTCAAAACTCACCAAATGACACCTCCCACCATATTATGATGTTGCCCAGGTTTTGGGGTCGATCCGAAATCAATAGGTGTGAGAAATTGGACAATTCAAGTTCAACGGCAGTTCGTTCCTAATTGGAGTGGTTTTTGTATTCCATACTTCTAGCGATTGGATTTCACTCAAAACTCACCAAATGACTCCTCCCACCATATTGTGATGTTGCCCAAGTTTTGGGTTTGATCCGAAATCAAAAGGTGTTCCAAATTGGACAATTCAAGTTCATCGGCAGTTCGTTCCCACTTGGTGTGGTTGGTGTATTCCATACTTCTAGCGATTGGATTTCACTCAAAACTCACCAAATGACTCCTCCCACCATATTATGATGTTGCCCAAGTTTGGGGCTCGATCCGAACTCAATAGGTGTGAGAAATTGGACAATTCAAGTTCAACAGCAGTTCGTTCCTAATTGGAGTGGTTGGTGTATTCCATACTTCTAGCGATTGGATTTCGCTCAAAACTCACCAAATGACTCCTCCCACCATATTACGATGTTGCCAAAGTTTTGGTCTCTATCCGAAATCAATAGTTGTTCCAAATTGGACAATTCAAGTTCAACGGCAGTTCGTTCCAAATTGGAGTGGTTGGAGTATTCCATACTTCTACCGATTGGATTTCACTCAAAACTCACCAAATGACTCCTCCCACCATATTGTGATGTTGCCCAAGTTTTGGGTTCGATCCGAAATCAATAGGTGTTCGAAATTGGACAATTCAAGTTCAACGGCAGTTCGTTCCTAATTGGAGTGGTTGGTGTATTCCATACTTCTAGCGATTGGATTTCACTCAAAACTCACCAAATGACTCCTCCCACCATATTATGATGTTGCCCAAGTTTTGGGCTCGATCCGAAATCAATAGGTGTGAGAAATTGGACAATTCAAGCTCAACGGCAGTTAATTCCTAATTGGAGTGGTTGGTGTATTCCGTAATTCTAGCGATTGGATTTCACTCAAAACTCACCAAATGACTCCTCCCACCATATTATGATGTTGCCCAAGTTTGGGGCTCGATCCGAAATCAATAGGTGTGAGAAATTGGACAATTCAAGTTCAACGGCAGTTCGTTCCTAATTGGAGTGGTTGGTGTATTCCATACTTCTAGGGATTGGATTTCACTCAAAACTCACCAAATGACTCCTCCCACCATATTATGATGTTGCCCAAGTTTTGGTCTCGATCCGAATTCAATAGGTGTTCCAAATTGGACAATTCAAGTTCAACGGCAGTTCGTTCCTTATTGGAGTGGTTGGTGTATTCCATACTTCTAGCGATTGGATTTCACTCAAAACTCACCAAATGACACCTCCCACCATATTATGATGTTGCCCAAGTTTTGGGGTCTATCCGAAATCAATAGGTGTGAGAAATTGGACAATTCAAGTTCAACGGCAGTTCGTTCCTAATTGGAGTGGTTGGTGTATTCCATACTTCTAGCGATTGGATTTCACTCAAAACTCACCAAATGACTCCTCCCACCATATTGTGATGTTGCCCAAGTTTTGGGTTCGATCCGAAATCAATAGGTGTTCCAAATTGGACAATTCAAGTTCAACGGCAGTTCGTTCCCACTTGGTGTGGTTGGTGTATTCCATACTTCTAGCGATTGGATTTCACTCAAAACTCACCAAATGACTCCTCCCACCATATTATGATGTTGCCCAAGTTTGGGGCTCGATCCGAACTCAGTAGGTGTGAGAAATTGGACAATTCAAGTTCAACGGCAGTTCGTTCCTAATTGGAGTGGTTGGTGTATTCCATACTTCTAGCGATTGGATTTCACTCAAAACTCACCAAATGACTCCTACCACCGTATTACGATGTTGCCCAAGTTTTGGTCTCGATCCGAAATCAATAGTTGTTCCAAATTGGACAATTCAAGTTCAACGGCAGTTCGTTCCTAATTGGAGTGGTTGGTGTATTCCATACTTCTAGCGATTGGATTTCACTCAAAACTCACCAAATGACTCCTCCCACCATATTGTGATGTTGCCCAAGTTTTGGGTTCGATCCGAAATCAATAGGTGTTCGAAATTGGACAATTCAAGTTCAACGGCAGTTCGTTCCTAATTGGAGTGGTTGGTGTATTCCATACTTCTAGCGATTGGATTTCACTCAAAACTCACCAAATGACTCCTCCCACCATATTATGATGTTGCCCAAGTTTTGGGCTCGATCCGAAATCAATAGGTGTGAGAAATTGGACAATTCAAGTTCAACGGCAGTTAATTCCTAATTGGAGTGGTTGGTGTATTCCGTAATTCTAGCGATTGGATGTTGCTTCGATTCAGCTGCACCAAAATAGATTCAGCTGCATCCTCAACTTGTGATACTCGCAAGTGCACGAGCCGTTTGGTAGTATAGCATATGTAAGTGCGAGGTCGATCCCACGAGGATTGGTGATTGAATGATCCAATTTGTTTTCCCTACACAAAATAGAAATGAAAAAGGAAATAAATAAAACAAAAAAAAAAAGAAATAACTCAAGCAAATAAGTTCCCAAGTTCAATTAGATTAATGGATTGATTCTAGCTAAAGTATGATTAAGCCATGGTGTTTGGTCAAAACCTTGTGTTCCTAATTCCCTAATTTGATCATTTGTTGTCTAACCTAAAACTAAGCATTAGGAACCCATTAAGCATAGAAGAACATTTTAAACAACCAAGTATGTATCTAATCCCTGTTGTCGAATGTCCATACATACTCTTCCTATCCATAGTTCAATTCGAATTAAAGCATGGTATCTACTCTTAATTCAAACCAAGATAGCTAACATGCAAGCCTAAATGGTGATCAATCATTCAAACTAGCATATTAACTTATAAGCATAATGAATAAGAACAAAAATCATAATTGAAACTTGGAAACTAATTAAACTTGAATACTTAAGAAAGAATGTACATTACAAATAAAAGTAAAGTAGAACTTGAAAAACTTAAGGAGAATTTCAGCACAAATATTTCATTACAACAATTGAAAACTAGAAAGGAAACTAAGAGAATTTGAGGGAGAGAAGGGAAGGGAGCTCTAGAGAAGTGTTTGAGAGCTCCCCCCCTTGGGGTGTGTTTTGAAGCTTGAAGGCTTCTCTATTTATAGGGCTAAGAGGGAGGAACAACATGATGAAATCCAACACCACCATTCCTCTTTTAATACAACCCATAACTCACACTTCATCTTGTCTATGTTAATGTGGTTGGAATCAATCTCATCCCATACTTCTTTTGCTGCACCTCAAGCATCTTTACATGGGTTCAAAGGTGATCAGTTGTGGCTGCCTTTGCTGCCAACCCATGTGGTTGCCTTTTGGTTGCCAACCCATGTGGTTGCCTTTTGGTTGCTGAAAAACGAGTTTTCTGGACCAGTCTTGGTGTAGGAAGGCCAGAGGTTTCAAAACGTATCCAATGGTGCTCAAATTTGGATATGTTATACTAGACACCCATTGGAACAACTTCTATGAAGAAAGTATTCCCATCGGAGCAGTAGAAGTGTGCGTTTTGAGGCTTGCAAGTTGGCAGCCGAACAGAGACTGGAATTGACTTCATTTTATTTCTTTGCTTTACATGCATGCACATGCTTTCTCTATAATAACTCCAGCATGTACCAACTTGCTCCTTTAGAATTTCATAGCTGGAATGCCTCCCCACTTCACTCATTATGTTGGATCCAAAGTCAGTTGCAGCATGGGTGAGGCACATGGCTTAAAGGAGGAGATAAGGCTCAAAGCTGGCAGCTGCAAATCCTGCTCAGCAAGGTTGGGTGTTGGACGGGCTGAGCACTCCACAAATGTCCAATTGGGCTGAAATTTGGATATGTTGTAGTAGACACCCATTGGAACAGGTTTCATGAAGATCTTCACCTCATTCGAGCCCCATAGAATGCTGATTCAAGGCCAAGACGTTGACCTACGAAATTGGGCTGGAAAGGGGTTGTAGCCAAAATGTGTTTGTCTTTAAGCTCATATTCCTCATATGCCAATCAGCCCTTAACATGCATGGATTGCATCAAATGTTATCTCTTGCTATCTTAACCTACAAAACACACAAACATAGGTAAGTGACTCAAAATAAAGAGAAACTAAGCAAAATTACTAAGTAAAGAAGGCATGCAAGTGTATGAAATTATGGACTTATCAAAGTAGAAAATGAATTAAAAGCACAAGTTTAACTCAATAACATAACCAAATCATAAGCTAGAAGGGTACAAAATGATATACAATTATGAACCGATCAAATACCCCCAAACCTAGATTTTGCTAGTCCTCGAGCAAAACAAAAGGAAAACAAAGATAAAAACAAAACAAGAAGTTAAGTAAACCACTTCCGCAGGTAACTCGATTGCATTGAGCATATGCAACAAGCCTTTAAACGTCTAGGCATCCCTAGTAGGAGGAGTTGTGTCTCCTGAGGGTTTAACAGAAACGATACCCACAAACGTTTTACTAACTCTACAAAACAAGGTGGTTAGAAAACTTATTAGATTTGTTAGTCCTTAAGCAAAATAAAATAAACACAAAAACCAAAATAAAAATAATTACAAAACCAAAATAAATAAATAAATTAATTAAAAAAAAATGTAAAAAGTAAACTCAAAACAATCTTTCCGAACATTTTATGAAGAGAAATGACTCATGCACATGACTCAAAAATAAAAGCTCAGTTTTTAGACAATATTTACAAGGTGGCAAAGTTCAAAACACAACATGCTCAAAGTGTAGTAGTGTGATAGCCAAATGCAACAAATTCCCCAATCTTAGTTTTTACACAATTTCAAAAATCATACCAAACACAAATGCAACTTCAAATCTCACCAAAGTTGTCCTCTCACAAATGAATCACTCAGAAGAGGGCTACAATGCAACACTCAGTTATAAACATGAGATTAGAGTTAAATCATAAGGGACTTAACTCAAAAATAGGAAGATGAAGAACTTGCATTAATATGATCTCAAGAAGGATGCCAAACACTTTAAAGTAAGAAAATGCATGCAATTCAACCATATGACATTTAAGATCAATTTAGGTCTTTATTATAGGTTGTAATGGGGCTAAGGGTGTAAGGTGAGTGAGAAATGAAAGGTATGGATAATACAAAGTCCAAGGAACTCACAATGTAAGAGCATAAAAAAAAGTTTACAAGACTTCGAATCATCACGATTAGATTTTTTCTTTTACATGATCAAAACTCCTTATACCTTCATTTACATTGATTCACACTCCTTTCCAAACACCAATTTATTTTGAAGGCCCAAAAATGAATTTTCAATCAACCACCACTTAATCACAACTTTTTTTTTTTTTTTTCTTTCACCAATTGTGTGAATTTCCCTTTTTTTTTTCTTTTTTTTTTTTCTTTTTTTTTCTTTATGTAATATCCCTTCCCAAACTTAGCATGAAAAACACATCCGAATTAGAGCTCATGAGTTCCTTAGAAAGGTAAATATTTGTTTTTCGGGCTAAGGTGAGGAAATATAATTGGTAAAATGAAAGAAAAGGTTTACATGTAGGCTCAAAATGGTTAACAATGGAAAATCATGCTTAAGCATGCATAAGGTTAGCTACATGTAGGCTCAAAATGGTTAACAATGGAAAATCATGCTTAAGCATGCATAAGGTTAGCTTGAAAGGCACAAACGATCCAAAGAGGGCCTTAATATCATTTCTTAAATGTCATGAAATCAAATTGCAAAAGAATGAATGACTTTTAAGTGTTCAACCAAATCAATGAATAATGAGATCAAACAACAACTTTGATGACAAGAAAATAAGAGTATGTGTATAACACTCATGAAATGAAGAACAAGGCTCAAAAGCTCACATTATATGGTTATATAAGTCTAATTTATGCTTGATACAATTCTTTGGGTCATGCAAATCCTTTAATTGGAAAATTATGAAACAAATGGCAAGTGTAAAGAAGGTTTCAATCATATCATGCTAGAACGATGCCAAATTTATTTAAAATTTATAAGTTTTTTTTTTTTTTTTTTTCACAATAAAAAATTTACAATAAATAAATAAATAAATAAAATTCAATTTTCATTTAAGTCATGCAAACATTTATCACAATCTCATCATAAGTGTTCGGGAAGTGACTCAAAACAAAACAAGACTCAAAAATAAAATAAAAAACAAAAACAAGCAAGAAATTAATTTAAATTTGTTTTTTGTTTTTTTGTTTTTTTTTTTTAAAAAGAAAACTCAAATTTACTTGCTAAACTCCAATACCCCCAAACCTAGAAATGAACATTGTCCTCAATGTTTAAAAATTAGCCACAAGCAATGTCATAACAACAAATGAAGGTATTAAAGCAAATAAAAATAACAAAATACAAAAATAAAATAAAAGAAAATAATTACAAAATAAAAATTACAAAACAAACAAAAAAAAAAAAACGAAACAGTAAAACACTCGAAATAGAAAGCTCTAAACAAATAGTCTTACACAAACCAAAACCCAAATAATTGAAAACCCCACCCAAAAGAAGTTAACACACTTTGAAACCTAACAACGGTGAAAACCCGACCCGCAATGAAATCCGAAGCCCACACGTTTGTTTTATTTTTATTTTTATTTTATTTTTATGAAAAGAAAGAGTGTGGTCCCTGCTGCCTCGGTTCCTAGGAAGTGACAGGCAAAAGGAGTTAGGGACGTGTCAGCGCGCAGAGGTCGCTTTCACATCCCCCAAGCCTGAATTACTGGCCTCTTGGGTGAAGCGGGACGACTTTTTCACTTTGAAGGTTGTGAAAGGTGAAAATGCAATTCAGGGGAGGTTGGGAAATGGGTGCGGCGATATATAGAGATAAGCCGTAAGGGCCGCACATAACCCAGAACCGCAGCGGCTAGGGTTTAGCAGACTAAGTCTATAAAAAGGTAAAAAGAACGGGTGAAAAACACAAACTCAGAAACACACAAAACAGAAAAGAAAGAAGAACAAAGAGTGAGAAATCAAATGGCCTCTTCCTACCCTTTTTCGTTGGATCTCAACCTAGCTCCACCGACTCAGACACGAGGCCAAGTAGCGGCACCAGTATGGATGCCCTACTTTGCTTCCGCACGGGGGCCTGTGACAGTAACTGACTCAATACTCCTGGACAACGATGTTGCCATTGGAGTGGCTAGAAATTTAGTGACTCCTAAAGATATACGTGTCCTGGGGACAAGGGATGACAACCGGGTCGTGAGCGACGCCCTGGCACTGAGCGTGCAGAGTACGGCAACAGTCGCAAGTTTGGGTCATCGCCTACTTGCGAAGTCCCACGAGGTAGAGGTGCTAAAGGGTCAGTTGGCGGCGGAGCGAAGTATGGTTGAAGAGTGTCAGAGTGCTATAAAAAGCTTGAAAAGGGAGAGGGCAAGGATAGTGGAGGTGAATCGACACCAGCTAGAAGTATTGCGGGACGAGAATAAAAACCTATCAAAAATGGTAGAGTTGTACTCTCGCGACATGCGAAAACAGCTGGAGGACCTAGACCGACCGGGTAAACGCAAACAAGCAGATCGCGAGAGTAGTTACGCTCAAGCTAAGATTGCGATCTTTGGGAGCTCAAGTGATGAGCCCCAAGAAGCTGTGCATGAAGCCCCGGAAGAGGACAGCCAGAGGGCCAAACTCAAAGCTCCAATGGTCGAGACACCAAGCACTGAGAAGAAATGATTTCTACTGCTAATTGTTGTTTTTATTTTATTTTGGTTGTTTTTATTTTTGGTTATTTTGTTTCGGAAATAAAATAGTAAAGTTGCAGAAGGAAAAAGAAAACGGAAAAGAAAGCGCATCTCCCAAACTTAAATCAAACGAAGACGACAAACGGAAAAGAAAGCACAGTTCCCTAACTAAAATAAAATAAAGATGATAGCCGAAAGGAAAAAGCAGAAACACAAAGCTCTAGAAAATGAAAGTAACGGGCAAAAATACAAAACACCAGAAAACACGGAAAAAAGAAAAGTAAAGTGAAAGTTAATGTGCTCCCCCTTGAAGCGATTAGGTCGAGCATGCCCGGGAAATCCGAAATGGTGTTGGCTCTCTCTCATCAGCATATGTCTATTTAAACCACACCTCTGCAAGCGGATGATACCCAGCATTTCTTCCTGCAACTCAAGGAAAAACATCAAAAAATTCAGAAGCAAAACAAATGGCATCCTCATGCACTCACCTTGATGATCTCAACCTTGAGCTCTCACTTGCACCACCGAATGCCCAGACAAGGGCTCCTCCAACCTCTGTCTTCCCAAACTCCACATATCATCACGACACGGCCTCAAACTTTGCTGAGGCAATACCGAACTTTGCTGAGGCAAGGCCGAACAGAGCAGTGCTGCTGGGAGATCATTGGCATATAGCACACAGGTCTGACAAGGTGGCAGTGGATGAGTCCCACACTTATACCGCGCTCCAAGCGGTCTCGGCCACAAATCTGGGCTTGCGCCTACTGGCGAGGACACGGGAGTGTACAGCTCTGAGCGAGGAGGTGGCTGCCTTGAAGGCTGAGGTGGCTGCCTTAAAGGCTATGGTGGCGGATTTGCAGAAGCGGCTCTATTGTGCCACTCAGCATGTGGAAGCACTGCAGAGAAAAAATGATGACCATGTAGAGTTGCTGTAGATTCTACAAGTGCGAGACAATAGAGGCAAGCCATGATGAAGATGAAGATGAAGATGAAGAAGAAGAAGATGAAGAAAAAGAAAAAGTGGTGTTTTTTTTTAATTTTACTTGAATGTGTTTTTTTTTTTTTTTTTTTTTTTTTTGTGATGTAGAGTTTGGAGTGAAAATAAAAATGTGTTTTAACACTCAGAAATAAACTAACTAGCCATACCACGTAAATAAAATACATAAACTAACTTAACAAAACAAAAACAAAAAGAAAGACTCAACAGAAAAGATAACAAAGAAAATATAAAAAAAAAACTTAATTTAAAAACACACAAATATACAAGCAACTCACGGATGACCAGTTAAGGGCCTCAGAAAACACAGCCAGGGGATCCGGGAAGGTTGGAGGGGTCACAATGGTCCCGCTTAAAACCCAAACTTCTTAGACACCGAAGGTGTCGCCTATAGAACTCCTAGACACTGTATTGACGGAAGTGCTCACTGGGGTTACCAAAAGTTAGCTTATATGAAAAATCTTTTCTTTTTTTAAATTTTTAAGATAAAAAACAAAAACAAATTAAGATAAAATGAAACAACAAACCATAAATGAAAATGAACTAAGTACTCTAAACAAACTCAAACAAACGAAATAAATTGTTGTACTAAAAGAAACAAACCAAGAAACCAAAGAAAAACACAAACAGCACTTTCTATCACCTATTTATCACCATTACGGAAATAAACAGAAATCAAAGAAGAGAAAGGATTGAAATGCTTCCCCTTGAAGCGATTAGGTCGAGCATGGATGCACTTGGAGGGCGCGACTTCTCCCATTGCTCCACACTTCCCATTTTTATGATTGAAGTTCCCATCTCTCTCCATTTTTATTAAGCTATCATAAATTGCTAAAACAAACACACAAACTTGAAATGGAATTAAAAGGATTAGGAATGAACAATAGAGAACTAAGTAGACTTTAAACATTATAAATAAAAAAATAGGAAAACCAAATAGAATCAAGCAATGTTACCGATCCCCGGCAACGGCGCCAAAAACTTGTTGCTTCGATTCAGCTGCACCAAAATAGATTCAGCTGCATCCTCAACTTGTGATACTCGCAAGTGCACGAGCCGTTTGGTAGTATAGCATATGTAAGTGCGAGGTCGATCCCACGAGGATTGGTGATTGAATGATCCAATTTGTTTTCCCTACACAAAATAGAAATGAAAAAGGAAATAAATAAAACAAAAAAAAAAAGAAATAACTCAAGCAAATAAGTTCCCAAGTTCAATTAGATTAATGGATTGATTCTAGCTAAAGTATGATTAAGCCATGGTGTTTGGTCAAAACCTTGTGTTCCTAATTCCCTAATTTGATCATTTGTTGTCTAACCTAAAACTAAGCATTAGGAACCCATTAAGCATAGAAGAACATTTTAAACAACCAAGTATGTATCTAATCCCTGTTGTCGAATGTCCATACATACTCTTCCTATCCATAGTTCAATTCGAATTAAAGCATGGTATCTACTCTTAATTCAAACCAAGATAGCTAACATGCAAGCCTAAATGGTGATCAATCATTCAAACTAGCATATTAACTTATAAGCATAATGAATAAGAACAAAAATCATAATTGAAACTTGGAAACTAATTAAACTTGAATACTTAAGAAAGAATGTACATTACAAATAAAAGTAAAGTAGAACTTGAAAAACTTAAGGAGAATTTCAGCACAAATATTTCATTACAACAATTGAAAACTAGAAAGGAAACTAAGAGAATTTGAGGGAGAGAAGGGAAGGGAGCTCTAGAGAAGTGTTTGAGAGCTCCCCCCCTTGGGGTGTGTTTTGAAGCTTGAAGGCTTCTCTATTTATAGGGCTAAGAGGGAGGAACAACATGATGAAATCCAACACCACCATTCCTCTTTTAATACAACCCATAACTCACACTTCATCTTGTCTATGTTAATGTGGTTGGAATCAATCTCATCCCATACTTCTTTTGCTGCACCTCAAGCATCTTCACATGGGTTCAAAGGTGATCAGTTGTGGCTGCCTTTGCTGCCAACCCATGTGGTTGCCTTTTGGTTGCCAACCCATGTGGTTGCCTTTTGGTTGCTGAAAAACGAGTTTTCTGAACCAGTCTTGGTGTAGGAAGGCCAGAGGTTTCAAAACGTATCCAATGGTGCTCAAATTTGGATATGTTATACTAGACACCCATTGGAACAACTTCTATGAAGAAAGTATTCCCATCGGAGCAGTAGAAGTGTGCGTTTTGGGCCTTGCAAGTTGGCAGCCGAACAGAGACTGGAATTGACTTCATTTTATTTCTTTGCTTTACATGCATGTACATGCTTTCTCTATAATAACTCCAGCATGTACCAACTTGCTCCTTTAGAATTTCATAGCTGGAATGCCTCCCCACTTCACTCATTATGTTGGATCCAAAGTCAGTTGCAGCATGGGTGAGGCACATGGCTTAAAGGAGGAGATAAGGCTCAAAGCTGGCAGCTGCAAATCCTGCTCAGCAAGGTTGGGTGTTGGACGGGCTGAGCACTCCACAAATGTCCAATTGGGCTGAAATTTGGATATGTTGTAGTAGACACCCATTGGAACAGGTTTCATGAAGATCTTCACCTCATTCGAGCCCCATAGAATGCTGATTCAAGGCCAAGAAGTTGACCTACGAAATTGGGCTGGAAAGGGGTTGTAGCCAAAATGTGTTTGTCTTTAAGCTCATATTCCTGAAACTTTTCAAAATTCAGATTTATGCTTCATTAAGTATAAATACCCTAACCATGAAAGATCATCGGTAAAGGTAATGAAGTATGAATAACCGCCCTCTGTGTTTGTATACAAAAATCCACAAACATCTTAGTGAATTAATCCCAACAGTTCTGTAACTCTTTCTCCTTTACCAGTGAAAGGAGACTTGGTCATTTTGCCATGTAGACAAAATTCACAAGTAGGCATAGGAACATGATCAAGTGATCCAAAAGGTTCCATCTTTTGCCATCCGGTGAATTCTATCTTGGCTAATGCCTCCAAGTTTAAGGTGTCACAATTTAGTTGATGTATCCACATCTCTAGGCCTCTCAGGTCTAGTTGCATCTTTATCCATATACAGTTAATGCTACCATTCATTTCTAAAATGAAAAGAGACCATCAATCAAAATTGCATAAGCAACGATTTGATTGATATGTGAAATAGAACAAAGCATTTTGTCAAACAAAACATCAAATCCATCTCTTAAATAATAGAGACGGATATTAAGTTCTTTACACATCCAGAAATGAAATACCAATTATTTCAAATTCAGGTCTTCTTCGGATGGTAGTTTGAGATGTTAGGTGCCTATTGCATTGGCAACTACATTAGTGCTATTTCCCACGGTTAGCACCATTTCTCATTTTCCAAGTCTTCTACTCCCACTAGTCCATGCACACAATTGCATATATGTTGACTAGCTCCTGAATCAACTATTCAGTTTAGAAGCTTTAACTGTAATAACTAATTTTAGAACAAGAGAGTGACCTTCTGAAGGTTTTTCTCTTGAGGCTTGCAAGACATCTCTTGCAATTTCTCTTCCAATGTCCATCCTTGCCACAGTGAAAACAAGTACCTTTCAATTACTTGTCTTTCTTTTGTATTCTTTCTTCCTTGGGTTTTTAGGAAACCTTTCTTCTTCTTTCCTTTATCCTTATATTCTGTTTGGATTCGGAAGAAGAAGAACCCTTCTAAAAATTGCAACTATCCTCTTAACCCTTTATCTTTTGAGATATTCATTTAAGCTACTATAGCTATATTGAGTAGCTCATATAGGGTATCATTCATCTTTCCCATATTATAGTTCATAACATACTGGGATTAACTGATGATATGGATGAAAGAAAGAATCTTGTTGAACTTCAACATCAAAGAAAAATCCATATTTTCCAATATCTTATGTAATGATATTACATTGAGATCATGTTGATTAACCGGGAACCCACTTACCATTCTTGTCATAACAAGTTCACATATGGTAATATAAGCTATGAGTAGCTTCACCTTTTCATGGATGCCAACATGTAACTTTTACCTCGGTTGTCATCCGACACATGCTTCTTATAAGCCTTTGTCTTCTCCTCAATGGCATATGGACCAAGAGGGGTATATGGTGGGGTTTTTCTTATACACAACTAATCTTATCCAATTATAGGACAACTTGGTGTTTGTGCATCAAACCGGATAGTTCGTGTCATCTTGGACGTTTGAGTCAAGTATCTTTGAGATCGGGTTTGTGATGGTTAATTTGAAATTCTGCAAAACGTAAATAGATTTTAATTTAGATTAATCTTCTACCAAGGACTTAGGGTCTTTAAGTCATGATGGTAGCTCCCACTATTTTTGGCAAATTTCATATCCCTCCTGAAATCCGAGAGTTTCCGTTGAAACTCTTAGTGGGGATGGGAGTCTCACTTTCACATAGTTTTCCTCAACCTAACAGTTTGTTGGATTGCTATGATACTAATGAGAGGATACTCTTATCCAATCACATCATTAATGTGAATACCCATCACTATGGCCTCTAGAGAACTAGACCTCAACCTAACAGTTTGTTGGTTTCGTTCGTCTTAGTTAAGTTATTCCCACCATGCTTGTGGGTATAGGGTTTCAAGTATGACCTCAACCTAACAGTTTGTTGGCCACACTCGTTATCTATCCGCACTACATCAAGTATGTGTAATAGGCTTCCCTTGGATGGTTACAAGTACTGGATGTTGCCTCACTGAGGTCCAACAAGGTGTAAATGTGCCACCCAATAAGAGACTACCACGGTGGAAGGCCACAAAATAGCATTCAAAGTGCCATTTCGCTTATCAACTTAATATTTC
Source organism: Prunus avium (assembly GCF_965620075.1). Lineage (NCBI taxonomy): Eukaryota > Viridiplantae > Streptophyta > Magnoliopsida > Rosales > Rosaceae > Prunus > Prunus avium. Next base: position 15,386,797 of record NC_142291.1, on the reverse strand, counting down.
TTTGAGGGTAGTTAAATTGGTCTCATTTTAATCCAATTTTAATCCTGTTAAAATTACTTATCTAATCTCATTAAATGGTTCCCATTGCAATATATTAGTAGCACATAATACTCCCACTAAATGTTTTAGAAACCATTTGCTTGAAATAGTGGAAATACATGATACTACTAATTGATTAATTATCATCATTACCGAACATTCCAATTGCATTGGGCTTGTAGGATGATTATGGACTTTCTTGTTGATCCAACACGAGCCACCATGTTGGATCATGGTCTTGGATGGTGATTCATTTTAATTACGCGCGCATAAAAATAAATTAGGCATGAAAGCCATTTCATTATTACATAGCCAATCAAAATCGAATACATATCCAATAAGCGGCCAATCACATAGCTCAATTATTTGGTCTAAGTCCATAACCATCCTTTAATTATTTAAACGCTTTAAACAATTAAACTAGCAATGTAAAAACATGGTTTTGGGTTGCATACATATATATGGGTTTAATTCAAGTGGTAACCATATTCAAATAAAATAAATTTACCATGGAGTGAAAATATTTTACTACAATAGTAAATGTAATTGTAGAAACCTTTTAGGCATAGTTACATTTATCATATATTGCAACTAAGTCTAAAACTATTCAACAATTAATAATGGATCCAAAGTTGATCCACTAGGGTGTGGGGTTAAAGCATGCATTTGTATAATACAAAGTGGTGATCATGATTTTTCCAACAAGTGAATAATCATGAATGTGACTAGGTAGGCCAACCACACTCACCAAAGTAATCAAAATTAATTTTAGTGTGGTAGGTAAATAATTAGTGATAGGAATAATTTGATCAACTTTTGCATTTTATATGAAATCACCATCATTTACATCTAGATAGTCCCCACACACTTACCAAAGTAATCTTATTAATTTTAGTATGGTGGGTAAATGTTTATTTAGTGGAAATATTTTTGAAAAACTTTTAATTTAATAATAAAACATCATCATCATCTTTTGACCTATCTTGGTGGAAAATTCCACCAAACACAATCATCAAAATTAGTCACATAACTTATGGATCAAAAAGATCCCATAACAAGAACATCAAGAACACCAAGAACATGCATATGAACTAATATGAATGTTCATGCAATTTCCGGAAAAATCCATATTCCATTTTAACCATCTCATGCTCTTAATATCATATATTTCATGAAGTTAAAATCATGGGGGTTTTAATGCAACTATGCTCTAATATTCATACATACAATTATGAATACAAAGAGAGCATCAATCATCAAAACACAAATCCGGAAATTCAAAATCCCAAACAACCCCTTTCACTCCATTTGATTTTTATTCAATCAAATCAAAATAAATCAAGTATAACTATTATACTTTTAAATGAATTCACAACCCATATATGCATCTCTAAACCCCAAAAACATATCAAGTTCATGACCTATGGCTCTGATACCAATTGTAGGAATTTCAAAACATTTTTCCAAAGTTCATTTGAATATTAAACATGCATTTAATCAAATTAATCGCAGCGGAAGTCTAAGGTGGTTGTTTAAATCCAAAAACAAAACTTCTTCCAAGTATCTTAAGCCATGAGCATTGATATGTTTTTCATAAATGAAAATTCAAGAGAAAGGATAAGATCTAATTACCCTTGAAGCAATTATATGAACCAATTTGTGTTTGGTCTTCTCTTGATTATTTCCTCTTTGTTGATCTCCTCCTTGATCTTTAATCTTTGCTCCTTGATCTTTCTCCTCCATGTGAGCCACAAAAGTATATGGCCTCTAAGTCTCCACACCAATGGAACCTTGAAATGAGAAGAAGTATCTTGAGAATACTTGGATGCTAGTGCAAGATTCTCAAGATTGGTTTCAATCTAAACCACTTTGAAAGATAAAAGTATTTCACTCTTGAAAACTCTCTTTTATTTCTCTTTGATCTCCCAAACCCATTTGGTTGATGTTGGATTGTGTTTGTGTGTTAATGAGCTTATGGAAACAATTCCCATACACATTCACTTAAGCATTTTCGGCCAAACCCCATTGGGCTTCCAAAATTGGGCCTTATGACACTTAAACCATAATATTTAGTTGTCTTAAGCCCTTGGGCTTGATACCCAACCATTTGGGCTTCCCGTTAACTATTACCGAGGCCCAAATATATTTTTACACGTAGTAAATCATCCACATCAAATCAATCAAATTGATTTCCTCATTCTCATTTGTATTACTCAAAGTTAACCATTTAAGGTGTGCGATCCATTAGGTTCTAATTAGCAAGGCAGTGGGAAAATATTAGAACTCTTTCTAACCAACTGGAATTAAAACCCCTTTTTAATTCTTCCTTTATTTGGATCGATCACAATCAATCCTAGGACTTCCACAAGCCAAGAGTGACATCTAGCAATATATCAAGGCTACCCAAGCTAACCAGAATAGATGAAGAACCTATTCAGTTGGAATTGCAATGCAATACGGTCCTTCTCTTATACAATGTTTCAAATCATATTATTAGGGTACGGATTGTTTATGTCAAATCCCTAATATGATTTATAACCTCATGTGATTCAAAAGAACATGATTAAGAACAACTTTCTAAATCAAGCTCAAAATACTTTGGCCAAAGATTTACTAAATCACATCTTGAAACATTCTCCTTCTTTATCGAAAGTAGAGATTCCTTATTGTACATTCACATGCCCCTATGATGAATTAAGAGATCCCAACAACACTTAAGACAAATCTTTTACGGCTTGCCTTTAAGAGCTATCAAAGATCAATAACGCATCACAGGACAACCATGATGCCTCAGGTCTAAGGACTAATTTGCATTATTGCAACTATGAGTTCTCATTTGACATATAGATAAATACTCCATATGAGAACTACGGTTGATTGCGTTCAGTGTACTCATTCACTAATGAGCACCCACATACTTGTATTAGTGTCAACTACACAAATGGTTTGAGACTAACCATCCTCCCAATTGAGCATACATAATATGTGCTAATCTTGACGGTTTATCAATGCCCATTTGATAACCTATGATTAGGAACATTTTGGGATGCTACAGTTAGAGATTAAAGGTCTCCCGAATCTAATCTTCTTTAGATTACTTTATCTCTTATTTAGCATATCCGGGACATTTGTTTCTTTACACGATGTAAAAGATAACAAATAAGTTTGCCCTTTATATATCATATACGAAATGTATTCTAAGGAGATTACATCAAATGTATTGGCTCTTAGGGCACATTTCTAACAATCTCCCACTTGCACTAGAGCCACATAGCCATGTATCTCATACCCATTATCTCTGTATGTCTATCCAGTTGTGACTGTGACATAGGCTTAGTGCGTGGATCTGTTACGTTGTTTGCAGATGCCCCATCTAATGGTAACATTTTTCTATGTGTTTGGATCTTTGATGAGACCTAGGTTCCTTGGCTTGAGCTATCGCCCCATTGTCATCACACAGTAAAGGTACTTGTGACATTATGGTTAGAACCTCATTTAGTTCGGTAATGAACCTTTTTATCCAAACAGATTTTATTGTAGCTTCTAAAGCGACAATGTAATCAACTTTAGTTGTTCTCCAACAACTACGTGTTCATTCAAAATGAAGACGTACCCTTAGGTGGATTTGCAATAATTGATAATAGATATATTACCCAAATCAGTAAATGCTTCCACTTGCTACTCTGATGTTTCTCTCAGATGAGGAACATGTCCTTAGTCCTTCTTAAGTATTTAAGAACATACTTGACTGCTCCCAATTGATCCAATCATGGGCTTGATTTATATCTTCTAGTTATACTCATATAACCGATATCATGTCTTGTACATGCTATGACATATATGAGAATCCCAATTGCATATGCATAAGAGATTTTTACTCATCTACTGTATCTCATAATGAGTTTTTGGACACATGCTCTTAGAAAAGTGAAGTCCATGTCATACTGGAAGTAAACTTTTCTTAGACTGTTCCATATGAAATCTCCTTAGCATCTTATCAACATACAAGGATTGAGATAATCCAATTATTCTCTTAGATCTATCAGGATAAATCTTTATCTCAAGTATGTAAGATGCTTCTTTAAAATCTTTCATTAAGAATGATTTTAATGAGTCACAGCTTCACTGAAGATATCATTCCTATATCGTTTCCGATAAGTAGTATGTCATCTACATACATCACTAGGAATGCTACCAAACTCCCACTGACCTTTTGTACACTCATTAGTCATCCATGTTTTGTATGAAGTCAAATGTTTTGACAACTTCATCAAATAGGATGTTTCAACTCCAAGAACCTTGCATCAACCCATAAATGGATCTATGTAGCTTGCATACCTTATGCTTATCAACTTTAGAAATGAAGCCTTCAGGTCGATCTATATATAGTTCTTCCTGAAGGTGGCCATTCAGAAAAGCCGCCTTCACATCCATTTTGACAAATCCCATAATCATGGTATGCAGCTATTGCAAGCCAAATCCGAATAGACTTTGTCATAGTGACAGGAGAGAAGGTTTCTTCATAATCAATCCCTTCTCTTTGCTTGTAGCACTTTACTACTAGCCTTGCTTTGTAGGTTTCTACTATCCCATCTGAGCCTATCTTCCTCTTAAAGATCCATTTATTCCCTATTGGTACAATACCAGGAGGAGGATCAACTAGAGTCTAGACTTTGTTGGTATACGTAGAATCCATTTCGGATAGTCAATGTCTGACATTGTCTCATTGTAGTTCGAAGGGTCTTCGATATCCTTACAATCACTTAGGAGATTCAACTCTCCTTTGTTGTCAAGAAGGAAACCATAATACCTTTTAGGCATTCTGCTAACCCTTCAAGTTCAACGGCAGTTCGTTCCTAATTGGAGTGGTTGGTGTATTCCATACTTCTAGCGATTGGATTTCTCTCAAAACTCACCAAATGACTCCTCCGACCATATTATGACGTTGCACAAGTTTGGGGTTCCATCCGAAATCAATAGGTGTGAGAAATTGAACAATTGAAGTTCAACGGCAGTTCGTTCCTAATTGGAGTGGTTGGTGTATTCCATACTTCTAGCGATTGGATTTCACTCAAAACACACCAAATGACTCCTCCCACCATATTATGATGTTGCCCAAGTTTTGGGCTCGATCCGAAATCAATAGGTGTGAGAAATTGGACAATTCAAGTTCAACGGCAGTTCGTTCCTAATGGGAGTGGTTGGTGTATTCCATACTTCTAGCGATTGGATTTCACTCAAAACTCACCAAATGACTCCTCCCACCATATTATGATGTTGCCCAAGTTATGGGCTCGATCCGAAATCAATAGGTGTTGCAAATTGGACAATTCTATTTCAGCGGCAGTTCGTTCCTAATTGGAGTGGTTGGTGTATTCCATACTTCTAGCCATTGGATTTCACTCAAAACTCACCAAATGACTCCTCCCAACATATTATGATGTTGCCCAAGTTTTTGGCTCGATCCGAAATCAATAGGTGTTCCAAATTGGACAATTAAAGTTCAACGGCAGTTCGTTCCCAATTGGAGTGGTTGGTGTATTCCATACTTCTAGCGATTGGATTTCACTCAAAACTCACCAAATGACTCCTCCCACCATATTATGATGTTGTCCAAGTTTTGGGCTCGATCCGAAATCAATAGGTGTTCGAAATTGGACAATTCAAGTTCAACGGCAGTTCGTTCCAAATTGGAGTGGTTGGTGTATTCCGTACTTCTAGCGATTGGATTTCACTCAAAACTCACCAAATGACTCCTCCCACCATATTATGATGTTGCCCAAGTTTTGGGCTCAATCCGAAATCAATAGGTGTTCGAAATTGGACAATTCAAGTTCAACGGCAGTTCGTTCCTAATTGGAGTGGTTGGTGTATTCCATACTTCTAGCGATTGGATTTCACTCAAAACTCACCAAATGAATACTCCCACCATATTATGATGTTGCCCAAGTTTTGGGCTCGATCCGAAATCAATAGGTGTTCGAAATTGGACAATTCAAGTTCAACGGCAGTTCGTTCCTAATTGGAGTGGTTGGTGTATTCCATACTTCTAGGGATTGGATTTCGCTCAAAACTAACCAAATGACTCCTCCCACCATATTATGGTGTTGCCCAAGTTTTGGGCTCGATCCGACATCAATAGGTGTTCGAAATTGGACAATTCAAGTTCAACGGCAGTTCGTTCCTAATTGGAGTGGTTGGTGTATTACACACTTCTATCGATTGGATTTCACTCAAAACTCACCAAATGACTCCTTTCACCATGTTATGATGTTGCTCAAGTTTTGGGCTCGATCCGAAATCAATAGGTGTGAGAAATTGGTCAATTCAATTTCAACGACTGTTCGTTCCTAATTGGAGTGGTTGGTGTATTCCATACTTCTAGCGATTCGATTTCACTCAAAACTCACCAAATGACTCCTCCCACCATATTATGATGTTGCCGAAGTTTTGAGCTCGATCCGAAATCAATAGGTGTTCCAAATTGGACAATTCAAGTTCAACGGCAGTTCGTTCCTAATTGGAGTGGTTGGTGTATTCCATACTTCTAGCGATTGGATTTCACTCAAAACTCACCAAATGACTCCTCCCACCATATTATGATGTTGCCGAAGTTTTGAGCTCGATCCGAAATCAATAGGTGTTCCAAATTGGACAATTCAAGTTCAACGGCAGTTCGTTCCTAATTGGAGTGGTTGGTGTATTCCATACTTCTAGCGATTGGATTTGACTCAAAACTTCCCAAATGACTCCTCCCACCATATTATGATGTTGCCCAAGTTTTGGTCTGGATCCGAAATCAATAGGTGTTCCAAATTGGACAATTCAAGTGCAACGGCAGTTCGTTCCTAATTGGAGTGGTTAGTGTATTACTTACTTCTAGCGATTGGATTTCGCTCAAAACTCACTAAATGACTCCTCCCACCATATTATGATGTTGCCCAAGTTTTAGTCTCGATCCGAAATCAATAGGTGTTCCAAATTGGACAATTCAAGTTCAACGGCACTTCGTTCCCAATTGGAGTGGTTGGTGTATTCCATACTTCTAGCGATTGGATTTCACTCAAAACTCACCAAATGACTCCTCCCACCATATTATGATATTGCCCAAGTTTTGGGCTCGATCCGAAATCAATAGGTGTTCGAAATTCGACAATTCAAGGTCAACGGCAGTTCGTTCCAAATTGGAGTGGTTGGTGTATTCCGTACTTCTAGCGATTGGATTTCACTCAAAACACACCAAATGACTCCTCCCACCATATTATCATGTTGCCCAAGTTTTGGGCTCAATCTGAAATCAATAGGTGTTCGAAATTGGACAATTCAAGTTCAACGGCAGTTCGTTCCTAATTCGAGTGCTTGGTGCATTCCATACTTCTAGCGATTGGATTCCACTCAAAACTCACCAAATGACTCCTCCCACCATATTATGATGTTGCCCAAGTTTTGGGCTCGATCCGAAATCAACAGGTGTGAGAAATTGGACAATTCAAGTTCAACAGCAGTTCGTTCAAATTGGAGTGGTTGGTGTATTCCATACTTCTAGCGATTGGATATCACTCAAAACTCACCAAATGACTCCTCCCACCATATTATGACGTTGCCCAAGTTTTGGGCTCGATCCGAAGTCAATAGGTGTGAGAAATTGGACAATTCAAGTTCAACGGCAGTTCGTTCCTAATTGGAGTGGTTGGTGTATTCCATACTTCTAGCGATTGGATTTCACTCAAAACTCACCAAATGACTCCTCCCACCATATTATGATGTTGACCAAGTTTTGGGCTCGATCCGAAATCAATAGGTGTGAGAAATTGGACAATTCAAGTTCAACGGCAGTTCGTTCCTAATTCGAGTGCTTGGTACATTCCATACTTCTAGCGATTGGATTCCACTCAAAACTCACCAAATGACTCCTCCCACCATATTATGATGTTGCCCAAGTTTTGGGCTCGATCCGAAATCAATTGGTGTGAGAAATTGGTCAATTCAATTTCAACGACAGTTCGTTCCTAATTGGTGTGGTTGGTGTATTCCATACTTCTAGCGATTGGATTTCACTCAAAACTCACCAAATGACTCCTCCCACCATATTATGATGTTGCCCAAGTTTTGGGCTCGATCCGAAATCAATAGGTGTGAGAAATTGGACAATTCAAGTTCAACGGCAGTTCGTTCCTAATTCGAGTGCTTGGTACATTCCATACTTCTAGCGATTGGATTCCACTCAAAACTCACCAAATGACTCCTCCCACCATATTATGATGTTGCCCAAGTTTTGGGCTCGATCCGAAATCAATAGGAGTGAGAAATTGGACAATTCAAGTTCAACGGCAGTTCGTTCCTAATTGGAGTGGTTGGTGTATTCCATACTTCTAGCGATTGGATTTCACTCAAAACTCACCAAATGACTCCTCCCACCATATTATGATGTTGCCCAAGTTTTGGGCTCGATCCGAAATCAATAGGTGTTCCAAATTGGACAATTCAAGTTCAACGGCAGTTCGTTCCTAATTGGAGTGGTTGGTGTATTCCATACTTCTAGCGATTGGATTTCACTCAAAACTCACCAAATAACTCCTCCCACCATATTATGATGACGCCCAAGTTTTGGGCTCGATCCGAAATCAATAGGTGTTCCAAATTGGACAATTCAAGTTCAACGGCAGTTCGTTCCTAATTGGAGTGGTTGGTGTATTCCATACTTCTAGCGATTGGATTTCACTCAAAACTCACCAAATGACTCCTCCCACCATATTATGATGTCGCCCAAGTTTTGGGCTCGATCCGAAATCAATAGGTGTTCCACATTGGACAATTCAAGTTCAACGGCAGTTCGTTCCTAATTGGAGTGGTTGGTGTATTCCATACTTCTAGCGATTGGATTTCACTCAAAACTCACCAAATGACTCCTCCCACCATATTATGATGTTGCCCAAGTTTTGGGCTCGATCCGAAATCAACAGGTGTGAGAAATTGGACAATTCAAGTTCAGCGGCAGTTCGTTCAAATTGGAGTGGTTGGTGTATTTCATACTTCTAGAGATTGGATTTCACTCAAAACTCACCAAATGACTCCTCCCACCATATTATGATGTTGCCCAAGTTTGGGGCTCGGTCCGAAATCAATAGGTGTGAGAAATTGGACAATTCAAGTTCAACGGCAGTTCGTTCAAGTTGGAGTGGTTGGTGTATTACATACTTCTAGCGATTGGATTTCACTCAAAACTCACCAAATGACTCCTCCCACCATATTATAATGTTGCCCAAGTTTTGGGCTCGATCCGAAATCAATAGGTGTGAGAAATTAGACAATTCAAGTTCAATGGCAGTTCGTTCCTAATTGGAGTGGTTGGTGTATTCCATACTTCTAGCGATTGGATTTCACTCAAAACTCACCAAATGACTCCTCCCACCATATTATGATGTTGCCCAAGTTTTGGGCTCGATCCGAAATCAATAGGTGTTCGAAATTCGACAATTCAAGTTCAACGGCAGTTCGTTCCTAATTGGAGTGGTTGGTGTATTCCATACTTCTAGCGATTGGATTTCACTCAAAACTCACCAAATGACTCCTCCCACCATATTATGATGTTGCCCAAGTTTTGGGCTCGATCCGAAATCAATAGGTGTTCGAAATTGGACAATTCAAGTTCAACGGCAGTTCGTTCCAAATTCGAGTGCTTGGTGCATTCCATACTTCTAGCGATTGGATTCCACTCAAAACTCACCAAATGACTCCTCCCACCATATTATGATTTTGCCCAAGTTTTGGGCTCGATCCGAAATCAACAGGTGAGTGAAATTGGACGATTCAAGTTCAACAGCAGTTCGTTCAAATTGGAGTGGTTGGTGTATTCCATACTTCTAGCGATTGGATTTCACTCAAAACTCACCAAATGACTCCTCCCACCATATTATAATGTTGCCCAAGTTTTGGGCTCGATCCGAAGTCAATAGGTGTGAGAAATTGGACAATTCAAGTTTAACGGCAGTTCATTCCTAATTGGAGTGGTTGGTGTATTCCATACTTCTAGCGATTGGATTTCACTCAAAACTCACCAAATGACTCCTCCCACCATATTATGATGTTGCCCAAGTTTTGGGCTCAATCCGAAATCAATAGGTGTAAGAAATTGGACAATTCAAGTTCAACGGCAGTTCGTTCCTAATTCGAGCGCTTGGTGCATTCCATACTTCTAGCGATTGGATTCCACTCAAAACTCACCAGATGACTCCTCCCACCATATTATGATGTTGCCCAAGTTTTGGGCTCGATCCGAAATCAATTGGTGTGAGAAATTGGTCAATTCAATTTTAACGACAGTTCGTTCCTAATTGGTGTGGTTGGTGTATTCCATACTTCTAGCGATTGGATTTCACTCAAAACTCACCAAATGCCTCCTCCGTCCATATTATGATGTTGCCCAAGTTTTGGGCTCGATCCGAAATCAATAGGTGTGAGAAATTGGACAATTCAAGTTCAACGGCAGTTCGTTCCTATTTGGAGTGGTTGGTGTATTCCATACTTCTAGCGATTGGATTTCACTCAAAACTCACCAAATGACTCCTCCCACCATATTATGATGTTGCCCAAGTTTTGGGCTCGATCCGAAATCAATAGGTGTTCCAAATTGGACAATTCAAGTTCAACGGCAGTTCGTTCCTAATTGGAGTGGTTGGTGTATTCCATACTTCTAGCAATTGGATTTCACTCAAAACTCACCAAATGACTCCTCCCACCATATTATGATGACGCCCAAGTTTTGGGCTCGATCCGAAATCAATAGGTGTTCCAAATTGGACAATTCAAGTTCAACGGCAGTTCGTTCCTAATTGGAGTGGTTGGTGTATTCCATACTTCTAGCAATTGGATTTCACTCAAAACTCACCAAATGACTCCTCCCACCATATTATGATGACGCCCAAGTTTTGGGCTCGATCCGAAATCTATAGGTGTTCCAAATTGGACAATTCAAGTTCAACGGCAGTTCGTTCCTAATTGGAGTGGTTGGTGTATTCCATACTTCTAGCGATTGGATTTCACTCAAAACTCACCAAATGACTCCTCCCACCATATTATGATGTCGCCCAAGTTTTGGGCTCGATCCGAAATCAATAGGTGTTCTAAATTGGACAATTCAAGTTCAACGGCAGTTCGTTCCTAATTGGAGTGGTTGGTGTATTCCATACTTCTAGCGATTGGATTTCACTCAAAACTCACCAAATGACTCCTCCCACCATATTATGATGTTGCCCAAGTTTTGGGCTCGATCCGAAATCAACAGGTGTGAGAAATTGGACAATTCAAGTTCAGCGGCAGTTCGTTCAAATTGGAGTGGTTGGTGTATTCCATACTTCTAGCGATTGGATTTCACTCAAAACTCACCAAATGACTCCTCCCACCATATTATGATGTTGGCCAAGTTTGGGGCTCGGTCCGAAATCAGTAGGTGTGAGAAATTGGACAATTCAAGTTCAACGGCAGTTCGTTCCTAATTGGAGTGGTTGGTGTATTACATACTTCTAGCGATTGGATTTCACTCAAAACTCACCAAATGACTCCTCCCACCATATTATGATGTTGCCCAAGTTTTGGGCTTGATCCGAAATCAATAGGTGTGAGAAATTAGACAATTCAAGTTCAATGGCAGTTCGTTCCTAATTGGAGTGGTTGGTGTATTCCATACTTCTAGCGATTGTGTTTCACTCAAAACTCACCAAAGGACTCCTCCCTCCACATTATGATGTTGCCCAAGTTCTGGGCTCGATCCGAAATCAATAGGTGTTCGAAATTGGACAATTCAAGTTCAACGGCAGTTCGTTCCTAAATGGAGTGGTTGGTGTATTCCATACTTCTAGCGATTGGATTTCACTCAAAACTAACCAAATGACTCCTCCCACCATATTATGATGTTGCCCAAGTTTTGGGCTCGATCCGAAATCAGTAGGTGTGAAAAATTGGACAATTCAAATTCAACGGCAGTTCATTCCTAATTGGAGTGGTTGGTGTATTCCATACTTCTAGCGATTGGATTTCACTCAAAACTCACCAAATGACTCCTCCCACCATATTATGATGTTGCCCAAGTTAGGGGTTCGATCCGAAATCAATAGGTGTTCGAAATTGGACAATTCAAGTTCAACGGCAGTTCGTTCCTAATTGGAGTGGTTGGTGTATTCCATACTTCTAGCGATTGGATTTCACTCAAAACTCACCAAATGACTCCTCCCACCATATTATGATGTTGCGCAAGTTTTGGGCTCGATCCGAAATCAACAGGTGTGAGAAATTGGACAATTCAAGTTCAGCGGCAGTTCGTTCAAATTGGTGTGGTTGGTGTATTCCAAACTTCTAGCGATTGGATTTCACTCAAAACTCACCAAATGACTCCTCCCACCATATTATGATGTTGCCCAAGTTTGGGGCTCGGTCCGAAATCAATAGGTGTGAGAATTTGGACAATTCAAGTTCAACGGCAGTTCGTTCCTAATTGGAGTGGTTGGTGTATTGCATACTTCTAGCGATTGGATTTCACTCAAAACTCACCAAATGACTCCTCCCACCATATTATGATGTTGCCCAAGTTTTGGGCTCAATCCGAAATCAATAGGTGTGAGAAATTAGACAATTCAAGTTCAATGGCAATTCGTTCCTAATTGGAGTGGTTGGTGTATTCCATACTTCTAGCGATTGGGTTTCACTCAAAACTCACCAAAGGTCTTTTCCCACCATATTATGATGTTGCCCAAGTTCTGGGCTCGATCCGAAATCAATAGATGTTCGAAATTGGACAATTCAAGTTCAACGGCAGTTCGTTCCTAAATGGAGTGGTTGGTGTATTCCATACTTCTAGCGATTGGATTTCACTCAAAACTAACCAAATGACTCCTCCCACCATATTATGATGTTGCCCAAGTTTTGGGCCCGATCCGAAATCAATAGGTGTGAAAAATTGGACAATTCAAATTCAACGGCAGTTCGTTCCTAATTGGAGTGGTTGGTGTATTCCATACTTCTAGCGATTGGATTTCACTCAAAACTCACCAAATGACTCCTCCCACCATATTATGATGTTGGCCAAGTTTTGGGCTCGATCCGAAATCAATAGGTGTGAGAAATTGGACAATTCAAGTTTAACGGCAGTTCGTTCCTAATTGGAGTGGTTGGTGTATTCCTTACTTCTAGCGATTGGATTTCACTCAAAACTCCCCAAATGACTCCCCCCACCATATTGGATTTCACTCAAAACTCCCCAAATGACTCCCCCACCATATTATGATGTTGCCCAAGTTTTGGGATCGATCCGAAATCAATAGGTGTTCGAAATTGGACAATTCAAGTTCAACAGCAGTTCGTTCCTAATTGGAGTGGTTGGTGTATTCCATACTTCTAGCGATTAGATTTCACTCAAAACTCACCAAATGACTCCTCCCACCGTATTATGATGTTGCCCAAGTTTTGGGGTCGATCCGAATTCAATAGGTGTGAGAAATTGGACAATTCAAGTTCAACGGCAGTTCGTTCCTCATTGGAGTGGTTGGTGTATGTTAAGCTCATAATATCATACATATACATGCCCTATTTACTTACTTCTTTTGCTTAGTTTCCTATAATTCTGAGTTATTTGCCTCCCTTTGTGTGTTTTGTAGGCAAATAGAGCAAGAGAGCATAATTCATGCAATTCAAGCATGTTAAGGCCTAATTTGGATGAATGGATGAAGAGCTTAAAGACAAACTCATTTTGGCTACAGCCCCTTGCCAGTCCAGTTCCGTAGGTCACATTGCAATATTTGTTTCAGCAACCTGCACAGCTCGGATGAGGCCGCATTTTGCATGAAAGTTGTTCCAATGGGTGTGTACTATTACATATCCAAAATTCAGCCCCATTGGATAAATATGGAGTCTGTTACCTAGCAAACACAGAGCCATGCTCAGGATGGATTTTATCAGCGCGCAAAATGAGTTAGCAATTTGTTTTGGCCTTAACGTCCTCCTCCGACCTTGGATTGGCCCAACTGATATATGGCTGGAAAGAAGACATTCTGAACTTCAAGTTTGAGTGCTTAAAGTCTTAATTTGCTTAAGGGAAGCCCAATTCGTAAGCCCTTGAAGTTGCTGGTCATGCTGACCTCAGGATGAGCTATTGTTTCTGGTTGGAAGCTTGGTCATGGTGAGCTAGGCATGAGCTATTGAGCTGGTTGGAAGCTTGGTCATGGTGACATGAAGATGAGCTAGGGCTGCTGGTGGGATTTATTGGTGAAGTGCATCAACCAATTCAAATTTTCTAATACAAGTGCATCAACTATTTCAGATTTTATAAAACAAGTGTTGTATGCATTAGCCATATTGAATTCAGATTTTCATCTTCCTTAGGCCTATAAATAGTGAGGTTTCCCAAGCTTGTAAACACACCCCAAGGGGGGGAGCTCTCAAACACTTCTCTAGAGCTCCCTTCCCTTCTCTCCCTCAAATTCTCTTAGTTTTGCTTTCTAGTTCTCAATTCTAGCTTTCTTTAATGTTTTCTTAGTTGTAATTTATTTTTCTTGTAATGTACATTCTTTCTTAAGTATTCAAGTTTAATTAGTTTCCAAGTTCCAATTATGGTTTTTGTTCTTATTCATTATGCTTATAAGTTAATATGCTAGTTTGAATGATTGATCACCATTTAGGCTTGCATGTTAGCTATCTTGGTTTGAATTAAGAGTATACACCATACTTTAATTCGAATTGAACTATGAATAGGAAGAGTATGTATGGACATTCGACAACAGGGATTAGATACATGCTTGGTTGTTTAAAATGGTCTTCTATGCTTAATGGGTTCCTAATGCTTAATTTTAGGTTAGACAACAAATGATCAAATTAGGGAATTAGGAACACAAGGTTATGACCACACACCATGGCTTAATCATACTTTAGCTAGAATCAATCCATTAATCTAAATTGATCATCCAACCTTCCTGGATCCCCTGGCTGTGTTTTCTGAGGCCCTTAATTGGTCATCCATGAGTTGCTTATATATTCATTTTTTTTTTTTTTTTATTTTTCCTAAACCTTCTTCTAAATTTTTCCCTTTATCATTTGTTTGTTCTCAATCATCTTTT
Organism: Prunus avium; assembly: GCF_965620075.1. Lineage (NCBI taxonomy): Eukaryota > Viridiplantae > Streptophyta > Magnoliopsida > Rosales > Rosaceae > Prunus > Prunus avium. Next base: position 15,371,654 of record NC_142291.1, on the reverse strand, counting down.
GTATGCTTTCACATTGAGGACAATGTTCAATTCAGGTCTGGGGGGAAGGTTTTCAATTTCAATTTTCTTATCCATTTGTGTTTTCAATTTTCGTTCTCTTGTCACTATATATATATATATTTTTTTTTTAATTTTTTTTTTAAAAGAATGTCATACAATCAATTCTATGGAGCTGCTATTTGAGGTTTTCATATCAGAATTTTGCACTTCACAAAGCTATTGCTCTTAGAATTCTGGTGGCTAAAGTACCATGCTCAAATTCTTGAAGGAAAATAGTGGAGACTACCCTAGTGAGCTATATCGAGCCTAATTGCTTTCTTGAGAGGGTTTAAAGTGTTCTATTTCTCATCCATACTTATTTTCTTCAATTCACTCTAATTAATCTCATCATTTCATTTTGATTGAATACTAAGGATGATTCTCTTTTACAGATATCATGTGCTTGCTCTCATTCATGAATGAACTCATTGAAGTGATGCTAGGCTATGTGTGTATAACTATTCTATGTGCTTTCTTTTCACCCTACCCATATGTGTGTTCCATTAGCCCTCTTGAAGCCAAACACTTAAAGCCTTTTTCTTCTATCACCCTCATCATTTCCCTACCTTTGTATCTCAATCTGAGATACTTGACCTATTGTAGCCATACCCTAGTAACTTAGAAATATACCAAGGTTTGCCAACATAAAGTTTGAAGCAAGGAAGTTGCAGCCATGTACCTAAATAAAAATTTTGTGTGAATCTGTGCAATAAAGTAAAGAAGATGCAGATCAAATCAGCAAAGATGAAAGTGTTTCAATATGATCTAAGTGTGAAAAATAAAGTCTATGCCAGGTGATACCATGAAGTTTGCTGCCATGCCAATCTAAATCAATGATGCCTTGCAGATTAATGAAGCATGCAACCTTGGTATGTTCTTAAGTTATTTGTTTTTCCTTCCAATTCTTCCATTTCCCCTAAACCTTAGCCTTTCATTACAACATTGTGAAAGACCTAGCTGATCTTTGAGGATGTATTCATGGGTGCTGGTAAGTATGTGTGTATCTCTATTCTTAGTATTTAATTCTTTTCATGAGATCTAACCAAATTTGTGCTTCTATTTCATACACTCACTTATGCTTTCTTGAGAGAATTAAAACATAGGTTCTGAGTGATTGAGTGTTATCTGTGAGAATTAGAGTCGAAGCATGTTCTCTATTCAAGGTTTGAGTGTGCTTGCTTTGAAACTGTGTGCCTTTAAGCTATAGCTTCCACTTGTACACACTGATTGATGACCTATCTTGGCAACTCTATGGTGTTGGAGGTATGACTAAAACTTTCTTTCATTTTCATTAGTTGATTTCAAAGTTGTTTTTCTAACCATTTTGTTTTGTAGACTCAGTAAAGCGTTTGTGGGTATCGTATCTGTTAAACCCTCAGGAGACACAACTCCTCCTACTAGGGATGCCTAGAGGTTTAAAGGCTTGTTGCATACGCTCAATGCAATCGAGTTACCTACGAAAGTGGTCTAGTTAACTTCTTGTTTTGTTTTTACCTTTGTTTTTCTTTTGTTTTGCTCGAGGACTAGCAAAATCTAGGTTTGGGGGTGTGTTAAGCTCATAATTTCATACATATACATGCCCAATTTACTTACTTCTTTTGCTTAGTTTCCTATAATTCTGAGTTATTTGCCTCTATTTGTGTGTTTTGTAGGCCAATAGAGCAAGAGAGCATAATTCATGCAATTCAAGCATGTTAAGGCCTAATTTGGATGAATGGAAGAAGAGCTTAAAGACAAACTCATTTTTCCTACAGCCCCTTACCAGTCCAGTTTCGTGGGTCACATTGCAAGATCTGTTTCAGCAACCTACACAGCTCGGATGAGGCCGCATTCTTCATGAAAGTTGTTCCAATGGGTGTGTACTATAACATATCCAAAATTCAGCCCCATTGGATAACTCTGGAGTCCGTAACCTAGCAAACACTGAACCATGCTCAGGATGGATTTTTGTCAGCGAGCAAAACGAGTTAGCAATTTGTTTCGGCCTTAACTTCCTCCTCCGAGCTTGGATTGGGCCAATACTTGTGTGGTTGGATCATACACATTCTGAACTTCACAATGGACATCTTAAAGTCGTCATTTGCTTAAGAGAAGCCCAAGTTGTAAGCCCTTGAAGTTGCTGGTCATGCTGACATGAGGATGAGCTGGTTGGAAGCTTGGTCATGGTGAGCTAGGCATGAGCTATTGTAGCTGGTTGGAAGCTTGGTCATGGTGACATGAAGATGAGCTAGGGCTGCTGGTGGGATTTATTGGTGAAGTGCATCAACCAATTCAGATTTTATAATGCAAGTGTTGTATGCATTAGTGAAGTGCATCAACCAATTCATCTTTTATAATGCAAGTGTTGTATGCATTAGCCATATTGAATTCAGATTTATCACTCCCCTCTCCCTATAAATACCACATCCATTCCACATTCAAGATACAACAAATCCTGAGATTCACAACCCCCACAATTCACTCCAACCATCCTCAAACACTCTCACAATCCCAAACACTCCAACAATCACCAAAACAACTCCAGCAAACTTCTCTTCCATTTCCCTACGAATTTCATCTTCCTTAGCCATCACCACTCACTCAAACTCATCGCAAATCACCTCCATATCCTTCATACATCTTTCTAGAAGTGGGGAAGCTCTTGGAGAAGCATTAGAAGTGGAGAAGCACTTGGAGAAGCCTTGGACACCACAAGAACTTCAGAAAAAGGGTTTTTCTACTCTTATTGCATTCATTATGTTTTCTCATTTCTGTTCAAGTCTCTTTTCCATTATGAGTAGCTAAATCCATAACTAGGGCTTCGATGTAACCTAACATGAATATTCTGGGTTTATAAGTTTGGAGTTTCAAGTTTGATTCATGATTCATGTTCTTATTCATTATGCTTATAAGTTAACATGCTTGTTTGAATGATTGATCACCATTAGAACTTGTTTGTTAACTATCTTGGTTTGAATTAAGAGTATACACCATGCTTTAATTCGAATTGAACTATGAATAGGAAGAGTATGTATGGACATTCGACAACAGGGATTAGATACATACTTGGTTGTTTAAAATGTTCTTCTATGCTTAATGGGTTCCTAATGCTTAATTTTAGGTTAGACAACAAATGATCAAATTAGGGAATTAGGAACACAAGGTTAGGACCAAACACCATGGCCTAATCATACCTTAGCTAGAATCAATCTTTGAATCTGAATTAGACTTGTTACTTGAATCTTTATAACCCAGAATTGAAGTGTTATGGTGAATCGAATGCCCTAGTCTCCAAACCTGTGTTTTAACTTTCAAAACCACCCTTTGTTACTTTTGTTTACTGGCTTTCCGTTGCAATTTCAGTTTGTTCATTTCTTTCTATAATCACAAGCATTCTCACTTCAAAGTTCATTTTAATCTTGCTGCATTTGTTTTCAAACTCACTCTTGCTTTAAATTCTGTTTTAGATTTAACTTCCTAACTTCTTGAATTTGGTAATCTAAAGTACATAACTAATTTGAACTTCTCAGTCTTCGTGGGTACGACCTCGTACTTGTCTTGCTATACTACTAATTGCCCCGTACAATTGCGAGTTAACATATTATTAACAACAATGACTCCTCCCACCATATTATGATGTTGCCCAAGTTTTGGGCTAGATGCGAAATCAATAGGTGTGAGAAATTGGACAATTCAAGTTCAACAGCAGTTCGTTCCTAATTGGAGTGGTTGGTGTATTCCATACTTCTACCGATTGGATTTCACTCAAAACTCACCAAATGACTCCTCCCACCATATTATGATGTTGCCCAAGTTTTGGGCTCGACCCGAAATCAATAGGTGTGAGAAATTGGACAATTGAAGTTCAGCGGAAGTTCGTTCCTAATTGGAGTGGTCGGTGTATTCCATACTTCTACCGATTGGATTTCACTCAAAACTCACCAAATGACTCCTCCCACCATATTATTATGTTGCCCAAGTTTTGGGCTCGATCCGAATTCAATAGGTGTTCGAAATTGGACAATTCAAGTTCAACGGCAGTTCGTTCCTAATTGAAGTGTGTTGCTTCGATTCAGCTGCACCAAAATAGATTCAGCTGCATCCTCAACTTGTGATACTCGCAAGTGCACGAGCCGTTTGGTAGTATAGCATATGTAAGTGCGAGGTCGATCCCACGAGGATTGGTGATTGAATGATCCAATTCATTTCCCCTACATAAAACAGAAATGAAAAAGAAAATAAATAAAACAAGAAAAAAGGAAATAACTCAAGCAAATAAATTCCCAAGTTCAATTAGATTAACGGATTGATTCTAGCTAAAGTATGATTAAGCCATGGTGTTTGGTCATAACCTTGTGTTCCTAATTCCCTAATTTGATCATTTGTTGTCTAACCTAAAACTAAGCATTAGGAACCCATTAAGCATAGAAGAACAATTTAAACAACCAAGCATGTATCTAATCCCTGTTGTCGAATGTCCATACATACTCTTCTTATCCATAGTTCAATTCGAATTAAAGCATGGTGTCTACTCTTAATTCAAACCAAGATAGCTAACATGCAAGCCTAAATGGTGATCAATCATTCAAACTAGCATATTAACTTATAAGCATAATGAATAAGAACAAAAACCATAATTGAAACTTGGAAACTAATTAAACTTAAATACTTAAGAAAGAATGTACATTACAAATAAAAGTAAAGTGGAACTAAGAAAACTTGAAGGAAAATTTAGTAAACTCATTTTGTTACAACAATTTACAACTTGAAAGGAAACTAAGAGAATTTGAGGGAGATAAGGGAAGGGAGCTCTAGAGAAGTGTTTGAGAGCTCCCCCCCTTGGGGTGTGTTTTGAAGCTTGAAGGCTTCTCTATTTATAGGGCTAAGAGGGAGGAACAACATGATGAAATCCAACACCACCATTCTTCTTTTAATACAACCCATAACTCACACTTCATCTTGTCTATGTTAGTGTGGTTGGAATCAATCTCATCCCATACTTCTTTTGCTGCACCTCAAGCTTTCTTCACATGGGATCAAAGGTGATCAATTGTGGCTGCCTTTTGCTGCCAACCCATGTGGTTGCCTTTTGGTTGCTGAAAAACGAGTTTTCTGAACCAGTCTTGGTGTAGGAAGGCCAGAGGTTTCAAAACGTATCCAATGGTGCTCAAATTTGGATATGTTATAATAGACACCCATTGGAACAACTTCTATGAAGAAAGTATTCCCATCGGAGCAGTAGAAGTGTGCGTTTTGGGCCTTACAAGTTGGCAGCCGAACAGAGACTGGAATTGACTTCATTTCATTTCTTTGCTTTACATGCATGCACATGCTTTCTCTATAATAACTCCAGCATGTACCAACTTGCTCCTTTAGAATTTCATAGCTGGAATGCCTCCCCACTTCACTCATTATGTTGGATCCAAAGTCAGTTGCAGCATGGGTGAGGCACATGGCTTAAAGGAGGAGACAAGGCTCAAAGCTGGCAGCTGCAAATCCTCCTGAGCATGGTTCAGTGTTGGACGGGCTAAGGACTCCACATTTGTTCAATTGGGCTGAATTTTGGATATGTTATACTAGACACCCAATTGAACAACTTCTATGAAGAATGTCTCCTCATCCGAGTTGTGCAGATTGCTGAAATGAGACCTGCAAGGTGACTTACGAAACTGGACTGACAAGGAGTGTGGCCCAACTTTGGTTTTGTCTTTAAGCTCTTGCTCTTATGCCAATCAGCCCTTAACATGCATGGATTGCATCAAATGTGATCTCTTGCTATCTTAACCTACAAAACACACAAATAGAGGTAAGTGACTCAAAATAAAGAGAAACTAAGCAAAATCACTAAGTAAAGAAGGCAAGCAAGTGTATGAAATTATGGACTTATCAAAACAGAAAATGGATTAAAAGCACAAGTTTAACTCAATAACATAACCAAATCATAAGCTAGAAGGGTACAAATGATATACAATTATGAACCGATCAAATACCCCCAAACCTAGACTTTGCTAGTCCTCGAGCAAAACAAAAGGAAAACAAAGATAAAAACAAAACAAGAAGTTAAGTAAACCACTTCCGCAGGTAACTCGATTGCATTGAGCATATGCAAAAAGCCTTTAAACCTCTAGGCATCCCTAGTAGGAGGAGTTGTGTCTCCTGAGGGTTTAACAGAAACGATACCCACAAACGTTTTACTAACTCTACAAAACAAAGTGGTTAGAAAACTTTACTAAATTTGTTAGTCCTTAAGCAAAATAAAACAAAAAACAAAAACAAAAATAATTACAAAAACAAAAACAAAAATAAAAGAAATAAAAATAAAATAAAATAATTACAAAAATAAAAACAAAACAAAAAACTCAAAACAATCTTTCCGAACATTTTCTGAAGAGAAATGACTCATGCACATGACTCAAAAATAAAATCTCAGTTTTTAGACAATATTTACAAGGTGGCAAAGTTCAAAACACAACATGCTCAAAGTGTAGTAGTGTGATAGCCAAATGCAACAAATTCCCCAATCTTAGTTTTTACACAATTTCAAAAATCATACAAAGCACAAGTTCAACTTCAAATCTCACCAAAGTTGTCCTCTCACAAATGAATCACTCAGAAGAGGGCTACAATGCATCACTCAGTTATAAACATGAGATTAGAGTTAAACCATAAAGGACTTAACTCAAAATAGGAAGATGAAGAACTTGCATTAATATGATCTCAAGAAGGATGCCAAACACTTAAAAGTAAGAAAATGCATGCAATTCAACCATATGACATTTAAGATCAATTTAGGTCTTTAACATAGGTTGTAATGGGGCCAATGGTGTAAGGTGAGTAAGAAATGAAAGGTATGGATAATACAAAGTCCAAGGAACTCAAACATGTAAGAGCATAAAATAATTGTTTACAAGACTTCGAATCATCATGATTAGATTTTTTTCTTTTACATGATCAAAACTCCTTATACCTTCATTTACATTGATTCACACTCCTTTCCAAACACCAATTTATTTTGAAGGCCCAAAAATGAATTTTTAATCAACCACCACTTAATCACAACTTTTTTTTTTTTTTTTTTTCTTTCACCAATTGAGTGAAGTTTTTTTTTTTTTTTCTTTATGTAATATCCCTTCCCAAACTTAGCATTGAAAACACATCCGAATTAGAGCTCATGAGTTCCTTAGAAAGGTAAATATTTGTTTTTCGGGCTAAGGCGAGGAAATATAATTGGTAAAATGAAAGAAAAGGTTTACAGGTAGGCTCAAAATGGTTAACAATGGAAAATCATGCTTAAGCATGCATAAGGTTAGCTTGAAAGGCACAAACGATCCAAAGAGGGCCTTAATATCATTTCTTAAATGTCATGAAATCAAATTGCAAAAGAATGAATGACTTTTAAGTGTTCAACCAAATCAATGAATAATGAGATCAAACAACAACTTTGATGACAAGAAAATAAGAGTATGTGTATAACACTCATGAAATGAAGAACAAGGCTCAAAAGCTCACATTATATGGTTATATAAGTCTAATTTATGCTTGATACAATTCTTTGGGTCATGCAAATCCTTTAATTGGAAAATTATGAAACAAATGGCAAGTGCAAAGAAGGTTTCGAACATATCATGCTAGAACGATGCCAAAATTTTATTTTTAAAAAAAATTTATTTTTTTTCATAATTAAATAATAATAATAAAATGAAATCCAATTTTAAGTCATGCAAACATTTATCACAATCTCATCATAAGTGTTCGGAAAGTGACTCAAAACAAAACAAGACTCAAAATAAAACAAGCAAGAAATTAATTTAAATTTGTTGTTTTTTTTTTTTTTTTAAAGAAAAACCAAATTTACTTGCTAAACTCCAATACCTCCAAACCTAGAAATGAACATTGTCCTCAATGTTTAAAAATTAGGAACAAGCAATGTCATAACAAGAAATGAAAGGTACTAAAGTAAGTAAATATAAAATCACAAAACACACAAGAATTAAAATACAAAAATAAAATAATTACAAAATAAAAATTACAAAACAAACAAACAAATAAAAAAGAAACGAAACAGTAAAACAATCGAAACAAAAAGTCCTAAACAAACAATCTTACGCAAACCAAAACCCAAACGATTGAAAGCCCAACCCAAAAGAAAATTAACTCACTTTGAAACCTAAACAACGGTGAAAAGCCGACCCACAATGAAATCCGAAGCCCACACGTTTTTTATTATTATTATTTTTTTATTTTTAAGAAGAAACGTGAATTGGGAGCGCAAAGGCGGGATTTCTGAAAAGAGAAAATGTGGTCCCTAATGCCTCGGTTCCTGGGAAGTCACGGGCAAAAGAGGTGAGGGACGTGTCGACGCGCAGAGGCCGCTTTCACATCCCCCAAGCCAGAATTATTGGCCTCTTGGGTGAAGCGGGACGACTTTTTCACTTTGAAGGTTGTGAAAGGTGAAAATGTAATTAAGGGGGGTTGGGAAACGGGTGCGGCGACAAATAGAGATAAGCCGTAAGGGCCGCACATAACCCAGAACCGCAGCGGCTAGGGTTTAGCAGACTAAGTCTATAAAAAGGTAAAAAGAACGGGTGAAAAACACAAACTCAGAAACACACAAAAGAGAAAAGAAAGAAAGAAGAAAAGAGAGTGAGAAATCAAATGGCCTCTAACTACCCATTTTCGTTGGATCTCAACCTAGCTCCACCGACTCAGACACGAGGCCAAGCAGCGGCACCAATATGGATGCCCTACTTTGCTTCCGCACGGGGGCCTGTGACAGTAACTGACTCAATACTCCTGGACAACGATGTTGCCATTGGAGTGGGCAGAAATCTAGTGACTCCTAAAGATATACGTGTGCTGGGGACAAGGGATGACAACCGGGTCGTGAGCGATGCCCTGGCACTGAGCGTGCAGAGTACGGCAACAGTCGCAAGTTTGGGTCATCGCCTACTTGCGAAGTCCCATGAGGTAGAGGTGCTAAAAGGTCAGTTGGCGGCGGAGCGAAGTATGGTTGAAGAGTGCCAGAGTGCTATAAAAAGCTTGAAAAGGGAGAGGGCAAGAATAGTGGAGGTGAATCGACACCAGCTAGAAGTATTGCGGGATGAGAATAAAAACCTATCAAAGATGGTAGAGTTGTATTCTCGCGACATGCGAAAGCAGCTAGAGGACCTAGACCGACCGGGTAAACGCAAGCAAGCAGATCGCGAGAGTAATTACGCTCAAGCTAAGATTGCGATCTTTGGGAGCTCAAGTGGTGAGCCCCAAGAGGCTGTGCGTGAAGCCCCGGAAGAGGACAGCCAGAGGGCCAAACTCAAAGCTCCAATGATCGAGACACCAAGCACCGAGAAGAAATGACTTCTACTGCATTATTGTTGTTTTTATTTTATTTTGTTGTTTTTGTATTTGGTTATGTTATTTCGGAAATAAAAGTAAAGTTGCAGAAGGAAAAAGAAAACGGAAAAGAAAGCACAGTTCCCTAACTAAAATAAAATAAAGATGATAGCCGAAAGGGAAAAGCAAAAACACAAAGCTCTAGAAAATGAAAGTAACGGGCAAAAACATTAAACACCAAAAAACACGGAGGAAAAAAAAAAGAAAAGTAAAGTAAAGGTGCTCCCCCTTGAAGCGATTAGGTCGAGCATGCCCGGGAAATCCGAAATGGTGTTGGCTCTCTCTCATCAGCATATGTCTATTTAAACCACACCTCTGCAAGCGGATGATACCCAGCATTTCTTCCTGCAACTCAAGGAAAAACATCAAAAAATCCAAAACAAAAAAATGGCATCCTCATGCACTCACCTTGATGATCTCAACCTTGAGCTATCCCTTGCACCACCGAATGCCCAGATAAGGGCTCCTCCAAACACTGTCTTCCCAAATTCCTCTTATCATCATGGCTCAGCCTCAAATTTCTCTGAGGTGGTGCCGATTAGAGCTGAACTGCCGGAAGGCATGACTGTGAGAAGGCTCACACCGGCGGTTCATCTGCATGTGGCACAGCGGTCGGACAAGGTGGCAGTGGAGGAGTCCCACACTTTAACCGTGCAACACGCAGTCTCCGCCACAAATCTAGGCTTGCGCCTACTTGCGAGGACACGGGAGTGTACAGTTCTGAGCGAGGAGGTGGCTGCCTTGAAGGCTGAGGTGGCTACCTTGAAGGCTATGGTGGCGGACTTGCAGAAGCGGCTCTATTGTGCCACTCAGCATGTGGAAGCACTGCAGAGGAAAAATGATGACCATGTAGAGCTGCTGCAGATTCTACAAGTGCGAGACAATAGAAGCAAGCCATGATGATGATGAAGATGAAGATAAAGAAGATGAAGAAGAAGAAGAAGTTTTTTTTTGTTTTTTTTTGTTGTTTTTTTGTTGTTTGTTTTTGTTTGTTTTTAATGCAGAGTTTGAAATAAAATAAAAATGTGTTTTAACACTCAGAAATAAACTAACTAACCATACCACGTAAATAAAATACATAAACTAACTTAACAAAACAAAAACAAGAACAAATACTCAACAGAAAAGATAACAAAGAAAATATAAAAAAAAACTTAATTTAAAAACACACGAATATACAAGCAACTCACGGATGACCAGTTAAGGGCCTCAGAAAACACAGCCAGGGGATCCGGGAAGGTTGGAGGGGTCACAATGGTCCCGCTTAAAACCCAAACTTCTTAGACACCGAAGGTGTCGCCTAAAGAACTCCTAGACACTGTATTGACGGAAGTGCTCACTGGGGTTACCATAAGTCAGCTCATATAAAAAATCTTTTTTTATTTTCTAAGATAAAAAAAACAAAAACAAATTAAGATAAAATGAAACAACAAACCATAAATGAAAATGAACTAAGTACTCTAAACAAACTCAAACAAACAAAATAAATTGTTGTACTAAAAGAAACAAACCAAGAAACCAAAGAAAAACACAAACAGCACTTTCTATCACCTATTTATCACCCTTTGGACAGATTCGTTTCTATGTTTTTCAGCTTCGACCTCTGTTCAGTTTTTAGGCCATAACTTTCCAACCGCAAGTCCAAATTTCACGTTCTTTATATGGTTGGATTCAGCACAGAAAAACAAAGAACCCAACGCGGACCAAAAGGCAAAAACAATAACAGAAATAAACAGAATTCAAAGAAGAGAAAGGATTGAAATGCTCCCCCTTGAAGCGATTAGGTCGAGCATGGATGCACTTGGAGGTCGACTTCTCCCATTGCTCCACACTTCCCATTCTTATGATTGAGGTTGCCATCTCTCTCCATTTTTATTAAGCTGTCATAAATTGCTAAAACCAACACACAAACTTGAAATGGAATTAAAAGGATTAGGAATGAACAATAGAGAACTAAGTAGACTTTAAACATTATAAATAAATAAAAAGTAGGAAAATCAAATAGAATCAAACAATGTTACCGATCCCCGGCAACGGCGCCAAAAACTTGTTGCTTCGATTCAGCTGCACCAAAATAGATTCAGCTGCATCCTCAACTTGTGATACTCGCAAGTGCACGAGCCGTTTGGTAGTATAGCATATGTAAGTGCGAGGTCGATCCCACGAGGATTGGTGATTGAATGATCCAATTCATTTCCCCTACATAAAACAGAAATGAAAAAGAAAATAAATAAAACAAGAAAAAAGGAAATAACTCAAGCAAATAAATTCCCAAGTTCAATTAGATTAACGGATTGATTCTAGCTAAAGTATGATTAAGCCATGGTGTTTGGTCATAACCTTGTGTTCCTAATTCCCTAATTTGATCATTTGTTGTCTAACCTAAAACTAAGCATTAGGAACCCATTAAGCATAGAAGAACAATTTAAACAACCAAGCATGTATCTAATCCCTGTTGTCGAATGTCCATACATACTCTTCTTATCCATAGTTCAATTCGAATTAAAGCATGGTGTCTACTCTTAATTCAAACCAAGATAGCTAACATGCAAGCCTAAATGGTGATCAATCATTCAAACTAGCATATTAACTTATAAGCATAATGAATAAGAACAAAAACCATAATTGAAACTTGGAAACTAATTAAACTTAAATACTTAAGAAAGAATGTACATTACAAATAAAAGTAAAGTGGAACTAAGAAAACTTGAAGGAAAATTTAGTAAACTCATTTTGTTACAACAATTTACAACTTGAAAGGAAACTAAGAGAATTTGAGGGAGATAAGGGAAGGGAGCTCTAGAGAAGTGTTTGAGAGCTCCCCCCCTTGGGGTGTGTTTTGAAGCTTGAAGGCTTCTCTATTTATAGGGCTAAGAGGGAGGAACAACATGATGAAATCCAACACCACCATTCTTCTTTTAATACAACCCATAACTCACACTTCATCTTGTCTATGTTAGTGTGGTTGGAATCAATCTCATCCCATACTTCTTTTGCTGCACCTCAAGCTTTCTTCACATGGGATCAAAGGTGATCAATTGTGGCTGCCTTTTGCTGCCAACCCATGTGGTTGCCTTTTGGTTGCTGAAAAACGAGTTTTCTGAACCAGTCTTGGTGTAGGAAGGCCAGAGGTTTCAAAACGTATCCAATGGTGCTCAAATTTGGATATGTTATAATAGACACCCATTGGAACAACTTCTATGAAGAAAGTATTCCCATCGGAGCAGTAGAAGTGTGCGTTTTGGGCCTTACAAGTTGGCAGCCGAACAGAGACTGGAATTGACTTCATTTCATTTCTTTGCTTTACATGCATGCACATGCTTTCTCTATAATAACTCCAGCATGTACCAACTTGCTCCTTTAGAATTTCATAGCTGGAATGCCTCCCCACTTCACTCATTATGTTGGATCCAAAGTCAGTTGCAGCATGGGTGAGGCACATGGCTTAAAGGAGGAGACAAGGCTCAAAGCTGGCAGCTGCAAATCCTCCTGAGCATGGTTCAGTGTTGGACGGGCTAAGGACTCCACATTTGTTCAATTGGGCTGAATTTTGGATATGTTATACTAGACACCCAATTGAACAACTTCTATGAAGAATGTCTCCTCATCCGAGTTGTGCAGATTGCTGAAATGAGACCTGCAAGGTGACTTACGAAACTGGACTGACAAGGAGTGTGGCCCAACTTTGGTTTTGTCTTTAAGCTCTTGCTCTTATGCCAATCAGCCCTTAACATGCATGGATTGCATCAAATGTGATCTCTTGCTATCTTAACCTACAAAACACACAAATAGAGGTAAGTGACTCAAAATAAAGAGAAACTAAGCAAAATCACTAAGTAAAGAAGGCAAGCAAGTGTATGAAATTATGGACTTATCAAAACAGAAAATGGATTAAAAGCACAAGTTTAACTCAATAACATAACCAAATCATAAGCTAGAAGGGTACAAATGATATACAATTATGAACCGATCAAAGTGGTTGGTGTATTCCAAACCTCTAGCGATTGGATTTCACTCAAAACTCACCAAATGACTCCTCCCACCATATTATGAAGTTGCCCAAGTTTTGGGCTCGATCGGAAATCAATACGTTTGAGGAATTGGACAATTCAAGTTCAACGACAGTTCGTTCCTAATTGGAGTGTTTGGTGTATTCCATACTTCTAGCGATTAGATTTCACTCAAAACTCACCAAATGACTCCCCCCACCATATTATGATGTTGCCCAAGTTTTGGGCTCGATCCGAAATCAATAGGTGTTCGAAATTGGACAATTCAGGTTCAACGACAGTTCGTTCGTAATTGGAGTGGTTGGTGTATTCCATACTTCTAGCGATTGGATTTCACTCAAATCTCACCAAAAGACTCCTCCCACCATATTATGATGTTGCCCAAGTTTTGGGCTCGATCCAAAATCAATAGGTGTTCGAAATTGGACAATTCAAGTTCAACGGTAGTTCGTTCCTAATTGGAGTGGTTGGTGTATTCCATACTTCTAGCGATTGGATTTCACTTAAAACTCACCAAATGACTCCTCCCACCATGTTATGATGTTGCCCAAGTTTTGGGCTCGATCCGAAATCAATAGGTGTGAGAAATTGGACAATTCAAGTTCAACGGCAGTTCGTTCCTAATTGGGGTGGTTGGTGTATTCCAAACTTCCAGCGATTGGATTTCACTCAAAACTCACCAAATGACTCCTCCCACCATATTGTGATGTTGCCCAAGTTTTGGGTTCGATCCGAAACCAATAGGTGTTCCAAATTGGACAATTAAAGTTCAACGGCAATTCATTCCTAACTGGAGTGGTTGGTGTATTCCATACTTCTAGAGATTGGATTTCACTCAAAACTCACCAAATGACCCCTCCCACCATATTATGATGTTGCCCAAATTTTGGGCTCGATCCGAAATCAATAGGTGTTCCAAATTGGACAATTCAAGTTCAACGGCAGTTCGTTCCTAATTGGAGTGGTTGGTGTATTCCATACTTCTAGCGATTGGATTTCACTCAAAACTCACCAAATGACTCATATCACGATATTATGATGTTGCCCAAGTTTTGGGCTCGATCCGAAATCATTAGGTGTTCGAAATTGGACAATTCAATTTCAACGGCAGTTCGTTCCTAATTGGAGTGGTTGGTGTATTCCATACAACTAGCGATTGGATTTCACTCAAAACTCACCAAATGACGCCTCCCACCATATTATGACGTTGCCCAAATTTTGGGCTCGATCCGAAATCAATAGGTGTTCCAAATTGGACAATTCAAGTTCAACGGCAATTCATTCCTAACTGGAGTGGTTGGTGTATTCCATACTTCTAGAGATTGGATTTCACTCAAAACTCACCAAATGACTCCTCCCACCATATTATGATGTTGCCCAAATTTTGGGCTCGATCCGAAATCAATAGGTGTTCCAAATTGGACAATTCAAGTTCAACGGCAGTTCGTTCCTAATTGGAGTGGTTGGTGTATTCCATACTTCTAGCGATTGGATTTCACTCAAAACTCACCAAATGACTCCTCCCACTGTATTATGATGTTGCCCAAGTTTGGGGCTCGATCCGAAATCAATAGGTGTGAGAAATTGGACAATTTAAGTTCAACAGCAGTTTTTTCAGACTTGGAGTGGTTGGTGTATTCCATACTTCTAGGGATTGGATTTCACTCAAAACTCACAAAATGACTCCTCCCACCATATTATGATGTTGACCAAGTTTTGGGGTCGATCCGAAATGAATAAGTGTGAGAAACTGGACAATTCAAGTTCAACGGCCGTTCGTTCCTAATTGGAGTGGTTGGTGTATTCCATACTTCTAGAGATTGGATTTCACTCAAAACTCACCAAATGACTCCTCCCACCATATTATGCTGTTGCCCAAGTTTTCGGCTCGATCCGAAATCAATAGGTGTTCCAAATAGGACAATTCAAGTTCAACGGCAGTTCGTTCCTAATTGGAGTGGTTGGTGTATTCCATACTTCTAGCGATTGGATTTCACTCAAAACTCACCAAATGACTCCTCCCACCATATTATGATGTTGCCCAAGTTTTGGGCTCGATCCGAAATCAATAGGTGTGAGAAATTGGACAATTCAAGTTCAACGGCAGTTCGTTCCTAATTGGAGTGGTTGGTGTATTACATACTTCTAGCAATTGGATTTCACTCAAAACTCACCAAATGACTCCTCCCACCATATGATGATGTTGCCGAAGTTGTAAGTTCGATCCGAAATCAATAGGTGTGAGAAATTGAACAATTCAAGTTCAAAGGCAGTTCCTTCCAACTTGGAGTGGTTGGTGTATTCCATACTTCTAGCGATTGGATTTCACTCAAAACTCACCAAACGACTCCGCCCACCATATTATGATGTTGCCCAAGTTTGGGGCTCGGTCCGAAATCAATAGGTGAGAGAAATTGGACAGTTCAAGTTCAAGGGAAGTTCGTTCCTAATTGGAGTGGTTGGTGTATTCTATACTTCTAGCGATTGGATTTCACGCAAAACTCACCAAATGACTCCTCCCACCATATTATGATGTTGCCCAAGTTTTGGAGTCGATCCGAAATCAATAGGTGTGAGAAATTGGACAATTCAATTTCAACGGCAGTTCGTTCCTAACTGGAGTGGTTGGTGTATTCCATACTTCTAGAGATTGGATTTCACTCAAAACTCACCAAATGACTCCTCCCACCATATTATGATGTTGCCCAAGTTTTGGGGTCGATCCGAAATCAATAGGTGTGAGAAATTGGACAATTCAAGTTCAACGGCCGTTCGTTCCTAATTGGAGTGGTTGGTGTATTCCATACTTCTAGAGATTGGATTTCACTCAAAACTCCCCAAATGACTCCTCCCCCCATATTATGATGTTGCCCAAGTTTTCGGCTCGATCCGAAATCAATAGGTGTTCCAAATTGGACAATTCAAGTTCAACGGCAGTTCGTTCCTAATTGGAGTGGTTGGTGTATTCCATACTTCTAGCGATTGGATTTCTCTCAAAACCCACCAAATGACTCCTCCCACCATATTATGATGTTGCCCAAGTTTTGGGCTCGATCCGAAATCAATAGGTGTGAGAAATTGGACAATTCAAGTTCAACGGCAGTTCGTTCCTAATTGGAGTGGTTGGTGTATTACATACTTCTAGCAATTGGATTTCACTCAAAACTCACCAAATGACTCCTCCCACCATATTATGATGTTGCCCAAGTTTGGGGCTCGATCAAAAACCAATAGGTGTTCCAAATTGGACAATTTATGTTCAACGGCAATTTGTTCCGAATTGGAGTGGTTGGTGTATTCCATACTTCTAGCGATTGGATTTCACTCAAAACTCACCAAATGACTCCTCCCACCATATTATGATGTTGCCCAAGTTTTAGGCTCGATCCGAAATTAATAGGTATGAGAAATTGGACAATTCAAGTTCAACGACAGTTCGTTCCTAATTGGAGTGGTTGGTGTATTCCATACTTCTAGCGATTGGATTTCACTCAAAACTCACCAAATGACTCCCCCCGCCATATTATGATGTTGCCTAAGTTTTGGGCTCGATCCGAACTCAATAGGTGTGAGAAATTGGACAATTCAAGTTCAACGGCATTTCGTTCCTAATTGGAGTGGTTGGTGTATTCCATACTTCTAGCGATTGGATTTCACTCACAACTCACCAAATGACTCCTCCCACCATATTATGATTATGCCCAGGTTTGGGGCTCGATCCGAAATCAATAGGTGGGAGAAATTGGACAATTCAAGTTCAACGGCATTTCGTTCCTAATTGGAGTGGTTGGTGTATTCCATACTTCTAGCGATTGGATTTCACTCAAAACTCACCAAATGACTCCTCCCACCATATTATGATGTTGCCCAAGTTTGGGGCTCGATCCGAAATCAATAGGGGTGAGAAATTGGACAATTCAAGTTCAACGGCAGTTCGTTCCTAATTCGAGTGGTTGGTGTATTCCATACTTCTAGCGATTGGATTTCACTCAAAACTCACTAAATGACTCCTCCCACCATATTATGATGTTGCCCAAGTTTTGGTCTCGATCCAAAATCAATAGGTGTTCCAAATTAGACAATTCAAGTTCAACGACAGTTCGTTCCTAATTGGAGTGGTTGGGGTATTCCATACTTCTAGCGATTGGATTTCACTGAAAACTCACCAAATGACTCCTCCCACCATATTATGATGTTGCCCAGGTTTTGGGCTCGATATGAAATGAATAGGTGTGCGAAATTGGACAATTCAAGTTCAACGGCAGTTCGTTCCTAATTGGAGTGGTTGGTATATTCCATACTTCTAGCGATTGGATTTCACTCAAAACTCACCAAATGACTCCTCCCGCCATATTATGATGTTGCCCAAGTTTGGGGCTCGATCCGAAATCAATAGATGTGAGAAATTGGACAATTCAAGTTCAACGGCAGTTCGTTCCTAGTTGGAGTGGTTGGTGTATTCCATACTTCTAGTGATTCGATTTCACTCAAAACTCACCAAATGACTCCTCCCACCATATTATGATGTTGCCCAAGTTTTGGGCTCGATCCGAAATCAATAGGTGTGAGAAATTGGACAATTCAAGTTCAACGGCAGTTCGTTCCTAATTGGAGTGGTTGGTGTATTCCATACTTCTAGCGATTGAATTTCACTCAAAACTCACCAAATGACTCCTCCCACCATATTATGATGTTGCCCAAGTTTTGGGCTCGATCCGAAATCAATAGGTGTGAGAAATTGGACAATTCAAGTTCAACGGCAGTTCGTTCCTAATTGGAGTGGTTTGGGTCTTCCATACTTCTAGCGATTGTATTTCACTCAAAACTCATCAAATGACTCCTCCCACCATATTATGGTGTTGCCCAAGTTTTGGGCTCGATCCGAAAGCAATAGGTGTGTGAAATTGGACAATTGAAGTTCAACGGAAGTTCGTTCCTAATTGGAGTGGTTGGTGTATTCCATACTTCTAGCGATTGGATTTCACTCAAAACTCACCAAGTGACTCCTCCCACCATATTATGATGTTGCCCAAGTTTTGGTCTCGAACCGAAATCAATAGGTGTTCCAAATTAGACAATTCAAGTTCAACGGCAGTTCGTTTCTAATTGGAGTGGTTGGTGTATTCCATACTTCTAGCGATTGGATTTCACTCAAAACTCACCAAATGACTCCTCCCACCATATTATGATGTTGCCCAAGTTTGGGGCTCGATCCGAAATCAATAGGTGTGAGAAATTGGACAATTCATGTTCAACGGCAGTTCTTTCCTAATTGAAGTGGTTGGTGTATTCCATACCTCTAGCGATTGGATTTCACTCAAAACTCACTAAATCACTCCTCCCACCATATTATGTCGTTGCCCAAGTTTAGGGCTCTATCCGAAATCAATAGGTGTTCCAAATTAGACAATTCAAGTTCAACGGCAGTTCGTTCCCAATTGGAGTGGTTGGTGTATTCCATACTTCTAGCGATTGGATTTCACTCAAAACTCACCAAATGACTCCTCCCACCATATTATGATGTTGCCCAAGTTTTGGGCTCGATCTGAACTCAATAGGTGTTCCAAATTGGACAATTTAAGTTCAACGGCAGTTCGTTCCTAATTGGAGTTGTTGGTGTATTCCATACTTCTAGCGATTGGATTTCACTCAAAACTCACCAAATGACTCCTCCCGCCATATTATGATGTTGCCCAAGTTTTGGGCTCGATCCGAAATCAATAGGTGTTCCAAATTGGACAATTCAAGTTCAACGGCAGTTCATTCCCAATTGGTGTGGTTGGTGTATTCCATACTTCTAGCTATTGGATTTCACTCAAAACTCACCAAATGACTCCTCCCACCATATTATGGTGTTGCCCAAGTTTTGGGCTCGATCCGAAATCAATAGGTGTGAGAAATTGGACAATTCAAGTTCAACGGCAGTTCGTTCCTAATTGGAGTGGTTGGTGTGTTCCATACTTCTAGCGATTGGATTTCTCTCAAAACTCACCAAATGACTCCTCCCACCATATTACGATGTTGCCCAAGTTTTGGGCAGGATCCTAAATCAATAGGTGTGAGAAATTGGACAATTCAAGTTCAACGGCAGTTCGTTCCTAATTCGAGTGGTTGGTGTATTCCATACTTCTAGCGATTGGATTTCACTCAAAACTCACCAAATGACTCCTCCCACCATATTATGATGACGCCCAAGTTTTGGGCTCGATCCGAAATCAATAGGTGTTCCAAATTGGACAATTCAAGTTCAACGGCAGTTCGTTCCTAATTGGTGTGGTTGGTGTATTCCATACTTCTAGCGATTGGATTTCACTCAAAACTCACCAAATGACTCCTCCCACCATATTATGATGTTGCCCAAGTTTTGGGCTCGATCCGAACTCAATAGGTGTGAGAAATTGGACAATTTAAGTTCAATGGCAGTTCGTTCCTAATTGGAGTTGTTGGTGTATTCCGTACTTCTAGCGATTGGATTTCACCCAAAACTCACCAAATGACTCCTCCCACCATATTATGATGTTGCCCAAGTTTTGGGCTCGATCCGAAATCAATAGGTGTGAGAAATTGGACAATTCAAGTTCAACGGCAGTTCGTTCCTAATTGGAGTGGTTGGTGTATTCCGTACTTCTAGCGATTGGATTTCACTCAAAACTCTCCAAATGACTCCTCCCACCATATTATGATGTTGCCCAAGTTTTGGGCTCGATCCGAAATCAATAGGTGTGAGAAATTGGACAATTCAAGTTCAACGACAGTTCGTTCCTAATTGGGGTGGTTGGTGTATTCCATACTTCTAGCGATTGGATTTCACTCAAAACTCCCCAAATGACTCCTCCCACCATATTATGATGTTGCCCAAGTTTTGGGCTCTTTCTGAAATCAATAGGTGTGAGAAATTGGACAATTCAAGTTCAACGGCAGTTCGTTCCTAATTGGAGTGCTTGGTGTATTCCATACTTCTAGCGATTGGATTTCACTCAAAACTCACCAAATGACTCCTCCCACCATATTATGATGTTGCCCAAGTTTTGGGCTCGATCCGAACTCAATAGGTGTGAGAAATTGGAAAATTTAAGTTCAATGGCAGTTCGTTCCTAATTGGAGTTGTTGGTGTATTCCGTACTTCTAGCGATTGGATTTCACCCAAAACTCACCAAATGACTCCTCGCACCATATTATGATGTTGCCCAAGTTTTGGGCTCGATCCGAAATCAATAGGTGTGAGAAATTGGACAATTCAAGTTCAACGGCAGTTCGTTCCTAATTGGAGTGGTTGGTGTATTCCGTACTTCTAGCGATTGGATTTCACTCAAAACTCTCCAAATGACTCCTCCCACCATATTATGATGTTGCCCAAGTTTTGGGCTCGATCCGAAATCAATAGGTGTGAGAAATTGGACAATTCAAGTTCAACGACAGTTCGTTTCTAATTGGAGTGGTTGGTGTATTCCATACTTCTAGCGATTGGATTTCACTCAAAACTCACCAAATGACTCCTCCCACCATATTATGATGTTGCCCAAGTTTGGGGCTCGATCCGAAATCAATAGGTGTGAGAAATTGGACAATTCATGTTCAACGGCAGTTCTTTCCTAATTGGAGTGGTTGGTGTATTCCATACCTCTAGCGATTGGATTTCACTCAAAACTCACTAAATCACTCCTCCCACCATATTATGTCGTTGCCCAAGTTTAGGGCTCTATCCGAAATCAATAGGTGTTCCAAATTAGACAATTCAAGTTCAACGGCAGTTCGTTCCCAATTGGAGTGGTTGGTGTATTCCATACTTGTAGAGATTGGATTTCACTCAAAACTCACCATATGACTCCTCCCACCATATTATGATGTTGCCCAAGTTTGGGGCTCGATCCGAAATCAATAGGTGTGAGAAATTGGACAATTCAAGTTCAACGGCAGTTCGTTCCTAATTGGAGTGGTTGGTGTATTCCATACTTTTAGCGATTGGATTTCACTCAAAACTCACCAAATGACTCCTCCCACCATATTATGATGTTGCCCAAGTTTTGGGCTCGATCCGAAATGAATAGGTGTGAGAAATTGGACAATTCAAGTTCAACGGCAGTTCGTTCCTAATTGGAGTGGTTGGTGTATTCCATACTTGTAGCGATTGGATTTCACTCAAAACTCACCAAATGACTCCTCCCACCATATTATGATGTTGCCCAAGTTTTGGGCTCGATCCGAAATCAATAGGTGTAAGAAATTGGACAATTCAAGTTCAACGGCAGTTCGTTCCTAATTGGAGTGGTTGGTGTATTCCATACTTCTAGCGATTGGATTTCACTCCAAACTCACAAAATGACTCCTCCCACCATATTATGATGTTGCCCAAGTTTTGGGCTCGATCCGAAATCAATAGGTGTGAGAAATTGGACAATTCAAGTTCAACGGCAGTTCGTTCCTAATTGGAGTGTTTGGTGTATTCCATACTTCTAGCGATTGGATTTCACTCAAAACTCACCAAATGACTCCTCCCCCCATATTATGATGTTGCCCAAGTTTTGGGCTCGATCCGAAATCAATAGGTGTGAGAAATTGGACAATTCAAGTTCAACGGCAGTTCGTTCCTAATTGGAGTGGTTGGTGTATTCCATACTTCTAGCGATTGGATTTCACTCAAAACTCACCAAATGACTCCTCCCACCATATTATGATGTTGCCCAAGTTTTGGGCTCGATCCGAAATCAATAGGTGTCAGAAATTGGACAATTCAAGTTCAACGGCAGTTCGTTCCTAATTGGAGTGGTTGGTGTATTCCGTACTTCTAGCGATTGGATTTCACTCCAAACTCACTAAATGACTCCTCCCACCATATTATGATGTTGCCCAAGTTTTGGTCGCGATCCGAAATCAATAGGTGTTCCAAATTGGACAATTCAAGTTCAACGGCAGTTCGTTCCTAATTGGAGTGTTTGGTGTATTCCATACTTCTAGCGATTGGATTTCACTCAAAACTCACCAAATGAGTCCTCCCACCATATTATGATGTTGCCCAAGTTAGGGGTTCGATCCGAAATCAATAGGTGTGAGAAATTGGACAATTCAGGTTCAACGGCAGTTCGTTCCTAATTGGAGTGGTTGGTGTATTCCATACTTCTAGCGATTGGATTTCACTCAAAACACACCAAATGACTCCTCCCACCATATTATGATGTTGCCCAAGTTTTGGTCTCGATCCGAAATCAATAGGTGTTTCAAATTGGACAATTCAAGTTCAACGGCAGTTCGTTCCTAATTGGAGTGGTTGGTGTATTCCATACTTCTAGAGATTGGATTTCACTCAAAACTCACCAAATGACTCCTCCCACCATATTATGATGTTGCCCAAGTTTTTGGCTCGATCCGAAATCAATAGGTGTGAGAAATTGGACAATTCCAGTTCAACGGCAGTTCGTTCCTAATTCGAGTGGTTGGTGTATTCCATACTTCTAGCGATTGGATTTCACTCAAAACTCACCAAATGACTCCTCCCACCATATTATGCTGTTGCCCAAGTTTTCGACTCAATCCGAAACCAATAGGTGTGAGAAATTGGACAATTCCAGTTCAACGGCAGTTCGTTCCTAATTGGAGTGGTTGGGGTATTCCATACTTCTAGCGATTGGATTTCACTCAAAACTCACGAAATGACTCCTCTCATCATATTATGATGTTGCACAAGTTTGGGGTTCCATACGAAATCAATAGGTGTGAGGAATTGGACAATTCAGGTTCAACGGCAGTTCGTTCCTAATTGGAGTGGTTGGTGTATTCCATACTTCTAGCGATTGGATTTCACTCAAAACTCACCAAATGACTCCTCCCACCATATTATGATGTTGCCCAAGTTTTGGGCTCGATCCGAAATCAATAGGTGTCAGAAATTGGACAATTCAAGTTCAACGGCAGTTCGTTCCGAATTGGAGTGGTTGGTGTATTCCGTACTTCTAGCGATTGGATTTCACTCCAAACTCACTAAATGACTCCTCCCACCATATTATGATGTTGCCCAAGTTTTGGTCGCGATCCGAAATCAATAGGTGTTCCAAATTGGACAATTCAAGTTCAACGGCAGTTCGTTCCTAATTGGAGTGTTTGGTGTATTCCATACTTCTAGCGATTGGATTTCACTCAAAACTCACCAAATGAGTCCTCCCACCATATTATGATGTTGCCCAAGTTAGGGGTTCGATCCGAAATCAATAGGTGTGAGAAATTGGACAATTCAAGTTCAACGGCAGTTCGTTCCTAATTGGAGTGGTTGGTGTATTCCAAACTTCTAGCGATTGGATTTCACTCAAAACCCACCAAATGACTCCTCCAACCATATTATGATGTTGCCCAAGTTTTGGGCTCGATCCGAAATCAATAGGTGTGAGAAATTGAACAATTCAAGTTCAACGGCAGTTCGTTCCTAATTGGAGTGGTTGGTGTATTCCATACTTCTAGAGATTGGATTTCACTCAAAACTCACCAAATGACTCCTCCCACCATATTATGATGTTGCCCAAGTTTTTGGCTCGATCCGAAATCAATAGGTGTGAGAAATTGGACAATTCCAGTTCAACGGCAGTTCGTTCCTAATTGGAGTGGTTGGTGTATTCCATACTTCTAGCGATTGGATTTCACTCAAAACTCACCAAATGACTCCTCCCACCATATTATGCTGTTGCCCAAGTTTTCGACTCAATCCGAAACCAATAGGTGTGAGAAATTGGACAATTCCAGTTCAACGGCAGTTCGTTCCTAATTGGAGTGGTTGGGGTATTCCATACTTCTAGCGATTGGATTTCACTCAAAACTCACGAAATGACTCCTCTCATCATATTATGATGTTGCACAAGTTTGGGGTTCCATACGAAATCAATAGGTGTGAGGAATTGGACAATTCAGGTTCAACGGCAGTTCGTTCCTAATTGGAGTGGTTGGTGTATTCCATACTTCTAGCGATTGGATTTCACTCAAAACTCACCAAATGACTCCTCCCACCATATTATGATGTTGCGCAAGTTTTGGGCTCGATCCGAAATCAATAGGTGTCAGAAATTGGACAATTCAAGTTCAACGGCAGTTCGTTCCGAATTGGAGTGGTTGGTGTATTCCGTACTTCTAGCGATTGGATTTCACTCCAAACTCACTAAATGACTCCTCCCACCATATTATGATGTTGCCCAAGTTTTGGTCGCGATCCGAAATCAATAGGTGTTCCAAATTGGACAATTCAAGTTCAACGGCAGTTCGTTCCTAATTGGAGTGTTTGGTGTATTCCATACTTCTAGCGATTGGATTTCACTCAAAACTCACCAAATGAGTCCTCCCACCATATTATGATGTTGCCCAAGTTAGGGGTTCGATCCGAAATCAATAGGTGTGAGAAATTGGACAATTCAAGTTCAACGGCAGTTCGTTCCTAATTGGAGTGGTTGGTGTATTCCAAACTTCTAGCGATTGGATTTCACTCAAAACCCACCAAATGACTCCTCCAACCATATTATGATGTTGCCCAAGTTTTGGGCTCGATCCGAAATCAATAGGTGTGAGAAATTGAACAATTCAAGTTCAACGGCAGTTCGTTCCTAATTGGAGTGGTTGGTGTATTCCATACTTCTAGCGATTGTAATTCACTCAAAACTCACCAAATGACTCCTCCCACCATATTACGATGTTGCCCAAGTTTTGGGCTCGATCCGAAATCAATAGGTGTGAGAAATTGGACAATTCAAGTTCAACGGCAGTTCGTTCCTGATTGGAGTAGTTGGTGTATTCCATACTTCTAGCGATTGGATTTCACTCAAAACTCACCAAATGACTCCTCCCACCATATTATGATGTTGCCCAAGTTTTCGGCTCGATCCGAAATCAACAGGTGTGAGAAATTGGACAATTTAAGTTGAACGGCAGTTCGTTCCTAATTGTAGTGGTTGGGGTATTCCATACTTCTAGCGATTGGATTTCACTCAAAACTCACGACATGACTCCTCTCATCATATTATGATGTTGCACAAGTTTGGGGTTCCATACGAAATCAATAGGTGTGAGGAATTGGACAATTCAGGTTCAACGGCAGTTCGTTCCTAATTGGAGTGGTTGGTGTATTCCATACTTCTAGCGATTGGATTTCACTCAAAACACACCAAATGACTCCTCCCACCATATTATGATGTTGCCCAAGTTTTGGTCTCGATCCGAAATCAATAGGTGTTTCAAATTGGACAATTCAAGTTCAACGGCAGTTCGTTCCTAATTGGAGTGGTTGGTGTATTCCATACTTCTAGAGATTGGATTTCACTCAAAACTCACCAAATGACTCCTCCCACCATATTATGATGTTGCCCAAGTTTTTGGCTCGATCCGAAATCAATAGGTGTGAGAAATTGGACAATTCCAGTTCAACGGCAGTTCGTTCCTAATTGGAGTGGTTGGTGTATTCCATACTTCTAGCGATTGGATTTCACTCAAAACTCACCAAATGACTCCTCCCACCATATTATGCTGTTGCCCAAGTTTTCGACTCAATCCGAAACCAATAGGTGTGAGAAATTGGACAATTCCAGTTCAACGGCAGTTCGTTCCTAATTGGAGTGGTTGGGGTATTCCATACTTCTAGCGATTGGATTTCACTCAAAACTCACGAAATGACTCCTCTCATCATATTATGATGTTGCACAAGTTTGGGGTTCCATACGAAATCAATAGGTGTGAGGAATTGGACAATTCAGGTTCAACGGCAGTTCGTTCCTAATTGGAGTGGTTGGTGTATTCCATACTTCTAGCGATTGGATTTCACTCAAAACACACCAAATGACTCCTCCCACCATATTATGATGTTGCCCAAGTTTTGGGCTCGATCCCAACTCAATAGGTGTGAGAAATTGGACAATTCAAGTGCAACGGCAGTTCGTTCCTAATTGGAGTGGTTGGTTTATTCCATACTTCTAGCGATTGGATTTCACTCAAAACTCACCAAATGACTCCTCCCACCATATTATGATGTTGCCCAAGTTTTGGTCTCGATCCGAAATCAATAGGTGTTTCAAATTGGACAATTCAAGTTCAACGGCAGTTCGTTCCTAATTGGAGTGGTTGGTGTATTCCATACTTCTAGAGATTGGATTTCACTAAAAACTCACCAAATGACTCCTCCCACCATATTATGATGTTGCCCAAGTTTTCGGCTCGATCCGAAATCAATAGGTGTGAGAAATTGGACAATTCCAGTTCAACGGCAGTTCGTTCCTAATTGGAGTGGTTGGTGTATTCCATACTTCTAGCAATTGGATTTCACTCAGAACTCACCAAATGACTCCTCCCACCATATTATGATGTTGCCCAAGTTTTGGGCTCGATCCGAACACAATAGGTGTGAGAAATTGGACAATTTAAGTTCGACGGCAGTTCGTTCCTAATTGGAGTTGTTTATGTATTCCATACTTCTAGCGATTGGATTTCACTCAAAACTCACCAAATGACTCCTCCCACCATATTATGATGTTGCCCAAGTTTTGGGCTCGATCCGAAATCAATAGGTGTGAGAAATTCGACAATTCAAGTTCAACGGCAGTTCGTTCCTAATTGGAGTGGTTGGTGTATTCCATACTTCTAGCGATTGGATTTCACTCAAAACTCACCAAATGACTCCTCCCACCATATTATGATGTTGCCCAAGTTTTGGGCTTGATCCGAAATCAATAGGTGCGAGAAATCGGACAATTCAAGTTCAACGGCAGTTCGTTCCTAATTGGAGTGGTTGGTGGATTCCATACTTCTAGCAATTGGATTGCACTCAAAACTCACGAAATGACTCCTCCCACCATATTATGATGTTGCCCAAGTTTTGGTCTCGATCCGAAATCAATAGGTGTTCCAAATTGGACAATTCAAGTTCAACGGCAGTTCGTTCCTAATTGGAGTGGTTGGAGTATTCCATACTTCTAGCGATTGGATTTCACTCAAAACTCACCAAATGACTCCTCCCACCATATTATGTTGTTGCCCAAGTTTTAGGCTCGATCTGAAATCAATAGGTTTGGGAAATTGGACAATTCAAGTTCAACGGCAGTTCATTCCTAATTGAAATGGTTGGTGTATTCCACACTTCTAGCGATTGGGTTTCACTCAAAGCTCACCAAATGACTCCTCCCAAAATATTATGATGTTGCCCAAGTTTTGGGCTCGATCCGAAATCAATAGGTGTGAGAAATTGAACAATTCAAGTTCAACGGCAGTTCGTTCCTAATTGGAGTGGTTGGTGTATTCCATACTTCTAGCGATTGGATTTCACTCAAAACTCACCAAATGACTCCTCCGAAAATATTATGATGTTGCCCAAGTTTTGGGCTCGATCCGAAATCAATAGGTGTTCCAAATTGGACAATTCAAGTTCAACGGCAGTTCGTTCCTAATTGGAGTGGTTGGTGTATTCCATACTTCTCGCGATTGGATTTCACTTAAAACTCGCCAAATGACTCCTACCACCATATTATGGTGTTACCCAAGTTTTGGGCTTGATCCGAAATGAATAGGTGTTCCAAATTGGACAATTCAAGTTCAACGGCAGTTCGTTCCTAATTGGAGTGGTTGGTGTATTCCATACTTCTAGCGATTGGATTTCACTCAAAACTCACCAAATGACTCCTCCCACCATATTATGATGTTGCCCAAGTTAGGGGCTCGATCCGAAATGAATAGGTGTGAGAAATTGGACAATTCAAGTTCAACGGCAGTTCGTTCCTAATTGGAGTGGTTGGGGTATTCCATACTTCTAGCGATTGGATTTCACTCAAAACTCACGAAATGACTCCTCCCATCATATTATGATGTTGCACAAGTTTGGGGTTCCATACGAAATCAATAGGTGTGAGAAATTGGACAATTCAGGTTCAACGGCAGTTCGTTCCTAATTGGAGTGGTTTGTGTATTCCATACTTCTAGCGATTGGATTTCACTCAAAACTAACCAAATGACTCCTCCCAACATATTATGATGTTGCCCAAGTTTTGGGCTCGATCTGAAATCAATAGGTGCGAGAAATTGGACAATTTAAGTTCAACGGCAGTTCGTTCCTAATTGGAGTAGTTTGTGTATTCCATACTTCTAGCGATTGGATTTCACTCAAAACTAACCAAATGACTCCTCCCAACATATTATGATGTTGCCCAAGTTTTGGGCTCGATCTGAAATCAATAGGTGCGAGAAATTGGACAATTCAAGTTCAACGGCAGTTCGTTCCTAATTGGAGTGGTTGGTGTATTCCATACTTCTAGCAATTGGATTTCACTCAAAACTCACCAAACGACTCGTCCCACCATATTATGATGTTGCCCAAGTTTTCGGCTCGATCCGAAATCAATAGGTGTGAGAAATTGGACAATTCAAGTTCAACGGCAGTTCGTTCCTAATTGGAGTGGTTGGGGTATTCCATACTTCTAGCGATTGGATTTCACTCAAAACTCACGAAATGACTCCTCCCATCATATTATGATGTTGCACAAGTTTGGGGTTCCATACGAAATCAATAGGTTTGAGAAATTGGACAATTCAGGTTCAACGGCAGTTCGTTCCTAATTGGAGTGGTTTGTGTATTCCATACTTCTAGCGATTGGATTTCACTCAAAACTAACCAAATGACTCCTCCCAACATATTATGATGTTGCCCAAGTTTTGGGCTCGATCTGAAATCAATAGGTGCGAGAAATTGGACAATTTAAGTTCAACGGCAGTTCGTTCCTAATTGGAGTGGTTTGTGTATTCCATACTTCTAGCGATTGGATTTCACTCAAAACTAACCAAATGACTCCTCCCAACATATTATGATGTTGCCCAAGTTTTGGGCTCGATCTGAAATCAATAGGTGCGAGAAATTGGACAATTCAAGTTCAACATCAGTTCGTTCCTAATTGGAGTGGTTGGTGTATTCCATACTTCTAGCAATTGGATTTCACTCAAAACTCACCAAACGACTCGTCCCACCATATTATGATGTTGCCCAAGTTTTCGGCTCGATCCGAAATCAATAGGTGTGAGAAATTGGACAATTCATGTTCAACGGCAGTTCGTTCCTAATTGGAGTGGTTGGTGTATTCCATACTTCTAGCGATTGGATTTCACTCAAAACTCACCAAATGACTCCTCCCACCATATTATGATGTTGCCCAAGTTTTGGGCTCGATCTGAAATCAATAGGTGCGAGAAATTGGACAATTCAAGTTCAACGGCAGTTCGTTCCTAATTGGAGTGGTTGGTGTATTCCATACTTCTAGCGATTGGATTTCACTCAAAACTCACTGCATGACTCCTCCCACCATATTTTGATGTTGCCCAAGTTTTGGTCTCGATCCGAAATCAATAGGTGTTCCAAATTAGACAATTCAAGTTCAGCGGCAGTTCGTTCCTAATTGGAGTGGTTGGTGTATTACATACTTCTAGCGATTGGATTTCACTGAAAACTCACCAAATGACTCCTCCCACCATATTATGATGTTGCCCAAGTTTTGGGCTCGATCCGAAATCAATAGGTGTGAGAAATTGGACAATTCAAGTTCAACGGCAGTTCGTTCCTAATTGGAGTGGTTGGGGTATTCCATACTTCTAGCGATTGGATTTCACTCAAAACTCACGAAATGACTCCTCCCATCATATTATGATGTTGCACAAGTTTGGGGTTCCATACGAAATCAATAGGTGTGAGAAATTGGACAATTCAGGTTCAACGGCAGTTCGTTCCTAATTGGAGTGGTTGGTGTAATCCGTACTTCTAGCGATTGGATTTCACTCAAAACTCACCAAATGACTCCTCCCACCATATTATGATGTTGCCCAAGTTTTGGGATCGATCCGAAATCAATAGGTGTTCCAAATTGGACAATTCAAGTTCAACGGCAGTTCGTTCCTAATTGGAGTATTTGGTGTATTCCATACTTCCAGCGATTGGATTTCACTCAAAACTCACCAAATGACTCCTCCCACCATATTATGATGTTGCCCAAGTTAGGGGTTCGATCCGAAATCAATAGGTGTGAGAAATTGGACAATTCAAGTTCAACGGCAGTTCGTTCCTAATTGGAGTGGTTGGTGTATTCCATACTTCTAGCGATTGGATTTCACTCAAAACTCACCAAATGACTCCTCCCACCATATTATGATGTTGCCCAAGTTTTGGGCTCGATCCGAAATCAATAGGTGTGAGAAATTGGACAATTCCAGTTCAACGGCAGTTCGTTCCTAATTGGAGTGGTTTGTGTATTCCATACTTCTAGCGATTGGATTTCACTCAAAACTAACCAAATGACTCCTCCCAACATATTATGATGTTGCCCAAGTTTTGGGCTCGATCTGAAATCAATAGGTGCGAGAAATTGGACAATTCAAGTTCAACGGCAGTTCGTTCCTAATTGGAGTGGTTGGTGTATTCCATACTTCTACCAATTGGATTTCACTCAAAACTCACCAAATGACTCGTCCCACCATATTATGATGTTGCCCAAGTTTTCGGCTCGATCCGAAATCAATAGGTGTGAGAAATTGGACAATTCAAGTTCAACGGCAGTTCGTTCCTAATTGGAGTGGTTGGTGTATTCCATACTTCTAGCGATTGGATTTCACTCAAAACTCACTGCATGACTCCTCCCACCATATTTTGATGTTGCCTAAGTTTTGGTCTCGATCCGAAATCAATAGGTGTTCCAAATTAGACAATTCAAGTTCAACGGCAGTTCGTTCCTAATTGGAGTGGTTGGTGTATTACATACTGTTGTTAATATTATGTTAACTCGCAATTGTACGGGGCAATTAGTAGTATAGCAAGACAAGTACGAGGTCGTACCCACGAAGACTGAGAAGTTAAAACTAGTTATGTACTTAGATTACCAAATTCAAGAAAGTAGGAGGTTATGTCTAAAACAGAATTTAAAACAAGAGTGGTTGTGATTGTTGAACAAAAGAAGCAAAATGAAATTGCAAACAAAAACAAGTAAACAAATGTAACAAAGAGTGGTTTTAAGAGTTGGAAAACAGATTTTGAGACTAGGGCATTCGAATCACCATAACAATTCAATTCTGGGTTATAAAGATTCAAGTAACAAGTCTAATTCAGATTCAAAGATTGATTCTAGCTAAAGTATGATTAGGCCATGGTGTTTGGTCCTAACCTTGTGTTCCTAATTCCCTAATTTGATCATTTGTTGTCTAACCTAAAATTAAGCATTAGGAACCCATTAAGCATAGAAGAACATTTTAAACAACCAAGTATGTATCTAATCCCTGTTGTCGAATGTCCATACATACTCTTCCTATTCATAGTTCAATTCGAATTAAAGCATGGTGTATACTCTTAATTCAAACCAAGATAGTTAACAAACAAGTTCTAATGGTGATCAATCATTCAAACAAGCATGTTAACTTATAAGCATAATGAATAAGAACATGAATCATGAATCAAACTTGAAACTCCAAACTTATAAACCCAGAATATTCATGTTAGGTTACATCGAAGCCCTAGTTATGGATTTAGCTACTCATAATGGAAAAGAGACTTGAACAGAAATGAGAAAACATAATGAATACAATAAGAGTAGAAAAACCCTTTTTCTGAAGTTCTTGTGGTGTCCAAGGCTTCTCCAAGTGCTTCTCCACTTCTAATGCTTCTCCAAGAGCTTCCCCACTTCTAGAAAGATGTATGAAGGATATGGAGGTGATTTGGGATGAGTTTGAGTGAGTGGTGATGGCTAAGGAAGATGAAATTCGTAGGGAAATGGAAGAGAGGTTTGCTGGAGTTGTTTTGGTGATTGTTGGAGTGTTTGGGATTTTGAGAGTGTTTGAGGATGGTTGGAGTGAATTGTGGGGGTTGTGAATCTCAGGATTTGTTGTGTCTTGAATGTGGAATGGATGTGGTATTTATAGGGAGAGGGGAGTGACAAATCTGAATTCAATATGGCTAATGCATACAACACTTGCATTATAAAAGATGAATTGGTTGATGCACTTCACTAATGCATACAACACTTGCATTATAAAATCTGAATTGGTTGATGCACTTCACCAATAGATCCCACCAGCAGCCCTAGCTCATCTTCATGTCACCATGACCAAGCTTCCAACCAGAAATGATAGCTCATACCTAGCTCACCATGACCAAGCATCCAACCAGCACA
The DNA here is from genome assembly GCF_965620075.1 of Prunus avium. Lineage (NCBI taxonomy): Eukaryota > Viridiplantae > Streptophyta > Magnoliopsida > Rosales > Rosaceae > Prunus > Prunus avium. The sequence goes on along the minus strand of NC_142291.1, from coordinate 15,339,088 downwards.
TGCTGAGGTCAGCATAACCAGCAACTTCAAGGGCTTACAACTTGGGCTTCTCTTAATCAAATTAGGACTTTAAGCACTCGAAATTGAAGTTCAGAATGTCTTCTTTCCAGCCATATGTCATTTGGGCCAATCCAAGGTCGGAGGAGGAAGTTAAGGCCAAAACAAATTGCTAACTCATTTTGCGCGCTGATAAAATCCATCCTGAGCATGGCTCTGTGTTTGCTAGGTAACAGACTCCATATTTATCCAATGGGGCTGAATTTTGGATATGTTATAGTACACACCCATTGGAACAACTTTCATGAAGAATGCTGCCTCATCCGAGCTGTGTAGGTTGCTGAAACAAAGCTTGCAATATGACCTACGGAACTGGACTGGCAGGGGGCTGTAGCCAAAATGAGTTTGTCTTTTAAGCTCTTCTTCCATTCATCCAAATTAGGCCTTAACATGCTTGAATTGCATGAATTATGCTCTCTTGCTCTATTGGCCTACAAAACACACAAAGGGAGGGAAATAACTTAGAATTATAGGAACTAAGCAAAAGAAGTAAGTAAATTGGGCATGTATATGTATGAAATTATGAGCTTAACACACCCCCAAACTTAGATTTTGCTAGTCCTCGAGCAAAACAAAAGAGAAACAAAGATAAAAACAAAACAAGAAGTTAACTAGACCACTTTCGTAGGTAACTCGATTGCATTGAGCGTATGCAACAAGCCTTTAAACCTCTAGGCATCCCTAGTAGGAGGAGTTGTGTCTCCTGAGGGTTTAACAGATACGATACCCACAAACGTTTTTCTAACTCTACAAAACAAAATGGTTAGAAAAACAACTTTGAAATCAACTAATGAAAATGAAAGAAAGTTTTAGTCATACCTCCAACACCATAGAGTTGCCAAGATAGGTCATCAATCAGTGTGTACAAGTGGAAGCTATAGCTCAAAGGCACACAGTTTCAAAGCAAGCACACTCAAACCTTGAATAGAGAACATGCTTCGACTCTAATTCTCACAGATAACACTCAATCACTCAGAACCTATGTTTTAATTCTCTCAAGAAAGCATAAGTGAGTGTATGAAATAGAAGCACAAATTTGGTTAGATCTCATGAAAGGAATTAAATACTAAGAATAGAGATACACACATACTTACCAGCACCCATGAATACATCCTCAAAGATCAGCTAGGTCTTTCACAATGTTGTAATGAAAGGCTAAGGTTTAGGGGAAATGGAAGAATTGGAAGGAAAAACAAATAACTTAAGAACATACCAAGGTTGCATGCTTCATTAATCTGCAAGGCATCATTGATTTAGATTGGCATGGCAGCAAACTTCATGGTATCTCCTGGCATAGACTTTATTTTTCACACTTAGATCAAATCGAAACACTTTCATCTTCGTTGATTTGATCTGCATCTTCATTAACTTCATTGCACAGATTCACATCATCTTTATTTAGGTACATGGCTGCAACTTCCTTGCTTCAAACTTTATCTTGGCACACCTTGGTATATTTCTAAGCTATAGGGTATGGCTACAATAGGTCAAGTATCTCAGATTGAGATACAAAGGTAGGGAAATGATGAGGGTGATAGAAGAAAAGGCTTTAAGTGTTTGGCTTCAAGAGGGTTGATGGAACACACATATAGGTAGGGTGAAAAGAAAGCACATAGAATGGTTATGCACACATAGCCTAGCATCACTTCAATGAGTTCATTCATGAATGAGAGCAAGCACATGATATCTGCAAAAGAGAATCATCCTTAGTATTCAATCAAAATGGAATAATGAGATCAATTAGAGTGAATTGAAGAAAATAAGTATGGATGAGAAATAGAACACTTTAAACCCTCTCAAGAAAGCAATTAGGCTCGATATAGCTCACTAGGGTAGTCTCCACTATTTTCCTTCAAGAATTTGAGCGTGGTACTTTAGCCACCAGAATTCTAAGAGCAAAAGCTTTGTGAAGTGCAAAATTCTGATATGAAAACCTCAAATAACAGCTCCATAGCATTGATTGTATGACATTCTTTAAAAAAAATAAAAAATAAAAAATAAAAAAATAAAAAATAAAAAAATAAAAAAAAATTGTGACAAGAGAACGAAAATTGAAAACACAAATGGATAAGAAAATTGAAATTGAAAACCTTCCCCCCAGACCTGAATTGAACATTGTCCTCAATGTGAAAGCATACAAAAGATGATTGAGAACAAACAAATGATAAAGGGAAAAGTTTAGAAGAAGGTTTAGGAAAAATAAAAAATAAAAAAAATGAATATATAAGCAACTCATGGATGACCAGTTAAGGGCCTCAGAAAACACAGCCAGGGGATCCGGGAAGGTTGGAGGGGTCACAATGGTCCCGCTTAAAACCCAAACTTCTTAGACACCGAAGGTGTCGCCTAAAGAACTCCTAGACACTGTATTGACGGAAGTGCTCACTGGAGTTACCATAAGTTAGCTCATATGAAAAATCTTTTTAAATTTTTAAATTTTTTTATTTTTTTTAAATTTTTATAAAAAAAAAAACAGAAATTTAAAATAATAACAAGTAAAGAGAAAGGATTGAAATGCTCCCCCTTGATGCGATTAGGTCGATTGCTACCAAGCACCTTCTTCTTGAACACATGGGTTGCCTCCCAAGAAGCGCCTTAGTTACTGTCTTGGCAAGACATTGTGCAATCAGCTAAGTTGATGGTACGAAGGGAAGTTGATCTACCACATGGCCAGTTTGGATGCCAGCTGAAACTCCCTCATAGAATGGCTTTAAACGTTGTCCATTTACTTTGAAAGTCGAGCCATCTTTAGGGTTTTGAATCTCCACAGCTCCATAGGGAGAAACATTGACCACGGTGAATGGGCCTTGCCATCTAGACTTCAATTTTCCTGGAAAGAGACGCAAACGTGAGTTAAACAAAAGAACTGACATACCTTTGGAGAACTCTTTCCGTTGAATGTTTCTGTCATGGTAACTCTTGGTTCGTTCTTTGTAAAGCTTTGCATTCTCATAAGACTCATGTCTAATTTCTTCCAATTCATTCAGCTGAAACTTTCTTGCATGGCCTGCCTTGTCTAGATCAAAATTTAACTTCTTGATGGCCCAAAAAGCATTGTGTTCAAGCTCCATTGGCAGGTGACAAGCTTTCCCAAACACAAGACGATAAGGGCTCATTCCAATGGGAGTCTTATATGCTGTCCTATAAGCCCATAATGCATCATTGAGCTTGGCTGCCCAATCTTTCCTTGTATTGTTCACCACCTTCTCCAGGATGTGCTTAATTTCTCTATTGCTTATTTCCACTTGACCAGAAGTTTGCGGATGATATGGTGTAGAGACTCGATGGGTGATGTTGTACTTCTTCATGAGTGCTTCGAATGGCTTGTTACAGAAGTGGCTGCCTCCATCACTAATGACAGCCCTTGGAGTACCAAACCTTGTGAAAATATTATCCTTCAAGAACTTCAGCACCACCTTATAATCATTGGTTTTGGTGGCTATGGCTTCCACCCATTTAGACACATAATCAACAGCAACAAGTATGTAAGTATAACCAAAGGAAGATGGGAATGGTCCCATGAAATCAATACCCCACACATCGAAGAGCTCCACAACAAGTATGTTATTCAATGGCATTTCATTCCTGCGACTTATGTTCCCCATCCTTTGGCACCTATCACACTTAACACAAAAATTAAATGCATCTTTAAATAGAGTGGGCCAAAAGAAACCAGATTGCAGAATTTTAAGTGCTGTTTTCTTAGCTCCAAAGTGACCTCCACAGGCCAATTCGTGGCTATGCCTAAGTATGCTTTCTTGCTCTTCTTCTGGAACACATTTTCTGATGAGTTGATCCGGGCAATGCTTGAATAAGAAAGGTTCATCCCATACATAATGTTTCACCATGGAAAAGAACTTCTTCTTATCCTGAGAAGTTAGATCATTTCTAAGAACACCACAAGCAAGATAATTAACAAAATCAGCATACCATGGCTCTTTGACTTGGGCAGCATATAGTTGTTCATCAGGGAAAGTCTCATTCAAGGGTAGCACAGCTCCTCCTTTTTCTTCAACCACAATTCTGCTCAAATGATCAGCTACCACATTCTCACATCCCTTCTTATCTCGAATCTCCAAATCGAATTCTTGCAGCAAGAGAATCCATCTAATCAAGCGTGGTTTGGCATCCTTCTTAGTGAGCAAGTATCTAAGGGCTGCATGGTCAGAATAAACAATTACTTTAGAACCAACAAGGTAAGAACGAAATTTTTCTAAAGCAAAAACCACAGCAAGCAACTCCTTCTCTGTTGTGGAGTAGTTGATTTGAGCATCATTCAAGGTCCGGCTAGCATAATGAATCACATGGGGCAGCTTGTTCTTCTTTTGACCTAAAACTGCACCAATAGCAAAGTCAGAGGCATCACACATTATTTCAAATGGTAAAGACCAATCCGGAGCTATGATAATAGGGGCTGAAGTTAGCTCCCTCTTCAAGGTAGAAAAAGCTTCCATGCAAGCTTCATTAAACTCAAAAACAGCATCCTTAGCAAGGAGATTACACAATGGCCTTGTAATGCTTGAGAAATTTTTGATGAACCTTCTATAGAATCCAGCATGACCTAGAAAGCTTCTAATTCCTTTAACAGAGGTAGGGGGTGGAAGATTTGAGATGAGGTCGATCTTGGCTTTATCCACTTCGATTCCCTTGCTTGAAATCACATGGCCTAGTACAATGCCTTGTCTCACCATGAAGTGACACTTCTCCCAATTCAAAATCAGATTTGTTTCCTGGCATCTTTTAAGCACTAGAGACAAGTGGTGAAGACAATTATCAAAAGAGGAACCAAAAACTGAAAAATCATCCATAAATACCTCAATGAATCGTTCCACCATATCTGAAAAGATTGACATCATGCATCTTTGGAAAGTTGCTGGGGCATTGCATAAACCGAATGGCATCCTTCTATAAGCAAACGTACCAAATGGGCATGTGAATGTGGTTTTCTCTTGGTCTTCCGGAGCAATGGGAATTTGATTATAACCTGAAAAACCATCAAGAAAACAATAGTAAGCATGGCCAGATAAACGTTCAAGCATTTGATCAATAAAAGGTAAGGGGAAATGATCTTTTCTAGTGGATGTGTTCAACTTCCTGTAATCAATGCAAACTCTCCAACCAGTGACAGTTCGTGTAGGAACTAGCTCATTCTTCTCATTCTTCACAACGGTGATTCCGGACTTCTTTGGAACAACTTGCACAGGGCTCACCCACTTAGAATCTGAAATTGGGTAGATGATTCCTACATCGAGTAGCTTTAAAACTTCAGCTCTAACCACCTCTTTCATGTTGGGATTTAGCCTCCTTTGGGCATCACGAGATGGTTTGCTGTCTTCTTCCATTAAAATCCGGTGCATGCACATGCTTGGACTAATTCCTTTGATGTCTGCTATGGTCCACCCAATGGCTGTTTTATGCTCTTTTAGAACTTTAATTAAGCTCTCTTCTTCATGTGAGGAGAGACCTGCAGCAATTATAACAGGGAGAGTTTCGTTAGCACCCAAATATGTATATTTAAGATTATTGGGAAGAGGTTTAAGTTCTAGCTTTGGTGGGATGACAATGGATGGCTCCAATTTCGTGGATGATGGTCCAAGAGGCTCGATTGGTGGCCTAAAGGATGGTGGGTATGGCGGAAACACTTCTAAGGCAGCCACCACTTCTTGGAACTCCGGTTCACAAAGATCTTCCTCTTCTTGTGTTAAGACAGCTTCTAGAGCATCATTAGACTTTCTCTGCAAAATTTTGGAAGAAACCTCATGATCCACAACATCAATTGAAAAGCAAGAATCAAGAGAGATAGAAGGTTGAGATAGAGCATTAAGCATTTTAAATTCAACAGTTTCACCCAAAACAGTCATGGAGAGAGTGCTATCTTTCACTTTGATGATTGTGTCTGCAGTGGCCATGAATGGCCTGCCTAGGAGAATGGGATCAACACGATCTCCATTTGGATTGTCTTCCATGTCCATCACTCAAAACTCACGAAATGACTCCTCCCATCATATTATGATGTTGCACAAGTTTGGGGTTCCATACGAAATCAATAGGTGTGAGAAATTGGACAATTCAGGTTCAACGGCAGTTCGTTCCTAATTGGAGTGGTTGGTGTATTCCGTACTTCTAGCGATTGGATTTCACTCAAAACTCACCAAATGACTCCTCCCACCATATTATGATGTTGCCCAAGTTTTGGGCTCGATCCGAAATCAATAGGTGTTCCAAATTGGACAATTCAAGTTCAACGGCAGTTCGTTCCTAATTGGAGTATTTGGTGTATTCCATACTTCTAGCGATTGGATTTCACTCAAAACTCACCAAATGACTCCTCCCACCATATTATGATGTTGCCCAAGTTAGTGGTTCGATCCGAAATCAATAGGTGTGAGAAATTGGACAATTCAAGTTCAACGGCAGTTCGTTCCTAATTGGAGTGGTTGGTGTATTCCATACTTCTAGCGATTGGATTTCACTCAAAACTCACCAAATGACTCCTCCCACCATATTATGATGTTGCCCAAGTTTTGGGCTCGATCCGAAATCAATAGGTGTGAGAAATTGGACAATTCCAGTTCAACGGCAGTTCGTTCCTAATTGGAGTGGTTGGTGTATTCCATACTTCTAGCGATTGGATTTCACTCAAAACTCACCAAATGACTCCTCCCAACATATTATGATGTTGCCCAAGTTTTGGGCTCGATCTGAAATCAATAGGTGCGAGAAATTGGACAATTCAAGTTCAACGGCAGTTCGTTCCTAATTGGAGTGGTTGGTGTATTCCATACTTCTAGCAATTGGATTTCACTCAAAACTCACCAAATGACTCCTCCCACCATATTATGATGTTGCCCAAGTTTTGGGCTCGATCCGAAATGAATAGGTGTTCCAAATTGGACAATTCAAGTTCAACGGTAGTTCGTTCCTAATTGGAGTGGTTGGTGTATTCCATACCTCTAGCGATTGGATTTCACTCAAAACACACTGCATGACTCCTCCCACCATATTATGAAGTTGCCCAGGTTTTGGGCTCGATCCGAACTCAATAGGTGTGAGAAATTGGACAATTTAAGTTCAACGGCAGTTCGTTCCTAATTGGAGTGGTTGGTGTATAACATACTTCTAGCGATTGGATTTCACTCAAAACTCACTATATGACTCCTCCCACCATATTATGATGTTGCCCAAGTTTTGGTCTCGATCCGAAATCAATAGGTGTTCCAAATTGGACAATTCAAGTTCAACGGCAGTTTGTTCCTAATTGGAGTGGTTGGTGTATTCCATACTTCTAGCGATTGGATTTCACTCAAAACTCACCAAATGACTCCTCCCACCATATTATGATGTTGCCCAAGTTTTGGGCTCTATCCGAAATCAATAGGTGTGAGAAATTGGACAATTCCAGTTCAACAGCAGTTCGTTCCTAATTGGAGTGGTTGGTGTATTCCATACTTCTAGCGATTGGATTTCACTCAAAACTCACCAAATGACTCCTCCCACCATATTATGATGTTGCCCAAGTTTTGGGCTCGATCCGAAATCAATAGGTGTGAGAAATTGGACAATTCAAGTTCAACGGCAGTTCGTTCCTAATTGGAGTGGTTGGTGTATTCCATACTTCTAGCGATTGGATTTCACTCAAAACTCACTGCATGACTCCTCCCACCATATTATGATGTTGCCCCAGTTTTGGTCTCGATCCGAAATCAATAGGTGTTCCAAATTAGACAATTCAAGTTCAACGGCAGTTCGTTCCTAATTGGAGTGGTTGGTGTATTCCATACTTCTAGCGATTGGATTTCACTCAAAACTCACCAAATGACTCCTCCCACCATATTATGATGTTGCCCAAGTTTTGGGCTCGATCCGAAATCAATAGGTGTTCCAAATTGGACAATTCAAGTTCAACGGCAGTTCGTTCCTAATTGGAGTGGTTGGTGTATTCCATACTTCTAGCGATTGGATTTCACTCAAAACTCACCAAATGACTCCTCCCACCATATTATGATGTTGCCCAAGTTTTGGGCTCGATCCGAAATCAATAGGTGTGAGAAATTGGACAATTCCAGTTAAACGGCAGTTCGTTTCTAATTGGAGTGGTTTGTGTATTCCATACTTCTAGCGATTGGATTTCACTCAAAACTCACCAAATGACTCCTCCCAACATATTATGATGTTGCCCAAGTTTTGGGCTCGATCTGAAATCAATAGGTGCGAGAAATTGGACAATTCAAGTTCAACGGCAGTTCGTTCCTAATTGGAGTGGTTGGTGTATTCCATACTTCTAGCGATTGGATTTCACTCAAAACACACTGCATGACTCCTCCTACCATATTATGAAGTTGCCCAGGTTTTGGGCTCGATCCGAACTCAATAGGTGTGAGAAATTGGATAATTTAAGTTCAACGGCAGTTCGTTCCTAATTGGAGTGGTTGGTGTATAACATACTTCTAGCGATTGGATTTCACTCAAAACTCACTATATGACTCCTCCCACCATATTATGATGTTGCCCAAGTTTTGGTCTCGATCAGAAATGAATAGGTGTTCCAAATTGGACAATTCAAGTTCAACGGCAGTTCGTTCCTAATTGGAGTGGTTGGTGTATTCCATACTTCTAGCGATTGGATTTCACTCAAAACTCACCAAATGACTCCTCCCACCATATTATGATGTTGCCCAAGTTTTGGGCTCGATCCGAAATCAATAGGTGTGAGAAATTGGACAATTCAAGTTCCACGGCTGTTCGTTCCTAATTGGAGTGGTTGGTGTATTCCACACTTCTAGCGATTGAATTTCACTCAAAACTCACTGCATGACTCCTCCCACCATATTATGATGTTGCCCCAGTTTTGGTCTCGATCCGAAATCAATAGGTGTTCCAAATTGGACAATTCAAGTTCAACGGCAGTTCGTTCCTAATTGGAGTGGTTGGTGTATTCCATACTTCTAGCGATTTGATTTCACTCAAAACTCACCAAATGACTCCTCCCACCATATTATGATGTTGCCCAAGTTTTGGGCTCGATCCGAAATCAATAGGTGTGAGAAATTGGACAATTCAAGTTCAACGGCAGTTCGTTCCTAATTGGAGTGGTTGGTGTATTCCATACTTCTAGCGATTGGATTTCACTTAAAACTCACCAAATGACTCCTCCCACCATATTATGATGTTGCCCAAGTTTTCGGCTCGATCCGAAATCAATAGGTGTGAGAAATTGGACAATTCAAGTTCAACGGCAGCTCGTTCCTAATTGGAGTGGTTGGTGTATTCCATACTTCTAGCGATTGGATTTCTTTCACAACTCACTGCATGAATCCTCCCACCATATTATGATGTTGCCCAAGTTTTGGTCTCGATCCAAAATCAATAGGTGTTCCAAATTAGACAATTCAAGTTCAACGGCAGTTCGTTCCTAATTGGTGTGGTTGGTGTATTCCATACTTCCAGCGATTGGGTTTCACTCAAAACCCACCAAATGACTCCTCCCACCATATTATGATGTTTCCCAAGTTTTGGGCTCGATCCGAAATCAATAGGTGTGAGAAATTGGACAATTCAAGTTCAACGGCAGTTCGTTCCTAATTGGAGTGGTTGGTGTATTCCACACTTCTAGCGATTGGATTTCACTCAAAACTCACTAAATGTCTCCTCCCATCATATTATGATGTTGCACAAGTTTGGGGTTCCATACGAAATCAATAGGTGTTCCAAATTGGACAATTCAGGTTCAACGGCAGTTCGTTCCTAATTGGAGTGGTTGGTGTATTCCATACTTCTAGCGATTGGATTTCACTCAAAACTCACCAAATGACTCCTCCCACCATATTATGATGTTGCCCAAGTTAGGGGCTCGATCCGAAATCAATAGGTGTGAGAAATTGGACAATTCAAGTTCAACGGCAGTTCGTTCCTAATTGGAGTGGTTGGTGTATTCCATACTTCTAGCGATTGGATTTCACTCAAAACTCACTAAATGACTCCTCCCACCATATTATGATGTTGACCAAGTTTTGGTCTCGATCCGAAATCAATAGGTGTTCCAAATTGGACAATTCAAGTTCAACAGCAGTTCGTTCCTAATTGGAGTGGTTGGTGTATTCCATACTTCTAGCGATTGGATTTCACTCAAAACTCACCAAATGACTCCTCCCACCATATTATGATGTCGCCCAAGTTTTGGGCTCGATCCGAAATCAATAGGTGTGAGAAATTGGACAATTCAAGTTCAACGGCAGTTCGTTCCTAATTGGAATGGTTGGTATATTCCATACTTCTACCGATTGGATTTCACACAAAACTCACCAAATGACTCCTGCCACCATAATATGGTGTTGCAAAAGTTTGGGGTTCGATCCGAAATCAATAGGTGTGAGAAATTGGACAATTCAAGTTCAACGGCAGTTCGTTCCTAATTGGAGTGGTTGGTGTATTCCATACTTCTAGCAATTGGATTTCACTCAAAACTAATCAAATGACTCCTCCCACCATATTATGATGTTGCCCAAGTTAGGGGATCGATCCGAAATCAATAGGTGTTCCAAATTGGACAATTCAAGTTCAACGGCAGTTCGTTCCTAATTGGAGTGGTTGGTGTATTCCATACTTCTAGCGATTGGATTTCACTCAAAACTCACTAAATGACTCCTCCCACCGTATTATGATGTTGCCCATGTTTTGGTCTAGATCCGAAATCAATAGGTGTTCCAAATTGGACAATTCAAGTTCAACGGCAGTTCGTTCCTAATTGGAGTGGTAGGTGTATTCCATACTTCTAGCAATTGGATTTCGCTGAAAACTCACCAAATGACTCCTCCCACCATATTATGATCTTGCCCAAGTTAGGGGATCGATCCGAAATCAATAGGTGGAGAAATTGGACAATTCAAGTTCAACGGCAGTTCGTTCCTAATTGGAATGGTTGGTGTATTCCACACTTCTAACGATTGGATTTCACTCAAAACTCACCAAATGACTCCTCCCAACATATTATGATGTTGCCCAAGTTTTGGGCTCGATACGAAATCAATAGGTGTGAGAAATTGAACAATTCAAGTTCAACGGCAGTTCGTTCCTAATTGGAGTGGTTGGTGTATTCCATACTTCTAGCAATTGGATTTCACTCAAAACACAGCAAATGACTCCTCCCACCATATTATGATGTTGCACAAGTTTGGGGTTCGATCCGAAATCAACAGGTGTGAGAAATTGGACAATTCAAGTTCAACGGCAGTTCGTTCCTAATTGGAGTGGTTGGTGTATTCCGTACTTCTACCTACTGGATTTCACTCAAAACTCAACAAATGACCCCTCCCACCATATTATGACGTTGCCCAAGTTTGGGGCTCGATCCGAAATCAATAGGTGTGAGAAATTGGACAATTCAAGTTCAACTGCAGTTCGTTCCTAATTGGAGTGGTTGTTGTATTCCATACTTCTAGCGATTCGATTTCACTCAAAACTCACCAAATGACTCCTCCCACCATACTACGATGTTGCCCAAGTTTTGGGCTCGATCGGAAATCAATAGGTGTGAGAAATTGGAAAATTCAACTTCAACGGCAGTTCGTTCCTAATGGGAGTGGTTGGTGTATTCCATACTTCTAGCGATTGGATGTCACTCAAAACTCACCAAATGACTCCTCCCACCATATTATGATGTTGCCCAAGTTTTGGGCTCGATCCGAAATCAATAGGTGTTCCAAATTGGACAATTCAAGTTCAACGGCATTTCGTTCCTAATTGGAGTGATTGGTGTATTCCATACTTCTACCGATTGGATTTCACTCAAAACTCACCAAATGACTCCTCCCACCATATTATGATGTTGTACAAGTTTGGGGTACGATCCAAAATCAACAGGTGTGAGAAATTGGACAATTCAGGTTCAACGGCAGTTCGTTCCTAATTGGAGTGGTTGGTGTATTCCGTACTTCTAGCGATTGGATTTCACTCAAAACTCACCAAATGACTCCTCCCACCATATTATGATGTTGCCCAAGTTTTGGGCTCGATCCGAAATCAATAGGTGTTCCAAATTGGACAATTCAAGTTCAACGGCAGTTCGTTCCTAATTGGAGTATTTGGTGTATTCCATACTTCTAGCGATTGGATTTCACTCAAAACTCACCAAATGACTCCTCCCACCATATTATGATGTTGCCCAAGTTAGTGGTTCGATCCGAAATCAATAGGTGTGAGAAATTGGACAATTCAAGTTCAACGGCAGTTCGTTCCTAATTGGAGTGGTTGGTGTATTCCATACTTCTAGCGATTGGATTTCACTCAAAACTCACCAAATGACTCCTCCCACCATATTATGATGTTGCCCAAGTTTTGGGCTCGATCCGAAATCAATAGGTGTGAGAAATTGGACAATTCCAGTTCAACGGCAGTTCGTTCCTAATTGGAGTGGTTGGTGTATTCCATACTTCTAGCGATTGGATTTCACTCAAAACTCACCAAATGACTCCTCCCAACATATTATGATGTTGCCCAAGTTTTGGGCTCGATCTGAAATCAATAGGTGCGAGAAATTGGACAATTCAAGTTCAACGGCAGTTCGTTCCTAATTGGAGTGGTTGGTGTATTCCATACTTCTAGCAATTGGATTTCACTCAAAACTCACCAAATGACTCCTCCCACCATATTATGATGTTGCCCAAGTTTTGGGCTCGATCCGAAATGAATAGGTGTTCCAAATTGGACAATTCAAGTTCAACGGTAGTTCGTTCCTAATTGGAGTGGTTGGTGTATTCCATACCTCTAGCGATTGGATTTCACTCAAAACACACTGCATGACTCCTCCCACCATATTATGAAGTTGCCCAGGTTTTGGGCTCGATCCGAACTCAATAGGTGTGAGAAATTGGACAATTTAAGTTCAACGGCAGTTCGTTCCTAATTGGAGTGGTTGGTGTATAACATACTTCTAGCGATTGGATTTCACTCAAAACTCACTATATGACTCCTCCCACCATATTATGATGTTGCCCAAGTTTTGGTCTCGATCCGAAATCAATAGGTGTTCCAAATTGGACAATTCAAGTTCAACGGCAGTTTGTTCCTAATTGGAGTGGTTGGTGTATTCCATACTTCTAGCGATTGGATTTCACTCAAAACTCA